>NC_058522.1:446652843-449152843 GCF_904849725.1 Hordeum vulgare subsp. vulgare
TCTCAGCTGGTGCAATGAGTCTGAAGAAGCGTGAGTTTCGCAACTTATGCTAGGGGAATCGCATTGTGGCCCAGTACGTTGATGATTTCAGCATGCTCGCCCGTTATGCACCTGGAGATGTGGCCGATGATGCGGCCAAGCAGGAAAAGTTCTTGGAAGGACTGAATGATGAGCTGAGCATTCAGTTGACGGTAGCCACCTTCAACAACTACCAGGAGCTGGTTGATAAGGCCCTCATCTTGGAGGGGAAACATCAGCAGATGGAGAACCGCAAGCGAAAGTATGGGGTTGGAAAGTTCAACTCCGGCACTCAGCAGAAGCCTCGCTACACCCCCTATTCAGGGAATACCGGGACTGGATCCGGTAAGTTTGGTGGACATGTTCAGCATAACCACCCTGTGCACAACCATGGAGGCCACAACCATGGAGGAAATGGGAATCACCGCAACAACAGCAACTTCAAGAATGGCGGTACTGGCACTCAGCAAAATTCAGCTCCAGCTCAGAAGGATCTGACTCACATCACTTGCTTCAAGTGTCAGAAGAAGGGACACTATGCCACTGATTGTCCCCAGAACAAGCAGGGAAATGGAAACGGCAACGGCAACGGCAACTCTGCAGCTAAGAAGCCCAATCCTTTTCCTCGAGCTCAGGTGAACCACATTGATGTGGAAGAGGTCTATGATCATCCCGATACTGTGGTTGGTAAGTTTTTGCTAAATTCACATCCAGTATTGGTACTTTTTGATTCTGGTGCAACGCATTCATTCATATCAAGGGTAGTTGTGTAAAAGTATAGTTTGCCAACTAGGACCCTCAGCCAACCTATTAAGGTCAGTTCCCCAGGAGGCATGATGACAGCAGGGATAGGATGCCATGCTTTGAGTCTCAACATCGGGAACCATGATTTTCCCACAGACCTCATCGTATTAGAGTCCCTAGGATTGGATGTAATTCTAGGCATGGATTGGTTGGCCATGTATGAAGGGAATATCGATTGTGCCCTTAAGTCTATTTTGCTCACCACCCCCGAGCAGAAGCGGATTAAGTACGTGTCTCAGCGCCCGACACGGAGTAAGCGAGTAAACTCTCTCACGGGAGTAGTCCAGGAGGAGGTACCAATCGTACAGGAGTATCCAGATGTATTTCCGGAGGAATTGCCGGGCATGCCACCCGATAGAGAGATTGAGTTCTTGATTGAGCTATTACCCGGAACAACCCTAATATCCAAGAGACCTTATCGGATGCCCGCAAATGACTTGATAGAAATCAAGAAGCAAATTAAGGAGTTATTGGACAAAGGGTATATTCGTCCAAGTTCTTCACCTTGGGGAGCCCCAGTGCTCTTGGTTGAAAAGAAGGACAAGTCCCCGAGAATGGTTGTCGATTATCGTGCATTGAACGATGTGACCATCAAGAACAAGTACCCCTTGCCGATGATCAATGATCCGTTTGATCAGTTAGTTGGAGCTCGCATATTCTCAAAGATCGATCTTCGATCCGGGTATCATCAGTTGAAGATTCGTGAACAAGATACACCCAAGACAGCCTTCACCACTCGGTACGGCTTGTATGAGTACACAGTCATGTCATTTGGACTGACTAATGCCCCGACATATTTTATGAATCTGATGAACAAGGTATTTATGGAGTACTTGGACAAGTTTGTCGTGGTGTTCATCGATGACATACTGATATTCTCCAAGAACGAAGAGGAACACAAGGAACATCTGCCTTTGGTTCTGGAGAAGCTTCGAGAGCATAAGCTATATGCAAAGTTCAGCAAATGTGAGTTTTGGTTGAAGGAAGTCGGATTTCTCGGACACGTCATCTCAGGAGAAGGCATAGCAGTAGACCCTGCCAAGGTCGCAGCAGTCACCGAATGGGTAGCACCCACTTCAGTCAAGGAGATCCGTAGTTTCCTCGGACTTGCCGGATATTACCGGAGGTTCACTGAGAATTTCTCAAAGATTGCCAAGCCCATGACAGAGTTATTAAAGAAGGAATCCAAGTATGTTTGGACTGAGGAATGTGAAACCAGTTTTCAGGAGCTGAAGAAACGTCTTGTGATAGCCCAAGTGCTGATATTGCCGAACATTCAGAAGGATTTCCAGGTTTATTGTGACGCTTCTCGTCAAGGACTCGGAGGAGTGCTCATGCAAGAAGGCAAAGTTGTAGCCTATGCATCCAGGCAGCTCAGACCTCATGAGTTGAATTATGCCACACATGACTTGGAACTAGCAGCCGTAGTGCACGCTCTCAAGACCTGGAGACATTTCCTGATCGGAAATAGTTGTGATGTTTACACTTATCACAAGAGCTTGAAGTATATCTTCACGCAGAAGGAGTTGAACCTCAGACAGAGGCGATGGCTAGAGTTGATCAAGGACTATGACATGAGATTGCGTTATCATCCAGGCAAGGCAAATGTTGTAGCCGATGCGTTGAGCCGCAAGAGTTATGTGAACACGCTCACAGCGGGAGGATTACCCCAGGAGTTAGTCGATGATCTCCGAGAGCTCAAATTGGAGATAGTTCCAAGAGGATTTGTTGCCACTCTGGAAATTCAGTCTACTTTGACGGAAAAGATCCGTGAAGCACAGAAAGCTGACAAAGAGATAGCTGAGATTAAGCAGAAAATGGAAGACGGGAAAGCTAAAGGTTTTCGTGAGGATGAATACGGAACTTTATGGTTTGAGGATCGCATCTATGTGCCCAATGATCCCGAACTCAGGAAG
The DNA here is from genome assembly GCF_904849725.1 of Hordeum vulgare subsp. vulgare. Classification (NCBI taxonomy): domain Eukaryota; kingdom Viridiplantae; phylum Streptophyta; class Magnoliopsida; order Poales; family Poaceae; genus Hordeum; species Hordeum vulgare. The sequence continues at coordinate 446,655,582 of NC_058522.1, forward strand.
TTGATACTTCAGGAAGCTCATGATTCCCCGTACTCGATACACCCCGGTAACACCAAGATGTATCTGGATCTGAAAGAAAGTTTCTGGTGGACAGGATTGAAGAAAGACATTGCCGAGTTCGTAGCTATATGCAATGTTTGTCAGCGAGTAAAAGCCGAGCATCAGAAGCCAGCAGGTTTGCTCCAACCTCTGCCGATACCCGAATGGAAATGGGAAAAGCTTGGTATGGACTTCATCACAGGATTACCTCGGACCCGTTCTGGCTATGATTCTATTTGGGTTGTGGTCGATCGTTTGACCAAGGTAGCTCACTTCATTCCGGTGAAGACTACTTACATGAGTGCCAAGCTGGCCAAGATATATATGACGAGGATCGTATGTCTACACGGAGTACCGAAGAGCATTGTGTCCGGTAGAGGGACTCAGTTCAAATCAAAATTTTGGCACCAACTGCACGAAACCTTGGGAACAAGATTGGAGTTCAGCACAGCATTTCACCCACAGACAGATGGACAGACCGAGAGAGTTAATCAAATTCTGGAAGACATGTTGAGAGCTTGCGCACTAGACTATGGGTCTAGTTGGGATGACAATTTACCGTATGTCGAGTTCTCATACAACAACAGCTACCAGACCAGTCTGAAGATGGCCCCTTTCGAAGCTCTATACGGAAGGAGGTGCAGAACACCGTTGATGTGGGATGGAGTTGGAGACCGACAACTTTTTGGTCCCGACCTCATCCGAGATTCTGAAGAGAAGGTCAAGCTTATTCGTGACCGACTCAAGATAGCTCAGTCCAGGCAGAAGAGTTATGCCGACAGCAAATGCAAGGAAGTAACGTACGAAGTGGGACATCGAGCATATCTTCGGGTGTCTCCAATTCGAGGAATCAAGAGATTCGGTGTGAAAGGAAAACTAGCACCACGTTTCATTGGCCCCTACAAAATTCTTGAACGTAGAGGCGAAGTTGCATACAAACTGAAACTGCCGGAAGGATTGTCCGGAGTTCATGATGTCTTCCATGTTTCCCAGTTGAAGAAATGCCATGCTGAGATGGCCGATGTTCCGTTGAGAGATACCGTGCCCCTAGAGGCCATACAGCTTGACAGTGATCTGACGTATGAGGAGAAACCCGTCCGAATTCTCGAGACTGCCAACAGAGTTACCCGCAGCAAGATCATCAAGTTCTGCAAGGTCTTGTGGAGCCACCACACCGAGGAAGAAGCCACCTAGGAACGAGAAGAGGATCTTCGTCGAGACCACCCGCACCTATTTTCTAGCCAACCCGAATCTCGAGGGCGAGATTCATCTTAAGGTGGGTAGGTTTGTAACATCCCAATTTTCTTAAATTCGGATGTTAATAGATCATTCATATGCATCTCATATTTTATGCATATTTGTGTTCTTCTGAAAATTCTATTCGTTAGGTGACTGCGGGCGATTTATTGGAGTGGAGATAATATGACTTCTCCCCTGTGAGTTAAAGTCACCAATTTGGTTTTTGCAATTTTTCTAAACTCCGAATTATTTTTTTGTTGAGTTTTTCAATCGAGTTGTGTGACCTATTGCATAAAACTATTTTTTTTAAAGTTGCATTAGGTGGAACTAGGGTTCCTATATATATTATATATATGTTAGTAGTATATTTTTCTGTTTTGTTTTTCTCCTAAGTATTCTAGTGCATATATGTATATTAGTACCTATTTTTTTCTAGTATTTGTTAGCTAGGAAAATATATTTTTCTGTTTTTTTTTCTTTTTTTGTTGCTGCTGTTTGTTTGTTTTTTTCAAAAAAAATAGAAAATTGCCAGGCCGAGCAAAAGGGGCTCAGCCCAGCCCCTTGCACCCGAGCCCCATGCATGCACCCAGCATGCATCACATGCATCCATGCAGCCCCACGTCCCCAATCTCCTCTCTCTCCCCCACGTTTTCTCTTTCCTTTCTTCTTCCTTATTTCTCTCTCTCCCACGCGATCTCCTCTCCCTCTCTTTCCTTTTTCTCCCAGACCGAAGCTTCCTCCCAGCTCCCTCTTCCTTCTCCCGTGATTTCCTTCCACCCCGTGCACTCTCCTCCTTCCTTTCTCCCACCCCACCGCCTCCCTCTCTCTCTGCCTCTCCTCTCTTTCCTTCTCTACCAGACCGACCTCTCCTCCTTCCTTTCTTTCTTCTCCCTCCCCTTCCATAGCCACCCCTCCCCAAGGCTATATAAACCCCCTCCCAACCGCCACCCCTCCCCAACCCTAGCCCTAGCCGCCGCCACTTCACCCCGCCGCCGCCACCTCACCCCGCCGCCGCCCTAGCCGCCGCCGCGAGCAGCGGCAGCAGCCCGAAAGCTGCTGCACCTCGGCCTCGCCAGGAGGAGGAGCCCTCCCCGAGCTCTCTCTCCACCGCCGCCTCTTCCCCGCGGAGGAGGAACCACTTCCCCGCCGCCCGACGTCTCCACCGCCGGAGCTACTCCCTCCTTCCCCGCCGGCCAACTCTCCTTCCACGGTGCAACACCCTCCAGCAGCAGGTAGCCCCCTCTCTCTCTCTATATTGCATGCAATCTCTCCTAGCCTTTAGATCTCCATGCAATGGCTAGGATTAGAACACTAGTAACCCTTCGGTTATTCTCAGAAAACCAGCAGGTTTTTCTTGCCACTTAAATATTAACCGGCGACTTTGCTAGCCTTAGGCCGTTTTCTCGAAGCCACGAAACAAACAGCCACTACGGCCAGTAGAAACTTGCCACGTGTGCCTCTCATTAGCACTAGCAGTTTTGTAATTTTCTGTCCAGACTTCAAAAACAGAAACTTTCAATCTTGTTTTGGCCACAACTTTTTATCCCTACGTCCAATGACATTGATTCTTTTTCCAGTAGCTCACAAATTTCCTGTAGTTTTCAAAAATATATAATTTGTCTGTGTTTGAAATTTTTAAATATAAGTTAGAGCAGATTTAGTTTAAACACTGTTTTGCTTATTCCAGGAGTTTCAAAAATGATATTGAGTTGATTCTTTTCGCTACTGTTTTCTAGTGATAAAATATTACTGTGGTAGAATTTTCAGAATTTTTAAAGTATTTTTACTGGTGTTTTAAACAGAAACAAGTTTCTGCCTTACCGGCGCGCGATAAATTCTTTTGCGTAGTCTTTTGCAAATCATTGCATGTGATGTTATTTTTACTTGTGGCATGATTGAATTGCTTATGGTGTGCTTTGTGTTTGTATCGGTAGATCATCTGGAGTGCGAAGCGTGTTACTTAGAGACGCTCGAGCAGGACAACTATCATCAAGGCAAGTCATCTTTGATCATGTTATTTTACCTATGTTTTCAATGCATAGTAGATCACCTGCTTTGCCCTATTTGCATGCTGCCTAGGTACTTGGAAACTTTAGTAATAGGTGTAGTATCATGTGGTAGGAACACAACAACCCCAACACTTGACCCCGGGACGACAATGTTATATATGCTATGCTCTAGTAGACGGGTTATCGGTTGAGTGTATTCCACGAGTGATGCGAGGTTGATATAATAACCAAGACCGGACTAAGACAAGATTTTCAAGACCTCGGACGCAATGCAACACTGGGTGAAGGACGGTTGATCGGCTCCCTGAAAAACCCAGTGGATGCCCGGGATGCTGGAGAGGCCATGTCATCCTGTGGAAAGCTTCACCCAGGCTCAAAGGGACGGACGGAGACTTCAAGACTCAAGGCTTACCTGCACAGCCACAAGTCATTATGGGCTCTGGCTTGGTTGGACAACGCGGCGACTCTGGACAGGCGGTGCTAGCAGATGTAGACGAACGGTAGGAATGGATGGGCACCGACAGGGATTCAGAGGGACCCGTTGAAAGACCATGTTTTGATCATCCGGTCTTCAAACACCCTGAAGTGCAAGGACAACCCGGAGGCGATCAAATCTTGTGGGGAACGTGTGCGAAACTCTGCAGAGTACCCAACCTAATCGATTAGCCATGTCCACGGTCATGGACAACTTGAGCCGAAGGCATTGAATTTCCCCTGAACTCTCGACACAACTTAATAATGATGTGGGTGTTAACAACTATTCGGGTACGAGAACTGGTTGGTGGAACCATCTCGTTAACAACAAACTATGTAGTAATATTTTGCTTTCAACCCCTTTTGTTGTAGGATAAAACTGGCTTTATGCAAAACTTAGCTCCACCGGCCAAATATGCATGTAGAGATAGTTGATTATTATTTTACTCCCTCTCTTGATGAATTGCCAGCATATTCAATATGCTAACCTACACGGCTGCAACGTATCATGTTGCAGAGTACTTTTCCGACCAGGAGTGAGGCTACGGTTCTACGCTCAGCGACATGCCCTTGGAGTCGGATGGACTCGTCTACCTGATGCTTCCGCTTAGTCTTCGTTAGATAATCTCATGAGTTGGCCTTCAGCCAATTTATTGTACTCCTTTATTGTAATAAAGTACTCTTTATGAGATTTCGATTAATAAAGTTGTGTGATTGCACTCTTGAATATATACATTATGTATTGTGTGTGTACCAGCATGATCTTTGGATGGTACGGAAACACCAGAGGCTTGACTCGTTGAGTCGGGTCGCTACAATCTAATAAAGAGATTAGCAAGTGGGTGAGGATCCATATCACTAGATTTTCAGCAAGCGAAGATGCAAGCATATTGAAGGCACAGTGCCCACAAGCGAACAGAAAGCAAGAGAGAGAAAAGGGCGAACAAAAAAGGCAAACGAAAAAGGCAAATTCGTGAAGTGGGGGAGAGGAAAACGAGAGGCAACTGGCAAACAAAGTAAATGCAAGAGATGAATTTGCGACACCTACTTGGATGAGTCCTTGACTTGATCTTCCTCCCCGATAACGGCGCCAGAAATCCTTGTACTACTTCTCAAACAACAGCGCTAGAAATTGACACGTTGATGGAGACTCGGCTTGCGTTGGTTTTTCCCTTGAAGAGGAAAGGGTGATGTAGCAGAGGAGCAGTAATTATTTCCCTCAGTTTGAGAACCAAGGTATCGATCCAGAAGGAGGGTCTCGTCAAGTCCAGAGAACATGCGCAAACACAAACAATCTTGCACCCAAGGCTTCAAAGGGGTTGTCAATCCCTTCAAGATTGTTTGCAAAGTGAGATCTGAAGGCGGAAAGTGCAACGAAGTAAAAAGTGTAAGGCTGAAAATATGGTGTGGAGTAGACCCTGGGGGCCATAGTGTTCACTAGAGGCTTCTCTCAAAATAGCAAATATCACGGAGGGTGAACAAATTACTGTCGAGCAATTGATAGAACCGCGCAAAGTCATAACGATATCTGATGTCTACTACACAACCTTCTCCTTGTAGACGTTGTTGGGCCTCCAAGTGCAGAGGTTTGTAGGACAGTAGCAATTTTCCATCAAGTGGGTGACCTAAGGTTTATCAATCCGTGGGAGGCGTAGGATGAAGATGGTCTCTCTCAAGCAACCCTGCAACCAAATAACAAAGAGTCTCTTGTGTCCCCAACACACCCAATACAATGGTAAATTGTATAGGTGCACTAGTTCGGCGAAGAGATGGTGATACAGGTGCAATATGGATGGTAGATATAGGTTTTTGTAATCTGAAATTACAAAAACAGCAAGGTAACTAGTAACAAAAGTGAGCACGAACGGTATTGCAATGCGTGGAAACAAGGCCTAGGGTTCATACTTTCACTAGTGAAATTCTCCCAACAATAATAACATAATTGGATCATATAACTAGCCCTCAACATGCAACAAATATTAACTCCAAAGTCACTAATAGCGGAGAACAAACGAAGAGATTATTGTCGGGTACGAAACCACCACAAAGTTATTCTTTCTGATCGATCTATTCAAGAGTCCATAGTGAAATAACACGAAGCTATTCTTTCTGTTCGATCCATCATATAGTTCGTACAAGAATAACACCTTAAGATACATATCAACCAAGACCCTAATGTCACCTAGATACTCCATTGTCACCTCAAGTATCCGTGGTCATGATTATGCGATATGCATCACACAATCTCAGAATCATCTATTCAATCAACACATAGAACTTCAAAGAGTGCCCCAAAGTTTCTACCGGAGAGTCAAAACGTGTGCCAACCCCTATGCATAGGTTCCCAATGTCACGAACCCGCAAGTTGATCACCAAAACATACATCGAGTACTCACATGAATCCACGTGTGCCAACCCATATGCATAGGTTCCCAATGTCACGAACCCACAAGTTGATCACAACAGATAGTACGTGCAAGACATACATCAAGTGTTCTCAAAGACTCAATCCGATAAGATAACACCAAAGGGGAAACTCAATTCATTACAAGAAGGGAGAGGGGGAAGAACATCATAAGATCCAACTATAGTAGCAAAGCCCATGGTACATCGAGATGAAGACATCTCAAGAACACGAGAGAGAGAGATCAAACACATAGCTACTGGTACATACCCTCACCCCCGAGGGACAACTACTCCCTCCTCGTCATGGAGATCGCTGGGATGATGAAGATGGCCACCGGAGATGGATTCCCCCTCCGGCAGGGTGCCGGAACGGGCTCCAGATTGGTTTTTGGTGGCTACAGAGGCTTGCGGCGGTGGAACTCCCGATCTAGGTTTCTTTCTGGAGGTTTCTGGATTTATAGGACCATATGGCGGTGGAGTTGCGTCAAGTGGGCCCCTGAGGGCCCACAAGCTTGGTTGGTGCGTCCAAGGGGGGTCGCGCCGACAGGGCTTGTGGCTTCCTCGGGGCCCCTCTCCGGTATCTTTTTCTTCCGGTATTTTTGATATTTTCCATAAAAAATCATCGCGAAAGAATTATTTTGTTTGGACTCCGCGTGAAAAAGGGTCAAAAACACGGAAAGAACAGGAACTAGCACTTGGCACTGAATTAATAGGTTAGTCCCAAAAAAGATAACAGCGTGAAACCATCGAAAATTATAGATACGTTGGAGACGTATCAAGCATCCCCAAGCTTAACTCCTGCTCGTCCTCGAGTAGGGAAGTATTAAAGAATGAACTTTTGATGCTTTCATGCTACCTAGCATAGATGTCCTTTGTAACTCCTCTTATGTGACATGAATGTTCAGATCCGCTAGATTCAAAACAATAGTTTGCTATTGATGTGGAGACAATAATACTTCAAGCAAACTAGCAAGGTAATCATGAACTTTCAAAATAACAAGGCCAAAGGAAAGTTATCCCTACAAAATCATATAGTCTGGCTATGCTCTAACGTCCTTGCACAACGAATTTTAATCATGCACAACCTCGGTATTGGCCAAGTAATTGTTTTCACACCTTTACTTTCTCAAACTTTTTCAACTCTCACGCAATACATGAGCGTGAGCCATGGTTTTAGCACTATAAGTGGTGTGGAGTTTGGTGGAGGTTGCAAGGCAAATAAGGAGAAGATGGTCTCATTGACTAGGCATATCAATGAGCTATGGAGATGCTCATCAATAGATATCAACGTGAATGAGTAGGGATTGCCATACGAATGATGCACTAGAGCTAAGAGTATGTGAAAGCTCTTAAGGAAAACTAGTGGGTGTGCATCCAACTTACTTGCTCACGAAGACCTAAGGCAATTTTGAGGAAGCCTATCATTGGAATATACAAGCCAAGTTATATAATGAAAATTTCCCACTAGCTATATGGTGGTGACAAAACAGGAGACTCTCAATCATGAAGATCATGGTGCTTAATATGCGCAAGTGTGGAAAGGTGGTAGCACTATCCCTTCTCTCTTTTTCTCTCATTTTTTTGGTGGGCTCTTTGGCCTCTTTTTTTATGGTGGGCATCTTTGGCCTCTTTTATTTCCTCACATGGGACAATGCTCCATCAATGATTATCATCACACTTACAACTCAAAACTTAGGGCAATGATGACTCTATATGGAATGCCTTCGGTAGTGTACCATGACAATGATCTAGCATGGCATAGACATCAATGGGAACATCATGCTAGCTATCTTACGATCATGCAATGGCAATGTAGAAGTGGTGGCACATGTCATGGTGGTAGTCGTATGGAAATATATCTCGGAATAGCTTTGAAAAAGCCATACTAGGTAGGTATGGTGGCTGTTTTGAGGGAGGCTATATGGGTGGTTTTGTGCACCGGAGAAAGTTGCACGGCACTAAAGAAGATAGTGATGGTGGAAGGTGAAAGTGCATCTAAACCATAGACTCAACATTAGTCATGAAGAACTCATATACTTGTTGCAAAAGTTTTAGTAGTAATCGAAGCAAAGCATTCAACGCATACTCCTAGGGGAAGGGTTGGTAGGTATAAACCATCGGGCGATCTCGACCGCCACACAAAGGATGACGATCAATAGACTAATCATGCTCAGACTTCATCACATAGCGGTTCACCATACGTGCATGCTACGGGAATCACTAACTTCAACACAAGTATTTCTAGATCCACAACACCTTACTAATATAACTTCAATACTACCACAACCACAACTCAAAACTAATTGAGATGAATCAAACTTCTCTAACTATTCAATGCACATGAAGGTGGAAGTTTTCATATCCCTTTTGATAACTACCCCTTTTGAGACTACTATCAAAGCATAGATCAACTACCAAGCCACGCACCGTTGTGCTCTAAAAGATAAAAGTGAAGCACATAGAGCAAAAGCAACTAGCTCAAAAGATATAAGTGAAGCACATGTGAGCTGAATTGTCTAACCAAAGGATATAAGTGAAGCTCGACAAAATCACGGTGAGTGCATGTCTCTCTATCTAGGTGTGCAGCAAGGAAGATTGTGACACAACAAAAATAAAAGACTCCTACGATACAAGACGCTCCAAGCAAAACACATATCATGTGGTGAATAAAAATATAGCTCCAAGTAACATTACCGATGGATTGAAGACGAAAGAGGGGATGCCTTCCCGGGGCATCCCCAAGCTTAGGATTTTTCGGCATCCTTGAATCAACTTGGGGTGCCTTGGGCATCCCCAAGCTTGAGCTCTTGCCACTCTTTATCTCTTTGTCCATAAGAACTTCACCCAGAACTTGAAAACTTCACAACACAAAACTTAAACAGAAACTCGTGATATCATTAGTATAAGAAAGCAAATCACCACTTCCTTAGGTACTGTAGAAAACTTAAATTCTACTTATGTTGGTGTTGGGTTGCTGTATTTTCACTTTTCCATGGCTAGTACCCTCCGATACTATACATAGTTACGTCGAAATAAGCAACCAACCCAACAAAAACAGAATTTGTTAACAACAGAACAGTGTGTAGCAATATGTATACTTCGTATACTTCTGGCACTTCAAAAAATCTGAACAATTACGATAGTCTGAAGAAATTTCATAGAAGTCAGAATCAAAAAGAATAAACTCAAAAGGTCTTACATAATAAAAATGAAAATTCTTTTTGTGAGCAAAAAGTTTTTGTCTTTTTCCAGCATGATCAAACAATCATCACCAAGACTAATCATAACGGTTTTGCTTGGCACAAACACAAAAAGAAACACAAAAGACACAATCATAACAGGATTATGATGGTGTGGAGAAAACAAAACAGGAAGCAAAAAGCAAAGAAAAATTTATTCATTGGGTTGCCTCCCAACAAGCGCTATCGTTTAACGCCCTTAGCTAGGCATTGATTTCAATGATGCTCACATAAAAGGTAAGGATTGAAACACAACAAGAGCATCATGGAGAAAATGGCAAGCACATTTAAGTCTAGCCCACTTCCTATGCATAGGGATTTTGTGATCAAACAATTTATTGGAGCAAGAATCAACTAGCATAGGAAGGCAAAACAAGCATAGCTTCAAAAATTTCAACATATGGAGAGGAAGCTTGATACTATTGCAATAAGTAGAAGCATACGATCCTCTCTCATAGTAATTTTCAGTAGCATCATGAATGAATTCAACAATATAACCAGCACCTAAGGCTTTCTTTTCATGATCTACAAGCATAGGAATTTTACTACTCTCCACATAAGGAAATCTGTTCTCAAGAATAGTAGTGGGAGTATCGTAAAGGACTTGAATGCTACAAATAGTTTCCACATTGAAAAAGCAAGGTTTAGCAAAGGGGTACTCGAGAGTATGACAAATTTTATCATCCCTCTTCTTTATAGCATAAGTATCCTCGCAATAATCATCATAGATAGGGGGGCATGCTTTAATCAAAATAATTTTGATCATTCAAAGTGGAAGAACTAAAAAGATCATCTTCATCAAATATAGCATCCCCAAGCTTGTGGCTTTGCATATCATTAGCATCATGGGTATTCATAGAATTCATGCTACCAACATTGCAATCATGCTCATCATTCACATATTCTATGCCAAGCATTCTATGTAATTCTTCTTTCAGCACTTGAGCACAATTTTCCTTCCCATCATGCTCACGAAAGACATTGAAAAGGTGGAGCATATGAGGCATCCTCAATTCCATTTTTTGTAGTTTTCTAGAGAAAGAACAAGAAACAAAAAGATTCGATTGCAAGATCTAAAGATATACCTTCAAGTGCTAACCTCCCCGGCAACGGCGCCAGAAAAGAGCTTGATGTCTACTACACAACCTTCTCCTTGTAGACGTTGTTGGGCCTCCAAGTGCAAAGGTTTGTAGGACAGTAGCAATTTTCCCTCAAGTGGGTGACCTAAGATTTATCAATCCGTGGGAGGCGTAGGATGAAGATGGTCTCTCTCAAGCAACCCTGAAACCAAATAACAAAGAATCTCTTGTGTCCCCAACACACCCAATGCAATGGTAAATTGTATAGGTGCACTAGTTCGGCGAAGAGATGGTGATACAGGTGCAATATGGATGGTAGATATAGGTTTTTGTAATCTGAAATTACAAAAACAGCAAGGTAACTAGTAATAAAAGTGAGCACGAACGGTATTGCAATGCGTGGAAACAAGGCCTAGGGTTCATACTTTCACTAGTGAAATTCTCCCAACAATAATAACATAATTGGATCATATAACTAGCCCTCAACATGCAACAAAGATTCACTCCAAAGTCACAAAAGCGGAGAACAAACGAAGAGTTTATTGTCGGGTACAAAACCACCACAAAGTTATTCTTTCTGATCGATTTTTTCAAGAGTCCGTAGTAAAATAACACGAAGCTATTCTTTCCGTTCCATCCATCATAGAGTTCGTACAAGAATAACACCTTAAGATACATATCAACCAAGATCCTAATGTCACCTAGATACTCCATTGTCACCTCAAGTATCCGTGGGCATGATTATACGATATGCATCACACAATATCAGAATCATCTATTCAACCAACACATAGAACTTCAAAGAGTGCCCCAAAGTTTCTACCGGAGAGTCAAAACGTGTGCCAACCCCTATGCATAGGTTCCCAATGTCGCGAACCCGCAAGTTGATCACCAAAACATAAATCGAGTACTCACATGAATCCACGTGTGCCAACCCATATGCATAGGTTCCCAATGTCACGAACCCACAAGTTGATCACAACAGATAGACACGTGCAAGACATCCATCAAGTGTTCTCAAAGACTCAATCCGATAAGATAACTCCAAAGGGGAAACTCAATTCATTACAAGAAGGGAGAGGGGGAAGAACATCATAAGATCCAACTATAGTAGCAAAGCCCACGGTACATCGATATCAAGACATCTCAAGAACACGAGAGAGATAGATCAAACACATAACTACTGGTACATACCCTCACCCCCGAGGGAGAACTACTCCCTCCTCGTCATGGAGATCGCCGGGCTGATGAAGATGGCCACCGGAGATGGATTCCCCCTCCGGCACGATGCGGGAACGGGCTCCAGATTGGTTTTTGGTGGCTACAGAGGCTTGCGGCGGCGGAACTCCTGATCTAGGTTTCTTTCTGGAGGTTTCTGGATTTATAGGACCAGATGGCGGTGGAGTTGCGTCAAGTGGGCCCCTGAGGGGCCCACTAGCTTGGTTGGTGCGGTCTGGGGGGCGCGATGACAGGGCTTGTGGCTTCCTCGGGACCCCTCTCCGGTATCTTTTTCTTTCGGTATTTTTGATATTTTCCAAAAAAAAATCATTGCGAAAGAATTATTCCGTTTGGACTCCGCCTGAAAAAGGGTCAAAAACACGGAAAGAACAGGAACTGGCACTTGGCACTGAATTAATAGGTTAGTTCCAAAAAAGATATAAAAGGCATATAAAACATCCAAAGTTTGACAAGATAACAACATGAAACCATCGAATATTATAGATAGGTTGGAGACGTATCAATATCTAAGGCAATGATCATACATATAGGCATCACGTCCGAGACAAGTAGACCGATACTTTCTGCATCTACTACTATTACTCCACATATCAACCGCTATCCAGCATGCATCTAGTGTATTGAGTTCATGAAGAACAGAGTAACGCCTTAAGCAAGATGACATGATGTAGAGGGATAATATCAAACCAATGATGAAAACACCATCTTTTTACCCTTGATGGCAAAAACACGATACGTGCCTCGCTACCCCTTCTGTCACTGGGTGAGGTCACCGCATGGTATGAACCCAAAACCAAGCACTTCTCCCATTGCAAGAATCATAGATCTAAATGGCCAGACAAAACCCACAACTCGAAGAGAATTACAAGGATATGAAATCATGCATAAGAGAGATCAGAAGAAACTCAAATAAGATTCATAGATATTCTGATCATAAATCCACAACTCATCGGATCTTGACAAACACACCGCAAAAGAAGATTACATCGGATAGATCTCCATGAAGATCATGCAGAACTTTGTATTGAAGATCCAAGAGAGAGAAGAAGCCATCTAGTTACTAGCTATGGACCCGTAGGCCTATGGTGAACTACTCACGCATCATCGGAGAGGTCATGGTGTTGATGAAGAAGCCCTCCGTATCCGAATCTCCCCTCTGGCAGGGCACCAGAACGTGTCGCAGATGGGATCTTGCGGAGACAGAAGCTTGCGGCGGCGGAAAAGTAATTTCGATGATCTCCTGATTTTTTTGGGATTTTTAGGGAATTTATAGGCGCAACCCCTAGGGCAGAGGGCGCCCAGGGGGCCCACAAGCCTGTGGGCCGTGGCCTCCCCCTGGCCGCGGGGTGGGGGCTTGTGGGGCCCCTGAGGCTCCCCTGCCTTGGCTCTCAAGCTTCCCGGTCTTCTTCCGTTCCAAAAAAAATCTTTTCAGGGATTTTCTTCCGTTTGGACTCCGCTTCAAAATCTCCTCTGAAAGGGGTCAAAAACATGGGAAAACAGGAACTGGCACTTGGCACTGAGTTCATAAGTTAGTCCCAAAAAATATATAAAAGGCATGCATAACATGCAAAGTTTGACAAGATAATAGCATGAAACCATCAAAAATTATAGATACTTTGGAGACGTACCACATAGCTACTGGTCATGGACTCATGGTCCAAGGAGGACTACTCACGGCACGTCTGGGAAGCGTCCATGGCGGTGGAGAAGCTCCCGGAGGTCAATCCTCCCTCCGGTAGGGTGCCAGGAAGAGGTCTCCTGACGCTCCCGATCTCAGAAGTGTTGTGGCGGTGGAACGATGGAGAAATTTGCGATTCTGGATCCCGTATAGGGTTTTCCTCGTCGAGGGGTAAACATAGGCGAAAGGAGGGCACCAGAGGGTGTGGGCCCCACCCAGGCGGCCTCCTGGCGCGGCCTAGGGATGGGCCGCACCCAAAGGTCGGCTGGGCGGCCCCTGGCACCCCTCTGGCCCCCTTTCGTGCTTCGTGAAGCTTCTGGTGCGCTGATTTTGTATATTTTTCTCGGGATTTTTGGGGCTCCAGAAAATCGGGTAAAAGCCCCTGCAAAAAAGACATAAACAGACATAAACTGGCATTGGGTGCACTGAGTTAGTATGTTGTCAAAATATGTGTAAAAAGATATAAAACTGTAGCAAAACATATAACAATGTAACCCAAAAGATCATGGAACAAGCAGAAATGATAGATATGTTTGGGACATATCAACATCCCCAAGCTTAATTCCTGCTCGTCCCCCATTAGGTAAATAATAACACAATAAATTATGTGGTGACATGCTAACACACATATAATAAAATCAAAGTAAAGGAAGTAAGATATGCAATTCAAGTCAAGACAATAACAAGCAAGAGTCTATATCTAGAATTGGAATTAGCAAAGTAAGAACATAAAGGTGCAAGAGCTCTCGCTGTCCGTGACTCGAATGTCTCCGAATGGTATTTGCGTGCAAGAAGTGGGAGATGGGTTGAGATCATAAAATATTTTTTAAAATTGAGAACTTAATCGAGCAAAATTTCACACTTGGTCTCCTACGGAATCTTATTTTGACTTATCCCCAGACCACTAGTCACGCACAAGTCAAAATGATCCTCTCCCTTTCGACTTTGAGCACTCATGGATTGGATGAGCATAAGCAAGATATGTTGGCACTTAGGATGGCAAATATAATAATGATGGGTAAGGAAGATAAAAAGGTGTGAAAGGTTCACATCAATGAGGACAACCATAGGCGAGAGAAAGCCAAATGATAGATATGATGTGACGAGTAGGGATTGTCATGTAACGGATGCACATATGAGCTAAAGTAAGCTCTCCAATGGAACTAGTGGGGTGCATCCAACTTGTTTGCTCATGAAGACCCAGAGCTCATTTGAGGAGGCTCGTCATTGGAATATGCAAACCAAGTTCTATAGTGAAAGGGTCCCCACGTAGTTATGCATGAATGATAATCTCTATGTAGTACAAATATAGCAATGGAGTACGAGTGTGGATATTTCAAAAGGAATAGCAGTGTTGCCCCCTTCTCTCTTTTTATTTCCTTTTTTTCTTTTTTCTTTTTTCTTTTTTTCTTTTTTTAATTTTTGTGTGGCCTCTTTGGCTCTTTCTATTTATCTCTCATTTGTCCTCTTTGGGATCTTTTAATTTGTCCTCTTTGAAATCTTTCCCTCACTTAAGGGAAACACTCTATGTTTTACATGAATAAAAAGAAGATCATCACACTTTATAAGAAGTACTCAACAGAAAGACAAGTGAAAACTATCATGATGTATGCAAATGTATGCCTCTGCCAGTGTAGCAGGATATGCAATGATGCTAGCGCATCATGTAGTAATAATATGGGCAAGGCCCAACTATCATGCGGCTCCTCGATCAAGCAAAATCATGTATGACATGAATATCAAGTCATGAGATGGTGGATGTTGCCTGGCAATGTATCTCGGAAAGGCTATGAAATGCCTTAATAGGTAGGTATGGTGGCTGTTTTGAGGAAAGATATAATGAGGCTTATGTATGACAGAGTGTATCATGTCATGGGTTTGGATGCACCGGTGAAGTTTGCACCAACTCTCAATGTGACAAAGTGCAATGCACAGTACCGAAGAGGCTAGCAAAATATGGATGGTGGAAGTGCCAACAATCGAATACTCACATTAGTCTGAAGAACTCATACACTTATTATCGGTAACTATCTATCTAGTTAGGAAATTCACAAAGAGACAAGTACCCCGAGGAGGAGTGTTTGGGGGTTTGGTTATCCTTGCGCATCCTCGACTCATGGTACGTGAGGGTACTCTATATATTCAAACCCTTCGAGAGGTTAGCGATCAATTTAGTAGCTAGAGTTCTCAACTAATTTTTAGTTTTTGAAAAACACACATATTTCCCAAAATATGAAACCTATAACTAATATGCTCAAGCTCTTGGCACCAATAGTCCAAACGTTACTCAAATCAATACCTCAAAATTATTGCAGGTTACTACTATACTTAAATAGCAATCTCAATTACCTACTCATGCAAGACACACAACTCAGTGCAACGAGCCAACTCTCTAGATAGGATAAGCATGATAACTCAAGAGAGTTCCAAAATAAACCTAAATAATAGCTCTTAAAAAGATACAACGTGAAAACAAAGAGCTAGGCATGACAGTAGCTACAAAAAGATAAAGAACACACAAAAAGATAAGCATGAAAACCTATGTTGTGTTCTAGAGTGGAATGGAGCGTGTTTCTCTCCCAAACAAGGTAGGCTAGGTTCCGACTTGTTTTGAACAGCAAGCAAAACTAAAACAAACTAAAAAGTAAAGAGGGGGACACTCCAAGCATAGCACATAACATATGAAGTGATAAAAATATAGCATGGAGATGGACGAACTGATGATTGTTGATAGAGAAGGGGATGCACGGGGGCATCCCCAAGCTTAGCAGCTTGAGCCTCCTTGAATATTTATTTGGGGTGCATGGGGGCATCCCCAAGCTTGAGCTCTTGACACTCCAGGATCTTCTTTCATCATCTTCCATCGCATACTTGAAAACTCCCTTCATACGAAACTCATTATAAGCTGATTAGAGTGGTTAGTACCCATGATAAAATAATTCATTACCTACTGGAAATAATGATTTTCATGAAAAGCTACTGTTTCTCATGATTTCCAAAAGGTTTTTGCAAAGGAAAATCAAGCTTAAGATTTGCAAAATGATGAAAACGCAAAACGTGGCAGCATCTGTGAAAAACAGAACATCACGTAGTAAATAATTTTTTCGGGGTACTTCTGCAACTCAAATCAAAAAACTCAGAACAGATGCGAGAAAGACAATTATATAAAGCATGATGTCAAAACAATTTAGATCAAAAAGATGACCTGGTGATTTTTGGAGAATTTTTCCGTCAAGCAGGCAGAATCTGTTTCTGGACATCATGTCACAACTTTTGAACTTTCTTGCAATCGGAGGCTAAAACTTGGCACAAAGCTTGAAAATAAAGATACAGTGATGTTGCTACAGTAGTAACAAGCATCAAGACCACTAAAACTGGAAGTAAAAACAAATTGGGTTGCCTCCCAACAAGCGCTTTCTTTTATTCCTTTGAGCTAGGCATGATGCAAAAAGATCAAGTATTATCAACTCCATAAGAATAGCTTGCCCGAATGACGGACTCATGAGGTAACTTAATCTTCTTTCGACGGTAGTGTTCCATTCCCTTTTTAAGGGGGAATTGGAATTTAGTGGTCCCCTATTTCATGTCAATGATAGCACCAACGGTGCGGATAAAAGTACGTCCTAAATTAATTGGACATGAGGGATCACACTTAATGTCCATAATAAGAAAATCAACGGGCACATAATTATCATTGACAACAATAAGCACACCATCAGTTCTCCCTAAAGGTTTATTTACGGAAGAATCAACAAGACGAACACCAAAAGAACATTGATCATAAGGTTTCAAATCAAGTATATCATACATTCTTTTGGGCATAACGGAGGCACTAGCTCCAACATCACATAAGGCAAAGCAAGAGATATTATTCAATTTAATCTCATAGGATCCGAACCATCTTCTAGTTTCCTAGGGATAGACGTATCTAGCTTGAGCTTCTACTCCCTAGCTTTGATAAGAGCATTGGTAATATGCTCGGTGAAGGCAATATTGAGTGTACTAGTGTGGGGGTCTTTAGGCATTCTTTGCAAAAAAGTGATAACTTCAGAAAGACTACAATTGTCAAAATCAAGGTTACTACCATTAATTAAAGTGGTAGTAATGTCATCTAAGCTCATTCTTTTGGTAGTCTCTAAATTGAAAGGACCTTCTTGTCCTATAGTTGAGGTATTATAATCACCATTTATAAGTCCATTGGGACTAGGGGTGTGATGGGTGCTAAAAGTTTTGAGGTCCTCAACAACTTGTATAGTAGCAATGGTAGTGTGTGTAGGAAGGCTCTTAATCCTATTTTCCTCTTATTTTTCTCTAGCCCATCCCTCTTTAAGTTTGGCTAGCATTCTTATGTTCTCACTAATTTGGACTTTGATAGCATTCATGGGTGTCGTGTTCCTTTCCTCAAGGGGGAAGTTCTAATTTTAAGCATCTCTACATAATGAGCTATTTGTCCACCTTCAAAGACAGACTATCTAAGTTTTATAATTTCTCTTCTACACTCTTGTTGAAGGCTTTTTGATAAGTGATAAAGTCCTTAAGCATGCTCTCTAATTCAGAAGTGGAGTTTTTGGTGCTAGGATAATTGTTGTTGTTCCCATAGTTGTTGGATGGGAACGGTCTAGGATTGCTACCAAAATTACTCCTATAAGCATTATTATTAAAGTTGTTCCTAGCGATAAAATTAACATCAACTTGCTCTCTTTATTGAGTAACCAAAGAATTTAAAGGAACATCATGAGGATCTATAGGAGCTTGCTTAGTGATTAAAGTCATGATCATGTCTACCTTATCATTAAGGGAGGAGATCTCCTCAACAGAGTTTACCTTCCTCCCTGTTGGAGCTCTCTCGGTGTGCTATTGAGAATAATTTGTCATCATCTCGACCAATAGCTTTGTGGCAGCACCAAGTGTAGTTGACATAAAGGTTCCTCCCGCGGCTGAGTCTAACATATTTCGCGAGGTAAAGTTCAATCCTGCATAGAAAGTTTGGATAACCATCCTAGTAGTCAAACCATGTGTAGGGAAATTCTTAACAAGAGATTTCATACGTTCCCAAGCTTGAGGAACATGTTCATTATCCAGTTGCCTAAAATTCATAATGTTACTTCTTAACTGGATAATCTTAGCAGGCGGGTAATACTTCCCAATAAAAGCATCTTTGCACTTATCCCAAGAATCTATGTTATTCCTAGGCAAAGATTGAAGATACACTTTGGCTCCTCCTCTCAAGGAGAAAGGAAAAAGCTTAAGTTTAACAATATCACCATCTACTTCTTTATATTTCTGCATATCACAAAGCTCAACAAAATTGTTCAAGTGCAAGGCAGCATCATCTCCAGCACAGGAGAGTTGATCTTTCATAACAAGGTTCACTAAAGCAGGTTTAATCTCATAGGACGTGGCTCCAGTGGCGGGAGGAGGAATAGGAGTGCATATAAAGTCAATGTTGTTGTGACTAGTGAAATCACACAACTTTGTGTTCTTAGTGGAACCCATAGCAGCAACAGCAAGCAAGAACAAAGCAACTAATTTTTTTGTGGTTTTTGGTATAAGACTCTAAAGCAAAAACTAGAAAGCAAACTAAAAAGACTAAAAAACAAAGGTAAAGGATAACGTGCAACTCCCTATCTTGAAGACTGGAGTCCCTGGCAACAGCGCCAGAAAACTTAGCTTGATGACGAGATGATGTATATACTTCTCGCTCCTCGTTGGCTACCCCAAGTGGAAGGTTGACATGTAGTCAGCAACAAGTTTTCCCTTACACGGAGACTGTAAGGTTTATCGAACGAGGAGGACTCCTAGGATCAACAAGTAGGTGTCTCCCACCCTGGCGCTAGCAGAAGACGTGGGCCTGCACACACACAAGTAACTTTGCTCCCAACGAGTACAGAGAGGTTGTCAATCTCTCCGGCCTTGTAGTTTGCAAAGGATCAAAACACAAGCGGGAATAGTAATAGTGATTGCAACGGAAAAGTAAAAGAAAGCAGTAAATGATGGAGGTGTAAGCAATGGTGGTGATATGGACCGGAGTCACATGATGTTCACTAGTGATGTCTCTCTTCCAAAAGATGATAAACAACTATGCTTGGGTAAACAAATTACAGATGGGCAATTGACAGAATTATGAACGCACCGCAATGCTAATTATGCTACTTGAAAGTTAGAGGCTTAGTAATAATGGGCAGTACGCCAAGACAAGTAGACCGTTTATTCATCAGCATCTACTTACTAATCATGCACCTTGAGATATCTATCCAAAACATCTCGCTGGTGTTAAGTTGCGAGCCCCACCCAAAGTGTAAACTCAAAGTAATGGACAACTGCATTAACGAACTATGCGTAAGGTAAAAAATCCTTGAAACCGTGGTCACAAGCACCATTGTTTTATCCCTGGTGGAAACAACACATCCCCTAGTCTCATGTTTCTATCACTCAAGCTAGACATCAAGGGGCATGAACCCACAATCATGCATAACGCTCCCTCTTGGAGTTACAATCTATTACTCGGCCAAAGCAATACAAAGCAATGGAGAACATGCATGAATCACTAAAGAACATAATATAAAAAGGATAATCAAATATGTAACTCATAACAATCTGAACATAATCTCATAATCTATCGGTTCCCAACAAACCGAGCATAGAAATAGGATGAAAATTACATAGGTGCCTTGATCATGTAGGGCAGCTCACAAGGACTAATCATGGAAGCACAAGATTGGAGAGAATACATCATATAGCTACTGGTCATGGACTCATGGTCCAAGGACGACTACTCACGGCACGTCCCGGAAGTGTCCATGGCGGTGGAGAAGCTCCCGGAGGTCAACCCTTCCTCAAACAGGGTGCCAGGAAGAGGTCTCCTGACGCTCCCGATCTCGGAAGCACTGCGGCGGCGAAACGATGGAGAAATTTGCGATTATGGATCCCGAATAGGGTTTTCCTCGTCGAGGGGTAAATATAGGCAAAAGGAGGGCACCATAGGGTGTGGGCCCCACCCAGGCGGCCTCCTCGCGCAGCCTAGGGGTGGGCCGCGCCCACAGGTTGCCTCAGCGGCCCCTCGCACCCTTGTGGCCCCCTTTCGTGCTTCGTGAAGCTTCTGGTGTGCTGATTTTTATATCTTTTTCTTGGGTTTTTGGGGGCTCCAGAAAATTGGGTAAAAGCCCCTGCAAAAAATAGATGAGTAGACATAAACTGGCATTGGGTGCACTGAGTTAGTAGGTTAGTCCAAATATGTGTAAAAAGATATAAAAGTGTAGCAAAACATATAACAATGTCACCCAAAAGATCATGGAACAAGCAGAAATTATAGATACGTTTGGGGCGTATCACTCCCCTCTTTAGATTCTATGCATACCCATCGAGGAACATCAAGTGCATTTTGACCCACAAGATAATTTCCCTTTGAATTCAACCAGTTCTGCTTTCCTTTAGATTCTCGCATGTTTTGTAACGGTCTATGACATAGTGTCTCTTGATCGACTCTAGCCTTAGTATTATCCTTTGACTTCCCATCTATGCCGAACAATGTACCAAAAATGGCCTCTCCGATATTCTTTTAAGTGTGCATCATGTCGATGTTGTGTGCAATAAGGAGGTCTTTGAAGTAAGGTGATACATCTCCAACGTATCTATAATTTTTGATGGTTCCATGCTATTATCTTGTCAAACCTTGGATGTTTTGTATGCCTTTTATATATTTTTTGGGACTAACTTATTAACTCAGTGCCAAGTGCCAATTCCTGTTTTTCCGTGTTTTTGACCCTTTTCACTGGAGAATATTAAATGGAGTCCAAACAGAATAAAACCTCCGAAAAGATTTTTTCCAGAACAGAAAATACGCATGGGGTGTGAGAACCAAGGTAGAGGCCACCAGGGGAGGCCACAAGCCCCCTAGGCGCGGCCAGGGGGGCCGCGCCTAGCAGGCTTGTGGGCCCCCTGTGGCTCGTCTGCCCTACTTCTTTCGCCTATAAATCACCGAAAAATCCAAAACCACAGGAGAGATCCACGAAAATACTTTTCCGCCGCCGCAAGCTTCTGTCTCCGCAAGATCCCATCAGGGGCACGTTCTGGTGCCTTGTCGGAGGGGGATTCGGATACGGAGGGCTTCTTCATCAACACAATTGCCTCTCTGATGATGCGTCAGTAGTTCACCATAGACCTTCGGGTCCATAGCTAGTAGCTAGATGGCTTCTTCTCTCTCTTGGATCTTCAATACAAAGTTCTCCATGATCTTCATGGAGATCTATCCGATGTAATCTTCTTTTGCGGTGTGTTTGTCGAGATCCGATGAATTGTGGATTTATGATCAGATTATTTATGAATCTTATTTGAGTTTCTTCTGATCTCTTATATGCATGATTTCATATCCTTGTAATTCTCTTCGATTTGTGGGTTTTGTGTGGCCAACTTGATCTATGATTCTTGCGATGGGAGAAGTGCTTGGTTTTGGGTTCATACCATGCGGTGACCTCACCCAGTGACATAAGGGGTAGCGAGGCACACATCGTGTTGTTGCCATCAAGGGTAAAAATATGGAGTTTATATCTATTGCATGAATTTATCCCTCTACATCATGTCATCTTGCTTAAGGCGTTACTCTGTTCGTCATGAACTCAATACACTAGATGCATGCTGAATAGAGGTCGATGTGTGGAGTAATAGTAGTAGATGCAGACAGTATCGGTCTACTTGTCTCGGACGTGATGCCTATATGTATGATCATTGCCTTAGATATCGTCATGACTTTGCGCGGTTCTATCAATTGCTCGATAGTAATTCGTTCACCCACCGTAATATTTACTATTTTGTGAGAAGCCTCTAGTGAACACTATGGCCCCCGGGTCTACTTCACATCATATTTTCAGCCTTACACTTTTACTTCGTTGCACTTTCTGCCTTCAGATCTCACCTTGCAGTTAACCGTGAAGGGATTGACAACCCCTTTGTAGCGTTGGGTGCAAGTTTGCTATTTTTGCGCAGGTACTTTGGAAACTTGGCTTGATACTCCTACTGGATTGATACCTTGGTTCTCAAAACTGAGGAAAATACTTACTCCTACTGTGCTGCATCACCCTTTCCTCTTCAAGGAAAAAAACCAACGCAAGCTCAAGAGGTAGCAAGAACAATTTATGGCGTCGTTGCCGGGGAGGATCAAGTCAAGAATAGTCTCCCGTCAACGTGTCAATCTCTGACACCGGGGATTATTCTAAGTGATTCTTATCCAAGTAAGTGTCACAAACTCATCTCTTGCATTTACTTTTTTACCTCTCGTTTTCCTCTCCCCCACTTCTGAAAAACAAAAAATTACAAAAATATTTGCCTTTTTCGTTTGCCTTTTTCTTTCGCTTGCTTTCTGTTCGCTTGTGTGCTTGTATGCTTGCTGAAGTCACCATGCCTGAAAACACCAAACTTTGTGACTTCTCGAATACTAATAATAATGATTTTATTAATACTCTTATTGCTCCCACCACTAGTGCGGAATCATATGAAATCAATGCTGCTTTGCTGAATCTTGTTATGAAAGAGCAATTCTCCGGCCTTCCTAGTGAAGATGTCGCATCCCATCTTAATACATTCATTGAGCTTTGCGATATGCAAAAGAAGAAAGATGTGGATAATTATGTGATTAAAATGAAGCTATTTCCATTCTCATTGCGAGATCGAGCAAAAACATGGTTTTCATCTTTGCCCAAAAATAGTATTGATTCTTGGAACAAGTGCAAAGATGCTTATATATCCAAGTATTTTCTGCCGGCTAAGATTATCTCTCTCCGTAATGATATCATGAATTTTAAGCAACTTGATCATGAACATGTTGCACAATCTTGGGAGAGAATGAAATTAATGATTAGAAATTGTCCAGCTCATGGCTTGAGTGTTTGGATGATTATACAAATTTTCTACGCTGGTTTGAATTTTGCTTCTAGAAATATCTTGGACTCCGCCTCCGGTAGAACCTTCGTGGAAATCACATTATGAGAAGCCACAAAACTCCTATACAATATCATGACAAACTATTCTGAGTGGCACACTGAAAGGTCACCTACTAGTAAAAAGGTACACGCTATAGAAGAAATTAACTCGTTGAGTGCTAAGATGGATCAGTTAATGAAATTGTTTGCTAGTAAAGGTAATCCTTTAGATACAAATGATATGCCCTTGTCTTCCTTGACTGAGAATAGCAATGAGAGCTTGGACATTAATTTTGTTGGTAGGAATAATTTTGGCAACAACAATGCTTTTAGAGGAAACTATATTCCTAGGCCTTTTCCTAGTAATCCCTCTAATAACTTTGGCAACTCCTACAACAATTCTCATGGAAATTACAATAAGTTACCCTCTGATCTAGAGAGTAATATTAAAGAGTTTATCAACTCGCAAAAGATTTTCAATGCGTCCATAGAAGAAAAACTACTCAAAATTGATGATTTGGCTAGGAGCGTTGATAGAATATCTATTGATATTGATGCTTTGAAATTGAGATGTGCTCCTCCCAAGATCAATATGGATGAAACTTTGAAAGTTATGTGTGTTTCCATGAATTAGAGTAAAGAAAGAACCGCCTAAATTCATGCTAGACATGAATGGCTTAAAAAGGCGTGTTCTCGTCACGAGAATTACGAAGATCTTAAAGTGCTTTGTGTGACTCCCATTGAATCCTTGTTTTCTAGTGTCAAACCTAATGATGATGGGTTTGGATATGAATCCACCTTGGTTGAAAAACGCCCCAATGATTCGGAGTCTATCTATCTTGATGCTAAAAGCATTGAAAGTGGAGTAGAGGATATCAAAACTTCGAGTAGTAATGAAACTACTGCTTTGGATTTCAAGGAATTCAATTATGATAGTTGCTCTTTGATTGAATGTATTTCCTTGATGCAATCCATGCTAAACTCTCCACACGCTTATAGCCAAAACAAGACCTCTACCGATCATATCGTCGATGCTATGATGAAATCTCTTGAAGAGAAACTTGAATTGGAAGTTTATATTCCCATAAAACTTCATGATGAGTGGGAACCTACTATCAAAGTCAAGATCAAAAACTACGAATGCAATGCTTTGTGTGATTTGGGTGCTAGTGTTTCCACGATTCCAAAGTCTTTATGTGATGTTCTAGGCTTTAATGAGATTGATGAGTGCTCTCTTAATTTGCATCTTGCAGATTCTACTGTTAAGAAACCCATGGGAAGGATCAATGATGTTCTTATTATTGCAAATAGGAACTATGTACCCATGAATTTCACTGTGCTTGATATTGATTGCAATCCGACATGTCCTATCATTCTTGGTAGACCTTTCCTAAGGACTATTGGTGTTGTCATCGATATGAAGGAAGGGAATATTATATTTCAATTTCCTTCAAAGAAGGGCATGGAGCATTTTCCTAGAAAGAAAATTAGATTGCCTTATGAATCCATGATGAGGGCTACTTATGGTTTGAGTACCAAAGACGACGATACGTGATTCTATCGCCTTATGCCAAGCTAAGGGCGTTAAACAATAACGCTTGTTGGGAGGCAACCCAATGAATTTATCTTTGATTTTTGCTTTTTGTTTTGTTGCGTCCACACCATCATAATTCTGTTATGATTGTGTATTTTGTGTTTCTTTTTGTGTTTGAGCCAAGTAAAACCTTTATGACTAGTTTGGTGATGGTTGTTTGATCCTGCTGGAAAAAGACAGAAACTTTTCGCTCATGAAATTATTTTTCATTTTTATCCAGAAAGAGATTTTGAGTTGATTCTTTTTTATGCTGGTTGATATGAAAATTTCTCAAACTGTCGTAATTGTTCAGAATTTCTGAGATACCACAAGTATACGAAGTATACAGATTACTACAGACTGGTCTGTTTTTGACAGATTATGTTTTTGTTGTGTTGGTTGCTTATTTTGATGAAACTATGGATAGTATCGGGGGGTATTAGCCATGGAAAAGTGAGAATACAGTAATCTAACACCAATATAAATAGAAATCAAGTTTGCTACAGTACCTCAAGAGGTGGTAGTTTGTTTTCTTGTGCTAATGATATCATGAGTTTCTGTTTAAGTTTTGTGTTGTGAAGTTTTCAAGTTTTGGGTGATGTTCTCATGGACAAAGGAATAAAGAGTGGAAAGAGCTCAAGCTTGGGGATGCCCAAGGCATACCAAGCCAAATTCAAGGACACCAAAAAGCCTAAGCTTGGGGATGCCCCGGGAAGGCATCCCCTCTTTCGTCTTCAATCCATCAGTAACATTACTTGGAGCTATATTTTTATTCACCACATGATATGTGTTTTGCTTGGAGCGTCTTGTATCGTAGGAGTCTTTTCTTTTTGTTGTGTCACAATTATCCTTGTTGCACACCTTTTGAGATAGAAATGCACTCATCGTGAATTTGCTAGAATACTCTTTGAGCCTCGCTTGTGGTTGCATTGATTGTAAAGCGATACCTGGAGAGAGTGTTGTCCCTCAACATAAGCTTGTGGTTGCTAACTTCCGCTTTAGGATTCGTGTCCAACGGGATAAGCGCGCCAAAGTCGCTAGAACGAAGTGGTGGAAGCTCAAGGGGGAGGCATCCCAGGCTTTCAGGGAGAGGGTCATTGAGGAGGGCCCTTGGGAGGAAGGAGGCGATGCAAACTTGATGTGGACGAGTATGGCGACCTTCTTGCGGAAGGTCACTGTAGAGGAGTTTGGGGTGACCAAGGGAAGTAGAAGGGAAGCTAAGGACACCTTGTGGTGGAACAATGAGGTCCAGAAGGTTATTAGGGAGAAGAAGGACTGTTTCAGATGCCTATATCTGGACAGGAGTGCAGCTAACATGGAGAAGTATAAGGTGGCGAAGAAGGCTGCAAAGCGGGCGGTGAGTGAAGCGAGAGGTTGGGCGTATGAGTACCTCTACCAACGTTTAAACACTAAGGAAGGTGAAAGGGACATCTATAAGATGGCCAAGATTAGGGAGAGGAAGACGAGGGATGTCGGCGAAGTCAAATGCATCAAGGACGGAGATGATCAGCTTCTTGTGAAGGATGAGGCGATCAAGCGTAGATGGCGGGAGTACTTTGACAACCTTTACAATGGAGAGGTTGACATCTCTACCATTGAGCTAGACGACTCCTTTGATGATACCAGCAGGTGCTTTGTGCGACGTATCCAGGAGTGTGAGGTTAAGGAGGCGTTAAAAAGGATGAAAGTAGGCAAGGCGATGGGTCCTCATGGTATCCCCATCGAGGTGTGGAGAGGCCTTGGAGACATGGCGATAGTATGGCTAACTAAGCTTTTCAACCTCATTTTTCGGTCAAACAAGATGCCCGAAGAATGGAGGCGGAGTATTTTAGTACCAATCTTTAAGAACAAGGGGGGTGTTCAAAGTTGTACTAATTACCGCGGAATCAAGCTGATGAGCCATACTATGCAGCTATGGGAGAGAGTCATTGAACACCGCTTAATAAGGTTGACAAGCGTGACCAAAAACCAATTTGGTTTCATGCCTGGGAGGTCTACCATGGAAGCCATCTTCTTGGTACGACAACTGATGGAGAGATACAGGGAGCAAAAGAAGGACCTTCATATGGTGTTCATTGATTTGGAGAAGGCCTATGATAAGATACCTCAGAATGTCATGTGGTGGGCCTTGGAGAAACACAAAGTCCCAATAAAGTACATTACCCTCATCAAGGATATGTATGATAATGTTGTGACAAGTGTTCGAACAAGTGACGGCAACACCGATGACTTTCCGATTACAATAGGGCTACACCAAGGGTCAGCTTTGAGCCCTTATCTTTTTTATTTGGTGATGGATGAGGTCACAATGGATATACAAGGAGATATCCCATGGTGTATGCTCTTTGCGGATGATGTGGTGCTAGTCGATGATAGTCGAACGAGGGTTAATAGAAAGTTAGAGTTATGGAGGCGGACTCTAGAATCGAAAGGTTTTAGGCTTAGTAGAAATAAAACTGAATACATGAGGTGCAGTTTTAGTGCTACTAGGCACAAGGAGGGAGAGGTTAGCCTTGGTGGGCAGGTGGTACTGGAGAGAGACACGTTTAGATATTTGGGGTCCATGTTGCAGAAGGATGGCGATATCGATGAAGACGTGGGCCACCAAATCAAGGCTGGGTGGATGAAGTGGCGCCAAGCTTCTGGCGTACTGTGTGACAAGAGAGTGCCACAAAAGCTAAAAGGCAGGTTTTATAGGACAGCTATCCGACCTACGATGTTGTATGGCGCGGAATGTTGGCCAACCAAGAGACGACATATCCAACAGTTAGGTGTAGCAGAGATGCGCATGTTGAGATGGATATGTGGCCACACAAGGAAGGATCGGGTACTGAATGACGATATACGAGAGAGACTTGGGGTAGCACCGATTGAAGAGAAGCTGGTCCAGCATCGTCTCACATGGTTTGGACATATTCAACGGAGGCCACCGGAAGCGCCGGTTCATAGCGGACGGATAAAGCGTGCTGAGAATGTTAAGAGGGGTTGTGGTAGACCAAACTTGACATGGGAGGAGTCCGTTAAGAGAGACCTGAAGGTTTGGAATATCGACAAAGACTTAGCCATGGACAGGGGTGCGTGGAAGTTAGCTATCCACGTTCCAGAGCCATGACTTGGCTTCGAGATCTTATGGGTTTCAACTCTAGCCTACCCCAACTTGTTTGGACTGAAAGGCTTGGTTGTTGTTGTTGTTGTTCACTCTTTGAGCCTCGTTTATATCTTTTGAGTTAAGCAATTTAGCTCACATGTGCTTCACTTATATCTTTTGAGCTAGATAACTTTGCTCTAAGTGCTTCACTTAGATCTTTTAGAGCACGGCGGTGTTATATTTTGGAGAAATAAGAACTCTCGATCTTCACTTATATCTTTTTGAGAGTGATCTCTCTGAGTAACTTGGTAGTTGGCTTGTGCTATGAAAATAGTCCCGAAGGTGATAGGCACCCAAAGAGGATACAATAAAACTTCCATCTTCATGTGCATTGATTAGAAAGAGAAGTTTGATTCCTCTCAAATAGTTTTGAGACATGGATTTGGTAATATTAAGAGTTATGTTAGTAGGGTGTTGTGAATCTAGAAATACTTGTGTTGAAGTTAGTGATTCCCGTAACATGCACGTATGGTGAACCGCTATGTTAGGAAGTCGGAGCATAATTGATCTATTGATTGTCATCCTTTGTGTTGCGGTCGGGATCGCACTATGGTTAACACCTACCAACCCTTCCCCTAGGAGTATGCGTTTAGCACTTTGTTTCGATTACTAATAAAAACTTGCGCAATAAGTATGTGAGTTCTTCAATACTAATGTGAGTCCATGGTATAGATGCACTTTCACCTTCCACCATTGCTAGCCTCTCTAGTGCCGCGCAACTTTCTTCGGCGCACAAACCCACCACATGCCTTCCTCAAAACAACCACCATACCTACCTACTATGGCATTTTCATAGCCATTCCGATATATATTGCCATGCAACTCCCACCATTCCGCCTCATGACTTGTGCCGTCACTTACATATTGCCGTTGCATGATCGTAAGATAGCTAGCGAGATGTTTCAACGTCATGCGCCAAGCTAGATCGTTGCACATCCCGGTACTCTGCCAAAGGCATTTCCTATAAGAGTCATCATTGCTCTAAGTATTGAGTTGTGGGTAAATAAAAGTGTGATGATCATCATTATTAGAGCATTGTCCCATGCGATGAAATAAAAAAAAAGAGGCCAAAGGTGCCCACCAAAAAAAGAAGAGAGATAT
This sequence comes from Hordeum vulgare subsp. vulgare, assembly GCF_904849725.1. Classification (NCBI taxonomy): domain Eukaryota; kingdom Viridiplantae; phylum Streptophyta; class Magnoliopsida; order Poales; family Poaceae; genus Hordeum; species Hordeum vulgare. The sequence goes on from NC_058522.1 coordinate 446,684,720, forward strand.
GGAAAGAGGCCAAAGAGCCCAAACAAAAAAAATAAAAAAAGAGAGAAAAAGAGAGAAGGGACAATGCTACTATCTTTTCCACACTTGTGCTTCATAATAGCACCATGTTCTTCATGATTGAGAGTCTCTTGTTTTGTCACCACCATATGCTAGTGGGAACCTTCATTATATAACTTGGCTTGTATATTCCAATGATGGGCTTCCTCAAAATTGCCCTAGATCTTTGTGAGCAAGCAAGTTGGATGCACACCCACTAGTTCTCCTTTTGAGCTTTCACATACTTATAGCTCTAGGTGCATCCATTGCATGGTAATCCCTACTCTTTCACATTGATATCTATTGATGGGCATCTCCATAGCCCATTGATCGCCGAGTCGATGTGACCATCTCCTCCTTTTTGTCTCACAACCTCCACCACACTCTATTCCACCTATAGTGCTATATCCATGGCTCACGTCATGTATTGCGTGAGAGTTGAAAAAGGTTTGAGAAAGTAAGAGTGCGAAAACAATTACTTGGCCAATACCAAGGTTGTGCATGATTTAAATTAGTTGTGTGGGGATGATGGAGCATGGCCAAACTATATGATTTTGTAGGGATAATTTTCTTTGGCCTTGTTATTTCGAAAGTTCATGATTACCTTGCTAGTTTGCTTGAAGTATTATTGTTTTCATGTCAATAGCAAACTATTGTTTTGAATCTTACGGATCTGAACATTCATGTCACATGAAAGGAGTTACAAATGACAAATATGCTAGGTAGCATTCCACATCAAAAATTCATTCTTTATCACTTCCCTACTCGAGGATGAGCAGGAGTTAAGCTTGGGGATGCTTGATACGTCTCCAACGTATCTATAATTTTTGATGGTTCCATGCTATTATCTTGTCAAACTTTGGATGTTTTGTATGCCTTTTATATATTTTTTGGGACTAACTTATTAACTCAGTGCCAAGTGCGAGTTCTTGTTTTTTCCGTGTTTTTGACCCTTTTCAGAGGATAATATTAAATGGAGTCCAAACGCAATAAAACCTCCAAAAAGATTTTTTCCGGAACAGAGGAGACGCAGGGGGCGTGAGAACCAAGGCAGAGGCCACCAGGGGAGGCCAAAAGCTCCCTAGGCGCGGCCAGGGGGCCCGCGCCTAGCAGGCTTGTGGGGCCCCTGTGGTTCGTCTGCCCTACTTCTTCCGCCTATAAATCCCCAAAAAATCCAAAACCACAGGAGAGATCCACGAAAATACTTTTCCGCCGGCGCAAGCTTCTGTCTCCGCAAGATCCCATCTGGGGCACGTTCTTGTGCCCTCTCGGAGGGGGGATTCGGATACGGAGGGCTTCTTCATCAACACCATTGCCTCTCCGATGATGCGTGAGTAGTTCATCATAGACCTTCGGGTCCATAGCTAGTAGCTAGATGGCTTCTTCTCTCTCTTGGATCTTCAATACAAAGTTCTCCATGATCTTCATGGAGATCTTATCGATGTAATCTTCTTTTGCGGTGTGTTTGTCGAGATCCGATGAATTGTGGATTTATGATCTTATTATCTATAAATCTTATTTTAGTTTCTTCTGATCTCTTATATGCATGATTTCATATCCTTGTAATTCTCTTCGAGTTGTGGGTTTTGTTTGGCCAACTTGATCTATGATTCTTGCGATGGGAGAAGTGCTTGGTTTTGGGTTCATACCGTGCGGTGACCTCACCCAATGACAGAAGGGGTAGCGAGGCACGCATCATGTTGTTGCCATCAAGGGTAAAAAGATGGGGTTTATATTATTGCATGAATTTATCCCTCTACATCATCTCATCTTGCTTAAGGCGTTACTCTGTTCGTCATGAACTCAATACACTAGATGCATGTTGGATAGCGGTTGATGTGTGGAGTAATAGTAGTAGATGCAGACAATATCGGTCTACTTGTCTCAGACGTGATGCCTATATGTATGATCATTGCCTTAGATATCGTCATGACTTTGCGCGGTTCTATCAATTGCTCGATAGTAATTCGTTCACCCACCGTAATATTTACTATTTTCTGAGAAGCCTCTAGTGAACACTATGGCCCCGGGTCTACTTCACATCATATTTTCAGCCTTACACTTTTACTTCGTTGCACTTTCTGCCTTCAGATCTCACCTTGCAGTTAACCGTGAAGGGATTGACAACCCCTTTGTAGCGTTGGGTGCAAGTTTGCTGTTTTTGCGCACGTACTTTGGAAACTTTGCTTGATACTCCTACTGGATTGAGACCTTGGTTCTCAAAACTGAGGGAAATACTTACTGCTACTGTGCTGCATCACCCTTTCCTCTTCAAGGGAAAAACCAACGCAAGCTCAAGAGGTAGCGTAAGGCAGATCCCACAAGCATGGCTTGTGAGTCCAGGCGTGTTCTGAATTATACCCCTTGAAATACCATGGACGCTCTGGATCAGGTTCGAGGGCATTGAACTAATCCAGGATCTGTTGGCCTGTCAACACAGGTGGTGCCAAGGTTTTGACAACTTTACCTTTCTAAAGTTCTTCTTGTCTATAGGATCGAAAGTATGTCTAGAGGGGGGTGATTAGACTACTTGACAAGATAAATTTTTTGCCTTTTCCCAATTTGACTTGAGAGGCAGCTACGGCAGTTATAACAAGTCAAGTACACCCTACACATGCAGTTCTAATAGTATAGCAGCACAAAGTAAACATGCAAGTGTAAATAGAGGAGTAAGGTAGGGGGATCAAACGCATGAGGTTGACACGGCGATTTTTGGCATGGTTCAGTAATGTGGCGCTATCGTACGTCCATGTTAGTGGATACTTCAACCCATGGAGGGTAACGGCTGCGAGAGTCCACGGAGGGCTCCACCCATAAGCGGTCCACAAAGAAGCGGCCTTGTATATTCCACCATGGCTTCCGTCCACACGGGGGTAGCCTTACTCATGGTAGATCTTTACGAAGTAGGGGATCTCCTCGCCCATACAAACATCTTGGTTCAACTCCACAACGCGAAGTAGGAGGCTCCGAACCGACACCTAACTAATCTAGGAGGCACCACCCTCAAAAAGGTTATAGATGGGGTAGACCAATGAACTCCTTGCTCTTGTGCTTCTAAAGATAGTCTCATCAACACAAATCACTCTCTCACAGAATATGAATGGGCAGGAGAGGTTGATTTGGTGGAGAGCAGTTTGGGGAGGCTAGATATCAAGTTTCAAATGATTGCATTGGAATATCTTGGTCTCAACACATGAGTAGGTGGTTCTCTCTCAGAAAATGGATTTGGAAATGAAGTGTGTGTTCTGAGTGCTTCTCCCACGAATGAGAGGTGGGTGAAGGGGTATATATAGGCAGCAGCCAAAATCCAGCTGTTACACACAAAAGTGCAAACTCGGTGACACAGAAGTGGACAACTCGGTGGTACTCACTAGTACTAAAGGTATGAACTTTGAATCTCGGTGAGACCGATATATAGAACTCAGTGGCACCGAAAAGGTGACTAACGGTTAGATGACCAAACTCGGTGGCACCGATACTCAAACTCGGAAATTCCGATTTTGTGTATCTTGGCAACAGAATGTTGGTCACACTGAACACGGTAGCACCGATGCAGTTTCTGTTGCACCGATTTGGTGGAAATGGCTAGGGTTCTGTCTGAGGTTCAAACTTGGTGGGTCTGATGTAGCAATGTTGGTGACACCGAATTTGTGAATGTGGAACTTTGACGGAGTGGATATGTTGGAAAAATGACTCAGTGTTTTGGTCGCTAACTTTGAGCATTTGAGCAATCAGTTCTTTTTACTACCTCACCCCCTTTTAATAGTATTGGCTTTCCTATGGACTCAAAAGTGATTTCTCACAAATATAAAATGAAGAGTCTTCTAGCTTGAAGCTTGAGCCAATATTATTACTTTCTTGCATCCACGGGTATCTCCACATAATCCTTAAGCCATAGCATCTTTTGAATTGTTTTGAAATATATTTGGAAAACACATTAGTCCAATGATGCATATGTTGTGATCAATTATCAAAACCACCCTAGGGAGAAATTGTGCTTTCAATCTTCCCCTTTTTGGTAATTGATGACAACATATAGATCAAAGCTTCGAACAAAGATATAATCAATGATTAGCATCGACGCTTTGAGAAGTATGTCAAAATCAAGAGCTCCCCCTAAATTTGTGCATTATTTAAAATTTGTGTTTGAATGCAAATGCACAATCGATTAGGATCATGGGTTACTCTTCCATGTCACATACATCTTGGTGGTGCGTAAAAAATAATAACAAAGCATATGACACCAACAACATAAGTGAGTGATCATCACAAGGATAGCTAAAAGATGATATCGTAGCATCACACGGGATAAAGCGTATGATCACACACACAGATAGGATAAAGTCATACAAAAACCAAAGTTTTTTTAAAACCAAACGAGAGCAAATAAAGTCAAGAGCTCTCTCTCACACAAAGTCTATGATCTATACATTTCTCCCCCTTTGGCAACAAGTTACCAAAAAGTTCAAAAGTATATAACTACTCGTCTCTCTAGGCAGCTGATGATGGAGTCGATAGAATAGCGTCGGCGAAGGATTCTACTGAATATCCTGGAGCTGGAGGAGTTAATAATGAAGGAGTTTGAGCTAGAGCTGGTGTTGAAGGTGCTGAAGCTTGTGCTGAAGATGTTTGTCTTGTCTCCTGAACAGGAACAACAATTGTTCGAGGCTGGGTGTTGAACCTAGTGGTAGTGGGAGGAGGAGACTCATCCTCGTCAAGATCATCATCTTCATCTTCATCTTCAGCCTCTGAGCGTGGAATATCCACAGAGTCAACTTCATGTTGAAGCTGTCTAACAATGGTGGTCAACTAAGCTACCTTCATATCCATGTTGTGGAATTTTGTCTCCACAACTCTCTCAAGACTATTTTGGTTTTGCATGATCAAGTTGATATGCATGCTTGCCTAGCTTGGCATTGATGAGCATCTGAATGTAAGGTGCATATCCACAAGATCTCTTCTCATTCGCAGCAGTCCTTCGGATAGTCTCAACTATCCAGTCCATCACTTTAAATCTGGTAGGGTATCAAGTAGGTGCAGCAAGTTACTCGAATATCCTCTAATCATCTTCTCATATCCTAAATTAGGCATGATGGTGTATCATATTATAGTGTTCGTCATGGGAATGCTAGCTTGCAGAAAATATACTGAATCAAACTTGTGACTGGCCAAGTACTGATGTGGAATGGTCTTGTACATATTGTCCATGGAGTTGTGATTCTGCTTAGCATCTGCATACACATCTACATCTGTTTCTTCCTGCTTGGGGACACCAATGATAGCAACCCATTCAGCAATTGTGGCATTGTACGTGTGCCCATCGGTCATCCAAACTAAAGAGTCACTATAGAAACAAACAGTTGCATAGAATTGTGTGATCATCTCGTCATTCCATGGCGCCATCTCCTTCCCAACAAAATCTTCTATGTCAACTAGCTTGAAGTTCTCTTGAACATGTGGAAAGAAATTCTCATTCTCCTTGATGTATGCCCAATCGACATACCTCATATCACTGACAGCAGGACTCTTGTCGTACACGGCAGTCTCATAAAAATCTTGTTGTTCCTTGGTGTGAAACCTTGAATCAACATCAGTTCTTCTTCTAACAGCATATGGATCAATAGCTCTCCACTTTCTTAGTTTGGAATCCTTCCTCTTCTTCATATCTTCTGCTACACGATGAGCATCATTGTGGAGTGGAATGTATGGTCTGAGCTTCCTGAGAACTGGAGCATTCTCATCTTCTTCCTCTTCTTCAGCATTGGCACTGGATGTAGGGCCTTTGCTCTTAGCAGCTGCAGGTATATATTTGGTGGTATTCCTGGAAGTTAATGTCTTCTTTGCTTTAGCAACAGGCTTAGGAGCAGACTTCATTGCATCACCCATCAACTTCTTCTTCTTGGGAGGAACTGGGATCTCCTCAGGAGCTTCTTCCTCAGCTTCTTCTGGGTCTTCAAACATAGAAGTCTTTCTACCAACAAGATGGATAGTTCTCTTCCTGGGCCTCTTTACACTAGCCTTCTTTGCACGCGCATCCTGGGCAATAGCTTTGCCCTTCTTGGCATAACCAGGTGCTCTCAGATCAGCAGCACTAGTAGATATCTTCCTGACAACTTTCCTTGGAGGAACCTTAGAAGTAGGGATGGCAATGGGTCAGGTTTGGTGTGGGTGGAGCTGGTCCAAATCCAACCCATGACCCGTCTTCCTATCTTCTGCCCATCCACCAAAGTATCCATGGGCACAAATTCTGTCCATGCCCAAACCCATTGGATACCCATATACCGGTGGAGCTCCATGGGCATAAAATATCAGCATGACACCTTCCCAAAGATGAAATTAATTCATCACCGTTCATTCGCAAATGACAACATAAGTTGCACGCATAAGTAGGCAGCAAGTGCATTGTTCAAACATTGTCCACACATACAATGACAACTCAAATAGTCTGAAAGTATTTTTTTGTCTTAAATGTTATTACATCAAAAAACTGAAGTAGACCACACAATGACAACTCAAATAGTCTCATAGTACAACTCTTGTCTTAAAATCTTATTACATCACAATCAAAGTTGTAAGATCTTATTACACATCATAATCGAAGTTGCATAAATAAAGGACTTAACATATTTCAAAATTCAAATGCACTTCCAACAGTAAGTGCACTAGTAATTGGACACCCATACGCATGTCCACATGAGCACACTTGGCTCCAAATTAGTCTTCAGTAATGATGGAGTCATTTTCATCCTGACATAAAAAACAAAGAATTAAAATAAACAAGTTACTTCTGAATGCGCATGCATTAATGATGAAAATGTGGCATGAAGGATGAAACATAAATTGAGATGACAACAAGTAGTTACCATTATTTCTTCTTCATCCTCAAGAACAAATTGAACTGCTTGCAGAGCAAAGTTGATATCACCTAATGCAAAGACGAAGCAAAAAATAATAATTTATGCATAGCACAAAGAAACAAGATACAAATTCACAATTAACAAGATTACCTAACATGTCCGCTCGTGACCAAGCTTGCATACACATAAGAGCTTCAGCTATGCTTGGTGTAAGACGACTGTGATGTGCACTAAGTAACATCCCGCTAGTACTAAAGACTGACTCCGATGCCACAGATGTAACAGGGATGGATAATATATCACGAGCAATCTTCTGCAAAGTAGGGTACTTGGCACCTCCAACTTTCCACCAATTAATAATGTTAAAATCTGTTGTTCTACGGATAAGGGGTTCATCCAAGTAATTGTCCAATTCTGTGCGAACTTGAGATGGAGCAACAGGTTGTGAAGACAAGTATTGCTCAAATACACCCAAAATTTCATCCACGCCACCATTATGAACAGCTCGGGTGCTTCCAACATCAGATGTTTCAGCATACTGAGATACATCTTGATATTCAGCCAGCAAATCTAACATTAACTTCTTTATTTTATCAACTTCTGTGGATGCATGTTCAGCTCCATACAATGACCCAAATGAAGCCTTCAACATATGCATCTTATAATGTGGATCCAGGATAGTGGCAATAGCCATAATACCATGGACATCTGTCCAATATTTCTCGAACTTGTCTTTCATTTCCTTAGACATAGATTTTATGACACTATGTTTACTAGTTTCCCATTTACGAATTGCCAACCAAATGCCACATATTTGCGGAAAGAAAAGACTAGTTGTAACATATTAAGTGCCTGACAACAACACTGTGACATCAAAGAACACTTTCAACCTATCACAAACCTCCTTAGAAAAGACCCAATCTTCTACGGTTCGACAAGTAAAATTCTTTTCAAGTATAGAAAGTCTTTCAAAAACATCTTTGTATTTCAATGCACCATTTAACATTATGTAGGTAGAATTCCACCTAGTTTTACAATCAAGAGCCAATCTACACGTGTATTCATTGTTCAAAAGTTGTGCCATGTTTTCAAACTTCTCATGTCTTTTAGGTGTGGCTGACCAAAATGCAACACTATCTCTTACCCTCTCAATCCTTTTCTCCATGACATCCAATCCATCTTTTACAATCAAATTTAATATATGAGTAGCACAACGCATATGCAATAAAGATCCTTCCAACAAAAGAGAAGAGGTGTCCAACTTATCTAGCAGAATTTCCATATCCTTGTCATTTGATGTACAATTGTCCAAGGTCATCGTGGATACCTTCTTCTCAAGGTGCCATTCAAGAAGACATGCATGTAGTGCTTCACATATAACTTCAACATTGTGTGGACATGGAGCATAAACAAACCTATGCAATGATATTTAGGAAATATTTAGGTTCAGAGTAACAATAATCAATACCACTATTTCAGAATAACAATTATTTAGAGAGAGACGTGGTTACCTCATTAAGAAGCTCTTTAGGTTCCAAGAAGCATCAATGTAATGTGCGGTTACAGCCATATAGCCCCTCTTTTGATGGCCAGCCGTCCACAAATCTGCTGTGATGGCCACTCGGTTCTCAAACTTTGCGAAGTACTTCACCATGCTATTATTTTGGACCTCAAACATATTCATAATGTCGTGCCTAATGGTATTTCTAGACACCACCTTGAACATTGGTTGCATAGTACCACAAAACTTTCAGAATCCAGCATGATCAACAATAGACAGAGGGTACTCATGCACACATATCATCTATGCAAGTTCCTTTCTAGCAAGTTCTTGATAAAAAATATAGGTCTCCAAATTTACTTTCCCATCCCCACATTTTGACAACTTTAATTTGCTTTGTTGTGGACCCACTAGTGCATGCCGAGCCGGACAATTTTTACGATGAGTCCTTAAGTGTGATGTACCAGAGGTTGATTCTGCACCATATGGCTTGTGACACCAGTTGCATATTGCTTGCCATTTCCCACTGATAAGTTATATCTTAAAATCATCCCATACATCTGATGTACGCTTCCATCTAGAACCGGTCAGTTTTGGCTGCTCCACTGTTGTACTGGTACCCTCTTGTGGAGTTGAACTTGCGACCACGACAGCTCCAACCACGCCCGAGACATCCGCTGTAGGGGCAACACTGTTTGCGGGAGTTGAGAAAAGGATGCAAGATGCCATCAAATTTCATTTTAACCAAGTAGCAATGGGCTCCACAAGCAAGAAATGTAAATTCTGCATAGTAATGATCAGTACATAGATAAAGCTCCTTCATGACAATAAAGCTATTCAATGAATCTTTTAATTAGAAATGTAAATTCTTCATAGTAATGATCAATACATTTTTTCCAATTATAGCAAAGATGTTGATAATAAAGCTAGTCAGTGAATTGTTCCTAGTTCTATAAGAAATACTAATAATTAAGCTAGTTCATGGCAAATTTTAATAAGAAAGTAGATTCTATAAATGCAACAGAACACAATTTATACTATTTAAATAAAATCTCTCATACTGTAGATCACAAGCAAGGAGAGCACTGAGTTGTAAGAACTATAGCAATAACCATTTTCAGCGATGATGGTGCTGCCGTCGACACCCTGTTGCCCGTCGGTGCACGGCGACTCAACTGTTGGTTGCCGACAACGCAGACTCCTCCGCGGGATGTTAACAGTCGCTCCCTTGCCCTTCCCATGGTTGACGCTATTGCTGCTCTTGCCCCCTTCCATTGAAGGTTGACTCGTGTCAGGCAAACGGAACAGCAGCTTGCTCAGGATGAGATCGGTCGCCGATTGGGGAAGGAGAGAGGGAGTGGGACGGGGCATACCTGTCGCGGAAGCGGTTGTCGATGCTGGTCGCCGATTGGGGAAGGAGAGAGCCAGAGATGGAGTGGGATGAGGCTTACCAGTCGCCGAGGCCGTCCTCGATGCAGTCCGACGATGCCTGACACCAAGGCTGGTCGTTGAGTCCGTCCCCAATGTTGTCCACCGATGCCTGATACCAAGGTTGGTCACCGAGTCCAGTCGTCGATGTTGTCCACCTGTCGCTGGTCACCGAGACTAGTCGCTCATGTTGGCCGCCTGTCACCGGTCACCACTCACCAATAGGAGGGGGATGGCCAGGGATATGGGGGGGCTAGGGTTGTGGCGCTCGGCGCCGCCGCCGCGATGGGGACTGAGGGAGGAACACGATTGGGGTTTGAGGATGACGAGATGTGGGATTGTGGGTTGCCGGCTTGATGCAGGGCAGCCACATTAAATTAGGTATAATATAATTAAGTTGCGGGGATTAGGGAACGTGGGCCGTTTTGACCTTTTCTGAATCAATATGGTTGCGAACGACTTGGGTTGAAAAAAATCCTTAGCCCCAATGTCACTGTCATATGGCCGTGTCTATTATATGGGTATCCACTGGATATCCATGTAGCAGAAATTATAACCATGCCCAACCCGCCTATTCATGGGTATCCAAATCCATGAATCCATGGACATAAATGCGCTCCATACCTTGCCCAACCGGGTCGGGTATCCGCGGATATCTGAATCCATGGGCAAAATTGCCATTCCTACTTAGGGGGGGGGCTGAAGTTTCTTGTGGCAAAAAGTCCGAGTCTTCCTCATCAGAAACTATCTTCCTCCTTTGCATGGTGGCTGCCTTGGGCAAGCCATGAGAACTGGGAAAACTTGGGTCTGAAGCAGTATTCTTTGAACTAGTGTCGGAGTCCATCTCGACACTCTGCTCTCTGAAGTCATTCTCACTATCATATGAACCTGACATGCTGACAGACACGCTCAACAGCAAACAGCAGAACCTGTGAAGTGGATATAGGAAAGACAAAATGGATGAGCATCACAAAATTCAGATGCTTTTTTGAAAATTCAAGTTTGAAACTTAGGGTATGATCTTTTGTAGGATGTAAATCGGTGGCACCGAGTTGGCATTTTCGCAGTCACTAAGAAGGCTTGCTCGCTTAACAGAGACTTGGCAGTCATTTCGGTAGCACCGAAAAGAGCTGCTCAGTCTTACCGAGTTTCTTCTCAGGAACCCTAAAATAGGAATCGGTGGAACCGATTTTGCAAACTCGGTCTCACCGAGTTGCATGCTGCAACAGATCAGATCCAAAATTTCTACTTCTTCTACACTACGAGATTCATCTGGTGGAAGGAAGGGTTTGCACATGGTGGCTCGAAGAAAAACTTTCCCAATGCGTAAGATTGAGACGGGGAACACAAAGGAAATCGGATCCGTACCCTAACTTGGCGGCGGTCCGGCTACAGCGATGACGGCGGAGCAGATTGCGAAGACGAGGCGAATCCCAGAGGCGGCAACACTCGGGGAGTCAAGGGCGATTGCCTGGGGTCTCGGGGGCAGCGAGGGTTTTGGCGAACGAAACGTTTTGACGAAGTGATGTCAAAGATTCAGTCCGCAGGTATATATACCCATGCACTGTCGGTGTCACCGAGATGGCATAATCGGTGCTACCGAGTTCCTCAACTGTCAATAGACACGGAAGCGCGGTGTAACTGAGTTGGTGATTTCGGTGGTACCGAGATAGGAAAACCTCATCAACTTTAAAAAATCGATGGTGCCGATTTTGTGGAGTTGGTCACACTGAGTTTTTCAAAGAGGTTTTGGAAGGCAGCCTTTGACGATACAGAACTCCGAGTGCACCTTCACAGAGAGGGATCGACAAGTGCTTGTTCAAGTTTTATGATGAAGAATGAATAGAACTTGAGATGAGATAGCATAGATAGCTAGAGAAGGGTCCTAGGCATTCTTGTCCATCCAATTGACAAAAGGTAAATCAAAAGCCAAATAACAACAATTTGATGTCCTCGAATGATCAAACGCATGCAGACCAACATGCTTACACAATAAGAATGATGAATAAAACATGGTGAACATGCACACACAACCTAGCACCTATCAAGCACTTGGGCGATGACAAAGTCATCTATATATGAGTATATTGACATAGGAGCCAAGTAAGAATACTTGATCATAGGTCATACTCATCGTTAAGCACAGGTGGGGTTACCACTTTTCCATAAGCATTAATGTGTTCATATCCTTAGGAGATGCTTACACTCAGGTCTTAGAGTAAAGCTCCCCCTTGATATGACATCCCCACTAACAGGGATCAACTAACCTTGGGTTTTGTCGTAGAAGACTTCAAGTAGGTAAAGTAGTGGTGGATGCTCAATGTTGATGAAGATCATCTTGAGTTGGGAGCAATCCTTGTTGTTTTCATACTCTTCTCACCTACATGGGTTAGTCCCAAAGCAAAAGAAACATATGCAACAATATCTATGGACATGGAGTGAAGCACACATGGGATAATGTCCAAAGATGCATTAATTACCTTGTTCCTTGGTTACCTTTGAGGTAATGTGTGACTCATTGAACTAATGCATATGGTTAAGGTTGATTGAATATAGCTCTTGCTAAAATGAATAAGAGTGAATTTCATTGGCAAAGTCACCCCTCAAGAACTTCTAGTTCTTCCTCTTGGGAATCCACACCAAATTGATGGGAACCCTTGGAATTGTGGTAGCACTTGTTGAGGTAGAGCTACTAGTATCCTTGGGAATCCTCTTGACCTTTGCTTGGGGTTATTCTTCAAATGGGTCAATGTCATCTTGAAGCTTTCCCTTGCCTTTGTGGTCTTGTGGTAGAAGGCCACCTTGTGAGCTTGTTCCTTCGGAAGGAGTGGACTTCTCCTCTTGGGGAATAAACTTGGGAGTGGTATATGGACCTTCTTCCCAAACATCTCTGTTGATGTTGAAGTAGCTAACACCTTGTTTATTCTGATGTCCTCCTTGCTTGCGCACAATTTGCTCAAATTGCTTACTTCCGGCAAGACTCTTGAAGACACCTCTCTCTATAATCCCTTTCAATAGATCATTTTATTGCTCAAGTAACTTGGCTAAGAGAATCATTAGTGGAATAAAGAGAGGTACTAGCAACAAGATTATTGGATTTAGCTTTAGCATTGTTGTTACTAGATGAAGAAACCTTCTTGCCTTTGTTACTAGTGTTCCTAGGTTTAACTTGTGGAACAAAGTTAGACAAGAGTAATCGTTTGGCTAGATAAGAAGAACTCTTCTTCGAAGATCATCATTGATTGCTTTTAAGAACTCATGCTCTTGCTACAAAATGAGCTCCTCGAAGCGTAGCTTCTCAAGGGTTATTGCAAGCTCTCTATGATCTTCTAGAGTAGTCTCATGAGCTAACTTAAGAGTTTTCAATTCTTGAGTTAGTCGTTCAATTTCTTTCTTATCATCATCATTCGATTTCTCTTGACTAGCATGATAAATAGCAAGTTTATTTTTAGTGCATTCACTAGCTTTTTATAGAAGCAAGTCATCTTCTCCTAACAAGTCATCTTCATCACTATTGAAATCAAGATACTCAGGATGTGATACCTTGGGGCCTTTAGCCATGAAGCAGTTTCCGACTCCCTCATATGGTGAATCAAATAAGTCGTAGGAGTTGGTGGAAACAAGCGCAATCCCGACAACACCTTCATCTTGACTATAGTCGGAGTTGGAGTGATAGCTTCTCTTGGAGTGGTGATCATACTCGGAGCCAGAGACCCATTCACCAACATGAGCTTGATGTTTTCTTCTTGAACTCCTCTTGGTGTATTTGTCCTTCTTCTCCGGTTCCTTGCCTCTCCGTGAGTGTCTTTGTTCATAGTGATCTTCTCTACTCCTTCTCTCTCTATGAGGTGACTCATCTCTTGAGCTTCATCTTTGAGGTGACTCTTCTCTTCTTTTGTAGGGAGTCGAGCACTCATTTGAATAGTGTCCGGGCTTCCCACACTTTTAGCAGTTTCGGTCACAACTGGACGAACGCTTCTCATCATGTTTTGAACTTGAGATTCTATCTTTGCCCCTACTCTTGTAGAACTTGTTGAATTTTCTAACCATGAGGCTTATCTCTTCATCAGTGACAAGATTTTATTTTGAAGTAGCAGGAGCATCACAAGAAGCTTTATAAGCACCGCTTGACTTGTTGTGCAGCTCATCTTTGTCCTTGAGTGAAATCTCATGAGCAACAATCCTACCAATGACTTTAGTTGGCTTGAGATCTTTGTAATTTGGCATCATTTGGATCAATGTGCACACTATGTCATACTTGCCATCAAGAGCTCTAAGTATCTTCTTTATGATGAATTTGTTGGTCATGTCTTCGCTTCCTAAGCCGGCAATCTCATTGGTGATGAGAGTAGCCTAGAGTACATTTCAACGAATCCTTCACCATCCTTCATCTTGAAATTGTCAAGCTGACTTTGAAGCACATCAAACTTAGATTCTATGACAGAATTAGTACCTTCGTGCATATCAACCAAAGTATCCCAAATTTATTTTGAATTCTCAAGATGACTGATTTTGTTGAATTCTTCGGGGCAAAGGCAGTTGATGATGATATCACACGCTTGAGAATTAAGTTGCAACATCTTTAGTTCGTCAGCTGCCGCATCATGATCTGGTTCATGCCCTTCTCCAAAGAAGTTATCTTTGTTGGGGAACGTTGCATGGGAAACAAAAAAATTCCTACGCACACGAAGAGATATCATGGTGATGTCCATCTACGAGAGGAGATTAGATCTACATACCCTTGTAGATCGCTAAGTGGGAAGCGTTTAAGAAACGCGGTTGATGTAGTGGTACAGCTTCGTGATTCAAATCACCGTCGTCCCACGATCCGTTCCGATCTAGCGCCGAATAGACGACACCTCCACGTTTAGCACACGTACAGCTCGATGACGATCTCGACCTTCTTGATCCAGCAAGAGAGACGGATAAGTAGATGAGTTCTCCGGCAGCGTGATGGCGCTCCAGTGGTGGTGGTGATCTACTCCTGCAGTGCTCCGCCCGAGCTCCGCAGAAATCCGATCTAGAGGTAAAACTCTGTGGTATAGGTTTGAGTTGCACATGGAAAAGTTGTGTCTCAAAAGCCCTAAAACCACTAGTATATATAGGAGGAGGGGAGGGGCTAGCCTTGGGGCTCAAGGACCCAAGGGTGCACCGGCTGAAGGGAGAGGAGGACTCCTTCTCCAATTCAGTTTGGGGAAGGAGGAGTCCTCCTCTTCCTTCCCACCTCCCTCTTTCCTTTTTTCTTTCCTTTGGTTTTTTCCACTTGTGGCGCCATAGCCCTCTTGGGCTGGCTCCACCCGACCACTAAGGGCTGGTGCGCCACCCTAGGGTTATTGGGCTCACTCCCGCGTGGGTGGGCCCCTCCCGGTAAATACCCGGAACCCATTCGTCACTCCCGGTACACTGCCGGAAATGCCCGAAACCTTCCGTGACCAAATGAAACCATCCTATATATCAATCTTCGTTTCTGGACCATTCCGGAAACCCTCGTGACGTCCATGATCTCATCCGGGACTCCGAACAACATTTGGTAACCACACATGTAACTCAACTATACTAAAACATCACCGAACCTTAAGTGTGCAGACCTTGCGGGTTCGAGAACTATGTAGACATGACCCGAGACACTCCTCGGTCAATATCCAATAGCGGTACCTCGATGCCCATATTGGATCCTACATATTCTCCGAAGATCTTATCGGTTGAACCTCAGTGTCAAGGATTCATATAATCCTGTATGTCTTCCCTTTGTCCTTTGGTATGTTACTTGCCCGAGATTCGATCGTCGGTATCCGTATACCTACTTCAATCTCGTTACCGGTAAGTCTCTTTACTCGTTCTGTAATACAAGATCTCATGACTTACACTTAGTCACATTGCTTGCAAGGCTTATTTGTGATGTTATATTACCGAGTGGGCCCCGAGATACCTCTCCGTCACATGGAGTGACAAATCCTAGTATTGATCCATACTAACTCAACGGGCACCTTCGGAGATACCTGTAGAGCACCTTTATAGTCACCCAGTTACGTTGCGACGTTTGATACACACAAGGTATTCCTCCAGTGTGAGTGAGTTATATGATCTCATGGTCATAGGAATAGATACTTGACACGCAGAAAACAATAGCAACAAAATGACACGATCTCATGCTACGTTTATACTTTGGGTCTAGTCCATCACATGATTCTCCTAATGATGTGATCCAGTTATCAAGTGACAACACTTGCATATAGTCAGAAAACCTTGACTATCCTTGATCAACTGGCTAGCCAACTAGAGGCTTGCTAGGGACATTGTTTTGTCTATGTATCCACACATGTATCTATGTTTTCATTCAATACAATTATAGCATGGATAATAAATGATTATCTTGAAACAGGAAATATAATAATTATTATTTTATCATTGCCTCTAGGGCATATTTACAACAACCTTGCACACCAACACGAATGATAGCCAAACATGAGGATTAAAGCCTAGTATATGCATTTTCATTTTATGCTTCCAACTAGCCAAATTAGTGCCATCGAAGTAAGGACTTCTACGATGTTAATTTCCCTCACTAGATGCCATACTCTCCTAGGTTGCTAAACCAATGAAATGGAGACCAAAGCTCTAATACCACTTGTAGGATTGAAAGTATGTCTAGAGGGGGGTGATTAGACTACTTGACAAGATAATTTTTTTGCTTTTTCCCAATTTTACTTGAGAGACAGCTACGGCAGTTATAACAAGTCAAGTACACCCTACACATGCTATTCTAATAGTATAGTAGCGGAAAGTAAACATGCAAGTTTAAATAGAGGAGTAAGGTAGGGATATCAACCGCATGAGGTTGACACGGTGATTTTTGGCATGGTTCCCATAGGTGGCGCTATCGTACGTCCATGTTAGCGGAGACTTCAACCCACGGAGGGTAACGGTTGCGAGAGTCCACGGAGGGCTCCACCCACAAGGGATCCACAAAGAAGAGGCCTTGTCTATTCCACCACGGCTTCCGTCCACACAGGACTAGCCTTACTCACGGTAGATCTTCACGAAGTAGGCGATCTCCTTGCCCTTACAAACATCTTGATTCAACTCCACAACACGAAGTAGGAGGCTCCCAAGCGACACCTAACCAATCCAGGAGGCTCCACCGTCCAAAAGGTAATAGATGGGGTAGATCAATGAACTCCTTGCTCTTGTGATTATAAAGATAGTCTCCTCAACAAAAATCACTCTCTCACAGAATATTAATGGTTGGGAGAGGTTGATTTGGTGGAAAGCGGTTTGGGGAGGCTAGAGATCAAGTTTCAAATGATTGGATTGGAATATCTTGGTCTCAACACATGAGTAGGTGGTTCTCTTTAGAAAATGGATCTGGAAATGAAGTGTGTGTTCCGAGTGCTTCCCCCACGAATGAGAGGTGGGTGAAGGGGTATATATAGTCAGCAGCCAAAATCAAACCGGTAAACACAAAAGTGCAAACTCGGTGACACCGAAGTGGACAACTCGGTGGTATCGACTAGTACTAAAGGTGTGAACTTTGAATCTCGGTGAGACTGATATATAGGACTCGGTGGCACTGAAAAGGTGACTAACGATCAGATGACGAAACTCGGTGGCACCGATACTCAAACTTGGAAATTCTGATTTTGTGTATCTTGGCAACAGAATGTTGGTCACACTAAACTCGGTAGCACCGATGCAGTTTTGGTTGCACCGATTTGGTGGAAATGGCTAGGGTTCTGTCTGAGGTTCAAACTCAGTGGGTACGATGTGGCAATGTTGGTGACACTGAATTTGTGAATGTGGAACTTTGACAGAGTGGATATGTGGGGAAAATGGCTGAGTGTTTTTGTGGCTAACTTTGAGCATTTGAGCAATTAGTTCATTTTACTACCTCACCCCCTTTTAATAGTATTAGGTTTCCTATGGACTCAAAAGTGATTTCTCACAAATATAAAATGAAGAGTCTTCTAGCTTGAAGCTTGAGCCAATATTATTCCTTTCTTGCATCCAGGGGTATATCCACATAAACATTAAGCCATGGCATCTTTTGAACTTCTCTGAAATATACTTGGAAAACACATTAGTCCAATGATGCATATGTTGTGATCAATATCAAAACCACCCTAGGGAGCAATTGTTATTTCATTGCCTTTTCTGAACTAATGGTGAGGATCCAGGAACTGTCTATGCAAGTCCAAGCAAAAATACTTCCCACCCACATGCAACGAATGAAACTGAAGAGTTGCCTTGCATGTGGGGCACGGGAACCTTCCATGCACACACCATCCAGAGAATAACGCATACGCCGGTAAGTCATGCATCGAGTACATGTACCGCACATGCACTTTGAAGTTTTCTTTTCTAGCGGCATCATATGTCTTGACCCCATTGTCCCAAGCTTCTTGCAATTCATCCTTAAGCAGATGCATGTACACATTCATATTCTTCCCCAGGTAGTTGGGCCCTGGAATTATCAACGTCGGGAATATGTTCTTTCTTTGCATAATCTGCTCGGGGGGATTGAGTGGAATGACAAATACCTGCCAACAACTGTATTGGGTTGCCGTCATTCCGAAGGGATTGAACCCATCCGTGGTGACACAGACTCGAGGATGCCTTGGATCTGCCGCTTTATTCTGATGTAATCCATCGTAATCTTTCCACGCTTCCCCATCTGATGCGTGTACCGCCATCTTATTCTCATCCGCATCTAGTTTGGTTCTTTTGCCCAATTTGTGCCATGTCATCTGTGTGAGTGTCTCTTTGACCATGAAAAGACATTGAAGCCTTGGTATGATTGGCATATACAAAGAACATTAACTGGGATTTTGGTCTGCCTATTCTCACCCATACCGTTGTCTACCACAACATACATGCAAGACTTGCAGATGGGACAATAGTCCAAGTGTGCATACTCCTTCCTAAATAAGGCACATCCTTTCTCACATGCATGTATCTTCTCATAGGGAATCTTAAGTACATGAAGTATTTTGTCCGACTGGTACAGGTTTGCAGGCATGACATGGCCTTTGGGTAGAAAGCATCCAAATAGTGTCATCATCGCGTTGTAGCATTCTCTTCTCATGTTGAACTGAGCCTTCAGAGTCATTACTTGTGCAATGGCATCCAGCTGACAAAGCTCAGTGTGCTCGTGGCGAGGACGTTTTGAAGACTCTAACATTTCATAGAAGGCCTTTGCAGATTCCTCCATCTCATCGTCCGAATCCCAAGCATCATCAAAGCCTTACACCATGTCTTCGATCCTCGTACCATGCTCGTCAGTGAGACGACAAACCACCTCAGCTCTGGTGCATTGTATAGACTCACCATGAAATGTCCACGCCGTATAATTAGGCTTAAAACCCCTCCCGTGGAGGTGTTTAATCATTTCACCCTTTATCCTCTTTTTATAGTTGTCGCACCCAGGACAGGGGCACCAGTTTGTTTCCTGGCCATTTGCAAATGCGGCTTTCACAAACTCCTTGGTTTTTAGAAACCATTCTTTGGTCATCTATTTCTAACTAGGGTGACCGGTGTACATCCATGCACGATCACTCATCTTGCCTAGTCGAACGCAGGGGCGGAGCTCGTCGAACACCAGACCCTCACAGCGAAGAAAACAACTACACATTTAAATCCAAAGACGAGTAACATAGCATTATTGTTTTTTCCATCAACCTAACTAAATATTTACAACAAGATGCCACCGCCAAGTTGTAAAAAAACAACTCGCACTGCTCGTTTCGTCCACGCGGAGGCACCCCTACCCGAAATATATGTCATTCACGGTTCCATCAACGTCGAGGCACCCCTAACCTATACAGATGTCATTCAGGGTTCCATCGACGTTGAGGAACCCCCTAACTCGCTCGTCCCCGGCGCCCTTAGGTATGGCGACGCACGGTCAAAGGGTTAGCACGCTATCTCTTCCGGTTCTGGAGACCTCTCCTCTCCTCTCTGAGCATTCTCCTGATGAGGTCTGCCATCGGCGGCCTATGGAAGTCTGAAGAGAACCTTTTTGGTCAACAAGAGGCCGAAGAGGTGTCGGGGGTCGGGGATTGGGGGTCAGTGGCATTGGGGTGGCATATTAACAGCTGCGCGGGGGATTGTAATGGCGATCTATCAGTGACATCTTCCCGTCGCCACATGCAAGTGTAGGTGCCTTGTGTCGTGCCAGGGTGTCATGTCGTGGTGTCGTGGGGGTGTTTGTCGGGGTGTCGCCGGGGTGTCGTGTTGGGATGTCGTGTAGGGGGCTCACCGGAGGGGCGTCGCCGGGGGTGTCATGTGAGGGTGTTGTGTCACGAGTTTCATGCACGGGGCTCACTGGAGGGGGTTGTTGGGGTGTCGTGTTGGGGAGTCGTGTCGGGGTGTCGGGGTGCGTGTCAGAGTGTCGGGGTGTCGTTTTCTTACTCTTCATATCCTTCTTTTTTTCCTCTTCATCTTTTTCTTCTTCTTCCTCTTCTTCCTTTTCTTCTTCTTATTCCTCTTCCTCTTCTTCCTTTCCTTCCTTTTCTTCTTCTTCTTCTTCTTCTTCTTCCTCTTCTTCCTTTTCTTCTTCTTCTTCTTCTTCTGATTTTCTTCTTCTTCTTCTTCTTCTTTTCTTCTTCTCATCCTCCTCTTCTTCTTCTTCTTCTTCTTCTTCTTCTTCTTCTTCTTCATCTTCTTCTTTTCTTCTTGTCTTCTTCTTATTCCTCTTCTTCCTTTTTTCCTTTATCCTGTGCTTCTACTTAATTATTCATCTTTTCTTTCTTTTTTTGCACTAAGGTAATTAACTAAACTAACAACAACATATTTAACACTAAAAGTGACCTAAATTAACACTAACAACCTAAACTAATCCAATTAACCTAAACTAACAGATGCAATGAAATTAAAAAAATAAAAAAAAATAAAAAAAATAGGATCAACTCACCAGTACCGCAGGTGGGGCGCCGCCGCGGTGGAGGAGGGTCATGGGGAGGGGGCTCACCGTTGGGAGGGAGGGGTGGCGTCGTGGGCTGGCTCTGGCGTGGGGGCTCGCCGTAGGGAGATGGGTGCCGCCACGATGGAGGAGGGCCGCGGGGAGAGGGGCCCCGCCGCGGTGGAGGATGGCCGCGGGGAGGGGGCGCTCGCCGTGGGATGGGAGGGGGTGGTGTCGCGGGCTGGCTCCCGGGGGCCTCTCCGCGGGGAGAGGGGTGCCGCGGTGGGGCAATGGGCAGTGGCTCCGATGGTTGGGGTGTTGGGGAACGTTGCATGGGAAACAAAAAAAATCCTACGCGCATGAAGACCTATCATGGTGATGTCCATCTACGAGAGGAAGTTAGATCCACATACCCTTGTAGATCTCTAAGCGGGGAGCTTTAAGAAGCGTGGTTGATGTAGCGGTACAGCTTCGTGATTCAAATCACCGTCGTCCCACGATCCGTTCCGATCTAGCGCCGAACGGACGGCACCTCCGCGTTCAGCACACGTACAACTCAATGACGATCTCGGCCTTGTTGATCCAACAAGAGAGACGGATAATTAGATGAGTTCTCCGGCAGCGTGACGGCGCGCCGGTGGTGGTGATGATCTACTCCTGCACGGCTCCACCCGAGTTCCGCAGAAATCCGATCTAGAGGAAGAACTATGTGGTATAGGTTTGAGTTGCATGTGGCAAAGTTGTGTCTCAAAAGCCCTAAAACCACCAATATATATAGGAGGAGGGGAGGGGCTAGCCTTGTTGGAAATATGCCCTAGAGGCAATAATAAATTAGTTATTATTATATTTCTTAGTTCATGATAATCGTTTATTATCCATGCTATAATTGTATTGATTGGAAACACAATACTTGTGTGGATACATAGACAAAACACTGTCCCTAGTAAGCCTCTAGTTGACTAGCTCGTTGATCAAAGATGGTCAAGGTTTCCTGGCCATAGGCAAGTGTTGTCACTTGATAACGGGATCACATCATTAGGAGAATCATGTGATGGACTAGACCCAAACTAATATACGTAGCATGTTGATCATGTCATTTTGTTGCTACTGTTTTCTGCGTGTCAAGTATTTGTTCCTATGACCATGAGATCATATAACTCACGAACACCGGAGGAATGCTTTGTGTGTATCAAACGTCGCAACATAACTGGGTGACTATAAATATGCTCTACAGGTATCTCCGAAGGTGTTCGTTGAGTTAGTATGGATCGAGACTGGGATTTGTCACTCCGTGTGACGGAGAGGTATCTCGGGGCCCACTCGGTAATACAACATCACACACAAGGCCTTGCAAGCAATGTGACTTAGTGTAAGTTACGGGATCTTGTATTACGGAACGAGTAAAGAGACTTGCCGGTAAACGAGATTGAAATAGGTATGCGGATACTGACGATTGAATCTTGGGCAAGTAACATACCGAAGGACAAAGGGAATGACATACGGGATTATATGAATCCTTGGCACTGAGGTTCAAACGATAAGATCTTCGTAGAATATGTAGGATCCAATATGGGCATCCAGTTCCCGCTATTGGATATTGGCCAAGGAGTCTCTCGGGTCATGTCTACATAGTTCTCGAACCCGCAGGGTCTGCACACTTAAGGTTCGACGTTGTTTTATGCGTATTTGAGTTATATGGTTGGTTACCGAATGTTGTTCGGAGTCCCGGATGAGATCACGGACGTCACGAGGGTTTCCGGAATGGTCCGGAAACGAAGATTGATATATAGGATGACCTCATTTGATTACCGGAAGGTTTTCGGAGTTACGGGGAATGTACCGGGAATGACGAATGGGTTCCGGGAGTTCACCGGGGGGCAACCCACCCTGGGGAAGCCCATAGGCCTTGAGGGTGGCACACCAGCCCTTAGTGGGCTGGTGGGACAGCCCAAAAGGGCCCTATGCACCTAGGAAAGAAAATCGAAGAGAAAAAAAAAAGAGGAGGTGGGAAGGGAAGGAAGGACTCCCACCCACCAAACCAAGTCCAACTCGGTTTGGGGGGGGAGCCTTCCCCCTTGGACTCGGCCGACCCCCTTGGGGCTCCTTGAGCCCCAAGGCAAGGTCCCCTCCCTCCCACCTATATATACGGAGGTTTTAGGGCTGATTTGAGACGACTTTTCCACGGCAGCCCGACCACATACCTCCACGGTTTTTCCTCTAGATCGCGTTTCTGCGGAGCTCGGGCGGAGCCCTGCTGAGACAAGGTCATCACCAACCTCCGAAGCGCCGTCACGCTGCCGGAGAACTGTTCTACCTCTCCGTCTCTCTTGCTAGATCAAGAAGGCCGAGATCATCGTCGAGCTGTACGTGTGCTGAACGCGGAGGTGCCGTCCGTTCGGTACTAGATCGTGGGACTGATCGCGGGATTGTTCGCGGGGCGGATCGAGGGACGTAAAGGACGTTCCACTACATCAAACGCGTTCACTAACGCTTCTGCTGTACGATCTACAAGGGTACGTAGATCACTCATCCCCTCTCGTAGATGGACATCACCATGATAGGTCTTCGTGCGCGTAGGAAAATTTCTGTTTCCCATGCGACGTTCCCCAACAGTGGCATCATGAGCTAGGTTCATGCGTAGATGTCTTCTCGAGTAGAACACAAAAGTTTTTGTGGGCAATGATGTGCGTTTTGCTGCCCTCCTTAGTCTTTTCTTGATTCCGCGGTATTGTTGGATCGAAGCGGCTCGGACCGACATTACTCGTACGCTTACGAGAGACTGGTTTCATCGCTACGAGTAACTCCGTTGCTCAAAGATGACTGGCGGGTGTCAGTTTCTCCAACTTTAGTTGAATCGGATTTGACCGAGGAGGTCCTTGGATGAGGTTAAATAGCAACTCATATATCTCCGTTGTGGTGTTTGCGTAAGTAAGATGCGATCTTACTAGATACCCATGGTCACCACGTAAAACATGCAACAACAAAATTAGAGGACGTCTAACTTGTTTTTGCAGGGTATGCTTGTGATGTGATATGGCCAATGATGTGATGTGATATATTGGATGTATGAGATGATCATGTTGTAATAGAAAATATCGACTTGCACGTTGATGGTACGGCAACCGACAGGAGCCATAGGGTTGTCTTTATACTAACGTTTGTGCTTGCAGATGCGTTTACTATTTTGCTAGGATGTAGCTTTAGTAGTAATAGCATGAGTTGCACGACAACCCCGATGGCGACACGTTGATGGAGATCATGGTGTGACGCCGGTGACAAGAAGATCGTGCCGGTGCTTTGGTGATGGAGATCAAGAAGCACGTGATGATGGCCATATCATGTCACTTATGAATTGCATGTGATGTTAATCCTTTTATGCACCTTATTTTGCTTAGAACGACGGTAGCATTATGAGGTGATCTCTCACTAAAATTTCAAGACGAAATTGTGTTCTCCCCGACTGTGCACCGTTGCTACAGTTCGTCGTTTCGAGACACCACGTGATGATCGGGTGTGATAGACTCAACGTTCACATACAACGGGTGCAAAACAGTTGCGCACGTGGAACACTCGGGTTAAGCTTGACGAGCCTAGCATGTGCAGACATGGCCTCGGAACACATGAGACCGAAATGTCGAGCATGAATCGTATAGTTGATATGATTAGCATAGAGATGCTTACCACTGAAACTATTCTTGACTCACGTGATGATCGGACTTGAGATAGTGGATTTGGATCATGTACCACTCAAATGACTAGAGAGATGTACTTTTTGAGTGGGAGTTCTTAAGTAATATGATTAATTGAACTAATTGTCATGAACATAGTCTAATGGTCTTTGCGAATTACGATGTAGCTTGCGCTATAGCTCTACTGTTTTTATATGTTCCTAGAGAAAATTTAGTTGAAAATTGATAGTAGCAAACTTTGCAGACTGAGTCTGTAAAACCGAGGATTGTCCTCGTTGCTACGCAGAAGGCTTATGTCCTTAATGCACCACTCGGTGTACTGCACCTCGAGCGTCGTCTGTGGATGCTGTGAACATCCGACATACACGTTTCTGATGACTACACGATAGTTCAGTGCAAAATACTTACTGGCTTAGAAGCAAGGCGCCGAAAACGTTGTAAAACGTCACGGAACATAAGTGATGTTCTAAAGAGATGAAATTGTGATTTCATGCTTGTGCCCTTGTTAGAGGTACGAGACCTCCAACAAGATTCTTTGTCCACAAAGTAAAGGAGAAAAGCTCAATCGTCGAGCGTGTGCTCAGATTGTCTGAGTACGACAATCACTTGAATCAAGTGGGAGTTAATCTTCGAGATGAGATAGTGATGGTTCTCCAAAGTCACTGCCACCAAGCTGTGAGAGCTTCGTGATGAACTATAACATATCAAGGATAGATACAATGATCCTTGAGCGATTCACGATGTTTGACACTGCGAAAGTAGAAATCAAGAAGGAGCGTCAATAGTTGATGGTTTGTAAAACCACTAAGTTTCAAGAAAGGCAAGGGCTAGAAGGGATACTTCGTCAAACGGCAAAACAGTTGCTGCACTAATGAAGAGACCCAAGATTAAACCCAAACCCGAGACTAAGTGCTTCTGTAATGAGGGGAACAGTCACTGAGGCGGAGCAACTCTAGATACTTGGTAGATAAGAAGGCTGGCAAAAGTCGAAGGAAGTGTATTTGATATACATGATGTTGATGTGTACTTTACTAGTACTCCTAGTAGCATGAGGGTATTGGATACCGGTTCGGTTGCTAAGTGATTAGTAACACGAAATAAAAGCTACGGCATAAACGGAGACTAGCTAAAGGCGAGGTGACGATACGTGTTGGAAGTGTTTCAAAGGTTGATATGATCAAACGTCGCATGCTCCCTCTACCATCGGGATTGGTGTTAAACCTAAATAATTCTTACTTGGTGCTTGCGTTAAGCATGAACATGATTGGATCGTGTTTATTGCAATACGATTATTCATTTAAGGAGAATAATGGTTACTCTATTTTCTTGAATATTCACCTTCAATGGTTTATTGAATCTCGATCGTAGTGTTACACATGTTCATGATATTGGTGCCAAAAGATACGAGTTAATGATGATAGTACCACTTACTTGTGGCACTACCGCTTGACTCATGTTAGTATAAATTGCATGAAGAGGCTCCATGCTGATGGATCTTTGTACTCAACTGATTTCGAATCACTAGTGACATGCAAATCATACCACATGAGCAAGACCTTGTTTTCATTGAGATGAAATAAGATAGTAACTTGTTGGAAGTGATACATTTTGATGTATGCAGTCCAATGGGTGCTGAGGCACGCAATGGATATCATTATGTTCTTACTTCAGTGACGATTTGAGTAGATACAGGAGTATTTAGTTAATGAATCACAAGTGTGAAATGTTGAAAAGTTCAATTCCATTTCAGAGTGAAGTTCGTCGTAACAAGAGGATAAACTGTCTACGATATGATCATGGAAATGAATATCTGAGTTACGAGTTTTGGTACGCAGTTAAGACAATGTGGAAATTGTTTCGCAGTTCATGCCACCTGGAACATCATAGTGTGATGATGTGTCTGAACGTCATAGCCACGCACTGTTTGGTATGGTGCATACTATGATGTCTCTTATCGAATTACCACTATCGTTTATGGGTTGTGCATTAGAGACAACCACACTCACTTTAAATAGGGCACCGCGTATTTCCGTTGAGATGACACAGTATAGACTGAGGTTTAGAGAAATCTAAACTGTCGTTTCTTGAAAGTTTGGGGCTTCGACACTTATGTGAAAAAGTTTCAGTCTGATAAGCTCAAACCCAAGGCCGATAAATGCATCTTCATAGGATATCCAAAACAGTTGGGTACATCTCCTATCTCAGATCCGAAAGCAAAGTGTTTGTTTCTAGAAACGGATCCTTTCTCGAGGAAAGGTTTCTCTCGAAAGAATTGAGTGGCAGGGTAGTAGAACTTCATGAGGTTATTGAACCATCACTTCAACTAGTGTGTAGCAGGGCGCAGGAAGTTGTTCTTGTGGCGCCTACACCAATTGAAGTGGAAGCTGATGATGGTGATCATCAAGCATCGGATCAAGTTACTACAAGCCTCGTAGGTTGACAAGGTCGCATACTACTACAGAGTGGTTCGGTAACCCTGTCTTGGAGGTCATGTTGTTGAGCAACAGTGAACCTACGAGTTATGGAGAAAGCGATGGTGGGCCCAGATTCCGACAAATGGCTGGAAGCCATGAAATCCGAGAGAGGATCCATGTATGAAAACAAAGTGTAGACTTTGAAAGAACTACTTGATGGTCATAAGACTATTGAGTAAAGATGGATCTTTAAAAGAAGACAGACGATGATGGTGATAAGTCACTATTAAGAAAAGCTCGACTTGTCGCAAAGATGTTTTCGACAAGATCAAACAGTTGACTATGATGAGACTTTCTCACTCATAGCGATGCTAAAGGTCTTTTAGAATTATGTTAGTTGTTGATGCATTATTTATGAAATATTGCACGTAGGATGTCAAAACATTGTTTTCTCGACGGTTTCCTTGAGCAAACATTGTATGTGATACAACCAGAAGGTTTTGTCGATCCTAAAGATACTAGCAAGTATACAAGCTCTAGTGATCCTTCAATGGACTGGTGCAAGCATCTCGGAGTTGGAATATACACTTTGATGAGATGATCAAAGATTTTGGGTTTGTACAAGGTCTATGAGAAACTTGTATTTCCAAATAAGTGAGTGGGAGCACTATAGAATTTCTGATAAGTATATGTGGTTGACATATTGTGGATCAGAAGTAATGTAGAATTTCTGTAAAGCATACAAGGTTGTTTGAAAGGAGTTTTCAAAGGAATACCTGGATTGAGCTACTTGAACGTTGAGCATCAAAGATCTATGGAGATAGATCGAAAGCGCTTAAGGGAAGTTTCAACAAGATGCATGCCTTGACAAGTTTTTGAAGGAGTTCAAAATAGATCAGCAAAGAAGGAGTTCTTGGTTGCATTGTAAGGTGTGAATTTGAGTAAGACTCAAAACCCGACCCCGGCAGAATAAAGAGAATAGACGAAGGTCGTCTTCTATGCCTTAGTCGTAGAATCTAAAGTATGCCATGCTGTGTACCGCACCTAATGTGTGCCTTGACTCAAAGTATGTTGAGAGGTACAGAGAGTGATCCATGATTGAATCACTAGCAGCGGTCAAAATTTATCCTTAGTAACTAATGGACTAAGGAATTTTTCTCGATTATGGAGGTGGTTAAAGAGTTCGTCGTAAAAGGTTACGTCGATGCAAGCTTTGACACTAATCCGAATAACTATGAGTAGTGAAACGGATTCGTATAGTAGAGTAGATATTTGGAGCATTTCCGAATAGCACGTAGTAGCAGCATCTATAAGATGACATAAATATTTGTAAAGAACGCACGGATCTGAAAGTTTCAGAACCGTTGACTAAAACCTCTCTCACGAGCAAGACGTGATCAGACCCCATAACTATATGGGTGTTGCATTCGTTGGAATCACATGGTGATGTGAACTAGGTTATTGACTCTAGTGCAAGTGGGAGACTGTTGGAAATATGCCCTAGAGGCAATAATAAATTAGTTATTATTATATTTCTTAGTTCATGATAATCGTTTATTATCCATGCTATAATTGTATTGATTGGAAACACAATAGTTGTGTGGATACATAGACAAAACACTGTCCCTAGTAAGCCTCTAGTTGACTAGCTCGTTGATCAAAGATGGTCAAGGTTTCCTGGCCATAGGCAAGTGTTGTCACTTGATAACGGGATCACATCATTAGGAGAATAATGTGATGGACTAGACCCAAACTAATATACGTAGCATGTTGATCGTGTCATTTTGTTGCTACTGTTTTCTGCGTGTCAAGTATTTGTTCCTATGACCATGAGATCATATAACTCACGGACACCGGAGGAATGCTCTGTGTGTATCAAACGTCGCAACATAACTGGGTGACTATAAAGATGCTCTATAGGTATCTCCGAAGGTGTTCGTTGAGTTAGTATGGATCGAGACTGGGATTTGTCACTCCGTGTGACGGAGAGGTATCTCGGGGCCCACTCGGTAATACAACATCACACACAAAGCCTTGCAAGCAATGTGACTTAGTGTAAGTTACGGGATCTTGTATTACGGAACGAGTAAAGAGACTTGCCGGTAAATGAGATTGAAATAGGTATGCGGATACTGACGATCGAATCTCGGGCAAGTAACATACCGAAGGACAAAGGGAATGACATACGGGATTATATGAATCCTTGGCACTGAGGTTCAAACGATAAGATCTTCGTAGAATATGTAGGATCCAATATGGGCATCCAGTTCCCGCTATTGGATATTGACCGAGGAGTCTCTCGGGTCATGTCTACATAGTTCTCGAACCCACAGGGTCTGCACACTTAAGGTTCGACGTTGTTTTAGGCGTATTTGAGTTATATGGTTGGTTACCGAATGTTGTTCGGAGTCCCGGATGAGATCACGGACGTCACGAGGGTTTCCGGAATGGTCCGGAAACGAAGATTGATATATAGGATGACCTCATTTGATTACCGGAAGGTTTTCGGAGTTACCGGGAATGTACCGGGAATGACGAATGGGTTCCGGGAGTTCACCGGGGGGGGCAACCCACCCTGGGGAATCCCATAGGCCTTGAGGGTGGCACACCAGCCCTTAGTGGGCTGGTGGGACAGCCCAAAAGGGCCCTATGCGCCTAGGAAAGAAAATCAAAAAAAAGAGGAGGTGGGAAGGGAAGGAAGGACTCCCACCCACCAAACCAAGTCCAACTCGGTTTGGGGGGGGAGCCTTCCCCCTTGGACTCGGCCGACCCCCTTGGGGCTCCTTGAGCCCCAAGGCAAGGTCCCCTCCCTCCCACCTATATATACGGAGGTTTTAGGGCTGATTTGAGACGACTTTTCCATGGCAGCCCGACCACATACCACCACGGTTTTCCCTCTAGATCGCGTTTCTGCGGAGCTCGGGCGGAGCCCTGCTGAGACAAGGTCATCACCAACCTCCGAAGCGCCGTCACGCTGCCGGAGAACTCTTCTACCTCTCCGTCTCTCTTGCTGGATCAAGAAGGCCGAGATCATCGTCGAGCTGTACGTGTGCTGAACGCGGAGGTGCCGTCCGTTCGGTACTAGATCGTGGGACTGATCGCGGGATTGTTCGCGGGGCAGATCGAGGGACGTGAGGATGTTCCACTACATCAACCGCGTTCACTAACGCTTCTGCTGTACGATCTACAAGGGTACGTAGATCACTCATCCCCTCTCGTAGATGGACATCACCATGATAGGTCTTCGTGCGCGTAGGAAATTTTTTGTTTCCCATGCGACGTTCCCCAACAAGCCTTGGGGCTTAAGAGAGCCCCAAGGCTGCCGGCCGATTGGGAGGAGGTGGACTCCCACCCCAATTCGGTTTGGGGGAAGGAGTCCACTCCTTCCTTCTCACCTCCCTCTTTCCTTGTTTTTTTCCTTTCTTTTGGTTTTTTCCACTTGTGGCGCCATGGCCCTCTTGGGCTGGCCTCACCAGCCCACTAAGGGCTGGTGCGCCACCCTAGAGTCACTAGGCTCACTCCCGGGTGGGTGGGCCCCTCCCGGTGAATACCCGGAACCCATTCGTCACTCCCGGTACACTGCCGGTAATGCCCGAAAACTTTCCGGTGACCAAATGAAACCATCCTATATATCAATCTTCATTTCCGGACCATTCCGGAAACCCTAGTGACGTTCGTGATATCATCCGGGACTCCGAACAACCTTCAGCCACCAACACATATAACTCAACTATACTAAAACATCATCGAACCTTAAGTGTGCAGACCCTGCGGGTTCGAGAACTATGTAGACATGACCCGAGACACTACTCGGTCAATATCCAATAGTGGGACCTGGATGTCCATATTGTATCCTACATATTCTACGAAGATGTTATCGGTTGATCCTCTGTGCCAAGGATTCATATAATCCCGTATAACATTCCCTTTGTCCTTCGGTATGTTACTTGCCCGAGATTTGATCGTCGGTATCCGTATACCTATTTCAATCTCGTTACCGACAAGTCTCTTTACTCGTTCCGTAATACAAGATCTCGTGACTTACACTTGAGTCACATTGCTTGCAAGGCTTGTTTGTGATGTTGTATTACCGAGTGGGCCCCGATATACCTCTCCATCACACAGAGTGACAAATCCTAGTCTTGATCCATGCTAACTCAACGGACACCTTCGGAGATACCTGTAGAGCACCTTTATAGTCACCCAGTAACGTTGTGACGTTTGATACACACAAGGCATTCCTCCGGTGTGAGTGAGTTACATGATCTCATGGTCATTGGAATGAATACTTGACACGCAGAAAACAAGAGCAACAAAATGACACGATCACATGCTACGTTCTTTAGTTTGGGTCTTGTCCATCACATGATTCTCCTAATGATGTGATCCAGTCATCAAGTGACAACACTTGCATATGGTCAGAAAACCTTAACCATCCTTGATCAACTGGCTAGCCAACTAGAGGCTTGCTATGGACATTGTTTTGTCTATATATCCACACATGTATATATGCTTTCATTCAATACAATTGTAGCATGGATAATAACGATTATCTTGAAACAGGAAATATAATAATAACTATTTTATCATTGCCTCTAGGGCATATTTCCAACATGGGGAAGGTGGGTGGCAGCGGCGACAGGGAAGGGGGTGGCACTGCGGGGAGGGGGCGCCATGGTGGGGGAGGGGTGGAACCGGCGGTGGGGGAAGGAGCGTTGGCACCAGCGATGGGGAAGGGGTGGCACATCGGCGGTTGTGGTGTGTGGGGGCGGGATAGAGACACGGGGGGAGATGTAAGGAGAGAGAGGGGAGAGAGAGGGGGGTGTTGGGCCAGGCGGGATGACCGTTAGGCTAGGAGCCCTCTTTGTCGTGTGCGGGAGACGACAAAGATGGTGGGTGGGTGGCGAGGGTGGTGTCGGTCGTTAGGGCATCCCCTTTGTCGTGTTCCTTCCCCTTCTTTGTCGTCCGCTAGCACACGACAAAGTGGGGGCGTGGGGCCTGGGCCCTTTGCCGCCTTTTTGAGCCTTCTGTGCCATCAGCTAGCAAATGACAAAGATTCGGCTGATGGCAAACACTATTTTTGCCATCACCCATGTATTTGTCGTCTGTTTTATGGAAGCTCACGGCAAAGAACTCTTTGCCATCACCAGCAAACGACAAAGAACTGGCTTATGGTAAATTCCCTGATTCCAGTAGTGTATCTCTTGAGCTCGTGTTCCCCACCCCCATTGTTTAGCTTCTTCGAGCTTGCTATCTCTCAATCCCTCCAATGATTCTTGCTAGTTCTTGAGGGAAAAGATAGAGGAGATCTAGATCCACATTTCCACCAATTACTTTCTCCTCTGTGTGAGGGGAACCCCTTGGATCTAGATCTTGGAGTTCTTTGTGAGCTCCTTGTCCGTCCTCTCATATTCCTCCACAACTTTTGTTGTTGTGTTGGGATTGGAGTGTGAGGGACTTGACCACTTCCTGTGTTCTTGCCATTGCACTAGTTGCATCGGTTTGAGTTCTTCATGGTGATACGTGGAAGTGAAAAGTTGAGAGGTTTATTATTCTTGAGTGTTTGGTGCCCTAGATGGTTAGTGGTGCCTCCAAGCTCAATCATTGTGGTGTAAAGCTCCGGGCAAGCATCAGGGTCTCCAATTAGGTTGTGGAGATTGCCTCGAGCAATTTGTACGAATTGCGATGACCGCCCGAAGGGTTGCCAAAGTGTACGGGTTCGGTGACCGCACCCAAGGTTTGCCATTTGTATGGGTTTGATGACCGCCCTCAAGGGTCCCTTAGTTGATGAGGACATGACTACCTTGAATACGAAAAAACAAATCATATTTGCATATTTGTGAGGTGATTTATTATAATAATTATGCAATAAATTTATTTATGTTATCCGGAACAAAAATACTTCACCTGTTTTTATTCCATGCCTAAATGCAGAATTGTCGAACACTTGCACGAACCATCTAAGAAGATAAAGGAAGAGAAAATGATTAGGTGTTGTTCAAGAAGTCCTCTTACATCAAAGGAAATGATTATGTGTTGTTCAAGAAGTTCTCTCACGTCACTTTTAGCCAAGAGAAGATGAAGTCCAAGTCTCTCACGTTTTGGACTCACATTCAGACTGCACAGACATACCTCGCTCAGAACGTCAACAACGTTTTCATATGGACTCCGAATTGGGTGATTCTTTTTTGGGAAACGTTTGAAGCCGGCGCGCCGGCCGAACCATTCGGTCGGTTGCGCGCGTGGCTGGGCCAACATTTTTCCATCCAAATTTGCTGCAACCGGCATTTAAATTTGCTACAATTTGTCAATTAAAAAGGTGCATCCATGTTTGGTTGCAACCTGAATACATTGGATTTTTTTGCTGCAATGAGTGTTTGATTTTTGCGACAACCAATGTTGACTTTTGCTACAACAGGTATCAATTTTTTCTACAACCGCTCACTAAAAAAGCTGCATACATGTTCATTGGAGTTGTAACCTGAATTCACCGGATTGTTTTGCTACAACCCACATTTTGTTTTGCTACCATGCATCATCAACATCATTGTTTTGCTACGACCACGTTGATATTTTTTGCTACAACCGTATTTTTTTTGCACCCGTGGCCAAAATTTGCCACATCGCTGCTTTTTTTTGCTTCAATCGATGTTTTCTCCTGCATGGACAGATCTGACGGTCAAACCAAATCCAATCTGGCGGATCAGGCGGCCCATGTGCGGCCGGCCGAAAGTTTCCGCCGGCGTGCCGGCGCATAGCAGTGCCCTTCTTTTTTTTTTGCTAAAAATTAGATTTTATGTACGTTCCAACCCAATTGGAATCACCTTAAAATTCGTTCAGAGCGTGAAGATATTGACGAAACAATCTAACGTTGCACCAAAATTCGAGTCAAACTACAAGTTCAAAGGTGTTGCATCACCTCCACTTGGGCCCATAGGCCTTGTACGACCTAGGTTAGTTTTAGTATCCCTTGGGACGTCCTCCCACCTCCTTGTCCACCACCCCTTGCTCCTATATAAGTAGATCAACCTAGTAGCTTTTTTTCTTGGGATCTGTTTAGTTAAAAGCTAGCCATTGCAAATTCGTGTACTTCGTTTGTGTCCAACGACCATACCAAGACCGCTTTAGGATCCCCACCCTTATAAATACTTCATATATATTCGCAATATTCAGATTGATTTTATCATATTCTTGCTTGTTCTTCGATTTCCTACACGAAGAGACCTTCGTGGTCAGGTTGATCATGCTCCGTGAAAGTGCATGTAGTCCCCATGTGTGGTTTTGGTAATTGATGACAATCCTAATGGTTTTAGTAATTGATGACAACCCTAATGGTTTTAGTAATTGATGAAAATCCTAATGGACTAATGTTTGCATTGAGTTATACATTTGAAGGAATGTTCTATTTGCAATACATGAAGAATATTGGATGAATTGAAGTATGTTTGTTCCATGAATATGCAATAAGGAGCTCGAATGAATTCTAAATGAATGTCATATACATATTGGTGTGCATGCATCAAGGATGAGCTCAATGATCGAATCAAATATGATACGATAAGATGAATTCCATGTGATGAACAAGATGTGATCTATGTGGAGTTCATTGAAGATCTCACACATTCTCATGCTTTGGCTTATGGTTCGAACCATGATGGATCAAGATCTTGAGAGAATAATTAAAGAGAAGAATTCTACATATGTATTGAAAATAGGATCATGATGAGCTCATATGTTGAGTCTTGGATGAATATGTATTGAATCAAGTAATTCAAGTGAAGAATTCATTGTGCCTCTGAAGAAACTATGTTGTATCATGAAGATGAGCAAGTTATAGCCAATATGAGATTCATGGAGAAAGTTGATATGTTCATGGTGAATTGAGATATTGGTAATCATTTCTTAAATCAATGAAGCCTAATAATAAATCAATAGGGCCCTCAAGACATCAAGATTAATCATGGATCAAAGATAAATGTTGACCAAGATAAAGATCAGATAGTTAACTCAAAGTTGGTCATCACACAAGCGCAAATGATGTACCACATGGGATCTTGTGGTGTGGTAAGTAATTGTCAACTGCACTTTGTGTACTAACCCATACTATGTGTTGTCTATGTCTATGAGGGTTAGGTAAAACTCATGGGCTCGCATCAAGAGAGAGAGATTCCAAGTGTCCATGAGAGGATGACATCAAGTGTTCATGATCATGTTTTACAAGGGCAAGTTCAAGATAACCATCCCTAAGGATTACATGCTTGAAGCTTGTGGATGTTCACATGATGGACAGGTGAAGATGAATACATAGCAAGGCCTTCCACAATGTGTATGAGAGAGCTACTTGAATACTTCATCAATGCCTTGCCTTCAGCTTGAGCCAAGAAGAAACAATAACATCAAGCTCAAGTGACAGGCTCGACTCAAAGGTATTAGTTCCTTTGACGTTAGTGGTGTGGAGTGATGATCACCGAATAAACATATACACTCAAGAATGGATTATCTGTAGCTATGTAGTGTAGCTCTTTCATGATTCTTGAGTTTTAGGGATCCCGCACTATTAAGAGGGGGTCAAAGGGTTTCGTAATGGACTTGCTCAAGTCAACATCTTCTATACACAATTCCACTCCTATCATATATCCCAAAGTAAAACCGTTAACCAAAAAGGGTTCCCCAAATTCTATAACAAACATTTGCATTGATTGTATCATCCATTTTGTTTGATATTAGGTGGTGCTCTATGTGAGGACCTGGAGCTTTTTAATAGCTACAAAATGAGCCCAAGATCATCAAAATCGGAGTTCGTATGTAAAAGTTACGCATGTTTTACTATTGGTATGTTGGATGTTTATTGGAGGGCCGGAAGTTTCGGGAAGGTTCCCGGAAAAGTTCCGGGCTAAACAGAAAATTTGCGTAAATCTGGCCCAAAGGGAGCGCGGAAGTTCTGGGGGCAGAAGTTCCGGGGGCAGAAGTTCTACGCAGGTTCTGGGCTAACCAAAAACTTTGTATTGTGTGCCTCAATAGGGAGCCCGGAAGTTCTCGGAAGCCCAAAAGTTTTAGGCTACATTTTTCTATGCATAGCAGTCAGATTTGGTGGGGCACTATATAAGGTACCCTTCTTCCCCAACGAGGTAGCGCCTTTGGATGTGAGATTTCCCCATTGTTTTGAGCTCTCTCGTCCTCCCTAGGCCTCAAAACTCCAATCCATTTGGAGGGAAACTATCCCATGGAACTAGGGTTAATTTGTTGACCTCCTCCATTGTTCCTCTCCTATTTCATCCCTCCATAGCATTAGTCACTTTTGGTGGGATTTGAGAGAGGGGGATTTGAGCATTCTTGTGGTAAACCCCGAAGAGATTTCTGAGAGTTCTTGAGAGAGATTTCATCCAAGCATACATCCACTCATCCTCTCTCTTTTGACCAAAGCAATTTGTGATTTGAGAAAGCCTTGAACATTTCCCCCTTGACCTTGTTACTCTTGGAGGTTGGAGACTCCTAGGCAGTAGGAGTGCTTCGGTGAGGAATCAACTTGTGATTTGTCCTCCGAAAAGTTTGTGAAGGTTTGGAGGCCGCCTTAAGGTCTACCACTAGTGGTTGGGAATTGCCTTTGTGGTGATATCTCAAGGAGAATAGGGTGAGCTTAGTGGCCTTGGTGTGCCTTCGTGGTAACATCCACCTCTCTAATGGTGGCTAGCTTCCCTCCAAGGAAGTGAACATCGGGATACATTCTCGTCTCCGTGACTTCGGTTATCCCTAACCCTAACTCCTTACTTGTGGTTTACTTTGGTTACTTGAGCGTACATTCAGTACATATTGTTGTCCTCATTATATTGTGTTGACTATTTCCCTCTATTGATTAATTATTTAGGCCTACACTTTATATCCCTCAATTCATACTTGCTACTATTGATATATCTTGTGTTTAGTGTGAATTGCTAACTTGTGTCATACTCTTACATATCTTGTGATATTGCTCAAGTAACTTTGTGTGACTTGCTTGTGAGTAATCTTGTTGTGCTCATCTTAGTAGAAGAAGTTGGTGGTGCACTTAGTTGAGCCTAGTATATTTAGGATTTGTGCTTGAAAATTATCCTCTTAGTTTATTTCCGCATTAGAATAAAGCCAAATTCATAGAAGTTTCTAAAATGCCTATTCACTCCCCTCTAGGCGATATCATGGTCCTTTCAATCTGGTGTGGTCAATAACCTCTTGGAGTTGATTTAGCGATTGCTAAGGCGCAACGTCATGCACGTTTGTAGTCAGG
The DNA here is from genome assembly GCF_904849725.1 of Hordeum vulgare subsp. vulgare. Taxonomy (NCBI): domain Eukaryota; kingdom Viridiplantae; phylum Streptophyta; class Magnoliopsida; order Poales; family Poaceae; genus Hordeum; species Hordeum vulgare. Next base: position 446,721,803 of record NC_058522.1, read on the forward strand.
TCGTTAAAGTCGTCTCCATCAAATTGATAGCCACCATGTCATCAAAAGATCGGGACCCTCGCCTCTATCATTAGTGGAATCAAAACATCTTGCACCGTGAGAGGGCGTGAGGAGATTACTGTGGCCCTAGTGGCTTCTTGGGGAGGATTGTGCCTCCACACCGCTCCAAACGGATATTAGCATCCGCAAGAGTGTGAACTTCGGGGTACATTATTGTCGGTGCGTGCCTTGGTTATCTCTTATCTAAGCCCTTTTACTTATGCACTTTACTTTGTGATAGACATATTGTTTCTTATTATATATCTTGCTATCACTTAGTTGTTTATCCTGCTTAGCATAAGTTGTTGGTGCACATAAGTGAGCCTAGTTGCTTTAGGATTGTTGCTGGACTAATTAAATGCTAGTTTTATTCCCCATTTGGTCAAGCCTAAACCGTGATTATTTTCAAGCGCCTATTCACCCCACTCCCTGTGACATCCACGTCCTTTCAGTGTTAATCATAGTGCAACGTGAACTAGATTATTGACTCTAGTGTAAGTGAGAGACTATAAAAAATATGCCCTAGAGGCAATAAAAATATGGTTATTATCATACTTCCTTGTTTGTGATAAATGTTTATTATCAATGCTAGAATTGTATTGACCGAAAACATAAATACACGCATGGATATATAAACAACACCATGTCCTAAGTGAGCCTCTACTAGACTAGCTCGTTGATCAAAGATGGTTAAGGTTTCCTAACCATGGACATGAGTTGTCTTCTGATAACGGGATCACATCAGTAGGAGAATGATGTGATGGACAAGACCCAACCATAAGCTTAGAAAATGATCGTTTCACCTAGTTTTGCCTATAGCTTTCATTATGTCAAGTATATGTTCTTTAGACCATGAGATCATGCAATTCCCTGACACCGGAGGAATACTTAGGGTGTATTCAAACATCACTTCATAACTCAGTGATCATAAAGGTGCTCTACATGTATCTTTGAAGGTGTTTGTTGGTTGGCATGAGTCCAGACTGTGATTTGTCACTCCATATGACACAAAGATATTTCTGGGCCCCGTGGGTAATACAACATTGAAGAAGCTTGTAAGCATGATATTAATGAGTTTAGTCATGGGATCTTGTATTACCGAACAAGTAAAAAGACTTGCCAGTAACGAGATTGAACTAGGTACGAAGATACCGACGATAGAATCTCAGACAAGTAACATATCGCCGGACAAAGGGAATTGCATATGAGATTACCCAAATCCTCGACATCGTGGTTCAACCAATAAAGATCTTCGTGGAATATGTATGAACCAACGTGGGCATCTAGGTCTCGCTATTGGTTATTAAATGGAGAGGTGTCTTGGTCATGTTTACATGATTCTCGAACACGTATTGTCACACACTTAACGTTCGGTAACACTAGGGTAGTATTGAGATATTAATGGCAATGGAACGAATGTTGGTCAGAGTCCCGTATGAGATCACAGACATCATGCGGAGCTCCTAAATGGTGTGAAGGTAAAAATTTATATAAGGAAAGTTGTTATCGTGGTTCCGGAAAAAGTTTAGTTTTCTTCGGTATTGTACCGACAAACTTTGAGAAGATTCTGGAGGATTCCGGAGGGGTCCGGAAGTCCACAAGAGGATTCCACCAGCCCCTAGGGCATGCATGGGCTGTAAGGGTGCCCTGGCCTTATTGGGCCACATGCACCAACCCCCACAAGGCCCATGCGCAAAGGAAGGAGAAGCCCTAAGTGGGAGGGAATCCACATGCCTTGGGAGATAAGTTTCCTCCCTTGGTCGCCTCCCCTCCTTGGAGGAGGGGCTAGGGCTGTACCCCCGGCCCTTCCACACCCCTATATATTGTGGAGAGGGGGCGCAAGGGTTGGAGTTGGACACACCAAACCCAAGACTCCTCTCTTTGTCTCCCGATAAGCCTCCACCTTGATCCGTCAGTGCTTGACGAAGCCTTGTCGGTGTTCCACTACCATTACTACCACCACGTTGTCATGTTGGTTCAGATCTTATCTACCTATTCTCCTTCTCTTGCTGAATCAAGAAGAAGGATATGTCATCGAGCCGGACGTGTGCTAAACTCGGAGGTGCCGCATGTACGGTGCTTGGATCAGACTGAATCGCGGCGCGAGTACGACTATGCCAACCATGATCTCTAGATCGTTAACGCTTTCGACCTACAAAAATATGTATACACCTCTCCCTCACGTTGATATGCATCTACATGGATAGATCTTGGGTGTTTGTAGGATTTCTTTTTGTTTTCCAGGCTTCGTTCCCCAACAGATTAGTCACATTGAGCCAGTTCGTCCTTGGGAGGGTTTGAACCTGATGGTAGGCGAGTTAGCCCAAGACGTTGTAAAGATCTAGGTCAAAGATCGCACGAGGATTCTTTTTGAAAGGATAGAAGGATTAAAGGAGCTTCAATTCAGGATATTGCGTTGCATATATTTGACAAAGTGTTGTCTAACCGCGTATATTCGAGAACGATGCAACAAGGGATGAGCGACCATCGTTGGGTTGCTGACATCAGACCTGTGCCCACCATGTCGGAATAGCAACAATATAATACCCTTTGGAGAGTGGAGACCCATCCAGGATATTCATGCCCTGTTTGTTTCAAAAGTCCCGGGACTTTTTTTAGTCCCAACTTAAAAGTCCCTAGTCCCTACCCATTTGTTTCCAGGGACTAAACAGGGACTAGAGGTCATTAAATGACATGTAAAAAGACCATGTTACCCCTGACCATATTATTAAATAACACTTGTTCATAAGCAAATATTACAAAAGCAAAGAACTCTTGTTCACAACACTTGTTCATAATGAAAGATTACAGAAGCAAACAACACTTGTTCATAAGCAAATATTACAGAATCGAACAACACTTGTTCATAACAACCGAAGTAATATCATTGTTGTTTCAACGACCATAACCCATTAGCGACCCAATCTCTAAATTGATTCATAACAGCACTATCCGTCTCATTGGTTGAATCATTTCTTGGAGTAGTCGTTGCCATAGACAATGGTACATAATTTTCATCTTCATCACACAAGTCAAAATCTATATCGGATAGTTGACTTTGTCTAATAAAATTGTGCAATGCAATGCAAGCCACAATGATTTTGCTTTGTTTCTGTTGTGGATAACTAGGTAAGTGAAACAAAATCCTCCACTTGTTCTTCAAGACTCCAAAACACCTCGCAATGACATTTCTAAGTGAAGAATGGCTGAAATTGAAATGTTCTTTTTTTCCTCTAGGCATTGTGCCATCACGGTACTCTTGGAAATGATAGGTTAAACCCTTGTATGGTGCAAGATAACCCGGTCTGTTTGGGTATCCCGAATCGACAAGATAGAACTTTTGAGGTGGTGGTTTTGGAAACTTTGCACCAAATCTGGATTGGGCATCATTGAAGACCCCTCATGTCATGCACTGATCCTGGCCAACCGGCTAGGACAAATGTGAATCTCATATCAAAGTCACACACACACATCACATTCTGACTCATCTCCTTATGTCTATTCCTATGCTGGATAGCAGTGGCAACTGGTACCACAACCTATATGTGTGTCCCATCTATTGCTCCAATGCAATTGTCCATAAATGGTGAATATTTTGTACATCTTAGTTTTGAGTGCACAATGTTGAATTGAGGATCTATTGGCTTGATAATGTCTTTTGCTAGCTTGATCAGACATGCCAAAACTTTATCAAACTTCCTTACAATTGTGTCCAGTGACCTAACAAATCTGTTTTCTGCTTGTCTTAAAGATTGCGGGGAACCTACTATCCACAAAAATAGGCCTATAGACTCAACGTAGAGGGGAGCTGCGTCTCGTCGTCTTCATCCATGGCGGCGGCGGCGGCCGGACTGGCAGCGGCGGCCGAGCGCACTGGCAGCGGCAGGGGAAGGGACGAGGGCACTGGCGGCGGCGGCGGCGGCCGAGGGAACTGGCGGCGGCGGCGGCGGCCGAGGTGGGAGACGCGAGCGCGAGCGGCTGGAGGGAGACGAGCAAGCGGATAAGACCAGAGACGCGATGCGATGCGGGGCAGGGTAGGAAAAAGTCCCAAAAAATCCCTCCCACAGGTACTTCTCCAAATAGTCTCAAACACCCCACTTTAGTCCCTAAAAGTCCCTCCTGTTTGTTTCATATGGGACTTTTTTTAGTCCCTACATCAAAAAATTCGTGAAAACAAACACCCCCTCAATTATCTCCCACATCGCGTGATGTTTTTATTTGCCCATGGACGACGTCACGGCAGTACAACGCATGCTTTGTTTACCGGTTACTGTGTGAAGGAAAAACTAGATTTCCGGACACTGCTTGCATTTGGAAGTATTGGGCATCGCTCAAGTGCAAAATCTTCATCTGGTACGTGATGCAAGATATGCTCTCGACGACGGATATGCTACTAGCTGCTTTGTGTGTGTGCAAGACGAGGACAATATCGACCACATTATTGTCAAGTGTGTGAGGGCCAGGGAGACATGGCGTCGGTGCTTCTCCGACCTCCAAATCAACGTCAACTGCCCAATCGCATACACACATTAATGCTTCGATGGTATAAGATGCAAGGGCCAGGTTTGTAGGCAGAGATCATCGTGTTTTTGATTGTCTCCTCATCCTAATCCACTCGCATCTTTGGAAGCAGAGCAACCTCTCAGCAGCGTAATGTGTCAGATCTCATTGATCTTACTTTTAACGATATGCATGATTGAAAGTTGATGGGTGCATGACATTTACTTATATTTGTGAGAAATTTGCCTTTTTTTTTTTCCTTTGCTAGGTGTTTGTAATGATGCTTCAACCTTACCCATTGTTAAAGCATCTCTAGCAGACATTCTAAAAATGCAAACTGTAAAAATAGAATACGGATAAAAAAAAGCATTTTAAGGGTCCATTTTAAATATTTTCAAACATAAACTGTAAAATTACCGTAAAGAGCTCCTTCCTCTGGTACGACGGCCGTTGCCCCTTCCTCCAGCCGTCCGTGTCAGTCACGTCGGCTGCGGCCCGTCCCCGTCGGCCGCGCCCCATCACCACACCGGCCGCGACCAGCCTCGTCGGCACGCCTTGTCGCCCACCGGCCATGCCCCATCGCCTCCGCCGTCAGCGACTTGCTCTGTTGCCAGCCGCGACCAGTCCCCGTCGGCCGCGCCCCATCACCACGCCGGGCGCGACCAGCCTCGCTGACCACACCTTGTCGCCCGCCGGCCATGCCCCGTCGCCTCCGTCGTCAGCGACTTGCTCTGTTGTCAGCCGCGCCGGTCGAGCCGTGCCCCTTTGCTTGCCGCGCAAAGAGGATTCCGGCGGCCAGGTTGAGGTCATGGGAGGCCATGGCGAGGTCGAGCTCGTCCAATTCAAACCGGCGGCGATCGATTGTCGCGTCCAACGGCCTTTTCCGACGCGCAGTGATGTATTCCGGCAAGTTTAGGACGGATTCCGGCAAATTTCGCGGCGTCGTGTTTGCTACGACGAGGTTTGACCGGTATACGGCCCCCTAGAATCGGCATTCCAACCTTCAAAAATAAGAGTTTCGGATGTGGCTTTACCGTGCCCCTTAAACTTTTTACGGGTTAGATTACTTTTACGGTTTTTATTCTACATACTTTTTGGGATCAAAACTGTAAACATAATTTTTTTTAGGTATTTGACCACTTATACAGGATGTGTTAGAGATGCTGTTAGCAACTGGCTTGGGTTTTACTCTGTCCTTCCTTCTATAAATCAAAGGTAGGTGCTAAGAATTATGCAAATCAAATAGGGCCTAGGTAGTTTGGTATGGATTTTTTTAAATTTTTTATATTAATTTAAAAATAAAGGTTTGGTAGACCAGAAGTGTCGAATTGTGCACTATGCCACCATATTGGCTTTCTCGGGCCCCCCCGGATTGGTGGCTGCACCGTGCCACCGAGCCTCACCCGACCAGTTGACCACCACGGTGCCCCCGACCTGACGCTTCTCCCTCTCCAACGCCATCGGGCAACCCACCCCTTTCCACCCCTTCCAACCCTCTCCCACTGATTCGCTCGCCGCGCGCGCGCGAGATCCAGCCGCGCCCCCCGCTCGAGATCTCCCGGCGGATCACTAGGACGGCGCCGCCGAGGAGCTCGGAGCCATGGAGGCGTCGTCCTGGGACGCCCTTCGCAAGCAGGTGAATACCCGCCCCCTCGGATCCCCGCGTCGCGCGCTCTCTCCCGCTCCCCGGTACCCCTTGCCGTTGTCCGCTCGCCCGAGATCCGGCCCTGGCCGGCGCCCGCGCCGCGCAGTGCGCTGCCGCTGTGGTATTCGGGCCGACGATTTCCCCCCGCTGCCCGCTGAATTCGTGAGAGGCGACCCTCGTAAAATTGGAGCGCCTCGTTCGTCGAATCCGTAGTCCGTGCCTGTGGAACGAAATGCGTTTTCCTTCGTCTTCTGAAACTGTAGAGTTTTCGTGACACCAAGACTAGTTTCATAGTGGCTATGTTCAAAAAACTGTGCTGCAGGTATAGCCCATTTCTTTGACTAACATGGTAAATTTGGAGCAATGTGCCACTAATCCAGTGTGCAACTGACTAGAGTTTTGATCCTACCGAACTGCCCCTTCTCCATCTGAAGCTTTTGTTGGTTAGATTGTGTAATCGTGCTTATGGAGTACTATCTAGTAATGCAATGCGTTGCCGGCTTGTTCATGAGAGTCAGGTATTTACGGTTAGTGTGTTCGGACTGTATGGTACGAGTCTATGGCTGAACCCATCCTTTGCTAGGCTAAGAAGGCGCCATGCCAAGTTATTTTCTGTAACGATGTCACTACTAAATACGATTGCTGCGTTAGGGCATGGCCTACATGGGTGCTAACAGAGAGGCGCTAGGATGGACATCCTGGTAGATAGGTAGTTAGGTCATCAATTCCTGGCGTCAGATGAGGCATGAACTCAAGAAATTGAATCGGGCGCTTGGGCCTTTTATGCCGTGCGGGGTAAAACACTGTTGCACCAGCCTGGACTTTGATTTTATTAGCGCCTATCGGTTAGCGTCTAGCATTGTGAAACAGATAAACGCTCGGATTCTTCTTTTAGTTTTATGATATATTTTTATTTCCCTCAGCACCCGTATAAGTGACTTGCGTTGAAGATGGCTTTATGGTTTCATGAAGCTATGAGTAGCCTGATAGATGGTATTTGATGTGCGTGTGTGCATGGTTAATGTTGTTCCTGTACAATTTCTGCTTGTAGGCGAGGAGGTTGGAAGCTCAGTTAGACGACCAAATGATTGCATACCGTAAATTGGTTTCTATGAAATCAGATGGTTCAGAGAATGATATCGAGACTGATATAGAAAGATCACTAAAGCAACTTCAGCAAGTAAATTCTCAAATGCAAACCTGGGTATCGTCAGGAGGCTCGGAAGTTCTTTCTCATACATTAACCCGTCATATGGAGATTTTGCAAGACCTTACACAGGTTCCAATAATTCCCTCTTACACCAAGTAACCACATTCTTCATAATTACAGTGTGTTTACATCTGATGTTAAATCAAGGTTTCTATTAATTTCTCCCCAGTCATAATAACCATGAATTATAAAGTTTGCCGCAGAGCAATACTCTTTGAATGGACACCACATATAGAACGGCTAGATTTCTCTCATAATTCCAAAAAGTTGCTAATTCAATAATTCCACAGGAATTCTATCGGCTTCGATCAAGTCTCAGAGTGAAGCAACAACATGCTTCCCTCCTTGACTTGAGAGACTTTGACAGAGCAAAGTTTGACGTGGAAGAGTCTGGAGACTCAGAACAAGCTCTTCTTAGAGAACAAGCTGCAATCAGCAGGAATTCCGGACAGGTAGGGTTGTCCTGGCTTTTAGGAGCACCTGTATTGTTTTATGATATTTGCATCAGTTTATTGTTAGCTCTATTATATAATACTATCATATAAGGCATACAAATGAACCCAGGATAACAGCTTACATGCATGGATGGTGTTGCATAGCGTTACCAACATGAATTCTCAAGCATTTCGAATCGAAGGAGCCTCGCTCACCTTTCTTGTTAGGAGATAATTTAATTCTGTCAGGGCAAAGAAACAAAATCAAATTCATCTTTCTTTTGTATTTGTTAACAAACACAGTATTTGTTATCTTACCAAACGGTGCCTGCCACATAAAATAAGTGAACCATACCGCTTTTTTGTTTTGTTTACCTATGGCATGTGTTGCCCACTTTTACTGTTCTTGCTTGTTACTAATATGTTTTGGGCAATGAGGTTCAGGAAATCCACAAAGGCCCATAAATTACATTTGGCTTGATTAGTGTATACTCAAATAGTAATAATTACATGTGCTCGTCTATTTCAGTTTTAGCAGAATTTACTGAATTTCAACCTATATGGTCGTGAAATTGCTTGTTTAGAAATCTATCTCATTGAAAACTGCAACAACAAAAACAATAACAAGAACAAGAACAAGAACAAGAACAAGAACAACAACAACAAAGCCTGTTTGGCCCAAAAAAGTTGGGGTAGGCTAGAGTTGAAACCATAAGATCTTGAAACCAACTCATGGTTTTGGCACGTGGATAGCTAACTTCCATGCACCCCTGTCCATGGTCCATGGCTAGTTCTTTGGTGGTATTCTAGTCCTTCGGATCTCTCTTAATGGACTCCTCCCATGTCAAGTTTGGTCTAGTACTCCCTCCGACATTATCAGCACGCTTTAATCGTCCACTATGCACTGGCCTTTCTGGAGGCCTGCACTCTATACCCAAACCAGCTCAGTCGATGTTGGGCAAGCTTTTTTTCAATCGGTGCTACTCCAACTCTATCATGTATATCCTCATTCCAGACCCGATCCTTTCTTGTGTGGCCACATATTCATCTCAAACACGTGCATCTCTGCTACACCTAACTGTTGGGCATGTCGCCTTTTAGTTGGCCAATATTCAGTTCCACACAACATCAGTTGAATCACCGTCCTATAGAACCTTCCTTTTAGTTTTTGTGGCACTCTCTTGTCACGGAGAACTCTGACGCCAGAAGCTTGGCCCCACTTCATCCATCCAGTTTCGATTCAATGGCTCACATCTTCAGGATATCACCACCCTTCTGCAGCATTGACCCAAGATTTCGAAAGGTGTCCTTCCGAGGTACCGCCTGCCCACCAAGGCTAACCTCCTCCTGCCTAGTACTCCCTCCGTCCCAAAATTCTTGTCTTAAGTTTGCTTAGAAATGGATGTATCTAAATACTAAAACGTGACTAGATACATCTGTATCTAGACAAATCTAAGACAAGAATTTTGGGACGGAGGGAGTAGTACTGAAGCCGCACCTCATGTACTCAGTTTTAGTTCTACTAAGCCTAAAACCTTTTGATTCCAAAGTCTGTCCCCACAGCTCTAACTTTCTTTTAACCCCCGTTTGCCTATCATCGACTAGCGCCGCATCATCTTCAAAGAGCATACACCATGGGGTATCTCCTCGTATATCTCTTGTGACCTCATCCATCACCAAAGCAAAAATATAAGGGCTCAAAGCTGACCCTTGGTGCAGTCCTATTTTGATTGGAAAGTCATCAGTGTCCCCATCACTGAAAACTGCAATTAAATTTTTTTGAAAATTTCAAGCCTTTAAAGCTCCCTGTTATGGGGTTTCCGGTAGCCATTGTTGCGTCGAAACATATAGTGGCATGAGGGTTCAGTACTCACAAGTTATGGCCTAGTTCCCACCGAAACCTGAAATATAACTATATAAGTGGAATGGAACATAGAAAGTGACAATGTTTGCATGTTTATGTTGGAAGCTGTGAAGAGGAATAGTACCTAGGTGCAGCTTTTAGCAAAGAGCACATGCTGTTTGTGTGAGGCCATCTTTAATGGTTATATGATAGTTATTGGTAAATTTTGCCGCATAGGAATGTGATGATTTTGTGTCAGAGAATAAATTACGGGAGAGACCAAAGTTGTATGAACTTGAACCAACAACCTTTGGACAAGCTCCAAGTTACAAAGAGAGCGAACTTATTTATTATCACATTTCTATTGGAATGGTTCTATGATAGCTTGTTGGTTGATGGCCATGTGTTGATAACATGGATAAAAGCTATTGGAGATGCTCTGAGGAGATAACCGATGCAGGTATTGGACCACAACTTGCACATAAAAGCTGCTGGCTTAAAAGCTGACAATCCCTTCTTAAATGTAACTTTCTCGGCTGTCATTTTCTTATGTCTGGACATGAGAAATTAAGGGTTATTCCCTTGACCAGTAAGCCACAGGTTGGACATGTGACAATGATGTCCCGACTATTTCAACAGCACAGGAAGTCCATTCTTATCTACAGACAGTCTACAACAATGCTTAACTTTTTCTCTAATCACCTTCTCGACAAACCAGTAATTAGAACTATGAATGCGGACACTAGAGGACAGTCCTTATACTGGGAATTCGAGAACGAAACCACCGTAGCCGCCTTTGCATTTCTGGTCATCATCAATAGTTGCATGTCCAAACAAACCTATGTAGCTTAGAAAGTAGAAAGACAGTGAAAGCATGCCTGTTTTGTCCACTCAGGCTACAAATGGGATTTGCACTACAAATACCAAATAGTGCCCCAAATATGCTATATTGCCTCTGCTAAGTCTTATATTATCATGGGAACTATCGCTGCATGATAAAGAGCAGTTGAAGAATTTGGCGGCCCATTAAGCTTGCAAGTTGCTGCCCCTCTGAAATTCGTAGATTGGATTCAACATGCAACATTATGCGGTTAGTATATTTGCTGCGTGCTGTCTGTGAACTGTATGAATGACCGGTGCATTAGTACATGTGTTTTTCATGCTAAAGGGACTGCTGGCTGCATGGAGAATATTTTCTTAAATTGATATACGCATCTGTGTCCACTGTCATAGCTAGTTAGCCTGAGGTACCTCTAGCTTCCTCAAACTTTAACCAACTAGTTAGTTTTAGAAAATTGTACTATTATAGATGGCTGGTAAGCCATGAAAACCAAATATATGTTGACTGGCTGACTTTTTGTAGCAAAATCTTGAATTGACCAAGCTTTCTGAACCCTTACCTTTTCCATATTTAGGTGGATACTGTGATATCACAAGCTCAAGCAACACTGGGCGCTCTCATGTCTCAGCGTTCAACGTTTGGTGGCATCACTACCAAAATAAGCAACGTCAGCAGCCGGATCCCCACGGTATGCATCACACCGTATATCCTTGCGAGCAATCGAAAATCATACTCTTACTATGTTTGCGCCTCACACTTTTCTTCAACGAATCTGACAGATTAATCACATCCTCACGTCGATCAGGAGGAAGAAATCGATGGACACCATCATCCTTTCCCTCGTGGCGTCCGTGTGCGCGTTTCTTATGTTCATCTACTGGTTGTCAAAGTAGTAGGAGGATGTTTGTCACAGCGAAAAGGTATCATAGTGTTGTAAGTTTGGATCACAGTGCCAGTACAGATAATGATGATATGGTTGGTGTTTGTACAATATTGATTCAATGGTATTACGTTTTCACATCGCGCTTCTTCGGCCTATTCTCCAGCCCGATCGAACTCTATACATATCCTGTTGTACCTTCTATGCATACATATAGATATCTCTACTATTACAGCAGGATCGAACGTCGTGATGGTTCAACCTTCCGATGGTTCGACCTCCCAGCGATCCCACCTCGTCCCCGAACAAAAAAAAAAAAAACAAAACGACCTCGCAACCCCAGATCTCTCTCCCCCACCCCTTCCCTCGCAACCACCCCCCTCCCCCATCGGTCTCCATCCCCGGATCTCTCTCCCCCACCCCCTCCCTCGCAACCACCCCCTCTCCCCCAAGACCCGGCGCCGCCTCCTTGTCCGTCGGAGCGCAGTCACGCATCAGGGTCGGGGGTTCTGCGAGCAGCACCCGCCCCGCGAGCTTGCGGCCGCCCCCGTGCCGCTCGGTGCCGGCCCCGCTCCCGCGCCGCTCGGGTCGTCGCCGCCTCTCTCGCCGTCGACGAGTCACTGTGGCAGCGTCGGTGGCGGCCAGGCACCTCGTCCGCGTCCCACCATGCCGGAGCCCACCAAGCCCCTCTCCCCCCACCCAAGCCGCGGGCTCAGCCTCGGCTCCGCCTCCTCGCCATCGTCATCTCCACCCTCGTCCACCTCCTCTCCCCGCCACCTCAGCCAGTCCCCTCCCCGCGCTTCTCCGTCATCATAGACGCCGGCAGCACCGGTACCCGGGCCCACGTATTCTCCTTGGGGCCCGATGGCCGACCGGATCTGGCAAGCTCCGCCGTGATGCGCGTCTCCCCGGGGCTCTCCTCTTTCGCCGCGGACACGGCGCGCGTGGCGGAGTCGCTGCGGCCTCTGATGGAATTTGCCAAGGAGAAGGTAGGTGGCGAGGGGGCCGCCGCGGCAACAGAAGTGCGGCTGATGGCAACCGTCGGCCTGCGGCTACTCGAGGAGAGCGTCCGGGAGGCGATATTGGTGTCCTGCAGGAACGCTCTCAGGGCCTCCGGGTTCCGGTTCGAGGACTCATGGGCCAAGGTGATCCCAGGTACTACTGTCGGTTTCTTCACCTTACTAAGAAAATGAATTGCAAAAACCAGTAAGCCTCCAGCAACATGTTCATTTCTTACTGGTTGATAACATCAACAAACTGAGCAAATCATGGGGCATGGAGAACATTGATTGAGTGATACAAATACTGCAGTAGTTTTTCAGGATGTGCTCCCGTAAACCCAGTAAGCCTCCAGCAACATGTTCATTTCTTACTGGTTGATAACATCAACAAACTGAGCAAATCATGGGGCATGGAGAACATTGATTGAGTGATACAAATACTGCAGTAGTTTTTCAGGATGTGCTCCCGTAACCCCCCCCCCTTCATTCTTCTGGCACGGAAAGACGAGCGGCAACAGACTGGTCGCAGACCCGCTGTTAGCGTAATGGACGAGGGGAATGGTAGGACCATGGGTGGAGCACGTAGACGGAGGAGGTTGCATACATGTATTATTGTTTGAGGTTTGCCTTTTACCTAGAGGAATACTTATAGCACTGAATTTATGAATGCAGACTATGTTTACTTATTGTCGCAATCTCATGTATAGGTTGTGCTGATTCTTAAATTGCCAAAACACCCATTGATTGAAATCACCCTGGTTTGCTTTTTTGTTGTGGAAACTTGTTGTATGTGTGAATTTATTTGTACTCTCGGTCTCAGGGCGCACCGAGCCTACAAAATATTGAATGATCATGTTGTTGCTATAAGCATTCCATTTGATTATGTTTTCACCTGAGGAGTTCATGATAAATTGAACATGAACATCAATTATCTGTACCGCTGATTCTATCTTATTTTGGTTATGTTGATGGCAGGACCAAGTGGGAAAACACCACAAATAATTTCAACTTGGGAAAGAGCATCAAGAGGATGAACTCGCTCGGTGGCTTGTACTGCGTTTTGTGGTAGAGCAACATAGAAATCTCCGTTTCTTCATTACTTTTTTCTGATGGTTTATTTGCCATATGTTAGATAGGCGAGAGATGGGGTGCCAGGAGGCGGCGGCATCAAAATCAGTGCGAGTGACGATGACGGTGTACATGATGAGCTAGGTGGCATCGGCCACCACAACATGTTCTACTCGTAGGCCATGCTTTCTCAGCTCGAGAATGCCAACAACTCAGTCCTTTTGCAGTCGTGTATTCATGTTCATCGACAAGTTGTCCATACAATACCTTGGCGCCAACAACCACGGCCATGATGATGCCGTCGTGCTGGCCGACGACCCTGCTTCCATGCGCTCAGTAATCTACTGATTTGAGATGACCGTGAGGACTGCTGGGCTCAAGGGGTTGCTTCCACATGTGATGGCAACCTGGGTGAGCTGCCTTTTGGTGGCTCTTTCTGCTATTTGGTATCTCTAGCCTGATTTTAGTGCTCTGACAGCAATTAGCAATGCTAAAGTTGAGGCCAAAAGGAATTGTAAGAAGAAAGGAGTTGTAAGAATCGTTCCTTAGAAATTGTACACTAAACTGCTTGTGCATTTCATGCAGGTTGGCACTCATCTTGAAGCAGAATTAAATGGAAATCAGCAGCAAAACACAATCTGCATAGTGGTAATCTAATCCTAGAATCAAGCTGCATTTATTATACATTTATTAGTGGTTTCATGGTTTTATATTTTCTGTACTATGTTTGACTGTAATATATAACCTGAGATTTTAAGTGTGCGCACAGTCGATATGGTTCAACTGAATAGAAAAGGTGTCTTCTGATTGTACTAGAAATTATTAAGAGATATAGTAACTTTATTATGTAGCAATCTGTTAATTTAGAAGTGATATCTTCCCCTCGCTTTGAAGTGAATGCAAGGTGCTATTACTGTGTTGTTTCTGCATTACTAAACTGTCTCTATGGCCTTCAAAGCAACTGTAACTTGTTTGTTTTATTTTGGTTAACCTATTTTGATTGAAACCATTTGTTACCCTAAGTAATCGTACCGTAATGTTGGAACTACAGGCACATATTTACGACACTATCATTCATCGCTGAGACCTTTATCTTTCTTTATGTTCGAATGGATGCCCTTGACCTAGATAAATGGAAGACAACCCAAGCAAGGTGAATCCAGAATTTATTTTTTGCAGTGCCAACAAAGTACTTGTCATTTCACATTTTTGAATTGTTCATAATTACCTTAAAACATTTCTCAGAGCCATACTTTGTTACTTTGCTAGCCTCGAGACCTCAGTTGTTATTTTCGGTGTTATCATTTCACTCATTTTGCTGGGACGGGCAGCGTTTGTTTTCCCTCTTTCAATTCTTTCAAACTTTATGAGTGGGAATTCTGAAAAAGCTCCAATCACATTCAAGCATCAGGTTGCTTCTAAATCTATGATTTTGACTCGTTCCCATGCTTTGTTTCAGTTCAAAGGCGATCTGCAATCTTCCATAGTAGAAATCCACTGAATGATCTAACTCCAAATTCTTTGATCATGCTAAGGTCTAGAATTTCTCATGAACCAATCATATTATGTATTAGATCATAATAGATGCTTCTACTATCGTCTACTCCCTCTGAGCCATAATAGAAATTCTTGGAAGTAACTCCAAATTCTTTGATCATAATAGATGCTTCTACTACTATTCACAGTTTTCTTGTGTGGATCTTTTTGTGTTCACTTATAAGTACAATAAGTAGCAGCAATGCTGCAAAAGATACATGCCATGCGTTTCCAGTTACATGGTTTAATTGCTCAAGTCATTTTCTTCAGGCCATTGCTGCTCTCAAGAAAGGGCCCATCTACTCAAGTGTGGGAAGAGAGGGAAGCCCAGGTTCTGCCCTTTCAGGCTATCATGTGTGAGTAGCCTCTTTGGCACTACGGAATACTACTGTAAAGGACGTGGATGTCGCCTAGAGGGGGGGGGGTGAATAGGCGCTTTAAAATAGTTAAGGTTTAGGCTTGAACAAATGCGGAATAAAACTAATGTTTAATATGTCAAGCACAAAAACTACAAACAACTAGGCTCACCTATGTGCACCAACAACTTATGCTAAGCAAGATAAACAACTAAGTGATAGCAAGATATATTACAATAAACAATATGTCTATCACAAAGTAAAGTGCATAAGTAAAGGGTTCGGGTAAGAGATAACCGAGGCACGGGGAGACGATGATGTATCCCGAAGTTCACACCCTTGCGGATGCTAATCTCCGTTAGAGCGTTGTGGAGGCACAATGCTCCCCGAGATGCCACTAAGGCCACCGTAATCTCCTCACGCCCTCGCACAATGCAAGATGCCGTGATTCCACTAAGGGACCCTTGAGGACGGTCACCGAACCCGTACAAATGACAACCCTTGGGGGCGGTCACCGAACCCGTACACGTGGCAACCCTTGGGGGCGGTTACCGGTACCCGTACAAATTGCTCGGGGCAATCTCCACAACCTAATTGGAGACCCCAACGCTTCCCGAAGCTTCACACCACAATGATTGAGCTCCGAGACACCACCAAGCTTCTAGGACGCCAAAGCATCCACGAAGAACAATATCAAGGGTACTAAGTACCAAAGGTAGTAAGCTTCTCAACTTCTCACTTCCACGTATCACCGTGGAGAACTCAAACCGATGCAACTAATGCAATGGCAAGAACACACGAAGTGGTCAAGTCCCTCACACTCAAATCCCTCCACAACAACAAAAGCTATGGAGAAATATGAGAGGAAGAACAAGGAGCTCACAAAGAACTCCAAGATCAAGATCCAAGGGGTTCCCCTCACATAGAGGAGAAAGTGATTGGTGGAGATGTGGATCCAGATCTCCTCTCTCTTTTCCCTCAAGAACAAGCAAGAATCATTGGAGGGATAGAGAGTAATCAAGCTCTAAGAATGTCAACAATGGAGGTAGAACAAGAGCTCAACCGATGGATAAGACCAAGGGGGAAGAAGACCCCCTTTATATAGTGGGGGAAGGAATCAGACCGTTACCCCCACTTTCTGCCCGAGCTCCAGCGGTACTACCGCTGGCACTCCAGCGGTACTACCGCCAGCTAGCGGTACTACCGCTGGCACCCCAGCGGTACTACCGCTGGGCCCCTGGTAGTCCAACGGCACTACCACCGCCAAGAAAGTCTTCGCAAAAAGGTCCGTCCACGAACAACCTCTAGGCAGGCGGTACTAAGCTCCTCGAGCGGTACTACCGCTGACCAAGGGCGGTACTACCGCTAGGTCCAGCGGTACTACCGCTCGCCACTGAAACAGCCATAACTTTCGCATACGAGCTCCGAATCGAGCAAACCCAAGCTTATTGGATTCAGGACGACAAGGGCTATCCAAACAGCGATATAGAGAAACACCAAACAAGAACCAAGAAGTATGATGCAAGGATGCAAATGGTTTGAGCTCTCAACGAATGATACGATCAAGCTACTCACTTGAGAGCCCCCTTGATAGTACATCAATCTATCCTAAACAGAAAACCTATCAAGGGCAAACCTATACCTTGCACCTCGTCCTCTTGAGCTAGATGATGATGATCTTGGCTTCCTCAAGATGGACCACCTTTCTTGATTGTGTTGGCTTGATGAAGACTAGTTGATTGCTCCCCCATACTCACTATGGGTGAGCCACTCTTCAGCATATCTTCACAAGTCCATTGCCACCACAATGGACGGCAAGCTTCAAGCATGATATCTTCGTGTTGATCCACTTGAACTTGCACATCGCAATCTTGATGACGATCACAACTTGACGTCATACTTCATGGGTTGTATGAGATCTTCCCTTTGACGCAAGCCCATGGAAACACACCTAACCCCCACATAAAACTCTCACGAAGACCATGGGTTAGTACACAAATACGTAATGGACAATGCTTACCATACTATGGGATCACTTGATCCCTCTCGGTACATCTTGTACGCTTTGTGTGTTGATCATCTTGATTTGCTCATGGGTTGTATGAGATCTTCCCTTTGACGCAAGCCCATGGAAACACACCTAACACCCACATAGAACTCTCACGAAGACCATGGGTTAGTACACAAACACGTAATGGACACTGCTTACCATACCATGAGATCACTTGATCCCTCTCGGTACATCTTGTACGCTTTGTGTGTTGATCATCTTGATTTACTCTTTGTCTGAGATCTTGATCAACCATGTGTCTCTATGACCATTCTTTGGATAATACCTTGAATACCATCTTGGTCATCATATAAAC
The DNA here is from genome assembly GCF_904849725.1 of Hordeum vulgare subsp. vulgare. Taxonomy (NCBI): domain Eukaryota; kingdom Viridiplantae; phylum Streptophyta; class Magnoliopsida; order Poales; family Poaceae; genus Hordeum; species Hordeum vulgare. The sequence goes on from NC_058522.1 coordinate 446,739,522, forward strand.
TCCTTGAACCCAACAGATGGACTTCAAGAAGTGCCTATGGACAAATCCTATAAATGTAACTTAAGGCAACCATTAGTCCATAGGAATTGTCATCAATTAACAAAACCACATATGGAGATATATGCTCTAACAACTACCAGCACAAGAATTTGCACGTTCTTTCACTACCCTCATACACAATATATTTTGAACCGTGCCATGTTAATAGACAAATCCAAATCTAGCTTAAGTAGCAGCTGTTGAAGAAAAATGTAGTTGGCAATGTGCTAATTTCTGACACCATTTCTCTCCTTTTGCATATTTTAGGAGTTGAGCGAGAGATTTTCTCTTTGCAAATGGAGGTATGTAGTAAGTGAAGGGCCTTTTCTTTTTCTTTCCACAAGGCAAACAATGGGCAGATTTCACAAACTATTTGTGGTGTTTTCCCACTTGGTCCTGCCATCAACATAACCAAAATAAGATAGAATCAGCGGTACAGATAATTGATGTTCATGTTCAATTTATCATGAACTCCTCAGGTGAAAACATAATCAAATGGAATGCTTATAGCAACAACATGATCATTCAACATTTTGTAGGCTCGGTGCGCCCTGAGACCGAGAGTACAAATAAATTGTAGTTGGCAATGTGCTAATTTCTGACACCATTTCTCTCCTTTTGCATATTTTAGGAGTTGAGCGAGAGATTGTCTCTTTGCAAATGGAGGTATGTAGTAAGTGAAGGGCCTTTTCTTTTTCTTTCCACAAGGCAAACAATGGGCAGATTTCACAAACATGGTTGGTTGGGTTGAATCCACTGTTCTCACATGGTATGAGTAAACTGATTGATACAAACAATATGCTATTGTCTTTGAGCCCATAGGATTTTTTCCTTTTAGGAGTGTGATAGTAGTTCCATTGTCATACTGAACTAGAATAGAATGGATGTCAAGCTCCCACCACACAATAGAGGCAAGACAAGACTGACTCAGTTGAGATTAAGTAGCGCTAACATTGTTGATATTATTCTATTATTATGCTTCTGGTGTGCAATGGACCAGACAGCGGGGGTTTGCTCCTGAGATGTTTTTGGATAGTACCAAAAATAAATTTTCTGGAAAATAGCTCACTATTATTTGTTTTTGGATCTTCGTTCAGGATTTAAAGCAACAAATTGCAAATCTGATCAGTGCCATATGCTGTTGATACTTCATTTTGGACCTTCTGCTTAAATTTATGCCTTGGTTTTCTTCGATAAAATTGCATTAAATTACACCAAGTGAAAATTGTGCTAAAATATTCTTATTTTTGCAACTGAAATGCTAACTCTCCGCTGAATTGACCAAGCCGGCCAAGCACAGATAGATGGAGACCAAGAGGCTATTATTCAAGATCGAACTGAAAGTGATGACGGAGGCTCTGCTGAATCTACTGGCAAGGTGGATCCGCAAACATCTGCATGGACTAAGAGGTAATAGGCATTTACTTATAAGAGGTCAATGGGCTGTAGCAAAGCCAGAGTTGTGATGATGTCTTGGTTATTGTAGTTTCATATGATCCCCTGAGGCACTGTCAGAGTAGCCCAATTTTTTGGTTTTCCTTGCCTGGACTATGATAAAGTAAATAGAACTGGAAATATTGTGGTGGATATGACTGTTGTAGTTGTACTGCCATGTGTTGGATCTTGCATTTCCCCTGAATTAGTTTCTGATTACACGTAAAAAAAACTAGACAGGCGTGCAAAAATGGTTGGTATTTCATATATAAGAATTTTGCTTCATGTTGCTGCAGAGTAGGGAATCAGCCACCGGATAGAGCCACATGCCCTGAAAGAGTAGGCGCGCTGGAGCAGACAATTAGGGGGTATGCAGATAAATTGGGGGACCATGTAGTTGAGCGTGCTATTGGATTAACTTTCGACTCCTTGTGTGAAGCATATGATTTTTACAACCTTGATCCATGGGAGCATGGTTTCGATATCAGGTATGGCATGCCGGTCGGCTTGTTTGTCGGGGTCCACTTCCAAAGCACTGTCTGTGACACACCTATGTCAAGTGCACACATAGTTTTCAATGTTTCAATAAAGAGTCATCGATCGGGCATGAAGTAATACATTTATCATTGACTGAAGATTCCACAGTTTACACACGATATCTGACCAAGTGTGTCACTGCTCATGGAATTTTCAGAGTTAGTAAGAGGTCATCGGTCCAACAGAGCTAGGATATTGATCATTTTAAATTAGATTGTAGGTCATGGAGAGTGTATGAAAAAATTACTGCTCATGGATATTGATCATTTTAAATTACTGCTCATGGATATTGATCATTTTAAATTTTCGGAGGTAGAATATGGCAAAGATTAGAAACACACGATTTCATCATGTCATTTGAGAGCTTGATTAAGTTTATACAGTATATTTTATGGAGTATGCTAACTCTTCGCTCCACTGAAATTAGGACACCCTGTCCCAGCAAGCTTGGCACACTCTCCGCTCCGCTGAAATTGCAGGACAACTTGTCCAAATAGGGAGGAGCTCCCCGGCTCCATTACTCAGAAAGAAGCATGATGGTTGTCAAGTTAAAGGTTACAAGCATAGCATAAGGCAGAAACAAAAACTAAGAAATCGCTGAGGCAACGACGTCTATCTCTTTTATTACATGAGATGAAAAGAGAAATTTGCACACTATTAGGGGACTTATTTTTGAGCAGCTTCCATCTTCAAGCATAGTGCATCACAGGAGATCCGAGTGCCTCCAGAACAGAGATTGGGCTTAGTACTCCAGCGTTTTGTGTTCTGCTAAGCATCTTGAGATCAGGCCGATCGAGCTGGGTGTCATCTACTTCCACCCAATCTGCAGGGATCCTCTTAACAACTGTTGAAGATGGAGGCAGAACTCTTCTATCTTCTCCAGCATGTGGTCCTTGAAGAGTATTCACCATTTCTTTATTGTCCTTAAGAGCTGCGACCATATCTGTTTAATTGATAGCTAGACAGCCAGCAGGTGATGTGGGCGAGCCTACACCGCTGAAGGAGTACGAGCAGTGTGTCATGGTGTGGAACTCTCGCAAATAGTCAGGCGGGGAAGAGGAAGTGTGCTCGTCCAGCACAAAATGTCGCCGTCTCTGCTAGCTGCTGGTGAATCGTTAATGTACATTTAAAAAAATATCAATGTACATAAGTTTATTGTTCTGTAGCAATCCACGGGCATTCAACTAGTAATAAATAAAAACACGATACGCGTGTGGCCTCTTGGACGAGGTATTTCATCGGCATTGCCGTCCAGCTAGCCCCCATATACCCTCTGTATCTGAGTTTTAAAGATTCTTGTTGAGCTGAGGTGAGCTGGGCTGCTAGAGGTGGCTGGAGCTATTGGCTGCCCCGCGTCCATCGAATTTACTCTCTGCAGCCTTGCAGGACCGGGAACTTGAAGGGGGCTACGTACGGAAACCTGCCAAAGTCTTCCCTTCCCAGGCGGACACTGATATGGATGTGACGCCCAGCCGCAAGTGGCCAAGGCCAGGCAACCCCCCGCGACGAGACGGAACGCCGGCCGGCCGGGCACCGCGCCGCACCACAGCGGGGCCCCTCTAACCACATGCGCCTGCCGGCTGTGGACGTGCGTGCGGCGCGGCACACGGGTTCGTCCCGGTGAGGGGACGAGCGCCCACGGCAAGGGAGCAAGCTTGCGTCGTGGCCGCAGCAGTTGTGTGGTGGTACTTGCATGCGGTACATATTCCCCGGCTTCCCGGCGAGCTGATCAGCCCTGCACGTGACGCCTCGTGGCAGCACACGTCGTCGTCACGAACCCACCCCCACGATATACGCTGATGCAGCACACGTTGCACCCCGCCCTTTCGACGTGGTGGCGGCAGTGCTCACCACAGTACACGGAGGAAACGGTACGTGCATGTGTAGTAACTTTGCCAAGCTGCGTCCTTCACCGCGGAGCTAACCGGATCTGTTGACCACGCCTCGTCTCGGAGAATCACAGATCCGCAACCGCAACGACGACTGCAGCAAGATCCTCTCGCCCAGTTGCTTCAGCCCACGGGGTTGGCCTCTAACATACGGTGCTCCTCTTTTTCTGAGCAGCTAACATACTCCTTGTAACTAGCAGCTGCACTAAAAAAGCATGTACATACACATACACGACATAAGCTTGCGGCGAAAGCGACGGGGAGCTGAACCCGGGTCCGGCGTGGTTACTCCATTTAGATGGCGTGGCGCCGCCGCTTGGCCAACGGCCAAGATACCTCCTTCTTCCGGGGGGGCACAACACAACGCAATCACCGTCTACCAAGAGTGGAGTGTGCAGGCAGCGTCCGGTCCGGGTCAACTATCGACGGCTAACCTCCCTCCACTCCCTTCGGCGCCAAGATTCCGCGATTGCCTCGCTGGAAATCGCCATTTCTTTTAAGTACGGTGCGTAGTAGATCACCACATGACATGCGCTAGTACTAATCCGGTCAAAGCGAACCCATCTGAATCCAGCAACCTCCACTGGTCCATGGTCCTCCCCTCCCCTCTCCTCCCGCTGTGCGCTCGCCTGTAGCTCCGCTGCGGGTTTCTTTTTTCCACTCTTCATCACGTGCTCCGTCTTTGGATGCCGCCCAGTTCTCTCTTGCAAGCAACTTTTGTGCTCGGAAATCAGGTCTCGATGTGACCTACACCACTTAAAGCAACTCTAGCACACCCTGTATAATCGTCGTAACTGTAAAAATTCCGACGACTATACGGGTTTGGGCTGTTTTTGCTACAAGATCACAAACTGTAAACGCGGTCCGACCCGTAAATTTTTTGCGGTGGCTCGTAAAAGCGAGCCCTCGACCGGTATATCTGCGGGTTCGACCGCTGGATGCGGGTCGAAACCCTATCCCTCCGCCGCCGTGAAAAATCCCCCACCTCATCGCCGGCACCTTCAATCCATCGCCGCGCGCCTCCATTCCGCCGCGTAGCCGCTCCATTCCACCGCCCTTGATGGCCAACTCTGGTAGCCGTGGGAACGACGACCCCGAGAGGGCTCGTTGCGTCAGATCCGCCGCCGCCCGTTAGCGCGCCGCCCGCCGGTACATGCAGTGGGGCCAGACGCCGCCGCCGTCGCTCCTCCGTCGCGAGACAGAGAAGTACGACCGCGCGTGCGGCCGCCTCTTCTCCGGCAGCTCCTTCGAGGAGTCGAGCTCGCGCTCGTGCTCCTCCCTTCCCCCGGTGAAGAGGGAGTTCGAAGAGCTCCCGTCGGTGAAGATGGAGCCAGAGGCCGATGCGGTGCCGGAGCGACATGTCGGGGCCGTCGTTGGACCGGAGGATTTCCTTCGTCCAGCGGAGGCGGATAGCCTTTTGCCCGTGCTGCTGGCGCGGAGTGCACGAGAGGCGGAAGAGGACCAGCAGCGCCGCCGAAGGGAGGCGGAGATCGACACCATGCTCTCCGAGCAGGGTTGAAAAGGATCGAGATGGACCTAGAGGGGGGGGGGGGTGAATAGGTACAAATCCAAATTTTAATAATTACTTAGCAATTTTAGGCAAAAGTGCGGAATATGAGTGTAGCCCTAATAATTGCTACGACAAGGAGTAAGCTATTTAGAGTGAAGTAAGACAAGCGGTAAACAATAATCAAATACAAGTACGTAATAAGGATCAACACAAGTAGAGAGTTATGGTTAGGAATAACCGAAACTCCAAGAGAGACAAGGATGTATCCCGATGTTCACTTCCTTGGAGGGAAGCTACGCCACCGTTAGAGGGGCGGATGTTACCACGAAGGCACACCAACGCCACGAAGGCTCACCCTATTCTCCCTTTGAGATAACTCCACGAAGGCGTTTCTCAACCACTAGTGGTAAGCCTTGAGGTGGCTTCCAAACCTTCACAAACTTTCCGGGGGAAATCACAATGGTTTGATTCCTCTCCGAAGACTCCTACCGCCTAGGAGTCTCCAACCTCCAAGAGTAACAAGATCACGAGGATTGCTCAAAACTTGCTCAAATCACAAATCACTTTGGTGGGAAGGAGGAGAGGGAGACGATCTATCTTTTGATTGGAACAACACTCAAAGGGACTCACAAATGCTCTTGGGATCTAGGATTTGGTGTAGACAAGAGTGAGTGAGAGGAAAGGTGTTCTTGGATGTATTCTAGCTGTGTTGAACACTCTTTCACGAGGTGGGAGAAGAGTATATATAGTGGGGAGTGAAAAACAGCCGTTGGGGACACTTTAAGTCACACAGGGTCCGGACGTCCCACGGTTGCCGGAAGTCCGGGCGTCTGCGAGGTGTCGGACGTCCGACAAGGGTCGGTCGTGCGAAGCCTGTAGATATGACTGAAAATACTGTGAAATGAACAGCGGCCGGACGTCCGGAGAGGACCGGAAATCCGAGTTATTCGACTCAACTTCTTCTGGTGGGAGGTTCCAGATTTCCGAAGGGGAACGGACGTCCGGCCCTCGGACGTCCGGAGGGAGCCGGAAATCTGAGTTATAGAGCTCATGTTCTACTCGTGCAGGGCTTCGGATTTCCGAGGCTGGTCGGACGTCCGGCCCTCGGATGTCCGGAGGGAGCCGGAAATCCGAGTTATATGACTCAAATACTTCTGGTGGAGGGCTCAGGATTTCCGAAGCCTGCCGGTCGTCCGGCCCTCGGATGTCCGAAGGGAGCCGGAAATCCGAGTTATATGACTCAAATACTTCTAGTGGAGGGCTCCGGATTTCCGAAGCCTGACGGTCGTCCGGCCCTCGGACGTCCGGAGGGAGCAGGACGTCCGAGGCAATATACCTGTTTTGAGATAAGAACTGAGTGGAGAATATGTGGAATTGGGTATGACAGTGAAGATGTGGTATGAGCAAGTTCATCGCAAAACCTGTGATCCCTCTTAATAGTGCGGGATCCCTATACTCAATATCAATAAACTCAAAAGAATACTCTACATCATCTTTTCTTAATCCCGAGCCTTCCCGAAATATAAATCCCGATCTTCTCAGACCACCTTTGGCACATAATTCTCAATCTACTAAAGTACTTGCCATCCTGAGATACACTCAACAAATAGGATTAGTTTCCTATGTATGTGTTGTCATTAACACCAAAAGTCGATTAGGGGCATAGCATGCACTTTCAATCTCCCCCTTTTTGGTAGTTGATGACAACATATACATAGGACTCAAAAAGATTTAACATAGCCTAGGAGATATTTAGTACGGAGCTCCCCCTTAGTATATGCATGATAAAATATCGAAGCTCCCCTTTACTGTGTTTATCGAACATATAATGGATCAACATGTAAAGATAATAGATCATCATAGAAAGACAATAGATCATCATAGAAGTAGTGGAGCAAAACATAATAGTCTATGATGATATCATAGCAATCCATAGCAATCACAATCATTCATAAGTAGCCATACATGAGTTTATCCATTACATTAAATCTCCAAAGGCTAAAAACTACGATACATTACTCCCCCTTTGGCACCAAGTACCAAAAAGGGAGGCACCAACAGCACCAACCACGCTCAAAGCTCATCAGCATCATCATCAGCATCATCACGCAAGCCACTGCCACCAGCCTCGTCAAGGAAATCAGCTCACTCAGGACCAGATGGGAAGCCAAAATCAGTAGGAGGAGCAGCAGGAGGGGCCTCATCATCACTCACATCAAGAGCGCCCGAGGCTCTCAGACGAGCCTTGAGGGCATTCTTGGAGGAGACTAAGCGAGAAACCACATCATGGGTTTGACCGCACTAAAAAGAGACGGCCTTCATCATAGCTGGCAATGCGACCGAGAGGAGCGGAGCTAGATGAGGGGGTGGCTGACCGGGCAGCAGTGCGGCGAGTGGATGTGGAGGATGAGGGGGTTTTCTTGGGAGCATAGTTATCCACCATGTGAGCGGGAATGACCCACTTGCGATGTGTGTGAGTGACAGCCACAGAGAAATCAGCAACATGATTAATAAGAGCCTGGATGAAGGGGGCATGAGGAAAGGCTCGCTTGTACTGAAAGCTAGCAAGCCGAAAATGAGGCACATTAATTTTTCCCTTGGGGTGCTCGAACAAGTGAGACATGATGTCAATACAATAGCCACTGCAAGAGCCCTTATCACCCATCTTGGGATAGATGGTGCGGATGAGACACTGAAAAATGATGAAGTAAGGTGATCGCCAGATGGATACCTGGTTAAGGTCCTTCACGCGTTCATCCGCATCAAGCTCACTTAGTGGTTTGAGAAGATACCACACGCGTCAATGGACTTAGGCGCATGGTTAGGATCATCCCTATGTATTTTGAAGCCGGAGTTGGGGAAACCAAGTGCGGCAACAAATGTATCATAAGAAGCTGTGAAGCGAACGTCAGAGGTGATCCAGCTGACAGTGTGGTTTGGACCAAAGTAGCATGTGGCATAGAACTGGTGAATGGCAGCAGCATTAAAGTCGCGATGAAAGGCAAACGGAGCGGCAAGCCCCGATGCCTCAATAAGCTCAATGGCACCCGGATATTTCGCCGGGTGCATGCAAATATGCTCAACATCAATATAGAGATGAACAGATAAACCCTTAGGAACTATGACTGTGGTAAAAATGTCCGCCTGGACGTGTGTGCGGAAACGTGAGTCCGTAGAGTCACGTACGACAGCGTATTGATCAATGTCGCGGCGGAAAGTGAGGTATGATGACTTGGCAAGTGTGGTGAAGTTCGTGATGGCACGACCTAAAGTACCAGGAGGTTCTAGTGAGATGCGACGAGCTTCACCTGCGGGCTGGGCAGGAGGAGGCGGTGGCATGTAGGACGCCCTGCGAGTCCCGGGCTTTGTCTTGGACTGTTGGAATTATGCCCTAGAGGCAATAATAAATATAGTTATTATTATAATTCCTGTATCAAGATAATCGTTTATTATCCATGCTATAATTGTATTGAATGAAGACTCATTTACATGTGTGGATACATAGACAAAACACCGTCCCTAGCAAGCCTCTAGTTGGCTAGCCAGTTAATCAAAGATAGTTAGTGTCTTCTGATTATGAACAAGGTGTTGTTGATTGATAACTGGATCACGTCATTAGGAGAATCACGTGATGGACTAGACCCAAACTAATAGACGTAGCATGTTGATCGTGTCATTTTGTTGCTACTGTTTTCTGCGTGTCAAGTATTTATTCGTATGACCATGAGATCATATAACTCACTGACACCGGAGGAATGCTTTGTGTGTATCAAACGTCGCAACGTAACTGGGTGACTATAAAGATGCTCTACAGGTATCTCCGAAGGTGTTAGTTGAGTTAGTATGGATCAAGACTGGGATTTGTCACTCCGTGTAAACGGAGAGGTATCTCGGGGCCCACTCGGTAATACAACATCACACACAAGCCTTGCAAGCAATGTAACTTAGTGTAAGTTGCGGGATCTTGTATTACGGAACGAGTAAAGAGACTTTCCGGTAAACGAGATTGAAATAGGTATACGGATACTGACGATCGAATCTCGGGCAAGTAACATACCGAAGGACAAAGGGAATAACATACGGGATTATATGAATCCTTGGCACTGAGGTTCAAACGATAAGATCTTCGTAGAATATGTAGGATCCAATATGGGCATCCAGGTCCCGCTATTGGATATTGACCGAGGAGTCTCTCGGGTCATGTCTACATAGTTCTCGAACCCGCAGGGTCTGTGCACTTAAGGTTCGACGTTGTTTTATGCGTATTAGAGTTATATGGTTGGTTACCGAATGTTGTTCGGAGTCCCGGATGAGATCACGGACGTCACGAGGGTTTTCGGAATGGTCCGGAAACGAAGATTGATATATAGGATGACCTCATTTGATTACCGGAAGGTTTTCGGAGTTACCGGGAATGTACCGGGAATGACGAATGGGTTCCGGGAGTTCACCGGGGGGGGGGGGGGCAACCCACCCCGGGGAAGCCCATAGGCCTTGAGGGTGGCACACCAGCCCTTAGTGGGCTGGTGGGACAGCCCAAAAGGCTCTATGCGCCAAGGAGAAGAAAATCAAGAGAGAAAAAAAAAGGAGGAGGTGGGAAGGAAGGGGGACTCCCTCCCACCAAACCTAGTCCAACTCGGTTTGGGGGGGAGAGTCCTCCCCCTTGGACTCGGCCGACCCCCTTGGGGCTCCTTGAGCCCCAAGGCAAGGTCCCCTCCCTCCCACCTATATATACGGAGGTTTTAGGGCTGATTTGAGACGACTTTTCCACGGCAGCCCGACCACATACCTCCACAGTTTTTCCTCTAGATCGCGTTTCTGCGGAGCTCGGGCGGAGCCCTCCTGAGACAAGGTCATCACCAACCTCCAGAGCGCCGTCACGCTGCCGGAGAACTCTTCTGCCTCTTCGTCTCTCTTGCTGGATCAAGAAGACCGAGATCATCGTCGAGCTGTACGTGTGCTGAACGCGGAGGTGTCGTCCGTTCGGTACTAGATCGTGGGACTGATCGCAGGATTGTTCGCGGGGCGGATCGAGGGACGTGAGGACGTTCCACTACATCAACCGCGTTCTCTAACGCTTCTGCTGTACGGTCTACAAGGGTACGTAGATCACTCATCCCCTCTCGTAGATGGACATCACCATGATAGGTCTTCGTGCGCGTAGGAAATTTTTTGTTTCCCATGCGACGTTCCCCAACATGGACCTCCGATCGGCGTGCTGGTCAGCAAGGTCCTCGGCGGCAAGCTCCTCCTTAAAGTCGGGGTCATCACCATCAGACGACGAGGGGAGTTGTGGAGACGGAGAACGCCGGGCCGTCCGTTTGAAGGGACGACGTGGCCCATCCGAGTCCGACCCCGTGCTAGGAGGGGCGCGAGATGATGAGCCAGCCACGTTCTTTCGAGCGGCGTGCTTGGTCTTGTTCATGGAGCACAATATCCTACGCGGATGAAAATCCCAAATAAGGAACAAACATGGAGATTCATGGGAGAGAGAGAGAACCAAAACAAACGCGAAAGAAACGGAGGAGCAACCTGTAGACGGATCCCGCGAAGGAAGAGGAGGAAGAAGAGGAGGATCCGCGGAGGAGATCGGCCCGATCTCGAGTCTGGCGGCGCAGGCGAGAGCTCCTCGAGCTGGCGGCGGCGGCGGTAGGGAAGAAAAGGGGCGCGTGAGGGTTAGGGCAAGAGCCCAGCCCTACGCCCAGCTATTTATAGGCCCGAGGCGTCGGACGTCCGACAGGCGTCGGACGTCCGGAGGTGATTGTGGCATCGGACGGCCGACACTGGTCGGACGACCGGAAGGATATTTCCCGCCGGACGTCCGAGACATGTCGGACGTCCGAGAAAGAAGAGGAGGCAGAGGCTGATGCTGGATTTTGTTTGATGATTAGATGATGACTTGCATGGTTTCTCACAAAAAGTACGAACATAGTTGCCTACAAGCATCACATATACTACTTGGAGACAGAAATTGATTTATGCGTACTTTGTAAGCTTAAAAACAGAAAATTAAGACTCACTCCCCCTAAATGCATGCCCACATCAAGACACAAACATAATGTGAGTGTGTGTATGTGTGCAAGGTTTCAAGATATGCTGTCAAGCTCCAAGATACCAAGTTCACGCCTAAGTTGACAGAACCTAGCTACGCTAAGTGGCTTGGTGAAAATGTCGGCTAACTGCATGTCGGTACCCACATGGGTAATATCAATGTCACCCTTTTGCACATGGTCTCTCAAGAAATGATACCTAATATCAATATGTTTTGTGCGAGGGTGATCAATGGGGTTCTCGGAGATCTTTATGGAACTTTCATTATCACAGAGAAGAGGAACGTGTAGATACGTGATACCATAATCCTTTAGTGTTTGCCTCATCCATAGCAGTTGGGTTGCACAGCTTGCGGCTGCAATATATTTGGCCTCGGCCGTGGAGAGAGAAACACAGTTATGTTTTTTCGAGGAGCAACTTACCAAGGAGCGTCCAAGAAACTGACATGCACCGGAAGTGGCTTTCAGTCCCACTTTATCACCGTCCCAATCCGCATCGGAATACCCAATAAGATCAAACTTAGCATCCTTAGGATACCATAAGCCTAACTTTGGGGTGTGAACAAGGTATCTAAGAATATGCTTAACCGTCGTGTGATGGCTTTCCCTAGGGGAAGCTTGAAATCTAGCACATATGCCGACACTTAACATGATGTCCGGTCTAGATGCGCAAAGATAAAGTAGCAAACCAATCATGGAGCGGTAAGTAGATGGGTCAAAAGGAATACCGTTTGTGTCTTCATTTAGAACTACATCGGTGGCCATGGGTGTCTTCATTGGTTTAGCATTTGTCATATCAAATTTTTCAAGAATGTCCTTGAGGTACTTAGTTTGAGACAAGAAAATCCCTTCTTGAAATTGTTGTATTTGAAAACCAAGAAAGAACTTCAAGTCCGTGTTGAGTGACATCTCAAAGGTCTTGGTCATGGAAGCCGCAAACTTCTTGCATAAATGGATGTTAGGAGAACCAAAAATGATGTCATCTACATAGATTTGGCATAAGATCAAATCACCATTTTCTTTCTTAGTAAAAAGAGTGGGATCGATCACCCCCACCACAAAGCCATCAACGAGTAGGAACTTCTTAAGATAATCGTACCAAGCACGGGGTGCTTGTTTGAGGACATATAGAGCCTTGTGAAGTTTATATACATGGTCTTTGTGGTGAGGGTCAACAAACCCAGGTGGTTGTGATACATATACCTCTTCTTGTAGAGGACCGTTAAGAAAAGCACTTTTCACATCCATTTGATGCAAAGTAAAACCATTGAAAGCAGCATAGGCCAATAAAATGCAAATGGACTCAAGACGAGCAACAGGGGCGAAAGTTTCACCAAAGTCCAAACCTTCAACTTGGGAGTACCCCTGTGCTACTAACCTTGCCTTGTTGCGTAGGACAGTCCCATTCTCATCTTCCTTGTTCTTGAAAATCCATTTAGTTCCAATGACATTATGTTCCTCAGTTGGTCGTTCTACCAATGACCATACTTCGTTGCGTGTAAAACTGTTTAGCTCCTCTTGCATAGCAAGGAGCCAGCCATTGTCACACAATGCATCCTGAACCCTGTGTGGCACAGTACTAGAGACAAACGAAAAGTGAGCACAAAAGTTTGTTAATTGCTTACGAGTCACTCTACCTTCCGACACGCCGGTGAGGATTTGATCAATATCAACACGTACGGCCACACGTGGCATGATGGAGGTCAAGGTTTCACGAGGTTCGACTTCGTTTCCATCATCAACGTCCTCAACATATGGATCATTTATGTGCGGAGGAAGATATTCCTCTTCGCGTTGCACTTGTTGAGGTTCATCATCAAACATACCCATACTTTGGTCTACCTCTTGAAGATCAACTTGTTCTTGAGTGTGATCAGGGTGAGAGACATGTTCTCCCACTTGATCCTCAACAACTAGCATGATGTGTGTGCTAGTATCTTGTGGAGGTATGGGCAGTGAACTGTCTTGAGGATGAGAAATACTCTAATCATCTTCATCATCATCATGGGGTCTTTGTTCCATGGGAAGAAGTGCACCTACACCCATGTTTAAGATATCTTGTGGGGAGTCTTCTTCACCTGCATCATTTAGATCAACTTGCTCCCCATGGGAGCGGTTAAATTCATCAAACGTCACGTCACAGGTTTCTATAACACATCCAGTGGATTTGTTGTAGACTCTGTAGGCGTGAGAGTTTGACCCATAGCCAACAAAAATCCCTTCAGTTGTTTTGGATTGAAATTTTCCTAACCGTTCCCGTTTGTTGAGGATGAAACACTTGCATCCAAACACACGAAAATACTTAACATTGGGCTTGTTCCCAGTTAGGAGCTCATATGGAGTCTTCTCCAATATTGATCGAAGGAAGAGCCGGTTTGATGCAAGACATGCTGTGTTGACGGCCTCAGCCCAAAAACTATGTGGTGACTTGTATTCGTCTAACATGGACCTTGCCATTTCCACAAGTGTCCGATTCTTCCTCTCTGCCACACCATTTTGTCGAGGGGTGTAAGGTGCGGAGTACTGATGTTCAATTCCCTCATCACTAAGAAATTCTTCTAGGGTGTAGTTCTTGAACTCAGAGCCATTATCACTTCTTACCGCCTTGATGTCCTTGTCAAACTTTCGCTGGGCTTGTTTGGCAAAATCAATGAAGGTGATCTTCGTCTCGTCCTTGGACTTGAGAAAGAACACCCATGTATATCTTGAGTAATCATCAACAATGACTAGGCCATACTTTTTCCCTCCAAGACTTGCCCATGAAGGAGGCCCAAACAGATCCACATGAAGGAGCTCTAACCGCCTCGAAGTGGATACAATGTTCTTGGGTGGATGTTTTGATTGATGTTGTTTCCCAGCTATGCATGCACTGCACACACGATCTTTCTTAAAAGATACATTTGTTAGTCCAAGGATGTGATTGCCGTTTAAGAGATTTTGAAGATTTTTCATGCCAACATGGGCGAGCCGGCGATGCCACAGCCATCCCATGTCGGCCTTGGCCATTAGACAAATTGTATGGAAGGTGCTCTCTTTCGAGAAATCAACCGTGTAAAGGTTGCCATCCAACTCTCCAACAAAGGCCACTTCGAGAGTGTCTCTCTTAAAGACTTCCACATCCGTTAGTCCAAATAATGTGTCATAACCGACTGAAGCTAATTGGCGAACTGAAAGTAAATGATATTCAAGAGATTGGACAAGCATGCCATTTGCAATAGACATGTCATTAGTGATTGCCACCTTGCCCAACCCAATTACCTGCCCTTTCGACCCTTCACCAAATACAATGCTCATGTATGGTCGAATGGCTTGCATGAAGTCATAGAGCAAGTTACTATCTCCGGTCATATGATTGGTGCATCCACTGTCGATCACCCATTTGGCTCCTCCGGAGAAAACAGCCTGTAACGAATTAAGACTTGGTTTGAGGTATCCATTTTGTCATGGGGCCTTTCACATTAGTTACAAGAGTCTTAGGGACCCAAATAGCATAGAATCGGAATGCATTACGGGGACCAACGAATTTAGCATAGACCTCTCCTTCCTTTGATTTGCGTAGTACATAGGATGGAGGCATGGATTCGGTTGTCTTGTTGTGAGTAGGCGAACCCCTAGTGGCCGATCCACTCACAAGCTTACCTTTCTCCTTGTGTCCCTGTCGTACAAATATATCTTTAAGCGGAGTTGTACACTTGAGAGGAGATGCACTTTTCTTGGCAGTGCTTGGGTTGAACCCAAGCCCTTCCTTGGCGAAGCCTCCATTGTGTCGACTTAAGATCTCATTGAGAGTCTTTTGTCCTTGTGCACATGTCATGAGACCTCTGTCTAACTGTGCCTTTAGCGAACAGTTTTCCTCAAGGATAGATGTCAGTTCACTACTAGAGTTAGTAGTGCAGGTATCAACATTAATGATAGGTGAGAAGTAGGCCTTAGCTAGGGTGTCAAGATAAGTAACCTTAAGTGCCTCAAAGCTCTTTGTAAGAACGGTGAGTTTCTCTTCCTTGTCTTTGAGAGACAAGGATAGACGCTCACAATCCTTAGAAAGGGAAGCATGAGAGTTCACAAGTCGGTTTTTATCATTTAGTAATTTTTTGCACACAGATTCAACCTTTTTCAAGGAGGCAAGATCATTAGCATGTTTATCAAGGTTTTCACCTACTTTTGAGCATAGTGCATCATTTTGTGCTTCCTCATATAGGACTTTCTGCTCAAGGATTTCATTTCTTTACTTCTCCTCAGTGACGAGGGTTTCGAGTTCCTTGATGGTATTGGTGTGCTTACTCACCATTTCCATAAGTATGTGAAACATAGTGAGCTTCTTTCCTTTAAGGGAGCACATAGATTTGTTTATTTTAGCAAACATGGGATGATCTAAGTCATTATCCTCATAGTGATCTTCCGCATCAAGATACTCATCAGATGGAGTAGAAGCTAGACTGAAAGAGTTTAACCGTGGAGTTACCTTAACCTTATCATGGGAGCTTTGGTCTTCCTCATCTCCCATGGCAGTCTTTGCCATCAAACACTTGTGAGCGTTGCCCTTGTAGTCCTTCATATAGTTGTAGTGAACAACATCACCACTTTTGTTGACTAGCCTCAAGGTGTTTTGTGTATCCTGAGCTACTCCGGCAACTCCACCAACATCTTCTGGATCTGATTCTTCTTGTGCAACCATTGCTCTTCCATCTGTCCTCTTGAACTTGGAGTTCATAGGGTTTGGCAACTTCTTCTTTACAAAAGTCTTTGGAAACCTTGGTTTGTCTTCTCTCTTCTCATAAGGGCAGTCATTGGAGAAGTGTTTGGTTTCCTCACAGTTATAACATTTCCTTATCTTCTTCTTTGGGAATCTTCCCTTGAACTTTCCTGCACTGAACTTCTTTACAAAGAGAGCAATGTCCTCATAAGGTGGGCTTTCATCAGAGTCAACATCATCACCATCTTCGCAGTCATCATCACCCTCTTCTTCTTCACTTTCTTCTTCGTCACATTCATGCTTGGCTTTCAAAGCAAGATTGATCTTTGATGTTGAAGTGTCATGCATGGCAAGGTGCTTTGTTGCATTTGCCTTTGACTCTTCAAATAATTGGAAAGTGGATATGATGTCATCTGGAGTCATTTCTTTGAACCCATGGTGCTGCCTCATGTCCCATACCATTTGATGGTGATACGGAGCAAGAGCATGAAGTAACTTGTCCACAAGAAATCTCTTGGTCAGATTGAAACCATCTTGCGTCTTGTCACAGTCACATGACTCAATGTGTGCGGCGAGAGTCATGAGCCATTATAGTAGTTGCTTGGGAGATTCACCCTTTTCGATACAGAAATTCTGTAATTGCTCCTTGGCAATTTCATATTGAGCAAGCCGAAGAGTGGAGGTACCGGTCTTGGTCCTTATAATGTTATCCCACAGTTCCTTGGCACTTGTGATGTGAATGTAAGGTCTTCGTTGCTTCTCATTCCTTCCTTTTCTTATGCACATGATCGCAGTGTCATTGAGATGCTTGTCATAAGTTTCTCTGGGAGTGAGGCACCTTGGATCTACAGGATTGTACCCATGCTCGAGGATGTCCAACATCTCATCATTGGCGTACCTAAGATGATCCTGCATACCAACTCTCCACAAAGCAAAATCGGAATTGTCATCAAGCAAGGGAGGTTTTCCTCCAGGATTGTACTTAGGTTTCTCAATTTGAGATCTAGCATAAAGCCATGGAACACTGGTTTGGTTCCTTTCCGGAGGTTGTTGGCCAAATGAAGTACCGTGCACATGTGGCCCTGAGGCCCTCGGGGACGTGGTTGTCCCAGTGGTTAGTGATGTTAGTCTCATTTGGACCATGGCCTCAAGAGAAGCATCATGCTCCTCTTTTTTGCTTGGCAAGGGCCCGTTCCAGGTCCTCAGAGGTGAAAGACTTGACTTCCGAGGAAGTCCCGTCCCTCTGCACTGGAGCTACCGTAGCTGGAACCCCGTCCATCTCGCTCTAGGGCGGTTAAGCCACTAGAATAGAGCACGAGGCTCTGATACCAATTGAAAAGGATCGAGATGGACCTAGAGGGGGGGGGGTGAATAGGTACAAATCCAAATTTTAATAATTACTTAGCAATTTTAGGCAAAAGTGCGGAATATGAGTGTAGGCCTAATAATTGCTACGACGAGGAGTAAGCTATTTAGAGTGAAGTAAGACAAGCGGTAACAATAATCAAATACAAGTACGTAATAAGGATCAACACAAGTAGAGAGTTAGGGTTAGGAATAACCGAAACTCCAAGAGAGACAAGGATGTATCCCGATGTTCACTTCCTTGGAGGGAAGCTACGTCACCGTTAGAGGGGCGGATGTTACCACGAAGGCACACCAACGCCACGACGGCTCACCCTATTCTCCCTTTGAGATAACTCCACGAAGGCGTTTCTCAACCACTAGTGGTAAGCCTTGAGGTGGCTTCCAAACCTTCACAAACTTTCCGGGGGAAATCACAATGGTTTGATTCCTCTCCGAAGACTCCTACCGCCTAGGAGTCTCCAATCTTCAAGAGTAACAAGATCACGGGGATTGCTCAAATCACAAATCACTTTGGTGGGAAGGAGGAGAGGGAGACGATCTATCTTTTGATTGGAACAACACTCAAAGGGACTCACAAATGCTCTTGGGATCTAGGATTTGGTGTAGACAAGAGTGAGTGAGAGGAAAGGTGTTCTTGGATGTATTCTAGCTGTGTTGAACACTCTTTCACGAGGTGGGAGAAGAGTATATATAGTGGGGAGTGAAAAACAGCCGTTGGGGACACTTTAAGTCACACAGGGTCCGGACGTCCGACGGTTGCCGGAATTCCGGGCGTCCACGAGGTGTCGGACGTCCCACAAGGGTCGGTCGTCTGAGGCCTGTAGATATGACTGAAAATACTGTGAAATGAATAGCGGCCGGACGTCCGGAGAGGACCGGAAATCCGAGTTATTCGACTCAACTTCTTCTGGTGGGAGGTTCCAGATTTTCGAAGGGGAACGGACGTCTGGCCCTCGGACGTCCGGAGGGAGCCGGAATTCGAGTTATAGAGCTCATATTCTACTGGTGCAGGGCTCCGGATTTCCGAGGCTGGTCGGACGTCCGGAGGGAGCCGGAAATCCGAGTTATATGACTCAAATACTTCTCGTGGAGGGCTCCAGATTTCCGAAGCCTGCCGGTCATCCGGCCCTCGGATGTCCGGAGGGAGCCGGAAATCCGAGTTATATGACTCAAATACTTCTGGTGGAGGGCTCCGGATTTCCGAAGCCTGCCGGTCGTCCGGCCCTCGGACGTCCGGAGGGAGCCGGACGTCCGAGGCAATAGACCTATTTTGAGATAAGAACAGAGTGGAGAATATGTGGAATTGGGTATGACAGTGAAGATGTGGTATGAGCAAGTTCATCGCAAAACCTGTGATCCCCTCTTAATAGTGCGGGATCCCTATACTCAATATTAGTAAACTCAAAAGAATAGTCTACATCATCTTTTCTTAATCCCGAGCCTTCCCGAAATATAAATCCCGATCTTCTCAGACCACCTTTGGCACATAATTCTCAATCTACTAAAGTACTTGCCATCCTGAGATACACTCAACAAATAGGATTAGTTTCCTATGTATGTGTTGTCATTAACACCAAAAGTCGATTAGGGGAATAGCCTGCACTTTCAAGGGTGTCGCGTCGGCCCTCGCCTTCGGCCATAAGGTGGAGGAGTGGCACCACGAAGCGACTGCGCAGGAGCGCATCTACATCGAGCTCTCCTCCTCCTCCGACGATGACTTAGCGCATTGCGCATCTACTACCGCACGAGCTCGACTCCGGTGAGCTCAATTTTGCGTAGTGCGGTAGGATAGCTAGTAGCTCTGGTGAGCTCCGATGAGCTCCAATAGGTGTGTTCCCCCTCTAGTAAGTATGCATGCGGAATGTAGTTTGTATGATCATGTTCTATGTAGCTTTCAATGACTGTGGTTTCAATTTCGCCTGTGAATGTTTTTATTTCAAATTATGCAGTTTGATTATACGGGTTTTGTTCTGCAGCGCAACATTTTATCCCGCAAAACCCCACTTCGTCGAACAGTAAAACGCGTTTGCAGGTCGCAATTATATAGGGTCTGCTAGATTTGCACTTAGGTCATGTACAATGGTGACATATGAATACAGATGCCTCATGACAAAGAGTAAATTAAGGCATTTATGTTGACCTTTTCTCTTCAATGCAAGTTATCATCAGAATGCCTCATAAAAAATAAAAAACAAAGACTCTAATATACTCCCTCCGTTCCTTTATATAAGTTGTATTTGTTTTTTGATAAAATTCCACAGTATAAGGTGTATTTCTTCTAATTCTTTGTAATTCCATCATTAGCCCTTCAAGAAAAAGGAAAGTATCTCTCCCCTGATTGTATGCATCCCTTATTATAAAGAGAAAAAGGAAAGAATCTCTTTCATGATTGTGTGTATCTCTTACTTTCCTAGCCTAAATGATTTTATTGTCTCTAATCAATGATTTGGCCAAGGTTAATTTCGTCTTAACATGTGTATAATTATGCGCCTTGGTCACCGTGTCAGAAATAAGGCTGCTCCCAATGCTCCATTTTGGATAGGTGCTAAGCATGCCAACAAGGCAAGAAATCCTATGTGACAATCTAATTAAGAAGAGAGAAGAAGTTTGATGTCCTTAGAAGGAAACGGTGCTACTCACGGAAACCTATGCAAAACATTAAAAATGAAGGAAATTAGCCTATGCATGCAAGACTTTAGTTGCTAAACAATTAAGTGAGGCAACCTTAGCAACAACAAACTAAGCACCAATGCATTGGAGATTATGATTGTTTAACATATTTAATGCTCTTAGCACCTCACTTAGCACATTTGCATTGGAGGAAGCCTAATACACCTTACATAAAGGAACGGAGGGAGTACATGCATCTCTACTTTTCACTTTAACTTTTTCAGCTTTTTACACGAGACCACAAATTTTCTCTTCAAGCACCCGTCTCCTACATAAGATCTCGTTTTCTTATCCGGTTCTTTTTTTTTGAGATCCGATCCTAGATGGCATATTGGGCATCAACCTGAGGCTATGCATTGTACATGCCCTTAAAGCAACTCCAACCGCACGAGCCAAATAGACGTTTATTATGTCCGTATTTTGTCCGTTTGGATTGACCCAACGGACATTCATGTCCGCTTTTCGAAATAGATTGACACTTGCGTCCAACGCTGCCATGATTATTTTCAAGGCAACACAAAAAATACATCATAAATATTTTGAAAAAGATTAATTTAATGCCGGCCTCAATGGCCGGCGGTAGTCCCATGAGTCTACATTGCATTAACTAAAAAATTTAATTAACTAAAAACAAGGAGACGTGTTGTCCTAGACGTCCTCGTCGTCATCCTCGAGGTCGGTGAGGTCGACGAGCGTCGGCACCGGGCCAGCCCAAAGGAAGGCCTTCTCCCAGGCGCCGGCGGCGTCATTCGTCGGCGGTGCACCGCCACGGGGCTAACGGAGGCACGGCGTATTCGGCGACAGCGGAGAGCGACATGGCCTCCCCCAACCGCGCTTGGTAAGCCGCCACCTCCTTCTCCTCCTTGCGCCGCTCTTCCTCCTTGCTTTCATGGAGGACGGCCGCGAGCGCCTTCTGGTAGGCGGCCTCCACCTCCTGGTCCTCGTCGAGCACGACGGGGGACGACATGGTGTTAACACTCACGTCGCGGACGTCACACCAACGCCGCTCCTCGTGCTCCCGTGTAAACCAGACCTCCCAATCAGGAGCATCTGCAGCGTACACGGGGTTGAGCCGCTGCTCAGGTGCCAGCTGCTGCCGTCGTCGTCGAACCTCCTTCGCATGCGCCCGCGTCGACTGCAGCACCGCCGACACTGGGATCCTCTCCGGATCCAAGCGCGAGTCATGTGGCAGCGTCACGTCGGGTAGGGACAGGGATACGGTGCTCCCAGTACCACCTCGCTTGGTGCACTCGGACACTTATCCGCTGCCGAGGCGGGCGGGAAGACGACGACGGGAGGAGCGCACGCCAAGGGAGGGCGGGGGTCTTTCCTTGTTCTTGCCAGTGCTCGAGCGTGCGCGCGAGAAGAAACCCATGATGATGGCTAGGGTTTGTTGCCGGCGGGGTAGCAATGGAGTGGCTAGATGGGGACGATTTCTGAAAAAGGATGAGCCCCTCCACCCCTGGTTCCGCGCGCACGCTTGGATTGAAAAAGGACGCTCGCGTTCGCTGACGCATGGGCCCATGATGGACGGTCGTCATTAATAAAGATGCGGGCGACAGTTGACCAGCCGCATGCGGGGGCGGGGAGGACACGACGCCGCATGTGTGGTGACGCATTTTGGACTTAAATTTTGACTTAAAACGGGTGAGAGCGGACGCGAGATAAACGACCTTTGAGAATGGGTCTATCACGTTGGCTATCACTTTTGTCCACGGTTAAAGTTGCTCTTATGGCCAATAAAGCTTGTTTGTTTCTCTCTTCCGTGCCCAACCACTCAGAAATGCACAACAAAACACAACCTCGAGGAAAAAAACGGTTCGCCCACGAGAAAAGGCTATCGGGAGGCGATCCCAACTTCCCCAGCGACACCGGCCGCCACCGGTCCCTGCCTCCTCCATTGCCCACTCCGGCGACGTGAGGAGGTGGGACCACGGCGCTGCGGCGCCGACTTGTAGTTAGGGTTGGCCTAGTGTTTTCTTGGGACGCTGTTGGGATGGTGGGAGCGGCGTCCGGACAAATAAATCCGCCTCAACTCTATTCCCACACCGGCGGCGACCTTCACAACGGTGTATCGGAGTTGATGACAACGTGTGCTGCTCGGTCCTTCAGATCGACAGCTTGGTCTTCTCGCCGTTCTACAGATCTGGCCAGATCAGTTTCTCGGTCTGTCGCTGGCGTTCGTGGTTATTCGCGACGGCGCTCGCGGTCGGGGTGAGGTGGTTCTTCTGGAGCAAGGATGTCGGTCCGGAGGTGGTGGATCTGTCGTTCCTCTCCGACTTTGTCGATGGGAGGCGACAAATCTTGGTCCAAGACAGCACGGGGACGTCCCCCGGTCGACGTGCCACAGCGACATGTGCCTTGATGCATGCAGCGGGCCTGTTCATCGACTCACAAAGCCTCGTTGGCGATGGTGCTTTCTCGAACCTTGGGATGGTGGAGGCTCGGCGTCTCTTCCGACATTCGCCTCGGCGGTGTTGGAGTTGGGCGGCGGCCGTTCGCTACGGTGGTTGCAGGAAATCCTAGGGATCGCTTTGTATTTCTCGATCTTTTAGGTTTTTATCTGCAAATTCAGAATAATCATTTTATCCCGGTGTATCTTTTAGTTTCCACGTGTGTTGCTTATTGTAACTTGTTTTTTATTAATAAAATATGTGGTTGCTCAAAAAAAAAAACCACTGAGAAATGCTAGTACTCGTAGTAGAATGATCCTGGGTTTCGGTGTACCCACCTTTCTAAAAGTCGGCAAACAAAAACGTATTTCTTAATACTGAAAATTTCCTGAAAATAAAAACACGCACGTAGGTGTTGAGTTGAGATTTTTACCCATGTAAGTATTTACAAAATGATATGACGATTTTGTTGAGCTGCATGAAAATTAGAAAATGACGATGGTACATTTAGAAATGGTAACACTTTCATTTCCACATTTTTTTTATCCTGCTACAAGTGGTCATATTAAGTTTTCAAAACGAAGAAATATATTTTTCACTAAGTTTTATAAAGCCTTGTATAATACGAAATGCTTAGGGAGGATACTCCCTTCGTTTCCTTTTAGTCTTCATATAAGATTTAATCAAAGTAAAATTTCGTAAACTTTGACTAACTTTATAGAACAAAATAGCAACATTTATAATATGAAATCAATATTAATAAATGCATCATGATACTAATTTTCATAGCATATAGTTTCATTGCTTGACTTTGACAAAAAAAATTATATGCGGACTAAAAAAACCGAAGGGAGTACTTAGGCCCTGTTTGAAACCATAATAGATTATAATAATCTGGTTTATGAACATAGATTATATAAACTGGTTTATAAAAATAATCTAGGTGGGCATGTTTGGAGGCCAGATTATATAAACTGTAAACCAGCTTTTAAATTGTGCAATGACATGTTTGCCATCTGTTTTTTTTGCGATGGAAAAACGGTGCGGTGGCAGTACCTTGTAAATAGCTCAAAGTTAATAAGGGTAACATGTCTTTATTAATTAATAATCTGATTTTAGCTGGGTTAGAGTAGCTTATGAGTTTTTAATAATCTGGTCATCTAGTTTTTATAATCTATAGTATAAACTGTCCTGTTTGAAAACATAATAGCTTATAAAAACCAGATTATATAAACTGGATGAATCCAAACAGGGCCTTAGAGAAATAAACTCGTTTTTTCTCTTAAGCATGGTTAATTTCCTCCTGTAGAAATAAACCCTGGTGATTTTAGAAAAAACCTTGTTTATTTTACTAACTGCATTGTACAAAACCTAAGGCGGATTCCGGTGTACCCATGTCCCAAAAATCCGCTATATCAACGTATCACTTCTAATAAAATCCTCTCAGAGGTCCTTCGTATAGGCTTTTTAAACCGGAGAATGGTCCACAAGACCACATTTGCTAAGATCTAGGGTCTACTGCACATCACTGAAATAATGGTGATGATTGGAATTTTTGTTTTTGTTTTGCAAAAGAAGCAGGGACCTGACCTCGATGCGGAACAACACTCTAATTAAGAAACCCCAACCTCTTCCACTATGAAGGGCATTTGACAATACATCATATTCATATGCCCCCTTGGTATGTTAATGCTCCATGACAGCACACCAAGAGTTTGCTTATGCGGCACCCTTGTTTTGCTGCAGCACTCATTAGCCAAACCCCACACCCACAGCATTGTCGTTGTTTAAGCCCCAAAACCGTAACCACCAGCTGAAACTAATTAGCAAAGGGAACAACCAGCAATGGCGGATCCAGCGGAGCACCAGCATGGAGATGTCTCAATCTAAACAGCCCGGCTTTTGTCACCTATCACCCCATGATTGGGGGATTGAATTTGTTGGCTTCTGAATAATAGTCGATCATATGCTCTCTCTCCATCTCTTTTCAGCAAGTGGTGGCACGGGAGACATGGAATGGAATGGAAGCACCGAAGCGTAGCGGCAAATTATTCTAAGTAAGTGGAGTCATGTAACCACTTGGTCTAATCACTCGATTAACAAGACCGTTTTCAGAGTCCGCAGTTGTCATACCTAATCGACCAACCGGATCGGAGAAAATGATTAACAGAATCCAGCAATATGCCACCTAAATTTGAATTTGACGGGAAACAGGTCGTAATATGGTTCATCTAGCTGTTGAAAATCCTTGGCTATTGTGATGTAATGAACAATTCTATCAGCTCAGCACTCAAAACTGCACAAGAACATTTGCTCGGAGAACAACTGCAACTTACAACAATCGGGAGATGAAGCTCCCACTGAATGAAGAACCAATCATCAATCAAATGTAACAATGCCGCCGGCCGGCCGGCAGCTTCCGCCGACGCCGTCGTGGCTGGCTAGCTAGCTCTTCCAGGCGTAGACAAGGAGCGAGAAGCCATCGCCGCGGTGCAGCTCGGCCTCCTCGGGGCTGGCCCAGTCCATGACCGTCGAGCTGCTCGCCCATGAAGCTGAGGATGATGCAACGGATGCTGACGACGATGAGCTTGCCTTGGCCAGCCTCCGCGCCTGCCCCCTCTTCCTCCGGTTCTCCCCATTGCTGCTGGTCTCGCTCCAGTCCCCTCTGCCCCATCTCCCGAGATACCCTGACAAGACGCCGGCGCCGCCTCTCCTGGCCTTGTCAAGCAGCTCTTTCTCCTTGGCCTCCGCGGAGTCGCGCTCTTCGCCGCCGGCGTCGCCCAGCTCGAATCGGAAGACGAACACGGCGTGCGCAGGCGGGGACGCCGCGGCGAGGACGGATGCGGCGTCTGTGAGGGCCGGCTCGCGCGCGGAGAAGAGCCAGTTGTGCAGGTCCCAGGAGACCTGGACCCGGTCGCCGCCGCCGAGGTCGACCTTCTCGCTGCCGCGGAACTTCCAGCGCAGGCGGCGGATGTGGAGCACGCGCTCGCCGTCCACGGAAACCGACAGGCCGACCTCGGCCTTGTCCTTGTCCTTGTCCATTTCCCTATCCTTGCCGTGCCCGCGCGAGACGAGATCCAGCGAGATCTCCCGCTCCTTGCCGCGGACTTTGACGCAGGTCTTGTGCCCGCGGCCATGCCCTCCGTCGCGCATGGAGACGTGCTCGCGCCGGGAGACGAGGACGTGGCCGGGGCCCGTCGGCCGCTGGGCCTTGGTCTTCCGGTACGCCTCCTCCGTCATGTCCCCGGCCACGACCGCCATCTCGCCGTCGACCACGACGGCGACGAAGTAGCCGGAGGACGGCTCGGGCGAGCCGGGGGAGGCGAAGCGCGCGCGCGTGAGGTCCCACGCCAGGTCGATCCGGCGGTCGTGCACGTGGAACCGCTTGGACCCCCGGCGCCGCCAGAAGAGCCAGGGCCGGACGCGCACGGCGATGGTGGCCTCCTCGTCCAACTCCGGGCCGTCGTCGTAGCAGCCGTAGTCGGAGGCCGAGGAGGAGGACGCGAGCGCCCCGACGCGGAGCACGGCGCGGAGGCTGAGCCCGAACGCGGCGCGCGACCAGGAGAGCGCCGCCAGGCCGAGGCGGGTCTCGTAGACGGAGGTGGCGAGGCTGGGCCCCGCCCCCGCGCCGGAGCCCGACGCCGCGCCCGGCGAGGCGCGGAAGAAGGCCGGGATCGCGTTTGGCATCGCGCGGGCGCGGGCACGGCTGCGGCTGCGGCGCCGGTGGCTCGGCTGGAAAGGAAAATGGGATAGCTTTTTGGGGAATTTCTCGCTTCGATTTGGGGGGAGGGAGACTGCCAGACTGGGGTTGGACTGGACCGGCCGCGAGGCGGGAGGTAAATATAACTCTGCCGCGGTGGGGTTACGGGGCGGTGATGGGACTCGGGCGTGTGGGACCCGGGCACGTTGGACCCAGCTGGGTGTGGGGCCGCGCGACCGTGCCAGTTGCCAGTATGCTGCGACTGGTCTGGCTTGGACCGGGCTTGTTGGATGCGGAGGAGGGTTCTCATCCTCTCTCTGAATTTGAGCTCGTTTTAGATTTTTCCAGCAAGAGGAAATTTGATTTTCCTTTTTGTGTTTATCTTGATACGAATAAATTCGTGTTCATACACTATGGTGCATGAATGTCAATGGCATTACTCAACGGGCGGATAGAGTTGGGCCTCGTAAGTTAAGTTTACGGTCCATATACTCCGTAAATATAAGAGCGTACAGATCATTAAAGTCTAAACGCTTCAATATGGTATTATTTTTGGACATGGGTAGGGCTGAGTAACGTCTTATAGCAAATCGATCGAATGAGATACGCATACAATATGTAAACATGGCATCACATTCTCTCATTTCTTGAAACCAAAAGAACTTATATATCTCCAATCGCTAATTTGACCGATCATCCATTTTGACCGTTGACAACGAGAACAAGGAGAAGAAGACACACAAGAAGAAGCCCTTCTTAAAGGATGGGAACTATACAAGAAGAGGGAAGCAATGACTTTCATTAGTCGAGAGTACACCTCTCACAATTCTAATAGTGAAGAAATAGGGCATGTGGCGGGGGATAGATGTTTGAATACTCTTCGTGTGAGCCCACCTCCCTCTTCGAGTTTGACTACTCCAATGAATCGACATCGACCATAAGTGTCTCATGGCTAGAGACCCAAAGGGACAACCTTCATTTAATCCTCTAGCCTTCCCTCACGCATATCCTATGTCTCCAAACATATTGTATGATGTTAATGTTGAATGATGGTGATAGAGAGCATGGTATTGTCACTACACATGGCGAGGTCTTGAAAAGATTATGCGATCTCTTGGCTTCCCGTGAGTAATGTGATGAGTACATTGAGAAAGCGGAAATCCTTATCATCAAGGAAAATAAGAATGTGAAAATCCTTGAATATAATCTCCACACATAGCAAGATAACAAGGAAACTCTTGAAGTGGATCTCTAGATATAAGTAAACACTTGAGAGATATCTAGTGGCGACTAATGGTTTCAAGGCTTCAAAATAAGAGGCCGAACTTGCTCATGCTAAACACACTGAAGATTTTGAGCATATTGACAATGACACAATCTAGTGAAGGGTGAGGTCATCAAACTTACCAATTCACTACTCACAAGAAGATCCTAGCCACCCTAGCACCACTACTTTTTTTTATGCTTGTGCTACTAACTATTCACTTGATAAGGCATCTCTCACCGAGGAGAAAAATAAGTTGACAGATCCACTTTAGAGATGTCTACTGTCTTACATCCAAGGTTCCTTGCCGCGAGCGTCACCTCCTTCATTCCTCGTTGGAATATCTTGGCTTGACCACCCCTCTGTATCTCCTCTTCTATTTTTCTTTCCCTTAAGCTTAGACAAGATTTGCTTTGAGCATAGGGTTGGTATTCTTCTCCGTGCCTTGAGCATGGGCAAACATCTTCACGTGGGTCCTTTTGAAGTTTCCATGAGCGATGAACATTGCAAGAGCATCATCGGGAGTGAATTCTTGTATTCCAATCATTGTTGGAAATGATATTCAAACATGCATTTGAGTTGGAAATATTTTTCTATGATCTATAGTAGCCCTACTATTTTCTGTAAGTTTTTGTATTGGATTTGACTTGGTATATTTAAACTCGGTTCATATTCAAATACGACAAAAAAGAAAAAAATAGAAGGAAACAGAAAAGTAAATGGGTTAATGCAACTAAACTGCCCGGCTAGAGAAACATTCCATGGCCTAGCCGTGAGTCGTGTTAAGTTGTGACCGTAAGATGTTATGAAGATCTTAGGGCTCGCGACGCACTCGAGCCACTGATAAATGGGACCTAGTCGTATGTGTCACCCTTCGACCAAAATCCCTCGCATGGGCTCCAACCCATGTGGTCCTGCATGACCCCACATCATGCATGCTCCATAGCCCTAATGGACACCTCAAGCCCGCCACTGAAGAGCCCTCAACACAACCGTTAGAATTCCCCACACTTGAACTCTCACACCTTGTGTATTGTATCACATCACTATGTTAATAAAGCTAAAAAAATGTACCAACAAGAATTTTTTGTGTGTGGATGTGATGCTTTATTGAATTGCTATTTGCTTGCTTGTTTGAGTGTACTTTTAATTCATAAAAATTCGCCTACTCTCATAACTATCCTCCTTGAGCTAAAACCTTGCCCAATGACCATGACAAGTGTATAGGTCATAAAAATATTTTTATAAAAAAAGATTTGGCCAAAAAGCATTTATTAAATTTAGGTTTTCAAAACCCCTTGAATTGGGAGTTGAACTACAAGTCCTTAAGTTATGTATATAAATTATCTCAAATATTTTATTTCGAGCTTATTATCTATAAGGCTTCCCAAATCCACAAAAATATTATTCAAAAATTTATTTTGTTATTTTATTTAAATGTTTTTCCTAAGGCTAGAAATGGTCTTTGATAAGGGAAAATTATTTTAATGTTTAAAAATAGCTGACAAAATTTAGGTAATCCTACTAGACATATATTTTTTCATATATATGAGTTTCAACACATAGTCGTGTTCAAAATAGTGGACAAAACCCTCCAAAACCCTTTCTGGATATTTCAAGTATTTAAAATATTTATACAAGAAATATTATCAAATAAATCCAGGAAAATTCCAGAAAGTCTAGCATGCCTCAAATTATGATCTTGCCAAGTTTAATCTCAATCCAAATTATTTTGGCTCAAGAAAGTACCCGAAAACCCTCTTTGTCCATTTCCACGTTTGAACAACTTTGCATAATCAAATTTCTCCAAATGTGCTCATATTTGGTCCACATACTCAAAACATGTATTATTTCATCTATACCAAATGGTTCATCAAGGAGAACAGTGCAACATGATAAAATCCTACAAAATCCATTTCCATTCATTTCTAGGGTTTTAAATGTTTGCACTAGCAAGTTTCTCCCAATGAACTGCAATTTTTACCACAAGTCCCATTGGTACTAAGATTCAGTCTTGCCAAATATCATGGTAAGGATAAAAATTTACCCAGCACAAACCAACATCAAACACCTTCTGGTGAAATCTAGAAATCACACTTTTCACCTCTTACATTATTCTCCTTTGACCTCAAACTTTTATCACAGTCTCACTATCAGGGGGATAACCCCAGGGTAGGCTCATCAAGCCTATTCCTTCATTTCCGGCCCAACGGACATGGACGTATGAAGATTCCCAAGGCCCAAGTCTTCTGGCCGGCCAGGCGTCACCTGCCGGCTAGAGGACGAGGCGACCATCTTTCTAGCCGGCCAGGCAACCCCTGTCGCTAGAATCCTTGCGGCCTCCTCTTCGGAGCCGGCCTGGTCCCGCCAGCCGGACTGGGGAGGAGGCGGTCACACTTAAGCCGGCTGGCCAAGCAGGCTAGCCGGCCGAGGATCACAAGTCACATCAAATGTAGGTCAGGAAGAGACCTCACGATTAAAGGTAGCTACGCGTCAGCAAAGGTACTGGATCGGGGCGCCCGGCATGTACGAGCGTAGGCGGCCACGCCGCTGACCTACCCCGGCTCTGATCCATCACCTAGCTTAGTGTCGGACCGTCACACTCCCACTCCATTACTGCACTCGGCGTGGGGAACAGTGGAGGCGGTCGTACTACCAGCCCATGAAGAATCTCGTGGGGTGACGCTTGACGTACAACGCGTGCTCAACGTCAACCTTACGCGAGAGCCTCATTGGCCAGCCGGCGGGTCCCACAGGCAAGCGAGACCATGCAGCCGGCGGGCCCCCCATCGACAAGACAAGACCCTTGTGGGCCCCTGGCCAGCCGGCGAAGCTGCCAGTCGGGTCCCACACTTGTACCCTTAATCCATATTGTAGGTCGGCGAGTTCGTCTATAAAACCCCCCGGCCGCCCTCCATGCAAGGGGGCCGATCCTTCACGAGTCATTCAACACAACACATTCACCAACCAGAGAGAGAGAGGTAGAGACGACCCGGCTGCTCCCCTCTTCCTCCTCCCAACACAGCTCCAGGAGCGACATTGTACTGTGTTCCTATACATCAAACACTCCGGCAGGATTAGGGGTATTATCTCTACGGAGAGCCCTGAACCTGGGTACATCGTGCGTCCCATGCGTGTACCAACCTCGTTCCCAGCGCCCACCTTTGCCCCTTCGGTTCTCACCGACTTTAGCCTACCTATGGCATATGTTGTGAGCATTCACCGACATTTGGCGCCCACCGTGGAGCCGATCGCGGCATCGGCTGGCTTTACGCGCTGGGCGGGGCCCCGCACCTACACCACCGGATGCATCGCGTCCGGATCAGTTTGCATGCCCGTGGAGCCCGCTTTCGACGAGGCGACACCCATGATGATCGATGTCCCCGTCCGCCATGCGGATTCGGACGAAGATTCTGATGACGAGGCGCTCCCTAGCGTCGTCGTCGCTGCTATGGAGAACCTCAACGTTCTCTTCAGCGACCTTCGTCTCAACGACGGCCCGCGCTACTTCGGTGAGGACCTCGACGTTGAGGCGCTCTGCGCCAGCTTCAGCAGGCTCTCTATCGCTGAGATGCCTGCCCATGATGTTTACCCCAGTAACGTCCTCATCTTCGATGGCCCTCCGCCGTCGGTGGGGTTCTTCACCCCATACCACGTTGCTGCCGTCTCAACACCGTGGAGGTGATGGTTATCGGCGCTGGCACCAGCACGACTCCCGGCAAGGGCTCCATAGGCGCTGGCGAACCTGCTACGGCCACCGCTGATACTCTTCGGGACGCCATCGCCGGCCTGAAGACACCAGTCACCACTTCCGCTGACCCTGCAGACGTTCGGGCCTCGCTGGAGGAGGCTCACAAGCGTATCTTGGAGGAGGGCATCGCCGTAGCTTCGATGAAACGTCGGTTGGAGGCTACGCAGCGCGAGTATAACTCCGCATACGGTCTCACTCCGATTTCCGAGGCCCCTAGCCGGCTTGGATCGATCCGCAGCCACGGCCGGTTCATCGCCGAGGTTCTAGGCGGTGATCTGCCCACCTACGAGACTCCTGCGGCCAACATGCGAGCGGCGCAGGCAGCCATGGAGTAGATGGCAAGCCTGGAAGGCGAGGAGCGCGCCTTCCAGGAGAAGTGTGTCAAGGATCTCCTTGACGCCGCCAACCAGCAGCATGCTCAGCTTGACCCCGGTCAGGCTCAATCGGAGTCCCCGGGACCAAACTCTGGGGCACGCCGCAACCCTAGCGGCCAGCACCACGCAGAAGGATCTTCCTCGCATCGCCCTTCCGGCTGGAGGGGCGAGGGAAGCCAAGACCGGCGCTCTCAGCGCCAGAGCGAGCACACTTCGGGATTGCGTCGCGGAGGCGACGAGGGCGATTCGGAGTGTGAGGTTCTTCCCCCGCGAAGAACTCACGTCTCTGGCTCAAGAGGTGCCTCCCCTCTCGCCACCGGGGCTGGCGCCCACGCCACCCAGGATGAGCGGGACGCCCACCGGCGTATCATCGCCCTGGCCCAGTCAGCCCTCCTAGAGGAAGACGGACCCGTCGGTCCGGCATGCTTCGGCCCCCGGATCCGAGGGGAGCCGTTCCCCCGAGGTTTCACCCTACCTCGGGATACGCCAAAATACAACGGCACGACCAAGCCAGAAGACTGGCTGATTGATTACACCATGGACGTAGGCATCGCCAGGGGCAACAAGCGCGTAGCAGTTCGCTACGTGCCACTCATGTTGGCCGGCTCGGCCCGGACTTGGCTTAATAGCCTCCCGGCCGGCAGCGTCAACTCCTGGGTGGACTTCGAGGAGGCGTTCGTCCGCAACTTCACTGGCACCTACAAGCGCCCTCGCCGGGCCCGCGAGCTGGCTATGTGCGTCCAGAAGGCCGACGAACACCTTCACGACTACGTCACCTGGTGGACTGAGCTCCACAACTCCTGCGAGGGGGTGCATGAGGTACAAGCTATCCAGTACTTCATTGACGGTTGCCGAGACGGCACCCTCCTCAAGCACAAGCTCATGTGCGCCGAGCCCACCTCTTTGGCGGTGCTCATGGCCAAGGCGGACAAGTACGCCACGGCCGACTCCGCAATGTGCATCAAGGTGACCGCCTCGGACAAGGTTGTGCCTACGCCGGCTACTCCCAAGCCGGCTGGGGACAACCGAGGCGGCAAAAACAACTACAAGCGCAAGGCGGATCAGATGGATCCCCGATCCAACAGCAAGTTGGTGGCCAATGTGGAGGGCGAGGCGTCGGCTCCTCAAGCCGGCCCTCCACGAAAGCGTCCCAACCGGAGCAACCCCAACTGGCTGCCCAGGCAGTCCTTCGAGCAGCTGCTCGACGCCCCCTGCAAGATACATTTTGGGGTAATGCCGTCTTCCCATACCCTTCGACAGTGCAGCGTTGCGCGCCGGCTGTCGCAAGGGGATGGCCTGCCGGCTCCTTTGGGTGCACAGGCGGTGCCCCGTGCACCGGCTCCCAACCACGCTCCGCCTCCGCCCCCGCCGCCTCGCGATGACGGTCATCACCCAGACGACTATCCTCATCAAGACGGAGCGTTCGTCGTCTTCACCAGCGAAGGCGACGACAAGCACAGCCTGCGCCAAAGACGGCGCGAGGTAAACGCCACTGTCCCCCCGGTTCCCCAGTACATGCATTGGTCTGACAAACCAATCACATGGAGCCGAGTGGACCATCCTGCGGTGATGCCCAACCCGGGATCATACGCACTCGTTCTCGATTCCACCTTCGCTTCCAAAAGGCTCACGTGTCGATTCTCCCGGGTGCTGGTCGATGGCGGCAGCAACATCAACATCCTCTACCTCGACACTCTCCTCAAGCTCGGGCTCAAGGAGACGGACGTCCTGCCAACCAACACTGTCTTCCATGGCATCGTGCCTGGGCAGTCCTGCTCGCCCATTGTCAAGATCCAGCTGGACGTCCTCTTCGGCGACAAGGCCCACTTCCGTCGAGACTCCATATGGTTCGAGGTAGTAGACCTCAGTAGCCCGTATCACGCGCTGCTGGGAAGACCGGCTCTGGCCAAGTTCATAGCTATTCTGCATTACACCTGCCTGAAGATGAAGATGCCGGGTCCCAAGGGCATCATCATTGTTGTTGGCGACTACAAGAAGTCGCTCGAGTGTGCCCAAGATAGCAGCCGGCTCGCCGACGCCTTGGTGATTGCTGAGGAGAAGCGGCAGATCGACCGACTCGTGGCCCAGGCTACCGAGCAGCCGGCGATTCCTTCTCCTCCGTCCCAATCGGCTGGCGAGGGCTCTTTCAAGCCGGCTAAAGAGACCAAGCAGGTCCCACTCGAGCCTGCCAACCCGAAGCAGTGCGTCACCATCAGGGATGGCCTCAGCCCCAAATAGGAAGGCGAGCTCGTCGACTTCCTCCGTGAGAATCGGGACATCTTTGCATGGTCCCCCAAGGACATGCCGGGTGTTCCGAGGAAGTACGCCGAGCACAAACTTCACGTGCGACCGGATGCGAAGCCGGTGAAACAACCCCTGCGCCGCTTCGCCGAGGGGAAGCGGCGCACCATCGGAGAAGAGATCACCCGGCTCCTTGCAGTCGGCTTCATCATGGAGGTTTTCCACCCGGACTGGCTGTCTAACCCAGTCCCGGTGCTGAAGAAGAACAACACATGGCGAATGTGTATCGACTACACTAGCCTGAATAAGGCCTATCCGAAAGACCCTTTCGCGTTGCCTAGGATAGATCAAGTGATCGACTCCACTGCAGGCTGCGAACTGCTGTCGTTTTTGGATGCTTATTCAGGCTACCATCAAATCAAGCTAGATCCAGCTGATCGCCTGAAGACCTCCTTCATCACGCCCTTCGGGGCCTACTGCTACACCACCATGACGTTCGGTCTGAAGAACGCAGGTGCGACATTCCAATGCTGCATGCAACAGTGCCTACTGCCACAGATTGGCAAAAACATCCACATCTATGTGGATGACATCGTCGTCAAGACGAAGCAACACTTCAGCCTCCTCGACGACCTACGGGAGACGTTCGCTAATCTGCGCGAATACAAGATCCGGCTCAACCCTGAGAAGTGCGTCTTCGGGGTCCCAGGCGGCAAACTCTTGGGGTTCTTCGTATCCGCCCGCGGCATCGAAGCGAACCCCGAGAAGATCAGCACCATCGAGCGGATGGTGCGGCCAGCTCGGATCCTCAACGTCCAAAAGTTCACCGACTGCTTGGCGTCCCTCAGCCGGTTCGTCAGCCGGCTTGGCGATAAGGCCCTTCCACTCTACCAGCTCATGAAGAAGACGACAAAGTTCGAGTGGAACGACCAGGCGGACAAAGCCTTCCGCGACCTCAAGCGGGTAATCTCGAGCCTACCAATCTTGGCAGCCCCATCTGAAAGGGAACCCATACTCATATACATCGCGGCGACCACTCGCGTGGTCAGCGTAGTGTTGGTAGTTCAGCGTAAAGAGGAAGGCAAGGCCCTGCCAGTGCAGCGCCCTGTTTACTACCTTAGCGAGGTCTTGTCCGCCTCTATGCAGAACTACCCTCATTATCAGAAAATGTGTTATGGTGTTTACCTTGCTGCAAAGAAATTGAAGCAATACTTCCAAGAGCATGCCATCACTGTGGTGAGCACTGCTCCGCTTTCAGAGATCATGGGTAACCGTGATGCCACGGGCAGAATTGCCAAATGGTCCATCGCCATGGCGGACCATGATATTTGGTACGATCCCCGCACCGCCATCAAATCATAGGTGGTGCCCGACTTCTTAGTCGACTGAGCCGAGACCCAGTTCGAGCCACCGCCTCCAGACTCCACGCATTGGCCTATGCACTTCGATGGCTCAAAGATGCGGACAGGGCTGGGAGCCGGCATCATCTTGATGTTCCGAAAGGGGACCAACTCAAGTATGCTCTCGAAATCCATTTCGCCGCCTCCAACAACGTCACCGAGTACGAAGCACTGGCTCATGGCCTCCGGCTTGCCAAGGAGATCGGCATCCGGCGGCTCATATGCTTCGGTGATTCAGACTTGGTGGTGCAGCAGGTCTTTGGCGAATGGGACGCCAGGGACGCCAACATGGCGAGCTACCGCTTCCTCATCCAGCAGCTCAGCGGCCCCTTCGAGGGTTGTGAGTTCCACCATGTTCCCAGGGCGGAAAATGAGGCGGCCGATACACTGGCGAAAATCGGCTCCATGAGACAAGCCATTCGAGTCGGCGTCTCCCTCGAGCAACTCCACAAGCCATCTCCCGAGTCGGCATCAATCTTTGTACCGGTAGACTCTACGGTACAAGCGCCGCCGGCTCCGCCAGTTACGCTGGCTGCGGACCCCATGCCGGCTGCACTGGCGGCACCGGCTCCAAATACGGCACCGACTCAATTCACGGTGCAAGCACCGTCGGCTCCACCAACTACGCCGTCTGCGATCCTATACGGGCTCCATTGGTCCAACCGACTCCAATAGCGGCACCAGCTACAACAATAACCCTGGCTCTGTCCGGGCTCGGATCCTCCGAGTGGGTGGACGTCATGGAGGTAGACGGTGAGTCGGCTGCAGTAATAGCACCCGAGACACCATCAAGTTCGGGGGCTGCAGAAGCCTCCAACAGTCAAGACGAAGCAGAGGCAACCCTTGTGTCGGCTCCATCATGGGCTCAAGCCATTCTGGCCTTCCTTCTTCGCGGCGAACTTCCTCAGAACGAGGCGGATGCGAGACAGATCCAGCGCAGGTCCGCCGCCTACGCCATCATCAATCGTGAAATGGTGCGACGCAGCGCGACCGGCGTGTTCCAACGCTGCGTCGAATCAGAAAAGGGCAGGAGATCCTCAGAGACATCCACCAGGGGGAGTGTGGGCATCATGCCGCCTCCAGAACCCTGGTGGCCAAAGCATTCCGCCATGGATTCTACTGGCACACGACCCTCGAGGAGGCTGTGGGTCTGGTGGACAAATGCGAAGGATGCCAACGCTTTAGTGCACAAAGCCACATGCCGCCTTCGGCGCTCAAAACCATTCCCTTATCATGGCCATTCGCCGTCTGGGGACTGGACATGGTTGGGCCCTTCAAGACGGCTCGCGGAGGGATGACACATCTTTTGGTAGCCGTCGACAAGTTCACCAAGTGGATCGAAGCCAGACCCATCAAAAAGCTTGATGGCCCCACCGCTGTCAGGTTCATCACAGACATCTCTGTCCGATATGGCGTCCCCCACAGCATCATCACCGACAATGGCACCAACTTCGCCAAGGGCGCCCTGGCGCTCTACTGTTCCAAGGTAGGCATCCGGCTCGACTTGGCTTAAGTGGCACACCCTGAGTCGAACGACCAAGCAGAGAGGGCCAACGACCTGATCCTAGCCGGCATCAAGCCAAGGCTGGTGGCACCACTGGCCAGGTCAGCTGGCTGCTGGATTGAAGAACTGCCGGCTGTGCTATGGAGCCTCCGCACCACGCCCAACCGGTCGACCGACTTCACTCCATTCTTTCTGGTATATGGGTCTGAGGCTATTATTCCCACGGATGTCGAGTTCGACTCGTCTCGGGTCACTCTATACACAGAAACGGAGGCGAAGGAGGCCAGAGAAGACGGTGTGGATCTCCTCGAAGAAGCAAGGGACTTGGCTTTGAGCCGAACGACCATTTATCAACAGAAGCTGAGATACTACCATATCAAGAAGATCAGGCCTCTCTCTTTCAGGGAGGGAGACTTGGTCCTCAGAAGAATCCAGCGCACTGCCGGCCAGCACAAGCTCTCATCCCCCTGGGAGGGACCCTTCATCATCAGTAGGGCGCTGCACAACAATGCTTACTACCTGATTGATGCCCAAAAGCCAAGGAAGCGCAAGAGGGATGATTCCGGCCAAGAAACGAAACGCCCATGGAACGCGGCATTGCTTCGCCCGTTCTATTGCTAAAAGGCAAGAGTCAAGCAACGGAAAGAGCATGCACTTGTATCTTTCTCCCTCTTCAGGGAACAACAAATGCGATAAAAAGAGCATGCTTCATGTTTCTTTTTATTGAGAGTTTTCACTCAGTGTACGCCCTCTGACACGCTTTATTTAGCTCGGGGGCTACACCGCGTACAACCTCTTGCTGGCTTAATCAAGCTCGGAGGCTACGCAGCGCATGCCCCTTGCTGGCTTTAACAAGCTCGGGGGCTCGCTAGCCGCTCGGAGGCCCTCCCTTGTAAATGGACACATAGTGTACGGGTTGATCCCTGGTCCCTCGTACGAACCTGCGGGCTGGCTCCGGTCGCTCGGTTTGCGAGGTGACGCCAGGTAAGGTTGAATACATGCAAAGTCCGGCTACACTTGGGTTGCCGGCTCGGGTTGGCTCGATCATATATACGATCTCATTCAGAGTCAAGCAACGGAAAGAGCATGCACATGTATCTTCCTCCCTCTTCAGGGAACAACAAATGCAATAAAAATAGCATGCTTCATGTTTCTTTTTATTGAGAGTTTTGACTCAGTGTACGCCCTCTGACACGCTTCATTAAGTTTGGGGGCTACACCGCATACAACCTCTTGCTGGCTTAATCAAGCTCGGAGGCTACGCAACGTGGCCCCTTGCTGGCTTTAACAAGCTCGGGGGCTCGCTAGCCGCTCGGACGCCTTCCCTTGTAAATGGACACATAGTGTACTGGCTGATCCCTGGTCCCTTGTACGAACCTGCGGGCTGGCTCCGGTCGCCCGGTTTGCGAGGTGACGCTAGGTCAGGTCGAATACATGCAAAGTCCGGCTACACTTGGGTCGCCGGCTCGGGTTGGCTCGATCATATATACGATCTCATTCAAGCCGACCTCTGATTGGCTTATGTCTTGTTCTTTATGTCTTGATGGCTTCGGATAAGAGAAGTCAACCAAGAATCAAAAGACAGGATCATAAGACAACACGCTTGGTGACGAATATAATGCTAAATATATACATTCACAAAAGCATTGGCCCACGGCCCACGTTCATTACATCCCTCCGGGGGTATAACAAAACACAAAAGGACACCGGTTACGGGACAACGGCCTCATTGGTCGTCTCGGCCGCTGCTCCTGATGTGGTAGCATCACCGCCTCCGGATCCTCC
Organism: Hordeum vulgare subsp. vulgare; assembly: GCF_904849725.1. Taxonomy (NCBI): domain Eukaryota; kingdom Viridiplantae; phylum Streptophyta; class Magnoliopsida; order Poales; family Poaceae; genus Hordeum; species Hordeum vulgare. The sequence continues at coordinate 446,778,124 of NC_058522.1, forward strand.
CGAGGTGGTTGCGCCATCTCCCTCGCTGAGTCCCCCGGCTCCGTCAACATCGCAGTCGACATACGCCGCACCGCTGGAGGCGGCAGCGGATTCCGCAGCCCGGATCGCTTCGTTGGAGCTGTCGTCGGTGTCATAGGGCTGAATGCCGTGCAGATCTTCAGCGATCACACCGCCATCTTCACCCCGCTCCAAAACGAAGTCATCCCAGGCTGCGTACTGGCGACGGCGCTGGCTCTCACACGAAGCTCCTCCTCCATGCCCTGCAGCTCCGCCTCCGAGCCATCGCGCTAGGCAGCCAGCTTGCCCAAGTTCAGGTTCCGATACCATGACTTGGCCAAGCGCAGGGCCATATAAGCCCCAGACCGCGCTGTGGAGGCGCGCCAGGCATCCAGGCGCTCTCCACCCACTGCAAGGCAGCGGGCGAGCCGACTCATGGACGCCGGCTCCACGCCTTCCGGCCACAAGGCCGCCACCATCGACGAACCTGCAACCTGGAGTTGAGCCACAGACTCGCCTAGGGCGTGCAGGCGGGCCTGAAGGCCCACCTCGATCTCCTCCACACTCCAGCCGGAGGTAGTGTCTACCTCCTGCCCGACCGCGCGGCGCTCCTCACGGCACACCTCGACGGTGGTGTCGGCTGCGATCTGGGTCTCGGGGAAGAGACCTAGAGTGACGGCAACCAGGACGTAAGAACATAGCAAAAGGAGGAGACGACAAAAAGACCAAACATAAGACAAGGAAGAGAGACCCACGATGGAAGGCGTCATCGGTCTCATGAGAGACCTCGAGGACCTCGCGCTCCCGCACCTTACTCGCATGAGTAAGGCGGGCAACTTCCTCGTGGAGGGTCGCCGCAGACTCCAGAGCCTTGGCCAGCTGCATCTGCTTCTGCACAAGGGCATCATCCTTCTCCCTCAAGGCGGCGTCCTTGAGGTCCACCTCCTTGAGGTGAAGCGACGCGAGGCGGTCCACGTCAGCAGAGTAGGAGGCTTCCTTCTCCTGCAGCGTGGCCCGCAGCCGCTCCTACTCGACCCGCCCGGCCGCCTCGAGCTCCTTCTTCTCCGCCTGAAGAAGGTCCAGATGCTCTTGGAGCCGGCCGCCGGCATTGTGCAGGGCATCACGCTCCGCGGCGACCTCGCCCATCCGGGCTTCAAGCTCAGCGATCCGGCTATCGGCACCCAGGTGCTGGGTCTGTAGCTCGTTGTATGCCTGTGCCTGAGCATCATAAAGGGACTGCCAAACGAGAGAAAAAAGGGAACAAGATTAAGATTCGGCCTGGTTAAAAACCTAACCAGCCCGATTCTCGGGGGCTACACCAAGTGGGTGCGCTAGCGCGCCCCCACTGAAGAAAACTATGCAGGGAAAAGGGCCTCCAAGAGATTCGGACCGGTCGGCAATCAACCCGCCCGATTCTCGGGGGCTACACCCAGTGGGTGCGCTGTCGCGCCCCCACTAACGCCAAGAGAAGAGAAAAAATTACAAAAAACCAAAGAAGGCAATGCCTACCTGGGTGCGGGCTTCCAGGCGCTCCATGTTGCCACATACCACGCGGGCCGACTGCTCCACCTTCGACCGGCCGCTGGAAAACAACATCACCAGCTCCGGTTCGCCAGAAAGAATGGTACCAGCGGGCAGTCGCAGGCGGGCCAAGTTCGCCGCCCGCCATGACTTCATAGGCCGGCTCCGAGCCCGGCCCGCGGTTCCTGGCGCAACAGGGCCGTGTTGAGGAACGACGATGGCGCCGACTCCTGGTGCCGGCTCGACAGTCGGCTCGGGCGCCGTCCCGGCCGTCGCTACCTCCTCCTCACGAAGTGGATGGGCCGCATCCGACGCATCCATGGTCGCCCCTGGGGCGTCAGGGGCCGCGTCCGGTGCTGCCAAGTCCACCTCCGGCGCGTCGGGGGCCGCCTCGGCCCGGGGAGAGTCAGGGTTCGTCTCCAGGTCCACCTGCGCCGAGGCCGCCAGTTCGGATGGCTGGGCCCCCTCGGTCCTTGGGGCCGGCCTGGAGGCGGCCTCGCTAGCTGGCTCCTCCGCACGAGCATGTGTGGAGGGGTCATGTCTAGCGTTCGCACGCTTCTCCACCGGCCTCTCGACCCGGCTGGGGCGAGGCTGACCCATGGCGGCCTTCCCCGCAGCCGTGTCCCACCAGCACTTGGACTCTATCTCAAGCTCCCTCTGGGCAGCATCAGCTGCTGCCCAGCCAGCCCGCTCGGCTACGGAGGCGGTGTCTTCATCCGCATCCTCCGCCTCCCTGTCAAGCAAAGCTCCTAAGGAACAAAGCTCATCCCAAGATGGACAAAGGAAACAAGGAGAAAACCATACCCCGCAACTACAGGGACGCCTCTTGGCGCCGCCTGCTCGCTGCCCGGCTGGAGGACCCGGCGTCGGCCGCTTAGAGACCGGCCGGGAAGCTGTGGCACCCTTGCCCTTCTTCCCGGCTGCCTCGTCAGCAGCGGTCGCTCCGCCACCTTGACACCGGCCACGCACCAGTGGTGGGCTGGTGACCTCCTCCACCTCATCAGAGTCTTCCTCGAAGGTTGCACCAGAACAGAATGAGGCTACCTCGTCGTTGTCCGTCCAGTCTGCTAGGGCGGGCTGCGTATACTCACCAGACGGCTCGGTCCCTTCCGGCTCCAGGGGATCCTCCGAGCTGGCAGAGGAGTCTGAGCGGGGTTCCGCCGCGCCCTCGTCCTCAATCTCGGAGGCGTCGGACACCTCCACATCGGTAGCAGGCTGACGGAGGGACCCCTGCAGGGTCTCGAACAACTACGAAAAAGAATTCGACCAAAGGCTTAGTAACGCCACCGGCTTCGAGACAAAACAACAGAGAAACATGGAGTAAAGCTACCATCGGAGGCGGGTGAGCCCTGTTGAACGAGGACATCCCCCATGTCCATTACCCGCCCTCATCCATGCGGGCGGTGGAGATCAGGTTCACCCTTCGTGCCGCCCGGGATAAACCTCTTGGTGGATAGCCGGCATGGATCAAGTCGGCCGCTCATCTGGCAGACCAGATGCGGCCGCCTCTGTAGAGGCAGAATCCGGCGGACCACCATGGTGGCGAGAAGGTCGCGGCCGAGGAGGCAGCTCTTCTCCAAAATATCGAGGTGGGCGCAGATAAGCGCCACCTCAGGATGCGGCCTGGGAGTGTTCGCATGCTAGTTTCACCGCGTCGGGGGAGCGATGGCGAACGGGGGCATGTTGAGGGTGTCCTGGGCCGGGTCGGCGCTCTTCATGTAGAAGAAACCCTTCTGCCAATGCTGATGGATTCTTGCAGAGGCATCTGGGGGAAGCCAGACTTCAGGCGATGATGCACCAACGCGGCCCCGCACGGTGTCATGGGGCGTGGCCCCTTGAACCTCTCCACCTCGGATTTCTCCACGGCGATGGATTGCTGCTTGAAGAAGAATAGGCTGCACCACAGATTGACGCGAGGCTCGATCCCCACGAAGCCCTCGCACAGGACCACGAAGGCGGCCAGCTACAGTATGGCGTTCGGCGCCAGATGATGCGGCTGCAGGCCAAAGAATTGGAGCCATTCGGCAAAGAAGGAGCTAGCCGGGAGCCCGAAGCCCCGGTAGAAGTGTTCGACGAAGACCACAACCTCTCCCACGGCGGGTGCGGGAGCGGTCTCAGAGCTGGGGAGGCGCACCAACACTTGGGAGGCCGGGGGCAGCAGTCGATGGTGACGAAGCGCCTCGATATGCCCCTCGTCGACGTCGCTGCCCAACCAGGCCCCCTGCAAGGACGCCTTCTGCGCCGACGACTTCTTCGAGGAAGAACCACCGGCCATGGCTGCGGGTGGCGAGAGCTCAAAGCGGTCGGCGATGCCGTGATGGCGAGGATGAAGAAGACGAAGGACGCGAGCTCTTCTTCTCGGGACGCAGGGAGGAAGAGAGCGCGGATGCAGGGCGAGAAGAGGGGGCGAATGGCTTCCTCGGAACCCTCGCGTCTCATTTAAACCCCCAGGAAGCATCGTGGGGAGGGGATCCGGTGCGCACCGGGCCCCATTAATCCCGTGTATTACGGGCGGTAACGCTCCCCTAAGCCCAACCGCCGCGGAGTAAATCCGCAAAGGATCTCCCGCACGGAGGCCGAGGGGGCGTCGTGGGGGGACCCACGGCCCAGGCCCGGTCCCGTCAGCAGTAATCGCCATCATTACGCCAGGCGGGGCCTGGCACGTGGCGTTCTCTGAACAAGTTACGACTAGACCGACGCGTCGCTTCAAAGCCACCCGGTTTCGAAGCCAGCGTCCTTCGCCGCGAATAGCGGTCAAAATATCAAGACAAATCAACAAGCCGGTGAGGTCGCCCGCCCGCAAGCGACAGACCTCGCCAGCTTCGGGGACTACTGTCGGGGGGATAACCCCGGGGTAGGCTCATCAAGCCTATTCCTTCATTTCCGGCCCAACGGACATGGACGTATGAAGATTCCCAAGGCCCAAGTCTTCTAGCCGGCCAGGCGTCACCTGCCGGCTAGAGGACGAGGCGGCCACCTTTCTGGCCAGCCAGGCAACCCCTGCCGGCTAGAATCCTGGCGGCCTCCACTTCGGAGCCGGCCTCGTCCCGCCAGCCGGACTGGGGAGGAGGCGGTCACATTTAAGCCGGCTGGCCAAGTAGGCTAGCCGACCGAGGATCACAAGTCACATCAGATCGTTGGTCAGGAAGAGACCTCATGATTAAAGGTAGCTAAGCGTCAGCAAAGGTACTGGATCGGGGTGCTCGGCAGGTACGAGCGTCGGCGGCCATGCCGCTGACCTACCCCGGCTCTGATCCATCACCTAGCATAGTGTCGGACCGTCACACTCCCACTCCATTACTGCACTCGGCGTGGGGAACTGTGGAGGCAGTCATACTACCTGCCCATGAAGAATCTCGCGGGGTGACGCTTGACGTACAACTCGTGCTCAGCATCAACCTTACGCGAGAGCCTCATTGGCCAGCCGGCGGGTCCCACAGGCAATCGAGACCATGTAGCCGGCGGGCCCCCCATCGGCAAGACAAGACCCTTTTGGGCCCCTGGCCAGCCGCCGAAGCTGCCAGCCGGGTCCCACACTTGTACCCTTTATCCATATTGTAGGCCGGCGGGTTCGTCTATAAAACCCCCGGTCGCCCTCCATGCAAGGGGGCCGATCCTTCACCAGTCATTCAACACAACACATTCACCAACCACAGAGAGAGAGGTAGAGACGAGCCGGCTGCTCCCCTCTTCCTCCTCCCAACACAGCTCCAGGAGCGACATTGTAGTCGTTCCTATACATCAAACATTACGGCAGGATTAGGGGTATTATCTCTACGGAGAGCCCTGAACCTGGGTACATCGTGCGTCCCATGCGTGTACCAACCTCGTTCCCAGCGCCCACCTTTGCCCCTTCGGTTCTCACCGACTTAAGCCTACCTAGGGCATATGTTGTGAGTATTCACCGACACTCACCTAGTCCCAATCTACCTCGAGTAACTCACCCCCGCCAAGGCTCAATGATTGAGTGGGGTAAAACCCAAATCTAGATCCCAGGACTACGAACCACTCTCTTTCTCTTGGCATCTCCCCTCTTTCCTTCACTCTCGAGGGCATCCAAAGCATCTCCTACATTGTTTACTACACCCTAGACTCTCTAGACACAAGTGGCCACACTGAGGACGCAAGAGGAATGACATGGCATGCCAAAAGTGTGCTTTGGAGCGTGCTACAGTACCCACCCGCACTGTATCTCAACCACCCCGAGGATCCCCACACCCTAGGGCAAAGGGATCGTGTCCCCTAAGGCCACATCGGATCCGTGACACTTCACTCGGCCGAACCCTTCCCCACTCGCCATGATCTTCCCTCTGCCAAGCTCGTCATTCACTATTCACGTACGGGGCCTGCCTCAGCCTTGTTCCGCTCCTTCTCTCCCTTCCCAACGGCCTATGCCACCCCCGCAAGCACTACAATGTTGGGGAATTTTGCATGGGAAACAAAAAAAATCCTAGGCACACGCAATACATATCCATGGTGATGACCATCTACGAGAGGGGAGAGTGTATGTACAGACCCTTGTAGATCGCTAAGCGTAAGCGTATATAATGCGGTTGATGTAGTGGAACATCTTTGCGATCCAAATCGCAGCCCGTCCCGCGATCTCATCATGATCCGTGCCGCGATCCCATCACTATCCATCCCGATCTAGTGCCGAACGGACGACACCTCCGCGTTCAGCACACATACAACTCGATGACAAACACCGCCTTCTTGATCGAGCAAGAGGGGCGGAGAGGTAGCTGAATTCTCAGGCAGCATGATGGTGCGGCGGTGATGGTGGTGAACTAATCCAGCAGGGCTTCGCCAAGCTATGCTGGACTAATCTAGACAAAGGAGACGATCTATGGAGGAGAGGGCAGCACATGGCTATTTTCCGGTGTAGTTTGCCCTCAAAACCTCCACTACATATAGGAGGAACAAGAGGGAGGGTTGCCTTGCCTCCTACTCAAAGTAGGAGGGTTTCGGCCGAGCCAAGGGGAGGAGTCCTCCTCTAATTCGGTTTGGTGGAGGACTCCCTTCCCACTTGTCCACCTCCTTCCCCCCCTTTTTTTCCTTTTTCCTTTTATTTTTGCCTTTGGTCAAAATAGGTTATTGGGCTGGCCTCACCAGCCCACTAAGGGCAGGTGCGCCACCCGTAGTCCTATTAGGTCCTCTCCCGGGTGAGTGGCCCCTCCCGATAAAACCCTGGAACCAATTCGTCACTCCCGGTACTTTACCGGTAAAGCCCGAAATCTTTCCGGAAGCCAAATGCAACATTCCTATATATCAATCTTTACGTCCGGACCATTTCGGAGCTCTTCGTGACGTTCGGGATCTCATTCGGGACTCCGAACAACTTTCGGTCACCAACATAGATAACTCAATACTACTGAAATGTCACCGAACCTTAAGTGTGCAGACCGTGCGGGTTCGAGAACTATGAAGACATGACCGAGACACTCTTCGGTCTATATCCAATAGCGGTACCTGGATGCCCATATTGGATCGTACATATTCTACGAAGATATCTATTGGTTGAACCTCTATGTCAAGGATTCAGTTAATCCCGTACGCCATTCCCTTTGTCCATCGGTATGTTACTTGCCCGAGATTCGCTCGTTGGTATTTCCATACCTAGTTCAATCTCGTGACCGACAAGTCTCTTTACTCGTTCCGTAATACTCCCTCCGGTCCTTTTTACTTCGCGTATTAGATTTTGGTCAAGTAAAACTTTGTAAAGTTTGACCAAATTTATATTATAAGATAGCAATATCTATAATACCAAATATATACATTATGAAACAACATTTCCTAAAGAATCTAACAATATTAATTTGCCATGGTGAATGTTGATAATTTTTTCTGTAAATTTGGTCAAAGTAGAGGTACTTTGACTTGAGACAAAACTTATATGCAGACTAAAAAGGACTGGAGGGAGTACAAGATCCCATGACTAACTCCTTAGTCACATTCCTTGCAAGGCTTGCTATTATGTTGTATTACCAAGTGGGCCCCGAGATACCTCTCCGTCATATGGAGTGACAAATCCCAGTCTTGATCCATGCCAACCCAACACACACCTTCAGAGATATCTGTAGAGCACCTTTATAGTCACCCAGTTACGTTGCAACGTTTGATACACACAAGGTATTCCTCCGGTGTCCGGGAGTTGCATGATCTCATGGTCATAGGAACAGATACATTGACATGTAGAAAACAATAGCAATAAACTGACACGATCATATGCTAAGTTCATAGTTGGGGTCTTGTGCATCACATCATTCTCCTAATGATGTGATCCCGTTATCAAGTGACAGCACTTGTCTATGGTCAGGAAACCTTGACCATCTTTGATCAACGAGCTAGTCAACTAGAGGCTCACTAGGGACAGTGTGTTGTCTATGTATCCACACATGTATTTGAGTTTCCAATCAATACAATTCTAGCATGGATAATAAACGATTATCATGAACAAGGAAATATAATAATAACCAATTTATTATTGCCTCTAGGGCATATTTCCAACAGTCTCCCACTTGCACTAGAGTCAATAATCTAGTTCACATCACTATGCGATTGTAATGAATCTAACATCATACAGTTCTGGGTGCGATCATGTCTTGCTTGTGAGAGAGGTTTTTAGTCAACGGGTCTGAACCTTTCAGATCCATGTGTGCTTTACAAATCTCTATGTCATCCTATAGATGCTCCTACCACGCGTCATTTGGAGCTATTCCAAATGCCTGCTCCACTATATGAATCCGATTTACTACTCAGAGTTCTCCAGATAAGTGTCAAAGCTTGCATCACGCAACCCTTTATGACGAACTCTTTATCACCTCCATAATCAAGAAAAATTCCTTAGTCTACTAGTTACTAAGGATAAATTTGACCAATATTCAGTGATTCAATCCTGGATCACTCTTTGTACCCCTTAACAGACTCACGACAAGACACACATCAGGTGCGGTAGACAACATAGCATACTATAGAGCCTACGGCTAATGCATAGGGGACGACCTTCGTGCTTTCTCTTTCTTCTGTCGTGGTCAGGTTTTGAGTCTTACTCAATACTCACACCTTATAACACAACCAAGAACTTTTTCTCTGACTGATCTATTTTGAACTTCTTCAAAATCTTGTCACGGTATGTATTCATTTGAAAGTTCTATTAAGTGTTTTGATCTATCTCTATAGACCTTGATGCTCAATGTTCAAGTAGATCAATCCAGGTTTTCCTTTGAAAAACTCCTTTCAAACAACACTTTATGCTTTCTAGAAATTCTACATTATTTTCGATCAACAATATGTCAACCACATATACTAATCAAAAATTCTATAGTGCTCCCACTCACTTGTTTGGAAATACAAGTTTCTCATAAACCTTGTATAAACCCAAAAGCTTTGATCAGCTCATCAAAGCGTATAATCCAACTATGAGATGCTTGCTCCAGTCCAGAGAAGGATCGCTGGAGCTTGCATACTTGTTAGCATCCGTAGCATCGACAAAACCTTCTTGTTGTATCACATACGACCTTTCCTCAAGGAAACCGTCGAGGAAACAATGTTTTAACATCCTATCTTTAAGATTTCGTAAATAATGCAACAACTGCTAACAAAAATCCAACACACTTTTAGCATCACTACGAGTGAGAAATTCTCATCATAGTCAACTCTCTGAACTTGTCGAAAACATCTTTGCGACAAGTCAAGCTTTCTTAATGGTGACTTTTCACCATCATCGTATGTCTTCCTTTTAAAGATACATCTGTACTTAATTGTCTTACGACCATCAAGTAGTTCTTCTAAGTCCACACTTTCTTTTCATACATGGATGCTCTCTCAGATTTCATGGCCTCCTGCCATTTGTCAAAATCCGGGCCCACCATCACTTACCCATAGCTCGTAGGTTCATTGTTGTCCAATAACATGACCTCCAAGACAGGGTTACCGTACCACTCTATAGCAATACATGACCTTGTCGACCTACGAGGTTTGTAGTAACTTGATCCGAAGCTTCATGATCACTATCATTAGGTTCCACTTCAATTGGCGTAGGCGCTACAGGAACAACTTCAATTGGCGTAGGCGCTACAGGAACAATCCGCCCTGCTACACACCGGTTGAAGTGACGGTTCAACAATCTCATCAAGTTCCACCATCCTCCCACTCAATTATTTCCAGAGAAACTTTTCCTCGAGAAAGGACCCGTTTCTAGAAACAAACACTTTGCTTCCGGATCTGAGATAGGAGATATACCCATCTATTTTGGGTATCCTATGAAGATGCATTTATCCACTCTGGGTTCGAGCTTATTAGACTGATTTTTTTCACATAAGCATCGCAACTCCAAACTTTTAAGAAACGACAGGTTAGGTTTCTCTAAACCATAGTTCATATGGTGTAATCTCAACAGAATTACGTGGTGCCCTATTTAAAGTGAATGCGGTTGTCTCTAATGCCTAACCCAAAAACGATAGTGGTAATTCAATAAGAGACATCATAGTGCACACCAGATCCAATATGGTGCGGCTATGACGTTTGGACGCACCATCACACCATGGTGTTCCAGGTGGCATTCGTTGTGATAAAATTTCCACATTGTCTTAAATGTGTACCAAACTCGCAACTTAGATATTCATCTCTATGATCATATCATAGACATTTTATTCTCTTGTCACGATGATCTTCAACTTCACTCTAAAATTACTTGAGCCTTTCAATAATTCATATTTGTTTTTCATCAAGTAAATATACCAGTTGTTGGGTAACGTAGCATAAATTCAAAAAATTTCCTACGCATATTCAGATCTTCCTATGGAGATACCAGCAACAAGAGAGGGGTGAGAGCATCTTCATACCTTTGAAGATCTCTAAGCGGAAGCGTTACTAGAATGCGGTTGATGGAGTCATACTCGCGGTGATTCAGATTGCGGTGTGATTCCGAACTAGTGCCGAACCACGGCACCTCCGCGTACAACACACGTGCAGCCCGGTGACGTCTCCTGCACCTTGATCCAGCAAGGAGGAGGGAGAGGTTGGGGAAGATCTCTGGCAGCACGACGACATGGTGTCGATGGAGAGACGAGGTCTCCCGGCAGGGCTTCGCCAAGCACCGACAGAGAGGAGGAGAAAGAAGAGCACGGCTGCGCCGAGGGAGAGGGAAAACTGTGTCTCAAAACAGCCCCAAACCTCAACTCTATATAGGGGGAGAGGGAGGGGGCGCAGCCCTTAGGGTTCCCACCCCCAAGGGGTGCGGCAGCCCCCATCTTGGCCAAGAGGTGGCGGCCAGGAGGGGAGGAGGGGTGTGGCGCACCCCTAGTGGGCCTTAGGCCCACCTGGCTTAGGGTTTGCCCCCCCTTCCCTCTCCCCTGCGCCTTGGGCCCTTGGTGGGAGGCGCACTAGCCCACTCTGGGCTTGTTCCCTTCCACCTTTTGGCCCATGTCACCTTTTGGGGCTGGTGGCCCCTCCCGGTGGACCTCCGGAACCCTTTCCGGTGGTCCCGGTACGTTACCGGTGACGCCCGAAACACTTCCGGTGTCCGAAACCTTCCGTCCTATATATCAATCCTTAACTCCGGACCATTCCGGAGCTCCTCGTGACGTCCGGGATCTCATCCAGTACTCCGAACAAGTTTCGATAACCTCATATAACAATTCCCTATAACCCTAGCGTCATCGAACATTAAGTGTGTAGACCCTACGGGTTCGGGAGACAGGTAGACATGACCGGGACACCTCTCTGTCCAATAACCATCAGCGGGGTCTGGATACCCATGGTGGCTCCCACTTTCTTCACGATGATCTCATCGGATGAACCACGATGTCAAGGATTCAATCAATCCCGTATACAATTCCCTATGTCTGTCGATATAGAACTTGCCCGAGATTCGATCGTCGGTATACCTATACCTTGTTCAATCTCGTTACCGGTAAGTCTCTTTACTCGTTCCGTAGCATGTCATCCTGTGACTAACTCCTTAGTTACATTGAGCTCATGATGATGTTCTACCGAGTGGGCCCACAGATACCTCTCCGTCACACGGAGTGACAAATACCGATCTCGATTCGTACCAACCCAACAGACACTTTCAGAGGTACTCATAGTGCACCTTTATAGTCACCCAGTTACGTTGTGACGTTTGATACACCCAAAGCACTCCTACGGTATCCGGGAGTTGCACAATCTCACGGTCGAAGGAAAAGACACTTGACATTAGAAAAGCTTTAGCATATGAACAATACGATCTAGTGCTACGCTTAGGATTGGGTCTTGTCCATCACATCATTCTCCCAATGATGTGATCCCGTTATCAATGACATCTAATGCCCATGACCAGGAAACCATGATCATCTATTGACTAACGAGCTAGCCAACTAGAGGCTTGCTAGGGACACATTGTGATCTATTTATTCACACATGTATCACTGTTTCCTGTTAATACAATTATAGCATGAACAATAGACGATTATCATGAACAAGGAAATATGATAATAACCATTTTATTATTGCCTCTAGGGCATATTTCCAACAGTCTCCCACTTGCACTAGAGTCAATAATCTAGTGACATTGTGATGTATCGAACACCCATAGCATTATGGTGTTGATCATGTTTTGCTCGTGGAAGAGGTTTAGTCAACGGGTCTGCGACATTCAGATCCGTGTGTACTTTACAAATTTCTATTACTCCACTCCGGACATGGTCCTGGATGGAGTTGTAGCGGCGTTAATGTGCTTCGTCTTCCTGTGAAACCTGGGCTCCTTGGCTATGGCAATGGCCCCAGTGTTATCACAGAAGAGTGTCATTGGACCCGACGCGCTTGGAACCACTCCAAGGTCGGTGATGAGTTCCTTCATCCAAATTCCTTCATGAGCTGCTTCTGAAGCAGCTATGTACTCCGCTTCACATGTAGATGCTGCCACGACTTCTTGCTTGTTGCTGCACCAGCTCGCTGCCCCACCATTAAAAACATATACGTATCCGGTCTGTGACTTAGAGTCATCGGGATCTGTGTCGAAGCTAGCGTCGACGTAACCCTTTACGACGAGCTCTTCGTCACCTCCATAAACGAGAAACATTTCCTTAGTCCTTTTCAGGTACTTAAGGATATTCTTGACCGTTGTCCAGTGTTCCATACCGGGATCACTTTGGTACCTCCCTACCAAACTTATGGCAAGGTTTATATCAGGTCTGGTACACAACATGGCATACATAAGAGAGCCTACGGCTGATGCGTAGGGGACATAACTCATCTTCTCTCTGTCTGCTGCCGTGGTCGGCGACTGAGTCTTACTCAATCTCATACCTTGCAAAACTGGCAAGAACCCTTCCTTTGAGTTTTCCATATTGAACTTCATCAATATCTTGTCAAGGTATGTACTTTGCGAAAGACCTATGAGGCGTCTCGATCTATCTCTATAGATCTTGATGCCTAATATGTATGCAGCTTCTCCAAGGTCCTTCATTGAAAAACTCTTGTTCAAATATGCCTTTATGCTCTCCAACATCTCTATATTATTCCCCATCAATAATATGTCATCCACATACAGTATGAGGAAAGCTATAGAGCTCCCACTCACTTTCTTGTACAGACAAGCTTCTCCATAAACCTGTATGAACCCAAACGCTTTAATCACCTCATTAAAGCGAATGTTCCAACTCCGAGATGCTTGCACCAACCCATAGATGGAGCACTGGAGATTGCACACTTTGTTAGCACCCTTAGGGTCGACAAAACCTTCTGGTTGCATCATATACAACTCTTCCTTAAGGTTCCCGTTAAGGAACGCTGTTTTGACGTCCATTTGCCAAATTTCATAATCATAAAAGGCGGCAATTGCTAACATGATTCAGACTGATTTCAGCTTTGCTATGGGAGAGAAAGTCTCTTCGTAGTCAATTTCTTGAATTTGTCGAAAACCCTTTGTGACAAGTCGAGCTTTATAAACGGTTACATTACCGTTTGCATCAGTCTTGTTCTTGAAGATCCATTTATTTTCTATGGCTCGCCGGTCATCGGGCAAGTCCACCAAAGTCCATACTTTGTTCTCATACATGGATCCTATCTCGGATTTCATAGCTTCAAGCCATTTGTTGGAATCCGGGCCCGCCATTGCTTCTTCATAGTTCGAAGGTTCACCGTTGTCTAACAACATAATTTCCATTACAGGGTTGCTGTACCACTCTGGTGCGGAGCGTACCCTTGTGGACCTTCGCGGCTTAGTAGTAACTTGATCTGAAGCTTCATGATCATTATCATTAACTTCCTCTTCAGTCGGTGTAGGCGCCACAGGAACAACTTCCCGCGCTGTGCTACTTTCCTGTTCGAGAGGGGGTGTAATTAACTCATCAAGTTCTACCTTCCTCCCACTTACTTCTTTCGAGAGAAACTCTTTCTCTAGAAAGGATCCGTTCTTGGCAACAAAGGTTTTACCTTTGGATCTAAGATAGAAGGTATACCCAATAGTTACCTTAGGGTATCCTATGAATACGCATTTCTCCGCTTTGTGTTCGAGCTTTTCTGGTTGAAGTTTCTTCACATAAGCATCGCAGCCCCAAACTTTAAGAAACGACAACTTAGGTTTCTTGCCAAACCATAGTTCATACGGTGTCGTCTCAACGGATTTAGACGGTGCCCTATTTAAAGTGAATGCTGCAGTTTCTAATGCGTATCCCCAAAATGATAGCGGTAAGTCGGTAAGAGACATCATAGATCGTACCATATCTAATAAAGTGCGATTACGACGTTCAGACACTCCGTTGCGTTGCGGTGTGCCAGGCGGCGTCAGTTGTGAAACGATTCCACACTTTCTTAGGTGTGTGCCAAATTCGTGACTCAAATATTCTCCTCCACGATCAGATCGTAGATACTTAATTTTTCTGTCACGTTGATTCTCGACCTCACTCTGAAATTCCTTGAACTTTTCAAACGTCTCAGATTTGTGCTTCATCAAGTACATATACCCATACCTACTCAAATCATCGGTGAGAGTGAGAACATAATGATAGCCACCGCGAGCTTCAACGTTCATTGGACCACACACATCATTATGTATTATTTCCAATAAGTCGGTTGCTCTCTCCATTATTCCTGAGAATGGAGTCTTAGTCATCTTGCCCATGAGGCAAGTTCCGCATGTGTCAAATGATTCAAAGTCAAGAGACTCTAATAGCCGATCAGTATGGAGCTTCTTCATGCGCTTAATGCCGATATGACCAAGGCTGCAGTGCCACAAGTATGTGAGACTATCATTATCAACTTTACATATTTTGGTACTCACACTATGAATATGCGTAACATCACGATCGAGATTCATCAAGAATAAACCATTCACCAGCGGAGCATGACCATAAAACATATCACTCATATAAATAGAACAACCATTATTCTCTGACTTAAATGAGTAGCCGTCTCGCATTAAGCAAGACCCTGATACAATGTTCATGCTCAAAGCTGGTACTAAATAACAATTATTAAGGTTTAAAACTAATCCCGACGGTAGATGTAGAGGTAGTGTGCCGACGGCGATCACATCGACCTTGGAGCCATTCCCGACGCGCATCGTCACCTCGTCCTTGGCCAGTCTCCGCTTATTCCGCAGTTCCTGCTTTGAGTTTCAAATGTGAGCAACAACACCGGTATCAAATACCCAGGAGCTACTACGAGCGCTGGTAAGGTACACATCAATAACATGTATATCACATATACCTTTAACGTTGCCGGCCTTCTTGTCCGCTAAGTATTTGGGGCAGTTCCGCTTCCAGTGACCCTTTCCCTTGCAATATAAGCACTCAGTCTCAGGTTTGGGTCCATTCTTTTTCTTCTTCCCGGCATCTGGCTTACCGGGCGCGGCAACGACTTTGCCGTCTTTCTTGAAGTTCTTCTTACCCTTGCCCTTCTTGAAACTAGTGGTCTTGTTGACCATCAACACTTGATGCTCTTTCTTGATTTCTACTTCTGCAGACTTGAGTATCGAGTACAACTCGGGAATGGTCTTATCCATCCCTTGCATGTTGTAGTTCAACACAAAACCTTTGTAGCTTGGTGGGAGAGACTGGGGGATTCTGTCAATTATAGCATCATCCGGAAGTTCGACTCCAAGTGAAGTCAGACGACCGTGTAACCTAGACATTTTGAGTATGTGCTCACTGACAGAACTATTCTCCTCCATCTTACAACTAAAGAACTTGTCGGAGACTTCATATCTCTCGACACGGGCATGAGCTTGAAAAACTAGCTTCAGCTCTTGGAACATCTCATATGCACCGTGTTGCTCAAAACGCCTTTGGAGCCCCGTCTCTAAACTGTATAACATGCCACACCTAACCAGAGAGTAGTCATCACTCCGCGTTTGCCAGACATTCAGAATGTCTTGGGCCGCTGCGGGAGCGGGAGGGTCACCTAGCGGTGCATCAAGGACATAAGCCTTTTTAGCTGCTTCAAGGATGAGCTTCAAGTTGCGAACCCAGTCCGCATAGTTGCTACCATCATCTTTCAGCTTGTTTTTCTCTAGGAATGCGTTGAAATTGAGGTTGACGTTGGCCATCTACAATATTTATAAAGACAACTTTTAGACTAATTTCATGACTAAGTTCATTTAATCAAATTAAGTATGAACTCCCACTTAAATCGACATCCTTCTAGTCATCTAAGTGATACATGATCCATGTTGACTAACCCGTGTCCGATCATCACGTGAGACGGACTAGTCACCATGGTGAGAAACTTCATGCTGATTGTATTCAACCATACGACTCATGTTCGACCTTTCAGTCTCTTGTATTTGAGGTCATGTCTGTACATGCTAAGCTCGTCGAGTCAACCTAGGTGTTTCGCGTGTGTAAATCTGGCTTATAGCCGTTGTATGCGAACGTTAGAATCTATCAGACCCGATCATCACGTGGTGCTTCAAGACAACGATCCTTCGCAACGGTGCACACTTAGGGGAATATGTTCTCAAAATTTTAAGAGGGATCATCTTATTATGCTATCGTCGTTCTAAGCAATAAGATGAAAAACATGATAAACATCACAATGCAATCATATAGTGACATGATATGGCCATTATCATCTTTGCTCTTTTGATCTCCATCTTCAGGCATCGCATGATCATCATTGTCACCGGCGTGACACCATGATCTCCATAATCATGATCTCCATCATCGTGTCTCCGTGAAGTCGTCACGCCAACTACTGCTATCACTACTACTATAGCTAACCGTTAGCAATGAAGTAAAAGTAGTAAGCACATGGCGTTGCATTTCATACAATAAATTAAGACAACTCCTATGGCTCCTGCCGGTTGTCATACTCATCGACATGCAAGTCGTGAAACCTATTACAATAACATGATCATCTCATACATCATACATGCAACATCACGACTTTGGCCATATCACATCACATGTCAAACCGTGCAAAGACAAGTTAGACGTCCTCTAATTGTTGTTGCAAGTTTTACGTGGCTGATTTTGGTTTCTAGCAAGAACGCTTTCTTACCTACGTGACAGCCACAACGATGATATGCCAAAGCTATTTACCCTTCATAAGGACCCTTTTCATCAAATCCAATCCGACTAGAGTAGGAGAGACAGACACCCGCTAGCCACCTTTATGCACGATGTGCATGTCTGTCGGTGGAACCAGTCTCACGTAAGTGTACGTGTAAGGTCGGTCCGGGACGCTTCATCCCACAATACCGCCGGAAAAGAATAAGACTAGTAGTGGCTAGCAATTGACAAATCATCGCCCACAACCTTTTGTGTTCTACTCGTGCATAGAATCTACGCATAGAAAACCTGGTTCGGATGCCACTATTGGGGAACGTATCATAAATTCAAAACATTTCCTACGCATATTCAGATCTTCCTATGGAGAGACCAGCAACGAGAGAGGGCTGAGAGCATCTTCATACCTTTGAAGATCACTAAGCGGAAGCGTTACTAGAACGCGGTTGATGGAGTCATACTCGTGGCGATTCAGATTGCGGTGTGATTCCGATCTAGTGCCGAACCACGACACCTCCGCGTTCAACACACGTGCAGCCCGGTGACGTCTCCCACACCTTGATCCAGCAAGGAGGAGGGAGAGGTTGGGGAAGATCTCCGGCAGCACGACGGCATGGTGTCGACGGAGAGAAGAGGTCTCCCGGCAGGGCTTCGCCAAGCACCGGCAGAGAGGAGGACAAAGAAGAGCAGGGCTGCGCCGAGGGAGAGGGAAAACTGTGTCTCAAAACAGCCCCAAACCTCAACTATATATAGGGGGAGAGGGAGGGGGCGCAACCCTTAGGGTTCCCACCCCCAAGGCGTGTGGCAGCCCCCATCTGCGCCAGGAGGTGGCGGCCACGAGGGGAGGAGGGGTGTGGCGCACCCCTGGTGGGTCTTAGGCCCACCTGGCTTAGGGTTTGCCCCCCTTCCCTCTCCCCTGCACCTTGGGCCCCTGGTGGGAGGCGCACCAGCCCACTCTGGGCTGGTTCCCTTCCACCTTTTGTCCCCTGTCACCTTTTGGGGCTGGTGGCCCCTCCCGGTGGACCTCCGGAACCCTTTTCGGTGGTCCCGGTACGTTACCGGTGACGCCCGAAACACTTCCGGTGTTTGAAACCATCCGTCCTATATATCAATCTTTACCTCCGGACCATTCCGGAGCTCCTCGTGACTTCCGGGATCTCATACGGGACTCTGAACAACTTTCGGTAACCTCGTATTACAATTCCCTATAACCCTAGCGTCATCGAACCTTAAGTGTGTAGACCCTACGGGTTCGGGAGACAGGTAGACATGACCGAGACACCTCTCTGGCCAATAAGCATCAGCGGGGTCTGGATACCCATGGTGGCTCCCACTTGCTTCATGATGATCTCATCGGATGAACCACAATGTCAAGGATTCAATCAATCCCGTATACAATTCCCTTTGTTTGTCGGTATATAACTTGCCCGAGATTCGAGCGTCGGTATACCTATACCTTGTTCAATATCGTTACCGGTAAGTCTCTTTACTCGTTCCGTAGCACTTTATCCTGTGACTAACTCCTTAGTTACATTGAGCTCATGATGATGTTCTACCGAGTGGGCCCAGAGATACCTCTCCGTCACACGGAGTGACAAATCCCGATCTCGATTCGTACCAACCCAACAGACACTTTCAGAGGTACCCGTAGTGCACCTTTATAGTCACCCAGTTATGTTGTGACGTTTGATACACCCAAAGCACTCCTACGGTATCCGGGAGTTGCACAATCTCACGGTCATAGGAAAAGACACACGAGATTAGAAAAGCTTTAGCATACGAACAATACGATCTAGTGCGACGCTTAGGATTGGGTCTTGTCCATCACGTCATTCTCCCAATGATGTGATCCCATTATCAATGACATCTAATGCCCATGACCAGGAAACCATGATCATCTATTGACTAACGAGCTAGCCAACTAGAGGCTTGCTAGGGACACATTGTGATCTATTTAGTCACACATGTATCACTGTTTCCTGTTAATACAATTATAGCATGAACAATAGACGATTATCATGAACAAGGAAATATGATAATAACCATTTTATTATTGCCTCTAGGGCATATTTCCAACAACAGTATCTACTCAAATCATCTGTGAAATAAGAACATAACGGTATCCACCGCGTGCATCAGCACTCATTGGACTGCATACATCAAAATGTACTACTTGCAATAAGTTACTTTGTTTTTTTCACCTCACTAGAAAACGAGGCCTTCGGTCATCTTAACCATGAGGCATGATTTGCATGTCTCAAGTGATTCTAAATCAAGTGAGTCCAAACGATCTATCTGCATGGAGTTTCTTCATGCGTTTCCACCAATAGGCATGACTCACATGTCTCAAACGATTCAAAAACGAGTGAGTCCAAAGATCCATCAGTATGGAGCTTCTTCATGCATTTTACACCAATATGACTCAAGCGGGAGTGCCACAAGTAAGTGGTACTATCATTGCTACTTTGTATCTTTTGGCATCAATATCATGAACATGTGTATCACTACGATCGCGACTCAATAAACTATTGAAGGTATTTATTCAAGCAAATAGAATAACCATTATTCTCTTTAAATGAATAATCATATTGCAATAAACACGATCTAATCATGTTCATGCTCAACGCAAACACCAAATAAAATTTATTTAGGTTCAACACTAATCCTGATAATAGAGGGAGCGTGTGATGTTTGATCACATCAACCTTGAAGTTTCTTCCAACACAAATCATCACCTCACCCTTGCTAGTATCCGTTTATTCCATAGCTTTTATTTCGAGTTACTAACACTTAGCAACCGAACCAGTATCTATTAGCCTGGTGCTACTAGGAGTACTAGTAAAGTACACATCAATATCATGTATATCCAATATAATTTTGTCGACTTTGCTAGCCTTCTCATCTACCAAGTAACTAGGGTAGTTCCGCTGCAGTGACCGTTCCCCTCATAATAGAAGCACTTAATCTCGGGTTTGGGTTTAACCTTGGGTTTCTTCACTAGAGCGGCAACTGGTTTGCCTTTCATGAAGTATCCCTTCTTGCCCTTGCCCTTCTCGAAACTAGTTGATTTACTAACCATCAACACTTGATGCTCCTACTTGATTTCTACCTTCGCATTGTCAAACATCGCGAATAGCTTAAGGATCATCATCCCTATCCCTGATATGTTATAGTTCATCACAAAGCTCTGTAGCTTGGTGGCAGTGACTTTGGAGAACTATGTCAATCACTATCTTATCTGGAAGATTAACTCCCACTCGATTCAAGCGATTGTAGTACCGAGACAATCTGACCACATACTCAACGATTGAGCTTTTCTCCCTTACTTTGTAGACAAAGAATCTTGTGGGAGGTCTTATACCTCTTAACACGGGCACGAGCCTGAAATCCCAATTCCATCTCTTGGAACATCTCATGTGTCCCATGACGTTCGAAACGTCTTCGACGCCTCAATTCTAAGCCGTTTAAGCATTATGCACTGAACTATCACGTAGTCATCAAAAACCTGTATGTGAGATGTTCGCAACATCTACAGACAACGCTCGGGGTTCAGCACACCAAGCGGTGCATTAAGGAAATAAGCCTTCTCTGCATCAATGAGGACAATCCTCAGTTTTCGGACCTAGTCCGCATAATTGCTACTATCATCTTTCAACTAAATGTTCTCTAGGAACGTATCAAAAATAGTAGAGCTACTGCGCAAGCTACAACATAATTTGTAAAGACCTTTTAACTATGTTCATGACAATGAGTTCAATTAATCATATTACTTAAGAACTCCCACTCAAATTGACATCCCTCTAGTCATTTGAGTGTCGCATGATCCAAATTCACTAACTCAAGTCCCATCATCATGTGAGTTGAGTTTAGTTTCAATGGTGAACATATCCATGTTGATCATATCAACTATATGATTCATGCTCGACCTTTCGGTCTCTTGTGTTCCAAGGCCTTGTCTGTACATGCTAGGCTCGTCAAGTTTAACCCGAGTGTTCCGCGTGTCCAACTGTTTTGCACCCGTTGTATGTGAATTTAGAGTCTATCACACCCGATCATCACGTGGTGTCTCGAAACGACGAACTGTCGCAACGGTGCACAGTCGGGGAGAACACAATTTTATCTTGAAATTTTAGTGAGGGATCACCTTATAATGCTACCATCGTCCTAAGCGAAACAAGGTGCTTAAAATGATTAACATCACATGCAAATCATAAGTGACACGATATGGCCATGAAGTTGTGCTTCGTGATCTCCATCACCAAAGCACCTGCATGATGTACATCATCACCAGCGCCACACCATGATCTCCATCATTGTGTTGCCATCGAGGTTGTCACGCTAACTATGCTGTTACTACTAAAGCTACTACTAGCGATAAAGCAAAGCATCACCAAGCGCAAAATAGTTAAATACAACCCTATGGCTCGTGCCGGTTGCCTTAGCATCGACGTGCAAGTCGATATTTATCTATTACAACATGATCATCTCATACATCCAATATATCATATCATGTCTTTGGCCATATAACATCACATGCATACCGTGTAAAAACAAGTTAGACGTCCTCTAATTTGTTGTTGCAAATTTTACGTGGTCACTATGGGTATCTAGTATGGTCGCATCTTACTTACGCAAAGCCACAATGGTGATATGCAAGTTGCTATTTAACCTTCTCCAAGGACCGCCTCGATCAAATCTGATTCAACTAAAGCTGAAGAAACAAACACCCGTAAGTCATCTTTATGCAACAAGTTGCATGATAGTCGATGAAACCGGTCTCTCGTAAGCGTACGAGTAATGTTGGTCCGGGCCGCTTGAATCCAATAATACTGCCGAATCAAGAAAAGACCAAGGAGGGCACACATTGAACATCAACACCCACAAACTCCTTTGTGTTCTACTCGAGATGTCATCTACGCATAGACCTAGCTCATGATGCCACTGTTGAGGAACGTTGCATGGGAAATAAAAAATTCCTACGCAAACACAATACCTATCCATGGTGATGACCATCTACGAGAGGGGAGAGTGTATCTACACACCCTTGTAGATTGCTAAGCGGAAGCGTATATAACACGGTTGATGTAGTGGAACATCTTAGCGACCCAATTAGCAGCCCATCCCGAGATCTCATCACGATCCGTCTCGCGATCTCATCACGATCCATCTCGATCTAGTGCCGAACGGACGACACCTCTGCATTGATCACACACACAGCTCGATGATGATCACCGCCTTCTTGATCGAGCAAGAGGGGCGGAGAGGTATCGGAATTCTCCGTCAGCACGATGACGTGGCGGTGATGCTGGTGAACTAATCGAGCAGGGCTTCGCCAAGCTATGCCAGACTAATCTAGACGAGGGAGACGATCTATGGAGGAGAGGGCAGCACGTGGCTATTTGCTCGTGTAGTTTTCCCTCAAAATCTCCACTATATATAGGAGGAACATGAGGGAGGGTTGCCTTGCCTCCTACTCAAAGTAGGAGGGTTTCGGCCGAGCCAAGCGGAGGAGTCCTCCTCCAATTCGGTTTGGTGGAGGGCTCCCTTCCCACTTGTCCACCTCCTTCTCCCTTTTTTCCCTTTTTCCTTTTATTTTTTCCATTGGCCGAAATAGGTTATTGGGCTGGACTCACGAGCCCACTAGGAGCTGGTGCGCCACCCATAGGCCTATTAGGTCCTCTCTCGGGTGAGTGCCCCCTCCCGGTAAAACCCCGGAACCCATTCATCACTTCAGTACTTTACCGGTAATACCCAAAATCTTTTCGGAAGCCAAATGCAATATTCCTATATATCAATCTTTACCTCTGGACCATTCCAGAGCTCCTCGTGACATCCGGGATCTCATCCGGGACTCCGAACAACTTTCGGCCACCAACATACATAACTCAATACTACCGAAACGTCACCGAACCTTAAGTGTGCAGACCCTGTGGGTTCGAGAACCTATGTAGACATTACCGAGACACTCTCCGGTCAATATCCAATAGCGGGACCTGGATGCCCATATTGGATCCTATATATTCTATGAAGATCTCTATCAATTGAACCTGTATGTCAAGGATTCAGTTAATCTTGTATGCCGTTCCCGTTGTCCATCGGTCTGTTACTTGCCCGAGATTCGACCATCGGTATTTCCATACCTAATTGAATCTCGTTATCGGCAAGTCTCTTTACTCATTCTGTAATACAAGATCCCGTGACTAACTCCTTAGTCACATTGCTTGCAAGACTTGTTGTGATGTTGTATTACCGAGTGGCCCCGAGATACATCTCCATCATACGAAGTGACAAATCCGAGTCTTGATCCATGCCAACCGAACACACACCTTCGGAGATACCTGTAGAGTATCTTTATAGTCACCCAGTTACGTTGCTACGTTTGATACACACAAGGTATTCTTGCGGTGTCCGGGAGTTGCATGATCTCATGGCCATAGGAACACATACATTGGCATGCAGAAAACTGTAGCAATAAATTGGCACGATCATATGCTACATTCATAGTTTGGGTCTTGTCCATCACATCATTGTCCTAATGATCTGATCCTGTTATCAAGTGACAACACTTGTCTATGGCGACGAAACCTTGACCATCTTTGATAAACGAGCTAGTCAACTAGAGGCTCACTAGGGACAGTGTGTTGTCTATGTATCCACACATGTATTTGAGTTTCCAATCAATACAATTCTAGCATGGATAATAAATGATTATCATGGACAAGGAAAAATAATAATAACCAATTTATTATTTCCTCTAGGGCATATTTCCAACATGCAGGACCCCCTAGACCCTCCAACACCCACCAGAGCCTACCCAACGGGCGTCGATGAGCTTCGTCCATGGTACACTGTGCCCTGACTATTTATGGCCACCCCGGGCCACTCTCTCCTCCTCTACCGCCTCCCTTCACCCCTAATCGAGTGCTAGAGCCCCTCAATCCTCACCACCATCGCCCGAGCTTGAACTCCGCCGCCTCGTCTATTTAGTGACCTCACAATATAGACCCTCCCGACACTTATTCCTTCTTCCTCGGATCCACATTTCTCCAAGGAATCTAACACCACCCTCCGTTTGACTAGTCGCATGCGGACTCGAGCAGTTCATCTTCCACTTCCTCAGTCACCGCTCGGGTTCAATCGTCGCCATCAAGTCCTTCGCCGTCGGCGATCAAATCCACCTCCACCTGGTCGATGACCCCTCACTGAGCTCGCCGGTGTCATGCGCTTGCCTTGCTAATGACCACAACACCATCGATGAGCTCCCCTGCTCTTGGTCTCGAGGTAGGAGATGACAGGTGGGCTCCACATGCCAATCTGACTCCACCCCTCGCCCTCACTTGCGGATGGGATCCAATCGCCAGGTTTAAACACAGCCGGTGTGAGCGTAACACTCTGTGGTGGGCTAAATCCCCTCTAGGCCGGCTCGGTTGTGCCCAATACAACCGAGTGCACAGTGCAATTTTCCTTTTTCTGTTTTTCCAGTTTTTGCAAAAATTCCATAAATTTGAATATTTATCCAAATGAAATAATTCCAACTCCTAAATTATTCTAAAATCCTCACCTATTTAATGGTGTTGTTTTCATACATGCCCTTCACACCTTTCTGAACTGTTCAAATTTAACTCAAATTCAAGCATTTAAATCCACTTGTATAAATCCATGTCTCTATTTTTGTTAGTCCAAACCTCAAAATAAGAATTATGATATTTTTAGTTTTTACCCTAGTATTTTATAAAAAATGTTAACATTTTTCTAGGTGCTTTTTTATTTTATATTTTTGCGATTGTCTTATTTCCCCCCCATTACTTTAGGACAAATGATCACATTTGCGACGAAGGAGTTGAAGGAGAAGTGTTTGAGTACCTTGAAGACCTTGCTGAGCCAGGAAGGCAACCCTTTGACCATGTTGATGAAACCATTTAATGCATGACATTATAGCACTTTTTTCTTGCATTCAAATGCATGATATTGCGGTGACAACATTGCTAGGTTTGCCTCCGTTGCATATCTCGTGATACTTGCATTGATCATGACTCTAACGTACTTAGAGTTGTGATGGTGGGAAGTTGGTATGAGCTATAGTAGTTGGCTATGTTGTGGGACGAGATTATGCACTGAGATGGAAACATGAGATTAATCAAAGACTTCTGAAAACCCCATGGGGTGCCACTAATGCCCGTGGTAGATGGTGAGCTAGGTAACCACTCGACAAAGAAGAGGTGTACCGAGGCAAGCTAAGTGTGTGTTTTTGAAAGCAGATTAGATTTAAAATTTGTCGACCGTCCGAACATACATGTACAACCACACTACCCCTTGTGGGACAGAGCTTTGTTGATTACCGTGCTCGATACTAGCATAGAGACTGCATTACTAGTGGTGGGAGTGACTCGGTCACTCTCGATACGGAGTCATGCTGGAATGGATGATTACGGCTATTTCTATAAACACCAAGCACATTGTTGTGTCCCCTCATTGATATACAATGTTGTACCTATTTAATGTGATGTATTATCATGATGGTCGGGTACCAATGAGTGGACTCTTTCTTAAGTGTTGTGGGGGGAAAGATATTGTTTGGGGTGCTTACCTCAGGTATGTAATATACCTCGAGTTGTGGATTGACATGGAAGTTCCCCGAGTTTTGTGGGTAATGTGTGCAACCTCTGCAAAGTGTCAAACTATTTGAATAGCCGTGTCCATGGTCAAGAACAGTTGTGTGGTGCTGCTTAAACCATGTCCAGTGTTTTACGAACTTTGGGTATGTGAAGAAAATCCTTGAACTATGACAGATGACGTGTCGAGATGATTAAACTAGAGTTACTTGAACTCTGTTTATATTGATATATGTAATGTCATGGTGCATGATTTAAAAATATGATAGGACATGATATTGCACTCAAAACTAGCTTTCCACAAAATACCTACTTATATGCCGAGTGGGAGGCAAAGTATAACACCAAGACAAGAATCTTCAGTGAGGAAAAGAAGAGCTTGAACGACCAGATCACAGAGCCGTTGAAGAAGAAAACTGACCTAGAGCAATAAGTTGAAGACTTCGTCACACAAATGTGCACAAAGCTAAAATGCACATTGTTTGACCGAGTGTGTATGCCTCCTCTTGCTTCAGTTATTGACCCTTGATGTGTTTATGTCAACAGAATTCTACACTGACATCGGTGCGGAGACCGAGAGAATTGAGGAGGAGTTGGCTCCTGCCATGATGCTTCTCAGAGACACCTTTGCCTTGGCCGTCCTTTGACTCGATGCGTGTATTGATAACATCCTTGTCTATCTCTTCCACCTGAGAGTTGCCGTGGGTAATATAAACACAGAGTTGCTGCCTGAAGAAGATCTCCAGGGTTACCTCGACTTGATGATGGTCTGACTGAACAACGTGCCCAGCCGAGTAAAATCTTGGAAGAAGCCTACCGCTCTGAGTAGCGCTGATATAGCGCTCTCTCTCGTCCAAGTCCACTGCAAAGATATAGACAAGGATAAGTTGAAGTTGCTCGAGGCCACCAACCGGAAGAAGGTAAAGTTTGAGAACTTCATGGATACTGTCATCGAGGCCGCACTCAGATTGTGTATGACATCGATTTGGACACCTTCGTCGAACCTGCTTGCTCTTTGTTCGACGAGTGATTTGTCAAGAAAAACTTTTACTCCATATGAAATTTGCCTCAGAATGTTGAGTGGTTACTGTAACCCTTAAACTCTACCGAGCTTGGTGCTTGTGCTACTCGTTCTTTTGCTTGGTGTCGATTGAAGATTGAACTTGGTTTTCCCATCTACCATTCAAATGTTTTAATGTTTGCTATTTTTATTGACCTGGATGAAATCTGGTTTGCACCTAAGTCCTAGAGTGTGGAAATCTTCCACACTCGGAATGTTTTTGACTTAGGCGAATTTTGGTTTGCAGCTGAACTCTCGAGTGTAGAAATTTGCCGCAGTTAGAATGTTTTTAACTTAGGCAAAATATAGTTCACATCTAAGTCACCGAGTGTGGAAATATTCAGCACTTGGGTTGTTTCTAACTTAGGTGAAATTTGGTTCGCAACTAAGGCCCCGACTGTGGAAGTTGTCCACACTCGGAGATTTTTTTTGAACTTAGGTGAAATCTGGTTTGCAGCTAAGACCCCATGTGTGTGGAAATCTTCCACACTTGCAATGTTTTTAACTTAGGTGAAATATGGTTCACAACTAAGCCCTTGAGCGTGGAAGTGCTGCGCACTCAATTTTTTTAACTTAGGCAAAATCTGGTTCACAACTAAGCCCCCGACTGTGGAAGTTGTCCACAGTTGGAGAGTTTTTTCAACTTAGGCGAAATTTGGTTCACTGCTAAGCTCCCGAGTGTGGAAGTTGTCCACACTCGGAGAGTTTTTTGAACTTAGGCAAGATCTAGTTCGTAGCTAATCGCCTGAGTGTGAACTTTGTCCACACTCGAAGAGTTTTTTGAACTTTAGGCGAAATTTGGTTTGCACCTAAGCCCCCGAGTGTGGAAGTTGTCCACACTCCTAGAGTTTTTTGAACTTAGGTGAAATATGGTTTGCAACTAAGTCCCCGAGTATGGAAGTTGTCCACACTCACAGAGTTTTTTGAACTTAGGCAAAATCTAGTCCGCAACAAAGCCCGTGAATGTGCAAATCTTCCATACTCGAAATGTTATTAACTTAGGCAAAATCTGGTTCGCATCTCAGCTCCAGAGTGTGCAAATTGTACACAGTCAGGGAGTTTTTGAACTTAGGCTAAATCTGGTCCGCGGCTAAGCCCCCGAGTGTGGAAGTTCTCCATACTTGGAGAATTTTCTGAACTTAGGCAAAATCTGGTTTGCAGCAAAGCCCCCTAGAGTGGAAATCTTTCGCACCCAAAATGTTTTAACTTAGGACAAATCTGGTTCACACCTAACTCATACACCCGCTAGGAGTTGTTTAGTTTCTCAGGTACGTAAATCGATGTAGTGAGTTATAGTTTTGGACTAATTTTGACGAAATACATGAAAAACAAGACTTTTATTTATCAAATGTCACTCAAAAACTATTACAGAAAAGAAAATTTTCTTCTAAGTAAAGAATTTGCGAAGTAGGTCCACGTTCCAAGATCGAGGATCTTCTACATTTTCATCAAGTAGTAGAGCCTACATGCTCCATTGTTAAGGCTTTTAGGGATTGCGAAGGGCCCCTACCACGGAGGCACGAGCTTGTGAGGCTTCTGTTGATCCTGTCGGAGGACGCTGAAAAGCGCCCCCTGACCCGTCTATCATGATAATGCCTCAAATATTGCTAATAAAGAGTTGATCAGATGAGAGTTAACTCTCGTTCCTCTTCTAGGAGATGTAGACCGTCACGTCGAGCTTCTTCATCTTCTACTTTTCTTTTGACTATAGCTCCACTCCACGAGAATTGTGAAGTAAGTCACTCGGCAAGAAAATTTCTAAGTCGTACACCATGAAGAAGGGAGTGCAGTTTGTGGATTGATTCGGGGTCGTCCGCAAACCCTAGAGGACCGATGAAAACTATGTGACCCAAGCTCCCTTAACATGATTCAAATCACACATTAGACGTGTCTTCGGGGCTTGTAGATTAAGCCCATTCGCCCACTTCGCTTTCCTGTTCAAGAGCAGGTGAGCCACAGGGACGTAATCGACCCCGAGTGCTTGTGGTCTATCAGAACTCGCGGAACTCGTCGGAGTCAAACTCTGACCCATTATTTGTAATTATGCTATGGGGGACTCCAAACGTGAAGATTATCTCATTAATGAACTTGATGGTAGTCCCCGAGTCTAGATCCTTTATCGACTTTGCTTCTATCCACTTGGTGAACTTATATACCGCCACTAGCAGATGAGTCAATCCACTGGATCTAGTCGAGAGGGGTCCGACCATGCTGAGCCCCAGATGGCAAATGACCAAGTGAGCAGAATAGACTTCAACGAAGATGCACACTTGTGCGAATGGTTTGCGTAGAATTGGCATCCAGCGCATTGATCAAGAATATGTTTGGCCACTTCGTTGGTGCAGGGACAATGAAAGCCTGCTCGAAAGGCCTTGGCAACCCACGTACGATAGGGCATGTGGTGCCCACGTGTTCCCGAGTGAATATCCTGCAACACTTCTTGTCCCTCCTCTGGGGAGATGTATTGGTGAGTGACGCTGGAGGTACTGTTCTTGCATAGTTGGTCTCCCATCACTATGAACACTTTGGATCGACAGACAATCTGGTGGGCCTCCACTTCATCTTCAAGTAGTTCCTGCCTGACAACATATGCTATCTATGGCTCCGTCCACTCGGACATAATCACCAGCACCTCATGGACTAGGTTAACCACTTTAGGATGTCTACTTCACTCAGATTGTAAGGACCAACAGACTATGGGGGATCTTGTGTAAAGGGATCTTCTTCAATAGTTGGGGCTTGTAAGTTCTCTAGCAACACATACTTCGAGACCACTTGCCGAGTGGAACCGATCTCGGCTAGGTCATCAATCGCATGGTTGTTGATTTGGGGAATGTGATGTAACTCCAACCCATCAAAATTCTTCATCTTCCTGATAGCGTTGTAGTAGCTTGTCATCGCCGGGCTCCGTATGTCCCATTTTTCATCACTTGGTTTACTACGAGATCTGAGCCATCGTACACCATCAGTCGGTGAATACCGAGTGAGATGTCCATACGTAGCCCTTACAAGAGGGCCTTGTACTCAACCTCTTTCTTGGACGAGTCGAAATGGATTTGGAGCACATAGCTCAGTCGGTCTCCCTTGGGGCAAACTAAGACCACTCTAGCCCCCTGAGCCAATGAGCATCTTAGATCCATCAAAGAACATGGTCCAAGTCTTGGGCAGGCCCGGGGCCGGTTATTCTTGTTCGGACCACCCGGGTAGGAAATCCACTAGAGCTTGAGGCTTGATTGCCTTTTTGCTTCAAATTTGATTTCTAAGGGAATGAGTTCAATCGCACATTTCTCCACTCGGTCATGGCGCCTTTGTTGTTCAAAATCTCCGATAGGGGAGCATCACAGATCACCGTGACTGAATGATCTTGCAAGTTATGAACTACCTTTTTCACAATTAGGTAAATGCCACACCAGCTTCTGGTAATACGGGTACTGATACGTCTTCGTCATATCTATAATTTTTGATTGTTTCATGCCAATATTCTACAACTTTCATATACTTTTGGCAACTTTTTATACTATTTTTGGGACTAACGTATTGATCCAGTGCCCAGTGCCACTTCCTGTTTGTTGCATGTTTTTTTGTTTTGCAGAATATCCATACCAAACGAACTCCAAACGTAATAAAAACTTACGGGGATTTTTTTGGAATATTTATGATTTTTGGGAAGAAGAATCAACGCGAGGCGATGCACGGAGGGCCCACAAGCCCTGTAGCCGCCACCAGGATGTATGGTGGCGGCTCGCAGGCTTGTGGCCACTCTATAAGGCGGTTGGAGCCCTTCTTTCGCTGCAAGAAATATAATATTCGGAAGAAAATCTTGTTAAAATTTCAGCCCAATCGGAGTTACGGATCTTCGGGAATTTAAGAAACGGTGAAACGCAGAATCTGGGAGCGCACAAACAGAAGGACACACAGAGAGAGATCCAATCTTGGAGGGGCTCTCGCCCCTCCGCCGCCATGGAGACCATGGACCAGAGGGGAAACCCTTCTCCATCTAGGGAGGAGGTCAAGGAAGAATACGAAGGAGGGGGGCTCTCTCCCCCTCTCTCCCGGCGGCGCCGGAACGCCGCCTGGGACATCATCGTGTGACGGCGATCTACACCAACACCTCTGTCATCTTCACCAACATCTCCATCATCTCCCGCCATCTATATTCAGCGGTTCACTCTCCCGCAACCCGCTGTACCCTCTACTTGAACATGGTGCTTTATGCTACATATTATTATCCAATGATGTGTTGCTATCCTATGATGTCTGAGTAGATTATCGTTGTCCTATCGGTGATTGATGAATTGCTATCGTTGGTTTAATTTGCTTGTGGTTATCTTGCTGTCCTTTGGTGCCCATCATATGATCACGTGCATGGATCACACCATAGGGTTAGTTGTATGTTGATAGGACTATGTATTGGCAGGCTAGAGTGACAGAAGCTCCAAACCTAGCATAGAAATTGATGCATATGGGATTGAAGGGGGACCAATATATCTTATTGCTATGGTTGGGTTTTACCTCAAAGAACGTTAGTAGTTGCGGATGCTTGCTAATAGTTCCAATCATAAGTGCATATAATTCCAAGTAAGGGATGACATGCTAGCAGAGGCCTCTCCCACATAAAACTAGCTATCGATGTAGTAACGTAGTCAATTGCTTAGGGACAATTCCGCAACTCCTACCACCACTTTTCCACACTCATTAGACAATCGTAGTTGTTTCTTTTTCTAACCAGACCCTAGTTTTATTTACGTGTTCTTTACTTTCTTGCAAGCCTATCGTATCACTCCTACAAAGTACTCATACTTGTTCTAGGTAAAGCGAACGTAAAGTGTGCGTAGAGTTGTATCGGTGGTCGATAGAACTTGAGAGAATATTTGTCCTACCTTTAGCTCCTCGTTGGGTTCGACACTCTTACTTATCGAGAAAGGCTACAATTGATCCCCTATACTTGTGGGTTATCAAGACCTTTTTTTGGCGCCGTTGCCGGGGAGCAATAGCATGGGGTGAATATCCTCGTGTGTGCTTGTTTGCTTTATCACTAAGTAGATTTATTTGCTGTTCTAAGTTGTTCTGTATCTTTAGTTATGGATATGGAACACGAAATACCAAAATAATTAGGTGTACTTGATACTCATGGAGATGGGGAACCTCCTAAAACCCTCGATGCTCGTTATGTGGAAAATATTATGCACTTCTTTAATAATCCTGAGAAAGCCCCATTCAATTATATAATGGGATACACGTTGGATCAACGTGAATACTTTAGGGATTATCGCTTGACTCAAAAAGGGAAACTTTTATGGATCAAATCCATTTGTTGAAATGGTATGCTTGGGAACTATGCAAGAGATATGGTGTTACTTGTTGCTCTAGGATGAAGGCTCCACACCTTCCCTTTTCTTGTGAATTTAATGATCATAGAACCTTGGCTTCTTATGCTAATGGTATATATGATTACTATGATGTGTATCAAATAGAAGAGTTTGTTGCTTTTATGGGTGCTTATGAAATTGAGGCTCTGTTTAAAAGGTATGATGATAATGATGATGCTCCTTACCGATCTGAAAATTTGGCTATGCTTCGTTATTGTTATACTAATTATGAATATAATGCCCATATGGAATGATTTAAGGAGAAATCCTATGCTGCCCAAGAATAGACTATTATTTTGCAGGAAACTATGGAAGAAGAAAATGCTGAAATTATGAGCTCATTAGATGAAAAAGATGACGAGGAGAGCGAAGAACAAAAGGAGGAAGAACGGACTAGCTACCCGTGTCCACCTTCTAATGAGAGTAACTCTTCTACTCATACATTATTTAATTTCCCTTCGTTCTTACCGAAAGATGAATGCTATGATCCCTTGGATTCGTTTGAAATATCCCTTTTTGATGAACTTGATGCTTGCTACGCTTGTGGCCATGATGCCAATGTGAATGATGCTTATGAAGATGAGCTAGCTATAGTTCCTTATGTTACACATGATGATTTGTATGAATATAATATGCATGTGCTTGCTGCTCCTACTTGCAATTATTATGAGAGAGGAACTACATCTCCACCTCTCTATGTTTCCAATACGATAAAATTGCAAGAAACTGCTTATGCTATGTATTGGCCTTTACTTGATGTGCATGAATTGTTCTTTTATGACATGCCAATGCATAGGAAGAGAGTTAGACTTCTTCATTGCATGATATATGTTACCTCGTGCTCACTACTAAATTACAAATGATTGCTAATTAAAATTGACATTGATATACCTTGGGATCCGGGTGGATCCATTACTTGAGCACTTTATGCCTAGCTTAATGGCTTTAAAGAAAGCGCTGCCTGGGAGACAACCCGGAAGTTTTAGAGAGTCATTTATTTCTGTTGAGTGCTTTTATTTAGTTTAAAAACAAAAAAAAATATAGAGGGGAACTTAAAACTTTTCCAAAAAGAGAAGCGATTGAAAGGTGACGCATTGCGGAAGTGAGGGTCGACCTTGAACACTTGTGTTCATGCTCATGGAAACAATGTAGAATTTTTCATGGAAGTTTCTCACAAAAATAATTATCCCCTTGTACAATTCCTTTGTGTTTTTAAAAATAATGTGCCAAGCAAAGCCTTTACGATTAGTTTGGGTGATAGTTGTTTGATCACGCTGAGAAAAGACAGAAACTTTCTTCTCATGAAATTAATTTTCATTTTTATTCTGGAAGAGATTTTGAGTTTATTCTTTTTTCTGATGATTGATATGAAAATTTTACAGACGTTCGTAATTGTTAAGATTTTTTGAGATGTCAGAGGTATACAGAATATACAGATTGCTACAGACTGTTCTGTTTTGACAGATTCTGTTTTCTATGCATTGTTCTCTTATTTTGATGAATCTATGGGTAGTATCGGGGGGTATGAACCATGGTGAAGTTGGATTACAGTAGATATAATGCTACTATGAATTTAGAATGAGTTCACAACGGTACTTGAAGTGGTGATTTATTTTATTATACTAACGGATCTCACGAAGTTTTGTTGAGTTTTGTGTGATTGAAGTTTTCAAGTTTTGGGTGAGAGCACGATGGATGAAGGAATAAGGAGAGGCAAGAGCCTAAGCTTGGGGATGCCCGAGGCACCCCAAGGTAATATTCAAGGAAGAATCAAGCGTCTAAGCTTCGGGATGCCCCGGAAGGCATCCCCTCTTTCGTCTACAATTTATCGGTAATTTTACTCGGAGCTATATTTTAATTCGTCACATGATATGTGCAAAAGCTTGGAGCGTCTTTTGTGTTTTTTTCGTTTTTCTTTTATGCACCATGCTGGTATGAGATAGTCCTTGGTTGGATTTATAGAATGCTTCATGTGCTTCACTTATATCATTTGAAGTTTGGATTGCCTGTTTCCCTACACATAGAAAACCGCCATTTGTAGAATGCTCTTTTGCTTCACTTATATTTGTTAGAGCGGGGCATATCTTTTGTAGAAAGAATTAAACTCTCATGCTTCAGTTATACCTATTTAGAGAGTTAACAGGAGTTGGTCATTCACGTGGTTAGTCATAAAACCCTACATAAAACTTGTAGATCACTGAATATGATATGTTTGATTCCTTGCAATAGTTTTGCGACATGATTATGTGATATTAGAGTCATGCTAGTGAGTAATTGTGCATTCGTAGAAATACTTGTGTTAAGGTTTGTGATTCCCGTAGCATGCACGTATGATGAACCGTTATGTGATGAAGTCGGAGCATGATTTATTTATTGATTGTCATCCTTTGTGTGGGGGTCGGGATCGCGTGATGGTTAACTCCTACCAACCTTTCCCCTAGGAGCATGCGTGTAGTCCCTTGTTTCGATGACTAATAGACTTTTGCAATAGGTATGTGAGTTCTTTGTGACTAATGTTGAGTCCATGGATTATACGCACTCTCACCCTTCCACCATTGCTAGCCTCTCTAGTACCGCGCAACTTTCGCCGGTGCATTACACCCACCATATAGCCTTCCGCAAAACAGCCACCATACCTACCTATTATGCCATTTTCATAGCCATTCCGAGATATATTTGTTGGAGAACGTAGCATAAATTCAAAATTTTCCTACGCATATTCAGATCTTCCTATGGAGAGACCAGCAACGAGAGAGGGGTAAGAGCATCTTCATACCTTTGAAGATCGCTAAGCGGAAGCGTTGCTAGAACGCGGTTGATGGAGTCGTACTCGCAGCGATTCCGATCTAGTGCCGAACTACGGCACCTCCGCGTTCAACACACGTGCAGCCCGGTGGCGTCTCCCGCACCTTGATCCAGCAAGGAGGAGGAGAGGTTGGGGAAGAAGTCCAGCAACACGACGGCGTGGTGTCGGTGGAGAGACGAGGTCTCCCGGCAGGGCTTCGCCAAGCGCCGGCAGAGAGGAGGAGGGAGAGGAGCAGGGCTACGCCGAGAGAGAGATAAAACCGTGTGTCAAACAGCCCCGAATCCTCAACTATATATAGGGGGAGAGGGAGGGGGCGCAGCCCTTAGGGTTCCCACCCCCAAGGGGTGCGGCAGCCCCAGATGGGAGAGGGGGCGGCGGCCAGGGCAGGGAGGAGGGGGTGGCGCACCCCTCTGGTGGGCCTTAGGCCCACCTATGCTAGGGTTCCCCCCATTCCCTTTCCTCTGGTGCGCATGGGCTGGTTGAGGGGCGCACCAGCCCACCTAGGGGCTGGTTCCCTTCCCCACTTAGCCCATCTAGCCTCCTGGGGTCGTTGCCCCCCTTCGGTGGTCCCCGGGGACCACCTCCGGTGGTCCCGGTGGTCCCGGTACGTTACCGGTGACGCCCGAAACACTTCCGGTGTCCAAAGCCATCCGTCCTATATATCAATTTTTACCTCCGGACCATTCCGGAGGTCCTCGCGACGTTCGGGATCTCATCCGGGACTCCAAACAACTTTCGGTAACCTCATACAACAATTCCCTATAACCCTAGCGTCATCGGACCTTAAGTGTGTAGACCCTACGGGTTCGGGAGACAGGCAGACATGACCGAGACACCTCTCTGGCCAATAACCATCAGCGGGGTCTGGATACCCATGGTGGCTCCCACTTGCTCCACGATGATCTTATCGGATGAACCATGATGTCAAGGATTCAATCAATCCCGTATACGATTCCCTTTGTCTGTCGTTATAGAACTTGTCCGAGATTCGATCGTCGGTATACCTATACCTTGTTCAATCTCGTTACCGGTAAGTCTCTTTACTCGTTCCGTAGCACGTCATCGTGTGACTAACTCCTTAGTCACATTGAGCTCATGATGATGTTCTACCGAGTGGGCCCAGAGATACCTCTCCGTCACACGGAGTGACAAATCCCGATCTTGATTCGTGCCAACCCAACAGACACTTTCGGAGGTACCCGTAGTGCACCTTTATAGTCACCCAGTTACGTTGTGACGTTTGATACACCCAAAGCACTCCTACGGTATCCGGGAGTTGCACAATCTCACGGTCGAAGGAAAAGATACTTGACATTAGATAAGCATTAGCATACGAACAATACGATCTAGTGCTAGGCTTAGGATTGGGTCTTGTCCATCACATCATTCTCCCAATGATGTGATCCCGTTATCAATGACATCTAATGCCCATGATCAGGAAACCATGATCATCTATTGACTAACGAGCTAGCCAACTAGAGGCTTGCTAGGGACACATTGTGATCTATTCATTCACACATGTATTACTGTTTCCTGTTAATACAATTATAGCATGAACAATAGACGATTATCATGAACAAGGAAATATGACAATAACCATTTTATTATTGCCTCTAGGGCATATTTCCAACAATATTGCCATGCAACTACCACCGTTCCGTCTCATGACATGTGCCACTACTTCCATACTGCCATTGCATGATCGTAAGATAGCTAGCATGATGTTTCCATGGCTTGTCCATTTTTTGATGTCATTGTTATGCTAGATCATTGTCACGGTACAATACCGAAGGCATTTCATATAAAGTCATCATTGCTCTAACTATTGAGTTGTAAGTGTGATGATCATCGTTAATAGAGGATTGTCCCATGTGATGAAATAAAATAGGCAAGCGAAGCCCATTTACAAAAAAAGAGGCCAAAGATGCCCACCAAAAAAAGAGAGGCCAAAGAGCCCACAAAAAAATGAGAGAAAAGAGAGAAGGGACAATTTCTACTATCCTCTTTCCACACTTGTGCTTCAAATAGCACTACGATCTTCATGACAGAGAGTCTCCTATGTTGTCACTTCCATATACTAGTGGGAAATTTTCATTATATAACTTGGCTTGTATATTCCAATGACGGGCTTCCTCAAAATTGCCCTAGGTCTTCGTGAGCAAGCAAGTTGGGTGCACACCCACTAGTTTCTTTTGTGAGCTTTCATACACTTATAAGCTCTAGTGCATCCGTTGCGTGGCAATCCCTACTCACTCACATTGATATCTATTGTTGGGCATCTCCATAGCCCGTTGATACACCTAGTTGATATGAGACTATCTCCTCCTTTTTTGTCTTCTCCACGACCACCATATTCTATTCCACCTATAGTGCTATGTCCATGGCTCATGCTCATTTATTGCTGAAAGTTGAAAAGGTTTGAGAACACTAAAGTATGAAACAATTGCTTGGCTAAAACCGGGGTTGTGCATGATTTAAATACGTTGTGTGGGGAAGATGGAGCATAGCCAGACTATATGATTTTGTAGGGATAACTTTCTTTGCCCATGATATTTTGAGAAGACATGATTGCTTTGTTAGTATGCTTGAAATATTATTGTCTTTATGTCAAATGATAGACTAATTTTTCGAATCACGCGTGTTTTAGTATTCATGCCATGATTAGATTATATGATCAAGATTATGCTAGGTAGCATTCCACATCAAAAATTATCTTTTTTATCATTTGCCTACTCAAGGACGAGTAGGAATTAAGCTTGGGGATGCTGATACGTCTCCATCTTATCTATAATTTTTGATTGTTTCATGCCAATATTCTACAACTTTCATATACTTTTGGCAACTTTTTATACTATTTTTGGGACTAACATATTGATCCAGTACCCAGTGCCAGTTCCTGTTTGTTGCATTTTTTTGTTTTGCAGAATATCCATACCATACGAAGTCCAAACGTAATAAAAACTTACGAGGATTTTTTTTGGAATATTTATGATTTTTGAGAAGAAGAATCAACGCGAGGTGATGCACGGAGGGCCCACAAGCCCTGTAGCCGCCACCAGGAGGTACAGTGGCGGCTGGCAGGCTTGTGGCCACTCCTTAAGGCGGTTGGATCCCTTCTTTCGCCGCAAGAAATATAATATTTGGAAGAAAATCGTGTTAAAATTTCAGCCCAATCGGAGTTACGGATCTCCGGGAATTTAAGAAACGGTGAAACACAGAATCTGGGAGCGCACAAACAGAAGGACACAGAGAGAGAGATCCAATCTTGGAGGGGCTCTCGCCCCTCCACCGCCATGGAGACCATGGACCAGAGGGGAAAACCTTCTCCCATCTAGGGAGGAGGTCAAGGAAGAAGAAGGAGGGGGGCGCTCTCCCCCTCTCTCCCGGCGGCGCCGGAACGCCGCCCGGGACATCATCGTGTGACGGCGATCTACACCAACACCTCTGTCATCTTCACCAACATCTCCATCATCTTCCCCCATCTATTTTCAGCGGTTCACTCTCCCGCAACCCGCTGTACCCTCTACTTGAACATGGTGCTTTATGCTACATATTATTATCCAATGATGTGTTGCTATCCTATGATGTCTGAGTAGATTATCGTTGTCCTATCGGTGATTGATGAATTGCTATGGTTGGTTTAATTTGCTTGTGGTTATGTTGCTGTCCTTTGGTGCCCATCATATGATCGCGCGCGTGGATCACACCATAGGGTTAGTTGTATGTTGATAGGACTATGCATTGGCAGACTATTGTGACAGAAGCTTCAAACCTAGCATAGAAATTGATGCATATGGGATTGAAGGGGGACCAATATATCTTATTGCTATGGTTGGGTTTTACCTTAATGAACGTTAGTAGTTGCGGATGCTTGGTAATAGTTCCAATCATAAGTGCATAGAATTCCAAGTAAGGGATGACATGCTAGCATAGGCCTCTCCCACATAAAACTTCCTATCGATCTAGTAACGTAGTCAATTGCTTAGGGACAATTCCGCAACTCCTACCACCACTTTTCCACACTCATTAGACACTCGTAGTTGTTTCTTTTTCTAACCACCCCCTAGTTTTATTTACCTGTTCTTTACTTTCTTGAAAGCCTATCCTATCACTCCTACAAAGTAATTCTAGTTTCATACTTGTTCTAGGTAAAGCGAACGTAAAGTGTGCGTAGAGTTGTATCGGTGGTCGATAGAACTTGAGAGAATATTTTGTTGGGGAACGTCGCATGGGAAACAAAAAATTTCCTACGCGCACGAAGACCTATCATGGTGATGTCCATCTACGAGAGGGGATGAGTGATCTACGTACCGTTGTAGACCGTACAGCAGAAGCGTTAGTGAACGCGGCTGATGTAGTGGAACGTCCTCACGTCTCTCGATCCGCCCCGCGAACAATCCCGCGATCAGTCCCACGATCTAGTACCGAACGGACGGCACCTCCGCGTTCAGCACACGTACAGCTCGACGATGATCTCGGCCTTCTTGATCCAGCAAGAGAGACGGAGAGCTAGAAGAGTTCTCCGGCAGCGTGACGGCGCTCCGGAGGTTGGTGATGACCTTGTCTCAGCAGGGCTCCGCCCGAGCTCCGCAGAAACGCGATCTAGAGGAAGAACCGTGGAGGTATGTGGTCGGGCTGCCGTGGAAAAGTCGTCTAAAATCAGCCCTAAAACCTCCGTATATATAGGTGGGAGGGAGGGGACCTTGCCTTGGGGCTCAAGGAGCCCCAAGGGGGTCGACCGAGTCCAAGGGGGAAGGTTCCCCCCCAAACCGAGTTGGACTTGGTTTGGTGGGAGGGAGTCCTTCCTTCCCTTCCCACCTCCTCTTTTTTTTTTCTTTTCTCCTTGATTTTCTTCTCTAGGCGCATAGGGCCCTCTTGGGCTGTCCCACCAGCCCACTAAGGGCTGGTGTGCCACCCTCAAGGCCTATGGGCTTCCCCAGGGTGGGTTGCCCCCCCCGGTGAACTCCCGGAACCCATTCGTCATTCCCCGTACATTCCCGGTAACTCCGAAAACCTTCCGGTAATCAAATGAGGTCATCCTATATATCAATCTTCGTTTCCGGACCATTCCGGAAACCTTCGTGACGTCCGTGATCTCATCCGGGACTCCGAACAACATTTGGTAACCAACCATATAACTCAAATACGCATAAAACAACGTCAAACCTTAAGTGTGCAGACCCTGCGGGTTCGAGAACTATGTAGACATGACCCGAGAGACTCCTCGGTCAATATCCAATAGCGGGACCTGGATGCCCATATTGGATCCTACATATTCTACGAAGATCTTATCGTTTGAACCTCAGTGCCAAGGATTCATATAATCCCGTATGTCATTCCCTTTGTCCTTCGATATGTTACTTGCCCGAGATTCGATCGTTAGTATCCGCATACCTATTTCAATCTCGTTTACCGGCAAGTCTCTTTACTCGTTCCGTAATACAAGATCCCGCAACTTACACTAAGTCACATTGCTTGCAAGGCTTGTGCGTGATGTTGTATTACCGAGTGGGCCCCGAGATACCTCTTCGTCACACGGAGTGACACATCCCAGTCTTGATCCATACTAACTCAACTAACACCTTCGGAGATACCTGTAGAGCATCTTTATAGTCACCCAGTTACGTTGCGACGTTTGATACACACAAAGCATTCCTCCGGTGTCAGTGAGTTATATGATCTCATGGTCATAGGAATAAATACTTGACATGCAGAAAACAATAGCAACAAAATGACACGATCAACATGCTACGTCTATTAGTTTGGGTCTAGTCCATCACGTGATTCTCCTAATGACGTGATCCAGTTATCAAGCAACAACACTTTGTTCATAATCAGAAGACACTGACTATCTTTGATCAACTGGCTAGCCAACTAGAGGCTTGCTAGGGACGGTGTTTTGTCTATGTATCCACACATGTAAATGAGTCTTCATTCAATACAATTATAGCATGGATAATAAACGATTATCTTGATACAGGAATTATAATAATAACTATATTTATTATTGCCTCCAGGGCATAATTCCAACAGTCTCCCACTTGCACTAGAGTCAATAATCTAGCCCTCACATCATCATGCGAATTACATTGTAATAAATCTAACACCCATACAGTTCTGGTGTTGATCATGCTTTGGCCATGGAAGAGGTTTAGTCAGCGGGTCTGCTACATTCAGATCCGTGTGCACTTTGCATATATTTACGTCCTCTCCCTCGACGTAGTCGCGGATGAGGTTGAAGCGTCGTTTGATGTGTCTGGTCTTCTTGTGAAACCGTGGTTCCTTTGCTAAGGCAATGGCACCCGTGTTGTCACAGAACAAGGTTATTGGATTCAGTGCTCTTGGCACCACTCCAAGATCCGTCATGAACTGCTTCATCCAGACACCCTCCTTAGCCGCCTCCGAGGCAGCCATGTACTCCGCTTCACATGTAGAATCTGCTACGACGCTTTGCTTGGAACTGCACCAGCTGACCGCACCCCCATTAAGAATAAATACGTATCCGGTTTGCGACTTAGAGTCGTCCGGATCTGTGTCAAAGCTTGCATCGACGTAACCTTTTACGGCGAGCTCTTCGTCACCTCCATACACGTGAAACATCTCCTTAGTCCTTTTTAGGTACTTCAGGATATTCTCGACCGCTGTCCAGTGATCCACTCCTGGATTACTCTGGAACCTACCCGCCATACTTATGGCCAGGCTAACATCCGGTCTAGTGCACAGCATTGCATACATGATAGAACCTATGGGTGAAGCATAGGGGACGGAGCGCATATGCTCTCTATCTTCATCAGTTGCTGGGCACTGAGTCTTACTCAATTTCGTACCTTGTAAAACTGGCAAGAACCTTTCTTGGACTGTTCCATTTGGAACCTCTTCAAAACTTTATCAAGGTATGTGCTTTGTGAAAGTCCTATCAGGCGTTTTGATCTATCCCTATAGATCTTAATGCCTAGAATGTAAGCAGATTTTCCTAGGTCCTTCATACAGAAACTTTTATTCAAGTAATCCTTTATGCTCTCCAAAAACTCCACGTTGTTTCCAATCAGCAATATGTCATCCACATATAATATTAGAAACGCCACAGAGCTCCCACTCACTTTCTTGTAAATACAAGATTCTCCAACCACTTGTATAAACCCAAATGCTTTGATCACCTCATCAAAACGTTTGTTCCAACTCCGAGATGCTTGCACCAGTCCATAAATGGATCGCTGGAGCTTGCACACCTTGTTAGCATTCTTAGGATCGACAAAACCTTCGGGTTGTATCATATACAACTCTTCCTTAAGGAAACCGTTAAGGAACGCCGTTTTGACATCCATCTGCCAGATTTCATAATCGAAAAATGCAGCTATTGCTAACATGATTCTGAAGGACTTAAGCATCGCTACGGGTGAGAATGTCTCATCGTAGTCAACTCCTTGAACTTGTGAAAAACCTTTTGCCACAAGTCGAGCTTTATAAATGGTCACATTGCCGTCAGCGTCCGTCTTCCTCTTAAAGATCCATTTGTTCTGAATAGCCTTGCGGCCCTCAGGTAGTACCTCCAAAGTCCACACTTTGTTCTCATACATGGATCCTATCTCGGACTTCATGGCTTCCAGCCATTTGTTGGAATCTGGGCCCACCATTGCTTCTTCATAATTTGCAGGTTCATTGTTGTCTAACAACATGATTGATAAGACGGGATTACCGTACCACTCTGGAGCAGCACGTGGTCTCGTCGACCTGCGTGGTTCGACAGAAACTTGAACCGGAGTTTCATGATCATCATCATCAACTTCCTCCTCAACCGGCGTCGCAATGACAGAGGTTTCCCCTTGCCCTGCGCCACCATCCAGAGGGATGAGAGGTTCGACAAGCTCGTCAAGTTCTATCTTCCTCCCACTCAATTCTCTCGAGAGAAACTCCTTGTCGAGAAAAGCTCCGTTTTTAGCAACAAACACTTTGCCCTCGGATTTGAGATAGAAGGTGTACCCAACTGTCTCTTTTGGGTAACCTATGAAGACGCATTTTTCCGCTTTGGGTTCCAGCTTTTCAGGCTGAAGCTTTTTGACATAAGCATCACATCCCCAAACTTTAAGAAACGACAACTTTGGCCTTTTGCCATACCACAGTTCGTATGGTGTCGTCTCAACGGATTTTGATGGTGCCCTATTTAAAGTGAATGCAGCTGTTTCTAATGCATAACCCTAAAATGATAACGGCAAATCGGTAAGGGACATCATAGATCGCACCATCTCTAATAAAGTACGATTACAACATTCGGACACACCATTACGCTGTGGTGTTCCAGGCGGTGTTAACTGTGAAACAATTCCACATTGTCTTAAGTGAGCACCAAACTCGAAACTCAGATATTCACCCCCACGATCAGACCGTAGGAACTTGATCTTCGTGTTACGATGATTTTCAACTTCACTCTGAAATTTCTTGAACTTTTCAAATGTTTCAGACTTGTGCTTCATCAAGTAGACATAACCATATCTACTCAAATCGTCAGTGAAGGTGAGAAAATAACGATATCCGCCGCGTGCCTCCACGCTCATCGGACCACACACATCGATATGTATGATTTCCAACAAGTCACTTGCACGCTCCATTGTTCCGGAGAACGGAGTCTTAGTCATCTTGCCCATGAGGCATGGTTCGCACGTGTCAAGTGAATCAAAGTCAAGTGACTCCAAAAGTCCATCAGCATGGAGTTTCTTCATGCGCTTTACACCAATATGACCTAAGCGGCAGTGCCACAAAAATATGGCACTATCATTGTTAACTCTAACTCTTTTGGTCTCAATGTTATGTATATGTGTATCGCTATCAAGATTCAAAATGAACAATCCTCTCACATTAGGTGCATGACCATAAAAGATGTTACTCATAGAAATAGAACAACCATTATTCTCTGACTTAAAAGAGTAACCGTCTCGCAATAAACAAGATCCATATATAATGTTCATGCTCAACGCAGGTACTAAATAACAATGATTTAAGTTCATCACTAATCCTGATGGTAACTGAAGTGAAACTGTTCCGACGGCGATTGCATCAACCTTGGAACCATTTCCTACGCGCATCGTCACTTCATCTTTTGCCAGCCTTCGTCTATTCCGCAGTTCCTGTTTCGAGTTGCAAATATGAGCAACAGAACCGGTATCGAATACCCAGGCACTACTACGAGAGCCGGTTAAGTACACATCAATAACATGTATATCAAATATACTTGATCTTTCTTTGGCCGCCTTCTTATCTGCCAGATACTTGGGGCAATTGCGCTTCCAGTGACCCATACCCTTGCAATAGTAACACTCCGTTTCAGGCTTAGGTCCAGCTTTGGGTTTCTTCGTCGGATTGGCAACAGGCTTGCCGCTCTTCTTCGAATTACCCTTCTTGCCTTTGCCGTTTCTCTTGAAACTAGTGGTCTTATTCACCATCAACACTTGATGCTCTTTACGGAGTTCAGACTCTGCGACTTTCAGCATCGCAAACAACTCGCCGGGAGACTTGTTCATCCCTTGCATGTTGTAGTTCAACACAAAGCCTTTATAGCTTGGCGGCAGTGATTGAAGGATTCTCTCAGTGATAGCCTCTTGCGGGAGTTCAATCCCCAGCTCAGCTAGACGGTTTGAGTACCCAGACATTTTGAGCACATGTTCACTGACAGACGAGTTTTCCTCCATCTTGCAAGGATAGAATTTATCGGAGGTCTCATACCTCTCGATCCGGGCGTTCTTCTGAAAGATAAACTTCAACTCCTGGAACATCTCAAATGCTCCATGACGCTCAAAGCGACGTTGAAGTCCCGGTTCTAAGCCATACAAGACTGCACATTGAACTATTG
Organism: Hordeum vulgare subsp. vulgare; assembly: GCF_904849725.1. Classification (NCBI taxonomy): domain Eukaryota; kingdom Viridiplantae; phylum Streptophyta; class Magnoliopsida; order Poales; family Poaceae; genus Hordeum; species Hordeum vulgare. The sequence continues at coordinate 446,822,824 of NC_058522.1, forward strand.
AGTAGTCCTCCTTACGTGCTAACCAAGCGTTCTTAACATCCTGATCAGCCGTAGCGGGTGGTTCATCTCCTAGCGCAGCATTAAGGACATAATCCTTCTTCCCAGCTTGTAAGATTAGCTTAAGATTACGAGCCCAGTCTACAAAGTTGCTTCCATCATCTTTCAACTTAGCTTTCTCTAGGAACGTATTAAAATTCAGGGTGACTGTCGCGTGAGCCATGATCTACAACACAAATATATTCAAAGTGGACTTAGACTATGTTCAAGATAATTAGAGTTTAACTTAATCAAATTATTTGCTAAACTCCCACTCAAAAAGTACATCTCTCTAGTCATTTGAGTGGTTCATGATCCACTTACACTAGCTCAAGTCCGTTCATCACGTTAGTTGAGTATAGTTTCAGTGGTAAGCATCCCTATGCTAATCATATCATCTATATGATTCATGATCGACCTTTCGGTCTCATGTGTTCCGAGGCCATGTCTGCACATGCTAGGCTCGTCAAGCTTAACCCGAGTGTTCCGCGTGCGCAACTGTTTTGCACCCGTTGTATGTGAACGTTGAGTCTATCACACCCGATCATCACGTGGTGTCTCGAAACGACGAACTGTAGCAACGATGCACAGTCGGGGAGAACACAATTTCGTCTTGAAATTTTAGTGAGAGATCACCTCATAATGCTACCGTCGTTCTAAGCAAAATAAGGTGCATAAAAGGATTAACATCACATGCAATTCATAAGTGACATGATATGGCCATCATCACGTGCTTCTTGATCTCCATCACCAAAGCACCGGCACGATCTTCTTGTCACCGGCGCCACACCATGATCTCCATCAACGTGTTGCCATCGGGGTTGTCGTGATACTCATGCTATTACTACTAAAGCTACATCCTAGCAAAATAGTAAACGCATCTGCAAGCACAAACGTTAGTATAAAGACAACCCTATGGTTCCTGCCGGTTGCCGTACCATCGACGTGCAAGTCGATATTTTCTATTACAACATGATCATCTCATACATCCAATATATCACATCACATCGTTGGCCATATCACATCACAAGCATACCCTGCAAAAACAAGTTAGACGTCCTCTAATTTTGTTGTTGCATGTTTTACGTGGTGACCATGGGTATCTAGTAGGATCGCATCTTACTTACGCAAACACCACAACGGAGATGTATGAGTTGCTATTTAACCTCATCCAAGGACCTCCTCGGTCAAATCTGATTCAACTAAAGTTGGAGAAACCGACACTTGCCAGTCATCTTTGAGCAACGGAGTTACTCGTAACGATGAAACCAGTCTCTCGTAAGCGTACGAGTAATGTCAGTCCAAGCCGCTTCAATCCAACAATACCGCGGAATCAAGAAAAGACTAAGGAGGGAAGCAAAACGCACATCACCGCCCACAAAAACTTTTGTGTTCTACTCGAGAAGACATCTACGCATGAACCTAGCTCATGATGCCACTGTTGGGGAACGTCGCATGGGAAACAAAAATTTTCCTACGCGCACGAAGACCTATCATGGTGATGTCCATCTACGAGAGGGGATGAGTGATCTACGTACCCTTGTAGACCGTACAGCAGAAGCGTTAGTGAACGCGGTTGATGTAGTGGAACGTCCTCACGTCCCTCGATCCGCCCCGCGAACAATCCCGCGATCAGTCCCACGATCTAGTACCGAACGGACGACACCTCCGCGTTCAGCACACGTAGAGCTCGACGATGATCTCAGCCTTCTTGATCCAGCAAGAGAGACGGAGAGGTAGAAGAGTTCTCCGGCAGCGTGACGGCGCTCCGGAGGTTGGTGATGACCTTGTCTCAGCAGGGCTCCGCCCGAGCTCCGCAGAAACGCGATCTAGAGGAAAAACCGTGGAGGTATGTGGTCGGGCTGCCGTGGAAAAGTCGTCTCAAATCAGCCCTAAAACCTCCGTATATATAGGTGGGAGGGAGGGGACCTTGCCTTGGGGCTCAAGGAGCCCCAAGGGGGTCGGCCGAGTCCAAGGGGGAAGGTTCCCCCCCCCAAACCGAGTTGGACTTGGTTTGGTGGGAGGGAGTCCTTCCTTCCCTTCCCACCTTCTCTTTTTTTTCTTCTTTTCTCCTTGATTTTCTTCTCTAGACGCATAGGGCCCTCTTGGGCTGTCTCACCAGCCCACTAAGGGCTGGTGTGCCACCCTCAAGGCCTATGGGCTTCCCCAGGGTGGGTTGCCCCCCCGGTGAACTCCCGGAACCCATTCGTCATTCCCGGTACATTCCCGGTAACTCCGAAAACCTTCCGGTAATCAAATGAGGTCATCCTATATATCAATCTTCGTTTCCGGACCATTCCCGAAACCCTCGTGACGTCCGTGATCTCATCCGGGACTCCGAACAACATTCGGTAACAAACCATATAACTCAAATACGCATAAAACAACGTCGAACCTTAAGTGTGCAGACCCTGCGGGTTCGAGAACTATGTAGACATGACCCGAGAGACTCCTCGGTCAATATCCAATAGCGGGACCTGGATGCCCATATTGGATCCTACATATTCTACGAAGATCTTATTGTTTGAACCTTAGTGCCAAGGATTCATATAATCCCGTATGTCATTCCCTTTGTCCTTCGGTATGTTACTTGCCCGAGATTTGATCGTCAGTATCCGCATACCTATTTCAATCTCGTTTACCGACAAGTCTCTTTACTCGTTCCGTAATACAAGATCCCGCAACTTACACTAAGTCACATTGCTTGCAAGGCTTGTGTGTGATGTTGTATTACCGAGTGGGCCCCGAGATACCTCTCCGTCACACGGAGTGACAAATCCCAGTCTTGATCCATACTAACTCAACTAACACCTTCGGAGATACCTGTAGAGCATCTTTATAGTCACCCAGTTACGTTGCGACGTTTGATACACACAAAGCATTCCTCCGGTGTCAGTGAGTTATATGATCTCATGGTCATAGGAATAAATACTTGACACGCAGAAAACAATAGCAACAAAATGACACGATCAACATGCTACGTCTATTAGTTTGGGTCTAGTCCATCACTTGATTCTCCTAATGACGTGATCCAGTTATCAAGCAACAACACTTTGTTCATAATCAGAAGACACTGACTATCTTTGATCAACTGGCTAGCCAACTAGAGGCTTGCTAGGGACGGTGTTTTGTCTATGTATCCACACATGTAAATGAGTCTTCATTCAATACAATTATAGCATGGATAATAAACGATTATCTTGATACAGGAATTATAATAATAACTATATTTATTATTGCCTCTAGGGCATAATTCCAACATATTTGTCTTACCTTTAGCTCCTCGTTGGGTCCGACACTCTTACTTATCGAGAAAGGCTACAATTGATCCCCTATACTTGTGGGTTATCAGGTACCTTTGCTTGGAAGGGGTCAGAACCTCTGAGATGTAGTAGATTAGGCGTTGAGTCTTCAATGCTTTTCCTTGTTCTTTGCATTCCATAGTGAGGACGATGTTGAACACTTGATTTGTGGCTAAAATGTACAAGAGCAAAGGCTCTTGGCTGCCCAGAGCAACAAGCACCGATTGTGTGAAAAGCAAAGCTTTGAGTTCCTCGAATGGAGCTTGCGCTTCGTTTGTCCACTCGAACTTATCTAATTTATTCATCAATTGGTAGAGAGGTAGGCCCTTCTTGTCGAGCCTTGAGATGAACCTACTAAGGTCCACAAGGCCGCATGTGACCTTGTGTATGTCATGGAGATGTTCTGGTTGCTTCATTCGGACTATAGCGCCAATCTTATGTGGGTTTGTGTTAATCCGACATTCGGAAACGAGGAAACCGAGTAACTTGCGAGCTGGAACATCGAAAGTGCACTTGGCCAGATTAAGCTTTATTGTAAAGCAAAATAGGTTCGCAAAGGTTTCAGCGAGATCGACAAGGTGGTCAGAACCTTTCCTGGACTTGACCATGATGTCATCCATATGAGGCTCGATGTCTCACTAATTTTCTCTTGCAAACACTTCTATATCATGCACTGGAAAGTAGTGATACGTCTCCGTAGTAAGTACTTTTCCGAACTCTTTTGCCCTTGTTTTGGACTCTAATTTGCATGATTTGAATGGAACTAACCCGGCCTAACGATGTTTTCAGCAGAATTGCCATGGTGTTGTTTTTGCGCGGAAATAAAAGTTCTCGGAATGACCTGAAAATTTACGGAGAATTTTTCTGGAATTAAGGAAATATAATGGCGCAAGAATCAACGGAGGAAGTGGAGCCGTGAGCCCACAAGCCCACCAGACGCCCCCGTGGCCGCGCCTGGCAGGCTTGTGGAGCCCACGATGCTCCACCACCTCCAAATCCAGCTCTACTTAGTCCGTCTCGCCCGAAAAAAATGAAGGAGAAGAGTTAATCGCGTTTTACAATACGGAGGTGCCGCCACCTCCCGTTCTTCATCTGGAGGGTAGATCTGGAGTCCGTTCTGGGCTCCGGAGAGGGGAGATTGTCACCATCGTCATCATCAACCTTCCTTCATCGCCAATTCCATGATGCTCTTCACCGTTCGTGAGTAATCTCATTGTAGGCTTGCTGGACGGTGATGGGTTGGATGAGATCTATCATGTAATCGAGTTAGTTTTGACGGGGATTGATCCCTAGTATCCACTATGTTCTGAGATTGATGTTGCTACTGATGACCCACAAGTATAGGGGATCAATCGTAGTCCTTTCGGTAAGTAAGAGTGTCAAACTGAACGAGGAGCAGAAGGATCTGGCAAATGGTTTTCAGCAAGGTAATATGTGCAAGCACTGAAATTATCGGTAACCAGTGATTGTGTGGTGAGATGATTCGTAACAAGCAACAAGTAACAAAAGTAGCAACGGTGCAGCAAAGTGGCCCAATCCCTTTTGTATCAAGGGAGAAGCCTGGACAAAGTCTTATAGGAGGAAAAACGCTCTCGAGGACACACGGGAATTTCTGTCATGCTAGTTTTCATCATGTTCATATGATTCGCATTCGTTACTTTGATAGTTTGATATGTGGGTGGACCGGCGCTTGGGTAGTGCCCTTACTTGGACAAGCATCCCACTTATGATTAACCCCTCTCGCAAGCATCCGCAACTAGAAAAGAAGAATTAAGACAAAGTCTAACCATAGCATTAAACTAGTGGATCCAAATCAGCCCCTTACGAAGCAACGCATAAACTAGGGTTTAAGCTTCTGTCACTCTAGCAACCCATCATCTACTTACTACTTCCCAATGCCTTCCTCTAGGCCCATATAATGGTGAAGTGTTATGTAGTCGACGTTCACATAACACCATTAGAGGAAAAACAACATACAACACATCAAAATATCGAACGAATACCAAATTCACATGACTACTATTAGCATGACTTATCCCATGTCCTCAGGAACAAAAGTAACTACTCACAAAGCATAATCATATTCATGACCAGAGAGGTAATGAGTAGCATCAAGGATCTGAACATAAACTCTTCCACCAAATAATCCAACTAGCATCAACTACAAGGAGTAATTAATACTACTAGCAACCTTACAAGTACCAATTAGAGTCGTGAGACGGAGCTTGGTTACAAGTGATGAACTAGGGTTTGGAGATGAGATGGTGCTGATGAAGATGTTGATGGTGACGAGTCCCCTCCGATGAGAGGAGTGTTGGTGATGACGATGGCAACGATTTCCCCCTCCGGGAGGGAAGTTTCCCCGGCAGGATCGTCCTTCCGGAGCTCTAGATTGGTTCTGCTCAAGTTCCGCCTCGTGGCGGCGGAGAATCCACGAAAAAGCTCCACCCTCATTTTTTCCTGGACGAAACCCTTTATATAGCAAAAGAGGGGGGCCAATGGGCCACCAGGGTGCCCACAAACCCTGTAGCCGCCACCAGGGGGGAGGCGGCGGCTACCAATATTTTTTATATATTCCCAAAAAATTCCATGTTGATTTTCAGGGCATTTGGAGTTGCGCAGAATATAGGACTCAGACTTGCTCCTTTTCCAGTCCAAAATTCCAGCTGCCGGTATTCTCCCTCTTCAAATAAACCTTGCAAAATAAGAGAGAATAGGCATAAGTATGGTACCACAAAGTATAATAACAGTCCATAAAGCGAAAATGGTCAACATGAAAGCATGATGCAAAATGGACGTATCATGCACCTAGTCATCCTAGAAAGAAGAAGAAAGATGATAGGAACCTGCACGCTAGCAACCCTGTTGCTGCTACACCTGAGAGTCCAAACGATGTGTGTGTCTCTGATGCTGAAACACAATCTGGTGATGAACATGAGCCTAAAGATGATATCAATAGTGATGTTCATGATGATGCTCAACCTAGCAATGATAAGGATGTGGAGATTGAACCTGTTGATCTTGATAACCCACAGCCTAAGAATAGAAGATACGATAAGAATGACTTCACTGCTAGGAAGCATGGTAATGAAAGGGAGCCATGGGGTCAGAAACCCATGCCCTTTCCTCCCAAATCATCCAAGAAAAAAGATGATGAGGATTTTGAGCCATTTGTTGAAATGATTAGACCTGTCTTTCTGCAAATGCGTTTGACAGATATGCTCAAAATTTCTAAGTATGCTAAGTACATGAAAGATATTGTGACTAATAAGAGGAGGATACCTGATGTTGATATTTCCACCATGCTCGCTAATTATACCTTCAAGGGTGGAACTCCTAAGAAACTAGGTGATCTCGGAGTGCCCAGTATACCTTGCACCACTAAAGGCAACTACGTTAGAACTGCTTTATGCGACCTTGGAGTCGGTGTTAGTGTTTTGCCTCTCTCTCTCTCTTTATCGTAGACTTGAATTGGACAAGTTGACACCCACTGAAATCTCTCTGCAAATGGCCGACAAATCAACTGCTTTCCCTATCGGCATTTGCGAGGATGTGCCTGTTGTGGTTGCTAACGTTACTATCTTAACAGACTTTGTTATTCTGGATATTCCCAAGGACGATGCAATGGCGGTCATCCTTGGAAGACCCATTTTAAACACTGCAGGGGCTGTTATAGATTGCAACAAAGGCAATGTCACTTTCCATGTCAACGGTAATGAGCACACGATGCACTTTCCGAAGAAACAATATCGAGTACATTGCATCAATGCTATCGAAAAACTTCATCGATTCTTATTGGGAGCTTTGAATGCCCTATTCCTCCTGTTAAGATGAAGTATGATTTGCTTGTTGGGGAGATACACATCCCCATTGAGGTGACCTAGTGACTATTCAAAAATTCTCCGTTCTCTTTTGCGATTCGAAAAAGTTTGTCAAGGAGACTTGATCAATCTCATTGACGGATTTCTTTCGATGACCATGAGATGGATGAATCGAGGAGTCACAAACCTCTGTTCCAAGCTTTCACCTTCAGTTGCTTAGAAGAAAAATGATAGATTTAGTTTAGTTTTCCCTGTTTTCTGCTTTTAGCGTCTCGTGGAAAAGTACCCCAAAAATAAAAGTTCTCTGAACATCCTGAAAATCAAGTATGATTTTTTCTGGAATTTTTGAAAAATACTGAGACGAAGAGCTAGTCTGGGGGCTGCACCAGTGGGCCATAAGCCCTAGAGGCGTGGGCACCCCCCTGGCCGCGCCTACCAGGCTTGTGGGGCCCACGTGCACCCCCTCCACTCATTCTAGCTCCCATCTGCTTCTCCTACCTCCAGAAAAAATCGTTTCACAGCTCAAACCCGTGTTCTTGCTCTTCTTGCTGGGATTTTCGATCTCCTTGCTCAAAGCACCATTCTCTGAACTGTTTTGGGGAAATTACTCCTTGGTAAGTGACTCCTCCATTGGTCCAATTATTTTTTGCTCTAGTGCCTTATACTTCGCGTATTTTTGCTGCCTTGGTGACCCTGTTCTTGAGCTTTGCATGCTAATTTTAGCTGGTCCCAAGTAGTTTTGATGCGTAATATGGCCTCTAGGCACTTGTGGGAGTAGTTTCTATGAGTTTTGTTGAACCTTGTTCACTTTTCCTTTGGGTCACTGAAAATTTCAGAAAAGTAAGATGTTCAGGAGAAACTATCATGGTGGTTCCTCAAGCAAGAGAGGTCCCCGTCTTGCGATTCGGGAACCCGATCCTTACCAACCGAGGAACGCACAGGTACAACCATGTGAATGGCCTTCTGATGAATTCATGATTGAGGCGGGTTTCAAAGACGAGTTTGATACACTTGTTCACAACGTCGGACTCAAAGAATTCATCTCCGATATACGTGAACATTATGTTGCTCTCACTGCCTCTTTTGTTCGTAGATTCAAATTTTCAGTTGGCCGTGATACATCTGTACTGTTTGATCTCTATGACAAATCGTATACCATATATTTAGAGGATTTCAATAGAATTTGCAAGATACCTATTTGGGTTAGTCTCAATGATCCTCCTAAATCTTCGGTTAGAGATTTTTTTTCTCTGGTATAACTGTTGGAGAAACTAGAGATATTTCACAGGCTACCATTGGGAGCATTCATTTTCCTGCCTTGCATTACTTTGCCCTCTTCATAGGCAGATGCATTAATGGCAAGATTGAGCATTGCCACCTCTGGGCACCCGACCTTAGTATTCTTAAGAGCGCAGTTACGGGTGATAGAAGTTTCAACATGGGAGCTATTATAGCAAGGAGGCTGAATAATAATGCTAATGAAGGGGATTTCTTCGGTGGGATCTATGCCACCCGCATAGCAAATTTTCTTGGAGTACCTATCCGCGAAGGAGATCCCCTGCTCCATACAACTTTCCTTGATCGCATTGCTTTGACACGCTATCAGTTCCTTGAGAGGGATGATGAATCCCTCCTATAACGTTTGATATTTAACAGACAACGTGTTTTCCATATTACCCTTCCTGCTCCTGCCTTCTTTGAATTTCAGGTAAAACGGAGATATTACATAACCAGAGAAGAGGCAGAGGAGTATGAGAGGGAGGCAAAGGCTGCTCGTCTCCGTGAGGCAGCTATTCAGGCAGTGGCTGCAGCGCTCCCGTACAACCCTCATTATGATTTTGGGTATCGCCCAGACCATCCTTGGGAGTAGACCAACTTAGGCCAAAAGCCTAAGCTTGGGGGAGTACGTGTTTCTCACCGACTTTACATTCTTGCTTATGCTTTCACTTTGTTTGTCGGTGTTCACACTTTGCCACTGTATCATCCATGCTAGTTTATTTTCTTTTTCTCGTTTTCTTTTCGTGTGTTTTTCTAGTTTGAGAAAACCCAAAAAGATTTTCTTGTTCTTCTTTTGCTTTTTGGGAGCTTTCCCGTGTAAATAGTTTTATTTTTCTTTGGGTCAAGGTAGAAGACCATGGTTACAATGTTTAGTGTCTCTTGCATGCATACCTGTTTGGCTGTCATAGAGCCATATTACTTTGTCTTCTCCTTTGTGTTTGCCTGCAGATTCCAGCGTAGTCCAATGCACGAGCACTCTTATTATTTATCACATCGTTCGGTCGTGCAAGTGAAAGGCAATAATGACGATATATGATGAAGTGACTGAGCCTGGAAAAGCTGGTATGAACTCAATCTATTTGGTTTTTGTAAATATGACTAGCTCATTGTTCCTAGTTCAGCTTTGTTGTGAGAGAAACATGTTTGCAATGACAACTTAGAGATCATAGTTTCTGATGCCATGCTTAATTAGCTAGGAGATTATAATGGTTTGTCTTGGATGCCGACATGAATCTTGAGATGACTATGATGTAGTATGATATGATGGGATCCTCCTTTGAATGTTTCAAGTGGCTTGACTTGGCGCATGTTCACGCATGTAGTTGAAACAAAATCAACATAGCCTCTATGATATTCATGTTCATGGTGATTTATGTCCTACTCATGCTTGCACTCAATGTTAGTTAATCTCAATGCATTTTGATGACTGTTGTCGCTCTCTAGTTGGTCGCTTCCCAGTCTTTTGCTAGCCTTCACTTGTACTAAGCAGGAATACTGCTTGTGCATCCACTTCCATAAACCCAAAGTTGTTCCTTATGAGTCCACCATACCTACCTATATGCGGTATCTAGCTGCCGTTCCAAGTAAATTTGCATGTGCCACTCTCTAAATCTTCAAGAAATAATCTGTTTTGCATGCCCGAACCGCTCATGTGGTGACAGGGGGCTATTAGTATCTTCCATGCTAGGCGTGTTATCCTCGATATGTGTTTATTCACTGTCATTCACGAGAAAGGGGCCGGTAATTGGAATTCCCAGTTCCATGCTCAAATCGAAAAGATAATTGCAAACAAAACTCCCCCTAGATTGATGTTGGTATGGACAGTACCCGAGGATTCGGCTAGCCCTGGAGTGTGATTGATTGGTGGTGGGGGAGTCAAAACTTTACTTTTCTGTTTGGGAACCTCCTATAGCATGTGTAGCGTGGAAGATGTTGAAAACTCTTAGTCATTGCGTTGACAATGAAAACATGCCACCCAAAATTATTATCTCTGTTATCAAAGCTTGAGCTGTGGCACCTCTGCAAATCAATGCTTCCCTCTGCGAAGGGCCTGTCTATTTATGTTCCTGTTGAGTCATCCTCTTCTTATAAAAGCACCAATTAGAGAGCACCTCTGTCATTTTTATGCTTTTCTTTTAACTGTGTTGAGTATGACTGTGACTGGATCTTCTTTGCCATGATTTACAATGATTAGTCAGCCCTTGGTCTTTGAAGGTGCTGTGCATTTATGTTTTGCGGTCTTAGAAAGAGCTAGCGAGATACCATCTGTTTGTGCTGCTTCATGATTGTTTTGATCGAAGTGTTGACGTTTGAGACTTATTATTATTTGCTCGCTAGTTGATTATGCCATTGATATGAGTTTACCGTGAAACCTAGATGTCATTTTCTTATGTGGTTTGCTTATGATCTTGCTGAAATTATGGTTATGAGTTAGACATAGTTGCAACAACAAGATCAAACAGAATTCTTCAAAGTTTTTCTTTTGTCTCTTTCAGTTTGTCAACTGAATTGCTTGAGGACAAGAAAGGCTTTAAGCTTGGGGGAGTTGGTACGTCTCTGTCGTATCTACTTTTTCGAACTCTTTTGCCCTTGTTTTGGACTCTAATTTGCATGATTTGAATGGAACTAACCCGGACTAATGCTGCTTTCAGCAGAATGTTCATGGTGTAGTTTTTGCGCAGAAATAGAAGTTCTCGGAATGACCTGAAAATTTACGGAGAATTTTTCCGGAATTAATGAAAAATACTGGCGCAAGAATCAGCAGAGGAAGTGGAGCCGTGAGCCCACAAGCCCACCAGGCGCGGCCCCCCCCCCGGCCGTGCCTGGTAGGCTTGTGGAGCCCATGACGCTCCACCGCCTCCAAATCCAACTCTATTTAGTCCGTCTCTCCCGGAAAAAAATCAAGGAGAAGAGTTCATCGCGTTTTATGATACGGAGGCGCCGCCACCTCGTGTTCTTCATCTGGAGGGCAGATCTGGAGTCCGTTCTCGGCTCCGGAGAGGGGAGGTCGTTGCCATCGTCATCATCAACCTTCCTTCATCGCCAATTCCATGATGCTCTTCACCGTTCGTGAGTAATCTCATCGTAGGCTTGCTGGATGGTGATGGGTTGGATGAGATCTATCATGTAATCGAGTTAGTTTTGACGGGGATTGATCCCTAGTATCCACTATGTTCTGAGATTGATGTTGCTACTAGTTTGCCATGCTTAATGCTTGTCACTAGGGCCCGAGTGCCATGATTTCAGATCTGAACCTATTATGTTGTCACCAATATAAGTGAGTTTTAGATCATTTCTTGCAAGTTGTAGTCACCTACTATGTGTTATGACCCGGCAACCCCGGAGTGACAATAGCCGGAACCACTCCCGGAGATGACCATAGTATGAGGAGTTCATGTATTCACCAAGTGTTAATGCGTTGGTCCGGTTCTTTATTAAAAGGAGAACCTTAATATCTCTTAGTTTCCATTAGGACCCCGCTGCCACAGGAGGGATGGACAATAGATGTCATGCAAGTTCTTTTCCCTAAGCATGTATGACTATATACGGAATACATGCCTACATTAGATTGACGAACTGGAGCTAGTTACTTATCTCTCCGTGTTATAACTGTTGCATGATGAATCACATCCGGCATAATCATGCATCACCGATCCAATGCCTACGAGTCTTTTACTACTGGTCCTTGCTACGTTACTTTGCCGCTGCTGCTGTCACTGTTGCTACTGCCGTTACTTTGCTGCAGATACTAAATCTTTCAGGTGCGGTTGAATTGACAACTTAACTGCTAATACTTGAGAATATTCTTTGGCTTCCCCTTGAGTGGAATCAATAAATTTGGGTTGAATACTCTACCCTCGAAAACTGTTGCGATCCCCTATAGTCGTGGGTAATCAAGTAGCTCCAGCATTTTTCAGTCCGAATGCCATAGTGATATAGCAGAAACACCCAAATGGGGTGCTGAAGTCCGTTTTCACACATTCGGATCTGGTGGTACCCGGAGTACACATCCAGGGAAGACAGGCATTCACATCCGGCAATAGAATATACTATCTAATCTATGCGGGGCATGGGAAAATGATATTTCGAGCAGGTCCGGTTGATGTGCTTGAAATGATACACATTCGGAGGGAATTATTCTTCTTTGGCACCATGACGATGTTGGCGAGCCACTCGGAGTGGTACACCTCTCGGATGAACTCGGCTGCTAAGAGCTTGGAGATCTCCTCTCCAATCACCTTGTGTTTCTGTGTGGAAGAATGGCGAAGGTAATCTTTGACATGCTTGATCTTCGGTCGACACAGATTCCATGCTCACCCTGTTCCGTGGGAACACCCGGCATGTCAGAAGGCTTCCATGCAAAGACTTCCTCGTTCTCACGGAGGAATTGGATGAGGTCAACTTCCTATTTCTCGCCAATAGTCATGGAGATGTTGGTCGCCGCTGCACTCAGATCTGACGGATGGATATGGACTAGCTTTTTCTCCTCGTTGACTAGAAAGTGGATTTCGCAGCTGACTTCTTCGCCCAAATAGATCAGCCGCATCAATAGTCTTCTTATACTCGTCCAGTTCAGTGACCGCTATCTCCTCAGCAACAACGTGAGAGCCTTTCTCGAGGCACTCTTCAGCGATCTTCCGATTGCTTGTGAAGGTGATCATGCCTTTTGGAGCGGACATCTTGAGTTTGAGATACACGTAATATGATCGGGCCATGAAGCGTATGTAGGTGGGCCTACCCAGGATGGCATGATATGCACTACGGAAGCCCACCACCTCAAAGGTTAGTCGATCCTTCCGGTAGTTCTTTTCGCTGCTGAAAATGACGTTCAGAGCGATTTGATCGAGTGACCTTGCTTTCTTCCCGGGGATGACCCCGTGGAATTTCATGTTACTCTTGCTCAGTCGAGAGGGATGTCCATTGCATTTAGTGTGGGCTTATAGAACCGCTTACAAAAACCCTATGGCTATGTCTCTTTATAAAATGGTTTATGGTAAAGCATGTCACATACCTCTAGAGCTAGAACATAAAGCTTATTGGGCAATTAAAGAACTTAACTATGATTTCAAACTTGCTGGTGAAAAGAGGTTATTTGACATTAGCTCACATGATCAATGGAGAACCCAGGCCTACGAGAATGCCAAGTTGTTTAAAGAAATGGTTAAGAGATGGCATGATAGAAGGATACAAAAGCGTGAATTTAATGTAGGTGATCATGTCTTGCTATACAACTCTCGTTTAAGATTTTTTGCAGGAAAACTTCTTTCTAAATGCGAAGGTCCTTACATTATTGACGAAGTATATAGTACCAGTGCCATGAAGATCAACAACGCCGAAGGCACAAATTTGAAGGTGGTAAATGGGCAAAGAATCAAACATTATATCTCAGGTACTCCCATAAATGTTGAAACTAATATTATCAATACCATAACTCCGGAAGAGTACATTAGGGAGACCTATTAGAACGTCTCGGTCCTCAAAAATAATAGGTATGGCTACGGTAAGCAAACCGACTCCAAAACGTTTTCAATGACAATTTTGATCAGTTTTGGAATATTTAAAAAATCTGGAAACTTTAAAGGAGTCCGAAGTGTGCACGAGGAGGCGACAAGCCAGGGGGGCGCGACCTACCCCCTGGCCGCGCCCTACAGGCTTGTGGCCACCACGTGCACCCTCTGGACTCTATTTTCTTGTAGAATACTCATCCGGGTCGGGAAAAATTCATTATATAATATCCCGAAGGTTTTGACCTCTGTATCTCGACAATATCTCTGTTTTCGTTTTGAGCTGTTTCTGCAGCAGATTTAGAGTAAGATGTCGTCCCAAGATTGCGATGGGGAGAGCTATGTATCACATTATCTTGCCAATCCCAAGATCTACGGGGACGTAGATCCCTATGTATTGTGCTCGGAGGAGGAACGGGAGATATGCAAGTATGTGAAAGAAAGCTCGGACAAAGAGGAGATTCCCCTGCCTCGACCTGAAGATATGCATGTGGAGTTCAACAAGTCGAGTCTCCCAAATACAAGGAGAAAACCCAAGGTTCTATTTATCCCTTCTAGTTTTCTGCAGGAGAGCAAGGGTGAATTATGTCAAAGGATATTGAGGCTGAGCTGGAAGTAGACGATCTGAGGGAACACAATTTCATGCTTAAGTGGAAACTCGATAAGATTTCAACCTCACCACAACTCCAACATCACCACCTCCGAAGAAAGACAACTGAACACATGGGTATGGGCACTCCCCTTGGCTCGTGCCAAGCTTGGGGGAGGTGCCCCTGTATCGTATCACCATCACACCTTTTTTACTTTTTGTAGCGACCCGACTCAAAACGAGTCAAGCCTCTGTGTATCTGTGCCATCCCTGGATCAGTATGCTGGCACACTCAGTACATAAATGTATATATCAAAGTGCAATCACATGTAAATAGCGTAAAACTGATATATACCTTAAATATCTCAGCGGAAACAGTCAAGGGAGCAGAGTCCCAAATAACACCAACGGCAGGTTGAGTGCGGACCGTAACCCTGAATCGTACTCTTACTCGTCGAGGAAAATATCTGCAACATAAGACGTTGCAACCGTGTAGGTCAGCATATTGAATATGCCGGCAAGTCACAAAATAGAGGGGTAAAATATCATCTATACTATATGCATATATGGCAGGTGGGGCTGTAAGTTTTTAGCGAAAAGCAAAGTTTTATCCTACATCAAGAGAGGGGCTAAAAGCAAAATATTACTACGTAGTTGGTTGTTAATGAGATGGTTCCGCCAACCAGTTCTCATACCCAAGGTATCAATATTACCGTTTGTAACATCCCAAATTTTTGGAATGTTAATATAATTATAAGATTGTTTGTTTGTTTGATTGAGTGACTGAAACTTGAGTGGAGTTGAAACTTTTCAAAAAAACTTTTGAATGAGAGGGAATAAAATGACTTTCCCCTTCCCTGGTAAATTCAAATTCATCCAATTAAAAGCAATGAGAGAAGATGACATGACCTCTTCAACTATAAATAATTTGAACGGAGTTTGCATTTGAATCCTTTCAAATATTTGCCCTTGCTTCTATATTTTTCTTCCCCGAGAAATACCCTGAAAATAATTCTTGCCAAGCAAGAAAGAGAGGAGGAACATGACCCTCCAAACCGGGGATATTCCTTTGAAATATTTGGACCATAAAACCCAAGGTTTATTTGAAAAATATTTGCAAAAAGAAAATAAACCAATTTAGGGATTTTCTAAAAAACATTTTTTTTGAAGTATTTATTTTGGTAGTGGGAAAATGCCCATCGTTTTGGATTTATTTTTCTGAAAATTTTAATATATTATACCCCTATATTCCGAGGATATTCTATTTCCTTTTAATCGTATTAATTTCTGTTTTAATAAAAAGGGAAAGAGATCTCTTATTTTAGGAATGTACTTGGACCACGTTAGGAAACGCATGAGGCCCAGATACCCCTTCTTCTTCCTCCTCTCGTTCCCTTCCTTCCCAGGCAATGGGAGAAGCTTCCTGGAAGCTTCCCTCCCCCGATTCGCGAGATATGTTGCCTCCCCTCGCCTCCCACCACCCCTATAAGAGAGCCCCGACTCTCCTCGTTCCATTTTCCCCATCACCTCGCCTTCTCCCTGCTTGTAGCCACGACACCACCATCCTCATCTTCCTGTCAAGAACGGAGTACAGTAGGTCTCGTGGCGCTTCCCCATCACCCGTGCCGAGCCTCTCCAGCGCCCCACCCCCTGCCGTGCTACTCCTCTGCCGATTCCCCACCCTGCCGGCGACCTCCCCACCTCGCCGGAGCAGTCACCTCGCCGGAGTTCTTCCTCTCTGTCACCCATGGTGAGCTTCATAGAAATCCCGTCACAGTTTTTTTTTCCAGAAAAAGAGCAAACTTATAAAATTCACATCTATTAGTCTATAACTCTGAATTAGGTGATTCTTTTTTGCATTGGATCACAAATTTTATGTAGTTTCTGCACATATATAATTTGTCTATGTTTGGATTTATAAAATTTGAATTAGATCAGATTTGGTTTAAATCTTGTTTTGCTTATTCTGGAAGTTAAAAAATAGATTTTAATTTAATTATTTTTGCTGCTGTTTCCTAGTGATCATATCTTTCAGTAGTTTAAGTTTCAAATTTTTTTAAATAACTTTACTTGGGGTTTTTACCAAAATAGATTCTGTTTTAGTTCTTTTAGGATTATGGCTATTTCTTTTTCTATAATTGTTTTTAAATTATTTTCTTTTACATTTCAGAAAGTTTATGTTTAGTTTATGTTCGTTAAACAGTAGGTTCTCAACAAATTTTTATTTTTATTTTTATTTGTTATCATGAAATCAATTCTGGTTCTCTAATAACTTGCAATTGATTTCTCTACTGTTTCAACTCCCTTTTGAAAATACTTTCAAAATAGTTTTATGTAAAATACTTTATTTTATCTTGGTTAAATTTATATCTTAGTTCTCTATTATTGAATGTTTTATTTTCAGTTAGAACAAAAAAAACTATTTAGTGTTTCATGTAGTAGAACACTCCTAGTTTTAGTTGAAGTTTCTTTTGGATTCTTATTTGCTCTCTCTTTTGTTTTGATTGCTAGAATGCTTGCTAGTATGAGTGCTTATGTGAATGATATGTTTGTTATATAGATTTCATCGGAGAGTGACGAATAGTCTATCAAGTTATTTCTCGAGAATGATAATTCTTCTTCGTCAACATCACCAGGCAAGTCATTTGATCATGTCTCACCTATGTTTTATGCATCGTAGTTCTACCATCCTATGCCCAATTGCATGATGAGTAGGTACTCGGAAATTATGGTTACATATTGTAGTATCATGTGGTCGGCACCCAACAACCCCGTTACTTGGCCCGGGACGACAAATTTCATATTGCTATCCTTGAGTAGACGGGATTCTGGTTGAGAGTTTATCACGAGTGATGCGAGAATAATTTAATAACCAAGACCGGTTAAGTCAAGACTTTTCAAGACCTCGTGATGCAATGCAACTCTGGGTGAAGGACGGTTGATCGGCTCCCTGGAGAAACCAGTGGATGACCCGGTATGCTGGAGACGTGCCATGACATCTTGCGGAAAGCTTCACCCAGGCTCAAAGAGACGGACGGATAGTTTCAAGACCCAAGGCTTACCTGCACAGCCACAAGTCATTATGGGCTCTGGCTTGGTTGGACAACGTGGCGACTCTGGACAGGCGGTGCCAGCAGATGTAGAAGAACGGTAGGATTGGATGGGCACCGACAAGGATTCAGAGGGACCCGTTGAAAGACCATGTTTTGATCATCCGGTCTTCAAACACCCTGAAGTGCGAGGACATACACGGAGGCGATCAAATCTTGTGGGGAACGTGTGCAAAACTCTGCAGAGTACTCAAACCTAATTGATTAGCCGTGTCCACTGTCATGGACAACTTGAGCCAAAGGAACTGAAGTTATCTGAAATTCTCAACACCATTATAAATACTTGATGAGGGTAATATTGATAACTTGGCTATGAGAACTGATTGGCGGAACCATCTCATTAACAACCAACTACGTAGTAATATTTTGCTTTTAGCCCCTCTCTTGATGTAGGATAAAACTTTCCTTTTCGCTAAAAACTTACAGCCCCAGCTGCCATATATGCATATAGTATAGATGATATTTTACCCCTCTATTTTGTGACTTGCCGGCATATTCAATATGCTGACCTACACGGCTGCAACGTCTTATGTTGCAGATATTTTCCTCGACGAGTATGAGTACGATTCAGGGTTACGGTCTGAACTCAACCTGCCGTTGGTCTTACTTGGGACTCCACTCCCTTGAGTGTTTCCGCTGAGATATTTAAGGTATATATATATCAGTTTTACACTATTTACATGTGATTGCACTTTGATATATACATTTATGTACTGTGTGTGCCAGCTTACTGATCTAGGGATGGCACAGATACATAGAGGCTTGACTCATTTTGAGTCGGGTCGCTACACTTTTCTTCATTTTTCCTCGTTCGATCCTTTTGGTTATATCTTGATCTAGTAGAATAAAGTTTTAGTGTGATCTAGTTTTGAATTTTCATTTTTCTCCCCCCTATGTAAGCAAGTCCAAGAGTTATACGATAAAGAGTAGTTTTGAATTGAGGTCTTTGCTTGCTTGCTATGGCCATGAGAAAAAGAAATAGAAAGAAGTATAGAATAAAAGCAATAGAGCATACATAATGATCTTATGGGGAGTGATGACTTCACATATAAAAAGTATGTTGATTGAATTTTTTTGTGAGTTGACAAACAAAGCTATTGGTCATTGTTGCAATTAAAAGGAAGTAATAAAGAAAGAGAGGTTCACATATAAATATATTATCTTAGACATCTTTATGATTGTGAGCACTCATTAAAATATTATATGCTAAAAGGTTGATGTTGGCCAAGGAAGACAACATAATGAGTTATGTTTGCTTATTTCCGAATAGAAGTTATATGGTTGTAGATCCTTCAACATGTGTCGCTTGCTTCCACCTCATATTATCCAGAAACTCCTGCACGAAGTAGAGATACTACTTGTGCATTCAAAAACCTTTAACCCAGTTTTGCCTTGAGAGTCCACCATACCTACTTATGTATTGAGTAAGATCCTTCAAGTAAGTTGTCATCGGTGCAAGCAATAAAAATTGCTCCTTAAATATGTGTGATTTATTAGTGCGAGGAAAATAAACTTTATACGAACTTGTGATATAGAAGAAATAAAAGTTATGGGCTGCATAATAAAGTTCTTTATCACAAGGGGCAATACAAAGTGACGTTCTTTTGCATTAAGAGATTGTGCATCCAACTATAAAGGCGCATGACAACCTCTGCTTCACTTTGCGAAGGGCCTATCTGTTACCTTTACTTTCTATTACTCACCTTTATGTAAGAGTCGTGGTGATATTCACCATTTCCTTTATTTTGCCTTTATCTTTTGGCAAGCGTCATGTGTTGGGGAATGATCTAGACAAATATATCCACTCGGACGTGAGTGATCATGAGTTATTATTGTTGACATTACCCTTGAGGTAAATAGTTGGGAGGCAAAACTATAAGCCCCTATCTTTCTTTGTGTCCGATTGAAGCTTTGATCTCATAGGTACCGCGTGAGTGTTAGCAATTACGAAAGACTATAATATGATTGAGTATGTGGATTTGCTTTACAAGCTCTTATATTGACTCTTTCCTACGTTGCGATAAATTGGAATTGCCTCAGTGACTGAAATTATAGTTTGTTAGTTCTTGATGCATATTTTGCCTTGTGAATGAATTGTTACTCTAGTATAAGATATTATTTGTCAATATGTGTTGTTGTTCTAAAGATAATCATGATGCCTTCATGTCCGTATTTTATTTTATCGACACCTCTATCTCTAAACATGTGGGCATATTTATTGATCTCGGCTTTCGTTTGAGGACAAGTGAGGTCTAAGCTTGGGGGAGTTGATACGTCCATTTGGCGTCATGCTTTTATATCAATATTTATTGCATTATGGGCTGCTATTACACATTATGGTACAGTACTTATGCCTTTTCTCTCTTATTTTACAAGGGTTACATGAAGAGGGAGAATGCCGGCAGGTGGAATTCTAGACTAGAAAAGGAGCAAATATGAGAGAGCTATTCTGCACTGCTCCATAAGTCCTAAAAAGTTACGAAGAATTGTTTTGGAATATATAAAAAATAATGGGCGAAAGAAGTACCAGAGGGGACCCACCAGGTGGCCAAAAGCCAGGGGGCTCGACCTACCCCCCTGACCGCGCCTTGCAGCCTTGTGGGCCCCCTAGCAGGCCTCCGGTGCCCATCTTCTTCTGTACGAAGGGTTTTGACCTGGAAAAAATCATATCAGACGTTTCAGCACGCGACGCCGCCGTCTCGAGGCGGAACTTCATCAGAAGCAATCTAGAGCTCCGACGGAGCTATTCTGCCGGGGAAACTTCCCTCCCGGAGGGGGAAATCGAATCCAACGTCATCACCAACGATCCTCTCATCGAGAGGGGGTCAATCTCCATCAACATCTTCATCAGCACCATCTCCTCTCCAAACTCTAGTTTATCTCTTGTATCTGATCTTTGTCTCAAAACCTCAGATTGGTACCTGTGGGTTGCTAGTAGTGTTGATTACTCTTTGTAGTTGATGCTAGTTGGTTTATTTGGTGGAAGATTATATGTTCATATCCTTAATTAATCTTTGTAGTTGATGCTAGTTGGTTTATTTGGTGGAAGATTATATGTTCAGATCCTTAATTAAGAACAGTAAAACTACACCTAATCCCTGCCCTCTCAGCGCTTAGCATTTTCAGCCGTCCATTTTCGCGATCTGAGAATTTTTGGCCATCATATTTACTGTTTAGATCAATCTGATCAGTAGTATGTTGAATCTAGCCCATCTGTCGTGTGGGCTGCTGCTACATGGGCCGAAACCAACGCCTCTGGTGCATTGGGCCTTCCGCCAGCCGGCCCACTTCTGGGATGAGCGATCGCGTGATCCACTCGCGAACCCCCACCGAATCCAATCCGTTCGAGGTTGAGGGAGCGAGAACGCATCGTCTCCAGTCCAGAATCCAGTCGCCGACAGGAGCACCGATGCGGCCGAGCCGCAGAGAGGAGCGTCGATGGGCCGGTTCTATCCAGGGAT
Organism: Hordeum vulgare subsp. vulgare; assembly: GCF_904849725.1. Lineage (NCBI taxonomy): Eukaryota > Viridiplantae > Streptophyta > Magnoliopsida > Poales > Poaceae > Hordeum > Hordeum vulgare. The sequence continues at coordinate 446,843,925 of NC_058522.1, forward strand.
CGAGTCTCTCTCGCACGAGCAAAGATGGCACCCCCGGCAAACACCAGTGCACATCTTCTCTCATTCCCTTGCTCAGATCGATTTCCTCAAGTACGACACCAACGACGGGGAAGGATGCTGCCACTGGATCCATTCCCCATGGATTCAGCCCAACTCCCTAATTCCCCTCTGTTTTTTGGCTTGCAGGTCATCACGAACAGGAAGCGAAGAGCCTTCTCCTATAGCATGGGAGGCGATTGGGATGGAGCCGTCGCCGCCATCGTGCCCCGTGACTCTGGTTCCCTAATAACTTCGCAACTCTGTGGTATTTATCCTCACCCGGTGCCTCATTCTTTCTCTCAACTGCGATTTCTAGGTGTTGTGTGTGTACTCTCCTGATGATTTTGAGGAGGAATCTCCCCTGCTTGACAAAGTGTGACATGGTTGAATCAGGAACTTTAATAATTTTGGTCCAATCTATTACTATAGTTCTTGATCCACCCAAGAGAGCATATGTTGTTTGGGTAATGAAAGGGATTATGAGCAAAGGAGTGTGATCCTTACACCTCTCACTTGGATGGATCTGTGTTGATCTATTTGTGTGTGGCTTTCCACTTCACCATCCTCTCGGGCATGAGTCCTGGCTCGAGCTTAGTGTTTTTTTCCTGATTCAAATGAAAGGAAGGCTAAAGGCTGATTTAGTAAAATATTGTGGTAGTCACGAGGACATGAGGCAAGAGGTAACCTGGTGCGTAGATAGACAATTAGACTGTATTTTTTATTTCAGACGAAATACATATTATTACAAAGACCAACAAAAATGATGGCATCATAGATAGACGATTGCTGGGTAAAGTAAGGAATCATGAATAGACTACCAATTTATTTTATAAGCAGTACAAAGAAACGCTAGAGGATATCTATGGAGTGTATAGAGAAAATCAAATATATGATAGAAACTATGAAGAAATGAAACTTTGGAAATATCTGACAGTCCAGAGAAGAAACACAAGAAGATAGATTATGCCTTTACCTTAGACCATGTAGCAACACAAAAAACTTGCTCTATATTTTTCTGAATGCTTGCCTTTTCTTTAGATGATGTCATCATACAGAACACAGTTGGCTTGTGTTCTGTTAGAAACATGGCAACGGTGAACCAAATGATTTTAGAAGGACTATACAAAGAAGTATTGAGCATACAAAGGTAATCTATTGTAGTGGTAATGATTTTCTTAGAGTGGGTGGTATGTTTTCTTCTTAGGAACCTACTGTAGTGTAATGCCATGAAAATGCATGTAAAAATTATATAATAATATAGTCTTTATATTGTATCATTGTTTAGTGCTCACTTTGTGTGTTCTGCAATCATATTTGGTGGAAGATCGATGATGATTGCTATGCATCCACTGAAAGAACAAAAATTTCCATTGATTCAGTAGCTGATGTCATGGCAAGAACAATTACATGTTACATTCCTTTCATATAATTGAGTTTGCAATGTATGACCAAGTGCGGCTCCTTCTAACATCTTTATTATGTTGTAGAACTACCAAGAAGGAAGGGGGCTCTCAGTCAGCATTTGCTCGCCGATCCTCTTGTCTTCTTTCTGAAAATAACCGACTGATTGACTCTTGCAAACTCTTGTTGACCGCTCCAAAGTTTCCTTTGGATAAGCAGTTCTCTAGAACTTCCGGCCCATGAGTCAGGAAATGTGATGCAGACCAAATTAGACATGAGAACGTACAGTTGTAATATATATGGTTGTGTCAGAGGCCTTGGAAGAGGTGTGGTCTGCATAGGCTTGTCCTCGCCGCAGTGGTAGGAACAGTAGGATAAGCTGAAAAATATAGAATGAAGACATCATGTATGATCAGTAACTCATTTGAGTATGTGAAATGAAGTAGAAGTCAAGTGTTCCACTGAAAATAGAAATGAAATAATTTTATGCTTATTTAAAGATATTTATATCATTCTACCGAATTCTATCGAAGGTGGTCTATTTAGTTGCCTCAATCCCTACATGTGCTTGTATGGTATTTAGTATATCATTTATTTCATTTCCTAACTAATTGAAATCCTTGTTAGCTCTCTTCTCCATGAATGTGATGCACTCCACAAGAAATGCCTAGGTGTACCGAGCTCAACTAATTCTTCTTTGTTGCCGAACATGGTGGCCATTTGGGTAGAGAGTCCTTGTAAGATTTCATTAATGCACCATCTATTCAATCTATAACGATAGTTATTTCTTGGGTGATTGATTGGTTGTATTTACTGCATACTACTACATTGTTGTGTATGTTCTCATATGAAGCCAATTTGATATGTAGATCTCGCTTTTTCATGAGTATATATGAGATTTCGTTGATGATTGCCTAATATAAGGTTATGATTGCACAACTATAATATCTTTAGTGTGCCCATATATTTATAAACCCCTTATCTTCTAGTCTATGAATAGACGGGTGCGACAACGCGCGCCACCAATGATCTAGTGATTATTAATACTCCTCTGATCATGAATATGAATATGCTTTGTGAGTAGTTACGTTTGTCCCTGAGGACATGGGATAAGTCTTGGTATAAGTAATGATGTGAATTTGCTATTCGTTCGATATTTTAATAAGATATATGTTGTCTCCCCTCTACTGGTGTCATGTAAACGTCGACTACCTGACACTTCACCATTATTTGGGCCTAGAGGAAGGCATTGAGAAGTAATAAGTAGATGATGGGTTGCTAGAGTGACAGTAGCTTACACCCTAGTTTATGCATTGCTTTGTAAGGGACTGATTTGGATCCATATGTTTAATTCTATCGTTAGATTTATCTTAATTCCTATTTCGTAGTTGTGGATGCTTGCGAGAGAGGTTAATCATAAGTGGGAGGTTTGTCCAAGTGAGGGCAACACCCAAGTACCGGTCCACCCACGTATCAAATTATTAAAGTAACGAGCGCGAATCATATGAGCATGATGGAAACTAGCTTCACATAAATTCCCATGTGTCCTCGGGAGCGCTTTTTCTTATATAAGAGTTTGTCCAAGCTTGTCCTTTGCTACAAAAAGGATTGGGCCACCTTGCTGAACCTTTCTTACAATTGTTATTTGTTACTCGTTACATATTACCTTATCACAAAACTATCTATCACCAATAATTTCAGTGCTTGCAGATAATACCTTACTGAAAACCGCTTGTCATTTCCTTCTGCTTCTCGTTGGGTTCGACACTCTTACTTATCAAAAGGACTACGATAGATCCCCTATACTTGTGGGTCATCAGGTACATGTCAATTTCTTGGGAGATCTCTTGTGTCTTGGTCATACAAGAAACAAAACTCGATATCTTTATCTACTATCGAAGGTGAATATATAGTCGCAGGATCATGTTGTGAGCAATTACTATGGATGACTCCAACTCTTAAGGATTATGGCATTCATGTTAGAAATGTTCCATTATTATGTGACAATGTAAGTGCTATTAAAATTTCCTATAATCCCGTGCAACATTCTCGAACAAAACATATTCAAGTGCAACATCATTTCATTCATGATCATGTTGGTAAAGGAGATATAGATCTTAAGCATATTTGTACTGACAAACAATTAGCTGATATCTTTACCAAACCATTTGATGAGAAAATATTTTGCCATTTTAGGAGCGAGTTAAACATCAGTGATGCTTCAAACTTGAGCTAGACTCACTCGGATGCATGCAAGGGCATGAGCTTGATTGACAATTCCATGATGCTATTGATATGACACTATCTTGTATCCTGGAAAACTATGCTCCCTTGTATTGCATCTAACCTTTTCTAGGTACTTGGAAGAAATACAATTCACAAGATTTCCATCAACTCATATTAAAGAAATCTTGTCATGGCCAAGTAGCAACAACCCCTTCTTCAGAGATGGAGGAAGAAGACAACAAAATTGTATCCTTGACAATTATATGATGTTTAAATTCACTCATTTGATTTGGATATAATATGTTCTTCCTTACATGACTGACCAATGCAGGTGAAAAGAGAACCAAAACAAAAAAGGATATCTCCCAATTCAAGATGATCTTCATCAACTTTGACCATCCACGACAAGTGTTAGAGCAAATCTCTCCATATGTGGTTTTGGTAATTGATGACAATTCCTATGGACTAATGGTTGCCTTAAGTTATATTTATAGGATTTGTCCATAGGCACTTCTTGAAGTCCATATGTTGGGTTCAAGGAGTTTATATGATGACCAAGGTGGTATTCAAGGTATTATCCAAAGAATGGTCATAGAGACACAAGGTTGACCATGATCGTCAGACAAAGAGTAAATCAAGATGATCAACACACAAATTGTACAAGATGTACCGAGAGGGATCAAGTGATCCCATGGTATGGTAAGCATTGTCCATTACGTGTTTGTGTACTAACCCATGGTCTTCGTGAGAGTTCTGTGTGGGGCTAGGTGTGTTTACATGGGCTTGCGTCAAGAGGAAGATCTCATACAACCCATGGAGGATGACGTCAAGTGGTGATCGTCATCAAGATTGCCGTGTGCAAGTTCAAGTGGATCATCATGAAGATATCATGCTTGAAGCTTGCCATCCATTGTGGTGGCAATGGACTTGTGAAGATATGTTGAAGAGCGGCTTATCCATACTGTGTATGGGGCAGCAATCAACTAGTCTTCATGAAGCCAACACAATCAATAATGGTGGCCCATCTCGAGGAAGTAAAGATCATCGTCATCTAGCTCAAGAGGACGAGGTGCAAGGTATAGGTTTGCCCTTGATAGGTTTTCCGTTTTAGGATAGATTGTCGTACTGTCAAGGGGGGCTTTCAAGTGAGTAGCTTGATCGTATCGTTCATTGAGAGCTCAAACCATTTGCATCCTTGCATCATACTTCTTGGTTCTTGTTTTGTGTTTCTCTTTGTGAGTTTTAGATCTTATGGTCATCTTCATGATAAGCTCGAGTTCATAGAAAACGGAGTCCATATGCATCTTCTATGATGTTTTCGATGTTGGGAGTTTTTACCGGTCTTATTCGAGGAAGGGTTCTCACCATTTTCTTATGGGACATTTCTCACTTGCTTCTTATTTATATTTATATCAAAATTGTGTTAGCCCATGTCGTTACCTTTACAACAAACTTGGTTTCGTTGAATTCAGAGTCCGTATGCGAAAGTTAAGGCAATTTCTGTGACGAGCAGTAGTACCGCTTGTGCCGAGCGGTAGTACCGCTCCCACGGACTTTATTTGCACACCCTTTTTGCCTCGGCACGGCTGGTGAACCTACCAAGCGGTAGTACCGCTCCCACGAGCGCTAGTTCCGCTCCGTCGGACTTTATTTGCGCATCCTTTTTGCCTCAGCATGGCTGGTGAACCTACTGAGCAGTAGTACCGCTCCCATGAGCGGTAGTACCGCTCTGTGCGGGCTGTGAAGCATAAAGGTTGGTTTTCCCCACTTATAATAGGGGGTCTTCTTCCCCATTGAAGCATGTCTCTTTAGCTCATGTACTTCCCCCATTGTTGACCTTCTTCGAGCTTGCTAACTCTCAATCCCTCCAATGATTCTTGCTAGTTCTTGAGGGAAAAGAGAGAGGAGATCTAGATCCACATCTCCACCAATCACTTTCTCCTCTGTGTGAGGTCAAGCCCTTGGATCTTAATCTTGGAGTTCTTTGTGAGGTCCTTCTTCTTCCTCTCATATTTCTCCATAGCTATTGTTGTTGTGGGGGGATTTGAGCGTGAGGGACTTGTACACTTCGTGTGTTCTTGCAATTGCATTTGGTGCATAGGTTTGAGTTCTCCATGGTGATACATGGAAGTGAAGTTTGAGAAGCTTATTACCTTTTGGTACTTACTACCCTAGAGATTGTTCTTCGTGGAGGCTTGCTATGTCTTGAGCTTGCGTTGGTTTTTCCCTTGAAGAGGAAAGGGTGATGCACCACAGTAGCAGTAAGTATTTCCCTCAGTTTGAGAACCAAGGTATCAATCCAGTTGGAGTATCAAGGCAAGTCTCCAAAGTACGTGCGCAAAAATAGCAAACTTGCACCCAACGGTAGAAAGGGGTTGTCAATCCCTTCACGATTGATTGCAAGGTGAGATCTGAAGGTGGAAAGTGCAACAAAGTAAAAGTGTGGAGCTGAAAATATGATGTGAAGTAGACCCGGGGCCATAGTGTTCACTAGAGGCTTCTCTCATGATAGCAAATATTACGGTGGGTGAACGAATTACTGTCGAGCAATTGATAGAACCGCGCAAAGTCATGACGATATCTAAGGCAATGATCATACATATAGGAATCACGTCCGAGACAAGTAGACCGATACTTTCTGCATCAACTACTATTACCCCACACATCGACCGCTATCCAGCATGCATCTAGTGTATTGAGTTCATAACAAACAGAGTAACGCCTTAAGCAAGATGGCATGATGTAGAGGGATAAATTCATGCAATAGATATAAACCCTATCTTTTTACCCTTGATGGCACCAACACGATGCGTGTCTCGCTACCCCTTTTGTCACTGGGTGAGGTCACCGCACGGTATGAACCCGAAACCAAGCACTTCTCCCATTGCAAGAATTATAGATCAAGTTGGCCAAATGAAACCCAGAACTCGAAGAGAATTACAAGGATATGACATCATGCATATAAGAGATCATAAGAAACTCAAATAAGATTCATAGATAATCTGATCATAAATCCACAATTCATCGGATCTCGACAAACACATCGCAAAAGAAGATTACATCGGATAGATCTCCATGAAGATCATGGAGAACTTTGTATTGAAGATCCAAGAGAGAGAAGAAGCCATCTAGCTACTTGCTATGGACCTGAAGGTGTGTGGTGAACTACTCACGCATCATCGGAGAGGCAATGGTGTTGATGAAGAAACCCTCTATGTCCGAATCCCCCCTCCGGAAGGGCACCAGAACGTGCCCCAGATGGGATCTTGCGGAGACAAAAGCTTGCGGCGGCGGAAAAATATTTTCGTGGCTCTCTCCCGTGGTTTCAGATTTTTCGGGGATTTATAGTCGAAGGAGGTAGGGCAAAGGAGCAACGGGGGGACCACAAGCTTGCTAGGCGCACCCCCCAGGCCACGGCTAGGGGGCTTGTTGCCTCTCCTCGTGCCCTTTGCCTTGGTTCTGAAGCTCCTTGCGTATCTTGTGTTCCGGAAAAATCTTTTCGGAGGTCTTATTTCGTTTGGACTCCGTTTAATATTCTCCTCTGAAAAAGGTCAAAAACACAGAAAAATCAGGAATTCGCACCTCGCACTGAGTTAATAGGTTATTCCCAAAAAAAGATATAAAAAATGCAAAACATCCAAAGTTGACAAGATAATAGCATGGAACCATCAAAAATTATAGATATGTTGGAGACATATCAAGCATCCCCAAGCTTAACTCCTGCTCGTCCTCGAGTAGGGAAGTGATAAAGAGGAAATTTTTGATGTGGAATGCTACCTAACATATTTGTCCTTGGCCACTTCTTTCATGTGACATGAATGTTCAGATCCGTAAGATTCAAAACAATAGTTTGCTATTGACATGAAAACAACAATGCTTCAAGAAAACTAGCAAGGTAATCATGAACTTTTGAAATAACAAGGCCAAAGAAAGTTATCCCTACAAAATCATATAGTCTAGCTATGCTCCATCATCCCCACACAACGAATTTAAATCATGCACAACCCCGGTATTGGCCAAGTAATTGTTTTCACACTCTTACTTTCTCAAACCTTTTTCAACTCTCACACAATGTATGAGCGTGAGCCATGGATATAGCACTATAGGTGAAATAGAGTGTGGTGGAGGTTGTGAGGCAAAAATGAGGAGATGGTCACATTGACTCGGCGTATCAACGGGCTGTGGAGATGCCCATCAATAGGTATCAATGTGAATGAGTAGGGATTACCATGCAACGGATGCACTTAGAGCTATAAGTGTGTGAAAGCTCAAAAGGAGAACTAGTGGGTGTGCATCCAACTTGCTTGCTCACGAAGACCTAGGGCAATTTTGAGGAAGCCCATCATTGGAATATACAAGCCAAGTTATATAATGAAGATTCCCACTAGTATATGGTGGTGACAAAACACGAGACTCTCAATCGTGAAGAAAATGGTGCTATTGGGAAGCACAAGTGTGGAAAAAGATAGTAGCATTGTCCCTTCTCTCTTTTTCTCTCTCTTTTTTTTGTTTGGGCTCCTTGGCCTCTTTTCATTTTATTTTTTGGTGGGCATCTTTAGCCTCTTTTTTTTTATTTCCTCAGATGGGACAATGCTCTAATAATGATGATTATCACACTTTTATTTACTCACAACTCAATACTTAGAGCAATGACGACTCTATAGGAAATGCCTCCGGCAGTGTACCAGGATGTGCAACGATCTAGCTTAGCGTATGACGTTGAAACATCTCGCTAGCTATCTTACGATCATGCAATGGCAATATGAAAGTGACGACACAAGTCATGAGACGGAACGGTGGGAGTTGCATGGCAATATATCTCGGAATGGCTATGAAAAGGCCATGATAGGTAGGTATGGTGGCTGTTTTGAGGAAGGTATATGGTGGTTTTGTGCACTGCTACGGCGATAGAGATCTTCTATCGTCTCTTGAGCTTGCGTTGGTTTTACCCTTAAAGAGGAAAGGGCGATGCAGCACAGGAGCAGTAAGTATTTCTCTCAGTTTGAGAACCAAGGTATCAATCCAGTAGGAGAATCTCGTCAAGTCTAGAGTACCTGCACAAACACAAAAGAGCTTGCACCCAACGCTATAAAGGGGTTGTCAATCCCTTCAAGATTGATTGCAAAGTGAGATTTGAAGGCAGAAAGTGCAACGAAGTAAAAGTGTAAGGCTGAAAATATGATGTGAAGTAGACCCGGGGGCCATAGTGTTCACTAGAGGCTTCTCTCAAAATAGCAAATATTAGGGTGGATGAACAAATTACTGTCGAGCAATTGATAGAACCACACAAAGTCATGACGATATCTAAGGCAATGTTCATACATATAGGAATCACGTCCAAGACAAGTAGACCGATACTTTCTGCATCTACTACTATTACTGCACACATCGACCGCTATCCAGCATGCATCTAGTGTATTGAGTTCATGGCGAACAGAGTAACGCCTTAAGCAAGATGACATGATGTAGAGGGATAAACTCAAACCAATGATGAAAACCCCATATTTTTACCCTTGATGGCAACAACACGATGCGTGCCTCGCTACCCCTTATGTCACTGGGTGCGGTCACCACATGGTATGAAACCAAAACCAAGCACTTCTCCCATTGCAAGAATCATAGATCTAATTGGCCAAACAAAACCCACAACTCGAAGAGAATTACAAGGATATGAAATCATGCATAAGAGAGACCAGAAGAAACTCAAATAAGATTCATAGATAATCTGATCATAAATCCACAATTCACCGGATCTCGACAAACACACCGCAAAAGAAGATTACATCAGATAGATCTCCATGAAGATCACGGAGAACCTTGTATTGAAGATCCAAGAGAGAGAAGAAGCCATCTAGCTACTAGCTATGGACCCGTAGGTCTGTGGTGAACTACTCACGCATCATCGGAGAGGTCATGGTGTTGATGAAGAAGCCCTCCGTATCTGAATCCCCCCTCCGATAGGGCACCAGAACGTGCCCCAGATGGGATCTTGCGGAGACAGAAGCTTGCGGCGGCGTAAAAGTACTTTCGATGATCTCCTGATTTTTTCTGGGATTTTAGGGAATATATAGGCGGAAGACCTAGGGCAGATGTGGCCAAGGGAGCCCACAAGCTTGGGAGGCGCGGGCCCCCTGGCCACAGCTAGGGGGCTTGTGGGGTCCTTGCTGCCCCTCTGCCGTGATTCTCAGGCTTCCCGATCTTCTTCTGTTTCGGAAAAAATCTTTTTGGAAGTTTCGTACCGTTTGGACTCCGTTTAAAATCCTCCTCTGAAAGGGGTCAAAAACATGGAAAAAACAGGAACTGGCACTTGGCACTGAGTTAATAAGTTAGTACCAAAAAAGATATAAAAGGCATACAAAACATCCAAAGTTTGACAAGATAATAGCATGAAACCATCAAAAATTATAGATACGTTGGAGACGTATCAAGCATCCCCAAGCTTAACTCCTGCTCGTCCTCGAGTAGGGAAGTGATAAATAATGAATTTTTGATGTGGAATGCTACCTAGCATAGTTGTCCTTTCTAACTTCTTTCATGTGATATGAATGTTCAGATCCGTAAGATTCGAAATAATAGTTTGCTATTGACATGAAAACAATAATACTTCAAGCAAACTAGCAAGGTGATCATGAACTTTCAAAATAACAAGGCCAAAGAAAGTTATCCCTACAAAATCATATAGTCTCGCTATGCTCCATCATCCTCACACAACTAATGTAAATCATGCACAACCACGGTTTTGGCCAAGTAATTGTTTTTGCACTCTTACTTTCTCAAACCTTTTATAACTATCACGCAATACATGAGCGTGAGCCATGGATATAGCACTATAGGTGGAATAGAGTGCGGTGGTGGTTGTGAGACAAAAAAGAGGAGATGGTCACATTGACTCGGTGTATCAAAGGACTATGGAGATGCCCATTAATATATATAATTGTGAATGAGTAGGTATTGCCATACAAAGGATGCACTAGAGCTATAATATGTGAAAGCTCAAAAGGAGAACTAGTGGGTGTGCATCCAACTTGCTTGCTCACGAAGACCTAGGGGAATTTTGAGGAAGCCCATCATTGGAATATACAAGCCAAGTTATATAATGAAGATTTCCGCTAGCATATGGTGGTGACGAAACAAGAGGCTCTCAATCATGAAGAACATGGTGCTATTATGAAGCACAAGTGTTGAAGAAGATAGTAGCATTGTCCCTTCCCTCTTTTTCTCTTTTTTTATTTCTTTATGGGCTCTTGGGCCTCTTTTTCTTATTTGGGATCTTTGGCCTCTTTTTTTTCCTCATTTGGGACGATGCTCTAATAATGATGATCATCACACTTTTATTTACTCAACGCTCAAAGCTTGGAACGATGATGACTCTATAGGAAATACCTCCGGTGCTGTACCGGGATGTGCAACGATCTAGCTTGGCGTATGACGTTGAAACATCTCGCTAGCTATCTTAAGATCATGCAATGGCAATATGAGAGTGATGACACAAGTCATGAGATGGAACGGTGGGAGTTGCATGGCAATATATCTCGGAATCGCTATGAAAATGCCATAGTAGGTAGGTATGGTGGCTGTTTTGAGGAAGGCATATGGTGGGTTTGTGCACCGGCGAGAATTGCGTGACACTAGGGAGGATAGCAATGGTGGAAAGTGAAAGTGCATCTATACCATGGACTCACATTAGTCATGAAGAACTCACATACTTGTTGCGAAAGTTTTTATTAGTAATCGAAACAAAGTGCTAAACTCATACTCCTAGGGAAAGGGTTGGTAGGTGTTAACCATCGCGCGATCCAGACCTCAACACAAAGGATGACAATAAATAGATCAATTATGCTCCGACTTCCTAACATAGTGGTTCACCATACGTGCATGCTACGGGAATCACTAACTTCAACACAAGTATTTCTAGATTCACAACACCTTACTAACATAACTCTTAATATTACCAAATCCACGTCTCGAAACTAATTGAGAGGAATCAAGACTTCTCTTTCTACTCAATGCACATGAAGATGGAGGTTTTTGTATCCTCTTTGGGTACCTATCACCTTTGGGACTACTTTCATAGCATAAGTCAGCTACCAAGTCACGCACCGCCGTGCTCTAAAAGATCTAAGTGAAGCACATAGAGCAAAATTATCTAGCTCAAAAGATATAAGTGAAGCACGATGAGCATTCTAGCAAAATCACGATGAGTGCATGTATCTCTCTAAAGGTGTGCAGAAAGGATGATTGTGACACAACAAAAAGAAAAGAGTCCTACGATAAAAGACGCTCCAAGCAAAACACATATCATGTGGTGAATAAAAATATAGCTCCAAGTAATGTTACCGATGGATTGAAGACGAAAGAGGGGATGCCTTCCCGGGGCATCCCCAAGCTTAGGCTTTTTGGTGTCCTTGAATTTGGCTTGGGATGCTTTGGGCATCCCCAAGCTTGAGTTGTTTCCACTCCTTATCTCTTTGTCCATGAGAACATCACCCAAAACTTGAAAACATCACAACAAAAAACTTAAACAGAAACTCGTGATAACATTAGCAAAAGAAAACAAACTACCACCACTTTAGGTACTGTAGCAATCTTGATTTCTATTTATATTGGTGTTAGATTACTGTATTCTCACTTTTCCATGGCTCGTACCCCCCGATACTATCCATAGTTTCATCAAAACAAGCAACCAACTCAACAAAAACAGAATCTGTCAAAAACAGACCAGTCTGTAGCAATATGTATACTTCGTATACTTATGCTACCTCAAAAATTATGAAACATTACGAATGCGTGGGAAAAAGGCATACCAACCGTAAGAAAAAAGAATCAACTCAAAATATCTTTCTGAATAAAAATGAAAAATCATCTCGTGAGCGAAAAGTTTCTGTCTTTTTCCAGCACGATCAAACAACCATCACCAAGACTTGTCATAAAGGTTTTGCTTGGCTCAAACACAAAAAGGAACACAAAAGACACAATCATAACAGAATTATGATAGTGTGGACGCAATAAAACAGAAAGATAAAGTAAGAAATTCATTGGGTTGCCTCCCAACAAGCGCTATTGTTTAATGCCCATAGCTAGGCATAAGGCGATAGAATCACGTATTGTCGTCTTTGGTGCTCAAACCATAAGTAGCGTGGTCACTTATCATCTTAAGGTTTTCATATTTCTTGCTAGATGATTCACCACTACTTTTAGGAACAAAAACAGACTTGGTGATTTTATTGTGGGCAAAATTTGGAGTATTCTGCACAGCAGCAAAAACGGAACCCAAGTTGGTTATAACATCCTCTAGTTTGCCAATCCTAGCGGAATCATGACCTAATTTTTTGTTAACTGTGGGTTCCTTCTCCTTTAGACTTTTCAAAACCATTCCTACCTTGGATCCATACTGAGTGATTTGATTGTGGATCTTTTTATCCAAATTGTCAATAAGTTCGATCGTAGCGATCTTATTTTCAATGACATCCAGCCTACACATCACATGTTCCAGAGTCAAGGTAGTTCCATTAACCATGAGTGGGGGTGAGCCTACCAATTTTATTACTGCTCCGTAAGAATCAATGGTATGGCTACCCAAGAAATTTCCACCTACGATGGTGTCAAGAATATACCTATTCCAAGGAGAAACCCCACATAAAAACTGCGAAGCAGGACGGTAGTAGATTGCTTATGAGTAGATCTACTCTGAGCATTGCAAATCCTATACCAAGCGTCCTTTAAGTTTTCTTCCTCAATTTGTTTGAAATCGAGAACTTCGTTCTCGGTAGTATCGTTCGAGGTGGTGGATCTAGACATGAGGACAGGTAGACTATCCCACACAAATGAACACAAAGCAAGCGAGAGAAAAGGGCGAACGAAAAGGAAAACGCAAAAGGCAAACGAAAAAGGCAAATATTTTTTTGTAATTTCTTGTTTTTCCGAAGTGGGGGACGGGAAAACGAGAGGCAAAAAAGTAAATGCAAGAGATGAGTTTGCGACACTTACTTGGAAGAATTCTTGACTTGATCCTCCCCGACAACGGCGCCAGAAATTTTTCTGCTACGGCGACAGAGATCTTCTGTCGTCTCTTGAGCTTGCGTTGGTTTTTCCCTTGAAGAGGAAAGGGTGATGCAGCACAGTAGCAGTAAGTATTTCCCTCAGTTTGAGAACCAAGGTATCAATCCAGTAGGAGAATCTCGTCAAGTCCAGAGTACCTCCACAAACACAAAAGAGCTTGCACCCAACGCTACAAAGGGGTTGTCAATCCCTTCAGGATTGATTGCAAGGTGAGATCTGAAGGTGGAAAGTGCAACAAAGTAAAAGTGTGGAGCTGAAAATATGATGTGAAGTAGACCCGGGGGCCATATTGTTCACTAGAGGCTTCTCTCATGATAGCAAATATTACGGTGGGTGAACGAATTACTGTCGAGCAATTGATAGAACCGTGCAAAGTCATGACGATATCTAAGGCAATGATCATACATATGGGGCATCACGTCCGAGACAATTAGACCGATACCTTATGCATCTACTACTATTACTCCACACATCGACCGCTATCCAGCATGCATCTAGTGTATTGAGTTCATAACAAAGAGAGTAATGCCTTAAGCAAGATGACATGACGTAGAGGGATAAATTCATGCAATAGATATAAACCCCATCTTTTTACCCTTGATGGCAACAACACGATGCGTGCCTCGCTACCCCTTCTGTCACTGGGTGAGGTCACCGCACGGTATGAACCCAAAACCAAGCACTTCTCCCATTGCAAGAATTATAGATCAAGTTGGCCAAATGAAACCCAGAACTCGAAGAGAATTACAAGGATATGAAATCATGCATATAAGAGATCAGAAGAAACTCAAATAAGATTCATAGATAATCTGATCATAAATCCAAAATTCATCGGATATCGAGAAACACACCATAAAAGAAGATTACATCGGATAGATCTCCATGAAGATCATGGAAAACTTTGTATTGAAGATCCAAGAGAGAGAAGAAGCCATCTAGCTACTAGTGATGGACCCGAAGGTGTGTGGTGAACTACTCACGCATCATCGGAGAGGCAATGGTGTTGATGAAGAAGCGCTCCATGTCTGAATCCCCCCTCCGGCAGGGCACCAGAACGTGCCCCGGATGGGATCTTGCGGAAGAGTATTTTCGTGGCTCTCTCCCGTGGTTTTAGATTTTTCGGGGATTTACAGGCGGAAGAGTGATGTTTCAAAAGGATCCCCAGCAATGGCGCAGGAATGCTTCTGATGTCCGTTATGCTGCTGCACAAAAGACCTTCAAGTGGCGCCAGAAATGGGCACGTTGACGACACCAGGAATCCTTCTGCGTTGGTGTTCCCTCAAAGCGGAGAGGATGATGTAGCACAGCGGAGGTAAGTATTTCCCTCAGATTGAGAACCAAGGTATCAATCCGGCGGAGGAGTATCTCAAGATCTTGCACAAACACAAAATCTTGCACCCAATGCTATGAAGGGGTTGTCAATCCCTTATAGATTGTTTGCCAAGTGAGAACTGAAAGCAACAAAGTAACAAAGCAAAGTAAAAGCGGAGTTGTAAACGATGGATGTGAATAGACCCAGGGGCCGTAGTGTTTACTAGTGGCTTCTCTCATGAAAGCAAGTAGACGGGGGGTGAACAAATTACTTTCGAGCAATTGATAGAACTGTGCAGAGTTGTGACGATATCTATGCAATGATTATTTCTATAGGCATCACGTCCGAAACAAGTAGACCGATACTTTCTGCATCTACTACTATTACTCCACACGTCGACCGCTATCCAGCATGCATCTAGTGTATTAAGTCCGTAAGAAAAGAGTAACGCCTTAAGCAAGATGACATGATGTAGAGGGATAATCTCAAACCAATGATAAAACCCCCATATTTTTACCCTTGATGGCAACTGCTTGATGTGTGCCTTGCTGCCCCTATTGTCACTGGGAAAGGTCACCACATGGCAGAACCCAAAACCAAGCACTTCTCCCATTGCAAGAATCATAGATCTAGTTGGCCGAACAAAACCCAAGACTCGGAGAGACTTACAAGGATATCAAATCATGCATATAAGAAATCAGCAAAGACTCAAATATATATCATAGATAATCAGATCACAAGTCCACAATTCATCGGATCTCGACAAACACACCGCCAAAGAAGATTACATCGGATAGATCTCCATGAAGATCATGGAGAACTTTGTATTGAATATCCAAGAGAGAGAAGAAGCCATCAAGCTACTAACTACGGACCCGTATGTCTGAAGTGAACTACTCACGAGTCATTGGAGGGGCGATGATGATGATGAAGAAGCCCTCCAACTCCAAAGTCCCCTCCGACAGGGCGCCGGGAAGGGTGTCCAGATGAGATCTCATGGAAACGGAAGCTTGCGGCGATGGAAAAGTATTTTCGAGGCTCCCCTCATTTTTTGCGGAATATTTGGGAATTTATAGGCCAAAGACCTAGGTCAGGGTGCGGCGAGGGAAGCCACAAGCCTGCCAACCGCCGCCTCCCCCTTGTGCGGAGTGGGGGCTTGTGGGCTCCCTGGAGCCCACCTGGCTTGGCCCAAAAGCCCCCTGGACTTCTTCTGTTCGGGAAAAAATCATTTCGGGGTTTTTCTTCCGTTTGGACTCGGTTCAAAAATCAGATCTGAAAAGAGTCAAAAACACACACAAAAACAGGAACTGGCACTTGGCACTGAATTAATAAGTTAGTCCCAAAAGGATATAAAAAGGTACATAAAACATACAAAAAAGGCAATATAACAGTGTGAAACCATCAATAATTATAGATACGTTTGAGACGTATCAAACATTCCCAAGCTTAACTCCTGCTTGTCCTCGAGTAGGGAAGTGATAAGAATGAATTTTTGATGTTTTCATGCTACCTAGCATAGGTGTCCTTTGTAATTCCTCTTATGTGACGTGAATGTTCAGATCCATTAAATCAAAACAATAGTTTGCTATTGACGTGTAAACAATAATAATTCAAGCAAACTAGCAAAGTAATCATGAACTTTCAAAATAACAAGGCCAAAAGAAAGTTATCCCTACAAAAGCATATAGTCTGGCTATGCTCTATCATCATTGCACAATGAATTTAAATCATGCACAACCCCGGTATTGGCCAAGTAATTGTTTCACACCTTTACTTTCTCAAACCTTTTCAACTCTCACGCAATACATGAGTGTGAGCCATGGTTATAGCACTATAGATGGTGTGGAATCTGGTGGAGATTGCAAGACAAAAAAAGGAGAAGATAGTCACATTAACTAGGCATATCAATGAGCTGTGGAGATGCTCATCAATAGATATCAATGTGAATGAGTAGGGATTGCCATACAAATGATGCACGAGAGCTACAAGTATGTGAAAGCTCTTAAAGAAAACTAGTGGGTGTGCATCCAAGTTGCTTGCTCACGAAGACCTAAGGCAATTTTGAGGAAGCCTATCATTGGAATATACAAGCCAAGTTATATAATGAAAATTTCCCACTAGCTAGATGGTGGTGACAAAACAAGACACTCTCAATCATGAAGATCATGGTGCTTCATATGCACAAGTGTGGAAAAAGTGGTAGCATTGTCCCTTCTCTCTTTTTCTCTCTCTCTTTTTTTTAAATTTTGGTGGGCTCTTTGGCCTCTTTTTTTATGGGCTTCTTTGGCCTCTTTTATTTCCTCAAATGGGACAATTCTCCAATAATGATGATCATCACACTTTCAACTCAAAACTTAGAGCAACTATGACTCTATATGGAATGCCCTCGGTAGTGTACCGTGGCAATGATCTAGCATGGCATAGACATCAATGGAAACATCATGCTAGCTATCTTACGATCGTGCAAAGGCAATGCAGACGTGATGGCACATGTCATGGTGGTAGTTGCATGGCAATATATCTCGGAATGACATTGAAAGAGCCATAATAGGTAGGTATGGTGGCTGTTTAGAGGGAGGCTAATGGTGGGTTTTGTGCACCGGCAAAAGTTGCGCGGCACTAAGAAGGTAGTGATGGTGGAAGGTGAAAGTGCATCTAAACCATGGACTCAACATAATCATGAAGAACTCATATACTTGTTGCAAAAGTTTTATTAGCAATCGAAACAAAGCATTCAATGCATACTCCTAGGGGAAGGGTTGGTAGGTATAAACCATCGCGCGATCCCGACCGCCATGCAAAGGATGACAATCAATAGACTAATCATGCTCAGATTTCATCACATAGAGGTTCACCATACGTGCATGCTACGGGAATAACTAACTTCAACACAAGTATTTCTAGATCCACAACACCTTACTAGCATGACTTCAATATTACCATAACCTCAACTCAAAACTAATTGAGATGAATCAAACTTCTCTAACTATTCAATGCACATGAAGGTGGAAGTTTTCATATCCCTCTGGATAACTACCCCTTTCGAGACTACTTTCAAAGCATAGACAAACTACCAAGCCACGCACCGCTGTGCTCTAAAAGATATAAGTGAAGCACACAGAGCAAAAGTATCTAGCTCAAAAGATATAAGTGAAGCACATGTGAGCTGAATTGTCTACCGAAAGATATAAGTGAAGCTCGACAAAATCACGGTGTGTGCATGTCTTTCTCTCTCTATGTGTGCAGCAAGGATGATTGTGACACAACAAAAATAAAAGACTCCAACGATACAAGACGCTCCAAGCAAAAACACATAACATGTGGTGAATAAAAATATAGCCCCAAGTAATGTTACCGATGGATTGAAGACGAGAGAGGCGATGCCTTCACGGGGAATCCCCAAGCTTAGGCTTTTACGGCATCCTTGAATCTCTTGGGGTGCATTGGGCATCCCCAATCTTGAGCTCTTGCCACTCTTTATCTTTTTGTCCATAAGAACTTCACCCAAAACTTGAAAACTTCACAACACGAAACTTAAACAGAAACCCGTGATACCATTAGTACAAGAAAGCAAACCACCACTTCCTTAGGTACTATAGAAAACTTAAATTCTACTTGTCCTGATGTTGTGTTACTGTACTTTCAATCTTCCATGGCTAATACCCCCCGATACTATCCATAGTTTCATCAAAATAAGCAACCAACACAACAAAAACAGAATCTGTTAACAGCAGACCAGTCTGTAGCAATCTGTATGTTTAGTATACCTCTGTTCCTTCCAAAATTCTGAAACATTACGACAGTCTGAATACTTTGCATAGCAATCAGGAGCAAAAGAATCAACTCAAAATCTCTTACAGAAAAAAATGAAAATTATTTTCGTGAGCAGAAAGTTTCTGTCTTTCCCAGCATGACCAAACGATCATCCTCAAGACTAATCATAACGATTTTTCTTGGCACAAACGCAAAAAGAAACACAAAAAAACACAATGATAACAGAATTATGAAAGTGTGGAAAACACAAAACAGAAAGAAAAAGGATAAATTTGTTGGGTTGCCTCCCAACAAGCGCTTTTGTTTAACGCCCTTAGCTAGGCGAAAGTGATGGAATCACGTATAGTCATCTTTGGTGCTGAAACCATAGGTAGCCCTCATCATAGATTCATAAGGCAATCTTATTTTCTTTCAAGGAAAGTGCTCCATGCCCTTCTTTAGAGGAAATTGAAATCTAATATTCCCTTCCTTCATATCGATGATAGCACCAATAGTCCTTAGGAAAGGTCTACCAAGAATAATGGGACATGAAGGATCGCAATCTATGTCAAGTACAATGAAATCCACGGGTACATAGTTCTTATTTGCAACAATAAGAATATCATAGATCCTCCCCATGGGATTCTTGACAGTAGAATCTGCAAGATGCAAATTAAGAGAACACTCTTCAATGTCATGAAAACCAAGAATATCACATAAAGACTTTGGAATCGCGGAAACACTAGCACCCAAATCACACAAAGCATTGCACTCATAGTTTTTGATTGATTTTGATAGTAGGTTCCCACTCATCATGAAGTTTTCTAGGTATAGAGACTTCTAGTTCGAGCTTCTCTTCAAGAGATTTCATCATAGCATCTATGATATGTGCGGTAAAGGCTTTGCTTTGGCTATAAGCATGTGGAGAGTTTGCAATGGATTGCATCAAAGAAATGCATTCAAACAAGGAGCAATTATCATAATTGAATTCCTTGAAATCCAAAGTGGGAGTTTCATTACTACCCAAAATTTTGACTTCTTCTACTCCACTCTCCACACCTTTATCATCAAGATAGGTGGACTCCGAATCATCGGGGCATCTTTCAACCAAAGTGGATTCATATCCAGCCCCTCCATAAGTAGGTTTGACACGCGAAAACAAAGATTCAAGAGGAGACACACCAAGCACTTTAAGATCTTCGTGATTTGCATCACTAGAACGCACCCTTTTAAACCATTCATGTCTAGCGCGAATTTGGGCGGTTCTTTCTTTGCTCTCATTCATGGAGATACGCATAACTTTCAAAGTTTCATCCAAGTTGATCTTGGGAGGAGCGCATCTAACTTTCAAAGCATCAATATCACAAGACATCCTATCAACGCTCTTAGCCAAATCGTCAATTTTGAGTAGTTTTTCCTCTATGGACGCATTGAAAATCTTTTGAGAGTTGATGAACTCTTTGATATTACTCTCTAGATCAGAGGGTAATTTGTTGTGATTTCCATAAGTGTTGCTATAGGAATTTCCATAATTGTTAGAGGAGTTACTAGGAAAAGGCCTAGGAACATAGTTTCCTCTAAAAGCATTGTTGTTGCCAAAATTGTTCCGACCAACAAAATTCACGTCCAAACTAGCGTTGCTACTCTCAACAAAGAAGATAGTGGCATGTCATTAGGATCTACGGTAGCGTTTCTACTAGCAACCAAATTCATCAACTCGTCCATCTTAGCACTAAGCGAGTTAATCTCTTCTATAGCATGCACCTTTTTGCTAGCAGGCGACCTTTCAGTGTGCCACTAAGAGTAGTTGGTCATGATATTGTCTAGGAGTTTTGTAGCATCTCCTAACGTGATTTCCATGAACGTTCCACCTGAGGCGGAGTCCAAGATATTGTGAGAAGAGAAATTCAAGCCAGCGTAAAAGATTTGTATAATCATCCACAAACTCAAGCCATGAGCAGGACAATTTCTAATCATAAGCTTCATCCTCTCCCAAGATTGTGCAACGTGTTCATGATCAAGTTTCTTGAAATTAATGATATCGTTACGTAAGGAGATGATCTTAGCCGGCGGAAAATACTTGGATATGTAAGCATCTTTGCACCTATCCCAAGAATCGATACTATTTTTAGGCAAAGAAGAAAACCAAGTTTTTGCGCGATCTCGCAACGAGAAAGGAAGAAGTTTCAACTTAATCACGTCATTATCCACATCTCTTTTCTTTTGCATATCGCAAAGCGCAATGAAGGTATTGAGATGGGATGCGACATCTTCACTAGAAGGCTAGATAATTGCTCTTTCATAACAAGATTCAGCAAAGCTGCGTTGATTTCATATGATTCCGCACTAGTTGCGGGAGCAATCGGAGTACTAATAAAATCAATATTATTAGTGCTCGAGAAGTCGCAAAGTTTGGTGTTTTCAAACATGATGTCTTCAACAAACAAACAAGCACACAAGCAAGCAAGAAACCGCCAAAGGAAAACGGCAAGGGCAAGAGAAAACGACGAAGGAGAAAGGCGAATGAAAACGGAAAATGTGAAGTGGGGGAGAGGAAAACGAGAGGCAACTGGCAACAAAAGTAAATGCAAGAGAAGAGTTTGTGAGACCTACTTGGATAGATCTTGATTTCTCCTCCCCGGCAAGGGCGCTAGAAATACTTTTGATGTTTCAAAAGGATCCCCGGCAACGGCGCCAGAAATACTTCTGATGTTTCAAAAGGATCCCCGGCAATGGCGCAAGAATGCTTCTGATGTCCGTTATACTGCTGCACAAAAGACCTTCCAGTGGCGCCAGAAATGGGCACGTTGACGACACCAGGAATCCTTCTGCGTTGGTGTTCCCTCGAAGCGGAGAGGATGATGTAGCACAACGGAAGTAAGTATTTCCCTCAGTTTGAGAACCAAGGTATCAATCCGGCGGAGGAGTATCTCAAGATCCTGCACAAACACAAAAGCTTGCACCCAACGCTATGAAGGGGTTGTCAATCCCTTATAGATTGTTTGCCAAGTGAGAACTGAAAGCAACAAAGTAACAAAGCAAAGTAAAAGTGGAGTTGTAAACGATGGATGTGAATAGACCCGGGGGTCGTAGTGTTTACTTGTGGCTTCTCTCATGAAAGCAAGTAGATAGTGGGTGAACAAATTACTGTCGAGCAATTGATAGAACTGTGTAGAGTCGTGACGATATCTATGCAATGATTATTTCTATAGGCATCACGTCCGAAACAAGTAGACCGATACTTTCTGCATCTACTACTATTACTCCACACGCCGACCGCTATCCAGCATGCATCTAGTGCATTAAGTCCGTAAGAACAGAGTAATGCCTTAAGCAAGATGACATGATGTAGAGGGATAATCTCAAACCAATGATAAAACCCCCATCTTTTTACCCTTGATGGCAACTGCTTGATGTGTGCCTTGCTTCCCCTACTGTCACTGGGAAAGGTCACCACATGGCAGAACCCAAAACCAAGCACTTCTCCCATTGCAAGAATCATAGATCTAGTTGGCCAAACAAAACCCAAGACTCGGAGAGACTTACAAGGATATCAAATCATGCATATAAGAAATCAGCAAAGACTCAAATATATATCATAGATAATCTGATCACAAGTCCACAATTCATCAGATCTCGACAAACACACCGCCAAAGAAGATTACATCGGATAGATCTCCATAAAGATCATGGAGAACTTTGTATTGAAGATCCAAGAGAGAGAAGAAGCCATCTAGCTACTAACTACTGAACCGTAGGTCTGAAGTGAACTATTCACGAGTCATTGGACGGGCGATGATGAGGATGAAGAAGCCTTCCAACTCCAAAGTCCCCTCCGGCAGGGCGCCGGGAAGGGTCTCCAGATGAGATCTCGCGGAAACGGAAGCTTGCGGCGGCAGAAAAGTATTTTCGAGGCTCCCCTCATTTTTTGCGGAATATTTGGGAATTTATAGGCCAAAGACCTAGGTCAGGGGGCGGCCAGGGAGGCCACAAGCCTGCCCAACGCCGCCTCCCCTGGTGGCGGAGTGGGGGCTTGTGGGCTCCCTAGAGCCCACCTGGCTTGGCCCAAAAGCCCCGTGGACTTCTTCCGTTCGGGAAAAAATCATTTCGGGGTTTTTCTTCCGTTTAGACTCCGTTCCAAAATCAGATCTGAAAAGAGTCAAAAACATGGAAAAACAGGAACTAGCACTTGGCACTGAATTAATAAGTTAGTCCAAAAGATCTAAAAAGGTACACAAAACATACAAAGAAGGTAAGATAACAGCGTGAAACCATCAAAAATTATAGATACGTTTGAGACGTATCAAAGAGGTAGGGCAACGGAGCCACGGGGGGCCCACAAGCCTGCCAGGCCCGCCCCCCAGGCCGCGGCTAGGGGGCTTGTGGCCTCCCCTGGTTCCCTTTGCCTTTGTTCTCAAGCTCCCTACGTATCTTCTGTTCCGGAAAAAATCTTTTCGGAGGTTTTATTCCGTTTGGACTCCGTTTAATATTCTCCTCTGAAAAAGGTCAAAAACACGGAAAAAACAAGAACTGGCACTTGGCACTGAGTTAATAGGTTAGTCCCAAAAAAGATATAGAAAGCATGCAAAACATCCAAAGTTGACAAGATAATAGCATGGAACCATCAAAAATTATAAATATGTTGGAGACGTATCAATGCTTTGGCATCCTAAAAGCTTGGTGGTGTCTCGGAGCTCAATCATTGTGGTTTAAAGCTCCGAGGAAGCATAGGGGTCTCCAATTAGGTTGTGGAGATTGCCCCGATCAATTTGTACAGGTACTGGTGACCGCCATCCAAGGGTTGCCATTTGTACGGGTTTGGTGACTGCCCTCAAGGGTCCCTTAGTGGAATCACAACAACTTGCATTGTGCGAGGGCGTGAGGAGATTACAGTGGCCTTAGTGGCATCTTGGGGAGCATTGTGCCTCCACGCCGCTCCAACGGAGATTAGCATCCGCAAGGGTGTGAACTTCGGGATACATCGTCGTCCCCAATTGCCTCAGTTATCTCTTACCCGAACCATTTATATATGCACTTTACTCTGTGATAGCCATATTGTTTCTTGTCATATATCTTGCTATCACTTAGTTGTTTAATCTTGCTTAGCATAATTTCTTGGTGCACATAGGTGAGCCTGGTTGTTTTAGGTTTTGTGCTTGATAAATTAACCATTACTTTTATTCCGCGTTTGTTCAAGCATAAACCGTAATTATTTTAAAGATCCTATTCACCCCCCTTTAGGCGACATCCACGTCCTTTCAATTGGTATCAAAGCTAGGTCTCTCTTTATTAGGTTTAACCTCCTAGAGAGTAAGGATGTGGACTAGGGGTTTAGGATTCACTTACACTCTTAGTTTCAATGGCACAAATTTTGATGTTTGGGTTATTTGCATGTTTAATCACTTTCGGGTCTTGGACCCAAATTTAGAGCGAATTGTAGATATGGGTTTTTCTCCTCCAAAGGATTCTCAAAATATATCTTTAGAGGATGAGAAAAACTCTTATCTCGATGCTCAATCTTCTAATGTGCTTTTTGATGCTTTGAGCAATGTAGTTATATTTCAACTCATGCCATTCCGGGATGCTCATGATTTGTGGACAAATCTTCAAGATAAATATGGTACGTCTAAGATTTGTGGGAATGATTGTTCTCCTTCCACCTCCGATTGTGTGGTCTTCTCAACTTCATCTACTTCACCTACATTTTTATTGCCACAAGGTAATGATATGGTGAGTAGTGGAGATCATTGCAATGATGATAGTGGACTTATTGTTGATGATCCTTCATCAGTATATTATTGTAATGCTTCATCATTGGGCATTAACACTTTGAGCACTCTAAATGTTTTACATGCTTGTGTTGATAGTCCGTGCATATCATCTAAAAACTGCTTGACTAAATCTCATGATGATATGCTTTCTATATCTTATTGCCATGATAAAAATGTATCTATTTCCTCGAGTTGTTGTGCTAACAATGTAGAGGAAATCCATCACTCCATGGAACAAGATGTGGCCTTAAATGATGCTTCAAGTGATCCCACATCATCATCTATTGTTTCTCACTTTTGCCTTATGGATAAGGCTTCAAAGGTATCTCCTACTTTGAATCCCAATAAATCTCGTGATGATGATGTTGATGATAATGAGGATGAGGATAAAGATGAAGAGAGTGATGATATTGCATCCTTTAAAATTAGACCTTTCTCTCGAATTATCTAGATTAAAGGAATCTCATGATAGTGCTCTCGAGGTGGCTAATGATTTTAGAACTAAAAATTATAAGCTTGAAGTTGCATATGCTAAACTCCGTGAGGACTATGAGCACCTCTTAAATGGGTCAAGGGCTATTAAGAGTTCGTTCATCAAACTCTACGAGTCTCATGCTCAACTTGAAGCTTCATATGCAAAAGAGCTTGCCAAGTTGCCTTATCCTCTTATTGCTAATGATGATGCTTGTGCTACTAACTCTACTTCTTGTGAAGCATCCATCTTAAAGGAGAATGTTGAGCTAAGGGCTCAATTTGAGTTGCTATCTAGCAATTATGGGAAATTGGAAGAAACTCATGTAATGCTCACAAGCTCTCATGATGATCTTCTAGCATCCCATAATGTGCTAAAATTAGCTCATGAGGCTATTACTACCAAGGTAACATCAAGTGAGCCTCATGTGGACAGTGGCACTACTTCTAGTCAAAATGCTATATTGCCATGTGCTAGTCCTCATAATTCTTCTACTCATAATGTTGTTACCTCATGTGATGAATTACTTTCATTGCCTTGTTGCTCTAACAATGAAGCTTATACTTACTCTAGTACTTGTGTTGATACTAACCATGTAGAGGAAATCGAAGAGCTCAAGGCCCAAGTCACTTCTTTGAAGAAAGACTTGGAAAAGAGTCATGAAGGGATGTCCACACTCAACAATGTCTCATGTGGGCAAAAATTCCTGAATCACAAAGATGGACTTGGATTCAACTCCAACAAGAAGAATAAGTCCAAAAACTTCAAGAAGAAGGGCCAAGAACAAGTCAAGAATTCGGCCAAGATTATTTGCTTCAAGTGCAAAATTGAAGGGCACCATGCTAGATCTTGCCCACTAAAGAAGAAGCCCCAAAGTCACAAGCAACAAGGGAAGCGGCCACAAGTTCAATCACATACTCAACTACAAGTTGAAGAAAGGCCTCTTCCCAAGAAGACCCAAGCCAACACTCCTCATGTTGAGAAATCAATAGGGAAGAAATTAAAGGGTAGATGTTGCTACTTATGTCGTGAGAAGGGTCACTTTGCTTCTTCTTGCACGAGAGGTAATTTATCCAACCCAATCATTATTGATGATATCTATTCTCTTGGGAAGGATAAGGATGGAAATGTGTTTGCCAAGTTTGTTGGTACTCAAAGTGGTGTCAATAAAAGTACCATTTGGGTTGCCAAGCCTATTGTGACTAACCTCTTAGGACCCAACATGGTTGGGGACCAACAAGCTCAAACTTGATCAATAGGTGATTGTGGAGGACACTGGAGACTTGGATACATAATGAAGAATTAAGGGGTCTTCATCATTCATATTATCTCAAGCCAAGTCATTTGGATTATCGAGTTTCTATCTTATATCCAATGTGCCTCCTTACGGTAACTTATATTAAACTGTTTACATTGTTAGTTACTTGCCCCTTTGCATGTTGTGGTTTTGTACCTTGCATGTGTTTGTATATGTTGTGCTTCCAACTTGCTTATCTTGAGTAATCGAGTATGTGTATGTTGATTTGCACATCATGTACATGTGAGTCTTGTATTGAGCTTTTTTGCATCTTGTTTGTATCTTTGTTGGCTCTTGTGAGAGAATAGTGGATTATCCCATTCTGGGGGAGTGATGTGCTTTTCACACCTCACAATCCTATGAATGTGTATACATGGGGAATACCACTTAGTATTGATATCACAAGATTATCTAGTTTCTATGTGGTATGTCTTACTCATGAGAAATTCAGATTCTATATGGATCATTAATTATCTCTTGTTTGTTTTAATTTGCCACTTGTTAGTACTGTTGGGTTCTCACATTATGGGGGAGTAATATGCTATGTGCATATTACAAGCCTAGAAAATGTGTACATTTGAGGTATTGCCACTTAGTGTTGATATCGTAAATTATCTTGTTCCTAGGTGGCATGTTATCTCTACAAGTGTCATTTGTTTGTGTTTTAGGGGTAAAAGATGATGTTGGATATATGTGCGATCTACCAATGAGTATTATTTCCTAAATACTTCTTGTCCTTGACAATTGGTATTCCCATCATGTGGTAGAAATTGCTAATCGACTTTACACTGGATTTTGTGTTTCGTTTCTCTTCCTTGCCTCTTGTGGATCTATTTTAACATGTCTAGTGTTTTTATAGAGGGAAAATCTAACTAACTGCGCTGCATATTGTTATTAGCGTGCGGCGGCTGGCACACTCTCCGTCATGCATGCATGCATGCAGATTTGTTTTGAATGACCGAAATTTTAAAAAAATTATCTTTCAAACCGTTAATTCGATCGATGATCCGTTTTCGCCAGTGATTTTATCGCGACGAGATCTTCAAAACTAGATCCCATGTCGACATGTTTCGACAACTTTTTTGTTTCTCGAACTTACCACATTTGTTGCACTTACTTGTCATATTAGTAAGTACTTACTTGTGTGATAAAAATAACTTAATCGTCATATTATTTGGAAATTGCGTATAAATATGACATCTCGACATAATCAAACGAGCAAGCACAAACAACTTTTTTTAGACGATCACGCGCAAAAATATGACAACTCAACATATTTAAAACCGATGACCACAAGAAATCTTTTTTGGTCATCGTTTGTAAATATGACAACTTGGCACAGTAAAACTAAGAAGCACACAAAATAGTTTTCTGGCAAATTTATATGTAAATATGACAAGTTCACATATTTAATTTGACAAACACAACCTACTACATGCTTTTTATATCATGTATGATAAAAACTACTACAAGGCTTTGTACAAAACAATATTAAAAAGTGACAATCAAGTTATTTTTTTAGACAAGTAAGCGGTTAATAATATGGCAAGTGAGTCAAAAAATGTGGCAAGTATGAACGAAAAAAAATAGTTGACGAAACATGTCGACATGGGATCTAGTTTCGAAGAACTCGTCGCGAGAAAGTCAATGGTGAAAACGGATCATCGATTGAATTAACGGTTTTGTAGATAAAACTTTTTGAATTTTCAGACATCAAAGTGAATCTTGCATATGGCAGGTCGTGCTTAGTCTGTTGGAGCCGCTGCACGGCATGGCATTCCTGCGGCGCCGCTCCCTAGTCCGGTCCTTTTATAGATATAGCGAAAGTGATGATCCCATCTTGTGCATTTTGTATTTAAATGCAAATTCTATATAATGCACATCCCTTGGGGGAGCTATCCTATTTCCTTTAGAACACTCTCTTTATTCGTCCATCATAAAATCTTTTGATCCCCGTCAAGTGTGTTGATGGGAGGCAAGTCTTGATCTTGTGATGCTTTGTTCCATCATGAAAATTTGTCGAGGGTTTGGTTTGTTTGGAACCTAGCTCTCTTTTGGAAACTAGATACCTCGTGTTTGTTTTCCTTCAGTTGGTATCTTGTTTCCTTTTATTTGGCATGTGTCAATGGATATCTCATTCCGTGAGGTATCTTTTAGTTGATATCCTTCAAGTGATAGTTTTTCGTTTGGGATCTTATTATCACTTAATACCTTGTCTTTTGGTGACTTATCAACTTTGTGTTTAGTTGATTCTTGAAAGCCTTGAGCATGCATATTTACTATATATAGCTTCTTTTGCATTCTTTCTTTCCTTGACCCGATATATAGGGGAAACTCCACCTTGTCATAAATTGGCTAAAGTGTGCATGAAATTCAATTTCATATCTATATGCACATATTTATGTGGAGTTTGTCCTATGTATCGTTGATTTTCTAACTCTTTGGTCCCAATGAGTTTGGGCACCATTTTGTTTGTTTATTGTTCTAGGAACAATTGGAGATGCATTGGATGCTTGGCTCACCTAAAAGGAAGGTGTTGACACCATGTGCTTAATGGAGCCAAGTTAGGATGATCAACGAACAACCATCTACTACATCAATCCAATGATGTATCGGCAAGTATCTACTTCATGCATACATTCCTTGCAAGGCTCGAACATGTCTTCTCTTGGCTGAGCGGTACTACCGTGGGTAGCCACGGTACTACCGCTGGAGATGTGTTATTGATGCACTCATGCAGTAGCAGCACCGACACGGTACTACCTCATCCGGCATGACAGTATTTTTCTGCTGCCGCTGGACGAACAGTACTACCGGCCAGCGAGCGGGAGTAAAAATTTACAACCGCTGGCCAGGCAGTACTACCGTGATGACGTGCGGTACTACCGCGCCATCAGGACTGCGAAGGGTTATACCCTCCTCTCGTGGTTCTGTCTCTCTCTCAACGTTGCATCTTGGCATGAATATCTTGATTCGTTCTTGTGGTACTTGTTTCCTTTCTCAAAGCATCCAAACGATGATGTCTTATTGCTAGTTGGGATGTCTTTGATATTTGTCTGTTGGAAGTTCATATTGTACAATAAGAAAATATTAGGCCATGTGCTATGCTTCCAAGCAAAGACCTTATTGATATATTTATGACTTCCTTTTTGATATCTTGTTTGTTCCTTCTTGTAACCATTTCGTGTGTACATCCTTCTTTGTGGATATATATCATCATGATTGTCTTCTACCTAGAATCTTTTACACATGAGAGAAGTTACATCTCTAATTGATATCCTCTTTTCTTTCACGTCCACCGTTGCATTTCCTTTTCAGTTTTTGGTGGCTTCGTGAAAGGATTTGTCTTGAGTGTGTATCTTATATTCTTGCATCTTGATGCACTCTTTGGTGGTGAAGATTATTTTTCCTCATGCTTGTCTTGATGGTATCCCTCCTCTTGACAAGGTTATTATTTCCTATCTTCACCATGGGCTGTCACAAGCGTTGGTTCTCAATTTGTTTTTTAGTAAGCTTGTGAACCCAGTTTCTAGTAGTGTGTGTGTGGGAAGGATATGTCTTGCACTTTGTTTCTCATTTCATCAAGACTATGTTGTTGAGTAATGCTCGTGCGTATCTTAGTCTTCTCAAGTGCTTTGCCATGACTCACACACATGATTTTGGTTGAGCCTATCTTAAGTTGCTTCTTTTACATGTTGCTCAACCATTTGTTTTGTGCAAGTGATATGCTTATTGTCTCATCTATCTTCTTGCACTAGTTTTGTGTTTTTATTAACTTTGGGGGAGCAACGATCCTATTTTGATAAATCGTGGGGAGCTTCTCTAGTTTTGATAAAACACTCCTTTGCCTTTATCATAATATCTTTTATTCATGTGGTTCGAAGGACCATCTGATTGTTTGTTCCATATGGTATCTTTTGATTGCTTGCTTCTATTTTGTATGTCTTTGTGCCATACGATCCTTCTTTTTGCAATCTTTGGGTCCTCAATATAGTTCGTTTTCCTCCAACTACTTATCATTGTATTTGTGCATTTCTTTGCACTTATTTGCTGAGTACACACTTTTTGGAGGACCACCTACTATATTGGCTTTCTAAACTTTTCGTCCATTTTGGCAATCGATGCCAATGGGGGAGAATTTTAGAGAGTTTACTTTGGATATGTTTAGAGGGTTTTGCTTTTATTGCCTAACCATTTACATCTTGCACGCATGTATTATTGCTTTGTATGTGTGCGCTTGGTTATGCTTATTTCCTTATATAAACTCTCTTGAAGTGGTTGTCATCAATTACCAAAATGGCTGAGATTGTTAGAGCATATCTCTCCATATGTGGTTTTGGTAATTGATGACAATTCCTATGGACTAATGTTGCCTTAAGTTATATTTATAGGATTTGTCCATAGGCACTTCTTGAAGTCCATCTGTTGGGTTCAAGGAGTTTATATGACGACCAAGGTGGTATTCAAGGTATTATCCAAAGAATGGTCATAGAGACACAAGGTTGATCAAGATCGTCAGACAAAGAGTAAATCAAGATGATCAACACACAAAGCGTACAAGATGTACCGAGGGGGATCAAGTGATCCCATGGTACGGTAAGAATTGTCCATTACGTGTTTGTGTGCTAACCTATGGTCTTCGTGGGAGTTCTATGTGGGGTTAGGTGTGTTTCCATGGGCTTGCGTCAAGAGGAAGATCTCATACAACCCACGGAGGATGACGTCAAGTGGTGATCGTCATCAAGATTGCGGTGTGCAAGTTCAAGTGGATCATCACGAAGATATCATGCTTGAAGCTTGCCTTCCATTGTGGTGGCAATGGACTTGTGAAGATATGCTGAAGAGCGGCTCAACCATAGTGTGTATGGGAGAGCAATCAACTAGTATCCATCAAGCCAACACAATCAAGAAAGGTGGTCCATCTTGAGGAAGCCAAGATCATCGTCATCTAGCTCAAGAGGATGAGGTGCAAGTTATAGGTTTGCCCTTGATAGGTTTTCTGTATTAGGATAGATTGTCGTACTGTCAAGGGGGGCTTTCAAGTGAGTAGCTTGATCATATCGTTCGTTGAGAGCTCAAACCATTTGCATCCTTGCATCATACTTCTTTGTTCTTGTTTGGTGTTTCTCTTTGTGAGTTTTAGAGTTTATGGTCATCTTCATGACAAGCTCGAGTTCATCGAAAACGGAGTCCATATGCATCTTCTATGATGTTTTCAATGTTGGGAGTTTTTACCGGTCTTATTCGAGGAAGGGTTCTCAGCATTTTCTTATGTCCCTTTTCTCACTTGCTTCTTATTGATATTTCGATCAATATTGTGTTAGACCATGTCTTTATCTTTCCAACAAACTTGGTTTCGTTGAATTCGGAGTCCGTATGCGAATTTTAAGGCAGTTTATGTGACGAGCAGTAGTACCGCTTGTGGCGAGCGGTAGTACCGCTCCGTCGGACTTTATTTGCACATCCTTTTTGCCTCTGCATGGCTGGTGAACCTACTGAGTGGTAGTACCTCTCCCATGAGCGGTAGTACCACTGCGTCGGATTTTATTTGCGCATCCTTTTTGCCTCAGCATGGCTGGTGAACCTACCGAGCGGTAGTACCGC
The DNA here is from genome assembly GCF_904849725.1 of Hordeum vulgare subsp. vulgare. Taxonomy (NCBI): domain Eukaryota; kingdom Viridiplantae; phylum Streptophyta; class Magnoliopsida; order Poales; family Poaceae; genus Hordeum; species Hordeum vulgare. The sequence goes on from NC_058522.1 coordinate 446,875,859, forward strand.
TCTGTGCGGGCTGTGAAGCATAATGGTTGGTTTTTCCCCACCTATAAAAGGGGGTATTCTTCCCCATTGAACCTTATCTCTTTAGCTCATGTTCTTTCCCCATTGTTGACCTTCTTCGAGCTTGCTAACTCTCAATCCCTCCAATGATTCTTGCTAGTTCTTGAGGGAAAAGAGAGAGCAGATCTAGATCCACATCTCCACCAATCACTTTCTCCTCTATGTGACGGGAACCCCTTGGATCTTGATCTTGGAGTTCTTTGTGAGATCCTTGTTCTTCCTCTCATATTTCTCCATAGCTATTGTTGTTGTGGGGGGATTTGAGTGTGAGGGACTTCTCCACTTCGTGTGTTCTTGCCATTGCATTTGGTGCATAGGTTTGAGTTCTCCACGGTGATACGTGTAAGTGAAGTTTGAGAAGCTTATTACCTTTTGGTACTTAGAACCGTAGAGATTGTTCTTCGTGGATGGTTTGGCGTCCTAGAAGCTTGGTGGTGTCTCGGAGCTCAATCATTGTGGTGTAAAGCTCCGGGCAAGCGTCGGGGTCTCCAATTAGGTTGTGGAGATTGCCCCGAGCAATTTTAACGGGTACCGGTGACCGCCCCCAAGGGTTGCCATTTGTACGCCTTCGGTGACCGCCCTCAAGGATTCCTTAGTGGAATCACGACATCTTGCATTGTGTGAGGGCGTGAGGAGATTACGGTGGCCTTAGTGGCATCTTGGGGAGCATTGTGCCTCCACACCGCTCCAACGGAGATTAGCGTCCACAAGGGTGTGAACTTCGGGATACATCGTCGTCTCCAAGTGCCTCGGTTATCTCTTACCCGAACCCTTTATATATGCACTTTACTCTGTGGTAGCCATATTGTTTCTTGTCATATATCTTGCTATCACTTAGTTGTTTAATCTTGCTTAGCATAAGTTGTTGGTGCACCTAGATGAGCCTAGTTGTTTTAGGTTTTGTGCTTGATAAATTAACCATTAGTTTTATTCCGCATTTGTTCAAGCCTAAACCGTAATTTTTTAAAACGCCTATTGACCCCCCTCTAGGCGACATCCACGTCCTTTCAACAAGTTCAGCTACATGCCACGTCATCAACACCATTCGAAGGCATGTGCTCATATCCTTGATAAAGCTTTGCGCCAAGTCATGAGGTAAAGCAAATCAAGTGATATGAAGACACTAACAAAACTTAATCGAAAAATGGTAACCCCATTTTGCACTTAATGATGAGTATGACCTATGATCAAGCATTCTTGCTTGACTCCTCAAGTCAATATACTCTAATATAGGTGACCTTGTCACCGCCCCACATCTAGATGGAGATCACATTCTACATTGCATGCTTTCTTAGAACCATTGAACTCTCATCTATATGTATTTATATATATATTCAAAAAACACAACAAAAAATGTTTTCTTTTATATATTTTAAATATTCGGATATTTTCCTTTTCAAGTTTGTGGATATTTCCTGTCTATTTTAAGTTAAGGAGTTGATTTTCAATGCAACTTGGTTTCACCGATCTAGGAAACTCGGTCCAACAGATTTCTCTCACAGGCATGTTGTCATTCTCGGTTCTACCAAACCATATTGCCTCGGTGACTCCGAAATTTATCACTGCCTAAGATTTTCAGATACTTTCTGGACTTTTGCCTTAGGGGGAGAAAGATTTTGAATGGTCCCAAATTTTATTACCTTCTAAGCTCTTATTGAAAATTTTGGGAAACAAAATTAGTTTTATCATTAATTTCCACGTGGAGAAATCTTATCTAGGGGAGAAAATTTTGGGAAACAAAATTAGTTTTCAATGGTCCCACGATATAAGAGGGAGGATCATCTAGGATCCCTAACATAGGGGGAGATAGTTCAAGGAACTCTTATCAAATTCTTAAGGGGGACAAAATTCAAATTCAAGGAACCCTTATCCAAGAGAGAAGAATCAAGGATCCCTTTCTCTCAATGAGCCCTTACCCTCTGACCTTTGCCAAAGGGGGAGAAATATCAAAGCTTCCGAAAAGCCTACATAAGGGGGGGGGGGGAATATCACCAATAAGTTTACACAAAAGGGGGAGAAATATCAAAAGGGGAAGATATATGTTCCTAAGGGAAGGTCTGCCTAAGGGGAGATCTGCTGAAGGGGATATGTATCAAACCTTACATATTAAGGGGGAGAGAGATAAAATTGTTTCAGATATATTTGTTTTAGGTACAATTGTATCAAACCTTACTCATGTGTTGAGATCAAGAGATTCCATTCCAATCATTTGAACCTTGGTTTCTATCCTCCCGAAGTTGGTTTCCATAAGACCAATGTCTCACCTTGCCAAATGTGTGAGAGAGTGATTGAGTGTTGAGGAGACTATCTTCTGAAGCACAAGAGCAAGGAGTTTATCGTTCTACCACATCTGTTACCTTTTGGAGGGTGGTGCCTCCTAGATTGGTTAGGTGTCGCTTGGGAGCCTCCTACTTTGTGTTGTGGAGTTGAATCAAGATGTTTGTAAGAGAAAGGAGATTGTGTTGCGGCAACAAAAGTCCTTCCCTGTTGCTTAGGAATTCTTCTTGTTACTTCTCTGGTTTGCGTCGGTTTTTGCCTTGAAGAGGACAGGGTGATGCAGAACAAGAGCAATAAGTACTTCCCTCAGTTTGAGAACCAAGTCCAAAGTCCAAAGTACCTGCACAAACACAAACAAGCTTGCACCCAACGCTTCAAAGGGGTTGTCAATCCCTTCAAGATTGTTTGCAAAGTGAGATCTGAAGGCGGAAAATGCAACGAAGTAAAAAGTGTAAGGCTGAAAATATGGTGTGGAGTAGACCCTGGGGGCCATAGTTTTCACTAGAGGCTTCTCTCAAAATAGCAAGTATTACGGTGGGTGAACAAATTACTGTCGAGCAATTGATAGAACCGCGCAAAGTCATGACGATATCTAAGGCAATGATCATACATATAGGCATCACATCCGAGACAAGTAAACCTATACTTTCTGCATCTACTACTATTACTCCACACATCGACCGCTATCCAGCATGCATCTAGTGTATTGAGTTCATGACGAACAGAGTAACGATTTAAGCAAGATGACATGATGTAGAGGGATAATCTCAAACCAATGATGAAAACCCCATCTTTTTACCCTTGATGGAAACAACACGATGCGTGCCTCACTACCCATTCTGTCACTGGGTGAGGTCACCGCACGGTATGAACCCAAAACCAAGCACTTCTCCCATTGCAAGAATCGTAGATCTAGTTGGCCAGACAAACCCCACAACTCGAAGAGAATTACAAGGATATGAAATCATGCATAAGAGAGATCAGAAGAAACTCAAATAAGATTCATAGATAATCTAATCATAAATAAACAATTCATCGGATCTCGACAAACACACCGCAAAAGGAGATTACATCGGATAGATCTCCATGAAGATCATGGAGAACTTTGTATTGAAGATCCAAGAGAGAGAAGAAGCTATCTAGTTACTAGCTATGGACCCGTAGGTCTATGGTGAACTACTCACGCATCATTCGAGAGGTCATGGTGTTGATGAAGAAGCCCCCCGTGTCCGAATCTCCCCTCCGGCAGGGCACCAGAACGTGCCCCAGATGGGATCTTGCGGAGACAGAAGCTTGCGGCGGCGGAAAAGCGATTGCGATGATCTCTTTTTTCTGGAAATTTTTGGGATTATATAGGCGAAAGACCTAGGTCAGGGGACCTCGAGGGGGCCCACAAGCCTGGATGGCGCGGCCCCCCTGGCCGCGGGGTGGGGGCTTGTGGGGCCCCTGGGGCTCCCCTGCCTTGGCTCCCAAGTTCCCCGATCTTCTTCCGTTCCAAAAAAAATCTTTTCGGGGATTTTCTTCCGTTTGGACTCCGTTTCAAAATCTCCTCTGAAAGGGGTCAAAAAATGGAAAAAAACAGGAACTGGCACTTGACATTGAGTTAATAAGGTAGTCCCAAAAAATAAATAAAAGGCATGCAAAACATCCAAAATTTGACAAGATAATAATATCAAACTATCAAAAATTATAGATACGTTGGAGACGTATCAATTGCCTAATTCGTGAAGATCTACCATGAGTGAGGCCAGTCGTGTGTGGATGGAAGACGTGGTGGAATAGACAAGGTCACTTCTTTGGGGACCCCTTGTGGGTGGACCCCTCCGTGGACTGTTGCAGCCATTACCCTCCATTGGTTGAAGTCTCCACTAACATGGACGTACGATAGCGCTATCTATTGGAACCATGCCAAAAATCGTCGTCTCAACTTCTTTGTGTTTGATCTTCCTAAACTCTACTCCTTGCTACATGTGCAAAGTCTTTACTTTCCGCTGCCATACTTGTTGACTAGCATGTGTAGGTTGCACTAGACTTGTTAGAATCTCTAAAATCTGCCAATCATTAAATTGGGAAAAGACTAGGATTTTAATTTATGCAAGTAGTCTATTAACCCCCTCTAGACACCTCTTCTATCGATCTCACATCCTTCGAGCATGAGGGTCAGATGCTTTATTGCGACAAAGTCGTTGCCGCTGCCGATCTGGATGGCCACTTGGTAATCCTTAAACCAAGTTTCCTTCTTCGATTCGCTGTTGAACTTTCCAATCCCGGTCACCATCGTGTAGTTGGACGGAATCCTAGCTTCTCGAATGTGTCCACTGAAACACTCGAGGCCGAAAGCTCCAGGACATCTCGACCGGTCCCTACTGGCACTAGCCATATCGACCAGGTTTTAGGCAAGGATAGATCAGGCGTTCAATGGTGGCGCTCGGAAGTCATCATCCCCGTAGCCTTTCCGGTGGGTGCGACTTCGTCTCCGGTCGTCCTCGTATGGCCCCATGTCGTCATAGGATTGGCGTCCATAAACGACATCCCTCGGAGGAGGCGTCCGAGGGCAACGATGATTGACATGCCTTCGGTCTCCATACTGGTCTCTCAATGGAGGAGAACGTCGGTGCCTCTCTGGTGCAAGCGGGCTATGAGCCAAGTGTACAGTATCTACCCGGATGGATCTACTGTAAATCATATTGTGGGACTCGGTAACCGACGAATTCTGCTCTAAGGCCGTCTTCAGAGGACTTGGATTGGTCGAATGCCTTCTCCTGCCGGGGAATCATATGGCTGGATGGAATCGGCGATCCGAGTGGCCGGGACGAAGTTCTGGAATGGAGTGCGCATCACTTGATAATATTGCAAGTGGTCATTCAGAAACAACCGCTTGCGATACCACCGAGTGGAGCTAGGCTGCTGCCGGTTTCCATAGTCATCGGGTAACCTTTGCGGCCGCTCGAGTCTTTCGCTCTTGGCGAGAGAGGCTTGACACGAGGCCTCCAAGGCGATTGCTTCGGGAGTCGTCTGGTGATGGGGTAAGCAGATCTTATTCGTTCATCTGTGCAAGCTCATCCCATTGCTTCGGAGTGAGTGGCTGGGGAATGTACGGGTCGAAGTAGACATTGAGATTGACGTCGTGGCCATTCTGCTATCAGGATTTCTGCAGTGGGCTTGCTGCTCTCGCACTCAGACTCGTTGGAGGAGTCTCCATGCAAGGAAGAAAATAGATCGACGGTGGGCTCGTTGAAGTCGATCATTGCCACTTGCTCGGCCGTGGCTTGGAGGGCTACACCATGCTTGATCCAGTGTTGGAGCCGTGAGCGCCTAGAGCGCTTGCGACGATGTCCAGTCAGAAGAAGCGATGTCACGCGGTACGGGACCGACGACTGCTGAAATAGAACCCCGAACGTAGACACACGCAAGTGCACCGCGCCGCGCATGGGCAACGCCTTCGCATCCAGCAAAGCTTCCTGTAGCCACGCCGAATCATCGGCGACGAAGTTGAGAGAACCAAATCGAATCTCTTTGCCGATGATCATGAGGATGATGACAAAATCCCACTTGCGCCGAAAATCGCTAGACGCGCGACCACATGATGGTCTCCATCTGTTGAGGCAACGGTCCTGACAATGAGTACCAGGGGTACGTACGAGGAGCGGGGCCTAGCTACGACCCAAGAGTATCACTCGGATTTAGTGAGTTCGGGCCCCTCTGAGAGAGGTAAAAACCTATCGTGTCGTGGGCTTTGTGTTTTTTCTAAAGGTTATTATTATAACAGGGTGCTAAACACTTGCCATAGAGCTTAGGGGTAGCTTATATAGAGTGCACCGAACCCCATTAGTGAGCTTTTGCAGGGCATTTAATGAACATAACTACGGGAGTTACCAAAAACGGCAGCTCTAACTATGGCAATTACAGGTAACGGTAGCTATGATTGCACTTCATGCCTGATGTTAAGTCACTCGATCGTTGAAGTTCCCACGTCACCCTAACGCCATCTCTGTCCGAATGACCGTGTCGGGTCGACTAAAGGGAAGACGTCCGAATGACCAAATACATGTGAGTGGACTCTAAGATATACGCATCCGAATGCGTGTGTGATCGTGGGATCTTTAATGAAGATGTGGGACTAGATGGCCATAGATGTCAGGTCCATGACACTATCATTAACAGGTGACCCATCAATTAATGGTTCGGGTTGTTTTCTCCTTTCCTTTTTTAATGCATGACAAGCACATTTTTTGCGCATTCTAAAAAAAAGGGAATTACAAGAAGAAGGCCTAGCTAGGCTAGCTAACTTGTGTGTGACTACATTAGCCTCTCTAGGACATTGTTCATGGATTACATGAATAATAAAGCCAAGCAACATGAAATAACAATCATCAACTAATGCACTCGGAAAGCCGAAGATGAGCCCCCTTTCTTCATTATCGTAATCACTTCAAGATTGTCTTAGTTCACAACATTTTGTTACATCCAGTTGTGTGGGCCAAGTTCATCCCATATCTCAATGCGGTGGCTTCGGCGGTCAGGGTGCGTGGAAGCAGCTGATATTCTGCCGTGGTGCATGCATCAGAAAACGATCGAGTAGCACAAGAGCACGTGAGCGTAACGCATACTAATCCGCGATCGATTCTTCTTCGTAGCCGTGGACGACCAGACCAAACCATCAGACTGTCCATGTAAGACCCAGATATATACTAAAGGCAAAGACAAGCACAGAAATGGTCAAAATTGGTGTCTGCGGCCGATTGAGGAGCTTCCGGAGGATGAGACGAACGATCGATCGTGCGGTTGACACGGCCGGCGCTTACTCCACACGAACGGACGGTCGGACGTCGGACGACCTATACACGCCCGGTCGTCGCCTCGCCGGCCGCCTGCCAGCACGGTCGTCGGAGGCCGGAGCGCAACCGGGAGGATCGAGCACGGATCGTCGGCATTTCGCCGGCCGGGACGCCCCGTCGCGCGCCTCTGACCCGGTTGCACGCACGACCTCGCCTCGTCGTCGTCGAGACCCTCAATGCAGCCGTTTTGTGGTTGATTAGGGTTGGCGGCAGCGTATCGGTGGGTGACAAGATAATTGCCATGTGTTCCACGCCTTTCTTTCCTTGTTGGCCGGCATACTAGCTAGCTCGGTCGTCAAAGCTCAGCCGGGACGACTTGGACTCTCAAGTTTTCTCATGGTCTGCAACCTTTTAACTTTGCAAGCCTGACGCACGAATGGTTTCTTGTCCTTTGCGCTGCGTGTCTACTTGACGCGGAGTGTCTTGTACACTGGTATTACTCGGGAATCCGTGAGAGGAACACCGTGTATAGTACGTGTATCTCTCTGAAACGGCACGAAGAAAATTGACCTAGCTGTGATAACGACAGTAGGTTGGTGATACAGTGCTATATTGGTACGACTCATACGACGAAAGCAAAGATCGAAAGTGGTGCTATAGGTACGTCTCATACGGAGGAAAGCAACGATCGAAAGTGTCGTGTTCTTCTCATCCATCTTTAGAAACTTGCATCAGGTTTATACATACATAACTACGAGAGTTTGGTAGGGAGATTATCCGCTTACAACTTACAGCTCAACGAATTTAAGGGAGAAATTGTTCAGCGAGTTTGAGGGAGAAATATGGATCCAAATACAAACCTACAGGGGCTAGAAACCTCAAAGTTATTATCTGTGTATTTGAGCAATTGACTATCTCAAGATTAACTTTTCCAAAAGCTAAAATTTATGCTTTGGTAATGCTTTGGAGAAACAAGATGATTATGCAGGTATCATTCACTTGTGCAACTGGGCATTTCCCTTTTAGTTATTTATGTGTTGTGTTGCATTTTAAAAAGCTTTCTAATGCTGCCTTTAAGCCAACTGAAGGAAAAAGTAGAAAAAGGGTTGCAACCTGGCAAGGACTAGGAGGTTTATTATCTATGGATGGTAGGCTTCTTAAAAAAAGCGATTTTTTGTTGTTTTGGTAATGCTTTGGAGAAACAAGATGACTATGCAGGTATTTTCACTGATGCAACTGTGGGAGGGGCTATAGCTCTTGTATTGAGATTTGTCACGTCGGTTCGGAAATTTATCAGGCCTTGTTCGGTTAATCCTCCTTCCAAAAGGATTGGAGAGGATTGGAGGGGAATTTGACTTGTTAAGGATTTAATCTCCTTAATCCCTGCCAAATCCCTTTTACTTCCCTGTCAACCGAACAAGGCCTCAAGATGCCAAACAGTGGCGGCTATGTGCACAAGCCCTTATTTTTACTATCCTTCAAAACCTCGTAGTGAAACGACATTTGACAAAGCCGTGGATGCCTGTCTCTTGTCTCTATGTATTTTTTAAAAAACAAGAAATTGGCAGGTGCAATATCTTTTCATATTAGATGGAAAAAGAGGGTTTCTGTATAGAGCTAAAAAAATTATGAGAAACCTAACACACACACCCACCCCCTAAAACAACCCGCAAGTTAGATTTGTTCAACCAATACAGTCCGCCACCGGCCAAAAGCCAGTGTCCTTTGCTTGATGTCATCGAGGCGATAGGCACGACCTCGAGGTGGGTGAGGCGAGTTGCATTAAAGATACATCGGTTGTGCTTCTTTCAAATATTCGAGATGGTGTAGAGGAAGCGATCCGTACACCTTCTCTTGTCGTCCTTGGACAAAGTGGCGGTGAGAAAGTCCCACCGGTCAGAGATCCCCATGGAAGGTGATGGCTTTTGTTTTTCTTGTTTAACTATGTACTTTTCTAATTTAACTTTAACCATTCGAAAAATTTAGGAGCATGCATATTACTTTCTTTGATACAAATTAATTATGACATCTTTAATATAACTTTATTTGGATAAGAGGGAGTAATTGTAGTATTTCCTGTGTTCCTAAATATAAGATGTTAGTCCGTATGTAGTTTATACTAAAATTATTTCAAATATCTTATAATTAGAAACGAAGAGAGTATAACACTAATACATGATTTGTTGCATAATCTATTTTTATATTCTCCAAATGGTCGGCATGATATACGTAAGACCATCTTATCAACGAATGATATACGTTAAGACCATCTTATTAGCGAGATGCTTCTTTAGAGTATCTTCAACGCGGACCCTCAAACCGCCCATAACTATGTTGATCGCGTGGTCCGGATGAACTTTCTCTAGTAAATCGAAGACAATCATGGGAGGGCTTTATGAGCATCCTAGCCCTTGTCGCGCCCACTTCACACCATCCTGGCCTGCCAAACAACCCTATCTACCTCCCCCGCGCGCGTTCCCGCTCGGCACCACCAGCCTGCATTCATGTCATTGTAGAGCGGCCGCTCCATTCGTATGTCGCCATTAAGTAGACTCATCGGCCAAGAAACCCACTTTGATGCCGCATATTGACGCATTTGGACGTCTGGCCTCACAGGAATCAGATATTTAAAGGCGGCCACACCCGGTTAGCTTCACAAGACACACACAAGCCGCTCCACATCCTCCTCCCTTGCGTCACATCTGCCATGACTGCACGCGGTAGCACTCTATGGGAGGGTCTTTCGACGGAGATGAAGCATGAGGCAGCCCCTGCGGCTGCCTACCAGAGACGTCGTTCTAGGTGGATTGAGGTCGGCATGCTGACGAGCTCGCTCGAGGTCGTCGACAACGAGGACGGCCCCACAATGGAGATGGGCTCCAACGACACCGCACCAAAGCCCGTGCGTGTGCATCCGGCTTCACCATGGAGCAGGTGCATGCGCACTTCAATGTTGTCATGGCGAGGAGCAACCGATGCAAGCGCCTATGTCGGTGTTCCAGCAGGCGCAGGAGGAATAATGGTACAACATGTTCCTCCTCGAGTAGCACCGGTTGGCGGAGGGCCAAATTGACGGCGAGCACGCGAGCAAGGGGATCGTGGTGGTCATGGCCGCGGAGAACTCCAACTTCATCGCAGAACAACATGTGACCTATAGGGCCGCCCATGCTCAAGCTTCCACTCCGCACGAACAAGCCACTGTGAATGCGCAGCCGTAGGCGATTGCAGACGAGAACAACGCTAGTAGTATGCGTCGCCGACGAACCTTCGAGCGGGACCAGTGAGACGACGAGAGTGCTAACGCCTACATTTTCATCATGGACCTCACGTTCACTAATGATGGACAAGGCACAGACTCCTCCAAGGACGAGTAGGGCATGAGAGGCAGCAGGGCCCTGTGTTACATGTGGGTCGGCCTGTCTTTCATGTTCTACCCTTCCTCGCCGGCGACCTGCACATGGTGGATGAAGGATGCGTTCCCAAGAAGGGAACAACAAAGACATGAACACCGGACGCCGTCGTGGTGAATGTTTAGGGTCGGTTTGTTTTGTCCTAAATGTTCGGAATGTAATGAAATCTGTCATGTTTCCATTAATCTCGTCCGGTTTATATGAAAAGATGTCGTGTTTGCATGAAATCCGTTCGATTTGTTTAAAAAGAGTTTGAAATGTATGCGGATAACGTTGGATGGGTGGGTCAAACGTCACTGTGTGCGGAGTAGTCCCCCTATGCCACGTATTTATATTTTCTGGTTATGCCATGTATGAAAATATATTGTTATGAATTTTTTCTGGAGACGTGTTAAACATGTATTTCTGTATGTATAGTTTTTTTAAAGAAAATTGGCGCTATGAAAATATTCTTTCTGTAAAATGAGCTCAGTAGAGCCCGCTCTCCATTTTCCATTTGCAATAGATAGAGGCCCTTTCTAAAAGCTCCACTTCTAAATGAGGAGTTGATAGACCGATATCGTGATTTAATTTTATCTTAACGGTTTATTTTTGCCTCACCTCCCGCAATCCTCTTTATGTTGGTTTTCCTAATCCACCGGTTCATTTTCTCTCCATTCTTTCCTTTCAAAGTAGAAATTTTTTAACGTAAGAAAGATTGCGGATTTAACTTTACTAACTTACCCAATCAACCGATCCCTCCCATCAATGCAATTTGCTTTAGGAAACAAATAACATAATTTAAGCAAACAAATAAGATAATTTAAGGAAACAAATAACAAATTAAAAAAACAAATGATGGCTTATAAGGAAACTAACATGTAAATCATGACGCACCATACACCATAGAAACAAATGACGGATTTTAAAGAAAATATTGGTTTTTTACCCATTTTCTAGAAGGATCTAGGTGATTCTTTTCAGGTTTGCCTCTCTCTTTACATTCCATTGCTATCTCTTTGTCTCCTTCTTTCATCTCCACCAATATAATCTGCTACTTCCCCTTCCCTTGTCCCATTCGTCTGGTCCCCGTCCCATTGTCCCCTTCTCCTTTGTATTCTTATCGTTGCTCCAAAGAGACAAACTAGGACGGTGGCCACCATGCTAATCGATGGTGGCGCGCACGATGTCATATATAGCGACTTCAAACAAGACGCTGATGTTGGAAATAAGCCCTAGAGACAATAATAAAGTGGTTTTTATTATATTTCCTTGTTCATCATGATCGTTTATTATCCATGCTGTAATTGTATTGATTGGTAACTCAAATACACGTGTGCATACATAGACAACAAAGTGTCCCTAGTAAGCATCTACTAGACTAGCTCATTGGTCAAAGATGGTTAATGTTTCCTAGCCATAGATATGATTTGTCATTTGCTAACGGGATCACATCATTAGGAGAATGGTGTGATGGATAATGCCCAAACCGTGAGCATAGCATTTGATCGTTTCACTAAATTTATTGCTATTGCTTTGTGCATGCCAAAGTATCTATTCCTAAGACCATGAGATCATGCAACTCCCTAACACTAGAGGAATGCCCTGTGTGCATCAAACGTCACAATGTAAATGGATGATTATAAAGATGCTCTACATGTATCTCTAAGGGTGTCTGTCACTCCGTATCACGGAGAGGTCTCTTTGGCCAACTCGACAATACATCATCACAATAAGCTTGCAAGCAATGTGACTAAGGAGCTAGTCACGGGATCTTGTATTACAGAATGAGTAAAGATACTTGCCGGTAACGAGACTGAACTAGGTATGGAGATACCAACGATCCAGTATCGGGCAAGTAACATACCGATGGACAAAGGGAACTGCATACGGGATTAACTGAATCATTGACATCGTTGTTCGATCCATATAGCTCTTCATAGAATATGTAGGAACTAATATTGGAATCTAGGTCCCGCTATTGTTTATTGACTGTAGAGGTGTCTCAGTCATGTCTGCATAGTTCTTGAACCCGCTGGGTCCCCACACTCAACGTTCAGTGACGATATAGATATAGTTGAGTTATTATGTTGGTGACCGAAGGTTGTTCAGACTCCCGGATGACATCCAGACGTGACAAGGAGCTTCGGAATGGTGTGGAGGTAAATACCGATATATATACGAACTTTCGTTTTGGTCACCGGAAAGAGTTCGGGCTTCGCCGGTAATGTATCGGGAGTGCCAAAGTGCTCCACGGGTCCACCAGAAGGGGTCCACCCACCCCGGGAGGCCACATGGGCTGAGAGGCGTGCGCACCACCTCCTGGTGGGCTGGGCTCACCTCCCACCAAGGTCCATGCGGCCAAGGGCTAGTGGGGTCAAGCCCATGAGGGGGCCGACCATCCAACTTGGGGACCATGCCACCCTATGGCCGCCGCCCCACCCCTAGGGGAAACCCTAGGGTGCCACCCCTCCTCCCTCCCCCTATATATAGTAGATAAGATGGAGGGCGGACGCACCTTAAGCCACGATGCAACCCTCCTCTCCCTCTCTCTCTCTCTCTCATAGTACTTATCCATCATCAAGATCGCGGTAGTGCTTGGCGAAGCCGTGCCGACATCGCACCACCACTACCGCCACCACGCCATGATGCTGCTGGAGAACTCAGGTACTACTTCACCTACGCTCGCTGGATCGAACTGGTCAAGGTGTCATCGAGTTGTATGTGTTCTGAACGCGGAGGTGTCCTCCGTTCGGCAGTAGATCAGGACGTGATTGGATCGTAGGACGGATAGTGATTGGATCGCGAAGATGTTCGACTACATCAATCACATTTCTTAACGCTTCCACTTCATCATCTACAAGAGTATGTAGAAACACTCCCCCTCTCGTATATGTTGATATCGATAGATTGTTCTTGGGTGCGCGTAGGATTTTTTTTGTTTCCCATGTAACATTCCCCAACAATGGCATCATGAGCTAGGTCTATGCATCGATAACATACACGAGTAGAACACAAAGTGTTTGTGGGCGTTGATGTTGAGATTTCTTACTTCCTTAGTCTTATCTTGATTCGACAGTATTACGGGATGAAGGGCCACGGACCAACCTTACTCTTCCACGTACAAGAGACTGGTTCCATTGACTGACATGTAACATGGTTGCGTAAAGATGGTTGGCGGGTGTGTGTCTCTCTTTGTGTGTATCTCCCACTTTGGTAGAATCAGATTTGATAGAGGTGGTCCTTGTGGAAGGTTAAATTGCGACCATAACATCATTGTTGTCCATTTGCGTAGGTAAGAACGATTATTGCTAGTTGCCCATACTGGCCATGTAAAACATTTAACAACAAAGTATAGACGTCTAACTTGTTTTTGCAGGGCATGTTGTGATGTGATATGACCAAAGACATGACGTGATATATGTGATGTATGAGATGATCAAGTTTTGTATAGATTAACACGATTTGCATGTCGATGAGTACGGCAACCGACACGAGCCATAGGGTTGTCTTTAATTTATTTGTGCCATTTTTTTACTTTATCGCTACGAGTTAACGATGATGGGGATCATGATGATGGAGATCATGGTGTAATGCTGGTGACGATGGAGGTCATGTCTGTGCTTTCAAGATGGAGATCAAAAGCACAAGATGATGATGGCCATATCATGCCACTTAAATGATTTGTATGTGATGTTAATCCTTTTATGCATCTTATTTTTCTTAGGGCGATGGTAGCATTATAAGATGATCCCTCACTAAAATTTCAAGATAAAATTGTGTTCTCCCCAAGTGTGCACTGTTATGAAGGTTCATCATTTTGAATCTCCTCGTGATGATTGGTTGTGATAGACTCTACATTCGCATACTACGGGTCTAAGCCAGTTTTGCACATGCAGAACATTTGGGTTAAACTTGACGAGCCTAGCATATACATACATGGCCTCGGAACACAAAACACCGAAAGGTCGAACATGAGTCATATAGTAGATATGATCAACATGGAGATGTTCACCATTGAAACCACCTCATCTCATGTGATGATCGGACTTGGGCTGGTGGATTAGGATCATGTTACACTCATACAACCTGAGGGATTTTGATTTGAGTGGGAGTTCTTAAGTAATATGATTAATTGAAATCATTATCATGAACATAGTCTAAGTTATCTTTGCAAATTACGTTGTAGATCAATGGCTCGCGCAAGACATTCCCTGAATTTTGATGTGTTCGTAGAGAAATCTAAGCTGAAATATGATGGAAGTAACTTTGCGTGTTAGGTCCGTAATCTGAGGATTGTCCTCACGGCTTCGCGAAAGGCTTATGTCCTTGATGCTCCGCTTGGTGTGCCACCCTATCGAGTGTCGCATGTGGATGTTGTGAAAGTCTAGCAGGCATGTGCTGATGACTACTCGATAGTTCAGTGTGCCATGTTGTACGACTTAGAATCGGGACTTCAAAGGTGTTTTGGACGCCATGGAGCATATGAGATGTTCCAAGAATTAAACATTCAAGAAAATACCCAGATCGAGAGGTATGATACCTCCAATTAATTCTTTGTCTGCAATATGGAGGAGAATAGTTATGTTAGTGAGTACATACTCAGAATGTCTCGGTACGACAACCATTTGACTCAGCTCAGAGTTAAGCTTCCGTCTGAGATGGTCAGTGACAGAGTTCTCGAGTCACCGCGACCTAGCTACAAGAACTTCGTGATGAATTATAATATGCAAGGGATGAAAAATTCCATATCCGAGCTATTTGCGATGCTGAAAGTCGCGGAAGTAGAAATCAAGAAGGAGCAACAAGTGTTGGTGGTGAATAAAACCACTAGTTTCAGGAAGGGCAAGGGAAAGAAGGGTAACTTCAACAAGAACGACAAGCAAGTTACCGCTCCCATGAAGATACCCAAGGTTGGACCCAAGCTTGAGACTGAGTGCTTCTATTCCAAGGGAACTAGCCACTCGAAGCGGCATTGACCCAAGTATTTGGCCGATAAAAAGGCTCGCAATGTCAACAAAGGTATATTGATATAAATGTTATTGATGTGTGCCTTACTAGCTTTCATAGTAGTGCATCGTTATTTGATACCGATTCGGTTGCTCATATTTGTAACTCGAAGCAGGAACTACGGAATAAACGGAGGCTGGGAAAGGACGATGTGATGATGCGCGTGGGAAATGGTTCCAAGGTTGATGTGATCGCTGTCGGTACACTCGCTCTTCGATTTCCATCGAGATTACTTATGAACCTAAATAATTATTATTTGGTGCCTCATTGAGCATGAACATTATACCTGGGTCTTCTTTAATGCGAGATGGTTACTCATTTAAATTAGAGAATAATGGTTATTCTATTTATATGAGTAATATCTTTTATGGTCATGCACCCAATGTGAATGGTTTATTCTTGTTGAATCTTGATAGTGATGATACACATATTTATAACATTGATGACAAAAGATCTAGGGTTAATAATGATAGTACCACTTTCTCGTGGCACTACCGCTTATGTCATATTGGTGTAAAATGCATGAGGAAGCTCCATGCTGATGGACTTTTGGAGTCATTTGATTTTGAATCACTTGATACATGTGAACCATGCCTCATGGGAAAGATGACGAAAACACTATTCCCCTGTACAATTGAACGGGCAAGTGACTTGTTGGAGATCATACATACTGATGTGTGCAGTCCAATGAGTGTTGAGGCGCGCGGTGGATATCGTTATTTTCTCAACTTCACTTGGTGATTTGAGTAGATATGGATATATTTCCTTGATGAAGCACAAATCTAAAATGTTTGAAAAGTTCAAGCAATTTCAGAGTGAAGTTAAGAATCACCGTAACAATAAGATTAAGTTCTTGCGATTTGATTGAGGAGGAGAATATGTGAGTTATGAGTTTAGCATGCACTTAAGAAAGTTTGGAATTATTGCACAATTCACGCCATGTGCAAGACCAAAGTGTAATGGTGTGTCCGAACGTCGTAATCATACCTTATTGGATATGGTGCATTATATGATGTCTCTTACCAATTTGCCACTATCATTTTGGGGTTATGCATTAGAGACAGCTGCATTGCTTTAAATAGGGCTCCATCTAAATCTGTTGAGACGACACCGTATGAGTTATGGTTTGGCAAGAAACCTAAGCTTCTGTTTCTTATAGTTCAGGGTTGCAACGCTTATGTCAAAAGGCTTCAGCCTCATAAGCTCGAACCCAAAGCGGATAAGTGTGTCTTCATAGGATACCCAAAGGAAATAGTTGGGTATACCTTCTATCTCACATCTAGGGTAAACTGTTTGTTGCTAAGAACGGATCCTTTATCGAGAAAGAGTTTCTCTCGAAAGAATTGACTGGGAGGAAGATAGAACTTGATGAGGTTACTGAACCATCACTTCAACCACAGAGTACCACGACGCAGGAAGGTGTCTCTATGACGCCTACATCAGTTAAAGAGGAAGTTAATGATGGAGATCATGAAGCTTCAGATCAACTTATTGCCAAACCTCGTAGGTCGACAAGGACACATACTGCTCGTGAGTGGTACGAGAATCCTATATTAGAGGTCATGTTGTTGGACAACAATGAATCTACGAGCTATGGAGAAGCGATGGTGGGCCCTAGTTCCGACAAATAGCTAGAGGCATGAAATCCGAGAAAGGATCCATGTATGAAAACAAAGTGTGGACTTTGGAAGTATTACCTGATGGTCGAAAGGCTATTCAGAACCAATGGATCTTCAAGACGAAGACGGACCTAGACCGTAATGTCACCGTTTATAAAGCTCAACTTGTTGTAATGGGTTTTCACAAGTTGAAGGAGTTGACTACGATGACACTTTCTCAGCCATATCAAGGCTTAAGTCCGTCAGAATCATGTTAGCAATAGCTGCATTTTTCTATTATGAAATCTGGCAGGTGGATGTCAAAATAGTGTTCCCTAATGGTTTCCTTAAGGAAGAATTGTATATGATGCAACCGAAAGGTTTTGTCGATCCAGAGAACGCTGACAAAGTATGCAAGATCTAGAGATCTATTTATGTACTGGTTCAAGTATCTCGGCATTGGAATCTTCACTTTGATGAGGTGATCAAAGCGTTTGGGTTTATACAAGTTTATGGAGAAGCTTGTATTTACAATAAAGTGAGTGGGAGCTCTATATCGTTTCTAATATTACATGTGGATGGCATGTTGTTGATTGGAAACAATATAGAACTCTTGAAAATTGTGAAGATATATTTGACCAAGAGTTTTTCAATGAAAGACCTCGAATAAGGTGCTTACATATTAGGCATCAAGATCTATAGAGATAGATCGAGACGCTTAATAGGACTTTCACAAAGCACATACCTTGATAAGGTTTTGACGAAGTTCAAAATGGACCAGTCCAAGAATGGGTTCTTGCATGTCCTACAATGTGTGAAGTTGAGTAAGACTCAATGCCCAGCGACTACATACGATAGAGAGAAGATGACGGTCATCCCCTATGCTTCAGCCATACGCTCTATCATGTATGCGATGTTGTGCACAAGACCAGATGTTAGCCTTGACATAAGTATGGTCGAAGGGTTTCAAAGTGAGCCAGAAGTGGAACACTGGACATCGGTCAAGAATATCCTTAAGTACCTGAAAAGGTCTAAGGAAATGTTTCTCGTTTGTGGAGGCAATCAAGAGCTCATCGTAAAGGGTTACGTCGATGCTAGCTTTGACACTGATCCGGATGACTCTAAGTTGTAATCCGTATGCATATTTATTCTGAATGGTGGAGCGGTAAGCTGGTGCGGTTCCAAGCAGAGTGTGGTAGCTGATTCTACATGTGCAGCCGAGTACATAGCTCGTTCAGTACCAGCAAAGGAAGGTGTCTCGATAAGGCAGTTCATAACGGATCTTAGAGTTGTGCCCAGTGCACTAGATCCAATGGCCATGTTCTGTGACAACACTGGCGCCATTGCTCGAGCCAAGGAACCAAGGTTTCACAAAAGGACCAGACAAATAAAGCGCCACTTCAATTCCATCCGTGATTATATCTAGGAGGAGGACATAAACATTTGCAAAGTACATACGGTCTAAATGATGCAGATCAGTCGATTAAACCTCTTCCACAAGCAAAACATGATCAGCACCAGTACTCTATGGGTGTTAGATTCATTACCATGTAATACTAGATTGTTGACTCTAGTGCAAGTGGGAGACTTTTGGATATATGCCCTAAAGGCAATAATATGGTGGTTCTTATTATATTTCCTTGTTTGTGATAATCGTTTATTATCCATGCTATAATTGTATTGATTGAAAAACTCAAATACATGTGTGGATACATAGACAGCAAAGTGTCCCTAGCAAGCCTCTACTAGACTAGCTCGTTGATGAAAGATGGTTAAGGTTTCCTAGCCATAGACACGAGTTGTCATTTGATAATGGGATCACATCATTAGGGGAATGGTGTGATGGACAAGGCCCAAACCGTAAGCATGGCATTTGATCATTTCACTAAGTTTATTGCTATTGCTTTCTGCATTCAAAGTATCTGTTCCTAGGACCATGAGATCATGCCACTCCCTAACACTGGAGGAATGCCTTGTGTCTATCAAACGTCACAATGTAACTAGGTATCTCCAAGGGTGTCTGTTGGGTTGGCATGGATCAAGACTGAGATTTTTCACTCTGTATGAATGAGAGGTATCTCTGGGCCCACTCGGTAATACATCATCACAATAAGCTTGCAAGCAATGTGACTAAGGAGTTAGTCATGGGATCTTGTATTACGAAACGAGTAAATGGACTGGCCGATAACGAATTGAACTAGGTATGTAGATTTCGACGATCGAATCTCGCGCATGTAACATACCGATGGACAAAGGGAACTGCATATGAGATTAACTGAATCCTTGACATCGTGGTTCGATCGATATAGATCTTTGTAGAATACGAATGAACAAATATGGGCATCGAGGTCCTGCAATTGGTTATTGACTGAAGAGGTGTCTCGTTCATGTCTCCATAGTTCTCGAACTCGCACGGTCCGCACACTTAACGTACGACGATGATATAGATATAGTTGAGTTATTATGTTGGTTGCCGAAGGTTGTTCGGAGTCCCGGATGAGATCCCAAACATGAGGAGGAGCTTCGAAATGGTCCAGAAGTAAAGAATGATATATAGGAAGATCCGTTTTGGTCACCGGAAAGAGTTCGGGCTTCGTCGGTAATGAATCGGGAGTGCTGAAGTGTTCCGGAGGTCCACGAGAAGGGGTCCACCTACACCGGGAGGGCACACGGGCTGAAAGGAGTGCGCACGAGCCCCTGGTGGGCTGGGCGCACCTCGCACCTAGGCCCATGCGGCCAAGGGCTGGTGGGGGCAAGCCCATGAGGGGGCCGGCCACCCAACTTCTGGGCCAAGCCACCCTATGGCTGCCACCCCACCCCTAGGGGAAACCCTAGGGCGCCACCTTTCCCCCTTCCCCCTACATATACTAGAGGATAGAGAGGGCAGACACACCTTAAGCCACGGCACAAACCTCCTCTCTCTCTCTCTCTCTCTCTCTCGTAGTACTTCTCCACCGTCACGATCGCGGTAGTGCTTGGCGAAGCCCTATCGAGATCGCACGACTACCACTGCCACCATGTCGTCGTGCTGCGGGAGAACTCACTGCTACTTCAAACGTTGGATCATTGTCGTAAGGGTGTCATCGAGGTGTACGTGTGCTGAACAAGGAGGTGCCATCCGTTCGGCACTAGATCGGGATGTGATTTGATCGCGGGACGGATCATGATTGGATCACACACACATTTGACTACATCAACCGTGTTTCTTAACGCTTCCGCTTAGCAACCTACAAGGGTATGTGGATGCACTCCCCCTCTCATAGTTATTGATCTCCATAGATTGTTCTTGGATGCACGTAGGAATTTTTTTTGTTTCCCATGCAACGTTCCCCAACAACTACCATCGACGCGGACGAATGATTAGTTACATAGGGCGGAGTCCACCCGGTCCACGATGTGCTCCCGGATGGTGGCACGCACGAGGTCATTCATGGCGTATTCAACCTAGATGTCGGCGTCCACATAGAGGATGGATTGCATGCAAAGGGCGGCGTCCACCCAGACAATGACGTGCTAGTAGAGGGTGATGTCCACCCAAACAATGGCGGCGGCAGCATGGCGGACAAGGACGACTTCACAAAGAGAAACTCCACCCGGGTGACGACTTGCTAGCGGAGTGCCACGTCCACTTGATTGGATTATGTCAGATTTCGGCCTCCGCAAAACCCTAAGGATTCGAACACTGGGGCGTGTATGAAGGTCTCTCCCTGCTTCGCCTTGCCTAACCCACTATTCGATGGAAACAATGAAGGACTCACTCGATGGCGAGGGGAACACAGAACACAACAGTTTACCCAGGTTCGGGCCGCTGCGAAGCGTAAAACCCTACTCCTACTTTTGGTGGATTGCCTCTCATGGAGGTGGTGGATGAATTAGATAGTGTTCTTGGGCCTCCGGAGGCCGAGCGACTAGGTGTATTGTTTTACCATCCGAATGAACTCTCCCTTTGAAGTATCCTACCCTCTCTATTTATAGAGGAGGCACGGTTCCTCATCCCTTATAGCTTCGGCAGGAAGGGATCCCACATCGGCCAATTTTGAGGGGGAACAAGGGAACTTGCTCCCCTGCTCAAAGGTGGTCTTCGCCTGCAAAGTAAATGTCCGCATCGTAGAGACGGGCCCATGGATGTCGTTTGCCCTACTGGTGGGAGGCTACGGATTTGTTGCACCAGAAGGGAATCCTTTGAAAGATGCCTTTGGAAAACTTGTACGCTCACGCCTCCTTTGCATCAAAGGGGAAACTGTCTCATCCTGCCATCTGCTGCTCGCCTGTCCTTTCCTGACGTCACCCTTGACTCCTAAGGCCCGACCTTGCCTCAGAATATCCGCCGCTCCGGAGGGGTCCTAAGGAGGCCCCCTGCGGGTATTGACGCTCCTCCTCCTCGTGAGGCTTGGCCCCTCACGAGGGCCTTTCTTTGAACGGTGTCTGGCTCGTTGGTTTGCTCCGGCGAGGCGGGCCCGCCCTGGGCCACAGGCAGGCAGGTCTGGGTACCCCCAATCCAAGAACGCCAACAGTACCCCCCCAGCCCACGGCATGCTCGGGTTGGCTTCAGGGCGGAGCCTCGGGGGGGCAGCATGAGATGTCGTGGGCCCTCAAATGCGTGTGGGCCAGGCCTGCGCGCGTCACGCGGCTGGTGTCTTTTCCTCCATGTCCTCTATCTCTGTCCCCTTTATTATTAGGTGCCCTTCTTGTAGCTTCGATGCCTTATTTCTATCCTTCTTCCGCACTCGCCTTTCTTCTTAAGTCTTCGACTCCATCCGACTTCTCCCAGATCTAGCGCCACATAGTTCCTTGACAGTCCAACAATGGCGCCCGCCGACAAGCAGAAGCCAGACGGGCATGATCCGGCCCCGGCTTCTCTGCACCTGGACTGTGCCCTCTCCAAGGACGCGGATCTCGTCCCAGTGCTTCCATGAACCGTGGCCGAGTCCAGCAAGCACGGGTGAACCCTGATTTGGCCTCGCGACGTAGAGGAGCGGCCTGTGCCTGGGGCGGTATACCGCTTTTTCCTTCTCAGTATTAATGTTGGGCTGGTGCCGCCTTTCTCTCGATTCTTCAGCGTTGTCTTGGACCACTATGGGATCCAAGGCATTCATCTCCAACCCAACTCTATCTTGCTTCTGTCCATCTTTGCCTTCTATTGCGAGGCCTTCGTTGGCGTGCAGCCTTCAGTTGCCCTCCTCCGCCACTTCTTCAGCCTACGCCTGCATGATGGTGCTCACTTGTCGGCCTGCGTTTCCTTCGTGGCGGCCCTGAGCGGCAACATGATCTTGAATGACGAGAAGAAGGTGGAGAACTTCAGGCACCGCTGGGTCCTCATGTGTCTCAAGGATGACAACTCCCGGCTGAAAGAGCCGAAGGAGTTGCTGAAGAAGACCTCCGCATGGAGCTCGGCGAAGCCCTCCGATCCTCGGGCTGTGCTCGTGATGGAGCGCTTTTCCCGTGACATCAGTACCAAGAGGCTGACCGAGGGAATGATAGTGAAGGTGTTCCTGACGCAGCGCTTGGCGCCCCTCCAGGCACATTCCAGACCCCTGTGGGAGTACCAGGCTGGCGACGATGAACTCCGGCTTCGGTCCCGAGACCTTCCCTTAGAGGACCTGAGCAGGGTCTTGGTGATTTTGCTGGGCGGCGACCCTGGTAACCTTCCCGAGGCCCTGGGTCCGCTATATCATCGTGACGACCGGACCGAACTGGTCGCCGCGATGCCCGTCTTCAACGAGCGGGGGCTTCTCCCGGCTGAAGGCTCTCGTCCGGTGGAGGTGTCATCCGGCGACACCTCCGGTGAAGGGGGCTCAGAGAAGACCGTCGACGACCTTGCGGTGAGCGTGCCCCTCCCGTCTCAATCCGTCCTTCTGCATCCCCGGCCACGGCCTCCAGTGGGCTTGTGCCGACCCCGCGCACCACGCGGTCTGCATGCATGCATGCTTCCCGGAAAATTGGGGTTGAACCGTCCTCGGCGCACCCCGCCTCCGTCGGCAGGAGATCCAAGGCACCGAGCTCGCCTCCCTTCATGGGGGGCCCGTTTCCTCCGTCGTCACCGGGGCGGAGAAGAGGAAGAGATGGCGCGATGTCGAAGAGAAAGTTTCTTTCTTGGGCACGCCTTGTGTGTCTATTGTCCGCGCTTCGCTGATTTATTCCTTTTTGCCCGGTGCCCAGGGATATCGTCTCGCCGAGGGCGAAGAGAAAGAAGACAGTCATCAAGCTGAAGGCGGCTCTCGACGCTCTGTTTGCTCTATTCGGCACGTCGCCGTCTGCGGTTGAGGAGGAGGAGGCTCGTGGGGAGGCCTTCCTGGCCTTGGTCGCCAAGCCCCTTGAGCCCCCGAAGCATCCTCACGCGACTGTGGGGATGCCGCTGCCCGGGGGACACGCCAGCGAGGATCCTCGGGCTCCGGAGGTGTTTGATACGTCTCCATCGTATCTACTTCTCCAAACTCTTTTGCCTTTGTTTTGGACTCTAATTTGCATGATTTGAATGGAACTAACCCGGACCGACGCTGTTTTCAGCAGAATTGCCATGGTGTTGTTTTTGTGCAGAAATGAAAGTTCTCGGAACGTCCTGAAAATTTACGGAGAATATTTCTAGAAAATATAAAAAAAACCTGCGAGAAGAT
Source organism: Hordeum vulgare subsp. vulgare (assembly GCF_904849725.1). Taxonomy (NCBI): domain Eukaryota; kingdom Viridiplantae; phylum Streptophyta; class Magnoliopsida; order Poales; family Poaceae; genus Hordeum; species Hordeum vulgare. The sequence continues at coordinate 446,899,582 of NC_058522.1, forward strand.
CCACCGGAGGGGACGGGCCAGTGGGCCACAAACCCTGTTGCCCCCCCTCCTCGGCCGCGGCAACCAAGCTTGTGGGGTCCACATGGGTTTGCCGCCCCCAATTCCAGCTCTACTTATTCCCTTTTGTCCCGAAAAAAATCAGAAGAGAAGATTTCATCGCGTTTGCGATACGGAGGCGCCGCCACATCCTCTACTTCATCTAGAGGGCAGATCTGGAGTCCATTTCGGGCTCCGGAGAGGGGAAATCGTCGCCATCGTCATCATCAACCTTCTTCCCTCTCCAATTCCATGAAGCTCTTCATCGTTCGTGAGTAATCTATTCGTAGGCTCGCTGGGTGCTGATGAGTAGGATGATATCTATCATGTAATCGAGTTAGTTTTGACGGGGATTGGTCCCTAGTATCCACTATGTTCTGAGATATGAGATTGTCCATCTACATCATGTCATCTTGCTTAAGGCGTTACTCTGTTCTTTTGGACTTAATACACTGGATGCATGCTGGATAGCGGTGGACGTGTGGAGTAATAGTAGTAGATGCAGAAAGTATCGGTCTACTAGTTTTTGACGTGATGCCTATAGATATAATCATTGCCATAGATGACGTCACGACTTTCCACGGTTCTATCAATTGCTCGACAGTAATTTGTTCACCCACCGTCTACTTGCTTTCATGAGAGAAGCCACTAGTAAACACTACGGCCCCGGGGTCTATTCACACCTATCGTTTCCACTTTCACTTTTACTTTGCTTTGTTACTTTGTTGCTTTCATTTCTCACTTGGCGAACAATCTATAAGGGATTGACAACCCCTTCATACGGTTGGGAGCAATCTTTTTTTGTTTGTGCAGGCACTTGTGATACTCCTTCACTGGATCGATACCTTGGTTCTCAAACTGAGGGAAATACTTACCACCGCTGCGCTACATCAACCTTTCCGCTTCGAGGGAACACCAACGCAAGGCTCCAAGGCCACGGGGGAAATCCTTTGCATATTTTCCTAGGAAGTCCCTTAAGGTCTAGCCGTAGCACAAGGATTCCTGGTGCCGTAGCACGTTTCTGGCGCCGTTGGAAGGTCTTTTGTTGCAGTAGCAATAACCCACAACCTAAGAGATACGATAATAATAACTTCACTGCTTGGAAGCATGGTAAAGAATAGGAGCCATGGGTTCAGAGACCTATGCCCTTTCCTCCTAAGCCATCCAAGAAAAAGGAAGATGAGGATTTTGAGAGCTTTATTAAAATGATAAGACCCATATTTCTGCAGATGCGGTTAACTGATATGCTCAAAATGTCTCCATATGCCAAGTACATGAAAGATATCGTGACCAATAAACGGAAGATACCAGATCTTGAGATCTCCACCATGCTTGCCAATTACACTTTCAAAGGTGGAACTTCTAAGAAACTTGATGATCCCGGAGTGCCCACTATACCTTGCTCCATTAAAGGAAACTACATAAGAACTGCCTTATGTGACCTTGGAGCCGAAGTTAGTGTTATGCCTCTCTCTCTTTATCGTAGACTTGAACTGGATAAGTTGACACCCACTGAAATCTCTCTGCAAATGGCCGACAAATCAACAGCTTTCCCTGTCAGCATTTGCGAGGATGTGCGTGTTGTGGTTGCTAACACCACTATCTTAACAGACTTTGTTATCTTGGATATTCCTCAGGACGATGCCATGGTTGTCATCCTCGGAAGACCCTTTTTAAAAACTGCAGGGACTGTTATAGATTGCAACAAAGGCAATGTCACTTTCCATGTCAACGGTAATGAGCATACAGTGCACTTTCTGAAGAAACGATATCAAGTACATTGCATCAATACTATCGAAAAAACTTCATCGATTCTTATTGGGAGCTTTGAATGCCCTATTCCTCGTGTTAAGATGAAGTATGATTTGCTTGTTGGGGAGATTCATATCCCCATTGAGGTGACTTAGTGACTATTCGAAAATTCTCCGTTTCCTTTTGCGATTCGGAAAAGTTTTGTCATGAGGATTTGATCAACCCCATTGATTGATTTCTTTCGATGACCATGAAATGCATGAATCAAAGAGTCACATACCTCTGTTTTAAGCTTTCACTTTTTGTTGCCTAGAAGAAATATGATAGATTTAGTTTAGGTTTCCCTGTTTTCTGTTTTTGCGTCCCGGAGAAAAGTATCCCGAAAATAAAAGTTCTTTGATGGTCCTGAAAATCTAGTATGATTTTTTCTGGAATATTTGAAAAATACTAGGACTGAGAGCTGGCCTGGGGTCCACACCAGTGGGCCACAAGCCCTGTCACCGCGGCCACCCCCCTGGTCGCGGCAAGGAAGCTTGTGGGGCCCACAGAGACCCCCTCCACTCATTCCAGCTCCCATCCTCTTCCTCTACCTCCTGAAAAATCGTTTCGCAGCTGAAACCCGTGTTCTTGCTCATTTGGGTGTGATTTTCGATCTCCTTGCTCAAAGCACCATTCTCCGAACTGTTTTAGGGAAATTACTCCTTGGTAAGTGACTCCTCCATTGGTCCAATTAGTTTTTGCTCTAGTGCTTTATCCTTTGCGTATTCTTGCTACCTTGGTGACCATGTTCTTGAGCTTGAAATGTTGATTTTAGCTGATCCCAAGTAGTTTTAGCGCGTGATACGGTCTCTAGGCACTAGTAGGAGTAGTTGCTACAAGGTGTGGTTGGTCTTTATTCACTTTTCTCTTGAACTTCAAAAATTTCAGCAAAAAGAAATTATGTTCAGGCGGAAGTTTCATGGTGGTTCCTCAAGTAAGAAGGGTCCCCGTCTTTCTATTCGAGAGCCCGATCCTTATCAACTAAGGGACGCACCGGTACAACCGTGTGAATGGCCTTCCGATGAGTTCATGATCGAAGTAGGCTTCAAGGATGAGTTTAATACACTTGTCCGCAATTCCGGGTGAGAAGAATTCCTCTCAGATAAATGTGAACAGTATGCTATGCTCACTGCCTCTTTCATGCGTAGATTTAAAATTTCAGTTGGCCGTGACTCATCCATACTGTTTGATCTGTATGATAAATCCTACGCCATGGATTTGGAGGATTTCAATAGGATTTGCAAAATACCCGATGGGGGTAATCTTAAAGATCCTGCTAAGTCTGGTTAGAGATTTTGTCTCTAGTATAACTGTTGGAGAAACTAGAGACATCATGCAAGCTACCATAGGAAGCATTCATTTCCCTGCCTCGCACTACTTTGCCCTCTTCATAGGTAGATGCATTAACGGCAAGGTTGAACATTGTCACCTATGCGCATCCGAACTTAGTATCCTTAAGAGCGCAGTGACGGGTGACAAAAGCGTCAACATGGGAGCTATTATAGCATGGAGGCTGAATAAGAACGCTATTGAGGGGGATTTCTTTGGTGGCATCTATGCCACTCGCATAGCAAATTTTCTTGGAGTACCCATCCGCGCAGGAGATCGTCCGCTCCATACAGCTTTCCTTGACCGCGTCGCTATGACACGCTACCAGTTCCTTGAGAGGGATGATGAATCCCTCCTATACCGATTGATATTTAACCGGCAACGTGTTTTCCATATTACCATTCCTGCTCCTGCTTTCTTTGACTTTCAGGTTAAACGGAGATACTACATAACCATAGGAGAGGCACAGGAGTATGAGAGGGAGGCGACGACTGCTCGTCTCCATGAGGCAGCTATTCAGGCAATGGCTGCAGCGCTCCCGTATAACCCCGATTATTATTTTGGGTTTCGCCAGGACCATCCTTGGGAGTAGACCAAGCTAGGCCAAAAGCCTAAGCTTGGGGGAGTACGTGTTCTCACTGACTTTACATTCATGCTTATGCTTTCACCTTGTTAGCCGGTGTTTACACTTTGCCACTGTATTATCCATGCTAGTTTATTTTTGTTTTCTTGTTTTCTTGTTTTGTGTCCTTTTGAGAATACCCAAAAAGATTTTCCTTTCTTCTTTTGCTTGTTGGGAGGTTTCCCGTGTAAATAGTTTTATTTTTCTTTGGGTCAAGGTAGAAGATATTGGTTACAATGTTTAGTGGCTCTTGCATGCATACCTGTTTAGCTTTCAAAGAGCCATATTATTTTGTCTTCTCCTTTGTGTTTGCCTGCAGATTCAGCTTAGTCCAATGCACGAGCACTCTTATTATTGTTCACATCGTTCGATCGTGCAAGTGAAAGGCAATAATGATGATATATGGTGAAGTGATTGAGCCTGGAAAAGCTGGTATGAACTCTATCTATTTTGTTTTTGTAAATATGACTAGCTTGTCGTCCCAGATTCAGCTTTGTTGTGAGAGAACCATGTTTGCAATGACAACTTAGAGAACATAGTTTCTGATGCCATGCTTAATTATCTAGGAGCTTATAATGGTTTGTCTTGAATGCCAACATAGATTTTGAGATGACTATGATGTAGTATGATAGGATGGTATTCTCCTTTGAATGATTCAAGTGGCTTGACTTGGCGCATGTTCATGCATGTAGTTGAAACAAAATCAACATAGCCTCTATGATGTTCGTGTTCATGGTGATTTATATCCTGTTCATGCTTGCACTCCATGTTAGTCAAACTCATTGCATCTTCATGACTGTTGTCGCTCTCTAGTTGGTCGCTTCCCAGTCTTTTGCTAGCATTCACTTGTACTAAGCGGAACACTACTTGTGCATCCACTTCCATAAACCCAAAAGATTTTCCATGAGAGTCCACCATACCTACCTATTTGTGGTATTTACCTACCGTTCCAAGTAAATTTGCATGTGCCATTCTCTAAACCTTCAAGAAATATTCTGTTTTGCATGCCCGAACCGCTCATGTGGTGACAGGGGGCTATTGGTATCTTCCATGTTAGGTGTGTTATCCTCGACATGTGTTTATTCACTGTCATTCACGAGAAGGTATCTACCATGTCAGGTGTGGTATCTTCCAGTTCCACGCTTAAATCGAAAACATAACTGTAAAACAAGACTCCCCTCGGATTGATGTTAGTATGGACGGTACCCGAGGATTCGGCTAGCCGTGGAGTGTGATTGATTGGTGGTGGGGGAGTTAAAACTTTACTTTTCTGTTTGGGAACCGCCTATAGCATGAGTAGCGTGGAAGATATTGAGAACTCTTGGTCATTGCGTTGACAATGAAAGCATGCCACCCAAAATTATTATCTCTGTTTTCAAAGCTTGAGCTCTGGCACCTCTGCAAATCAATGTTTCCCTCTCCGAAGGGCCTGTCTATTTATTTTCCTATCGAGTCATCCTCTTCTTATATAAGCACCAACTAGAGAGCACCTCTGTCATTTTTATGCTTTGCTTTTGATTGATATTGAGTATGACTATGACTGGATCTTCGTTGCTATGAATTACAATGTTTAGTCAGCCCTTGATCTTTGAAAGTGCTCTGCATTTATGTTTTGTGGTCTCAGAAAGAGGTAGCGAGATACCAGCTATTCATATTGCTTCATGCTTGTTTTGATTGAATTGTTGGTATCTGAAACTCATTATTATTTGCTCGCTAGCTGATTATGCCATTGATAATAGTTTACCGTGAGACCTTTGTGTCACTTGCTTATGTGGTTAACTTGTGATCTTGCTGAAATTCTGGTTATGAGTTAGACATAGTTGCAACAACAAGATCAAACAGAGTTTGTCAAAGTTTTTCTTTCTCTTTCAGTTTGTCAACTGAGTTGCTTGAGGACAAGCAAGGTTTTAAGCTTGGGGGAGTTGATACGTCTCCATCGTATCTACTTTTCCAAACTCTTTTGCCCTTGTTTTGGACTCTAATTTGCATGATTTGAATGGAACTAACCTGGACTGACGTTGTTTTCAGCAGAATTGCCATGCTGTAGTTTTTGTGCAGAAATGAAAGTTCTCGGAACGTCCTGAAAACTTACGAAGAATATTTCTGGAAAATATGAAAAATACCTGCACAATGATCCACCGGAGGGGACGGGACAGTGGGCCACAAGCCCTGTTGCCCCACCCCACCACCCCCCCCCCCCCCCCGCCCCCCGGCCGTGGCAACCAAGCTTGTGGGGCCCACGTGGGTCTGCCGCCCCCAACTCCAGCTCTATTTATTCCCTTTCGTCCCGAAAAAATCAGAAGAGAAGATTTCATCGCGTTTGCGATATGGAGGCGGTCGCCACATCCTATTCTTCATCTGGAGAGCAGATCTGGAGTCCGTTTGGGGCTCCGAAGAGGGGAAATCGTCGCCATCGTCATCATCAACCTTCTTTCCTCTCCAATTCCATGAAGCTCTTCATCGTTCGTGAGTAATCTATTCATAGGCTCGCTAGGCGATGATGAGTAGGATGAGATCTATCATGTAATCGAGTTAGTTTTGACGGGGATTGATCCCTAGTATCCACTACGTTCTGAGATTCATGTTGCCACTACTTTGCCATGCTGAATGCTTGTCATTAGGGCCCGAGTGCCGTGATTTCATATCTGAAATTATTATGTTGTCACCAATATATGTGTGTTTTAGATCCGATCTTGCAAGTTGTAGTTACCTACTATGTGTTATGACCCGGCAACCCCGGAGTGACAATAACCGGAAGCACTCCCGGTGATGACCATAGTTTGAGGAGTTCATGTGTTCACCAAGTGCTAATGCGTTGTTCCGGTTCTTTATTAAAAGGAGAACCTTAATATCCCGTAGTATCCTTTTGGACCCCGCTGCCACGGGAGGGATGGACAATAGATGCCGTGCAAGTTCTTTTCCCTAAGCACGTATGACGACACACGGAATGCATGCCTACATCACATTGACGAACGGGAGCTAGCCACATATCTCTCCGTGTTATAACTGTTGCATGATGAATGTCATCCAAACAAATCACCGACCCATTACCTACGAGTTTGTCCCACTGTTGTTACTTGTTTTGCTCTACTGCTGTTACTACTGTTGCTGTTGTCGTGGGTATAAGTCTGATAGTAGATGTGTAGGGTACGAAAGGATGGGCAGAGCCTTAGCTACGGCGAGGTTGTATGAGTTCAGGCCCCTCTACGGTGGAGGTAAAAGCCCTACGTTTTAGTGCTCTTGGGAGCTTAGTGTCGAGTGGAATATCAGATTACAGTAAAAGCCAACCCCCGCACCAGTGGGGAAGGGCGGCTTATATAGAGTGCGCTGCCCTTCACAACGGCCCGGTGGACAGGGGTGGAATAGTGGCAAATAAATGCCTACGTTAAAGGTAACGTATGCCTTAAATGCTAATAATGGTGTATAAAAACGTATGACCGTTGCCCTCCTAGGAGGTTACGATGTACAGAGTGGAATTCAGTCGGTACGTTAAATACGCTCCGAATGCTCGTTACCGACTGGATGATGGGGGAGTCCTTAGTTCAGTCGGAACTGTCTAAGGGCCTTGTCCTTTATGAAGGGTAGTCCTTGGGTAGGACCTATAGGGCAGGCCTATGACCCTACCCTAGGACTATAACCCCATCATTAGTCCCCGAATGGATCGAGGTTGGAACGATGAAGTGATGCGTGGAGTACGGATCCGACTGGTATGGATGTGACTTCGACGTTGTTTGCCTCGATCCATTTTATCCTTTCAACCAATGATCCGAGTGAATATACCAGTGAAACGAACCGTCAGGGACCGAGTGCTTCCGCGGAATCTTTCGATGTGACCGATCGAACTGACAGCGGCGAATTTTCTCGGATCCTCAAATTTTGGTTGCCACGCGCTCAGCGGGGATGATGACATCGCCATCGAGTAGTTTCTGCCGCCTCGATTACCGCGCCTTTATCTTCTCCACTAACATCGTAGCAGCTGGTCGGGGGATAAGATTTCGGGGCCACCTGTTAGTGACTCAGTCGGAAGCTTATTTAAGTCTCTCCGGCGGGGGTTTCTTGTTGCGCTGCCCTTGTTACTCGCATTCACCTCGCTCCTCCCATAGCTCCCTGCGCGCTCCAAGCCTCCTCCTTCCTCTCCTCCTCGCCGGATCTGTTGCCTTCACCATGACGAAGGGGCAGACCAGCAAACTCGAGTCGCAGAAGAAGAAGAAGAAGGGGGCGACCCCTGCTCAGCGGCGACAGCGGGCACTGCCGTCGGATTGGATCCAGGGGGATTTCCTCCCCTCCACGGTGACGGCGGACGACTTGCTGGAGCTAGTGGAGCACGGCATGATCGCCAACAAGTCGTGGAGGCTGCCGGCGGAGGGCGAGACGGAGCCGGCGCCGCAGGAGGGGGAGCACGTCTTGCTGCTCAGCCACGTGTTCAGGGGCTTCTCCTTGCCTCCCCACCCCTTCTTTAGAGGTATTATGAATCACTTCGGGGCGCAGCTCCATCATTTTCCTCCAAACGCGATAGCCCATCTTGCCGCATTCGTCAGCCTTCGGGAGTGCTTTATTGGATGTCCCCCCATTGGGGGCTCTTTAAGTACATCTTCTCCGCTAGGTCCCAGACTGTCAAAAAGCTTAGCCAATCGGACGATAAAACCCATCTCCTCCAGCTCTGCGGGGGCTTAGGCTTCCAGGAGAAAACGAAGAGTAGCTACCCCCCTCTCAAGTTGTCCGAGTCAGTTAGGAACTGGCAGTCGACCTGGTTCTATTGCCAGGACATTGCTTGTCCGAATGCCGCGACTGGGTTGCCACCCTTTAGCCTAGACCGTTCGGCCCCTACCAGGCAGCTTGCGCTCTCAAAGGTGGAAAAGATCCAGATCCAACCTCTGGTCGACGCGCTGATAGCTGTCGTCCGCAAGGGAGTCACCGGCACAGATTTGCTGGAGACTTTTCTGGGTCGGCGCATCCAGCCGCTGCAAGCCCGACACCACGCCATGTGGCACTACACGGGGCCTGAGGATTCCACTCGGACTCATCCAGAATGCGTGACCGGGGAGGTTGTGACAGCGTGGGTCCGCGGCATCACAGGCGCATGCGACAACCCCAGAGGAGCCCGGCGGGTGAAGCCCTTCCGCGTCGATAATCCTCCTCCGAATGAGGTGAGCACCTCTTGTCGAGTGCTTTCAATCTTCTTAGATTTATCGCTTTTCTTGTACCGCCGCCTGACGTCTGACGTTGCCGACTGTGTTTTGTGCAGGAGTGGACCAACTGGTATTCTCCCGTCTCGAACACGAATCTAGCTGAGGAGGAGGAGGGCATCCAGGAGGGCAGCCAGGAGGGCAGCGTGGATAGCGCCGAGTACGTCTCCGACGGTGGGGAGACGGAGGAGGAGACTGAAGAGGAGGAGGGGGAGGTTGGGGAGCAGAGCTCGCCACCTCCACCATCAGAGCATCGAACTAAGCGCCATCACGAACCCGCGGCTCCGCCGGCTCCTCCAGCGGCCCCGAGTGCTCCGCCAGCCTCTCCCGTGGCTCCGAGTGCTCGGAGCGTGAAGAGGACTAGGGACACTGCTGCCGAGCCACGGACCAGCTGTCCAAGGTGACAAAACCTAGCGGGCCCAAGCCTCGGAAAGCTTTGCCTCGGATGAGGATCGCTGTTCCAGTCGCCTCAGCGTAAGTGTCTTGTTCTCGCATCTTCCTTCAGTATCTAGTTGAACTCATGATTATCCGTCGAGTGGATTTTACTCGACAGAACTGCTACCTCCGCCACCTCTGTGCCGCGCCAAGACGATGATCCCATGGACACGGATAACACTGCCACATCCCAGCAAGGTACGCTGTCATGAGTCCGAGAGTTTGTATTATTGTTTCACGAGCGCTGTCTTTAATCTTGCCCTTTCTCTCTGTAATTTCATGTTGTTCAGTCGGGCTTCCTTCGGAGGTGATTCACATGGAGGACAACGACCAAAGGGGGTCAGGGCCAGCTTTGGCGCCTGTCCTTGAGGTTCTCCCATCTGCTGCTGCTCCCACCATGGACGTGTCGCCGACCGATACGATGCCGCCGACTGAGACGGTGCCCCTCGCGGCGGAACCGACTGGAGCGGAACTTGGGATGCCCAAGGAGTCTTCTGTCGTGCCGGGTCCGTCGACCGTCCACTACGAAGCCCGACACCTCCCGGAAGACCAAGTGGGGGCCGCCAAGGAGGCCATGGTGCAGGTGGAGCTGATGGTGGGTGACGCCAAGGGAGCGTATGACTCCATCACGTCTTTGTACAAGAGAAGCTTGGAACTCCGGGACGATATCCGAGTAAGTGCGCTAGTAAGTGTTTACTTTCCTCTTGTCACCCACTGGGGGTTGCGGTGATAGACCCGGATACAGTAGGACGATTTTGCAGTGGGTTCACTCCGAGTGAACCCAGTGGGTGTAGTCCCCGAGACTTCTGTCGAGTGCTTGCACCGGCAGTTGTCTTCAGATGCATTTTCCGTTACCTGAGCGGATCAGAGCTGATCTGCTCGAATGGTTCCAGTGGGGGCAGTCCGAGTGCACCCACTGGGTGTAGTCCCCGAGAGTAGTGTTACTCAGGTCGGGTGATAGTAGTGTCATAGATTTGTCTGTTTGTCATGTAGCTCAATAGGGCCGACCTGTTCGAGCTTCATGCCAGTGGGGTCACTCTTAGTGAACCCACTGTCGATTGCTTGCATCGGCAGGGGTCTGAAGAACTTTGAGCTTTGTTTGTTTTCCTTGTTGAATGTGTCTGATCTTCCCTTTGCGCTGATTTGGCAGAAGACTTGCGAAATGGGATCCGCGTACAATGCTCTGAAGGCTGAAAAGATTCAGCTTGCTGCGGAATTGGAGGCGGCTGTGAATGACTTGGCTGGTGTGAAGGGGGCTTTTGCTGACCGAGAGAAGTCTTTGGAGGAGTCCCGGGAGACCAACAAGGCCTTGGTGGCCGAAATTGAGAAAATGGGCAGGCAAAGAACCGAAAGGATGGGTCAGCTGAAGTTGATGAACAATCGGTGCATAGCGCAGGAGAAGTACGTCATCGACTGGGCAAGGAAGATGATTGCACTGCTTGGTGGTATGCTTTTTGCCGAGTGCTTCTTGTCTTTGGAGTTTATTCTGCGCTTACTTTTTGCTTGTCTTTTCTTGGCAGATTTTTGTCTGGACGCTGAGGCTGAAGCAGCCGACATTGAACGGTCGGTTGTTCCGAACGTTCCACTCGGCGACGAAGCCAACCGGGACATGCTCCGAGCGCATACTCGCCTTGGCAGAGTGGGACCTTTCATTGGCCGCCTGAGAGAAGTCATCGGCCGGATCGACAAGGAGTTGTGGCCCGAAGACGATTCCCGGCAAGAAATAGAAGGGTTGATGACTCGGCTGGAGGACATCCCGAACAAAGTGCAAGCATGGAAGAAGTCTGCCGCTCGTTGTGGTGCGGACGTGGCGCTATCTGTGGTCCGAGTGCACTGCAAAGAAGCTCGTGAAGAAAAGCTAAAGGCGTTGCAGGTCGCCAACACCAAGAAGCTTCGATTCGAAGATTTCATGGAGACCTTCATCAACACAGCCACTCGCATCGCAGACGGGATCGACCTTGACACCTTTGTGGAGCCTGCCAGTCCTGGTGACACTTGAAAAACTTTATGGTGAACGCACTTTTGCCTCGGAATGCCGAGTGTTATCTGTATCAAACTTTGGCCACTGCTGTTGGCCTTTACATTCGTGGTTCGGGGTGGATAAACTTGATCCACACCGAGCAGACTAATCGTAGATCCAACTTTGAATTCGAATCGAATATTTTGCTCTTCTTTCGCCAAGTTTTTTTTGACACGATTTTGGCTCGTGGTTTTTGTTTGGCGTTTCTTGGTGAAGCCAATGGCAAACATGTGGAGCATGTAACTGTCAGTTGTCTTCAGATCCACATGAGCCTCAATGAGGGTCTGCCAAGTGAAGTGCGTACTCGGAGCGAGTTGTTACTCATTTAGTTGTCAGTTGTCTTCGCATCCACATGAGCCTCAATGAGGGTCTGCTAAGCCTCCGAGTGGATCTCGAGGATACACTCTAAGGAAGCTTTTTACTTAGGCGATTCTGGATCGCAGCTAAGTCCCCGAGTGCGGCTTTTAGTGCGCACTCGGAGCGAGTTTGTACTTAGGCGATTCTGGGTCGCAACTAAGTCCCCGAGTGCGGCTTTTAGTGCGCATTCGGAGCGAGTTTGTACTTAGGTGATTCTGGGTCGCAACTAAGTCCCTAAGTGCGGTTTTTGGTGCGCACTCGGAGCGAGTTTGTACTTAGACAATTCTGGGTCGCAACTAAGTCCCCGAGTGCGGCTTTTGGTGCGCACTTGGAGCGAGTTTGTACTTAGGCGATTCTGGGTCGCAGCTAAGTCCCCGAGTGCGGCTTTTGGTGCGCACTCGGAGCGAGTTTGTACTTAGGCGATTCTGGGTCGCAACTAAGTCCCCGAGTGCGGCTTTTGATGCGCACTCGGAGGGAGTTTGTACTTAGGCGATTTTGGGTCGCAGCTAAGTCCCCGAGTGCGACTTTTAGTGCGCACTCGGAGCGAGTTTGTACTTAGGTGATTCTGGGTCGCAGCTAAGTCCCCGAGTGCGGCTTTTGGTGCGCACTCAGAGCGAGTTTGTACTTAGTTGATTCTGGGTCGCAACTAAGTCCCTAAGTGCGGTTTTTGGTGCGCACTCGGAGCGAGTTTGTACTTAGACAATTCTGGGTCGCAGCTAAGTCCCCGAGTGCGGCTTTTGGTGCACACTTGGAGCGAGTTTGTACTTAGGCGATTCTGGGTCGCAGCTAAGTCCCCGAGTGCGGCTTTTGGTGCGCACTCAGAGCGAGTTTGTACTTAGGCGATTCTGGGTCGCAACTAAGTCCCCGAGTGCGGCTTTTGGTGCGCACTCGGAGCGAGTTTGTACTTAGGCGATTCTGGGTCGCAGCTAAGTCCCCGAGTGCGACTTTGAGTGCGCACTCGGAGCGAATTTTTTAGACCAGAGTCTGCAAACGCGAAAGAATTTTGAACCTGCAAGAAATCAATCTGCTTTGTATTACTTCAATGATACTTGTTCTTTACATTACCCTCATCGGCAGTCACGTGTAGAAGCGCTTCAGGAGATCTCCGTTCCATGCTCGCGGCTCGTCCGTTTCTCTGTCGAGGTTGTAGAGTCGATATGCTCCGTTGTTCAGCACCTTAGAGATGATGAAGGGTCCTTCCCAGGCGGGAGCCAACTTGTGAGGCCTCTACTAGTCCACTCGGAGCACCAGGTCGCCTGCTTGGAAAGTGCGACTCCTGACGTGCCGCGGGTGAAATCGCCGCAGATCTTGTGATAAATTGTTGAGCGAGTCAGTGCCATCTCGCGCTCTTCTTCTAGTAGATCCACTCCGTCTTGCCTCGCTTGTTGTGCTTCGGCTTCGGAGAAGAGTTCGACTCGTGGAGAGTTCTGAAGCAAGTCACTCGGAAGGACCGCCTCTAGTCCATAAATGAGGAAGAACAGGGATCACCCTGTAGATCTATTTGGAGTTGTGCGGAGGCCCCACAACACCGAAGGAAGCTCGGTGACCCATGCACCGGCGGCATGTCCAACTTCTCGCTGGAGTTGTGGCTTCAACCCTTGAAGAATAAGTCCATTCGCCCGATCTGCTTGCCCGTTTGTTTGGGGATGCGCCACAGATGCAAAATCCACTCGGATACCTTGGCCTATGCAAAAACCCTTGAATCTGTCCGAGTCAAAGTTTGTGCCATTGTCGGTGATTATGCTGTGCGGAACCCCGAATCTGGCGATGATGTCTCTGACAAATTTGATGGCCGTAAGGGCGTCGAGCTTCTTGATGGGCTTGGCTTCAATCCACTTGGTGAACTTGTCGACTGCTACCAACAGATGAGTGAATCCCCCTTGGCATGTTCTGAATGGTCCGACTGTATCTAATCCCCACACTGCGAACGGCCAAACAAGAGGGATTGTCTTCAGCGCAGATGTTGGCTTGTGGGACTTGTTCGAATAGAACTGACAACCTTCGCATCGGTCGACCATATGTTTTGCCCTTTCATTCGCCTGCAACCAGAAGAAACCAGCTCTGAATGCTTTGGCGACGATTGCTCTTGAGGAAGCATGATGGCCGCAGGTTCCCGAGTGAATTTCTTCCAGGATTAACTGTCCTTCTTCGGGGGATATGGACCGCTGAAGGACGCCTGAAACACTTTCCTTGTACAACTGGCCATCAATGACGGTGAAGGACTTCAACCTGCGGACGATCTGCCTAGCTTGGACTTCGTCTTCTGGTAATTCTTGCCTCAGGATGTACGCAATGAACGACACAGTCCAATCGAGGATGAGAGCAAGAATCTCCATGATCAAATCAACCACAGCAGGGACCTCGACTTCAGTCGGATCTGTTGAGCTCTTCGGTTGTACTGGTTCTTCTGTGAAAGGATCTTCTTTCACTAAAGGGAGATGTAGGTGCTCGAGGCAGACATCACTCGGGACTGGTCTCCGAGTGGATCCGAGTTTTGCCAACTCATCAGCTGCTTGGTTTTTCAGTCGGGGAACATGGTGAAGTTCCAGACCTTCAAACTTCTTCTCGAGCTTCCTTACTGTGTTGCAGTATGCAGTCATGGTGGGGTTCCTTACATCCCACTCCTTGATCACTTGATTAACCACCAGATCTGAATCGACATAGACCATCAGGCGACGGACGCCGAGTGTGATGGCCATGCGCAATCCATAAAGGAGAGCTTCATACTCTACCTCATTGTTGGAGGGATCGAAATGTATCTGCAACACATACTTAAGTTTATATCCTATTGGCGATATGATCACTACGCCAGCACCGGAGCCATTCAACATCTTGGACCCATCGAAGAACATAGTCCAATGAGCCGAGTAGATGTGAGTCGGTTGCTGTTGTTCTACCCATTCTGCTATGAAGTCAGCTAGAGCTTGAGACTTTATAGCCTTCTTGGCTTCGAACTTGATGTCGCAGTATAACATCTCCATTGCCCACTTCGCCACTCGGCCTGATGCGTCTCGATTGTGGAGGATTTCCGACAACGGAGCATCAGAAATGACAGACACCGAGTGGTCTGGGAAATAATGAGCCACCTTCTTTGCAGTCATGTAGATCCCGTAAATAAGCTTTTGATAATGGGGATACCTCTACTTGGAAGGAGTCAGGACTTTGGAGACATAATATACTGGTCGTTGAACCTTGTACGCTTTGCCTTCTTCTTCGCGTTCGACTGTGAGAACAGTGCTGACGACTTGATTTGTAGCCGCGATGTACAGAAGAAGGGGTTCTTTACTGAGCAGGGCAGTAAGAACCGGATGGGTGGAAAGCAGGGCTTTGAGGTCGTCGAATGCAATTTGGGCTTCGTCTGTCCACTCGAAGGTATCTGATTTCTTCATGAGTCGGTACAGAGGTAGCGCCTTCTCGCCGAATCGAGCGATAAACCTACTCAAAGCCGCTAGGCAACCTGTGAGCCTTTGAACATCATGTATTCTAACCGGACGCTCCATTCGGATGATGGTCCCAATATTTTCGGGGTTGACATCGATCCCTCGTTCGGAAACGAAGAAACCGAGTAACTTTCCGCTGGGAACACCGAATGAACACTTGGCAGGGTTGAGCTTGATATCGTACCTACGAAGGTTGGCGAATGTTTCTGCCAAGTCACTCAGTAGGTCGGAACCTTTGCGTGACTTGACAACGATATCATCCATATATGCCTCCACATTTCGATCGATCTGGTCAAGGAGGCATTTTTGGATCATGCGCATAAAAGTTGCTCCTGCATTCTTCAAACCGAATGGCATAGTGATGTAGCAAAAACACCCGAATGGGGTGATGAAGGCTGTTTTTAATTCATCTGGACCATACAAACGGATCTGATGATAGCCCGAATAGGCATCAAGGAATGATAAACGCTCACAACCCGCAGTCGAATCAACAATTTGATCAATGCGGGGGAGCGGGAAATGATCTTTCGAGCACACCTTATTGAGATGCTTGAAGTCGATGCACATACGGAGAGACTTGTCCTTCTTGGGCACCATGACAACATTAGCGAGCCACTCGGAGTGGTGTACCCCGCGAATGAAGTTGGCTGCCAATAGTTTAGCCACCTCCTCTCTGATTGCCTTCCTTTTGTGCGCGGCGGACCGACGCAGACGTTCTCGGACGGGCCGAGAAGCAAGATCCACATGCAGTCGGTGCTCAGCCAACTCCCTGGGTACACCTGGCATGTCAGCGGGCTTCCATGCGAAAATGTCCCAGTTCTCACGGAGGAATTGGATGAGCTCGGCTTCCTATTTTGGATCAAGGGTGGTGGAGATGTTCGTCGGGGCAGCGGTGTCGTCCGTCGGGTGGATTCTGACTTTCTTCGTGTCGCCCGCCGACTGGAATGCGGACTCTGAAGCTGCCTTCTTCGAACGCATCAAGTCAGCGGGGTCGGCTGTTCTCTTGTGCTCATCCAGCTCGAGGATAGCCATCTGATGATCGGCAATCCTCGACCCCTGCTGCAGACACTCCTCGGCCCGCTGCCGATTGCCCGTGATCGCGATCACACCTTTGGGACCCGGCATCTTCAGCTTCAAATACACGTAACATGGACGGGCCATGAAACGCGCATACGCCGGATGGCCCAGAATCGCATGGTATGCACTCTGGAAGTCCACCACCTCGAATGTCAGCTTTTCATTGCGGAAGTTCTTGTCGGCGCCAAAAACAACGTCCAACGCGATCTGACCGAGTGACTTGGCCTTTCGTCCTGGGACGACTCCGTGGAACTGCATGTTGCTCTCGCTAACTTTGTACATCGGAATCCCCATCCCCCTGAGAGTGTCAGCGTACATGATGTTCAAGCTGCTGCCGCTGTCCATGAGGACTTTGCGCAGTCGGACTCCTTCCACCACCGGGTCGACGACCAGAGCCTGCCTCCCTGGGGTGGGCACGTCTGCTGGATGGTCCGACTGGTCAAAGGTGATCGCAGTCTGAGACCATTTGATGAACGTGGGGTTGGTTGGGGTTGCCATGTTCACCTCCCTGTTCACCAGCTTAAATTGACTCTTGCTTTCCACGTCAGCAAAAATCATCAATGTTGCATGGACTTGGGGAACGGATCCTCCTTGTCCTCATCATCTTGCTCGTTGTCCTTTTCACTCGGCTGCCCTTCGCCGAACCCTTGGATCAGGAGGCGACATTGCCGAGCGGTGTGCTTCGGGAATATGGCGTTGCCTTCTTCGTCCATCTTCGTGTGGATTGGACATGGCTGATCCAGGATGGAATTCCCGAACTGTTTCTTCTTGGGGGTGTACTGAGATTTCCCCTTTCCCTTGAACTTGGCATTGGTAACGGCTGCTGTCTCTGCCTACGGAGTGGACGGAGCTTTCTGCTTTTGCTACCGATTGTGGTTCCCATCTCCGTCGGCGACTGCCTTATGCTTGCCGCTACGTATGCGGTCCTCTTCTTCGCCATTTGCATAGCGTGCGACTATCTCCATCATCTTGTTCATGGAGATGTCTCCTGTCCGACCGAACTTCAGGTACAGATCTCTGTACCGCACGCCTGCCTTGAAGGCGCAGACTGCTTGGTGCTCTGTGACGTTCTCCACCGTGTGGTATAGAGTCGTCCAGCGCTGGACGAAATCGCGCACGGGCTCATTCTGCTTCTGGACACAGTCGTGGAGCTCCACGAGACCAGCAGGGCGTTTGCACGTGCCCTCGAAGGTCCTGATGAAGACTCGGGACAGATCTGCCCAGCTGTAGATGCTTGATGGAGCCAACTGGTTCAGCCACGCTCGTGCCGAGCCGTCGAGCATCAGGGGGAGATGTTTCATGGCGACCTGGTCATCTCCCCCACGGATCTGGACCGCCACTCGGTAGTCGTCCAGCGATGTTTCTGGCTTGGATTCTCCTGTGAACTTGCTCATCCCCGTCGCCAATCGGAAGTTGGGAGGGATGTCAGCTGAACGGATGGCCCGACTGAAGCACTCGGGGCCAGAGACGATGGTCCTGCTTCCACTCAGACGGTCTCTATCGTGACCATCTCGGTGGGCTCGACTCGTGTCGACCTTCCTCTGGGCGATGTACCCTCTTGCGTCGGGCCTTGGATCATACGCGTCACCGACTGAACACCGATCATTGTGATGTCGGGGCCCGTAAGGCCCACCCCACAGAGGAGTGCATGAACGGCAATGATCTTCAGGATTCGTGGAACGGCTGCCCCCTCTGCGTCGCTGATGAGAGTCGGGGCTGAAAACCGACCGATGCGTGTTCGCGTGAACAGAACTGTTATGGATCCTGTTGTGCGACTGGGAGACCGCCGAATTCTGCTGCTGCGCCGTATGCAAAAGGGCGCGGATCTGCTCGATCCCTCTACTAGCCTCTGAGTCAGTCGGTTGAAGGGAATCGGCTATCTTGGCAGCGGCAGCCAGGTTGAGGACGGGTGTGCGGAACACCTCGATGTTGCTCTGACGAGTGCGTCGACTCGCAGAACGGTGGTGTTGACGACGAGCACCGGATGATTCGCCGACCTCATGCTCGTTCCGACCAGTTCGGCGGGGACTTTCATGGGAATCGGCCATGAGAACTTCGGCTGCAGGCCCGCGACCCAAGAACTCGAAAGGTAACTCAGTCGGAACTGAGTCCAAGCACTGGGACGGTGGCGCGACCACAACCAACTCGAGGACCGCCACTTGAGAGGACGCGTTCTGTCACGCCTGGGCGTGTCGCACCCAACGCTGGAGCCGCGGACGACGGGACCGCTTGTTGCGGCGCGTGACGGGGGCGAAGATCGACACCGGGGCCGATTGCTGGAGAAGAAGGACGCCGCGGGAACCGGCACAGAAGTGCGTAGCCCCGCGACTGGGGAGCGCCTCGACGTCGAGAGGCGCATCCCGAAGCCATGCCGAATCGTTGACGATGAAGGAGAGCGCGCCAAAGAGGATCTCATGACCCATGCACAAATCTCCGTCGAACGACATGATGAAAAGATGAAGTTGCAAACTCGCCGGATGTCGCTTAGACGCTTGCCCCACGGTGGGCGCCAACTGTCGTGGGTATAAGTCTAACAGTAGATGTGTAGGGTACGAAAGGATGGGCAGAGCCTTAGCTACGGCGAGGTTGTATGAGTTCAGGCCCCTCTACGGTGGAGGTAAAAGCCCTACGTCTCAGTGCTCTTGGGAGCTTAGTGTCGAGTGGAATATCATATTACAGTAAAAGCCAACCCCCGCAGCAGTGGGGAAGGGCGGCTTATATAGAGTGCACTGCCCTTCACAACGGCCCGGTGGACAGGGGTGGAATAGTGGCGAATAAATGCCTATGTTACAGGTAACGTATGCCTTAAATGCTAATAATGGTGTATGAAAACGTATGACCGTTGCCCTCCTGGGAGGTTACGATGTACAGAGTGGAATTCAATCGGTACGTTAAATACGCTCCGAATGCTCGTCACCGACTGGATGATGGGGGAGTCCTTAGTTCAGTCGGAACTGTCTAAGGGCCTTGTCCTTTATGAAGGGTAGTCCTTGGGTAGGACCTATAGGGCAGGCCTATGACCCTACCCTGGGACTATAACCCCATCAGCTGCTACTGTTACTTGTTTTGCTCTGCTGCTGTTACTACTGTTGCTTGCTACTGCTGCTACTTGCTATTGTTGCTACTTGCTACTGCTGTCACTATTGTTGTTCCTTGCCACTGCTGTTACTCGTTACACTGCTGCTACCTTCTACAATACTTTTTCTCGCACCGTTTCCGGGAAAGAATATTTCCCGTCCACGGGCAATTATCGCGCCATTGATACGACATTTAGAATAGTCTGCCTTGTCAACAGATCGTTTCTCGCACCGTTGCTATCATACTACTTTGTTGCTGATACTTTGCTTGCAGACACTAATCTTTCAGGTGTGGTTGGCTCTAACACATTCAGCTACTAATACTTGAGAATATTCTTTCACTTCCCGTCGCGCGAACCAACAAATTTGGGTTGAATACTCTACCCTCGAAAACTGCCGCGATCCCACACGCTGGTGGGCCATTGCAAGACAATTGCTAATTGTTGAGCAACTCGGACGAGCTCTTTTTTGGCTCCGTTGCCATGGAGGCATCAAGTCAGGAATACTTGCATGCCAGCAGCATCTTTCTGGCGCCATTGCCGGGGACTGCTAGCAGTGTTGAAGCCCGCAACTGTTGAGCAGTCTTCGGGGTCCCTTGTTCTTTGTGGCACTGCTCCTCCGATAGCACCACCTGCGCTAGTGTTGGGGACTCTTCAGGAGGGGGTCCAGAAGGCCTCGGTGCTCCCCCGAGGCATACTGGATGCAGCATTCACCACCCTGAGTGGTGTCGCATCTGAGATGAGGAAGGTTGAGAAAGAGGTTGTGGCCGCCCGCGCCACGCGTGAGGGGGAGCTGAAGGAGGACAAGGCGGATGTCGAGCGCTGCAAAGAGGTGGAAGCCCGCCTGAAATCCCTCCAAGGGGAACATGCCGAGCTGGTCGGGCAACACCGCTCGTAGGAGGAGGAACTTAAGGCCTGCGAGACCAAGCACGCCGCTCGGGGAGGAAGAACTGTCCCGGAAGGCGAGCCGCCTGGACACGGAACAAGTGCACTTGGAGGATCAGGAGAAGGATGTCACCATAAGGAAGGCTCTCCTTAAGGTCTGCTACGTGAACAAAAGTCCTTCCCCGGCAGTGGTGCCAGAGATCCTTCTGTCGTCTCTTGAGCTTGCGTTGGTTTTTCCCTTCAAGAGGAAAGGGTGATGCAGCACAGGAGCAGTAAGTATTTCCCTCAGTTTGAGAACCAAGGTATCAATCCAGTAGGAGAATCTCGTCAGGTCCAGAGTACGTGCGCAAACACAAAAGAGCTTGCACCCAATGCTTAAAAGGGGTTTTCAATCCCTTCAAGATTGTTTGCAAAGTGAGATCTGAAGGCGAAAAGTGCAACGAAGTAAAAAGTGTAAGGCTGAAAATATGGTGTGGAGTAGACCCAGGGGCCATAGTGTTCACTAGAGGCTTCTCTCAAAATAGCAAATATCACGGTGGGTAATCAAATTACTGTCGAGCAATTGATAGAACCGTGCAAAGTCATGACGATATCTAAGGCAATTATCATACATATAGGCATCACGTCCCAGACAAGTAGACCAATACTTTCTGCATCTACTACTATTACTCCACACATCAACCGCTATCCAGCATGCATCTAGTGTATTGAGTTCATGACGAACAAAGTAACGCCTTAAGAAAGATGACATGATGTAGAGCGATAATCTCAAACCAATGATGAAAACCCCATCTTTTTACCCTTGATGGAAACAACACGATGCCTGCCTCGCTACCCCGTCTGTCACTGGGTGAGGTCACCGCACGGTATGAACCCAAAACCAAGCACTTCTCCCATTGCAAGAATCATAGATCTAGTTGGCCAAACAAAACCCACAACTCAGAGAGAATTACAAGGATATGAAATCATGCATAAGAGAGACCAAAAGAAACTAAAATAAGATTTATAGATAATCTGATCATAAATCCACAATTCATCGGATCTCGACAAACACACCGCAAAAGAAGATTACATCAGATATATCTCCATGAAGATCATGGAGAACTTTGTATTGAAGACCCAAGAGAGAGAGGAAGCCATCTAGTTACTAGCTATGGACCCGTAGGTCTATGCTGAACTACTCACACATCATCGGAGAGGTCATGGCGTTGATGAAGAAGCCCTCCGTATCCGAATCCCCCCTCCGGCAGGGCACCAGAACGTGCCCAAGATGGGATCTTGCGGAGACAGAAGCTTGCAGCGGCGGAAAAGTTCTCTCGATGATCTCCTGATTTTTTGTGGAATTTTTGGGGATATATAGGCGCAAAACCTAGGGCAAAGGAGGTCCAGGGGGCCACAAGCCTCAGGGCCGGGGCCTCCCCCTGGCCGCGGGGTGGGGGCTTGTGGGGCCCCTGGGGGCCCCCTGCCTTGGCTCTCAAGTCTCCTGATCTTCTTCTGTTACGAAAAAAATCTTTTCGGGGATTTTATTCCATTTGGACTCCGTTTCAAATTCTCCTCTGAAAGGGGTCAAAAACATGGAAAAAACAGGAACTGGCACTTGGAACTGAGTTAATAAGTTAGTCCCAAAAAATATATAAAAGGCATGCAAATCATCCAAAGTTTGACAAGTTAATAGCAGGAAACCATCAAAAATTATAGATACGTTGGAGACGTATCGAGCATCCCCAAGCTTAACTCCTGCTCGTCCTCGAGTAGGGAAGTGATAAAGAATGAATTTTTGATGTGGAATGCTACCTAGCATAGTTGTGCTTTGAAACTTCTTTCGCGTGACATGAATGTTCAGATCCATAATATTCGAAACAATAGTTTGCTATTGACATGAAAACAATAATACTTCAAGCAAACTAGCAAGGTAATCATGAACTTTCAAAATAAAAAGGCCAAGGAAAGTTATCCCTACAAAATCATATAGTCTGGCTATGCTCCATCATCCTCACACAACTAATGTAAATCATGCACAATCCCTGTATTGGCCAAGTAATTGTTTTCGCACTCTTACTTTCTCAAACTTTTTATAACTATCACGCAATACATGAGCGTGAGCCATGGATATACCACTATAGGTGGAATAGAGTGTGGTGGTGGTTGTGAGACAAAAAGGAGGAGATGGTCACATTGACTCGACGTATCAAAGGGCTATGGAGATGCCCATTAATAGATATCAATGTGAATGAGTAGGGATTGCCATACAAGAGATGCACTAGAGCTATAAGTATGTGAAAGCTCAAAAGAAGAACTAGAGGGTGTGCATCCAACTTGCTTGCTCACGAAGGCCTAGGGAAATTTGAGGAAGCCCATCATTGGAATATACAAGCCAAGTTATATAATGAAGATTCCCACTAGCATATGGTAGTGACAAAGCAAGAAGCTCTCAGTCATGAAGAACATGGTGCTATTATGAAGCACAAGTGTGGAAAAAGATAGTTGCATTGTCCCTTCTCTCTTTTTCTCTCTCTTTTTCATTTGGGCACTTGGGCCTCTTTTTTCTCTTTTTTTTTATTTTTGGGCTATTTGGCCTCTTTTGTTTCCTCACATGGGACAATGCTCTAATAATGATGATCATCACACTTTTATTTACTCTATAGGAAATGCCTCCGGCAGTGTACCGGGATGTGCAACGATCTAGCATGGCGTATGACGTTGAAGACATCTCGCTAGCTATCTTACGATCATGCAATGGCAATATGAGAGTGACGGCACAAGTCATGAGACGGAACGGTGGGAGTGGCATGGCAATATATCTTGGAATGGCTATGAAAATGCCATTGTAAGTAGGTATGGTGGCTGTTTTGAGGAAGGCATATGGTGGGTTTGTGTACCGGCGAGAATTGCGCGGCACTAAAGAGGCTAGCAATGGTGGAAGGTGAAAGTGCAGATATACCATGGACTCACATTAGTCATGAAGAACTCACATACTTGTTGCGAAAGTTTTTATTAGTAATCGAAACAAAGTGCTAAATGCATACTCCTAGGGGAAGGGTTGGTAGGTGTTAACCATCGCGCGATCCCGACCTCAACACAATGGATGACAATCAATAGATCAATTA
The DNA here is from genome assembly GCF_904849725.1 of Hordeum vulgare subsp. vulgare. Classification (NCBI taxonomy): domain Eukaryota; kingdom Viridiplantae; phylum Streptophyta; class Magnoliopsida; order Poales; family Poaceae; genus Hordeum; species Hordeum vulgare. The sequence goes on from NC_058522.1 coordinate 446,922,943, forward strand.
TGCTCTGACTTCCTAACATAGCGGTTCACCATACGTGCATGATACGGGAATCACTAACTTCAACACAAGTATCTCTAGATTCACAACACCCTACTAACATAGCACTTAATATTACTGAATCCACGTCCCAAAACTAATTGAGAGGGATCAAGACTTCTCTTTCTACTCAATGCACATGAAGATGGAGGTTTTTGCATCATCTTTGGGTACCTATCACCTTTGGGACTAATTTCATAGCATAAGCCAACTACCAAGTCACGCACCGCCGTGCTCTAAAATATATAAGTGAAGCACATAAAGCAAAAGTATCTAGCTCAAAAGATATAAGTGAAGCACTATGAGCATTCTAGTAAAATCATGATGAGTGCATGTCTCTCTCTCTCTCAAAAAGGTGTGCAGCAAGGATGATTGTGAAACAACAAAAAGAAAAAGACTCCTACGATACAAGACACTTCAAGAAAAACACATATCATGTGGTGAATAAAAATAGAGCTCCAAGTAATGTTACCGATGGATTGAAGACGAAAGAGGGGATGCCTTCCCAGGGCATCCCCAAGCTTAGGCTTTTTGGTGTCCTTGAATTTGGCTTGGGATGCCTTGGGAATCCCCAAGCTTGAGCTCTTTCCACTCCTTATCTCATCGTCCATGAGAACATCACCCAAAACTTGAAAACTGCACAACACAAAACTTAAACAGAAACTCGTGATAACATTAGCACAAGAAAACAAACTACCACCCCTTTTGGTACTGTAGCAACCTTTAATTTCATCTATATTGGTGTTGGGCTACTGTATTCTCACTTTTCCATGGCTAGTACCCCCCCCCCCCCCCGATAGTATCCATAGTTTCATCAAAACAAGCAACCAACTCAACAAAAACAGAATCTGTCAAAAACATACCAGTCTGTAGCAATCTGTATACTTCATATACTTCTGGTACCTCAAAATTCTTAAAAATTACGACTGCCTGGGAAAAAGGCATATAAACCAGTAGAAAAAAGAATCAACTCAAAATCTCTTTCTAAATAAAAATGAAAAATCATCTCGTGAGCGAAAAGTTTCTGCCTTTTTCCAGCAAGATCAAACAACCATCACCAAGACTAGTCATAAAGGTTTTGCTTGGCTCAAACACAAAAAGAAACACAGAAAACACAATCATAACAGAATTGTGATGGTGTGGACGCAACAAAACAGAAGGAAAAAGATAAATTCATTGGGTTGCCTCCCAACAAGCGCTATTGTTTAACGCCCTTAGCTAGGCAAAAAAGCGATAGAATCACGTATCGTCGTCTTTCGTGCTCAAACCATAAGTGGCCCTCGTCATGGGTTCATAAGGCAATCTTATTTTCTTTCTAGGAAAGTGTTCCATGCCCTTCCTTAAAGGAAATTGAAATCTAATATTCCCTTCCTTCATATCGATGATAGCACCGATAGTCCTTAGGTCTACCAAGAATAATAGGGCATGTAGGATTGCAATCAATGTCAAGCACAATGAAATCCACGAGTACATAGTTCCTTTTTGCAATAATAAGAACATCATTGATCCTTCCCATGGGTTTCTTGACAGTAGAATCAGCAAGATGCAAATTAAGAGAACACTCTTCAATCTCATTAAAACCCACAACATCACATAAAGACTTTGGAATCGCGGAAACACTAGCACCCAAATCACACAAAGCATTGCATTCATAGTTTTTTTATTTTGATTTTGATGGTAGGTTCCCACTCATCAGGAAGCTTTCTAGGGATACAGACTTCCAATTCAAGTTTCTCTTCAAGAGATTTTATCATAGCTTCGACGATATGATTGGTAAAGGCCTTGTTTTGGCTATAAGCGTGTGGAGAGTTTAACATGGATTACATCAAGGAAATGCATTCAATTAAGGAGCAACTATCATAATTGAATTCCTTGAAATCCACGGTAGTAATTTCATTACTACTCAAAGTTTTAACATCTTCTACTCCACTTTCAATGCTTTTAGCATAAAGATAGATGGACTCCGAATCATTGGGGAACTTTTCAACCAAAGTGGATTCATACCCAGCACCATAATCATTAGGTTTGACACAAGAAAACAAAGATTCAATGGGAGTCACACCAAGCACTTTAAGATCTTCGTGATTCTTATCACGAGAACACGCCTTTTTAAGCCATTCATGTCTAGCGCGAATTTGGGCGGTTCTTTCTTGGATCTCAATCATGGAAACACGCATAGCTTTCAAAGTTTCATCCATGTTGATCTTGGGAGGAGCACATCTAACTTTCAAAGCATCAACATCACTAGACATTCTATCAACGCTCTTAGACAAATCGTCAATTTTGAGTAGCTTTTCCTCTATGGACGCATTGAAAGTATTTTGAGAGTTGATGAACTCTTTGATATTACTCTCTAGATCAGAGAGTAATCTATTGTAATTTCCATGAGTATTGTTGTAGGAGTTTCCAAAATTATTAGAGGAGTTACTAGGAAAAGGCCTAGGAACATAGTTTCCTCTAAAAGCATTGTTGTTGCCAAAGTTATTCCTACCAACAAAATTAACGTCCAAGCTAGCGTTGCTACTCTAAATCAAAGAAGACAAGGGCATATCATTAGGATCCAAAGGAGCACTTCTACTAGCAACCAAATTCATTAACTCGTCCATCTTAGCACTCAATGAGTTAATTTCTTCTATAGCGTGTACCTTCTTACTAGTAGGTGACCTTTAAGTGTGCCACTGAGAGTAGTTTGTCATGATGTTGTCTAAGAGCTTTGTGGCTTCCCCTAACGTGATTTCCATGAACGTTCCACCTGAGGCGGAGTCCAAGATATTTCTAGAAGCGAAAGTCAAGCGAGCGTAAAAGATTTGAATAATCATCGAAAGACTCAAGCCATGAGCGGGACAATTTCTAATCATTAATTTCATTATCTCCCAAGATTGTGCAACATGTTCATGATCAAGTTGCTTGAAATTCATGATATCATTTCGAGATAATCTTAGCCGCCGTAAAATACTTGCATATATAAGCATCTTTGCACTTATCCCAAGAATCGATTCTATTTTTGGGCAAAGAAGAAAACCAAGTTTTTGCGCGATCTCGCAACAAGAAAGGAAAAAGCTTCAATTTAATCACATCATTATCCACATATTTCTTCTTTTGCATATCGCAAAGCTCAATGAAGGTATTGAGATGGGATGCGGCATCTTCACTAGGAAGGCCGGAGAATTGCTCTTTCATAACAAGATTCAACAAAGCGGCATTGATTTTGTATGACTCCGCACTAGTGGCGGGAGCAATTGGAGTACTAATAAAATCATTATTATTAGTATTCGAGAAGTCACAAGGTTTGGTGTTTTCATTCATGGTGACTTCGACAAGCAAGCAAGCACACGAGCGAACAAAGAGCAAGCGAGAAAAAAGGGCGAACGAAAAGGCAAACAAAAAAGGCAAACGAAAAAGGCAAATTGGTGAAGTGGGGGAGAGGAAAACGAGAGGCAACTCGCAAACAAAGTAAATGCAAGAGATGAGTTTGCGACACCTACTTGGATGAGTTCTTGACTTGATCCTCCCCGGCAACGGCGCCAGAAATCCTTCTGCTACGTCAACAAAAGTCCTTCCCCGGTAGTGGTGCCAGAGATCCTTCTATCGTCTCTTGAGCTTGCGTTGGTTTTTCCCTTGAAGAGGAAAGGGTGATGCAGCACAGGAGCAGTAATTATTTCCCTCAGTTTGAGAACCAAGGTATCAATCAAGTAGGAGAATCTCGTCAAGACCAGAGTACCTGCGCAAACACAAAAGAGCTTGGACCCAACGCTTAAAAGGGGTTGTCGATCCCTTCAAGATTGTTTGCAAAGTGAGATCTGAAGGCGAAAAGTGCAACGAAGTAAAAAGTGTAAGGCTGAAAATATGGTGTGGAGTAGACCCGGGGGCCATAGTGTTCACTAGAGGCTTCTCTCAAAATAGCAAATATCACAGGGGTAAACAAATTACTGTCGAGCAATTGATAGAACCACGCAAAGTCATGACGATATCTAAGGCAATGATCATACATATAGCCATCATGTCCGAGACATGTAGACCGATACTTTCTACATCTACTACTATTACTCCACACATCGACCCCTATCCAGCATGCATCTAGTGTATTGAGTTCATGACGAACAGGGTAACGCCTTAACCAAGATGACATGATGTAGAGGGATAATCTCAAACCAATGATGAAAACCCCATCTTTTTACCCTTGATGGAAACAACACGATGCGTGCCTCTGAAAGTGCGTTATATCGACTAGAGGGGGGTGAATAGGAGATTTTTAGAATTTCATCACTGAGGAAATTCCTATTGAGGAAATTCCTCACTGATGACTAACTTACAGCGGAAACAGTAAAGGATCAAGAGTGTAAAGTTTGCACAATATGCAGGCACGCAGAAAACAGATGAGGATTAACTTGCGTGAAGAATTTGGGGTTGAGGAATTTCCGAGAAAGTCTTCAGCAAATTCTTCAAATAGTGACAGTGAAAATCATCAACACACAATCTGATGAATATAAAGCGTTGAGGAAATAGAACCCATTTCAAAGTGAAGACAGTGGTTGATGACCCAGTTCCAACTGTTGTGACAGTTGTACATCTGGTTTGGAGCGGCTTGGTATTGAAACCAAAAAGACACACAGTACCTGGACACATAGTCCCTACCGTATTCTCCTTGGGCTAAGAACACACAGTCCTCGCCCAACACTCGTGGTAAGTCTTCAGGGTAGACTTCCAAACCCTCACAAACTTGGTCACCTGGCGATCCACAATTGACTGCTGGATTGTTTTAGACCATGACGCCTAACCGTGTGGAGGATGCACGGTCCTCAAAGGTAAAAGGCTTCAGTCCACACAGGAACAACTTCTTCAGTGATGCTCAATCACTTGGTTCTCGGTTTGTGGTTTGGTGTTTGGGGTATTTCCTCACTGATGAATTACTCTCAAAGACTCTGAGGAATTTCGGTTGCTCTTATGACAAGTGTCAGTTTCTAGTGGAGCAGCCAACCAGCTAATGGTTGTGGGGGGCTATTTATAGCCTGGGAGCATCCCGACATGATTTGACATTAATGCCCTTAAATAATGTGACCATTGGTGTGGATAAGACCAATGATGTGGCGTGGCTATCGATAACGGTCGGGACCCTCAACTGTGAGAGTCCTCATGTCTCTCATATTCCTCACTTGAGGCTTTTGGTAGGATTAGGCTTGGGTTGAGGATCATGAGGAAATTCATTCCAATGTGTTACCTCGACCCCCTTTAATAGTACGGTGTTCCTATTACTCAAGTGTGAAGAAAATAAAAGAGAAAGGGTAAATCTTCATGCTTCAAAGTCTTCAGATTGATTTTCTTCAGGACACACCGAATTCCTCAATTTAAATATCTTCATGAGGAATATCAATTTCATTGCAAATTCTTCGCGATTCAATTCTTCAGCTTCAGACCAATTTCTTCAACCGAAGATATACATTTTTAGGGGTCGATATTCATCAAATATTTCAAACTCCTCAGCGACTTATAGATCCTGTGTACACTCAAGAACACATTCGATACTTAATCTATAAGTCTTCAAACCACCAAAATCACTAAGGGGCACTAGATGCACTTACAGCCTCGCTACCCCGTCTGTCACTGGGTGAGGTCACCGCACGGTATGAACCCAAAACCAAGCACTTCTCCCATTGCAAGAATCATAGATCTAGTCGGCCAAACAAAACCCACAACTCGAAGAGAATTACAAGGAAATGAAATCTTGCATAAGAGAGATCAGAAGAAACTCAAATAAGATTCATAGATAATCTGATCATAAATCCACAATTCATCGGATCTCGACAAACACACCGAAAAGAAGATTACATCGGATAGATCTCCATGAAGATCATGGAGAACTTTGTATTGAAGATCCAAGAGAGAGAAGAAGCCATCTAGTTACTAGCTATGGACCCGTAGGTCTATGGTGAACTACTCACGCATCATCGGAGAGGTCATGGTGTTGATGAAGAAATTGTTAGGCAGCTCACATTCATCATAAAGCTTCACGACCTGCTCTGAGGGAATTGATACTGGTAGTTCACGCAGTAGCTCAATGGCAGGAGCCTTGAAGTGTGTGGTTTGCGTCATCCAGTCTAGCACCCATGTGTTGATGTGTGTTGGATCTCCGGAGATGTGAAGAGTTGCATAAAATTGAAGAATAAGCTCACTGTTCCAATCACAGATATCCGAGCACATTGGGAGGAGTCCAGCTTCAAAAAGGACGTTGAGGACTGGAGCAAAGCATGGTATTTCTTCAAGCTCAACGTGAGGAATATGCCTGTGCTAGAAAATCTTGTTTCTTCCACACAACACAGAGGCATAGTAGTTGAGCTATGTCCTTGTCCAAAACTTCATATGCCTGGTGCGAGGCTTGTCATAGGGATTTTCTCTGATGAAGAACATGCGTTCTTCAAAGAAGGACTCCTTTTGAAACTTTGGCCGCTTGGAGAACGGCTGACGCTGCATTGGCTGAAGATTTTGCGGCTGGACTTGAGGGGAGACAACTATTGCAGACTCTGGGTTGTGGACGATGAAGGCATTGTCTGGGTCTGGTGCATTTTCCTCAGCATGGTCCTGAGGGTGAGGAATTTCATCAGCTTGGGCTTCAGGCTGAGGAACATGCTGTGGTTGAGCTTCAGGCTAAGGAATGTCGTCAACCGGAGCATCTTGTTGGGGGTTTTGCTCTGGAGGAGGATTAGGTTCATCCTGAGCCTCAGCTTGAGGGTTTTGCTCAAGAGGAGGAGGAGTTGGGTCAGCCTGATCCTCAGGTTGAGGATTTTGCTCAGGACTGTGACTTTCATCAGGCTGAGGATTTTCACTTTGTTCTTCCTCAGCTTGCTTGGTGACGGAGCCAGATTCATCAGCTGGTGCAGCTGATCCTTCTGCAGTTTCTTCATGAGGAATGGAGGGTTGAGGACTGTCATCAATGCAAATTTCCTCATCAGTATGTTCCTCAGATTCAGCATTCTTCATTTCCTCATCTGCCCCTTGCTCATTGTCTTCGCTTGCAAAGGGAATCATCTCATAAGATGGAGCGCTGTTGAGAGGCACAGGATCCAGTGGAGCATTTTCTTCAAGTGCTTTGAGGCGCTTGGCCTCAGTGGATTCTTCTGCTGATGAAGCTTTTCTTTTCTTGGCTTCCTTTTCAGCAGCCCTGGTCTTTTTCACGTCTCATGCAGACGGAGTCATTTACTTCACCTTTGAAGCTTTTGGTGAAGGTGTTTTCTCAGCACAGACATTTTCATCAGCTAGCTTTGAGGCACCAGCTGGAGCAGAGTCATCAGCTGGCTTTGAAGCATCAGCTGGAGCAGGGTCAGTCTCACCAGCTGTAGCAGAGTCATTAGCTGGATTTTCCTTGGTGATTTCCTCAATCGCCGGTTCATCCACACGGCTTCCTTGAGGGATTTCCTCAGCTTGAGCAGTTTCATCAGCTGGTTCTTCAATCAGAGGCTGAGGAGTTGGTACTGGAGGGGCAGCCTTCTTATTGTAGTTGTCAACGGCTTTCAATGGCAAATTTGATGAAACTGATTTTGAGACTTTGACGGTCAGAGAGTTTAGAGTACTTATCTGTCAAAGTCTTCAATTCAGCCTGTATTGACACAAGTGCATCAGGCGTCAGGTTGAGGAGATTCTGCCTGAGGAATTTCTCCTTTTTGAGCTTGGCAACCTTGGCTTGTTTGGCTTGCTGCTCCTTCCACTTGGCCTTGTTGATGAATGTGGCCACCATGTGGCTGATGCCTGGGGGAAGCTTCAAATCATCAAGTGGAGTGTTGGGGTCCTCATACCAGATGTTGATGTAGTCGAGGAGGACTTTTGGGTCCATGGCCAGAGGAATGGAGCTGCCAGAAGCTTGAGCTACCCTCTCTTGCTTGTTTTTGATGATGGCTTGCAGAGTGTCATTATCAAATTCATCACTACCTTCTGATGCAGAAGGGGCCTTGATGATTTTGCTTGGGCTTGGTCTTGTTCCTCTCCCAGCAGTCACTTTATTCTTCAGAGGATTTGGTGAAGACTTTGCCTCCGAGCTTGTTGCAGATGGGACTGAGGAGCTGGAGACAGCGGGCAGTTGCTTCACTATCGGCTTTTGTTCAGGCTATGAAGCTTTTGGAGCTGAGGGTTTTGGTGTTTAAGGTTTTGGTGCTGATGCTGGAGCAGTTTTCTCTTGAGGCTTTGAAGCCTTTGGTTTTGGTGGCACAGACTTCAGTTGAGGAATTGCCGTACCAGAAGTCTCAGCTACAAAGGAAGTAGCGGCAGTTGCGGCAGCAACAGATTCTTCATTGAACTTTCTCACAGGAGCCTCTGCTTGCTTCTGAAGCTTTGATAAGTGTTTAGACTTTTCCTCAGGATAGTCATCAATTGTCTTGAGGCTTGAGGGATGTGCTTCATGATAATCCTCAAGTGGATCCCGTTTGCCAGGAGGCTTCAGAGCGAATTTCTTCGCGTATTTGGGAGTGACGAATCTGTACTCCTTAGCCCATCGGCGTTCTATCTTTTGAAGCCTGATCTTTCTCTTGGGCATAGTTTCATGTTCATCAGGAGTGCAGTAATCCAGGTATATATCCTCAGGGATATCTGCGGTAGTGTTCTGCTCAAGTTTCTTGCCTCCCTTTTGCTTCCTTTCATCCTCCATTTTCTTCAGCTGAGGCTTTTGCTGATGAGATTGAACTCTTGAGGATTCTGATGAGACTTACAGATTTTCTTCAAGAAACACTGCAAATGAGTTAATTTGATGAGAACCGAGAGATTCATCAGCTGACATGTGTGTACCTGTGAACATAGTATAGTTGCGAGGAATTTGGAGAAGTCATATGCTTTCTTAGATTTGATGAAATGAAAAATTTTGACAGTTGAGGAATTTGACCAGTGGTTGAGGAATTCGTTTGAATTCGTCTAAGCATACTATTCTTGGGTTCCAAAGTTGTACAAATCCGAAAATTCGCACAACTGAGGAATCTCGTGAAAATCTTAGATGCTTAGTGAAGTTCATCAATAGTTGGGTGATAGGCAGTGTTTGAGGAAAAGAAACTGATGGGTTCTTGAGGAAAAACAGATTTCACATCTCAAAGGTAGAATAATAGATCAAACTGGGTGTAAAAATAGGGTTTTTATTTACCCTAGATGGCGCGCATGAAGAACAGAGAAGAGGTAGCAGAAGATGCTCTTTCGGTGCGAGTCCAATGCGCCCTAACTCGGCAGCAGAGGACGGCTACGGCGGCGGCGGACAAAGATGGTCCGGTTCCGGCGTGGTTTCGACGACGGAGAGGTCGAGGCAGTCAAGCTCTTCTTCGCCGGCGTCGAGACTTCTAGCGGTGGCGCTAGGGCTTGGAGCTTTGCTGTAGCAGGAGGGCGATGGAACGAAGAATATTTTACCGAGGGATATGGGGACATATTTATAGATAGACGGTAACTGTTGGTGAGGAAATATCGGACCAAATAGCCCCTGTCTCTACGTCTCCGCAGGACACGTGTAGCTCACGAGAGAAGCGGTGGGGATCGTGGAGATCGTGGTTATCCGAACGAGGAAAGTGTGGTTCAGTTACTGTGTATAAAAAAACATTTTTGAAGATCTGAGGATTTTGTTAAAAAAATCATCAGCTCACAAGGACGCAGTGAGGATTTCGAAGAAAGTTTCAAGTAGAATGCATATGAAGAATTGAATAGACTGGGTGAGAGTAGCACAGAGGGAAAGTAGGGTCCAATCACATTCACTTAGATGAGATATCAAACTGAAGAAATAGCTATAAGTGAATGATGTTGAGGACTTGAAATCACAGTCTATCTAGGTAAACGAAAATCATCAAGTGTTTATGAAGATTTTGTATAACTTGAGGATTTCGTGACAAAGCGTCATGATGATGAATTTCAGTTTTGAAGAAAAACGATTTTGAAGAGCAACTGTTTTGAAGAAAATCAAATTTTGAAGAAATTCAACATGAGGAATTTCACGCTGGGTGGTGGCGTGACCCACCATATAAGAATGTTGATTACAGACGCCGCGCACAATTGTCGTAGGGCCCTGAGAATCAATTTCTTCGTTGATTTCTTCACACTCAGAGTTATATTCTTCATTAGTTGAAGAAAATCGATTCATCATGTGTTGCACATCTAAGTCATCAATTTTGCATAAGTGTTAGGATGTGTGCATGTTTCTACAAAACATTTGAAGATTCTAAGATATTTAGCTCACACCGCAACTTGCAAACCTTTTCTCATCCAAGGGCTTAGTGAAGATATCTGCCAGTTGATCATCAGTCTTCACATGGTCGATAAGGATATTGCGCTAGAGGACATGGTCCCGAAGAAAATGATGACGAATCTGGATGTGCTTGGTCTTCGAGTGTTGTACTGGGTTGTATGCAATCTTAATTGCACTCTCATTGTCGCAGTAGAGAGGCACATTCTTCATGTTGATGTCGTAGTCCTTGAGGGTTTGCTTCATCCATAGTAATTCAGCACAGCATGAACCAGCAGCAATGTACTCGGCTTCGGCAGTGGAGAGTGATACGCAGTTCTGCTTCTTTGATGACCAGTAGACTAATGATATTCTAAGGAAATGACATGTGCCAGAGGTTGACTTGCGATCCACACGATCACCGGCATAGTCAGAATCAGAATATCCCACAAGATGAAGATTTGAGCCCTTGGGGTACCATAATCCTAGTGTTGGTGTGTGAGCTAAGTATCGAAGAATATGCTTCACAGCCTTATGGTGTGATTCCTTCGGTTTTGCTTGAAAACGTGCACACATGCAAACACTAAGCATTATATCTGGCATAGATGCACATAAATACAATAAAAAGCCAATCATAGAGCGATATACCTGCTGATCGAATTCTTTACCATTTTCGTCAGTGCAGAGGTGGTCGTTGGTAGGCATTGGAGTCTTGGCACCTTTGCATTCATGCATGTCGAATTTCCTCAGAACATCCTTGAGGTATTTCTCCTGCGATATGAAGATTCCATTGCATTGTTGACGAATTTGAAGACCTCAGAAGAAATTCCGCTCCCCCATCATAGACATCTGATATTCTTCACTCATCATGTAAGCAAATTCATCACTGTAACGTTTGTCAGTACAGCCAAATATAATGTCATCGACATATATCTGGCACACAAATAGCTCATTATCATAGGATTTAGTGAAAAGAGTTGGATCGAGTGAACCAGGTTTGAAGCCTTTCTTCATGAGGAATTCCTTCAATGTATCATACCATGCCCGAGGGGCTTGCTTGAGACCATAGAACGCCTTTTTGAGTCTGAAGACTTTGTCTGGATTCTTTGGATCCTCAAAACCTGGGGGTTGAGCAACATATACTTCTTCCTCAAGCTTACCATTGAGGAATGCACTTTTCACATCCATTTGATATAAGATGATGTTATGATGATTAGCATAAGCACGTAGTATTCGAATAGCTTCAAGTCTAGCAACAGGTGCAAAAGTTTCATTGAAATCTATTCCTTCAACCTGTGTGTAGCCTTGGGCTACAAGTCGTGCCTTATTCCTCACCACTTGACCATCCTCATCTTGCTTGTTTCGGAAAATCCACTTGGTTCCGATGATATTGTGCTTGCGAGGATCTGGTCGTTTGACGAGCTCCCATACGTCATTCAGCTTGAATTGAAGAAGTTCGGCTTGCATCGCTTTTATCCACTCCGGTTCCAAGAAAGCCTCAGCAACTTTTGAAGGTTCTGTGATAGATACAAAGGAGAAATGCCCACAAAAGTTAACCAAGTGTGAAGCTTTCGAGCGAGTGAGAGGACCTGGCGCATTGATGTCATTGAGGATTTTGTCAAGTTCCATTTCATTTGCAATCCTTGGATGAGCTGGTTGAGGATTTCGTCTGGGCTGAGGAATTGGTTCTGGAGCAATTTTCTCAGGTGCATCTTCTTGATTTTCATCAGTGATGGGAATGATTTCTTCATCAATTTCCTCATTGGGAACAATGTCTTCAGTAGGTTTGAGCTTTATTGCTTCCTCAGAAGACAGCTTATCTGGATCAGAAGGCAATTGCTCTCTTTGCGAGCCATTAGTTTCATCGAACCGCACATCTACAGTCTCAACAACCTTGTTGTGATAGTTGTTGAAGACTCTGTAGGTGTGCGAGTCCTTTCCATAACCGAGCATAAAACCCTCATGTGCCTTAGGTGCAAATGTTGAGCTATGGTGAGGATCTCTAATCCAACATTTTGCACCGAAGACTTTGAAATAAATTACATTGGGTTTCTTGTCTGTGAGGAGTTCATATGAGGTTTTCTTGAGGAATTTGTGAAGATATACCCTGTTGATGATATGGCATGCAGTGTTGATTGCTTCAGGCCAAAAGCGACGAGGAGTCTTATATTCTTCAAGCATGGTTCTTGCCATCTCAACCAAAGTCTTGTTCTTCCTTTCAACGACACCATTCTGTTGAGGAGTATAAGGAGCAGACAATTCGTGAGTAATACCAAGTTCATCAAGATAATTATCAAGACCAGTGTTTTTGAACTCTGTTCCATTATCACTCCTGATGTGTTTGATCTTGATGCCGAAGTTCGTCGAGGCCCTTGAAGAAAATCGTTTGAAGACTTCCTGCACTTCAATTTTATATAAGATGATATGCACCCATGTATATCTGGAATAATCATCAACTATGATGAAGCCATATAAAGATGCTACATTTGTTAGTGTGGCATAATGAGTAGGTCCAAATAGATCCATGTGAAGCAATTCAAATGGACGAGTAGTGGTCATGATAGTCTTTGAGGGATGCTTGGATCTAGTCATTTTCCCAGATTCACACGCACCGCAGAGATGATCCTTGAGGAATTTGACTGATTCGATGCCGATGACATGCTTCTTCTTCGCGAGCGTGTGCAAATTCCTCATGCCTGCATGACCGAGTCTTCGATGCCACAGCCATCCTTCCGATGTTTTTGCTAGTAAGCAAGTGGCTGGTTGAGGACCTGTAGAGAAATCAACAATGTACAAATCCCCTCTTGTGACACCTTCGAAGACTTTGGATCTGTCAGATTCCATGATGACAACACATCTATATCTACCAAAGATAACAATCATATCAAGATCACAAAGCATCAAGACTGACATGAGGTTAAATCCAAGGGATTCAACAAGCATCACTTTGTCCATGTGCTTATCCTTGGAAATAGCTACTTTGCCAAGTCCCAATACCTTGCTTTTACCTTTTTCAGCATATGTGATTTGCTTCACGGGTGATGGAGTTAGTGGCATATTCATCAGCAAGCTTTTATCACCAGTCATGTGATGTGTGCAGCCACTATCAAGAACCCACTCAGTACTCTTGGGTTTGTCATCCTGCAGATGAATTAGTACAGCTTATCATCTCATATGCTTCAGACTTGAAGAATATGATATCAATTTCATCAGATAGGAATTTCATCATAACAGAATTATAAGGACGTGTGAAATATTTCTATTTCATCAATATTAGCTTGCGTCCTATCAAGCATTTTCCTCAGGTCTCCAGCAAATTCTTCAGATGATGATTTTCATCTGGAGACCTGACCTGCAGAAGTGATTAGTTCAATTTCTTCACCACCCACATCTGAAGGGGTGGTAAAGCATTCATCATCCTGCGAGCACCATATGAGAAAGGGGGCATTGAAGCTAATGCACTTCTCTTAACAGTAGGGGGTTTATGCAGAGAACTGGTTTGAGGATTTATGAACATAATGATTTGAAGAATAACGCTCATATTCATATTCCTTGTAGTTTCCCTCCATGTTAGAAGCATTAGCACGGGTACGAGCATAGTTTTGACCAGTTGAGGATTTTGATCCTCTTGAAGACTTTGGTCCTCCTGAGGAATTTGATCTCGGGTTCAAATTCTTCATCGGTGGTGTCATAGGACATTCACCTGAAGATTTTCAAGACAACTTTTGGGAACCCAGATTTTCCTCAGGGGAGGGCCATTCCTGCAGTTAGTTCCAACATATCGAGCAAATACTTCGCCACATTGATTTTTGAACAGTTTATAGTTGGAGTCAAATGACTCATATGAGGAATAGAATAATTCACATGAAAAGCCTGTTAGATTGGATGGATCAAAAGGAGGCCCACTAGCAGCAACCCATGAGGTTTTGGGATACTTCTCAGGTATCCAATAAGATCCATCAGCATTCAATTTCCTCTCAAAGGCAATTCCTTCTTTCCTCGGGTTCCTGTTCAAGATCTGCTTTTTGAGCACATCACAAAGGGTTTGATGTCCTTTGAGACTTTTGTATATGCCTGTCACATACAATTCCTTCAGCCCTGCATTTTCATCAGTGACATTTGTGTTTTCCTCAAGTGATGAATTTGACACTACAGGAGCAGTTGAAGAATTTGTAGCAATTGAAGCATTTGATGATTCTGGTGAAGAATTAGCAGTTTCACATTCAATGCATTTAAGACATGGAGGAATGAATTCAGCTTTAGCAGCGCTGATCTGTTGAGCTGCTAATGAATCATTTTCCATACGAAGATCATCATGAGAAATCCTCAACTTCTCTAGATTAAGCTTCCTTTGAAGAAATTCATAGGAAAGTTTCTCATGATCAGCGAGGAGTGTATCATGATGATCTTGAAGATTATCAAATCTAGACTGAAGACTTTTCACATCTTCAGTGAGGATTTGGGTAAGATTCATTTCATCATTCAACAGATCATCGCTTCTATCTAGTAGTTTCTGAAGCTTTTCCAAGGCAGTTTGTTGTTTAGTGGCAATGGGAGCAAGATTATTGTAACTGGGTTTTTTATAATCATCAGATTCACAGTCACTTGAATCAGAGGAGGAAGCATCATTCGGCACCTTTGAACCTTTTGCAATGAAGCAATAGGTTGGAGCGAAGTCATCAGCATAGTCATCAGTGTGGATGGTGTTATCATTTTCTTCAAGGTTGAAGATTGACTTGCTGACGAATGTGGTTGCAAGTGCAAGACTAGCCTGTCCGGATTCTGAGTCTTCATCAGAACCCTCCTCTTCATCACATTCCTCAGATTCGGCCTCGGAATCCATTTCCTTGCCAATAAGTGCCCGAGCCTTTCTGAAACTAGTCTTCTTGTGCGATGAGGACTTTGATGATGAGGATTTTGAAGGTTTCTTCTTTTTCTTTGAGTCATCAGAACTTTCATCCTTGTATTTCTTCTTCTTTGATTCCTTTCCCCAACGAGGACAATCAGCAATGTAGTGACCTGATTTCTTGCATTTGTGGCAGGTTCTTTTCTTGTAGTCCTCAGATGAAGATTCTGATTTCCTCATATCTCTTCTTGAAGATTTACCGAACTGGCCATGTCGTGTAAACCTCTGGAATTTCCTCACGAGCATTGCAAGCTCCTGCTGAAATTCTTCAGGATCACCAATGCTACCATCCGAGTCTTCTTTGTCAGATGAGGAAATTGCTTTGGCCTTGAGTGCACGTGGTCTAGAATAGCTTGGTCCATATAGATCTCTCTTTTCTTCTTGTTGGAACTCATGAGTATTGAGTCTTTCGAGTATATCAGCTGGATCAAGCATCTTGTACTCTCGTCTTTCTTGAATCATCAGAACTAAAGTATCAAATGAAGAATCCAAAGATCTTAGCAGTTTCTTCACAACTTCGTGATAAGTAATGTCTCGAGCTCCCAGTGCTCGCAGTTCATTTGATATGTTAGTGAGGCGATCAAAGGTATCTTGGCAGCTTTCATTGTCAAACCTCTTGAAGCGATTGAAGAGATTGTGAAGAACATCAACACGACAATCACGCTAGGTTGATACTCCTTCATTAACTTTGGACATCCTTTGCCAGATAAGTTTCGCTGAGCCCAAGGCACTCACTCTGCCATACTAGCCTTTGCTCAGATGGCCACAGATGATATTCTTCGCTTGAGAATCAAGTTGCTTGAATTTCTTCACATCAGCAGCAGATACAAAAGCAGAGATGATGGGGACGCCATGTTCCACAATATACCAGAGATCATTGTCAATAGCTTGTAGATGCATCTGCATCTTGGTCTTCCAGAAGGGAAAGTCCTATCCTTCGAAAGTAGGACATGTTGCAGTAACCTTAATCATGCCTGCAGTCGACATAACTAAAACTCCAGGTGGTTAAACCAAAATCACACAGAACAAGGGAGTACCCTGCTCTGATACCAATTGAAAGTGCGTTATATCGACTAGAGGGGGTGAATAGGAGATTTTTAGAATTTCATCACTGAGGAAATTCCTATTGAGGAAATTCCTCACCGATGACTAACTTACAGCGGAAACAGTAAAGGATCAGGAGTGTAAAGTTTCACTACAGCTGTTTTTCAAGATGAAGAATATGAAAACAGTTTGCACAGTATGCAGGCATGCACAAAACAGATGAGGATTAACTTGCGTGAAGAATTTGGGGTTGAGGAATTTCCGAGAAAGTCTTTAGCAAATTCTTCAAACAGTGACAGTGAAAATCATCAACACACAATCTGAGGAATATAAAGAGTTGAGGAAATAGAACTCGTTTCACAGTGAAGACAGTGGTTGATGACCCAGTTCCAACTGCTGTGACAGTTGTACATATGGTTTGGAGCGGCTTGGTATTGAAACCAAAAAGACACACACAGTCCCGGGACACACAGTCCCTACCGTATTCTCCTTGGGCTAAGAACAAACAGTCCTCGCCCAACACTCGTGGTAAGTCTTCAGGACAGACTTCCAAACCCTCACAAACTTGGTCACCTGGCGATCCACAATTGACTGCTGGATTGCTCTAGACCATGACGCCTAACCGTTTGGAGGATGCACAATCCTCAAAGGTAAAAGGCTTCAGTCCCACACATGAACAACTTCTTCAGTGATGCTCAATCACTTGGTTCTCGGTTTGTGGTTTGGTGTTTGGGGTATTTCCTCACTCATGAATTACTCTCGAAGACTCTCGGGAATTTGGGTTGCTCTTATGACAAGTGTCAGTTTCTAGCGGAGCAGCCAACCAGCTAATGGTTGTGGGGGCGGCTATTTATAGCCTGAGAGCATCCCGACATGATTTGACATTAATGCCCTTAAATAATGTGACCATTGGTGTGGATAAGACCAATGATGTGGCGTGGCTATCGATAACGGTCGGGACCCTCAACTGTGAGAGTCCTCATGTTCTCATATTCCTCACTTGAGGCTTTTGGTAGGATTAGGCTTGGGTTGAGCATCATGAGGAAATTCATTCCAATGTGTTACCTCGACCCCCTTTAATAGTACGGTGTTCCTATTACTCAAGTGTGAAGAAAATAAAAGAGAAAGGGTAAATCTTCATGCTTCAAAGTATTCAGATTGATTTTCTTCAGGACACACCGAATTCCTCAATTTAAATATCTTCATGGGGAATATCAATTTCATCGCAAATTCTTCGCGATTCAATTCTTCAGCTTCAGACCAATTTCTTCAACCGAAGATATACATTTTTAGGGGTCGATATTCATCAAATATTTCAAACTCCTCAGCGACTTATAGATCCTGTGTACACTCAAGAACACATTCGATACTTAATCTATAAGTCTTCAAACCACCAAAATCACTAAGGGGCACTAGATGCGCTTACAGCCTCGCTACCCCGTCTGTCACTGGGTGAGGTCACCGCATGGTATGAACCCAAAACCAAGCACTTCTCCCATTGCAAGAATCATAGATCTAGTCGGCCAAACAAAACCCACAACTCGAAGAGAATTACAAGGAAATGAAATCTTGCATAAGAGAGATCAGAAGAAACTCAAATAAGATTCATAGATAATCTGATCATAAATCCACAATTCATCGGATCTCGACAAAAGAAGATTACATCGGATAGATCTCCATGAAGATCATGGAGAACTTTGTATTGAAGATCCAAGAGAGAGAAGAAGCCATCTAGTTACTAGCTATGGACCCGTAGGTCTATGGTGAACTACTCACGCATCATCGGAGAGGTCATGGTGTTGATGAAGAAGCCCTATGTATCCGAATCCCCCCTCCAGCAGGGCACCAGAACGTGCCCCAGATGGGATCTTGCGGAGACAAAAGCTTGTGGTGGCGGAAAAGTTCTCTCGATAATCTCTTGATTTTTTGTGGAATTTTTAGGGATATATAGGCACAAAACCAAGGGCAAAGGAGGTTCAGGGGGACACAAGCCTGAGGGCCGTGGCCTCCCCCCTGGCCGTGGGGTGGGGGCTTGTGGGGCCCCTGGGTGGGCCCTGCCTTGCCTCTCAAGTCTCCTGATCTTCTTCTGTTACGGAAAAAATTCTTTCGGGGATTTTATTCCGTTTGGACTCCATTTAAAATTCTCCTCAGAAAGGGGTCAAAAACATGGAAAAAATAGGAACTGGCACTTGGCACTGAGTTAATAAGTTAGTCCCAAAAAATATATAAAAGGCATGCAAAACATCAAAAGTTTGACAAGATAATAGCATGAAACCATCAAAAATTAGAGATACGTTGGAGACGTACCAAGGTCCAAGAAAAAGCTCTCGCCGCGGGCGAGAAAAGAAAGGCCGCCGAGCTGGCTTTATTATGTTGTCACCAATATATGTATGTTTTAGATCTGATCTTGCAAGTTGTAGTTACCTGCTATGTGTTATGATCCGGCAACCCCGGAGTGACAATAACCGGAACCACTCCCGGTGATGACCATAGTTTGAGGAGTTCATGTGCCCATGAAATGCTAATGCGTTGGTCCGGTTCTTTATTAAAAGGAGAACCTTAATATCCCGTAGTTTCCTTTTGGACCCCGCTGCCACGGGAGGGATGGACAATAGATGTCATGCAAGTTCTTTTCCCTAAGCACGTATGACGACACACGGAATGCATGCCTACATCACATTGATGAACGGGAGCTAGCCACATATCTCTCCGTGTTATAGTTGTTGCATGATGAATATCATCCAAACAAATCACCGACCCATTGCCTACGAGTTTGTCCTACTGCTGTTACTTGTCTTGCTGTGCTGCTGCTGCTACTACTGTTACTTGTCTTGCTCTGCTGCTACTGTTGCTACTTGCTACTGTTGTCACTACTTCTTTTCCTTGCCGCTGCTATTGCTCGTTACACTGCTGCTATTTGCTACAATTTTGGTTCGCTGGTCGTTGACAGGAACTGACAACTTCCGTCAAAGAGGCAACTTGGCGCCATTGATACAATCGTTAGAAATAGTCTGTCGTGTCAACAGATCGTTTCTGACACCGTTGTTATCACACTACTTTGTTGTTACTACTTTGCTTGCAGATACTAATCTTTCAAGTGTGGTTGAATCTGACAAATTCAGTTGCTAATACTCGAGAGTATTCTCTCACCTCCTGCCTGGCGTACCAACAAATTTGGGTCGAATACTCTACCCTCGAAAACTGTTGCGAACCCACGCGCTGGTGGGCCATCAACAATATTCTTCTAGTTTCGTTGCCGAGGAGTGCTAGCAGCATTCTTCTGGTGCCATTGCAGGGGAAGATTTTTTGTCATTAGCATTCGTCTAGCCATAGCTAGAGATTGCAATCAGCATTTTTCTGGCGCCGTTGCCGGGGAGGTATTGCTATATTCTCTGAGTTACTTGGGATTTATATCTGCTGATCACTATGAAGAATCTGAAGGATCCGAAGACCAAAGTCTTGCCCTCAACTACGAGGGGAGGTAAGGAATTGCCATCTAGCTCTGCACTTGATTCACCTTCAGTTATGAGAAAGTTTGCGACATCACCTCCTGCTAGAAATCTTGATATGTCCCCTGTGCTTGATGATGCTTGTGATACTACTTCTAGAGATGCTATGCTTGATACTATGTCTGATGATACTATGCTTGATACTATGCCTGATACTGCTAGAGATGCTATGCTTGATACTGCTTTGCCTGATGATGCTAGAGATGCTATTTTGCCTGATGATGTTATGCTTGATACTGCTAGAGATACTCCTTTGCCTGATGTTCCACTAGGAGTGTTCCTTGATGCTCATATTGCTAGAGTTACTGCCAATGCTCGTGATGCTTCTAAAACTGCCGATACTATTGAGATAGAACCTCTTTTGCGCCTACTAGATCTAGCTCTCCTAGATATGAATTGCCTGATATACCTGAGGGTTATGTTATGGAGGGAGAGATAGCTGAGGATTTTCTTGCGTGTAAGGATGCCTAGGACGCTGAGAAATTACTTTGAAGTGGAAGGAAAAATCTCGGGAAGCTAGGATGAAAAATGACCCGAAGTTTGCCACTTCGCCTATCTTTGTCACCGATAAGGATTATGAATTCTCTATCGATCCCGAGATAATCTCTCTAGTCGAGTCTGATCCTTTTCACGGTTATAAGTCTGAGACGGTCATAGCCCATCTTGCCAAACTATCCGAAATAGCCAACCTTTTCACTAATGAGGAGAAGATCCGCCACTACTATATCCTTAAGTTGTTTCCTTTCTCTCTAAAGGATGACGCTAAAGTCTGGTTCACCTCTCTTGCTCCAGGATGTGTGCGTAGTCCCCAGGAGATGGTCTATTACTTCTGTGAAAAATATTTCCCTGCCCATAAGAAGCAAGCTGCCTTGCAGGAAATATACAACCTTGCTCAACTCCAAGAAGAGAGTCTTCCACAAGCTTGGGGAAGGCTCGTCCAGCTACAGAATGCTTTGCCTGATCACCCTCTTAAGAAGAACGAGATACTTGATATCCTCTATAACGGACTTACCAATGCCTCTAGAGACCACCTAGATAGTTGTGTCGGTTGTGTTTTTAGGGAACGAACTGTAGAACAAGCTGAGACTCTACTGAATAACCTCTTGATCAACGATAATGCTTGGACTATTCCTGAACCACCTCCTAAGCCAACTCCTAAGAAAAGAGGTATTCTATTCCTCAGACCCGAAGATATGCAAGAAGCCAAGAAATCTATGCAAGAGAAAGGCATTAGATCTGAAGATGTCAAAAATCTACCACCTGTCGAAGAGATCCATGGTCTCCATAACCCGATACAGGTAGTGGAAGTAAATTCTCTGCGTAGGTTTGATGAGAGTGATATTCCTTTTGATAAACCTGCTAGCCTATGCTTTGATGAATTTGACAACTTTGTTGCCAAACAACAGAGTTTCAATGATTATGTTAGCAGACATTTGGAATAAAGTACTCGTATGCTTAGCCATTTAAGTGCTTGTGTAGACAGAAATGTCAATGATCTGAAGCTTCTGAGTAAACATGCCTCTATGATTACTACTCAGGTAGAACAAGTACTTAAAGCTCAGAATGACCTGCTCAATGAATTAAATGACAACTCTGTCAGAGTCATTACTAGAGGAGGCAAAATGACTCAGGAACCTTTGTATCCTGAAGGTCATCCTCAGAGAATTGATCAAGATTCTCAAGGAATCAATGCTGATACACCTAGTCATCCTAAGGAGAAGAAGAAGGATGATAGAAACATGCACGCCAGTTCACCAAATACTGTCACACCTGAAGAACCTAATGATATTTCTGCGTCTGATGCAGAAACACCATCAGGTGATGAACATGAACCTGGTGACAATATGGACAGTGATGTTCGTAATAATGCTCAACCTAGCCATGACAACGATGTGGAGATTGAACCTACGGTTAATCCTGATAATCCACAACCTAAGAGATACGACAAGAATGACTTCACTGCTAGGAAGCATGGTAAAGAAAGAGAGCCATGGGTTCAGAGACGTATGCCCTTCCCTCCTAAGCCATCCAAGAAAAAGGATGATGAGGATTTTGAGCGCTTCGTTGAGATGATAATACCCGTCTTTCTGCAGATGCGGTTAACTAATATGCTCAAGATGTCTCCGTATGCCAAGTACATGAAAGATATCGTGACTAATAAACGGAAGATACCAGATCTTGAGATCTCCACCATGCTTGCCAATTATACTTTCAAAGGTGGAACTCCTAAGAAACTTGGTGATCCCGGAGTGCCCACTATACTTGCTCCATTAAAGGAAACTACGTAAGAACTGCCTTATGTGACCTTGGAGCCGGTGTTAGTGTTATGCCACTTTCTCTTTATCGTAGACTTGAATTGGATAGGTTGACACCCACTGAAATTTCTCTGCAAATGGCCGACAAATCAACTGCTTTCCCTATAGGCGTTTGCGAGGATGTGCCTGTTGTGGTTGCTAATACCACTATCTTAACATACTTTGTTATCTTGGATATTCCCGAGGACGATGCCATGGCTATCATCCTTGGAAGACCTTTTTTTAACACTGTAGGGGCTGTTATAGATTGCAACAAAGGCAATGTCACTTTCCATGTCAACGGTAATGAGCACACAGTGCACTTTTCGAAGAAACGATATCCAGTACATTGCATCAATGCTATCGAAAAGACTTCATCGATTCTCATTGGGAGCTTTGAATGCCCTATTCCTCGTGTCAAGATGAAGTATGATTTCTTGTTGGGGAGATACATATCCCCATTGAGGTGACTTAGTGGCTATTCGAAAATTCTCCGTTCTCTCTTGCGATTCGAGAAGGTTTTGTCATAAGGACTTGATCAATCCCATTGACGGATTTCTTTCGATGACCATGAAACGGATGAATCAAGGAGTCACATACCTCTGTTTTAAGTTTTCCTTTTCTTTTGCTTAGAAGAAAAATGATAGAATTAGTTTAGTTTTTTCCTGTTTTCTGTTTTAGCGTCCCGGAGAATAATACCTCGAAAATAAAAGTTCTTCGATGGTCCTGAAAATTTAGTATGATTTTTCTGGAATTTTTGAAAATTTCTCAGACTGAGAGCTGGCCTGGGGGCCAGACCAGTGGGCCACAAGCCCTGCCACCGCCACCTACCCCCCTGGTGGCGGGGTGCAAGCTTGTGGGGCCCACAGGCACCCCCTCCACTCATTCCAACTCTCAGCCTCTTCTTCCACCTCCAGAAAAAACTGTTTTGCAGCTCAAACCCGTGTTCTTGCTCATTTGGCTGTGATTTTCGATCTCCTTGCTCAAAGCACCATTCTCCGAACTGTTTTGGGGAAATTACTCCTTGGTAAGTGACTCCTCCATGTCCAATTAGTTTTTGCTCTAGTGCTTTATCCTTCGCGTATTCTTGCTACCTTGGTGACCCTGTTCTTGAGCTAGAAATGTTGATTTTAGATGGTTCCAAGTAGTTTTAGCGCGTGATACGGTCTCTAGGCACTAGTAGGAGTAGTTGCTACATGGTGTGGTGGGTCTTTATTCACTTTTTCTCTTGAACTTCAAAAATTTCAGCAAAAGGAAATTATGTTCAGGAGGAAGTTTCATGGTGGTTCCTCAAGTAAGAAGGGTCCTCGTCTCTCCTTTCGGGAGCCCGAACCTTTTCAACTAAGGGACGCACCGGTGCAACCATGTGAATGGCCTTCCGATGAGTTCATGATCGAAGCAGGTTTCAAGGATGAGTTTGATACACTTGTTCGCAATGCCGGGTTAGAAGAATTCCTCTCAGATAAATGTGAACAGTATGCTATGCTCACTGCCTCTTTCGTGCGTAGATTTAAATTCTCAGTTGGTCGTGACTCATCCATACTGTTTGATCTGTATGATAAATCATATACCGTGGATCTGGAGGATTTCAATAGGATTTGCAAGATACCCGATGGGCGTAGTGTTAATGATCCTCCTAAGTCCTCGGTTAGAAACTTTGTCTCCATTATAACTGTTGGAGAAACCAGAGATATCACGCAAGCCACCATAGGAAGCATCCATTTCCCTGCCTTGCACTACCTTGCCCTCTTCATAGGTAGGTGCATTAACGGCAAGGGTGCACATTGTCACTTATGCGCTTCCGACCTTAGTATCCTTAAGAGCGCAGTAACAGGTGACACGAGCTTCAATATGGGAGCTATAATAGCAAGGAGGCTGAATAAAAATGCCAGTGAGGTGGATTTCTTTGGTGAAGTTTATGCTACACGCTTAGCAAATTTTCTTGGAGTATCCATCCGTCCAGAAGACCCTCCTATCCATACAGCCTACCTTGATCGTGTCGCTCTAACACGCTACCAGTTCCTTGAGAGAGATCATGGATCCCTTCTATACCGCTTGATATTTAACCCGTAGCGTGTTTTCCATATTACCCTTCCTGCTCCTGCTTTGTTTGACTTTCAGGTAAAACGAAGATACTACATAACCATAGGAGAGGCAGAGGAGTATGAGAGGGAGGCGACGGCTGCTCGACTTCGTGAGGCAGCTATTCAGGCAGTGGCTGCAGCACTCCCGTATAACACCCATTATGACTTTGGGTTTCGCGAGGATCGTCCATGGGAGTAGACCAAGCTAGGCCAAAAGCCTAAGCTTGGGGGAGTACGTGTTCTCACCGACTTTACATTCATGCTTATGCTTTCACTTTGTTAGCCGGTGTTTACACTTTGCCACTGTATTATCCATGCTAGTTTCTTTTCGTTTTCTTGTTTTGTGTCCTTTTGAGGAAACACAAAAGGATTTTTCTTTCTTCTTTTGCTTGTTGGGAGCTTTCCCGTGTAAATAGTTTTCTTTTTCTTTGTGTCAAGGTAGAAGATATTGGTTACAATATTTATTGGTTCTTGCATGCTTACCTGTTTAGCTTTCAAAGAGCCATATTATTTTGTCTTCTCCTTTGTGTTTGCCTGCAGATTCAGCCTAGTCCAATGCGCTTATTATCGTTTTCATCGTTCGATCGTGCAAATGAAAGGCAACAATGATGATATATGATGAAGTGACTGAGACTGAAAAGCTGGTATGAACTCTATCTATTTTGTTTTTGTAAATATGACTAGCTTGTCGACCCAGATTTAGCTTTGTTGTGAGAGAACCATGTTTGCAATGACAACTTAGAGATCATAGTTTCTGATGCCATGCTTATTTAGCTGAGAGCTTATAATGGTTTGTCTTGAATGCCAACATAGATTTTGAGATGACTATGATGTAGTATGATAGGATGGTATTCTCCTTTGAATGTTTCAAGTGGCTTGACTTGGCGCATGTTCATGCATGTAGTTGAAACAAAATCAACATAGCCTCTATGATGTTCGTGTTCATGGTGATTTATATCATGTTCATGCTTGCATTCAATGTTAGTCAAACTCATTGCATCTTGATGACTGATGTTGCTCTCTAGTTGGTCGCTTCCCAGTCTTTTGCTAGCCTTCACTTGTACTAAGCGGAATACTGCTTGTGCATGCACTTCCATAAACCCAAAAGTTTTTCCATGAGAGTCCACCATACCTACCTATTTGCGGTATCTACCTACCGTTCCAAGTAAATTTGCATGTGCCATTCTCTAAACCTTCAAGAAATAATCTGTTTTGCATGCCCGAACCGCTCATGTGGTGACAGAGGGCTATTGGTATCTTCCATGCTAGGAGTGTTATCCTCGACATGTGTTTATTCATAGTCATTCACGAGAAATGGGCCAGTAATTGGAATGCCCAGTTCCACGCTTAAATCGAAAACATAATTGTAAAACAAGACTCCCCCCGAATTGATGTTAGTATGGACGGTACCCGAGGATTCGGCTAGCCGTGGAGTGTGATTGATTGGTGGTGGGGGAGTTAAAACTTTACTTTTCTGTTTGGAAACCGCCTATAGCATGAGTAGCATGGAAGATATTGAGAACTCTTGGTCATTGCGTTGACATTGAAAGCATGCCACCCAAAATTATTATCTCTGTTTTCAAAGCTTGAGCTCTGGCACCTCTGCAAATCAATGCTTCCCTCTGCGAAGGGCCTGTCTATTTACTTTCCTGTCGAGTCATCCTCCTCTTATATAAGAACCAATTAGAGAGCACCTCTGTCATTTTTATGCTTTGCTTTTGATTGATAGTGATTTTGACTATGACTATGACTCGATCTTCGTTGCTATGAATTAAAATGTTTAGTCAGCCCTTGATCTTTGAAAGTGCTCTGCATTTATGTTTTGCGGTCTCAGAAAGAGCTAGCGAGATACCACCTATTCATATTGCTTCATGCTTGTTTCGATTGAAGTGTTGGTATTTGAAACTCATTATTATTTGCTCGTTAGCTGATTATGCCATTGATATTAGTTTACCGTGAGACCTTTGTGTCATTTGCTTATGTGGTTAACTTGTGATCTTGCTGAAATTCTGGTTATGAGTTAGACATAGTTGCAACAACAAGATCAAACAGAGTTTGGCAAAGTTTTTCTTTCTCTCTCAGTTTGTCAACTGAATTGCTTGAGGACAAGCAAGGTTTTAAGCTTGGGGGAGTTGATACGTCTCCATCGTATCTACTTTTCCAAACTCTTTTGCCCTTGTTTTGGACTCTAATTTGCATGATTTGAATGGAACTAACCTGGACTGACGCTGTTTTTAGCAGAATTGCCTTGGTGTTATTTTTGTGCAGAAATCAAAGTTCTCCAAACGTCCTGAAAATTTACGGGGAGCAGTTTTGGAAAATAAGAAAAATATCTGCGCCAAGTTCCACCTCAGGGGGTGGGCCAGTGGGCCACAAGCCCTGGCTCCGCCACCACCCCCCTGGTGGCGGTGGGCAGGCTTGTGGGGCCCACACGGCTCTGCCGCCCCCAATTCCAGCTCTATAAGATCCCTTTCGTCCCAGAAAAAATAAAAAGAGAAGTTTTCGTCGCATTTACGATACGGAGGCGCCGCCACCACCTGTTCTTCATCTGGAGGGCAGATCTGGAGTCCGTCTTGGGCTCCGGAGAGGGGAAATCGTCGCCATCGTCATCATCAACCTTCTTCCCTCTCCAATTCCATGAAGCTCTTCATCGTTCGTGAGTAATCTATTCGTAGGCTCACTGGGCGGTGATGAGTAGGATGAGATGTATCATGTAATCGAGTTAGTTTTGATGGGGATTGATCCCTAGTATCCACTATGTTCTGAGATTGATGTTGCTACTACTTTGCCATGCTTAATGCTTGTCACTAGGGCCCGAGTGCCATGATTTCAGATCTGAAATTTATTATGTTGTCACCAATATATGTGTGTTTTAGATCCGATCTTGCAAGTTGTAGTTACCTGCTATGTGTTATGATCCGGCAACCCCGGAGTGACAATAACCGGAACCACTCCCGGTGATGACCATAGTTTGAGGAGTTCATGTGTTCACCAAGTGCTAATGCGTTGGTCCGGTTCTTTATTGAAAGGAGAACCTTAATATCCCGTAGTTTCCTTTTGGACCCCGCTGCCACGGGAGGGATGGACAATAGATGTCATGCAAGTTCTTTTCCCTAAGCACGTACGACGACACACGGAATGCATGCCTACATCACATTGACGAACAGGAGCTAGCCACATATCTCTCCGTGTTATAGCTGTCGCATGATGAATATCATCCAAAAAAATCACCGACCATTGCCTACGAGTTTGTCCTACTGCCGTTACTTGTCTTGCTCTGCTGCTGCAGCTACTACTGTTGCTACTGTTGTTACTTGTCTTGCTGTGCTGCTACTGTTGCTACTACTGTCGCTTGCTACTGTTGCTACTTGCTACTGTTGCCATTACTGCTTTTCCTTGCCGCTGCTACCTGCTACAATTTTGGTTCGATGGTCGTTGACGGGAACTGACAACTTCCGTCAACGAGGCAACTTGGTGCCATTGATACAAGCGTTAGAAATAGTCTGCTGTGTCAATAGATCGTTTCTGACACCGTTGTTATCACACTACTTTGTAGTTACTACTTTGCTTGCAGATACTAATCTTTCAGGTGTGGTTGAATCTGACAAATTCAGCTGCTAATACTCGAGAGTATTCTCTCACCTCCTGCCTGGCGTACCAACAAATTTGGGTCGAATACTCTACCCTCGAAAACTGGTGCGAACCCACGCGCTGGTGGGCCATCAACAACATTCTTCTAGTTTCATTGCCGAGGAGTGCTAGCAGCATTCTTCTGGTGCCGTTGCAGGGGAAGGTTTGTTGTCATCAGCATTCGTCTAGCCATCGCCAGAGATTGCAATCAGGTACCGCTGGAGCCGATGACAAGGAAGACGATGCATCTCACATCGACGACCAGCCCCCTACGGAGGGTGTGACCGGTGACGGCTCCTCTTGATGCCTTACACCTGTTATCTTCCTGCAATGCACATCGTGCCTCGTGGGGGCGTTAAACTTATTTGTGTTTTTATGAACTGGGTCATGGTCTGTAATAATTGAATGCTTGAATGTTTTCCCCGCCTTATTCCTGTCATGTTTGTTGTGTTACTCTGCGTCGGCAGGGCCCGCCTCGCGCGTACCTTCCCCGATTGAACCGACCGGAAACCAAGGACGACCCAAAGGAGGAAGGGGCTACGTGTTGGAAATATGCCCTAGAGGCAATGATAAATAGTTATTATTATATTTCCTGTTTAAAGATAATCGTTTATTATCCATGCTATAATTGTATTGAATGAAAACATAGATACATGTGTGGATACATAGACAAAAAAATGTCCCTAGCAAGCCTCTAGTTGGCTATCCAGTTGATCAAGGATAGTCAAGGTTTTCTGACTATGTGCAAAGTGTTGTTGCTTGATAACTGGATCACATCATTAGGAGAATTATGTGATGGACTAGACCCAAACTATGAACGTAGAATATTGACCGTGTCATTTTATTGCTACTGTTTTCTGCGTGTTAAGTATTTATTCCTATGACCATGAGATCATATAACTCACTGGCACCGGAGGAATACCTTGTGTGCATCAAACGTCACAACGTAACTGGGTGACTATAAAGGTGTTCTACAGGTATGTCCGAAGGTGTCCGTTGAGTTAGTATGTATCAAGACTGTGATTTGTCACTCCGTGTGACGGAGAGGTATCTCGGGGCCCACTCGGTAATACAACATCACACACAAGCCCTGCAAGCAATGTGACTAAGTGTAAGTCACGGGATCTTGTATTACGGAACAAGTAAAGAGACTTGCCGGTAACGAGATTGAAATAGGTATGCGGATACCGACGATCGAATCTTGAGCAAGTAACATACCGAAGGACAAAGGGAAGGACATACGGGATTATATGAATCCTTGACACTGAGGTTCAACCGATAAGATCTTTAGAGAATATGTAGGATCCAATATGGGCATCCAGGTCCCGCTATTGGATATTGACCGAGGAGTGCCTCGGGGCATGTCTACATAGTTCTCGAACCCGCAGGGTCTGCACACTTAAGGTTCATCGATGTTTTAGTATAGTTGACTTATATGTGTGGTTACTGAATGTTGTTCAGAGTCCCGGATGAGATCACGGACATCGCGAGGGTTTCTGGAATGGTCCGGAAACGAAGATTGATATATAGGATGGTTTCATTTGGTTAACGGAAAGTTTTGGGAAATTCCGGCAGTGTACCAGGAGTGACGAATGGGTTCTGGGAGTTCACCGAGAGGGGCCCACCCACTCGGGAATGAGCCCAAGGCCATAGGGTGGCGCCACAAGTCCCTAGTGGGCTGGTGGAGTCAGCCCAAGTGTCCCATGGCGCCACATCAGAAAATACCAAAGAAAAGAAAAGGCAAAAAGGAAAAGGGGAGGTGGGAAGGAAGGAGTGGACTCATCCGGGACTCCGAACTACATTCGATAACCAACCATATAACTCAAATACGCATAAAACAACGTCGAACCTTAAGTGTGCAGACCCTGCGGGTTCGAGAACTATGTAGACATGACCCGAGAGACTCCTCGGTCAAGATCCAATAGCGGGACCTGGATGCCCATATTGGATCCTACATATTCTACGAAGATCTTATCGTTTGAACCTCAGTGCCAAGGATTCATATAATCCCGTATGTCATTCCCTTTGTCCTTCGGTATGTTACTTGCCCGAGATTCGATCATCAGTATCCGCATACCTATTTCAATCTCGTTTATCGGCAAGTCTCTTTACTCGTTCCGTAATACAAGATCCCGCAACTTACACTAAGTCACATTGCTTGCAAGGCTTGTGTGTGATGTTGTATTACCGAGTGGGCCCCGAGATACCTCTCCGTCACACGGAGTGACAAATCCCAGTCTTGATCCATACTAATTCAACTAACACCTTTGGAGATACCTGTAGAGCATCTTTATAGTCACCCAGTTACGTTGCGACGTTTGATACACACAAAGCATTACTCCGGTGTTAGTGAGTTATATGATCTCATGGTCATAGGAATAAATACTTGACACGCAGAAAACAGTAGCAACAAAATGACACGATCAACATGCTACGTCTATTAGTTTGGGTCTAGTCCATCACGTGATTCTCCTAATGACGTGATCCAGTTATCAAGCAACAACACCTTGTTCATAATCAGAAGACACTGACTATCTTTGATCAACTGGCTAGCCAACTAGAGGCTTGCTAGGGACGGTGTTTTGTCTATGTATCCACACATGTAAATGAGTCTTCATTCAATACAATTATAGCATGGATAATAAAGGATTATCTTGATACAGGAATTATAATAATAACTATATTTATTATTGCCTCTAGGGCATAATTCCAACACTTGGACGGCGCACCTTTGAGGGCTTGGCCCTCAAGGCAAGCCTCCTTCCCCTCCCTCCTATGTATAGTGGTCTTTTAGGGCTGATTTGAGACAACTTTTGCCACGTGCAACTCAACCCTAAACCACATAGTTCAACCTCTAGATCAGATTTCTGCGGAGCTCGGGCGGAGCCCTGCAGGAGTAGATCGTCACCACTAATGAAGTGTCGTCACGCTGCTGGAGAACTCATCTACTTCTCCGTCTTGCTTCCTGGATCAAGAAGGTCGAGATCATCGTCGAGTTGTATGTGTGCTGAACGCGGAGGTGTCATCCGTTTGGCACTAGATCGGAACGGATCGTGGGACGGTTCATGGGGCGAATCGAGGGACGTGAGGACGTTCCGCTACATCAACCGCATTTCTTAACGCTTCCTCCTGTGCGATCTGCAAGGGTACGTAGATCCAAATCTCCTCTCGTAGATGGACATCACCATGGTAGGTCTTCGTGTGCGTAGGAAATTTTTTGTTTCCCATGCAATGTTCCCCAACCGTGGCATCATGAGCTAGGTTCATGCGTATATCTTATCTCGAGTACAACACAAAGGGTTTTGTGGATGGTGATGTTCGATTTGCTGCCCTCCTTAGTCTTTTCTCAATTCGGCGGTATTGTTGGACTAAAGCGGCCTGGACCGACATTATTCGTACGCTTACGAAAGACTGGTTTCATCGATTGACATGCAACCTCGTTGAATAAAGATGACTGGCGGGTGTCGGTTTCTTCAACTTTAGTTGAATCGGTTTTGACCGAGGCAGTCCTTGGAGAGGTTAAATAGAAATTTTCACATCTCCGTTGTGGTTTTTGCGTAAGTAAGATGCGATCATACTAGATACATATAGCAGCCACGTAAAACATGCAACAACAAATTAGAGGACATCTAACTTGTTTTTGCAGGGTATGCTTGTGATATGATATGGCCAATGATGTGATGTGATATATTGGATGTATGAGATGATCATGTTGTAATAGTTAATATCGACTTGCACGTCGATGGTACGGCAACCGGCAGGAGCCATAGGGTTGTCTTTAAACAAAAGTTTGTGTTTGCAGATGTGTTTACTATATTGCTAGGACGTAGCTTTAGTAGTAATAGCATAAGTAGCACGACAACCTCGATGGTGACACGTTGATAGAGATCATGGTGTGGCGCCGGTGACAAGAAGATCGTGTCGGTGCTTTGGTGATGGAGATCAAGAAGCACATGATGATGTCCATATCATGTCACTTATGAATTGCATGTGATGTTAATCCTTTTATGCACCTTATTTTGCTTAGAACGACGGTAGCATTATAAGGTGATCTCTCACTAAAAAATTTCAAGACGAAATTGTGTTCTCCTCGACTGTGCACCGTTGCTACAGTTCGTTGTTTCGAGACACCACGTGATGGTCGGGTGTGATAGACTCAACGTTCACATACAACGGGTGCAAAACAGTTGCGCACGCGGAACACTCGGGTTAAGCTTGACAAGCCTAGCATGTGCAGACATGGCCTCGGAACACATGAGACCAAAAGGTCGAGCATGAATCGTATAGTTGATATGATTAGCATAGAGATGCTTACCACTGAAACTATTCTCAACTCACATGATGATCAGACTTGAGTTAGTGAATTTGGATCATGTACCACTCAAATGACTAGATAGATGTACTTTTTGAGTGGGAGTTTAGCATGTAATTTGATTAGTTAAACTCTAATTATCTTGAACATAGTCTAAGTCTACTTTGCAATATTTGTGTTGTAGATCAATGGCTCACGCGACGGTCACCCTGAATTTTAATACGTTCCTAGAGAAAGCTAAGTTGAAAGATGATGGAAGCAACTTTGTAGATTGGGCTCGTAATCTTAAGTTGCTCCTGCAAGCTGGGAAGAAGGATTATGTCCTTAATGTTGCGCTAGGAGATGAACCACCCGCTACGGCTGACCAAGATGTTAAGAACGCTTGGTTAACACGTAAGGACGACTACTCAGTAGTTCAATGTGCAGTCTTGTATGGCTTAGAGCCGGGACTTCAATGTTGCTTTGAGCGTCATGGAGCATTTGAGATGTTCAAGAGTTGAAGTTTATCTTTCAGATGAATGCCCGGATCGAGAGGTATGAGACCTCCAATAAATTCTATGCTTGCAAGATGAAGGATAATTCGTGTGTCAGTGAACATGTGCTCAAAATGTCTGGGTACTCAAATCGTCTAGCTGAGCTGGGGATTGAACTCCCGCAAGAGGCTATCACCGAAAGAATTCTTCAATCACTGCCGCCAAGCTACAAGATCTTTGTGTTGAACTATAACATGCAAGGGATGAACAAGTCACCCGGCGAGTTATTCGCGATGCTGAAAGTCACAGAATCAGAACTCCGTAAAGAGCATCAAGTGTTGATGGTGAATAAGACCACTAGTTTCAAGAGAAACCGCAAAGGAAAGAAGGGTAATTCCAAGAAGAGCGGCAAGCCTGTTGCCAATCCGACGAAGAAACCCAAAGCAGTACCTAAGCCTGAAACGGAGTGTTATTATTGCAAGGGACTGGGTCACTCGGAGCGCAACTGCCCCAAGTATTTGGCTTATAAGAAGGCGGCCAAGGAAAAATCAGGTATATTCGATAGACATGTTATTGATGTGTACTTAACCAGCTCTCGTAGTAGTGCCTGGGTATTCGATACCAGTTCTGTTGCACATATTTGCAACTTGAAACAGGAACTGTGGAATAAGCGAAGGCTGGCAAAGGATGAAGTGTACCGGGAGTGACGAATGGGTTCTAGGAGTTCACTAGGAGGGGCCCACCCACCCGGGAGTGAGCCCAAGGCCATAGGGTGGCGCCACAAGTCCCTAGTGGGCTGGTGGAGTCAGCCCAAGGGTCCCATGGCGCCACATAAGAAAATACCAAAGAAAATAAAAAGCAAAAAGGAAAAGGGGAGGTGGGAAGGAAGGAGTGGACTCCTTCCCCCAAACCGAATTGGGGTGGGAGTCCACCTCCCCCTTGGCCGGTGCACTCTTGAGGGCTTGGCCCTCAAGGAAAGCCTCCTTCCCCTCCCTCCTATATATAGTGGTCTTTTAGGGATGATTTGAGACAACTTTTGCCACGTGCAACTCAACCCTAAACCACATAGTTCAACCTCTAGATCAGATTTATGCGGAGCTCGGGCGGAGCCCTGTAGGACTAGATCGTCACCACCACCAGAGCGCCATCACGCTGCCGGAGAACTCATCTACTTATCCGTCTTGCTTGCTGGATCAAGAAGTCCGAGATCATCGCCGAGTTGTACGTGTGCTGAACGTGGAGGTGCCATCCGTTCGGCACTAGATCGGAACGAATCGTGGGACGGATCGCGAGACGGTTCGTGGGGTGGATCGAGGGACGTGAGGACGTTCCAGTACATCAACCGCGTTTCTTAACGCTTCTTGTTGTGCGATCTAAAAGGGTACGTAGATCCAAATCTCCTCTCGTAGATGGACATCACCATGATAGGTCTTCGTGTGCGTAGGAAATTTTTTGTTTCCCATGCAACGTTCCCCAACACTAGAGCACAGTTAGGCTCCTGAGTCGTGATGCTCAGGAGTCCCCCTTGATGCAAGAGCTGCCCTCATGAGGAGAACGTGGCGAAGATTCCGAAACTAGGAACACCTTCATCACTCCGCGTCGGCAAGG
The DNA here is from genome assembly GCF_904849725.1 of Hordeum vulgare subsp. vulgare. Lineage (NCBI taxonomy): Eukaryota > Viridiplantae > Streptophyta > Magnoliopsida > Poales > Poaceae > Hordeum > Hordeum vulgare. Next base: position 446,957,013 of record NC_058522.1, read on the forward strand.
CCCGCCCCGCGCGTACCTCCATGTGATTGAACCGACTGGAAACCAAGGACAACCCAAAGGGGGGAGGGGCTACGAGCGCAGTTAGGCCCCTGAGTCATGATGCTCAGGGGTCCCCCTTGACGTGCGAGAGACTCTCATGCTCCTCCTAAGATACCGAGGATATAAGACTCTTGAACTCCTTCAGCACTCTACGTCTTCAGGGCCAGCCCCGCGCGTATCTTCCCGCGGTTGAACCGACAGGAAAAGGACGGCTCAAAAGGGAAAGGGGCTACGGGCGCAGTTCAGGCTCCTGAGTCGCGATGCTCAGGAGTCCCCCTTGACGTACGAGTGACTCCAACGTTCTTCCTAAGGGATCCGAAGCGATTTGTAGAGCGCGCTAGGCTCTGCGTCGGTAGGGCCCGCCCCGCTGATGACGAGTTAATGGATATACTTCTCGCCCCTCGTTGGTTACCCCAAGTAGAAGGTGGAGATGTAGTCAGCAGCAAGTTTCCCTTACACGGAGACTTGTAAGGTTTATCGAACCAGGAGGACTCTGAGGATCAATAAGTAGGTGTCCGCTGCTCTGGCACTAGCCAAAGACGTGGACCTGCACACACAACAAATATCTTTGCTCCCAACGAGTACAGAGAGTTTGTCAATCTCTCCGACCTTGTAGTTTGCAAAGGATCAAAACACAAGCAGGGATAGTGATAGTGATTGCAACGGAAGAGTAAATGAAAGCGGTAAATGATGGAGGTGTAAGCAATGGTGATGATATGGACCGGAGTCACATGATGTTCACTAGTGATGTCTCTCTCCCAAAAGATGATAAACAACTATGCTTGGGTAAACAAATTATAGCTGGGCAATTGACAGAATTATAAACGCACCGCAATGCTAATTATGCTACTTGAAAGTTAGAGGCTCAATAGTAATGGGCAGTACACCAAGACAAGTAGACCATTTATTCATCACCATCTACTTACTAATCATCCACCTTGAGATATCTATCCAGAACATCTCGCTGGTATTAAGTTGCGGGCCCCACCCAAAGTGTAAACTCAAAGCAACGGACAACTGCATTAACGAACCATGTGTAAGGTAAACAATCCTTGCAACCATGGTCACAAGCACCGTTATTTTCTCCCTGGTGGCAATAGCGCATCCCCTAGTCTCATGTTTCTATCACTCAAGCTAGACATCAGGGGGCATGAACCCACAATCATGCATAACGCTCCCTCTTGGAGTTACAACCTACTACTTGGCCAAAGCAATAAAGAGCAACGGAGAACATGCATGAATCACTAAAGAACATAATATAAAAGGATAATCAAATATATAACTCATAACAATCTCAACATAATATCATAATCCATCGGACCCCACCAAACCGAGAATAGCAATAGCAGGAAATTTACATAGATGCCTTGATCATGTAGGGCAGCTCTCAAGGGCTAATCATGGAAGCACAAGATTGGAGAGAAGACATCACATAGCAACTGGTCATGGACTCATGGTCCAAGGAGGACTACTCACGACACGTCCGGGAAGCATCCATGGCGGTGGAGAAGCTCCCGAAGGCCAATCCTCCCTCCGGCAGTGTCACACCCAAGATGCGACCCTATCCTCAATTTGGCACGAGGGCCTCATCAGGGATAGAAGCGCATCTCGTTGTGTCGCAAGAATGGATATCGTTACAAGTACATGTACTGAAAAGAAGAGATATATAGAATTGGCTTACACTCGCCACAAGCTACATCAGAGTCACATCAGTACATTACATAATCATCAAGAGTAAGAGCAGGGTCCGACTACGGACGAAAACAAACGAGAAAAGAAGAACGACGTCTATCCTTGCTATCCCAGGCTGCCGGCTAGGAACCTATCCTAGATCGATGAAGAAGAACAAGAAGCAACTCCAAACGAACAATTAGCACGCTCGCGTCAAGTAACCTTTACCTGTACCTGCAACTGGTGTTGTAGTAATCTGTGAGCCACAGGGGGACTCAGCAATCTCATTTCCAAAGGTATCAAGACTAGCAAAGCTTAATGGGTGAGGTATGGTTAAGTGGTGAGGTTGCAGCAGCGGCTAAGCATATATTTGGTGGCTAAACTTACGAGTACAAGAAAATAAGAGGGGGAAGATCTACGCATAACGAACGTGAACTACTCATGATCAAATGAATGATCCTGAACACCTACCTACGCCAGACATAACCCCACCGTGTCCTCGATCGGAGAAGGAACTCACAAAAGAGATAGACACGGTTACGCACACAGTTGGCATATTTTAAATTAAGTTAACTTCAAGTTATCTAGAACCAGTGTTAAACAAATCTTCCACGTTGCCACATAACCGCGGGCACGGCTTTCCGAAAGATTTAACCCTGCAGGGGTGCTCCAACTAGTCCATCACAAATTACCACAAGCCGCATAGAAATCCTCAATCACGAAGCTCGCGATCTCGTCGGATTCCCTAGTGGAAAACCTCAACTCCGAGATTACCCAAGGCATCACCGGAATCCCGATGCACAAGATATCTCGTCAAAGGTAAAACTAATCCAGCAAGGCCGCCCGACGTGTCGACGATCCCGATAGGAGTCGCGTACCTCGTTTTCAGGACACGACGGATAAGCGAAGTGTATGAGTGCCAAACCTCGAGTTTCCTCACGGTGGCCCCGCACGGTGCTCTGTTTTGGACCAACACTCATGAGGAGCACTGGCCCGGGGATTGATTAAAATAGTCCGCGGGTGCGGGCGGGTCCCTATGCATTATTATAAGGTTATTAGGCAAATGTAGTACCAAAGTTGGGCCTTGCCAGACCAGTCTTAATCTAAAACGAATAATCAAGGGGGTCCCTATAACAACCCTCATCGTGTTAGGAGCGCTCATTTATGGAACATAACACCGGTAGTCGGAAACTAAGGGGGCAAAGGTGGAACAAAACACCCGGCTAGAAAGGCCGAGCCTTCCACCTTTTACCAGGTATATAGGTCCATTAAATTAAATAGCATTAATATGGTGATATAACAAGGAACCCATGCTTTCGCATGGAAGCATCTGCACCTGCAACTAACAACGCTAACAACAGGATTAAGCAAGCGGTAACATAGCCAATCAGTGGTTTGCTAGGTTGAACAGGTTGAAGGTTTCATGGCATTGTAGTGAGGCTGATATTTAACATGTGGTAGGCAACGAGGCATAAACGATAGAAGCGATAAACTAGCATGGCAATGATAGTAATGGTATCTGGGGAAATGGTCATCTTGCCTGAGATCTCGCTTGGAAGAAGAATGCCTCCGTGAAGCAGACGAACCGACGTAGTCGAACGGGTCCTCACATCCGACACGCTTGCGGAACTCTATCGAGACGGAGGAAAACGAAAGCAAGCATCAACACAGAGAATACACCACACGATGCACAACATGATGCACAACCTAATATGATGCATGATCAGTTCAACGATGCAAGGGATGGCATGGCAATTCACCTCAAGCAAACTCTACACATTAAGTGAAGCTCGATATGCAACGGGTTGCATATCGACGAAACTCCACGATTAATTATTTAATTCACTCCCGATTATTTAACATGCAATATTAAATGTTGTTAACATGGCAAGGGTGGAGCAATGATTCTACCTGTCATACTAGTCGGTTAACACGTGAAACATAGAACGGAGCTACGGCACAAGAACATGCAACACATGAATTTATGGCATGAATGTGTCATGCATGCAAGTTCATCAACATCACGGCAAGAAGGGTAAGAAGCAAGGTGTCACCACGGCGAGCGAGAGGGAACAATGGCGGCAAGTCGGAAACGATGCCACGGCAACGTTCCTATCCCGATACTGAACAAGATATCGGTGCCACTATTTGGAAGCGTGTGCGGGAACGTTAAATAAAGATGGGGTGATCCCGTATCTCGGGTTCCCATGTGTCGGGCACAACATAAGAGGAACACAACGTGCACGGGCAACATACGGTGCATACATACATACAACTCATACAACACATATGTTCGGTACACTACACGTCTCATCGGTATACCTTCGAAGCGTGCGAATCGAAGCGGATCGGTTCGGTGAAGGGGAACAACGGTCGTCGTGGATGTCGTGGAAGTTCTGGTTCCGGTCTCGTCGACGGTAGTCGTTCGCTCGGCGTCGTGGTTCTCGGGTCTTCGACATCGGTAGTCGATCACATCTCCGTCGATGTTCGGGGTTCGTCGAGGATGTCGTGGTACTCGTGAACTTGTCGGTTCCACGGTGTTGGTATGCTGCACGCGGCGACGGCAGGCGACACAACGGCAACTAGCGCCAGCGACGGCAACAAGCAAGCATCGTAGCAACGACAACAACATGCAGGCCATCATCAACTACACGGCTAGCACTAGGAGGCAAGCAAACCACCGCAGCAGCAAAGCAACTACACCTAGCAACTATCAGCAGCAGCGTACACTACTAGCTAGCAGCAAGGCAGCCTATCACATCAACTAGCAAGCAGAACCAGCAGCGGCTACAGCAAGAGGAAAGGCAACAGCAACAGGCGGCTATCAGCACAGCAAGCAGCAGCACGGGACAGCAACAGCAAACGCACGCACAGCAACTACCTAGCGGCGGCAGGCACACCTAGCAGCAGCTAAGCTAGCTAGCTGCGGCAGCACAAGCAGCAGGACAACGGCACGCATCGGCTAGCCAGCACGCCGGCAACAACAGCAACAGCTCAGGCAGGCATCAGCGACAGCGGCAGCAAATCGGCACAGCAACAGCAACAACTAAGCAGCGGCAACAACACTAGCAGCAAGCAAAACGGCAGCGAGCAGCACACCAGGCAGCAGCATCGGCAAGCAGCAGCAAGGACGGGGGGGCGGGACCAAGGCGGCTCGGCGACGGCAATCGGAGGAGGAGGCCGGGCCCTAGAGGGGCAGCTCAGCAGGGAACGCGGGGCGGCTCGGGGAGGCGTGGCGGCGAGCCGAGGCGACGGGGCTTGCAGCGTGGGCACTGGCAGGGGCTCACGAGGGAGACGGGCGACGGGGAGAGGGGAGCGAGGCGGCGTGGCGAGGCGAGGTTGGCAGGCGCGGGTGAGTGGAGAGGCGGCGCGCGGGGCACAGCAGGCGGCGGGCAGGGCACCGGCGGGTCTCGGGCCTGGTCCTGTCGCGGGCATGGCGGCGACCACCGCGGGAGATGAGGCGGCGCGGCCATGGCGCTGGGGCGGGAAGAGCACGGCGCTGGTCGAGGGCGAGCAGCGCGGCGGAGGGGAGCAGGCGCGCGGCGGCGGGGTTGGAGGCGAACATGGCTCCAGCGGTGCAGCAAGCCGGCGAGCCGAGGGAGGAGGCTGCGGCATCGGGGAAAGAAGGAGACGGCGCAGGGGGAACGAGGGAGGCTGCGGGGCACGGGCTCCTCTCGCTTGGGCACGGGGGAAGCTAGGCCTTGGGCCGGCTGGGCTTCTCCCCCTCACTTTGTTTTTTAAAATAAAAACAGCGAACAAACATAAAAGGAAAATATGTTTTTAATAAAATATAAAATGCCTTTTACTCCTTTAAAAGTATACCCCAACTCTAAAATAGATTGGGCATTTTTTTAAATGAAATAAAACTAAAACCTTTTAAAGAATTAAAAATTAAAACCCTTTTCAAAAGAATAAATAAAAAAATCAAACCCCTTTTATAAATAAAAGGGTCACTAGTTTTAAAACAAATAACAAAGGAAAAAAATAAAGCAAAACCTAGCGGTTGCCCCCACATTTAATAAAATGATTTTCTTTAAAAGAAGACGAATCTATATTTTTTAAAAGAGGGGTTTAAAACGGAACTTTAGCAAAACCACCAAGTAAAATGAGAGGAGAGAGAGGGGGAGCTACTATCGCACTACGACTCGGTAATCACTCGAAGCACAACACTCAAAACACCACACGAGACAACCGATGCAAGATGCCATGCATGATGCGACAATGCAAGCTAAATGATGATGCAACCAACAAAATAAAGTAGCCACACGACGGAAACGGAATAAAGGGGGGAATCTTCTGGGACGTCGGTCTCGGGCTGTCACAACTCTCCTACACTACAAGAGGATCTCGCCCCGAGATCCAAGAATGAAAGGGGGAGAGGATGAGAAAGAACAAGAGGTAAAAACTTAGTCGCTTCTTTGACAAATGAGTGAAACCAATGATCCTTGAAGGTTGCAAAGCAATGAGCAATGATATGAGAAAGAAGTAAGAATTCACGGAAAATTTCGACAGCACTTCGGTAGGAAAATGGGACAAAAAATTCGATAAGATGAAAGAAATAGACAATATTCATAACAAACAACTAAATAGAGCAAGGGAACACCATGATCTTGACAGGACAAGATGCTAGACCCAAAAGAGCAACATCACAATGCCTCCGGAACAATAAAATAGGAACTAGCTCATACGGAAGAAGAGAATGAAGAAAAGAATGACAACTACCATCACAATAGAATTGAAGAGCCTCCGGACAGAAGAATTGACGTAGTAGTTGGAAAACCAACAACGAAAAGAACAAGAAAGTAGTGGGTTTATGAAAATCATCACAACAAATATGAGGTGACAACCAACCACTAAAAGAAACAAGGATAGATTGGGAGCAACAAGAAATCAAAACTTCTTACACCAAGAGGATACATTGAGAACTAGGATTAATGACAAGCACCATGATAGCAACAATCCATAGGAAAAGCTTTAGGTGAAATCCAAACCAAGATAGCTCAATGAAGAAATCATGGGTTGAAAATATCTCACGATCATAGAATTGATGGATTTAATTATCTCATTCTTGAAAGGAAAACTCTTCGAGGCTCCTACACTAACAAGAATGCTATAATACCACCTCAAAGGATGAAGGAAGAACAAATGCACATATACATGCAAGAGAAAGGATACTTGAGGTACTCCAACAGGAATCTTGAAGAACACTTCAGAATGAATGAAATCTTGACGAACCACCAAGAGGGACCACCGTATACAAATGAATGATGCAAAGATAACAAGGAAGAAAAGAATATGATTATGACCTGACCAAGATTTTGATGAAACCTTACAAAGAGATACTTGAGAAAACTTGGAACTCCGAAAAAGAAAAGATAAGAACACTTGAGAAAAAAGGAATTGATATCAAGAGCCCTCCAGAATAGGAATTCAAAATACTACGAACAAGAATAAGAATTATGTTATGCTTATCCTTCATCAAGTTAGATTGATGACAAGCAACGGATTTAGCATATCACTCATTCTACTAGAAATGAATCCTGAAGAGGCAGAGAGATAAGCACCACTTGAGGCAAAATTAAGGAAGCACCGGTAAGAATTCACAATTGAATGGGAACACCACGAATTAATGGAGAAACATGAGAATGAAGAGATCATGAGCCACCTGAGAGAAAACTTGAACAAGGCACCGGATAATCGAGAGACGAACGAAGAGACAACAATGGAGAAGAATTGAGGATGAAAGCTGAAAGCTGAGAACGAAGAATCTTCTGAAATGATGGCCTTCGGAGGATCGAGAAATGAACACAACATTGAAATGCACCGAATAGCAAGAAAGGGAACACTCATGATTGGAACAAATAAGATGACGACAGCAAGCTGAAATGCTGAATCTCCAAGAGAATGGGCCAAGATTTGAGAGAAACACTCCTTCGAATAGCAAGCTGAGAATGAGGAGGAGAACCCACCAAGAATTACTGAGACACTCCGGAATAAAGAAGAATGGAATGTTGAGCCAAATATGAGAATTAATTCAATTGATCTTGAAGAAGGAATATGACTGATGAAAATCATACTTACGTCATAGTTGAAAAGAATTAATGATCTCCGAGAAAGGATTAAAAGAGCCAGGAAAGATCCTGGGAAAACCCTGTGGGTTATGGGCCCACTCAAAGAAACCACCGTTAGAAAAGATTGCTTAGAAGAGAGATATTGCACCGTTATGAAGAAAACTAGATGAGGTTAGCACCTCAAAATAATTGAAAGATCTGAAACAAGAAACTCTGAGATATCTTGAGCACTCCGGACAGAAAAGAGAGAAATGATAACAACATAGGCTGATAAGAATCTCCAACATGGGAAAGAATTAACAAGGATAAATAGGATATAATGAACACGGATAATTAAATTGGATTCGCCGGAAAAGATGACAAGAATGAACAAATATGACACGAATCTCCTGAGAATCTTCACAATGAATCACCGGGTAAGAGAGAAAAGAACAGATAGTGGAAGCACAAAGAAGAGAAAACTCTTGGATGAAAATTGAATCACTGAAGAAAAGGGTGGGAGGGCGGGGGAAAACAAAGACAGCTTGGGACAGATGAGACAAACTCCGGAAAGAATTGAGAGAATGATCTGCAACAATTGGAGAGGATGGAATTCACTGAAGAGAAGCACACCGGTTGAATGGAATTGATACGATGATCTGAATGAGCAAAGAATTTGCATTCACATAAAAATATGAGAACACAGATTAGGAAAGACCTGAAATCACCACTTGACATCGAAGCAACAAAAATTACCATATTCCAACAAAACAAAGGGTGCGGCTTGCAATTAGCCAGAACAAACTCATGAGAAAGATTTCGTCCGATATTTTCGTGGACAGGATCGCACGGGCTCGATTGTACAGTAGCCATCAAGTGCAAGGCAGTGCACCCGACATACGAAGCATCCCCGAGTCGTAGCAAGCTACAAGGACTCTTTAAGACACAACGTGTACCGCTGTAAGTCGACCGTGAACAAACGAATCCACTAGACAACGAACCCCAACCTAACATCATGCATTTGTTGGAAGAATGTCCTATAAGCAACTACTTGAATTCCCACCTATGAATTCCCGAAATATCTGGTCATGCAATCTGGTACACGGATACAAGGAGTATTTCACACAACTCCTAAACTAACCTGTCACGTGTATCACATCCGTCAACACACAACCAGAATCTCGGACCTTCATCTACAACAGACCCTCGTGATCACAACGATACAAAGCATGGCAGTACTCCCGAACAATCTGCACCAGTACTGGGGACATCGGGGTTATCTCGCCACTACTAGTATTGAAGCAATTACGAACATCCTTCGTTCTGAGATACTAAGAAATCTGAATGATAACGATGTGCTCAAGAATCCCCTGGAGCTCAACTCCCCTGAAACTCAAAGCAGATAGGAGGCACCAAGACAGAACTCCGTCACATCGGCATCATATAGATTCCAAGAATATCCACGTGATCCTAAAGAACATTTGAGTGAGAAGAGGAGTAGAATTAAAATATTACGTCAAGATTCCTCACCAGAGCATAGAAGAGGAGAAAAAAGAATCCTACTCTCCGATATATAACTAGACTCAAAGTAGTTTTTCACTAGACTCGACTCGGCCAAGTTCGATCAATCAAGGGGGCTCCTAGGTCGGTACTGCTCTGATATCAACTTGTCACGGCCAAGATGCGGCCCTATCCTCAATTTGGCACGAGGGCCTCGTCAGGGATAGAAGCGCATCTCGTCGTGTCGCAAGAATGGATATCGTTACAAGTACATGTACTGAAAAGAAGAGATATATAGAATTGGCTTACACTCGCCACAAGCTACATCAGAGTCACATCAGTACATTACATAATCATCAAGAGTAAGAGCAGGGTCCGACTACGGACGAAAACAAACGAGAAAAGAAGAACGACGTCCATCCTTGCTATCCCAGGCTGCCGGCCTGGAACCCATCCTAGATCGATGATGAAGAAGAAGAAGCAACTCCAAACGAACAATCAGCACGCTCGCGTCAAGTAACCTTTACCTATACCTGCAACTGGTGTTGTAGTAATCTGTGAGCCACAGGGGGACTCAGCAATCTCATTTCCAAAGGTATCAAGACTAGCAAATCTTAATGGGTGAGGTATGGTTAAGTGGTGAGGTTGCAGCAGCGGCTAAGCATATATTTGGTGGCTAAACTTACGAGTACAAGAAAATAAGAGGGGGAAGATCTACGCATAACTCACGTGAACTACTCATGATCAAATGAATGATCCTGAACACCTACCTACGCCAGACATAACCCCACCGTGTCCTCGATCGGAGAAGGAACTCACGAAAGAGACAGTCACGGTTACGCACACAGTTGGCATATTTTAAATTAAGTTAACTTCAAGTTATCTAGAATCAGTGTTAAACAAAGCTTCCACGTTGCCACATAACCGTGGGCACGGCTTTCCGAAAGATTTAACCCTGTAGGGGTACTCCAACTAGTCCATCACAAATTACCACAAGCCGCATAGAAATCCTCAATCACGAAGCTCGCTATCTCGTCGGATTCCCTAGTGGAAAACCTCAACTCTGAGATTACCCAAAGCATCACCGAAATCCCGATGCACAAGATATCTCGTCAAAGGTAAAACTAATCCAGCAAGGCCGCCCGACGTGTCGACGATCCTGATAGGAGTCGCGTACCTCGTTCTCAGGACACGACGGATAAGCAAAGCGTACGAGTGCCGAACCTCGAGTTTCCTCGCGGTGGCCCCGCACGGTGCTCTATTTTGGACCAACACTCATGAGGAGCACTGGCCCGGGGGTTGATTAAAATAGTCCGCGGGTGCCGGCGGGTCCCTATGCATTATTATAAGGTTATTAGGCAAATGTAGTACCAAAGTTGGGCCTTGCCAGACTAGTCTTAATCTAAAACGAATTATCAAGGGGGTCCCCATAACAACCCCGATCGTGTTAGGAGCGCTCATTTATGGAACATAACACCGGTAGTCGGAAACTATGGGGGCAAAGGTGGAACAAAATGTCGGGCTAGAAAGGCCGAGCCTTCCACCTTTTACCAAGTATATAGGTCCATTAAATTAAATAGCATTAATATGGTGATATAACAAGGAACCCATGCTTTCGCATGGAAGCATCTGCACCTGCAACTAAGAACGCTAACAACAGGATTAAGCAAGCGGTAACATAGCCAATCAGTGGTTTGCTAGGTTGAACAGGTTGAAGGTTTCATGGCATTGTAGTGAGGCTGATATTTAACATGTGGTAGGCAACGAGGCATAAACGATAGAAGCAATAAACTAGCATGGCAATGCTAGTAATGGTATCTGGGGAAATGGTCATCTTGCCTGAGATCCTGCTTGGAAGAAGAATGCCTCCGTGAAGCAGACGAACCGACGTAGTCGAACGGGTCCTCACATCCGACACGCTTGCGGAACTCTATCAAGACGGAGGAAAAGGAAGCAAGCATCAACAAGAGAATACACCACATGATGCACAACATGATGCACAACCTAATATGATGCATGATCAGTTCAACGATGCAAAGGATGGCATGGCAATTCACCTCAAGCAAACTCTACACATTAAGTGAAGCTCGATATGCAACGGCTTGCATATCGACAAAACTCCATGATTAATTATTTAATTCACTCCCGATTATTTAACACGCAATATTAAATGTTGTTAACATGGCAAGGGTGAAGCGATGATTCTACCTGTCATACTAGTCGGTTAACACGTGAAACATAGAACGGAGCTACGGCACAAGAACATGCAACACATGAATTTATGGCATCAATGCGTCATGCATGCAAGTTCATCAACATCACGGCAAGAAGGGTAAGAAGCAAGGTGTCACCACGGCGAGCGAGAGGGAACAATGGCGGCAAGTCAGAAACGATGCCACGACAATGTTCCTATCCCGATACTGAACAAGATATCGGTGCCACTATCTGGAAGCGTGTGCGGGAACGTTAAATAAAGATGGGTGATCCCGTATCTCGGGTTTCCATGTGTCGGGCACAACATAAGAGGAACACAACGTGCATGGGCAACATACGGTGCATACATACATACAACACATACGTTCGGTACACTACACGTCTCATCGGTATAACTTTGAAGCGTGCGAATCAAAGCGGATCGGTTCGGTGAAGGGGAACAACGGTCGTCGTGGACGTCGTGGAAGTCGTGGTTCCGGTCTCATCGACGGTAGTCGTTCGCTCGGCGTCGTGGTTCTCGGGTCTTCGGTGTCGGTAGTCGATCACGTCTCCGTCGATGTTCGGGGTTCGTCGAGGATATCGTCGTACTCGTGAACTTGTCGGTTCCACGGCGTTGGGGATGGTGCACGCGGCGACGGCAGCAAGCAAGCATCATAGCAACGACAACAACATTCAGGCCATCATCAACTACACGGCTAGCACTAGCAGGCAAGCAAACCACCGCAGCAGCAAAGCAACTACACCTAGCAACTATCAGCAGCAGCGAACACTACTAGCTAGCAGCAAGGCAGCCTATCACATCAACTAGCAAGCAGAACCAGCAGCGGCTACAGCAAGAGCAAAGGCAACAGCAACAGGCGACTATCAGCACAGCAAGCAGCAGCACGGGACAGCAACAGCAAACGCACGCACAACAACTACCTAGCGGCGGCAGGCACACCTAGCAGCAGCTAAGCTAGCTAGCTGCGACAGCACAAGCAGCAGGACAACGGCACGCATCGGCTAGCCAGCACGCCGGCAACAACAACAACAGCTCAGACAGGCATCAGCGACAGCGGTAGCAAACCGGCGCAGCAACAGCAACAACTAAGCAGCGGCAACAACACTAGCAGCAAGCAAAATGGCAGCGAGGAGCACACCAGGCAGTAGCAGCGGCAAGGACGGGGGGGCGCGGGACCAAGGCGGCTCGGCGATGGCAACCGGAGGAGGAGGCCGGTCCCTGGAGGGCGGCTCGGCAGGGAACGCGGGGCCGCTCAGGGAGGCGTGGCGGCGAGCCGAGGCGGCGGGGCTTGCAGCGTGGGCACTGGCAGGGGCTCACGCGGGAGACGGGCGACGGGGAGAGGGGAGCGAGGCGGCGCGGCGAGGCGAGGTCGGTAGGGCACGGGTGAGTGGAGAGGCGGCGCGCGGGGCAAAGCAGGCGGCGGGCAGGGCACCGGCGGGTGGATCTCGGTCCGGGTCCTGTCGCAGGCATGGCGGCGACCACCGCGGGAGATGAGGCGGCGCGGCCATGGCGCTGGGGCGGGAAGAGCACGGCGCTGGTCGAGGGCGAGCAGCGCGGCGGAGGGGAGCAGGCGCGCGGCGGCGGGCTTGGAGGCGAGCATGGCTCCAGCGGCGCAGCAAGCCGGCGAGCCGAGGGAGGAGGCTGGGGCATCGAGGAAAGAAGGAGACGGCACAGGGGGAACGAGGGTGGCTGCGGGGCACGGGCTCCTCTCGCTAGGGCACGGGGGAAGCTGGGCCTTGGGCCGGCTGGGCCTCTCCCCCTCACTTTTTTTAAATAAAAATAGCGAACAAACATAAAAGGAAAATATGTTTTTAACAAAATATAAAATGCCTTTTACTCCTTTAAAAATATACCCCAACTCTAAAATAGATTGGGCATTTTTTTAAATGAAATAAAACTAAAACCTTTTAAAGAATTAAAAATTAAAACCCTTTTCAAAAGAATAAATAAAAAAATCAAACCCCTTTTATAAATAAAAGGGTCACTAGTTTTAAAACAAATAACAAAGGAAAAAAAATAAAGCAAAACCTAGGGGTTGCCCCCACATTTAATAAAATGATTTTCTTTAAAAGAAGACGGATCTATATTTTTTAAAAGAGGGGTTTAAAACGGAACTTTAGCAAAACCACCAAATAAAATGAGAGGAGAGAGAGGGGGAGCTACTATCGCACTACGACTCGGTAATCACTCGAAGCACAACACTCAAAACACCACACGAGACAACCGATGCAAGATGACATGCATGATGCGATGATGCAAGCTAAATGATGATGCAACCAACAAAGTAAAATAGCCACACGACGGAAACGGAATAAAGGGGGGAATCTTCTGGGACGTCGGTCTCGGGCTGTCACAGGCAGGGTACCGAGAAGAGGTCTCCTAACGCTCCTGATCTCGGAAGCGCTACGGCGGCGGAACGATGGAGAAATTTGCGATTCTGGATATGATGGAAGGGTTTTCTATCGGAGGGGTAAATATAGGCCAAAGGAGGGCGCAAGAGGAGGTGGGGCCCACCCAGGCGGCCTGTGGGCGCGGCCAGGTGCCAGGCCGCGCCGGGAGGTCACCTGGGCAGCCCCTAGCTCCCCTCTGGCCCATCTTCGGTACTCCGGAAGCTTCCGTCACGCTGATTTATATATATTTTTCTCAGGATTTTGGGGCTCTAGAAATTTGGGTAAAAGCCCCTGCAAAAAAGACATCAACAGACAGAAACTGGCACTAGGTGCACTAAGTTAGTAGGTTAGTCCACATATGTGTAAAAAGATATAAAAGTGTAGCAAAACATATAACAATGTCACCCAAAAGATCATGGAACAAGGAGCAATTATAGATACGTTTGGGACGTATCAACATCCCCAAGCTTAATTCCTGCTCGTCCTCGAGTAGGTAAATGATAACACAATAATTTCTATGGTGACATGCTAACACACATATAAAAACTTCAAAGTAAAGCAAGTAAGATATGCAATTCAAGTCAAGACAATAACAAGCAAGAGTCTATATCTAGTATTGAAATTAGCAAAGTAAGAACATAACGGTGCAAGAGCTCTCGTTGTCCGTGACTCGAATGTCTCCAAATAGTGTTTGCGTGCAAGAAGTGGGAGATGGGTTGAGAGCATAATTTTTTTAATTGAGAACTCAATCTACTAAACTTCACACTTGGTCTCCTTCGGAATCTTATTTTGACTCATCCCCAGACCACTAGTTAGGCACAGGTCAAAATGATCCTCTCCCTTTCGACTTTGAGCCCTCATGCAACGCATGCACATATGAGCTAAGCTAAGCTCTCCAATGGAACTAGTGGGGTGCATCCAACTTGCTTGCTCATGAAGACCTAGAGCTCATTTGAGGAGGCTCATCATTGGAATATACAAGCCAAGTTCTATAGTGTAAGGGTCCCCACATAGTTATGCATGAATGATAATCTCTATGGAGTACGAATGTGGATCTTTCAAAGGGAATAGTAGTGTTGACCCTTCTCTCTTTTTATTTCTTTTTTATGGCCTCTTTGGTCTTTCTTTTTATCTCTCATTTTTCCTCTTTGGGGTCTTTTCATTTGTCCTCTTTGGGATATTTTAATTTGTCCTCTTTGGGATCTTCTCCTCACTTAAGGGCAACACTCTATGTTTTACAAGAATAAAAGAAGATCATCACACTTTATAAGAAGTACTCACATAAAGACAAATGAAAACTATCATGAAGTATTAAAACGTATGCCTCTGCTAGTGTAACAGGATATGCAATGAAACTAGCGCGTCATGTAGCAATAATAAGGGCAATGCCCAACTATCAAGCGGCTCCTCGATCAAGCAAAAGCATGTATGACATGAAGATCAAGTCATGAGATGGTGGATGTTGCATGGCAATGTATCTTGGAAAGGCTATGGAAATACCTTAGTAGGTAGGTATGGTGGCTGTTTTGAGGAAAAATATAATGAGACTTATGATGACAGAGCGTATCATGCCAAGGGTTTGGATGCACCGGCAAAGTTTGCACCAACTCTCAAGGTGAGAAAGGGCAATGCACAGTATCGAAGAGGCTAGAAAAATATGGATGGTGGAAGTGCCAACAATGAATACTCGCATTAGTACGAAGAACTCATACACTTATTATTGGTAACTCTCTATCTAGTTAGGAAATTCACAAAGAGACAAGTACCCCGAGGAGGAGTGTTTGGGGGTTTTGTTATCCTTGCGCATCCTCGACCCATGGTAACGTGAGGGTACTCTATATATTCCAACCCCTCCAAAGGTTAGCGATCAATCTAGTACCTAGAGTTCTCAACTAATTTTTAGTTTTTGAAAAACACACGGATTCCACAAAATACGACACCTATCACTAATAGGCTCAAGCTCTTGGCACCAATAGTCCAAACATTACTCATATCAATACCTCAAAACTATTGCAAGTTACTACTATACTTAAATAGCAACCTTAATTCCCTACTCATGCAAGACACACAACTCAGTGCAACAAGCCAACTCTCTAAACAAGATAATCATGATAACTCAAGAGAGTTCCAAAGGCAACCTAAATAAAAGCTCTTAAAAAGATATAGCATGAAAACTAAGAGCTAAGCATGACAGCAGTTTTGAAAAGATAAAGAACACACAAAAAGATAAGCACGAAAACATATGTTGTGTTCTAGAGTGGAATGGAGCGTGTTTCTCTCCCAAAAAAGGAAGGCTAGGTTTCGACTTGTTATGAACAGAAAGAAAAACTAAAACCAACTAAAAAGTATAGAGCGGGACGCTCCAAGCATAGCACATAACATATGAAGTGATAAAAATATAGCATGGAGATGGACGAACTGATGATTGTTGATAGAGAAGGGGATGCACGGGGGGGCATCCCCAAGCTTAGACGCTTGAGTCTCCTTGAATATTTATTGGGGGTGCATGCGGGCATCCCCAATCTTGAGCGCTTGACACTCCTGGATCTTCTTTCATCATCTTCCATCGCATACTTGAAAACTCCCTTCATACGAAACTCATCATAAGCTGATTAGAGTGGTTAGTACCCATGATAAAATAATTTATTATCTACTGAAAATAAAGATTTTCATGAAAAGCTATTGTTTCTCATAATTTCCAAAAGGTTTTTGCAAAGGAAAAGCAAGCTTCATATTTGCAAAATAATGAAAACGCAAAACGTGGCAGAATCTGTGAAAAACAGAACAGCAGGTAGTAAATAATTTTTTCGGGGCACTTCTGCAACTCAAATAAAAAAACTCAGAACAGACGCCAGAAATACAATTATATATATCATACTGTCAAAACAATTCACATCAAAAAGGTGATCTGGTGAGTTTTGGCGAATTTTTTCGTCAAGCAGACATAATCTGTTTCTGGACAGCATGTCACAACTTTTGAACTTTCTCGCAATCGGAGGCTAAAACTTGGCACAAAGCTTGAAAATAAAGATACAGTGATGTTGCTACTGTAGTAACAAGCATCAAGACCACTAAAACTGAAAGTAAAAAAACAAATTGGGTTGCCTCCCAACAAGCGCTTTATTTTATGCCTTTGAGCTAGGCATGATGCATAAAGGAGGATCAAAATTCGCCAAAGTCATTAGAATCATCAAAACCTTCAAACGGATCCTCAACAAGTTCATCCTTGTTTTCCCTAGGGAATGGGTATGTACCTTTCGCTTTCCCACATAAGCGTATGTGTCCTTTACCTATATCAATGAATCCTATCATGGCTCGGAGGAAGTCCCTTCGAAGCACTATGTTTCCTTGGTTTGGCTTCATGATGAAGAAATCAACCGTTGCATTCCTTTTAAAGAATGTAACCTGGACATCTTTTACCTTTCCACGGATTTCAGAAATATCCCCATTAGCATGTTCATGATAAGATGAAAAAAAATCCATGTTTTAAAATCTTAGAGAATCATAAACAACTTTGGGCATTGTAGAAACCATGGATCCAATATCACAATAAGCAAGGAAGTCTTGGTTAGAGATGCTAATTCTAACAAAAGGCTCCGAGTCATCATCTATTTTCAAAATCTTATTCTCATCAACCATGGGTTTCTCTCTTTCTCTTAAGTCTAGAGCATCTATTCTTCTTTCAATGGCAGCAAGTCTATCTATGATAGCGTCAAATCCACAACCACAATCAAGGTATTTAGATAGACCATGTATAATATCAAGAGCTCTAGCCTCATCACACTCTAAAAAATCTCATTTAGCTATAATATCAAGAGAGTGTTTACACCAAATAAAAAGACCATGATAAAAGTTTCTAAGCACAATTTTGATAGGTATCCAAGGCATAAATCTTTTATGTGCTTAAGAAATTCTATCCCAAGCCTCCTTAATATTTTCTCCATTCCTTTGATGGAAATCTAGGACCTCAGATTCCCTTAAAGCATCAAACCCTAACATGTTGGACTAAGCAGAAAGAACAACTAAAAGCAAATTAACTAATATTTTTGTGGTTTTTGGTATAAGACTCTAAAGCAAAAAAACTATAAAGCAAACTAACAAGACTAACAAGCAAAGGTAAAAGATAGCGTGCAACACCCCTATCTTGAAGACTGGAGTCCCCGACAACGGCGGCCGAAACTAGCTTGATGATGAGTTGATGGATATACTTCTCGCCCCTCGTTGGTTAGCCCAAGTGGAAGGTGGAGATGTAGTCAGCAGCAAGCTTCCCTTACACGGAGACTGTAAGGTTATCGAACCAGGAGGACTCCGAGGATCAACAAGTAGGTGTTCGCTTCTCTGGCACTAACCGAAGATGTGGACCTGCACACACAACAAATAACTTTGCTCCCAACGAGTACAGAGAGGTTGTCAATCTCTCCGGCCTTGTAGTGTGCAAAGGATCAAAACACAAGCGGGAATAGTGATAGTGATTGCAACGGAAAAGTAAATGAAAGCGGTAAATGATGGAGGTGTAAGCAATGGTGGTGATATGGACCGGAGTCACATGATGTTCACTAGTGATGTCTCTCTCCCAAAAGACGATAAACAACTAAGCTTGGGTAAACAAATTACAGCTAGGCAATTGACAAAATTATAAACGCACCGCAATGCTAATTATGCTACTTGAAATTTAGAGGCTCAATAGTAATGAGCAGTACGCCAAGACAAGTAGACCGTTTATTCATCAGCATCTACTTACTAATCATCCACCTTGAGATATCTATCCAGAACATCTCGCTGGTATTAAGTTGCGAGCCCCACCCAAAGTGTAAACTCAAAGCAATGGACAACTGCATTAACAAACTATGCTTAAGGTAAACAATCCTTGCAACCGTGGTCACAAGCACCGTTGTTTTCTCCCTGGTAGCAACAGCACATCCCCTAGTCTCATGTTTCCGTCACTCAAGCTAGACATCAGGGGGCATGAACCCACAATCATGCATAACGCTCCCTCTTGGAGTTACAATCTACTACTCGGCCAAAGCAATAAAAAGCAACGGAGAACATGCATGAATCACTAAAGAACACAATATAAAAGGATAATCAAATATATAACTCATAACAATCTGAACATAATCTCATAATACATCGGATCCCAGCAAACCGAGTATAGCAATAGCAGGAAAATTACATAGCTGTCTTGATCATGTAGGGCAGCTCACAAGGGCTAATCATGGAAGCACAAGACTGGAGAGAAGACATCACATAGCTACTGGTCATGGACTCATGGTCCAAGGAGGACTACTCACGGCACGTCCGGGAAGCGTCCATGGCGGTGGAGAAGCTCCCAGAGGTCAATCCTCCGTCCGGCAGGGTGCCAAGAAGAGGTCTCCTGATGCTCCCGATCTTGGAAGCGCTGCGGCAACGGAACGATGGACCAATTCACGATTCTGGATATGATGTAAGGGTTTTCGATCGGAGGGGTAAGTATAGGCGAAAGGAGGGCGTCAGAGGAGGTGGGGCCCACCCAGGTGGCCCGTGGGCGCGGCCAGGGGCCAGTCCTGTTGGAAATATGCCCTAGAGGCAATAATAATTAGTTATTATTATATTTGTTTGTTCATGATAATCGTTTATTATCCATGCTATAATTGTATTGATTGGAAACACAGTGCATGTGTGGATACATAGACAAAACATTGTCCCTAGTAAGCCTCTAGTTGACTAGCTCGTTGATCAAAGATGGTCAAGGTTTCCTGACCATAGGCAAGTGTTGTCACTTGATAACGGGATCACGTCATTAGGAGAATCATGTGATGGACTAGACCCAAACTAATAGACGTAGCATGTTGATCGTGTCATTTTGTTGCTACTGTTTTCTGCGTGTCAAGTATTTGTTCCTATGACCATGAGATCATATAACTCACTGACACCGGAGGAATGCTTTGTGTGTATCAAACGTCACAACGTAACTGGGTGACTATAAAGATGCTCTACAGGTATCTCCAAAGGTGTTCGTTGAGTTAGTATGGATCAAGACTGGGATTTGTCACTCCGTATGACGAAGAGGTATCTCGGGGCCCACTCGGTAATACAACATCACACACAAGCCTTGCAAGAAATGTGACTTAGTGTAAGTTGCGTGATCTTGTATTACAGAATGAGTAAAGCGACTTGCCGGTAAACGAGATTGAAATAGGTATGCGGATACCGACGATCGAATCTCGGGCAAGTAACATACCGAAGGACAAAGGGAATGACATACGGGATTATATGAATCCTTGGCACTGAGGTTCAAACGATAAGATCTTCGTAGAATATGTAGGATCCAATATGGGCATCCAGGTCCCACTATTGAATATTGACCGAGGAGTCTCTCGGGTCATGTCTACATAGTTCTCGAACCCGCAGGGTCTGCACACTTAAGGTTCGACGTTGTTTTATGCGTATTTGAGTAATATGGTTGGTTACCGAATGTAGTTCGGAGTCCCGGATGAGATCACGGACGTCACGAGGGTTTCCGGAATGGTCCGGAAACGAAGATTGATATATAGGATGACCTCATTTGGTTACCGGAAGGTTTTCGTGCATTACCGGAAAAGTTTCGGGCTCATCGGTAGTGTACTGGGAGTGCCGGGAGGGGTGCCGGGGACCATCAGGAGGGGTGTCACGCCCCAAGGGGTCTCATGGGCTATGGGAAGAGATAAACCAGCCCCTAGTGGGCTGGAATAAGTTCCCACTAAGGCCCATAAGGTTTGAGAAGGAAAAAACACAAGGTGGAAAGAGTTTCCAAGTGGGAAGGTGGAATCCTACTCCAAGTAGGATTGGAGTAGGACTCCTCCACCTCCAATTTCGGCCAAACCTTTAGGTTTTGAGGCTGCATCCTCCCCTCCCTCCCTCCTATATATAGTGGGGTTTTAGGGCTGATTTGAGACAACTTTTTGCCACGGCAGCCCGACCACATACCTCCACAGTTTTTCCTCTAGATCGCGTTTCTGCGGAGCTCGGGCGGAGCCCTGCTGAGATTAGATCACCACCAACCTCCGGAGCGCCGTCACGCTGCCGGAGAACTCATCTACCTCTCCGTCTCTCTTCCTGGATCAAGAAGGCCGAGATCATCGTCGAGTTGTACGTGTGCTGAACGCGGAGGTGCCGTCCGTTCGGCACTAGATCGGAGCGGATCGTGGGACGGATCGCGGGACGGCTCGTGGGATGGTTCGCGGGGCGGATGGAGGGACGCGAGGACGTTCCACTACATCAACCACGTTCACTAACGCTTCTGCTGTGCGATCTACAAGGGTACGTAGATCAGAAATCCCCTCTCGTAGATGGACATCACCATGATAGGTCTTCGTGCGCGTAGGAATTTTTTTGTTTCCCATGCGACGTTCCCCAACAAGTCCGCGCCGGCAGGTCGCCTGGGAAGCCCCTGGCTCCCCTCTGGCCCATCTTCGATGCTCTGGAAACTTCCGTCACACTGATTTTTATATATTTTTCTCGGGATTTTTGGGGCTCTCGAAATTTGGGTAAAAGCCCCTGCAAAAAAGACATCAGCAGACAGAAACTGGCACTAGGTGCACTGAGTTAGTAGGTTAGTCCAAATATGTGTAAAAAGATATAAAAGTGTAGCAAAACATATAACAATGTCACCCAAAAGATCATGGAACAAGCAGAAATTATATATACGTTTGGGACGTATCAACATCCCCAAGCTTAATTCCTGCATTAGCGGACTGAGTTGACTTGGTTTGGGTCATTGGAAAACCCTGCTGACTTCTTCTTCTTTGGGGGCGAGGCTGCGTATCTGCATAGACATACTTTGACCGGAGCCTCCAAGCGGGGGGCCGACCGCCCGATAATATAACCAAGGCAGAACGTTAGGATGCCAAAGAGGAGAAATTGAGCAACCAAACGATGGATAAACGAAAGTAGTAGCGGGGGAATGTCCGGAACTGGGGGAGGCCGCATGACCCCAGGGATGCCCTCGGACGGGGTGAATCGAAAAGTTACCTGGCAGCGGCCAGCAAAAAGTCACCTGGTGGCTGAGCCGCTGAAGTTCCACAGGCTCCGTTGTCGCTTGATCTCTTGTCTTCGCGGTCGCGACCCTCACGGGTCCGTCGCCTCCCAAGGCTTGGGGCCTTTGCTTGGCTCGAGCATCTCCTCCTCCTCCTCGCGGATCCCCAGCAGGCGGGGTACGAGCATGGCCTGCTGGAGCCTCTGGTAAGTGGCAGCCGTGTTCCCCAGCCCGAAGGGCATGAAGGCGTTGGCGCCCGGGTACTCCCACTGGTAGCCAATCAGCGTAGGCCAGAAGGGGCCGTGTGTCGCGGTTATGTTGGTTGCGAACGCGTTGATGCAGATGCGGGGTCGGTCAACCATGCCGACGACGGCGACTGCGATTGGTGGTGTAGGGCAGTTACCGCGTCGCATGGCCTGGGCCTCGCGAAGTTCTCGAAATGCTCTAATGACGGACTTGCGAGAGCTGGTCGGACGTGCTCTCGAGCGTGCCCTCGGGATGTGCTTGAAAGCCGCCTCCGCCTCACTGATCAAGCTAGGGGGCTCCCTAGTGGGAGCCCCCAGCTCTGACCCAAGAGGGGCGCCGAGCGCGCATCCCTATGTGATGGGGGGCAGGGCTCCGTCCCCGGGCACGGAGCCCGAAGCCCCGAGGCACTCTGTGGGGAGGAGATCCTTCTTCTTCTTGCGTGGGTCCTCGCGAGGCAGCCCGTCGTCTTCATCGTCCGAGTGTTCCGCCGCCGCCGCGCGGTACGCTCGCTCCAGTGCACAGACGGCATCTTTATCGTGACAGGGAATGGTGATCACGCCGCCGCTCCCCGGCATCTTGAGGACATTGTTTCCATGGTGGATCACTGCGATGAACTTGGCGAGCGCTGGGTACCCGAGGATGGCGTTGTATGGCAGGTGGATGTGCGCGACGTCGAAGACGGTGATCTCAGTGTGGTAGTTCTGGCGCTCGCCGAAGGTGACGGGCAGATGCACTTGCCCAATGGGTACGGTGGATCCCTCTGTTATCCCTGAGAAGGGCCTGGTCAGCATCAGCTGCTCATATGGCAGCTGGAGTTTCTCGAAGGTCTCGACTGAGAGGACGTTGAGCCTAGCTCCACTGTCAATGAGGGTCTTGGTAACGAGGACGTGGCTGATGGTTGGGGTGCACATCATTGAGACCTTGTTGGTCATGAACGAGCACATGAGCTGGTCGCTAGGGTTGAAAGCAATGGTGGTCTGGGACCAGTTGAGGGGACGCATCGCTTCAGGCCTCGGGAGGGCGGATTCACCTCCGGGAAAACTGCTTGAAGGCGCGGTTGGAGGCTGGGATCTGGGCGCCACCCAGGATGGAAGCCACTACCCTGGCCTCCTGGAAGCCCCCAGCCCCGTCGTTCTGCCTGTCTTCATCCCTCCTCCTGGGCTGTGGAGGCAACGGGGGCAACCCGGCCTCCCGAGGGCAAGCCTCACAAGGTTGGTCGCGTCGCTGCACCTCGTGAGGATTATCACGCCAGCGGTCCTCTTGAGGCTAGCCACGCCAGGGGTCCTCCTGAGGCTGTCCACGCCATCCCTGACACAGCTCATGGTCATCCCAGCGGCCCCATTGCGGCCTCCTCCGCGCGCAGGGCTTCTGTCGAACCGTCCGGGGTGCCTGTTGAAGTGCTCGGCATGAACCAAACGGAGTTCTTGACATTCATGGGTGTCATGGCCGCTGGTGCCATAGAAGATGCACGTCGGGCCCCTCCGGATGGGCGCTCTCCCCCTCGGGTATGTTTCGCCTCAGGCTCGGCGGCGAGCACCGCCGGTGCCTTGCGCTTCACCTTCTTGGCTTGGGATTTCTTCTCTTCTGGGTCCGCCGCCTGGGGGCCGAGGAGCGATAGGCGTCCTTCTTCCGCCTTGGCGCATTTGCTTGCCAAGTTGAACATCTCTAGTGCGGTTCTCATTTCATCATTCATGGCGAGCTCTTCCTTCATCTTGAGGTCGGTGACTCCGTCGAAGAAAGCCAAGATGATGGCCTCATCCAATGCCTTGGGGATCTTGAGGCGCATGACCGTGAAACGTTGTATGAACTTGTGCAGGGTCTCTCCCTCCTGCTGCTTGACGCGCCGCAGGTCGTTCACAGTAGGAGCGCGGTCACGGGTGCCCTAGAAGTTGGCGACGAAGCGCTTGCGCAGGCCGTCCCAGGAGGTGATGGACACCTTCGGGAGGTTGAGGAGCCACAAGAGTGCGCCGCCCTTGAGCGCCATCGGGAACCAGCACGCCATGATCTTGTCGCCTCCTCCTGCCGCCCTGATGCTCAGCGTGTATAGTTGCAGGAACTCAGCCGGGTCTTCGTTTCCATCGTAACGTGGGCGCGGGTCAGGCTTGAACTTGCAGGGCCACGCGACGGGGTAGAGCTCAGGGGCGATGGCGAAGCACCCCACCGGTCCAACAGGCATGGTACGCCCGGGGGCTGCTGGGTCTTGTTGCTCCATAGGGTTTACTTCGAGTGGGGCGCGCTCCTGACGGGGATCTGCAACATCGAGGGCGCGCACGCATTGGCGTGGGGCCAGGGAATCATCTGGCAGCTCGCTTCATCCCCGGGCCCCGCCCTGGGTTCACGAGGCCGGGCACGGGGTCGCGCTTCCTGCCCGAGCTCGGGGTCCGCGACACGCCGCAGGGATGGGGGCGGCGCGTCTTGTTCCTCGTTGTTCACCAGGGACGGCTGGGGCCGGAGCGAGCAGGAGAGCGCCGATGAGTCACCGGCGGCGGCGATGAGCTCCTCGATGCGATGGAGCTAGTCGTCGTGGCGGTCTGGAGCGGGTCGGTAACGGAGCAACTCGGTGGCCATGGCAAGCGCGCGGCGGCCGTGGGGCCTCTCTGGCCGAGCACGCGATGCCGACCCCGAAGGCGTGGCGAGCGACGGCATGGCGGTGCGGCCGTCGGCTGGCTCGGTCGTCGGCTGGGAGGAGCCATGTTGCTCTTGAGCTTCGGGGCCGGTGGCAGCATTCACCACGGGTGATGGCGACCGGCGCGTGCCGACGGCATCGACGGGCGCGGTCTGGGCGATGCGGGTGGCGCGGCGAGCATCAGTCATCGGAGCCGTGGAGTTTGGTGAGGACGGAGCTTGGAGGAAACCTCGACACGCCCTACCTGGCGCGCCAAATGTCGGATTTCGGGCTCCGCAAAACCCTAAGGATTCAAACACTGGGGCGTGTACGAAGGTCTCTCCGTGCTTCGCCTTGCCTAACCCACTATTCGATGGAAACGATGAAGGACTCACTCGATGGCGAGGGGAACACAGAACACAACAGTTTACCCAGGTTCGGGCCGCTGCGAAGCGTAAAACCCTACTCCTGCTTTTGATGGATTGCCTCTCACGGAGGTGATGGATGAATTAGCACAGTGTTCTTGGGCCTCCGGAGGCCGAGTGACTAGGTGTATTGTTCTACCGTCCGACTGAACTCTCCCTCTCAAGTATCCTACCCTCTCTATTTATAACGGAGGCCCCGGTCCTCTTCCCTCATAGCTTCGGCGGGAAGGGATCCCACATCGGTCAATTTTAAAGGGGAACAAGGGAATATGCTCCCCTGTCTAAAGGTGGTCTTCGCGTGCAAAGTAACTGTCCGCGCCGCACAGACGGGCCCGTGGATGACGTTTGCCCTACTCGTGGGAGGCTGCAACTTTGTTGCACCAGAAGGGAAACCTTTGAAAGATGCCTTTGGAAAACCTGTACGCTCCCGCCTTCTTTGCATCAAAGGGAAAATTGTCCCGTCCTGCCATCTGCTGTTCGCCTGTCCTTTCCTGGCGTAATCCTTGACTCCTGAGGCCTGACCTTGCCTCAGAATATCCGCCGCTTCGGAGGGGTCTTGAGGAGGCCCCCTACAGGTCTTGACGCTGCTCCTCCTCGTGAGGCTTGGCCCACACGAGGGCCTTTCCTTGAACGGTGTCGGACCCGTTGGTTTGCTCCAGCGAGGTGGACCCGTCCTGGACCACAGGCAGACAGGTTTGGATACCCCAATCCGAGAACGCCGACAGATTACTCGATCTTCCAACCCATCCTCCAAAAAAAATGGCCCAAGGGTATGGACAGTCATGCTCGATGCCCCCACCATGACCCGTCACTCTAATCTGACTAGATTTTATTTTATCTATTCCTCTTTAGAATTCTTCGACACGTGCTCATCTCCCTTAAGTTGAGGTGTCTTTTAAAAAATATAGGTGCGAGCGATCATATTGCGGCCTCAAACATTCTGATGTCGTTCATTTCTATATTGTTTTGATGTTCAAACGGGTTGGTACGTATGAAGAAGAAATGAGCTTCGATCTTAAAACCGGTCTTAAACATTTACTGAATTCATTGGTACTCCCTCTGTCCTAAAATTTTTGTCTTAAATTTGTCTAGAAAAGGATGTGTTTAAATACTAAAATGTGACTAGATACATTTATACCTAGATAAATCTAAGACAATAATTTTGAAACGGAAGGAGTATGTATTTTCGTCCGTAACAACATACGCAAGTTCTGATAGTAATAGAGTGAGGCAAGCTCGCCGAGATTCGTGACCTGGACGGCACACAGGCCGCCATCCGCGGGCTGTGGCATTGAGTCATTGACACACCACCTACATGCACTACCACACACCGAACGCGAAACCGGAAAACAACAAAGAAGATCTTCCCGCCTCGGCCATACGCCATGGATGCATGTAAAGCACGGCGCATCATTGCAGCCCGTGACTGATCGACCCACCGCGACATGACGCGGGCCGGCCACGCTTCGGGGCGACAGGAATCGCGGGCTGCCACGCCACCGCCGAGCAACCCTCGTAATCGCTGGCATCAACGGACCGGACGTACGTCGGTTTACGTACGCGCCGCGCCGGCGATCGATGCGCACGCGAGGGCGAGGGCCATCCGGGCCCGGACAGCGGAGGAGGAGCTAGCTGAGCGTGTGCCTGCCATCGATGCCCCCCTGACCCCTCCTCTCTCGCTGCTGCCGGTGGGCGACCGGCACGGGCTCAGCGGTCCCCGGCAAGTGGCGAAGCAGCAGCTGTCATCAGGCTCATGCCGGCCCCCGGCCCCGCCCCGCCCGGTGCTTTAGTCCAAGCCCGGAGGTTAACGGGATGAAACAGCAACCGGACTGATCCATCCCGTAACATAAAAAGATGAGAACAATTATATATGAAGTAGATGCGACGGTGGTACGATGGAGACGTTTGAGGTCCATTTAAAATGTTGGGCGAGGTCGAAATTCCGTGATCGGTCACTGATCAAACTACGTTTGAAGAGAGTTGCGGCGCCCGCCTGTAGATGCTTTAAACTCGGAAAAGTCCGTCCCGGTTCCGATCAATCCGTCTGGACACGTTCAGCAAGGCACATGACAGCGCCGTTCGGCCGTGCGCGCGCGGTGGCTCCTGGTCCTGGCTTGGGTGTGTGGATGCACGCAATGCGCCAGCACGGGCGCGAGCGACGTGCGTCCCGGTTCGTTCAATGCACGCAGCTCGCCTGCCCTGCCCAGGTACATCCAACATGTGCTGCATCTACCGGTCACCAGGTTGGATCGGACCGGATCGGATTGGATGAACTTGGCGCGAGAACACCAACGGTCGCCTCGCCGCGAGATAAAAGTCGTGTGAAAATCCACGGCTCGCTTTGGTTAGTCCGTGGGAGGGATAATGCCCCTCGTGCTAGCTTGATTAGCCTGCGACCGCCGTAACAGTAGTCAACTGGTTCACAAAGCAAGATCGTAGCATTAACGGATCAACTAATACTCCCGCAGTCTCAAAATAAGTGTCTTAAATAAATGTTTTAAGTTTAATACTCCCTCCGTTCAGAAATATTTATCCTAAAAATGCATATAATTGATGTATCTATAACTAAAATAAGTCTAGATTCATCCATTTCTAGAACAAGTATTTCTGGATGAAGGAAGTATAATTTTATATTAAATCTAGTATAAAGTTGTGACACTTATTTTTAGGACGAGTGGAGTAATAAATAAACTGGCACAAGGATGTATACCAATGTGTATACGTATTTGACCGGATCGAACTAGATACATACAGTACATGCGGACACGTAACTAATGCCCACTTGTCCTGCTCTTCTTCGCCAAAAATGAGAAGGAAAAAAATAGAAAAAATCTCATGGCGCTGTCGTCGCTTGTGGCAGGTCACACGCTTGGGTCGCTACAAATCTCCTCTCCTGCAGGCTGACATATACGCATAGGGGAATCGACATCTGTTGGCACCTGTGCGGATAGAGTCTTGTACCGACGGTGTCAAAAGGTTTGGCAACGCCAACGCATGACGGGCGGTGACCTTTTGGAGGGTTGCGCACAAATGCCAGCGCATTCACAAGTTTTTCACTCACGAGTCGTTTTCACATTTATTTATTTTTGGCTCTCAGTGATTCAGACACGATCTGAATTCTGGGTACAATAGTGTTTGACTGCCGCGAGAAGTAAAATCATAAACTCTCAATCCGATTCCAGCGAGTTGGAACGCCGACTAATGGTTTTGCTAGGTCTTGTTCGACCGAGATTTTCTAAAGTTTTAATCAGTTCAGAGAAAAATGCAGCTGGGTGAAAGAGTGCACGCGGGCAATGTTCATAGAATTTCAACTGGTTTCATGAAAATTTCAAATTCTGATCCAAAGTTTAGGTTGTACAACTACTAAAAGTTTGCACGGTTCAGTCTGCCAATAAGGCCGAAGTACCACCTCCGCGCCCAGATAATGTTGGTCGAAACCCAGTTGATTTCGGGAAACTTTGTAAGTGTGAAGCATGAGGTTAAACTTTCAAACTTGTGTGTGCTTCGCAGGTTGATTTTATTGATCTTCTGCATTCCCGTTTGCAACACACAAGCACTAGTTCGCCTAGTTCAGTTTTCGTGTGACGCGTAATCGCGTATGCTCTGTCTGAAGATGAAAACGCAGGTTCACCCGACCAAACGAACTGAATCTTAAAAAAACCTTGAATATTCAGGATGCAAAGATGACTCATCCAGGTTTCAGAACACTCACTTGGTAACGTCGTCAAAGAAGCTGTAGCATGTGGGCTTCTGCTGGAGCATCTGTAGTCGCTGCTCATCACCGGGCAGATTCTCGACGCGGGCACACCTGGTCGAGAGACATCGGAGACCATTCCTCGGGTCCGGATCTTCCCAGATGTACCACGGATCGGCTTCAGGGTGCTCTTGCATGATAACATGAACATAGCCGCTACTCCTGATGTGATCTTCTTAAAGAGAAGATAACTGCTAGAGCCCTCACTTAAGAAGAACTTAACACAAAGTAATACCGAGAGTTCCTACAGACGACTGGCAATACAACTGGACTAGGATCCTATAGAGAACTTAAGAAATAAAATTAAAACACGACGGACAGATCAACAAGTTCAGTCATGCATAAGCATCAGCTGGCAACGTGATCACTACAAGTTCAGCCATGGATTCAAGAAAGGGCAGAAACCGCTCTTATGATGGATCAGCAGATGCCAACAAGAGGGCAGACAGACACCGCGCCGCGCCTGATGGGGCACGTCTAGAGCTATTTCACATGACCAAGGCACTTGAGGGTCCATAACACACCTTGAGCACCTTGTTCCTGTGCAGCTCTCATCTGGGGTTTGGGTTCACTGACGCACTCCACAACAGTGTCTGTGAATGTCTCCACGTGGACAGTCGCCTTGCATGTGAACCTGCAGAGTTCCTACAACATCAGATATGCATGCCTATTTCTGTTTCCAACTCTACCTCATCTTAAGCAAATAATCAACCAGATGCAGTTCCCGCCAGGCAGAACAGAAGACACAAGAGCTGTTACTTAGTGTTTACATTCCATTATTGCCTTTACAGTGTTCATCACGATTGAACTTACCACTGCAAGATCTTGTATACACCATCAGTATTAAATTTTCAAACATTAGTGCATGACATATCAGAAATGCAGCTCGATTATCAGCTATGCATGCCATACGAGATGGCAGCACAGCACAAAGTGTTCAAAGAACTCTCAAGTGAGTATAGAATGGCCAGTAACTGACACAACTTGCGGAGGAAGCCACTAGCGACCTCGCCTATGATAACATGGATAATATCACATTTGAGGTAACATGTATCTGTTGAAAGTACATAGAAACAAATTAAAGATTCACGGGTTAATAGGAAAGCTTACAGTTTTGTGTGGCCACGTCCATGTTCTTCGAACTCATATGTTGGACACTTCCAGCCAATTGCACTACAGATTTGAGACAATCTCGACCTTGCTGCTGCTTCTTTATTTGCACCGCCTAAGAATTCGAACAAAATCAGTAATTATAAAACAACAGTTTGACTACAAAAATGAGATCATGGAAGAAGCAATAATAACACTTATATGCATATAATGCCTAGAGTGATACATCCCTTGTTCCGTGCCCTAGATTTTATTTGAAAGACTGTAATCTTAGTTACAATATTCTTGAACCAAAATACTGAACATTCAGATCATTAACTTCTTAACTGTATGAAATATTTAAACTGTAATGACCCTTTCTACCCGAATGTCATGTCTTCGGAATTTTGACATGACATTTGCCCAAGGTATACATCATCACAAGAAAGTACACCATACAACAGGTAATTTGTAAGGAAACTGTTAAGGCCGCGCTTGGAATTGGTGTAATTGAATACCAGTGTATTTTTCTTACAAGTGTAACTTACAAACGAAGAGCTATTTTCAGCCGGAAATCAAAACGACGGGCGGCGGTCTGTAAGTTTTACGGGTGTAATTGGAATGAAAACGCTAATCCAAACAGGCAATAATACTGTATGTAAGATTAAGCACCGTCGTTTCCTGACCAAAAGATAAAGCACCATCCAGAAGGATATAGAAAACATGCTCAAATGCTATCTATATTACGCGTCAATGGTTTAAACAGGCCATTTTCTAAAGAGGGATTTCACAGTAAACTAAGAACCGCTCTAACCAGTTGTTGTGATTTTCTAACCAGTTGTTGTTATGCATATTATTCCTAGAGTGATACATCCCTTGTTCCGTGCCCTAGATTTTATTTGAAAGACTGTAATCTTAGTTACAATATTCTTGAACCAAAATACTGAACATTCAGATCATTAACTTCTTAACTGCATGAAATATTTAAACTGTGATGACCCTTTCTACCCAAAATTCATGTCTTCGGAATTTAAACATGACATTTGCCCAAGGTACACATCATCACGAGAAAGTACACCATACAACAGGTAATTTGTCAGGAAACTGTTAATACTGTGTGTAAGATTAAGCACCATCATTGGCTGAAAAAAGATAAAGCACCATCCAGAAGGATATAAAGAACATGCTCACATGCTATCTATATTACGCGTCAATGGTTTAGACTAGCAATTATCTAAAGAAGGATTTCAAAGTAAACTAAGAATCCCTCTAACCAGTTATTATGAATTTCGTAATCCTGGATAGACTGCAGAAGCCAGAGAAGTTAGTATCCATGTAATTTAGTTTCAGTGCTATGTCCACATTACCTTGTTTTCAGGCCAGATCAATGTCACTTTCTTCTGATATACCTCACTTCCTCTATCATTTGATCTAATGTTATACGCTAAATATTACTTCCGCTGTCCATGAAAAAATCACGTTTTTCCACATAAGAACAGTGCCAGGTCCCTGTTTCTCCGTGGCTTACCAAGATTGCCCCTTAATCATCTCCATCCCATCGCCTTTTCCTTAAATCTCAAGTGGTAGTTATTCCAAACCTTGTGTGGTAATTTGTGTGTTCCTAATCTGTCCAATGACTGATGTCAATTACTTCTAAACACAAGATTAATTAGGGGCAGTTTCAGGGAAATAAGAAGGTCAGTTCTTTCCTTCCTTGATCTACACGTCCACAAAATTACGCCCCTTTTTTGCGACCGGAGGGAGTACATATACAGTTGAGCAGGTTATAAGATCACCCGATCTCTGATTATATAGGCAGCAATAAGTCATTCAAATTTTCTGTACAAGTACATTGATATCTATTTATTTTTTCAAAACAGTATATCTAAATTTTGGCTGACGTAACCACACTTACGAGATATAAAATGATTTTATTGATTATTCCGAAATCAATCAGATTTAACAGTGGCTAAAAGAATCATGAGATGGTAGACTTGAAAAAGATCAGATTTCAAATACCAAGAACATGCCCCTCACTGCAACCATTTGCGTCACCATTGCTCAGCACCACACAAGCAGACTCTTTTAGTGAAGGATCATCATGTCCTTTATCCTCACTCTCAATGGCGAGTTTGATTTCCTGCTGCGGTTGGGCAACACACCCTGTAGCTTTGGGCTTTTTGTGCGTGCATAACACTTCCTACAAGTAAAACTATTAGGACGATTCAAACTAAAAAAATGATCTTTTTTGTGAATTACATAAAAAAATTGTTCTAACTGATGAAAGAAGAAAGAAACCCAAGATATAACCGCTGTACTCAAAAGGAAGATGGAAAAGAAATGAATGCAAGTGATGTTGTCATCTTTTACCTTTTCTTCGAACTCCTTCTCCGCCATTGTATTGATTGGCATGATACTAGGCTCCTGGTGCACAGGCGGCACCATAACCACTGAATGGAAAGGAGTCACCTAACAAAAGCTACAAAAGTACTGGTAATTTGGTATATGCTGTTATGAAAAAAGTTTCTCGAACATAGTACTGCAAACTGAGTAGAACAAGAGTATTTATCAACTAATAACTTTACCCAAAAATCTCCTCTATTATGGACATTAATTACTATAAACTAGAGCGAATCTGAAAGATTGCGATCCAATCGGGCAGATCGCGATTTGAAGCTTCTATCGAGGGCTACATGAGCGAGAGGAATCAAGGCGCCAGCGGGGAGCAGTGGGGAACAGAGGAAGGAGAGCGCGATTGATCGGAATTGAGCACGAGTTGCACGTGCGGTGGGAGGAGAGAAACAAAACTTAGGACTCTAGTACCATGTTAGGAAATATGCAACTTGTATTCTCATGGGGCCATGGGCCAGTATATATACACGTACATGTGGTAAATAGTATGTAGTAAGCCCTTATACAACGGGGAAAATGCAAAGGCTATACACGGCTATAAATATAACTTGCAGAATCAGGTAATGCACATTAACTAACAGCTGGTCCAGAAATATTGCTAAAGAAAGCATATACTACAAGTGAACATGGCGTACAAAAGACAGGACCCATTGGATGGCACCTAAGCTAACCCTGTGAAATCTTTTTCGAAGATAGCCTGTTATGTTGGGAAATTTCTATGAGGATCTTTCACAGAAACAAACACCGAAAATAAAAAAATTAAATG
The DNA here is from genome assembly GCF_904849725.1 of Hordeum vulgare subsp. vulgare. Lineage (NCBI taxonomy): Eukaryota > Viridiplantae > Streptophyta > Magnoliopsida > Poales > Poaceae > Hordeum > Hordeum vulgare. The sequence goes on from NC_058522.1 coordinate 446,990,168, forward strand.
TGAAGGTGTTATCGTAAGCTCACAAAACATGTAAATGAAGAGGGATTGATATCAGAATGAGTGTGCTGTGGACAACTGGTATTAGTACTGAAGAAAACACAAAACTGCCCTAACATTAAATAGCAAAATGATAACTGCACAAATACAGTTAAACGTCTATGGTCTGTATGGAATGAACCATTTTAAGCCTTTTGTTGAACCAAGAGGTAAAAGGTAGTCTGGATAATGGGCACCAACCTCGCCATCCTTACGTGCTTGCAAATACATATTACCTCCGTCCGGAAATACTTGTATGGAGTACCATAAAAGCTAGATCACACTACAAGTCACCAATTTTACTTGCTTCAAGCAGGCTCTAGAATAAATCCCAGGTATGACAATCTGTCATGCAACTAATCTACAATCTTTAACACCCTTCCTAGTGTAAAGCCCATCGGTCTTTCAGATCATCATTTCAAGTCAGTCAAGGGCATTACACTTTTTCCCCCAAAAAAGAAGACAGCTTGTTCCAAATTTGAGTCGCCAACACTAACGCTGCACAGGAGCAGGTGCTGAACTAGCAATTGTGGCATTTACAAGATCAGAAAAATATCGTGCAAACACGACGCATAAAGTGGATGATTGTCTGTTCCGAAGTCTCAGGCGAGCGCTTACCCGGAACGAAATGCAGGGCCGCGCGACGCTCGCGGAGGGCGCAAGCGTGCGGGAGGGCGGCGACGGGTTGGAAGCCGCGATTGTTGGGGACGCCGGCCGCAGGGCGCCGGATCGAAGCTAGCTTGGGTTGGAGAGGGAGTGTATTCAGTTGCCTTTGGGGATGCAGCCTAGATCTCGCTGGGGAGAGGAGACGGGGTGGCCGGCCGGTGGCATTCGTCCAAATCTACCAGGGCGAGGGCCTCGGCCATGCGCCTTTAGGAGCACAGGAGGGGAAGGTTCGCCGCGGCAGCAGAGGAGAGGAGACGCCGGAGTTTCGGGTAGCCGCGGGAGCATGGGCGGGCCGCCATGGGTGAGGGTTTAAGGGGAGGAGCGGCGAGGAAGAAGACAAGGGGGTTGGGGCAAAAAGGATCGAATAATGGAAAGGCTAATTGTTTTTTTAGAGTAATGAAAAAGGCGAAAGCGCTCTGTCCCCCACGGGCCCGCAGCCGAAAGATTCCGAGTCTTGGGCCAATGGAACTGGGAAACATGGGCCAACAACAACAGCCCATGATACTAGTGTTAACGCCGAGCGGCCCGTCACAGGGAGCAAAAGCACACGCGTGGTGGCTGATTGGGGAGCTCCTATACGCCGCATTCTGCGGCAGGATGACCCGATTTCGCACAGGCAGCTCTCTGCCTGGGCCGGCCCACTGACCGTGCTTCTGCTGTTTTTCTACCAGGCGGCAAAAAAGAATCGAGAGTAACAGAATTTAGCCAACAAACCAATATCAGCTTCTTGTCGTAAAAGGCGCAGAATAATATAACAATATATAGCGGAGGTTGAAACTTGGATTTCAATTTTTTTATTCAAAATTAGGAACAGTTTTGTAATGCCGCGATTATTTCAAATTCCAGCCTTTTCTCGAAAAAATGTTCCCAAATTTGTTTGTTTCCTTTTCACATTTTTTCAAATTCTGGAACAGTTTTCAAATTCCGTAGCATTTTTCAAATTCCGGAACATTTTAACAAATTCCGGAACATTTTTCTTGAACAATTTTAAATTCCGGAACATTTCTTAAATTTTGGGACATTTTTTCAAAATCCGGAACATTTTTACAAATTTCGGAACATTTTTTTTCAAATCTTGAACATTTTTTAAAATTCCGGAACATTTTTTCAAATTCTGATTTTTTTTTCAAATTCCAGAACATTGTTTCAAAATCTTGAACAGTTTTAAATTCCGGAACATTTTTTCAGATTTCGGAACATTTTTTCAAAATCCGGAACATTTTCACAAATTCTGGAACATTTTTCCAAATTCTGGAACATTTTTTCAAATTCCAAATCATTTTTACAATTTCCGGAACATTTTTTCAAAATCTTGAACATTTTTTCAAATTCCGGAACATTTTTTCAAATTCCAGAACATTTTTTAAAAGTTCAGAACAATTTTCAAACAAAAATAGAAAAAAAGAAACAAAAACAGAAACAAAAAAACAGAAAAATAAAAAAAAATGGTTCGGGGAACCTTCTAGAAGTTTCCCAAAACCAGAAAAAACGGGTGGAAACCTCTAGAAGGTTCCCAAAACCGGAATCGTGAAAGTTTGAACGGGCCGGCCCAAACCCAGTCGCTCGCTCGCACCCCCTGTGCGAAGCGGTGACTATTTTCCGCAGCGAGCGGCGAATAGGAAATTCCGGTTGATTAGCCACGGGAGAGAATGGCGAGAAACTCGAGTCTTGCAACACTTCGCAGGGTATTTGAGAGAATGATCCAATATTTTTATATCTATTTTTAATCGTAGTAGAGGGCTTTTCGTGCATCCTCAAATTCAGTTCTCAATCATCCGCGCTCAATGGGGTCAAGGTGGCTCCGAGTGCCCGATCGGTTAATCACCTCCTATTTGCGGATGATAGCCTGCCGCTGTTCAAAGCTAGTAATGAGGGAACCATGGAGGTATCAAACCTGTTGGAAACATACTGCAATGCATCAGGGCAAAGAATGAATCTCATGAATCCATCTATTTTCTCTAGCAAGGGATGCCCGCAGGAGTTGAGAGACAGTATCAAAGGGACTCTTAACTTCCATAATGAGTCAGTAAGCGAACGGTATTTGGGCATGCCAACTGACGTGGGTCAATCCAAGATAGACACATTCAAGTGCTTAAGGGACAGGGTTTGGGAGAAAATCAAGGGTTGGATGGAGAAGCTTTTATCAGTCGCAAGCAAAGAAGTTTTAATCAAAGAGTGGCCTAGGCGCTGTCAGTGTACTCCATGGCTTGTTTTAGACCGTCAAGAGGACTTTGTGACAACATAACATCTATAATCCGGCATTTCTCGTGAAGGAGCAAGGCGGGGAAGCGGAAACCTAGCTAGGTGGCATGGGATGTGATGAAATTGCCGAAACATCTGGGCGGCCTAGGGTTCCGTGACATGGAAATCTTCAACCTTGCTCTACTTGCACAACAGGCCTGGCGAGTCTTAAGTAAGCCGACGTCGTTGAGCTCGCGCATCCTGAAAGCCGCCTACTTCCCTGATGCAGGTTTCCTGGATGCTGAGCTTGGAAGTCGGTCGTCACAAATCTGGAGGGCCATTCTCGACGGATGAGATATGCTAAAGCAAGGAATCATCCGCAGAGTTGGGAACGGGAACACTACGGACATTTGGAGTCACAACTGGCTACAAGAGGGGTATAAACCAGCGCTACTATTAAGTTGGTAGTAGTAGTGCGGGTTTTTACCCCTCGCTACTACTAAGTACAAGGTAGGTTAACAGCCCTCAAGTCCCCGTATATCCTCCCCGAATCCCTACTCTCTCCTGTCACTCTCCCCTCTCTCAAATTCATTTCTCCCATCCCCTCCCCTCACGCATTGGCGCCCCTACCCAACGTCGTCCCATCTCTTGCTGCTACAATGCAAGATGGCCTTGGTTGCCAAACAGATTTCTCTTCCTGCTAAACAGATTGCACTATGGCCATGAGAGATGCATTTATTTATTTAATACTCACGTATTGTATTCTCTCTCTTGTTGTGCTTTATTACTTCTTACACTACAATAGCACGGCTTGTTCCAAATTTGAGTCGCCAACACTAACGCTGCACAGGAGCAGGTACTGAACTAGCAATTGTGGCATTTACAAGATCAGAAAAATATCGTGCAAACAGGACGCATAAAGTGGATGGTTGTCTGTTCCGAAGTCTCAGGGCTTACCCGAAACGAAATGCAGGGCCGCGCGACGCTCTCGGAGGGCGCAAGCGTGCGGGAGGGCGGCGACGGGTTGGAAGCCGCGATTGTTGGGGACGCCGGCCGCACGGCGCCGGATCAAAGCTAGCTTGGGTTGGAGAGGGAGTGTATTCAGTTGCCTTTGGGGATGCAGCCTAGATCTCGCTGGGGAGAGGAGACGGGGTGGCCGGCCGGTGGCATTCGTCCAAATCTACCAGGGAGAGGGCCTCGGCCATGCGCCTTTAGGAGCACAGGAGGGGAAGGTTCGCCGCGGCAGCAGAGGAGAGGAGACGCCGGAGTTTCGGGTAGCCGCGGGAGCATGGGCGGGCCGCCATGGGTGAGGGTTTAAGGGGAGGAGCGGCGAGGAAGAAGACAAGGGGGTTGGGGCAAAAAGGATCGAATAATGGAAAGGCTAATTGTTTTTTTTAGAGTAATGAAAAAGGCGAAAGCGCTCTGTCCCCCACGGGCCCGCAGCCGAAAGATTCCGAGTCTTGGGCCAATGGAACTGGGAAACATGGGCCAACAACAACAGCCCATGATACTAGTGTTAACGCCGAGCGGCCCGTCACAGGGATTAAAAGCACACGCGTGGTGGCTGATTGGGGAGCTCCTATACGCCGCATTCTGCGGCAGGATGACCCGATTTCGCACAGGCAGCTCTCTGCCTGGGCCGGCCCACTGACCGTGCTTCTGCTGTTTTTCTACCAGGCGGCAAAAAAGAATCGAGAGTAACAGAATTTAGCCAACAAACCAATATCAGCTTCTTGTCGTAAAAGGCGCAGAATAATATAACAATATATAGCGGAGGTTGAAACTTGGATTTCAATTTTTTTATTCAAAATTAGGAACAGTTTTGTAATGCCGCGATTATTTCAAATTCCAGCCTTTTCTCGAAAAAATGTTCCCAAATTTGTTTGTTTCCTTTTCACATTTTTTCAAATTCTGGAACAGTTTTCAAATTCCGTAACATTTTTTCAAATTCCGGAACATTTTAACAAATTCCGGAACATTTTTCTTGAACAATTTTAAATTCCGGAACATTTCTTAAATTCTGGGACATTTTTTCAAAATCCGGAACATTTTTACAAATTTCGGAACATTTTTTCCAAATCTTGAACATTTTTTAAAATTCCGGAACATTTTTTCAAATTCTGATTTTTTTTTTCAAATTCGAGAACATTGTTTCAAAATCTTGAACAGTTTTAAATTCCGGAACATTTTTTCAGATTTCGGAACATTTTTTCAAAATCCGGAACATTTTCACAAATTCTGGAACATTTTTCCAAATTCTGGAACATTTTTTCAAATTCCAAATCATTTTTACAAATTCGGGACATTTTTTCAAAATCTTGAACATTTTTTCAAATTCCGGAACATTTTTTCAAATTCCAGAACATTTTTTAAAAATTCAGAACAATTTTCAAACAAAAATAGAAAAAAAGAAACAAAAACAGAAAAATAAAAAAAAAATGGTTCGGGGAACCTTCTAGAAGTTTCCCAAAACCAGAAAAAACGGGTGGAAACCTCTAGAAGGTTCCCAAAACCGGAATCGTGAAAGTTTGAACGGGCCGGCCCAAACCCAGTCGCTCGCTCGCACCCCGTGTGCGAAGCGGTGACTATTTTCCGCAGCGAGCGGCGAATAGGAAATTCCGGTTGATTAGCCACGGGAGAGAATGGCGAGAAACTCGAGTCTTGCAACACTTCGCAGGGTATTTGAGAGAATGATCCAATATTTTTATATCTATTTCTAATCGTAGTTAGAGGGCTTTTCGTGCATCCTCAAATTCAGTTCTCAATCATCCGCGCTCAATGGGGTCAAGGTGGCTCCGAGTGCCCGATCGGTTAATCACCTCCTATTTGCGGATGATAGCCTGCCGCTGTTCAAAGCTAGTAATGAGGGAACCATGGAGGTATCAAACCTGTTGGAAACATACTGCAATGCATCAGGGCAAAGAATGAATCTCATGAATCCATCTATTTTCTCTAGCAAGGGATGCCCGCAGGAGTTGAGAGACAGTATCAAAGGGACTCTTAACTTCCATAATGAGTCAGTAAGCGAACGGTATTTGGGCATGCCAACTGACGTGGGTCAATCCAAGATAGACACATTCAAGTGCTTAAGGGACAGGGTTTGGGAGAAAATCAAGGGTTGGATGGAGAAGCTTTTATCAGTCGCAAGCAAAGAAGTTTTAATCAAAGAGTGGCCTAGGCGCTGTCAGTGTACTCCATGGCTTGTTTTAGACCGTCAAGAGGACTTTGTGACAACATAACATCTATAATCCGGCATTTCTCGTGAAGGAGCAAGGCGGGGAAGCGGAAACCTAGCTAGGTGGCATGGGATGTGATGAAATTGCCGAAACATCTGGGCGGCCTAGGGTTCCGTGACATGGAAATCTTCAACCTTGCTCTACTTGCACAACAGGCCTGGCGAGTCTTAAGTAAGCCGACGTCGTTGAGCTCGCGCATCCTGAAAGCCGCCTACTTCCCTGATGCAGGTTTCCTGGATGCTGAGCTTGGAAGTCGGTCGTCACAAATCTGGAGGGCCATTCTCGACGGATGAGATATGCTAAAGCAAGGAATCATCCGCAGAGTTGGGAACGGGAACACTACGGACATTTGGAGTCACAACTGGCTACAAGAGGGGTATAAACCAGCGCTACTATTAAGTTGGTAGTAGTAGTGCGGGTTTTTACCCCTCGCTACTACTAAGTACAAGGTAGGTTAACAGCCCTCAAGTCCCCGTATATCCTCCCCGAATCCCTACTCTCTCCTGTCACTCTCCCCTCTCTCAAATTCATTTCTCCCATCCCCTCCCCTCACGCATTGGCGCCCCTACCCAACGTCGTCCCATCTCTTGCTGCTACAATGCAAGATGGCCTTGGTTGCCAAACAGATTTCTCTTCCTGCTAAACAGATTGCACTATGGCCATGAGAGATGCATTTATTTATTTAATACTCACGTATTGTATTCTCTCTCTTGTTGTGCTTTATTACTTCTTACACTACAATAGCACGGCTTGTTCCAAATTTGAGTCGCCAACACTAACGCTGCACAGGAGCAGGTACTGAACTAGCAATTGTGGCATTTACAAGATCAGAAAAATATCGTGCAAACAGGACGCATAAAGTGGATGGTTGTCTGTTCCGAAGTCTCAGGGCTTACCCGAAACGAAATGCAGGGCCGCGCGACGCTCTCGGAGGGCGCAAGCGTGCGGGAGGGCGGCGACGGGTTGGAAGCCGCGATTGTTGGGGACGCCGGCCGCACGGCGCCGGATCAAAGCTAGCTTGGGTTGGAGAGGGAGTGTATTCAGTTGCCTTTGGGGATGCAGCCTAGATCTCGCTGGGGAGAGGAGACGGGGTGGCCGGCCGGTGGCATTCGTCCAAATCTACCAGGGAGAGGGCCTCGGCCATGCGCCTTTAGGAGCACAGGAGGGGAAGGTTCGCCGCGGCAGCAGAGGAGAGGAGACGCCGGAGTTTCGGGTAGCCGCGGGAGCATGGGCGGGCCGCCATGGGTGAGGGTTTAAGGGGAGGAGCGGCGAGGAAGAAGACAAGGGGGTTGGGGCAAAAAGGATCGAATAATGGAAAGGCTAATTGTTTTTTTTAGAGTAATGAAAAAGGCGAAAGCGCTCTGTCCCCCACGGGCCCGCAGCCGAAAGATTCCGAGTCTTGGGCCAATGGAACTGGGAAACATGGGCCAACAACAACAGCCCATGATACTAGTGTTAACGCCGAGCGGCCCGTCACAGGGATTAAAAGCACACGCGTGGTGGCTGATTGGGGAGCTCCTATACGCCGCATTCTGCGGCAGGATGACCCGATTTCGCACAGGCAGCTCTCTGCCTGGGCCGGCCCACTGACCGTGCTTCTGCTGTTTTTCTACCAGGCGGCAAAAAAGAATCGAGAGTAACAGAATTTAGCCAACAAACCAATATCAGCTTCTTGTCGTAAAAGGCGCAGAATAATATAACAATATATAACGGAGGTTGAAACTTGGATTTCAATTTTTTTATTCAAAATTAGGAACAGTTTTGTAATGCCGCAATTATTTCAAATTCCAGCCTTTTCTCGAAAAAATGTTCCCAAATTTGTTTGTTTCCTTTTCACATTTTTTCAAATTCTGGAACAGTTTTCAAATTCCGTAACATTTTTTCAAATTCCGGAACATTTTAACAAATTCCGGAACATTTTTCTTGAACAATTTTAAATTCCGGAACATTTCTTAAATTCTGGGACATTTTTTCAAAATCCGGAACATTTTTACAAATTTCGGAACATTTTTTCCAAATCTTGAACATTTTTTAAAATTCCGGAACATTTTTTCAAATTCTGATTTTTTTTTTCAAATTCGAGAACATTGTTTCAAAATCTTGAACAGTTTTAAATTCCGGAACATTTTTTCAGATTTCGGAACATTTTTTCAAAATCCGGAACATTTTCACAAATTCTGGAACATTTTTCCAAATTCTGGAACATTTTTTCAAATTCCAAATCATTTTTACAAATTCGGGACATTTTTTCAAAATCTTGAACATTTTTTCAAATTCCGGAACATTTTTTCAAATTCCAGAACATTTTTTAAAAATTCAGAACAATTTTCAAACAAAAATAGAAAAAAAGAAACAAAAACAGAAAAATAAAAAAAAAATGGTTCGGGGAACCTTCTAGAAGTTTCCCAAAACCAGAAAAAACGGGTGGAAACCTCTAGAAGGTTCCCAAAACCGGAATCGTGAAAGTTTGAACGGGCCGGCCCAAACCCAGTCGCTCGCTCGCACCCCGTGTGCGAAGCGGTGACTATTTTCCGCAGCGAGCGGCGAATAGGAAATTCCGGTTGATTAGCCACGGGAGAGAATGGCGAGAAACTCGAGTCTTGCAACACTTCGCAGGGTATTTGAGAGAATGATCCAATATTTTTATATCTATTTCTAATCGTAGTTAGAGGGCTTTTCGTGCATCCTCAAATTCAGTTCTCAATCATCCGCGCTCAATGGGGTCAAGGTGGCTCCGAGTGCCCGATCGGTTAATCACCTCCTATTTGCGGATGATAGCCTGCCGCTGTTCAAAGCTAGTAATGAGGGAACCATGGAGGTATCAAACCTGTTGGAAACATACTGCAATGCATCAGGGCAAAGAATGAATCTCATGAAGCCATCTATTTTCTCTAGCAAGGGATGCCCGCAGGAGTTGAGAGACAGTATCAAAGGGACTCTTAACTTCCATAATGAGTCAGTAAGCGAACGGTATTTGGGCATGCCAACTGACGTGGGTCAATCCAAGATAGACACATTCAAGTGCTTAAGGGACAGGGTTTGGGAGAAAATCAAGGGTTGGATGGAGAAGCTTTTATCAGTCGCAAGCAAAGAAGTTTTAATCAAAGAGTGGCCTAGGCGCTGTCAGTGTACTCCATGGCTTGTTTTAGACCGTCAAGAGGACTTTGTGACAACATAACATCTATAATCCGGCATTTCTCGTGAAGGAGCAAGGCGGGGAAGCGGAAACCTAGCTAGGTGGCATGGGATGTGATGAAATTGCCGAAACATCTGGGCGGCCTAGGGTTCCGTGACATGGAAATCTTCAACCTTGCTCTACTTGCACAACAGGCCTGGCGAGTCTTAAGTAAGCCGACGTCGTTGAGCTCGCGCATCCTGAAAGCCGCCTACTTCCCTGATGCAGGTTTCCTGGATGCTGAGCTTGGAAGTCGGTCGTCACAAATCTGGAGGGCCATTCTCGACGGATGAGATATGCTAAAGCAAGGAATCATCCGCAGAGTTGGGAACGGGAACACTACGGACATTTGGAGTCACAACTGGCTACAAGAGGGGTATAAACCAGCGCTACTATTAAGTTGGTAGTAGTAGTGCGGGTTTTTACCCCTCGCTACTACTAAGTACAAGGTAGGTTAACAGCCCTCAAGTCCCCGTATATCCTCCCCGAATCCCTACTCTCTCCTGTCACTCTCCCCTCTCTCAAATTCATTTCTCCCATCCCCTCCCCTCACGCATTGGCGCCCCTACCCAACGTCGTCCCATCTCTTGCTGCTACAATGCAAGATGGCCTTGGTTGCCAAACAGATTTCTCTTCCTGCTAAACAGATTGCACTATGGCCATGAGAGATGCATTTATTTATTTAATACTCACGTATTGTATTCTCTCTCTTGTTGTGCTTTATTACTTCTTACACTACAATAGCACGGCTTGTTCCAAATTTGAGTCGCCAACACTAACGCTGCACAGGAGCAGGTACTGAACTAGCAATTGTGGCATTTACAAGATCAGAAAAATATCGTGCAAACAGGACGCATAAAGTGGATGGTTGTCTGTTCCGAAGTCTCAGGGCTTACCCGAAACGAAATGCAGGGCCGCGCGACGCTCTCGGAGGGCGCAAGCGTGCGGGAGGGCTGCGACGGGTTGGAAGCCGCGATTGTTGGGGACGCCGGCCGCACGGCGCCGGATCAAAGCTAGCTTGGGTTGGAGAGGGAGTGTATTCAGTTGCCTTTGGGGATGCAGCCTAGATCTCGCTGGGGAGAGGAGACGGGGTGGCCGGCCGGTGGCATTCGTCCAAATCTACCAGGGAGAGGGCCTCGGCCATGCGCCTTTAGGAGCACAGGAGGGGAAGGTTCGCCGCGGCAGCAGAGGAGAGGAGACGCCGGAGTTTCGGGTAGCCGCGGGAGCATGGGCGGGCCGCCATGGGTGAGGGTTTAAGGGGAGGAGCGGCGAGGAAGAAGACAAGGGGGTTGGGGCAAAAAGGATCGAATAATGGAAAGGCTAATTGTTTTTTTTAGAGTAATGAAAAAGGCGAAAGCGCTCTGTCCCCCACGGGCCCGCAGCCGAAAGATTCCGAGTCTTTGGCCAATGGAACTGGGAAACATGGGCCAACAACAACAGCCCATGATACTAGTGTTAACGCCGAGCGGCCCGTCACAGGGAGCAAAAGCACACGCGTGGTGGCTGATTGGGGAGCTCCTATACGCCGCATTCTGCGGCAGGATGACCCGGATGACCCGGTTTCGCACAGGCAGCTCTCTGCCTGGGCCGACCCACTGACCGTGCTTTTGCTGTTTTTCTACGAGGCCGCAAAAAAGAATCGAGAGTAACAGAATTTAGCCAACAAACCAATATCAGCTTCTTGTCGTAAAAGGCGCAGAATAATATAACAATGTATAGCGGAGGTTGAAACTTGAATTTCAATTTTTTTATTCAAAATTAGGAACAGTTTTGTAATGCCACGATTATTTCAAATTCCAGCCCTTTCTCGAAAAAATGTTCCCAAATTTGTTTGTTTCCTTTTCACATTTTTTCAAATTCTGGAACAGTTTTCAAATTCCGTAGCATTTTTTCAAATTCCGGAACATTTTTCAAATTCCGGAACATTTTTTCAAATTTTGGAACATTTCAACAAATTCCGGAACATTTTTTCAAAATCTTGAACAATTTTAAATTCCGGAACATTTCTAAAATCGTGGAACATTTTTACAAATTCCGGAACATTTTTTCCAAATCTTGAACATTTTTTCAAATTCCGGAACATTTTTTCAAATTCTGATTTTTTTTTTCAAATTCGAGAACATTGTTTCAAAATCTTGAACAATTTTAAATTCCGGAACATTTTTTCACATTTCGGAACATTTTTTCAAAATCCGGAACATTTTTACAAATTCTGGAACATTTTTCCAAATTCTGGAACATTTTTCCAAATTCTGGAACATTTTTTCAAATTCAAAATCATTTTTACAAATTCCGGAACATTTTTTCAAAATCTTGAGCATTTTTTGAAATTCCGAAACATTTTTTTAATTCTGGAACATTTTTTCAAATTCCAGAACATTTTTTGAAAATTCAGAACAATTTTCAAACAAAAATAGAAAAAAAGAAACAAAAACAGAAACAAAAAAGCAGAAAAATGAAAAAAAATGGTTCGGGGAACCTTCTAGAAGTTTCCCAAAACCAGAAAAAACGGGTGGAAACCTGTAGAAGGTTCCCAAAACCGGAATCGTGAAAGTTTGAACGGGCCGGCCCAAACCCAGTCGCTCGCTCGCACCCCCTGTGCGAAGCGGTGACTATTTTCCGCAGCGAGCGGCGGATAGGAAATTCCGGTTGATTAGCCACGGGAGAGAATAGCGAGAATCTCGAGTCTTTCAACACTTCGCAAGGTATTCGAGAGAAAGATCCAATATTTTTATATCTATTTTTAATCGTAGTAGAGGGCTTTTCGTGCAACCTCAAATTCAGTTCTCAATCATCCGTGCTCAATGGGGTCAAGGTGGCTCCGAGTGCCCGATCGCTTAATCACCTCCTATTTGCGGATGATAGCCTACCGCTGTTCAAAGCTAGTAATGAGGGAACCATGGAGGTATCAAACATGTTGGAAACATACTGCAATGCATCAGGGCAAAGAATGAATCTCATGAAGCCATCTATTTTCTCTAGCAAGGGATGCCTGCAGGAGTTGAGAGACAGTATCAAAGGGACTCTTAACTTCCATAATGAGTCAGTAAGTGAACGGTATTTGGGCATGCCAACTGACGTGGGTCAATCCAAGATAGACACATTCAAGTGCTTAAGGGACAGGGTTTGGGAGAAAATCAAGGGTTGGATGGAGAAGCTTTTATCAGTCGCAAGCAAAGAAGTTTTAATCAAAGAGTGGCCTAGGCGCTGTCAGTGTACTCCATGGCTTGTTTTAGACCGTCAAGAGGACTTTGTGACAACATAACATCTATAATCCGGCATTTCTCGTGAAGGAGCAAGGCGGGGAAGCGGAAACCTAGCTAGGTGGCATGGGATGTGATGAAATTGCCGAAACATCTGGGCGGCCTAGGGTTCCGTGACATGGAAATCTTCAACCTTGCTCTACTTGCACAACAGGCCTGGAGAGTCTTAAGTAAGCCGACGTCGTTGAGCTCGCGCATCCTGAAAGCCGCAGGGCACCGAATCGAAGCTAGCTTGGGTTGGAGAGGGAGTGTATTCAGTTGCCTTTGGGGATGCAGCCTAGATCTCGCTGGGGAGAGGAGATGGGGTCGCCGGCCGGTGGCATTCGTCCAAATCTACCAGGGAGAGGGCCTCGGCCATGCGTCTTTAGGAGCACAGGAGGGGAAGGTTCACCGCGGCAGTAGAGGAGAGGAGACGCCGGAGTTTCGGGTAGCCGCGGGAGCATGGGCGGGCCGCCATGGGTGAGGGTTTAAGGGGAGGAGCGGCATGGAAGAAGACAAGGGGGTTGGGGGCAAAAGGATCGAATAATGGAAAGGCTAATTGTTTTTTTAGAGTAATAAAAAGGTGAAAGCGCTCTGTCCCCCACGGGCCCGCGGCTGAAAGATTCCGAGTCTTGGGCCAATGGAACTGGGCAAACCTGGGCCAACAACAACAACCCATGATACTAGTGTTAACGCCGAGCGGCCCGTCAGAGGGAGCAAAAGCACACGCGTGGTGGCTAATTGGCCACGGGAGAGAATGGCGAGAAACTTGAGTCTTTCAACACTTACAAGGTATTCGACACGGAGATCCAATATCCTCATATTTATTTTAATCGTGGTAGAGAGCTTCTCGTGCCTCTTCATGTTTAGTTCTCAATCATCCGTGCTCAATGGGTTCAAGGTGGCTCTGATTGCCTCGACGGTTAATCACCTCCTGTTTGCGGATGAAAGCCTCCTGGTGTTCAAAGCTAGTAATGAGGAAACCATGGCGGTATAAAACCTGTTGGAAACAGACTGCAACGCATCACGGCAAAGATGAATCTCATGAAGTCATCTATTTTCTCTAGCAAGGGATGCCCGCAACAGTTGAGAGACAATATCAAATGGAATCTTAACGTCCATAATGAGTCACTAAGCGAACGGTATTTGTGCATGCCAACTGACGTGGGTCAATCCAAGATAAACACATTCAAGTACTTGAGGGGCAGGGTTTGGGAGAAAATCATGGGTTGGATGGAGAAGCTTTTGTCGGTCGCAAGCAAATAAGTTTTAATCAAAGCAGTGGCCTAGGCGCTGCCAGTGTACTCCATGGCTTGTTTTAGACTGTCAAGGGGACTTTGTGACAACATAACATCTATAATCCGGCAGTTTCGTGAAGGAGCAAGGCGGGGAAGCAAAAACCTAGCTGGGTGGCATGGGATGTGATGACATTGCCGAAACATCTGGGCGGCCCAGGGTTCCGTGACATGGAAATATTCAACCTTGCTCTACTTGCACGACAGGCCTGGAGAGTCTTAAGTGAGCCGACGTCGTTGAGCTCGCGCATCCTGAAAGCCGCCTACTTCCCTGATGCAGATCTCCTGGATGCTGAGCTTGGAAGTCGGTCGTCTCAAATCTGGAGGGCCATTCTCGACGGATGAGATATGATGAAGCAAGGGATCATCCGCAGATTTGGAAACGGGAACACTACGGACATTTGGAGTCACAACTAGCTACCAAGGATTGGGATGATGAGGCCTATGTCTTCACTGATTCCAAACCCACCGCGCTTAGTGTCTGGGTTGATTAACACATCAAGAGGCAGCATGGAATGAACATCTTGTACGCGAGGTATTCTTGCCAATTGATGCTGAGTCGATTCTTTCCATTCCATTATGGATAAGAAATATTGAGGACTTCTCGGCTTGGGGCGATGAGAAACGGGGAACTTTTTCAATGAAGTCTGTCTACCGAATAATCTTGCAAACCAAAATTACAAGGGAGAATTTGATTGATAAGCATGAAAGTGCATCACGCAATGGCCAGCAAAGCAATGAATGGACCCAGATATGGGGTGTTGATGTTCCTTTCAAGGTTAAACTGTTTTTGTGGATGCTCGTGCGTAGCTCTATTCCCACCTCGGACCTGCTCCAACATAGGAACATGTCCACCTCGGATGCTTGTCGGTTGTCCGGCGCAAGGGATTCTTGGAGGCATGCCCTGATAAATTGTTTGATGGCAAGAAGTGCCTGAGCATTGGCACATGTCACTACTAGGAAAAAGCTTATAGATAGACGCTTACTAGTAGCGCGTTATTTCTACCCCTCGCTACTGGTACTTACTAGTAGCGTGGGTTTTTATCCCTCGTTACTACTAAGTTGATATTAGTAGCACGGGTTTTTAACCCTCGCTACTACTAAGTGGTCTCAACCGTGCCCCCGGGACATGCAATAGTAGTAGCGTGGGGTATAAATCAGCGCTACTACTAAGTTGATAATAGTGGCGCGGGTTTTTACCCCTCGCTACTACTAAGTGGTCTCAACCGTGCCCCCGGGACATGCAATAATAGTAGCGCGGGGTATAAATCAGCGCTACTACTAAGGCCCTGTTTGTAACCACAATAGATTATGATAATCTGGATTATGAAGATAGATTATATAATCTCGTTTATAAAAATAATCTAGGTGGGCATGTTTGGAGGCCATATTATATAAACTATAATCCAGGTTTTACATTGCACAATGACTTGTCTGCCCTTTGTTTTTTTAAAGAGGAGGGTGGCAGTGGTAGGAATCTAATTATCTCCAATTTTACAAGGGTAATGGGTCATTAGTAATCCATAATCTGATTTTAGCTTGCATAGAGTAGATTGTGAGTTTTTAATAATCTGTCCATCTAGTTTTTATAATCTACACCATAATCTCACCTGTTTGGAGATGTTGAAAATCCGCCCACGGGATCGATCACATCACAACACGATCAACACAAACACACGAACGCATCAACTCAAAATTAGCCAGAGGCACGTGTCGTGCCTCGTAGTTTTCCCTTTATTGCTTTTCTCAATATCTCACATTACAAATCTTACAGCCTTGATGTGTATATATACAAACAACCACGACCCTCGTGAACCAAGTCCTACATGGACAAGCTACCTGGTCAAATAGAACTCACGCTGACATAAGGAAACACTAAACCGATTTATCTAGGCGGCTGCTACGGATCAGGCGGATGATTTCGCCAGGAAATCATCCGCCTAGCGAGCCGTTAGATTTGGCGTTAGGGGACGTACGATCTGTCGCTGCATCCGAAGCTGCAGGTGTTGTCCATGGCAACATCAAGCATCGGCAAAAGCTTCATAGCAACCCCAGCAGCGAGACGAAGCTGCAATGGAGCACCGACGCCGCAGGCGAAGCTTCATTGACGCCCCGACGAAGCTTCGTTGCAGCTTCGACAAAGCTTCATTGATGCCCCGGCGAAGCTTCGTTGCAGCATTGCCTGCAGATCTGTGGAGGGCCATGGCAATTGCTCGTATCCCCTCCTCCTCCAACGCAGCTCCACCATCAACATGGCAACAACCTCGCCGCGCATCGCCTGCTGCAAGGCAGCTCCGCCGTCGGCCATGACAGCACCGTCCTCCCAACCTAGCCTATAGCAGCACCAGGTGACCGACAACTGGAATTGCATCAAAGCACCATCCCTTGTGAAGCCGGCTTGCAGCGGCAACAGCGGCGGTGGTCTATGATGGCAGGCACTGGCACTTGTGTGTGATGCGGTGTGCTCAAGGAAGAAGAAAGGAAGGAAAAAGATTGAGCGGTCCAGCTTGTGGGGGAAGAGATAAGGGACAGGATGAGCGAGCAAACAGGGACGCGTAGCGGGCGTCGGCCGCGGCTTACGCGAGTGAAAAATCAGTCGGTTGTTTTTAAGCGTTTTCCATTTATCTATGTCGGCTGCTACAAATCTGTCGACTCATTTGTACCAGACGTAAGCCCCCTGGAGAGCCGTCCCATGCGCCGAGCCCCCACCATCGGATTCAGTCCGGACAATGTCCCACCTGAGCAGTCGCGCGCCGACACACCTCGCAGCATTTTGTGTGTTGCATTGAAACGTACCGGGCAGACACAACCCCACCTGAATCCCCGCGGATCGCGGGCGGCGACGCGGTGCCCTGCGGCGGCAACGCCCTCCCCACCCACCCTCCTGCCCCGCCACCCTCTGCCGCCGTTCCACCGGCGACCTGCGAAAGATCTAAGGCCGTTCTACCGCCGTTGCACCCCCCACACCCCACCGGCGACCTGCGGTAGATCTCGCTCGCCTGCAGCTAATCGCAGTACCACAGCCGCCAAAACGAATCCGCCCTCCCAAAACTACTGTTTGGGCCACCATGGTGCAACACATCTACAGAGACATGGCTGCTTCAACTTTTGCTCGAAGCTCAGATGGATCGAGCTACCTAAATCCAGTTGTGTTCTTCCCAGAAAATCAGACATATGGTTCCGCAACACATGTGGTGAGTTCCTCTGTAAAAAAACACCTTGTGTTGCAATGTTACTATGCTGAAAAAACACATGCTGTCAAAATATGAAAGCAATGCTTGTGATTCTATGTTTTTTTTAGTTGAACATGGTAATCTTTGCCGGGTAATCAGTATGGTTGCTGTAAAAATACAGTTTACACAGCAACATGATAAGTAAAATCTCTATGCCTCTACCAGTGGGTGGACTAAATTTCTGTCTTGAGATGTACATGATGCTTAAAATACATGAATAAGTAAAAATGCTCTCACCGCCACATGTCAAAAGCTCTTAAAATCGTTGAGGCATACACTAGTAATTTCATTTCCACCCATAGTTTTTCATGAGCTCTACTTTCTTCACTTCTTTCATCTTTATTGGGGGGAAAATGTGGTTCTGAGTCATTCTTTCAGTTTATTTTGCTCACATCTCTGCTGGAACTGTGAAACCATATTTGTTCTTGTTTTTGTTGCACTAGCCAGTGATGTAACTGTGAATTCTACTAACCACTGTAACATTTGAGTTACCTGGAACCTCCTTGACATTTAGACATGAGTCTGTATCCAGCTACATTTCTGTTTGTTTGTTTTCCTGAAACATCTGTTGTTGCTTGGCTGATGATGTCTTACAAGTAAAATATCTGACACACTTGTCTTGTAAAAAATGTATATTGCCTGAGTGGCTGCAATATCAGTCAATGGTAGTAGTTGCAATGCCACTATGATTAAAAAAAACTCGTGCTGCCAAAATCAGTATGGTTGCTGCGCAAAAAATGTTGTATCCTTGTCCAGCAATGTTCAGAAAAAAATGTGTGTTCAAAAATTAGTAATGCAGTAAACTTTTGTGAACTCGTAATGTGTATCATTGCCCTGATAAGAAAAAATGTTGTTGTGAACTGCTCTGAAGAAATGTTAAATCCTTGTCCTGCAAAAAAATCTTTTAGAACAATTATTGTGCTGCAAAAATTCATGCATGCTTGGGCGATCTATTGAGGTTAAATAGTATTGATGTATGGATGTACTTTTGATGTATTTTTTGTAGGATGCTCGTGATGGAACAGAAGCTCAACATAGCTATGCGGCTCATGCTGGACTCAACTCGACTGCTATAATGTATAACTGTGATGATGAGGAAGAAGAAATTTCATCGCAGCCACTATTGCCATTTGTTGGCATGCAATTTGATACTGTCGAAGATGCTAGAATATTCTACAATGAATATGCCTTCAAGACTGGATTTGGAATACACATAGGTGCTTCTCGAAACAGCCAAAAGAAAGGTCCTACGACACTTATCAAGAGGGGTTTTGAGTGTATCCACACAGGCAAGCCAGGTAGCAAAGCTGATAGTAGCACTACTTCAGAGGGTCTATCAAATGGTGCAGCCTCGTCTAGCAAAGATCGTTGGTTCGAAATGGATGTTATGAACAAACGTCAAGAGAATAGGTTGCTGCGACATGATTGCAAAGCTAAGATGATAGTTGGAATCAGGGGAACAAGTGGCTTTTATCACATTTTTTTGCTGAGCACACACACCCCCTGATGCCACAGCCAGAGCTTGTGTGCTTTTACTTCCCCAGGTTGTACAATAGCACTATTTTCTGGACCCAAGTTCGAAAGGATTAGGGCACTGGATTGAAGAATATCTCAGTCCGATAGAAACTTAGGTTGGGCTGGCGGTACGATATTATCGCTGACACCGCAACATTCCGGAAGAAGATATGGATCTCATAATGACAATCCATGATGTAAACTTCTCAACTTCATCATGCATGAGGATGTTCTCAAGGGTGCGCGGCGGAGACCGTAGGATACTACCATATGTGAAGAGGGATGTTTCAAATGTCCGGTCAAAGCTGCGCCAAAACCTAAACCTCCGAGACATGGATTTGACAGTTGAGTATTTTAAGAGGTGGGTAGCTGAGAATCCTTAGTTCTACTATGAAAAATTTGTTGATGAGGATACCAACTCGGTTACAGGGCTCTTTTGGGTGGATGGCAGGACAAGGGCATTGTACCCTAAGTACAAAGACTGTATTTTCTTTGATACAACATTTTGTACAAATAGATACAACATGCCATTTGCTCCGATTGTTGGGGTGAACAACCATTTGCAAATGGTGTTGCCCGGTTGTGCGTTGCTACCAAATGAACAGATTGAAACTTTCAAGTGGGTCTTCGAGAACATTCTGCCTGCAATGAACAATGAACACCCATTGAACATTATGACAGACCAGGACAAGGCCATGGAAACTGCCATATCACAAGTCTTCCCCAACACGGTGCACAGATGCTGCAAATGGCATGTCCAGAGAAAAGCTTGTGAGAAGCTTGGCAGGATAATGAGCAGAGATGAGTTTTTTGAGAATGCTTTCTACAGGTGCATCAATGATTCTGATACGGTTGATGAATTTGAGGAGAACTGGCAGCATATGATACATTGCTTCTAATTAGTTGAGAATAGACATCTTTGCAACATGTGGCGCACCTGTCACACATGGGTCCCAGCGTTCTTTAGGAAGTGCTTCTTCCCCTTCACAAGCACTACTGGGAGGTCAGAGGGGCTAAACTCCTACTTCAAGACATGTGTGAACCCTCAAGACGCGGTGTGGAGGTTCGTGCAACAATATGAGATGCTACAGGAGACTATGCTAGACCGTGAGGACAATCAAGCATTCATTGGTGCAGCAACCACAACCCCTCTTTACTCTAGGTACAAGATTGAACGTCAGGCAGTTGGTTTCTACACTCGAAGCGTGTTTTCCAAGTTTCAAGCAGAAGTGGCTGCATCAACAGGCTTTGTTCTAAACCAAGTTCCTTCTGTTGACATTAGAGGTGTGAAATTTGAGCTCTTTCCAAATTACTATGAAGACCCCAAGATATTTACAGTAAATGTTGAGATGGAACAAGAGACATTTGAGTGCAACTGCATTTTTTTTAAATGAATGGCATCATATGTGCGCATATCATTAGAGTCATGGTCCACCTCAATGTCCAAGCTATACCACAACGCTACTTGCTAGAACGTTGGTCGGAACAAGCAACTACACCAACCGGCAATAGTGCTCATCTACTGGATTTTGCGCTCCCTTCAAACAATACACTCAAGTACAACTCATTGTGCATGAAGTTCACATGGTTGGCCTCTCAAGCTTGTAGCAATGATGATGCCTACAAAATACTAAATGATGCAGCTCATAACCTTGATCCCATTATTGCTGCAGCAAAAAAAAGGGAGATTGCAAGAACAGCGGGAATCACAGCAGGAGCAACAGACCCCACAACAAAACACGACACAACATGAGCAGCAGCAAACAACAATGCAGCAGCAACACGTGCCGCGTTAGCCAAAGAAGCAGCAGCTAAAACAGCCAAAAACCACAATTCAACAACCAGAAGCACCAAACCCTCCGGTTGAACAAGATAACGGGGAGAGTGTCATGCTTCAAAACCCAAAGCGTGTCCCGAAGAAAGGTCGACCATCGGAAAAATCAAGGAGGAAGACTTTGCTTGAGCAAAGAGAGGATGCAGCTAAGAAGAAGGCAAAAACAGAGGAGAAGAAGAAATAAGTAAGACCCAGAGGAAAACCTGGACCAAAGAAGAAAAAAGACATATGCTCATACTGCAAAGAAGATGGTCACAGCGCCCAAGTGTGCGGGCAGTTGAAACTTGCGATGGCTGTCAAGAAATGCAACTATTGCACCGAGGATGGTCATGCAACAAATACATGTCCCTACCTGAGGGATGCAATATTAGTGGATGCAAATGTCGCTAGAGCAACAGAACTTAGGCTTTGAGAAAAAAAGGACACGAAGAGCTGATTCGCTTGCTGCATACAAAAAAATCAAAATGTAGGGGGTGCTATGTCACTGTAAAATTCTCTTTCCTAGTTTTTGGTGACATGAGAAAGTCTCCTCCAGAAAAATGTAAAGTGAAGGTGTTTATTTAGTATAAATATACAATTGTTACATTTGTGCTTATTTCTTCAAATATTTTTTTTCAGTCTCTACATGTGTGTGTTGGACAAAACTTGTGATGTTTGATCCTGTTTCACAGCTTCCTTACAATTATGCTCCATCTTTTAGATAAAAAAGCCAACTAAAAAACATCTATGCAGCATCTTGCATTTTTAGGATATATAAAACATCTTGTGGTGATAAGCATTGATCAAACAGAAACTAAGAATGTAGGGATGTCTCCTGAGAGCATTTGAAAAAGATTTTTTTTTGCAAAAACGGTTCATTCATCTTCATCACAGAAAAAAATGAGTCCCAACAAAACTGTACATAAACTGCAATTATCGTATATTGATCACACAGAAAAAAGGAGTTGCATTCATCTTCAACAAAAAAGGGGAAAAAGGGACAAATAGATACATGCGAGGGGACTGATAACAATTTCATTTCAATACACTGTATTAATATCCCAACAAAAGTACCTCCACAAACATTCATTGAACACTATCGATGCGTCAAAAGTACCTCCAACACGGAGTTGCAACAATCCCACACACTTACAAAAAAGAAAGGTTACATCTTGGTTACATGAAAGACACTGTATTAACATCTTGGTTACATCCAAAAAATCACACAATTTAGCCACCAGCAGGGGAACCCAGTTCCATCTCCACCATTTGTCTTTAATCAATCTTCCAGCAGCTTCCTCAGCTGCTCTGCAGGGTCCAAATTATTGCTGGGATGCTTAAAAAGATTTGCTGCAATTCGTTTTCGGAGGTTGGAGATGTAAGACTGACAACACAAACAACAAGAAGATAAAAAAAGGTTAGATGGATATAAAAGGGGCGTTAGAAATAGTACAAACATGTAAAACAACTAGTAGAAAACATGTTTCATTTACTAAACTGAACAAAAATCATGCACACCATTTTTAGGCGCAAAAAATCATAAAACTATAAGAGGCAGGTATATTACAGTACCTCATCAAAATGCATCATGACAACACCATTGTAGTTTTCCAAGTATAGAATTGCATAGAAGCCACAATTATAACTGAAAAAATATTAGAAAAGAAGATATAAGTATTTTTAGAATAAAATTCATGCCCAGCATTTTCAAAATACATCCATCCTTGTTGCACACAAAAGGAAAAGTTTAAGCACAGGTATGAGGAATCAGTTGCATCACACCAAAAAAATAGGCTAACCCAGGCCCCTGACCACACTCACACCATTCTTAACAAAATGGAAAGGAAAAACTTATGTATCAAAACCAGCATGCTTTCATTGTCATAGTGTCATCCTCTCATAGAAAAGGAAGTGCAACAAAACACAACCGGCATGCTTTTCATTGTCATAGCGTCAAAAACTTGATGGATTGTATAAAATTAATACAAATGTAAGGGGACAACATAAGTAGTTTCTTATTCTGATAAAATACCATGCCAGGTGTGAAAACCGGCAGCAGCTATGCTAGTCATCATAAGCCCAAGTCATCATAAACATAAGTAGTTTCATCTTGCATCATACTTCCTGATATAAATCCTACATCCATATAGGGTAGAAAAACCATGAATCTAAACAAGTACAAGCCTACAAGTACAAAAGCCTTACTGTGTTCCTTGTGCTGGGTAATCTGGGGTGACAAGCTCAAAGCTATTGAGATCAAACTTGAACGCGGATTCGCAGTTTGCTACCTTCTTTATGTTGGTGATCTGATTGGATGCAACATAAAACAATAGTTTTAAAAAAGGGTATTCTGGTGTGTGAATCATACTGATATTGAAACAAAAAGTGATCATACAAAAATAAATATACTAGGTTGATTACTCTCAGAAAAGACAGGTAATAAACTTCATTACCACATTGTTGGTTGCGTTCGTGAGCAATGTAACATCCTCGGAATTCTTGATAGAGTCGAAGACATTGAATTGTTTATGCATCAAGTTAGCAACAACTACAGCCCAATGTCTGTTCTGGACGACAACAATGAAAAGTTGCGATGGAACAAAAACCGAGTACAAGTATAAAAAACAGGCTTGATATAAAAAAAGATACACACAACATATGGTGCAAGATGAGAACTTACTAGATCAGATTTTGTAATCTGGTTATTTTCGCAAGCTCTTCGGAACTCTCTTTCGCAACTTTTTGGATTGAACAAGCGAGGATCCACTGCCAATTGAGACTGAGAAACAAGAAAGAATTGGATACTCATTACCACTAACTTCTCTATTGTGTGCAAAAACAAGTGAAGAAAAAAGAAAAAAGCAAATATGTGGGAAACACTAACACCCATGAAGACAGAGAATGCAAACTTCTTTGGCTTCTTCGTGTTGTACATTTGCTCCAGGTTGAATGTTTTTAGATAGAGTGTCATTATATCGGAGTCAATCTCGGCTCATGGCTTCAAGGAAGCATGGAAGTTCTCAAGTGATGTGTGAAAACCCTCTATTTCAATGAAATCAGGACTGCAAAAAAATTAAAAAGATAATAGCACAGAAAACAGATGGAAAACAAAAGGAAAATTTTACTACTTTTGACAACCCAACGACCACACCATATGTTGCAATGAAAAATGAAAAAACATATAAGCGATGAAAAGGAGACTCACATCGGTTTGCCGTGTTTTGTTTTTGGTATCTTGTACCTGCTCAAAACGTACTGCTGGTACAATGCATCATATTTTGTCTCAATCTTGATCTTCTCATCCTTTGAGCATTAACAGAGGGCTGGGCTGTTCTCTTCTTTACTGTCTTCTTCACATGTTTGACTCGCGCGCTGCTGTCACTAACAATCTTCGCAAGGCGATCATGCAACTCTGGAGAAACTTGTTGCACTGGCACAAGGAATAAAAAAAATATGAAGAGAGAAAAAACATAAGTAACTCCGAATAAACTACTTGATACATGGTATTCAAAATAAAAAAGCTTCAAGCAGAAATATATGGCCAAAATAAAGGGACAAACCTGGAGCTACAAGTGGATCTGCAAATGCAATTGGAGATGCTTGTCTTGGTATGTTAGTGGGCCTTGGCAGCTTTGGTTCAGTGTCAAAACAAGGACCATCTACATCGTTTTGCACTGGAAGCTTTGTGCTGTTGCCCTGCGTTGCACGCTTTGGGGTTTTGTCATATGTAGGTCCTGCTGAAGCATGGATGGGAGTTTCAATTCCATTATTTTCTTCCTTGTACTTCCTTGCCGTGTTATCATCCATATTGAGCCATTAGAAATCTTCAGTTCCCTCTTTGAACAGGCTCATTGATGGACCATCATCAAACTCCAAAGCAATTCCTTGCAACGTAGCCATCGTGCCCTGTGACAGAATAACATTCTGACCCTGATCAGCAACATCTGGATCTTACAAATCACCCCACCCCCGACTTCAGCACCTACTGACTTCTCACGTTCTCCAAGAACAGGTCCTTGCTGCACATCTTCAGTCCCTGGAAAACAGCAACTCTGCATTTTCTCCAAACCAATGTCCAGTTGTGCTTCATTCTGCTTGGTGTTGCTACAACATGCAACTTCCTTGTCTGCTTATTCTGCTTGGTGTTGCTACAACCTGCAACTTCCTTGTCTGCATCCACTTCTTGTGGTGCAGGACTCTTGTGAGCTTCAGGGCTAGTGTGGATGGGAGCCCTGGTATGACCTGCGTCTGCTGCATTGCCGGTTGGGGCATGAAATGTAACGTCTCCGGGCTTATGATGATGATGATTGCTGCTTGTTGCATTGGCATTAGCTTCAACCAAAATAGATGCCAAACACTTACAGAACATTCCTTCCAGAACCTGGACAAATGATTTCAAAACCTTCTTAACTTCTGTTGCATGGAGCTTCTTGTGCTTTTCGTATATTGGTATCATGTGCCTTGGAATCTGTTTCAAAAGATAAGAACAAAAATGAAAATAGAGGAACAAAATTAGATTGCCCTCAAACAATGAAAAGCAGGCACACACACAACAAAAAAAGAATAAACAAAAAATAAAGCATTGCAACAACCATTTTGCTGAAAAAAAATGATGAGAAGCTCATGAAAAAAGTGCTTACCTCCATTTCTTCACTTGAAGGCAGTGGATGCAGCCACTCATCTAGAGAGCCACAGACATCACCACCGACCTCACATCCATCAAAGGCTGGGTTGCTTGGTATATCATGTGTTGGTGCATCTGTCCGAACAAACTTGTTGTTCTGATGTTGAGCTTCACTGCAGCTGTCTAGCCGTACATACGGCATCTCCGCCAAACGCCGAAGCTGTGAAAACCAATGCATAAAGGATAAAAGAGTTAAAACCACAACCAAACAAAAAAAAGGATTGGAAAAAATGAAAAAAATAAAAGGATAATGTGCTCTTACATTTCGTTTTCCAAAATCAATCTTATCTAGGCTTAGCTTATTCCTATCAATTTCTTGTATCAACTTAAAGTCGTCATTGCAAACGAAGCAAGACCTTGGGAGAGAGTAGTCAATTCTATGCTCACAAGCCAGCAAACGAGGCACCTCGACAAAGTCCATGTAAATAATCTAAAAACAAGACATAACAATAACATTGTGAGACAACCTGTCATAGATGGATGTTGCAGCGCAAAAAAAAATTGAAACAAAAAAATTGACACACACAAGCTCATGGGCCATACCGTAAACATTGGTAGACAGCCACCAATCCAGAAGGCAGTTTTCCCTTCATTCCTCTTCTTTTGATACTTCTTGACCTCATTCAACGCAACAGCCAAGAAATGCTCATCCCAAGCAAACTCATTGATACTGTCCATGTCAACCAAGCTCGCAAGATACTCTAAAGGAACCATGTTGCCAGTACGTGGAGAAAGCACAAGAGCAATACACAACAGTACCCATGCCCTCTTTATAGTAACAACATCAAGAACATCTGCAACTTCAAGCACTTTGATAGTGCACCTTGTTGGGGCCCTCGACCCAACTCGATATGGTTCACGCAACACATGTGGTTCATTCCTCCTCAACAACTCAACTGTCCTTGACCCAGAAGTTACATTGAAAATTTTCCGCACCATGTGTTTTGTGAACAAAATGGACTTCTGTCTGTGACTGCAGCAAGTAGAGTAAACAACTGAGCCTATAAGAAACAAAACCTTATAGCAAGGAAGTGGTGGGAAAAAATATTATTCAAGAGCAATATGCTTGAAAAATGCATACCTAAACAATGACTTCTCTGGATCAATTTTCATGACTACCCAATCCAGCAGATCAGTGGGTACAGAAAAAGAGTTGATGTTCACGAGGGAACCAAAACTGCATAGGCGTATAACATCCTTCTTCTTTTTGGGCAGACGATCCGCAATCTGTCGCAAGCGGGTGGCTGAGAAACGCGTTGAAAAAGACCCATTAGCAGCCGGACATTCTTCATCATCCATTCTGCAAAAAACACAAAAAGACGCATTGATCAACATGTTCGAAAAATATACTCTGAGTCTGACTAAGAAGCCAAGCACATTACACCCCATCCAAAAAGGCAGATATAATGCACCACAAAAACAAATTAAAGATGATCTAATCCTATACTAGGCCGCTGCTGTGTATGGACCCATAAATATAATCTCTGTGAAATGCTAGAGGGAATAGGTTGGTTTAGTCAGTGAAATCTGTTCTGGAGTGTGCAGAAATGTTCATACTAGTCTGATTTGTTGGTTTGTATTTGCATGTACGAGTTCAGTTCGGCAGGGGAATGTTCAGGTGTCATGTGGGCTTGTTGTTCAAATTGGTATGTTTCTAGATTATCCCCCCCACCCAGCAGAGATTTATACAGTTAGGCTGTCATTTTAATTTGATATTATTTATATCACTTCTTTGTTCTACGGAATGGGTCAGAATAGGATGCTGCTGCATTAACTTACTCTTTGTTGTGAAGATAAGCGCATAAAGCTTTCGACACGTATAAAAAGGAATTTCAAAGTTTCATCCTGTTTCCTTCTACAGTACATTATTTGTTAGAGCTGTTCTCTTATGTTCCACCCTCGTCATAATTGTTTTTAGTCCAGCGCCTGCAGAGCCTCGAGGTTGCCCAAGTTGTGAGCTGTGGTACCCGATGGAGGATCTCCCGGAGCCACTGCTTGCAAATATCATCAAGAGGATTACCATGTCGAGTGATCTCAATTATCTTTGCCTTGTGTCAAAGAGGCTGTGCACCACCGAGGCGGAGCATAGGGGTGCTATCCGTGTTGGCTGTGGTGTTGACCCTACAGTGGAAGCCTTGACATCATTGTTCTCCCGGTTCTCCAATTTGTGGAAGGTGGAGATCAGTTACTCTGGTTGGACACCCAATCATGGGGACCAGGTGAACAACCAAGCCATCCTTCCCAGTCGAAGGGCGGTGGCCGCACCCAGCTGAACGTCGCATCCGCGACGGAGAAATACAACACCGCAACTGCTGGCCTCATGGCGAAATGAAAAATTGAGTGGTTGAGCAAGTGCAGCAACCCGTCGGCGAACACCGGCGCTAGATTGTGGCACACGGCCGTGGAAAGGGCAGACCCGACGATCCCAAACAGCAACTCCTCCCCCTACCACCCCAACCTACACCTACCCAAGGTCCTCCACCGTCATTCCCTCTAGAAATGGGCCTAGAAATGCTCGGATTCCTACCGCGCACATACCGGATCTAGAGAAAAACTAGACTAACCTTGGATCTGCTTCGTCGTCGGCCATGGAGTGCGAAGAAGATGCCCGAGTAGCCGCTCCCTCTCTGCCCACCGGCGCCACTGGTGCCTTGCCCAGCTGTCGTGCAACTCCTCCCCCTACCACCCCCAACCTACACCTACCCAAGGTCCTCCACCGTCATTCCCTCTAGAATTGGCCTAGAAATGCTCCGATTCCTACCGCGCACATACCGGATCCAGAGAAAACTAGACTAACCTCGGATCTGCTTCGTCGTCGGCCATGGAGTGCGAAGAAGATGCCCGAGTAGCCGCTCCCTCTCTGCCCACCGGCGCCACTAGTGCGTTGCCCAGCTGTCGCGCCGACCGTCGCATCTGCCAGTTCTGGATCGAGCGAGAGAGAGGAAGAGGAGGAGTGCAAGTTGCAACGCTCAGCGGCAAGCTGCAATGAAGCGGGTGGACTCTGGTGGACCAAAAACACCTGGTTGGTGCGGCGCGTGCTACAACCTGGTCGGAGACTCGGCGCTGTCCAGTGTCCCGGACGACGCGATTTTGAACCGTCCGATTTCGTCCGATCGGACGGCACAGGAGCCGGTTTACGGACGGGGCGAATCAGCTGGTTGATCTAGAGCGTTTTCCTTTATCAATACTTTCGTATATCACGAGTACTACTAATTATCCGGCAACCTTGATCACGCTTATACTAAGGCGACTGCTACAAATCTGTCGCCTGATTTGTACCAGTCGTAATCCCCCTAGATAGTCGTCCGATTGAATGAGCCCTCACTGTCAGATTAAATTCCCGACATGGAACAGAGGCCGCGTGGTGCTCCAATGCAGCACTGACAGCGTCCGACGAGCTCCATTGCAACTACGAAAAACTCCATTGCAGCCGGTGGAGCTTCAACACAACACCGATGCTCCGGCGAAGCTCCATTACAACTCCCGCGGAGCTTCAACGCAGCACAGGCGCGTCCGCGAAAAAGCTTCATTGCAATTCCGGCGTAGCTTCAACGCAACAAGGCATGTCCGACGAAGCTCCATTACAACTCCGACGAGTCTTCATTGCAGCCCGGCGTTGCTCCATTGCAGCTAAGGCGATGCTCCCAATAGCTTGAAGGCAACATCACCGGAGTTGCAGCGCCCACGTCGGCCCTTGTCGTTGCAAAAGCCCGTCACCGGAGTGTGAGCTTGGCACCGGGTGCTGCAAAAGCCGCCCCGCGGGCTGGTCCGACAAGGGCCGCGGTGATGAGGAGAGGCGAAGCATGGGGATGGAGGTAGAAGATGAAGTAGAAATGAATCTGGCTCTAGGAGGGGAAGAGATAAGGTTGAGAGTAAAAAAAGAAACAGGAGAGGCAACATGTGGGTGTCTTGCGTGGTGCGTGGACCACGATGCGTGGCGTGCAGAAGACCCGGCTGATTTGCGGAGGATAATAAATGCTTATTAATTTGATTTTAGTCTCTTTAATACTTGGATCCAAGCATGGGTGAGGCTAGCAAGTTTTCGGTCATTACTTTTAGTCATGAGACTAAAACATATCCAAGCACCCTCATAGGTAGATACCGTAACATGTTAAATGCTATGCTACTATGTGTCATGCATGTCAATAAATGAGATCACCTATGATACTAGTTTATGTTACTATGCACTATGAAGATAGTATCATACAATAGTAACATATGCATGATACTACTATATGTTACTCTCCACTATGAGCAGCCTTGCGGATTTGGTATCATAAACTAGTATCATGCGCATGATACTAGTATATGATACTACCCATTACAACCAGCCTAAGTAAGGCTGAAAGTTAACTATTTTTGACACGACTTGCCTTTGTGAATATAGACTCTTGAGAACTTCTCTAATGGCGTTGTTTTCTCGATGTAGTTTTGTGAATTTATTGATTAATTACTTTCTTTATAAGATATTCAGAGTCTTGGGGTGATTACCCTCTTTCCAAAACAAAAACAAAAATAAAGATATTCAGAGATAATTCATAGAAACTGAATAAAGTAACCAAAATCTTTGATTTGACTAAACTATTCTAGAGTCTTTCTACAGGGATGTGCTGAATGAGTACGCATCAAAAACCAAGAAAATAAGAGACCTTGTCTTGCGATCGATAGCCAAGCTCCTGGAGATTGACGAGGATTACTTCGTCAACCAGATATCAAACAAGGCTTCCGGGTTTGCTAGATTGTACTACTACCCTCCGTGTCCGAGACCTGACCTAGTTTTGGGCCTCACGCCTCACTCTGATGGCAACCTCCTTACCATCCTTTTTGTCGACGACGATGTTGGTGGCTTGCAAGTTCAGAGAGATGGGAAATGGTACAATGTTCCAGCCAAGCCTCACACGCTGGTGATCAACTTAGCAGACTGCCTGGAGGTAGGCACCTACACATACAAGCTAGATACACACTTCCTCTCTTGAATGGTCTATAATGATCAACGTTAGTATATCCTATTTCCAGAATCCTAATGCTTCATTAACTCGTTTGTGCAATTTTAATGTAGATAATGAACAATGGAATCTTTAGGAGCCCAGTTCACAGAGTGGTGACGAACACTGAGAAGGAGAGGCTTTCGCTGGCCGTGTTCTATGCCGTGGATGAAGAAACGGTGCTGGAGCCAGCGCCCGGTTTGCTGGATGAGAAGCGACCACCAAGATATAGGAAAATGATGGCCAAGGATTTCGTAGCCGGACTTTTTGAACATTTCCTTCAAGGGAAGAGATTCATCGACACCCTGAAGATATAAGTTATAGTACGTGTTAACATTGATTACCTATGTAGAATAAAGAGATGGTCCTATCGTCTCTGAGTGGGGGTTTTATCTATCATTATCATAAGCAACTTAGGTTGTGTTTATATTCAGTTGTTTCCAAAGGATGCAAAACTTCGCTCCATCTCAGTGATTAAGAAGAACGGTGTGCTAGTTAATTATAAAGTGGAAAGACGGACCAAAGTAAATACCCCCTCCATCCGAAAATACTTGTATAAGAATGGATGTATGTAAATGTATTTTAGTTCTATAGACATATATTTGTATTTATTTGTATGATATATAATTTCGGACGAAGGGAATATAAGACAATTTTTAACACTGTCATGGACTCTAAAAACGTACTACCTCCGTACCTAAGTAATTGTTGTTATATAGTATTATCAAAGGTTATAGAGGTAGTACATGCATCCACACTGACAACCATGAGACATGACAGCCGCTAGAGACATCCGGCCGCACATAACAAATTACACAACGCACACGGCTAAGTAGAGAAACACTGCCGAGCTTGGACGTAAGCGTGCGTCACCTCTCTCAAAGCAAGCTACTCCAACTTCATGGCAGAGACCATAAGGCCTCGTTTGGTTAAGGGGAATTGGGGAGGTTTTGAGAGGAAAATCCCCGTGAGGGCCAGAAATCCCACAAATCCTCGGGCGCCCATTTGGTAGGAGGGGTTTGCTTAGCCCAATCTCCCCCGTTCCCCTTCAATCCCTTCCTATCCATGTGTTTTAAAACCCTCTTCGGGGGACTAGTGGAAGTAAAGCACCGGGAATTTGAGAGGATTGAGTGAAACAAAGGGATTCACCCAATCCCCTGAAATCCCTCCCTCTCAAAACCTCCCCAATCCCCCTTAACCAAACGAGGCCTAAGTGAGACTCTCACTGCAATAGTTGTGTGATGTCACATTAAGATCTGCCAAGCTATCAAGGCACACATATCGGCAACAAGGGAACTTCAATTTTGACGTCGAGAAAAAATATAAGTTCAATGTTAGGCACCTCTAGGCGTCAGTCGACCGGATCCAACCACGTCGCCTCCCACGCGACACGATACCTCAAGCATGGGCTGTTGGACGCCCCACCACGGACGCGTGGGACAAGAATATAAATTTCTGAAATTTGACTTGTGAGTCACTTCCTTGAATTTGAGCAATGAGCCAATTATCCAATTTCTGTGCATTCTTTTCCCGTCAATTAGCTCAGCGTGGCCACTGACCATTGGTGCTACTGTTCATCGTCAGATCGTGTGATACAAGATAGCTATTGGTGCTACTTCACTCACACTCTCACCGGTCTGACCGGAGGACGACACAATTGAAAAACTTATGGGTATTAGGCATTTGATCCCCTATATCAATTTAGTGGAGTATATTTGCCTTTTCTATTTTACTAAGTTTGACTCAACCGATCGCAAAACACCTTTATATTTACTCCTTCTTTCTGCGTCCGACTGAAATCGTCTCCCCCCTGCGTCGCGGGTCATCCTCCACGGACGCTTCATCGCTGCTCGTCTGATGCGCCCGTCGCCGTGTGTGCGCGCCTATACGCCGGTTCGAGGACTTCCTCGTCCACCCTCTGTCCCGGCCACCGGCGAGGACCTAGATCGGGGTTCGACAACGAGATGAGGGGACATGGGTGGCTGAAATCATGGATCGAGAGACCCACACCCGGTGGTGGCTCGGGAGCTTCCATACTGCCGATCTCACAGACATGGAGTACGACTGCTAGCAGGTCCGCTACCACGGTGTGGTGGCCCGACTCAACTTCCCCTTTGACACGGCTCCGGTCCACCTCGTCCCGTCGGAGCCGGGGTGGTGAGCTCGACTATGGCGCGGGAGGGCCGTGAGGCGAGGGAGCGCCTCGAGGCCAAGCTCGCCGACGAGGCCTACATGCAAGAGCTCTGCCGGCAGCACACGAAGCTCGTGGAGGCGGAGCGGATGATCTTTGCCAACACCGACAACGAGCTTATCGTTATCTCCTCCGATGATGAGGAGATCGACGTCTATGAGTGGAGGAGTGTCTTCCCCCACGACGAAGACGATGACACCGGCCTGGACCAAAATTGCGGCACACCGTACCTGATGAGGAAGGACCGTCTCGATCTCACATTCGACCGAAGTAGTTTAGTTAAGCTTAGTTTAATTTAAATTTGTTTTTTATGTTTAGTTATGCAAAACTATCTAAGTTTATGTTTGAATGCATGCTACTTACGGTTAAAATTGTTTTGAATTTGATTAAATTAAAATTTACTCCGTTAAGTTTAGGGAAACGCTTGTGGCCGGCGCTTCGGCCGAGCCGTTCGGTCGGTCGCGCACGACCCTCCGTGCAGCTTATTACGCATGCAGCTTTTTCCGTCTAAATTTGCTGCAACTAGCGTTTAAATTTGCTACAAGGTTTTTATTTGCTACATTTGTTCACTAAAAAAGCTGCATACGTTTGGTTGCAACTCCAGTTCAACAGATTTTTGCTACAACCGGTGTTTTTTTTTTTTGCTACAATCAGGTTAATTTTTGCTACAACCGGTATCATTTTTTGCTGCAACCATTCAGTAAAAAAGTTGCATACATGTTCGTGAGAGTTGCAACCCGAGTACACCGGATTATTTTTGCTACAACCAATATTTTGTTTTGTTACCACGCATCATCAGCGTTGTTTTTTTATGACCACGTTG
The DNA here is from genome assembly GCF_904849725.1 of Hordeum vulgare subsp. vulgare. Classification (NCBI taxonomy): domain Eukaryota; kingdom Viridiplantae; phylum Streptophyta; class Magnoliopsida; order Poales; family Poaceae; genus Hordeum; species Hordeum vulgare. The sequence goes on from NC_058522.1 coordinate 447,023,243, forward strand.
ATATTTTTCTGGTATAACCATATTTTTGTTGCAACCATGACGAAAATTTGCTGCATCATCGCTGAAATTTACTGCATCGAGGAATATTGCTGCATGGATAGATCTAACGATACGGCCCGCATACGGCTGACGGATCCGGCAGCGCGCGCTGTCGGCACGCCGGCGCAGAGCACTGCACTTAAGTTTAAGTTTAGGGCTTTGGTTCAGTCGCAATCTTGACTAGTGTATGACACGATTGTGACCGACAAAGAAGAGCCGCATGGAGTGCGTCATGCATGATGTCGCCAAGAAAATGATTGGGGCCACGTTTCTCTATTTTCCTTCGAGGAGGATAAATACAAAATTTTGAAAAGGAAAATCGAGGCACACACTCGAGGCTACATATATCGGCCCCTCCATCTTCAACTTCAAGTGAGCGGTAGTACTACCCAAACACTTACCCAAACAAAGAAATGGCTCCGTCCGATGAGTCGCCGATGGTGCGGCCGACGACGGTGCAGGAGCTGGCTGCGGCCGGCGTCGAGGAGCCGCCGCGACAGTACGTGGTGCAGGAGCAGGACGGTCACGGCGACCTGCTGGCCGCCGACGAGTTTCCGGAGCCCATCCCCCTCATCGATCTTACCCGGCTCACGGACGCCGACGAGGCCGAAAGGCTCCGGGCGGCGCTGCAGACATGGGGCTTCTTCCTGGTGAGCGAGCGTCTGCATGCGTGCACCTTAATTAGTTCATAAAGTTGTTGAACTCTTGCTAAAACTGTTTAACACTCATCCAGGCCACCAACCATGGGATCGAGGACTCTCTCATGGATGCCATCACGAGCGTGTCGAGGGAGTTCTTCCGGCAGCCGGCGGAAGAGAAGCAGAAATGCAGCAACCTGGTGGACGGCAACGGCGAGCACTACCAGGTGGAAGGGTATGGAAGTGACAAGGTGGTGTCCGAGGATCAGGTCCTCAACTGGAACGACCGGTTGCATCTGAGAGTGGAGCCGGAAGACGAGAGGAATTTCGCTAAGTGGCCCAGTCACCCGGAATCTTTCAGGTGACGTTTTTCTCATTTCTAATACTGTACTATTAGCTTAGTTGTAAGGAAGACGCAGTCAAATTTTAGGAAATTTCAGTGTAAAGAATAGTACTCTGTGATTTAGTCAATGGTCCGTAGCATTGCATGAATCTCTTGCTAGTGGACCCGTGTTATGATGTCATTTCCTATAATGAAGTTAGGCAGAGTCTTTTTTTAATAAACCACACAACTTTTCCTTGTGAATTCAGACTTTTATAAACTTCTCTTGATGATGTAGTTCTTTTGTTTATCGTGGTGTAGTTTTGTTAATTTTATTGATTAGTAGTTGCTTTCTTTAAAAGATATCCAAACTCAGGGGGAGTTACCCTATTAAAAAAGGGGTATTCACACACTACTCATAGAAAGCTAGAAAATGAATAGAAGAACCATTTTTTTTTGTTATAATTTTTGCAACCGAGAAGAACCAAAAGCTTTGATTTGACGAAATTGTTCTAGAGTCTTACTACAGGGATGTGCTACATGAGTATGCATCAAGAATCAAGAAAATAAGAGACCTCGTCTTGCGATCGATAGCCAAGCTCCTGGAGATTGACGAGGACTATTTCGTCAACCAGATATCAAACAAGGCTTCCGGGTTTGCTAGATTCAACTACTACCCTCCATGCCCGAGACCTGACCTAGTTTTGGGCCTCAGGCCTCACACCGACGGTGGTCTCCTTACCATCCTTCTCAACGATGACACCGTCGGTGGCTTGCAAGTTCAGAGAGATGGGAGATGGTACAATGTTCCAGCCAAGCCGCACACATTGCTGGTTAACCTAGCAGACTGCCTAGAAGTAAGCATGTGGGAATACAAGCTACATACACACTTACTCTCTTGATTAATATACAATGGTCGGTGTTATATCCTATCTCCTGAACCCTAATGCTTCATTGGCTTGTATGTAAAACTTTGACGCAGATAATGAACAATGGAATCTTTAGGAGCCCATTTCACAGAGTGGTGACGAACTTCAAGAAGGATAGGCTTTCCCTAGCTATGTTTTACGCCGTGGATGCGGAAACGATGCTAGAACCGGCGCCCGGTTTGCTGGATGGCAAGCGACCGCCAAGATATAGGAAAATATTGGCCAAGGACTTTGTGGCTGGGCTCTTCGAACATTTTCGTCAAGGGAAGAGATTCATCAACACCCTGAAAATATAGGTTCGGCGTTTATTATGGAGTTGTAACAGTGATTGCCTATGAAGAATAAAGAGATGGGTTTATCTATTGTGTGAGTGGGGATTTTCTCTACCATTTCCTTTCTTATAAGCAACTCAAATCCAGTTATACATGTCACGCATGACGCTAGCATAAACCATGTAGTGCACCTGCATAGTGTCAAATAAAAGTGGTGCACTCGTATCTTTGATGAATTAGTCTCCAAAAAGCGACAATAACAACCTATAATTGTTTCCGTTTACAAGGATGAATTAACAAATGAACCAAACACATGGGGACAATGATCAAAGTATTGAGTGACAAAAAATATATATGAAACAACACATGTATGGAGTTCATCTAGCCAACGACCTTGTGCAACTCCTTATCGTCTCACCATGGCCAACGGTCTTTTAAGTCGGTGGCCTCTATTCTCATTTCTCATTGTCGCATGCATAAACATTTGTGGATGAGAAAAATCGAGTCAACATCTCCATGGGAAAGTTGTCTAGAGAAGATGACAAACAACTTCATCATGCATCTTTCCCCCCTCATCTAAGTAGATGGGGGAGCAAATAGTTTTTTCGGGCACTTACAGTTTGGACCGAGGAATGACTTTGGCGCGAGGTACAATATGTTTTCTTGGTGGGGCCTTTGTGGTAGAAACCTTCGCCAGAGCTCTTGGTTTGGGTGGGACGGAGTCAGCACAAGCTTTCTTCGCATTGCAACCGTCGGTTAACCGATCAGTTTGAATTATTTAATGCAACAAGTTTCACATGATTAATGAATCGGTCGGGTTATTCAACTACCAAATTATATTAGACTACCCACAATGGGAGTAACATAGGTAGTAACATAGATGCCACCTAAGTAAGAAATGTGATGTGGCAACTAATTAATGAGAAGAGAGAGAAATTGAGTAACTTAGCATGTTACTCATACTTGAAGTAACATAGTGGATACCAAGGCAAGATGAGTCTATAAGCTAATAAATAAAAGGCTCAATGTTACTACCCCTATGTTACTATCCACTGTGGAGGTAGTAACTTAGACTAGTAACATATGTATGTTACTACTCTATGTTACTCCCCATTATGAGTAGTCTTAAGGATTCCAAATAGATAGAATTTACTTCAGGGGAGGCTTGGTGGCATTGTAGGGTCTCGAGGGGAAGTCGGGAAGGCGGTTGATGAGATCGAGGTCGTTGATGCTTTATTGCTCCTTTCTACTCTTTCCCGTGGATGGTACTTGTTGATCGTTATGCATGTTTGGAGCGCTCACTGGCTCCACCTCCGCCCTCATGGTTGGTCGCTCGTACATAGGATGATTTTGAGTTGATAGTGGTGAGTTACGAGATTGAGGAACGTGGATCATGTTTTGATTTCCTTTCACATAATAGGATGTGTGTGTGTGTGAGAGAGAGAGAGAGGAAGAGGGAGAGGGAGAGAGAGATCCTTATTCAACACTACGTAAAAATGTACTTCCCTCTTTGTCTCTAGCAAAACTCTTCATTATTTACAGCGAGTCTAAACTTGATGCAGCACATGACATTGTAGTCAATTTTGGCTACTAAGGATGTTATGTGAGACCTAAAAAGGTGGTTTTTCCCCGGCATAGTATGTGACCAGGATTAATTACAAGACCAAAGCATCAATAATGTGATATATTTGCATTGTTATATGATCAAATGAGAAGCCAACCTATTGCGGTGTTACATCCATGAAACATATTTTAATTTAAAACTTACACAAACTTAATAAATTGGGTAGGACCTTCCATGTATTTTGATGCAATATCTTCTGCACACAATTCATATATACATAATGCACCATGAAACATCCACAAACTACTATAAACAACCATTTTGGCATACATGTTTCATAGGAATGTTTCAATTTTCTTACCAACTGGCTTTACCTTCATGCAGATAGTTGTTTTCTTGTTGGGCACATTAAACTCAATGGAAATGAGATTTATTTGAGTGAGTCCTCTATTGCTTCTGCACATGGTATGGGTGAGAACCAATCCTTTATACCTAAGAGAGTCATCCCCACTCGTCTATTTATCTCAACATATGCAAGTATGCCACGTCACCATAAGATTATGGATGGGCCTATCTCAACATGCAACCATGTTTTGGAAAAAGACCCACCATCACATGCAACCATGCACGGGAAAATATTTTTCATTGTATTATAATACATATATATTCAATGCGTATTTTGCAACTATTCATAATCAAATATAATACTCCGTAAGTCGTATGTATTTTTAATTTTGGTCCATGTGTTATTAATCTAAATATTTATATCACACACAACCAAATCTCATTGAAATATATTACAACCGATTTCTGCAACACCACGCATAGCAACACAAACATGTGTACTAGAATTTAGAACTAGACGAGGTTACATTTTTATCCTCCAAATTCAAAGTTGCATATTTTTTACCTTTTCTTAGTCATACTCTCCTAGCTTTGGCTATGGTAAGAAATAAGCAATTAGAATACAAAACAAGTTTTAGTTCAATATTAAAAAATGCATAAGTAGTTATAATTACCTTCTGGTGCTCCATTACTAGAGTTAACATCATGTCTGTTTTTCTTAATCGTAGTTTCGAAGCATTGAATATGGTGTGAAGGAAGCTACTTAGTGTTGACAATTTTTTTCTGGTTGCATGATTTTGTCCTCAATATGACCTCAAATGGGGAAGTGATCAACATGAAAGTTGTGTATTTTGCGAGAGGAACAACTTTGCTTTTTTGGGTCATCTCTATCTGATGGCATATGCAACATTTGAAGCCAAAACAACGCGCCCAATTGGCACTGGGCTAAACAGAAACATTGTGATGTTTGGCACAAAAATTGACCCTCAAACCTCGAGGCTTAACAGAAACATTGAAAATTATATGCAAAACTTTGGTCTGGAACCTTTGGGCTACATCCAGGCTTAATAGAAACCATTGCAATAGTGTGCGCGAAGATTTGTCCTCGAACCTCAAGAGTTTTCAAGGACCAAAGCATCCAGGTCTGTCCAAACCCTTCAGGCTCACTTGTTCGGAATATGGTAGATTTGACGATTTTGATGAAAACCTGAGTTATTTCTTGTATGGAAAGTCCATCCGCATACATAGTCAAACACGACGACTAAATTGAATAACAACACAATACAAATCAATCTACTTCTAGTGAGATTACACCCATGTTTGCATATTAGTATATTACACTCACTCTAACATTTCATTGACTCAAAAAGCATGCTGTACATGTTACAAAGAGATGAAAATTATTAGTTGGCTTGCCTTTCTCGTTTTCTCATGAAGAAAAAAAGTTCCATTAGTGGCTCTCCCACGAGAGACCAAATGCGCCACCAGCCAGCGCCCCTTCCCGCTAGTACTCCATTTCGCCACCGCGAGGCGAATCTCGGGCAGCGGCGTCGACAACGGGGCTCTTCCTACCTAGATGACTCGATGATGGTGTAACTCATTGGTGCGGAGTGTGTGAAAACGGTGGTGGCCGTGAAGATCTAGCATGAAGGGGGCGTGCCTGAGGTGGCGGCGGAAGTTCAGTTGGGAGCTTGCCCAAAGCTAGCGACCAACGAGCTAGGTGCGGCGTAGGCTCTACACCCCGCTTGTGCGAGGCACAAGCTTGCTCGGGCGTGGTACTGATTAGCCGGGTTGGTGGCCCGCAAGGATCCAATGACTATCATACTCCCTCCGTACCTAAATAATTGTAGTTGGGGAGAACTAAACTAGTTCTCCCCTACTATAATTATTTAGGTACAGAGGAAGTATTATTTTTCTGGTGGGGGAGCTCGGGGTGCATGATAACATGCATGATGAGTCGTCCTTGGTCGGGTCCGGACGAATAGTTCTGGCCCACGCAGGTCTGGTGCACCAACGCCTTCTGGCGGGCATTCAACCCATGCCAGGTACTAGTTCTCGCCGATGTTCCCCATCCGTAGTCGAGGTGGGGCTGGATCTAGGTGGGATATGACACCCGTAACCGGGGTCCTTTGTCCGTGGGCCGACATCCGGGATGTCCATCTTGACCGACAGTGATTTTTCTCTAGCGTTGCCCGTGTCTAGGTGCAGCTGGTGCTCCACAACAGTGGTGTGTAGGTATTGGATGTCAGGGCGTCGACTCTAGATGGTTGATACATCTTCAACATATCTATATTTCCAAATACTTTTGCTCTTATTTACACCTCTAATTTATATGTTTTGAATGAAACTCACACAGATGCTATTATCAATAGAATTACCATGGTATTTTTTGGGGGGAAATAAAAGTGCTCAGAATTGGAAGATGATTTTTTGAGAACTATTTTGCGATAACCGAGGAATATTGGAGAAAAGATGGACTAGAAGGGGGCCACCAGGCCGCCACATGGCCTGGTGCCCCCCCCCAAGGCACGCCAGCTCACCCTATGGGGCTCTTGACCATCGCCTTATGCCAATTCCTTTGCCCAAAATCTTATATACCCAAAACATTACAACAAATTATCAACTTGTTTTGGGATATGGAGCCACTGCCAATGTTCTTCCTTTGGAGATCTGATGCGAAGTCCGCTTCTGGCTTTAGGGAGGAGGTTGCATCGTCATCATCATCTCAACCCTTCTTCATCAACAATTTCATGATAGTCACATCCATGTGTGAGTAATTCTTTTGTAGGTACATGGAGGTAGATGGGAATTGGACGATATTTTTTTGTAATAGCTGTCAGATTTGTTAGGACTTGATGCCTAGTATCCACTATATTCTGGGATTGATAGGGCTTAATGCTTGTCACTAGGGCCTGAGTATTATAATTTTAGATCCGAACTCTGTATGGTTTCATGAATATATTTGTATTCTTGATTATATCTGCAAGTTGTATTCATATGTTCCTAGACCCACAAAGTGACAATAATTGAATGGGGATGACTTTACCTTGAGCCCGCTGGTCGCTGTCACGGAAGGGTAGGACAAAATATATTATGCAAGTTTTTATCGGACGTAAAACTAATTATGGAATGTGCCTACATATGATTGATGGATTGGAGATAGTTTACTATCGCTCTATGTTAGAGTTACATAATGAATTTCATCTTGGAAAACCCACTATCTACTTCCATGTCTACGCTTTCTATTATTGTTGCTCCCATGACAATTACTAATGTCGCACTCCGCCACTATTCTGTAAATCTTACCACTGCTACTATATCACTATTGCTATCATATTAATGTGCTACTAATAAATTATTGCAAGAAAAATATCTCTCCATGTGTGGTTGAATTAAGAAACCAACTGCTAAGGCTTATACATATTCTTTAACTCCCCTTATGTTGAATCAGTGAGTTTGAGTTGAAGTACTTCCCTCAAAGACTGGCATGACCCCTATACTTGTGAGTCATCAATGGTGAGGCTGTGTGATTGGTTATGGGGCGAGCGTTGTTGCAGAGATGGTGGTGCACCCCCTTGGTCTATGTGGGTAGCGAGAAGAGGGGCGGTGTACAATCTTGGTGTTGTCGTGGCTAAGGTGGTGGTTGCTCCTTGGTATGGATCTGGAGGTCTCATGCTGGCAATGAGGCCCTTCCCTCTGTTTGCGTTGGGTCCCTTGGTGCCTCGGGAGGCATGGGTGAGGATCCTAGCGAAAGATCCTTGCTTTAGCGCAGTGATGCCTATGGGTGTCTTACCTCTTGGGGCTGTCGTTGTGGGCATTATCTCCATGTCACGTTTCCGAGTGAAACCCAAGCATGTCGTGCAGGCTCGACGGTGACGGTAATTTGCGTCATTACCCTATTGAGGGCATCAATGGCAAATTCTAGTGTTATCCAGTTGCACTGTATGGACGTCTTCGGGCTTGTTGTGGTCTCTACGTGCTGTGTGCAGCAACTTCTAGTCTAGCATGGAGTAGATTCGTTGGTTTGCTATCATTTACATGTGTCCTCATAGTCACCGTCTTTGATCCTGGCTATCCGTTGGCAGGACCGGAGCTCCACGGTCCGGAGCGAGAGGCAGTCAGCTCCGTTCAATGATAGGTTGGTGTGTTAGGTGCGCCGGGTTCGAGTGGTTTTCCAAGGTAGCACGGTTCATTTCATGCTCAATGGTCTAGGTCGTTTCTTGTTGGCCACTCGTGTTTTCCATGGGCAACTTTGAGTTGGTGAGTGACATCCTCTTGGATGTTGTTTTGCTTTTGACTTATTTGTATGAAAATTTTCTCATCACTTTGTACCAATTTAGTCGTTTAGGCATTGTATATAAAACTAGGCAAAGTTTGCTTCGAGGAATCATACTTTTGTTGTATTGTTCATTGCTTACTAGTCTTGTCGTCTCGTTATAGAGAGATGATACTGATACATAATGAAGTGAAGATGCTGCCTCGGAATCATTCTCCGTGAAGCTCACAACAAGCCCAATGTAAACTACTTCTCTGTCTCATAATATATGAGTGTTTTTAACATTATATTAATAGAAAAAATGCTATTATGTTATTGGACGGAGGGAGTAGTATGTAGTACACGTTATAAGAGTAGGGCCTTTTGAAGCTCCGCCTCCATGGATTTTTTTATTTTTGAAAAATTTAAAATTCAGACATTTTAGTTTCAAAAAAATGTGAGAAAAAATATGCACATATACAAAGATGAAATGTATATGTGTGTAAAAATTCATGATGAAATACCTTGAAATACGATCTGTGCGAAAAGAATAAATTCATGAAATTTTGGGATGAATAATATCATATGTTAAAAAGGTGCATATTTATCTTTTTTTCACAGCCTCGTTTCAACGTATTTCGTTCTGAAAATTTACACACATCTGTATTATGTCTCCATGTATATGTGTATTTTTTCAGATTTTTTTGGAGTGTAAAAATATTAACTTTGATGATTTTTTAGTTTTTTAAAAACCGGCCTTCCTGGAGGCCGAGCTTCAAACATCATTTTCGAAGTTGTAACATATATAGACACTAGCGGCGAAGATGCGCGGCGCACGCCGCGTCCGTCGGAAGGCTCATTTATATTTCGAATGAGTACTTCAATTTTTATTTTATTGCATGCATGTATTATTTTTCATGTTTAGTTAGTTTGATTTATTTATTTTTGTTTGGGTTTTATAGGATGGAAAAGAGGTGTAGTTTCGTTTTGGCACGGTTCACTGATGTAATAAAGTTGTTTATAACATGTTTACATTCGTTGTGGTTGTCCTTTTGTCTATGGCGTAGAGGTGCTTGACTTGTTTTTTGTATATAGTGATAAAGACCATTGCCGGTGGCGTCCATTTCATGTTCTTAATAGAATGGAAGTGTTTTAAGGATCATGCCATTAAAGTTTTGAAAAAATCATGATTTATCGATGGTAAAGAGTTAAATAGTACATGTGTGGTACAAAACAAATAATTCTAAATATGATGCAATAAATTAAAAATCATTTATAGTCTGTCTATGGATAAATCATTAGTGTTCCACCTTTTTTTGTCCTTGCGGAATTTCTTGAACATGTGAGACCTGGCGATATTCAATAAGAGAAGTGAAACAGTATTATATTTTTCTGAACTTTATTGATTTTTTATCTCAGTGCCAGGGACTTCTTCATGCATGACCTCTGCGTCTTATATTTATATTTGGCCTGTCATATCTTCATAGCACTCATCTAGGAGTTTTAGTAAGCGAACAATGTTAGAATCAGTAGCATCAGAGGTGTTTTTTTGATACATGTGACTAATGCCGATAGAGTGAGATTTCTCTTATCGTACATGGTGAGCGAAGGATGGTGTGGCTGGCAACGATCATAATAGTTGTAGAGCTTTAATAGATAGGTAATGCAAAAAGAAAATAATAATTGTTAATAGTAGAAAAACTTAGGTTTTTTCCTTTGTATTTTCTTCGGATTATTGCTTACGCGGATACGATGTGTTGGTACTATTTCGTTTTACAGTTTACCTATAAAGTTTTTATTTTTGATAGATGTTGGTATATTGCAATTGATTCAGTGGGCATGGAAACACTGGTCACATGAAGCACTGTTGCATACGAAGTGACTGTTTTGAAAATAGTGTTTCAGTTTATTCGAATTAGTTGTTCCAGTTTGTTAGTTTTACTGTTTTCTTAAAAAGAGATCTAACTCAAACCGTTCGGGGAAAATAAACCTTGGGGCAACAATCCATAAGAATGAATCTAAGGGAAAATAAATTGAGCAATACCATTTTAAACAATAAAAAAAGGTTGGCACCCAAGATGTGATCTTTTCTTTGGATTTTGGCTTCCTGGTAAAATTAGAGTGGAAAGACGATCATTTTATTATCAAGGAGCAATGCCATTAGGTAAAATTAATTATTACAAATTATGTATATAGATCAGGTCAAACTAAGTTAATAAATTGGTATTTATTCGATTTATTTTTTCCTATGCGTATGTACCTAATCCATTAGATTTGTGCGTTTTTCACTTTAGGAATTATCTGTAAATAAGTCTAAAAATCGCATGATATAATTGTATTAAAGGATACCCATAAACAATTTACTAAGCAATAAAAATAATAATGATATAGGAGTACCTGTACGTGTAAGAGGGTAATAAAATATACATAGAGATCTCCTTTTTATAAATGTAAATACCGTTGATGATTTACAATACGTAAAAATAAGCCATTTTTTATGGATACTGTTCGTAAATATATATTTTTATAAAAAATAATAAATGGCATTATTCATAAATACTAATTCTTTTCATAAAATTCCTTTTCGAAATGTGAAAACTATATACGTAAAAAAATCATCTTCATCTTTTTAAACCTTATTCACAACCGGGGGTACGGGTTACTATTCGCTGTTGGCCACATAAATAGGCATTGGATAAAAAGACGGGTCACTGTTTATAATATGGGATTACTGTTTACAACATGGTAACGTCGCGCGTTGTTACTGTTTTGCACTGGATTACTATTCACATCAGTTGACGTGGCCGTGAAAATGAACACCGAATGTCGAAAAGAATTTCAAAAAACCAGAAAAACCGGATCGCTGCGGCCTTAGTATATAGTGGGTCACTGTTTATATGAGATTATTGTTCACAACAGGGGTTAATTTGCACTGGATTACTGTTCACTGATGTTGACATGGACGTGAAAAATGAACAGTGAATGTTAAAAAAAAAGTCAAAAAAATCAGGAAAACCGAATTGCTGCGGCTTTAGTATATAGTATATATAAGCTGCATTACTGCATATAAAAGGCATTCCTCCTACTCCAAATGTGTAGTAGTACATGTTAAACTGTGTCTTACAGGATCTAATCAACCAACAAACAATGCACAACCCATTCCAAATGATCTTCACTCACACACTAGTCACTAGTGTCCCTTGTTGTCAGCACGGCCGCCGTCCCCTTCCCCCCACCCGTCCTCGAGCGGCATGTCCGGCATCACCTTCTTCCAGAACCAGTGCTTCCTCCACAGCAGCACCATCTCCTCGATGGGCACGCCCTTGGTCTCCGGCAGGAAAATGTAGACGAACACGGTCATGACCGTGATCCAGCCGGCGAAGAAGAGGAAGATGCCGAACTTGAAGGCGCAGAGCATCGACAGGAACGCCTGCGCGATGACGAAGGTGAAGAAGAGGTTGACGGCCACCGTGATGCTCTGCCCCGCCGACCGCGTCTCCAGCGGGAAGATCTCGCTCGGCACCGTCCACCCCAGCGGCCCCCACGACCACCCGAACGCCATCACGAACAGGCAGATCACCACCACCACCACGATCGAGTAGCTCCGCGACAGCTGCTTGTCCGTCCCGAACTTCACCCCAAGTATCACCGCCACGATCACCTGCACACAAATGCAATGGCCGGCGTCAGACATGAATTGTGATTACTACGTACGTAGTATATAGTACATATGTGTGTTAATGTTTCAAGACTCTCAACCAAACCTGGCAAACGATCATCTGAATGCCGCCGCTGATGAGGAGCTTCCTCCGGCCGAGGCGGTCGACGGTGGCGATGGAGATGAGGGTAGACAAGAAGAGCACCGCGCCGGTGATCACGGAGGAGTAGAGCGCCGCGCTGGCGCCGAAGCCCATGGTCTGGAACAGCACCGGCGCGTAGAACAGGATGGAGTTGATGCCCGTCAGGATCTGGAACGCCGGCATGCACACGGCCATCACCAGCTGCGGCCGGTTGCGCGGCTCAAGGATGTTCCGGAACGGGTTCTTGATGGTGTTGGCTAGCTCGCTGGCCTCCGACATGTCCATGAACTCGGCGTCCACGTCCGCGGTGCCGCGGATGCGCTCCAGGACGCGCCGGCCCTCCTCGGCGCGACCGCGCTCGATGAGGCTGTTGGGCGTCTCCGGCAGGAGCAGCCCGCCCACGGTCATCAGCAGCGCCGGCGCCGCCGCGAGGCCGAGCGAGAGGCGCCACCCCCACGGCTTGAGGTTCTGCGTGCCGTAGTTCACCATGTTCGCCGTGAAGATGCCGAGCGTCGTCGCGAGCTGGAACATCATGTTCAGCCCGCCGCGGAGGTGCGCCGGCGCCATCTCCGACAGATACAGCGGCACACCCTGCACCACCAAGAACTGCATTGTAAGAGCCAAACCAACCACACGCACTCTCGTCTCGGTGCGGGTACGTGAGCATTTGACGTGTACCTGATTGCCGAAACCGATGCCAACGCCGAGCATGATACGGCCGAGGATCAGCATCTCAAGGTTCACGGCCGCCACGTTGAGGATCGCGCCGATGAGGAAGCTGATGCCGCCGCAGACAATGCTGGCGCGTCGGCCGTAGTTCCTCGTCACCGGCGAGGCAACGAGGGAGGAGACCAGGCCGGCCAGGTACAGAGACGAGGTGAATGCCGAGAGGCCCTGGTTGTCGTACTTGCAGTAGTTGTTCTGGTGGCCGGAGTTCTTCCGCCGGAATACCACCGGGAAGAACTTCTCCAGGAATGGGTCCATGGAGGTCACTCCTCCTGCAACATTCGGAAGAGTCAGAACAGATTTCCAGGCAATAATCGTTGGTAAAACTAAAACAGCTAGAGTATTTTTTTCAGATTCAGACACGGTAGATTTTCATCTAAAACTGAAATGGTGAAATCTGAATACTACATGATGTTGCAAGCTTCAGGTGATTTTGTTGCCTAATGGACATGTTTGCATGTCCAGAAAGTGATTAGGTATTGTTGACAGAAACACAACATTTACTGTTCAGACTTTAGACAATGAACTACTCACTTTAGCTCAATTAGTATCATACACTGTTCTGCTTTTGCAACATTACATAAGTTTTTATTTTGCGAGTGAGCATTACAAAAGCTTGAAGAACATATTAATCTAACAGTTCCACACACAAATTGAAATGGGGACTTTCTTCTAGGTAACTCGAATTTACTACTTCCTCCGGTCACTATTATAAGACGTTATGAATATTTCAATAAAGACTAGATAGAGACCAAAGTGAGTGAACAAATGTGTGAAATGAGCCTTCCCTCAAAAACTGTTATTTTTTTCTTATTTTGTAGCTATGTTTGGAATATGGGTTTGAACTTTTGCAAAATACGATAGATGTATATTTCAGCGATGGTGATTCAGAATTCTTTTCTAGGTCTTTTAGTAGGTTTTAGCAATTTTTAGAGTGCACCGCCTGAACCATAAAGGTTCGGTGTAATTTTGATTTACGAGTTCTAAGAAGTTTTAGAGAGTTAGAGTGCATCCGTTGCACCACAAAAGCTGGACGTATTTCAAATTTGACCATCATCAAAGGAACAAAGGAAAATAAATCAGATTATGAATAGTTGCTAATTCAAACCGAGTTGTGAATTGGGCCCGATAACACTACCAAAACTGTTGTTTTTTAACTATTTTTAGGCTAATTTAAAATTTTGACTTGAAACATGTTAATTGTGAAATTCGGCCCCACAAGTTGCACCAAACAATTCAGACCTCTTTTGCTTTAGAGGAATTTCATATGAATTCCATAGTATAGGATTTTTTTCTTTGGAGTAATTTCGTTCATAGAAATGAATTCATATTCCTACATAGTATTGGTTCCAATCTTTCAAAGGAAAATAAATATTAGCATGGACTCAGTGAAAAAATTCCTATGATGTGAACCAAATGACATCTTTTTTTCTTCCTATCTATTTTCTAGTACGATTTAAGATACATGTCTTCTCCGGAGTCGTGACGCCAGTCTCATTGTGTAATGAATCCCATCCCAGTTATTTCTGCAAGGCTTTCAGCTGACAACTGGGACCCCTGTTGTCATCCCCCCCTCCTCCTCTTTCTTCTGCTAAGAAAATGACGTCTTATCCCGGGTTGCAGGTCAAACCCTCGTTCATGAGCACGCAAAAACTTGTAGATGACGATACCCCGCCGCATTGATCTATCCATCCAGGAGAAACGCCAAGCGGAAACAGACAGCCGCACGGTGGTGATATCACTCAACAGCCTGAATTGAAAGCCGATAAGCTTGGCCGAGCGCCGAACACGACTCTGAAACTTGCGGCCTCTCGTCGCGTGTCGGCTTCTCCACTGCATTTCAGTCGTTCTAAAGCCAAGTTCACCACCCCCGCACACGATGATCGGGTCGGCCCATCCGCCCACCGCCCACTGACGCGGATGATTGGATGAATGATTGACTGGCCTCGTCGCGTCGGAGTCGGAGATGGGAAAAAGATGAACCGTCGTGTTCGTTTGATGCACCGCTGAGTGTCTGAATCCGTCCTGCAGTCGCCGGTCCTACTGCTTGGTTTTGACATGGGAGCTGTGTTCGTTTCCATGCCCATGTGTGATGCCGGCGTGGCAAGGTGTGGTGGGGGGCAGGCAGACATGCCACGATCTGCTAGCGACCTAGGGCGAGGGACCGACGGCGACGGAACGGCTGGCGCACCGCCGGGCCGGCACTAGCTCCAAATCAAGGAGGGGCCACGGCCACGGCTAGGACGGGTCCGGCTAGAAGAAGCGTACGGATAACATGATGTGATGTTCATGGAGCAGGACAAGCTCTTCTTCCCGTGGTCCATGGCTGAGAAGCAGCCACACCACGCACACGGAGACGCAATCGCACAAACATGGTGGCATGCACGCACGCGCGCCAGCAGAGCACCGACGAGAGGAGATGAAGAAGGAGAAGAAGAAGACAAGATGGTGGGTGGAAGGAATGAGTGCTGGGGTAGGTGTGGGGGAGTGTGAGCAGGAGTTACCGGAGATCCCGATGTCGTAGCCGAAGATGGAGCCCCCGACGGCGGCGACGAGGCAGGCCATGGCGACGGCCAGCGTCATGCGCCCCTTGTACTCGGCCGCCCTCTCCTTCTTCACGCCCAGCGCGGCCACCCCGCCGCCCGCCATCCTCCCTCCGAGAGCTCGAGCAAGGGCCGAGGCCGAGGCCGAGGCAAGGGGGAGGAGGAGAGCTCGGCACGAAGAAGCAATGCTTCAACCAACTACGACTCCACGGCCATATATAGATGTGAGATGTCTCTCTCCCCCCGTGTATCTGTATGCCCTTGGCCTTGGCCTTGCTCCCCTCTCCTCTCCTTGTCCGGGATGTGAGGCTCTATGACTATGATTAGTGAGGGAGCGGGCTGGCGGCGATTTCTTGCAGGATGTTAAGGCCGGAGCATGCTGTGCGTGCGTTGGAGACGATAAGCAGCCCCGGGCGTTGACGTTGACCCCTATCCTGAGGGCGGGGGGCTGCGGTGCGGGCCCGCTGTCAGTCACCCGGGTGCAGCTCGGCGGCCGACGTCTGCAGGCAGATAGATACACATGTCACTGTGTGTGCCTCCACCCGTAGACGAGCCCCAGATAAAATCTACCCGGGGCTCCAACTGCATAATAAATTGGTAAGATATACACCCAGCCAAGTGGGTAATTTGTTGACTTGGAGTGATCTCTCGGCAAATTAAATCGCTTCTTGTATAAAATTTACAGTTGGTTGGTTGCTCACTGCAGTACGTGTACAGCGGCGATCGGGCTGGCAGTCGTGGAGTTTTGCCAGTGATGCCACGTTTCGGGATGGCTTGGGCTTGCCCGAGTCAAATCCATGCGTGTCAGCGTGCGGCCGCGGTGCATACGTGCGCTGCGCAGGGTGCAAGCTGTAGCGTGTGGACCATAGGTTTTGTTCAGTGTACTACCATTCGTATACGCACATACTCCTACGTACGCAGTATAACCAATCACGCACGTACGTACTCCACTCCGGCCATGAAATACAAATACTGACTGGCCTGAACCTTTTTGTTCTCCCTTGCCTGTAGTGCGCGGGCAGACCATGCAACCCTTGGACGAGCGATGCGTGTAACGGCGCGGGCCAGCCAGCTTTCGGCCGCATGCGCGCCTTCCATTTCGACGATTCGAGGCAGGCAGACGATCTCCATTTCGCCTTTTGTTAGCTCTGCGTGTTGCATACGTAGCGCTGATGGATTTACTGTCTGATGACGATGACGATGACGGGTGCTTGGCAGTTTCACACGCAAAACATGGACAACGCTCACTGGAAAATTGATGGGAGAGGGGAAAAGCATGGGCAAATGCACAAAAGCTATGTCATACGCTGAAGCAACAGTTAAGCCTCTTGGCCGTTGACCCGTCTCCTCCGCACTTCTCTGTCCCAAACCTCATATGAATTTCCACCGGTTGATTGGTTGCTTTGTTTAGAGCATTTGCAGCCGGCACCCCGAACCCTACTAGGACGCCCGTTCATTGATGACAAAAAGACGATTGAGATGAGCTTCTCAAAGGGTTCTTAAACGTTTAGATTGACCGTGATCCCAAACCTCATACTCCCTCTATTCATATATATATATATATATATATATAGGGCCTAATGTGTTTTTCGAAGCTAATTTTGATCATTTGTTAGAGCAATAATATATGACATGCAAGTTACACAAAGCATGTCTTCAAATTCGTATATGAAAGGAGTTTTCAACGATATAATTTTCACATTATACATTTCATATATTATTAATCTTATCAATAGTCAAAGGCAATCTCGAAAAATGCATTAGGCCCTATATATGTGGATGGAGGGAGTATGAATTTTCACCGGTTGATTGGTTGCTTGGTTTACAACATCTACAGCCGGAACCCCGAACCCTACTAGGACGCCCGTTCATTGATGACAAAGAGGCGATTGAGATGAGCTTCTCAAATGGGTCTTAAACGTTTGGATTGACCGTCATCTTTCATATTCAATCTAAATATGGGATGAAAATAGACGCATTCGGACGCGTATGTCACATCAATCTGATGATGGGGTCCCACGAGGAATCCTACGGTGGGGGTGTAAACGTCACATGTTGTTGCCTTGCCTCGCCGCTCGAGGCCAAATACGGCTATTTAAGCCGAAAGTCGTCTCGCAACCCTACCCACATCCACGTCCCGTTCTCCGCGCCGTCAGCTCGAGCCCATCCACCCATGTCTCGCTTCGCCATTCGTCCCACACCGTCCGGCTTCGCCATGGCCTAGCAGAAGAAGACGACCTACGTTATGCTGACGCCAAAGTGCCACTTCTAGGTTAAGGACCAGATCTTGGCAAGGTGTGCCGCCCGCGTCGCAACTGGCCTGCCTTCGAACTCGTCGGAGACAGAGAAGAAGGAGCAACATCCGATCCCAATAGAGGAGGAGGAGGAGCTAGCTCCGGCTCCGGGCTACAACATGGAGGAGCCAGAAGCGGAGTTCGCGGCCGCCCAATCAGTCAAGATGGTGAGCAACATGTCATCGTGGAGTCCATCCAAGATAAGGCCTATGTGAAGACCAACCGATAGTTCATCCAGTAGGAGCGGGCGGCGGTTGGTGCGCTTTTTGCCAAACTCGATGCGGAGGCGGAGGAGTCCGAGGAGCCGGAGCTACGGCTGACGGCCATGTACCCGCATCCGAACATGGAGATAATGAACATCACCGATGAGGATTAGGATAGTATAGGTTAGTTGATCTATGTAGTACTCCCTCTTTTCCGGTTTATAGGGCTCAAATCTGAAATCTCATCAACCAAGGTGAATTGTGAGTGGATGACACTAGTTTTAAGTAGCCAATGAAATGTTTCTCACATATTCAATTTCCAAGGCAATAAATGTAGCATCCTCCCTTTCATTGGACTTGCATGATGCATGTAGAAAAAGATGCATGCATGGCCACTAATTTGCTTTCCTTTATCTCTATGAATTAAATATGGTGTGAGACTCAAAGCACTTTAACTCAACTAGACTCAAAATGAGCCTAGTATAATGGAAATCTGAAATTTTGGAGATGAGCCCTATAAACCGGAAAGGAGGGAGTACGTCAATGTCGGCCTCAACGGACGACGATTGTCCACGAGTCCACCGGGGTTCTCGTCGTGCTGTCCTAGGCGTTCTCCTCGTCGTCATCATCGTGGCCGGTGAGGTCGATGAGCGTCGGTGTTGAGCCAGCCCAGGGAAATGTCGTCTCCCAAGCGGTGGTGATGTCGTACGCTGGTGGCTGCAGCGCCGCTGGCTAGGCCCTGGCGTGGCGCTCTCCTCCTCCGCCTTGGGCTCGCGCTCCAACTCCTCGAGCCATCTCCCCCTCGAGGCCCTCCTCCGCCAGCCGACGTTACCGCTAGTGCTCCAGGTAGAGCTGCTCTTGCGCTGGCGTCACTCCCAACCAGATGGGTGGTTGATACGTCTCCAACGTATCTACTTTTTCAAATTCTTTTGCCCTTGTTTTAGACTCTAATTTGCATGATTTGAATAGAACTAACCCGGACTGTCGCTATTTTCAGCAGAATTGCCTTGGTGTTATTTTTGTGCAGAAATAAAAGTTCTCGGATTGACCTGAAAATTTAAGGAGAACGTTTTTGGAATTAATAAAAATACTGGCACAAGAATCTACCAGAGAGGGGCCACCCCGTAGTCACAAGCGTGCAGGGCGCGACCCCCTAGGCCGCGCCCCTGGCTTGTGGGGCCCCTGTTGCTCCACCAACCTCGTTCCCACTTCTATATATTCCTATCCTGGGAGAAAAACATCACAGAGAATAGTTCATCGCTTTTTACGCTACGGAGCCACCGCCACCTCATGTTCTTCCTCAGGGGGCACATCTGGAGTCTGATTTGGGCTCCGAAGAGGGGAAATCGACGTCGTCGTCATCACCAACCATCCTTCATCACAAATTTCATGATGCTCTCCATCGTTCATGAGTAATTAGATCGTAGGCTTGTTGGACGGTGATGGGTTGGATGAGATGTATCATGTAATCGAGTTAGTTTGTTAGGGTTTGATCCCTAGTATCCATTATGTTCTGAGATTGATGTTGCTATGATTTTGCTATGCTTAATGCTTGTCACTAGGGCCCAGTGCCATGATTTCAGATCTGAACCTATTATGTTTTCATGAATATATATGTGTTCTTGATCCTATCTTGACCTTGTTCTTGCCCAAGTTTGACCTTGCGCGTGAGAAGAACCTCATGGTGGCTAGGGTTCGTGGCCGGCGGGGGAGCACAAGGGGTGGCTAGATGGGGACGGCTTCTGGAAGCAGATGAGGACGCCCCCTCCCCGCATGTTCAAATTAAAAAAGGTCACCCGCGGTCACTGATGCGTGGGCCCGAGGTCTTCGATCGTCATTAATAAAGACACGAGCGGTAGTTGGCCGGCCGCCATGTGGGGTCGCGGTGGGAACCGAGAGGACGCCGAGTGTCCACCTCGTGTGAGCGCCGACGCATTTCTGCCTCAAATTTGGGCCTAAAATGGGTTCGTGTGGACGCAAAACGGACACGTTTTAAGAATGGATTTATGCTTTGGGCCATCAATTTTGTCCGGAGCAATCCAAACGGATTGTGGCGGATGAAATGGATCACCCGGTTGGAGTTGCTCTAAAGAACACATGTTGACCTATCTCCATACATTCAACACACACGTAGCATGGCCATGGTGTACAACAACTATCACAAGTCATGCCTTGAAAATGTGGCAGGTCAGCGTGTTGAAGATATTCATAGCGACCGGGTGTGCGTACATAAGTGTATGTGTGTATATATAAGAAACTGCACCTTGTGAGCGCACCTTCCCTCCCCCTGCGAGCGCCCCTCCGTCGCAGCTACCAGATCGCAGTCGTGCCTCCCCTCTCGTCCCCTCCATCGGCCCCGCACGCGATAGATGACGAGTTGATGGATATACTTCTTGCCCCTCGTTGGTTATTCCAAGTGGAAGGTGAAGATGTAGGCAGCAACAAATTTCCCTTACACGGGGACTGTGTAAGGTTATCAAACCAGGAGGACTCCGAGGATCAACAAGTAGGTGTCCGTTGCTCTGGCGCTAGCAGAAGACGTGGACCTGCACACACAACAAATAACTTCGCTCCCAACGAGTACAAAGAGGTTGTCAATCTCTCCGGCCTTGTAGTTTGCAAAGGATCAAAACACAAGCGGGAATAGTGATAGTGCTTGCAACGGAAAAGTAAATGAAAGTAGTAAATGATGGAGGTGTAAACAATGGTGGTAATATGGACCGGAGTCACATGATGTTCACTAGTGATGTCTCTCTCCCAAAAGACGATAAACAACTATGCACGGGTAAACAAATTACAGCTGGGAAATTGACAAAATTATAAATGCACCGCAATGCTAATCATGCTACTAGAAAGTTAGAGGCTCAAAAGTAATGGGCAGTACGCCAAGACAAGTAGACCGTTTATTCACCAACATCTACTTACTAATCATCCACCTTGAGATATCTATCCAGAACATCTCGCTGGTATTAAGTTGCGAACCCCACCCAAAGTGTAAACTCAAAGCAACAGACAACTGCATTAACGAACTTTGCATAAGGTAAACAATCCTTGCAACTGTGGTCACAAGCACTGTTGTTTTCTCCCTGGTGGCAACAGCACATCCCCTAGTCTCATGTTTCTGTCACTCAAGCTAGACATCAGGGGGCATGAACCCACAATCATGCATAACGCTCGCTCTTGGAGTTACAATCTACTACTCGGCCAAAGCAATAAAAAGCAACGGAGGACATGCATGAATCACTAAAGAACATAATATAAAAGCATAATCAAATATATAACTCATCACAATCTGAATATAATCTCATAATCCATCGGATCCCAGCAAACCAAGCATAGCAATAGCAGGAAAATTACATAGATGCCTTGATCATGTAAGGCAACTCACAAGAGCTAAACATTGAAGCATAAGATTGGAGAGAACACATCACCTAGCTACTGGTCATGGACCCATGGTCTAAGGAGGACTACTCACGACACGTCCGAGAAGCGTCCATGGCAGTGGAGAAGCTCCCGGAGGTCAATCCTCCCTTCGGCAGGGTGCCGGGAAGAGGTCTTCTGGCGCTCCCGATCTGGGGAGCGCTGTGGCGCCGGAACGATGGAGAAATTCGCGATTCTGGATATTATGGAAGAGTTTCCTATCAGAGAGGTAAATATAGGCCGAAGGAGGGCACCATAGGGTGTGGGACCCACCCAGGCGACCTGTGGGCGCGACCAGGGGTAGGTCGCGCACAGAGGTTGGCTGGGCAAGCCCTGGCCCACCATTGGTGCTCCGGAAGTTTCCGTCATGCTGATTTTTATATATTTTCCTCGGGATTTTTGGGACTTTGTAAATTGGGGTAAAAGTCCCTGCAAAAAAGACATCAGCACACAAAAACTGGCACTGGGTGCACTGAGTTAGTAGGTTAGTCCATATATGTGTAAAAAGGTATAGAAGTGTAGCAAAGCATATAACAATGTCATCCAAAAGATCATGGAACAAACAGAAGTTATAGATACGTTTGGGACGTATCAACATCCACAAGCTTAATTCTTGCTCGTCCTCGAGTAGGTAAATGATAACATAAATAATTTATGTGGTGACATGCTTACACACATATAAGAACTTCAAAGTAAAGCAAGTAAGATATGCAATTCAAGTCAAGACAATAACAAGCAAGAGTCCATATTTTGTATTGAAAATAGCAAAGTAAGAACATAAAGGTGCAAGAGCTCTCACTGTTCGTGACTCAAATGTTTCCAAATGGTGTTTGCGTGCAAGAAGTGGGTTTAGAGCATAATAATAGTTTTAAATTGAGAACTCAATCTACTGAAACTTCACACTTGGTCTTCTTCAGAATCTTATTTTGACTCATCCCTAGACCACTAGTCAGGCACAAGTCAAAATGATCCTCTCCCTTTCGATTTTGAGCCCTCATGCAATGGATGAGCGCAAGCAAGATATGTTGGCACTTAGGATGACAAAGATAATAATGATGGGGAAGGAAGACAAAAAAGGTGTGAAAGTCTCACGTCCATGAGGACAACCATAGGCGAGAGAAAGCCAAATGATAGATATGATGTGAGGAGTAGGGATTGCCATGCAACCGATGCACATATGAGCTAAGGTAAGCTCTCCAATGGAACTAGTGGAGGTGCATCCAACTTGCTTGCTCATGAAGACTTAGAGCTCATTTGAGGAGTCTCATCATTGGAATATACAAGCCAAGTTCTATAGTGTAAGGGTCCCCACATAGTTATGCATGAATGATAATCTCTATGGTGTACAATTATAACAATGGAGTACGAGTGTGGATCTTTCAAAAGGAATAGTAGTGTTGCTCCCTTCTCCTTTTTTTCTTCTTTTTTGTGGCCTCTTTGGCTCTTTTATTTATCTCTCATTTGTCCTTTTTGGGATCTTTTCATGTGTCCTCTTTTGGGATCTTTTTTTGTCCTCTTTGGGATCTTTTCCTCACTTAAGGGAAACACTTTATGTTTTACAAGAATAAAAAGAAGACCTTCACACTTTATAAGAAGTAGTCAACATAAAGACAAATGAAAACTATCATGATGTATGCAAATGTATGCCTCTGCCAGTGTAGCAGGATAAGCAATGAAACTAGCGTGTCATGTAGCAATAATAAGGGCAAGGCCCAACTAGCATGTGGCTCCTCGATCAAGCAAAAGCATGTATGACATGAAGATCAAGTCATGAGATGGTGGATGTTGCATGGCAATGTATCTAGGAAAGGCTATGGAAATGCCTTAATAGGTAGGTATGGTGGCTGTTTTGAGGAAAGATATAATGAGGCTTATGATGACAGAGCGCATCATGCCAAGGGTTTGGATGCACCGACGAAGTTTGCACCAACTCTCAAGATGGGAAAGGGCAATGCACGGTACCGAAGAGGCTAGCAAAATATGGATGCTGGAAGTGCCAACAATCGAATACTCACATTAGTCCGAAGAACTCATGCACCTATCAACGGTAACTCTCTATCTAGTCAGGAGATTCACAAAGATACAAGCACCCTGAGGAGGAGTGTTTGGGGGTTTGGTTATCCTTGTGCATTCTCGACCCATGATAACGTGAGGGTACTCTATATATTCCAACCCCTCCACAGGTTAGCGATCCATCTAGTAGCTAGAGTTCTCAACTATTTTTTTTTGTTTTGAAAAACACACGGGTTTCCCAAAATATGACACATATCACTAATAGGCTACATCTCTTGGCACCAATAGTCCAAACATTACTCAAATCAATACCTCAAACTATTGGAAGTTACTACTATACTTAAATAGCAACCTCAGTTACCTACTCATGCAAGACACACAAATCAGTGCAACAAGCCAACTCTCTAAACAAGATAAGCATGATAACTCAAGGGAGTTCCAAAAGCAACCTAAATAAAAGCTCTTAAAAAGATAAAGCATGTAAAATAAGAGCTAAGCATGAGAGCAGCTATGAAAAAATAAAGAACACACAAAAAGGATAAGCATGAAAACCTATGTTGTGTTCTAGGGTGGAGTGGAGCGTGTTTCTCTCCAACACAAAGAAAGCTAGGTTCCGACTTGTTATGAACAACAAGCAAAACTAAAAAACTAAAAAGTAAAGAGCGGGACGCTCCAAACATAGCACATAACATATGAAGTGATAAAAATATAGCATGGAGAAGGACGAACTGATGATTGTTGATGGAGAAGGGGATGCACGGGGGCATCCCCAAGCTTAGACGCTTGAGTCTCCTTGAATATTTCTTGGGGGTGCATGGGGGTGCTACGGCAACAGACAACAACGCCAGAAATTGGCACGTTGACGGGGACTTGTCTTGTGCTGGTTTTTCCCTTGAAGAGGAAAGGGTGATGCACACAAGAGGAGTAAGTATTTCCCTCAGTTTGAGAACCAAGGTATCAATCCAGTAGGAGAATCTCGTCAAGTCTAGAGTACCTCCACAAACACAAAAGAGCTTGCACCCAACGCTATAAAGGGGTTGTCAATCCCTTCAAGATTGATTGCAAAGTGAGATCTGAAGGCAAAAAGTGCAACGAAGTAAAAGTGTAAGGCTGAAAATATGATGTGAAGTAGACCCGGGGGCCATAGTGTTCACTAGAGGCTTCTCTCAAAATAGCAAATAATACGGTGGGTGAACAAATTACTGTCAAGCAATTGATAGAACCACGCAAAGTCATGACGATATCTAAGGCAATGATTATACATATAGGCATCAGTCCGAGACAAGTAGACCGATACTTTCTGCATCTACTACTATTACTTCACACATCGACCGCTATCCAGCATGCATCTAGTGTATTGAGTTCATGACAAACAAAGTAACGCCTTAAGCAAGATGACATGATGTAGAGGGATAAACTCAAACCAATGATGAAAACCCCATCTTTTTACCCTTGATGGCAACAACACGATGCGTGCCTCGCTACCCCTTCTGTCACTGGGTGAGGTCACCGCACGGTATGAACCCAAAACCAAGCACTTCTCCCATTGCAAGAATCATAGATCAAGCTGGCCAAACAAAACCCACAACTCGAGGAGAATTACAAGGATATGAAATCATGCATAAGAAAGATCAGAAGAAACTCAAATAAGATTCATAGATAATCTGATCATAAATCCACAATTCATCGGATCTCGACAAACACACCACAAAAGAAGATTACATCGGATGGATCTCCATGAAGATCATGGAGAAGTTTGTATTGAAGATCCAAGAGAGAGAAGAAGACATCTAGCTACTAGCTATGGACCCGTAGGTCTATGGTGAACTACTCATGCATCATCGAAGAGGTCATGGTGTTGATGAAGAAGCCCTCCGTATCCGAATCCCCCTCCGGCAGGGCACCAGAACGTGCCCCAGATGGGATCTTGCGGAGACAGAAGCTTGCGGCGACGGAAAAGTACTTTCGATGATCTCTTGATTTTTTTGGGATTTTAGGGAATATATAGGAGAAAGACCTAGGGCAGAGGTGGCCCAGGGAGCCCACAAGCCTGGGAGGCATGGCCCCCCTGGCCGCGGCTAGGGGGCTTGTGGGGTCCCTGGTGGCCCGCTGCCTTGGTTCTCAAGCTTCCCGATCTTCTTCTGTTTAGGAAAAAATCTTTTTGGTGGTTTCGTTCCATTTGGACTCCGTTTAAAATGCTCCTCTGAAAGGGGTCAAAAACACGGAAAAAACAGGAACTGGCACTTGGCACTGAGTTAATAAGTTAGTCCCAAAAAGATATAAAAGGCATACAAAACATCCAAAGTTTGACAGGATAATAGCATGAAACCATCAAAAATTATAGATACGTTGGAGACGTATCAGGGGGCATCCCCAAGCTTGAGCGCTTGACACTCGTAGATCTTCTTTCATCATCTTCCATCGCATACTTGAAAACTCCTTTCATACAAAACTCATCATAAGCTGATTAGAGTGGTTAGTGCCCATAGTAGAATAATTTATTCTCTACTCGAAATAAAGATTTTCATGAAGAGATACTTTTTCTCAAGATTGCCAAAAGGTTTTTGCAAAGAATAAAGCAAGCTTAAGATTTGCAAAATGATGAAAACGCAAAACGTGGCAGAATCTGTGAAAAACCGAACAACACGTAGTAAATAATTTTTTCGGGCACTTCTGCAACTCAAATAAAAAAACTCAGAACAGACGCCAGAAAGACAATTATATAGAGCATACTTCCAAAAACAATTATATCAAAAAGATGATCTGGTGATTTTTGGCAAAATTTTCCGTCAAGCACACAAAATCTGTTTCTGGACAACATGTCACAACTTTTGAACTTTCTTGCAATCAGAGGCTAAAACTTGGCGCAAAGCTTGAAAATAAAGATACAATGATGTTGCTGCAGTAGTAACAAGCATCAAGACCACTAAAACTGAAAGTAAAAACTCAAAGTAAAGATGACAAGGGTTGTCTCCATAGAGCTCTTTCTTTATAGCCATAAAGATAGGCTTAATATTTTAATGATGCTTTCGTAGGAATAAGAGTTGTAGAACAAAAGAGAGCATCAAGAAGAAAATACCAAACACATTTAAGTCTAACATGCTTACTATGCATAGTAATATTGCAATAGAATAATTCATTGAAGCACAAAGCAATAAGCATAGGAAGGCAAAACAAGTGCAGCTTCAAAATCTTCAACATAAAGAGGGGAAACTTCTTATTTTTTAGATATTTAGAACCATGTATCCCCCTCTCATTATAAATTTCAGTGGCATCCTGGATGAACTCAACAATATAACTATCACATAAGGCATTATTTCCATGATCCAAAAGCATAAAAGTATCATTACTCTTCTTATAAGCAAAATCTTTCTTATTAGGAATAGTGAGAGTAAAGCAATCATTATTATCATGGGAATCATCATATTTAGGAAGCATAGTATCATCAAAGCAAATTTTATCCTCAAAAGTTGGGGGAATAAAAACAGCATGTTCATCAAACCCGTCATCCCCAAGCTTAGAGCTTTCCATGTCATTAGCAATATTGATATTCAAAGAAATCATACTAATAACATTGCCACTATCATAATTGTTATGCAAATAATAAAGTTCCATAGGTTTTTTAATTTTCTCCTCAAACACTTCATGTCCTAGTTCAAGATAAAGTTTATAAAGCTCTCTCATATTTGTGTTGTTTTCCATTAAGCCTAAGTACAAAGCAAACTAACAAGACTAAAAGCAAAGGTAAAAGATAGCATGCAACTCCCCTATCTTGAAGACTGGAGTCCCCGACAACGGCGCCAGAAATTTGCTTGATGACGAGTTGATGGATATACTTCTCACCCCTCGTTGGTTACCCCAAGTGGAAGGTGGATATGTAGTCAGCAGTAGATTTCCCTTACAGGGGGACTGTAAGGTTTATCGAACCAGGAAGACTCCGAGGATCAACAAGTAGGTGTCCACTGCTCTGGCGCTAGCAGAAGACGTGGACCTGCACACACAACAAATAACTTTGCTCCTAATGAGTACAGAGAGGTTGTCAATTGATGACCCACAAGTATAGGGGATCTATCATAGTCCTTTCGATAAGTAAGAGTGTTGATCCCAACGAGGAGCAGAAGGTCTGACAAGTGGTATTCAGCAATGTAATATCTGCAAGCACTGAAATTGTCGGTAACAAGTAGTTGTGTGACAAGATGATTCGTAGCAAGTAGCAAGTAACAAAAGTAACAATGGTGCAGCAAAGTGGCCCAATCCCTTTTGTAGCAAGGGAAAATCCTCGACAAAGTCTTATAGGAGGTAAAGCGCTCCCGAGGACACATGGGAATTTCTGTCAAGCTAGTTTTCATCATGTTCATATGATTCATGTTCGTTACTTTGATAGTTTGATATGTGGGTGGACCGGCGCTTGGGTACTGCCCTTACTTGGACAAGCATCCCACTTATGATTAACCCCTCTCGCAAGCATCCGCAACTACGAAAGAAGAATTAAGACAAAGTCTAACCATAGCATTAAACTAGTGGATCCAAATCAGCCCCTTACGAGCAACGCATAAACTAGGGTTTAAGCTTATGTCACTCTAGCAACCCATCATCTACTTACTACTTCCCAATGCCTTCCTCTAGGACCAAATAATGGTGAAGTGTTATGTAGTCGACATTCACATAACACCACTAGATGAAAAACAACATACAACACATCAAAATATCGAACGAATACCAAATTGACATGACTACTTATAGCAAGACTTATCCCATGTCCTCAGGAACAAAAGTAACTACTCACAAAGCATAATCATATTCATGACCAGAGAGGTAATGAGTAGCATCAAAGATCTGAACATAAACTCTTCCACCAAGTAATCCAACTAGCATCAACTACAAAGAGTAATTAACACTACTAGCAACCTTACAAGTACCAATCGGAGTCGCGAGACGAAGATTGGTTACAAGAGATGAACTAGGGTTTGGAGATGAGATGGTGCTGATGAAGATGTTGATCGTGATGAGTCCCCTCCGATGAGAGCAGTGTTGGTGATGACGATGGCGACGATTTGCCCCTCCGGGAGGGAAGTTTCCCCGACAGGATCGTCTTGCCGGAGCTCTAGATTGGTTCTGCTCAAGTTCCGCCTCGTGGCGGCGGCGAATCCTCCGAAAAGCCTCCTAATGATTCTTTTCTAGACCGAAACCCTTCTTATAGCAAAAGGGGGGAGCCAGAGGGCCAGCTGGGAGCCCACAAGCCCCCTAGGAGCGGCCAGGGGGGTGGCCGCGCCTAGCAGGCTTGTGGCCCCCTGCTGGCGCCCCTCCGGTACTTCTTCGGCCAGTATTTTTTATAAATCCCAAAAAAATCCACGTTGATTTTCACGGCTTTTGGAGTTGCGCAGAATAGGTATCTCAAACTTGCTCCTTTTTCAGGCCAGAATTCCAGGTGCCGGCATTCTCCCTCTTCATGTAAACCTTGCAAAATAAGAGAGAAAAGGCATAAGTATTGTACCGTGAAGTGTAATAACAGCCCAAAAAGCAATAAATATCAACATGAAAGCATGATGCAAAATGGACATATCAATTCCCCAAGCTTAGACCTCGCTTGTCCTCAAGCGAAAACCTAGATCAATAAACATGGCCACATGTTTAGGGAGAGAGGTGTCGGCAAAACAAGATACGAACATGCAGGCATCATGATCATGATCAGAACAACAATACCATCATATCAACTCTTATTCTAAAGTGACAATTCCTTCACAAAGTAAAGCATTGATCAAGAACCTTACCGAGAATCAAAAACCGATACCCTTTAGTCATTGAATCAATTGCAATTTATCACAACATCAGAAAGAGTCAAATAAGAGCTTGTAAAGCAAATCCACATACTCAATCATCCTTTTTGTCTTCTATAATTGCTACAACTCATGTGGTACTCATGAGATCAAAGTTTCAGTCGGACACAGAGAAAGATAGGGGCTTATAGTTTCGCCTCCTAACCATTTACCTCAAGGGTAATGTCAACAATAATAATTCATGAATACTTACTTCCAAGTTGACATATGAATATAGATCTTTCCCTAGCATATGACGTTAGCCCAGATAAAGGCGAGATAAGGAATTGGTGGAGATCACCATGACTCTTTGAGGGGAAAAAAGTAAAGGTACAAGATAGGCCCTTCGCGGAGGGAAGCAGAGGTTGTCATGCACTTTTGAGGTTTGATTGTGTGTCCTCTTAGTGCCAAGGAACGTCACTTTATATTGCCTCCTGTGATAAAGAACTTTATTATGCAGTCTGTCGCTTTTATGTCTTCCTCATCACAGGTTCGTAAAAAGCTTATTTTCCACACACTAATAGATCATACATATTAGGGAGAAATTTTTTATTGCTTGCACCAATGACAACTTACTTGAGGGATATTATTCAATCCATAGGTAGATATGGTGGACTCTAATGGCAAAACTAGGTTGAAGGTTTGTGGATGCACAAGTAGTATCTCTACTTGGTGCGGGAGTTTTGGCTAATATGAGGTGGAAGCGATCGTCACATGCTAAGGGATCTCTAGTCATATAACATTGTTCGGAACCAAGCAAACACAATTCATTATGTTGTCTTCCTTGTCCAACATCTACTTCTAAGCATGTAATAGTTTAGTGAGTGTTCACAATCATAGATGGTGTCAAAGATGACATATTTATATGTGTACCTCTCCTTCTTTATCACTTCCTATTAATTGCAACAATGACCAAGTTCTACGTTTGTCTACCCTCAACAAGTTTCAATCATCATTCTTTTTATATGTGAATCCATCACTTCCCATAAGATCATTACATGATCTTTCATGCTTTTGTTCTTTTCTCACTCTTTTGGTCATGGCAAGAGGCAAAGCCCTCAACTAAGACACTCTTTATTATATGGCTCACGAGCTCGAATACATCGGGGGTGACACAAAGCAAAACTCAAGGCTAAAACACTAAGACCTTTAATCTACTAGAGAAAGAGAAAACTGAAAAGGAACAAACTAAAACAAAGGTAAAGGCAAAAGATGTGATGGTGATACGATACCGGGGCAACTCCCCCAAGCTTGGCACAAGCCAAGGGGATTGCCCATACCCATGCTTAGTTGTCTTCCTTTGGCGGTGATGGTGGTGGAGTTGTTGCAGAGGTCTTGAGCTTGTTTAATTTGCACTTCAGTATAAAATTATGCTTCCTCAGATCATCATTTTCCTCTTCAAGCCTTAACACCCTTTGGCATAATTCCTGCTTACTCTCCTGCAAGAAACGAGAAGGGATAAACAAAGTCTTAGGCTTCTTCCTTGAGTCACGGAGGCTCGACTTCTTGAACTCCACATGGGTGTTTCCAGGTGGAGGTAGAGGAGCCTCCTCCCCATCGGAACTTGTTTCTTCCTTCCCCTTAGGTTCATAATCTTCTTCCTCATCAGTGGTCCAGCCATAACGATCCAAGTCCCCATAGACCTTGGGGTTAGAAAGGCAATCAGCCACATAGCTCTCCCCCTCTGAATCCTGAGAAGACATCTTGACCTAAATCTGCGGCAGAAAAAAGGCTCGAAACGAAAACAAAGGAAATTTGCGTGATATGAGGGTCAGACCATACGTGAGAATATATAATGATTTTTTTCCGACCAGAAGGAGTACCCCGCAATAAAACGGAGTCCGGGAGGCACATGAGGTGGCCACAAGCCCCCTAGGCGCGACCAGGGGGGTGGCCCGCGCCTGGCAGGCTTGTCGCCTCCTCGTGCGCTTTCTGGACTACTTCCAATTTTTCTATTTTTCTAAATATTCCAAAACAGAGAAAAATTCCTACTGGAAAAGTTTTGGAGTATGTTTACTTACCAAAACACATACCTCTTCATTTTCGGAGTCTGA
Source organism: Hordeum vulgare subsp. vulgare (assembly GCF_904849725.1). Taxonomy (NCBI): domain Eukaryota; kingdom Viridiplantae; phylum Streptophyta; class Magnoliopsida; order Poales; family Poaceae; genus Hordeum; species Hordeum vulgare. Next base: position 447,054,476 of record NC_058522.1, read on the forward strand.
AACAGGGTGATAAATATCCCTTAGGTATTCCTCCGGAGTCATGGTATTGATAATATTGCTTTCAACATTTATGGGAGTACCTGAGATATAATGCTTGATTCTTTGCCCATTTACCACTCTCGGACAATTACCTTCCGTGTTGTTGATCTTGATAGCACCGGAACGATATACTTCCTCAACAGTATAGGGACCTTCCCATTTAGAGAGAAGCTTGCCTGCAAAAAATCTTAAACGAGAATTATATAGCAAGACATAATCACCTACCTTGAACTCATGCTTTTGTATCCTTTTATCATGCCACCTCTTAACCTTTTCTTTGAACAACTTGGCATTCTCATATGCCTGAGTTCTCCATTCATCAAGCGAACTAATACCAAATAACCTCTTCTCACCAGCAAGTTTGAAATCAAAGTTGAGCTCCTTGATTGCCCAATAAGCTTTATGCTCTAGCTCAAGAGGTAAATGACATGCTTTACCGTACACCATGTTGTACAGAGACATGCCCATGGGATTCTTATAGGCAGTTCTATAAGCCCATAGTGCATCATCGAGCTTCTTAGACCAATTCTTTCTAGACCTGTTGACAGTCTTTTGCAGAATTAGTTTAATCTCTCTATTGCTTAGCTCTACTTGACCACTGGACTGAGGGTGATAGGGAGACGTGATAACCCACAAGGGTAGGGGATCGCAGCAGTTTTCGAGGATAGAGTATTCAACCCAAATTTATTGATTCGCCACAAGGGGAAGCGAAAGAATATGCTCAAGTATTAGCAGCTGAGTTTGTCAGATTCAACCACACCTGAAAGATTAGTGTCTGCAAGCAAAGTATCAGTACCAAAGTAGTATGATAGCAACGGTGTCAGAAAAAGATCTGTTGACGGCAGACTATTCCTAACTGTTGTATCAATGGCGCCAGTAAGTTGCACGTGGACGGAGAACTATTCCTCCCCGACAACGGTGTCAAAAAAGGATCTTGCAACAAGTAACAGCAAAGTGACAGCAGTAGCAAGGAACATCAGTAGCAGCAACAATAGTAACAGTAGCAGCAAAGTGGCCCAATCCCTTTTGTAGCAAGGGACAAGCCTGGACAAAGTAACGTAGCAAGGACCAGTAGTAAAAGACTCGTAGGCAGTGGATCGGTGATGATTGAGTATGAAGGATGTGATTCATCATGTAACAGCTATAACACGGAGAGATATGTAACTAGCTCCCGTTCGTCAATCTAATGTAGGCATTATTCCGATGTAGTCATACGTGCTTAGGGAAAAGAATTGCATGACATCTATTGTCCATCCCTCCCGTGGCAGCGGGGTCCTAATGGAAACTACGGGATATTAAGGTTCTCCTTTTAATAAAGAGCCGGCCCAATGCATTAACACTTGGTGAATACATGTACTCCTCATACTATGGTCATCTCCGGGAGTGGTTCCGACTATTGTCACTCCGGGGTTGCCGGGTCATAACACATAGTAGGCGAATACACCTTGCAAGATAGGATCTAAAACACACATATATTGGCGACAACATAATAGGTTCAGATCTGAAATCATGGCACTCGGGCCCTAGTGACAAGCATTAAGCCTCGCAAAGTAGTAGCAACATCAATCTCAGAACATAGTGGATACTAAGGATCAATCCCCATCAAAACTAACTCGATTACATGATAGATCTCATCCAACACATCACCGTCCAGCAAGCCTACGATGAGATTACTCACGAATGATGAAGAGCATCATGGAATTGTTGATGGAGGAAGGTTGATGATGACGATGGCAATGATTTCCCCTCTCCGGAGCCCAGAACGGACTCCAGATCTGCCCTCCAGATGAAGAATAGGGGGTGGCGGCGCCTCCGTGTCGTAAAACGCGATGAATCCTTCTCTTTGATTTTTTTTCTGGGCGAGATGGAAGATATAGAGATGAGTTTGGGGGCAGTGGTGTCACGTGGGCCCCACAAGCCCTCACGGCGCGGCCAGGGGGGTGGCCGCGGCCCAGGGGCTTGTGGCCCACTGGCACGCCCTCTCCGATGGATCTTTGCGCATGTATTTTTCTTTTATTCCAGAAAAATTCTCCGTAAATTTTCAGGACATTCCGAGGACTTTTATTTCCGCACAAAAACAACACCATGGCAATTCTGCTGAGAACAGCATTAGTCTGGGTTAGTTCCATTCAAATCATGCAATTAGAGTCCAAAACAAGGGCAAAAGAGTTCGAAAAAGTAGATACGACGGAGACGTATCAAGACGCAATTCTATGGTTGACATCGTACTTAGCAAGTGTTTTACGGAAAGCACCATGAATGAAATGTGAACCACCGTCGGTCATTAGATATCTGGGGACTCCAAATCTAGGAAAAATAACTTCTTTAAGCATCCTGATAGAGGTGTTGTGATTGACACTACTAGTGGGGATAGCTTCTACCCACTTAGTGACGTAATCAACATCAACTAGGATGTGAGTATACCCGTTGGATTTTGGAAAAGGTCCCATATAATAAAAGCCCCAAACATCAAATGGTTCAATGACAAGTGAATAATTCATAGGCATTTCCTGACGTTTACCGATATTACCTATTCTTTGACATTCGTCACAAGACAAGACAAACTTACGGGCATCCTTGAAGAGAGTGGGCCAATAGAAATCTCATTGCAATACCTTGTGTGCAGTTCTATCTCCCGCATGGTGTCCTCCGCAGGCCTCGAAGTGACACTTCTGTAGGATTTGTCCCTCTTCATGTTCAGGTACACAACGTCTAATAACACCATCTACTCCTTCCTTATAAAGGTGAGGATCATCCCAAAAGTAGTGTCTCAAGTCAAAGAAGAATTTCTTCTTTTGCTGGTATGTGAAACTAGGTGGTATATATTTGGCAACGATGTAGTTTGCATAATCAGCATACCACGGTGCACTACGTGAAGTATTGATGACATTCAGTTGCTCATCAGGAAAGCTATCATCAATAGGTTGTGGGTCATCAAGAACATTCTCCAACCTAGACAAGTTATCTGCTACTGGGTTATCAGCACCCTTCCTGTCAACAACATGCAAATCGAATTCTTGTAGCAAGAGAACCCATCTGATAAGTCTAGGTTTAGCGTCTTTCTTCTCCATGAGGTACTTAATAGCAGCATGATCAGTGTGAATAGTGACTTTGGAATCAACTATGTAAGACCTGAACTTTTCACATGCAAACACGACTGCAAAAAATTCCTTTTCCGTAGTAGCATAGTTTCTTTGGGCACTGTCTAGAGTTTTACTAGCATAGTGAATAACATTCAACTTCTTATCAACTCTTTGCCCTAGGACAACACCAACAACATAATCACTAGCATCACACATGATTTCAACAGGTAAGTTCCAATCAGGTGGTTGAACAATAGGTGCAGTTATCAAGGCCTTCTTAAGTATTTCGAAGGCTTCCTCACAATCATCGTCAAAGACAAAAGGAATATCCTTTTGCAAGAGATTGGTAAGAGGCCTAGAAATCTTAGAGAAGTCTTTAATGAACCTCCTATAGAAACCAGCATGACCAAGGAAACTTCTTATACCTTTGATATCTATGGGGTATGACATTTTCTCAATTGCATCAACCTTAGCCTTATCGACTTCAATACGTCTTTCAGAAATTTTATGTCCTAAGATGATGCCTTCTCTGCAAGACAAGATTGGTGTCTTTACATCTCTGCAAGACCCGGTCAAGGTTGCTGAGGCAATCATCAAAAGAAGACCCGTAGACGGAGAAGTCATCCATGAAAACCTCAACAATCTTTTCACAAAAGTCAGAGAATATAGCCATCATGCATCTTTGAAAGGTGGTAGGTGCATTACATAAGCCAAAAGGCATGCGTCTTTAAGCAAAGGTACCAAATGGGCAGGTGAAAGTGGTTTTCTCCTGATCAGCTTGTGCAACTGGTATTTGGGAGAAACCAGAATAACCGTCTAGAAAGCAGAAGTGTGTGTGTTTAGACAGTCTTTCTAGCATTTGGTCGATAAAAGTCAAAGGGTAATGATCTTTCCTAGTGGCTCTATTCAATTTCCTAAAGAGGATCACCATCCTATAGCCCGTAATAATCCTCTCTGGGATCAATTCATCCTTATCATTAGGGACAACGGTAATACCTCCCTTCTTAGGGACGCAGTGCACCGGACTCACCAAATCACTATGAGCAACAAGATAGATAATACATGCTTCCAGGAGCTTTAGTATTTCTTTTCTTACTACCTCTTTCATCTTAGGATTTAATCTCCTTTGATGATCAACAACTGGTTTGGAATCAGGATCAGTTTTATTCTTGTGCTGGCATAGAGTGGGACTAATGCCCTTAAGATCATCAAGAGTATATCCAATAGCAGCATGGTGCTTTCTCAGAGTTTTTAGTAACTTCTTTTCTTCATGCTCTGAGAGGCTAGCACTAATAATAATAGGACATATCTCTTTTTCATCAAGATAAGCATACCTAAGAGTATTTGGCAACTGTTTAAGCTTGAATACAGGATCACCCTTTGGTGGGGGTGGATCCCCAAGCAGTTCAACAGGCAAATTATTCTTAAGGATAGGATATTGTTCTAAGACAACTCTATCTATCTCATCCCTTTCATCCATATGCATATAATTTTCATGCTCAAGCAAGTATTGCTCTAAGGGATCAGTAGGAGGCACGGCAATAGAAGCTAAGGCAATAGTTTCATCCTTACTAGGCAACTCTTTTTCATGAGGTTGTCTACCAAACTTGGAGAAATTGAACTCATGTGACACACCTTCAAGGCCAACAATGACAGTTTGCTTCTCACAGTCAATATGAGCATTTTTTTTTGAGTGTAAGACGGTAGGATATAATCCTACTGCATGTATATATAAAGCCAATAGTTACACATGTACAAGATGGGGAGGGGGTGGAATGGGGATGGGGGGAGGTGGGCAGGGTGGGGTTACATATTATGTGGTTTCAGCTAGGGTGGCTACAATGTTATCTATGTTTTGCACCTTGCTAGTAGGCACACGGTGTCTAAGATTGGAGAAGTCTTTTACAAACCGACGCCGCCAAGCCCCAAGAGATGGGGTTATTTGTTCAAAGCACTTGTTATTTATTTCCTTCCATATACTCCAGGCTGCCACCAGAAAGACATCCATGAACATGTCCCTGGGGTGTGTTGTCCTCTGGTGTTGTAGCTTCTCTAGTCTATGTTGTCGTTCTGACCATGTGATGTTGAGCATATTCCAACAGCGTTGGCTAAAGCTACATTCAAAGAAGAGGTGTTCCAGCGTTTCCTCCATGTGTCGATTGCAAAGAATGCAGTTCAGAGTAGCCCCTATGTTGTAATGTCGCTGTTTGAGCATATTCCTCGTGTTGAGCCTGTCCATCAGCAAAAACCATCCAAATACCTTGATCTTCGGTACACACTTGGTTTTCCACAGCCATCGAAACGCTGGATGCACCGTAGTCTCTTTGAAATAGAAACGTCGATATGTTGCCGTCTCAAAGGTGCCAGCCCCCCAAGAACACACCCAGTCATCTCCCCTAGAGTTTAGCTGCACTTCTCTGATTTCTTGTTGCATCATCCTGAGTTCATCATGCGCTTGTTCGGACAGGGGCAGTGAGAAGGCTTCTTGAAGTGAGCTAGTCCCCAAGAAGTTCTGAACCAAGTCATCTTCAGTTCTAGCAAAGGAGAAAGCCCGAGGGAACTTTTCTGCATATACGGCATTGTTCCAGTTGTCTTTCCAAAAGAGCGTCGAGAGGCCATTGTTGACATTGACTCGCGTTATCCCTCGGAACACCGGCATAAGTTTGGTCAGTTCTCTCCACCAGAAAGAGCCACAACGATCTTGCGCGTGGGGTATTGCTTCCCCGTAGTGTGTGTTCCAGATCAATGCTACCCACGGGATGTCTTTTCTGTTGTAGAACTTGTGGAGCATCTTTAGAAGCATCACGTCATTTTGTAGTTTGAGGTTCAGGACCCCTAGGCCACCATTCTCTTTCGGGCGGCAAACTGCGTTCCACGCTACTAGAGCATTACTTTTGAATCCATCTTCAGTCTTTTTTCTCCATAGACACCTCCTCCGAAGTTTATCAAATTGTTCTACAATCGTTGGGGGGGTTCCGAGAGTCCCCATTGGGTACACCAGTAGCGACGTGACCAGTGAGTTCATCAAAGCCAATCTGCCCGCATGCGACATCAGTGCCATGGCTGCTGTGATCTTCCTCTCCGCTTTACAAACTAGCGGTGTCATATCCAGGACAGTAGGTTTGGATGTACCCAGTGGGAGCCCTAGATAGGTGAACGGCATTGTCGCCTGCGCACAACGAAAGATCGAGATGATGTTGTCACATACCTCTTGTGTCACATTGATAGGAACTAGGGTGGATTTCTGATAGTTAATCCTGAGCCCTATCGTCGTGGCGAAGTCATCTAGTATCCCTTTCATTCTCGCCGCTTAGACATCACATGCCGGCATGATGATGATGGTGTCATCAACGTATTGTATTACTGGAAAGTTAGCATTGCCTCTTGGGTCGATAGGGTGGGATAACAAGCCCAGGTTTAGTTGTTTGTTGATCTCTGTTTGGAGTATGTCCACCGCCAGCACAAATATCAATGGTGAGAGAGGGTCTCCCTGTCTTACTCCACATCGGCAGGGGAATTGTTTACTAGGGACTCCATTCAGCAATACTGATGATTTTCCCGATGAGAAGATGCATTGCATCCATTGGATCCATTTAGAATTAAACCCCATATGTTGCATTATGGTGATCATAGCCGAGTGTTCAACCGTATCAAAAGCTTTAGCGAAGTCTAATTTAAGCAGGACTATCTCCCTTCGAGAGCTTTGACATTGGTGTATGTACTCGAACGCCCATGCTAAGCAGTCATGTATAGATCTACCACGGAGGAACCCGTACTGGTTTCGATGCACAATTTGTAGAATGATCTTCTGGAGTCGCTGTGCCAGTATCTTGGTGATCATCTTGAGGCAGCAGTTAAGCAGGGTGATGGGACGATAGTCGTTCACTGTCTCAGGAGAAGCCGTCTTGGGGATGAGCGTGATGTGCCCATAATTCAGAGGTTCCAAGTTGAGATTACCTCGGTGGAATTCGTCACAAAGATCATAGAAGTCTTTCTTGATGATGTGCCAACAAGATTTAAGAAAGGCTCCGTTAAAACCGTCTCGTCCTGGAGATTTGTCTGCTGGCATCTCTTTCACTACAATATCTATTTCCTCTTTGGCAAAGGGGATCGTAAGAGCTTCAAAGTCGATGTCTTGTCGCCGTAGTTGTGTTAAATCAAACCGTATATCAGGAGGTCCCGCCGCGCCCATCCTTGTTCTATAAGTGTCAAAGAGGAGGGCCTCCTTGCCGGCATGTGTTTCAACCACGAGCCCTGCAGCAGTTTTGATTGTTGCCACAAAGTTGCGTCGATATCGTTCAGTTGCAACTATTTGAAAAAAACTTTGTGTTTTCATCTCCAAACTTGATCCATCTGATGGAGCATCTCTTGCGCCAGTATTCTTTCTGGTATGTTAGCAACCTGAGAAGGTGATTTTTGAGGATGCGTCTGAAGTTTCGTTCTGGCGTGGTGAGAGTGCGTCGATCTTCGAGGGAGTGTAATTCCAGTAGCGCCTTGTTGGTATTGATACTTGCGACCTTAAGGCGGGAGATACCACCACTCCATCGTCGTAGTGCAAATCGAACAGCTTTAAGTTTCTGACAGATTATCGCCGCTGCATCGCTATGCCGACCATGTTTGACGGATTTATTCCATGCTAGCGAGACTGTCTCCATAAACCCCGGGTGGGCAATCTAGTATGTTTCAAAGCGGAACATTTTGTTGCGTGGAATGTTGGTTTGTATTTCGACCCCACAGGGAATATGATCGGATACAGGCCGTGGCAATGGACGTACCAAAGTGTTGGGAAAGGAGGTAGTCCAATTTCAGAGAAGTAAAGAACCAGTCGAGTTGTTCGAGCAGGGGGTTTAGCTGCATGTTCGACCATGTATATGCTCGGCCTTTTATTGGGATCTACGTTAACGTCTGTTCACTGATGAATTCATTAAATGTAAACATGTCGTGAATGTTACCTCCGGGTAGGTTGCGGTTCGTTGGATCCCTAATGTAATTGAAATCCCCTAGGATCAACCAGTCCTCAGTCGCCACGATGTCAAGATCAAAGAGCCAAGAAGTGAAACGAGCCCTTTGATCCCCTTGGCAGGGGCCATATATGTTCAATAGCTTCCAGGTATGCAAAGACTGTGTTAACGCGAAATCTTCTTCTACAAACGTAGTTCCTACAAATATAGAGCTGTTCCAAATCGTGAATATCCCACCAGAAGCCCCTCGGGAGGGAATATATGCAAATTTGTCGAATCGTTTAGGACACAATGTACGTAAGGCATGTTCATCAAACGAGGGCATTTTCGATTCTTGCAAGCAAATGATGGAGCAGCTGCTGTCACGAATAGCATTCGATAGAGCTGGATGTTTTTTGGGCGAGTTAAGTCCACAAATATTCCAACATAAGACGTTCCAACTACGCAAAAGTACCATAGAGATTCAAAGAGGAGGTGGGCAAGCACAAGATCAAACTTGGCTATCTGCAGGGCCTGAATCTTCGCGAAGAAGCTCCGAATCTGCAAGCTCTGCTGTAGGTATAGCACACAGCTGCGTCCCAATGTCCTGCATGGTGTTGATGGAAGTAGGAGGAGGAACCTCAAGTGTTGGGGCACGAACAACTTCCTGAAGAGCAATATTGGGAACCATCCTGGTCTTAACTTTGGATTTAGTGATCTTGCCCTCTGCCATGGATGGGATCTTGAAGCCATCATACTTATTTGATCTCAGGCTGCGGCGAAGGTTGGAAGTATCCACTTGCAGTTTCATTTTGCCTTTGTGCTTCAAAGAGATCTTGCTGACTTGTAGTGCCTGATCCTTGCTGCATTCTGCTTCCAATAGCTCCGAAGGCTCATGGGGTGGAACCATTGCTTGCTCAGGGGAAAGTGCTTCTATGATGATAGGAGATGATGTACTGTTCATGGGGAGAGCAGGACAAGTGTTGCTAAAGATTATGCCATCATCATTCAGAGCAACTGCAACTTCCACCTGCATACATTCATGCCTGAAGCCATAGTCAGAATTCCAAGGGCCTCTGGAAGCCATTAGAGGTTTGATGGCTCTAAAGATGAAGTCATTTAGCTGATGTCTTGGAGCTGGATCAGTTAGAAGCAGGGTGAGCACTGATTCTCCATGCTCAGATAAGCCAAATCGAATTCCACTATTGTGAACTTCCAGGGAGATTCTCAGAAGACCCTCAGAGTGTTGCTGCTGATGTGTTTGGGAGTGTATCACTAGGGGATTCAGAGATCCAGCAGATAGGTTGGAGCTAGCAGAGCTGTGAGAGTTAGAGATAGCATCATTCCAAGCTTGGGAAGCACTATCTGAGATGTTATCTTCAGGAACCAGGCCATCTTGTACTAGTAGTCCCTGTGCAGCAAGCCAAGCTTGAAAGTTGTAGAGATAAGGAGGTAGTTGTGGTGCCTGTGGTGGGGAGGCAGGCCACACTCCCCATCCTTTGTGCTGATCCTGTTGCTGTGGAGCCTCATGGGCAGGAGGAGCCCCCTGGGGTTGAGCTGCATTTTGAACTAGCCAGTTATGCACTTGCTGTTGATATAATTGCTCAGCAGTAAGCTCAGGGCCAAACTGAGGGTGTGGGTTGCCATTAGGAGGAGGTGGTTCCTCCCCAGCAGGGGGAACTTCAGGTAGTAGACCATTCCAGTCATTGCTACGCAAGATAGTAACTTGCACAGTCCAGCAGTCCCTAGCACCACCAAGTTGCCAGACTACAAAGCTCTTTGGGATCAAGCGCATATTAAGGACTCTCACTTTGAGCAGAACAAATCTCCTATCCTGTCTCGGATTATACCAGGAAACCAGAGCACCAAACCCTCCTAGAGATTTCTGAATGTAGTACTCTGTTTGATAGTCATAGGGAAACCCAAAATACATAATCCAAAGTTCAGGCCCAAAGGTGGTACTACGACGATTCAGAGCTTCATTGTGAGGTACAAAAGTGATGAGGAGGTCCTCATCCTCGAGCTCTAGGGGAGAAGAAATGGCGATATCTCTCATGAATGCATCCGCAAAACCAAAAATCCCAATGCCCAATGGATGATCAGAAGATTCGGTGGTGAATAAGTGAGCTTCGTGCAGCAAACCTTCGATCTGAGTGTGGATGGCTTCACGGCGGTGTAGTGGAACATAGTGATTGGCCTCCACAATCGCCAAGAAGTCGTGGTTGAGGGGTGGAAACGGCCCAACCACCATCCCACTCCGCACGATTCGATCATCCGGGCCAGGTTCCACAGCGAAACCAGGCGGTAGGAACGACACTGGGTTCAGCGGGTAGTTCGCCATGGAAATGGAGGTGGTGAGGAGACGAGGCGACGACGATGAGACAGGAGACAGAGGAGGGTGAGGCGGCCGAAGTCTTGGATGGGACAGGAGAGTGATGAGCGCTGTGGGGGGAGGCGCAGAATTCGAAGCGAGAGGGGTAGAAACGGATATTTTAGGTACCCAAATCCATTTAGAGGATTTTTCTCGTTTAAAACAGGAATGTATCTTGTGCCCATATGCCCCACACCAGTCGCACCTGGTGTATCGATGGTGTTTACCTGAATATTGAACCAAGCGGGAAGCGGTAACTTTGGGTTGATTGCAATCCATAGTGCTACTTGCTCGAATAGTAGTCGTGTCAGTCGACATATTATGCTTAATAATTGCAGGACAGGCAATCATTTTGTGATTAGGAGCTGAGCAGTTAACGCAAATCAGACGCGAGCAGCAGGCCCGTTTATTATGTCCCCGTTGAAGGCATCTTGCGCATAAGAACGGCCAATTAATGGCTAATTCTGATATTTCGTCAGCAGAATATTGGGCTTGCGCTAAATCTGCCTTGTGTCGAGCCTCTAAAACCGGTGGCCACTCCGAAGATTGTGGCGCATATTTGATCGCAGATGTAAGGAAACATTGCGGTGGAGAAGGATATGGAACATTAATCCGAAAACGAAGACTGCCTAAAAGAAGGAAATTTTCCTGAGAGGCATATCCCGCGTCCTCCAAATCCGCGAGGGCGACGTAACTCTGTATTAAACGCATATGCGGACGTGCTTCCGATGATGTCGGGGTGGTATTCGAACTTGCATGTGCCATGCTACGTGGAATGTGGTCAGGGAAAATAGCCTGAGATGCTGAAGCTTGACTCCCATGGCGAGTGCAAGAGTTCATAGGATCAAACTTAACCGAATTCGAGGGGTAGCATGAACTCGCGGGAGAATCATTGATAATCTTTTTACCAAGAAAACTTAAATCACTCTTGATCGCCATAGACCTCCGAGATGAGATGTTAACTAGTTCCTCATCGGCATGCCAATGAGAATCAAAATGTACCGTCTGCGCAAAGTGTCCCTTGTAGAGGTGAAAATGACAAACAAAATCTGGCCAAACACTGTCTTTGAGCCCGTAGATGAAGTGTCCCACTTTGTTGTTGGCAACACTAAACCGAAATGTTCTTGCTGAAATTTTTTGGACAGCGAAACCCAAACTTATTCCACCCAAACAACATTGGAGAGCAATGCCCACTGAATCCTCAGTCAAAGTGAAAGAGGCCGAGGAGAATGAAACCGCCAAATAGAAAGCTTTTCCTGACCGGGGAGAAGAAAAATGCACCGTTGTGCGAAACTTGATCCTCACCTGCTTGGCCAGGGCTAACCCTGCTGAGAAATCCCAATGAAGGAGCCCTTCCATCATGATTAACAGGAGAAATATTCATGGTTGGAAGGATTGGGGAGGCTGTGAGGTGGGAGGAGGAGGGGGGAGGGGAGGGGAGAGCCATCCGAGAGTGTTTTTCCCAGCCTCGGCAAACCAGTCAATATGAGCATTGACGGTATTAAGGAAGGGTCTGCCAAATATGATGGGACAAAAGCTATCTTGGGTGGTAGCAAGAACGAGGAAATCAGCAGGATACTTCGTTTTACCACACAAGACTTCAACATCCCTAACAATTCCCACAGGGCACATATTATCTCTATTGGCAAGCTGAATAGTGACATCAATAGGTTCTATCTCAACAGGTGCAATCTCGTCTTTGATTTCATCATATAAGGATTGAGGTATTGCACTAACACTAGCACCCACGTCACATAAACCATGATAACAATGATCTCCTATCTTAACAGAAACAACAGGCGTGCCAACAACAGGCCTATGTTTGTCTCTAGCGTGTGGTTTAGCAATTCTAGCAACATCTTCACAGAAGTGAATATTATGGCCATCAACATTGTCGGACAGGAGATCTTTGATAATAGCAATGCTAGGTTCAACTCTAATTTTCTTAGGGGTGTAGGTGTTCTAATGTAGCCCCTACGTATCACAGTTGAAGCTTTAGAATGATCCTTTATCCTAACAGGGAAAGGTGGTTTCTCAATGTAAGCACTGGGAACAATAGGATAATTATAGGCAATGACTTTCTCTTCAACTAGATTGGGTTTAACTACATTGAATTCTAAGGGAGGATGATATTTAAACTACTTCTCTTTGGGGAGATCAATATGACCAGCAAATGATTCACACAATGAAGCTACTATCTCAGAGTCAAGTCCATATTTAGCGCTAAAATCATGAAAAGTATTTGTTTCAACAAAGGATTTAACGCAATCAAACTTCAAATTCATACCTGACTCCTTACCTTCATCAAGCTCCCAATCTTGAGAGTTGCATTTAATTCTCTCCAATAAATTCCATTTGAAGTCAATATCTCTCTTCATAAAGAACCGGTACAAGAAGTGTCAAGAATGGTGCGGTCATCATGAGAAAGCCGAGCATAGAAGTTCTGAAATATAATTTCTCTCGAGAGCTCATGGTTGGGGCATGAATATAACATTGATTTAAGCCTCCCCCAAGCTTGAGCGATGCTTTCTCTGTCACGAGGCCAAAAATTATAAATATAATATCGATCACAATGTACTAAATGCATAGGATAAAACTTTCGATGAAATTCCAATTTCAACCGATTGTAGTTCCATGATCCAGTATCATCACATAGCATATACCATGTCAACACCTTATCCCTCAAAGATAAGGGAAATAACTTCTTCTTGACCTCATCCTCGGGAAAACCTGCAAGCTTAAATAAACCACAAACTTCATCTACATAGATTAGATGCAAGTCGGGATGTGATGTTCCATCTCCTGTAAAAGGATTAGCCAACAGTTTCTCAAGCATACCCGAAGGAAATTCATAGCAAATATTTTTAGTAGGTGCAGCAGGTTGAGGAGCAACTCTTTGTGCTTCCGTTCGAGGTGAAGATACCCCAAACAAGCCCCTCAAAGGATTAATTTCCATAGTGACAAGTGACAATAAATTTCAGCACACTATATGAATGTTTCCTTACCAAGTTCCACTTACCAAAGACGCTTCACTCCTCGGCAACGGCGCCAGAAAAGAGTCTTGATGACCCACAATTATAGGGGATCTATCGTAGTCCTTTCGATAAGTAAGAGTGTCGAACCCAACGAGGAGCAGAAGGATCTGACAAGTGGTTTTCAGCAAGGTAATATCTGCAAGCACTGAAATTGTCGGTAACAAGTAGTTGTGTGACAAGATGATTCGTAGCAAGTAGCAAGTAACAAGTAAAAAAAGTAACAACGGTGCAGAAAAGTGGCCCAATCCCTTTTGTAGCAAGGGAAAATCCTCGACAAAGTCTTATAGGAGGTAAAGCGCTCCCGAGGACACATGGGAATTTCTCTCAAGCTAGTTTTCATCATATTCATATGATTCGCGTTCGTTACTTTGATAGTTTGATATGTGGGTGGACTGGCGCTTGGGTACTGCCCTTACTTGGACAACCATCCCACTTATGATTAACCCCTCTCGCAAGCATCCGCAACTACGAAAGAAGAATTAAGACAAAGTTTAACCATAGCATTAATCTAGTGGATCCAAATCAGCCCCTTACGAAGCAACACATAAACTAGGGTTTAAGCTTCTGTCACTCTAGCAACCCATCATCTACTTACTACTTCCCAATGCCTTCCTCTAGGCCCAAATAATGGTGAAGTGTTATGTAGTCGACGTTCACATAACACCACTACAGGAAAAACAACATACAACACATCAAAATATCGAACGAATACCAAATTCACATGATTACTTATAGCAAGACTTATCCCATGTCCTCAGGAACAAAAGTAACTACTCACAAAGCATATCATATTCATGACCAGAGAGGTAATGAGTAGCATCAAAGATCTGAACATAAACTCTTCCACCAAGTAATCCAACTAGCATCAACTACAAAGAGTAATTAACACTACTAGCAACCTTACAAGTACCAATCGGAGTCGCGAGACGAAGATTGGTTACAAGAGATGAACTAGGGTTTGGAGATGAGATGGTGCTGATGAAGATGTTGATGGTGATGAGTCCCCTCCGACGAGAGGAGTGTTGGTGATGACGATGGCGAAGATTTCCCCCTCCGGGAGGGAAGTTGCCCCAGCAGAATCGTCCCGCAGGAGCTCTAGATTGGTTCTGCTCAAGTTCCGCCTCGTGGCGGCGGCGAATCCTCCGAAAAGCCTCCTCCTGTTTTTTCTAGACCGAATCCCTTCTTGTAGAAAAATGGGGAAGCCAGAGGGCCAGCTGGGAGCCCACAAGCCCCCTAGGCGCGGCCAGGGGGTGGCGGCGCCTAGCAGGCTTGTGCCCCCCTGCTGGGGCCGCTCTGGTACTTCTTCGGCCTAGTAGTTTTTATAAATCCCGAAAAATCCACGTTGATTTTCACGGCTTTTGGAGTTGCGCAGAATAGGTATCTCAAACTTGCTCCTTTTTCAGGCCAAAATTCCAGCTGCCGACATTCTCCCTCTTCATGTAAACCTTGCAAAATAAGAGAGAAAAGGCATAAGTATTGTACCGTGAAGTGTAATAACAGCCCAAAAAGCAATAAATATCAACATGAAAGCATGATGCAAAATGGACGTATCATCAATTCTCCGGCCTTGTAGTTTGCAAAGGATCAAAACACAAGCGGGAATAGTGATAGTGATTGCAACGGAAAAGTAAACGAAAGCAGTAAACGACGGACGTGTAAACAATGTTGGTAATATGGACCGGAGTCACATGATGTTCACTAGTGATGTCTCTCTCCCGACGATAAACAACTATGCATGGGTAAACAAATTATAGCTGGGCAATTGACAGAATTATAAACGCACCGCAATGCTAATCATGCTACTAGAAAGTTGGAGGCTCAAAAGTAATTGGCAGTACGCCAAGACAAGTAGACGTTTATTCATCAGCATCTACTTACTAATCATCCACCTTGAGATATCTATCCAGAATATCTCGTTGGTATTAAGTTGCGAGCCCCACCCAAAGTGTAAACTCAAAGCAACGGACAACTGCATTAACGAACTTTGCGTAAGGTAAACAATCCTTGCAACCGTGGTCACAATCACCGTTGTTTTATCCTTGGTGGAAACAACACATCCCTTAGTCTCATGTTTCTGTCACTCAAGCTAGACATCAGGGGGCATGAACCCACAATCATGCATAACACTCCCTCTTGAAGTTACAATCTACTACTCGGCCAAAGCAATAAAAAGCAAGGACGAACATGCATGAATCACTAAAGAACATAATATAACAGGATAATCAAATATATAACTCATCACAATTTGAACATAATCTCATAATCCATTGGATCCCAGCAAACCAAGCATATGAATAGTAGGAAAATTACATAGATGCCTTGATCATGTAGGGCAGCTCACAAGGGCTAAACATTGAAGCACAAGATTGGAGAGAAGACATCACATAGCTACTGGTCATGGACCCATGGTCCAAGGAGGACTACTCACGGAACGTCCGGGAAGCGTCCATGCCGGTGGAGAAGCTCCCGGAGGTCAATCCTCCCTCCGTTAGGGTGCCGGGAAGAGGTCTTCTAGGGCGAGCGCTGCGGCGGCGGAACGATGGAGAAATTCACGATTCTGGATATTATGGAAGGGTTTCCTATCGGAGAGATAAATATAGGCCGAAGGAGGGCACCAGAGGGCGTGGGACCCACCCAGGCGACCTGTGGGCGCGACCAGGGGGTAGGCCGTGCAGGGAGGCCGCATAGGCAAGCCCTGGCTCCCCTTTGGCCCACCATTGGTGCTCCGGAAGCTTCCGTCACGCTGATTTTTATATATTTTTCTCGGGATTTTTGGGACTATAAATTGGGGTAAAAGTCCCTGCAAAAAAGGCATCAGCAGACAGAAACTGGCACTCGATGCACTGAGTTAGTAGGTTAGTCCAAATATGTGTAAAAAGGTATAAAAGTGTAGCAAAACATATGACAATGTCACCCAAAAGATCATGGAACAATCAAAAAATTTAGATACGTTTGAGACGTATCAACTACCGAGGGGACCCAACCCTAGAAGATGGCCCCCTCCTCCTCCCCGCCCTCCCCTCCACCTGTGCTGGTGGTCGGCATTGGGTAAAGCCCACGCGTGCAACAGTGAAGGCAGAGGCAACACTCCCTCCCTCCGGTCTTAGGGTGGAACGAGACGTTCGGTCGACTCCAGCTGCACCGATCTAGTCCACGACGACCCCGATCTGAAACACAACAATGAGGCGACCGACCCAGCATCCCAGCGGCGGCCATGACGGCAGGTTTGGCATTGATCCGCCAAATTTGGGGCAGAGGGCCTCGGATTCGGGGTGGCGGCCCTTAGGATGGCCTCCCTCTCCGATGGCGTGGCGGAGCGGGTGTGCTGCCTGGGATAGGATCGGGTGGCCGGCGATCCACCGCGAGTTGGTGCCCCGGCATCCAACAACGCCGAGCTGCTTCTTCCTTTATTCACGGTGACATGTAGTCCGTCTTACTGGACATGGTCGTGCTGCTGTCCGATTACCTGGATGGGGTGGAGTGGGAGGTGGGGATCCGAATTGGGATAGTTCCCTAGTCGGCTTCTACCAGCTGCGACAGCGACGACACTCAAGGGCGTCGTTTTTCTTCTTGAAGACGTCGTTCGGATCCGCCCTACCTTCTCCCACCTCACGGTCTCTCGGGTGAAAACCCTAGGGTGACGACGACGCTCTTGGTGTTGTGTGCTTCTTGAAGGCGTCGTCGTGAGAGTTATGTGATGGTGAGCACCGCTTGGGTACGTTGGCAGTTGCACATGGTGTGCCCCTCTTCTTCCAGGTGGTAGTTGTTCCGGGGGAAACCCTAGATCCGGGCTCCCAATCGAATGTTGATGGCAACTTTGTTACGTTCTCCCTCATGGGGGCATAATCATGGAGCAGCAATTCATTGGAGAGGCCAACAGGTGGAACGGTGTTACATCGACCTTGCTGAAGATAGTGGGTTTCGGCGGCATGGAGAAGTGGAGTCTTAGTGTTGGACGCGGTTGGATCGACGTGCGCTGGTGATGACGTTGTCTGGTGTCGTGGCGACGTCGACGACAGATGGGACTGACAAAATCTTTGCAATGATTTCTCTTAAAGACAGGATGATGAAAGATGACAACGGCGGATCCTAAAGCATGCGCAAGCGGTGCACGTTATGGGATGCTTGGACCGGGTGGTCTTAAGGCTACTGAATTAGATTGTGCGTGCTATACGCACAGAGCACATCTGTATACTTGTAGGTGTAGCGATTTTATTTGTCTAGTAGATGGCTTTGGATTGATCCATATAATTATTTTGTCAGGCTCTCATAAATAATTGCATCGTGTTGATAGAGAGGCCGAGTAATCCTCATTTTTAAAGAAAAAAAATAAGAGACTGCATTTTACTGTGACACATGCCATGAAAATGAAAGAGTGGTAGGCCACAGCTGTACATGCGCATTTTTTCTTTTTAGGTAAAGAGGGAGTAGTAGAACTAGCACTATCTGTCTGTCACTGAAAGCAGCATTTGACTGATCTGAACATTTTCGCCCACTATTGCAATTTGCGCAAGCAGAGCAAACCATGTAATGCAACCCCGGAGGAATGATTAGGCACGCGTGCAGGCCGTCGTTGTCGGCTGCACGCACACCTTCCACCTCGAAGATTCAAGGCGGTTGATCTCCGCTTTGCTTGGAGTCCTTTGTTAATTCTGAGTGCTGAAAGCTTATTAGTACTAACGAGGTACGGCCTCATGATAATGAGTGCCTTCAATTTTCCTTCGTCGGCTAAAGATGTTTCCAGGGTATCCCCTTTTCAGTCGGCATGAGAATCTTGACACATTCTGTATGTTGTCCAGTCTTAAAGCGACCGGTTTTGATTATTTGTGTTACTTTTGAACGGAAAAATAATACTAACACTGCTGTGTTGTCTTATTATAAAGCAAAGAGGTCCACACTAGTGGTGTGAATGATCCTACATGCTGAAAGTGTCGATGAGAAAAGAAATTAGAACTGAAACAGCAGCCGGTCATTCTGTTGAATTAATATCGTTCTCCCAAGAACTATGTGAGACCTGGCATCCAAATGGGAGGTAGTTAAATGTGCACAGCAAAAAATAAAATAAAATGACTCTACACAAATAGACCCCATATAAACCAAATATCTATGGGCTCCGATAATTAACCAGTTCGATCGTCGTGTGATGTAGACGGAGCTAGAGGGCTCCCCATCTACCCCCACCAACTGATCTAGAAACTCCAAGTAATGAAAAGCAGGCTCCCCTTTCACAAAGGAAGAAATCTAAATCTATGGCGAAACCGGAGGCCAGGCGACCCAATTTGTGCTTGGCAGTTTGCATGGTCGTAATCATCGCATTGGCCATTAGTAGCTAGCTTAAAACGTTTCGATCACTTTTCTTTGTTTATAATCAGTCAAATTGCCATCACCACCTGTTGCTATCAGGATCCCGAGAAGTGTGAACTACGGGGTAGGTTTTAATCGGAAGGACGGCCGTGAGTGACCCAGGAATAGGATGGAGCACGTCTTTAGGCAATGAGCTGCCGTGAGCGTGTCTTTTTTCCCTCCTTTCATTTTCCTTTAGGCCTTGTTTGGTACTAGTGCTTTTAGGAGATTTGTGGGGATAATTCTCCAAGGGATTAGGTGAAACCCCAACCTTCACCCAATCCCTTCAAATCCCCATTTATCCCCAATACACTAGGTAGGGGCAGTGTATTAGGTATTGAGAAAAATGCACTATAATTTGAGGATTTGAGGAGAAATGTGGGGATGAAACATGTCAAATACACTAGAACCAAATGGTGTTATGGGATATGTGGGGATTGAGGGGTTTGACCGAGATAATCCCCACAAATTTCCTAAAATACACTAGTATCAAACAAGGCCTTAGGCAATGTTTTCTTCGTGATTAGACGTGATCTATCTTATTTTTCTAGCAAAGTAAGACTAAGGTTCCTAGGGGTGTGGTAGACTTTGTTAATGACATGTTATCTTTTGGATCCGTTGCCGTGACAACATCATGTGAAAGTGGGAGCGCTTATGCCATCTGGGTGTAACAATGAGAGATGGTAGCACATGATCCGTACAACCGCTTTGGATAGCGGTCCAATAGTAGGGTGTATGTGTAGGCATATATCTCTATGGTTGTCGGTTATGTTTATATTTTTATTTATGTAGACGACAATCGATAATAACATCACATGTACCTCTATGAAGTATAATTTTTTACTTGAATTTTAATAAATACGGTTGTGTGCATCGCAACGATGCACACATGGGTAGAACTGGAGTAAATGTTACCCGACACACCACTTTAACATAGTGTAGTTTTTTCCAAGAAATGATGAATTGAATAAGGCTATGTTTCACAACTTCTAGTATAGAGTTTTGGACATAATAGAAGGCGATATATAAAAACAAAATATAGGTGGTAAAATGCTTTTACGATAAGACAAAAGACAAACTTACTAAAGGTTGTCTTGCATTCCCAAATTACAAAATACATCATCAAACATCAAGGTTCAATAACCTACAAAATAAATAAAGGGACGGAATAAAATTTCAAGCAGAACATTACGAAATACACCAATGAAAGTACCCAAATGCTATAATTTAATAATCGCCTATAATACATTCCCTTCCTAGGAGGCATCAAATACTCATCCACTTGTCCATACTATCTTTATTTGACAAATATGAATTACAAATGAGAAATGGAAACTTGTATAAACAAGTAAATTATACCCTAATTAGAAGTTCTAACCCTACAAAATGCTCATGTTTTGCCAAAACATATGATTTAGTTTATTGGCTAAATTTTATAAAAATGATGCAATTTGTAGTACAGAAAAAGCAAGGGGCAATGACACTATAGGAATTGGAGTCGTTTGTAATCTATAGATGGAGGGAAGCAGGGGCGGAGGACCTGATAGGGCAAGGCCTGGCGGCCGTCCTACCTTGATTTGGACTGTGCAAGCTGGGTGCAAGGCGGTGCATTGACGTGACGACGTTGTTGGTGACGAGTGACCAAAGCTCGCCTACCTCAACTTTTGTCTGTCCTCCACCACTGGAGGGAAGATTGAACAGGTTTACATCCCTACATCCCCGACACGATTCCTCTCCATTGCTTGCCTCACTCGATGGCATTCTTCCTTCGATATATCAGAGTAAAAGGTGGTCGCCCGCATCGCTTCCGCGCAACAGCATCACCCCCGTTTGCATCACCCTTCTACCGGTCGCAACTTCTACTCTGTTGCCACTCGCGGCACTGGTAGCCTCGCTCGAAGCATCATGGTGTGTGTGTGTGTGTGTGTGTGGTTGTAGTAGGGAATGTCATTGATGGTTTGTACACACTTTCGTTCTTGAAAACTCTGTTGGGCCTTTAAGCGTAGAGGATTGTAGAAAAACATCCACGTGAGATATTCCCCTCTCGAGCAAACGTGCAACCAAATACAACTAGTTTCTTGTCTCAAACACACGTAATACAATTGTTAGTTGTATATGTGGACTAATCTGACCAAGAGATTGATAATTTGGGTGATAGATTGATAGCTTAGATGAAGATAATATTTTTGTGTTTTCAAAATAAAATAGGACAACGAGGTAAACAGTAGTAAACATGAGTAAACAATGTATGAATGCTTGAAAACAAGGCATATGGTTCATACTTTCACTATGGTCAACTCTCAATATCATTAACATGATTAAACTATTGCCTCCGCCCATAATATAAGATATTTTTACAAGCTAACCTCAAAAGGTGTAGTAAAGCATCACTCCAAAGTTTCCCCTTTTGCGAGATCAAAGTAGGATGAGATCTCGTAGATACACAGATTACCAACCACCTCAAAGCTATCTTTTCTAATCTTAATATAATGAACCACTCCAATGTTATCTGAGACAGCGCAATAGATTACTACGACAACATCATATGATCTTTATCGCTCTAACCTATTATTCATAGATATACCCCAATGCCACCATGGGTCTCCGGAAGTCATACTAGGCATGCATCGTGTAATCTCAGTGATTCCCAAAAGATTCAATCCAACATAAATAAACTTCATAGATGAAAAAGACTCAATTCACCACAAAGAGAATAGAGGGGGATACATCACAAGATTCAACTCCAAAGATTCGTTGGAGATGGTAGAGATATCCTGGGCGGCAATCCAATACCACTAGAGGAGAGGGAGAAGGGCCTTTGGTTTTGTGGCCATGTTGGCCTAGATACAAGAGCCTCCCTTGGTTTGGATCTGACTTTGGGTGAGCAATTTTCTGGGCACTGGAACCGAGTCCTGTACACCTTCATATTTATTTGAGGAGTTCCGTAATCAAGAGAACTCCGAAAAATAGGCCGTTTAGAAGCTTCTTGGGCAAGCTACCTGCTAAAACTCATGATTTTTGAAGCTACATGAGGTCATTAATAATTTAGTACTCTGTGTCCCCAAATTTTTCATGGAAATTCCAAATAAATTAGAAAACAGAAACTACCATTTGACATTGAATTAATATGTTAATAAAAAAATGATCCCAAAGCTTTGTCAAAGTGATACAAACATAGCGTGAAACAATAAAAAAATTATTGATACATTTGAGATGCATCAGTTGCCTGCAGCATAGAGCTGATAGTTGGTGTTATCCCCAACTAACCCATAAGTATAGGGGATCGCAACAGTTTTCGAGGTTAGAGTATTCAACCCAAATTTATAGATTCGACACAAGGGGAGCCAAAGAATATTTGCAAGTATTAGCAACTCAGTTGTCAATTCAGCCACACCCGGAGATTAAATATCTATAGCAAAGTGATTATTAGCACAATAATATGATAGTTTGGATAGTAGCGGTAACAACAGTAGTAACGGTAACAATGATATCAATGGTTTTGTAGCAGTTGTAACAATAGCAGCAATAGTAGTAACTTAGCAAGAACAATATGTAGGAAATTCATAGGCATTAGGTCGGTGGATTTGTTGGATGATATTCATCATGTGACAGCCATAACCTAGGGCGATACAAAACTAGCTCCAGTTCATAAATATAATGTAGGCATGTATTCCGTAAATATTCATACGTGCTTATGAAAAAAACTTGTATGACATCTTTTGTCCTATCCTCCCGTGGCAGCGGGGTCCATAAGGAAACTAAGGGATATTAAGGCATCCTTTTAATATAGAATCGAAACAAAGCATTATCACATAGTGAATACTTGAACTCGTCAAACTACGGTCATCACCGGAAAGTATCCCGAATACGGTCACTCCGGTGTTTACGGATCATAACACGTAATAGGTGACTATAACTTGCAAGATCGGATCTAGAACATAGATATAATGGTGATAACATAAATGGTTCAGATCTGAAATCATGGTACCCTAGCCCAAAGTGACAAGCATTAAGCATGGCAAAGTCATAGCAACATCAATCTCAGAACATGATGGATACTAGGGAGCAAGCCCTAACAAAACTAACTCGATTACATGATGAATCTCATCCAACTCCTCACCGACCAGCGAGCCTATGAAGGAATTACTCACTCCATGTGGGGAGCATCATGGAATTGGCGATGAAGGAAGATTGGTGATGACAAAGACCGAAGATTCCCCTCTCCGGAGCCCCAAACGGACTCTAGAGGAGCACCAAAAATTGTTTCCTCGACAGTTTCCTTGAGGAAAGGTTGTATGTGATACAACCAGAAGGTTTTGTTGATACTAAGGATACTAACAAGTATGCAAGCTCCAGCGATCCTTTTATGGACTGGTGCAAGCATCTTAGAGTTAGAATATACGCTTTGATGAGATGATCAAAGCTTTTGGGTTTGTGCAAGGTTTATGAGAAACTTGTATTTCCAAAGAAGTGAGTGGGAGCACTATAGAATTTCTGATAAGTATATGTGGTTGACATATTGTTGATCGGAAGTAATATAGAATTTCTGTAAAGCATAAAGGTTGTTTGAAAGGGGGTTTTCAAAGGAAGACCTGGATAGAACTACCTAAACATTGAGCATCAAGATCTATGGAGATAGATCAAAAAATGCTAAACGGAACTTTCAAATGAAATGCATGCCTTGACAAGTTTTTGAAGGAGTTCAAAATAGATCAGCAAAGAAGGAGTTCTTGGTTGTGTTGTAAGGTGTGAATATGAGTAAGACTCAAAAGCCCGACCATGTCAGAAGAAAGAGAAAGGATGAAGGTCGTCCCCTATGCCTTAGCCATAGACTCTACAGTATGCCATGTTGTGTACCGCACCTGATGTGTGCCTTGCCACAAGTCTGTTAAGAGGTACATAGAGTGATCCAGGATTGAATCACTGAACAACGGTCAAATTTATCCTTAGTAACTAATAGACTAAGGATTTTTTTTCTCGATTATGGAGGTGGTTGAAGAGTTCGTCGTAAAGGGTTACGTTGATGCAAGCTTTGACACTAATCCAAATAACAATGAGTAGTAAAACAGATTCGTATAGTAGAGTAGATATTTGGAGTATTTCCGAATATCACGTAGTAGCGACATGTATAAGATGACATAATGATTTGTAAAGCACACACGGATCTGAAAGATTCTGAACCGTTGACTATCTCTCTCACGAGCAAGACGTGATCAGACCCCAGAACTATATGGGTGTTGGATTCGTTAAAATCACATGGCGATGTGAACTAGATTATTGACTCTAGTGCAAGTGGGAGACTGTTGGAAATATGCCCTAGAGGCAATAATAAATTAGTTATTATTATATTTCCTTGTTCATAATAATTGTTTATTATCCATGCTAGAATTGTATTGGTTGGAAACTCAAATACATGTGTGGATACACAGACAAAACACTGTCCCTAATGAGCCTCTAGTTGACTAGTTCGTTGATCAAAGATGGTCAAGGTTTCCTGGCCATAGGCAAGTGTTGTCACTTGATAACGGGATCACATCATTAGGAGAATCATGTGATGGACAAGACCCAAACTATGAACATACCATATTGATCGTGTCGTTTTATTGCTATTGTTTTCTGCGTGTCAAGTATTTGTTCCTATGACCATGAGATCATATAACTCACATGCACCGGAGGAATACCTTGTGTGCATCAAACGTCGCAACGTAACTGGGTGACTATAAAGGTGCTCTACAGGTATCTCCGAAGGTGTCCGTTGAGTTAGTATGGATCAAGTCTGGGATTTGTCACTCCGTGTGACGGAGAGGTATCTCGGGGCCCACTCGGTAATACAACATCACACACAAGCCTTGCAAGCAATGTGACTAAGTGTAAGTCACGGGATCTTATATTACGGAACGAGTAAAGAGACTTGCCGGTAATGAGATTGAAATAGGTATGCGGATACAGACGATCAAATCTCGGGCAAGTAACATACCGAAGGACAAAGGGAATGACATACGAGATTATATGAATCCTTGACACTGAGGTTCAACCGATAAGATCTTCGGAGAATATGTAGGATCCAATATGGGCATCCAAGTCTCGCTATTGGATATTGACCGAGGAGTGTCTCGGGTCATGTCTACATAGTTCTCGAACCCGCAAGGTCTGTACACTTAAGGTTCGGTGACGTTTCGGTATAGTTGAGTTATAGGTGTTGGTAACAAAAAGTTGTTCCGAGTCCTAGATGAGATATAGGACATAAAGAGGAGCTTCGGAATGGTACGGAGGTAAAGATTGATATATAGGAAGTCCTATTTTGGTCATCGGAAAAGTTTCGGGCTCATCGGTAGTGTACCGGGAGTGCCGGGAGGGGTGTCGGGGACCATCGGGAGGGGTGTCACGCCCCAAGGGGTCTCATGGGCTATGGGAAGAGATAAACCAGCCCCTAGTGGGCTGGAATAAGTTCCCACTAAGGCCCATAAGGTTTGGGAAGGAAAAAACACAAGGTGGAAAGAGTTTCCAAGTGGGAAGGTGGAATCCTACTCCAAGTAGGATTGGAGTAGGACTCCTCCACCTCCAATTTCGGCCAAACCTTGAGGGTTTGAGGCTGACTCCTCCCCTCCCTCCCTCCTATATATACTAGAGGTATTGAGGGTTTTTGGGACACAACTTTGCCACGTGCTGCTCGACCCTATACCACACAGTTTTTCCTCTAGATCGTATTTCTACGGAGCTTAGGCGAAGCCCTGCCGGAGTAGATCATCACCACCACCGACGCGCCGTCACGCTAACGGAGAACTCTTCTACCTCTCCGCCCGCTCTTGCTGGATCAAGAAGGTGGAGATTGTCATCGAGCTGTACGTGTGCTGAACGCGGAGGTGCCGTTCGTTCGGCACTAGATCGGGAAGGATCGTGACGAAGTTCGCGGGACTCATCGTGATGAAGTTCGCGGGATGCATCGTGATGAAGTTCGCGGGACGCATCGTGATGAAGTTCGCAGGACGGATCGTGATGAGATAGTACGACTACGGCGATCTGAATCGCGGAAATGTTCCACTACATCAACTGCGTTATATACACTTCCGCTTAACGATCTACAAGGGTACGTAGATCCAATCTCCCTCTCGTAGATGATCATCACCATGATAGGTCTTCGTGCACGTAGGAATTTTTTTTGTTTCCCATGCGACGTTCCCCAACAGTGTCATCATGAGCTAGGTTCATGCGTAGATGTTATCTCGAGTAGAACACAAAGGGTTTTGTGGACGGTGATGACCCACAAGTATAGGGGATCAATCGTAGTCCTTTCGATAAGTAAGAGTGTCGAACCCAACGAGGAGCAGAAGGATCTGACAAGTGGTTTTCAGCAAGGAAAAATCTGCAAGCACTAAAATTGTCGGTAACAAGTGATTGTGTGGTGAGATGATTCGTAGCAAGCAACAAGTAACAAAAGTAGCAACGGTGCAGCAAAGTGGCCCAATCCCTTTTGTAGCTAGGGACAAGCCTGAACAAAGTCTTATAGGAGGAAAAACGCTCCCGAGGACACACAAGAATTTCTGTCATGCTAGTTTCATCATGTTCATGTGATTCGCGTTCGTTACTTTGATAGTTTGATATGTGGGTGGACCGGTGCTTGGGTACTGCCCTTACTTGGACAAGCATCCCACTTATGATTAACCCCTCTCGCAAGCATCCGCAACTATGAAAGAAGAATTAAGACAAAGTCTAACCATAGCATTAAACTAGTGGATCCAAATCAGCCCCTTACGAAGTAACGCATAAACTAGGGTTTAAGCTTCTGTCACTCTAGCAACCCATCATCTACTTACTACTTCCCAATGCCTTCCTCTATGACCAAATAATGGTGAAGTGTTATGTAGTCGTGTAAGTGCATCTAGTGCCCCTTAGTGATTTTGGTGGTTTGAAGACTTATAGGTTAAGTATCTAACGTGTTTGTGAGTGTACACAGGATCTATAAGTCATTAAGGAGTTTGAGATATTTGAAGAATATCGACCCCTAAAAATATATGTCTTCAGTTGAAGAAATTGGTCTGAAGCTGAAGAAATGAATCGCGAGGAATCTGCGATGAAATTTATATTCCTCATGAAGATACTAATATTGAGAAGTCCGGTTGTTCCTGAAGAAAATCATTCTCAAGAATTTGAAGCATGAAGATTTATACTTTCTGCTTTACTTTCTTCGCATTTGAGTAATAGGAACACCGTACTGTTAAAGGGGGTCGAAGTTACACTATGGAATGAATTTCCTCATAATGCTCAACCCAAGCCTAATCCAATCAAAAGCCTCAAGTTAGGAATATGAGTGACATGAGGACTCCCATAGTTGAGGGTTCCGACCGTTTCGATAACCATGCCAAGTCACTGGTCTTATCCACTCCAACGGTCATATTATTTAAGGGCATTAGTGTCAAATCATGTCGGGATGCTCCCAGGCTATAAATAGCCACCCCCCACAACCACTAGCTGGTTGGCTGCTCCGTTAGAAACTGACACTTGTCATAAGAGCAACCCAAATTCCTCAGTGCCTTAGAGAGTAATTCATCAGTGAGGAAATACACCACCCACCGAAACCACAAACCAAACCTAGTGATTGAGCATCACTGAAGAAGTTGTTGCTGTGTGGGACTGAAGCCTTTTACCTTTGAGGACCGTGCATCCTCCAGACGGTTAGGCGTCATGGTCTAGAGCTTTCCAGCAGTCAATTGTGGATCGCCGGGTGACCAAGTTTGTGAGGGTTTGGAAGTCCGCCCTGAAGACCTACCACGGGTGTTGGGCGAGACTGTGTGTCCTTAGCTCAAGGAGAATACGGTAGGGACTGTGTGTCCCGAGAGTGGGTGTCCTTTGGTTTCAATACCAAGCCGCTCCAAACCAGATGTACAACTGTCACATTAGTTGGAACTGGGTCATCAACAACCGTCTTCACTGAGAACGGGTTCTAATTCCTCTACTCTTTACTTTCCTTGTATTGTGTGTTGATGACTTTCACTGTGACTGTTTGAAGAATTTGCTGAAGACTTTCTCTGAATTTCCTCAACCACAAATTCTTCACGATAGTTAATCATCATCTGTATTCTGCGTGCCTGCTTACTGTGCAATCTGTTTTCACATTCTTCACTCTGAAATACTGCTGTTGTGAACGTTTGCACGTCTTATCCTTTACTGTTTCCGCTGTAAGTTAGTCATCAGTGAGGAATTTCCTCAACAGGAATTTCCTCAGTGATGAAATTCTAAAAATCTCCTATTCACCCCCCTCTAGTCGATATAACGCACTTTCAATTGGTATGAGAGCAAGGTACTCCCTTGTTCTGTGTGATTTTGGTTTAACCACCTGGAGTTTTAGTTATGTTGACTGCAGGCATGTTTAAGGTGACTGCAGCATGTCCTATCTACGAAGGAAAGAACTTTCCCTTCTGGAAGAACAAAATGCAAATGCATTTACAAGCTATTGATAATGATCTCTGGTATATTGTGGAAAATGGTGTCCCCATTATCTCTGCCAGTGTCACTGCAGCTGATGTGAAGAAATTCAATCAACTCGATTCTCAAGCGAAGAACATCATCTGTGGCCATCTGAGCCCAGGCCAGTTTGGAAGAGTAAGTGCTTTGGGCTCTGCAACACTGATCTGGGAGAGACTGTGCATGGTAAATGAAGGAGTATCAACCCAGCGTGACTCTCGTGTTGATATTCTTCGCAATCTCTTCAATCGCTTCAAGAGACATGACAATGAAAGCTGCCAAGACACCTTTGATCGCCTCACTGACATATCAAATGAACTCCAAGCACTGGGAGCTCGAGACATCACTGATCACGAAGTTGTGTAGAAACTGCTGAGATCTTTGGATTCTTCATTTGACACTTTAGTTCTGATGATTCAAGAAAGACCAGACTACAAGATGTTGGATCCAGCTGATATACTTGAAAGGCTAAATACTCATGAATTCCAGTAGAAGAAAAGAGAGATCTATATGGAATAAGCTATTCCAGACCACGTGCACTGAAGGCTAGAGCAATTTCCTCATCTGAAGAAGAAGACACAGATGACAGCATTTGTGACCCTGAAGAATTCGGACAGGAGCTTGCAATGCTCGTGAGGAAATTCCAGAGATTTACACGACGTGGTCAGTTCGGTAAATCTTCAAGAAGAGACATGAGGAAATCAGAATCTTCATCTGAGGACTACAAGAAACGAACATGTCACAACTGCAAGAAATCAAGTCATTACATTGCTGATTGTCCCCGTTGGGGAAAGGAATCAAAGAAGAAGAAATACAAGGATGACAGTTCTGATGACTCGAAGAAGAAGAAGAAATCTTCAAAATCCTCATCTTCAAAGCCCTCATCACACAAGAAGACTAGTTTCAGAAAGGCTTGGGCACTTATTGGCAAGGAAATGGACTCCGAGGCAGAATCAGAGGAATGTGATGAAGAAGAGGGTTCTGGAGAAGACTCAGAATCTGGACAGGCTAGTCTTGCAGTAGCAACCACTTTCGTCAGCAAGTCAATCTTCAATCTTGAAGAAAATGATTGCACCATCCATATTGATGACTATGCTGATGACTTCGCTCCAACCTATTGCTTCATGGCAAAAGGTTCAAAGGTATCAAATAATGTCTCCTCCTCTTATTCAAGTGATTGTGAACCTAATGATTATAAGAAACCCAAGTTACAGTAAACTTGCTATCATTGCCACTAAACAACAAACTGCTCTGGAAAAGCTTCAGAAACTGCTAGACAAAAGTGATGATCTGTTGAATGATGAAATGAACCTTACCCAAATCCTCACTGATGACATGAAAAGTCTTCAGTCTAGATTTGATAATCTTCAGGATCTTTATGATACTCTCCTCACTGATCATGAGAAGCTTACCTATGAATTTCTTCAAAGGAAGCTTGATCTTGAGAAGCTGAGGATGTCTCATGATGATCTTCGTATGGAAAATGATTCATTACTAGCTCAACAGATCAGCGCTAGTCCAGTTGAATTTATTCCTCCATGTCTTAAATGCATTGAACGCGAAACTGCTAATTCCTCACCAGAATCATCAAATGCTACCATTGCTACAAATTCTTCAACTGCACCTGTTGTGTCTATTTCCTCACTTGAGGAAAACACAAATGTTACTGATGAAAATGCAGGGTTGAAGGAATTGTACGTGACAGGCATGTACAAAAGCCTCAAAGGACATCAAACCCTTTGTGATGTGCTCAAAAAGCAGATCTTGAACAGGAACCCGAGGAAAGAAGGAATTGCCTTTGAGAGGAAATTAAATGCTGATGGATCTTATTGGAAACCTGAGCAGTATCCCAAAACCTCATGGGTTGCTGCTACTGGGCCTCCTTTTGATCCATCTAATCTAACTGGCTTTTCATGTGAATTATCCTATTCCTCGGATGAGTCATTTGATTCCAACTATAAACTGTTCAAAAATCAATCTGGTGAAGTATTTGCTCGATATGTTGGAACTAACTGCAGGAATGGCCCTCCTCTGAGGAAAATCTGGGTTCCCAAAAACTGTCTTGAAAATCTTCAGGTGAATGTCCTCATGACACCACCACTGAAGAATTTGAACCCCAGATCAAATTCCTCAGGAGGATCAAAATCCTCAACTGGTCAAAACTATGCTCGTACCCGTGCTTATGCTTCTAACATGCAGGGAAACTACAAGGAATATGAATATGAGCGTTACTCCTCAAATCATTATGTTCATAAATCCTCTAACCAGTTCTCTGCATATTCATATGAGTACTTTAATCCCCCTACTGTTAACAAAAATGCATTGGCTTCAATGCCACCTTTCTCATATGGTGCTCGCAGGATGATGAACGCTTTGCCACCCCTTCGGATGTGGGTGGTGAAGAAATCAAACTAATCACTTCTGCAGGTCAGGTCTCCAGATGAAAATCATCATCTGCAGAATATGTTGGAGACCTGAGGAATTGCTTGATAGGACGCAAGCTAATGATTGATGAAATAGAAATATTTCACACGTCCTTACATTTCTGTTATGATGAAATTACTGATCTGATGAAATTAGTATCATATTCTTCAAATCTGAAGCATATGAGATGGTAAGCTCTACTAATTCATCTGTAGGATGACAAACCCAAGAATACTGAGTGGGTTCTTGATAGTGGCTGCACACATCACATGACTGGTGATAAAAGCTTACTGATGAATATGCCACTAACTCCATCACCTCTGAAGCAAATCACATATGCTGACAAAGGTAAAAGCAAGGTATTGGGACTTGGCAAAGTGGCTATTTCCAAGGATAGGCATATGGACAAAGTGATGCTTGTTGAATCCCTTGGTTTTAACCTTATGTCAGTCTCGATGCTTTGTGATCTTGATATGATTGTTATCTTTGGTAGATATAGATGTGTAGTCATCATGGAATCTGACAGATCCAAAGTCTTCGAAGGTGTAAGAAGAGGGGATTTGTACATTGTTGATTTCTCTACAGGTCCTCAACCAGCCACTTGCTTACTAGCAAAAACCTCAGAAGGATGGATGTGGCACCGAAGACTAGGTCATGCAGGCATGAGGAATTTGCACACGCTCGCGAAGAAGAAGCATGTCATCGGCATCGAATCAGTCATATTCCTCAAGGATCATCTCTGCGGTGCTTGTGAATCTGGGAAAATGACCAGATCCAAGCATCCCTCTAAAACCATCATGACCACTACACGTCCATTCGAATTGCTTCATATGGATTTATTTGGACCTATTCACTATGCCACACTAACCAATGCAGCATCTTTATATGGATTCGTCATAGTTGATATTATTCCAGATACACTTGGGTGCATATCATAGTGTATAAAACTGAAGTGCAGGAAATCTTCAAAAGATTTTCTTAAAGGGCCTCGACGAACTTTGGCATCAAGACCAAACATATCAAGAGTGATAATGGAACCGAGTTCAAAAACACTGGTCTTGATGATTATCTTGATGAACTTGGTATTACTCACGAATTGTCTGCTCCTTATACTCCTCAGCAGAATGGTGTCGTCGAAAGGAAGAACATGACTCTGGTTGAAATGGCTAGAACTATGGTTGAAGAATATCAGACTCCTCGTTGCTTTTGGCCTGAAGCAATCAACACTGCATGTCATATCATCAACAGGGTATATCTTCACAAATTCCTCAAGAAAACCTCATATGAACTCCTCACTGACAAGAAACCCAACGTAAGTTATTTCAAAGTCTTCGGTGCAAAATGTTGGATTAGAGATCCTCACCATAGCACAAAATTTGCACCTAAGGCACATGAAGGTTTTATGCTCGGTTATGGAAAGGACTCGCACACGTACAGAGTCTTCAACAACTATCACAACAAAGTTGTTGAGACTGTAGATGTGCGGTTCGATGAAACTAATGGCTCGCAAAGAGAGCAATTGCCTTCTGATCCAGATAAGCTGTCTCCTGAGGAAGCAATAAAGCTTAAGCCTACTGAAGACATTGTTCCCACTGAGGAAATTGGTGAAGAAACGATCCCCATCGCTGATAAAAACCAATAAGATGCTCCTGAGGAAATTGCACCAGCACCACTTCCTCAGCCCAGACAAAATCCTCAACCAGCTCATCCGAGGATTGCAAATGAAGTAGAACTTGACAAAATCCTCAACGACATCAACGCGCCAGGTCCTCTCACTCGCTCAAATGCTTCACACTTAGTTAACTTTTGTGGGCACTTTTCCTTTGTATCCATCACAGAACCCTCAAAAGTTGCTCAGGCTTTTCTGGAACCGGAGTGGATCCAAGCTATGCAAGACGAACTTCTCCAATTCAAGTTGAATGACGTATGGGAGCTCGTCAAACGACCAGATCCTCGCAAGCACAACATCATCGGCACCAAGTGGATTTTCCGAAACAAGCAAGATGAGGACGGTCAAGTGGTGAGGAACAAGGCACGACTTGTAGCCCAAGGCTACACCCAGGTTGAAGGAATAGATTTCGATGAAACTTTTGCACCTGTTTCTAGACTTGAAGCTATTCGAATATTACTTGCTTATGCTAATCATCATAACATCACCTTATATCAAATGGATGTGAAAAGTGCATTCCTCAATGGTAAGCTTGAGGAAGAAGTATATGTTGCTCAGCCTCCAGGTTTTGAGGATCCAAAGAATCCAGACAAAGTCTTCAGACTCAAAAAGGCTCTGTATGGCCTCAAGAAAGCCCCTCGGGCATGGTATGACACATTGAAGGAATTCCTCATGAAGAAAGGCTTCAAACCTGGTTCACTCGATCCAACTCTTTTCACTAAATCCTATGATAATGAGCTATTTGTGTGTCAAATATATGTCGATGATATCATATTTGGCTGTACTGACAAACGATACAGTGATGAATTTGCTTACATGATGAGTGAAGAATATCAGATGTCCATGATGGGGGAGCTGAAATTCTTCTTAGGTCTTCAAATTCGTCAACAAAGCAATGGAATCTTCATATCATAGGAGAAATACCTCAAGGATGTTCTGAGGAAATTCGACATGCACGAATACAAAGGTGCCAAGACTCCGATGCCTACCAACGGCCACCTCGGCACTGATGAAAATGGTAAAGATTTCGATCAGGAGGTATATCGTTCTATGATTGGCTCTTTATTGTATCTATGTGCATCTAGGCCAGATATAATGCTTAGTGTTTGCATGTGTGCACGTTTTCAAGAAAAACTGAAGGAATCACACCATAAGGTTGTGAAACATATTTTTCGATACTTAGCTCACACACCAACACTAGGATTATGGTATCCCAAGGGCTCCAATCTTCATCTGGTAGGGTATTCTGATTCTGACTATGCTGGTGACCGTGTGGATCGCAAGTCAACTTCTGGCACATGCCATTTCCTCGGAAGATCACTAGTTTGTTGGTCCTCAAAGAAGCAGAACTGCGTATCACTCTCCACTGCTGAAGCTGAGTACATTGCTGCCGGTTCTTGTTGTGCTCAATTGCTATGGATGAAGCAAACCCTCAAGGACTACGGCATCAACATGAAGAATGTACCTCTCTACTGTGACAATGAGAGTGCTATCAAGATTGCATACAACCCAATACAACACTCGAAGACCAAGCACATCCAGATTCATCATCATTTTCTTTGAGACCATGTCCTCAAGGGCAATATCCTCATCGACCATGTGAAGACTGATGATCAACTGGCTGATATCTTCACTAAGCCCTTGGATGAGAAAAGGTTTTGCAAGTTGCGGTGTGAGCTAAATATCTTAGAATTTTCAAATGTTTTGTAAAAACATGCACACATCCTAACACTTATGCAAAGTTGATGACTTAGATGTGCAACACATGATGAATCGATTTTCTTAAACTCATGAAGAATGTCACTCTGAATGTGAAGAAATTAACGAAGAAATTGATTCTCAGGGCCCTACGACAATTGTACGCGGCGTATGTAATCTACATTCTTATATGGTGGGTAACGCCACCGCCCAATGTGAAATTCCTCAAGACGATTTTCTTCAAAAGATCAATTTCCTCACAATGCGTTTTTCTTCAAAACAGCTATTCTTCATTGTGATGATATATTACAAAATCGTGAAAAACTGTAACATCCCAAATTTTGGAATGTGAAAATAATTATTAGAATGATTGTTTGTTTGATTGAGTGATTGAAGCTTGAGTGAAATTTGAAACTTTTCAAAACTTTTGAATGAGAGGGAATAAAATGACTTTCCCCATCTCCAATGAATTCAAATTCAATCTTTTAAAAAAGCAAAGAGAGAAGATGACATGCCTTCTTCAACTATAAAGAATTTGAACGGAGTTTGCATTTGAATCCTTTCAAAATATTTGCCCTTGCTTCTATATTTTTCTTCCCCGAGAAAATGCCCCGACAAAATTCTTGCAAGCAAGAAAGAGCGGAGGAAAATGACCCTCCCAAAATCAGGGGCATATTTGAAATATTTTTTGAGCCAAGAAAGCCAGATCTTTATTGAGAAAATAATTACGAAAAGAAATAAAGCCTTAGGGATTTTTCTGAATTTTTTTTTTTTTTAAAATGTTATTATTTTGTCATTGGAAAAATGATAATCAATTAGAAAATATTTTTCTGATCGATTTGGTATATAATACCCCATATAAATCTTTTTATTTGTTTCCTTTTATTATTTTTCCCTTGCTGTTTAAAAAAAACAAATCGGGGACCAGATCCCCAGATCGCTGGGAGTCCTCCTCCCCACGCGAGCAAGAATCCCCTAGCTCAGCGCACCTCCTTCCTTTCTTTATTTTTTCTGTTTCTTTTCTTTCCTTTCTTTTTTCTTTCCTTCTTTCTTCTTCCTTCCTTCTTTCTTCCCACGGGACTTTCCTTCCCAGCGCACTAGCCTTTCCATGGCGCCACCTCCTCTGATCACGGGATCCCCTTCCCGATTCCCCCTCCCCTTCCTTTCCCTCGGCCCCCTCTCCCCCTATATAACCGCCGCCGCAGAGCCCCTCCCCCCCTCGACCCCCTCCTCCCCACGACACCCCTCGCCCCTGGAACCTCGCTGGAGCCAGGCTCCAGTAGGAAAAAACACCTCGCCACCCTCGCTGCCGCACTCTTCCCCGCCCCAACCGACGCCACCAGAGAGATCCCCTTCGCCGCCGCGCCCCCTTTTCCCCCTCAGATCACCCCCTCGCCGCCCTACGCCTCCGCCCTCCACTCGCCGGAGTTCGACCGGTACAGGAACCCCCGAAGCTCCCCGAGCTCATCCCCACCCACGAGAAGCCTCGCCGTCGCCGCTATCTGACCGAGGAGAACCGTCGCCGTCGACTGGTGCCCTTCCCCACGTCGGAACCTCGCGCGGAGCCTCGTCCCCGTCGACCACCATGTCCCTGTTCGTCGGAGAAGAGACAACACCGGCAGCCGACTCTGTGAGCAACCCCATCCCCTCTCTTAGTCGTTCGATTAAAATCCTATGTGTGAGATCAGATCTGAAGATACCCCTTCGGTTCTTTTAAAAGAACTAGCGGTTATTTTATTAGTAAGTTTAGCCGAAGCGGTTTCTTATATAGCGGCCATCCGCTGTTTAACCTATGCAACGCACACCCTAGAGCCAATCATAACACGCCACGTGGACCCCCACTCACTAATTAGCTATTCAGTTTTTCAGTGTTAATTCAAAAACACAGAAAGTTTCAATCTTGTTTTGATCATAACTTTTGATCTAGAGATCCAATGTGGTTTATTCTTTTTCCAGTAGATCACAATTTTTCTGTAGTTTATACAAACATATAATTTGTCGATGTTTGAAATTTTCAAATTTGAATTAGATCAGATTTAGTTTAAACCTTGTTTTCTTATTACAGGAGTTTAAAAATATCTTTTAATTTGATTCTTTTTGCTACTGATCACTAGTGATCTTAGTTATCAGTGGTAAAAGATTTAGAATTATTTGAGTATTTTAGCTCATTGTTTCTGGTGAAACAATTTCTGTTTCACCTCTTTTAGGATTATGGCTATTTCCTTTTCTATATTTGTTTTTAAATTATTTTTCTTTTATATTTCAGAAAGATTATGTTTTGTTTCTGTTAGTTACCAGTAGGTTTTCAACAAGTTTTGATTTTTATTTTTATATGTTATCATGAATTCAATTCTAGTTCCCTAATAACTTGCAATTGGTTTCTCCACTGTTTCAAATCCCGTTTGGAAATACTTTCAAAAAGTTTTGTGAAAAATACTCTATTTTATCTTAGTTAAATTTATATCTTAGTTCCTTGTTATTATTTTCTGTTGGACAAAAACTATTTAGTGTTTGATGTAGTAGAAGACTCCCTAGTCTTATTTGAAGTTTCTTTCGGATTCCTATTCGCTCTCTCTTTTGTTTTGATTGCTAGAATGATTGCTAGTATGAGTGCTTATGTGAATGATATGTTTGTTATATAGATTTCATCGGAGAGTGACGAGTAGTCTATCAAGTTATTTCTCGAGAAATTCTTCTTCGTCAACATCGCCAGGCAAGTCATTTGATCATGTATCACCTATGTTTTATGCATCGTAGTTCTACCATCCTATACCCAATTGCATGCTGAGTAGGTACTTGGAAATTATGGTTACATATTGCAGTATCATGTGGTAGGCACCCAACAACCCCGTTACTTGGCCCGGGACGACAAATTTCATATTGCTATGCTTGAGTAGACGGGATTCTGGTTGAGAGTTTATCACGAGTGATGCGAGAATAATTTAATAACCAAGACCGGTTAAGTCAAGACTTTTCAAGACCTCGTGATGCAATGCAACTCTGGGTGAAGGACGGTTGATCGGATCCCTGGTGAAACCAGTGGATGACCCGGGATGCTGGGGACGGCCATGACATCTTGCGGAAAGCTTCACCCAGGCTCAAAGAGACGGACGGATATTTTCAAGACCCAAGGCTTACCTGCACAGCCACAAGTCATTATGTGCTCTGGCTTGGTTGGACAATGCGGCGACTCTGGACAGGCGGTGCTAGCAGATGTAGAAGAACGGTAGGATTGGATGGGCACCGACAGGGATTCAGAGGGACCCGTTGAAAGACCATGTTTTGATCATCCGGTCTTCAAACACCCTGAAGTGCGACGACATACTCGGAGGCGATCAAATCTTGTGGGGAACGTGTGCAAAACTCCGTAGAGTACTCAAACCTAATCGATTAGCCGTGTCCACGGTCATGGACAACTTGAGCCAAAGGAACTGAAGTTATCTAAAATTCTCAACACAAATAATAATATTGATGTGGGTATTATTGACAACATGGGTACGAGAATTGGTTGGTGGAACCATCTCGTTAACAACCAACAACGTAGTAACATTTTGCTTTTAGCCCTCTCTTGATGTAGGAGAAAACTTGCTTTTCGCTAAAAACTTATAGCCCCACCTGCCATATATGCATATAGTATAGATGATTACTTTTCACCCCTCTCTTATGTGACTTGCCGGCATATTCAATATGCTGACCTACACGGCTGCAACGTCTTATGTTACAGATATTTTTCTTCGACGAGTAAGATTACGATTCAGGGTTACGGTCTACACTCAACTTGCCGTTGGTGTTTATTGGGACTCCACTCCCTTGACTGCTTCCGTTGAGATATTTAAGGTATATATCAGTTTTACGCTATTTACATGTGATTGCACTTTGATATATACATTGATGTACTGTGTGTGCCAGCATACTGATCCAGGGATGGCACAGAAACACAGAGGCTTGACTCGTTTTGAGTCGGGTCGCTAAAGAAATGGTATCAGAGCACATGTTGACTGTAGGACGTGACCCTAGAAACTGGAAACTTCTTAGGATAGGATCTCTCAAAAATCTTATTTTCGAGAACACCTTTCACTTCTCATCTCTTCTGATTTCATCAAATGTTCTCTCTCACCTCAAATAGTTATACAATCCCCTTACCCCTTTGACCTCATGAAGAATCAACGGAGTTCTACTTCAAAGTAAAGAGGATTTCATCATGCAATTGAAGCTACACCAATTGAAGACTCTCAAGACCCGAAGAACTCGAAGAACCCGAAGCGTTCGAATATTTATATGACCATTAGAAGTCCAAACCCCTGTTATATACCCACGTTAGTTACGATGATTTGTGAGACTTCATTGGTGTGTATTTTTCGACGGCCACAACTAAAACCTATTCCCAAAAATATTGTTTGTATTGTGTGTATCTCCCTCTCTCTGACCCGTCTCATCCCCAAAACCTCAACCCTACCAGATGGAGTATGAAGCTGGACTTGTAGTCTCTGGACCAATGACCCCGCTGGAAGCTGATATATGGATTCAAAACATGGAGAACCACTTCGGGAGCAACTTGATCTCAAGGAAGTATGAAGTGGAACACGCTCTTCAGTACTTTACACAAAGTGCTGCAATCTGGTGGAAAATGCATCATGCCATACAAGGATTTAGTGGAGCAGAAACCTGGGACGAATTCAAGAAGACTTTGTTAAGATCCCGACTTATTCAGAAGTGCTATGACAATCCGAAGGAGAAGACTTGTGCATGCAAGATCTGTGGAGAAATAGGACGCACTCAGGAAGAACACAAGCATGGATGCACTCATTGTGAAGAAAATCACCCAGCTGAGGAGTGCCCAAGTAGTCAGGTGACTTGTTTCTTGTGTGAAGGAACCACCCACTACCCAGCTCAATGTCACATTTACCCCAAGGTACAACAAGTTGTCCAGCAGCAGAAAGAAGCAATGAAGGAAACACTCAAGAAGAAGATTCTAGAAGAACCGGTGATGAACGAAAATATTGAAGACCCTCATGGACAAGGTCTGACCAGATTTTTCTCCAATGCATGCTACTCATGTGGAGAAGAAGGACATTATTCACAGGATTGCACGAAGGGAAGCCAAGAGTATCTGGGAAACTTCCCGACGGAAGAAGTGGAGTTTGATCCACTTGAAAAAGAAGAACTCGCCAAAATAAAGGAGTACGGAAAGAAGAAAAAGTACCCTCGGAAGAGCCAAATCTCTGTAGACATAGACCTGAGTCATGTCAGATGTTACAAGTGTATGGAATTTGGCGACCACAAATACATGTGCTCCGGAAGGAAGCCGGAAACCCAAGGAGCAAAAGCAAACACTAAGACGCCTCGAGACTTGTCAGAACTCATTTACTTTTGTTCTATGGAAGCAGGACATTTTGCTAGCGATTGCCCACAAAGGAAAAAGCCAGGAAGGAGTAGTTAAGTTTTGACTGCGGCAATTAGTGTAACATGAAGAACTCTTGTTTTTCATGAGATCATGGAGTGAAATTTTTTGTAACAGAAGTCCCTGAGATTGTAATAACATCATGAATAAATGGAATTTATTGTCTCATGATTGCCTATGTTGAAACTGTATGCGTTGTTTCTCATCGAACAAAGATCTCTGAACATTATGAGGATATGAGAAAATATGGTCAATGCAGGCATGAGTATAATTCATTTTAAGTGTGGTAGTAATCGGCAACCCCACAGGATCCATTGAGTAGGAGTGTACCATGATTACCAAGGAGACACATACATTCCTCTGAGTACCTATTTACTGACACCTGCAGATGACAACTCTCTACGAGTCATTCCTCAATGGCCCCGAAATGATCATGACCCTGACCAATGATCATGATTACCCAAAAATCCTGAAGGACATGATGAAGCACATTCACCTTGAAGGAGAGGCAGTCTACAAAGGCTACCCATTCATGGAAAATCGAGTGGAACTTTGGTACGTGGAAGTACACCTCCACCATGTGAAAGGAGTTTGTCCAAAGACTATGGGGCAATACTTTTTCATTTCACGTGTACCACGAGCAACCTTCTTTGGTGCTGTTCGTGAAGCTGCCATTGAAGCCATACGTCAGATTGGAGAAATACTTGAAGCAAGACTCCTTCATACCCAGGAGTACCTGAGTGAGGTACGTGCGGAGATGATGGAGATGAAGCTCATGACCACCATGATGAAGCGAAAGATGTATGATTTCAAGGAGCACCTCGGAGAGTTCGAGTGGAACTAAAGTACCTCCAAGAGAGATGAATGAATAATGTTGGCAGAAATGCTCGACCATACCGAACAATGTGGATGGCAGCATTTGTAATAAATTACTTTTGAGTTGGAATTTTGAAGAAAGCAAGGATGTAATAAAGGATTGATTATGAAATGAATATGATTTATGGAAGAAGCTATGATGGATCAGCAAACGTGTTCTTAGGAGCATACAAAAGCCAGAGAGTTGTGAAGATACGATAGATGTTTTGTTCAGCTTGCAGAACCAATGGATTATCCGAACTCCGTTCGTGGACAAGAGTAATTCTGCAACGCTTGTGAGGATGCCCAAGTGTTAGAATACGAGATTCACTAAGACTTACACAAGGTAATGATTTCAGTGCGACATGGCTTGGCCACCATGACGACTTACTCTTATCATTCTCTTGCTATTCGGAAAGGTAAATCTGAGAGACTTACCCGTAGAGAGAGACGACGTTCTTTGAAGCTTTTATTTAAGCCTTAGAATGGTATGAGGAAAGCCCCATGTACATGGCATTTGTTGTCACGCGTAGGAAATTTTACGGTGAGGATGAAGACAAGACCTCTCTCTGCAGGATAACCAGAAATGGTAGACCACCATGAGAACCATCGATATGTTATTTAGAATTGACCACGAGACTGTCAGTTAAGAAGACCCAGTAACGGAAGAAGCTTATATCAATGGAAGAGCACTCGATTTTGATGGAAAACGTTATAGCATCACCAAAGTATTTAATATGAAGACTGTGCGAAGTCAGTTGCCAAAACCCCAGAGGATCGTTAAAACATTTTGAGGGACCAGTGATCTTCATTTTAAGTGTGGTAGCATCCCACTTTGCCGGAAGTTGGATTTGTTAGAAGACCCCCAAACCCTAACCTTTCTTTCTAGCCTCTTCGAATCTCGAGGACGAGATTCATTTTAAGTGTGGTAGGTTTGTAACATCCCAAATTTTGGAAAGTTAAAATAATTATTAGAATGATTGTTTGTTTGATTGAGTGATTGAAGCTTGAGTGAAATTTGAAACTTTTCAAAACTTTTGAATGAGAGGGAATAAAATGACTTTCCCCATCTCCGATGAATTCAAATTCAATCTTTTAAAAAAGCAAAGAGAGAAGATGACATGACTTCTTCAACTATAAAGAATTTGAACGGAGTTTGCATTTGAATCCTTTCAAAATATTTGCCCTTGCTTCTATATTTTTCTTCCCCGACAAAATGCCCCGACAAAATTCTTGCAAGCAAGAAAGAGCGGAGGAAAATGACCCTCCCAAAATCAGGGGCATATTGGAAATATTTTTTGATCCAAGAAAACCAGATCTTTATTGAGAAAATAATTACGAAAAGAAATAAATCCTTAGGGATTTTTCTGAAAAAAACATTTTTTAAAAAGTTATTATTTTGGTGTTGGAAAAATGATAATCAATTAGGAAATATTTTTCTAGTCGATTTGGTATATAATACCCCATATAAATCTTTTTATTTGTTTCCTTTTATTATTTTTCCCTTGCTGTTTAAAAAAACAAAAACAAATCGGGGGCCAGATCCCCAGATCGCTCGGAGTCCTCCTCCCCACGCGAGCAAGAATCCCCTGGCTCAGCGCACCCCCTTCCTTTCTTTATTTTTTTCTCTTTCTTTTCCTTCCTTTCTTTTTTCTTTCCTTCTTTCTTCTTCCTTCCTTCTTTCTTCCCACGGAACTTTCCTTCCCAGCGCACCAGCCTTTCCATGGCGCCACCTCCTCTGATCACGGGATCCCCTTCCCGATTCCCCCTCCCCTTCCTTTCCCTCGGCCCCCTCTCCCCCTCAATAACCGCCGCCCCGAGCCCCTCCCCCCTCGGCCCCCTCCTCCCCACGCCACCCCTCGCCCCTGGAACCTCGCTGGAGCCAGGCTCCAGTAAGCAAAAACACATCGCCACCCTCGCTGCCGCACTCTTCCCCGCCCCAACCGACGCCACCAGAGAGATCCCCTTCACCGTCGTGCCCCATTTTTTCCCTCAGATCACCCCCTCACCGCCCTACGCCTCCGCCCTCCACTCGTTGGAGTTCGGCCGATACAGGAACCCCCGAAGCTCCTCGAGCTCATCCCCACCCACGAGAAGCCTTGCCGTCGCCGCTATCCGACGGAGGAGAACCGCCGCCGTCGACTGGTGCCCTTCCCCACGTCGGAACCTCGCCGGAGCCTCGTCCCCGTCGACCACCACGTCCCTGTTCGCCGGAGAAGAGACAAAACCGGCAGCCACCTCTGTGAGCAACCCTATCCCCTCTCTTAGTCGTTCGATTAAAATCCTACGTGTGAGACTAGATCTGAAGATACCCCTTCGGTTCTTTTAAAAGAACCAGCGGTTATTTTATTAGTAAGTTTAGCCGAAGCGGTTTCTTATATAGCGGCCATCCGCTGTTTAGCCTATGCAACGCACACCCCAGAGCCAATCATAACACGCCACGTGGACCCCCGCTCACTAATTAGCTATTCAGTTTTTCAGTGTTAATTCAAAAACAGAGAAAGTTCCAATCTTGTTTTGATCATAACTTTTGATCCAGAGATCCAATGAGGTTGATTATTTTTCCAGTAGATCACAATTGTTCTGTAGTTTGTAAAAACATATAATTTGTCTATGTTTGAAATTTTCGAATTTGAAATATATCAGATTTAGTTTAAACCTTGTTTTGCTTATTCTAGGAGTTTAAAAATAGCTTTTATTTTGATTCTTTTTGCTACTGATCACTAGTGATCTTAGTTATCATTGGTAAAAGTTTCAGAATTATTTGAGTATTTTAGCTCATTGTTTCTTGTGAAACAATTTCTGTTTCACCTCTTTTAGGATTATGGCTATTTCCTTTTCTATATTTGTTTTTAAATTATTTTTCTTTTATATTTCAGAAAGATTATGTTTTGTTTCTGTTAGTTACCAGTAGGTTTTCAACAAGTTTTGATTTTTATTTTTATATGTTATCATGAAATCAATTCTAGTTCCCTAATAACTTGCAATTGGTTTCTCCACTGTTTCAAATCCCGTTTGGAAATACTTTCAAAAAGTTTTGTGAAAAATACTCTATTTTATCTTAGTTAAATTTATATCTTAGTTCCTTGTTATTATTTTCTGTTGGACAAAAACTATTTAGTGTTTGATGTAGTAGAAGACTCCCTAGTCTTATTTGAAGTTTCTTTCGGATTCCTATTCGCTCTCTCTTTTGTTTTGATTGCTAGAATGATTGCTAGTATGAGTGCTTATGTGAATGATATGTTTGTTATATAGATTTCATCGGAGAGTGACGAGTAGTCTATCAAGTTATTTCTCAAGAAATTCTTCTTCGTCAACATCGCCAGGCAAGTCATTTGATCATGTATCACCTATGTTTTATGCACCGTAGTTCTACCATCCTATGCCCAATTGCATGCTGAGTAGGTACATGGAAATTATGGTTACATATTGCAGTATCATGTGGTAGGCACCCAACAACCCCGTTACTTGGCCCGGGATGACAAATTTCATATTGCTATGCTTGAGTAGACGGGATTCTGGTTGAGAGTTTATCACGAGTGATGCGAGAATAATTTAATAACCAAGACCGGTTAAGTCAAGACTTTTCAAGACCTCGTGATGCAATGCAACTCTGGGTGAACGACGGTTGATCGGCTCCCTGGTGAAACCAGTGGATGACCCGGGATGCTGGGGACGGCCATGACATCTTGCGGAAAGCTTCACCCAGGCTCAAAGAGACGGACTGATATTTTCAAGACACAAGGCTTACCTGCACAGCCACAAGTCATTATGGGCTCTGGCTTGGTTGGACAATGCGACGACTCTGGACAGGCGGTGCTAGCAGATGTAGAAGAACGGTAGGATTGGATGGGCACCGACAGGGATTCAGAGGGACCCGTTGAAAGACCATGTTTTGATCATCCGGTCTTCAAACACCCTGAAGTGCGAGGACATACTCGGAGGCGATCAA
The DNA here is from genome assembly GCF_904849725.1 of Hordeum vulgare subsp. vulgare. Lineage (NCBI taxonomy): Eukaryota > Viridiplantae > Streptophyta > Magnoliopsida > Poales > Poaceae > Hordeum > Hordeum vulgare. Next base: position 447,098,748 of record NC_058522.1, read on the forward strand.
ATCTTGTGGGGAACGTGTGCAAAACTCTGCAGAGTACTCAAACCTAATCGATTAGTCGTGTCCACGGTCATGGACAACTTGAGCCAAAGGAACTGAAGTTATCTGAAATTCTCGACACAAATAATAATATTGATGTGGGTATTATTGACAACATGGGTACGAGAATTGGTTGGTGGAACCATCTCGTTAACAACCAACAACGTAGTAACATTTTTCTTTTAGCCCTCTCTTGATGTAGGAGGAAACTTGCTTTTCGCTAAAAACTTATAGCCCCACCTGCCATATATGCATATAGTATAGATGATTACTTTTCACCCCTCTCTTATGTGATTTGCCGCATATTCAATATGCTGACCTACACGGCTGCAACGTCTTATGTTGCAGATATTTTTCTTTGACGAGTAAGAGTACGATTCAGGGTTACGGTCTACACTCAACTTGCCATTGGTGTTTATTGGGACTCCACTCCCTTGACTGCTTCCGCTGAGATATTTAAGGTATATATCAGTTTTACGCTATTTGCATGTGATTGCACTTTGATATATACATTGATGTACCGTGTGTGCCAGCATACTGATCCAGGGATGGCACAGAAACACAGAGGCTTGAGTCGTTTTGAGTCGGGTCGCTACAAAAACACTTGATGACTTTCATTTGACTAGATAGACTGTGATTTCTAGTCCTCAACAGCATTCACTTATTGCTATTTCTTCAAGTTGATGTTTCTGCTAAGTGAATGTGATCGGACCCTACTTTCCCTCTATGCTATACTTATCCAGTCTATTCAATTCTTCATATGCGTTCTAGTTGAAACTTTGTTAAAAATCCTCACTGCATCCTTGTCAGTTGATGATTTTGTAAAGAAAATCCTCAAATCTTCAAAAATTGTTTCTTTAAAGACACAGTAACTGAACCCCCACTTCCCACGATCGGATAACCACGATCTCCACTATCTCCACCGCATCGCATGGGAGCTACACGTGTCCTGCGGAGACGTAGAGGCAGGGGCTATTTGGTCCGACATTCTCGCGCCAACAGCAACTTTTGGCTATAAATATGTCCTTATCCCCCTCGGCATCCTCTTCTTCGCCTCATCGCTCTCCTGCCACAGCACACTCCACCGAACCCTAGCACCACCGCTGGTAGTCTCGTCGCCGGTGAGGAAGAGCTTCACTGCCTCGACTTCTTCGTCGCCAGAACCATGCCGGAGACGGACCATCTTCGTCCGCCGCCGCCGTAGACGTCCTCTGTCGCCAAGTTAGGGTGCATTGGACACTCGAACGAAGAGCCTCTCCAACACAACTTTCTTTGTTCTTCGTGCGCACCTTCCAGGCGTTTCTGGAAGAAATTCTTCAAGGCTCATCAGAATCCTCAAGAGTTCAAAATCATCAGCAAAATCCTCAACTGAGGAAAATGGAGGAAGACAGAAAACAGAAGGGAGGAAAGAAACTTGAGCAAAACACAACTGCTGATATCCCTGAGGACATTTACTTGGACTATTGCACGCCTGATGAACATGAGACAATGGCCAAGAGAAAGATACGGCTGCAGAAGATTGAACGCCGATGGGCGAAGGAATGGAAGGAGTACAGGTTTGTGACTCCCAAATATGCGAAGAAATTCGCTTTGAAGCCTCCTGGCAGAAGGGCCCCACTTGAGGATCATCAAGTAGCACATCCCTCAAGCCTCAAGACCATTGATGACTATCCAAATGAAAAGGAAAAGCATCTGGCCAAGCTCAAGAGGCAGGCAGAAGCTGCAGTGAAGAAATTTAATGAATCCTCAGCTGCTACCTCCGGCACTGCTAATTCCTCAGCTGCAGAAACCTCAGGCTCAGAAATTCCTCAAATGCAGTCTGCGCCTTCAAAGCCAAGGGCTCCAAAGCCTCAAGAGAAGTCTGCTCAGGCTTCTGTCACAAAACCCTCAGCACCAAAACCCTCATTACCAAAACCTTCAACACCAAAACCATCAGCGCCAAAGTCCTCAGCACCAATCTCCTCAGTATCAAAACCCTCAGCTCCAACCCCAAAGCCTCAAGAGAAACCAGTACAGAAGCAATTCATGAAGCCTACGACCGCGAGCTCCAGCTCCTCACTCCCAGCTGCAACTAGCTCGGAGACAAAGTCTTCAACACCTCATGTGAAGACTTTGGCAACTGCTGAACGTGCACCTCTGCCCATCCCCAGCAAAATCATCGCAGTCCCGTCTGCATCAGAGGAGAGTGATGAATATGATGATGAAACCCTGCAAGCCATCATCAGAAACAAGAAAGAAAGAGTAGCTCAAGCATCAGGGAGTGCTATTCCTCTGGCCATGGACCCCAAGGTCCTCCTTGACTACATCAATATCTGGTATGAGGACCCAAACACTCATATTGATGATTTGAAGCTTCCCCCTGGCATCAGCCACATGGTGGCCACTTTCATAAATGAAGCCAAGTGGAAAGAACAGCAGACCAGGCAGACAAAGGTTGCAAAGATCAAAAAGGAGAAATTCCTCAGGCAGAATCTCCTCAAGCTGACTCCTGATGCACTGGTGACAACACAGGCAGAGCTGCAGAAGTTGACTGACAAGTATGCCAAGCTGTCAGATCGCAAAAACCTCAAGAGCAATTTCATCAAGCTGGCTACTAGTGCTGTTGATGACTACAACAAGAGAACCGCACCCCCAGCACCAACTCCTCAGCCCTTGATCGAGGAGCCAGCAGATGCATCTCCTCACGAGGAGGTAACTCCTCAAGCTGAGGAAGTACACCAAGAGCGCCGTGTTGATGAACCGGCCATTGAAGAAATCATCATAGAAACTCCAACTGATGAAATTGCTGCCACTGATGAGACTGCTCCTGATCCAGCTGCTTCATCAAAGCAGGCTGATGACTCTGTTCCAGCTGGTTCTTCAATACCAGCTGAAGAAACTGTAGAGAGAACACCTTCACCAAAATCTTCACAGGTGAAGAAGATAATTCCGTCTGCATCAGACGTGAAGAAAACAAGGGCTGCTGAAAAGGAAGCCAAGAAGAGAAAAGCCTCCTCAGCAGTAGAAGAAACAGAGGCAAAGCGCCTCAAAGAAATTGAAGAAAGTGCTCCTCTGGACCCGGTACCTCTAAATGTCGCCCCTTCCTATGAGATGGTCGTCATTGATGACCCAGCTACAAAGGAAGATGAGGAAATGAAGGATGTCGCTCCTGAGGAACACACTGATGAGGAAATTCAGATTGTCGACAGTCCTCAACCTCTTATTCCTCAGACATAAACTGCTCAAGCATCAGCTGCACCAGCTGATGAAACTGCTTCTGCCACAGAACCAGCTGAGGAAAAACAAGCTGAAAATCCTCAAGCTGATGAAAATCAACACTATGAGCAGACTCCTCAAGATGAGGAACAGGCTGATCCAACTCCTCCAACTGAGAAAGAAGCAGAAATTCCTCAGCCTGAAGCTCAGCCAGAGAAAGCACCATCTCCTCAGCATGAAGTACCAGCTGATGAAATTCCTCACCCTGAGGAAAATGCTGAAGAAAATGTACCCGCCCAAGACAATGCATTCATTGTGCTCAACCCAGAGACTGCTATTGTTGTCTCCCCCTATTCCTCAGCAAAATCTTCAGTCAGTTCAGCGTCAGCCATTCTCCAAGCGTCCAAAGTTTCAGAAAGAAAATTTCTTTGAAGAACGCATGTACTTCATCGGAGAGAACCCTTATGACAAGCCTCAAATGAGGCATCTGAAGTTTTGGACAAGGACTCAGATGAACTACTATGCCTCTGTGTTCTGTGGACAAAACAAGATATTCCAGCACAGGCATATTCCTCATGTTGAGCTTGAAGCAATACCTTGCATGGAGCCAGTCCTCAGTGTGCTCCACGATGCAGGTTTGCTCCCAATGTGCTCAGACATATCAGACTGGAACAGCGAGCTCATTCTTCAGTTCTATGCCACTCTTCACATATCTCACAACCCTGAAGACATCAACACTTGGGTGTTTGACTGGATGTCACAAAACACTCACTACAAGGCTCCTGCTTCTGAACTCCTCAGAGAACTGCCCGTACCAATTCCCTCAGATGGGGTAGTGAAGCTTTATGGTGAGCGTGAGCTGCCAAATGGAATGATGGAAGTCCTCATGAAGCCTTTGGCTGCAGGCAAATCTTCAAGAACAACCTTCCTCGTCCACGAGCTGAAGTACACACCCCGGTCTGTCTACAGAATCCTCCGCAGCGTGCTCGCACCGATCAAAGGCCATGACGATGAAGAAGATGTTGTAGGCCTCATGAAGAATATCCTCTTCAACATCATTCACGGTATTCCTATCAATATCCATGATTTCTTCTTGAGGACTTTGGCTGACAATGCCATGTGCCCCTTTGATCACAAGATATATGCCCCGTGGATCATGAGATTCATCAGGACAAGGACAGGCATAAACTTTCACGCTGATTGTCAAAACCATGTTGGTTATATGCCTCCTATCCGAGTCAACAAGAAGACTTTCGAGCCCATTGAAGGAAAAGGAAAATCTATGATTGAAGAAGGCAGCAGGCCCCTTGATGGCCAGTTCAGAGAGCCAGAAGCTTATTCTTCATGGGATGATACTGAGACTCGTCCAGCAAGCCCCGTTCCTCCTCGCGTGCTGAATACCAGAGAGCTCCTCCTCAGTCTTCACCAGAAGGTGGATCGCAACCACAAATGGGTCAAACGCCAGTTTGGTGCCATTCTGAAAACCCTCACTGAAACACAGAACTCTGTCAAGATTAACCATCACTATCTGCATGAGGTTTTTGATCGCACCTGGGCTACACTTGCACATCTGAAGACTCGGACTGAGCTTGAAGAACTGGACTTTGAGCGAGACTTTGACTGGTCGTGGCCTCCCAAGAAGAAGTTCAGGCCCATTCCAGTGCCAGACCTTGAAGACAGCTCCTTTTCTTCATTCCGCACTGCTGAATCTGATGAAGAACAGCTCGACACTGCAACTGGCCCAAGGAAGAAGACTACTCCCAAGAAGCATCACGCCTCTTCCTTGACCGCCAAGAAATGAAGTCTTCACGGGCGTTAGTCCTTAGTTTGTCCCTTTTTGTCACTTGATGACAAAGGGGGAGAAACTCGAGAGTTAGTCTTCAAGCGGGATATTTTTGGGGCTTATAAACTATATTTAAGTTACAAACTCTTGGCTCTTCTGAAGTTTTTATGTAATGAGTTGTAAATTAAGCCCGATGGTACTCTGACGCTTTTGAACGTTTTTCTTCGCATGCTTATTCCTCAAGTTTTAATGCACGCATGCTGGAATTCGTCAGATACCATTTTCCATCATGCATCTTCATTTTCTTCATATGATATGTTATATGTATGCATGATTTACAAGACTCAGGGGGAGATCTCCATGATATAAATCATCAATGTGCATTTGCTGTGAAAAGCTAAATCCTCAAGATATGCACATCTTCAGGGGAGTCTCTCTGAATCTTGTTTTCAAATTCCTCAAATGAGTATTTACACTTCATATTTTTAATCCATGTTGAAGACTTAACCTAATTGTCATCAACCACCAAAAAGGGGGAGATTGTAAGTGCATCTAGTGCCCCTTAGTGATTTTGGTGGTTTGAAGACTTATAGGTTAAGTATCTAACGTGTTTGTGAGTGTACACAGGATCTATAAGTCATTAAGGAGTTTGAGATATTTGAAGAATATCGACCCCTAAAAATATATGTCTTCAGTTGAAGAAATTGGTCTGAAGCTGAAGAAATGAATCGCGAGGAATCAGCGACGAAATTGATATTCCTCATGAAGATACTGATATTGAGAAGTCCGGTTGTTCCTGAAGAAAATCATTCTCAAGAATTTGAAGCATGAAGATTTATACTTTATGCTTTACTTTCTTCGCATTTGAGTAATAGGAACACCGTACTGTTAAAGGGGGTCGAAGTTACACTATGGAATGAATTTCCTCATAATGCTCAACCCAAGCCTAATCCAATCAAAAGCCTCAAGTTAGGAATATGAGTGACATGAGGACTCCCATAGTTGAGGGTTCCGACCGTTTCGATAACCATGCCAAGTCACTGGTCTTATCCACTCCAACGGTCATATTATTTAAGGGCATTAGTGTCAAATCATGTCGGGATGCTCCCAGGCTATAAATAGCCACCCCCCACAACCACTAGCTGGTTGGCTGCTCCGTTAGAAACTGACACTTGTCATAAGAGCAACCCAAATTCCTCAGTGCCTTAGAGAGTAATTCATCAGTGAGGAAATACACCACCCACCGAAACCACAAACCAAACCTAGTGATTGAGCATCACTGAAGAAGTTGTTCCTGTGTGGGACTGAAGCCTTTTACCTTTGAGGACCGTGCATCCTCCAGACGGTTAGGCGTCATGGTCTAGAGCTTTCCTGCAGTCAATTGTGGATCGCCGGGTGACCAAGTTTGTGAGGGTTTGGAAGTGTGCCCTGAAGACATACCACGAGTGTTGGGCGAGGACTGTGTGTCCTTAGCTCAAAGAGAATATGGTAGGGACTGTGTGTCCCGGGACTGGGTGTCCTTTGGTTTCAATACCAAGCCGCTCCAAACCAGATGTACAACTGTCACGACAGTTGGAACTAGGTCATCAACAACTGTCTTCACTGAGAAACGGGTTCTAATTCCTCAACTCTTTACTTTCCTTGTATTGTGTGTTGATGACTTTCACTGTGACTGTTTGAAGTTAGTCATCAGTTAGTCATCAGTGAGGAATTTCCTCAACAGGAATTTCCTCAGTGATGAAATTCTAAAAATCTCCTATTCACCACCCTCTAGTCGATATAACGCACTTTCAAGTCGACGTTCACATAACACCACTAGAGGAAAAACAACATACAACATATCAAAATACCGAACGAACACCAAATTCACATGACTATTATTAGCACGACTTATCCCATGTCCCCAGGAACAAAAGTAACTACTCACAAAGCATTATCATAACCATGATCAGAGGTGTAATGAGTAGCATCAAGGATCTGAACATAAACTCTTCCACCAAATAATCCAACTAGCATCAACTACAAAGAGTAATCAACACTACTAGCAACCTTACAAGTACCAATCGGAGTCGCGAGACGGAGATTGGTCACAAGAGATGAACTAGGGTTTGGAGATGAGATGGTGCTGATGAAGATGTTGATGGTGAAGAGTCCCCTCCGATGAGAGGAGTGTTGGTGATGACGATGGCGACGATTTCCCCCTCCGGGAGGGAAGTTTCCCCGGCAGGATCGTCCTGCCGGACCTCTAGATTGGTTCTGCTCAAGTTCCGCCTCGTGGCGTCGGCGAAACTACGAAAAAACTCCCTTCTGATTTTTTCGTGGATGAAAACCTCCATATAGCAAAATAGGGGGGCAAGTGGGCCAACAGGGTGCCCACAAGCCCCCATGGCGCGGCCTGGGGGGGGGGGGGTGCTCGCGCCGTGCACGCTTGTGGCCACCCCCTGGCCCTCCTCCGGTACTTCTTCGGCCCAGTATTTTTTACATATTGGCAAAAAAAATCTCCGTTGATTTTCACGACGTTTGGAGTTGCGTAGAATAGGTATCTCAACTTTGCTCCACTTTCAGGCCAGAATTCCAGTTGCCGGTATTCTCCCTCTTCATGTAAACCTTGCAAAATAAGAGAGAAAAGGCATAAGAATAGTATCGTGAAGTGAAATAACAGACAAGGAAGCGATAAATATCAACATGAAAACATGATGCAAAATGGACGTATCAACTCCCCCAAGCTTAGACCTCGCTTGTCCTCAAGCGAAAGCCTAGCTCACTAAATAAGTCCACATGTTTAGGGAGAGAGGTGTCGAGAAAAAAGATACGAACATGCATGCATCATGATCAAGATCAGAACAGCAATACCAACATATAATCTCTCATGCTAAAGTGATAATTCCTTCACAAAGTAAAGCATGGATCAAGAACCTTATCGAGAAGTAACAACCGATAGCCTTTAGTCATTGAAGCAATTGCAATTTATCACAATATCAGAAAGAGTCAAATGAGAGCTTGTAAAGCAAATCCACATACTCAACCATTCTTTCGTTCTCTACAATTGCTACAACTCACGTGGTATTCATGAGATCAAAGTTTCAGCTGAACACAGAGAAAGATAGGGGCTTATAGTTTTGCCTCCAAACTGCTTACCTCAAGGGTAATGTCAACAATAATAATTCATGGATGCCTACCTTCAAGTTGACATATGAATATAGATCTTTCCCAAGCATGTGACGGTAGCCAAGACAAAGGCAAAATAAGGATTTGGTGAAGATCACCATGACTCTTTCAAGGGCAAAAAGTAAAGGTACAAGATAGGCTCTTCGTAGAGGGAAGCAGAGGTTGTTATGCGCTTTTGAGGTTTGGATGCGTGTCCTCTTAGTGTGGAGGAACGTCACTTTATATTGCCCCCTGTGATAAAGAACTTTATTATGCAGTCTGTCGCTTTTATGTCGTCCTCATCACAGGTTTGTATAAAGCTTATTTTCCACACACTAATAGATCATACATATTAGAGAGCAATTTTTATTGCTTGCACCGATGACAACTTACTTGAGGGATCTTATTCAATCCATAGGTAGGTATGGTGGACACTCACGGGAAAACTGGTATGAAGGTTTATGGATGCCCAAGTAGTATCTCTACTTGGTGCGGGAGGTTTTGGCTAATATGAGGTGGAAGCAATCATCACATGCCAAGGGATCTCTAATCATATAGCATTGTTTAGAGCCAAGCAAACACAATTCATTACATTGTCTTCCTTGTCCAACATCTACTTCTAGGCATGCAATAGTTTGGTGAGTGTTCACAATCATAGATGGTGTCAGAGATGATATATTTATATGTGAACCTCTCCTTCCTTATTACTTCCTATTAATTGCAACAATGACCAAGGTCTACGTTTGCCTACCCTCAACAAGTTTCAATCCTCATTCTTTTTATATGTGAAGCCATCACTTCCCATAAGATCACTACATGATCTTTCATGCTTTTGTTCTATTCTCACTCTTTTGATCATGGCAAGAGGCAAAGCCCTTCAACTAAGACACTCTTTATTATATGGCTCACGAGCAATAATACATCGGGAGTGACACAGAGCAAAACTGAAGACTAAAACACTAAGACTTTACACAACTAGAAAAAGAGAAAATTGAAAAGGAAAACATAAAACAAAGGTAAAGGCAAAAGATGTGATGGTGATACGATACCGGGGCAACTCCCCCAAGCTTGGAAAAAGCCAAGGGGATTGCCCATACCAATGCTAAGTTGTCTTCCTTTGGTGGTGGCGGAGGAGTTGTTGCAGAGGTCTTGAGCTTGTCTAATTTCCACTTGAGCATAAAATTCTGCTCTCTCAGATCATCATTTTCCTCCTCAAGCTTCAACACCCTTTGAAAAAGTTCCTGCTTACTCTCCTGCAAGAAACGAGAAGGGATAAGCAAGTTCTTAGGCTTCTTCCTTGAGTCAGGGAGGCTCGACTTCTTGAACTTCACATGAGTGCGTCCAGGTTGAGGTAGAGGAGCCTCCTCTTCATCGGAACTCGTTTGTTCCTTCCCCTTGGGATCATAGTCCTCTTCCTCATCAGTGGTCCAGCCATATGGTTCCAAGTCCCCATAGACCTTGGGGTTAGCAAGGTAATCAGCCACATAGCTCTCCCTCTCTGAATCCTGAGAAGACATCTTGACCTAGATCTGCGGCAGAAAACATGCTCGAAACAAAAAACAGAGGAAATCTGCGTGATACGGGGTCAGACCAAACGAAAGTATATATAATGATTTTTTCCACACCAGAAGGAGTCCCCTGCACGAAAACGGAGTCCGCGAGGCGCACGAGGTGGCCACAAGCCCTCACGGCGCGGCGAGGGGGTGGCCCCGCACCGTGCAGGCTTGTCGCCTCCTCTTGCACTTTCCGGACTACTTCCAATTTTTGTATTTTTTCAATTATTCCAAAATGGAGAAAATTTCCTATGGGGAACGTTTTGGACTCTGTTTTCTTACCGAATCTCATACCTTTCCGTTTTCGGAGTTTGAAACAGGCTGATAAATGTCCCTTAGGTATTCTTCCGGAGTTATGGTATTGATGATATTGCTTTCAACATTTATGGGAGTACCTGAGATATAATGTTTGATTCTCTTCCCATTTACCACTCTCGGACAATTACCTTCCGTGTTGTTGATCTTGATAGCACCGGAACGATATACTTCCTCAACAACATAGGGACCTTCCCATTTAGAGAGAAGCTTGCTTGCAAAGAATCTTAATAGAGAGTTGTATAGCAAGACATAATCACCTACATTGAACTCACGCTTTTGTATCCTCTTATCATGCCACCTCCTAACCTTCTCTTTGAAGAGCTTGGCATTCTCGTATGCTTGAGTTCTCCACTCATCAAGCGAGCTAATATCAAATAACCTCTTCTCACCGGCAAGTTTGAAATCAAAGTTGAGCTCTTTGATTGCCCAATAAGCTTTATGCTCTAGCTCAAGAGGTAAATGACATGCTTTACCGTACACCATTTTGTACAGAGACATGCCCATGGGATTCTTATAGGCAGTTCTATAAGCCCACAGTGCATCATCGAGCTTCTTAGACCAATTCTTTCTAGACCTGTTTACAGTCTTTTGCAGAATCAGTTTAATCTCTCTATTCCTTAGCTCTACTTGACCACTGGACTGAGGGTGATAGGGAGACGCAATTCTATAGTTGACATCATACTTAGCAAGCGTTTTACGGAAAGCACCATGAATGAAGTGTGAACCACCGTCAGTCATTAGATATCTAGGGACTCCAAATCTAGGGAAGATAACTTCTTTCAGCATCTTGATAGAAGTGTTGTGATCAGCACTACTAGTGGGGATAGCCTCTACCCACTTAGTGACGTAATCAACAGCAACTAAGATGTGCGTATACCCATTGGATTTTGGAAAAGGTCCCATATAATCAAAGCCCCAGACATCAAATGGTTCAATGACAAGTGAATAGTTCATAGGCATTTCCTGACGTTTACCGATATTACCTATTCTTTGACATTCGTCACAAGAAAAGACAAACTTACGGGCATCCTTGAAGAGAGTGGGCCAATAGAAACCTGATTGCAATACCTTGTGTGCAGTTCTATCTCCCGTATGGTGTCCTCCGTAGGCCTCGGAGTGACACTTCTGTAGGATCTGTCTCTATTCGTGTTCAGGTACACAACTTCTAATAACACCATCCACTCCTTCCTTATAAAGGTGAGGATCATCCCAAAAGTAATGTCTCAAGTCAAAGAAGAATTTCTTCTTTTGCTGGTACGTGAAACTAGGTGGTATATATTTGGCTACGATATAGTTTGCATAATCAGCATACCACGGTGCTCTATGTGAAGCATTGATGACATTCAGTTGCTCATTGGGAAAGCTATCATCAATAGGTTGTGGGTCATCAAGAACGTTCTCCAACCTAGACAAGTTATCTGCTACTGGGTTATCAGCACCCTTTCTGTTGACAACGTGCAAATCAAATTCTTGTAGCAAGAGAACCCATCTGATAAGTCTAGGTTTAGCGTCCTTCTTCTCCATGAGGTACTTAATAGCAGCATGATCAGTGTGAATAGTGAGTTTGGAATCAACTATGTAAGACCTGAACTTTTCACATGCAAACACGAATGCTAAAAATTCCTTCTCCGTAGTGGCATAGTTTCTCTGGGCACTGTCTAGAGTTTTACTAGCGTAGTGAATAACATTCAACTTCTTATCAACTCTTTGCCCTAGAACAGAACCAACAGCATAATCGCTAGCGTCACACATGATCTCAAAAGGCAAGTTCCAATCAGGCGGTTGAACAATAGGTGCAGTTATCAAAGCCTTCTTAAGTATTTCGATGGCTTCCTCACAATCATCGTCAAAGACAAAAGGGATATCCTTTTGCAAGAGTTTGGTAAGAGGCCTAGAAATCTTAGAGAAGTCTTTAATGAACCTTCTATAGAAACCAGCATGACCAAGGAAACTTCTTATACCTCTGATATCTGTGGGGTATGGCATTTTCTCGATTGCATCAACCTTAGCCTTATCGACTTCAATACCTCTTTCGGAAATTTTATGTCCTAAGACGATGCCTTCATTAAACATAAAGTGGCACTTCTCCCAATTCAAGACAAGATTGGTGTCTTTACATCTCTGTAAGACTCGATCAAGGTTGCTGAGGCAATCATCAAAGGAAGACCCGTAAACGGAGAAGAAATCCATGAAAACCTCAACAATCTTTTCACAAAAGTCAGAGAATATAGCTATCATACATCTTTGAAAAGTGGCAGGTGCATTGCAAAAGCCAAAAGGCATACGTCTATAGGCAAAGGTACCGAAAGGGCAGGTGAAAGTGGTTTTCTCCTGATCAGATTGTGCAACTGGTATTTGGGAGAAAATAGAATAACCGTCTAGAAAGAAGAAGTGTGTGTGTTTGGACAGCCTTTCTAGCATTTGGTCAATAAAATGCAGAGGGTAATGATCTTTCCTAGTGGCCTTATTCAACTTCCTAAAATCAATCACCATCCTATAGCCAGTAATAATCCTTTGTGGGATCAACTCATCCTTATCATTAGGGACAACGGTAATGCCTCCCTTCTTAGGAACGCAATGCACCGGACTTACCCAATCACTATGAGCAACATGATAGATGATACCTGCCTCCAGGAGCTTTAGTATTTCTTTTCTTACTACTTCTTTCATCTTAGGATTCAATCTCCTTTGATGATGAGCAACTGGTTTGAATTCAGGATCAGTTTTGATCTTGTGCTGGCATAGAGTGGGAATAATGCCCTTAAGATCATCAAGAGTATATCCTATAGCAGCACGGTGCTTCCTCGGAGTTTTTAGTAACTTCTTTTCTTCCTGCTTTGAGAGGCTAGCACTAATAATAACAGGATATATCTCCTTTTCATCAAGATAGGCATACTTCAGAGTATCAGGCAACTGTTTAAGCTCGAACACAGGATCACCCTTTGGTGGAGGTGCATCCCCAAGCAGTTCAACAGGCAAGTTATTCTTAAGGATTGGATATTGTTCTAAGACAACTCTATGTATTTCATCCTTTTCATCCATATGCATATCATTTTCATGCTCAAGCAAGTATTGCTCTAAGGGTTCAGTAGGAGGCACGACAATAGAGGCTAAGGCAATAGTTTCATCCCTACTAGGCAACTCCTTTTCATGAGGTTGTCTACCGAACTTAGAGAATTTGAACTCATGTGACACACCTTCAAACCCAACAGTGACAGTTTGCTTCTCACAATCAATAGGAGCATTGACGGTATTGAGAAAAGGTCTACCAAATATGATGGGATAAAAGCTATATTGTGCGGTAGCAAGAACGAGGAAATCAGCAGGATACTTCGTTTTACCACACGAGACTTCAACATCCCTAACAATTCCCACAGGGCAGATAGTATCTCTATTGGCAAGCTGAATAGTGACATCTATAGGTTCTATCTCAACAGGTGCAATTTCATCTTTGACTTCATCATATAAGGATTGGGGTATTGCACTAACACTAGCACCCAAGTCACGTAATCCATGATAAAAATGATCTCCTATCTTAACAGAAACCATAGGCATGCCAACAACAGGCCTATGTTTGTCTCTAGCGTGAGGTTTAGCAATTCTAGCAGCATCTTCACAAAAGTGAATATTATGTCCCTCAACTTCTTCAGACAGAAGATCTTTTATAATTGCAATGCTAGGTTCAACTCTAATTTTCTTAGGGGTGTAGGTGTTCTAATATATCCTCTACGTATCATAGTTGAAGCTTTAGAATGATCCTTCATCCTAACAGGGAAAGGTGGTTTCTCAATGTAAGCACTGGGTACCATAGGATCATTAGAGGCAATAACTTTCTCTTCAACTGGAATGGGTTTAACTACATTGACTTCTAACGGAGGATGATATTTAAACCACTTCTCTTTGGGGAGATCAATATGAGCAGCAAAAGATTCACACAATGAAGCTACTATCTCAGAGTCAAGTCCATACTTAGCGCTAAAGTCACAAAAAGTATTTGTCTCAACAAAGGATTTAACGCAATCAAAAGTGAAATTCATACCTGACTCCTTACCTTCTTCAAGCTCCCAATCTTCAGAGTTGCTTTTAATTCTCTCCAATAAATTCAACTTGAAGTCAATATCTCTCTTCATAAAAGAACCGATACAAGAAGTGTCAAGCATGGTGCGATCATCATGAGAAAGCCGAGCATAGAAGTTCTGAATGATAATTTCTCTCGAGAGCTCATGATTGGGGCATGAATATAGCATTGATTTAAGCCTCCCCCAAGCTTGAGCGATGCTTTCTCTGTCACGAGGCCAAAAATTATAAATATAATTCCTATCACGATGTACTAAATGCATAGGATAAAACTTTTGATGAAATTCCAATTTCAACCGATTGTAGTCCCATGATCCAGTATCATCACATAGCCTATACCATGTCAACGCCTTATCCTTCAGAGATAAAGGAAAGACCTTCTTCTTGGCCTCATCCTCGGGCACACCTGCAAGCTTAAAGAAACCACAAACTTCATCTACATAGATTAGATGCAAGTCTGGATGTGATGTTCCATCTCTTGTAAAAGGATTAGCCAGCAGTTTCTCAAGCATACCCGAAGGAAATTCAAAGCAAATATTTTTAGTAGCTGCAGTAGGTTGAGGAGCAACCATTCGTGCTTCCTTTCGAGGTGAAGATTCCCCGAACAAGCCCCTCAAAGGATTAGTATCCATAGTTACAAGTGACAACAAATTTCAGCACACTATATGAATGTTTCCTTACCAAGTTCCACTAACCAAAGGCGCATCACTCCCCGGCAACGGCGCCAGAAAAGAGTCTTGATGACCCACAAGTATAGGGGATCAATCGTAGTCCTTTCGATAAGTGAGAATGTCGAACCCAACGAGGAGCAGAAGGATCTAACAAGTGGTTTTCAGCAAGGAAAAATCTGCAAGCACTGAAATTGTCGGTAACAAGTGATTGTGTGGTGAGATGATTCGTAGCAAGCAACAAGTAACAAAAGTAGAAACGGTGCAGCAAAGTGGCCCAATCCCTTTTGTAGCAAGGGACAAGCCTGAACAAAGTCTTATAGGAGGAAAAACGCTCCCGAGGACACACGGGAATTTCTGTCATGCTAGTTTCATCATGTTCATATGATTCGCGTTCGTTACTTTGATAGTTTGATTTGTGGGTGGACCGGCGCTTGGGTACTGCCCTTACTTGGACAGGAATACCGATTATGATTAACCCCTCTCGCAAGCATCTGCAACTACGAAAGAAGAATTAAGACAAAGTCTAACCATATCATTAAACTAGTGGATCCAAATCAGCCCCTTACGAAGTAACGCATAAACTAGGGTTTAAGCTTCTGTCACTCTAGCAACCCATCATCTACTTACTACTTCCCAATGCCTTCCTCTAGGCCCAAATAATGGTGAAGTGTTATGTAGTCGACGTTCACATAACACCACTAGAGGAAAAACAACATACAACATATCAAAATACCGAACGAATACCAAATTCACATGACTATTATTAGCATGACGTATCCCATGTCCTCAGGAACAAAAGTAACTACTCACAAAGCATAATCATAATCATGATCAGAGGTGTAATGAGTAGCATCAAGGATCTGAACATAAACTCTTCCACCAAATAATCCAACTAGCATCAACTACAAAGAGTAATCAACACTACTAGCAACCTTACAAGTACCAATCGGAGTCGCGAGACGGAGATTGGTTACAACAGATGAACTAGGGTTTGGAGATGAGATGGTGTTGATGAAGATGTTAATGGTGAAGAGTCCCCTCCGATGAGAGGAGTATTGGTGATGACGATGGTGACGATTTCCCCCTCCGAGAGGGAAGTTTCCCCGTTAGGATCGTCCTGCCGGAGCTCTAGATTGATTCTGCTCAAGTTTCGCCTCGTGGCGGCGGCGAAACCACGAAAAAGCTCCCTTCTGAGTTTTTCTTGGACGAAACCCTCCATATAGCAAAAGAGGGGGGGGGGGCAAGTGGGCCAACAGGGTGCCTATAAGCACCCATGGCGCGGCCTGGGGGGTGGCCTCTCCGTGCAGGCTTGTGGCCAACCCCTGGCCCTCCTCCGGTACTTCTTCGGCCCAGTATTTTTCCTATATTGGGAAAAAAATCTCCGTTGATTTTCACGGTGTTTGGAGTTGCGCAGAATAGGTATCTCAACTTTGCTCTTCTTTCAGGCCAGAATTCCAGTTGCCGGTATTCTCCCTCTTCATGTAAACCTTGCAAAATAAGAGAGAAAAGGCATAAGAATAGTACCGTGAAGTGAAATAACAGCCAAGGAAGCGATAAATATCAACATGAAAACATGATGCAAAATGGACGTATCAGACGGTGATGTTCGATTTGCTACCCTCCTTAGTCTTTTCTCGATTTGGCGGTATTGTTGGATTGAAGCGGCCCGGACCGACATTATTCGTTCGCTTACGAAAGACTGGTTTCATCGATTGACATGTAACCTCTATACATAAAGATGACTGGCGGGTGTCGGTTTCTTCAACTTTAGTTGAATTTGTTTTGACCGAGGCGGTCCTTGGAGAGGTTAAATAGCAATTTGCACATCTCCGTTGTGGTTTCTGCGTAAGTAAGATGCGATCATACTAGATACCCATAGCAGCCACATAAAACATGCGACAACAAATTAGAGGACGTCTAACTTGTTTTTGCAGGGTATACTTGTGATATGAT
The DNA here is from genome assembly GCF_904849725.1 of Hordeum vulgare subsp. vulgare. Lineage (NCBI taxonomy): Eukaryota > Viridiplantae > Streptophyta > Magnoliopsida > Poales > Poaceae > Hordeum > Hordeum vulgare. The sequence goes on from NC_058522.1 coordinate 447,115,481, forward strand.
ATATTGGATGTATGAGATGATTATGTTGTAATAGTTAATATCGACTTGCACGTCGATGCTACGGCAACCGGCAGGAGCCATAGGGTTGTCTTTGAGCTAACGTTTGTGTTTGCAGATGCGTTTACTATATTGCTAGGACGTAGCTTTAGTAGTAATAGCATAAGTAGCACGACAACCTCGATGGCGACACGTTGATGGAGATCATGATGATGGAGATCATGGTGTGGCGCCGGTGACATGAAGATCATGCCGGTGCTTTGGTGATGGAGATCAAGAAGCACAAGATGATGGCCATATCATGTCACTTATGAATTGCATGTGATGTTAATTCTTTTATGCACCTTATTTTGCTTAAGAACGATGGTAGCATTATGAAGTGATCTCTCACTAAAATTTCAAGACGAAATTGTGTTCTCCCCGACTGTGCACCGTTGCTACAGTTCATCGTTTCGAGACACCACGTGATGATCGGCTGTGATAGACTCAACGTTCGCATACAACGGGTGCAAAACAGTTGCACGCGCGGAACACTCGGGTTAAGCTTGACGAGCCTAGCATGTGCAGACATGGCCTCGGAACACATGATACCGAAAGGTCATGCATGAATCATATAGTTGATATGATTAGCATAGAGATGCTTACCACTGAAACTATTCTCAACTCACGTGATGATCGGACTTGAGTTAGTGGATTTGGATCATGTACCACTCAAATGACTAGAGAGATGTACTTTTTGAGTGGGAGTTCTTAAGTAATATGATTAATTGAACTAATTATCATGAACATAGTCTAATGGTATTTGCGAATTATGATGTAGCTTGAGCTATAGCTCTACTGTTTTTTATATGTTCCTAGAAAAAAAATTAGTTGAAAGTTCATAGTAGCAACTTTGTGGACTCAGTCCATAAAACTGAGGATTGTCCTCATTGCTGCGCAGAAGGCTTATGTCCTTAATGCACCACTCGGTGTGATGTACCTCGAGCATTGTATGTGGATGTTGCGAACATGTGACATACACGTTTTTGATGACTATGTGATAGTTCAGTGCGTAATACTTAATGGCTTAGAAGCAAGGCGCCAAAGACGATTTGAAATGTCGCGGAACATAAGAGATGTTCTAAAAGATGAAATTGAGATTTCATGCTCGTGCCCTTGTTGAGAGGTAAGAGACCTCCGACAAGATTCTTTGTCTACAAAGTAAAAGAGAAAAGCTCAATCATTGAGTGTGTGCTCAGATCGTCTAAGTACAACAATCGCTTGAATCAAGTGGGATTTAATCTTCCAGATGAGATAGTGATGGTTCTCCAAAGTCACTGCCACCAAGCTGCTAGAGCTTCGTGATGAACTATAAACATATCAAGGATAGATATGATGATCCTTGAGCGATTCAAAATGTTTGACACTTCGAAAGTAGAAATCAGGAAGGAGCATCAAATGTTGATGGTTAGTAAAACCACTAGTTTCAAGAAGTTCAAGGACTAGAAGGGATACTTCATGAAATGGCAAACCAGTTGCTGGTCCAATGAAGAAACCCAAGATTGAACCCAAACATGAGACTAAGTGCTTCTATTATGAGGGGAACGGTCACTGAGGCGGAGCTACCCTAGATACTTGATAGATAAGAAGGCTGGCAAAGTCGACACAAGTATATTTGATATACATGATATTGATGTGTACTTTACTGGTACTCCTAGTAGCACGAGGGTATTGGATACCGGTTCGATTGCTAAGTGATTAGTAACTCAAAATGGAAGCTACGGTATAAACGGAGACTAGCTAAAGGTGAGGTGACGATACGTGTTGGAAGTGTTTCCAAGGTTGATGTGATCAAACATCGCACGCTCCCTCTATCATCGGGATTCGTGGTAAAACCTAAATAATTGTTATTTGGTGTTTGCGTTGAACATGAACATGATTGGATCGTGTTTATTGCAATACAATTATTCATTTAAAGATAATGCTAGTTATTCTATTTGCTTGAACAATTACCCTCAATGGTTTATTGAATCTCGATCGTAGTGCTACACATGTTCATAATATTCGTGTCAAAAGATACAAAGTAATAATGATAGTACCACTTACGTGTGGCACTACCGCTTGAGTCATGTGGGTGTAGAACGCATGAAAAAACTCCATGCAGATGGATCGTTTGGACTCACTTGATTTTGAATCACTTGAGGCATGCAAATCATACCGCATGGGCAATATGACTGAAGGCCTTGTTTTCATTGAGATGGAACAAGTAAGTAACTTGTTGGAACTAATACATTTTTTACGTGTGCAGTCCAATGAGTGCTGAGGCATGCAGTGGATATCATTATGTTCTTACTTCACTAATGATTTGAGTAGATACAGAAGTATTTACTTGATGAATCACAAGTCTGAAATATTGAAAAATTCAAAGCTATTTCAGAGTGGAGATCATCGTGACAAGAGGATAAACTGTCTACGATATGATCATAGAGATGAATATCCGAGTTATGAGTTTTGGTACACAGTTAAGACAATGTGGAAATTGTTTATTAATTCTTGCCACCTAGAACACCATAGTGTGATGGTGTGTCCAAACGTCATAGCCGTGCCCTATTGGATATAGCACATACTATGATGTCTCTTATCGAATTACCACTATCGTCTATGGGTTATGCATTAGAGACAACCGCATTCACTTTAAATAGGGCTCCGCGTATTTCCGTTGAGATGACACAGTATAGACTATGGTTTGGAGAAACCTAAGCTGTCGTTTCTTAAAAGTTTGGGGCTACGATGCTTATGTGAAAAAGTTTCAGTGTGATAAGCTCGAACCCAAAGCGGATAAATGCATATTCATAGGATATCCAAAACAGTTGGGTGCATCTCCTATCTCAGATCCGGAAGCGAAGTGTTTGTTTCAATAAACGGGTCCTTTCTCGAGGAAAGGTTTCTCTCGAAAGAATTGAGTGGGAGGGTAGTTGAACTTGATGAGGTTAGTGTACCGTCACTTAAACCAGTGTGTAGGAGGGCGCAGGAAGATGTTCTTGTGGCGCCTACACCAATTGAAGTAGAAACTAATGATGGTGATCATTGAGCTTCGGATCAAGTTACTACAAACCTCGTAGGTCGACAAGGTCGCATACTACTGCGGAGTGGTACGGTAACCCTGTCATGGAGGTCATGTTGTTGAACAACAATGAACCTACGAGCTATGGAGAAGCGATGGTGGGCCCGGATTCTGACAAATGGCTGGAGGCCATGAAATCCGAGAGAGGATCCATGTATGAAAACAAAGTGTAAACTTTGGGAGAACTACTTGATGGTCGTAGGACTATTAAGTAAAGATGGATCTTTGAAAGGAAGACACACGATGATAGTGAAAAGTCACCATTAAAAAAGGCTCGACTTGTCGCAAAGATGTTTTCGACAAGATCAAAGAGTTGACTATGATGAGACTTTCTCACTCGTAGTGATGCTAAAACTCTGTTGGAATTATGTTAGTAGTTGCTGCATTATTGATGAAATATTGCACATAGGATGTCAAAACATTGTTTCCTCGACAGTTTCCTTGAGGAAAGGTTGTATGTGATACAACCAGAAGGTTTTGTCGATCCTAAGGATACTAACAAGTATGCAAGCTCCAGCGATCCTTTTATGGACTCGTGCAAGCATCTCGGAGTTGGAATATACGCTTTGATGAGATGATCAAAGCTTTTGGGTTTATGCAAGGTTTATGAGAAACTTGTATTTCCAAAGAAGTGAGTGGGAGCACTATAGAATTTCTGATAAGTATATGTGGTTGACATATTGTTGATCGGAAGTAATGTAGAATTTCTGTAAAGCATAAAGGTTGTTTGAAAGGGGTTTTTCAAAGGAAGACCTGGATAGAGCTACTTAAACATTGAGCATCAAGATCTATGGAGACAGATCAAAAAATGCTAAACAGAACTTTCAAATGAAATGCATGCCTTGACAAGTTTTTGAAGGAGTTCAAATAGATCAGCAAAGAAGGAGTTCTTGGCTGTGTTGTAAGGTGTGAATATGAGTAAGGCTCAAAAGCCCGACCACGTCAGAAGAAAGAGAAAGGACGAAGGTCGTCTCCTATGCCTTAGCCACAGACTCTACAGTATGCCATGTTGTGTACCGCACGTGATGTGTGCCTTGCCACAAGTCTGTTAAGAGGTACCGAGAGTGATCCAAGATTGAATCACTGAACAACGGTCAAAGTTATCCTTAGTAACTAATAGACTAAGGATTTTTTTCTCGATTATGGAGGTGGTTGAAGAGTTCGTCGTAAAGGGTTACGTTGATGCAAGCTTAGACACTAATTTGAATAACTATGAGTAGTAAAACAGATTCGTATAGTAGAGTAGATATTTGGAGTATTTCCGAATATCATGTAGTAGCAGCTGATGGGGAACGTCGCATGGGAAACAAAAAATTTCCTACGCGCATGAAGACCTATCATGGTGATGTCCATCTACGAGAGGGGATTTCCGATCTACGTACCCTTGTAGATCACACAGCAGGAAGCGTTAAGAAACGCGATTGATGTAGTGGAACGTCCTCACGTCCCTCGATCCGCCCCGCGAACCGTCCCACGAACCGTCCCGCGATCCGTCCCACGATCCGCTCCGATCTAGTGCCGAACGGACGGCACCTCCGCCTTCAGCACACGTACAGCTCGACGATGATCTCGGCCTTCTTAATCCAGCAAGAGAGACGGAGAGGTTGATGATTTCTCCGGCAGTGTGATGGTGCTCCGGAGGTTGGTGGTGATCTTATTCGAGCAGGACTCCGCCCGAGCTCCGCAGAAACGCGATCTAGAGGAAAAACTGTGGAGGTATGTGGTCGGGCTGCCATGGCAAAGTTGTCTCAAATCAGCCCTAATACCTCAGTAAATATAGGACGGAGGGAAGGGACCTTGCCTTGAGGATCAAGGGAGCCCCAAGGGGTCGGCCGAAGGGGGGGAGGAGGAATCCTCCTCCAATCCTAGTCCAACAAGGATTGGAAGGTGGAGTCCTTCTCTACTTTCCCACTTCCCCTTTTTTCTCTTTGATTTTTCTTCTCTCCTGCGCAAGGGCCCTCTTGGGCTTGCCCACCAGCCCACTAAGGGCTGGTGCGACACCCCTAAGGCCTATGGGCTTCCCCCAGGTGGGCTGGGCCCCCCGGTGAACATCCGGAACCCATTCGTCACTCCCGGTACATTCCCGGTAATGCCGAAAACTTTCCGGTAATCAAATGAGGTCATCCTATATATCAATCTTCATCTCCGGACCATTCCGGAAACCCTCGTGACATCTGTGATCTCATCCGGGACTCCAAACAAGATTCGGTAACCAACCATATAACTCAAATACGCATAAAACAGCGCCGAACCTTAAGTGTGCAGACCCTGCGGGTTCGAGAACTATGTAGACATGACCCGAGAGACTCCTCGGTCAATATCCAATAGCGGGACCTGGATGCCCATATTGGATCCTACATATTCTCCGAAGATCTTGATCGGTTGAACCTCAGTGCCAAGGATTCATATAATCCCGTATGCCATTCCCTTTGTCCTTCGGTATGTTACTTGTCCGAGATTTGATCGTCAGTATCCGCATACCTATTTCAATCTCGATTACCGTCAAGTCTCTTTACTCTTTCCATAATACAAGATCCCGTGACTTACACTAAGTCACATTGCTTGCAAGGCTTGTGTGTGATGTTGTATTACCGAGTGGGCCCCGAGATACCTCTCTGTCACACGGAGTGACAAATCCCAGTCTTGATCCATACTAACTCAACGGACACCTTCGGAGATACTTGTAGAGCATCTTTATAGTCACCCAGTTACGTTGTGGTGATACACACAAGGTATTCCTCCGGTGCCAGTGAGTTATATGATCTCATGGTCATAGGAATAAATACTTGACACGCAGAAAAATAGTAGCAACCGAATGACACGATCAACATGCTACATTCATTAGTTTGGGTCTAGTCCATCACATGATTCTCCTAATGATGTGATCCCGTTATCAAGTGACAACACTTGCCTACGGTCCGGAAACCTTGACCATCTTTGATCAACGAGCTAGTCAACCAGAGGCTTACTAGGGACAGTGTTTTGTCTATGTATCCACACAAGTATTGTGTTTCCAATCAATACAATTATAGCATGTATAATAAACGATTATTATGAACAAGGAAATATAATAATAACTAATTTATTATTGCCTCTAGGGCATATTTCCAACAGTCTCCCACTTGCACTAGAGTCAATAATCTAGTTCACATCACCATGTGATTTCAACGAATCCAACACCCATATAGTTCTGGGGTCTGATCATGTCTTGCTCGTGAGAGAGGTTTTAGTCAACGGTTCTGAAACTTTTAGATCCGTGTGTTCTTTACAAATCTTTATGTCATCTTATAGATGCTGCTACTACGTGCTATTCGGAAATACTCCAAACATCTACTCTATTGTACGAATCCGTTTCACTACTCATAGTTATTCGGATTAGTGTCAAAGCTTGCATCGACGTAACCCTTTACGACGAACTCTTTAACCACCTCCATAATCGAGAAAAAAATTCCTTAGTCCATTAGTTACTAAGGATTACTTTTACCACTCATCAGTGATTCAATCCTGGATCACTCTGCGTACCTCTTAACAGACTTGTAGCAAGGCACTCATCAGGTGCGGTACGCAGCATGGCATACTTCAGAGTCTACGTCTAAGGTATAGAAGACGACCTTCGCCTATTCTCTTTATTCTGCCGGGGTCGGGTTTTGAGTCTTACTCAAATTCACACCTTACAACACAACCAAAAACTCCTTCTTTGTTGATCTATTTTGAATTCCTTCAATAACTTGTCAAGGCATGCATCATGTTGAAACTTCTATTAAGCGTTTCGATCCATCTCCATAGATCTTGATGCTCAACGTTCAAGTAGCGCAATCCAGGTATTCCTTTGAAAAACTCCTTTCAAACAACCTTTTATGCTTCACAGAAATTCTACGTTACTTCTGATCAACAATATGTCAACCACATATACTTATCAGAAATTCTATAGTGCTCCCACTCACTTCTTTGGAAATACAAGTTTCTCATAAACCTTGTACAAACCCAAAATATTTGATCATCTCATCAAAGTGTATATCCCAACTCCGAGATGCTTGCACCAGTCCATTGAAGGATTGCTGGAGCTTGCATACTAGTTAGTATCCTTTGGATTGACAATACATTCTGATTGTATCACATACAATCTTTCCTCAAGGAAACCGTCGAGGAAACAATGTTTTGACTTCCTATGTGCAATATTTCACAAATAATGCAGCAACTACTAACATAATTCCAACAGACTTTTAGCATCTCTACGAGTGAGAAATTCACATCATAGTCAACTCTTTGATCTTGTCGAAAAACATCTTTGCGACAAGTCGAGCTTTTCTTAATAGTGACTTATCACCATCCTCATCTGTCTTCCTTTTAAAGATCCATCTTTACTTAATAGTCTTACTACCATCAAGCAGTTCTTCCAAAGTCTACACTTTGTTTTATACATGGATTCTCTCTCGAATTTCATGGCCTCGAGCCATTTGTCGGAATCCGGGCCCACCATTGCTTCTCCATAACTTATAGGTTCATTGTTGTTCAACAACATGACCTCCAAAACAGGGTTACCGTACCACTCTGTAGTAGTACGCGGCCTTGTCGACCTACGAGGTTTGTAGTAACTTGATCTGATGCTCAATGATCACTATCATCAGCTTCCACTTCAATTGGTGTAGGCGCCATAGGAACAACTTCCTGTGCCCTGCTACACACTAGTTGAAGTGATGGTTCAATAACCCCATCAATTTCTATCACTCTCCCACTCAATTCTTTTGAGAGAAACCTTTCCTCGAGAAAGGACCCGTTTCTAGAAACAAACACTTTGCTTCCGGATCTGAGATAGGAGATGTACCCAACTGTTTTGGATATCCTATGAAGATGCATTTATCCGCTTTGGGTTCGAGGTTATAAGATTGAAACTTTTTCACATAAGTGTCGCAGCCCCAAACTTTCAAGAAACAACAGCTTAGATTTCTCTAAACCTTAGTCTATATTGTGTCATCTCAACGGAATTACGTGGTGCCCTATTTAAAGTGAATGCGGTTGTCTCTAATGCATAACCCATAAATGATAGTGGTAATTCGATAAGAGACATCATAGCATGCACCATATCAAATAGGTTGCGGCTATGACACCATCACACCATGGTGTTCTTGGTGGCATGAATTGCGAAACAACTTCCACATTGTCTTAACTGTGTACCAAAACTCGCAACTCTTATATTCATCTCTATGATCATATCGTAGACAGTTTATCCTCTTGTTATGACGAACTTCACTCTGAAACAGAATTGAACTTTTTCAATATTTCAGACTTGTGATTCATTAAGTAAATACTCCTGTGTCTACTCAAATCGTCATTGAAGTAAGAACATAATGATATCCACTGCGTGCCTCAGCACCCATTGGACTGCATACATCAAAATGTATTACTTCCAACAAGTTACTATCTTGTCTCATCTCAATGAAAACAAGGCCTTGCTCATGTGGTATGATTTGCATGTCACAAGTGATTCCAAATCAAGTGAGTATAAAGATCCATCAGTATAGAGCCTCTTCATGCAATTTATACCAACACAACTCAAGCGGTAGTGCCACAAGTAAGTGGTACTATCATCATTACCTTGTATCTTTTGGCACCAACATCTTGAACATGTGCAACACTACGATCGAGATTCAATAAACCATTGAAGGTGATTATTCAAGCAAATAGAGCAACCATTATCCTCTTTAAATGAATAATCGTATTGCAATAAACACGATCCAATCATGTTCATGCTTAACGCAAGCACCAAATAACAATTACTTAGGTTTAACACCAATCCCGATGGTAGAGGGAGCGTGCGACGTTTGATCATATCAACCTTGGAAACACTTCCAACACGTGTCGTCACCTCGCCTTTAGCTAGTCTACGTTTATTCCGTAGCTTTCATTTCGTGTTACTAATCACTTAGCAACCGAACCGGCATCCAATACCCTCGCGCTACTAGGAGTACTAGTAAAGTACACATCAAAATCATGTATAAATATACTTCTTTCGACTTTGCCAGCCTTCTTATCTACCAAGCATCTAGGGTAGCTCCGCCTCAGTGACCGTTCCCCTCATAACAGAAGCACTTAGTCACGGGTTTGGGTTTAATCTTGGGTCTCTTAATTAGTGCAGCAGCTGTTTTGCCGTTTCACGAAGTATCCCTTCTAGCCCTTGCCTTTCTTGAAACTTAGTGGTTTTACTAACCATCAACTATTCATGCTCCTTCTTGATTTCTACTTTCGCAGTGTCAAACATCGCGAATCGCTCAAGGATCATTGTATCTATCCTTGACATCTTATAGTTCATCACGAAGCTCTCACAGCTTGGTGGCACTAACTTTGGAGAACCATCACTATCTCATCTGTAAGATTAACTCCCACTTGATTCAAGCGATTGTCGTACTCAGACAATTTGAGCACACGCTCAACGATTGAGTTTTTCGCCTTCACTTCATGGACAAAGAATCTTGTCGGAGGTCTCTGATGACCCACAAGTATAGGGGATCAATCGTAGTCCTTTCGATAAGTAAGAGTGTCGAACCCAACGAGGAGTGGAAGGCTCTGATAAACGGTTTTCAGCAAGGTAATAACTGCAAGCACTGAAAGTAGCGATAACAAGTGATGATGTAGCGAGGTGAAACGTAGAAAGTGAAAAGTAACAAGTAACAAGAAGTAGCAATGGTGCAGCAAGTGGCCCAATCCCTTTTGTAGCAAGGGACAAGCCTGAACAAAGTCTTATAGGAGGAAAAACGCTCTTGAGGACACACGGGAATTTCTGTCATGCTAGTTTCATCATGTTCATGTGATTCGCGTTCGTTACTTTGATAGTTTGATATGTGGGTGGACCGGCGCTTGGGTACTGCCCTTACTTGGACAAGCATCCCACTTATGATTAACCCCTCTCGCAAGCATCCACAACTACGAAAGAAGAATTAAGACAACATCTAACCATAGCATTAAACTAGTGGATCCAAATCAGCCCCTTACGAAGCAACGCATAGACTGGGGTTTAAGCTTCTGTCACTCCAGCAACCCATCATCTAGTTACTACTCCCCAATGCCTTCCTCTAGGCCCAAGTATGTTGAAGTGTTATGTAGTCGACGTTCACATAACACCACTAGAGGAAAAGACAACATACAACATATCAAAATACCGAACAAATACCAAATTCACATGACTATTATTAGCATGACTTATCCCATGTCCTCGGGAACAAAAGTAACTACTCACAAAGCATAATCATAATCATGATGAGAGGTGTAATGAATAGCATCAAGGATCTGAACATAAACACTTCCACCAAGTAATCCAACTAGCATCAACTACAAAGAGTAATGAACACTACTATCAACCTTAGAAGTACCAATCGGAGTCGCGAGACGGAGATTGGTTACAAGAGATGAACTAGGGATTGGAGAGGAGATGGTGCTGATGAAGATGTTGATGAAGATGCCCCCCTCCTACGAGAGGAGTGTTGGTGATGACGATGGCGACGATTTCCCCCTCCGGGAGGGAAGTTTCCCCAGCAGGATCGTCATGCCGGAGCTCTAGATTGGATCTGCTCAAGTTCCGCCTCGTGGCGGCGGCGAAACCACGAAAAAGCACCCTCTTGATTTTTTCTGGAACGAAACCCTTCATATAGAAAAAGAGGGGGCCAGTGGGCCGTTAGGGAGCCCACAAGCTCTGTAGCCGCCCCCAGGGGGGTGGCGGCTACCAAGCTTGTGGGGCCCTGGTAGCTCCCCTCTGGTACTTCTTTCGCCCAGTATTTTTTATATATTCCCAAAAAATTCCACGTAAATTTTCAGGGCATTTGGAGTTGTGCAGAATAGAGGACTCAGATTTGCTCCTTTTCCAGTCCAGAATTCCAGCTGCCTGAATTCTCCCTCTTCAAATAAACCTTGCAAAATAAGAGAGAAAAGGCATAAATATGGTACCACAAAGTAATATAACAACCCGTAAAGCAATAAATATCAACATGAAAGCATGATGCAAAATGGACGTATCAACTCCCCCAAGCTTAGACCTCGCTTGTCCTCAAGCGAAAACCAAGTTCCATAAACATGTCCACATGTTTAGGGACGAAGGTGTCGATAAAACATAATACGGACATGAGAGCATCATGATCACACATAGAACAGCAATACATCATAAAGATTCTTATGGGGAAGTAATAATTCCTTCACAAAGCAAAGTATGAAGCAAAAACCTTACCGAGAAGTAACCAACAACAGTCCAAAGTCATTGAAGCAATTGCAATTTATCATAACATCAGAAAGAGTCAAATAAGAGCTTGTAAGGCAAACCCACATACTCAATCATCTCTTTTATTTTCCAGAATTGTTACAACTCACGTGGTACTCATGGTATCAAAGTTTCAGTTGGACACAGAGGAAGATATGGGTTTGTAGTTTTGCCTCCTAACTATTTACCTCAAGGGTAAAGTCAACAATAATAAAGCATAAGTACTCAACTCCAAGTTTATATATGAATATAGATCTTTCCCAAGCATGTGACGGTAGCCAAGACAAAGGCAAAAATAGGGAATTGGTGAAGATCACCATGACTCTTACAATTGCAAAAAGTAAAGGTACAAGATAGGCCCTTCGCAGAGGGAAGCAGAGGTTGTCATGTGATGTTTTGCTGTGTATCCCCTGCAATGGCGCCAGAAACAGGTGTGTCAACGGCACCAGGAATCCTTCAGCTGGGCTACGCCTTAAGGGACTTCCTGGGCAAGTATGCAATGGATTTCCCCCGTGGCCTTGGAGCCTTGCGTTGGTGTTCCCTTGAAGTATGGAAAGGGTGATGTAGCACAGTGACGGTAAGTATTTCCCTCAGTTGAGAACCAAGGTATCAATCCGGTGGAGGAGTATCTCAAGATCCTGCACAAACACAAAAGCTTGCACCCAACGCTATGAAGGGGTTGTCAATCCCTTATAGATTGTTTGCCAAGTGAGAACTGAAAGTAACAAAGTAACAAAGCAAAGTAAAAGCGGAGGTGTAAACGATGGATGTGAATAGACCCGGGGGCCGTAGTGTTTACTAGTGGCTTCTCTCATGAAAGCAAGTAGACGGTGGGTGAACAAATTACTCTCGAGCAATTGATAGAACCGCGCAAAGTCGTGACGATATCTATGTTATTACTGTCGAGCAATCTATAGGCATCACGTCTAAAACAAGTAGACCGATACTTTCTACATCTACTACTATTATTCCACACGTCGACCACTACCCAACATGCATCTAGTGTATTAAGTCCATAAGAACAGAGTAACGCCTTAAGTAAGATGACATGATGTAGAGGGATAATATCAAACCAATGATAAAAACCCCATCTTTTTACCCTTGATGGCAACTACTTGATGTGTGCCTTGCTGCCCCTACTGTCACTGGGAAAGGTCACCACATGGTAGAACCCAAAACCAAGCACTTCTCCCATTGCAAGAATCATAGATCTAGTTGGCCAAACAAAACCCAAGACTCGGAGAGACTTACAAGGATATCAAATCATGCATATAAGAAATCAGCAAAGCCTCAAATATATATCATACATAATCTGATCAGAAATCCACAATTCATCGGATGTCGACAAACACACCGCCAAAGAAGATTACATCGGATAGATCTCCATGAAGATCATGGAGAACTTTGTATTGAAGATCCAAGAGAGAGAAGAAGCCATCTAGCTACTAACTACGGACCCGTAGGTCTGAAGTGAACTACTCATGAGTCATTGGAGGGGCGATGATGATCATGAAGAAGCCCTCCAACTCCAAAGTCCCCTCCGGCAGGGCGCGGGGAAGGGTCTCCAGATGAGATCTCACGGAAACGGAAGCTTGCGGCGGCGGAAAAGTATTTCGAGGCTCCCCTGATTTTTTGCGGAATATTTGGGAATTTATAGGCCAAAGACCTAGGTCAGGGGGCGGCCAGGGAGGCCACAAGCCTGCCCACCGCCGCCTCCCCCCTGGTGGTGGAGTGGGGGCTTGTGGGCTCCCTTGAGCCCACCTGGCCTGGCCCAAAGGCCCCCTGATCTTCTTCCGTTCGGGAAAAAATCATTTCGGGGTTTTTCTTCCGTTTGGACTCCGTTCCAAAATCAGATCTGAAAAGGGTGAAAAACATGGAAAAAACAGGAACTGGCACTTGGCACTGAATTAATAAGTTAGTCCCAGAAAAGATATAAAAGGTACATAAAACAACCAAAGAAGACAAGATAACAGCGTGAAACCATCAAAAATTATAGATACGTTTGAGACGTATCATCATGCGCTTTTGAGATTTGAATACGTGTCCTCTCAGTGCGGAGGAACGTCACTTTATATTGCCTCCTGTGATAAAGAACTTTATTATGCAGTCTATCGCTTTTATGTCTTCCTCATCACAGGTTCGTACAAAGCTTATTTTCCACACACTAATAGATCATACATATTAGAGAGCAATTTTTATTGCTTGCACCGATGACAACTTACTTGAGGGTTCTTATTCAATCCATAGGTAGGTATGGTGGACTCTCATGGCAAAACTGGGTTGAAGGTTTATGGATGCAGAAGTAGTATCTCTACTTGGTGCGGGAGTTTTGGCTAATATGAGGTGGAAGGAATCTTCACATGCTAAGGGATCTCTAATCATATAACATTGTTTGGAACCAAGCAAACACAATTCATTATGTTGTCTTCCTTGTCCAACATCTACTCCTAAGCATGTAATAGTTTGGTGAGTGCTCATAATTGTAAAAAATGTCTAAGATGATATATTTATATGTGAACCTCTCTTTCCTTATTACTTCTTATTAATTGCAAAAATGACTGAGGTCTATGTTGGTTTATTCTCAACAAGTTTCAATCATCATACTTGTTATATGTGAAGCTATCACTTTCCATAAGATCATCTCATGATCTTTCATGCTATCTTTCTTTTCATACTTTTGATCACGGCACAAAGCAAAGCCCTTGACTAAGATACTCTTTATTATATAGCTCGCAAGCTCGAATACATCGGGGGAGACACAAGGCAAAAGACTCAAACTAAACACTAAAGACTTATTCCACTAAGAGAAGAAATAAAAACTGAAAAGGAAAGAACTAAAACAAAGGTAAAAGCAAAAGATATAAAGGTGATACGATACCAGGGCAACTCCCCCAAGCTTGGCAAAAGCCAAGGGGATTGCCCATACCAATGCTTAGTTGTCTTCCTTTGGTGGTGATGGTGGTGGAGTTATTGAAGCAATTTGATCCTCCGTCTTCCAAGGCATAGGTGCTCCATCATGGCAGGATGAAGGAGTCGCCGGAATCCTCAAATCTGCAGCCAACCTTATTGATTTAAATCTACACTCATACTCACAGTTTAGGTTCTGCAGGTCATAGATCTGGCCCTGAAGTTGGTCAACCCTGTCATAGAGCCTGGAGAGGTGTTTCCCAATGTCAATGGCATCCATCTTGTGATTGCTGGTGAACTCGGTGATCATCATGTGGTTGGCGTTGAGTCCACCCTCCACCATCCCTTGGCACTTGAAGACTTGTTGCTCCATTGCTTCGAGCCTCGTCTCCACGCTTCCGGTCTTCTTAGGCCCCTCAACATCACGGATGTGCAACATCCCCTCACTCATCTTGATAGATTGAGGGTGTTTTAGCACTTCCGTGAGGTAGGGATTGATGACCTTCTCGAAGATCTTGTCCTTAGGAGCGTTTGGGGAAGTCATGATGATCTAGATCTGCCACAGAAACAGGCTCGAAACAAAAACAGAGGAAAACTGCGTGATACGGAGATCAAAACCTTCGGGCGTATATATAATGATTTTTTATGGACCAGAAGGAGTGCTCCGCAAGAAAACGGAGTCCGGGAGGCACACGAGGTGCCCACAAGCCGTGTAGCCGCCGCCAGGGGGTAGGTGGCGGCTACCAAGCTTGTGGCCGCCTCGTGCGCTCTCCGGACTGCTTTTTATTTTTCTAATTTTCCAAAAATTCCAAAACGGAGGAAGTTTCCTATTGGAAAAGCTTCGGAGTCCAATTACTTACCGAAACAGATACCTCTTCGTTTTCAGGATCTGAAACAGGCTAATGAACATCCCTTATGTACTCCTCTGGAGTTATGATATTGATGATATTGGTCTCAACATTTATGGGAGTACCGGAGATATGATGCTTGATTCTTTGCCCATTTACCACTCAAGGAAAAGTTCCTTCCGTGTTAGTGATTTTGATGGCACCGGAACGATATACTTCCTCGATAACGTAAGGACCTTCCCATTTAGAGAGAAGCTTGCCTGCGAAGAATCTTAAGCGAGAATTGTATAGCAGGACATAATCACCTACATTGAACTCTCGTTTTTGTATTCGTTTATCGTGCCATCTCTTAACCTTTTCCTTGAACAACTTGGCATTCTCATATGCCTGGGCCCTCCATTCATCTAATGAGCTGATATCAAACAACCGCTTCTCACCGGCAAGTTTGAAATTGAAGTTGAGCTCTTTGATTGCCCAATAAGCTTTGTGTTCCAGCTCAAGAGGTAAATGACAGGCCTTACCGTAAACCATTTTATACGGAGATATGCCCATGGGATTCTTATAGGCAGTCCTATAAGCCCATAGTGCATCGTCAAGTTTGCTAGACCAATTCTTTCGAGATCTATTGACAGTCTTTTGTAGGATCAATTTGATCTCCCTATTACTCAACTCCACTTGACCACTAGATTGAGGATGATAAGGAGATGCAACTCTATGGTTGACATCATACTTAGCGAGCATCTTGCGGAAAACACCATGAATGAAGTGCGAACCACCATCAGTCCTCAAATATCTAGGGACTCCAAATCTTGGGAAAATGACTTCTTTAAGCATCTTAATACATGTGTGGTGATCAGCAGTTTTAGTGGGGATAGATTCTACCCACTTAGTGACATAATCCACATCAACTAAGATGTGAGTGTACCCATTGGAACTCGAGAAGGGTCCCATATAATCAAAGCCCCAGACATCAACTTGTTCAATGACAAGTGAATAGTTCATAGGCATTTCCTGACGCTTACTGATATTCCCTATTCTTTGGCATTCGTCACAAGACAATACAAACTTACGGGCATCCTTGAAGAGAGTGGGCCAATAGAAACCTAATTGCAATACCTTATGAGCAGTTCTATCTCCAGCATGGTGTCTGATACGTCTCCGTCGTATCTATAATTTTTGATTGTTTCATGCCAATATGCTACAACTTTCATATACTTTTGGCAACTTTTTATACTATTTTTGGGACTAACATATTGATCCAGTGCCCAGTGCCAGTTCTTGTTTGTTGCATGTTTTTTTGTTTCGCAGCATATCCATACCAAACGAAGTCCAAACATAATAAAAACTTGCGGGGATTTTTTTGGAATATTTATGATTTTTGGGAAAAAGAATCAACGCGAGGCGATGCAGGGAGTGCCCACAAGCCGTGTCGCCGCGGCCAGGGGGTGGGCCCATGACAGGCAGGCTTGTGGCCACTCCTTAAGGTGGTTGGAGCCCTTCTTTCCCCGCAAGAAAGATAATATCCGGAATAAAATCGTGTTAACATTTCAGCCCATTCGGAGTTACGGATCTCCGGGAATTTAAGAAACGGTGAAACGCAGAATCTGGGAGCGTAGAAACAAAAGGACACAGAGAAAGATCCAATCTCGGAGGGGCTCTCGCCCCTCCGCCGGCATGGAGACCATGGACTAGAGGGGAAACCCTTCTCCCATCTAGGGAGGAGGTCAAGGAAGAAGAAGAAGGAGGGGGCTCTCTCCCCCTCTCTCCCGGCGGCGATGAAAAGCCGCCCAGGACATCATCGTGTGACGGCGATCTACACCAACACCTCTGTAATCTTCACCAACATCTCCATCATCTTCCCCCATCTATATTCAATGGTTCACTCTCCCGCAACCCGCTGTACCCTCTACTTGAACATGGTGCTTTATGCTACATATTATTATCCAATGATGTGTTGCTATCCTATGATGTCTGAGTAGAGTATCGTTGTCCTATCGTTGCTTGATGAATTGCTATGGTTGGTTTAATTTGCTTGTGGTTATGTTGCTGTCCTTTGGTGCCCATCATATGATCGTGCACGTGGATCACACCATAGGGTTAGTTGTATGTTTATAGGACTATGTATTTGCAGGCTAGAGTGACAGAAGCTTCAAACCTAGCATAGAAATTGATGCATATGGGATTGAAGGGGGACCAATATATCTTATTGCTATGGTTGGGTTTTACCTTAATGAACGTTAGTAGTTGCGGACGCTTGCTAATAGTTCCAATCATAAGTGCATAGAATTCCAAGTAAGGGATGACATGCTAGCAGAGGCCTCTCCCACATGATACTTGCTATCGATCTAGTAACGTAGTCAATTGCTTAGGAACAATTCTGCAACTCCTACCACCACTTTTCCACACTCGTTAGATACTCGTAGTTGTTTCTTTATCTAACCAGCCCCTAGTTTTATTTACGTGTTCTTTACTTTCTTGCAAGCCTATCCTATCACTCCTACAAAGTACTTCTAGTTTCATACTTGTTCTAGGTAAAGCGAACGTAAAGTGTGCATAGAGTTGTATCGGTGGTCGATAGAACTTGGGGGAATATTTGTCCTATCTTTAGCTCCTCGTTGGGTTCGACACTTTTACTTATCGAGAAAGACTACAATTGATCCCCTATACTTGTGGGTTATCAAGACCTTTTTGTGGCGCCGTTGCCGGGGAGCAATAGCATGGGGTGAATATTCTCGTGTGTGCTTGTTTGCTTTATCACTAAGTAGATTTATTTGCTATTCTAAGTTGTTCTCTATCTTTAGTTATGGATATGGAACACGAAATACCAAAAAAATTAGGTGTACTTGCTACTCATGGAGATGGGGAACCTCCTAAAACCCTCGAGGCTCGTTATGTGGAAAATATTATGCACTTCTTTAATAATCCTGAGAAAGCCCCATTCAATTATATAATGGGATACACGTTGGATCAACGTGAATACTTTAGGGATTATCGCTTGACTCAAAAAGGGAAACTTTTATGGGATCAAATCCATTTGTTGAAATGGTATGCTTGGGAACTATGCAAGAGGCATGGTGTTACTTGTTGCTCTAGGATGAAGGCTCCACACCTTCCCTTTTCTTGTGAGTTTAATGATCATAGAACCTTGGCTTCTTATGCTAATGGTATATATGATTACTATGATGTGGATCAAATAGAAGGGTTTGTTGCTTTTATGGGTGCTTATGAAATTGAGGCTCTGTTTAAAAGGTGTGATGATAATGATGATGCTCCTTACCGATCTGAAAATTTGGCTATGCTTCGTTATTGTTATACTAATTATGAATATAATGCCCATATTGAACGATTTAAGGAGAAATCCTATGCTTCCCAAGAAGAGACTATTATTCTGCAGGAAACTATGGAAGAAGAAAATGCTAAAATTGTGAGCTCATTAGATGAAAAAGATGAAGAGGAGAGCGAAGAACAAAAGGAGGAAGTGCGGACTAGCTACCCATGTCCACTTTCTAATGAGAGTAACTCTTATACTGATACATTATTTAATTTCCCTTCGTTCTTACCGAAGTATGAATGCTATGATCCCTTGGATTCATTTGAAATATCCCTTTTTGATGAACTTGATGCTTGCTATGCTTCTGGCCATGATGCCAATATGAATGATGCTTATGAAGATGAGCTAGCTATAGTTCCTTATGTTACACATGATGATTTTGATGAATATAATATGCATGTGCTTACTGCTCCTACTTGCAATTATTATGAGAGAGGAACTACATCTCCACCTCTCTATGTTTCCAATACGATAAAATTGCAAGAAACTGCTTATGCTATGTATTATCCTTTACTTGGTGTGCATGAATTGTTCTTTTATGACATGCCAATGCATAGGAAGAGAGTTAGACTTCGTCATTGCATGATATATGTTACCTTGTGCTCGCTACTAAATTTCAAATCATTGCTAATTAAAATTGGCTTTGATATACCTTGGGATCCGGGTGGATCCATTACTTCAGCACTTTATGCCTAGCTTAATGGCTTTAAAGAAAGCGCTGCCTGGGAGACAACCCGGAAGTTTTAGAGAGTCATTTATTTTTGTTGACTGCTTTTATTTAGTTTAAAAACAAAAAAAAATATAGAGGGGAACTTAAAACTTTTTCAAAAAGAGAAGCGATTGAAAGGTGATGCATTGCGGAAGTGAGGGTCGACCTTGAACACTTGTGTTCATGCTCATGGAAACAATGTAGAATTTTTCATGGAAGTTTCTCAGAAAAATAATTATCCCCTTGTACATTTCCTTTGTGTTTTTAAAAATAATGTGCCAAGTAAAGCCTTTACGATTAGTTTGGGTGATAGTTGTTTGATCACGCTGAGAAAAGACAGAAACTTTCTGCTCACGAAATTAATTTTCATTTTTATTCTGGAAGAGATTTTGAGTTGATTATTTTTGCTGCTGATTTATATGCAAATTTTCCAGACGTTCGTAATTTTTCAGATTTTTTTGAGATATCAGAAGTATACGGAATATACAGATTGCTACACACTGTTCTGTTTTGACAGATTCTGTGTTCTATGCATTGTTCTCTTATTTTGATGAATCTATGGGTAGTATCGGGGGGTATGAACCATGGTGAAGTTGGATTACAGTAGATATAATGCTTATATGAATTTAGAATGATTTCACAACAGTACTTGAAGTGGTGATTTATTTTATTATACTAACGGATCTCACAAAGTTTTGTTGAGTTTTGTGTGATTAAAGTTTTCAAGTTTTCGGTGAGAGCACGATGTATGAAGGAATAAGGAGAGGCAAGAGCCTAAGCTTGGGGATGCCCGAGTCACCCCAAGGTAATATTCAAGGAAGACTCAAGCGTCTAAGCTTGCGGATGCCCCGGAAGGCATCCCCTCTTTCATCTACAATCTATCGGTAATTTTACTCGGAGCTATATTTTAATTCGTCACATGATATGTGCAAATGCTTGGAGCGTCTTTTGTGTTTATTTTTCCTTTTTATTTTATGCACCATGCTGGTATGAGATAGTCCTTGGTTGGCTTTATAGAATGCTTCTTGTGCTTCACTTATATCTTTTGAAGTTTGGATTGCCTGTTTCCCTACACATCAAAAACCGCCATTTGTAGAATGCTCTTTTGCTTCACTTATATTTGTTAGAGCGGGGCATATCTTTTGTAGAAAGAATTAAACTCCCATGCTTCGCTTATACCTATTTAGAGAGTTAACAGGAGCTGGCCATTCACATGGTTAGTCATAAAATCCTACATAAAACTTGCAGATCACTGAATATGATATGTTTGATTCCTTGCAATAGTTTTGCGACATGAATATGTGATATTAGAGTCATGCTAGTGAGTAATTGTGTTTTTTAGAAATACTTGTGTTAAGGTTTGTGATTCCCGTAGCATGCACGTATGCTGAACCGTTATGTGATGAAGTCGGAGCATGATTTATTTATTGATTGTCATCCTTTGTGTGGAGGTCGGGATCGCGCGATGGTTAACTCCTACCAACCTTTCCCCTAGGAGCATGTGTGTAGTACCTTGTTTCGATGACTAATAGACTTTTGCAATAATTATGTGAGTTCTTTATGACTAATGTTGAGTCCATGGATTATACGCACTCTCACCCTTCCACCCTTGCTAGCCTCTCTAGTACCGCGCAACTTTCGCGGGTGCATTACACCCACCATATAGCCTCCCTCAAAACAGCCACCATACCTACCTATTATGTCATTTTCACAGACATTCCGAGATATATTGCCGTTGCATGATCGTAAGATAGCTAGCATGATGTTTCCATGGCTTGTCCGTTTTTTGATGTCATTGCTATGCTAGATCATTGTCACGGTACACTACCGAAGGCATTTCATATAGAGTCATCATTGCTCTAAGTATTGAGTTGTAAGTGTGATGATCATTATTAATAGAGCATTGTCCCATGTGAGGAAATAAAAGAGACCAGCGAAGCCCATTTACGAAAAAGAGGCCAAAGATGCCCACCAAAAAAAAGAGGCAAAAGAGCCCACGAAAAAATGAGAGAAAAGAGAGAAGAGACAATTGCTACTATCCTCTTTCCACACTTGTGCTTCAAATAGCACTATGATCTTCGTGACAGAGATTCTCCTATGTTGTCACTTCCATATACTAGTGGGAAATTTTCATTATATAACTTGGCTTGTATATTCCAATGATGGGCTTCCTCAAAATTGCCCTAGGTCTTCGTGAGCAAGCAAGTTGGGTGCACACCCACTAGTTTCTTTTGTGAGCTTTCATACACTTATAAGCTGGTGCATCCGTTCTGTGGCAATCCCTACCCACTCACATTGATATCTATTGATGGGCATCTCCATAGCCCGTTGATATGCCTAGTTGACGTGAGACTATCTCCTCCTTTTTTGTCTTCTCCACGACCACCATATTCTATTCCATCTATAGTGCTATGTCCATGGCTCACGCTCATGTATTGCGTGAAAGTTGAAAAAGTTTGAGAACACTAAAGTATGGAACAATTGCTTGGCTAAAACCGGGGCTGTAAATGATTTAAATATGTTGTGTGGGGAAGATGGAGCATAGCCAGACGATATGATTTTGTAGGGATAACTTTCTTTGGCCATGATATTTTGAGAAGACATGATTGCTTTGTTAGTATGCTTGAAATATTATTGTCTTTATGTCAAATGATAGACTATTGCTTCGAATCACTCGTGTTTTAGTATTCATGCCATGATTAGATTATATGATCAATATTATGCTAGGTAGCATTCCACATCAAAAATTATCTTTTTTATCATTTACCTACTCGAGGACGAGCAGGAATTAAGCTTGGGGATGTTGATACGTCTCCGTCTTATCTATAATTTTTGATTGTTCCATGCCAATATGCTACAACCTTCATATACTTTTGGCAACTTTTAATACTATTTTGGGACTAACATATTGATCTAGTGCCCAGTGCCAGTTCCTGTTTGTTGCATGTTTTTTGTTTCGCAGAATATCCATACCAAACGAAGTCCAAACGTAATAAAAACTTATGGGGATTTTTTTGGAATATGTATGATTTTTGGGAAGAAGAATCAACGCGAGGCGATGCACGGAGTGCCCACAAGCCCTGTCGCCGCGTCCAGGGGGTGGGCTCGTGGCAGGCAGGCTTGTGGACACTCCTTAAGGCGGTTCGAGCCCTTCTTTCCCCTCAAGAAAGATAATATCCGGAATAAAATCGTGTTAAAATTTCAGCCCAATCGGAGTTACGGATCTCCGGGAATTTAAGAAACGGTGAAACGCAGAATCTGGGAGCGCAGAAACAGAAGGACACAGAGAGAGAGAGAGATCCAATCTCGGAGGCGCTTTCGCCCCTCCGCCGCCATGGAGACCATGGACCAGAGGGGAACCCTTCTCCCATCTATGGAGGAGGTCAAGGAAGAACAAGAAGGAGGGGGGATCTCTCCCCCTCTCTCCCGGCGGCGCCAGAACGCCGCCCGGGACATCATCGTGTGACGGCGATCTACACCAACACCTCCGTCATCTTCACCAACATCTCCATCATCTTCCCCCATCTATATTCAGCAGTTCACTCTCCCGCAACCCGCTCTACCCTCTACTTGAACATGGTGCTTTATGCGACATATTATTATCCAATGATGTGTTGCTATCCTATGATGTCTGAGTACATTATCGTTGTTCTATCGGTGATTGATGAATTGCTATGGTTGGTTTAATTTGCTTGTGGCTATGTTGTTGTCCTTTAGTGCCCATCATATGATCGCACGCGTGGATCACACCATAGGGTTAGTTGTATGTTGATAGTGTTGGGGAACGTCGCATGGGAAACAAAAAATTTCCTACGCGCACGAAGACCTATCATGGTGATGTCCATCTAAGAGAGGGGATGAGTGATCTACATACCCTTGTAGATCGTACAGCAGAAGCGTTAGAGAACGCGGTTGATGTAGTGGAACGTCCTCACGTCCCTTGATCCGCCCCGCGAACAATCCCGCGATCAGTCCCACGATCTAGTACCGAACGGACGGCACCTCCGCGTTCAGCACACGTACAGCTCGACGATGATCTCGGCCTTCTTGATCCAGCAAGAGAGACGGAGAGGTAGAAGAGTTCTCCGGCAGCGTGACGGCGCTCCGGAGGTTGGTGATGATCTTGTCTCAGCAGGGCTCCGCCCGAGCTCCGCAGAAACGCGATCTAGAGGAAAAACTATGGAGATATGTGGTCGGGCAACCGTGAGAAAGTCGTCTCAAATCTGCCCTAAAAGCTCCATATATATAGGAGGAGGGAGGGGGACCTTGCCTTGGGGTCCAAGGGACCCTCAAGGGGTCGGCCGAGCCAAGGGGGGGAGGACTCCCCCCCCCAAACCGAGTTGGACTTGGTTTGGTGGGAGGAGTCCCCCTCCCTTCCCACTTCCTCCCTCTTTTTTTTTCTTTTCCTTTGATTTCCTTCTCTTGGCGCATAGGCCCCTTTGGGGCTGTCTCACCAGCCCACTAAGGGCTGGTGTGTCTCTCCAAAGCCTATGGGCTTCCCCGGGGTGGGTTGCCCCCCTCCCCTCGGTGAACTCCCGGAACCCATTCGTCATTCCCGGTACATTCCCGGTAACTCCGAAAACCTTCCGGTAATCAAATGAGGTCATCCTATATATCAATCTTCGTTTCCGGACCATTCCGGAAACCCTCGTAACGTCCGTGATCTCATCCGGGACTCCGAACAACATTCGGTAACCAACCATATAACTCAAATACGCATAAAACAACGTCGAACCTTAAGTGTGCAGACCCTGCGGGTTCGAGAACTATGTAGACATGACCCGAGAGACTCCTTGGTCAATATCCAATAGCGGGACCTGGATGCCCATATTGGATCCTACATATTCTACGAACATCTTATCGTTTGAACCTCAGTGCCAAGGATTCGTATAATCCCGTATGTCATTCCCTTTGTGCTTCGGTATGTTACTTGCCCGAGATTCGATCGTCAGTATCCGCATACCTATTTCAATCTCGTTTACCGGCAAGTCTCTTTACTCGTTCCGTAATACAAGATCCCGCAACTTACACTAAGTTGCATTGCTTGCAAGGCTTGTGTGTGATGTTGTATTACCGAGTGGGCCCCGAGATACCTCTCCGTCACACGGAGTGACAAATCCCAGTCTTGATCCATACTAACTCAACTAACACCTTCGGAGATACCTGTAGAGCATCTTTATAGTCACCCAGTTACGTTGCGACGTTTGATACACACAAAGCATTCCTCCGGTGTCAGTGAGTTATATGATCTCATGGTCATAGGAATAAATACTTGACACGCAGAAAACAGTAGCAACAAAATGACACGATCAACATGCTACGTCTATTAGTTTGGGTCTAGTCCATCACGTGATTCTCCCAATGACGTGATCCAGTTATCAAGCAACAACACCTTGTTCATAATCAGAAGACACTGACTATCATCGATCAACTGGCTAGCCAACTAGAGGCATGCTAGGGACGGTGTTTTGTCTATGTATCCACACATGTAAATGAGTCTTCATTCAATACAATTACAGCATGGATAATAAACTATTATCTTGATACAGGAATTATAATAATAACTATACATTTATTATTGCCTCTAGGGCATAATTCCAACAGTCTCCCACTTGCACTAGAGTCAATAATCTAGCCCTCACATTACCATGTGAATTACATTGTAATAAATCTAACACCCATACAGTTCTGGTGTCGATCATGTTTTGGCCGTGGAAGAGGTTTAGTCAGCGGGTCTGCTACATTCAGATCCGTGTGCACTTTGCATATATTTACGTCCTCCTCCTCGACGTAGTCGCGGATGAGGTTGAAGCGTCGTTTGATGTGTCTGGTCTTCTTGTGAAACCTTGGTTCCTTTGCTAAGGCAATGGCACCAGTGTTGTCACAGAACAAGGTTATTGGATCCAGTGCACTTGGCACCACTCCAAGATCCGTCATGAACTGCTTCATCCAGACACCCTCCTTAGCCGCCTCCGAGGCAGCCATGTATTCCGCTTCACATGTAGAATCTGCTACGACGCTTTGCTTGGAACTGCACCAGCTTACTGAACCCCCATTAAGAATAAATACGTATCCGGTTTGCGACTTAGAGTCGTCCGGATCTATGTCAAAGCTTGCATCGACGTAACCTTTTACGGCGAGCTCTTCGTCACCTCCATACACGAGAAACATCTCCTTAGTCCTTTTCAGGTACTTCAGGATATTCTTGACCGTCGTCCAGTGATCCACTCCTGGATTACTCTGGAACCTACCTGCCATACTTATGGCCAGGCTAACATCCGGTCTAGTGCACATCATTATATACATGATAGAGCCTATGGCTGAAGCATAGGGGACGGAGCGCATATGCTCTCTATCTTCATCAGTTGCTGGGCACTGAGTCTTACTCAATCTCGTACCTTGTAACACTGGCAAGAACCCTTTCTTGGACTGTTCCATTTTGAACCTCTTCAAAACATTATCAAGGTATGTGCTTTGTGAAAGTCCTATCAGGCGCTTTGATCTATCCCTATAGATCTTAATGCCTAGAATGAAGCAGCTTCTCCTAGGTCCTTCATAGAGAAACTTTTATTCAAGTAACCTTTTATGCTTTCCAAAAGCTCTACGTTGTTTCCAATCAGTAATATGTCATCCACATATAATATCAGAAACGCCACAGAGCTCCCACTCACTTTCTTGTAAATACAAGATTCTCCAACCACTTGTATAAACTCAAATGCTTTGATCACCTCATCAAAGCGTTTGTTCCAACTCCGAGATGCTTGCACCAGTCCATAAATGGATCGCTGGAGCTTGCACACCTTGTTAGCATTTTTAGGATCGACAAAACCTTCGGGTTGCATCATATACAACTCTTCCTTAAGGAAACCGTTAAGGAACGCCGTTTTGACATCCATCTGCCAGATTTCATAATCGAAAAATGCAGCTATTGCTAACATGATTCTGACGGACTTAAGCATCGCTACGGGTGAGAAGGTCTCATCGTAGTCAACTCCTGGAACTTGTGAAAAACCATTTGCCACAAGTCAAGCTTTATAAACTGTCACATTACCGTCAGCATCCGTCTTCTTCTTAAAGATCCATTTGTTCTGAATAGCCTTGCGGCCCTCAGGTAGTATCTCCAAAGTCCACACTTTGTTCTCGTACATGGATCCTATCTCGGATTTCATGGCTTCTAGCCATTTGTTGGAATCTGGGCCCACCATTGCTTCTTCATAATTTGCAGGTTCATTGTTGTCTAACAACATGATTGATAAGACGGGATTACCGTACCACTCTGGAGCAGCGCGTGATCTCGTCGACCTGCGTGGTTCAACAGAAACTTGAACTGGAGTTTCATGATCATCATCATTAACTTCCTCCTCAACCGGCGTCGCAACGACAGAGGTTTCCCCTTGCCCTGCGCCACCATCCAGAGGGATGAGAGGTTCGACAACCTCGTCAAGTTCTATCTTCCTCCCACTCAATTCTCTCGAGAGAAACTCCTTCTCGAGAAAAGTTCCATTCTTAGCAACAAACACTTTGCCCTTGGATTTGAGATAGAAGGTGTACCCAACTGTCTCTTTTGGGTAACCTATGAAGACGCACTTTTCCGCTTTGGGTTCCAGCTTTTCAGGCTGAAGCTTTTTGACATAAGCATCACATCCCCAAACTTTAAGAAACGACAACTTTGGCCTTTTGCCATACCACAGTTCGTATGGTGTCGTCTCAACGGATTTCGATGGTGCCCTATTTAAAGTGAATGCAGCTGTTTCTAATGCATAACCCCAAAATGATAACGGCAAATCAGTAAGAGACATCATAGATCGCACCATCTCTAACAAAGTACGATTACGACGTTCCGACACACCATTACGCTGTGGTGTTCCAGGCGGTGTTAAATGCAAAACAATTCCACATTGTCTTAAGTGAGTACCAAACTCGAAACTCAGATATTCACCCCCACGATCAGACCGTAGGAACTTGATCTTCTTGTTACGATGATTTTCCACTTCACTCTGAAATTGCTTGAACTTTTCAAATGTTTCAGACTTGTGCTTCATCAAGTAGACATAACCATATCTACTTAAATCGTCAGTGAAGGTGACAAAATAATGATATCCGCCGCGTGCCTCCACGCTCATTGGACCACACACATCGGTATGTATGATTTCCAACAAGTCAGTTGCACGCTCCATTGTTCCGGAGAACGGAGTCTTAGTCATCTTGCCCATGAGGCATGGTTCGCACGTGTCAAGTGAATCAAAGTCAAGTGACTCCAAAAGTCCATCAGCATGGAGTTTCTTCATGCGCTTTACACCAATATGACCCAAGCGGCAGTGCAACAAAAATATGGCACTATCATTGTTTACTCTAACTCTTTTGGTCTCAATGTTATGTATATGCGTATCGCTATCAAGATTCAATATGAACAATCCTCTCACATTCGGTGCATGACCATAAAAGATGTTACTCATAGAAATAGAACAACCATTATTCTCAGACTTAAAAGAGTAACCGTCTCGCAATAAACAAGATCCAGATATAATGTTCATGCTCAACGCAGGCACTAAATAACAATGATTTAAGTTCATCACTAATCCCGATGGTAGTTGAAGTGACACTGTGCCGACGGCGATTGCATCAACCTTGGAACCGTTTCCTACGCGCATCGTCACTTCGTCTTTCGCCAGCCTTCGTCTATTCCGCAGTTCCTGCTTCGAGTTGCAAATGTGAGCAACAGAACCGGTATCGAATACCCAGGCACTACTACGAGAGCCGGTTAAGTACACATCAATAACATGTATATCAAATATACCTGATTTTTCTTTGCCCGCCTTCTTATCTGCCAGATACTTGGGGCAATTGCGCTTCGAGTGACCCATACCCTTGCAATAGAAGCACTCTGTTTCAGGCTTAGGTCCAGCCTTGGGTTTCTTCGGCGGATTGGCAACAGGCTTGCCGCTCTTCTTCGAATTAACCTTCTTGCCTTTGCCGTTTCTCTTGAAACTAGTGGTCTTGCTCACCACCAACACTTGATGCTCTTTACGGAGTTCAGACTCTGCGACTTTCAGCATCGCAAACAACTCGCCGGGAGACTTGTTCATCCCTTGCATGTTGTAGTTCAACACAAAGCCTTTATAGCTTGGCGGCAGTGATTGAAGGATTCTGTTAGTGATAGCTTCTTGCGGGAGTTCAATCCCCAGTTCAGCTAGACGGTTTGAGTACCCAGACATTTTGAGCACATGTTCACTGACAGACGAGTTTTCCTCCATCTTGCAAGCATAGAATTTATCGGAGGTCTCATACCTCTCGATCCGGGCGTTCTTCTGAAAGATAAACTTCAACTCCTGGAACATCTCAAATGCTCCATGACGCTCAAAGCGACGTTGAAGTCCCGGTTCTAAGCCATACAAGACTGCACATTGAACTATTGAGTAGTCCTCCTTACGTGCTAACCAAGCGTTCTTAACATCCTCATCAGCCGTAGCGGGTGGTTCATCTCCTAGCGCAGCATTAAGGACATAATCCTTCTTTCCAGCTTGTAAGATTAGCTTAAGATTACGAGCCCAGTCTACAAAGTTGCTTCCATCATCTTTCAACTTAGCTTTCTCTAGGAACGTATTAAAATTCAGGATGACACTTGCGTGAGCCATGATCTACAACACAAATATATTCAAAGTGGACTTAGACTATGTTCAAGATAATTAGAGTTCAACTTAATCAAATTATATGCTAAACTCCCACTCAAAAAGTACATCTCTCTAGTCATTTGAGTGGTTCATGATCCACTTACACTATCCCAAGTCCGATCATCACGTGAGTTGAGTATAGTTTCAGTGGTAAGCATCCCTATGCTAATCATATCAACTATATGATTCATGATCGACCTTTCGGTCTCATGTGTTCCGAGGCCATGTCTGCACATGCTAGGCTCGTCAAGCTTAACCCGAGTGTTCCGCGTGCGCAACTGTTTTGCACCCGTTGTATGTGAACGTTGAGTCTATCAAACCCGATCATCACGTGGTGTCTCGAAATGACGAACTGTAGCAACGGTGCACAGTCGGGGAGAACACAATTTCGTCTTGAAATTTTAGTGAGAGATCACCTCATAATGCTACCGTCGTTCTAAGAAAAATAAGGTGCAAAAAAGGATTAACATCACATGCAATTCATAAGTGACATGATATGGCCATCATCACGTGCTTCTTGATCTCCATCACCAAAGCACCGGCACGATCTTCTTGTCACCGGCGCCACACCATGATCATCCATCAACGTGTTGCCATCGGGGTTGTCGTGCTACTTATGCTATTACTACTAAAGCTACATCCTAGCAAAATAGTAAACGCATCTGCAAGCACAAACGTTAGTATAAAGACAACCCTATGGCTCCTGCCGGTTGTCGTACCATCGACATGCAAGTCGATATTTCTATTACAACATGATCATCTCATACATCCAATATATCACATCACATCGTTGGCCATATCACATCACAATCATACCCTGCAAAAACAAGTTAGACGTCCTCTAATTTTGTTGTTGCATGTTTTACGTGGTGACCAAGGGTATCTAGTAGGATCGCATCTTACTTACGCAAACACCACAACGGAGATATATGAGTTGCTATTTAACCTCATCCAAGGACCTCCTCGGTCAAATCCGATTCAACTAAAGTTGGAGAAACCGTCACTTGCCAGTCATCTTTGAGCAAAGGGGGTTACTCGTAACGATGAAACCAGTCTCTCGTAAGCGTACGAGTAATGTCGGTCCAAGCCGCTTCAATCCAACAATACCGCGGAATCAAGAAAAGACTAAGGAGGGCAGCAAAACGCACATCACCGCCCACAAAACCTTTTGTGTTCTACTCGAGAAGACATCTACGCATGAACCTAGCTCATGATGCCACTGTTGGGGAACGTCGCATGGGAAACAAAAATTTTCCTACGCGCACGAAGACCTATCATGGTGATGTCCATCTACGAGAGGGGATGAGTGATCTACATACCCTTGTAGATCGTACAACAGAAGCGTTAGAGAACGCGGTTGATGTAGTGGAACGTCCTCACGTCCCTCGATCCGCCCCGCGAACAATCCCGCGATCAGTCCCACGATCTAGTACCGAACGGACGGCACCTCCGCGTTCAGCACACGTACAGCTCGACGATGATCTCGGGCTTCTTGATCCAGCAAGAGAGACAGAGAGGTAGAAGAGTTCTCCGGCAGCGTGACGGCGCTCCGGAGGTTGGTGATGATCTTGTCTCCGCAGGGCTCCGCCCGAGCTCCGCAGAAACGCGATCTAGAGGAAAAACTATGGAGATATGTGGTCGGGCAACCGTGAGAAAGTCGTCTCAAATCTGCCCTAAAAGCTCCATATATATAGGAGGAGGGAGGGGGACCTTGCCTTGGGGTCCAAGGGACCCTCAAGGGGTCGGCCGAGCCAAGGGGGGGAGGACTCCCCCCCCCCAAACCGAGTTGGACTTGGTTTGGTGGGAGGAGTCCCCCTCCCTTCCCACTTCCTCCCTCTTTTTTTTACTTTTCCTTTGATTTCCTTCTCTTGGCGCATAGGCCCCTTTGGGGCTGTCTCACCAGCCCACTAAGGGCTGGTGTGTCTCTCCAAAGCCTATGGGCTTCCCCGGGGTGGGTTGCCCCCCCCCCCCCGGTGAACTCCCGTAACCCATTTGTCATTCCCGGTACATTCCCGGTAACTCCGAAAACCTTCCGGTAATCAAATGAGGTCATCCTATATATCAATATTCGTTTCCGGACCATTCCGGAAACCCTCGTGACGTCCGTGATCTCATCCGGGACTCCGAACAACATTCGGTAACCAACCATATAACTCAAATACGCATAAAACAACGTCGAACCTTAAGTGTGCAGACCCTGCGGGTTCGAGAACTATGTAGACATGACCCGAGAGACTCCTCGGTCAATATCCAATAGCGGGACCTGGATGCCCATATTGGATCCTACATATTCTACGAAGATCTTATCGTTTGAACCTCAATGCCAAGGATTCGTATAATCCCGTATGTCATTCCCTTTGTCCTTCGGTATGTTACTTGCCCGAGATTCGATCGTCAGTATCCGCATACCTATTTCAATCTCGTTTACCGGCAAGTCTCTTTACTCGTTCCGTAATACAAGATCCCGCAACTTACACTAAGTTACATTGCTTGCAAGGCTTGTGTGTGATGTTGTATTACCGAGTGGGCCCCGAGATACCTCTCCGTCACACGGAGTGACAAATCCCAGTCTTGATCCATACTAACTCAACTAACACCTTCGGAGATACCTGTAGAGCATCTTTATAGTCACCCAGTTACGTTGCGACGTTTGATACACACAAAGCATTCCTCCGGTGTCAGTGAGTTATATGATCTCATGGTCATAGGAATAAATACTTGACACGCAGAAAACAGTAGCAACAAAATGACACGATCAACATGCTACGTCTATTAGTTTGGGTCTAGTCCATCACGTGATTCTCCCAATGACGTGATCCAGTTATCAAGCAACAACACCTTGTTCATAATCAAAAGACACTGACTATCATCGATCAACTGGCTAGCCAACTAGAGGCATGCTAGGGACGGTGTTTTGTCTATGTATCCACACATGTAAATGAGTCTTCATTCAATACAATTACAGCATGGATAATAAACTATTATCTTGATACAGGAATTATAATAATAACTATACATTTATTATTGCCTCTAGGGCATAATTCCAACAGATAGGACTATGTATTGGCAGGCAAGAGTGACAGAAGCTTCAAACCTAGCATAGAAATTGATGCATATGGGATTGAAGGGGGACCAATATATCTTATTGCTATGGTTGGGTTTTACCTTAATGAACGTTAGTAGTTGCGGACGCTTGCTAATAGTTCCAATCATAAGTGCATAGAATTCCAAGTAAGGGATGGCATGCTAGCAGAGGCCTCTCCCACATGATACTTGTTATCGATCTAGTAACATAGGCAATTGCTTAGGGACAATTACGCAACTCCTACCACCACTTTTCCACACTCGTTAGACACTGGTAGTTGTTTCTTTATCTAACCAGCCCCTAGTTTTATTTACGTGTTCTTTACTTTCTTGCAAGCCTATCCTATCACTCCTACAAAGTACTTCTAGTTTCATACTTGTTCTAGGTAAAGCGAACGTAAAGTGTGCATAGAGTTGTATCGGTGGTCGATAGAACTTGAGGGAATATTTGTCCTATCTTTAGCTCCTTGTTAGGTTCGACACTTTTACTTATCGAGAAAGGCTACAATTGATCCCCTATACTTGTGGGTTATCAAGACCTTTTTCTGTGTCCTCCATAGGCTTCGGAATGACACTTCTACAAGATTTGTCCCTCTTCATGTTCAGGCACACAACGTCTAATAACACCATCTACTCCTTCCTTATAAAGGTGAGGATCATACCAAAAGTAGTGTCTCAAATCAAAGAAGAATTTCTTCTTTTGCTGATAGGTGAAACTGGGTGGTATGTATTTGGCTACGATATAATTTGCGTAATCAGCATACCACGGTGCACTATGTGAAGTGTGGATGACATTTAATTGCTCATCAGGAAAGTTGTCATCAATAGGTCGTGGGTCATCAAGGACATTCTCTAGCCTAGACAAGTTATCTGCTACAGGGTTATCAGCACCGTTTCGGTCAACAACATGCAAATCAAATTCCTGTAGAAGGAGAACCCATCTGATCAGCCTAGGCTTAGCGTCCTTCTTCTCCATAAGGTACTTAATAGCAACATGATTAGAGTGAATAGTGACTTTGGAGTCAACTATATAAGATCTGAACTTTTCACATGCAAACACGAGTGCTAAAGACTTCTTTTCCGTAGTGGCATAGTTTCTTTGGGCACTGTCTAGAGTTTTACTAGCGTAGTGAATAACATTCAACTTCTTGTCAACTCTTTGTCCTAGAACATCACCAACAGCATAATCACTAGCGTCGCACATGATTTCAAAGGGCAAGTTCTAGTCAGGTGGTTGAACAATAGGTGCGGTTATCAAAGCCTTCTTAAGTATTTCGAAAGCTTCCTCACAATTCTCATCAAAAACAAAAGGAACATCCTTCTGCAAGAGGTTGGTAAGAGGCCTAGAAAACTTAGAGAAGTCTTTAATGAACCTTCTATAGAAACCAGCATGACCTAGGAAACTTCGTATACCTCTGATATCTGTGGGGCAAGGCATTTTCTCAATTGCATCAACTTTAGCTTTATCAACTTCAGTGCCTCTCTCAGAGATTTTGTGTCCTAAGACGATGCCTTCATTAACCATAAAGTGGCACTTCTCCCAATTCAAGACGATGTTGGTATCTTTGCATCTCTGTAAGACTCGATCAAGGTTGCTGAGACAATCATCAAAGGAAGACCCGTAAACGGAGAAGTCATCCGTGAAAACCTCGACAATCTTTTCACAAAAGTGAGAGAATGTAGCCGTCATACATCTTTGAAAGGTGGCAGGTGCATTGCATAAGCCAAAAGGCATACGTCTATAAGAAAAGGTACCGAAGGGGCAGGTGAAAGTGGTTTTCTCCTGATCAGATTGTGCAACACGTATTTGCGAGAAACCTGAATAACCGTCTAGAAAGCAGAAGTGTGTGTGTTTGGATAGCCTTTCTAGCATTTGGTCGATAAATGGGAAAGGATAATGGTCTTTCCTGGTTGCCTTGTTCAGTTTTCGGAAGTCTATCACCATCCTATAGCCAGTAATAATCCTTTGTGGGATTAATTCATTCTTATCATTAGGAACGACGGTGATACCTCCCTTCTTAGGTACGCAATGTACTCGACTTACCCAATCACTATGAGCAAGAGGATAAATGATTCCTGCTTCCAGAAGCTTTAATATTTCTTTTCTAACGACCTCTTTCATCTTAGGATTTAATCTCTTTTGATGATCGGCAACTGGTTTAGAATCAGGATCGGTTTTAATCTTGTGCTGACATAGAGTGGGACTAATACCCTTAAGATCATCAAGAGTATATCCAATAGCAGCACGGTGCTTCCTCAGAGTTTTTAGTAACTTCTTCTCTTCATGCTCTGAGAGGAGAGCACTAATAATAACAAGATATATCTCCTTCTCATCAAGATAGGCATACTTAAGAGTATCAGGCAACTGTTTAAGCTCGAACACAGGATCACCCTTTGGTGGGGGAGGATCCCCAAGCAGTTCAACAGGCAGATTATTCTTGAGAATAGGATATTGTTCTAAGACAATTTTGTCTATCTCATCTCTTTCCTCCATATGCATATCATTTTCATGCTCAACAGATATTGCTCTAAAGGATCCGTAGGAGGTACGGCAATAGAGGCAAGAGCAATGATTTCATCCCTACCAGACGACTCTTTTTCATGGGGTTGTCTTCCAAACATGGAGAAGTTAAATTCATGAGACACACCCTCGAAACTAACAGTGACAGTCTGCTTAATGCAACCAATGTGAGCATTGATAGTGTTGAGAAAGGGTCTACCGAATATGATGGGACAAAATCTATCTTGTGCAGTACCAAGGACGAGGAAATCAGTAGGATACTTCGTCTTACCACATAGTACTTCTACGTCTCTCACAATTCCCAGAGGGCAGATAGTGTCTCTATTAGCTAGGGTAATAGTGACATCAATGGGTTCTAACTCAGCAGGTGCAATCTCATCTTTAATTTCATCATATAGGGAATGGGGCATTGCACTAACACTAGCTCCCATATCACATAAACCATGATAACAGTGATCTCCTATCTTGACAGAAACAACGGGCAGGCCAACTACTGGTCCATATTTGTCTTTTGTGTGAGGTTTAGCAATTCTAGCGGAATCCTCACAAGATTTGATAACATGCCCATCTATGTCTTCGGCTAAGAGATCTTTGATAATAGAAACACTAGGTTCAACTCTAATCTCCTCAGGAGGTGCAATTGGTCTAATCTAACCCCTACGTATCACAGTTGGAGCTTTAGAATAATCCTTTTTCCTAGCAGGGTAAGGTGGTTTCTCAGCGTAGGCACAAGGAACAACAGGAACACTAAAAGCAATGACTTTCTCCTCAACTAGATTGGTTTTGACTATGTTGGTTTCTACAGGAGGATGATACTTAAACCACTTCTCTTTGGGAAGATCAACATGAGCAGCAAAAGATTCACATAGAGAAGCTACTATCTCAATCAATCACGATCACGATCACGATGTACTAAATGCATAGGATAGAACTTTTGATGAAATTCCAATTTCAACCGATTGTAGTCCCATGATCGAGTATCATCACATAGCCTATACCATGTCAACGACTTATCCTTCAAAGATAAAGGAAAGACTTTCTTCTTTACCTCATCCTCGGACAAACCTGCAAGCTTAAATAAACCACAAACTTCATCTACATAGATCAGATGCAAGTCTAGATGTGAAGATCCATCTCGTGTAAGAGGATTAGCCAGCAGTTTCTCAAGCATACCCGAAGGAATTTCATAAAAGATATTTTCAGTAGGTACCTCAGGTTGAGTAACAACTCCTTGTGCTTCCGTTCGTGGTGAAGATACCTCGAACAAACTCCTCAAAGGATCAGTTTCCATAGTGACAAGTGACAATAAATGTCAGCACAGTATATAAATGTTTCCTTACCAAATTCCACTTACCAAAGGCACTTCACTCCCCGGCAACGGCGCCAGAAAAGAGTCTTGATGACCCACAAGTATAGTGGATAAATCGTATTCCTTTCGATAAGTAAGAGTGTCGAACCCAACGAGGAGCGGAAGGCTCTGATAAACGGTTTTCAGCAAGGTAATAACTGCAAGCAATGAAAGTAGCGGTAACAAGTGATGATGTAGCGAGGTGAAACGTAACAAGTGAAAAGTAACAAGTAACAAGTAGTAGCAATGGTGCAGCAAGTGGACCAATCCCTTTTGTAGCAAGGGACAAGCCTGAACAAAGTCTTATAGGAGGAAAAACGCTCCCGAGGACACACGGGAATTTGTGTCATGCTAGTTTCATCATGTTCATGTGATTCACGTTCGTTACTTTGATAGTTTGATATGTGGGTGGACCGGCGCTTGGGTAATTCCCTTACTTGGACAAGCATCCCACTTATGATTAACCCCTCTCGCAAGCATCCGCAACTACGAAAGAAGAATTAAGACAACGTTTAACCATAGCATTAAACTAGTGGATCCAAATCAGCCCCTTACGAAGCAACGCATAGACTGGGGTTTAAGCTTCTGTCACTCCAGCAACCCATCATCTACTTACTACTCCCCAATGCCTTCCTCTAGGCCCAAGTATGGTGAAGTGTTATGTAGTCGACGTTCACATAACACCACTAGAGGAAAAGACAACATACAGCATATCAAAATACCGAACGAATACCAAATTCACATGACTATTATTAGCATGACTTATCCCATGTCCCCAGGAACAAAAGTAACTACTCACAAAGCATAATCATAATCATGATCAGAGGTGTAATGAATAGCATCAAGGATCTGAACATAAACTCTTCCACCAAGTAATCCAACTAGCATCCACTACAAAGAGTAATCAACACTACTAGCAACCTTACAAGTACCAATCGGAGTCGCGAGATGGAGATTGGTTACAAGAGATGAACTAGGGATTGGAGAGGAGATGGTGCTGATGAAGATGCCTCCATTCCGACGAGAGGAGTGTTGGTGATGACGATGGCGACGATTTCCCCCTCCGGGAGGGAAGTTTCCCCAGCAGGATCGTCCTGCCGGAGCTCTAGATTGGATCTGCTCAAGTTCCGCCTCGTAGCGGCGGCGAAACCACGAAAAAGCTCCCTCTTGATTTTTTCTGGAACGGAACCCTTCATATAGCAAAAGAGGGGGGCCAGTGGGTCGTCAGGGAGCCCACAAGCCCTGTAGCCGCGACCCCCTGGTGGCGGCTACCAGGCTTGTGG
Organism: Hordeum vulgare subsp. vulgare; assembly: GCF_904849725.1. NCBI lineage: Eukaryota > Viridiplantae > Streptophyta > Magnoliopsida > Poales > Poaceae > Hordeum > Hordeum vulgare. Next base: position 447,152,528 of record NC_058522.1, read on the forward strand.
GGCCCTGGTACCTCCCCTCTGGTACTTCTTTCGCCCAGTATTTTTTTTATATATTCCCAAAAAATTCCACGTAAATTTTCAGGGCATTTGGAGTTGTGCAGAATAGAGGACTCAAATTTGCTCCTTTTCCAGTCCAAAATTCTAGCTGCCTAAATTCTCCCTCTTCAAATAAACCTTGCAAAATAAGAGAGAAAAGGCATAAATATGGTACCACAAAGTAATATAACAGCCCATAAAGCGATAAATATCAACTTGAAAGCATGATGCAAAATGGATGTATCAGTCTCATACCTCTCAACAAGGGCACGAGCATGAAATCTCAATTTCATCTCTTTAGAACATCTCTTATGTTCCGTGACGTTTGAAAACGTCTTCTCGCCTTGCTTCTAAGCCATTAAGTATTTTGCACTGAACTATAGCGTAGTCATCAGAAACGTGTATGTCGGATGTTTCACAACATCCACAGACGACGCTCGAGGTGCAGCACACCGAGTGGTGCATTAAGGACATAAGCCTTCTACGCAGCAACGAGGACAATCCCCAGTTTTACAGACTCAGTCCGCAAAGTTGCTACTATCAACTTTCAACTAAATTTTCTCTAGGAACACATAAAAACAGTAGAGCTATAGCGCAAGCTACATAGTAATTTGCAAAGACCATTAGACTATGTTCATGACAATTAGTTCAATTAATCATATTACTTAAGAACTCCCACTCAAAAAGTACATCTCTCTAGTCATTTGAGTGGTACATGATCCAAATCCACTATCTCAAGTCCGATCATCAAGTGAGTCGAGAATAGTTTCAGCGGTAAGCATCTCTATGCTAATCATATCAACTATGCGATTCATGCTCGACCTTTTGGTCTCTTGTGTTCCGAGGCCATGTCTGCACATGCTAGGCTCGTCAAGTTTAACCCGAGTGTTCCGCCTGTGCAACTGTTTTGCACCCGTTGTATGTGAACGTTGAGTCTATCACACCCGATCATCACGTGGTGTCTCGAAACGACGAACTGTCGCAACGGTGCACAGTCGGGGAGAACACAATTTTGTCTTGAAATTTTAGTGAGAGATCACCTCATAATGCTACCGTCATTCTAAGCAAGATAAGGTGCATAAAGGATTAACATCACATGCAATTCATAAGTGACATGATATTGCCATCATTATGTGCTTCTTGATCTCCATCACCAAAGCACCGGCACGATCTTCTTGTCACCGGCGTCACACCATGATCTCCATCATCATGATCTCCATTAACGTGTCGCCATCGGGGTTGTCGTGCTACTCATGCTATTACTACTAAAGCTACGTCCTAGCAATATAGTAAACGCATCTGCAAGCACAAACGTTAGTTTAAAGACAACCCTATGGCTCCTACCGGTTGTCGTACCATCCACGTGCAAGTCGATATTAACTATTACAACATGATCATTTCATACATCCAATAAATCACATCACATCGTTGGCCATATCACATCACAAGCATAACCTGCAAAAACAAGTTAGACGTCCTCTAATTGTTGTTGCATGTTTTACGTGGTTGCCATGGGTATCTAGTAGGATTGCATCTTACTTACGCAAACACCACAACGGAGATGTATGAATTTCTATTTAACCTCTCTCCAAGGAACTCCTCGATCAAATCCGATTCAACTAAAGTTGGAGAAACCGACACTCGCCAATCATCTTTGAGCAACGGGGTTGCTCATAGCAATGAAACCAGTCTCTCGTAAGCGTACGAGTAATGTCGGTCTGAGCCGCTTCGATCCAACAATACCGCGGAATCAAGAAAAGACTAAGGAGGGCAGAAAATTGCACATCACTGCCCACAAAAACTTTTGTGTTTTACTCGAGATAACATCTACGCATGAACCTAGCTCATGATGCCACTGATGGGGAACGTCGCATGGGAAACAAAAAATTTCCTACGCGCACGAAGACCTATCATGGTGATGTCCATCTAAGAGAGGGGATTTCCGATCTACGTACCCTTGTAGATCGCACAGCAGGAAGCGTTAAGAAACGCGGTTGATGTAGTGGAACGTCCTCACGTCCCTCGATCCGCCCCGCGAACCGCACCACGAACCGTCCCGCGATCCGCCCCACGATCCGCTCCGATCTAGTTCCGAACGGACGGCACCTCCGCGTTCAGCACACGTACAGCTCGACGATGATCTCGGCCTTCTTGATCCAGCAAGAGAGATGGAGAGGTAGATGAGCTCTCCGGTAGCGTGACGGCGCTCCGGAGGTTGGTGGTGATCTTATTCCAGCAGGGCTCCGCCCGAGCTCCGTAGAAACGCGATCTAGAGGAAAAACCGTGGAGGTATGTGGTCGGGCTGCCGTGGCAAAGTTGTCTCAAATCAGCCCTAATACCTCAGTATATATAGGGGGGAGGGGAGGGACCTTGCCTTGAGGCTTAAGAGAGCCCCAAGGGGTCAGCCGAAGGGGGGGAGGAGGAATCCTCCTCCAATCCTAGTCCAACTAGGATTGGAAGGTGGAGTCCTTCTCTACTTTCCCACTTCCCTTTTTTTCTTTAATTTTTCTTCTCTCCTGCGCAAGGGCCCTCTTGGGCTTTCCCACCATCCCACTAAGGGCTGATGCGGCACCCCTAAGGCCTATGGCTTCCCCCGGGTGGGCTGCCCCCCCCCCCCCCCGGTGAACATCCGGAACCCATTCGTCACTCCCGGTACATTACCGCTAATGCCGAAAACTTTCCGGTAATCAAATGAGGTCATCCTATATATCAATCTTTGTCTCCGGACCATTCCGGAAACCCTCGTGACGTTCGTGATCTCATCCGAGACTTCGAACAACATTCGGTAACCAACCATTAAAACTCAAATACGCATAAAACAACGCCGAACCTTAAGTGTGCAGACCCTGCGGGTTCGAGAACTATGTATACATGACCCGAGAGACTCCTCGGTCAATATCCAATAGTGGGACCTGGATGCCCATATTGGATCCTAGATATTCTTCGTAGATCTTTATTGGTTGAACCTCAGTGCCAAGGATTCATATAATCCCGTATGTCATTCCCTTTGTCCTTTGGTATGTTACTTGCCCGAGATTCGATCGTCAGTATCTGCATACCTATTTCAATCTCGATTACCGACAAGTCTCTTTACTCATTCTGTAATACAAGATCCCATGACTTACACTAAGTCACATTGCTTGCAAGGCTTGTGTGTGATGTTGTATTACCGAGTGGGCCCCAAGATACCTCTCCGTCACACGGAGTGACAAATCCCAGTCTTGATCCATACTAACTCAACGGACACCTTCGGAGATACCTGTAGAGCATGTTTATAGTCATCCAGTTACGTTGTGACGTTTGATACACACAAGGTATTCCTCCGGTGCCAGTGAGTTATATGATCTTATGGTCATAGGAATAAATACTTGACACGCAAAAAAATAGTAGCAACAAAATGACATGATCAACATGCTATGTTCATTAGTTTGGGTCTAGTCCATCACATGATTCTCCTAATGATGTGATCCCGTTATCAAGTGACAACACTTGCCTATGGTCAGGAAACCTTGACCATCTTTGATCAATGAGCTAGTAAACTAGAGGCTTACTAGGGACAGTGTTTTGTCTATGTATCCACACAAGTATTCTGTTTCCAATCAATACAATTATAGCATGGATAATAAACGGTTATTATGAACAAGGAAATATAATAATAACTAATTTATTCTTGCCTCTAGGGCATATTTCCAACAGCAGCATGTATAAGATGACATAATGATTTGTAAAGCACACACGGATCTGAAAGATTCAGAACCGTTGCCTAAAACCTCTCTCACGAGCAAGACGTGATCAGACCCCAGAACTATATGGGTGTTGGATTCGTTAAAATCACATGGCGATGTGAACTAGATTGTTGACTCTAGTGCAAGTGGGAGACTATTGGAAATATGCCCTAGAGGCAATAACAAATTAGTTATTATTATATTTCCTTGTTCATAATAATCGTTTATTATCCATGCTAGAATTGTATTGATTCGAAACTCAAATACATGTGTGGATACATAAACAACACACTGTCCCTAATGAGCCTCTAGTTGACTAGTTCGTTGATCAAAGATGGTCAAGGTTTCCTAGCCATAGGTAAGTGTTGTCACTTGATAACGGGATCACATCATTAGGAGAATCATGTGATGGACAAGACCCAAACTATGAACGTAGCATATTGATCGTGTCGTTTTATTGCTATTGTTTTCTGCCGCACCGGATGATTACCTTGTGTGCATCAAATGTCGCAACGTAACTGGGTGACTATAAAGGTGCTCTACAGGTATCTCCGAAGGTGTCCGTTGAGTTAGTATGGATCAAGACTGGGATTTGTCACTCCGTGTGATGGAGAGGTATCTCGGGGCCTACTCGGTAATACAACATCACACACAAGCCTTGCAAGCAATGTGACTAAGTGTAAGTCACGGGATCTTGTATTACGGAACGAGTAAAGAGACTTGCCGGTAACGAGATTGAAATAGGTATGCGGATACCGATGATCAAATCTCGGGCAAGTAACATACCGAAGGACAAAGGGAATGACATATGGGATTATATGAATCCTTGACACTGAGGTTCAACCGATAAGATCTTCGGAGAATATGTAGGATCCAATATGGGCATCCAGGTCCCGCTATTGTATATTGACCGAGGAGTGTCTCTGGTCATGTCTACATAGTTCTCGAACCCGCAAGGTTTGCACACTTAAGGTTCGGTGACGTTTCGGTATAGTTGAGTTATAGGTGTTGGTAACAAAAAGTTGTTCGGAGTCCCAGATGAGATCAAGGACGTCACAAGGAGCTTCGGAATGGTCCGGAGGTAAAGATTGATATATAGGAAGTCCTGTTTTGGTCACAGGAAAAGTTTCGGGCTCATCGGTAGTGTACCAGGAGTGCCGGGAGGGGTGTCGGGGACCATCGGGAGGGGTGTCACGCCCCAAGGGGTCTCATGGGCTATGGGAAGAGATAAACCAGCCCCTAGTGGGCTGGAATAAGTTCCCACTAAGGCCCATAAGGTTTGAGAAGGAAAAAACACAAGGTGGAAAGAGTTTCCAAGTGGGAAGGTGGAATCCTACTCCAAGTAGGATTGGAGTAGGACTCCTCCACCTCCAATTTCGGCCAAACCTTGAAGGTTTGAGGATGCCTCCTCCCCTCCCTCCCTCCTATATCTACTAGAGGTATTGAGGGTTTTTGGGACACAACTTTGCCACGTGCTGCTCGACCCTATACCACGCAGTTTTTCCTCTAGATCGTATTTCTGCGGAGCTTAGGAGAAGCCCTGCCGGAGTAGATCATCACAACCACCGGCGCGCCGTTACGCTCCCGGAGAACTCTTCTACCTCTCCGCCCCTCTTGCTGGATCAAGAAGGTGGAGATCGTCATCAAGCTGTACGTGTGCTGAACACGGAGGTGTCGTCCGTTCGGCACTAGATCGGGAAGGATCGTGATGAAGTTCGCGGGACGCATCATGATGAAGTTCGCGAGATGCATCGTGATGAAGTTCGCGCGACGGATCGTGATGAAGTTCGCGGGATGGATCGTGATGAGATAGTACGATTACGGCAATCTGAATCGCAGAAACGTTCCACTACATCAACCTCGTTATATACACTTCCGCTTAACGATCTACAAGGGTACGTAGATCCAATCTCCCTCGCGTAGATGATCATCACCATGATAGGTCTTCATGCGCGGAGGAAATTTTTTGTTTCCCATGCGACGTTCCCCAACAAAAACAACACCATGGTAGTTCTGTTGAAAACAGTGTCAGTTCGGGTTAATTTCATTCAAACCATGCAAATTGGAGTCTAAAACAAGAGTAACAGTGTTAGGAAAAGTAGATACGACGGAGACTTATTAGCCCCCCCCCCCATTAACAACGGTCATCGTCTCCATCATCGGTGGTTGTGCTTGCAACACCCAACATCGGGTAAACATAGTCTCTAGCATAGAAAGGTGCCATTTTGCAACACCCGATGGTAGCCAATCACAACACGGGACCGTCATTGTCGCAACACTCACGGTCGTCGTCTCTAATGTAGCTTTATGTGGTGGCATCATTGTTCTAGCAATGGCCAATTGCGATCACAATGTGCCATTGCCGATTTGAAGCACCATCACGACTGGCCTGCAACAGCTCGATGTCGTCCCTCTGCAACATCGGGCGATGACGGTTATAGCACTCCATTGGCCGATAACAACACCCTGCCCCACCGCCATAGAAGCTGCACACAACCGCTGCGACCTCCCTTGCAACACCATGTCACCGCAACATGGAAGAGAAAGAAAAGGTGAGTAAGAATCAAGGGTAGGGGCGACTTTATAGCAAGGTGTAGTGAAGGAGAAGATAAAAACAGAGGAGGGGGTTACTTCATGGAGGAAAAAAGAAATAAGAATGGACAAGAGAGATTCAGGTTGGATACAAAGGGAAGGATGGGCGGTTTGTGGGGCCCAAAGGGGGCACGTGGAGCAAGCATGGGCGACCTTCCATGATTGTGATCGGTCATCTGATTACTATCGTTTTCCTTTTATACATGATTCATAATAAAGCAAACATATTATTATTATTATTGAACACAATACATACACAAACGTCATATATATGCACATACATTCATCCATATGAACATACACACACACCGCACCCTTCGGGCATCTTCAACGACCACCCGCAAATTTTCTCCCGCATTCGTCCGCGGACACGGATACGGGAGGATGACATCCAACGCTAGCTGCATATATCCGGCCAACAATTCGAACCAACCGAACGAAATCCGTGCAAACACGGCCGGACTTCATATAAACACAACAATTTCCATTACATTTACATCCTAGTCCGGTTCTTGAGGTATAATTAATACCTAATCTAAATGGTCGCGAGCGCCCGTTCCCCGTGTCTGGACATGAACCCTGAGAACTGAAGCTTCACCTTCATAACCTCCTCATTCGGAGACCCGACAAGAGTAGATGTTCGCCTCCACGTCGTCTCAAAGCGACTAATAGATGGACAATGTTGATCCCACCAAGCTTGGCATCGATGGGAAGGGAGGAGCGGTGGCCTTCCTGGGACTACGGCGATGACCCCCCGTGTACTACCCTTTGTCGCTGTCGGCGGCGCCCGCGGACACGCCGACTTTGTTGGGCACGACTTCGGCGTTGTCCTTCTCCTCGTCATCGGTCTCACCGAACAACAACACGTCCTCATCCTCGTTGTCATCCTTGGCCGCGACCGCCACCTCAACCACCCGCTACCAGTACCGCCAGCGGGCGAGGCCAATCTCGCAGGCGGAGCGGTAGGACTCCTGCTCCGAGGGACGGATTAAGGGAGGGGGAGGGGGAGAGACCTCCCTCCCAACGATCACGTCATACAACATAAATCGATAAGATATAGTTGTGTTCTTTACGTTCATACTCGGATGCAGCCTGCTTTGCCCCCCTAATCCACTTAGGACTTCATATAACCCATGTAGTACACGTAGTCCATAGTCATTAGTACAGGCCTACAGGGTAAAGCCCATGTCGGTGTCATTAGCTCGTACTCAGCCCATGTCCAAGGCACACACAAGCGAACAGGGATGGAGCGGACGAGCCCATGACCCTGTCGCACATAGCGTAATAATTGGATAGCTAATCTCTTCGATAGACCACATTACAGTTCGTTGGACTCTTTGTCTCGAAGCAGGCAATAGCCATTTGCCGATCACGATTGAATCCCTCTCCAACTCCCAAGACTCCAACGCTCTCGCGCTGCCACGCCTTTCGGAAGTGGAGAAGGGAGGCTAGGAAGAGGATGCTGCAAGCGTGCGACACCCAGCACTGACACGCAGTTGCGCGGACGGACAGACGATTAGATGAGGATGAGCGGCAATAACACAAAGGTAAAAGGTAAATTATTTTCACATGAGATTAGATTAGTACATGTCATTTAAAATTGTAGAAGTATAATTATAAAAAACTATAGGCATTAATCATGATTTATAATATTTTCATTTATTTACCTATACTTGTGTAGACATGAAGAGGAAGAGAGAATCGATTCATAAATTTTTCAAACCTATTGGTTCAAGCTCTCGGCCATTGATGATAGAGGCGAAGTTGTCCCTGTCTTTCGATGAGATCGTGGGTGTCGTTTTGGTGGTCTAGACTTTGACGATCCGACTACGAACGTGTGAGGACGTCGCGGCTTAGCAAGAGCTAAACCAACTCTGAGAGGTTATTGACCACGCCGAAACACGATCAACCTGACCACGAATGTATGTTTCCTGCACGCAAACGAAGAACAAGCAAGAAACTAAGATGCAATCAAGATATTGCGAATATAAGAGGAAAGCTTTATTGATGAAGGTGGGGTTCTGTGACGCCTTTGTCTGGTCGTAGAACACAAACTAAGAACGCGAAGGTACAGCTATGGCGAACTTGTAATCTAAACAAAACCCAAGTCTAAATGGTGCCCTAAGGGCTGTATATATGAGGGAATAGAGAGGCAATTTCGTGACCCTTGGAGGAGGGGTCCGAAAACAGCCCTAAACTTGGTTTCCGCACACATACAGACTCAAAAAATAGCCTATATTATGGTATTCTGAAATTACATGGGCTTGGCCCAAAAATAAGGTGGTGCAACACCTATGATAGCCTATGGACGAAATTTATAAAGTGGCGTCTTGAATATTTCGTCCAAAGCCTTCATGCTCTCCTTATGGTGGCTTTAAAAGTGTGAAAATCACTAGTGGAAGCTCCATTGTTCTCTCCAGCACGTGCACCTTCTTCTCCATGCTTGATCCTGCTCCAACGGACATCCTTCTTGTCCATGCTAGGTCCTTCATTCATGAGCACAGCAAAAGTATCTAACTTAGGCAGCATCATGTGTTCATGAACATTAGAAGTATTCCAAAGAAACGAAAGTACCTGGTAATTCAATTGGCATGCATGAGCTCTAGTAACTGGTCCAGTATGTATAGTAGCTGGGGTTGTGGGTGTAACAATGGTGTTGATGTCCTCATCATCATCCCCTTCTTGAACTGAAGTCGTCCTCGATGGAAGCTCATCTTCCTCACCCAAATATGGCTTCAAATCTGCAATGTTAAAAGTGGGACTAACCCCAAAATCTATAGGCAACTCAAGTCTATATGCATTATCATTTATTTTCTCTAACACGTTGAAAGGACCATCAGCATGCAGCATTAGCTTTGACTTGCGCAAATCTGGAAACCTATCCTTATGCAAATGCAACCAAACAAGATCTCCAGGTGCAAAGACAACCTGTTTTCTACCCTTATCTCCAGCAAGTTTATATTTAGCATTTGTGCGCTGAATGTTTTCCTTAGTTAACTCATGCATCTTTAATATCAAATCAGCACGTTCTTTAGCATCAAAATTAACCTTCTTCAAAGATGGAAGAGGTAACAAATCAATAGGTGCACGAGGTAGGAAACCATACACAACTTCAAAAGGACACATCTTTGTAGTAGAATGCAACGAACGATTATAAGCAAATTCAATATGAGGAAAGCATTCTTCCCACAATTTTAGACTGTTCTTCAAAACAGCCCTTAGCATAGTAGACAAAGATCTATTGACTACTTCAGTTTGTCCATCAGTTTGGGGGTGACATGTAGCACTAAAAAGCAATTTTGTCCCCAACTTAGCCCATAAACATCGCCATAAGTGGCTAAGAAATTTAGTATCACTATCTGAAACAATTGTATTTGGCACACCATGCAAGCGAATAATTTCATGAAAGAACAAATCAGCCGCATTAGCGGCATCATCACTTTTATGACATGGTATAAAGTGTGCCATTTTTGAAAATCTGTCCACGACAACAAATATGCTATCACTCCCCTTCTTTGTTCAAGGTAAACCTAAAACAAAGTCCATAGATATATCCTCCCAAGGAACACTAGGTATAGGCAAAGGCATATATAAACCATGAGGATTGAGTCGTGACTTAGCTTTTTGACATGTCGTGCAGCGAGCAACAAAACGCTCAACATCATGTCACATCTTTGGCCAAAAGAAATGTGTAGCAAGTACGTCCTCCGTCTTCCTTATGCCAAACTGTCCCATCAATCCTCCTCCATGCACCTCCTGTAACAACAAAAGACGAACGGAGCTAGGTGGAATGCATAGCTTGTTAGCACGAAACACAAATCCATTATTAATGATGAACTTGTTCCATGTTCTCCCTTCTTTACAATTTTCCAACACATCTTTGAAATCAGCATCATGCACATATTGATCTTTGATGGTCTCCAAACCAAATATTTTAAAGTCAAGTTGTGAAAGCATAGTATAACAATGAGACAAAGCATCAGCAACAAAATTTTCTTTACCATTCTTGTGTTTAATGACGTATGTGAAAGTCTCAATGAATTCAACCCATTTAGCATGTCTACGGTTCAGTTTTTCTTGACTTTTAATATGTTTCAAAGATTCATGATCAGAATGTATGACAAATTCTTTGGGCCATAAATAATGTTGCCATGTTTCCAAAGTCCGAACAAGCGCATATAATTCCTTATCATAAGTAGAATAATTCAGACTAGACCCACTTAATTTTTCAGAAAAGTATGCAACAGGTTTACCATCTTGTAATAACACACCTCCTAATGCAATTCCACTAGCATCACATTCAAGCTCGAAAGTTTTATTAAAATCAGGAAGTTGGAGTAAAGGAGCATGTGTTAAATTATCTTCCAAAACTGTGAAGGCTTCTTCCTGTGCGGTACCCCAAGAATAAGGCACATCCTTCTTTGTAAGCTCATTGAGAGGTGCAACAATGGTGCTGAAATCTCTCACAAAACGGTTATAAAACCCAGCGAGCCCAAGGAAACTCCTCACTTGTGTGACCGTTTTGGGCTGCGGCCAACTCTCAATAGCTTCGATCTTGGCTTTATCAACTTCAATTCCCTGTGGAGTAACAACATAGCCAAGAAAAGATACTCGGTCTGTGCAAAAGGTGCACTTCCCAAGGTTACCAAACAAACGTGCATCACGTAGAGCAATAAAAACAGCATGCAAATGATCCAAGTGTTCCTCCAAAGATCTACTATAAATCAGTATATAATCAAAGTAGACTACCACAAATCGTCCAATGAAAGCACGTAATACCTCATTCATTAATATCATGAAAGTGCTAGGTGCATTAGTCAATCCGAAAAGGCATAACTAACCACTCATATAATCCAAACTTAGTTTTAAATGTCGTTTTCCATTCATCTCCCAATTTCATGCGAATTTGATGGTATCCACTACGCAAATCAACTTTGGAGAAAATTGTAGAGCCACTTACTTCATCAAGCATATCATCTAGCCTAGTAATAGGATGATGATAACGAATAGTAATATTATTAATGCCTCTACAATCAACACACATACGCGATGTACCATCATTTTTCGGCACTAGAATAATAGGAACAACACAAGGACTAAGAGATTCACGTATATAACCTTTGTCGAGCAGCTCCTGTAGTTGACGCATAATCTCGTTCGTCTCCTTTAGATTGGTATGGTATGGCGCACGGTTGGGTAGCGATGCACCGGGAATTAAGTCAATCTGATGCTCAATCCCTCTAATAGGTGGTAATCCCGGTGGTACGTCTTGTGGAAAGACGTCAGTGAACTCCTGCAAAATATTAATGACAACAGGAGGCAAAGAGGGTGGCATGTCCTCAAATGAAAATAATACCTCTTTGCATACGAAAGCATAGCAAATAGATGTAGTAATATCCAAATTAGTAATATCATATTTAGTTGCAAGTAAACAACCACTCTCTAGTTTGATTTCAGATGCAACACTAGATGGCGTTTTAGTAGGCTTATTGTGTTGCTCAAATTCCTTCGCTACAATCTGATTTTCACTCTTATGTTGGTCCTGTTTTGCTTTACTAACTCTAGCAATGTCATCTTTCATAATATGTTCAGGAGACATAGGAGGCAAAGTTATATTTTAATCCTTATGAATAAGAGTATACTGACTTGTTCTACCATGGTGTACATAATTTTTATCAAATTGCCATGGTCTACAAAGTAAAACGGAGCATGCTTGCATGGGTACCACATCACAATCAACAAAATCAGAATATGTAGCAATGCTAAAATGCACACGAACAATATGTGTTACCTTAACCTTGCCACTGTTGTTGAACCACTAGATATCATAAGGATGAGGATGTGGTCTGGTGGTGAGAGACAACTTCTCCACCATCTCCATGCTAGCTAAGTTGTTGCAACTCCCTCCATCGATGATGACGCGAACAGAACATTCCTTTACAACTCCCTTTGTATGGAACAAGTTGTGCCTCTGATTTTTCTCAGCCTGTGTTACCTGCACCCTTAAAACACGTTGAGCAACTAAGCTTTCATACCTGTCAGCGTAGTCAGCAGCCATGTATTGTGTCTCTTGTTCAGTATCATCGACACCCCGTTCTTCACTTGCAATAAGAGCAAGTCTCCTCGTCATAATCACTAGGGAGTCATATCCACCATCCTCGGTAATAATCATCACACGCTTGGATGGGCACTCTCTCGCATAATGACCTCCACCCTTGCAACGACGACAAACAACCTCATGTGTTTTCCCTGTGGATGCCATGGATGAGGAAGAGCTCTGTGCGGGCCCAGAAGGTGCGCTATTGGCGAAGGGTGGGGCAGGGACCTGTTTCCTGGTATCTCTGGTGGAATTGGCGGTTGAAGTAGGCGGTGCTGATGTAGAAGGGCGTGTGGAAGTAGATGTGGTTCGTGGCGTCCATGAGGAAGTGCGACCTGCAGAAAAATTAGTTCTCGACAATGCCTATCGATCCTGCACTTCACGTTCAGCTTTGCAAGCAAGATGGAATAAACGAGTGATAGTGCTATAATCCTTATATTCTAGAATAGTCTGAATATCTTTATTTAATCCACCCATAAAACGTGCAAGCATAGCTTCATTGTCCTCAACAATACCACATCTAATCATTCCAGTTTGTAATTCCTGATAATATTCTTCTACAGACTTTTTTCCTTGTCTTAAACGTTGTAAGTTTTGAAGTAATTCACGTTGATAATATGGTGGAACCCAACGAGTAGGCATAGCAGTTTTCAAAGCAGCCCAAGTTTTTGGAATATTAGCATGATGTATTCGACAATATTCAGACCACCAAACACAAGCAAAACTAGTGAAAGAACAAACAGCAGCAACAACACGTCTATCTTTAGGAAATTGCAAGCATGTAAAACGTTGCTCTGTTTCTAATTCCCAAGTAAGATATATATCAGGAACATATCGACCATCAAAAGTAGGAATATTTAATTTAAGTTTAGGGAGATGGTCATGATCCCGTACCTGAGGGTGTGGTGCATCCCTACCATTGCGATTGTAAACTACTAGGAAGTGGTGGTGGTGGTGGTGGTGTGTCACAAATCCGTCAAGCAAATCCCAATTTCTTACCAATTCTTACCGAGCAGCAGGTGGCGATCGGCAATCAATGTAATCAAAACTCTCAAAGCTTGGATAGAGCGATCGTCAGGTGGTGTCGAACACACGATGTAGATGTATGTGAAGCTGAGAAGGCTTATAATATGGTAGCAAGAAGGGTAAGCAATAATCAGTTCAGAGATGCAAAATTGAAAAGACGCTCAACGATGGTACCGTGCTGGTCCTAGGCTAGACCGTACTAGAGACGCGAGCCTAGAACACCAACGAAGTCACGACGACACGTACTAATCAAGGGAAGTGCCCCTTTAATTTGTTTCCTATTTTTTGCGCTCTTTTTTTTGCACTTTTTTTCTTCAGAAAATCACTCTAATGGCGAGTGTCTCAAAACTCTTCCCAAGGACCAAAAACTGGATAGGCACGAAAAAAATGACATTTTTTTTGTTTCTGGAACAATTTAGGGTTGCGACGACCAAAAATTGCGACAAAAATCACTATGATGGCGAGTGTCTCAAAACTCTCTAAAAAGCCTAACAAAACGATAGGAAAAAAATTAACCCCCGAAATTTTGGCCTAAAAAGTGCTCTGGAAAGCGTGCCAGACTTTTTTTTTCGAAACCTACTCAGGTAAGGAAATGTGAAACCGAAAGCAAAACGATCTCGAAATGAACCTAAGGCGGAAAGGATTGTGGTGGATATATGGTGGTGGTATATGGCATCAAGGATAATGGTGGCATGGTGGTGGTATATGGCAGCAACAATGATGGTAGCGTGGAGGTGGTATATGGCAGCGACGAAAGATGGTGCGGTGGCGGCATGACAACCTGTGAACAGAACTCGAAACTCTAAAGAACTAGACACTAAGACCAGCAACTCGACACGATGATGTAACCACAATTTCAACAAAGCAAACTACTAAAAAGACTATGCAAAGGCTCATATTGGTTCGGATATGATGATCTAACCCTAATTTTTATGGATTTTTTGTGGATGATAGGTATGAAGACAGATGCGATCCAACTACGAAAACTGGTAAAATCTCACCGAGCAACCTAGAAATCTGATACCACTTGATAGAGGCGAAGTTGTCCCTGTATTTCGATGAGATCGTGGGTATCGTTTTGGTGGAGTAGACTTTGACGATCCGACTACGAACGTGTGAGGACGTCGCACCTTAGCAATCGCTAAACCAACTCCGAGAGGTTATTGACCACGCCGGAGCACGATCAACCTGACCACGAAGGTCTATTTCCTGCATGCAAACGAAGAACAAGCAAGAAACTAAGATGCAATCAAGATATTGCGAATATAAGAGGAAAGCTTTATTGATGAAGGTGGGGTTCTGTGACGCCTTTGTCTGGTCGTAGAACACAAACGAAGAACGCGAAGTTGCTCCTATGGCGAACGTGTAATCTAAACAAAACCCAAGTCTAAACGATGCCCTAAGGGTTGTATATAAGAGGGAATAGAGAGGCAATTTCGTGACCCTTGGAGGAGGGGTCCGAAAACAGCCCTAAACTCGGTTTCCCCACACATACGGACTCAAAAAATAGCCTATATTATGGTATTTCGAAATTACATGGGCATGGCCCAAAAATAAGGTGGCACAACACCTATAATAGCCTATGGACGAAATTTATAAAGTGGCGTCTTGAATATTTCGTCCAAAGCCTTCATGCTCTTCTTATGGTGGATTTAAAGTGCGAAAATCACCAGTGAAAGCTCCATTGTTCTCTCCCGCGCGTGCACCTTCTTCTCCATGATTGATCCCGCTCCAATGGATAACCTTCTTGTCCATTCTAGGTCATTCATTCATGAGCACAACAAAAGTATCTAACTTAGGCAGCATCATATGTTCATGAACATTAGAAGTATTTCCAAGAAACGAAAGTACCTGGTAATTCAATTGGCATGCACGATCTCTAGTAATTGGTCTAGTATGTATAGCACCTGGGGCTATGGGTGTAACAATGGTGTTGATGTCCTCATCAATTGGAACATGAGCTACAAACAATGTACAACTTAGTGAACAGTGTTGGAAATATGCCCTAGAGGCAATGATAAAATAGTTATTATTATATTTCCTGTTTCAAGATAATCGTTTATTATCCATGCTATAATTGTATTGAAAGAAAGCATAGATACATGTGTGGATATATAGACAAAACAATGTCCCTAGCAAGCCTCTAGTTGACTGACCAGTTGATCAAGGATGGTTAAGGTTTTCTGACCATATGCAAGTGTTGTCACTTGATAACTGGATCACATCATTAGGAGAATGATGTGATGGACGAGACCCAAACTACGAACGTAGCATGTGATCGTGTCATTTTGTTGCTATTGTTTTCTGCGTGTCAAGTATTCATTCCTATGACCATGAGATCATGTAACTCACTGGCACCAGAGGAATACCTTGTGTGTATCAAACGTCACAACGTTACTGGGTGACTATAAAGATTCCCATACAGGTATCTCCGAAGGTGACCGTTGAGTTAGCATGGATCAAGACTGGGATTTGTCACTCCGTGTGACGGAGAGGTATCTCGGGGCCCACTCGGTAATACAACATCACATATAAGCCTTGCAAGCAATGTGACTCAAGTGTTAGTCACTGCATATTGTATTACGGAACGAGTAAAGAGACTTACCGGTAGCGATATTGAAATAGGTATAGAGATACCGATGATCAAATCTCGGGCAAGTAACATACCGAAGGACAAAGGGAATGTTATACGTGATTATATGAATCCTTGGCACAGAGGTTCAACCGATAAGATCTTCGTAGAATATGTAGGATCCAATATGGACATCCAGGTCCCGCTATTGGATATTGACCGAGGAGTGTCTCGGGTCATGTCTGCATAGTTCTCGAACCCGCAGGGTCTGCACACTTAAGGTTCGATGATATTTTAGTATAGTTGATTTATATGTGTTGGTGACTAAAGGTTGCTCGGAGTCCCGAATGAGATCACGGACATCACGAGGGTTTCCAGAATGGTCTGGAAACGAAGATTGATATATAGGATAGTTTCATTTGGTCATCGGAAAGATTTCGCGCATTACTAGCAGTGTACCGGGAGTGACCAATGGGTTCTGGGTATTCACCGGGAGGGGCCCACCCACCCGGGAGTGAGCCCAATAGCACTAGGGTGACACACCAGCCCTTAGTGGGATGGTGAGGCCAGCCCAAGTAGGCTATGGCGCCACAAGGAGAAAAACCCAAAGGAAAGAAAAAAGGAAAGAGGGAGGTGGGAAGGAAGGAGTGGACTCCTTCCCCCAAACCGAATTGGGGTGGGAGTCCACCTCCTCCTCTCGGCCGGCACCCTTGGGGATCCCTTGATCCCCAAGGCTAGCCCCTCCCCTCCTCCTATATATATTGGTGGTTTTAGGGCTTTTGAGGAAAAAACTTTGCCACGTGCAACTCAAACCTATACCACGTAGTTCTTTCTCTAGATTAGATTTCTGCGGAGCTCGGGCGAAGCCCTGCAGGAATAGATCATCACCATCACCGGCGCGATGTCATGCTGCGGGAGAACTCATCTACTTCCCCATCTATCTTGCTGGATCAAGAATACGGAGATCATCATCGAGGTGTAAGTGTGCTGAACGCGGAGGTGTCATCCGTTCGGTGCTAGATCGAGACGGATCGTGGGATGGATCGTGGGACGACGGTGATTTGAATCACGAAGCTGTACCACTACATCAACCGCTTTTCTTAACGCTTCCCGCTTAGCGATCTACAAGGGTATGTGGATCCGATCTCCCTCTCGTAGATGAACATCACCATGATAGGTCTTCGCGTGCGTAGGAAATTTTTTGTTTCCCATGCAACATTCCCCAACAGTGGCATCATGAGCTAGGTTCATGTGTAGATGTTATATCGAGTAGAACACAAAAGTTTTTGTGGGCATTGATGTTTGATTTTCTGCCCTCCTTAGTCTTTTCTTGATTCGGCGGTATTGTTGGATTGAAGTGGCCCGAACCGACATTACTTGTACGCTTACAAGACACTGGTTTCATCGACCAACATGCAACTCGTTGCATAAAGATGACTGGCGGGTGTGGTTTCTTCAACTTTAGTTGAATTGGATTTGACCGAGGTGGTCCTTGGAGAGAGGTTAAATAGCAATTTGCACATCTCCGTTGTGGTTTTTGCGTAAGTAAGATGCGATCATACTAGATGCCCATATCAGCCACGTAAAACATGAAACAACAAATTAGAGGATGTCTAACTTGTTTTTGCAGGGTATGCTTGTGATATGACATGGCCAAAGACATGATGTGATATATTGGATGTATGAGATGATCATGTTGTAATAGTTAATATCGACTTGCACGTCGATGCTACGGCAACTGGCAGGAGCCATGGGGTTGTCTTTAAACTAACATTTGTGTTTGCAGATGCGTTTACTATATTGCTAGGTAGTAGCTTTAGTAGTAATAGCATAGATAGCACGACAAGATAAAATTGTGTTCTCCCCGACTGTGCACCGTTGCGACAGTTCGTCGTTTCGAAACACCACGTGATGATCGGGTGTGATAGACTCAACGTTCACATACAACGGGTGCAAAACAGTTGCACACGCGGAATACTCAGGTTAAACTTGATGAGCCTAGCATGTGCAGACATGGCCTCGGAACACAAGAGACCGAAAGGTCGAGCATGAATCGTATAGTTGATATGATTAGCATAGAGATGCTTACCACTGAAACTATACTCAACTCACGTGATGATCGGACTTGAGTTAGTGAATTTGGATCATGCCACACTCAAGTAACTAGAGGGATGTCCATTTTAGTGGGAGTTTATTATTAATTTGATTAGTTAAACTCTAATTGTCTTGAACATAGTCTAAGTCCACTTTGCAATATTTTATGTTGTAGATCAATGGCTCGTGCAGTAGCAACCCTGAATTTCAATACGTTCCTAGAGAAAGCTAAGTTGAAAGATGATGGGAGCAAGTTTGTAGACTGGGCACGTAATCTTAAGCTCATCCTACAAGTTGGGAAAAATAATTATGTCCTTGATCCAACGCTAGGAGAGGAACCACCTGCTACGTCTGACCAAGATGTTTTGAAAGCTTGGCAATCGCGTAAGGAGGACTACTCAGTAGTTCAATGTGCAGTTTTGTATGGCTTAGAACCGGGACTTCAACGACGTTTTGAGCGTCAAGGAGCATATGAGATGTTCTAGGAGTTGAAGTTTATCTTTCAGAAGAACGCCCGGATCGAGAGGTATGAGACCTCCGATAAATTCTATGCTTGCAAGACGGAGGATAATTCGTTTGACAGTGAACATGTGCTCAAAATGCCTGGGTACTCAAACCGTGTAGCTGAGCTGGGGATTGAACTCCCGCAAGAGGCTATCACTGACAGAATTCTTCAATCACTACCACCTAGCTATAAGAGCTTTGTGTTGAACTATAACATGCAAGGGATGAACAATTCACCGGCGAGTTATTCGCGATGCTGAAAGTCGCAGAGTCAGAACTCCGTAAAGAGCATCAAGTGTTGATGGTCAATAAGACCACTGATTTCAAGAGAAACAGCAAAGGCAAGAAGGATAACTCCAACAAGAGCGGCAAAACTGTTGCCAATCCGACGAAGAAACCCAAGGCTGGACCTAAGCCGGAAACAGAGTGCTATTATTGCAAGGGGATGGGTCGGTGGAAGCGCAACTGCCCCAAATATTTGGCTTATAAGAAGGCGGCCAAAGAAAAATTAGGTATATGTGATATACATGTTATTGATGTGTACTTAACCAACTCGCATAGTAGTGCCTGGGTATTTGATACCGGTTATGTTGCTCATATTTGCAACTCGAAGCAGGAACTACGGAATAAACGAAGGCTAGCGAAGGATGAAGTGACGATGCACGTGGGAAATGGTTCCAAGGTTGATGCAATCGCCGTGGACAAAGTCACACTTCAGTTACCATCAGGATTAGTTATGAACTTCAATAATTGTTATTTAGTGCCTGCGTTAAGCATGAACATTATATCTGGATCTTGTTTATTGCGAGACGGTTACTCATTTAAGTCAGAGAATAATGGTTGTTCTATTTTTATGAGTAATATCTTTTATGGTCATGCACCCAATGTGAGAGGTTTGTTCATACTGAATCTTGATTGTGATGACACACATATACATAACATTGAGACCAAAAGATGTAGAGTTAATATTGATAGCGTCACGTTTTTGTGGCACTACCGCTTAGGTCATATTGGTGTAAAGCACATGCAGAAACTCCCTACCGATGGGCTCTTGGAGTCACTTGATTTTGAATCACTTGACACGTGCGAACCATGCCTCATGGGCAAGATGACTAAGACTCCGTTCTCCGGAACAATGGAGCGTGCAAGTGACTTGTTGGAGATCATACATACTGATGTATGCGGTCCAATGAGTGTGGAGCTGCGTGGCGGATATCGTTATTTTCTCACCTTCACTTACGATTTGAGTAGGTATGGATATATCTACTTGATGAAGCACAAATCTGAAACGTTTGAGAAGTTCAAGCAATTTCAGAGTGAAGTTGAAAATCATCGTAACAAGAAGATCAAGTTCCCGCGTTCTGATCGAGGGGGCGAATATCTGAGTTTCGAGTTTGGTGCTCACTTAAGACAATGTGGAATCGTTTCACAGTTAACACCGCCTCGAACACCACATCGTAATGGTGTGTCCGAACGTCATAATCATACTTTGTTAGATATGGTGTGATCTATGATGTCTCTTGCCGATTTGCCATTATCATTTTGGGGTTATGTATTAGAGACAGCTGCATTCACTTTAAATAGGGCACCGTCAAAATCCGTTGAGACGACATCATATGAGCTATGGTATGGCAAGAGGCCAAAGTTGTCGTTTCTTAAAGTTTGGGGATGTGATGCTTATGTCAAAAAGCTTCAGCCTGAAAAGCTGGAACCCAAAGCGGAAAAGTGCATCTTAATAGGTTACCCAAAGGAGACCGTTGGGTATACCTTCTATCTCAAATCTGAGGGAAAAGTGTTCGTTGCTAAGAACAAAGCTTTTCTTGAGAAGGAGTTTCTCTTGAAAGAATTGAGTGGGAGGAAGATAGAACTTGATGAGGTTGTAGAACCTCTACTCCCTCTAGATGGTGGCACAGGGTAGGGGGAAACCTCTGTCGAAGCGATGCCGGTTGAGGAGGAAGCTAATGATGATGATCATGAAGTTTCGGATCAAGTTACTGTCGGACCTCGCAGGTCGACAAGATCACGTACTGCTCCTGAGTGGTACGGTAATCCTGTCTTATCAATCATGTTGTTAGACAACAATGAACGTGCGAATTATGAAGAAGCAATGGTGGGCCCCGATTCCAACAAATGGCTGGAGGCCATGAAGTCCGAGATAGGATCTATGTATGAAAATAAAGTATGGACTTTGGAAGTATTACCTGAAGGTCGCAAGGCTATTCAGAACATATGGATCTTTAAGAAGAAGACGGACGCAGACGGTAATGTGACTGTTTATAAAGCTCGACTTGTGGCAAAGGGTTTTTCACAAGTTCAAGGAGTTGATTAGGATGAGACGTTCTCACCGGTAGCGATGCTTAAGTCCGTCCGAATCATGTTAGCAATATCTGCATTTTTCGATTATCAAATCTGGCAGATGGATGTCAAAACGGTGTTCCTTAACGGTTTTCTTAAGGAAGAGTTGTATATGATGCAACCCGAAGGTTTTGTCGATCCAAAGAATGCTAACAAAGTATGCAAGCTGCAGTGATCCATTTGTGGACTGGTGCAAGCATCTCGGAGTTGGTATAAGCGCTTTGATGAGGTGATCAAAGCATTTGGGTCTATACAAGTTGTTGGAGAATCTTGTATTCACAAGAAAGTGAGTGGGAGCTCTGTGGCGTTTCTAATATTATATGTGGATGACATATTACTAATTGGAAACAATGGGGAGTTTTTAGAGAGTGTAAAAGATTACTTGAACATTTTTTTCAATGAAGGACCTAGGAGAAGCTCCTTACATATTAGGCATTAAGATCTATAGGGACATATCGAGACGCCTAATAGGACTATCACAAAGCACATACCTTGATAAAGTTTTGAAGAAGTTCAAAAGGGAACAGTCCAAGAAGGGGTTCTTGCCAGTATTACAAGGTATAAAGTTGAGTAAGACTCAGTGTCCAGTAACTGCGGAAGATAGAGAAAAGATGAGTACCGTCCCCTATGCTTCAGCCATAGGGTCTATCATGTATGCAATGTTGTGCACTAGACCGGATGTCATCCTAGCCATAAGTATGGCAGGCAGGTTTCAAAGTAATACAGGAGTGGATCACTGGACGGCGGTCAAGAATATTCTGAAGTACCTGAAAAGGACTAAGGAAATGTTTCTCGTTTATGGAGGTGACGGAGAGCTCGTCGTAAAGGGTTACGTCGATGCAAGTTTTGACACTAATCCGGATGACTCTAAGTCTCAAACCGGAGACGTATTTATTCTTAATGGGGGTGCAGTAAGCTGGTGCAGTTCCAAGCAAAGCGTCGTAGCAGATTCTACATGTGAGGAGGAGTACATGGCTGCCTCAAAGGTAGCTAAGGAGGGTGTCTGGATGAAGCAGTTCATCACGGATCTTGGAGTTGTGCCGAGCGCACTAAATCCAATAACTCTGTTCTGTGACAACACTGGTGCCATTGCTTTAGCAAAGGAACCAAGGTTTCACAAGAAGACCAGACACATCAAACGACGCTTCAACCTCATCCGCGACTACGTCGAAGGAGAGGACGTAATTATTTGCAAAGTGCACACGGATCTGAATGTAGCAGATCCGCTGACTAAACCTCTTCCACGGGCGAAGCATGATCAACACTAGAACTGTATGGGTGTTAGATTCATTCCAATGTAAATTGCATGGCGATGTGAGACTAGATTATTGACTCTAGTGCAAGTGGGAGACTCTTGGAAATATGCCCTAGAGGCAATGATAAAATAGTTATTATTATATTTCCTGTTTCAAGATAATCGTTTATTATCCATGCTATAATTGTATTGAATGAAAGCATAGATACATGTGTGGATATACAGACAAAACAATGTCCCTAGTAAGCCTCTAGTTGACTGGACAGTTGCTTAAGGATGGTTAAGGTTCTCTGACCATATGCAAGTGTTGTCACTTGATAACTAGATCACATCATTAGGAGAATGATGTGATGGACGATACCCAAACTATGAACGTAGCATGTGATCGTGTCATTTTGTTGCTATTGTTTTCTGTGTGTCAAGTATTCATTCCTATGACCATGAGATCATGTAACTCACTGGCACCGGAGGAATACCTTGTGTGTATCAAACATCACAACGTTACTGGGTGACTATAAAGATGCTCTACAGGTATCTCCGAAGGTGTCCGTTGAGTTAGCATGGATCAAGACTGAGATTTGTCACTCCGTGTGACGGAGAGGTATCTCGGGGCCCACTCAGTAATACAACATCACATATAAGCCTTGCAAGCAATGTGACTCAAGTGTTAATCACGGGATCTTGTATTACGGAACGAGTAAAGAGACTTGCCGGTAACGAGATTGAAATAGGTATAGAGATACCGACGATCAAATCTCGGGCAAGTAACATACCGAAGGACAAAGGGAATGATATACGGGATTATATGAATCCTTGGCACAGAGGTTCAACCGATAAGATATTTGTAAAATATGTAGGATCCAATATGGACATCTAGGTCCCGCTATTGGATATTGACCGAGGAGCGTCTCGGGTCATGTCTGCATAGTTCTCGAACCCGCAGGGTCTGCACACTTAAGTTTCAATGATGTTTTAGTATAGTTGAGTTATATGTGTTGGTGACCAAAGGTTGTTCGGAGTCTCGAATAAGATCAGGACGTCACGAGGATTTCCGGAATTGTCCGGAAACTAAGATTGATATATAGAATGGTTTCATTTGGTCACCGAAAAGATTTTGGGCATTACCGGTAGTGTACCGGGAGTGACGAATGGGTTCCGGGTATTCACCGGGAGGGGCCCACCCACCCGGGAGTGAGCCCAATAGCACTAGGGTGGCGCACCAGCCCTTAGTGGGCTGGTGAGGCCAGCCCAAGTGGGCTATGGCGCCACAAGGAGGAAAAACCAAAGGAAATAAAAAAAGGAAAGAGGGGGGTGGGAAGGAAGGAGTGGACTCCTTCCCTCAAACCGAATTGGGGTGGGAGTCCACCTCCTCCTCTCGGTCGGCACCCTTGGGGCTCCCTTGAGCCCCAAAGCTAGCCCCTCCCCTCCTCCTATATATATTGGTGGTTTTAGGGCTTTTGAGAAAAAACTTTGCCACTTGCAACTCAAACTTATACCACGTAGTTCTTCCTCTAGATTAGATTTCTGCGGAGCTCGGGCAGAGCCCTGCAGGAATAGATCATCACCATCATTGGCACGCCGTCACGCTTCCGGAGAACTCATCTACTTCCCCATCTCTCTTGTTGGATCAAGAAGGCGGAGATCGTCATCGAGCTGTACGTGTGCTGAACGCGGAGGTGCCGTCCGTTCGGTGCTAGATCGGGATGGATCGTGGGACGACGGTGATTTGAATCACGAAGCTGTACCACTACATCAACCGCGTTTCTTAACGCTTCCCCCTTAGCGATCTACAAGGGCATGTGGATCCGATCTCCCTCTCGTAAATGAACATCACCATGATAGGTCTCCGTGTGCGTAGGGATTTTTTTTGTTTCCCATGCAACGTTCCCCAACAAACATGACCAGCCTAATCATGCTGAAGGTGATGCTCAAAGTGATCATGATGTTCCCATGCCAGAAGCTACTGAACAAGCTACAATTATAACCACAAGTTATGACCGAGAGCCTGGGAGACCTCTTCAAATCTGGCAACTCCCTCCTGACGAGCATGATGCTGCCACACATTTTTATACATCCAAGGGGGCTTATCAACCAATCTTACAACCACATGAGTATAAATTTAATGGGACAGGGGCTGTCCATCGTCAATTTCAAAGTGATTGGTTCACAAACCATTTCTGGTTGGAATATTCTACTCTAAAAAACTGTGCCTACCGCTTGCCTTGTTTTCTGTTTTTGAAGAAGCCAATTTGGAAAGTGTGGTTCAGACACTTTCATAGTCAAAGGATTTGATAAGTGGAAAAAGGTTAACAATGGAAAATAATGTGCTTTCCTCACACGTATGGGTAGTAATCCCAAGTCAACTCACAATTTTGCAGTTCAGTGTTATGAAAAACTGAAAAATAAAATAAATCATGTTGATGCGGTTATTAGAAAGCAAACTAAGAAGATGGTTCTTAATGCAAGACTAAGGCTAAAGACTTCCATTGATGCCATGAGGTAAGCAAGAATGATTTAATTCGAAACATTTATAATTTTTGAATACTTGGTGTCTAATAATTATTCTATGTTGATTGCATTAGGTGGTTAATGTTCCAAGCATGTCCCTTTAGAGGTTGTAGTTCTTCGATTTGCAAACATAGAAGGGGTGATAAGAGAACATTTTCTTGATCTTATTCATGTTAGAGACACTAGTGCTTTGACTCTCAAGAACACAATTATTGCCATCCTAGTTGATAATGGGTTGGATGTGAAAGATATTAGAGGCCAAGTATACGACGGGGCTAGCAATACGAGGGGAGAGTGGAATGGGCTAAAAACTCTAATTCTCAAAGAGTTCCGATATGCATACTATATTCATTGTCTAGCCCATCAACTCCAATTAGCTCTTGTTGCTTCTTCAAGGGAGGTACATGAGGTCCATTTTTTTAGCATGCCGATTTTATAGTAAATACAGTTAGTGCATCTCCCAAACGCAATGATGAGCTGCTAGAAAACCAGGCAACTGAAATTGCTAGAGAGATTGAATTGGGAGAGCTTGACATAGGAGGAGGGGCCAATGAAATAGGATCTTTGCAAACATAAAGGGTTGTGGATGTCCTATTGCTGCATGAACTGAACCAATGCTGTTTTGCAAGTAATTTCCTTTTTGTGGCATCAACACGAGGATGGGATACATAATTGAGAACATCATGTGTTCATAATATATTTTGTGGTAGCAACTCAACCAAGGATGCTTATGGCAAGTTTAATCGCAATATAAATCATTTGGTTTGGAAACACACCTGTTAAAAAATAGTTTGTTATTTTTTTCTTAAAATCTTCAACCTACTATGTGAAGCAGTTCTCCTTTGTATTATATCTGAGATCCATCTGGTTTATATCTGATTTAGTGATATAGAAATCAAAATTGATTTTTGATTTATTCACTCTTTTGTAAGCATTTATCTTTAGATGACACATTTTATTGTTCTGGTGTTCCGTTTTACTATGGGGTTTGATTTTATCAACCTAATTCAGTCTTTCTTTTGCAAATTATTTACAAAAGAAAATGGTTAGGGATGAAGAGTTGAAGGACTGAAGCCAAATGTTCCTAATCAGGAATATGACCGGCTCAATTCCTTTGAAACAAGGCCAACGCTATGTGCCAATATTAAATATTGCAACCATGTTTACTTGGTCCAATATCGTATAGCAAT
Organism: Hordeum vulgare subsp. vulgare; assembly: GCF_904849725.1. Lineage (NCBI taxonomy): Eukaryota > Viridiplantae > Streptophyta > Magnoliopsida > Poales > Poaceae > Hordeum > Hordeum vulgare. The sequence goes on from NC_058522.1 coordinate 447,178,482, forward strand.
GTATGCTTCATGCATGCACTTTTTATCATTCATTTTTATTATTCAAAATCTCTATATGATCATCATAGATGTTGCTATTACATGGATTTATTAGTATTTTTCATGTGTTGTATGGATGTTATTTAATCTTAATATGAAAACAGAATTTAATACCCACACAAATTTTATAAGATGCTTTGATATATGAAAACAGAATTTAATACCCACACAAATTTTATAAGATGCTTTGATCGGCACGTGCATGGTTACTAGTAAGCCCGCTATAGACGACACGGTCAGCCCGGTGGCATTTTGCAGGCCCGTTATGCGGGGCGGCTTGGATCGCACCCCGCATGCAACCTTAGGTATTATCCAAGTGAACTTGTGCTGGCCGAGAAATACTGACCATTTTTGCGACGTGCTGATCGAACGGCTGGTGCCACTCGAAAAATGTCTCGTGGACCAGTCCCCGAGAGAAACGCCCCCAATCCAGTGCCCGAACCCGTGTACCGGTCAATACACCAAGCCCACCGAGGCACCTCTTCGCCACCTGGCAGACCGGCCTCCTCCCCCGCCGCCCGCTCCCCTCCGATTCTCCGCCGCGCCGCGCCCGAATCAATCCATCGGTGAAGCGTGGAGCGGCTCGAAAAGTCCAACCCCCCGGAGGCCGGAGGAGAGGCGCCTGAGCAACACCGCGACCCCCCGATTCATCTCGCCGTCGCAATCCGTGGCCACAGGTAAGCCGCCGCTCATCTCCAAATCCCCACCCCGCGCGCCTCCACCCGGTGGATCCCCAGCTCCGCTCGTGAGGAGACGATCGCGGCGGTCTCATTTTGCCATCGACGGGGGGCCATTTGGCCCCGCCATCGGCGGCGTGTGCGCTGGATGGCTCGGCCGGCTAGAAATGTTTGGGAAGGCACCGGAGTTTGAAGGGGGAGCTCGGAGTCTCGATTGGAAGGCCGTTTTGGTTTGGCCATCGGGAATCTATCCGATTTGATTCGTGCTTCGCTGTTTCCGAGCGCGTAATGCGCGCAGAGCGGGTGTGATATCTTAGGATGCTGTCTCATTTGTGGTGTTCAAACTGTTCATAGGTGTTTTGAACTTTTGATGGTGTTCGGCGGTACCGTAGAATCTGACTCAATGTACCTTCGTCGCATGTGTGGGTTGTGAGCTGCAAAGGCACGTGCGTAGTTGGTTGGAAATTTGCGTGTTGATGTCCGTGTAAATTAATTTGTTGTGGGGGAGGGCATCGTGAGAAATGCTTACCTTCTTGCTGCTGCCTGGTTCGGTTTTAATGCGCCGTGCTTGACTGCCTGTATTGTTGGAGTAGATGATCATGAGCAGGCGGCTTTTATGATGTGCTTTGTAGGTTTTTCTGGTTCAGTCTCTGTGAGCTGGTTGACTAGAGTTTGCTGCTTCCTAGAGTTGGAACTTGGAACTGGCCCTGTAATGTTGAATTCACTTTTAAATGATTTTATGGATCTGTGATTATTTTTCTATGGAATTGTCTCAATATTTCGATTCCACTTCATTCTTCAGGTTATTTTTAGCTCTCCTTTTTTTTTACTTTTGCTTCATGAGGGATGAATTATTCAGCATACATAAATTTCTACTGCAGATTAGGGGTCCACTGTTATTTTCATGCCCTTATCTGGGATGGCCGTTGCTTTCAAAGCAAGCACGAGTGCTTGTACTGCACAACAACTGTGGGGGCATCCAACCAGGGATCAGTGTCAGTATGGTTTCACTCACTTAAATGAGAGGAAGAGCAGAAAGGGCTCTGCTGCACTGCATGCCAGAGCTATTTCCGGGAAGTTAGACTTGGATTTCGGTGATCCTTCTTGGAAGCAAAAGTATCAGGAAGACTGGGATAGGCGTTTTAGTTTGCCACATATTACAGATATATTTGATTTAGAGCCAAGGCTCACAACATTTTCTCTGAAGAAAAACAGGTTCCTTCCTCATCCGCTTCATCTATAACTGGTTTGTTATGTATTCTGAAAACATAAAGCTGTATCTATCTCTCTTATTGTACAAAGAACATGTGTTACTGACAGAGCTCCCCTGGGCGCTAGCGATGTTTCATCACCTGACAAGTGGAATGGCTACGTAAATAAGGATGATCGAGCACTTCTGAAGGTCAGTAATGAGAACATATGATGACTAATTGTTTTCAGTAGCATTTGTAAAATAACACATCAAGCAAGCCTAGTTTGAGATGTACCTTAGGGAAACAAAGGAAAAATTAATTATGTAACGAGGCAGTTAGTGGTACCATGTACCATTTGCTTATTCATGAATCATTATATTGCCACCTAACCGTACTTCTCCGTCAATGTATTTTATAAGTTTGGATGCGCCGACTTTGTGCAAACTATTTCTTCTCTTTGTAACTGCCGAACAATACTTTAGATAACACCAATGGTGTGCTTCAGATGTAATGTGAACCTTCGACCAAAGAAGCCTTATTTTTCCCTTACTGTTTGTATTTATAATTACACAGTATGTTTCTCCAGGTGATCAAGTATGCCTCTAATACTTCTGCTGGAGCTGAGTGCATTGATCCTGATTGTAGCTGGGTAGAACATTGGTAAGCTCTTATGTAGTTAGTTTGGCTTTTCTGTGACATATGTTACCTCTTCTCATCAAATTGTATGAAAATATGTTAGCTTATGTCAGTTTTTGCATTTATCATTTGATTAATATGCCTTTTAAGGAACGATTGGTATTAGAATGTCTTCAATTGCTATATCCTCATAATTTTATCTTTCAAGAATGGGAAATTGACGAGCCAGTGGTATGTGCTTTTTAAGGGTGCATCGTGCAGGGCCTCGTAAGGAAATATACTATGAACCAGAGGAAGTAAAAGCGGCCATTGTTACCTGTGGAGGGCTCTGCCCCGGTTTAAATGATGTTATTAGACAGGTATTGTCCTATTCAATATCGTTCAAGTAAAATGGCTTCTTCTTTACACACCTGAAGTTTAAATAAGTTTCAATATCCTATTAGAATGGCCTTATTACAAAGATATTTTTTTGTGTCTAAATCTTGCTTCCACCACCTCCTGAGAATATTGACCAAATGTAAATTGTACTTCCAGATAGTATTTACCCTGGAGATCTATGGGGTGAAGAATATTGTTGGAATTCAGTTTGGTTATCGTGGATTTTTCGAAAAAGGCTTAAAAGAAATGCCAGTAAGGATGCGTCCCCCAGTCGCCTGACGTTGTTAAGTTCATTATGTTGTGGAATTACATTTTGGTTTCAACCTTCAGCTTTCACGTGATGTGGTGGAAAACATAAATCTTGCCGGTGGAAGCTTCCTAGGTGTCTCACGTGGAGGAGCTAAAACTAGTGAAATTGTAGATAGCATACAGGTAAGCGGTGTGAATAAAAGATTGTGGTGTTCACTATTGATGCTTCATTATTATTTTACATGATCATCCTGTGTTGTAGGCCAGAAGAATCGATATGCTATTTGTAATCGGAGGAAATGGTAGCCATGCTGGGGCTAATGCTATCCACGAGGAGGTTATTACGTCTATATTGGATTTCCTTTCTTTTATTTTTATCATAGGTGTTATTGATGTACTTTTGGACATGGTTGGATAAGGAGCATTTAGTTCTATCACCATGCAAAGTATAGCACAGCAATCTGACTCTTATACAACCTAATGATAGAGGTTATATCAGTTACCTGAGTATACAAAGCCCTTGGAGCAAAAACGAAAAAGTATTGAGAAAACAGGAATGCTTTTTCTCTAATCAGCACATATTACGTGCGTGGTTGTGCCCAAAGTACACCCAATACTGTATTCCTAATGATTAACTTTTGATAGAACTACGTACTTATACAGTGTTGTGCATTATATTTGGTATGTTAAATCTTGCTTGTCCGACAGATTTTCTACTGAGAAAAACACGCGTATGTTTTTCATGGGATGTGATTGTTCATGCTTAGTTGAATTCTTTGTTCTGGTTTGCAGTGCCGTAAGAGAAAACTGAAAGTTTCAGTTGTAGCTGTTCCAAAGACAATTGATAATGATATACTTTTCATGGATAAGACTTTTGGGTTTGATACAGCTGTGGAAGAAGCTCAACGTGCAATCAATTCTGCCTATATAGAGGTTGGTTGATGTTGCTGATGTTCGTGTTCTTTTCTATGGGAAGTCCAAGTGGAGTGAATTTGGTATATGGTTATTCTTGCTTTAGATAATTCTTTTTTCTATCTTCAGGCACGTAGTGCATATCATGGAGTTGGGTTGGTAAAATTAATGGGAAGAAGCACTGGGTTCATAGCCATGCATGCTTCTCTTTCTAGCGGACAGATTGATGTCTGCCTAATACCTGAGGTATGTAACTGAAAACACTGCTGATGGAACTTCAAATCTGTATTTGCTTCACATTTACTGACACGAGCGTACAATCTGAGCGAAGGTATCTTTTACACTTGATGGGGAACATGGTGTCTTGGCACATCTTGAGCATTTACTAGAAACCAAGGGATTTTGTGTGGTTTGTGTGGCTGAAGGTGCAGGACAGGTATGATGTAGTGCTTGGTGTTTTGACTCGTCCAAAAGCTATTGTAACCTCAGTTAAATAGATGAAATTTAGGTTGTGATTCTTGGATTTGTTGTTGCAGGATTTACTGCAAAAATCAAATGCAACAGATGCATCAGGAAATGTGGTACTCAGTGATTTTGGTGTCCACATGCAACAAAAGGTATATATGCTCATTTTAAACCCCGTACAAATGGATTTTTTATTTAGTATCTTAGATGATGATTAGTGCTGAAATAATCTGGTAACCAGTCATCCCTGCTGAAGCTAGTACCTGATTTACTTTTGCTTTTGCAAGGGATGGTACCAGCTATACTTGCTAAAAAAATAGGGTCTTTTTTTTGTGTGTGTGTGTCTGCCTGATTTATGCTGGTCACCACCAGTTTCGTAGTAGGGCAAAACGTAGAATGTTGTCAAGTCCAATTGTGTTTTGCTCGAAAGCAACAAGTAGGACTTTCGGTCAGTTCTTTGCTGAGCTACTTGCCTGAGCTTCGTTGCAGTAGTACTCTGGCACAAATGGAACTAGTTAACATCATTCATCCTAGTCAGGATTGTTTCTGACATGGTTTTGCAAACCGTAGTTAGGAACCTCAGGGTTGCACAAGTTATTTTTAGCTACCAGTGTATATGATATGAGACCATATACTGTTAAATTTAAAGCTTACTCCCTCCGTCCCATAATATAAGAGCGTTTTTGACATTTTCGCTAGTGTAAAAAATGCTCCTATATTATGGGATGGAGGGAGTACTAATTAGATACTGTCTCCTTATTGAAATGTTCTGTCTGTTATAACCTCCGTGGGCCTCAGTCCTTTTGATATTTTGGCAAGTTAAACATAGCAACTAAATAATTTTGATGGCATCACGCTCCCCAGATCAAGAAACATTTCAAGGACATTGGTGTTCTAGCTGATGTCAAGTACATCGACCCAACATATATGGTCCGGGCCTGTCGTGCAAATGCATCTGATGCTATCTTGTGCACTGTGCTTGGACAAAATGCTGTAAGTTTATGTCCCTGTATTTCTCATATGTGTTAGCAGCATGTATCCATAATATCTAGTTTGTATTTGACAAATATAAACTCCCCTAGGTTCATGGAGCATTTGCCGGGTTCAGCGGCATCACATCAGGTATTTGTAACACACATTATGCCTTCCTCCCGATCACAGAAGTCATCACAACACCGAAGCATGTGAACCCAAATAGCAGGATGTGGCACCGATGTCTCACGTCCACTGGCCAACCGGACTTCCACTGACTCGCGTTTAGCATTTACTTTGCACAGGCTAAACTCGTTGAATTAACATATTTTTGCTTACCCACAGACTAGTCAGAGCTCAAAGATTAGTCACGGTGCAAGCTACCAACAAGTTAACAATAATGTAATACTGAGAATGAACTCGATCAGATTGTTTCAGCCCCGTTTTTTTGTCCATGAACAATTGAGCTGTACAAAGCTCAAGTTGTTCGGAATAATTTGTAATACACTGTCCAACCATTCACCATCAGTCGTGCTAAAACAAAGCTCTTCGATTCAGAAATGGTGTGGAGTGAAATGCCTTCTGAGTTCCGCGGTCGAGTTTATGGATGATGCTCTATTTTGTCCTGATTCCTGAAACTAAACATTTCACTCTGTTCTTTAGTTCACTGATGATCAAATTGACTTTCAGAAGTGGCGACAATGTATGCTTAACGTCATTTGTGTTGGTTTGCTCGGCTTAGGTTCTATAGCAGGGTATTCAGGTATAAGTATCTAAACAATTGCTTGCATGGTTAAACAAAGTGAGAACAGACCAGTCTTCTACCCAGACTCGAGTTTGGCAACAATACTGGCGCACCGCATCGGTGTCTGGAGAGGGGTCGAAGAAGTATATATGCCGCGTTGCAAAAGACGGCGACCTAGGTGCCTAGTTGAGTTTTTCGCGTAGGGTTGAACAATCGCGCACCACCTGAAGCAGGAAGCTCCAGGGAACGAACCCGGGCATAGGGTTGAACGATCGTGCACAGGAAACCCCAGAAAAAACGAACCCGGACAGTCTTGAGCTGTTCTCCGTGCTGGTGCACCACGGTGACGACGATACTGAAAGGATATGGATGTCGCCTAAAGGGATTGAAGGAGGGGGTTGAATAGACACTTTAAAATAATTACGGTCTAGGTTTGAATAAACACGGAATAAAACTAATAAAACTAACATTTAATTTATCAAAGACAAAACCTAAAACAGTTAGGCTCACCTATGTGCATCAACAACTTACGCTAAGTAAGAGAAACAACTAAGTGATGACAAGATATATAACAGGAAACAATATGGCTATCACAAAGTAAAGTGCATAAGTAAAAGGATCGGGTAAGAAACAACCGAGGCAACGGAGACGACGATGTATCTCGAAGTTCACACCTTTGCGGATACTAATATTTGTTTGAAGCGGTGTGGAGACAGAATGCTCCCTAAAAAGCCGCTAGGGCCACTGTAATCTCTTCACGCCCTTGTTTAATGCAAGATGTCGTGATTTCACTAAGAGGCCCTTGAGGACGGTCATTGAACCCGTACAAATGATAATCTTTGGGGGCGGTCATCGAACCCGTACACTTTGGTAACCCTTGGGGACGATCATCGAAAACCGTACAAATTGCTCGGGGCAATCTCTACAATCTAATTGGAGACTCCGACGCTTGCGTGAGCTTTACACCATAATGATTGAGCTTCGAGACACTATCAAGTGTCTAGGCGCCAAAGCACCGAGAAACAAGCTCTAGGTTGCCCAAACAACCAAGAGTAATAAGCTTCTCAAACTTCACTTCCACGTTTCACCGTAAAGAACTCAAACGGATGCAACTAATGTAATGGCAGAACACACGAAGTGGTCAAGTCCCTCACTCCCAAACCCCGCCACCACAACAAAAACCTATGGGGGAATATGAGAGGAAGAACAAGGAGCTCACAAAGAATTTCAAGATCTAGATCCAAGGGGTTCCCTTTACATAGAGGAGAAAGTGATTGATGAAAACGTAGATCTAGATCTCCTCTTTCTATTCCCTCAAGAACTAGTAAGAATCATTGGAGGGATGGAGAGGTAGCAAGCTCAAAGAAAGTCAACAATGAGGAAAAACACGATCTTAAAGAATAAGGTTCATTGGGGGGAAGAATACCCCTTTTATAGGCCTTCCCAAATCCAACCGTCATGTGCATTGGATGCGCACAAGCGGTACTAGCGCTCATCCCAAAGTAAGTGCAATGAAGAAGCACCCCGAGGTGGTAGTGTTGCGAGAGCGGTACTACCACTTGACCCAACGGTATTAACACTGAGATTGCATTTCACTAGGTAGAAGCGGATGTAGAGCAGAGTACGGCGGCAATATCGCTTACAAGCGGTACTACCGCTCCCTTACTGCTGCCCTACAACCGTGAAGATGCAAATAAGTCAAGAGGTGATAAAATAAGCGGAAGTGGAGCGGTAGTGGGTGGGCGATACTAATTCTTGTAAGCGGTACTATCGCTCGTACTACTCGTCCACTGCCGTGCAAATCCGACATGGAAAGTTGAGACCCCAGAAGCAGCGTAGTACACGCGGTACTGGACAACAGAAATACCACTTCCTAGAATGGTACTACCGCGGGAGTGCAGCAAAGAAGCCCAAGCAAACAGATGGATACAATAAAACCTGAACTGCCATAACTTTCGGTCTTTCGGATACGAGCTCCGAATTGAGTAAACTCAAGCTTGTTGGATAGAGAAAGACAAGAGCTATCCAACAATGATGTGAAACCTCTATGAATGAAGAACCGGTAATGGAGAATAAATGCCACTAGGATAAGTAAGATGACCTTCCCAAATATGATACGACAAAATCTCCAACACCGAAAACACAAAGATGATGCATACAAATTCCGTTTTCGATGAACTTGAGCTTATCACGATGAAGACCATAAGCTCAAAAAATCACATAGCGAAAAGCCAAACAAGAACCAAGAAAAATGATGATGCCATGAATGCAATGGTTTGAGCTCTTTACGAATGACACGATCAAGCTACTCACTCGAGAGCCCCCCTTGATAGTACAACAATCGATCCTATAACTCGGTCTCCCAACAACCACCATGAGACCGACAAAATAGAAAACCTATCAAGGGAAAACCTTTGCCTCACGCATAATCCACTTGAGCTAGATGATGGCGATCTTGACCTCCTCAAGTTGGACCACCTTTTTTGATTGCGTCGGATCGATGAAGACTATTAAATTGCTCTCCCATACTCCACAATGGGCGAGCCTTTTTTCGACACATATACACATGTCCATTATCATGATAATGGATGGCAAGCTTCAAGCATGTGATCTCTTCGCGATGCTTCACCTGTACTTGCACACCGCAACCTTGATGACAATCACCACTTGATGTCATCCTTCATGGAATGTATGAGATGTTACTTTTGATGCATGCCTATGGAAACATACCTAACCCCACAAAGAACTACCATAAAAATAGATTACGGGTTAGTACACAAAGCGCAATGGACAATGCTTACCATACTGTGAGATCACTCAATCCCGCACGATACACCTTCTATGCTTTGTGCCTTGATCAACTTGAATCAACTCATTGTACTTATTTCTCGACCAACCTTGTCTCTTACATTCTCTTCATAAAGATAATGTCTTGAAGGTAAACATGAATGTTCACAAAATATTTTTCTTCAAGACATGCTTGCAATAAGCTGAACTCTCACATGACCAATCTTTGGATAAATCCTTGAATACCACATTGGTCACCATATAAACTCCTTGAAAACCAACAAATGGACTTCAAGAAGTTCCCATCGACAAATCCTTCAAATATAACTCAAGGCGACCATTAGTCCATAGGGATTGTCATCAATTACCAAAACCAAACATGGGGCCGCAATGTTCTAATAGATACCCAGACGCTTTTCAACATATCTGGCAACACGTCACGCACGCGCGAGACATGGCCAAATCGAACAGAAAGAGCCCTCTTACTAGCCGCGCCATGAACCACTCCTGCCCAGGCATCCACCCTTACCATTGATTCTAATCACGGTTTACACTAGCCCTAAGCTGATCACCGCTCTGGTCCCAGGTTCCATCATAATGTCACGAGCGGATTTGAGGTTTGATCGTGGGCATGCTTTTGAAGATCGCAATCGGAACAAGCTCAACCTCCCGATCAACTATTCTGAAGCCAGTGACATGAGAGAATTCTTCCTCGTAGCTAAATTCACTAGATCCAAGATCAGGTTCACAGAGGAGTCAGTGGGAACAATTCTTCTGTCACGCTTTAGAGGTTGAGCATCTCTTTTCAAGGTTTGTAAAGTTCAGAAGAGATTGCTTAAATTATCGGTTTCCTTCTCTGCATGAATTCAACCTATGCTTTCTCCTTTGGTGCCCCACTGGAGCCAAACGTTGTGCTCTACATGATCCTGAGCTGGAACAAGGATAGACTTTGATCTCTTGCGAGAAATTCTAATTCTTATTCGGATGTTGTTCGTACCCCAAGATTGTTCAATCAACCTAGATCAAATCCTGCTGGTTCTAAAGGAAATCCTGGTGGAAATCACACTACATCTTTCATGACAGTTTCCACTGTGTTTAGCATACTTCAATTCTCTTTTGATCCTGGCAATAATGATGCGGGAATTTTGCCTATTCATAATGGTGGTAATAGGGCCAACTCTAATCTGATTCTGAGCCGGGAGACAGGGTCATGACAGACCGGGGTTTCCAGGCTTTTCTGTGTTTGATGCCTCCTTGTGGGGCATGATAGACCGACCTGCTAAAAAAATCCATTCCCGCAAATGCAAGGGGTAGGGTCATGTGGCAAGTGGTTGTCTCTCCACATTCCAACCTCTGTCAGCGTCTAATCAACCGATGACCCCTAGTTTTGTTCCCCATTGCAGCTGCGAGGGTCAATGGCGAGATTATCGCTCCTTCCCAGTAAGTAATTCTGATTCTGAGAAACAGGGCAATGCTATTAGTGCCTTACCTAACATCATAGAATACAGTTCTCCACAACTAGCTAGTTCTTCGCTCTTCCTTCTTCGCCTCCTCAATTGCCCAACCTCTCGCCTTTAGCACTTGCAGCGCAAGGAGCGCTTGCTCAAGAGATGGAGAACTCCCCTTTGATCCGACTCCTTTCCTTCCTCCTCACCATCAAGCGATCTAGGTGGAGGGAAGACAAGCAAGAGTGCGAGTCATCTCCTCTGCCTCGACACCACGACATGAAGAACGAGCTATTGCTACAGTAATCCCTATGCCAAATGTACATGTGCATTTTCCCACTGTCAGTGACAAATCATACGGGAGTTCATCACATAGGTCAAACACTTCGGGTTTTCTAAAATTTGTCGGTGCCCTTTTGCACAAGCGTATGTCAAGTTGCACCGATCCTTGAGGTGAGAATGGGCAATGCACGGTACCAAATAGGCTAGCAAATATGAGGAGGTGAGATTGTGTATGCCTATGGTGTCACATTAGTCATAAAGAACTCATGTACTTGTTGCAAAGTTTTATTAGTTTTATCACAAATCAAAGTACTACTCGCATGTTGTGAGGGAGAGGGTTGGGAGGAATTAACCATTGCGCGACTACGACTCAAAACAACACTAGGATTTCAACGAGGAATAGAAATGCTCACACATCATCACCATGCCCTTTTAATTTCTAAATGAACAAGAAGTTAACATCTCTTAATATCGACTCCTCTCTAAATTAATAATAATGCACTCACGCCTTTTTCATATCACCACATCAATATCATTAACCCATAATTTCTCTATATGTGCTACATGATGGTTTTAATTATCATTCATTGAACACCTATTATTTTGGGTCTAGTCTTATGACCCATGAAAATTACCATCACTATTTATTTAACTCTTAAACAAATATAAGTGAAGAACAAGAGCATAACATTTCTATAAAATCTACACGCCACTGTGCTCAAAAACATATAAGTGAATTACTAAAGCAACTGCTAAGCTCAAAAGGTATAAGTGAAGCACATAGAGTATTCTAACAAATTATGATGATGGTGTATCTCTCTCAAATAGGTGTGACACTAAATAATGATCATGGTAAACTGAAAGTAAAAGTAAACAAAAGCAAACGATGCTCTAAGCAAAACTCATATCATGTGATGAATAAAAATGTAGCTCCAAGTGACATACCGATGGATTGAGACGAAAGAGGGGATGCCTTCTGGGCATCCCCAAGCTTAGACGCTTGTGTCTTCCTAGAATATTACCTTGGGTTGCCTTGGGCATCCCCAATCTTAGGCTTTTTCTGCTCCTCATTCCTTTTTTCCATCGGCATAATACCCAAAACTTGAAAACTTCAATCACATAAAACTCAACAAAACTTTGTGAGATCCGTTAGTATAAGCAACATATCAAATACTTCAGGTATTGTTGTAAGTTGATTCTTATTCTATTTTAGCATAAGGTATTGTATTCTAACTTTTTCATGGTTTATACCCCTGATATAATCCATAGCATCATCAAAACAAGCAAACTATGCAAGCAAAAATAGAATCCGACTAAAACATAACAGTCTATAGTAATCTGTAATGAACCTATACTTCTGTAAATCCAAAAATTCTGAAAAATTAGTACGACCTCAGGAATTTATATATATATGCTGTGTAAAAAATTCAGCTTAAAATACGTTATAGTAAAGTTATAGAAATTATGCATTGGATGTCAAAGTTTCTGTTTTTGCACCGTTCAATTCTACTCATCATACAAATCATTCCAAAGGATTTACTTGGCACAAACACTAATTAAAACATAAAGCACAATCATTACAGATGTAATAGTATTTTTATCACAAAAAAAAACAGAAATGAAAAGCAAAAATAAAGATACTATTGGGTTGCCTCCCAACAAGCGTTATTGTTTTACGCCCCTAGCTAGGCATATTACATAGTTTCAAGTGTTGCCATTCTTGCGAGAATGACCCATCATGCTATTATCATATTCCTTCCTTTCAACGGCAAGTTTTCTGATAGGTAAGCAAAAATAATTGAAGGGACTAAATAGCACAACACTAGGATCCGAAAGGTCTAGCTCGGGAGGAACATGAGGCTCTTCCTTAGGTTTTTCATAAGTGATAGTTAGTTCCTCATTGTATATGTTCCGATAGAGGTATTTCCTTAATTTTGTTCCAAGATCATAATATAATACAAGTTTTTGTATAGAAAATTGATCATTTTGTTCAAAAATCTTACCAACTAATACATTAAACGGAACCTTGTTTCTAAGATTCTCATCATAGGTAACATGGTCCATGGATCATAGTTTTCTTATTTATTCTATCTCATAAAGAATCCCCTCTATGGGTGGGCACTCACCGTTAACCCTATAATGAAAAAATATATCCCTAGCTTCTTGTATGATATTACTAAATTCTTGACAAAGAAATATAGTAGCTAGACGTTTGGTGGAGGCTTCATGGATATTAGAGAATTCTAGAAACAACCATAATATGAAAGGATGCATGTGCACAAATTGTCTTTCCAATTGTACTGTAAGCAAAGATATAGCATCCCCATAACTTGTAGTTCTAGCAATAATAGAGCTTCCTATCAATTGTAATGATCCCACACAAGTGGAAAAAATCTTGAATCAGACCCTTTCCAATAATATTACCACTACCTATGCGTAGTTTCCTAGTTTGCATAATAGGTTCTACATTAGAAGGATCATCATCCGCAAGATTATCAAGATTTTCATTAGCAACTTCATAAAAAAATATTTTAGAATTATCATCGCAAGGTGAAGTTGGAAAATCAAGGGCTTTCGTACTAGAGGCGGAGGCATCACTAATTTCAAACTCAGACATGATAGCAACTTTCAAGCAAACTAGAGAGTGAAGATGCAAACTAGTGAAAAGATAAGATAAATAGTTTTCTTTTTTATGAGACAAAATAAATATTCCATCAAATAAAAAGGAGAACAAGTGAATGAAAATTTGTGTGAAGTTCCTTGGTAGTTGATGATGATACTCCCCGGTAACGGCGCCAAAAATCCTTCCTGATACTTGTGATCTGCATTGGGTTTTCCGTGAAGAGGAGCGGGTTATCGCAGCACAATGTGGGTAAGTATTTCCCTCAGTTATGAAAACAAGGTTTATCGAACCAATAGGAATATCAACCACAACCGTCTTCATCAGCTGCACACAAAAGAACAAACAACTTGCACCCAACGCGGGCAAGAGCGTTGTCAATTCCCTTGATCTTGTTATTTTCACGCAAGTGAGGTGTGTATATAATTGTAAATTGCAAAATAAAACAAAAACAAGTAAATGTCAGCAAGGTATCAAAGGTTTTGTAAATATATGGTGAATATACCCCGGGGCCATAGTTTTCCCTAATGGCATCTCTCATGAAAAAGAACATGCGATGGGTAAACAAATTACTGTTGGGCAGTTGATAGAAAAGGAGATAGTTATGCAATATGCACTAAAATGATCATGTGTATATAGGCGTCACGTCCATAAAAAATGGGCCGACTCCTGCCTACACCTATTACTATTACTTCACTCATCGACCACTATCCAGCATGCATCTAGAGTATTAAGTAAAATAGAGTAATGCATGGAGAACGATGGCATGATGTAGACAAAGTAAACTCCAGCAATATGAATAAAACCCATCGTGTTATCCTTAGTAGCAGCAACACAAATACAGATCTTATCCCCTTATGTCACTGGGATATATAAATTCACCAGGTTGAACCTACTACAACGCACCTCTCTCAACAAAGAAATATCAATCTAGTTGGCCAAACTATTTCAATAGATCGGAGAGAATTACGAAGCTATCATAATCATGCACAGAAGAATCATATTAGTATTTATGTAAGACTCAAATATTTGTCATGAATAATCTAAACATAAACCCGAATTCATAGGATCCCAACAAACGCACATCACAAAAGGGTTACGTCATATGGATCAAAGCGAAGATGCGATGATCATTGTACTGAAGATCGAGCGAGAGAGAGAGATCGAGATCGAGAGAGAGAGATCGAGATCGAGAGAGAGATAGATAGATAGATAGAGAGAGAGAGAGGGAGGGATGGATGGATGGATGGATGGAGGGAGGGAGGGAGGGAGGGATGGAGGGAGGGAGAGAGAGAGAGAGCGAGGGAGGGATGGAGGGAGAGAGAGAGAAAGATTGTCATCTAGGTACTAGCTATAGACCTGTAGGTCTGTGGTGAACTACTTACACATCATCATTTGGGCAGCAGGATTGATGAAGAGGCCCTTCGTGATCGATCCTCCCTGTGGCAGGGTGCCGGAACGGAGCTCCAGATGGCCTCCCATCGGAACAGAGACTTGCGCGGGTGTAAAAACTGTTTTGGGACTGCCTCTAGGTTTTTATGATATATAAGAATTTATAAGTCATAGAATGGAGTCAAGAGGGTCTTGGGGGGCCCACAAGCCATCACGGCATGCCCCCCATGCCTCGTTGGGTTGGCTTGTGAGGCCCTCGGGTGGACTCCAGCCTTGTTCCGATGCTCGTTGTTCTTCTTTTGGTCCAAAAAAATGTCCAGATAGTTTCAGGTCAATTGGACTTGGTTTGGTATGGAAAACCTCATAAGTGAAAAACATGCAGAAAACAACAACTGACACTAGGCACTGGGTCAATAGGTTAATTCTCAAAAACAATATAACTTGGTAAATAAATACCCAAAAGTTATCCTAGAATGATAATATATCAGCATGGAACAATAAAAAATTATAGATATGTTGGAGACGTATCAGTCTCCCCAACGAACTAGATCTTTAGCCTATGCCTGCCATACTGTTGATCTTAGATTTGATCCTCCCATCCATTGTTCTTCAGGTACTAATGTTGAGTCTCACAATTTATTTGTTGTCAATCTAGCAACGGGATTGGACCATGTTATTTAGTTGGTTGATCCTTCTGATAAGATTAATTCTCCAAATAGAGGCTCTAACTTAGTATCCTGAGTTGATGAAGAGATTTACTTATTGAACTTGCTGCTAATTTCACCTCTGCTCCTTCTGATATTGACACAGGTAAACTTTCTCTCACACTGTCTAAATCTTCACCAAGTTCTGCTCTCCTAGGATTTACCGTTAAAGGAAAATATCGGACTGAATCTGCTGATGGCAACTCTTCTCAACTCAAGCATTCCATGGCAATCATTGGAGAGGGAAGTTTGGTTGCATGGAAGCAACACTTTGCAAGTGGTCCAGATTCAGCTATTGCCACTCAGGTGCCTTCAAATGTGACTAGGCAAAATTATTCCTCAAATCTCCAATGTGGAAAATAATTAGAGATGGATATAATTGTGAGGAATATCTGAATTTCTTTCTTCTTGAGATTTTCCCTCTTTTTGTAGCTCCTTTGTGTATTTAGGCCTCATCCCCAAAGGCTAACTTCCCCACTCCACAAAACTGCAGCTCTGTTCGGGAATTTGCCCCTATCCTTGGGTCCTCTTGTACCAGTGTCGTGCATCTCAAGGTAAAAATGAAAGATAGGGCTCCTTTCATGGAGATAGAGGTAAAGAGAAGTTCAAGGATTACAACAACTTACTAAAGGCTTTCGAAAAAAACTTGCCAGGATATAAATTGTATGGTCTGCTTGGGTAAGCCCCCTCTCTATCACAATAAAGTGGTTAAAAATTTGAATTCCTCTTATTGCAAGGTTGATGCTAAGGACAACACTGAGGAAGCACTTCCCAAGAAGAGAGCTAAGAAGGGGCGGGGGTGAAACAACCCGCGTGGAAGGACTAGAAGAGAAGATTGCCTAGGATGACCTTTATGCTATCAATGACCAATAGTTGGGTCCAAGAAATGCAATCCTTTCGTAATAGTGTCACTGAAAAGTTGTTGCATGTATTTTTCCTGTTGTCACCACTGGCTATTGTGGGTATGTTAGACTTCCCATTGCTATATTATGTCTAACAAGTTGGTTGCTTTTAGTGTCCCGTGTTTTCAAATATTTTATAAATCCTCCATGCATAGATCCTAGAATATTCTTAACTATAATATAACAAGAATGAACTCAACAACAAGTGGCTAACCGTTTCTAATAAAATTAAAGAGTTAGTTTGTTCTATGCTTTGTTTCCAAGAAACTAAGAGATACTATTTTCATAGCACTTACTCCCTTCGTCCCGGTTTATTAGGCCTCACAACATCACAAGCATGTCCCCTTTCATTAGGCCTTGCTTTGGAAAGGTGCATGCATGCAACTACTTTATTAGTTGCATTGAGAGCCATTATTGTTGGTGCCATGGGTGAGGAATTAATATGATGCATGCATGTTTTTTCATTGGGCACATGCGTGAGATAGCGTGTGAGAGAGTGCATTGGAAGTGGAATGTAATAATTAATTTGAGCAAATTACTATGTTCCTTGGTCTACAAGAAATGGTATTTAGGCCTAATAAACTTGGTCGGAGGGAGTACATAAAAAAAATTCTGTCCTAGAAGGTTTAATAAGTTTGAATACACTCCTTCTGCGAGAGCTTCTCGAGGTGTGTTTACTGCTTGGAATGACAATATATTCCATGGGGAATGTCCTTCAAGCAATGACTTCTCTCTGCCAGTTAGGTTCACCTTTGTTCGTACTCACAATTCTTGGATTTTAAGAAATATTTATGTCCCATGTGACAGTGTTGGCAGACCTAATCTTTTTGATTGGCGTAAAAACATTGAAATGCCAGATGACACGGATTGGATCATTTCTGATGATTGCAATTATAGCAGGTATCCTTATAATAGAAACCATGGAACACGAGACATAAACCAGATGATGCAATTCAATGATTTAATAAGTTTCTTAGTTTTAGTGGAAGTTCCTGCTAAAGGCAAGAATTTCACGGGAGTAATATGCAACAAGCCCCTTTCCTGCAATTTCTTTGAATGGGGTTTTACTTCTGAATGTTGGTATCCCCATGGTCCTTCCACTCTCTATGCCAGTTTATGATCATATTCCTTGTGTTATAACTATTAATTGGTACCAACATGACCAAAACCCAAATTATAAGGTTTGAGAACTTCTGGCTAGAACACCAAGATTTCAAAGAATTTGTGAGAGCATTTGGACTCAACATCTTCAAGAGACCGATAGGGATAAACCTATCTCTGCAATTTAGGAGGCTCGGGAAAGGTTTACAACTTTGGAGTAGTAATTTATCCAATATGGTTAGGACTATTAGAGCCACCAATGATGTTATCATGATGTGGGATATTTTTTAAGAATACAAAGAGCTTACCATCATTGAAATAATGGAATAAACATTCTCAAAGAACATTTTCTCAAGATACTCTCATTCCAAAGGATCTATTGGAGATAAAGAGATGGGTTAAGTTTGGATATGAAAAATAAAAAATCAAGCAAAAGCCACTATTAAATAATATCATACTTTCATATAAATGCTTCACGATGACCTTGGTAATGAGCACACTGAAAACTTCATTAAGGTTGCTTTGCTTTGGAATTCATTCAAATGTAGGCTTGTGAAGTTACAAAGACATGCAATGTGATGCATTTGACCTCACTCATTCAAAGGCTAGATGTGATGGAGGAACTTGAAGCTCCTTTCTCAAAGCAGGAAATTGATGATGTAGTGAAGCTGCTACCCACTGAGAATTTGATGTGTTTTATTGTGACTTTATATAGCTTGTTGGGATATCATTGCTCCTGACTTTTACAAATTGATTGAAGATTTTCACGAGGGGCTAATCCCATACAAATCATCAACACTTCTTTTATCACTCTTATCCCAAGAAAGACAATACACAAACTACTATGACTTCATGCCCATCTCATTACTGAATTGCCATGTAATGATCATCACCAAGTTGCTTGGTAACATACTCTAAAAGGTGATTTTAAAGTTTGTTTATTAGAATCAGTATGGATTTCTCACACAAAGGACCATTTAGGACTGTTTTTCTTGGGCATTGAGTATTTTCATCAAGGCCATCAAACTAAAAACCCATTATTGTAAAATCTTTACTTTGAGAGTTATTTTAATCTCATTAAGCGTAAGGCTATCGCATGAATTCTTAAAAGTCAGGGGTCTTGGGGAAAAGTGGATTAATTGGATGAACATGATTCTTCCTCAGGCGATTCATATCTCCTCCTTAATGGTGTCCCATACAAGAATTTTCATTTCAAAAGAGGAGTTAGACAGAGGACCTTGTATCCTCTCAGCCCTTTGTTCTTGCTGCAGATCTACTTTAGTCCATTCTTAATGAAGCAATGCAACACAAGCTAATTCTACCTCCACTTACCAACAATGATTTCCCTAAATTTCCGTAGATCCAGTATGTTGATGCAACTATTATGGTTCTCCCTACAATCCCTTCTCGGTTCATGCAAGTTAAGAACCCTATCATTCATTATATTGACTTCACCTGTCTGAAAGTTAACTATGATAAATCTATCCTACTGCCAATCAATGTGGTTGAAGGTCAATTGCCTATTCTGCTATCTATTCTGGGATGTAAAAAAAAGGAAATTTACACCATTCACTTAGGGCCTTCCCATGTGTACCACCAAGCCAAAAACTAAGGACTTCAACCCCACGGGGCAAACAATTGAAAGGATACTTTGGTGATCCACTTTAATTTCTTAGGATGGCGGATTGTTGTTAATTAAACCATTTTTCCATCTGTGCTCATCTTCTTCATGTGCACCTTGGCACTACTTGTTGGAGTCATTGAATAACTTAACAAACACTTAATAGATTTTTATGGAGAAAGTATGGAATGACAAACAGAGGTAGTGCTCTTATAGCCTCGTCTAAATTTTGCAAGACAAGGAAAGAAAGGAGGCCTTGGTATCCTTGACACTATGATGCACAATAAAGTCCTCTCAATCAAATACATGTAAAAGTTTCTAAACAAAGAGGAGATGTCCTGGATCAAGCTCATTTGGGAACAATATTACCACACCAACATCCCCTTGGACAAGTTGGAAGTGTCCTTCTAGTGGAAAGCATATCCATTCTTACTAGCTGAATTTAAGAATGCTAGCTCATGCACTATCACATCTAGACAAGCCACACTTTTGGAAGGACAATTGGGCTAGAGAACCATTTCAACACAAGTTTAAATATCTACATTCCTATGCCATTGATGATACTTTGTCTATCCATAGGTTTTGTGTAGCTGATGATTGGACTAAGAACTTTCAGATGCCTTCGTACACTCAAGCATCCAATCAATTTAACCAGCTTGGGAAATCATTCCAGAGCTAAATGGTAGCACAAAAGACAAATTGATTTGCAATGGGCAACCAAATAATACTCTGCCATGCAGATGTACAAACACCTAATGGGAAATGAGGAGGGGCACCCTATATTTAAGCTAATCTGGAGCAGCTCTAGCATACTCAAGAATAAGATACTTTTTTGGCATGGCACACTACATAATTAATAGTAGAGCCCAACTCAACAGAAAAGGTATGCATTTGGAAAATTCCCACCACCCTAATTACAATCAAAATGCTCACTAAACAACAATGCACCTTCTATGGGATTGCAACTTTGCCAAAGAATGCTGGAACACTTTGATCCCTTGGAAGAAGAGAGGTATTTCAATTCATAAAGAAGCTTTGTTTGCCATAGAGAAATTGCCAAAAAGTTTCTCCATGGAAATTGTGATTTTAGGTTGCTGCGATGTGTGGAGCAAAAGGGATGGGAAACTTTTTAAAGGGAAACAAAAACAATTCAAGCCTGGAAGGTTTCACCTTAAACAAGAATTCAATCTATTGTAATTGAAAATAAAAGAGAAGCATGTTGAGAGCTTCCGTTAGTGGATAGATTGCAATTTGTAGTCATGTTTTTTGTTTCCCAAGAGGAGGCATTGGCTAACCCTTTTCCTTGTTTTTTGACCCTCTCAAGACCCACTATTTTTGTTCTCCTTCCACCATGTAAGGGCATATCCAACGGCCACCCGAAAATTCCCTTTGGTATCTGTCCACGGACGTGGGGACTCGTCCGTAGATACTGATGCTGAAGGATGCCATCCAATGCTATCCTTCAGCTCTCCGGTATATGTCCGCTAGTAAAGGAAATTTTGAATTTCAAATTAAGTCCGGTCCACATAATGCGCGTGGTGAGATCATATCACATGCCCCGATCACAACCAAAAAGAGACAAGTATCCTTAGTTTTTACATGCCCGCATCCAAAAGAACTTTAGTACCACAATTCATGCAATCTTGACCTACCAAACCAGCTACCTGAGCCATCTTGATGCTACCCAAGGTGCCGCGGCAGCCGCGTATGCTGCCTCCGCCGCATCCTCAATGTCTGCTGCTACCAATAGGTATTTCTGCTGCTGCAACATCTAGAAGCGGACAAATTGCATAATAATTCTTGCATCAGCATCTAGAGACTCCACATTCAAGGTCAACATCTTGGAGTCGTCCACAATAGTGGAGATCTTCACCTTCTTTTCCTTGAGCGCGACCTTCCTCTGTTCGATCATGGTCCTCTGATGTCTACTATGCAACTTTATTCTTGTAGATGTTGTTGGGTCTCTAAGTGCAGAGTTTTTAGGACAACAACAAATTTACCTGAAGTGGATGACCTAAGGTTTATCAATCCGTGGGTGGTGTCGGATGAAGATGGTCTCTCTCAAACAATGCTGTAATAAAATACAAGAAATCTCTTGTGTCTCCAACACACCCAATACAATGGCAAATTGTATACATGCACTAGTTTGGCGAAGAGATGGTGATACAAGTGAAACATGGATGATAGATATAGGTTTTTGTAATCTAAAAATATAAAAACAACAAGGTATCAAGTGGAAAACAACGAGCAAAATGTGGTATAAATGCTTGGAAATAAGGCCTACGGTTCATACTTTCACTAGTGCAATCTCTCAACAATGCTAACATAGTAGAATCATATGATCACCCCTCAACGTGCAACAAAAAATCACTCCAAAGTTCCTATTAGCAAGAACATAAGAAAAAGTTGTTGTAGGCAGCGAACCACCTCAAACTTATTCTTTCTGATCAATCTTACAGGCTATTCCTGAAGGTGTCACAAACAGCCCTAGAGTTCATACCAGAATAACACCTATGATTCATATCAGTAAACCCTAATGTCACCTAGATACTCCAATGTCACCTCAAGTATCCGTGGGTTAATTATACGACATGCACCAAAAATTTCAGATTCATCATATTCAATCCAACACAAAGAACTTCAAAGAGTACCTCAAGATTTCTGTCGGAGAACGTAGTATGAAAACATGCAATCAACCCCTATGCATAGATCCCGAAGGTCACCGGAATCCACAAGTTGATGCCATAACATATATCAAGTGAATCAATAGAATACCCCAATGTCACTACGCGTATCTGCATGCAAGACATACATCAAGTGTTCCCAAATCCAATATTCAATCCAACATAACGTGATCTCAAAAGGAAAGATTCAATTCATCACAATAAGATAGCAAGGGACAAACACAATATGATCCAACCATATTAACAAAGCCCGTGATACATCAAGATCGGAACATCTCAAGAAGACAAGAGAGAGAGAGAGTGAACACATAGCTACTGGTACATACCCTCAGCCCCGAGGGTGAACTACTCCCTCCTCGTCATGGCCTCCTCCGGGATGATGAAGATGGCCACTGGAGATGTTTTTTTGTTGATATAGAGAGTTGGGGCGGCGGGGCGGAAGTTCTTTGTTTATTTCTGAGGGTTATGATATATACATATATAGGATTTTTTGGCGTTGGAATCATGCTAAACGGAGCCACAAGTGAGGGAGTCCGGGATTAATGGGCCCTCGGGTCGTCGACCTATCTCTACGGGCCGGACTCTTGGGCTACTTCGGGCAGCCGATGACACATACTAGGAAGATTCCACAAAACTTGGTGATCAAGACAAGGACTCCTCTGCACCGACGTAGCTGACTAGGACTCTTAATATCCTAGGCCTACGGTGTATTATATAAACCGAGGCGAGGCTAGTCGATAGAGAATCTGATATTCATATGATCATTATCATTACGGTTTAGACCACAACATACAATCTCAAGGTAGATCAACTCTGTACTATGTACTACTTCATCAATACAACAAGAGCACGACATAGGGTTTTACCTCCATTAAAAGGGCCCGAACCTGGATAAACATTGTCTCCCTTGTCCCCTGGTTACCCATCAATCCAAGATCCATAGTTTAAACCCCCTATCCGAGATCCACCAGTTTTGACGCCGACATTGGTGTTTTCATTGAGAGTTTCGTTGTGTGATCGCTGAAGGATTGATGACTGCATCTTTTTCTAGACAACGAATTTGTGTTCGTCGTTCGCACTTCCTCGAGTGTCTTTTTAACAATTGTTTCTGTGTAATTGTGTGGAATTGTGTCTAGAACAACCCTAGAAAATTTTGTCGCTTTCCGATGGAGAAATCTTCGGTGATCTCCGGTATACCGGAGCCGTGTCGAATATGGATGGAATATGGATGAGTTTAGGGCAAGGGGTCTAGTGTCGAACTCAGATATCCGTTGAAAAATCCCATCGTTCATCAGCTGCGGAATTCCTATATCGACTAGCCCTCAACATTTCACCCCGATCCGACCGTCCGAACTCCTGGAAACATCCGTTGAGCATAACAAATTTTGGATCTGTTTTCTTAGCGAAAACGAATCCGACCCGAGTTCATCTTTCGGTTTTGGACATCCTTTTGAAGAATTCTTTTAAGGTTTTTGTGTTTTTCTAAAACATATGCCCATAAATTTTGATCCTTTTCCAAGGTAATCTTCACCATTAGCCGGAGTCAAACCAGCTCGGTAAAGTTGCTACATGGGTGTGGACCTGCACTAGACAAATCATCACTTCACTGAGCAAGGTCAATCTCATCATATCAACACCTGTGCGATCCGACCAAGAGTTCGGAATCACGAGGGCTGAATAATTTCCGTAGAATCTTGTCACCCACGGGTTGCACGGGTTGGGGATGTCGTTGCTACATCAAGGCAGCATTGATCGCGTCACAAATTCTGAACTGCGTCGGCATCACTGCGCCGTCGCTTCTTCATGTCGACGTTCAACAAGCCGACCTATTTCAACACGTCGGCTGGCATGGAGGCTCTAGCGCCACCTTACCGAACTACTACGTCACCTCGGTTAGACCAAGGGCTTTGCCATCTCTTCATCAACCTGCTCTGGGGACTTCGGCGTCATCGGCCGACCAACTTTGTCACCTCGACTGGACTAAGGGCTTCGCCTCGCCACATCGCAACTTCATCAAGCCGAGCTCTTTGCTCAGGCACCTCGGCGGCCATGCTATATTTTTTCCAATTATTTACTTCACGTAAGTTAATTATGTTGGAAATATGCCCTAGAGGCAATAATAAATTAGTTACTATTATATTTCCTAGTTCATGATAATTGTCTATTATTCATGCTATAATTGTATTAACTGGAAATCGTAATACATGTGTGAATATATAGATCACAATGTGTCCCTAGTGAGCCTCTAGTTGGCTAGCTCGTTGATCAACAGATGATCATGGTTTCCTGATCATGGACATTGAATGTCATTGATAACGGGATCACATCATTGGGGAATGATGTGATGGACAAGACCCAATACTAAGCATAGCACTAGATCATGTTGTTCGTCTGCTAAAGCTTTTCTAATGTCAAGTATCATTTCCTCAAACCATGAGATTGTGCAACTTCCGGATACCGTAGGAGTGCTTTGGGTGTATCAAACGTCACAACGTAACTGGGTGATTATAAAGGTGCACTACAGGTATCTCCGAAAGTGTCTGTTGGGTTGTACGAATCGAGACTAGGATTTGTCACTCCGTGCGACGGAGAGGTATGTCTGGGCCCACTCGGTAATCCATCATCATATTGAGCTCAGTGTGACTAAGGAGTTAGCCATGGGATGATGTGTTACGAAACGAGTAAAGAGACTTGCCGGTAATGAGATTGAACAAGGTATAGAGATACCAACGATCGAATGTTGGGCAAGTATCATACCGATAGACAAAGGGAATTGGATACAGTATTGATTGAATCCTTGACATCGTGGTTGATCCGATGAGATCATCGTGGAATATGTGGGAACCAACATGGATATCCAGACCCCGCTGTTGGTTATTGGCCGAGGGATGTCTCGGTCATGTCTGCATGTCTCCCGAACCCGTAAGGTCTACACACTTAAGGTTCGACGAGGCTAGGGTTATAGTGAATAGTGTATGTGGCTACCAAAGGTTTTTCGGAGTCCCGGATGAGATCCCGGACGTCATGAGGAGTTCCGGAATGGTCCGGAGGTAAAGATTGATATATGGGAAGTCCTGTTTTGGTCATCAGAAAAGTTTCGAGCTCATCGATAGTGTACCGAGAGTGTTGGGAGGGTGCCGGAGGATCCACGAGAGGGGTGTGACGACCAAAAGACTTCATCGGTTGTTAGAGGAGGTGGACCAGCCCTTATTGGGCTGGCTAAGGCCTTCCCTAAAGGCCCATGCGGCTAGGGATAAAGAGATAAGGCAAAAGATGATTTAAAAGGAAGAGATCCACCTCCCTTGTGGGAGGTGGACTCCTCCCTAGCTTGGCCGAACCTCTCCTCCTTGGAGGAGGGGTCAAGGAAGCCCTCCCTCTCCCTCCTCCTATGTAGACTTGAGGTTTTGGCCCTGTTGAGACACGCAATTGATCTCTCCACAGCACAGCCATACTTCTCCTCCTCCCCGTCCTTCGTAGTGCTTAGCGAAGCCCTGCCGGAGTACCACGTAGCTCCACCGTCACCACACCGTCGTGCTGCTGGAGCTCTCCCTCAACCTCTCCTCCATCCTTGCTGGATCAAGGCATTGGAGACGTCACCGGGCTGCATGTGTGTTGAACGCGGAGACACCGACGTTCGGCGCATAGATTGGAATCCACCGCGATCTGAATCGCTGCGAGTACGACTCCATCAACCGCGTTGTAGCAACGCTTCCGCTTAGGGATCTTCAAAGGTATGAAGATGCTCTACAACCTCTCTCGTTGCTGGGTTCTCCATAGATAGATCCTTGTATGTCGTAGGAATTTTTTTGAAATTACTGCGATCCCCAACAGTGGTATCAGAGCCAGGTTCTATGCGTAGATTCTATGCACGAGTAGAACACAAAAGTTGTGGGCGCTGATTTGTCAATTGCTTGTTGTTACTAGTCTTATCTTGATTCGGCGGCATCGTGGGGTGAAGCGGCCCGGACCGACTTTACACGTACTCTTACGTGAGACTGGTTCCACCGACCGACATGCACTTGTTGCATAAGGTGGCTCGCGGGTGTCTGTCTCTCCCACTTTAATCGGATCGGATTCAATGAAGAGGGTCGTTATGAAGGGTAAATAGCATTAGCATATCAACGTTGTGGCTGTCACGTAGGTAAGAGACGTTCTTGCTAGAAACCCAAATCAGCCACGTAAAACTTGCAACAACAATTAGAGGACGTCTAACTTGTTTTTGCAGGGTATGCTATGTGATGTGATATGGCCAAAAGGATGTGATGTTACATATGTGATGTATGAGATTGATCATGTTCTTGTAATATGATTCACGACTTGCATGTCGATGAGTATGACAACCGGCAGGAGCCATAGGAGTTGTCTTAATTTATTGTATGAGATGCAACGCCATGTTGTTACTTTACTTTATTGCTAAACGTTAGCTATAGTAGTAGAAGTAATATTTGGCGTGACGACTTCACGGAGACACAATGATGGAGATCATGGTGTCATGCCGGTGACAATGATGATCATGGTTCCCCGAAGATGGAGATCAAAGGAGCAAGATGATATTGGCCATATCATGTCACTATATGATTGCATGTGATGTTTATCATGTTTTTCATCTTATTGCTTAGAATGACGGTAGCAAAGATAAGATGACCCCTCATTAAAATTTCTAGATATGTATTCCCTAAGTGTGTACCGTTGTGAAGGATCGTTGTCTCGAAGCACCACGTGATGGTCGGGTGTGATAGATTCTAACGTTCGCATACAACGGGTGTAAGCGAGTTTACACACGGAGAACACTTAGGTTGACTCAACGAGCCTAGCATGTAGAGACATGGCCGCGAATACGGGAGACCAAAAGGTCAGACATGAGTCTTATGGTTGATACGATCAACATGGAGATGCTCACCATCTATGACTAGTTCGTCTCACGTGGTGATCGGACACGGGCTAGTCAACGTGGGTCATGTGTCCCTTGGATGACGAGAGGGATGTCTATGTAAGTGGGAGTTCATTAGATGAACTTAATTATCATGAACGTAGTCAAATAGGTCTTTGCAAATTATGTTGTAACTTACGCTATAGCTCTACGGTATTCGATATGTTCCTAGAGAAAACTTAGTTGAAATATAGAAGTAGCAATTATGCGGACTGGGTCCGTTAACTGAGGATTGTCCTCATTGCTGCGCAGAAGGCTTATGTATTTAATGCACCACTCGGTGTGCTAAACCTCAAGTGTGGTCTGTGGATGTTGCGAACATCTGGCATACACGTTTTGATAACTACATGATAGTTCAATGCATATTGCTTAAACGACTTAGAATTGAGGCGCTAAAGACGTTTCGAACATTGCGGGACATACTAGATGTTCCAATAGATGAAATTGGGATTTCACGCTCGTGTCCTTGTTGAGATGTATGAGACCTCCGACAAGATTCTTTATCTACAAAGTAAAGGAGAAAAGCTCAATCATTGAGCATGTGCTCACATTGTGTGAGTACTACAATCGCTTGAATCAAGTGGGAGTTGATCTTCCAGATGAGATAGTGATAGTTCTCCAGAGTCACTGCCACCAAGATGCTAGAGCTTCATGATGAACTATAAACATACCAAGGATATATATGATGATCCTTGAGCTATTCATGATGTTTGACACCGCGAAAGTAGATATCAAAAGGGAGCATCAATTGTTGATGGTTAGTAGAACTGCTAGTTTCAAAGAAGGGCAAAGGCAAGAAGGGATACTTCATGAAACGGCAGATCAGTTGCTGCTCTAGTGAAGAGACCGAAGGTTGAACCTAAACCCGAGACTAAGTGCTCCTGTAATGAGGGGAACAGTCACTGAACTACCCTAGATACTTGGTAGATAAGAATTGGCAAAGTCGACAAAAGTATGTTAGATATATATGATATTGATGTGTACTTTACTAGTACTCCTAGTAGCGCCAGGGTATTGGATACCAGTTCAGTTGTTAAGTGTTAGTAACTCAAAATAAAAGCTACAGAATAAATGGAGACTAGCTAAAAGCAAGGTGACGATGTGTGTTGGAAGTGTTTCCAAGGTTGATGTGATCAAACATCGCACACTCCCTCTACCATCGAGATTAGTGTTAAACCTAAATAATTGTTATTTGTTGTTTGCGTTGAGCATAGACATGATTGGATAATGTTTATTACAATACGATTATTCATTTAAAAGAATAATGTTTATTCTGTTTATTTAAATAATACCTTCAATGGTCTTGCACCTAAAATGAACGGTTTATTGAATCTTGATCGTAGTGATAAACATGTTCACAATATTGTTGCCACAAGATACAAAGTAGTAATGATAGCACCACGTACTTGTGGCACTGATGCTTGAGTCATATTGGTATAAAATGCATGAAGAAGCTCCATGCTGATGGATCTTTGTACTCACTCATTTTTCAATCACTTGAGACATGCAAATCATACCACATGGGCAAGATGACTTAAGGCCTCGTTTTCCTGTGAGATGGAACAAGAAAGTAACCTGTTGGAAGTAATACATTTTGATGTTGTACATTCCAATGAGTACTCAGGCACGCAGTGGATATCATTATGTTCTTACTTCAAAGATGATTTCAGTAGATACTAGTGTATTTACTTGATGAAACACAAATCTGAATTATTGAAAGGTTCAAGTAATTTCAGAGTGAAGTTGAAGATCATCATGACAAGAGGATAATATGTCTATGATGTCATCGTGGAGGTAAACATATATATGTGAGTTACGAGTTTGGTAAACATTTAAGACAATGTGAAAATTGTTTCACGTGAAAATTGTTTCGCAACTCATGCCACCTGGAACACCATAGTCTGATGGTTTGTCCGTATGTCATAATCGTGCCCTATTAGATATGGTGCATACTATGATGTCTCTTATCTAATTACCACTATCGTTTATGGGTTAGGTATTAGAAACAACCGCATTCACTTTAAATAGGGCACCACGTAATTCCGTTGAGATGACACCGTATGAATTCTGGTTTAGAGAAACCTAAGCTGTCGTTTCTTAAAAGTTTGGGGCTGTGATGCTTATGTGAAAGAGATTCAGCCAGATAAGCTTGAACCCAAAGCGGATAAATGCATCTTCATAGGACACCCAAAACAGTTGGGTATACCTCCTATCTCAGATCTAGAAACGAAAGTGTTTGTTTCTAGAAACGGGTCCTTTCTTGAGGAAAAGTTTCTCTCGAAAGAATTGAGTGGGAGTATGGTAGAAACTTGATGAGGTTATTGAACCATCACTTCAACCAGTGTGTGTAGCAGGGCGCAGGAAGTTGTTCGTGTGGCGCCTACACCAATTGAAGTGGAAGCTGATGATAGTGATCATGAAGCTTCAGATCAAGTCACTACCGAACCTCGTAGGTCGACAAGGACGCGTACTACTCCAGAGTGGTACGGTAACCCAGTCTTGGAGATCATGTTGTTGGACAACAATGAACCTACGAACTATGGAGAAGCGATGGTGAGCCGAGATTCCGACAAATGGCTGGAGGCCATGAAATCCAAGAGAGGATCCATGTATGAAAACAAAGTATAGACTTTGGAAGAACCACCTGATGGTTATAAGACTATTAACTGCGAATGGATGTTTGAAGGGAAGACAAACGATGATGGTGAAAAGTCACCATTAAGAAAACTCGACTTGTCGCAAAGATGTTTCCGACAAGTTCAAAGAGTTGACTACAATGAGACTTTCTCACTCCTGGCGATGCTCAAAGTCTGTTGAAATTATGTTAGCAGTTGCTCCATCATTTATGAAATCTTGCAGATAGGATGTCAAAAATATTGTTTCCTCGACGGTTTCATTGAGGAAAGGTTGTATGTGATACAACCAGAAGATTTTGTCAATCCTAAAGGATGCTAACAAGTATGCAAAGCTCCAGCGATCCTTCTAAAGACTAGAGCAAGCATCTCGGAGTTGGAATATACGCTTTGATGAGATGATCAAAGTTTTTGGATTTATACAAGGTTTATGAGAAACTTCTATTTCCAAAGAAGTGAGTGGGATCACTAGAGAATTTCTGATGAATATATGTGGTTGACATATTGTTGATCGGAAATAATGTAGAATTTATGGAAAGCATAAAGGGTTTTTTGAAAGGAGTTTTTCAAAGGAAAACCTGGATAAAGCTACTTGAGCGTTGAGCATCAAGATCTATGGAGATGGATCAAAGTGCTTAATAGAACTTTCAACGAAATGCATGCCTTGACAAGTTTTTGAAGGAGTTCAAAATAGATCGGCAAAGAATGGGTTCTTGGCTGTGATGTAAGGTGTGAATTTTGAGTGAAGACTCAATACCCGACCACGACAGAAGAAGAAAAAAGTACAAAGGTCGTCCCCTATGCTTTAGCCACAGGCTCTATAGTATGCTATGATGAGTACCACACCTGAATTGTCC
Organism: Hordeum vulgare subsp. vulgare; assembly: GCF_904849725.1. Taxonomy (NCBI): domain Eukaryota; kingdom Viridiplantae; phylum Streptophyta; class Magnoliopsida; order Poales; family Poaceae; genus Hordeum; species Hordeum vulgare. Next base: position 447,208,706 of record NC_058522.1, read on the forward strand.
CTTGCCATGAGTCAGTCAAGGGGTACAAGAGTGATCCAAGAATGGATCACTGGACAACGGTCAAAGTTATCCTTAGTAACTAGTGGGCTAAGGAATTTTTCTTGATTATGGAGGTGGTAAAAGGAGTTTGTCGTAAAGGATTACGACGATGCAAGCTTTGTCACTAATCCAGATGACTCTAGGTAGTAAACCGAATTCATATAGTGGAGCAGTCATTTGGAATGGTTCCAAATAGTGCGTCGTAGCTGCATCTATAGGATGACATAGAGATTTGTAAAGCACACATGGATCTGAAAGGTTCAGACCCGTTGACTAATAAACCTCCCTCACAAGCTAGACATGATCTAACCCCAAAACTGTATGGGTGTTAGATTCATTGCAATCACATAGTGATCTGAACTAGATTATTGACTCTAGTGCAAGTGGGAGACTATTGGAAATATGCCCTAGAGGCAATAATAAAGTTATTATTATTATATTTCCAGTTCATGATAATTGTCTATTATTCATGCTATAATTGTATTAACCAGAAACCGTAATAGATGTGTGAATATATAGATCACAATGTGTCCCTAGTGAGCCTCTAGTTGGCTAGGTCGTTGATCAATAGATGATCATGGTTTCCTCTTCATGGACATTGGATGTCATTGATAAAGGGATCACATCATTGGGGAATGATGTGATGGACAAGACCCAATCGTAATCGTAGCACTAGATCGTATTGTTCGTCTACTAAAGCATTTCTAATGTCAAATATCGTTTCCTTAGACCATGAGATTGTGCAACCCCCAGATACCGTGGGAGTGCTTTGGGTGAATCAAACGTCACAATGTAACTAGGTGATTATAAAGGTGCACTACAGGTATCTCCGATAGTGTCTATTGGGTTGTACGAATCGAGACTGGGATTTGTCACTCCGTGTGACGAAGAGGTATCTCTGGGCCCACTCGGTAATCCATGATCATATTGAGCTCGGTGTGACTAAGGAGTTAGCCATGGGATGATGTGTTACGGAACGACTAAAGAGACTTGCCGGTAACGAGATTGAACAAGGTATAGAGATACTGAGGATCGAATCTCGCGCAAGTATCATACCGATAGACAAAGGGAATTGCATACGGGATTAATTGAATCCTTGACATCGTGGTTCATCAGATGAGATCATCGTGTAACATGTGGAAACCAACATGGATATCCAGACCCCTGCTATTGGTTATTGGCCGGAGAGATGTCTCGGTCATGTCTGCATGTCTTCCGAACCCGTAGGGTCTACACACTTAAGGTTCGATGACGCTAGGGTTATAGGGAATTAGTGTACGTGGTTACCTAAGGTTTTTAAGAGTCCCGGATGAGACCCCGGACATCACGAGGAGCTACGAAATGGTATGTAGGTAAATATTGATATATAGGAAGTCCTGTTTTGGTCACCGGAAAAGTTCCGGGCTCATCGGTAGTGTATCGGGAGTACTAGGAGGGTGTCAGAGGACCCCCGACAGGGGTGTGACGACCAAAGGACTTCATGGCTGTTAGAGGAGGTGGACCAACCCTTATTGGGCTGGCCAAGGCCTTCCCTAAAGGCCCATGCGGCTAGGGATAAAGCGATAAGGCAAAAAAGGATTTAAAAGGAAGGAATCCACCTCCCTTGTGGGAGGTGGACTCCTCCCTAGTTCGGTCGAACTCCTCCTCCTTGGAGGAGGCGCCAAGGCAGCCCTCCCTCTCCCTCCTCCTATATATACTTGAGGTTTTGGCCCTATTGAGACACACAATTGATCTCTCCACGGCGCAACCATACTCCTCCTCCTCCTCGTCCTCCGTAGTGCTTAGCGAAGCTCTGCCGGAGTACCACGTAGCTCCACCGTCACCACACCGTCGTGCTGCTGGAGCTCTCCCTCAACATCTCCTCCATCCTTGCTAGATCAAGGTGTTGGATACGTCACCGGGTTGCACGTGTGTTGAACGTGGAGGTGTCGACGTTCGACACATGGATCGGATTCCACCACGATCTGAATCGCTGCGAGTACGACTCCATCAACCGTGTTCTAGTAAAGCTTCCGCTTAGCGATCTTCAAAGGTATGAAGATGCTCTAAAACCTCTCTCGTTGCTGGTTTCTCCATAGATAGATCCTTGCATGGCGTAGGATTTTTTTTGAAATTACTACGATCCCTAACATGTTGTTCCAATTTTTTTGTCGTTTTGCTCCATGGCATGCATCAGATCGAGGCTAGTGGCCAACCATGCATCGCATAACAACTGCCCCCTTCATGTTAAAACTCTCCTCTCTACCCTTCTTCTTTGGATCGCTGGTTGTACCATACGGATCATCGTCCTTGCTCACCTCCTCCTCCTCCCGTTGTCTGGATACCCAATGCTGCTAGTGTTGTGTGTCAATGCCAGTTTGGGTGTCTGATGTCTACTACGCAACCTTCTCCTTGTAGACGTTGTTGGGCCTCCAAGTGCATAGGTTTGTAGGACAGTAGCAATTTTCCCTCAAGTGGGTGACCTAAGGTTTATGAGGCCACCTCAATTCCATTTTTTTGTAGTTTTCTTTTATAGACTAAACTAGTGAAAAACAAGAAACTGAAAGATTCGATTGCAAGATCTAAAGATATACCTTGAAGCGCTAACCTCCCCGGCAACGGCCCAGAAAAGAGCTTCGTTGACGGGAGGTGAGTGCCGCTTACCTAGCCTCCCCGGCAACGACGCCAGAAAAGAGCTTGATGTCTACTACGCAACCTTCTCCTTGTAGACGTTGTTGGGCCTCCAAGTGCAGAGGTTTGTAGGACAGTAGCAATTTTTCGTCAAGTGGATGACCTAAGGTTTATCAATCCGTAGGAGGCGTAGGATGAAGATGGTCTCTCTCAAGCAACCCTGCAACCAAATAACAAAGAGTCTCTTATGTCCCCAACACACCCAATACAATGGTAAGTTGTATAGGTGCACTAGTTCGGTGAAGAGATGGTGATACAAGTGCAAAATGGATGGTAGATATAGGTTTTTGTAATCTGAAATTACAAAAACAGCAAGGTAACTAATAGTAAAAGTGAGCATGAACACTATTGCAATGCGTGGATACAAGGCCTAGGGTTCATACTTTCACTAGTGAAGTTCTCTCAACAATGATAACATAATTGGATCATATAACTAGCCCTCAACGTGCAACAAAGAGTCACTCCAAAGTCACTAATAGCGGAGAACAAACGAAGAGATTATTGTTGGGTACGAAACCACCACAAAGTTATTCTTTTTGATCGATCTATTCAAGAGACCGTAGTAAAATAACACGAAGCTATTCTTTCCGTTCAATCCATCATAGAGTTCGTACTAGAATAACACCTTAAGACACATATCAACCAAGACCCTAATGTCACCTAGATACTCCATTGTCACCTCAAGTATCCGTGGGCATGATTATACGATATGCATCACACAATCTTAGAATCATCTATGCAACCAACACATAGAACTTCAAAGAGTGCCCCAAAGTTTCTACCGGAGAGTCAAAACGTGTGCCAACCCATATGCATAGGTTCCCAATGTCACGAAACCCGCAAGTTGATCACCAAAATATACATCACGTACTCACATGAATATCCCATTGTCACCACAGATAGACACGTGCAAGACATACATCAAGTGTTCTTAAAGACTCAATCCGATAAGATAACTTCAAAGGGGAAACTCAATTCATTACAAGAAGGGAGAGGGGGAAGAACATCATAAGATCCAACTATAGTAGAAAAGCCCGCGGTACATCGATATCTAGACATCTCAAGAACATGAGAGAGAGAGAGATCAAACACATAGCTACTGGTACATACCCTCAGCCCCGAGGGTGAACTACTCCTTCGTCATGGAGACCGCCGGGATGATGAAGTTGGCCATCGGAGATGGATTCCCCCTCCGGCATGGTGCCGGAACGGCCTCCAGATTGGTTTTTGGTGGCTACAGAGGATTGCGGCGGCGGAACTCCCGATCTAGGTTTCTTTTTGGGGGTTTCTGTATTTATAGGAATTTATGGCGGTGGAATTACGTCGGTTGGGCCCACGAGGAGGTCACAAGCCTGGTAGGTGCGGCCTAGGGGGTTGGGGGCGCCTCCTGGGCTTGTGACTCCCTCGTGGTTCTTCTGGCCTTCTACCAAACCTTCGGGGATCTCTTTTGGTCCAAAAAAAATCATCCTGAAAGTTTTATTCCATTTGGACTCCGTGTGAAAAAGGGTCAAAAACACGGAAAAAATAGAAACCGGCACTTGGCACCGAGTTAATAGGTTAGTCCCAAAAAGATATAAAATAGCATATTCGTGCATATAAAACATCCAAAGATGACAAGATAATAGCATGGAACCATAAAAAATTATAGATACGTTGGAGACGTATCAAGCATCCCCAAGCTTAACTCCTGCTCATCCTCGAGTAGGGAAGTGATAAAGACCGAATTTTTGATGTGGAATGCTACCTAACATATTTGTCCTTTATAACTTCTTTCTTGTGGCATGAATGTTCAGATCCGTAAGATTCAAAATAATAGTTTACTATTGACATGAAAACAATAATACTTCAAGCATACTAGCAAAGTAATCATGAACTTTTGAAATAACAAGGCCAAAGAAAGTTATCCCTACAAAATTGTATAGTCTGGCTATGCTCCATCATCCCCACACAACGAATTTAAATCATGCACAACGCCGGTATTGGCCAAGTAATTGTTTTTGCACTCTTACTTTCTCAAACTTTTTGAACTCTCACGCAATATATGAGCGTGAGCCATGGATATAACACTACAGGTGGAATAGAGTGTGGTGGAGGTTGTGAGGCAAAAAGGAGGAGATGGTCACATTGACTCGGCGTATCAATGGGCTATGGAGATGCCCATCAATAGATATCAATGTGAATGAGTAGGGATTGCCATGCAATAGATGCACTAGAGCTATAAGTGTGTGAAAGCTCAAAAGGAAAACTAGTGGGTGTGCACCCAACTTGCTTGCTCACGAAGACCTAGGGCAATTTTGAGGAAGCCCATCATTGGAATATACAAGCCAATTTATATAATGAAAATTCCCACTAGTATATGGAAGTGACAAAACAAGAGACTCTCTATCATGAAGAACATGGTGCTATTTCGAAGCACAAGTGTGGAAAAGGATAGCAGCATTGTCCCTTCTCTCTTTTTCTCTCATTTTTTTATTGGGCTCTTTGGCCTCTTTTTTATTTTTATTTTTTTGGTGGGCATCTTTGGCCTCTTTTTTTTATTCCTCACATGGGACAATGCTCTAATAATGATGATCATCACACTTTTATTTACTCACAACTCAATACTTAGAACAATGATGACTCTATAGGAAATAACTCCGGAAGTGTACCGGGATGTGCAACGATCTAGCTTAGCATATGACGTTGAAAAATCTCGCTAGCTATCTTACGATCATGCAATGGCAATATGAAAGTGAAGGCATGATAACCCGCAAGTATAGGGGATCGCAACAGTTTTCGAGGGTAGAGTATTCAACCCAAATTTATTGATTCGACACAAGGGGAAGCTAAAGAATATTCTCAAGTATTAGCAGTTGAGTTGTCAATTCAACCACACCTAAAATATTTAGTATCTGCAGCAAAGTATCAGTAGCAAGGTAGTGTGATAGCAACAGTAGCAACGGTAACAATAGCAGCAGTGGCAACAGAGTAACAGTAGCAGCAGTAACAACAGTAGCAATAGAGTAACAATAGTGACAATAGTAGCAGCAAAGTAACATAGCAAGGACCAGTAGGAAAAGACTCGTAGGCATTGGATCGGTGATGGATGATTATGCAGGATGTTATTCATCATGCAACAGTTATAACACGAAGAGACATGTAACTAGCTCCAGTTCGTCAATGTAATGTAGGCATGTATTTCGTACGTAGTCATACGTGCTTAGGGAAAAGAACTTGCATGACATCTATTGTCCATCCCTCCCGTGACAGCGGGGTACTAATGGAAACTACGGGATATTAAGGTTCTCCTTTTAATAAAGAATCGGACCAACGCATTAACACTTAGTGAATACATGAACTCCTCATACTATGGTCATCTCCGGGAGTGGTTCCCGCTATTGTCACTCCGGGGTTGCCGGGTCATAACACATAGTAGGTGACTACAACTTGCAAGATAGGATCAAGAACACACATATATTGGCGACAACATAATAGGTTCAGATCTGAAATCATGGCACTCGGGCCCTAGTGACAAGCATTAAGCAAGGCAAAGTAGTAGCAACATCAATCTCAGAACATAGTGGATACTAGGGATCAATCCCCGTCAAAACTAACTCGATTACATGATAGATTTCATCCAACCCATCACCGTCCAGCAGGCCTACGATGAGATTACCCACGAACGGTGAAGAGCATCATGGAATTGGCGATGAAGGAAGGTTGGTGATGACAATGGCGACGATCTCCCCTCTCCGGAGCCCAGAACGGACTCCACATCTGCCCTCCAGAGGAAGAACAGGAGGTGCGGCGCCTCCGTATCGTAAAACGCGATGAACTCTTCTTTTTGATTTTTTTCGGGATGAAAGGGACTAAATAGAGATGAGATTGGAGGCGGTGGAGCAACGTGGGCCCCACAAGCCTGCTAGGCGCGGCCAGGGGGGCCCGCGCGTGGTGGGCTTTTGGGCTCACAAGTCCACCCCTCCGGTTGATTCTTGCGTCAGTATTTTTAATATGTACCACAAAAAATCCTCGTAAATTTCCAGGTCATTTCGAGAACTTTTATTTCTGCGCAAAAACAACACCATGGTAATTCTGCTGAAAACAGCGTTAGTCCGGGTTAGTTCCATTGAAATCATGCAAATTAGAGTCCAAAACATGGGCAAAAGAGTTTGGAAAAGTACATACGATGAAGACATATCAACTCCCCCAAGCTTAAAACCTTGCTTGTCCTCAAGCAATTCAGTTGACAAACTGAAAGAGACAAAAGAAAAACTTTTATGAACTCTGTTTGATCTTGTTGTTGCAACTATGTCTAACTCATATCCAGAATTTCAGCAAGATCACAAGCTAACCACATAAGCAAATGACATCTAGGTCTCACAGTAAACTCATATCAATGGCATAATAAACTAGGGAGCAAATAATAATAAGTTTCAAACGTCAACACTTCAATCAAAACAATCATGAAGCAGTACGAACAGATGGTATCTCGCTAGCTCTTTCTGAGACCGCAAAACATAAATGCATAGCACCTTCAAAGACCAAGGGCTCACTGAACATTGTAATTCATGGGAAAGAAGATCCAGTCACAGTCATACTCAACATCAGTCAAAAGCAAAGCATAAAATTGACAGAGGTGCTCTCTAATTGGTGCTTTTATAAGAAGAGGATGACTCAACAGGAACATAAATAGATAGGCCCTTCGCAGAGGGAAGCATTGATTTGCAGAGGTGCCACAACTCAAGCTTTGAAAACAAATATAATAATTTTGGGTGGCATGCTTTCATTGTCAATGCAATGACCAAGAGTTCTCACCATCTTCCATGCTACACATGCTATAGGCGGTTCCCAAACAGAAAAGTAAAGTTTTGACTCCCCCACCACCGATCAATCACACTCCACGACTAGCCGAATACTCGGGTGCCGTCCATACCAACATCAATCCAGGGGGAGTTTTGTTTGCAATTATCTTTTCGATTTGAGCATGCAACTGGGCATTCCAATTATCGGCCCCTTTCTCGTGAATGATTGTGAATAAACACATATCGAGGATAACACACCTAGCATGGAAGATACTGATAGCCCCCTGTCACCACATGAGCGGTTCGGGCATGCAAAACAGGTTATTTCTTGAAGATTTAAAGAGTGGCACATGCAAATTTACTAGGAACGGCAGGTAGATACCACATATAGGTAGGTATGGTGGACTCATATGGAACAAGTTTGGGTTTATGGAAGTGGATGCACAAGCAGTATTCCCGCTTAGTACAAGTGAAGGCTAGCAAAAGACTGGGAAGTGACCAATTAGAGAGCGACAACAGTCATCAAAATGCATTGAGATTAACTAACATTGAGTGCAAGCATGAGTAGGACATAAATCACCATGAACATGAATATCATAGATGCTATGTTGATTTTGTTTCAACTACATGCGTGAACATGCGCCAAGTCAAGGCACTTGAATCATTCAAAGGAGGATACCATCCTATCATACTACATCATAGTCATCTCAAAATTCATGTTGGCATCCAAGACAAACCATTATAAGCTCCTAGCTAATTAAGCATGGCATCAGAAACTATGATCTCTAAGTTGTCATTGCAAACATGTTTCTCTCACAACAAAGCTGAATCTGGAACGATGAGCTAGTCATATTTACAAAAACAAAATAGATCGAGTTCATACCAACTTTTCCAGGCTCAGTCACTTCATCATATATCGTCATTATTGCCTTCCACTTGCACGACCGAATGATGTGAACAATAATAAGAGCGCTCGTGCATTGGACTAAGCTGGAATCTGCAGGCAAACACAAAGGAGAAGACAAAGTAATATGGCTCTTTGACAGATAAACAGATATGCATGCGAGAGCCACTAAACATTGTAACCATGGTCTTCTACCTTGACCCAAAGAAAAAGAAAACTATTTACACGGGAAAGCTCCCAACAAGCAAAAATAAGAAAAGAAAATCTTTTTGGGTTTTCTCAAACTAGACAAACACACGAAAAGAAAACGAGAAAAATAAATTAACTAGCATGGATGATACAGTGGCAAAGTATGAACACTGACTAACAAAGTGAAAGTGTAAGCAAGAATATAAAGTCGGTGAGAAACACGTACTCCCCCAAGCTTAGGCTTTTGGCCTAAGTTGGTCTACTCCCATGGATGGTCCGGGCGATACCCAAAATCATAATGGGGGTTATACGGGAGCGTTGCAGCCTCTTCCTGAATAGCTGCCTCACGGAGACGAGCAACCTTTGCCTCCCTCTCATACTCCTCTGCCTCTCCTCTGGTTATATAATATCTCCGTTTTACCTGAAAGTCAAAGAAGGCAGGAGCAGGAAGGGTAATATGGAAAACACGCTGCCGGTTAAATATTAAACGGTATAGGAGGGATTCATCATCCCTCTCAAGGAACTGATTGCGTGTCAAAGCGGCGCGATCAAGGAAAGTTGTATGGAGCGGGGGATCTCCTTCGCGGATGGGTACTCCAAGAAAATTTGCTATGCGAGTGGCATAGATCCCACCAAAGAAATCCCCTTCATTAGCATTATTATTCAGCCTCCTTGCTATTATAGCTCCCATGTTGAAACTTCTATCACCCGTTGCCGCGCTCTTAAGAATACTAAGGTCGGGTGCGCAGAGGTGACAATGCTCAATCTTGCCATTAATGCATCTGCCTATGAAGAGGGCAAAGTAATGCAAGGCAGGAAAATGAATGCTCCCCATGGTAGCGTGTGTAATATCTCTAGTTTCTCCGACAGTTATACCAGAGAAAAATCTCTAACCGAAGATTTAGGACGATCATTGAGACTACCCCAAACAGGTATCTTGCAAATTCTATTGAAATCCTCTAAATCCATGGTATACGATTTGTCATAGAGATCAAACAGTACAGATGTATCACGGCCAGCTGAAAATTTGAATCTACGAAGGAAAGAGGCAGTGAAAGTAAAATACTGTTCACATTTATCAGAGATGAATTCTTCGAGTCCGACGTTGTGAACAAGTGTATCAAACTCGTCTTTGAAAACTGCCTCAATCATGAATTCATCAGAAGGCCATTCACATGGTTGTACCTGTGCGTTCCTTGGCTAGTAAGGATCGGGCTCCCAAATCGCGAGGCGGGGACCTCTCTTGCTTGAGGAACCACCATCATAGTTTGTCCTGAACATCTCCCTTTTCTGAAATTTTCAGTGACTCAAAGGAAAAGTGAACAAGGCTCAACTAAACTCGTAGCAACTACTCCCTCAAGTGCCTGGAAGCCATATCACGCATCAAAACTACTTGGGAAAAGCTAAAATTAGCATGCAAAGCTCAAGAACAAGGTCACCAAGGCAGCAAAAAGACGCAACGAATAAGGCACTAGAGCAAAAAATAATTGGACCAATGGAGGAGTCACTTACCAAGGAGCAATTTCCCCAAAACAGTTTGGTGAATGCTGCTTTGCACAAGGAGATCGAAAATCCCAGCAAGAAGAGCAAGAACACGTGTTTGAGCTACGAAACGATTTTTTTCTGGAGGTAGGAGAAGTAGATGGGAGCTAGAATGAGTGGAGGGGGTGCACGTGGGCGCCAGAAGCCTGGTAGGCGTGGTCAGGGGGGTGCCTGTGCCTCGAGGGCTTGTGGCCCACTGGTGCAGCCCCCTGACTAGCTCTCCGTCTCAATATTTTTCAAAAATGCCAGAAAAAATCATACTTGATTTTCACGACATTCGGAGAAATTTTTATTTTCGAGGTACTTTTGTACGGGTCGCTAAAATAGAAAACAGGGAAAACTAAAGCTAATCTATCATTTTTCTTCTAAGAAACCGAAGGTGAAAGCTTGGAACAGAGGTTTGTGACTCCTCGATTCATCCATTCCATGGTCATCGAAAGAAATCCGCCAATGAGGTTGATCAAGTCTCCTTGACAAACTTTCGAATCGCAAAAGGAAACGAAGAATTTTCGAATAGTCACTAGGTTACCTCAATGGGGATGTGAATATCCCCAACAATCAAATCATACTTCATCTTAACAGTAGGTATAGAGCATTCAAAGCTCCAAATAAGAATCGATGAAGTCTTTTCGATAGCATTGATGCAATGTACTAGATATTGTTTCTTCGGAAAGTGCACCATATGCTCATTACCGTTGACATGGAAAGTGGCATTGCCTTTGTTGCAATCTATAACAGCCCCTGTAAAAAGGGTCTTCCAAGGATGACTGCCATGGCATCATCCTCGGGAATATCTAGAATAACAAAGTCTGTTAAGATAGTGACGTTTGCAAACCACAACATGCGAATCCTCGCAAATGCCGATAGGGAAAGCAGTTGATTTGTCGGCCATTTGCAGAGAGATTTTAGTGGGTGTCAACTTATCCAGTTCAAGCCTATGATAAAGAGAGAGAGGCATAAAACTAACACCGGCTCCAAGGTCGCATAAAGCAGTTCTAACGTAGTTGCCTTTAATGGAGCAAGGTATAGTGGGCACTCCGGGATCACCTAGTTTCTTAGGAGTTCCACCCTTGAAGGTATAATTAGCAAGCATGGTGGAAATCTCAACCTGAGGTATCCTCCTCTTATTAGTCACAATATCCTTCATGTACTTAGCATACAGAGACATTTTGAGCATATTTGTCAAACGCATTTTCAGAAAGACATGTCTAATCATTTCAACAAATCGCTCAAAATCCTCATCATCCTTTTTCTTGGATGGTTTGGGAGGAAAGGGCATGGGTTTCTGAACCCATGGTTCCCTTTCTTTACCATGCTTCCTAGCAGCGAAGTCATTCTTATCGTATCTCTTATTCTTAGGTTGTGGGTTATCAAGATAAACAGGTTCAATCTCCACATCCTTATCATTTCTAGGTTGAGCATCAACATGAACATCACTATCGATATTATCATTAGGCTCATGTTCATCACCAGATTGTGTTTCAGCATCAGAGACAGAGACATCGTTTGGATTCTCAGGTGTAACAGCATCAGGGTTGCTAGCGTGCAAGTTCCTATCATCTTTCTTCTTCTTCCTAGGATGACTAGGTGCATCAGTGCTAACTCCTTGAGAATTTTGTTCAATCCTCTTAGGATGACCCTCAGGATACAAAGGTTCGTGAGTCATTCTACCGCCTCTAGTGACGACTCTGACAGAATTGTCATTCAACTGATTGAGCAAGTCATTTTGAGCTTTAAGTACTTGTTCTACTTGAGTGGTAACCATAGAGGCATGTTTACTCAAGAGCTTAAGATCATTGACATTTCTGTCCACACAAGCACTTAAATGACTAAGCATACGAGCATTCTATTCCAATTGTCTGCTAACATAATCATTGAAACTTTGTTGTTTGGTAACAAAGTTATCAAATTCATCCAGGCATAAGCTAGCAGGTTTATCAAAAGTAATATCACTCTCATCGAACCTACGAAGAGAATTTACTTCTACTACCTGTATCGGGTTATCAAGACCATGGATCTCTTTGATATGTGGTAGATTTTTGACATCTTCAGATTTAATGCCTTCCTCTTTCATAGATTTCTTAGCTTCTTGCATATCTTCAGGACTGAGGAAAAGAATACCTCTTTTCTTAGGAGTTGGCTTTGGAGGTGGTTCGGGAATAGTCCAAGCATTCTCATTGCACGAGATATTATTCAATAGGATCTCAGCTTGTTCTACGGTTCGTTCCCTAAAAACACAACCGACACAACTATCTAGGTGGTCCTTAGAAGCATCAGTTAGTCCATTATAGAAGATATCAAGTATTTCATTCTTTTCAAGAGGGTGATCAGGCAAAGCATTCAGTAGGTGGACGAGCCTCCCCCAAGCTTGTGGGAGACTCTCTTCTTCAACTTGCGCAAAGTTGTATATTTCCTGCAAGGCAGCTTGCTTCTTATGGACAGGGAAATATTTCTCAGAGAAGTAGTAGATCATATCCTGGGGGCTACGCTCACAACCAGGAGCAAGAGAAGTGAACCAGGTCTTAGCATCATCCTTTAGCGAGAAAGGAAACAACTTAAGGATATAGTAGTGGCGGATCTTTTCCTCACTCGTGAATAGGGTGGCTATATCGTGCAGTTTGGTAAGATGGGCTACAACCGTTTCAGACTCATAACCATGAAAAGGATCAGATTCGACCAGAGTGATTAACTTAGGGTCGACAAAGAATTCATAATCCTTATCGGTCACAAAGATAGGTGAAGTAGCAAACTTCGGGTCGTATTTCATCCTAGCGTTCAAAGATTTTTCTTTCCACTTGCGCAGTAAATTCTCAACATCATAGCTATCCTTACATGCAAAAAAATCCTCAGCTATCTCTCCCTCCATAACATAACACTCAGGCATATCAGGCAATTCATATCTAGGAGAGCTAGTTCTAACAGGCAAAATAACAGGTTCTACTTCAATAGTATGAGCAGTTTCAGAAGTATCATCACATCTAGCAGCAACTCTAGCAATTTGTGCATCAAGGAATGCACCTAGTGGCAAAGCAGTATCAAGCATAGCATCATCATAAGCATCATGGGCAGTAGAAGTAGCATCATCAAGCACAAGCGACATATCAAGATTTCTAGCAGGAGGTGGTGTCGCAAACTTACTCATAACTGAAGGTGAATCAAGTGCAGAGCTAGATGGCAGTTCCTTACGTGTCCTCGTAGTTGAGGGCAAGACTTTAGTTCTTGGATCTTTTGGATTCCTCATAGTGACTAGCATACGTAAATCCCAAGTGACTTAGAGAATATAGTTGTGCTTCCCCGGCAACGGCGCCAGAAAAAGCATGTTGACGGGACAATATTCTTCACTTGGCTTCCCCGGCAACGGCGCCAGATAGTGTGATACCAACAATAGCAACTGTAACAGTAGCAACAGTGGCAACAGAGTAACAGTAGCAGCAGTAACAGCAGTAGCAACAGAGTAACAGCAGTGACAGTAGTAGCAGCAAAGTAACGTAGCAAGGACTAGTAGGAAAAGATTGTAGGCATTATATCTGTGATGGATGATTATGCCGGATGTTATTCATCATGCAACAGTTATAACACAGAGAGATATGTAACTAGCTCCAGTTCGTCAATGTAATGTAGGCATGTATTCCGTATGTAGTCATACATGCTTAGGGAAAAGAACTTGCATGACATCTATTGTCCATCCCTCCCGTGGCAGCGGGGTCCTAATGGAAACTACGAGATATTAAGATTCTCCTTTTAATAAAGAACCGGACCAACACATTAACACTTGGTGAATACATGAACTCCTCATACTATGGTCATCTCCGGGAGTGTTTCCGGCTATTGTCACTCCGGGGTTGCCGGGTCATAACACATAGTAGGTGACTACAACTTGCAAGATAGGATCAAGAACACACATATATTGGCGACAACATAATAGGTTCAGATGTGAAATCATGGCACTCGGGACCTAGTGATAAGCATTAAGCAAGGAAAAGTAGTAGCAACATCAATCTCAGAACATAGTGGATACTAGGGATCAATCCCCGTCAAAACTAACTCGATTACATGATAGATCTCATCCAACCCATCACTGTCCAGGAAGCCTACGATGAGATTACTCATGAACGGCGAAGAGCATCATGTAATTGGCGATGAAGGAAGGTTGGTGATGATGATGGCGATGATCTCCCCTCTCCGGAGCCCAGAACAGACTCCAGATCTGCCCTCCAGAGGAAGAACAGGAGGTGGCAGCGCCTCCGTATCGTAAAACGCGATGAAATCTTCTTTTTGATTTTTTTCCGGACGAAAGGGACTAAATAGAGCTGAGATTGGAGGCGGTGGAGCAACGTGGGCCCCACAAGCCTGCGACGCGCGACCAGGGGGGCCCGCGCCTGGTGGACTTGTGGGCTCACAACTCCACCCCTCCGGTTGATTCTTGCGCCAGTATTTCAATATATTCCACAAAAAATCCTCGTAAATTTCCAGGTCATTCCGAGAACTTTTATTTCTGCGCAAAAACAACACCATGGCAATTCTGCTGAAGACAACGTTAGTCCGGGTTAGTTCCATTCAAATCATGCAAATTAGAGTCCAAAACAAGGGCAAAAGAGTTTGGAAAAGTAGATACGATGGAGACGTATTAAGGTACATGTCATGAGATGGAACGACGGGAGTTGCATGGAAATATATCTCGGAATGGCCATGAAAATGCCATAATAGGTAGGTATGGTGGATATTTTGAGGAAGGTATATGGTGGGTTTGTGCACCAATGAAAGTTGCGCGGTACTAGAGAGGCCAGCAATGGTGGAAGGTGAAAGTGCATCTATACCATGGACTCACATTAGTCATGAAGAACTCATATACTTATTGCGAAAGTTCTTATTAGTAATCGAAACAAAGTGCTAAACGCATACTCCTAGGGGAAGGGTTGGTAGGTGTTAACCATCGCGCGATCCCGACCGCCATACAAAGGATGACAATCAATAAATCAATTATGCTCCGACTTCCTAACATAGCGGTTCACCATACGTGCATGCTACGGGAATCACTAACTTCAACACAAGTATTTCTAGATTCACAACACCCTACTAACATAACTCTAATATTACCATATCCATATCTCAAAACTAACTGTGAAGAATCAAACTTCTCTTACTAATCAATGCGCTTGAATATGAAAGTTTTTTTATTATATCCTCTTTGGATGCCTATCATATTTAGGACTAATTTCATAGCACACGCCAATTACCAAGTTACTTAGAGATAACACTCATAAAAAGATATAAGTGAAGATCGAGAGTTTTTATTTCTACAAAATATGACACCACCGTGCTCTAAAAAGATTTAAGTGAAGCACTAGAGCGAAATTATCTAGCTCAAAAGATATAAGTGAAACACTTGCAAGCTAAATTGCCTAAGTCAAAAGATATAAGTGAAGCTCATTGAGTATTCTAGCAAATTCCCGATGAGTACATGTCCCTCTCAAAAAGGTGTACAACAAGGATGATGGTGACAAAACAAAAAGAAAAGACTCCTATAATACACGATGCTCCAAGCAAAACACATATCATGTGGTGAATAAAAATATAGCTCCAAGTAACGTTACCGATGGATTGAAGACGAAAGAGGGGATGCCTTCCCGGGGCATCCCCAAGCTTAGGCTCTTTGGTGTCCTTGAATATGGCTTTGGGGTGCCTTGGGCATCCCCAAGCTTAGGCTCTTGCCACTCCTTGTTCCATAGTCCATCGAAACTCTACCCAAAACTTGAAAACTTCACAACACAAAACTTAACGGAACTTCGTGAGATGGGTTAGTATGATAACGAGAAAATCAATCACTTTGGTACTGTCAAAACAAGACTCATAATTATTTTCACACAATGACTACTTTATATTACTATTTCCATAATTTATATTACTCAATATAATCTATGGAAACACCAAAACAAGCAAACTATGCATTGAAAACAGAATCTATCAAAAACAGAATAGTCTGTAATGATCTGAATGCTAACCATACTTCTGCACTTCCAAAAATTCTGAAACATTTATGAAAATTAATTCAATTTGTATATCAATCAGAATAAAAAATAATCAACCTAAAAGCACTCTCTGGATAGAAATTAAAAATAATTTGGTGAGCGCAAAGTTTCTGTCTTTTTCAGCATGATCAAACAACTATCAACCAAACTAATCATAAAGGCTTTACTTGGCACTTTATTGAAACTAAGGCAACAAAACATGATTAATAAGGTAGCTTAATCATGTGGACACACAAAAACAGTAAGGATACATATTGGGTTGTCTCCCAACAAGCACTTTTCTTTAATGCCTTTCAAGCTAGGCATGATGATTTCAATGATGCTCACATACAAGATAAGGATTGAAACATAATGGAAACATCATGGAGCATATGGCTAGCACATTTAAGTATAACCCACTTCCTATGCATAGGGATTTTGTGATCAAACAACTTATTGTAGCAAGAATCATCTAGCATAGGAAGGCAAAACAAGCATAGCTTCAAAAATTTCAACACATGGAGAGGAAGCTTGATATTATTGCAATATGTAGAAGCATATGATCCTCTCTCATAATAATTTTCAGTAGCATCATGAATGAATTCAACAATATAACCAGCACCTACAACATTATTTTCGTTATCTACAAGCATAGAAATTTTACTACTCTCCACATAAGGAAATTTATTCTCATCAATAGTAGTGGGACTATCGTAAAAGACTTGAGCACTACAAATTGTTTCCACATTAAAAGAGTGATGTTCAATGAAAGGGTACTCAAGAGTATGACAAGTTTTATCATCCCTCTTCTTTGTAGCATAAGTATCATCACAATAATCATCATAAATAGGGGGCATGCTTTCATCATAATAAATTTGATCATTCAAAGTGGGTGAACTAAAAAGATCATCTTCATCAAACATAGCATCCCCAAGCTTGTGGCTTTGCGTATCATTAGCATCATGGGTATTCAAAGAATTCATACTAACAATATTGCAATAATGCTCATCATTCACATATTTTATGCAAATCAT
This sequence comes from Hordeum vulgare subsp. vulgare, assembly GCF_904849725.1. Lineage (NCBI taxonomy): Eukaryota > Viridiplantae > Streptophyta > Magnoliopsida > Poales > Poaceae > Hordeum > Hordeum vulgare. Next base: position 447,225,873 of record NC_058522.1, read on the forward strand.
TCTATGTAATTCTTCTTCTAGCACTTGACCACAATTTTCCTTCCCATCATTTTCACGAAAGACATTGAAAAGATGAAGCATATGAGGCCACCTCAATTCCATTTTTTTGTAGTTTTCTTTTATAGACTAAACTAGTGAAAAACAAGAAACTGAAAGATTCGATTGCAAGATCAAAAGATATACCTTGAAGCGCTAACCTCCCCGGCAACGGCCCAGAAAAGAGCTTCGTTGACGGGAGGTGAGTGCCGCTTACCTAGCCTCCCCGGCAACGACGCCAGAAAAGAGCTTGATGTCTACTACGCAACCTTCTCCTTGTAGACGTTGTTGGGCCTCCAAGTGCAGAGGTTTGTAGGACAGTAGCAATTTTTTGTCAAGTGGGTGACCTAAGGTTTATCAATCCGTAGGAGGCGTAGGATGAAGATGGTCTCTCTCAAGCAACCCTGCAACCAAATAACAAAGAGTCTCTTATGTCCCCAACACACCCAATACAATGGTAAGTTGTATAGGTGCACTAGTTCGGTGAAGAGATGGTGATACAAGTGCAAAATGGATGGTAGATATAGGTTTTTGTAATCTGAAATTACAAAAACATCAAGGTAACTAATAGTAAAAGTGAGCACGAACAATATTGCAATGCGTGGAAACAAGGCCTAGGGTTCATACTTTCACTAGTGAAGTTCTCTCAACAATGATAACATAATTGGATCATATAACTAGCCCTCAACGTGCAACAAAGAGTCACTCCAAAGTCACTAATAGCGGAGAACAAACGAAGAGATTATTGTCAGGTACGAAACCACCACAAAGTTATTCTTTCTGATCGATCTATTCAAGAGTCCGTAGTAAAATAACACAAAGCTATTCTTTCTGTTCAATCCATCATAGAGTTCGTACTAGAATAACACCTTAAGACACATATCAACCAAGACCCTAGTGTCACCTAGATACTCCATTGTCACCTCAAGTATCCGTGGGCATGATTATACGATATGCATCATACAATCTTAGAATCATCTATTCAACCAACACATAGAACTTACAAAGAGTGCCCCAAATTTTCTACCGGAGAGTCAAAACGTGTGCCAACCCATATGCATAGGTTCCAAATGTCACGAAACCCGCAAGTTGATCACCAAAACATACAACAAGTACTCACATGAATATCCCATTGTCACCACAGATAGACACGTGCAAGACATACATCAAGTGTTCTTAAAGACTCAATCCGATAAGATAACTTCAAAGGGGAAACTCAATTCATTACAAGAAGGGAGAGGGGGAAGAACATCATAAGATCCAACTATAGTAGCAAAGCCCGTGGTACATCGAGATCAAGACATCTCAAAAACACGAGAGAGAGAGATCAAACACATAGCTACTGGTACATACCCTCAGCCCCGAGGGTGAACTACTCCCTCCTCGTCATGGAGATCGCCGGGATGATGAAGATGGCCACCGGAGATGGATTCCCCCTCCGGCAGGGTGTCGAAACGGGTTCCAGATTGGTTTTTGGTGACTACAGAGGCTTGCGGCGGCGGAACTCCTGATCTAGGTTTCTTTTCGAGGGTTTCTATATTTATAGGAATTTATGGCGGTGGAATTACGTCGGTTGGGCCCACGAGGAGGTCACAAGCCTGGTAGGTGCGGCCTAGGGGGGTGGGGGCGTGTCACGCCCAAAATGCGACCCTATCCTCAATTTGGCACGAGGGCCTCGTCAGGGATAGAAGCGCATCTCGTCGTGTCGCAAGAATGGATATCATCACAAGTACATGTACTGAAAAGAAGAGATATATAAAGAGTTGGCTTACACTCGCCACAGGCTACATCAGAGCCACATCAGTACATTACATAATCATCAAGAGTAAGAGCAGGGTCCGACTACGGACGAAAACAAACGACAAAAGAAGAACGACGTCCATCCTTGCTATCCCAGGCTGCCGGCCTGGAACCCATCCTAGATCGATGAAGAAGAAGAAGAAGAAGCAACTCCAAATGAACAATCAACGCGCTCGCGTCAAGTAACCTTTACATGTACCTGCAACTGGTGTTGTAGTAATCTGTGAGCCACAGGGGACTCAGCAATCTCATTTCCAAAGGTATCAAGACTAGCAAAGCTTAATGGGTGAGGTATGGTTAAGTGGTGAGGTTGCAGCAACGGCTAAGCATATATTTGGTGGCTAACTTACGAGTACAAGAAACAAGAGGGGGAAGATCTACGCATAACGGACGTGAACTACTCATGATCAAATGAATGATCCTGAACACCTACCTACGTCAGCCATAACCCCACCATGTCCTCGATCGGAGAAGGAACTCACGAAAGAGACAGTCACGGTTACGCACGCAGTTGGCAAGTTTTAATTAAGTTAACTTCAAGTTGTCTAGAACCAGTGTTAAACAAAGCTTCCACGTTGCCACATAACCGCGGGCACGGCTTTCCGAAAGATTTAGCCCTGCAGGGGTGCTCCAACTAGTCCATCACAAATTACCACAAGCCGCATAGAAATCCTCAATCACGAAGCTCGCGATCTCGTCGGATTCCCTAGTGGAAAACCTCAACTCTGAGATTACCCAAAGCATCACCGGAATCCCGATGCACAAGATATCTCGTCAAAGGTAAAACTAATCCAGCAAGGCCGCCCGACGTGTCGACGATCCCGATAGGAGTCGCGTACCTCGTTCTCAGGACACGGCGGATGAGCTAGACGTCGGGATCGCTAAACCTCCGAGTGACCAGAGGGGCGCCGGACATCGCTCAGGTGGGGCCAACACTCATGAGGAGCACTGGCCCGGGGGTTGATTAAATTATCCTCGGGGTCCGGAAAATCCCTATGCAATTTTATTAGGTGTTTAGGCAAATGTAGTACCAAAGTTGGGCCTTGCCAGACCAGCTTTAATCTAAAACGAATTATCAAGGGGGTCCCCATAACAACCCCGATCATGTTAGGAGCGCTCATTTATGGAACATAACACCGGTAGCCGGAAACTAAGGGGGCAAAGGTGGAACAAAACACCAGGCTAGAAAGGCCGAGCCTTCCACCTTTTACCAAGTATATAGGTGCATTAAATTAAATAGCATTTAATATGGTGATATAACAAGGAACCCATGCTTTTGCATGGAAGCATCTGCACCTGCAACTAGCAACGCCAACACAGGGTTAAGCAAGCAGTAACATAGCCAATCAGTGGTTTGCTAGGTTGAACAGGTTGAAGGTTTCATGGCATTGTTGAGAGGCCGATATTTAACATGTGGTAGGCAACAAGACATCATCGATAGAAGCGATAAAACTAGCATGGCAATGATAGTAATGGTATCTGGGGAAATGATCATCTTTCCTGAGATCCCGCTTGGAAGAAGAATGCCTCCGTGAAGCAGACGAACCGACGTAGTCGAACGGGTCCTCACATCCGACACGCTTGCGGAACTCTATTGAGACGAAGCAAACCGGAAACACAAATCAACACACGGAATTCACCACACGATGCACAACACTAATGATGCATGAGCAGCTGAATACATGCAAGTCACGACATGGCAGAACACACAAACAACACTACACATTAAGTGAAGTTCGATATGCACGAGTTGCATATTGACGAAACTCCACGTTAATTTATTTAGTTCTATCCCGATTAGATACACGGCAATATTAATGTTGTCAACCATGCAAGAGGTGAAGCGGTAATTGAACTACCTATCTAGACATTTTAAATGAGGTCGGAAATGACATATAGCACCTCCGAAACGACCTCACAAGTTAATTTACAATTCTGTCCAGATCTGAATTAACACCTTTAATTAGTTGTTAAATAGCAAAACAAATAGATTCACGTGATTCTACGCGTCAAGGCAAGCAACCTACACATAAAGAACATCTCCAACGGAGCTACTGGTCAAAAGATACAAGCACCGCAAGATATGATGGCATGAATGCAAAATGTGTGCAACGGCGGCTACGAGCACTTCAACACATGCAACCAGAAAGAGAAAATGAAACTACACAAGATTCTAAGCAAGTTTCATATAGGACACGATCAAATCGGAGCTACGGTTCGAAAACTACGAGCAAAACAAGAAAACACTACAATCTGCCAAAATCAGCCACATAGCACTTTCTACGCCCCACAACTACGAGCTACACAACTCCGATAAACTCAAGCAAGGCATGGCATGAAAGAGGGCAAGACGCACTACTACAAACAACTAAGAACAACTAGCATGGCAGCAAGGAGCACTAGGAAAAGAAGACACAAAATGGCATCTCACGCACTATTTCAGACTTAGTGAAAATAACACCTCACGAAAGTGCAGTTTTCAGCCTGAAGCAATATTGACAGCAGCAAAACCTATAGCTACAGGAGTCCAAATGGCATGAAAATTTACAGCATGCTATAGAAACACAAGGGCTACAACTTACTCCATTGGACCAACCTCAAAAGAGCTACAGATCACAAGATACAAGCAAGACAAGACAGCAACAAAATAATATCAGATTCCAGACTTAGAAATATTTCAGCTCCTCTAAAACAGCACTATTTCTAGCAACTTGAGGGCAAGCAAACTACACCTAAACATGCATTTCTATTGCAACCAAAAATACCAGGGGCTAAACAAAAACATCCAAGATCAACTCTCTAGTTGACAACTAACTCAAACGAGGCACGGAATAAATCCTACGAATTAAACAAAAGGGCAACATGGCAAAATATCTCGCGAACTAACTTACTCGAAAGCTAAAACCAATTGCACAGAAAAATCCATGGGATTTTTCTACCCCGGAAACATATAAAATATGTGGGGTTTGCAACACAAAATAAAGCCACACAAAAATGCGGGAAATACCCTATATACGGAAAAATAAACTAGAGGCAATTCCCTACATGCAAAAATACAAATGACCGCTCTGAAATACATGGAAAAATAGCCCCTAAAACATAGGCATTTCTATCATGGCATTCGAGCAATCCAAACACGCGCGGAAAATAAATGCGGGCACTTCCTATTGAGACAGCACGTAAATCCATGCATACGATACGTCAAACAACGTCAAATAAATATGCAAGTTAAATATTCGGATGCTACACAAAATTCTACACGTAAGGCATATATTACACGTCTCGATCCGACTAACGAAAAATAAACTACGGGCATTTTAATATCGTCCTATTTTCTGGAATTTAATTAAATCACCAGAAACATCCTAAATCTAGATGGGCCAAAACTGCTAAGCGCAACTGCTAACTATCGCCGGGAGCGGGGAATAGCTCACCTTCGCGGGCCAAGGCCCAGGTCGGTGGAGAGGCTGGCCAGGCCGGCTTGGGGGCGAGGCGAGGCAGTGGCCTGGGCCGGGAGAAGCTAGGCCGGCTCCTAGCCATCTGGGCCGCGGTAGGAGGCCGGCCCACAGGGGCGAGCTGGCCTGCGGGGAGGCACGACAGGCGAGGGCGTCGTGCTCCTTGTTCGTCCCGTGCTCGGGCCATGGCGGCTGCGCACCTCCTGCCTGCGGGCTCGTGGCGCAGGGCCACGACGGGGAGGGGATCCGGTCGGATCCCGTTGGCCAGCGCCGGATCTGGCCGTTGAAGGCGACGGCGACCGGAGGCGGTCGGGCAAGGCAGGCGGCGAGCTCGCGGCGGGGAATGGTGCGGGCAGCGGGGCAGGCCGGCGGGAGGCGCGAGGCGGCGACCTGATGCGGGGCGGCGCGGCTGGCGGCGGCCGGATCGGGCACGGAGGCGGGCAGAGAACGGCGACGAGGCGGCGGCGTGGCGGCTGGAGGCGGCTCGGGCTGCTGCTGCGGGCACGAGCGGCGGCGGCCGGATGGGCTCGGCCGGGCCCGATCTGGGCCTGGCGGGCCCGCGAGGCTGGTGGGGAGAGAGGCTGCGGGAGAGAGAGGAGAGGTGGGGAGGCGCGGATCCCGAGGTGGGATTAGGGTCAGGTGCCTAAGATTTAGGAGGGGGTCTATATATAGACAAACGGGGGGCTCGGTTAACCGGATTCGCGTTCCGGATCCACCCGCGGGGTCGGATTCGGACGATTCCGAACGTGGGTATGGGTACGCGGTCGTGTGGAGGGAATATCCGGAGACGAGAGGGAGAACGGGCGACGCGGCACGAATTTTAGAAACACCGACACACGTCCGACGGTAGACCGAATACGGTGCCGCTACGGTCGACCGTTCGGGTACCAGACAGACTCCGATCGCGACGAAATTCGACAAGCGGCCTAGCTATATTAAAATAACACCGCACGTCAAATCTCAACCCGGTCAGAGAAAGTTTTAAACGCACTTTAAAAACAGAGTTACGACGGTGCCGCGGGTGCGTGCGTGTGCAGTCGGGCTCGGAACGAACAACGACGTTAACCGGCAACTAACAACGGATGCAAGTTTTGAAAACGGGCGGCAACGGAGACGCCGATGCAATGCAGATGATGCGCATGATGCGATGATGATGCGGCAACTGAAAATACCCACACGACGAAAACGGAAAGAAAAGGGGAAGCTTCTGGAACGGCAGCATCGGGCTGTCACAACTCTCCTACACTACAAGAGGATCTCGCCCCGAGATCCAAGAATGAAAGAGGGGAGGATGAGAAAGAACAAGGTAAAACTTAGTCGCTTCTTTGACAATCGAGTGAAACCAACAATCCTTGAAGGTTGCAAAGAGATGAGGAATGATAAGAGAAGAAGCAAGAATTCACAAAAAATTTTGGCAGCACTTCGGTAGGAAAATGGGACAAAAAATTCGATAAGATGGAAGAAATAGGCAATATTCATGACAAACAACTAAATAGAGCAAGGGAACACCATGATCTTGATAGAACAACTTAATAGCCCCAAAAGAGCAACATCACAATGCCTCCGGAACAATAGAATAGGAACTAGCTCAAGCGGAAGAAGAGAATGAAGAGAGAATGACAACTACTAACTCCAATGAACTAGGCAAGCATCCTTGCAAGAAGAATTAGACGGAGTTGTTGGACAAACAACAACGAAAAGAACAAGGTAGTAGTGGGCTTATGAAAATCATCTCAACAAATATGAGGTGACAAACAACCACTAAAGAAACAAGGATAGATTGGGAGAAACAAGATATGAACTATTTCTTACACCAAGAGGATACATTGAGAACTCGGATTAAAGACAAGCACCATGATAGCACAATGCATAGGAAAAGCTTTAGGTGAAATCCAAACCAAGATAGCTCAATGAAGAACTCCTGGGTTGAAAATATTTCATGATCATAGAATTGGTGGATTTAATTATCTCATTCTTGAGAGGAAAACTCTTCGAGGCTCCTACACTAACAAGAAGGCTATAATACCACCTCAAGGATAAAGGAAGAACAAATGCACCGAAAATGGAAGAGAAAGAATACTTGAGGTATTCCAACAGGAATCTTGAAGAACACATGAGAATGAATCACATCCTTGATGAACCACCAAGAAGGACCACCGTATACCAATGAATGATGCAAAGACATGAAGTAGAAAGAATAAGATTATGAGCTTGCCAAGATTATGATGAAGATTCACAAAGAGATACTTAAAAGAACTTGAAACTCCGGAAAAGAAAGATAAGCGCTAGAGAAAAGAATTAATATCAAGAGCCACTCCGGAAGAAGAATTGAAATCTCTTGGAAGAAGGAAGGACAGTAATAAGAATTATGATATGCTCATCCTTCATCAAATTAAATTGATGACAAGCAACGGATTTAGCATACAACTTATTCCTCTTGAAAGAATCTTGAAGAGACAGAGAGAAAATCACCATTTGAGGCATAATTGAAGGAAGCATCGGTAAAAATTCACAGTTGAATGGAAACCAAGAATCAATGGAGAAACATGAGAACGAAGAGATCATGAGTCACCTGAGAGAAAACTAGAACAAGGCACCGGAATAATAGAGAGACGAAAGAAGAGACAACAATGGAGAAGACTTGAGTACGAAAGCTGAAAGATGAGAACGAAGAATCTTCTAAATGATGGCCTTCGGAGGAACGAAAAATAAAAAAAACAACTCAGAAATGCACCGGATAACAAGAAAGGGATTACTCATGATTGAAAACAAATTCAAGATGATAACACGAAGCTGAGATGACAATCTTCACAAGAATGGAAAAAGACTGAGAGAAACACTCCTTCGAATTTGCAAGCTAAGAATGATGACGAGGAACAACACCAAGAATAGTTGAGACCCCCGGAATAAAGAAGAATGCAAGATTGAGCCAAATATGAGAATTAACTCCAATTGATCTTGAAGAAGGAATATGACTGATGAAAATTATACTTACGTCATAGTTGAAAAGAATTAGAGATCTCCAGAAAGATTAGAAGAGCCAGGAAAGATCCTGGGAAAACCCGTGGGTTATGGGCCCACTCAAAGAAACCACCGTTGAAAAGATTGCTAGAAAGATTGATATTGCACCGGTATAAATGAAGACTAGATGAAGTTAGCACTCCGGAATAACTGAAGGAATTGAATATGAGAAACTACTGAAATATCTACAACACACCGGATAATAAGGAGATGAATGAATAACAGGATAGGCTGATAAGAATCTCCAACATAGGGAGAATTACAAGGATGAATAGGATATGAAGACACGGATAATTGAATTAAATTCACCGGTAAAGATGACACGAATGAACAAATAAGACACGAAGCTCCTGAGAATCTTCACGACGAATCACCGGTTATGAAAGAAAGAAGAGATAGCGGAAGCATCAGTGGAACGAAATGCACTTGGATGAAATCCAATCACTGAAGAAAAAGGGCAGGAGGGCGGGGAAAAACAAAGACGACTTGGGACAGATGAGATGAACCCCGGAATAAAATGAGAGAATGATCTTGCAAAATAGGAGAGGATGCAATTCACTGAAGAGAAGCACACCGGTTGAAAAGACTTGACATAAGAACTCCGGTTGACAAAATTGATGAGACAATTGAACGAACAAAAGAATTTGCATTCTCACATAAAAATATGAGAACACCACTTAGAAAGATCTGAAATCACCACTTGACATCGAAGCAACTTGAATTACCATAGTTCAACAAAACAAAGGGTGTGGCTTACGAAACAACCCAGAACAAACTCATGAGAAAGATTTCGTCCGATATTTTCGTGGACAGGATCGCACGGGCTCGATTTACAGTAGCCATCAAGTGCAAGGTAGTGCACCTGACATACGAAGCGTCCCCGAGTCGTAGCAAGCTACAAGGACTCTTTAAGACACAACGTGTACCGCTGTAAGTCGACCGTGAACAAACGAATCCACTAGATGTCGAACCCCAACCTAACATCATGCATTTGTTGGAAGAATGTCCTATAAGTAACTACTTGAATTCCCACCTATGAATTCCCGAAACATCTGGTCATGCAATCTGGTACACGAATACAAGGAGTAATATCACACAACTCCTATACTAACCCGTCACTTGTATCACATCCGTCAACACACAACCAGAATCTCGGACCTTTATCTACAACAGACCCTCGTGATCACAACAATACAAAGTATGGCAGTACTCCCGAACAATCTGCACCAGTACTGGGGACATCGGGGTTATCTCGCCACTACTAGTATTGAAGCAATTACGAACATCCTTCGTCCTGAGATACTAAGAAATCTAAATGATAACGATGTGCTCAAGAATCCCCTGGAGCTCAACTCCCCGGAAGAAAATCAAGTCAAACAGGAGGCACCAAGACAGAACTCCGTCACATCGGCATCATATAGATTCCAAAAATATCCGCGTGATCCTAAAAAAATTTGAGTGAGAAGAGGAGTAGAATAAATTATTACGTCAAGATTTCTCAGCAGAGCATAGAAGAGGAGAAAAAAGAGTCCTACTCACCGATATATAACTAGACTCAAATAGTTTTTCACTAGACTCGACTCGGCCAAGTTCGATCAATCAAGGGGGCTCCTAGGTCGGTACTGCTCTGATACCAACTTGTCACGCCCAAAATGCGACCCTATCCTCAATTTGGCACGAGGGCCTCGTCAGGGATAGAAGCGCATCTCGTCATGTCGCAAGAATGGATATCGTCACAAGTACATGTACTGAAAAGAAGAGATATATAAAGAGTTGGCTTACACTCGCCACAGGCTACATCAGAGCCACATCAGTACATTACATAATCATCAAGAGTAAGAGCAGGGTCCGACTACGGACGAAAACAAACGACAAAAGAAGAACGACGTCCATCCTTGCTATCCCAGGCTGCCGGCCTGGAACCCATCCTAGATCGATGATGAAGAAGAAGAAGAAGCAACTCCAAATGAACAATCAACGCGCTCGCGTCAAGTAACCTTTACATGTACCTGCAACTGGTGTTGTAGTAATCTGTGAGCCACAGGGGACTCAGCAATCTCATTTCCAAAGGTATCAAGACTAGCAAAGCTTAATGGGTGAGGTATGGTTAAGTGGTGAGGTTGCAGCAGCGGCTAAGCATATATTTGGTGGCTAACTTACGAGTACAAGAAACAAGAGGGGGAAGATCTACGCATAACGGACGTGAACTACTCATGATCAAATGAATGATCGTGAACACCTACCTACGTCAGACATAACCCCACCATGTCCTCGATCGGAGAAGGAACTCACGAAAGAGACAGTCACGGTTACGCACGCAGTTGGCAAGTTTTAATTAAGTTAACTTCAAGTTGTCTAGAACCAGTGTTAAACAAAGCTTCCACGTTGCCACATAACCGCGGGCACGGCTTTCCGAAAGATTTAGCCCTGCAGGGGTGCTCCAACTAGTCCATCACAAATTACCACAAGCCGCATAGAAATCCTCAATCACGAAGCTCGCGATCTCGTCGGATTCCCTAGTGGAAAACCTCAACTCTGAGATTACCCAAAGCATCACCGGAATCCCGATGCACAAGATATATCGTCAAAGGTAAAACTAATCCAGCAAGGCCGCCCGACGTGTCGACGATCCCGATAGGAGTCGCGTACCTCGTTCTCAGGACACGGCGGATGAGCTAGACGTCGGGATCGCTAAACCTCCGGGTGACCAGAGGGGCGCCGGACATCGCTCAGGTGGGGCCAACACTCATGAGGAGCACTGGCCCGGGGGTTGATTAAATTATCCTCGGGGTCCGGAAAATCCCTATGCAATTTTATTAGGTGTTTAGGCAAATGTAGTACCAAAGTTGGGCCTTGCCAGACCAGCTTTAATCTAAAACGAATTATCAAGGGGGTCCCCATAACAACCCCGATCATGTTAGGAGCGCTCATTTATGGAACATAACACCGGTAGCCGGAAACTAAGGGGGCAAAGGTGGAACAAAACACCAGGCTAGAAAGGCCGAGCCTTCCACCTTTTACCAAGTATATAGGTGCATTAAATTAAATAGCATTTAATATGGTGATATAACAAGGAACCCATGCTTTTGCATGGAAGCATCTGCACCTGCAACTAGCAACGCCAACACAGGGTTAAGCAAGCAGTAACATAGCCAATCAGTGGTTTGCTAGGTTGAACAGGTTGAAGGTTTCATGGCATTGTTGAGAGGCCGATATTTAACATGTGGTAGGCAACAAGACATCATCGATAGAAGCGATAAAACTAGCATGGCAATGATAGTAATGGTATCTGGGGAAATGATCATCTTTCCTGAGATCCCGCTTGGAAGAAGAATGCCTCCGTGAAGCAGACGAACCGACGTAGTCGAACGGGTCCTCACATCCGACACGCTTGCGGAACTCTATCGAGACGAAGCAAACCGGAAACACAAATCAACACACGGAATTCACCACATGATGCACAACACTAATGATGCATGAGCAGCTGAATACATGCAAGTCACGACATGGCAGAACACACAAACAACACTACACATTAAGTGAAGTTCGATATGCACGAGTTGCATATTGACGAAATTCCACGTTAATTTATTTAGTTCTATCCCGATTAGATACACGGCAATATTAATGTTGTCAACGATGCAAGAGGTGAAGCGGTAATTGAATTACCTATCTAGACATTTTAAATGAGGTCGGAAATGACATATAGCACCTCCGAAACGACCTCACAAGTTAATTTACAATTCTGTCCAGATCTGAATTAACACCTTTAATTAGTTGTTAAATAGCAAAACAAATAGATTCACGTGATTCTACGCGTCAAGGCAAGCAACCTACACATAAAGAACATCTCCAACGGAGCTACTGGTCAAAAGATACAAGCACCGCAAGATATGATGGCATGAATGCAAAATGTGTGCAACGGCGGCTACGAGCACTTCAACACATGCAACCAGAAAGAGAAAATGAAACTACACAAGATTCTAAGCAAGTTTCATATAGGACACGATCAAATCGGAGCTACGGTTCGAAAACTACGAGCAAAACAAGAAAACACTACAATCTGCCAAAATCAGCCACATAGCACTTTCTACGCCCCACAACTACGAGCTACACAACTCCGATAAACTCAAGCAAGGCATGGCATGAAAGAGGGCAAGACGCACTACTACAAACAACTAAGAACAACTAGCATGGCAGCAAGGAGCACTAGGAAAAGAAGACACAAAATGGCATCTCACGCACTATTTCAGACTTAGTGAAAATAACACCTCACGAAAGTGCAGTTTTCAGCCTGAAGCAATATTGACAGCAGCAAAACCTATAGCTACAGGAGTCCAAATGGCATGAAAATTTACAGCATGCTATAGAAACACAAGGGCTACAACTTACTCCATTGGACCAACCTCAAAAGAGCTACAGATCACAAGATACAAGCAAGACAAGACAGCAACAAAATAATATCAGATTCCAGACTTAGAAATATTTCAGCTCCTCTAAAACAGCACTATTTCTAGCAACTTGAGGGCAAGCAAACTACACCTAAACATGCATTTCTATTGCAACCAAAAATACCAGGGGCTAAACAAAAACATCCAAGATCAACTCTCTAGTTGACAACTAACTCAAACGAGGCACGGAATAAATCCTACGAATTAAACAAAAGGGCAACATGGCAAAATATCTCGCGAACTAACTTACTCGAAAGCTAAAACCAATTGCACAGAAAAATCCATGGGATTTTTCTACCCCGGAAACATATAAAATATGTGGGGTTTGCAACACAAAATAAAGCCACACAAAAATGCGGGAAATACCCTATATACGGAAAAATAAACTAGAGGCAATTCCCTACATGCAAAAATACAAATGACCGCTCTGAAATACATGGAAAAATAGCCCCTAAAACATAGGCATTTCTATCATGGCATTCGAGCAATCCAAACACGCGCGGAAAATAAATGCGGGCACTTCCTATTGAGACAGCACGTAAATCCATGCATACAATACGTCAAACAACGTCAAATAAATATGCAAGTTAAATATTCGGATGCTACACAAAATTCTACACGTAAGGCATATATTACACGTCTCGATCCGACTAACGAAAAATAAACTACGGGCATTTTAATATCGTCCTATTTTCTGGAATTTAATTAAATCACCAGAAACATCCTAAATCTAGATGGGCCAAAACTGCTAAGCGCAACTGCTAACTATCGCCGGGAGCGGGGAATAGCTCACCTTCGCGGGCCAAGGCCCAGGTCGGTGGAGAGGCTGGCCAGGCCGGCTTGGGGGCGAGGCGAGGCAGTGGCCTGGGCCGGGAGAAGCTAGGCCGGCTCCTAGCCATCTGGGCCGCGGTAGGAGGCCGGCCCACAGGGGCGAGCTGGCCTGCGGGGAGGCACGACAGGCGAGGGCGTCGTGCTCCTTGTTCGTCCCGTGCTCGGGCCATGGCGGCTGCGCACCTCCTGCCTGCGGGCTCGTGGAGCAGGGCCACGACGGGGAGGGGATCCGGTCGGATCCCGTTGGCCAGCGCCGGATCTGGCCGTTGAAGGCGACGGCGCCGGAGGCCGTCGGGCAAGGCAGGCGGCGAGCTCACGGTGGGGAATGGTGCGGGTAGCGGGGCAGGCCGGCGGGAGGCGCGAGGCGGCGACCTGATGCGGGGAGGCGCGGCTGGCGGCGGCTGGATCTGGCGCGGAGGCGGGCAGAGAACGGCGTCAAGGCGGCGGCGGGGCTCGCTGGGGAGCTCCGGTGGGCGAGGCGCAGAGGGCTCCAGCGGCGGCGTGGCGGCTGGAGGCGGCTCGGGCTGCTGCTGCGGGCACGGGCGGCGGCGGCCGGATGGGCTCGGTCGGGCCCGATCTGGGCCTGGCGGGCCCGTGAGGCTGGTGGGGAGAGAGGTTGCAGGAGAGAGAGGAGAGGTGGGGAGGCGCGGATCCCGAGGTGGGATTAGGGTTAGCTGCCTAAGATTTAGGAGGGGGTCTATATATAGACAAACGGGGGGCTCGGTTAACCGGATTCGCGTTCCGGATCCATCCGCGGGGTCGGATTCGGATGATTCCGAACGCGGGTATGGGTACACGGTCGTGTGGAGAGAATATCCGGAGACGAGAGGGAGAACGGGCGGCGCGACACGAATTTTAAAAACACCGACAGACGTCCGACGGTAGACCGAATACGGTGCCGCTACGGTCGACCGTTCGGGTACCAGACGGACTCCGATCGCGACGAAATTCGACAGGCGGCCTAGTTATGCTAAAATAACACCGTACGTCAAATCTCAACCCGATCAGAGAAAGTTTTAAACGCACTTTAAAAACAGAGTTACGACGGTGTCGCGGGTGCGTGCGTGTGCGGTCAGGCTCGGAACGAACAACGACGTTAACCGGCAACTAACAACGGATGCAAGTTTTGAAAATGGGCGGCAACGGAGACGCCGATGCAATGCAGATGATGCGCATGATGCGATGATGATGCGGCAACTGAAAATACCCACACGACGAAAACGGAAAGAAAAGGGGAAGCTTCTGGAACGTCGACATCGGGCTGTCACAGGGCGCCTCCTGGGCTTGTGACTCCCTCGTGGCTCTTTTGGCTTTCTACCAAAGCTTCAGGGGTCTCTTTTGGTCCAAAAAAAATCATCGCGAAAGTTTTATACCATTTGGACTCCGTTTGAAAAAGGGTCAAAAACACAGAAAAAACAGAAACTCGCACTTGGCACTGAGTTAAAAGGTTAGTCCCAAAAAAGATATAAAATAGCATATTCATGCATATAAAACATCCAAAGTTGACAAGATAGTAGCATGGAACCATCAAAAATTATAGATACGTTGGAGACGTATCAGTGTCTTACTACTGTGTGCTTGTCGGTGTGTAGGACTCGTGCATCGGGTAGTTGCTAGACTGGGTGGGATAAGAGCCTTCCAAGTATCCATCCTCACAACCATATCCTCCTCCTTCGTCACCTCTGTAATGGATGATGTCGAGCATCTAATTATCCGGGTCGTGATAACCCACAAGTGTAGGGGATCATTTGTAGACTTTTTGGATAAGTAAGAGTGTCGAACCCAAGGAGGTGCTAAAGGAAGAATTAATATTTTCTCAAGTTCTATCGACCACCGATACAACTTTACGCACGCTAACACTTACTTTACCTAGAACAAGTATGAAACTACTTTGCAGGAAGGAAACTCGAATTACTTAGTAGGAGTAATAGATAGTTTTGCAAGGTAATAAATAACAAGTAAATTAAAGTTAGGGGTTGTTTGGATAAAGACTAATTAAGTTTTGTTTAGTAGACAACTTTTTGGTAACACAAGATAAAGATTGTCCATAGGCAATTGAATATAACACGATAGATACTTATCATATGCAATGAGAGAGAGGCATACACTAACACACTTTCCGTACTTGGATCATATGCACTTATTATTGGAACTCTAGCAAGCATCTGCAACTACCAAAGATCATTAAGGTAAAACCCAACCATTGCATTAAACATCAAGTCCTCTTTACTCCCCTACATAAACAACCCCCTTACTCGGGTGTAAGCTTTTGTCACTCTAGAGACCCACTATAAGCGACTCATAAACATATTGCAACACCCTCCAACAGTAATCCCTCATGCGTGTGCGGCACGGAAGACACCTTAGGACATCACCATATTAACATACAACTCATATCAATCACACCATACCACAATTAACCCGTAGGACAAAGGAGATCTACCCAAACATAATAGGATAGCCACACAACTTTGGATAATAATATATATCATTAAGCACCATATTTAAGTAGAGATTACAGCGGAGAAGAGAGGGTTTACACTTTACACTGCTGCATAGAGGAGGAGAGAGCAGGTGGTGATGGAGGCGAACTTGTTGGTGTAGATCACTGTCACGATGGTTGCCTCGATGGTGCTCCGGCGCCACCGGGAGAGAGGGGGAGAGAGACCCCCTCCTTCTTCTTTTTCCGTGGTCTCCTCCTAGATGGGAGGATAGTTTCCACTCTGGTCCATGTCCGCCATGGCTCAGGAGGCCAAGATGTCCTCTGAGATTGGATCTCTCTCTCTGTTTCTCTCATGTTTTCGTGACTATTTTCTCACCCTTCACCGTTTCATAAATATCCGAAAATCTGTAACTCCGATTCGGCTATAATTTTGAGGACATTTTTATCAAGAAATTATCTTTCTTGTGGTGAAAGTAGGGTGCCAACCGACTTAAGGGGTGGCCACAAGCTAACATGATGTGACCACCCCCTGGCCACGCCCTGTTGGCTCGTGGGAGCCTCAGGCATTGTGTGGCATTGATTCTTCTTCCAAAAATTCATATATATATATATATATTCCAAAAAAATCTCCGTAAATTTTTATCGTGTTGGGACCCCGTTTGATATGGATTTTCTGCGAAACAAAAAACACACGAAAAAACAGGAAGTGACACTAGACACTTAATAATTAAGTTAGTTCCAAAAATAATATAAAATGTTGCAAAAAATATATGAAAGTTGTAGAATATTGGCATGAAACAATCAAAAATTGTAGATACGATGGAGACATATCTGGTCGTCGTACGTTGGGTCTCGTGGCCTTGGCATTGTAGCGAATAGTGTGCGGGCACCCATCTATCCCCGCCCGCTGTCCAAGCCCGGACAAGTTGCGGTGAAGAACACTTCGAGAAGAGTGATGCCGCGTTTACGTCAACACTGTAAGGCACCTTCCCCATGGCGGTTCCAAGCTGCTTGGTGGCGTAGTAATACGAAGGCTTGTAATGCTTCGGCCTTTGCACCGTCTTTACTTTGGGCGCGCCCATCGTGGCACCGTGACCTCAGTAGGAACATTCACCATGTCCGATACGACCACCGCACCAGACGCGAGCATGCCCCTCGAGGGCCATCAACTTCTTGAGCTTGTCCTCATTTGCGGCCTTCACTTTGATGCGGCGAGTTTGCCGCGTGGCCGTGCCGATCTTTTAGGTGAGCACGATGCTCTAATTCTTGAGCACCTCCGGCAACGCCATCTCGGACAGGTTTTCCTTTAGTTCCATGCATTGGCTGCGTAAGGAAGAAGAGGGTGGGCGAAAAAGGTGAGAATTGATGGAGAGCTGTAGGGGATGAAAGAAAGGAGTGTGGGGATTTTGGCATGGAAACAATGCGGGTTTCTACAAAGGTGCGGGATCCGCCTCCCTTTTGGGTGGGCTACGGGGCCAGAGTTCGACGTTTCTTGTGTCTAGATTCCCACAACCCCCATGTTTGGTTCTGTTTTGCGGGGAAATAATGGTTTGGCCCGCCCGGCAGACCGATGCAGGCTAGCATTGGATTGCTTCCGCGGTCCACACCGCGCGGTCTGGACGGATGCAGACGGTTTGAGGGTCGGCGTTGGAGATGCCCTAACATACTCTTGATGATATATGAATACATATCATAGAATTATTGTTCTACGGTTTATGGGTAAAGAAAAACATGTCGCTCACCGCCAATATCCAAGAGATCATGCTAGCAAGATCAAGCATCACAATCAAACTTTTTATTTGACCCTATTGAAATAATTCACATACAATATCAGTTTTGGGATGTGACAAGGATTGTTTCAGATGCAACACTAAGATGCAGTGCACTAAGATGACATGGATAGAGAAAATCTAAAAAGAACTGAATTTCTTTGTGGAGGAACATCAAGAAAATTTCTAACATCTTGCAAAATTTTACCTTGAAATGACATTGGTAGAGGCATGTAAGAAAACAAAATTTGAGACTCAAAAATACGCATTTGGAGCACTCATTTCCCTTTTTTTGGCACACATACCACTACAAATGTCTTGTTGCGAAATTTTGCACAACGTTAAAACATTATTGATATCCATCCACATAAAAATTTGGTTATTTTTTTCTATTTTTTGAATGTACTATTCATAATAATTTGTTTATGTCACTGACTCTGTATGGTGTAGGGAAGATGAATATGACACGTAGAACCCCACACCATATTATTTTTCTATTTTTCTATTGTTTATGTCACTAACTTTGTGGGCCTACTTTGATTGGGATTAAAGTAAAATTATTGTGGACTAGGACTGCTATATCTAAACATTTATTTATGAGGATATCTAAACATCTATTTATCTGTTTTGTGAGAAACATATATTTAATGTCACTAGATGTAACTTAAAATATAGTCTAATGAGGCTTCCGTGAGAAGTACTATAGAGCACAATTATCGAAGTAAAATCTATTTTAAACCTTAAATTTATACAACTCGTTGGAATCAAACCTCGAACTCTAAATCCATGAAATTGACACCCTATATTTTTATTCCCGATCAACCCTGACCTTAGATCTGTTTGGCGCATGAGAAAAAGCACGATCCCGACCAGATTCACACGCTACTCTCACTGATGATGCGGTCCACATGTAATGTGTCACTAGTGGGGACAGGGCCTATAGCCCCGGTCCGTAAGGGGCTTTAGTCCCGGTTCACCAACCGGGACTAAAGGCCTAACCTTTAGTCCGGGCCCTGTTCCAAGCCGGGACCAAAGGTGCTCCACGTGGGCGCCTCGGAGCACCCTCAGGGGCAGGCCCTTTAGTCCCGGGTCTTAACACAGACCGGGACTAAAGAGTTTCTGCAGATTTTGTTTATTTTTGGGTTTTAGGGTTTTAAGGTTTAGGTGTTCGGGAGATTAACGTGATGCCTCGTTTGGTGTTCGGGAATTAGTTTTCATATAATTATAAATAGAAATAATTATGCATATATATAAAAGATGAACTTATCTTACAAGCGAGCATATATATACAATTATATGGAGATCTGAATTATCGGGACTAGAGCCCGTCTATTCGATTACATGGACCAACATCAGTAATGGCCCCTAGCTACACTAAATCGTCCTTTGTCATCTATAGCTTCCGTCCTCAGAAAGGTCGCAAGCTCCTCTGCAACAGCAATCGCGCGTTGCTCTGGTAGGGACTTCTCCCTCATGGTCGTGTACTATATAAGAAGAGGAGATGAATATGAATATCAATCATGATAACAAAGAATGATGGGTAAAAATAGAGGTGTGAATGTTCATTGCTTACGTCGTATATGTGATCCTTGTGCTCAGAGGTAAACGTGCGAATGGTCTCGCAAACATAGTATCCGCATAGATGCGTCCCCCGTGGCTGCTGGTCGCACTTTACGAGAATAGAATATATATAATCAAAATAATAATCTAGCATCATAAATGTATTGAAAATAGAAGTATATCATACTACTACTTACCTGAGCCGCTCTAAAGGTCAGCTTCTCAGGCTCGATACCGGGAGTCACGCACTTGAACCGCTTCCAAACCCTGCCCGACAAGGAAAATGATTTGCTAAGTTTTTCATTAATTGATATATCAGAAAATCATCGAAAGAGACCGATAGAGCGCAAGAATGATTGAAATTACCTTGGAGCATGTCCTGCAGGCTTTGGAACTGTTCCAAGGGTCTCGATAATGGGTCGAAGGCATCAACTCTTCCCTTATCAATTTGAATGTCCAACAGAATCCAATGAAAGCTGCACATGTATATCTATATCTATATATATATATATATGTGTGTGTGTGTGTCAGTAACTTATCAATTACACTTATAAGTGAATGGACACAACAGAGTAAAGACCCTCACCTGAAGTTGTATGGAAACATTATGTGGTCACAGAAATTTTGATCTGTTAGAAACCTTAGAAGGTTTTCCTCCGTCTCCTTGGGTTTATCAGTTAGCGTCGCTATATGTATTTTACCTGGGTCAATAAACCCAATATTTAGGATGTTCCTATTTTTACAATCCAGAATCTTCATTCTGCATAATAGAGTACAAGTTATATGTAGACAATGAATTGAAATAACGAAACAAGTTATATGTAGACAACGAATTGAAAAACTTACAGACAATAGCAACTCATAAGCGATTTGTCAAGGGCGTCGGCATTGTACATCTGGAAGAGTTCATCAAAGTCGATATGGATTTGTTCGGGGCAGCCGTAGTACTCCCGTGGGACACTCACCACGATCATCGTTCTCCCATTCTTTGATTCACTTAAGTACCATGTATGCAAGTAACGCATATTTGTTGGGAGATCATCTTTGCTGACCAAAGGCGCTCCCATGACAAACTGTGGCTTAGGGGCTACCACAGCCTTGGGTAACCTGTCATCTTGGGAAGCCAGAACGTCTTCAACCGGGATACCCCATTCATCCGCCCACTTCTTTGCTAATTCCAAATCTTGCCCCTGCACTAGAGGGGGGACATTCTCGGGTAACACCCTGAGGGGTGGGATCGACTGTTTGTCCTGTTGTCCAAGCTGAGGAATGTCTGATCTTTTTTTCTTGTAGTTGAACTTGATTTGCTCCCACTTGCACTTGCACGTGATCTGCTCTTTTTCACTTACTTCTGCAATGTGCGTGTATAGTCATCAGGCTTATGGTGTAAGTCATATTGTGATGGAAGGTCCGTGAAGTATTTTGCAAATGCTATTTGCTTCTCGGTGTATTCCGGGCGGGGCTCGGGTTCCTTCTTTTTCATCTGCGCATCATGATGTTCCTTTGCTATTCTGGCGTTTTCCTCGGCGGTACGATCATAAGGTCTGATAGGAAGATTAGCATGAGGTACCTTTGGGAGGGGCGACAGTTTGCGCTTTGGGGAGCTCCGTCGCTTAGAAATCATCGGCGGAGCGTTCTTGCTGGCACGCTTCCGCTTAGTATCCGGAGCGGGCGGCGGCGGAGACGGACGACCCAAGTCCGGCGGCGGTGATCGAGATGGACTCGTGTTGTGCTGGCCGTCGTCATGTGGAGGGCTTGGAGGTGATGGAGGTGTAGGTGACCTGCGACGACTCGGAGGCGGTGTTGTCCTTGGGGCCGAGCGTGGAAGCTTGATGTAGTTCTTGTCCCATAGGATGGATCCACCCAGTACTTCTTCGAGTGTCCTCTCATCTTCGGGTCCAGCTATGTCGAGCTCCATATCATGAAATCCCGCCATGATTTCATCCACCCCGACTTTAGCAAAGCTAGCTGGAATCTCACGGCCATGCCAGCGTGCATCAGGGCCAGAAGGTAAAGCTTGTCCGACGGCCACCTTCATGGATATGTTCTTGAATTTCTGATGGAGTTCACATGATGTTGACTCAATGATTCCATCCACGGGGTAGCCGGGACCGCCCTCTATCATTCTTCGTGCATCGTCGGGCGGGGCCTCAGATTCAGCCACGCTGCTTTTCCGCTTAGATGGGGCGCCGGTAATATCGGGTGCAGGATCTTCCTGGTGCGCTACTCCTGTAAGCTCATCAATCTGCTTCTGTTGCTCGTTAATCCTGGCAAGCATCTGATTGAACATGTCATTCTCCTCATCCTGCTGTCGCTTCTTTGCTCTCGCTCGGCTTCTGTAAGTGTCTTGGTCTCTGGCAAACCCAAGCCACCACAGGTAAGAAGGACCGAAGCCTCGCGTTCGTCCTCCATGTTCGTCATTGCCGAGGACCAGTGTGAGCAAATCTTTCTCTCTATCTGGAGTGAACTGTCTTTTTCCCTCCTTAATTTCTTTCACTATATTTTTCCAATTCTCCCTGGGTATCCTAAGACTGTCACTCCAGATGAGGTCCCCTGTTTCTTCGTCGTACGAACCACCATGCGCAAGGAACCAATTTCTTGCTCTCAATTCCCACTCATCACGGAGTGGTTCAGGTATGATGCCTTTAGCTAGCAGATCTTGCTCTTTCTTATCCCACTTTGGGATGGCAGTCTCATAGCCCCCTGGCCCCAGCTTGTGGTGATATCTCTTCTTGTCGGCATTTTTCTTGTTCTTTTCTGATAATGCATGGGCATCTTCTGACTCCTTGTACTCTTGAAATGCCTTCCAATGATTCGCCTGCTTGGCTAGATACCCCTCGAATACTGGCACTTTCTTTGTCTTCAGATAGTTTTTCCATAGCTTCTTCTTCCAGCTACGGAACAGTTCGGCCATCTTCTTTAGAGTCCACTGCTTGACTTTGGCCCTCAGTTTTTTTGCGGCGTCTTCATTCTCACATTCTGGCAGGTTGAAATGTGACATGAGATCATTCCAAAGATTATCTTTGTACCTTTGGGCGACATAGTCACTATCGGCTGCCCCTTTGCGCTTGTTCCACTCCCGAACGCTGATCGGGACGTGATCCCTAACGAGAACTCCGCATTGCTTCTTGAATGTGTCAGCAGCATTCTTAGGAAGCTTGGGTTTGCCCGTAGGCAATATCACCTCAAAGGTGTAATGCGTCCGTGCATCTAACTTTCTAGTCGGGCCTCGTTTCGTAGCTTTGCTCGATGTGGAGGCCTAAGAGGGAGAAACATTCGTCAAATGAATGTATATGTATACAATATAGAGCTATGTCCAATATTTTTCACATATTACAAGTGATTGTTGAACTTCATATGTATACCTCGCCGGACTTTATTATTTCTCCACCGGCTTCTCCATCAGTGGAGCTATCACCTTCTCCATCATTGGACCTATCTCCTGCCCCATCCGCTTCATCTTCGTGTCGGTCGACCTCCATTCCATATCCGGAGGGGTTTAGATATGATGACGGAGATTCAGCTCGTTCAACGTCGGGGCCGTCTTTGATTATATCTTCGAGAAGTTCTTCCTCTTCGAGGTTCCTGATATGTGGATCCATAGTTCTGCAAAAACGGACATTTGATTAACTAATAAACTAACAAACTATATAAGAGGGGTTGGAAACTTTGAAGTGTCGTTTTATATAGGAGGACCTTTAGTCCCGAGTCTTGTCTAGAACCTAAACTCTAAAATATGTCTAACGGATTCTCTTAACCTTTAAGGATTTAACAAAATGGCGACATTCTAGATGTGTAGAAAATGATCCTATTTTTCCTGATCTCATCTACCCTTCTATATGTCACATTGTCTAGTGTCAAAGGACTTTGTTGAACTTTGTACCAAAAAAGAATTATTCTATCAGGAACTCCGTTCCAAAACAACTTTAGTCCCGGGTCATGGCTCCACCCGGGACTCCTAGATTTCTGCATAGTATTCAAAGTAGGAGTACTTTTCCAATTTGAGCATTCAATAAGCAAAACCAAATCGTAAAATAAAGTAGTATTCAAATTAGCATGCATTCAATTATAAGCAAAACTACATCATCTCTTTTGTCCGTACATCGTCGAATATTATCACTAATACTCCTCGAATACTATCATACATATAGCATCACTGATACAGCTAGAACCATAGCGCCCGACGGGTATCGTCGCGGGCGGTGGACACCCAAAGAGAAGGAATCATCACAGGATCATAGCTCCAGTGAGATCCCTGAAGAACCTGCCAGGTATGCTCGAACCTGCTCTCCAAGGCAACCATGTAGCGACGGACGTGCTCATCCTCCTCGCTGACACGGTGACGTACCACCTCCGCGGTGTCCGAAAGCCTCGGCACCGTCACTGGCCCACGCGACCGCCACCAAACCAGGATCCGGTCAACAACGGGCTGGCTCCTCACCAACCTATGCCCCCCGGAAGGTAGCACCTCCCAATACCAGCCGGGCGGAGCCCAGTCCCGGACATGGCCCCTCTGATCAAGCAGGTGTCCTCCGCCGAGTCGACGACGAGGATGCGGGATAGGCATCGTAAAATGAACTAAAAAAATAAACTAGTTCTATTAATTTTCTTGCTAAAAATAAACTAATTGTATATATAGTAAAATAAACTATTAACACTTAAGCATATACAATAGCAAAATTAAGCAATAATCTAAGAAACACTAATTAAGCATATATATACGTAGAAATGTCTTCCTCTTCTTCTTCTTCTTCTTCTTCTTTCTTATTTTCTTCTCCGCTTCTTCTTCAACTTCTCTTCTTCTACTTCTCTTCTTCTACTTCTCCTCTTCTTCTATTTTTCCTCTTCTTCTCCTCTCCTCCTCTTCTTATTCTCCTTTTTCTTCTTTTCTTCTCCTCCTCTTCTTATTTTCCTTTTTCCTAATCTTATTTTCTTATTTTTGTTCATCTTTCTTCTTCTTGTAACCCTAACCTAATTCTAAATATTACTAACCCTAATAATCTAGCACAAACCTAATAACAATAGGAATTAAATGACAAAAAAAATCTTTTCTTCTCCTTTTTCTTCTTTTCTTCTCCTTTTTCTTCTTTTCTTCCCTTTTTCTTCTTTTATTCTCCTTTTTCTTCTTTTCTTCTCCTTTTTCTTCTTTTCTTCTCCTTTTCTTCTTTTCTTCCCTTTTTCTTCTTTTCTTCCCTTTTTCCTCTTTTCTTCTCCTTTTTCTTCTTTTCTTCTACCGGCCGGAGTGGGAGGGGAGGGCGTCGACGACGGCGAGGAGGACGGCAGGCGGCGGCGAGGAGGACGACAGGCGGCGACGAGGAGGACGACGGGCAGCCTGGCGGCGTCGAGTTCGTCGGTGCCGCACCGAGAAGGAGAGTCCGAGGAAGAAGAACGAAATGGCGATTTGGGTTGGAAATTTCCAACTCCCGCTTATATAGTAGGATCTTTTGTCCCCATTCGGGGCTCGAACCGGGACTAAAGACACCCTTTAGTCCCGGGTGGAGCCATGACCCGGGACTAAAGGCCCTTTTTCGGCACTCCAAAAGGCGGGAAGCAGGGGCCTTTAGTCCCGGGTCGGGGCTCGAGCCGGGACTAAAGACACCCTTTAGTCCCGGGTGGAGCCACGACCCGGGACTAAAGGCCCGTGCTCGGCAGGCGGCAGGCGAGGGGCTTTAGTACCGGGTCGTGGCTCCACCCGGGACTAAAGTCCCTCCGCTGGCTGCACTATAATTTTAGTCCCACCTCGCCCAGCGAGGGGACTAACACTAGTTTATAAGCCCCGTCGCAGCATCTCCATCGAGCTCCTCTCTAAAGCACGCTTACGGGCCTAAACTGACTGTAAATTTAAAAATTGAAACTATATTTGAAATTATGGAGAAAATTAAACCTGAATTCAAAGTGAGCTCACTTTGAATTTAGGTTTAATTTTCTCTATAAATTCTCATATAGTTTCAATTTTTTTTTCTATTTTCAAAATTAACTATTTTGTTATTTTCAATTAAAAACTATGTTTATTAAAATTCTTTTTGCATATTTGAAAAGTTGACAAAACTATGATAATGAAAAGTGTTTGAAATTGAATAAATAATTCAAAACTATTTTCTATTTTCAAAATTAATTATTTTGACTATCCAAACTATTAACTATTTTGTTATTTTCAATTAAAAACTATGTTTATTAAAATTCTTTTTGCATATTTGAGAATTTGACAAAACTATGATAATGAAAAGTATTTGAAATTGAATAAATAATTCAAAAATATTTTCTATTTTCAAAATTAATTATTTTGACTATCCAAAATATTAACTATTTTGTTATTTTCAATTAAAAACTATGTTTATTAAAATTCTTTTTGAGCTAGTTGACCCTGAAATTGAAAAGCACTACAAATAAACTCTGAAAATGTTGAAAGTTGGCATGCTATCATCATTTCACCCACATAGCATGTGTTAAAAAGTTGAGAGGGCTACGACAAAAACTGGATGCACTTCGTGTACAAAACGGACAATCTCTCTCGAAGTATCAGGGTTTCGAACGAGAACTCATCTCTTACAAAGGGATTTCATTTTTCTGAACTTATTTGAACTCCATACTTTTTGTGTGTTCAAAATGCACCATTCAAAGGCACATCACAAAATTTCAACAATTTCTGACTTCATTTGATATTCTTTGTGCATTTACTTTTTTTTTTGAGCTAGTTGACCCTGAAATTGAAAAGCACTACAAATGAACTCTCGAAATGTTGAAAGTTGGCATGCTATCATCATTTCACCAACATAGCATGTGTTAAAAAGTTGAGAGGGCTACGACAAAAACTGGATGCACTTCGTGTACAAAACGGACAATCTCTCTCGAAATATCAGGGTTTCGAACGAGAACTCATCTCTTACAAAGGGATTTCATTTTTTTGAACTTATTTGATCTCCATACTTTTTGTGTGTTCAAACTGCACCATTCAAAGGCACATCACAAAATTTCAACAATTTCTGACTTCATTTGGTATTCTTCGTGCATTTACTTTTTTTTTTGAGCTAGTTGACCCTGAAATTGAAAAGCACTACAAATGAACTCTGAAAATGTTCAAAGTTGGCATGCTATCATCATTTCACCCACATAGCATGTGTTAAAAAGTTGAGAGGGCTACGACAAAAACTGGATGCACTTCGTGTACAAAACGGACAATCTCTCTCGAAGTATCAGGGTTTCGAACGAGAACTCATCTCTTACAAATGGATTTCATTTTTTTGAACTTATTTGAACTCCATACTTTTTGTGTGTTAAAAATGTACCATTCAAAGGCACATCACAAAATTTCAACAATTTCTGACTTCATTTGGTATTCTTCGTGCATTTACTTTTTTTTGAGCTAGTTGACCCTGAAATTGAAAAGCACTACAAATGAACTCTGAAAATGTTGAAAGTTGGCATGCTATCATCATTTCATCCACATAGCATGTGTTAAAAAGTTGAGAGGGCTACGACAAAATCTGGATGCACTTCGTGTACAAAACGGACAATCTCTCTCGAAGTATCACGGTTTCGAACGAGAACTCATCTCTTACAAAGGGATTTCATTTTTTTGAACCTATTTGAACTCCATACTTTTTGTGTGTTCAAAATGCACCATTCAAAGGCACATCACAAAATTTCAACAATTCCTGACTTCATTTGGTATTCTTCGTGCATTTACTTATTTTTTTTGAGCTAGTTGACCCTGAAATTGAAAAGCACTACAATTGAACTCTGAAAATGTTGAAAGTTGGCATGCTATCATCATTTCACCCACATAGCATGTGTTAAAAAGTTGATAGGGCTACGACATTATTACATTATTGCACCAATATTCCTCTCTATTATTTTTGTTTTCTTCTCGGTCGTAGCCATGGAGAATCTTCATCATTTAGGAGGATGCTTGGGTCAGTTTTCACTTTGAAGGGTGGAATTTCATGAAACTTATTATAATCTACTGACATGTCTGTCTTGTCATCTACTCCCACGATGTTTCTTTTCCCTGAAAGAACTATGTGGCGTTTTGGCTCATCGGACGATATCTTCTTTTGCTGATTTCTTTTTCTCGTTTTTGTAGACATGTCCTTCACATAGAAAACCTGAGAGACATCATTGGCTAGGACAAATGGTTCGTCCATGTACGCAAGATTGTTGAGATCCACTGTTGTCATGCCGTACTTTTGGTCTACAACTACCCCGCTTCCTATCAGCTTCACCCATTTGCACCGAAACAAAGGGATCTTAAAAGTAGGTCCATAGTCAAGTTCCCATATCTCCTCTATGTACTCGTAATATGTTTCCAAACAGTGCCCATTCTCGTCTGTTGCATCAAAGCGGACACCACTATTTTGGTTGGTGCTCTTTTTATCTTGGGCAACCGTGTAAAATGTATTCCCATTTATCTCATACCCTTGGAAAGTACATATAGTCGAAGATGGTGGCCTGGCCAAACAGTACAGCTGATCTCCAACGGTGTCGTCATTCATGAGATGTGTCTGCAACCAACTGCCGAAAGTCTTCTCGTGTTCCCCTTTCATCCAAGAGTCAACCTTCACCGGGTTTTCGGAGCGTAGAATATTCTTGTGTCTCACGATATACGGAGCCACCACGGTGGAATTGTGTAGAACTGTGTAGTGTGCTTGAGAGAAAGAATGCCCGTCCATACGTACTTTTGCTTTCCTTCTTAGTGTGCCTTTTCCTGTCAGCCTACCCTCATACCGAGATTCAGGAACACCAATCGACTTAAGGTCAGGAAGAAAGTCCACACAAAACTCAATGACCTCCTCTGTTCCATAGCCCTTGGAGATGCTTCCTTCTGGCCTAGCATGGTTACGAACATATTTCTTTAAGACTCCCATGAACCTCTCGAAGGGGAACATATTGTGCTCTTCTAATCTCTTCGACTAGGTGAACTAGGAGGTGTGTCATTATATTGAAGAAGGATGGCGGGAACAACAACTCAAAGCTGACCAGACATTGGACCACATCAATCTGTAACCCTGATAGACTTTCTCGATCGATTACCTTCTGAGAAATTGCATTGAGGAATGCACATACCTTCACAATTGCCAGACGAACATTTTTCGGTAGAATTCCCCTCAATGCAACCGGAAGCAATTGTGTCATAAGCACGTGGCAGTCATGAGACTTTAGGTTTGGAATTTTTTTTCTTTCATATTTACGATTCCCTTTATATTCGACGAGAAGCGAGTCGAGACCTTGATACTGAAAAGGACTTCAAAGAAGATTTCCTTCTCTTCCTAAGTAAGAGCGTAGCTGGCACGCCCTTGAAACTGCCATGGATGCATGCCATCTCTTCCTTTATGACGTTCCTGGTCCTCCCGTGCTTCCGGTGTATCTTTTCACTTCCCATACAAGCCCAGGAAGCCTAGAATATTCACGCAGAGATTCTTCGTCAGGTGCATCACATCGATTGCCGAGCGGACCTCGTGGACTTCCCAGTAGGGTAGCTCCCAAAATATAGATTTCTTCTTCCACATGGGTACGCGCTTATCAGGGCCGTTAGGAACAGGTTGGCTGCCAGGACCCTTTCCAAAGATTACTTTTAAATCTTTGACCATATCAAATACTTCAGCACCAGTACAGATGACAGGCTTCCCCCGGGGTTCTGCCTTGCCATTGAAATGCTTGCCTTTTTTCTTTAAGGGATGCTTGGGCGGAAGAAAACGACGATTGTACTGGTACACATTATTCCTACATTTGTCCAGATATATACTTTCTGTCTGATCCAAACAGTGCGTGCATGCATTGTATCCCTTGTTTGACTGTCCTGAAATGTTACTAAGAGCAGGCCAATCATTGGTGGTTACGAAAAGCAACGCTCGAAGGTCAAATTCCTCTTGTTTGTGCTCGTCCCACACACGTACACCTGGTTCGGCCCACAACTGTAAAAGTTCATCAACTAATGGCCGTAGGTACACATCAATATCGTTGCCGGGTTGCTTTGGACCTTGGATAAGCACTGGCATCATAATGAACTTCTGCTTCATGCACAACCAAGGAGGAAGGTTGTAGATACATAGAGTAACGGGCCAGGTGCTGTGACTGCAACTCTGCTCCCCAAAAGGATTCATGCCATCTGTACTCAGACCTAACCATAAGTTTCTTGCGTCAGCTGCAAATCTCGGGAACTCTCTCTCGATTTTTCTCCACTGCCGACCATCAGCGGTGTGCCTCAACTTATCGTCTTTCATACGATCTTCCATGTGCCATCGCAACAACTTCGCATGATCTTTATTCCTGAACAGACGTTTCAACCGTGGTATTATATGAGCATACCACATCACCTTGGCAGGAACCCTCTTCCTGGGTGGCTCGCCCTCAATGTCACCAGGGTCATCTTTTCTGATCTTATACCGCAATGCAGTGCATACCGGGCATTTGTCCATATTCTCGTACTTCTCGCCACGGTAGAGGATGCAGTCATTAGGGCATGCATGTATCTTCTGTATGTCTAATCCTAGAGGGCAGACAAGCTTCTTTGCTTCGTACGTGCTGGCGAGCAATTCGTTCTTTCTTGGAAGCATCTTCTTCATCAGTACCAGCAACTTTTCGAATGACGAGTCAGTCACACCGGTCTCTGCCTTCCACTTCAGCAATTCCAGTGTGCTACCCAGCTTCTTCTGACCATCTTCACAAGTTGGGTACAACAATTTGTTGTGGTCCTGTAACATCTGCTCGAACTGCAACCTCTCCTTTTCTATGTCGCAACCTCGCCGTACATCAGAAATGACCCGGCCAAGATCATCAGTGGGCTCATCTGGTTCCCGTTCTTCATCCTGATCTTCTTCTTCATTGTCTTCCATTGCGGTATCAGCATACTCAGGGAACATAGATCGGTAGTTGTCATCATCGTTCTCTTCTTCTTCATCGTCGTCTTCCATCACAACCCCTCTTTCTCCGTGCTTGGTCCAAACATTATAGCCCGACATAAAACCGGACTGAAGCAGGTGGCTCTGAATGACTCTTGAGGAAGTGTAATCCTTCTCATTCCGACATTCAACACATGGACAAAACATATAGCCACCACCATGCTTGTTCGCATCGGCTGCATCTCGAAAAGAATGCACACCTTCTCTGTAAGAGGTTGTGCGTCGATCACTGTACATCCATGGATGGCTCATCTGCGTTATACGACAGTATATCAAATACAATCACGATCCTAAAAATTAGTACCGCACGGTCTAAACGAGGAAATATAGTTGCTAACCTTTTAGAATAAGTAGAAATAAAGAGGAAGAGGTTTAAGCGTGGCTCGGGCATCTCATATCGTAGTTGTGTTCGGTGAACTGAAGCGGCATCGCTCTAACACACATTTCAACAAACACCTCTAGTGCATAAAAAAAAATGGAGAGCTAGCACACACTCACACTCTTCCATCCAAGAAAAATGCAAGGAAGAGGGGAGAGGGGGTTGTGCTATATATAGGCAGAGGACTTTAGTCCCGGTTTGAGACACAAACCGGGACTAAAGGTGGGGCACATGCGGGCTGCACACCGCGTAGCCTTTAGTCCCGGTTTTGAGACACAAACCGGGACTAAAGGCTCCTTACGGGCCGGGACCAAAGCCTCGTGGGCGGCATTGCGATTTGGAGCGACGTGGCCGGGCCTTTAGTCCCGGTCCAGAGGGAGGCCGGGACTCAAGGGTCCATGCCAAAGGCCCGTTTTCCACTAGTGTGTCTACTTCCTTGTTGTGTTCTAGGTGCACACAAGGTGCTCGACCAAAAGCCATGTTCGGCCATGAAGGTGGGCACACAGGGGACGACGAGGTCGACGGGCCTTGAGCTCACCAGGTCGTAGAAGCATAGAGTAGAGTAGATAATCTTAGTAGGGGGTATTGGGTATGCGTGGACGCTTGTCGAGCAGCCAAGTAGACACCATGCATGCGTTGGGGATGGAAGTCTTGGCGGCGGCGCTATGAAGGGCCCTCACCGATGTTCAATGGTCATTCTTGTGATGGCCATCCTCTCGCGTCCGGTGCGCACCAGGAACAGCAGACAACAGCGGGTGTTGACGGCAAGTGGCACACCGCTCAGATGTATGGTGTGGGGAAGATGAATAGGACACGTAGACCCATAGAGTGAGTGACATAGACAATTGCTTCTGGTTGGGATTGCCTTTTCCCGCTCCAACAAATAATGCAGGTTTAGGGTTGAAATTAACCGGGATTGATAAATACAGGATGCCGATTTCAAGGATTCAATGTTGAGGGTTCGATTTAGATTGTCTCTACAAATTTAAGGTTTGAAATAGACTTTACTTCAAGTATCAAAACAAAAGAGAAAGACACCAATATTTATGTGTATTTTACTTTTTTGTTGATAATAATGCATTGTGTTACCAACTAGTATGTTCTCTTAGAGCATGTAGAATCGGACCTCCCATACACGTCTCGAACGTCCGGACAGGCCATTCGATGAGTGATCGGTCAAATGTGAACCAACCGGATCTCTTAAAGCCACCTAAAACGCTCGGGCTGACCGGCACCCTTCATATCCAGCCCAAATATACGACGTATATGGAGAGGTTCGGGCCCGGCCCACCACGATCCTACCGTTGTCTCACAAAACTCCCACTCCGAACCCTAGCTCACTCTCTCTCGCTCCGTCCTCTCCTCTCCTTCTTCGATTCTGATCACATCCATTCCAATGTCGAGCTCCGGCAGCCGCTCCGGCTTCGACGACTCCAACGTCGACTACGGCGAGGAGCTGGCCCTCCACATTGCCTTGGAGCGGTCCAATGTGGACACCAACGATAGCTCCGGATCTGGAGGGTCGCCGCTGCTCTTGTGCCTGCGCAACGTGGACGTCGAAGCTGGACCCTTCCAGCCCACGTGCAACTCCGACAGGACAACGCAGTCTACCCCTCCCCCCGCCGTCTCCTCCCCCCTTCGACCGTTCCTCCATGCGGGTAGTGATGGGTGCTAGTGCCCGCGTTGATGTCCCGCACAAGCACTCGGGAACCGGAGGCGCAAGCACTCCGTCGTGAGAGGGAGCAGGTAAGGGAGAGGGAAGCGGCGAAGGAGTCCACGCGCCACCGTCATGGGATGCGGAAAGAGCCCGATGAGGACGAACACCTCGTCACATGGCTGTACTATCAGTCCCTCACGACGGCGGAGATGGACGCTCACCGCCTTCGATGGAAGAACACCAAGGCACTCTGACTTGCTATTGAGCAGTCGGAGCGCGAGGCGAAGGAGGTAGCGTCGGAGGGGGCTCGGGTCAGCAAGTTGAAGTGGGAGGAGGACAGGGTGGTCCGTCGGATGAAGGGCTCATCGTCCTCTCAGACTTCGACACTACACCTCCTCCTCCGACCAAGATCCTTGCCCAGCCGCAGACGGCTACACCTACACCAGCTACATAAAGGGCAAAGGCCCGGCGAGGAAGCGGTGGTCTCGCCCCCCCTCCTCTTCGCATTGTTTATATCATTTTAAGTTGTGGAAATTTAGGAATTATGTATGGTTAAATTAAGATGATTTTTTGCGTGATGTTTGATGTCCGTTTCCAGCCGATCTTGTGATCATTGGCGTCCGATATTTTTTTCCAATGTTTAATCATGTAAAGTAACTCAAAGTTACATATGCAATATGCATATAAGATCTCAGATATGAGATACATGAATGCAGAGTGAAAAATATAAAGCATGACGGGATAGCGTCCAAA
Organism: Hordeum vulgare subsp. vulgare; assembly: GCF_904849725.1. NCBI lineage: Eukaryota > Viridiplantae > Streptophyta > Magnoliopsida > Poales > Poaceae > Hordeum > Hordeum vulgare. The sequence continues at coordinate 447,258,926 of NC_058522.1, forward strand.
CACGCCCAGAGAATTTTGAGGGACCGAATTAGCCCATCGTCCTCTAGATGCTCTTAGAGCATCTCCAACAGCCATCCAAGAAGTGCTCCACGCCCTAAATTATTCGGTTTTTGGGCGCCGGACAGCTCCAACAGAGGCTGTAAAATTATACGCGCCTTGAGAAGTTTTGCGTACGCGCTGAAAAACGCTATCGCATGCATTATATTTCAGGCGCCGGCTTACGCGCGCTTCACAATTTGCACTGCGTGCTTTTCAGGCGCGTGTTTTTGGACATCTGCTAAAGCAACGTTGGTCTTCGTACAATAAAAGTGCTACAATGGGACGCTAAAATTTTTATTGGGCACGAAACTTGTTCAGTGGCAATGCTACAAGCACATGCAATCGCCTACACTCCATATGTGTGAACTTACCACACGTGATTGCTGAAACCGATGCCGACGCCAAGCATGACGTGGCCTAGGATCAACGTCGTGAGGTTCGCAGCCGCCGCGTTAAGGGCTGCGCCCATGAGGAAGCTGATGCCCCGCAGATAATGTTGGCGCGACAACCATTGTTCCTTGTCATCAGCGCGGCCACAAGTGTTGAGACTTGGCCGGAGAGGTAGAGGATGGAGGTAAAGGCTGACAGGGCCTGGTTGTCGTACTTGCAGTAGTTGTTTAGACTCACCAAGTTCTTTCGCCGGAACACCGCCGGGAAGAACCTCTCGAGGACCGGGTCCATCGTGTTCACTCCTGTAGCGATATTCGCAAAAAAGTGAGACAGTGTGACATCAACTTTGGAGTTATCATGATTCTTCTCAATAAATGGAGTTATGGTAGTTGTTCGAATTAAGCAATTTAGATCCATCTGCTTGTTAAATGTCAGTATTAAAATGTCCACGAAAGCGCACACTAATAGATTGGCTAATATATTGTTGTACGCACAACCCAAACAACCTTTATGCATGGTTGAAATATTCTTGAGGGAGTGGTTGTCCTTCATGATGAGATAATTCATGCATTACACACTAAAAAGTTCGCTGGAGTTATCTTGTAGACGAACTTTGAAAAGGTATACAACATGGCAAAATGATCTGTTCTTCAACAAGCTCTTTACATGAAAGGTTTTCCGGCTAAATGAAGGCAACAAATGGCTCTTACGGTTTAAGGAGAGAGTGTTGGGGTTAAGGTCTATGATGATATCAGTCATTATTTTCAAAACAAGAAAGGATTGAGGCAAGGTGACCTATGTCGCTAGTTCTATTCAATATTGTGGTGGATATATTGGATATTCTTAGAGCATGTGCTAAGGAAGATGGTCAGGTTGGGGACCTTGTTCCACATTCGGTTGGAGGAGGTGTGTTTATCCTCGAGTATGCGGATGACAAGGTCATCTTTTAGAACATGACCTTGAAAAACCGATTAATATAAACTAGATCCTATGTCTTTTCAGAGAGCCATTGGGTTTGGAAGTTGGTTTCCACCAAAGTGCCATCTCCTGTGTTGGTAAGACCAAAGAGAAGGAGAGTCGGCACATACAGCCGTTGGGCTGTGAGATGAAACCCCTTTTGTTTACATACCTAAAAAATCTCCATTCATCATCATAAGCTCACCAACTAGGAAATGAAAAGTAATTGAAGACCATTACAAAAAGAAGCTCAACAGTTGGAACGTTAAGCTTTTGTTATATGGAGGATAACTTACCCTCATCAATATTGTTCTTATGATGCTACCAATGTTCATACTCTCCCTTTTTAGATACCTAAAGGGGTGTTAAAAATGCTAGACCTTTACCGGTCTAGGTTCATTTTGCAATGCGAGGAGCAGATGTGTAAATACATAATTGCTAAATGTGACATATTGTGTAGCCCTAAGGATCAACGTGGGTTGGCCATTAACAACATCAAATTCAAAAATAAGTGCTTGCACAACAAGTAGTTGCAAAAGTTGCTTAACGAGGAAGGTGTTTGGCAAGAGTTGTTTACACCAAATACATGTATTTCAAAACGATATCCCAGTTAACGCAAAACCTAATGATTCACCATTTTTGAAGGGCTTGATGAAGGTCAAGTCTTCCTTTTTTTAAGAGGGCTCCTCTAAGGTTGGTGGTGGTCAATCTGCGAGTTTTGGGAAGATACCTGATTTGGTTACAATACCCGATCCTTTACAATATTATGTTTGGAAAGGAGGCCTTGATATCTCTCTTGTGGGAACAAGCCCATTGAATATTCGATTTCATACGGTTCTTCAGTGAAGGTTGACTATCAATGGTATGTTCACCATAAAGTCTATGTATGCGGATCTTATAAATTATTGGCTTATTTATCGCAAAAAAAACTTATGTGACAAAATAGACGTCCCTTATAAAATCATGATTTTCATGTGCTCCTTACCTAAAATAACCTTGTAAAACATAATCGACAGGAACGATAAATGTTATTGTGATAAAAAGAAACAATGTATCATTTATTCCTATCATCTCCATCAGTCTCTTTGATTTGATGTACGATTCATGACACTTCCAATTTAGCATCACCAACAAGTATACCAAATTTGTTTGATAATTAGATCGGTATTTGGTGGTATTCATTATAATTTGAAGGTCCAAACTCGGCTGGGAGTTTATGCCACTTTTGGGAAATTTAAAATTGCTGGAACGATTGTGCTTATAACATATCATCTATTCTAAAAAAAATGCAGGTTAGCTTCTAAGCTACGCCTTCAATCCGTTTGGCACCGTCACTACATCATTTGGACGTGCAGAGGCTTATGTCCTTTGGTGTGGCCATGTGAAAATGGTTGCATGAGTTTGTTCAACCAGTTCCGATGGTGTTTCAGTAGCACATTAGATAGATGAGCTATGTAATCTTAGTTTTGACCGGTGTGGTCGTTTCTTGCTGTAAACCTTTTGGCGCTCGATGACTTGAACTTATTTTATGTTTAATAAAATAGTTGTGTGTGCATTGCATGATCGTGACTATCCCCTTTCCAAAAAACATACTCCCTCTGTCTCAAAATAACTGTCTCAACTTTGTACTAGCTCTAGTATAAAATTGTATTAAGCTTAAGAAACTTATTTTAAGACGGAGGGAATATATATTCTTCGTAAAAAAAACCACATACTTCTGAAATGTTAAAAAGAAATGTGTTACTAGATCACAGTGACTGATATTTAACCAAGTCTCTGTCGATTCAGGCTCAACCAAGTCGTTAAGTCTCAGTCGATTGATATTTTGCAATCCCGAAAGAAAATCATACACTTATGAAAAGTTTGAATGGATCAACATCAAAGATGAAGGTCAGTAGAGCGCGTTACGTGATGACCCTGCTAGTAGTACAAGACATCCGATGTGTACATGTTTTACTGCCTCTAAACACTCTCTTCTCTTTGAGGTGGCCTCCATCTATGTGCAGCTTCCAGCCTCCAAATAATGTTCTTTAGCTAGCTAGGGCTGCATGTTTGCTTAGGCTACCGCTTCCAACTAGAATAATCCAGCAGCCCGACCTGTGAGACTGTTGTTGCTACCCCTGCCGCGGCCTATGCGTGAGAAGCGTGTTCGGTTCAGGTTATCATAACAGTGGGAGGCGGGGGCAACAATTCAGGCTCGAGAAAAATTGCTACATGATGGGCTAGGCTTGAAGATGACCTAAACACTGTGGTTGCTCTAGCAGATCAGCCACCTTTTCGTAGCTCCGCAGGGCAGCGACAGCAATGGGCAGTGGGCAGTGGCGGGGGCAAGTGACATCGCCATCACATCAGGTGTTGGCGACACGCGCGCCACCTTTCTTTCTGGAACGACAAATCCTTGCTCGCTCGCTCGCTCGCTCCGAATCGAACCGATGGACGATCGCGCGGCCATGTGTTAACCCGATCGAGCAGCACGATGTAGCGCGGCTATCTGCCTCGACCACGTCGGATCGAGGTCCACAGCCCTGTGCCTGTGCCTGGCACTTGCCCCGGTCGACCGCCTCAGATAAGAACCGATCGAGGTTGGTTCCGCTGTCCCACACGGTACGGTTACTAACAATAATGCGATGCTGAGCTGCTGACGAACAAAACGTCTCGTCGGCGTCGCGTCCCATGGTAGGCACGGCTCCCAGCGTTGGCTTTGGCTGACTTCTCTCCCGGTGGTACGTAAGGTGCTAAGGACGAACCCTGTCGCATCGCATCTTTCTCTTTTTTGCGAGGAGCGGAGTCCTGTTTCGGGGAAGCATATGCATATGAGAGGTTGAGGCTTCAAATCATAGGCATATGAGTGGTTGAGGCTTCAACGGAACAAGTCAGCAAGTGCTTGGCCGGCGATGGCGTGCGCGCGTACCACGTACGTTCATGGACGGAGCTGTCCAGTGACCCGTCGTGGATCTCGGACATTCGTGAACAGCCTTTACGCCCGCCCGCCCCCGCCGGCGATGATTACGATCTTGATGTATGTGCAAAGGCGTCGTACATCTCGTTCTCGTCCGTCTTGGACGATGAAATGATTCGTCTGGGGACGATGCATGCACGTGAAATAGGGGAGTGTTTGGTTCATGATAGTATGCCCTACAAACGTTTTGCCAACCATTGGCGTCACAAAAATTGGTTAGAGCTTTGTTGCACAAAAAATTGACAAGATTTGTGAAGGAAAACGTAGGGGAGTTGTCGAGTTGGCAAGGTAGAGGTAACCAAAAATTTGGCAACAAACTAAGTGAAAGCCAAACTATCATAGGCTGCCAAAAAATTGGTAGAGCAAATATGGGCACCAACCATACATTCTATTTGCTGGACGCGCACTAGGTCTTTATCGTCGAGAAGGCGACGAGCGGAAGAACAGTACGTGCACGGAGCTACCGACAATGATTGTGATCTTTGCAAACTATGCAAAGACGTCGCAGATCTCATCTCGTGCGTGTTCTGGACGAGGAAATGATGATTCGCCTATGGACTATGAAGACGCAGGCTGACTAGGTCATAGATCATGGTCCTGAATTATTGAAATTGTATCGTGTACATCGTTGTCCGGTGAGCATCATAAAGCTAACAGGTGGCTCTTTGCTTTCGTCTGTCATGTCTAGAACAAAGGTATGTGCAAGATGCATGCACTCATAGCACGATCGAGACCGGATGCCCGAGTTTATGAGTGGGACATTTCCTTTGACGCACAAGCTAGCACAGTGCCGTTACATATACATCCTGCTGCTCCTGCAAGTAAATTAAGTTGAACCTGATGTGGCACGAGAGATCCTCGTAAGATCCAAATTGAAAAACGACAAGCTAGCTGGCTAAGAGATGCTCCCTCTGTAAAAAAAATCTAAGAACGGTTAAATCACTATTTTAGTGATCTAAATGCTCTTATATTTCTTTACGGAGGGAGTAACTGATAACAAAAGCCAGTTACTTGTTTCTTAAACCTTTGTTATTGTCAAGATGGGTAATATTCGCTTAGCCTCGAAAAGTTGGAGTATAAGCATTTCTAATCGGATCTTTCATATCCGTCTTAAACGTTCAGACAATTTGTTTGATCAGTGATCGGTTATAAAAATGCGATTCAATCGGACCTCTCATATCATCTCAAACGCCGGACTGATCGGCATCATTATATCCATCTCAAATATAAGGCTAATATGAGGGTTCGCAGACGCGTTCGGGCAAATCTGATAAGTCTGCCACGTAGGACGTGACCCTATCCGGAATCATCTTTTCTCTTTTCCTATTCATTATTTTCCTTCTTACTTTTCTTCTTCATCAATTACGTGCAAGTGACTAGATATATGAAAAAAAAAATACAGTTGCGCAAATGAAAAAGTAGAGGCTTAGGTACCTGATCCAACGCGTCTACACGCATATAGAGAGTTATATTTACTAAGTCCGGCATGCTCTAAGAAATGGCTCAAAAGGTATACGATCGTTTGCAATGACCTCATATTATTACTGTCCTTTATGTGTAGATGGCTCAAAATCGGCATGCACGAACATATTTCGATCATCTATGATGCCTATTTATCAACAGGAAGGATAATACAGTAAAACGTATTGGACAACATATATTCATCCTCATAGGTCGTAGTCACAATATCTATTGATTATCGCACTCGTGCGATTTTTTTACCTTCCAAAGTAAGCATCTCATATAAGCTGCTGCCATGATAAGGAATTTTGTTATGTGCGAATTGGTTGCCTGCATTTTAACCTGAGCAAAAGGTATCGTTCGAGATAGTCATTTTAACTTGTTGGAAATATGCCCTAGAGGCAATAATAAATTAGTTATTATTATATTTTCTTGTTCTTGATAATCGTTTATTATCCATGCTAGAATTGTATTGATTGAAAACTCAAATACATGGGTGGATACATAGACAACACACTGTCCTTACTGAGACTCTGATGGACTAGCTCGGTGATCAAAGATGATCAAGGTTTCCTAACAATAGACATGAGTTATCATTTGATAATGGGATCACATTATTAGGAGAATGATGTGATGAACAAGACCCAAACTATGAACGTAGCATATGATCATGTCAGTTTATTGCTACATGTCAAGTATGAGTTTCTATGACCATCGAACTCCCGGGCATCGAATGAGTGCCTTGTGTGTATCAAACATCACAACGTAACTCGGTGACTATAAAGGTGCTCTATAGGTATCTCCAAGGGTGTATGTTGGGTTGCCGTGAATCGAGACCTGGATTTGTCATTCCGTGTGACGGAGAGGTATCTCGGGGCCCACTCGGTAATACAACATCACGACAAGCCTTACAAGCAATGTGACTAAAGAGTTAGTCACGGGATTTTGTATTACGGAACGAGTAAAGAGACTTGAGGTAACAAGGTTGAACTAGGTATAGAGATACCGACGATCGAATCTCGGGCAAGTAACGTACCGATGGACAAAGGGAAAAAGTATACGGGATTAACTGAATCCTTGAAATAGAGGTTCAACCGATAAAGATCTTCGTAGTATATGTAGGAGCCAATATGGGCATCCAGGTCCCGCTATTGGTTATTGATCGGAGAGTGTCTCGATCATGTCTGCATAGTTCTCGGTATAGTTGAGTTATGTATTGGTGAACGAAGATTGTCCGGAATCCCAGATGAGATACTGGACATCGCACGGAGTTCCGGAATGTTCTGAAGACGAAGATTGATATATAGAAAGAGGTTCTTTGGGCTCCGGAATGGTTTCGGACATTTTCGGTAGTGTACCGGAAATGATGAATGGAATACGGGGGTCCATCAGGAGAGGTCCACCCACCCCAGGGGCCACATGATCCTAAGAGGTGGCCCACCAGCCCTTAGTGGGCTGGGAATCCAGCCCCTAAAGGCCCTTGCGCCAAGAGGTGGTAGGAGGCCAAGTGGGGAGGGAGTCCTACTAGGAGTAGTACTCCACCTCCCTTGGTGGAGAAGGATTCCTCCTTTGGGACGGCGGCCAAGGCCCTAGGGGAAACCCTTGGGCGCCCCAACCACCCCGCATTCCTCTTATATATAGTGAAAGGGAGAGAGGGCAGCCATAACCTAATCCAAAGCTTAGCCCCCTCTCCCTCCCTCTAGATCGTTCCTCATCTAGATTGGTTTGGCACTGCACGGCGAAGCCCTGCCGGATCAGCTCCCCCACCATCACTGCCATGCCGTTAGGCTATCGGAGAACTCAGCTACCTCTCCGCCCCTTCTTGATGGATCAAGAAGGAGGAGATCGTCATCGAGCTATACGTGTGTTGAACACGGAGGTGTCGTCCGTTCGGCACTGGCTCAGGATGGATCATGATGAGATCGCGGGAGGGATCATGATGAAATCGCGGGACGGATCGTGATGGGATCGCGGGTCGGATTGCAATTTGGATCGTGAAGATGTTCGACTACATCAACCGTGTTATATGCGCTTCTGCTTAGTGATCTACAAGGGTATGTGGATCCAATCTCTCCTCTCGTAGATGGTCATCACCATGGATAGATCTTGTGTGCGCGTACGAAAATTATTGTTTCCCATGCGAAGTTCCCCAACAGTGGCATCATGATCTAGGTCTATGCGTAGATGACATCTCGAGTAGAACACAAAGGAGTTTGTGGGCGTTGATATTCAGATTGCTTCACTCCTTAGTATTTTTCTTGATTCGGCGGTATTGTTGGATGAAGCAGCCTGGACTAGCCTTACTTGTACGCTTACGAGAGACTGTTTCCAAAGACTGACATGCAACTTGTTGCATAAATATGGCTGGCGGGTGTCTGTTTCTCCTACTCTAGTTGAATCGGATTTGACAGATGCGGTCCTTAGAGAAGGTTAAATAGCACCTTTGATATCACCCTTGTGGTTTTGCGTAGGTAAGAATCGTTCTTTCTAGATACCCATAGCAGCCACGTAAAACATGCAACAACAAATTAGAGGACGTCTAACTTGTTTTTGCAGGGTATAATGTGATATGATATGGCCAAAGACATGATATTATATATTTGATGTAAGAGATGATCATGTTGTAATAGTTAAATATCGACTTGCTGTCGATGCTACGGCAACCGGCAAGAGCCATAGTGTTGTCTTTAATTATTTTGCGTTTGGTGATGCTTTACTTTATCGCTAAGAGGTAGCAATAGTAGTACAAGCATAGTTGGCGCGACAACCTCAATGGCAGCACGATGATGGAGATCATGATGTTGCGCCGGTGACGATGGAGATCATGTCGGTGCTTTGCCAATGGAGATCAAAAGCACAAGATCATGACCATATCATGTCACTTATGATTTGCATGTTGTGTTGTAAATTTAGCGCGGCTACTCAAGCTATATCGTCGCGCCGTATTTTATAGCATCTGCTGGAACAAACATCCTTTCATGTTTAAAAAACTATTTCAATGCCGAGATCCGCTCCGATGACGTTCGAGACCGCCCATGAGGCCTCCCGCACGTACACGCGGTGGCTTGGCGCCTCCAGCGTCCTTGGGCGCAGATGAATTTTCAGGACGTTTTCACGTGACAGCAAACACATGATGTCACGCCTCCCCGCGTGTGGTCACCGAGCAGGACCGCTGCGCCCAGCGCAATCGGGAGTGCCGCCTCTTGATCTACGAGAGGGACGAGGCCACCATGGCGGAGTGGTGTGCGCCACCCGGAGAACGTCGTCACTGAGAACGGAATCTGGGCGAGTGGGAGGGAGGCACGGGCCGCGCAACGCCAGGAAAAGCGTAGGCACAAGGAACTGACGATTTCTCAGACGGGGAACCCGGACACAACCAGGGACTCGAACAATGAACGGACGGAGGACGTGATGTTATCGTCGACGGACTACAACAGCGAGAAGGAGGAGGAGGTGGAGTAGTAGTCTAGATGTACTAATTGAATTTAAATTTGTATGTAGTTTGTATCCGAATTTTAATGTTTGCTGATGAACTAGTTGAAGTTTTATTGTTTGCTTTTTTGTATGTTTGGAAGTGTGCCATGTAATATGTTGTTTGTGTTGGACGTGTGTGCTGTAAATTTAGCGCGTCTATTTGAACTATAGCGTCACGTCGTATTTTACAGCGTCTGCGGGAGTAAGCATCCTTCTGATTTTTTTTTTTAAAGTATTTCAGAGTTGTATATTTTTTTAAACATGCCGCGCTAGCGCGTGTCTGATGTAGATGCTCTTAGCACACTAGGAAAATAACAAACTATTAACCACGCATCTCGATCGCATGCTATCCAAGCGTACGACGCGTGTATCTGCTTCGATCAACACATTCATTGTTCATCGACAATGATCTTCACTTGTGATTTGTGGATGCTGCAATCAGCCGCAACAGCGCTATCCCCACGGTCGTCACCGGGTCCCCAGCCGTCCTCGAGCGGCATCGTCGGCATTGCCGGCATGATGTTCTTCCAGAACCTATGCTTGCTCCACAGCAGCACCATCTCCTCGATGGGCACCCCCTTGGTCTCCGGCAGGAAGACATAGACGAAGGCGGTCATGATGGCAATCCAGCCGGCGAAGAAGATGAAGATGGCGTACTTGAAGACGCAGAGCAGCGACAGGAACGCCTGTGCGATGACGAAGGTGAAGAAGAGGTTGACGGCCACCGTGATGCTCTGCCCCGCCGACCGCGTCTCCAGCGGAAAGATCTCGCTCGGCACCGTCCACCCTAGCGGACCCCACGACCACCCAAACGCCAGCATGAAGAGGCAGATCACGAACACCACCGCGACCGAGCAGCCCCGCGATAGATGCTTGTCTGAGCCGAACTTTACCCCCAGTATCGCCGCCACGATCAGCTGGCAAACGATCATCTGGATGCCGCCGCTGATGAGGAGCTTCCTCCTGCCGAGGCGGTCGACGGTGGCGATGGAAATGAGGGTCGAGAACAAAAGCACGGCGCCGGTGAGCATAGACGAGTAGAGGGACCAGCTGGCCCCAAAACCCATGCTTTGGAACAGCACCGGCGCGTAGAACAGGATGGAGTTGATGCCCGTCAGGATCTGAAACGCCGGCATGCACACGGCCATCACCAGCTGCGGACGGTTGCGCCGCTCCAGGATGTTCCGGAACGGGTGCTTGATTGTGTTTGCCAGTTCACTCGCCTCCGTCATGTCTGTGAACTCGGCGTCGACGTCCGTGGTGCCGCGGATCAGCTCCAGCACGCGCCGGCCCTCCTCGACGTGCCCGCGCTCGATGAGGCTGTTCGGTGTCTCCGGCAGGAGCAGCCCGCCTACAGTCATCAGCAACGCTGGCGCCGCCACGAGGCCGAGCGAGAGGCGCCACCCCCACGGCTTGATTTTCTGCGTTCCGTAGTTGATCATGTTCGCCGAGAAGATGCCAAGCGTCGTCGCGAGCTGGAACATCATGTTCAGCCCGCCGCGGAGGTGCGCCGGTGCCATCTCCGACAAGTACAGCGGCACAGCCTATATATGATGGCAGCAATAACTATGTAAGTGGCAATTCTTCAAGCACATGCAATCGACCACACTCCGTATGTGTGAACTCACCATACCTGATTGCCGAAACCGATGCCGACGCCAAGCATGACGCGGCCGAGGATCAACGTCGTGAGGTTCGCAGCGGCAGCGTTGAGGGCTGCGCCGATGAGGAAGCTGATGCCCCCGCAGATAATGCTGGCGCGGCGCCCGTAGTTCCTTGTCACGGGAGCGGCCGCAAGTGTAGAGACTTGGCCGGAGAGGTAGAGGATGGAGGTGAAGGCGGAGAGGGCTTGGTTATCGTACTTACAGTAGTTGTTAAGAGTCACCAAGTTCTTCCGCCGGAACACTGCCGGGAAGAACCTCTCGAGGAACGGGTCCATGGTGTTCACTCCTGTTACAATATATATGGGCAACAAGTGAGACACGGAATAACATCAACACGTTAAAAAGGAACAAAACTAAGTTGTTTTGTAGCTCAAATCATTTGTCTGATGGATCTCGTATATGAATATATCTGGGGTTTTCACCTTAATCACCCACTCCCAAAATCTACAGGGCAGAGAAACTACAGCTCCGCCATTTTAACCAGCAGCTCCGTCAACTCCGCTTCTGAAATTGTTGAGCCGAGCGATACCGAACAGCGCCTTAGCGTATGCATGGAAATAACCTCGTCATACACATGCTCTCTTCACATCATGTGCCGTGCCTCGTGTCTACAGCGCGTCTATGGTGACTTACATGTACATAACTTGTGATGTTAATTGACATCACAATTGTGTAGAACTCGCGCTTAAAAATATGGCTTGATGTTCATGAAATAATCATACAATTATGAAGTGTTCGGGACTGAAATCGAAGTTTCAGGTCCGGCACTGCAGCGTGTTACGTGATGCCCGTCCTAGTTGTCTAAAAGAATGAGTTGTGAATGTCTTTTACTGCCTCAAAACACTGTCCTGTCTCCCATAGGAGGTCTCTCCATATGTTTGAAGCTTTCGGCCTCTTTGCTCACGGCACGGCAGAGAAGCAGCCACACTCGTACAACCGAACCCCAAGTGACTCAGCCGAGACTATAAAAAAAGGAATGGACGACATGATATCGATTGTTCATGCACCCAGCTATGGTGGGTGCGTACGTACCGGAGATCCCGATGTCGTAGCCGAAGATGGAACCCCCGACGGCGGCGACGATGCAGGCCATGGCGACGGCGAACGTCATGTGGCCCTTGTACTGCGCCGCCCTCTCCTTCTTCACTCCCAGCGGAGCCATGCTGCCAGCCATATCTCCTGCTCCTCTCCTCTCGTCTCGTCTCCTGCTCCTCTCCTGGAATTGCAGTCAAGCTAGGGTTGTACCTATGTTAAGCCCAAGGAACAAGAGCTCTCTCTCCCTCCCTCTCTCTCTATACACATAGCAGCATAAGTGAAGCGCGCGCTAGCTTTTGTAGCTCCACATAGGGGAGCGACGGCAGTGGCGGGGGCGAGTGACATCGCCATCACATCAGGTGTTTGCGACACGCACGACGCCGACATGGCCTCCTCGCCAGCTCGCGCCGGTCGATCAGTGATCGCGCCATCGCGGCACCGAGCGGGAGCGTGTGCACGTGGCGCCGCTCTATGAGCGCCTCGCGTCGACGCACATTGCCACCCGGGGTTTTTCTTTTCTCTTTCGATGAATATAAGGAGCCCCACAGGGCCCCGCTTTTCATTACGAAATTGAGTGGCTCGTACACCCGTAACTACAGGCCAAAATAATTTCCCTCCATATATAAAGCGACCAGGGGCGGCAAGAACGCTAATAAAGCAAGACCAAAGCAATGGGAGAAAACGGAAAGTGTGGGTGAATTAGGATGCTGAATGGTTGCTGTCAACATTTGACATGCCAATTGTTGACAAGTCTGAAAAATAGGCTGCCAAGTGTTTTTGGTCAACCTCTAAGACATTGTCAACTTCGGCAACTTTTGATTTTATCAAATGTTGCCTTGTCAAATACTCCCTCCGTCCGAAAATACTTGTTACGGGAATGGTTGTATCTAGATGTATTTTGGTTTAAGATATACTTCCTCCGTCCCAAAATTCTTGTCTTAACTTTGTCTAGAAATGGACGTATCTAAGTACTAAATTTGACTAGATACATTCGTATCTAAACAAATATCAGACAAGAATTTTGGGACAGGGGAGTATTTATTTTTATCAATTTGTGCGACAAGTAATTCCGGACGGAGAGAGATTAGAGCATCTCCAGCCGTTCGCCCCCCCCCCCCCCCCGGGCGTGAAATAGCACGGTCTGGGGGCGCGCCGGCGAAAAAATCGCCCTGGGGGTTCCCAGTCACACCCCTCAAAGGTCGCCCGAATTGTTTTTCCAAAAAATAAAAAATAAACTCGGTCCAAATTCGGCCAAAACCGAGTAAAATTCGAAGGAAATTCATAGTTTGCATTAAAATTTGTAAAAAAAGTGAAATAAAAGCATAATTAAACATAACAAAACTAAACTAAACTACATCGCCGCCGCGTGCCGCTACCACCCGCCGCCGCCGCCTTCTACATGTCGAGGAGCTTGTAGAAATTGGTGTAGTCGCCGTCATCGTCATCGATGTTCTCGCCCGCTCCGCCACCGTCCTTGCTGCACCCCTGCCCTGGGTCGCCATGGTGCACGGGGTTCGAAGGCCCCGGTGCCTCCTCGTCGCTATCGTCGAGAATGACGACGCCGCCCTTCTCGCGACCGGGTGACGGGCGGCGATCTCCTCGCCGGCGCGGTGCTGGCGCTCCATCTCCTTCGGAAAAGGTTTCCCCCCGCTTTGTACTACAAAGCAAACCGAACCTCCGAGACGTAATCTTCCCGCGCCCATTTGAGGGCGGTCTCGGCGGCGGCGGCCATGGCCAGGTGCTCCTACTTGACGGGGAGGAGTCCAGGCTCCATCTTTGACTAGACGAGGCGTGAGGAAGCGTCGGGCTCATTGATGACGATGTGGGCGCTGCGTGTTTGTCGCCCCAACGACGTTTCCTGCGGCTCCGGCTTCACGGGGAGGAATGCCGGTGACCCGGAGGAACGGGAGCGACAGACGGACGACGAGGATGACGCCATCTCCATCTTCCTCGGCGTCCAGGAGCTGCCGCGGTGGTGGGAGAAGGCGGGTGGCGGTGGATACTCGTATCTCGGCGAGTTGCCGCCCTCGATGTGCTCGAAGAAGACGGCCTCCAAGGTGCGGCCAGGGATGCCCCACCATTGGCGGCGCCCCTCGAAGTTGTGGCGGCCGCGGGGTTCAACCCCGTTGGTGGCGGTGAGCTGGTCGGCGTGACGCGATCAAAGTACGCCGTCCACAGCGCGTTGCTGTCAAGGCGTACCACGGCAGGTTGTGCGAACTCTCCGGCAGCCCTGACCGGATGCGCGCGATTTCCGCCCGCCGGTCAGCTCTAGTGGGCGGTGATGGCACCGGGACGGGCGCTCAGCCTCCAGGACCCCGGCACCCGCATGTCTGGTGGTGCTGGGTAGTCCACCTCGTAGAGAAGGCGGGCCTCGTCCTCGTGGAAGTGACTACGGCCGAAGCCATTGGCGGCCGCTCCATCACCGGGGAAGCGTTCAGCCATCTTTTTGGGGAGAAAGAGGGACACAAGGCGACGGTGATGGAAAAGGAGAGGAGAGAGCGTCGGCGAGAGAGGTGTGTGGCCACTGGCGGGGAGAGGCCGCCTTATATAGCCGCGGGCGGACGGGCACGCGGAGCGCCGCCATGTGAACTCGTGGCAGGAACCGACGGGACGTGCGTTGCCGGGACGCGTGTCATCGCGCCTTCCCTGCGCCGCTCGTGAATCAATTGAAGGCTGATCAGCAGCGCAACCTTCAACATTGATTCTCGCAGGAAACGAGGCGATGAGGACGACGATCGCGCGCCCAATCGCTGACTCAGCGGGCCTAGAGTTTTTTCTCGCCAAATTTTTTTCTGTCGGTGCCCCCGGGCGACTCCCAGTCCGCTCGGTTCGGCCTCGGACCGTCGGGGCCAATTTTGGCTCCTGTGGGCGTGACTCGGATGTTGTTTCCCCGTCGGTGAAAAAAATGGACGGGGGGGGGGCCTGTTGGAGACGCCGCTGGAGATGCTCTTAGAGTATCGAACCAATCAACCTCTAGTTGTTCCAGAGCCTTCGGTTGTTTCCCCCTTCAACCATATTCGGGAATTTTCATGCTTTGGGCCATCCTTCGCGACTTTTCTCTTCTTGAGAAGGCGGAGGATGGTATCACTTAGAAGCACACCAACTGTTGACAAGTCTGAAAAATAGGCTGCCAAATGTTTTTTGTCAACCTCTAAGACATTGTCAACTTCGGCAACTTTTCATTTTATCAAATGTTGCCTTGTCAAATACTCCCTCCGTCCGAAAATACTTGTTACAGGAATGGTTGTATCTACATGTATTTTGGTTTAAGATATATTTATTTTTATTAATTTGTGCGATAATTAATTCTGGACGAAGAGAGTATTAGAGCATCTCCATCCGTTCGGCCCCGAGGGGCGTAAAATAGCGCGGTCGTGGGGCGTGCCGGTGAAAAAATCGCCCTGGGGGACTCGGGTTCCCAATCACCCCCCCCCCCCCAAAGGTCGTCCGAATTATTTTTCAAAAAAAAAATTTAAACTCGGTCCAAATTTGGCCAAAACCGAGTCAAACTCGAAGGAAATTCATGGTTTGCATTAAAATTTATACAAAAAGTGAACTAGAAGCATAATTAAACATAGCAAAACAAAACCAAACTACATCGCCGCCGCGTGCTGCTGCCGCCCGACGCCTTCGTCTTCTACATGCCGAGGAGCTTGTAGAAATTGGTATAGTCACCGCCATCGTCGTCACTATTGTCGCCCGCTCCGCGGCAGTCCTTGCTGCACCCCTACCCTGGGTCGCCGTGGCGCACGGGGTTCGAAGGCCCCGGCGCCTCCTCGTCACTGTCGTCGAGGATGACGATGCCACCCTCCTCGTGGTCGGGTGACGGGCGGCGATCTCCTCTAGGGCCCGGTGCTGGCGCTCCATCTCCTCCGAGACGTAGTCGTCCCATGCCCATTTGAGGGCAGTCTCGTCCACGGCGGCCATGGCCAGGTGCTCCTACTTGACGGGGAGGAGTCTCGGCTCCGTCTTCGGCTTGACGAGGCAGGAGGAAGCACCGGGATCATTGATGACGATGTCGGCGATGCGTGTGTGCCGCCCAAACGGCGTCTCCTGTGGCTCCGGCTTGAAGGGGAGGAATGTCGGCGACCCAGAGGAGCCGGAGCAGGAGTTGGACGACGAGGATGATGTCGTCTCCATCCGCCTCGGTGTCCAGGAGCTGCCGCGGCGACGGGATAAGGCGGGTGGCGGTGGATACTCGTACCTCGGCGGGATGCCGCCCTCAATGTGCTCGAGGACGGCCTCCAAGGTGCGGCCGGGGATGCCCCATCATTGGCGGCGCCCCTCGGAGTTGTGGTGGCCGCGGGGTTCGACCCTGTTGGCGGCGGCGAGCTGGTCGGCGTGACGGCGATCGAAGTACGTCGTCCACGGCGCGTTGCTGTCGGGGCCGTACCTCGGTAGGTTGCGCGAGCTCTCCGGTAGCACCAACCAGATGCGCCCGATCTCCGCCCACCGGTCAGCTCTAGTGGGTGGTGGTGGCACCGGGACTCCGCCAGCGCTTATCCTCCAGGACCCCGGCACCCGCATGTCCGGCGGTGCTAGGTCGTCCGCCTCATAGAGAAGGCGGGCCTCGTCCTCGTGGAGGTGACGGCGGCCGAAGCCACTGGTGGCCGCTTCATCGTCGGGGAAGTGTTCGGCCATATTTTTGGGGAGAAAGATGGAGAAAAGGCGCCGGTGACGAAGAAGGAGAGGAGAGAGCATCGCCGAGAGAGGTGTGTGGCCACCGACGGGGAGAGGGCGCCTTATATAGCCTAGGGCAGGCACGCGGAGCATCGTCGTGTGAGCTCGTGGCAGGAACTGAAGGGACATGCGTTGCTGGGACACACGTCGTCGCGCCTTCACTACGTCGCCCGTGAATCAATGGAAGGCTGACCGACGGCGCAGCCTTCGACATAGATTCCCGCGGGTAACGAGGCGATGAGGGCCACGACAGCGCACCCAGTCGCTGACTCAATGGGCCCAATGTTTTTGCGTGCCAAAAAAGTTTTCGTCGGCGCCCCCGAGGGACACCCAACGCGCTGGGTTCGACATGGGACCGCCGGGGCCAATTTTGGCCTGAGTCGGCGAAAAAAAGGCTCCTCTGGGTGCGACTGGTCGTTTTTTTCCCGCCAGCGAAAAAATGACCAGGGGGGCTATTGGGGCGCGGCTCGAGATGCTCTTAGAGTATCGAACCAATCAACCTCTAGTTGTTCCACAGCCTCCGGTTGTTTCCTCCTTCAACCATTTTCGGGAATTTGTCATGCTTTAGACCATCCTTCGCGACTTTGCTTTTCTTGAGAAGGAGGAAGATGGCATAACTTGGAAGCACACCAATAGCGGAATCTAATCGACAAAGTCTGCTACAGGGTTCAGTTCCTTGGCATCGTTCTCTCCCTCATGGAGCGGGTTGTTTGGAAGGTTTGGGCTCCTTCGAAATTCAAGTTTTTTGCTTGATTTGCCACCCAAAACGGGATTGGACTGCCACCAGGTTGGCTGAGCATGGATGGCCCAACTGCGATCTATGTCTGCTATGCAAGCAAGTTCAAGGATCGGTGGATCACCTTTTTTCAAGTGCCGCTTTACGCTAAGCATTTTTGGAATGATCAAAATGTGCCTTCAGTTGGTCCACATTGATACTTTCACATGGCACTTGTTACAATCCACCAAGTTGTGGTGGATTGGTTTATCTGGCGAGACAACTCCCAACCGCAAGGCCATGGCATCCCTAACAATGCTCATCTCTTGGAAAAATTGGAACAAACACACGAGTCTTTTTGGGCACAAAAGCACCCCTCCTCTGATTTTCCTCCAAAACATCAAGGTTGAGGCATGTAGGATTGAAAGTATGTCTAGAGGGGGGTGATTATACTACTTGATCGAATTAAAAACTTCAATTATTTTCCAATTTTATTGGTAGGCAAGTTTTGGTGATTTTATCAAGTCTAACACACCCTACACATGCAATTTTACGAGTTGTGCAGCGAAAACATTGGAAGTGAATGTAAAGAAGGGATTGGAGAGATCAAACGCAATGAAGACACAGAGATTTTTGACATGGTTCTGATAGGTGGTGTTATCGTACGTCTAGATTGATGGAGACTTCAACCCACAGATGGTAACGGTTGCGCGAGTCACGGAGGGATCCACCCATGAAGGGTCCACGAAGAAGCAACAATGTCTATGCCACTCGCGAGTCACGGAGTGATCAACCCATGAAGGATCCACCCATGGCTTACGTCCATGAAGTACTAACCTCACTCGGGGTTGATCATCGAGAAGTAGGCGATCCCTTGCCCGTACAAACTTGTGTTGGAAATATGCCCTAGAGGCAATAATAAAATAGTTATTATTATATTTCCTATTTCAAGATAATTGTTTATTATCCATGCTATAATTGTATTGAATGGAAACATAAATGCATGTGTGGATATATAGACAAAACAACAGCGCCAGAAATTGGCACGTTGATGGAGACTTGTCTTGCGTTGGTTTTTCCCTTGAAGAGGAAAAGGTGATGCAGCACAGGAGCAGTAAGTATTTCCCTCAGTTTGGGAACCAAGGTATCAATCCAGTAGGAGAATCTTGTCAAGTCCAGAGTACCTGCGCAAACACAAAAGAGCTTGCACCCAACGCTATAAAGGGTTATCAATCCCTTCAAGATTGATCGCAAAGTGAGATCTAAAGGCGGAAAGTGCAACGAAGTAAAAGAGTAAGACTGAAAATATGGTGTGAAGTAGACCCGGGGGCCATAGTGTTCACTAGAGGCTTCTCTCAAAATAGCAAATATTACGGTGGGTGAACAAATTACTGTCGAGCAATAGATAGAACCGCGCAAAGTCATGAAGATATCTAAGGCAATGATCATACATATAGGCATCACGCCCGAGACAAGTAGACCGATACTTTCTGCATCTACTACTATTACTCCACACGTCGACCGCTATCCAGCATGCATCTAGTGTATTGAGTTCATGACGAACAGAGTATCGCCTTAAGCAAGATGACATGATGTAAAGGGACAAACTCAAACCAATGATGAAAACCCCATCTTTTTACCCTTGATGGCAACAACACGATGCGTGCCTCGCTACCCCTTCTGTCACTGGGTGAGGTCACCGCACGGTATGAACCCAAAACCAAGCACTTCTCCCATTGCAAGAATCATAGATCAAGTTGGCCAAACAAAACCCACAACTCGAAGAGAATTACAAGGATATGAAATCATGCATATAAGAGATCAGAAGAAACCCAAATAAGATTCATAGATAATCTGATCATAAATCCACAATTCATCGGATCTCGACAAACACACCGCAAAAGAAAATTACATCAGATAGATCTCCATGAAGATCATGGAGAACTTTGTATTGAAGATCTAAGAGAGAGAAGAAGTCATCTAGCTACTAGCTATGGACCCGTAGGTCTATGGTGAACTACTCACGCATCATCGGAGAGGTCATGGTGTACATGAAGAGGCACTCCGTATCCAAATGCCCCCTCCAGCAGGGCACCAGAACATGCCCCAGATGGGATCTTGCGGAGACAGAAGTTTGCAGCGGCGGAAAAGTACTTTCGATGATCTCCTGATTTTTTCTGGAATTTTTGGGAATATATGTTGGGGAACGTCGCATGGGAAACAAAAAATTTCCTACGCGCACGAAGACCTATCATGGTGATGTCCATCTACGAGAGGGGATGCGTGATCTACGTACCCTTGTAGACCGTACAGCAGAAGCGTTAGTGAACGCGGTTGATGTAGTGGAACGTCCTCACGTCCCTCGATCCACCCCGCGAACCGTCCCGTGATCAGTCCCACGATCTAGTGCCGAACGGATGGCACCTCCGCGTTCAGCACACGTACAGCTCGACGATGATCTCGGCCTTCTTGATCCAGCAAGAGAGACGGAGAGGTAGAAGAGTTCTCCGGTAGCGTGACAAATGAGGTCATCCTATATATCAATCTTCGTTTCCGAACCATTCCGGAAACCCTCGTGACGTCCGTGATCTCATCCGGGACTCCGAACAACATTCGGTAACCAACCATATAACTCAAATACGCATAAAACAACGTCGAACCTTAAGTGTGCAGACCCTGCGGGTTCGAGAACTATCTAGCCATGACCCGAGAGACTCCTCGGTCCATATCCAATAGCGGGACCTGGATGCCCATATTGGATCCTACATATTCTACGAAGATCTTATCGTTTGAACCTCAGTGCCAAGGATTCATATAATCCCGTATGTCATTCCCTTTGTCCTTCGGTATGTTACTTGCCCGAGATTCGATCGTCAGTATCCGCATACCTATTTCAATCTCGTTTACCGGCAAGTCTCTTTACTCGTTCCGTAATACAAGATCCCGCAACTTACACTAAGTCACATTGCTTGCAAGGCTTGTGTGTGATGTTGTATTACCGAGTGGGCCCCGAGATACCTCTTCGTCACACGGAGTGACAAGTCCCAGTCTCGATCCATACTAACTCAACGAACACCTTCGGAGATACCTGTAGAGCATCTTTATAGTCACCCAGTTACGTTGCGACGTTTGATACACACAAAGTATTCCTCCGGTGTTAGTGAGTTATATGATCTCATGGTCATAGGAACAAATACTTGACACGCAGAAAACAGTAGCAACAAAATGACACAATCAACATGCTACGTCTATTAGTTTGGGTCTAGTCCATCACGTGATTCTCCTAATGACGTGATCCAGTTATCAAGCAACAACACCTTGTTCATAATCAGAAGACACTGACTATCTTTGATTAACTGGCTAGCCAACTAGAGGCTTGCTAGGGACAGTGTTTTGTCTATGTATCCACACATGTAAATGAGTCTTCATTCAATACAATTATAGCATGGATAATAAACGATTATCTTGATACAGGAATTATAATAATAACTATATTTATTATTGCCTCTAGGGCATAATTCCAACAGTCTCCCACTTGCGCTAGAGTCAATAATCTAGCCCTCACATCATCATGCGAATTACATTGTAATAAATCTAACACCCATACAGTTCTGGTGTTGATCATGCTTTGCCCGTGGAAGAGGTTTAGTCAGCGGGTCTGCTACATTCAGATCCGTGTGCACTTTGCATATATTTACGTCCACCCCTTCTACGTAGTCATGGATGAGGTTGAAGCGTCGTGTGATGTGTCTGGACTTCTTGTGAAACCGTGGTTCCTTTGCTAAGGCAATGGCACCCGTGTTGTCGCAGAACAAGGTTATTGGATTCAGTGCGCTTGGCACTACTCCAAGATCCGTCATGAATTGCTTCATCCAGACACCCTCCTTAGCCGCCTCCGAGGCAGCCATGTACTCCGCTTCACATGTAGAATCTGCTACGACGCTTTGCTTGGAACTGCACCAGCTTACCGCACCCCCATTAAGAATAAATACGTATCCGGTTTGCGACTTAGAGTCATCCGGATCTGTGTCAAAGCTTGCATCGACGTAACCTTGTACGGCTAGCTCTCCGTCACCTCCATACACGAGAAACATCACCTTAGTACTTTTTAGGTACTTCAGGATATTCTTGACCGCCGTCCAGTGATCCACTCCTGGATTACTCTGGAACCTATCTGCCATACTTATGGCCAGGCTAACGTCCGGTCTAGTGCACAGCATTGCATACATGATAGAACCTATGGCTGAAGCATAGGGGACGGTGCGCATATGCTCTCTATCCTCATCAGTTGCTGGGCACTGAGTCTTACTCAATCTCGTACCTTGTAAAACTGGCAAGAACCCTTTCTTGGACTGTTCCATTTTGAACCTCTTCAAAACTTTATCAAGGTATGTGCTTTGTGAAAGTCCTATCAGGCGTTTTGATCTATCCCTGTAGATCTTAATGCCTAGAATGTAAGCAGCTTCTCCTAGGTCCTTCATAGAGAAACTTTTATTCAAGTAATCCTTTATGCTCTCCAAAAACTCTACGTTGTTTCCAATCAGCAATATGTCATCCACATATAATATTAGAAACGCCACAGAGCTCCCACTCACTTTCTTGTAAATACAAGATTCTCCAACCACTTGTATAAACCCAAAAGCTTTGATCACCTCATCAAAGCGTTTGTTCCAACTCCGAGATGCTTGCACCAGTCCATAAATGGATCACTGGAGCTTGCACACCTTGTTAGCATTCTTAGGATCGACAAAACCTTCGGGTTGCATCATATACAACTCTTCCTTAAGGAAACCGTTAAGGAACGCCGTTTTGACATCCATCTGCCAGATTTCATAATCGAAAAATGCAGCTATTGCTAACATGATTCTGACGGACTTAAGCATCGCTACGGGTGAGAATGTCTCATCGTAGTCAACTCCTTGAACTTGTGAAAAACCCTTTGCCACAAGTCGAGCTTTATAAACAGTCACATTGCCGTCAGCGTCCGTCTTCCTCTTAAAGATCCATTTGTTCTGAATAGCCTTGCGGCCCTCAGGCAGTACTTCCAAAGTCCATACTTTATTCTCATACATGGATCCTATCTCGGACTTCATGGCTTCTTCATAATTTGCAGGTTCATTGTTGTCCAACAACATGATTGATAAGACGGGATTACCGTACCACTCTGGAGCAGCACGTGGTCTCATCGACCTGCGTGGTTCGACAGAAACTTAAACCGGAGTTTCATGATCATCATCATTAACTTCCTCCTCAACCGGCGTCGCAACGACAGAGGTTTCCCCTTGCCCTGGGCCACCATCCAGAGGGATGAGAGGTTCGACAACCTCGTCAAGTTCTATCTTCCTCCCACTCAATTCTCTCGAGAGAAACTCCTTCTCGAGAAAAGCTCCGTTTTTAGCAACAAACACTTTGCCCTCGGATTTGAGATAGAAGGTGTACCCAACTGTCTCTTTTGGGTAACCTATGAAGATGCACTTTTCCGCTTTGGGTTCCAGCTTTTGAGGCTCAAGCTTTTTGACATAAGCATCACATCCCCAAACTTTAAGAAACGACAACTTTGGCCTTTTGCCATACCATAGTTCGTATGGTGTCGTCTCAACAGATTTTGATGGTGCCGTGTTTAAAGTGAATGCAGCTGTTTCTAATGCATAACCCCAAAACTATAACGGCCAATCGGTAAGAGACATCATAGATCGCACCATCTCTAATAAAGTACGATTACGACGTTCGGACACACCATTACGCTGTGGTGTTCCAGGCGGTGTCAACTGTGAAACAATTCCACATTGTCTTAAGTGAGCACCAAACTCGAAACTCAGATATTCACCCCCACAATAAGACCGTAGGAACTTGATCTTCTTGTTACGATAATTTTCAACTTCACTCTGAAATTGCTTGAACTTTTCAAATATTTCAGACTTGTGCTTCATTAAGTAGACATAACCATATCTACTCAAATCGTCAGTGAAGGTGAGAAAATAACGATATCCGCCGCGTGCCTCTACGCGCATCGGACCACACACATCGGTATGTATGATTTCCAACAAGTCACTTGCACGCTCCATTGTTCCGGAGAACGGAGTTTTAGTCATCTTGCCCATGAGGCATGGTTCGCACGTGTCAAGTGAATCAAAGTCAAGTGACTCCAAAAGTCCATCGGCATGGAGTTTCTTCATGCGCTTTACACCAATATGACCTAAGCGGCAGTGCCAGAAAAATATGGCGCTATCATTGTTTACTCTAACTCTTTTGGTCTCAATGTTATGTATGTGTGTATCGCTATCAAGATGCAATATGAACAATCCTCTCACATTGGGTGCATGACCATAAAAGATGTTACTCATAGAAATAGAACAACCATTATTCTCTGACTTAAAAGAGTAACCGTCTCGCAATAAACAAGATCCAGATATAATGTTCATGCTCAACGCAGGCACTAAATAACAATGATTCAAGTTCATAACTAATCCTGATGGTAACTGAAGTGAAACTGTGCCGACGACGATTGCATCAACCTTGGAACCATTTCCTACGCGCATCGTCACTTCATCTTTCGCCAGTCTTCGTCTATTCCGCAGTTCCTGTTTCGAGTTGCAAATATGAGCAACAGAACCGGTATCGAATACCCAGGCACTACTACAAGAGCCGGTTAAGTACACATCAATAACATGTATATCGAATATACCTGATTTTTCTTTGGCCGCCTTCTTATCAGCCAAATACTTGGGGCAATTGCGCTTCCAGTGACCCATACCCTTGCAATACTAACACTCTGTTTCAGGCTTAGGTCCAGCTTTGGGTTTCTTCATTGGATTGGCAACAGGCTTGCCGCTCTTCTTTGATTTACCCTTCTTGCCTTTGCCGTTTCTCTTGAAACTAGTGGTCTTATTCACCATCAACACTTGATGTTCTTTACGGAGTTCAGACTCTGCGACTTTCAGCATCGCAAACAACTCGCCGGGTGACTTGTTCATCCCTTGCATGTTGTAGTTCAACACAAAGCCTTTATAGCTTGGCGGTAGTGATTGAAGGATTCTATCAGTGATAGCCTCTTGCGGGAGTTCAATCCCCAGCTCAGCTAGACGGTTTGAGTACCCAGACATTTTGAGCACATGTTCACTGACAGACGAGTTCTCCTCCATCTTGCAAGCATAGAATCTATCAGAGGTCTCATACCTCTCGATCCGGGCGTTCTTCTGAAAGATAAACTTCAACTCCTGGAACATCTCAAATGCTCCATGACGCTCAAAGCATCGTTGAAGTCCCGTATCTAAGCCATATAAGACTGCACATTGAACTACTGAGTAGTCCTCCTTACGTGCTAACCAAGCGTTCTTAACATCCTGATCAGCCGTAGCGGGTGGTTCATCTCCTAGCGCAGCATTAAGGACATAATCCTTCTTCCCAGCTTGTAAGATTAGCTTAAGATTACGAGCCCAGTCTACAAAGTTGCTTCCATCATATTTCAACTTAGCTTTCTCTAGGAACGTATTAAAATTCAGGGTGACTGTCGCGTGAGCCATGATCTACAACACAAATATATTCAAAGTGGACTTAGACTATGTTCAAGATAATTAGAGTTTAACTTAACCAAATTATTCGCTAAACTCCCACTCAAAAAGTACATCTCTCTCGTCATTTGAGTGGTTCATGATCCACTTACACTAGCTCAAGTCCGATCATCACGTGAGTTGAGTATAGTTTCAGTGGTAAGCATCCCTATGCTAATCATATCATCTATATGATTCATGATCGACCTTTCGGTCTCATGTGTTCCGAGGCCATGTCTGCACATGCTAGGCTCATCAAGCTTAACCCGAGTGTTCCGCGTGCGCAACTGTTTTGCACCCGTTGTATGTGAACGTTGAGTCTATCACACCCGATCATCACGTGGTGTCTCGAAACGACGAACTGTAGCAACGGTGCACAGTCGGGGAGAACACAATTTCGTCTTGAAATTTTAGTGAGAGATCACCTCATAATGCTACCGTCGTTCTAAGCAAAATAAGGTGCATCAAAGGATTAACATCACATGCAATTCATAAGTGACATGATATGGCCATCATCATGTGCTCCTTGATCTCCATCACCAAAGCACCGGCACGATCTTCTTGTCACCGGCACCACACCATGATCTCCATCAACGTGTCGCCATCGGGGTTGTCATGCTACTCATGCTATTACTACTAAAGCTACATCCTAGCAAAATACTAAACGCATCTGCAAGCACAAACATTAGTATAAAGACAACCCTATGGCTCCTGCCGGTTGCCGTACCATCGACGTGCAAGTCGATATTATCTATTCCAACATGATCATCTCATACATCCAATATATCACTTCACATCGTTGTCCATATCACATCACAAGCATACCCTGCAAAAACAAGTTAGACGTCCTCTAATTTGTTGTTGCATGTTTTACGTGGTGACCATGGGTATCTAGTAGGATCGCATCTTACTTACGCAAACACCACAACGGATGTCACATCCCTGACACCTTAAGCAAGTTAGTCTTGTGCTCATGTCTTCTTTGCATTTGCATCTAAAAATTCTCCAACAAGAACAAGAAAGTGGTAAAGGAAAAAAAAACTCAAAACCCTAGCCACTACTTTAAATAAGGAAATCTCAAACTAGTTAAAATCAATGAACCCAAAATGGCCTCAAGAAATGTTCAAACTTTCTGATAAATCATGAAAGCAAATGAGCATTGGAGAAAACTATTTTCTTGACACTTTAAGCATTTTAAATAAATGCAAAAGCTACTGGTTTCCAAGTTTTAATTTTGAAATCAGAAACTTTAAATTTTCAAAAATGTTGAAAACTTTGGAAATAGTTGGAAATATTCCAACAAATATTCTAGAGTGCTTAACATAGCTTTTACAATTTATTTGGGAGTTGAAATAAATAGAAAATCGGTGAATTAGCAAAACAGAAACAATAACAGAAAAAAAGGGAAAGGAGTTACCTCTCGCTCACCTGGCCCGGCCCATCTCAGCTCATGTCGTCTTCCTCCCCGCCAGTGGGCAGCACGAGGTGGCCACCGCGTTCTCCGGCGCGGCCACGCACCTGTGCGCCTGCCTGGCCGCCGCCTCGCGCTGGCAAGGCCGGGGATAAGCTCCCCGAGGCCGCCCCTATCCATTCCCAGCGCCAGTTCTCCCCCACCTCTCGGATCTCTCCTCCCCCTTCTGCCGCCATTGGAGCCCGAGCAGAGCTCGAGCTCGTCATCGTTCTAGCCGACCTCCCTTCCTTTTGAGCAGCGCTTTAGCTCCGCCGCAACCCCCTGGAGCTTCCTAGCCACGAGCCCGACGCCCAGATGCAGTGAATCGACGAGCAGCTATCATCTTCTTCCTCGGGTCACCGAAGATCGCCGCCGACGTTCTCCCTCTCCAGGCCGTCCCCGAGCAGACTAGCGCCACCACTGCACTCCCCGTGAGCATGCGGTCATTTCCCCTAAGATCTCCCCGTCGATCCCCTCCTCTAGGCCTAGTTTCACCGGAGCCCGACAAGATCCGCCGCTGCAGCTCATCGCCGTTAGCCCTCCGGTGATCAGCTCGTCCTTCCGAGGGCACCAGCACCTTCAGGCCGTCGCGTAGATGCTATAGGAGCTAAAAGCCGTGCGTAGTTCTCTCTGTATCGATGGCCTCAATGACGCCCGAACCTTGGCCGCCGCCAAGCTCGTCGCCGGCGTCATCTCCGGCGAGATCAGCCCCGGCTAAGTGCAGAAATGGAGCTGCGGGAGATGTGTCGTTCTTCTGGTGCTCTACGCGCATCGTTTGGCCCCCTGTGCGCCGTTCCCGAGCCCCTCCGCCGTGCTGGTGGTCGCCGGAGGCTCCCCGCCGGCGAGGACGACCTCGCCGCCGGTGGAACTCGGCTGGCCTGAGCCACTGACTGGTGGGGCCAGCCTCTGGCAAGATTAAAGATAATAAAAATAAATCAGATAAGTTAATAAGTCACTGACATGTGGGACCAGTAAGTTTAATCAACTAATTAAGTTTAAACTTAATCTAAAATTGACCAGAGAGACTGACCAGTGGGTCCCACTGGTCAGGTTTGACTTTCAATGGCCAGATGGACCTGCTGATGTCATGCTAATGCAATAAAAGTATTTTCCAGTATAAAAATAATTCCAAAAATATTTAAAACTTCAAGAATTCATAGAAATTAATCTTTAACTCCAATGAAAATAATTTATATATGAAAAAGTATAAAAATTCAAGGAATCTGAATATTCTATTTTCATTCATGTTTGAAAAAGTTACAGAACCCAAACATGTAGATTAATGAATAAGTCAATTCTTATAATTACTTTATAAATGGAATATGAAAATTAATTGAATTTCTTTTTGAATGACATGATCACACACTGTCCTAATTACAAATCAGTACCCTAACATGACATCTCATGCATGTTAACATCAAGTTGATCTGAGCATCAGGTCGAATCAATTAAATCGGTATTCGAGAATACCTCGTTTGAATTGATATTTGAATGTGATTCAAATCAACTTCAAACCTAATACATGTTGATTACAATAGTTTATCACCTTGCATTCTCATGCTCATGCATCATCTTGTTTGCATATGATTGCTATTGATTGTTGCCATTCATTTCGGTAGGCTCCGCACCCCCGGATTCCACCGAATATCCGTCTGTCGGATATTGTCCCTCCTCTGAGCAACAAGGCAAGCAACCATTTTTGATCATCCCGATAAATCCCATGTTCTTGCTCCTGCACTTATTTATTGCATTAGGATCAAATGCCTCAACTGCTTTTGCCACGATTAGTTGAACCCACTTCCTTTGCATGACCTAACCTTGTCACAGTAAATAGCCGAACCTTGCAACCTAGCATACATGGTAGTTGCTTGAGCCTTGATGTGCCTTATCCTGCTATGCATGCTATGCTTAGAGTTGTGTATGGTCTGTCATCTGGGAGATGAACAGAATTGTGAGAATGTGTTCGGTAAGGAAAGGTTGTGTGTTGAACCTGATTTGGTAAAGGTACCGGTGAAAGGCTATGTAGGAGTACATGGCGGGTTGTTTCATTGGAACCGTCCATAGGAACTGAGTTCCGTGTATGTAATCCAATACTAGATACTACCACATGTTGGGCCCTGAAATATGACTCCGCTCGGCCTATTAATCGCTTAGTACTCGGTCCAGGAGTTGCAAGTAGTTTCTGGTGTTTATAGTAATGCTGGAGGCCGTGCATGGTGCTGACCTGAGAGGTGGGCCGTGATGCGGTAGGCAGTGGCACGGTGTACCAAGTGGCACCCGCATGGTGGGCATGGGAACCCTGCGCACATCGTTTGAGGCCGTGGCGGAAACCTCGGCCGGACTTCCGTACGGGTTACTCTCAGATAGGCGATAAACCTGGACTAGGTACTAGTGTGGTTAACGGTCGTGGCCGACTCCCTCGCTGGGCTTCCGCTTGAAGGTTGCCGAGGTGCATGACGTGCACATGGCGATAAGTGGCGAGAGCGTGTGTGACGAAGTACACCCCTGCAGGGTTATGATCTATTCGAATAGCCGCGTCCGCGGATATGGACTACTTGGAGACATATGTTGTTCATAGATAACTTCAATGGCTACTCGTAAAATTGTCAAGATAAGCGTGAGTGTCGTGGATGGCATTTCTGTATGGAGACGGAATGATTTCACGATAGTGTATTGTTGTGGTGTTAGTGGACTCGTGTGCGAGAAGTCAAGTTGTCAAAATTATTTAAAAATGTAAGTTGTCTAGCCACGAGTCAAATGCTGGCTTTCCACATGAAACCCCACAATACCTTATTGATACTTTGCATGAGTAGATAGTTATCCTAAAGTCTTGCTGAGTACCTTCGTACTCATGTTTGCTTAATAAATGTTGCAGAGGTTGCTAATGACCCTAATGGAGGGTTCTTCGTAGACATCGACGACGACGAGTAGCTGGTGTCCCAGCTACGATCTGGCCCTACGTTGGGTCTGTAGTATAGTCAGGCCATGTGCCCTCTAGTTGCCCTGTCTGTACTCAGACAGTTTAAACTCTTCCGTTGGCTTGTAACTGAATGACTGCTATTATGGGTCGTGAGACCCTTAATGTGTAATATTATGTGTGTGGCTCTTCCGAGCCTCTTAAATAAAGGTTGTATGTTTATGGTTATGTTGTGATGCCATCGATGTATCTATACTTATCGGTATGCCATGTGTACGTGTGTCGTACTTGATATGTATGGGGTTCGATTACCTAGTCGTGAGCTTTAGTAGCATTCCTTACAAGGAAATGCCCCTTTGTGATCCAACGAGCCTTGGTAGCTCGCTACTGCTCCGGACACATTGGTTGACCGGCATGTGTCCTTCTTAGCTGTTGTGTCTGTCCTCTTTGGGGAAATGTCACGCGATGTAATGGAGTCCTTGTAGCTTGCTACGACTCGTCTACACTCGCTGGTGACCGACACCTGCTTTGTTGGGTCATGTATGCCTGTCCTTGTGCGGTACTGCCACTTTGGTTTATGACTAGACATGTCGATCCGGGTTCTTTGACATTGGAATGCTAGCGACACTATTGCATACGCGAGTCAAAAGACGCAAACGGTCCCGGCTAAGGTAAGGTTGCAGCCGTGGAGTTAACCGTGCGTGAGACCGCAAAGGGATGCGATGTGTTACAGTCTGGATTCCTATGGCTTAGGATCAGGGTCCCGACAATGGAGATATATGAGTTGCTATTTAACCTCATCCAAGGACCTCCTCGGTCAAATCCGATTCAACTGAAGTTGGAGAAACTGACACCCGCTAGTCATCTTTGAGCAACGGAGTTACTCGTAGCGATGAAACCAGTCTCTCGTAAGCGTACGAGTAATGTCGGTCCGAGCCGCTTCGATCCAACAATACCGCGGAATCAAGAAAAGACTAAGGAGGGCAGCAAAACGCACATCACCGCCCACAAAAACTTTTGTGTTCTACTCAAGAAGACAACTACGCATGAACCTAGCTCATGATGCCACTGTTGGGGAACGTGGCATGGGAAACAAAAAATTTCCTACGCGCACGAAGACCTATCATGGTGATGTCCATCTACGAGAGGGGATGTGTGATCTACATACCCTTGTAGACCGTACAGCAGAAGCGTTAGTGAACGCGGTTGATGTAGTGGAACGTCCTCACGTCCCTCGATCCACCCCGCGAACCGTCCCGTGATCAGTCCCACGATCTAGTGCCGAACGGATGGCACCTCCGCGTTCAGCACACGTACAGCTCGACGATGATCTCGGCCTTCTTGATCCAGCAAGAGAGACGGAGAGGTAGAAGAGTTCTCCGGTAGCGTGACAACGCTCCGGAGGTTGGTGATGATCTTGTCTCAGCATGGCTCCGCCCGAGCTCCGCAGAAACGCGATCTAGAGGAAAAACCGTGGAGGTATGTGGTCGGGCTGCCGTGAAAAAGTCGTCTCAAATCAGCCCTAAAACCTCCATATATATAGGGGGAACAGGGGGAGCCTTGCCTTGCGGTCCAAGGACCCCTAAGGGTTTCGGCCGAGCCAAGGGGGGAAGGTCTCCCCTTCCAAACCGAATCCAACTTGGTTTGGAAGGTGGAGTCCTTTTTCCCTTTTCCACCTCCTCCTTTTTTTTCTCTTTGATTTTCTTCCTATGGGGCATAGGGCCTTCTTGGGCTGTCCCACCAGCCCACTAAGGTCTGGTGTGCTACCCCAAGGCCTATGGGCTTCCCCGGTGTGGGTTGCCCCCCCCCCCCCCCGGTGAACTCCCGGAACCCATTCGTCATTCCCGGTACATTCCCGGTAACTCCGAAAACCTTCCGGTAATCAAATGAGGTCATCCTATATATCAATTTTCGTTTCCGGACCATTCCGGAAACCCTCGTGACGTCCGTGATCTCATTCGGGACTCCGAACAACATTCGGTAACCAACCATATAACTCAAATACGCATAAAACAACGTCGAACCTTAAGTGTGCAGACCCTGCGGGTTAGAGAACTATGTAGACATGGCCCGAGAGACTCCTTGGTCAATATCCAATAGAGGGACCTGGATGACCATATTGGATCCTACATATTCTACGAAGATCTTATCGTTTGAACCTCAGTGCCAAGGATTCATATAATCCCGTATGTCATTCCCTTTGTCCTTCGGTATGTTACTTGCCCGAGATTCGATCGTCAGTATCCGCATACCTATTTCAATCTCGTTTACCGGCAAGTCTCTTTACTCATTCCGTAATACAAGATCCCGCAACTTACACTAAGTCACATTGCTTGCAAGGCTTGTGTGTGATGTTGTATTACCGAGTGGGCCCCGAGATACCTCTCCGTCACACGGAGTGACAAATCCCAATCTCGATCCATACTAACTCAACGAACACCTTCGGAAATACCTGTAGAGCATCTTTATAGTCACCCAGTTACGTTGCGACGTTTGATACACACAAAGTATTCCTCCGGTGTTAGTGAGTTATATGATCTCATGGTCATAGGAACAAATACTTGACACGCAGAAAACAGTAGCAACAAAATGACACGATCAACATGCTACGTCTATTAGTTTGGGTCTAGTCCATCACGTGATTCTCCTAATGACGTGATCCAGTTATCAAGCAACAACACCTTGTTCATAATCAGAAGACACTGACTATCTTTGATCAACTGGCTAGCCAACTAGAGGCTTGCTAGGGACAGTGTTTTGTCTATGTATCCACACATGTAAATGAGTCTTCATTCAATACAATTATAGCATGGATAATAAACGATTATCTTGATACAGGAATTATAATAATAACTATATTTATCATTGCCTCTAGGGCATAATTCCAACAACATATAGGCGAGAGACCTAGGGAAGAGGAGGCCCAGGGAGCCCACAAGCCTGGGAGGCGCCCCCCTGGCCGCGGCTAGGGGGCTTGTGGGGTCCCTCGTGGCCCCCTGCCTTGGTTCTCAAGTTCCCCGATCGTCTTCTGTTTCGAAAAAATCTTTTTGGAAGTTCCGTTCCGTTTGGACTCCGTTTAAAATCCTCCTCTGAAAAGGGTCAAAAACACGGAAAAAACATGAACTGGCACTTGGCACTGAGTTAATAAGTTAGTCCCAAAAAAGATATAAAAGGCATACAAAACATCCAAAGTTTGACAAGATAATAGCATGAAACCATCAAAAATTATAGATACGTTGGAGATGTATTAAGCATCCCCAAGCTTAACTCCTGCTCGTCCTCGAGTAGGGAAGTGATAAAGACAGAATTTTTGATGTGGAATGCTACCTAGCATAGTTGTCCTTTGCAACTTCTTTCACGTGGCATGAATGTTCAGATCCGTAAGATTCAAAACAATAGTTTTCTATTGACATGAAAACAGTAATACTTCAAGCAAACTAGCAAAGTAATCATGAACTTTCAAAATAACAAGGCCAAAAAAAGGTATCCCTACAAAATCATATAGTATGGCTATGCTCCATCATCCTCACACAACTAAAGTATATCATGCACAACCCCGGTATTGGCCAAGTATATGTTTTTGCACTCTTGCTTTCTCAAACCTTTTATAACTATCAGCAATACATGAGCACGAGCCATGGATATAGCACTATAGGTGGAATAGAGTGTGGTGGTGGTTGTGAGACAAAAAAGGAGGAGATGGTCACATTGACTCGACGTATCAAAGGGTTATGGAGATGCCCATTAATAGATATCAATGTGAATGAGTAGGGATTGCCATACAAAGGATGCACTAGAGATATAGGTATGTGAAAGCTCAAAAGGAGAACTAGTGAGTGTGCATCAAACTTGCTTGCTCACGAAGACCTAGGGCAATTTCAGGAAGCCCATCATTGGAATATACAAGCCAAGTTATATAATAAAGATTCCCACTAGAATATGGTGGTGACGAAACGAGAGGCTCTCAATCATGAAGAACATGGTGCTATTATGAAGCACAAGTGTGGGAAAAGATAGTAGCATTGTCCCTTCTCTCTTTTTCTCTCTTTTTTTTATTTGGGCTCTTTGGCCTCTCTTTTTTGGGCTCTTTGGCCTCTCTTTTTTTCCTCACATGGGAAATGGCTCTAATAATGATGATCATCACACTTTTATTTACTCAGAGCTCAAACCTTAGAACGATGATGACTCTATAGGAAATGCCTCCGGAAGTGTACCGGGATGTGCAACGATCTAGCTTGGCGTATGACGTTGAAACATCTCGCTAGCTATCTTAAGATCATGCAATGGAAATATGAGAGTGACAGCACAAGTCATGAGACGGAATGGTGGGAGTTGCATGGCAATATATCTCGGAATGGCTATGAAAATGCCATAGTAGGTAGGTATGGTGGCTGTTTTGAGGAAGGCATATGGTGGGTTTGTGTACCGGCGAAAGTTGCGCGGTACTCAAGAGGCTAGCAATGGTGGAAGGTGAAAGTGCATCTATACCATGGACTCACATTAGTCATGAAGAACTCACATACTTGTGAAAGTTTTTATTAGTAATCGAAACAAAGTGCTAAACGCATACTCCTAGGGGAAGGGTTGGTAGGTGTTAACCATCGTGCGATCCCGACCTCAACACAAAGGATGACGATCAATAGATCCATTATGCTTCGACTTCCTAACATAGCGGTTCACCATACCTGCATGCTACGGGAATCACTAACTTTAACACAAGTATTTCTAGGTTCACAACACCCTACTAACATAACTCTTAATATTACCAAATCCACGTATCAAAACTAATTGAGAGGAATCAAAACTTCTCTTTCTACTCAATGCACATGAAGATGGAGGTTTTTGCATCCTCTTTGGGTACCTATCACCTTTGGGACTACTTTCATAGCACAAGCCAACTACCAAGTCACGCACCGTCGTGCTCTAAAAGATCTAAGTGAAGCACATAGAGCAAAATTATCTAGCTCAAAAGATATAAGTGAAGCACGATGACCATTCTAGCAAAATCACGATAAGTGCATGTCTCTCTCAAAAGGTGAGCAACAAGGATGATTGTGATGCAACAAAAAGAAAAGTCTCCTACGATACAAGGCGCTCCAAGCAAAACACATATCATGTGGTGAATAAAAATATAGCTCCAAGTAATGTTACCGATGGATTGAAGACGAAAGAGGGGATGCCTTCCCGGGGCATCCCCAAGCTTAGGCTTTTTGGTGTCCTTGAATTTGGCTTGGTATGCCTTGGGAATCCCCAAGCTTGATCTCTTTCCACTCCTAATCTCTTTGTCCATGAGAACATCACCCAAAACTTGAAACCTTCACAACACAAAACTTAAACAGAAACTCGTGATAACATTAGCACAAGAAAACAAACTACCACCTCTTTAGTTACTGTAGCAGTCTTGATTTATATTTATATTGGTGTTAGATTACTGTATTACCACTTTTCCATGGCTAGTACCCCCGATACTATCCATAGTTTCATCAAAACAAGCAACCAACTCAACAAAAACAGAATCTGTCAAAAACAGACCAGTCTGTAGCAATCTGTATACTTCAGATACTTCTGGTACCTCAAAAATTCTCAAACATTACGACTGCCTGGGAAAAAGGCATATCAACCAGAAGCAAAAAGAATCAACTCAAAATGTCTATTTTAATAAAAATGAAAAATAATCTCGTGAGCGAAAAGTTTCTGTCTTTTTCCAACAGTATCAAACAACCATCACCAAGACTAGTCATAAAGGTTTTACTTGGCTCAAACACAAAAAGAAACACAAAAGACACTATAATAACAGAATTATGATGGTGTGGATGCAACAAAACAGAAAGAAAAAGATAAATTCATTGGGTTGCCTCCCAACAAGCGCTATTGTTTAACGCCCTTAGCTAGGCTTAAGTGATAGAATCACGTATCGTCGTCTTTGGTGCTCAAACAGTAAGTAGCCCTCATCATGGATTCATAAGGCAATCTTATTTTCTTTCTAGGAAAATGTTCCATGCCCTTCTTTAAAGGAAATTGAAATCTAATATTTCATTCCTTCATATCGATGATAGCACCGATAGTCCTTAGGAAAGGTCTGCCAAGAATAATAGGACATGTAGGATTGCAATCAATGTCAAGCACAATGAAATCCACGGGCACATAGTTCCTATTCGCAATAATAAGAACATCATTGATCCTTCCCATGGGTTTCTTGACAGTAAAATCCGCAAGATGCAAATTAAGAGAACATTCCTCAATCTCATTAAAACCCAGAACATCAGATAAATGTAGGGGAACGTCGCATGGGAAACAAGAAATTTCCAACGCGCACGAAGACCTATCATGGTGATGTCCATCTACGAGAGGGGATGAGTGATCTACGTACCCTTGTAGACCGTACAGCAGAATCGTTAGTGAACGTGGTTGATGTAGTGGAACGTCCTCACGTCCCTCGATCCGCCCCGCGAACAATCCCGCGATCAGTCCCACGATCTAGTACCGAACGGACGGCACCTCCGCGTTCAGCACACGTACAGCTCGACGATGATCTCGGCCTTCCTGATCCAGCAAGAGAGACGGAGAGGTAGAAGAGTTCTCCGGCAGTGTGACGGTGCTCCGGAGGTTGGTGATGATCTCGTCTCAGCAGGGCTCCGCCCGAGCTCCGCACAAACGCGATCTAGAGGAAAAACGGTGGAGGTATGTGGTCGGGCTGCCGTGGAAAAGTCGTCTCAAATCAGCCCTAAAACCTCCGTATATATAGGTGGGCGAGGGGGGGCCTTGCCTTGTGGCTCAAGGAGCCCCAAGGGGGTCGGACGAGCCAAGGGGGAAGGTCTCCCCCCCCCAAACCGAGTTGGACTTGGTTTGGTGGGTGGGAGTCCTTCCTTCCCTTCCCACTTCCCTTTTTTTCTTTCTCTTTGATTTTTCTTCCAATGCGCATAGGGCCCCTTTTGGGCTGTCTCACCAGCCCACTAAGGGCTGGTGCGCCACCCTCAAGGCCTATGGGCTTCCCCGGGGTGGGTTGTCCCCCCGGTGAACTCCCGGAACCCATTCGTCATTCCCGGTACATTCCCGGTGACTCCAAAAACCTTCCGGTAATCAAATGAGGTCATCCTATATATCAATCTTCGTTTCCGGACTATTCCGGAAACCCTCGTGACGTCCGTGATCTCATCCGGGACTCTGAACAAAATTCGGTAACCAACCATATAACTCAAATACGCATAAAACAACGTCGAACCTTAAGTGTGCAGACCCTGCGGGTTCTAGAACTATGTAGACATGACCCGAGAGACTCCTCGGTCAATATCCAATAGCGGGACCTGGATGCCCATATTGGATCCTACATATTCTACGAAGAACTTATCGTTTGAACCTCAGTGTCAAGGATTCATATAATCCCGTATGTCATTCCCTTTGTCCTTCGGTATGTTACTTGCCCGAGATTCGATCGTTAGTATCCACATACCTATTTCAATCTCGTTTACTGGCAAGTCTCTTTACTCGTTCCGTAATACAAGATCCCGCGACTTACACTAAGTCACATTGCTTGCAAGGCTTGTGTGTGATGTTGTATTACCGAGTGGGCCCCGAGATACCTCTCCGTCACACGGAGTGACAAATCCCAGTCTTGATCCATACTAACTCAACGAACACCTTCGGAGATACCTGTAGAGCATCTTTATAGTCACCCAGTTACGTTGCGACGTTTGATACACACAAAGTATTCCTCCGGTGTTAGTGAGTTATATGATATCATGGTCATAGGAACAAATACTTGACACGCAGAAAACAGTAGCAACAAAATGACACGATCAACATGCTACGTCTATTAGTTTGGTCTAGTCCATCAGGTGATTCTCCTAATGACGTGATCCAGTTATCAAGCAACAACACCTTGTTCATAATCAGAAGACATTGACTATCTTTGATCAACTGGCTAGCCAACTAGAGGCTTGCTAGGGACAGTGTTTTGTCTATGTATCCACACATGTAAATGAGTCTTCATTCAATACAATTATAGCATGGATAATAAACGATTATCTTGATACAGGAATTATAATAATAACTATATTTATTATTGCCTCTAGGGCATAATTCCAACAATAAAGACTTTGGAATCGCGGAAACACTAGCACCCAAATCACAAAAAGCATTGCATTCATAGTTTTTTATTTTCATTTTGATAGTAGGTTCCCACTCATCGTGAAGCTTTCTAGGGATAGAGACTTCCTATTCAAGTTTCTCTTCAAGAGATTTTTTTCATAGCTTCGACGATATGATCGGTAAAGCCTTGTTTTGGCTATAAGCGTGTGGAGAGTTTAGCATGGATTGCATCAAGGAAATGCATTCAATCAAGGAGCAACTATCATAATTGAATTCCTTGAAATCCAAGGTAGTAATTTCATTACTACTCAAAGTTTTAATATCTTCTACTCCACTTTCAATGCTTTTAGTATCAAGATAGATGGACTCCGAGTCATTGGGGCGTTTTTCAACCAAGGTGGATTCATATCCAGCCCCATCATCATTAGGTTTGGCACAAGAAAAAAAGATTCAATGGGAGTCACACCAAGCACTTTAAGATCTTCGTGATTCTTATCACGAGAACACGCCTTTTTAAGCCATTCATGTCTAGCACAAATTTGGGCGGTTCTTTCTTTGCTGTCACTCATGGAAACACGCATAGCTTTCAAAGTTTCATCCATATTGATCTTGGGAGGAGCACATCTAACTTTCAAAGCATCAATATCACTAGACATTCTATCAACGCTCCTAGCCAAATCGTTAATTTTGAGTAGTTTTTCCTCTATGGACGCATTGAAAATCTTTTGTGAGTTGATAAACTCTTTGATATTACTCTCTAGATCAGAGGGTAATCTATTGTAATTTCCATGAGTATTGTTGTAGGAGTTGCCAAAGTTATTAGAGGAGTTACTAGGAAAAGGCCTAGGAACATAGTTTCCTCTAAAAGCATTGTTGTTGCAAAAATTACTCCTACCAACAAAATTAACGTCCAGGCTAGCATTGCTATTCTCAATCAAGGAAGACAAGGGCATATTATTAGAATCTAAAGGAGCACTTCTACTAGCAACCAAATTCATTAACTCATCCATCTTAGCACTTAACAAGTTAATTTCTTCTATAGCGTGTACCTTCTTACTAGTAGGTGACCTTTCAGTGTGCCACTGAGAGTAGTTCGTCATGATATTGTCTAGGAGTTTTGTGGCTTCTCCTAACGTGATTTCCGTGAACGTTCCACCTGAGGCGGAGTCCAAGATATTTCTCGAAGCGAAATTCAAGCCAGCGTAGAAGATTTGTATAATCATCCAAAGACTCAAGCCATGAGCGGGACAATTTCTAATCATCAATTTCATTCTCTCCCAGGATTGTGCAACATGTTCATGATCAAGTTGCTTAAAATTCATGATATCATTACAGAGAGAGATAATCTTAGCCGGAAGAAAATACTTGGATATGTAAGCATCTTTGCACTTATTCCAAGAATCAATACTATTTTTGGGCAAAGACGAAAACCAAGTTTTTGCTCGATCTTGCAACGAGAAAGGAAAAAAGCTTCAATTTAATCACATCATTATCCACATCTTTCTTCTTTTGTATATCGCAAAGCTCAATGAAGGTATTAAGATGGGATGCAACATCTTCACTAGGAAGGCCGGAGAATTGCTCTTTCATCACAAGATTCAGCAAAGCGGCATTGATTTCGTATGACTCCGCACTAGTGGCGGGAGCAATCGGAGTAATAATAAAATCATTATTATCAGTATTCGAGAAGTCACAAAGTTTGGTGTTTTCAGTCATGGTGACTTCAGCAAGCAAGCAAGCACACAAGCGAACAAAGAGCAAGCGAGAGAAAAGGGCGAATGAAAAAGGCAAACGAAAAAGGCAAATGCAGAAAAGGGAAAATATTTTTTTGTAATTCTTTTTTTCAGAAGTGGGGGAGAGGAAAACGAGAGGCAAAAAAGTAAATGCAAGAGTTGAGTTTGCGACACATACTTGGATGAGTTCTTGACTTGATCCTCCCCGGCATCGGTGCCAGAAATCCTTCTGCTACTTCTCAAACAACAGCGCCAGAATTTGGCACGTTGATGGAGACTTGGCCTGCGTTGGTTTTTCCCTTGAAGAGGAAAGGGTGATGCAGCACAGGAGCAGTAAGTATTTCCCTCAGTTTGAAAACTAAGGTATCAATCCAGTAGGAGAATCTCGTCAAGTCCAGAGTACCTGCGCAAACACAAAAGAGCTTGCACCCAACACTATAAAGGGGTTGTCAATCCCTTCAAGATTGATTGCAAAGTGAGATCTGAAGGCGGAAAGTGCAACGAAGTAAAAGAGTAAGACTGAAAATATGGTGTGAAGTAGACCCGGGGGCCATAGTGTTCACTAGAGGCTTCTCTCTAAATAGCAAATATTACGGTGGGTGAATAAATTACTGTCGAGCAATTGATAGAACCGCGCAAAGTCATGACGATATCTAAAGCAATGATCATACGTATAGGCATCACGTCCGAGACAAGTAGACCGATACTTTCTTCATCTACTACTATTACTCCACACATCGACCGCTATCCAGCATGCATCTAGTGTATTGAGTTCATGACGAACAGAGTAACGCCTTAAACAAGATGACATGATGTAGAGGGACAAACTCAAACCAATGATGAAAACCCCATCATTTTACCCTTGATGGCAACAACACGATGCGTGCCTCGCTACCCCTTCTGTCACTGGGTGAGGTCACCGCACGGTATGAACCCAAAACCAAGCACTTCTCCCATTGCAAGCATCATAGATGAAGTTGGCCAAACAAAACCCACAACTCAAAGAGAATTACAAGGATATGAAATCATGCATATAAGAGATCAGCAGAAACCCAAATAAGATTCATAGATAATCTGATCATAAATCCACAATTCATCGGATCTCGACAAATACATCGCAAAATAAGATTACATCAGATAGATCTCCATGAAGATCATGGAGAACTTTGTATTGAAGATCCAGGAGAGAGAAGAAGCCATCTAGCTACTAGGTATGGACCCGTTGGTCTATTGTGAACTACTCACGCATCATCGGAGAGGTCATGGTGTTGATGAAGAAGCCCTCCGTATCTGAATCCCCCCTCCAGCAGGGCACCACAACATGCCCCGGATGGGATCTTGCAGAGACAGAAGCTTGCGACGGCGGAAAAGTACTTACGATGATCTCCTGATTTTTTCTGGAATTTTTGGGAGTATATAGGCGAAAGACCTAGGGCAGAGGAGGCCCAGGGAGCCCAAAATCCTGGGAGGCGCGGCCCCCCTGGCCGTGGCTAGGGGTCTTGTGGGGTCCCTGGTGGCCCCCTGCCTTGGTTCTCAAGTTCCCCGATTGTCTTCTGTTTCAGAAAAAATCTTTTTGGAAGTTTCGTTCCGTTTGGACTCCGTTTAAAATCCTCCTCTGAAAAGGGTCAAAAACACGGAAAAAACAAGAACTGGCACTTGGCACTGAGTTAATAAGTTAGTACCAAAAAAGATATAAAAGGCATACAAAACATCCAAAGTTTGACAAGATAATTGCATGAAACCATCAAAAATTATAGATACGTTGAAGACGTATCAAACCAAAACTATAAACGTAGCATGTGATTGTGTCATTTTGTTGCTATTGTTTTCTGCATGTCAAGTATTCATTCCTATGACCATGAGATCATGTAAATCACTGACACCGGAGGAATGCCTTGTGTGTATCAAACGTCGCATCATTGTAGGGTGACTATAAAGGTACTCTACACGCATATTCGAAGGTGTCCGTTGAGTTAGCATGGATCAAGACTGGGATTTGTCACTCCTTGTGACGGAGAGGTATCTCGGGGGCCACTCGGTAATATAACATCACAAACAAGCCTTGCAAGAAATGTGATTAAAGAGTTAGCCACGGTATCTTGTATTATGGAATGAGTAAAGAGACTTGTCGGTAAAGGGATAGAAATAGGTATCGCGATACCGATGATCGAATCTCGGCCAAGTAACACATCGAAGGACAAAGGGAATGATATACGGGATTGTGTGAATCCTTGACATAGATGTTCAACCGATAAGATCTTCGTAGAATATGTAGGATCCAATATGGACATTAAGGTCCCGCTATTGGATATTGAACGGAGAGTGTCTCGGTCATGTCTGCATAGTTCTCGAACCCGCAGGGTCTGCACACTTAAGGTTCGATGACGTTTTCGGTATAGTTGAATTATTGATGTTGGTAATTGAATGTTGTTTGGAGTCCTGGATGAGATCCTGGACGTCACGAGTGTCTCCGGAATGGTCCGGAAATGAAGATTGATATATAGGATTATTGCATTTGGCTTCCGGAAAGATTTCGGCCATTACCGGTAAAGTATCGGGAGTGACGAATGGGTTCCGGGGTTTTACGGGGAGGGGCCACCCACCCGGGAGAGAACCAAATAGGCCCATGGGTGGCACATCATCCCTTAGTGGGCTGGTGAGGCCAGCCCAATAAGGCTATTTCGGCCAAGACAATAATAAAGAAGGAAAAAGAAAAGAAAAAGGTTGGAGGAGGACTCCTCCCTCCTTGCCTCGGCCGAAGCTCCTCCTTGGAGTAGGAGGCAAGCCAACCACCCCTTTGGTTCCTCCTATATATAGTGGAGGGTTTTAGGGTTTTTGCAAGTCAAGCCTTTGTGCAAACCTCCCTCCCTCCACTACTTCGTGACACCTCGTAGCTAGATCGGTACGGCACGGCGAAGCCCTCCCAGAGTAGCTCCACCATCATCACCGCCACGCCGTCGTGCTGCCGGTGAATTCAGCTACCTCTTCGTATCTCTTTCCGGATCAACAATCCGTAGATCGTCCTCGAGTTGTACGTGTGCTGAACAAGGAGGTGTCTTTCGTTCGGTGCTAGATCGGGACGGATCATGGGACGGCGGCGATTTGGATCGCGAAGACTTTCCACTACATCAACCGCGTTTCTTAACGCTTCCCGCTTAGCGATCTACAAGGGTATGTGGATCCGATCTCCCTCTCATAGATAATCATCGCCATGATAGGTTTTCGTGTGCGTAGGAAAATTTTGGTTCCCATGCAACATCCCCAACAACTTCTTGGTTCAACTCCACATGATCTGAAGGCTCCCAAGCAACACCCAACCAATCTAGGAGATACCACTCTCTAAAAGGTAATAGATGTTGTGTTCATAATGAACTCCTTGCTCTTGTGTTTCAAAGATAATCTCGTCAACACTCAATCACTCTCTCGTGGAAATTTGGCTTGGTAGAAGAGAATGATTGGGTGGAAAGCAACTTGAGGAGACTAGAAATCAAGGATCTGTTGTTTGGAGTGGAATCTCTTGATCTCAACACATGAGTAGATAGTTCTCTCTCAGAACATGAATGGTGGAAGTGTAATTTCGTTCTAAGGGCTCTCTTGGAGAGAAAGAGGTGGTGGAGGGTTATATATAGACTTGACCAAAAAAATACAATAGTTACAACATTAACGCCAAAATCGGTGACACCAAAGATAAATCTCTCTCGTACTGTCTAGTGCAAAAAGTTCAAACTTTTGGCTTTTCGATGAGACCAAAAAAACAACTCACTGAGACCGATTCGGATTACCTAGGAATATCCAACACTTATGAGGTTTCGAGTATTTCATATCGGAGATTCCTAAAAAATACTACGACAACAAAAAGTTGGTCACTGCTTTTCGGTTGCACCGAACCGAATCTTAGTTGCACCGAGATGCTAGGGTTTCGGCTTAGGTTGTGTCATCGGTGACTCTGTGCCACCGAAAAGGAAACTTTGGTGTGACCAATTTGGATTTTAGGGTTTTGGAGAGAATTGGATACGAGAAGGTGTTTGAGGGGTTTTGGTGGCAAATCTTTAAGCACTTGAGCAACAAAATCATCATCAATGCATCATCCCCTTTTAATAGTATTGACTTTCCTATGGACTCAATGTGATCAAGATCACCTAAAGCAAAATGTAGAGTCTTGAAGCTTTCCCAATATTTTTTGTTTTCATCATCGGGGTTCCTCATCA
This sequence comes from Hordeum vulgare subsp. vulgare, assembly GCF_904849725.1. Taxonomy (NCBI): domain Eukaryota; kingdom Viridiplantae; phylum Streptophyta; class Magnoliopsida; order Poales; family Poaceae; genus Hordeum; species Hordeum vulgare. The sequence continues at coordinate 447,302,246 of NC_058522.1, forward strand.
CATATTCTAGACATTCCAATCATTGAACATTTCTCGAAATATACGTGTTTGATCATTAGTTCAATATGTTGTAATTAATTACCTAAAACACCAAGGGAGAAGTTGTGCTTTCAACCTTCCCATTTTTGGTAATTGATGAAAACATATAGATCAAAGCTTCAACAATGGATAAAATCAACAAATGGTATCACCACTTTGAGAAGTTTGTGATAAGAAACACCTCCTCCTAAATTTGTGCATTATTTTGAATTTGCGTTCGAATGCAAATGCACAATTGATTAAGATCATGGGTCACTCTTCCATGTCACGTACATCTTGGTGATGTGCACAATATGATATGAATGAACTACAATGCACATCACCAAGCATACGAGGGAATGATCATGATATATAGCATATCAATAAGAAACCATAGCATCAAGTGACAAAGTATATGATAAAACACAACGGATTTTAAACCACGAGACAAGCAAAGTGAAACAACTTGTATCAAGAACTCCAAATAACCAAACCAAAATACAAGACGTTCTCTCTAGAAGCCCTATGATCTATACACATTCTCCCCCTTTGGCAACAAGTTACCAAAAAAGTTTGAGCGGTATAGAGCTAAATGTTGTTGGAATTATGCCCTAGAGGCAATAATAAATATAGTTATTATTATAATTCCTGTATCAAGATAATCATTTATTATCCATGCTATAATTGTATTGAATGAAGACTCATTTACATGTGTGGATACATAAACAAAACACTGTCCCTAGCAAGCCTCTAGTTGGCTAGCCAGTTGATCAAAGATAGTCAGTGTCTTCTGATTATGAACAAGGTGTTGTTGCTTGATAAATGGATCACGTCAATAGGAGAATCACGTGATGGACTAGACCCAAACTAACAGACGTAGCATGTTGATCGTGTCATTTTGTTGCTACTGTTTTCTGCGTGTCAAGTATTTGTTCCTATGACCATGAGATCATATAACTCACTAACACAGGAGGAATACTTTGTGTGTATCAAACGTCGCAACGTGACTGGGTGACTATAAAGATGCTCTACAGGTATCTCTTAAGGTGTTCGTTGAGTTAGTATGGATCGAGACTGGGATTTGTCACTCCGTGTGATGGAGAGGTATCTCGGGGCCCACTCGGTAATACAACAGAACACACAAGCCTTGCAAGCAATGTGACTTAGTGTAAGTTGCGGGATCTTGTATTACGGAACGAGTAAAGATACTGCCGGTAAACGAGATTGAAATAGGTATACGGATACTGACGATCGAATCTCGGGCAAGTAACATACCGAAGGACAAAGGGAATGACATACGGGATTATATGAATCCTTGGCATTGTGGTTCAAACGATAAGATCTTCGTAGAATATGTAGGATCCAATATGGGCATCCAGGTCCCGCTATTGGATATTGACCGAGGAGTCTCTCGGGTCATGTCTACATAGTTCTCGAACCCGCAGGGTCTGCACACTTAAGGTTCGACGTTGTTTTATGCGTATTTGAGTTATATGGTTGGTTACCGAATGTTGTTCGGAGTCCTAGATGAGATCGCGGACGTCACGAGGGTTTCCGGAATGGTCCAGAAATGAAGATTGATATATAGGATGACCTCATTTGATTACCGGAAGGTTTTCGGAGTTACCGGGAATGACGAATGGGTTCCAGGAGTTCATCGGGGGGGCAACCCACCCCGGGGAAGCCCATAGGGCTTGGGGGTGGCACACCAGCCCTTAGTGGGCTGGTGGGACAGCCCAAGAAGGCCCGATGCGCCATAGGAAGAAAATCAAAGAGAAAAGAAAAAAAAGGAGGAGGTGGGAAAGGGAAGAAGGACTCCACCTTCCAAACCAAGTTGGATTCGGTTTGCAAGGGGAGACCTTCCCCCCTTGGCTCGGCCGAAACCCTTAGGGGTCCTTGGACCCCAAGGCAAGGCTCCCCCTCTTCCCCCTATATATACGGAGGTTTTAGGGCTGATTTGAGACGACTTTTCCACGGCAGCCCGACCACATACCTCCACGGTTTTTCCTCTAGATCACGTTTCTGCGGAGCTCGGGCGGAGCCCTGCTGAGACGAGATCATCACCAACCTCCGGAGCGCCGTCACGCTGCCGGAGAACTCTTCTACCTCTCCGTCTCTCTTACTTGATCAAGAAGGCCGAGATCATCGTCGAGCTGTACGTGTGCTGAACGCGGAGGTGCCGTCCGTTCGGCACTAGATCGTGGGACGGATCGCGGGGCGGTTCGCGGGGCGGATCGAGGGACGTGAGGACGTTCCACTACATCAATTATGTTCACTAGCGCTTCTGCTGTACGGTCTACAAGGGTACGTAGATCACACATCCCCTCTCGTAGATGGACATCACCATGATAGGTCTTCGTGCGCGTAGGAAATTTTTTGTTTCCCATGCGACGTTCCCCAACAGTGGTATCAGAGCTAGGTTCATGCGTAGATGTCTTCTCGAGTAGAACACAAAAGTTTTTGTGGGCGGTGATGTGCGTTTTGCTGCCCTCATTAGTCTTTTCTTGATTCCGCGGTATTGTTGGATCGAAGCGGCTCGTACCGACATTACTCGTACGCTTACGAGAGACTGGTTTCATCGCTACGAGTAACTCCGTTGCTCAAAGATGATTGGCGGGTGTCAGTTTCTCCAACTTTAGTTAAATCGGATTTGACCGAGGAGGTCCTTGGATGAGGTTAAATAGCAACTCATATATCTCCGTTGTGGTGTTTGCGTAAGTAAGATGCGATCCTACTAGATACCCATGGTCACCACGTAAAACATGCAACAACAAAATTAGAGGACGTCTAACTTGTTTTTGCAGGGTATGCTTGTGATGTGATATGGCCAATGATGTGATGTGATATATTGGATGTATGAGATGATCATGTTGTAACAGATAATATCGACTTGCACGTCGATGGTACGGCAACCGGCAGGAGCCATAGGGTTGTCTTTATACTAATGTTTGTGCTTGCAGATGCGTTTACTATTTTGCTAGGATGTAGCTGTAGTAGTAATAGCATGAGTACCACGACAACCCCAATGGCGACATGTTGATGGAGATCATGGTGTGGCGCTGGTGACAAGAAGATCGTGCCGGTGCTTGGTGATGGAGATCAAGGAGCACGTGATGATGGCCATATCATGTCACTTATGAATTGCATGTGATGTTAATCCTTTTATGCACCTTATTTTGCTTAGAACGACGGTATCATTATGAGGTGATCTCTCACTAAAATTTCAAGACGAAATTGTGTTATCCCCGACTGTGCACCGTTGCTACAGTTCGTCGTTTCGAGACACCACGTGATGATCGGGTGTGATAGACACAACGTTCACATACAACGGGTGCAAAACAGTTGCGCACGCGGAACACTCGGGTTAAGCTTGACGAGCCTAGCATGTGCAGACATGGCCTCGGAACACATGAGACCGAAAGGTCGATCATGAATCATATAGATGATATGATTAGCATGGGGATGCTTACCACTGAAACTATGCTCAACTCACGTGATGATCGGACTTGAGCTAGTGTAAGTGGATCATGAACCACTCAAATGACTAGAGAGATGTACTTTTTGAGTGGGAGTTTAGCGAGTAATTTGATTAAGTTAAACTCTAATTATCTTGAACATAGTCTAAGTCCACTTTGAATATATTTGTGTTGTAGATCATGGCTCACGCGACACTCACCCTGAATTTTAATACGTTCCTAGAGAAAGCTAAGTTGAAAGATGATGGAAGCAACTTTGTAGACTGGGCTCGTAATCTTAAGCTAATCTTACAAGCTGGGAAGAAGGATTATGTCCTTAATGCTGCGCTAGGAGATGAACCACCCGCTACAGCTGATCAGGATGTTAAGAACGCTTGGTTAGCACGTAAGGAGGACTACTCAGTAGTTCAATGTGCAGTCTTGTATGGTTTAGAACCGGGACTTCAACGTCGCTTTGAGCATCATGGAGCATTTGAGATGTTCCAAGAGTTGAAGTTTATCTTTCAGAAGAACGCCCGGATCGGAGGTATGAGACCTCCGATAAATTCTATGCTTGCAAGATGGAGGAAAACTCGTCTGTCAGTGATCATGTGCTCAAAATGTCTGGGTACTCAAACCGTCTAGCTGAGCTGGGGATTGAACTCCCGCAAGAAGCTATCACTGACAGAATCCTTCAATCACTGCCGCCAAGCTATAAAGGCTTTGTGTTGAACTACAACATGCAAGGGTTGAACAAGTCTCCCGGCGAGTTGTTTGCGATGCTGAAACTCGCAGAGTCTGAACTCCGTAAAGAGCATCAAGTGTTGATGGTGAATAAGACCACTAGTTTCAAGAGAAACGGCAAAGGCAAGAAGGGTAATTCAAAGAAGAGAGGCAAGACTGTTGCCAATCCAACGAAGAAACCCAAAGCTGGACCTAAGCCTGAAACAGAGTGTTACTATTGCAAGGGTATGGGTCACTGGAAGCGCAATTGCCCCAAGTATCTGGCTGATAAGAAGGCGGCCAAAGAAAAATCAGGTATATTTGATATACATGTTATTGATGTGTACTTAACCGGCTCTCGTAGTAGTGCCTGGGTATTCGATATCGGTTCTGTTGCTCATATTTGCAACTCGAAACAGGAACTGCGGAATAGACGAAGGCTGGCAAAAGATGAAGTGACGATGCGCGTAGGAAATGGTTCCAAGGTTGATGCAATCGCCGTCGGCACCGTTTCACTTCAGTTACCATCAGGATTAGTTATGAACTTGAATCATTGTTATTTATTGCCTACGTTGAACATGAACATTATATCTGGATCTTGTTTATTGCGAGACGGTTACTCTTTTAAGTCAGAGAATAATGGTTGTTCTATTTCTATGAGTAACATCTTTTATGGTCATGCACGCAATGTGAGAGGATTGTTCATATTGAATCTTGATAGCGATACACACATACATAACATTGAGACCAAAAGAGTTAGAGTTAACAATGATAGCGCCATATTTTTGTGGCACTGCCGCTTAGGTCATATTGGTGTAAAGCGCATGAAGAAACTCCATGTCGATGGACTTTTGGAGTCACTTGACTTTGATTCACTTGACACGTGCGAACCATGCCTCATGGGCAAGATGACTAAAACTCCGTTCTCCGGAACAATGGAGCGTGCAAGTGACTTGTTTGAAATCATACATACCGATGTGTGTGGTCCGATGAGCGTAGAGGCACGCGGCGGATATCGTTATTTTCTCACCTTCACTGACGATTTGAGTAGATATGGTTATGTCTACTTAATGAAGCACAAGTCTGAAACATTTGAAAAGTTCAAGCAATTTCAGAGTGAAGTTGAAAATCATCGTAACAAGAAGATCAAGTTCCTACGGTCTGATCGTGGGGGTGAATATCTGAGTTTCGAGTTTGGTGCTCACTTAAGACAATGTGGAATTGTTTCACAGTTGACACCGCCTGGAACACCACAGCGTAATGGTGTGTCCGAATGTCGTAATCGTACTTTATTAGAGATGGTGCGATCTATGATGTCTCTTACCGATTTGCCATTATCATTTTGGGGTTATGCATTAGAAACAGCTGCATTCACTTTAAATAGGGCATCATCAAAATCCGTTGAGACAACACCATACGAACTGTGGTATGGCAAAAGGCCAAAGTTGTCGTTTCTTAAAGTTTGGGGATGTGATGCTTATGTCAAAAAGCTTCAGCCTGAAAAGCTGGAACCCAAAGCGGAAAGGTGCATCTTCATAGGTTACCCAAAAGAGACAGTTGGGTACACCTTCTATCTCAAATCCGAGGGCAAAGTGTTTGTTGTTAAAAACGGAGCTTTTCTCGAGAAGGAGTTTCTCTCGAGAGAATTGAGTGGGAGGAAGATAGAACTTGACGAGGTTGTCGAACCTCTCATCCCTCTAGATGGTGGCGTAGGGCAAGGGGAAACCTCTGTCGTTGCGACGCCGGTTGAGGAGGAAGTTAATGATGATGATCATGAAACTCCGGTTCAAGTTTTTGTCGAACCACACAGGTCGATGAGACCACGTGCTGCTCCAGAGTGGTACGGTAATCCTGTCTTATCAATCATGTTGTTGGACAACAATGAACCTGCGAATTATGAAGAAGCAATGGTGGGCCCAGATTCCAACAAATGGCTAGAAGCCATGAAGTCCGAGATAGGATCCATGTATGAGAACAAAGTGTGGACTTTGGAAGTACTGCCTGAGGGCCGCAAGGCTATTCAGAACAAATGGATCTTTAAGAGGAAGACGGACGTTGACGGCAATGTGACCGTTTATAAAGCTCGACTTGTGGCAAAGGGTTTTTCACAAGTTCAAGGAGTTGACTACGATGAGACATTCTCACCCGTAGCGATGCTTAAGTCCGTCAGAATCATGTTAGCAATAGCTGCATTTTTCGATTATGAAATCTGGCAGATGGATGTCAAAACGGCGTTCCTTAACGGTTTCCTTAAGGAAGAGTTGTATATGATGCAACCCGAAGGTTTTGTCGATCCTGAGAATGCTAACAAGGTGTGCAAGCTACAGCGATCCATTTATGGACTGGTGCAAGCATCTCGGAGTTGGAACAAACGCTTTGATGAGGTGATCAAAGCATTTGGGTTTATACAAGTGGTTGGAGAATCTTGTATTTACAAGAAAGTGAGTGGGAGCTCTGTGGCATTTGTAATATTATATGTGGATGACATATTGCTGACTGGAAACAACGTAGAGTTTTTGGAGAGCATAAAGGATTACTTGAATAAAAGTTTCTCAATGAAGGACCTAGGAGAAGCTGCTTACATTCTCGGCATTAAGATCTACACGGATAGATCAAAATGCCTGATAGGACTTTCACAAAGCACATACCTTGATAAAGTTTTGAAGAGGTACAAAATGGAACAGTCCAAGAAAGGGTTCTTGCCAGTTTTACAAGGTACGAGATTGAGTAAGACTGAGTGCCCAGCAACTGATGAGGATAGAGAGCATATGTGCACCGTCCCCTATGCTTCAGCCATAGGTTCTATCATGTATGCAATGTTGTGCACTAGACCGGACGTTAGCCTAGACATAAGTATGGCAGGTAGGTTCCAGAGTAATCCAGGAGTGGATCACTGGACGGCGGTCAAGAATATCCTGAAGTACCTGAAAAGGACTAAGGAGATGTTTCTCGTGTATGGAGGTGACGAAGAGATCGCCGTAAAAGGTTACGTCGATGCAAGCTTTGACACAGATCCGGACGACTCTAAGTGGCAAACCGGATACGTATTTATTCTTAATGGGGGTGCGGTAAGCTGGTGCAGTTCCAAGCGAAGCGTCGTAGCAGATTCTACATGTGAAGCGGAGTACATGGCTGCCTCGGAGGCGGCTAAGGAGGGTCTCTGGATGAAGCAGTTCATGACGGATCTTGGAGTAGTGCCAAGCGCACTGAATCCAATAACCTTGTTCTATGACAACACTGGTGCCATTGCCTTAGCAAAGGAACCACGGTTTCACAAGAAGTCCAGACACATCAAACGACGCTTCAACCTCATCCGCGACTACGTCGAAGGAGAGGACGTAAATATATGCAAAGTGCACACGGATCTGAATGTAGCAGACCCGCTGACTAAACCTCTTCCACGGGCAAAGCATGATCAACACCAGAACCGTATGGGTGTTAGATTTATTACAATGTAATTCGCATGATGATGCGAGGGCTAGATTATTGACTCTAGCGCAAGTGGGAGACTGTTGGAATTATGCCCTAGAGGCAATAATAAATATAGTTATTATTATAATTCCTGTATCAAGATAATCGTTTATTATCCATGCTATAATTGTATTTAATGAAGACTCATTTACATGTGTGGATACATAGACAAAACACTGTCCCTAGAAAGCCTCTAGTTGGCTAGCCAGTTGATCAAAGATAGTCAGTGTCTTCTGATTATGAACAAGGTGTTGTTGCTTGATAACTGGATCACGTCATTAGGAGAATCACGTGATGGACTAGACCCAAACTAATAGACGTAGCATGTTGATCGTGTCATTTTGTTGCTACTGTTTTCTGCGTGTCAAGTATTTGTTCCTATGACCATGAGATCATATAACTCACTAAAACCGGAGGAATACTTTGTGTGTATCAAACGTCGCAATGTGACTGGGTTACTAGAAAGATGCTCTACAGGTATCTCCGAAGGTGTTCGTTGAGTTAGTATAGATCGAGACTGGGATTTGCCACTCCGTGTGACGGAGAGGTATCTCGGGGCCCACTCGGTAATACAACATCACACACAAGCCTTGCAAGCAATGTGACTTAGTGTAAGTTGCGGGATCTTGTATTACGGAACGAGTAAAGAGACTTGCCGGTAAACGAGATTGAAATAGGTATACGGATACTGACGATCGAATCTCGGGCAAGTAACATACCGAAGGACAAAGGGAATGACATACGGGATTATATGAATCCTTGGCACTAAGGTTCAAACGATAAGATCTTCATAGAATATGTAGGATCCAATATGGGCATCCAGGTCCCGCTATTGGATATTGACCGAGGAGTCTCTCGGGTCATGTCTACATAGTTCTCGAACCCGCAGGGCCTGCACACTTAAGGTTCGACATTGTTTTATGCGTATTTGAGTTATATGGTTGGTTACCGAATGTTGTTCGGAGTCCCGGATGATATCACGGATGTCACGAGGGTTTCCAGAATGGTCCGGAAACGAAGATTGATATATAGGATGACCTCATTTGATTACCGGAAGGTTTTCGGAGTTACCGGGACTGTACCGGGAATGACGAATGGGTTCCGGGAGTTCACCGGGGGGGCAAACCACCCCGGGGAAGCCCATAGTCCTTGGGGGTGGCACACCAGCCTTTAGTGGTCTGGTGGGACAGCCCAAGAAGGCCCTATGCACCATAGGAAGAAAATCAAAGAGAAAAGAAAAGAAAAAGGAGGAGGTGGGAAAGGGAAGAAGGACTCCACCTTCCAAACCAAGTGGGATTCGGTTTGGAAGGGGAGACCTTCCCCCCTTGGCTCGGCCGAAACCCTTAGGGGTCCTTGGACCCCAAGGCAAGGCTCCCCCTCTTCCCCCTATATATACGGAGGTTTTAGGGCTGATTTGAGACGACTTTTCCACGGCAGCCCGACCACATACCTCCACGGTTTTTCCTCTAGATCGCGTTTCTGCGGAGCTCGGGCGGAGCCCTGCTGAGACGAGATCATCACCAACCTCCGGAGCGCCGTCACGCTGCCGGAGAACTCTTCTAGCTCTCCGTCTCTCTTGCTGGATCAAGAAGGCCGAGATCATCGTCGAGCTGTACGTGTGCTGAACGCGGAGGTGTCGTCCGTTCGGCAGTAGATCGTGGGACGGATCGCGGGACGGTTCGCGGGGCGGATCGAGGGACGTGAGGACGTTCCACTACATCAACCGCGTTCACTAACGCTTCTGCTATACGGTCTACAAGGGTACGTAGATCACACATCCCCTCTCGTAGATGGACATCACCATGATAGGTCTTCGTGCGCGTAGGAAAATTTTTGTTTCCCATGCGACGTTCCCCAACAAATGTCGCTCTGGGCTGAAACTCCTCCACGTGGTGATGATGTCATGTGACTTATTGCTCTAGTGGTCATCAGTGGAGTTGACAGAAGTGCATAGGTGAATGCTTCTGTCGAGGTATGCTCAGCTGGTGGGGTCGACACTGGAGTAACATGTGGTGCACGTGCAGTGGTGGCAGGTGGAGCAAACACTATTGCTCACGACTGTGGCACTAGCGCTGCTGCAGATCTAGCCATGGTAGTGAACTGCGTAGTGGTAGGAGGAATAGTATCATCGTCACTGACTCCGTCCATATCCTTCTGCAACTGCTGTACTATAGCTGAATCTTCGTCACCTTGACATCAAGATCATGAATCTTTGTCTTGACAACTCTCTCTAGGCTAGCTTGGTTCTTGATGATGTCACCTAGGCTCTGCTTGATCTTGTGTGTGGCACTCATGAGATAGGACATCTAGTGAGACTTGGTCTTGAGCACAGGAGCACTAGCAGCTCTAGCAGCCTCTGCTGGGCCAAAGCCTCTATGTCTGCGTGAATTGTAGATCAAGTGGTATGGGAAGGTTCCATCATCACAACGTTGTCCTCGAACTCTGGTTGAAGCGGCAAGTGCAGACGATCTAGCTGATAAACCTTGATACCAACCTTGAAGTTGATGAGCATTTGAATGTAAGGAGCATATCCACATGATCTGTTCTAGTCAACTACAGTCCTCTTGATGGTCCCAACAATAGCTTCCATCATTCTAAATCTTCTGTTCCTATCAACCAAGTGCAACATGTTGATTGAAAATCCTCTGATCATCTTCTCATCACCTGACTCAGGCATCAAGGTGTATCTCATAATGGTGTTGGAGGTGGCAAGTCCTGCCAATAGGAAATATACTAAGCCAAGTTTGTGAGACTTTAGTAATTCCTTTGGGATAGGTGTGTACATGGTGTCCATAGAGTCGTTTCCCTTCTTAGACTCTCCATACACATCCACATCACCTTCTTTAACCTTTCGGGCACAAATAAGCATGCCCCACTCATCCATTGTGGACTCGTACGTGACTCTCTCACTCATCCACATAATTATTCCGTCGGGGTATAAGTGTGTAGTGGAGTAGAACTATAATAAGATCGTCAATCCAAGCACCCAACTCCTTACCTACGAAGGCATCAATGCCCATAAGTCTGACTCTCGTGCACATGAGGGGGTAGTTAGCATTTGCATCAATGTACTTCGAGTCAACATATCTCATGTAAGTTACTCTCGGGCTCTTCTCAAGGAGCACTGTCTCACGGAAGTCCTATTGCTCCTTGGTGTGGAAGCGATAGTCCATCACAGTTTTTCTCCTAGTGGCATAGGGATCAATAGCTCTCTACCTTATCAAACATTGATCTTTCCTTTCCTTCATGTTTTCAGCCACTCGATGAGCATCATTGTGTTCACGCAATGTTGCTCTTAGCTCTTTAGTACTAGTAACTCATCATCATCAACCTCAAAATTTCCTTCATGCACTTGGGCCTTGTTCTTCTCAGCTACACATACAATTCTTGTAGTCCTCCCCTTTGGCTTGGGGGCAGGAGCAATCTTGGAGGTAGTGGCAGCCTTCTTAGGCATAGCATCTGCCATGAGTTTTTGCTACTTGGCAGGAGGGGTTGTGTTGCTAGGTATGCCTCCCCAGCTTCAGTTGGTTCCTCATACATTGATGTTTTCCTGCCTTAAACATGGAAAATCCTCTTCCATGCCCTCTTCACTCCTGGTTTCTTGGGCAAAGATTTATCTGCATCTCATCCTCGAGGCGTCTCTAATCTGAGTGTGTTGCCCCTTTTAGTTGCAGTAGATGTTGATATCTTCCTTGTAGCCAACCTTTCTTTCTAAGTACCTTCATATTCCTTTCTCATTGGCTGATTTTTGGAGGTGACCTCCTCACGAGCAAAGTCCTAACCATCATCATCAGAATTTCTCCTCATCCTAGCTCTTGTGTCAGCTTTGGGAAGTCTAGGAGAACTCCTTTCCACCTCATGGAAACTCTCCTCAACGCTAGTGCCACCCTCCACGCCAACACTTGGCTCAATAGATATGTCATGGCTATCCTCTGAAGCAGACAAACTGAACATTGATCGTGTGAATTACATTCAGAAGAGTTGAGTAGATGATCACAAAATTCAGAAGTTTTTGCAAAAAATTGAACTCAAAATTCAGTTATAGGGTTTTAAAATACGCATTTAAGAATCTCGGAGTTTTAGATTTTTCAAGCACAGAGGCAACAACATAAACTTGGCCACGCCATCTCGATTTCATCGTGGCGTGTCCAGTTCTATCCATAGTGCTCACACAACTAGTGAAATCATGCATCGGTGGCACCTATAAGATCTTCTCGGTTTCACCGAGACGTCCTTTGTCTTGTGGCCGAAACCACATCGGTGACACAGAAACTTCCCAATCCAAGCATCTAAGGTGTGTATTGCACAAACCTAACCCTAATTTTTTTGCTCAAATCAAACCTATTGAGGTTTTTGCGAGGATAATAAGTTTCATATGGTGGCAAGATATAAGGGATGATCTTCTGCGCATGAATCAGAAAAGGAGCGCAAAAGAGATCAAGGTTTCACCCCAATTTGGTGAAACCTCTCAACAACAACAATGGAAGAGGAGATTTCCGTTGATGGCGGTGAAATCCGACATCGAGGGAGCGTTGGAGGCGAAGGCGATGGTCCGTGGACCTTGGTGACGGAAGCAATGGGGTGCGGGAGCAAGGAGGTTTGAAGAATTTTTTAAAGTCCCTGCCATGAAATTTATATACCCATCCACTGTGAGTGACACCGATAAAAACAAATCGGTGGCTCTGAAGTGCTTAACTTCGAAAGACAGAGCAACTCGGTGACATCGATAAGTTTTGATTGGTGTTACCAAGGTGGAAAATTTGACCAATTGATACGTCTCCAACATATCTATAAATTTTTATCGTTCCATGCTATTATATTATCAACTTTGGGTGTTTTATACGCATGAATATGCTATTTTATATTATTTTTGGGACTAACCTATTGACCTAGAGCCCAGTGCCACTTCCTGTTTTTTCCTTGTTTTTGACCTTTTTCACATAGGAATATCAAACGGAGTCCAAACGGAATAAAACTTTCGTCGTGATTTTTTATGGAAAATATCAAAAATATGAGAAGAAAAAGATACCAGAGGGGAGTCCCGAGGAAGCCACGAGCCAGGGAGGCACGCCCACCCCCCCTAGGCGCGCCTGGGGGGCTCGTGACTCCCTCGTGGGTCCCCTGACTTGTTCTCGACGCCATCCGCTCCTATAAATACAAAAACCTCCAGAAATAAACCTAGATCGGGAGTTCCGCCGCCGCAAGCCTTTGTAGCCACCAAAAACCAATCGGGAGCCCGTTCCGGCACCCTGCCGGAGGGGGAATCCATCTCCGATGGCCATCTTCATCATCCCAGCGATCTCCATGACGAGGAGGGAGTAGTTCTCCCTCGGGGCTGAGGGTATGTACCAGTAGTTATGTGTTTGATCTCTCTATCTCGTGTTCTTGAGATGTCATGATCTCGATGTACCGCGGGCTTTGCTACTATAGTTGGATCCTATGATGTTCTTCCCCCTCTCCCTTCTTGCAATGAATTGAGTTTCCCCTTTGAAGTTGTCTTATCGGATAAAGTCTTTAAGAACACTTGATGTATGTCTTGCACGTGTCTATCTGTGGTGACAATGGGATATTCATGTGAGTACTTGATGTATGCTATGGTGATCAACTTGCGGGTTTCGTGACATCGGGAACCTATGCATATGGGTTGGCACACGTTTTGACTCTCCGGTAGAAACTTTGGGGCACTCTTTGAAGTTCTATGTGTTGGTTGAATAGATGATTCTGAGATTGCGTGATGCATATCGTATAATCATGCCCACGGATACTTGAGGTGACAATGGAGTATCTAGGTGACATTAGGGTCTTGGTTGATGTGTGTCTTAAGGTGTTATTCTAGTACGAACTCTAGGATAGATTGAACGGAAAGAATAGCTTCGTGTTATTTTACTACGGACTCTTGAATAGATCAATCAGAAAGAATAACTTTGTGGTGGTTTCGTACCAGACAATAATCTCTTCGTTTGTTCTCCTCAAATAGTGACTTTGGAGTGACTCTTTGTTGCATGTTGAGGGCTAGTTATATGATCCAATTATGTTATCATTGTTGAGAGAACTTCACTAGGCCTTGTTTCCACGTATTGCAATACCGTTCATGCTCACTTTTATTATTAATTACCTTGCTGTTTTTATAATTTCAGATTACAAAAACCTATATATAATATCCATATTGCACTTGTATCATCATCTCTTCGCCGAACTAGTGCACCTATACAACTTACCATTATATTGGGTGTGTTGGGGACACAAGAGACTCTTTGTTATTTGGTTGCAGGGTTGCTTGAGAGAGACCATCTTCATCCTACGCCTCCCACGGATTGATAAACCTTAGGTCACCCACTTGAGGGAAAATTGCTATTGTCCTACAAACCTCTGCACTTGGAGGCCCAACAACGTCTACAAGGATAAGGTTGCGTAGTAGACATCACCAATCCAAATTCTTTCGGTGAGACCAAATGTGTAGGCATTGGCCTTACCCAAAAACACTTAGAAGGTTTTGGAAGTCACACATAGAAGTATTGATAGCTCCGAGTGCTCCTCACACGAAGGGTCTGAAATAACTTATTCAAATTTTGTGATGAAGCATGAAAGAATTTGATAAAAGATAGAATAGATAGCTAGATGGGCTAGTTAGGCCTTGATGTCTACTACGCAACTTTATTCTTGTAGACGTTGTTGGACCTCCAAGTCTACAGTTTTGTAGGACAGCAGCAAATTTCCCATAAGTGGATGACCTAAGGTTTATCAATCCATGGGAGGTGTAGGATGAAGATGGTCTCTCTCAAACAACACTGCAATCAAATACAAGAAATCTCTTGTGTCCCCAACACACCCAATACAGTAGAAAATTATATAGGTGCACTAGTTGAGCAAAGAGATGGTGATATAAGTGTACTATGGATAGTAGAAATGGTTTTTATAATCTGAATAAATAAAAACAGCAAGGTAGAAAGTAGTAAACAGCGATAAAAATGATATATTAAGTCTTGGAAACCGGGCCTAGGGTTCATACTTTCACTAGTGCAATCTCTCAACAATGCTAACATGGTAGAATCATATGATCATCCCTTAACAAGCAACAAAGAATCACTCCAAAGTTCATAAGTAGCAGAGAACATAAGATGAAATTGTTGTACACACTGAACCACCTCAAAGTTATTCTTTTCGATCAATCTTTTGAGCTATTCATGTAAGTGTCACAAACAGTCCTAGAGTTTGTACTAGAATAACACCTATGATATGTATCAATCAAGCCTCATGTCACCTAGATACTCCGATGTCACCTCAAGTACCTGTGGGTTAATTATTTGGCATGCATCAAACAATTTTAGATTCATCAGACTCAATCCAACACAAAGAATTTCAAAGAGTACCCCAAGATTTCTATCGAAGAAAGTTGGATAAGAACGTGTATCAACCCCTATGCATAGATTACCCCAATGTCACCTTGGGAATCCGCAATTTGAGTACAACAACATATATCAAGTGAATCAATAGAACACCCCATTGTCACCAGGGTATCCACACGCAAGACATACATCAAGTGATCTCAAATCCAATATTCAATCCTACATACCAAAATCTCAAAGGGAAAGATACAATTCATGGCATCAATATAGAAAGGGACAAACACCATATGATCTAACTGTATTAACAAAGCATGTGATACATCAAGATCCTGACATCTCAAGGACACGAGAGAGAGAGAGAGATCAAACACATACCTATTGCTACATACCCTCAACCCCGACGGTGAACTACTCCCTCCTTGTCATGGTGTTTGTCGGGATGATGAAGATGGCCACCTGTGATGATTCACCCCTTGCTACCTCTTGAGTTTGTGTTGGATTTCCCTTGAAGAGGAAAGGGTTATGTAGCGAAGTAGATAAGTATATCCCTCAGTTTGTTGAGAACCAAGGTATCAATCTAGTAGGAGGAACAAACAAGACTCCAATAGTAGTACCTACACAAATAATCAAACACTTGCACCCAACGCTATAAAGGGATTGTCAATCCCTTGAGAGTTATTTGCAAGGATGAGATCTGATAGAAATAGGTATAGAATATTGATAGATCTGAAAGTAAAACTAAAGTAAATAAATTGCAGCAAAGTATTTTTGGTATTTTTGGTTTATAGATCTGAAAATATGATATGGAAAATATACCCAAGGCCATAGGTTTCACTGGAGGCTTCTCTCATAGAGGAAAATAATACGGTGGGCGACCAAATTACTGTTGAGTAATTGATAGAAAATAAAATAATTATGAAGATATCCAAGGCAATGATTATGCATATAGGCATCACATCCGTATCAAGTAGACCGAAACGATTCTGCATCTACTACTATTACTCCACACATCAACCGACTCCTGCCTGCATCTAGAGTATTAAGTTCATGAAGAACGGAGTAACGCATTGATGACTACTACGGAACCTTCTCCTTGTAGACGTTGTTGGGCCTCCAAGTGCAGAGGGTTGTAGGACAGTAGCAATTTTCCCTCAAGTGGGTGACCTAAGGTTTATCAATCCGCGGGAGGCGTAGGATGAAGATGGTCTCTCTCAAACAACCCTGCAACCAAATAACAAAGAGTCTCTTGTGTCCCCAACACACCCAATACAATGGTAAATTGTATAGGTGCACTAGTTCGGCGAAGATATGGTGAAACAAGTGCAATATGGATGGTAGATATAGGTTTTTGTAATCTGAAATTACAAAAACAGCAAGGTAACAAATGGTAAAAGTGAGCACGAATGGTATTGCAATGCGTGGAAACAAGGTCTAGGGTTCATACTTTCACTAGTGAAGTTCTCTCAACAATAATAACATAATTGGATCATATAACTAGCCCTCAACATGCAACAAAGAGTCACTCCAAAGTTACTAATAGCGGGGAACAAACGAAGAGATTATTGTCGGGTACGAAACCACCACAAAGTTATTCTTTCTGATCGATCTATTCAAGAGTTCGTAGTAAAATAACACGAAGCTATTCTTTCCGTTCAATCCATCATAGAGTTCGTACTAGAATAACACCTTAATATACATATCAGCCAAGACCCTAATGTCACCTAGATACTCCATTGTCACCTCAAGTATCCGTGGGCATGATTATACGATATGCATTACATAATCTCAGAATCATCTATTCAACCAACACATAGAACTTCAAAGAGTGCCCCAAAGTTTCTACCAGAGAGTCAAAACGTGTGCCAGCCCCTGTGCATAGGTTCCCAATGTCACGAACCCGCAAGTTGATCACCAAAACATACATCAAGTACTCACATGAATCCATGTGTGCCAACCCATATGCGTAGGTTCCCAATTGTCACAAACCCGCAACTTGACCACAGTAGATAGACACGTGCAACACATACATCAAGTGTTCTCAAAGACTCAATCCGATAAGATAACTCCAAAGGGGAAACTCAATTCATTACAAGAGGGAGAGGGGAACGAACATCATAAGATCCAACTATAGTAGCAAAGCCCATGGTACATCGAGATCAAGACATCTCAAGAACATGAGAGAGAGAGATCAAACACATAGCTACTAGTACATACCCTCAGCCCCGAGGGGGAACTACTCCCTCCTCGTCATGGAGATCGCCGGGATGATGAAGATGGCCACCGGAGATGGATTACCCCTCCGGCAGGGTGCCGGAACGGGCTCTAGATTGGTTTTTGGTGGCTACAGAGGCTTGCGGCGATGGAACTCCCGATCTAGGTTTCTTTTGGGGGGTTTCTGAATTTATAGGAATTTATGGCGGTGGAATTGCGTCAGTTGGGCCCACGAGGAGGTCACAAGCCTGCTCGCCACCACCGGGGGGGTGGCGGCGTGAGGGCTTTGACTCCCTGGTGGCCCATCTGGCCTTCTCCCAAAGCTTCGGGGGTCTCTTTTGATCCAAAAAAAATCATCGTAAAGTTTCATTCCATTTGAACTCCGTCTGAAAATGGGCCAAAAACACGAAAAAAAATAGAAACTGGCACTTGGCACTGAGTTAATACGTTAGTCCCAAAAAAGATATAAAATAGCATATTCATGCATATAAAACATCCAAAGTTGACAAGATAATAGCATGGAACCATCAAAGATTATAGATACGTTGGAGACGTATCAAGCATCCCCAAGCTTAACTCCTGCTCGTCCTCGAGTAGGGAAGTGATAAAGAATGAATTTTTGATGTGGAATGCTACCTAGCATAGTTGTCCTTTGTAACTTCTCTCACGTGACATGAATGTTCAGATCTGTTAGATTCAAAACAATTGTTTGCTATTGATGTGGAGACAATAATACTTCCTGCAAACTAGCAAGGTAATCATGAACTTTCAAAATAACAAGGCCAAAAGAAAGTTATCCCTACAAAATCATATATTATGTCTATGCTCTATCATCCTTGCACAACAAATTTAAATCATGCACAACCCCAATATTGGCCAAGTAATTGTTTTCACACTTTTACTTTCTCAAACTTTTTCAACTCTCACGCAATACATGAGCGTGAGCCATGGTTTTAGCACTATAAGTGGAATGGAGTGTGGTGGAGGTTGCAAGACAAAAAAAGGAGAAGATGATCACATTAACTAGGCATATCAATAAGCTGTGGATATGCTCATCAATAAATATCAATGTGAATGAGTAGGGATTGACATACAAATGATGCACTAGAGCTAAGAGTATGTGAAAGCTCTTAAAGAAAACTAGTGGGTGTGCATCCAACTTGCTTGCTCACGAAGACCTAAGGAAATTTTGAGGAAGCCTATCATTGGAATATACAAGCCAAGTTTTATAATGAAAATTTCCCACTAGCTATATGGTGGTGACAAAACGAGAGACTCTCAATCATGAAGATCATGGTGCTTAATATGCACAAGTGTGGAAAAGTGGTAGCATTGTCCCTTCTCTCTTTTTCTCTCATTTTTTTGGTGGGATCTTTGGCCTCTCTTTTTTTGGTGGGCATCTTTGGCCTCTTTTATTTCCTCACATGGGACAATGCTCCATCAATGATGATCATCACACTTTCAACTCAAAACTTAGAGCAACGATGACTCTATATGGAATGCCTTCGGTAGTGTACCGTGACAATGATCTAGCATGGCATAGACATTAATGGAAACATCATGCTAGCTATCTTATGATCATGCAATGGCAATGTAGACGTGGTGGCACATGTCATGATGGTAGTTGCATGGCAATATATCTCGGAATGACTTTGAAAAATCCATAGTAGGTAGGTATGGTGGCTGTTTTGAGGGAGGCTAATGGTGGGTTTTGTGCACCGGCGAAAGTTGCACGACACTAAGAAGATAGTGATGGTGGAAGGTGAAAGTGCATCTAAACCATGGACTCAACATTAGTCATGAAGAACTCATATACCTGTTGCGAAAGTTTTATTAGTAATCGAAACAAAGCATTCAACGCATACTCCTAGGGGAAGGGTTGGTAGGTATAAACCATCGCACGATCCCGACCGCCACGCAAAGGATGACAATCAAAAGACTAATCATGCTCAGACTTCATCACATAGCGGTTCACCATACGTGTATGCTACGGGAATCACTAACTCCAACACAAGTATTTCTAGATCCACAACACCTTACTAGCATGACTTCAATATTACCATAACCACAACTCAAAACTAATTGAGATGAATCAAACTTCTCTAACTATTCAATGCACATGAAGGTGGAAGTTTTCGTATCCCTTTGGATAACTACCCCTTTTGAGACTACTTTCAAAGCATATATCAACTACCAAGCCACGCACCGTTGTGCTCTAAAATATATAAGTGAAGCACATAGAGCAAAAGTATCTAGCTCAAAAGATATAAGTGAAGCACATGTGAGCTGAATTGTCTACCAAAAGATATAAGTGAAGCTCGACAAAATCACGGTGTGTGCATGTCTCTCTCTCTAGGTGTGCAGCAAGGATGATTGTGACACAACAAAAATAAAAGACTCCTACGATACAAGACGCTCCAAGCAAAAACACATAACATGTGGTGAATAAAAATATAGCCCCAAGTAACGTTACCGATGGATTGAAGACGAAAGAGGGGATGCCTTCCCGGGGCATCCCCAAGCTTAGGCTTTTACGGCATCTTTGAATCTCCTGGGGTGCCTTGGGCATCCCCAAGCTTGAGCTCTTTCCACTCTTTATCTTTTTGTCCATAAGAACTTCACCCAAAACTTGAAAACTTCACAACACGAAACTTAAACAGAAACTCGTGATAACATTAGTATGAGAAAGCAAACCACCACTTCCTTAGGTACTGTAGCAAACTTAAATTCTACTTATGCTCATGTTGGGTTACTGTATTTTCAATCTTCCATGGCTAATATCCTCCGGTACTATCCATAGTTTCATCAAAATAAGCAACCAACTCAACAAAAACAGAATCTGTTAACAGCAGACTAGTCTGTAGCAATCTGTATATTTCGTATACTTATGGTACTTCAAAAATTCTGAAAAATTACGAGTCTGAAGAAATTGCATAGAAATCAGTAGCAAAAATAATCAACTCAAAATATCTTACAGAATAAAAATGAAAATTCTTTTCTTGAGCAGAAAGTTTCTGTCTTTTTCCAGCATGATCAAACAATCATCACCAAGACTAATCATAACGGTTTTGCTTGGCACAAACACAAAAATAAACACAAAAGACACAATCATAACCGAATTATGATGGTCCAGAGAAAACAAAACAGGAAGAAAAAAGCAAATAAAAATTTATTCATTGGGTTGCCTCCCAACAAGCGCTATCGTTTAACACCCTTAGCTAGGCACTGATTTCAATGATGCTCACATAAAAGGTAAGGATTGAAACACAACGAGAGCATCATGGAGCAAATGGCTAGCACATTTAAGTCTAGCCCACTTCCTATGCATAGGGATTTTGTGATCAAACAATTTACTGGGGCAAGAATCAACTAGCATAGGAAGGCAAAACAAGCATAGCTTCAAAAATTTCAACATATGGAGAGGAAACTTGATACTATTGCAATAAGTAGAAGCATATGATCCTCTCTCATAGTAATTTTCAGTAGCATCATGAATGAATTCAACAATATAACCAGCACCTAAAGCATTCTTTTCATGATCTAAAAGCATAGAAATTTTACTACTCTCCACATAAGGAAATCTATTCTCAAGAATAGTGGTGGGAGTATCGTAAAAGACTTGAGCACTAAAAATTGTGTCCACAATGAAAAAGCAAGGTTTAGCAAAGGGGTTCTCGAGAGTATGACAAGTTTTATCATCCATCTTCTTTAAAGCATAAGTATCCTCACAATAATCATCATAGATAGGGGGCATGCTTTCATCAAAATGATTTTGATCATTCAAAGTGGAAGAGCTAAAAAGATCATCTTCATCAAATATAGCATCCCCAAGCTTGTGGCTTTGCATATCATTAGCATCATGGGTATTCAAAGAATTCATGATAAGAATATTGCAATCATGCTCATCATTCACATATTCTATGCCAATCATTCTATATAATTCTTCTTTCAGCACTTGAGCACAATTTTCCTTCCCATCATGCTCACGAAAGACATTGAAAAGATGGAGCATATGAGGCATCCTCAATTCCATTTTTTTGTAGTTTTCTAGTGAAAGAACAAGAAACAAAAAGATTTGATTGCAAGATCTAAAGATATACCTTCAAGCGCTAACCTCCACGGCAACGGCGCCAGAAAAGAGCTTGATGTCTACTACGCAACCTTCTCCTTGTAGACGTTGTTGGGCCTCCAAGTGCAGAGGGTTGTTGGCCAGTAGCAATTTTCCCTCAAGTGGGTGACCTAAGGTTTATCAATCCGCGGGAGGCGTAGGATGAAGATGGTCTCTCTCAAACAACCCTGCAACCAAATAACAAAGAGTCTCTTGTGTCCCCAACACACAGAATAGAATGGTAAATTGTATAGGTGCACTAGTTCGGCGAAGAGATGGTGAAACAAGTGCAATATGGATGGTAGATATAGGTTTTTGTAATCTGAAATTACAAAAACAGCAAGGTAACAAATGGTAAAAGTGAGCACGAACGGTATTGCAATGCGTGGAAACAAGGCCTAGGGTTCAGACTTTCACTAGTGAAGTTCTCTCAACAATGATAACATAATTGGATCATATAACTAGCCCTCAACATGCAACAAAGAGTCACTCCAGAGTCACTAATAGCGGGGAACAAACTAAGAGATTATTGTCGGGTACGAAACCACCACAAAGTTATTCTTTCTGATTGATCTATTCAAGAGTCCGTAGTAAAATAACACGAAGCTATTCTTTTCGTTCAATCCATCATAGAGTTCGTACTAGAATAACACCTTAAGATACATATCAACCAAGACCCTAATGTCACCTAGATACTCCATTGTCACCTCAAGTATCCGTGGGCATGATTATACGATATGCATCACATAATCTCAGAATCATCTATTCAACCAACACATAGAACTTCAAAGAGTGCCCCAAAGTTTCTACCAGAGAGTCAAAACGTGTGCCAACCCCTGTGCATAGGTTCCCAATGTCACGAACCCGCAAGTTGATCACCAAAATATACATCAAGTACTCACATGAATCCACGTGTGCCAACACATATGCATAGGTTCCCAATTGTCACAAACCCGCAAGTTGATCACAGCAGATAGACACGTGCAATACATACATCAAGTGTTCTCAAAGACTCAATCCGATAAGATAATTCCAAAGGGGAAACTCAATTCATTACAAGAGGGAGAGGGGGAAGAACATCATAAGATCCAACTATGGTAGCAAAGCCCATGGTACATCGAGATCAAGAAATCTCAAGAACATGAGAGAGAGAGAGAGATCAAACACATAGCTACTGGTACATACCCTCAGCCCCGAGGGAGAACTACTCCCTCCTCGTCATGGAGATCGCCGGGATGATGAAGATGGCCAGCGGAGATGGATTCCCCCTCCGGCAGGGTGCCGGAACAGGCTCCAGATTGGTTTTTTGTGGCTACAGAGGCTTGCGGCGGCGGAACTCCCGATCTAGGTTTCTTTTTGGTTGTTTCTGAATTTATAGGAATTTATGGCGCTGGAATTGCGTCAGTTGGGCCCACGAGGAGGTCACAAGCCTGCTCGCCACCAGCGGGGGGGTGGTGGCGGCGTGAGGGCTTGTGACTCCCTCGTGGCCCATCTGGCCTTCTCCCAAAGCTTCGGGGGTCTCTTTTTGTCCAAAAAAATCATCGTAAAGTTTCATTCCATTTGGACTCTGTCTGAAAATGGGCCAAAAACACAAAAAAAACAGAAACTGGTACTTGGCACTGAGTTAATAGGTTAGTCCCAAAAAAGATATAAAATAGCATATTCATGCATATAAAACATCCAAAGTTTACGAGATAATAGCATGGAACCATCAAAAATTATAGATACGTTGGAGATGTATCACGCATTAAGTAAGATGACATGATGTAGAGGGATAAACTCAATCAATATGATGAAAACCCCATATTTTTACCCTTGATGGCAACAATACAATACGTGCCTTTCTACCCCTACTGTCACTGGGTGAGGACACCACAAGATTGAACCCAAAACTAAGCACTTCTCCCATTGCAAGAATTACCAATCTAGTTGGCCAAACCAAATGAATAATTCGAAGAGACTTGCAAAGATATGAAATCATGCATATAAGAATTCAGAAGAGACTCAAATACTATTCATGGATAATCTGAACATAAACTCACAATTCATCGGATCTCAACAAACACACCGCAAAAGAGTATTACATCGGATAGATCATGAAGATCATGAAGAACATGGTATTGAAGATCAAAGAGAGAGAGGAAGTCATCTAGCTACTAGCTATGGACCCGTAGGTCTATGGTGAACTACTCACACATCATGAGAGGGGCAATGGAGTTGATGTAGATGCCCTCCATGATCAATTCCCTCTCCGGCAGATTACCGGAAAAGGCTCCCAGATTGGATCTCTCGGGAACAGAGGCTCCCGACGACGTAGAAGTATTCTTGTGGCTCTTTTTTGTGTTTCTGGAATATTTGGGAATTTATAAGCCAATAATTAGGGTTAGGAGACCTGCAGGGGGCCTACAAGCTAGGGGGGCGGCCACCCCCAGGGCGCACCCTGCAGGCTTGTGGCCTCCCGGTAACTGCCTTGCCCCCTACTCCAAGTTTGTTGTGTGTCTTCTGGTCTAGAAAAAATCTTTCCGGAGATTTTATTCCGTTTGTACTCCGTTTAATATTCCTTATGTGCAATATTCAAATACGTGGAAAACACAGAAACTGGCACTAGGCTCTAGATTAATAGGTTAGTCCCAAAAATAATAATAATAAATGGCATATAAATGCATACAAAACATCAAAAACATATAATATAATAGCATGGAACAATCAAAAATTATAGATACGTTGGAGACGTATCAGTATCCCAAGCTTAATTCCTGCTCGTCCTCGAGTAGGTAAAAGATAAAAACATAATTTTGATGTGGAATTCTACCTAACATATTTATCCATGTAATATTCTCTAATGTGGCATGAATATTCAGATCCATAAGACTCAAAACAAAAGTCTATATTGACATAAAAACAATAATACTTCAAGCATACTAATAAGGTAATTGCTTCCTTTTGAAACAGCATGGTCTTAGAAAGTTATCCCTACAAAATCATATGGTCTGGCTATGCTCCATATTCACCACACAAAGTATCTAAATCATGCACAACCCCGGAGAAAGTCAAGCAATGGTTTCACACTTTTTATGTTCTCAAACCTATTCAACTCACACGCAATACATGAGCGTGAGCCATGGATATATTACTATAGGTGGAATAGAATGTGGTGGAGGTTACAAAAAGAAAGGAAGAAGATAGTCTCACATCAACTAGGCATATCAACGGGCTATGGAGATGCCCATAAATAGATATTAATGTGAGTGAGTAGGGAATGCCATGCAACAAATGCACTAGAGCTATAAGTGTATGAAAACTCAAAAAAGGAAACTAAGTGGTTGTGCAAAAGGTGTATACCACTAGTTATATGACAGTGACAACATAGGAGACTCTCTATGAATAACATGGTGCTACTTTGAAGCACAAGTGTGGAAAAACATAGTAGCATTGTCCCTTCTCTCTTTCTCTCATTTTTTTCTCTTTTTTTATTTTTTTCCTCTTTTTTGAATGGGCTTCTATGGCCTCTTTTATTTTTTATGGGCTCCGCTGGCCTCTTCTATTTTTTTGTAAAGTCCGGAGACTCATCCCAACTTGTGAGGGAATCATAGCTTCCATCATCCCTTTTTCTCACACGGGACAATGCTCTAATAATACAAAATTATCACACTTTTATTTACTTATAACTAAAAAGATTACAACTCGATAGCTAGAACAGAGTATGACAAGCAATATGGAAGTGATGGTGTTTGTCATAAAAACGGGACGGTGGTGTTGCATGGCAATATATCTCAAAATGGCTATGAAAATGCCATAATAGGTAGGTGTGGTTTCTATTTTGAGGAAAATATATGGTGGCTGTTTTGAGGAAGGTTCGTTTAATGTATCGGCGAAAGTTGCACGGTACTAGAGAGGCTAGCAAAGGTGGAAGGGTGAGAGTGCGTATAATCCATGAACTCAACATTAGTCATAAAGAACTCACATACTTATTGCAAAAGCATATTAGTTATCGAAGCAAAGTATTAGATGCATGCTCCTAGGAGAAGGGTTGGTAGGAGTTAACCATGGCACGATCCCGACCTCCACACAAAGATTGACAATCATTAAACAAGTCATGCTCCGACTTCATCACATAGCGGTTCACCATACGTGCATGCTACGGGAATCACAAGCTTCAACACAAGTATTTTTTTTCTAATACACAATTACTTACTACCATGACTCTCATATCACCATCCTCATATCTCAAAACTATATGCAAGGAATCAAACTTCTCATCATATTCAATGCACTTAATATGAAAGCTTTTATTATATCCCTTTTGCATGCCTATTATATTAGGACTAAATTCCTAACCTAAACCAATTAACATGCTGTTTAAAGAACCCTCAAAATAATATAAGTGAAGTACGAGAGTTTAATAATTCCACAACACCGTCGTGCTCTAAAAGATATAAGTGAAGTACTATCGCAACATTTTCTAGCTCAAAAGATATAAGTGAAGCATAAAGAGTATTCTAATAAATTCATGATTCAGTTTGTCTCTCTCTACCAAAAGATATGTGAAGCAAGGATGATTGTGTTAAACTAAAAAGTAAAGACTCATATTATACAAGACGCTCCAAGCAAAACATATATCATGTGGTGAATAAAAATATAGCCTCAAGTAAATTTAATGATGGATTGAAGACGAAAGAGGGGATGCCTTTTGGGGAATCCCAAAGCTTAGGCTTTTTTGTATCCTTGAATATGGCTTGGGGTTCCTTGGGAATCCCCAAGCTTAGGCTCTTGCCACTCCTTATTCCATAGTCCATCAAAGCTTTACCAAAACTTGAAAACTTCACAACACAAAACTCAACAGAAAACTCGTGAGATCCGTTAGTATAAGAAAGATAAATCACCACTTAGGTACTGTTGTGAACTCATTATTTATTTATATTGATGTAATATTTAATGTATTATAACTTCTCCATGGTTCATACCCCCGATACAACCCATAGATTCATCAAAATAAGCAAACAACACAAAGAAAATAGAATATGTCAAAAACAGAACAGTTTGTAGCAATCTGTTTACTTCGAATACTTTTGTAACTCCAAAAATGCTGAAAACTTAGGAAGATCTGGGAAATTTGTAAACCAATCTTGTGTAAAAAAATACAGATCAAAATCCCATTCCAGTGAATTTATAAAATTCCTGGGCTGAGAGCAAAAGTTTCTGTTTTTCAGCAAAATCAACTTGCAAGCACCATAGACCATCCCAAAGGTTTTAATTGGCTCAAACACTAATTAAACAAGAAAACACAATTATTATATAGGTAATAATATGTGCATCACACAAAAAAACAAAAAAATTGGGTTGCCTCCCAACAAGCACTATTGTGTAACGCCCCTAGCTAGGCATAATGCAATAGATCTAAGTGTTATCGTCTTTGGTATTGGCAATTTTCGTGAGGGATTTCTCAAATACGGGGGGCTCTTTCCTCTTCCCCGGGTTTTTAGGTGAAGAAACCACCTTATTGTCCAAAATATCCAAACGCTTGTTGCAAAGGGTAATCAAAGTGTTCAAACGGTTGAGGTTTCCATTGATATCTTTAACGGGTTCGTGATATTGTTGTAACTCGATTAACTGCTTATATAAGTCACTCAATTTGTAGAGAATTTGAACTCCCTCTTTGGAAAATTAAACCCCTTTTTTGTGGAGGAACCCCCAAAATCCCCTCCAAGACTTCATAAGCAGCGTTTGTATATAATTCAATAAAATTCCCTTTCGAGGCAAAATCTAAAAGTTCTCTATGATGCAGAGCCAATCAAATGTAAAAATTTCTGAGCAAAACCTTTGCGTTCCCTTTTAAGTTGGAGACACGATAGGATTCCATTAGCCTATAGCATGCATCTTTCAAATTTTCCCTTTGTTTTTGTTTGAAGTATAGAACTTCAAAATCTGGTGACAAAGGGGAAGTGGTAATGCTAGTCATGGAGACGAGTAAAAGACAAAGAAGGAAAGGCGAATAAAAGGGCAAATATTTTTGGTATTTTATAAAAATATTTTTAGAAGTGGGGGAGAGGAAAACGAGGGGCAAATGGCAAATAAAGTAAATGCAAGAGATGAGTTTGTGATGGGTACTTGGTAATCTTGCTATATCCTCCCCGACAACAACGCCAGAAATCCTCCCCGACAACGGCACCAGAAATCCTTCTTGCTACCTCTTGAGCTCGTTGGTTTTCCATTGAAGAGGAAAGGGTGATGCTGCGAATTAGATAAGTATTTTCCTCAGTAGGAAGAACAAACAAGACTCCAATAGTAGTACATACACAAATAATCAAACACTTACATCCAACGCTATAAAGGGGTTGTCAATCCCTTTAGAGTTATTTGCAAGGATGAGATCTGATAGATATAAGTATAAAATATTGATAGATCTGAAAGTAAAACTAAAGTAAATAAATTGCAACAAATTATTTTTGGTATTTTTGTTTTATAGATCTGAAAATATGATATGGAAAATAGACCCGGGGGGCATAGGTTTAACTAGAGGCTTCTCTCATAAAAGAAAATAATATGGTGGGTGAACAAATTACTGTTGAGAAATTGATAGAAAATCAAATAATTATGAAGATATCCAAGGCAATGATTATGCATATAGGCATCATGTCCATATCAAGTAGACCAGAACGATTCTACATCTATTACTATTACTCCACACATCGACCGACTCATGCCTGCATCTAGAGTATTAAGTTCATGAAGAACAGAGTAACACATTCGGTAAGATGTCATGATGTAGAGGGATAAACTCAAGCAATATGATGAAAACCCCATCTTTTTACCCTTGATGGCCAAAATACAATACGTGCCTCGCTACCCCTACTATCACTGGGTGAGGACACCGCAAGTTTGTACCCAAAACTAAGCACTTCTCCCATTGCAAGAATTATCAATCTAGTTGGCCAAACCAAACGAATAATTCAAAGAGACTTGCAAAGATAAGAAATCATGCATATAAGAATTCAGAAGAGACTCAAATAATATTCATGGATAATCTAAACATAAACTCACAATTCATAGGATCTCAACAAACACACCGCAAAAGAGTATTACATGGTATTGAAGATCAAAGAGAGAGAAGAAGCCATCTAGCTAATAGCTATGGACCCGTAGGTTTGTGCTGAACTACTCACACATCATCGGAGGGGCAATGGAGTTGATGTAGATGCCCTCCGTGATCAATTCCCTCTCGGGCAGATTACCCGAAAAGGCTCCCACATTGGATCTCTCGGGAACAGAGGCTCCCGACGGCGTAAAAGTATTCTCGTGGATCTTTTTTGTGTTTCTAGAATAGTTGGGAATTCATAGGCCAAGAATTAGGGTTAGGTGACTTGCAAGGGGGCCACAAGCCAAGGGGCGCGACCACCCCCCAGGGCGCGCCCTGCAGGATTGTGGCCTCCGCACAACTGCCTTGCCCCCCACACCAGGTATGTTGTGTTTCTTCTCGTCCAGAAAAAATCTTTCCAGAGATTTTATTCCGTTTGGACTCCGTTTAATAATTCTTATCTGCAATATTCAAAAACATGGAAAAAACAAAAACTGGCACTAGGCTCTAGATTCATAGGTTAGTCCCAAAAATAATATAAAATAGCATATGAAAACATATAAAACATAAAAAAATATAATAGCATGGAACAATCAAAAATTATAGATACGTTGGAGATGTATCACCCCTCCAGCAGGGTATCGGAAAGGCTCGAGGTGTGTTTTTCTTAGATACAAAGAGTTGTGGTGGTGGAGTGGGAGTTCTAGGTTAACTTTCGGGGGTTTCTCGATGTATAGGAATTTTCACCGTTGGAATCACGTGTGCTGGAGCCATGTCGACCTCACAAGCTAACAGGGCGCGCCCTGTTGGCTTGTGGACCACAAGTGGCTCCCCTCCGGTGGTTCTTCGCTCCAGTATTTATTATTTTAACCCGAAAAAATCATAAAAAATGTTTTGGGCGATGCCGAGAACTTCCATTTTCTGCATAAAAACAACATCATGGTAATTCTGCTGAAAACAATGTCAGTCCGGTTAGTTCTAAATAAATCATATAAAGTGCATCAAAACCATATAAAAGCATTGTAACCATAGGAAAATATGGCACGAATACTTCATAAATTATGAAGTGTTAATGCATCCCCAAGCTTAATTCCTACTCGTCTCGATAAAAGAAGTAATTTATGAAGTGTGAATCCTAGCATATTGAATAGTTTTGATCATTGATAATTTCAGTCACTTTTCTAGCATCATGACCGGCAACTTTTCTCATTAAAAATCATCATGATAGAGTAGCAACCAATTCACATGTCATTGTTCAAACAATGCATTCTCTTGAAACTTAACAACATATGTTATTAGTCATGAAACAATTTCAATGCATCATCAAGTCTAAGTAAGAGCTACACATACTCAATTATCATATAGTCTTCTATGATTGCTAATACTCAAAGCATATTTTTAGAACAAACAGCATCCATCGAACAAAGAGAAAGATAGGGGCTTAATGTTTCGCCTCCCAACGTACTTCTCATGAAGATAATTGTCAACAATAATGAATCATGATCAGATATATTTGACTAGATATATGTGTTTGGATCTTTCCTGGCCACATAGTGCTTGCCAACTAAAAATGAAATAACATTAAAGTAAATATATTGTCCCTCCGCAGAGGAAAGCATGGATTTGCAGAGGTGCGAGAGCTCATTATTTAAAACATAGATGAATGTATTTTGGGTGGTGTGCCTTTCCTATCAATCTTACAACAAGGGATTTCAATATCTTCCATGCTAATCACATTATTGGTGGTTCCCAAACAGAATTGAAATTTTAATCCCCCTCAACCATTCAAACACTTCCAATGGCTAGTCGTATCCATGGGTGCCTCCAAACAATCAACTTTCTAGGGGGAGTTCTTGTTTATTTCTTTATTTTGTATTATCTAGGACTGGGCACCCTTTCTACCATCCTCTCTCATGCAATTTCAAGTGAATAAACACTCATCATGAGAATAACCCGCTTAGCATGGAAGATACTGACCGCCCCGATCACTCCATGAGCGGTACGGGCACATAAAACAGATGTTAATTTGAAGGTTTTAGAGATGGCACATGCCAATTTACTTGGAACGGTAGTGAAATACCATATACACATAGGTATGATGGACTCTCATGGAAAAAAATTGGCTCAAGGATTTGGATGCACAAGTAGTATCTCTACTTAGTACGAAGTTTTAGCTAGCAAAAGGTTCTAAACAAGCACCACATGTTAGAGGATCCATAACAATATAACTTCTATGCAAATATATTCAAACATAACCATTACATTGTATTCCTTGTCCAACTTCAACAATTTGATCAAGATCGAAAATAATTAATGAGTATTCACAATCATAAAAGATGTCCAAGATAATATATTCCTATGTGGAAGTTCTCTTTCTTATACTAATTATTCATAAATTGCTTCTATGACCATTATTGTGATTGTCAAACTTCAATTGTTTTTACTTTCTAAACCAAATGTGAAACTACTACTAAGCATATAGCACATTGATAATTTCAGATTTATGATATTTCTTTCATTCACTATTTACTCTTAGGATACAAGTGAAGCACAAGAGTAAACATCAAGCTACTCTCAAAAGATATAAGTGAAGAACAATGAGTAGTCAAACAATTAAGTAGCTATCTGAGGACTCGCTCTCTCTCTCAATAAGGATTTTCATATCTGAGTATTTTATTCAAACAGCAAACAAAAAAAAATACAGTTCAAGAATAGCACATATCAAGTGAACGAATGAAAACATAGGCTCAACATAGGCTAATCGATATTTGTCGATGAAGAGAGATGGGATGTGTAGCATCCCCAAGCTTAGATGTTTGAGACTTCTTGTAATATTGACTTGGGAAGCCTTGGGCATCCCCAATCTTGATCTTTTGTATCTTTTTAATTCCTCTCATATCATGGTTTCCAAAATCTTAAAAGCTTCATCCACAACAAAACTTGACAAGAACTCGTCAGATAGTTTAGTGCACATAAGAATAAATCAGAACTTTATGTACTTCCTAGACAAGTTGTATAATAATTTTCAAACATTATCTATTGTTTACTATCATTTCCACAAATTATATCTACCAATATAGGCTATGGAAACCGTAGGGTAAGTAGATAACAAAAATATGACAACAATCTGTCTAAACAGGACAGTGTATAGGAATTAGTTGAAAAAGTGTACCTCTGCAACTCACAAAATTATGAAACTTTAGGACCTGATAAAAAAAATATGAAAGTACTTTGTCCATATTTCAGCAACTTTCCACGTTGCAGTAAAATCTGATAATTGAAATACTACCACAAAAGTTCCTCGTTTTGTACAACACATATCACACATGCAATTCAAGCATACTAAAGGCAATTCTTGGGAATTTTTATTAAAAACAAGATTATAAATAATATCTAACAGAGGAAAACAAAATAAAATGACGCTTCACACAAAACACATATCATGTGACGAATAAAAATATAGCTCCAAGTAAGATATACCGATAATGTTGGAGATGAAAGAGCGGATGCCTTTTGGGGCATCCCCAAGCTTATACGCTTGAGTATTCCTTGGATATTACCTTGGGAGTGCCTTGGGCATCCCCAATCTTAGGTTTTTGCTGCTCCTTATTCTCCTCATATCGATATCTCACCCAAAACTTGAAAACTTCAACCACACAAAACTTAACGGAACTTCGTGAGATGGGTTAGTGTAATAAAGATAGATGATTCACTTAGGTATTTTCAAGACAAGATTCATATTTTTTTCTAAAATAATACCTAATGTTTTATATAATTGACATAATTTTTATCACTAAATATAAGCTAGGGAAACACTAAAACAAACAAACTATGCATGCAAAACAGAACCTGTCAAAAACAGAATAGTGTGTGAATATCTGAATGAATACCATACTTACATGAATCTAAAACTTGGAAAAATAGGAAAACTTAGATAATTTTCATGCTAAAACTTCTTAAAAATTTCAGAATTTTTTGACGCTCCAGTAAAATCATATAAATTCTGCACTAGATGTAAAAGTTTCTTATTTGCATAGAAATAAACAAACAAGTATCCACACTATCCAAAAGGCTTTACTTGGCACCTTATTGAAATAAAATACACAAAACATTATTTCTACAGTATATTAATCATGTGAACACATAAAAATAGAAAGGAAAAGTATTGGGTTGTCTCCCAACAAGCGCTTTTCTTTAGTGCCTTTTTAGCTAGGCATGATAGTTTCTATGATGCTCACATAAAAGTAAAGAATTGAAACACAATGGTAACATCATGAAGCATATGACAAGCACATTTAAGTCTAACCCTATTCCTATGCATAGGGATTTTGTGAGCAAACAATTTATGGGAGCAAGAATCAACTTGCATAGGAAGGCAAAATAAGCATATGTTCAAGATTTTCAACACATAAGGAGGAAACTTGATATTATTGTAAATCCTACAAGCATATGTTCCTCCCTCACAATAATTTTCAGTAGAATCATGAAGGAATTACATAATATAACTATCACATAAAGCATTCTTTTTATGATCCACAAGCATAGAAAACTTATTACTCTCCCCACAAGCAAACTTCTCATACATAATAGTGGGAGTGTCATAGGAGACTCGAATACTATAAATTGTTTCCACAATAAAAGACTGATTTTCATAAAAAGGGTTATAATAATTATGACAAGTTTCTAATAATAATCATCAATACTTTTTATAACGTAAGTATAATCACAATAATCATCTTAAGTAGGAGGCATGCAATCATCATAACAAATTTGATCATTCAAAGTAGGGGGACTAAAAATATCATCTTCATTATGCATAGCATCACCAAACTTGGGACACACATTAATTGCAACAAATATATTCTCAAATATGTCATTCTCGTCAAGCATAGCATCCCCAATATCTTGCTTTTTCAAAGCATTAGCATAATCATCAACAGCATGAATGGCACCAATAGTGTAACAAATATTATCATCATAATTTTCCAAGTTAGTGCCAAAAATATTTTCAATATTATAAGGAGTGTCATTATCTTCGCAATCATCCCCATCACAACAAGTAGTATGCATAACAAAATAATAGTCAAGTGTGTCATCGTGCATACTACTTTCGAATTCATTCTCAATAATGATAGGAGCCACATTATTTGAGAGGGATACCTTTTTACCTTTACCTTTTCTTATCTTCTTCTTCTTGTTGTTTACCACGTTTTGTGTGGGCATAAGTAATTATTTCGAGCTTCTTATTGAAAAGATTGGTTTGATGGGAAGCTCCTCCTTGCAACTTGATTCATTACGAGAAACAATAGGAGGGTACTGGGAGACCTTTACCCTTTTATTAGTGTTCCTTTTAAATTCTATTGGTTTTTTCGTCTTTGTATAGTTGGCAATATAAGCATTCTCATTGCAATTTATTATGTAAAACATATATATTTATTGTATATTAGTTTCAGTATCATTAGTGATAAGGAATATATCAAACCAATCATTTTTATGTGATAATTCTTCACACCCCAAAAATAAACGGGAACAATTTGATCATGAGAATGCATGCATTGGAAATTAAGATGACCAACCCTATTGCAAAGTTCACAAGTAATGGGATGAAGATAGCATAATCTTGTGGTAAATTCATCTATCACTTTAAGCCACCAATTGGTTTTGTCATGTTTATGGTTCCTACAAAATATATCATCCCTATATGGCATGTTTTCATAAATTTTAGTAACTCCACAAAAATTGACATGATTATAGGAAATCATTATATCATGACTAGTGCAATCATGATTAGCATCATGGATATTCAATGAATTGATACTAATACTATTGCTATCACGCTCATCATTCAAGGTTTTCACATTAAGGCATTTTTATAAATTCTTCCACTAACAATTGAGCACAATTTTCCGAGCCATCATTTTTACGAAAGATGAAGGATTTGAGGCCACCTCAATTCCATATACTTTTTGTAGATTTATTTTATAAACCAAACTAGTGAAAAACAAGAAACTAAAAGATTTGATTGCAAGATCTAAGGATATACCTTCAAGCACTCATCTCCGCGACAACGGCGCGAGAAAAGAGCTTGGTGTCTACCACGCAACTTTACTCTTGTAGGTGTTGTTGGGCCTCCAAGTGCAAAGTTTTGTAAGACGGCAGCAAATTTCCCTCAAGTGGATGACCTAAGGTTTATCAATATGTGGGAGGTGTAGGATGAATATGGTCTCTCTCAAACAACCCTGCAATCAAATACAAAAAAAACTCTTGTGTCCCCAACACACCCAATACAATGGCAAATTGCATATGTATACTAGTTTGGCAAAGTGATGGTGTTACAAGAGTAGTATGCATAATAGAAATAGATATTTATAATCTGAATAAATAAAAATAGAAAGGTATCAAGTAGTAAACAACGAGAAAAATGGCATAATAATGTTGGGAAACAAGGCCTAGGGTTCATTCTTTCACTAGTGCAATCTCTCAACAATGCTAACATAGTAGAATCATATGATCACCCCTCATCACGAAACAAAGAATCACTCTGAAGTTCATAACTAACGCAGAATATAGGATGAAATTGTTGTAGGCAGCAAACCACCTCAAACTTATTCTTTCCAATCAATCTTTGGAGCTATTCCAAGTGTCACAAACAGCCCTAGAGTTTGTACTAGAATAACACCTATGATACATATCAATCAACCCTAATGTCACCTAGATACTCCAATATCACCTCAAGTATCTGTGGTTAATTATTCGACATGCATCACAGAATTTTAGATTCATAATATTAAATCCAATACAAATAACTCCAAATAGTACCCCAAGATTTCTATCAAAGAAAGTAGGACAAGAACGTGTATTAGCCCCTATGATAGATTACCCCAATGTCACCTTGGGAATCCGCAAGTTGAGTACGAAAACGTATATCAAGTGAATCAATAGAACACCCCATTTTCACCACGGGTATCCACATGCAAGACATACATCAAGTGATCTCAAATCCATTATTCAATGCAACATAAAATAATCTAAAAGGCAAAGATTTAATTCATCACATCAAGATAGTAATGATGAACACCATAAGATAGCAATGGTGAACTACTCCCTCATCATCATGGCCTCCGTCGGGATGACGAAGATGGACACCCGTGATGATTTCCCCTCCGACAAGGTACCGAAAAATCTCCAGATGGGTTTTTATTCGATACAGAGAGTTGTGGCGGCGGAGCAAAAGTTCTAGGTTAACTTTCAGGGGTTTCTGGATTTCTAGAAATTTTCAGCGTTACAATCATGCTATCTGGAGCCACGTGGGCCCCACAAGCATAAAGGGCATGCCAAGGGGGCTGGGCGCACCATGTTGTCTTGTGGCCCACAGGTGGCTCCCATTTAGTGGTTCTTCGCTCCGGTATTTCTTATTTTCCCCAAAAAAATCATAAAAAAAGTTTCGAGTGATTCCGAGAACTTTTATTTTCTGCACAAAAACAACACCGCGGTAATTCTAGTGAAAACAGCGTCAGAACAGGTTAGTTATAAATAAATCATGTAAAGTGCATTAAAACCATATAAAAGTATTGTAAACATAGGCAAATATGGCATGAGTACTTCATAAATTATCGATACGTTGGAGACGTATCAGGCATTCTTGTAAATCGAATTGGCCAGAAAATCAAAACCAAATAAACTAAAATTGGATGTCGTTGAATGGAAAAAAAATATGCATACCAACATGCTCACACAATAATATGTCAAATAAAATATGTCAATGTCACGCCCAAGATGCGACCCTATCCTCAATTTGGCACGAAGGCCTCGTCAGGGATAGAAGCGCACCTCGTCGTGTCGCAAGAATGGATATCGTTACAAGTACATGTACTGAAAAGAAGAGATATATATACAGATTTGGCTTACACTCGCCACAAGCTACATCAGAGTCATATCAGTACATTACATAATCATCAAGAGTAAGAGCAGGGTCCGACTACGGACGAAAACAAACGAGAAAAGAAGAACGACGTCCATCCTTGCTATCCCAGGCTGCCGGCCTGGAACCCATCCTAGATCGATGAAGAAGAAGAAGAAGAAGAAGAAGAAGAAGCAACTCCAAATGAACAATCAACGCGCTCACGTCGAGTAACCTTTACCTGTACCTGCAACTGGTGTTGTAGTAATCTGTGAGCCACAGGGGACTCAGCAATCTCATTTCCAAAGGTATCAAGACTAGCAAAGCTTAATGGGTGAGGTATGGTTAAGTGGTGAGGTTGCAGCAGCGGCTAAGCATATATTTAGTGGCTAACTTACGAATACCAGAAATAAGAGGGGGAAGATCTACGCAAAACGGACGTGACTACTGATGATCAAATGAATGATCCTGAACACCTACCTACGTCAGACATAACCCCACCGTGTCCTTGATCTAAGAAGGAACTCACGAAAGAGACGGTCATGGTTACCCACACAGTTGGCATATTTTAATTAAGTTAACTTCAAGTTATCTAGAACCAGTGTTAAACAAAGTGTCCACGTTGCCACATAACCGCGGGCACGGCTTTCCGAAAGATTTAACCCTGCAGGGGTGCTCCAACTAGTCCATCACAAATTACCACAAGCCGCATAGAAATCCTCAATCACGATGCTCGCGATCTCGTCGGGTTCCCTAGTGGAAAACCTTAACTCTGATATTACCCAAAGTATCACCGGAATCCCGATGCACAAGATATCTCGTCAAAGGTAAAACTAATCCAGCAAGGCCGGCCGGCGTGTCGACGATCCCGATAGGAGCCGCGTATCTCGTTCTCAGGACACGAGGATGGAACTAGCTACGGGTGCCAAACCTCGAGTTTCCCCGTGGTGGCCCCGCAAGCAGACCGTTTGGGACCAACACCATCAGCACTGACGCCTCCTGTTTATGTAAAATTACTCCTCGGGTAGCGCTAACTCCCTATGCATTTAGTATTATCAAAATTATTATGTTGGGCAAATAGTACCAATGTTGGGCCTTGCCAGACCAGCTTTAATCTAAAATGAATTATCAAGGGGGTCCCCATAACAACCCCGATCGTGTTAGGAGCGCTCAAATATGGAACATAACACCGGTAGCCGAAACTAAGGGGGCAAAGGTGGAACAAAACACCAGGCTAGAAAGGCCGAGCCTTCCACCTTTTACCAAGTATATAGGTGCATTAAATAAATAACATTAATATGGAGATATGTCAAGGAAGCCATGCTTTCACATGGAAGCATCTGCACCTGCAACTAGCAACCTAACAACATGGATAAGCAAGCGGTAACATAGCCAATCAGTGGTTTGCTAGGTTGAACGGGTTGAAGGTTTCATGGCATTGTTGAGAGGCTGATATTTAACATGTGGTAGGCAACGAGACATAATCGATAGAAACGGTAAAACTAGCATGGCAATGATAGTAATGGTATCAGGGGAAATGGTCATCTTGCCTGAGATCCCGCTTGGAAGAAGAATGACTCCGTGAAGCAGACGAACCGACGTAGTCGAACGGGTCCTCACATCTGACATGCTTGCGGAACTCTATCGAGACGAAGCAAAACGGAAACACAAATCAAAACACGGAATTCACCACCGATGCACAGCACATATGATGCATGAGCAGTTGAATACATGCAAGTCACGGCATGACAATTCACACAATCAAACACTACACATTAAGTGAAGTTCAATATACAACGAGTTGCATATTGACGAAACTCCACAAATGAATTATTTAGTTCACTCCCGGTTATTTACACGACAATATTAATGTTGTCAAACATGCAAGAGGTGAAGCGGAAATTAAACTACCTATCTAGACATTTTGAATGAGGTCGGAAATGACATATAGCATCCGAGGCGACCTCACATGTTAATTTACAATTCTGTCCAGATCTGAACTAACACATTTAATTGGTTGTTAAACATCAAAACAAATAGGTTCACGTGATGCTACGCGTCAAGACAAGCAATCTACATATAAGGAACATCTCCAACGGAGCTACGGGTCAAAAGTTACAAGCACCGCAAGATATGATGGCATGAATGCAATATGTGTGCAACGGCGGTCACGAGCACTTCTAAACATACAAAGATCAAGATAAAATGAAACTACACGAGATTCTAAGCAAATTTCATGTAGGAAACGATCAAATCGGAGCTACGGATCAAAAACTACGAGCTAAACAAGAAATCACTACAATCTGCCAAAATCAGCCACATAGCATTTTCTACACCCCACAACTACGGGCTACACAACTCCGATAAACTCAAGCAAGGCATGGCACGAAAGAGGGCAAGAAGCACTACAACAAACAACTAACAACAACTAGCATGGCATCAAGGATCACTAGGGAAGGAAGACACAAAATGGCATCTCACACACTAATTCAGACTTAGTGAAAATAACACCTCATGAAAGTGCAGTTTTCGATCTGAATCCATATTGACAGCAGCAAAACCTATATCTACAGGACTCCAAATGGCATGAAAATTTACAGCATGCTAGAGAAACACAAGGGATACAACTAACTCCATTGCACCATCCTCAAAAGAGCTACAGATCACAAGTTACAAGCAAGACAAGACATCAACAAAATATAACAGATTCCAGACTTAGAAATATTTCAGCTCCTCTAAAACAGCACTATTTCTAGCAACTTGAGAGCAAACAAACCACACCTAAACATGCATTTCTATTGCAACTAAAAATACCAGGGGCTAGTCTAAACATCCAAGAACAACTCCCTAGTTGACAACTCCGTCAAACGAAGAACGGATTAAATCCTACGAATTAAACAAAAGGGCATCACGACAAAATATCGCGCGAACTAACTTGCTCAAAAGCTAAAACTAATTGCACATAAAAATCCATGGGATTTTTCTACCCCGGAAATATATAAAATATGTGGGGTTGCACAACAATATAATTCCACACGAAATTGCGAGAAAAAATAACCTATACCCGGGAAAATAAACTACCGGCAATCCGTACATGCAAAAATACCTATGACCGCTCTAAAATACATGGAATAATGGTCCCTAAAACATAGGCATTAATTCTACGGCATCCGAGCAATTCGGACTTGCACGAAAAATAACTACGGAAAGGATCCTATTGAAACAGCACGCAAAACTATGCATTAGGCACTCCAAACTGCCTCAAATAATTATGCAAGTTTTATAAACAGATTCTACACGCAAAACTACACATAAAACATATCTAATTCATCGCGATCCGACTTACGGATTAAAAGATACGCGCGTTTTAATATCCGAGTATTTACTGGAATTATTAAATAATTCCGAAAATTCCTATTTGTCTAATGGGCCAGATGTACCTAAAGCTACATAGGGGGGAAGAGGCTCACCTTGGGCCGCCACTTGGGCCGGGGCGCTGGAGGCTGCTGGAGGCGAGGCAGGCCGGCGAGGTGGGCCGCGGAGAGGTGAGGCGGAGGAGCTGGGCCGCAGTGCTGCTCGTGGGCCTCGGAGCGCTCTGGGCCGACGCTGGTCGCTGGGAGTCGGCGCTGAGGGTGCTCGCTGTCTCGTCCTCCTCGCACCAAGGCGAGGCCACGACTGGCGGCGCGACACTGGTCAACGCGGGGGCGCGATGGGAGCTGGATCCCGTCCAGATTGGGAGAGGCCGCGATGGCAGCAACGTTGTGGTGGCAGATTCGGCGAGGCCAAAGAGGCTGAGGCATGGAGGGGGCCGGGAAGGGCATCGCGGCGGCCGGATCTGGCCGTGGCAAGGGAGATTCGGCTCCGGCGAGGTCCCAGGGTGGCGGCATCGGGCCACGCCGGCGCGTACGGTCGGGGCTACTCGGGGCTGCTGCTCCTGACCGAGGAGGAGGACGGGACGAGTAGGGAGGCTGGCGGCGCCTCGGGTGCACGCGGGCCAGCCGTGGGCCTGGCGGGCCGGCGGTGCTGGGAGGAGAGAGAGGTGGGAGGTGGCGGCTGGGCGTGGATTCCGAGGTGGAGCTAGGGTTTGCTCGGAAAACGAGGGAGAGAGAGTGGTTGTCTAAAAAAATATGATGGAGGGGTATTTATAGAGAAAAGAGGGGCTCGGTTCCGGATCCAATCGCAGGGTCGGATTCGGACGATTCCGAACGCGGGAACGGTTACGTGGCCGTGTTGTGTAGATATCCGGAGACGAGAGGGGAAACGGGCGGCGCGGCAACGAATTTTAAAACACCGACAGACATCCGACGGTAGACCGAATACGGTGCCGCTACGGACGACCGTTCGGGTGCCAGACGAACTCCGATCGCGACGAAACTTGACAGGCGGCCTACCTATATAAAAATAATACCGCACAACAAATTCCAGCTCAACCGGAGAAAGTTTTATACACGCTTTTAAAACAGGGTTACGACGGTGCCGCGGACGCGTGCGTGAGCAATCGGGCTCGGAACGGACAACGACGCGAACCGGCAACTAACAACGGATGCAAGTTTTGAAAACTGGCGGCAACGGAGATGCCGATGCAATGCAGATGATGCGAATGATGCGATGATGATGCGACAAAAGAAAAATAGGCACACGACAAAAACGGAATAAAGGGGGGAATCTTCTCGAACGTCGGTATCGGGCTGTCACAGTCAAACATGCACAAACACCATATCATGTATCAAGTAATTGTCGATCACAAAGTCATCTATAAATGAGTATATTGACTTAGGATCCAAGTGAGAACACTTGATCATAGGTCATACTCATCGTTTAACATCAAGTGGGGTTACCAATTTTACATAATGCATTTAATGTGTTCACACCATTAGAGATGCTTTAGCTCAAGTCTAAGAGCAAAGCTCCCCCTAGATGCCATATCCCACCTGAAGAGGGATGAACTAACCTTCGGTTTTGTCATTGAAGGCTCCATGTAGATATTCTAGTGGTGGATCCTCATTGTTGATGAAGATCATCTAGAATTGCGAGCAATCCTTGTTGCTTGATACCCTCAACACCTACATGAGTTATTCCCACACAAGGAATGATAACAAAAATATCCCTTGTCCCTTATTTACCAACAAGACGGTTTGTGACTCCTTGAAGTAGTGCATTATGTTGAAGTAGATTGCAAAAGTTCTTGCCATGAGATGAATATGAGTGAAAAATTAGTGGAGCCACCCTCAATAAATCCCTAGTTCTTCTTTGGGACCCACATTAATTTGATGGGAATCCTTGGATTTGAAGTAGAACTAGATGAAGTGGATCTTGTAGTAGCCTTGGGGTCCCACTTGACCATAGCTAGAGGTGGTTATTCAAATGAGTCAATCTCTTCTTGAATATTGTCCTTGCCCTTTAGCTTGTGCTCTTGTGGTGGAACATAATCTTGAGCTTGTGTTCCCCTGGAGAGAGTAGGACCATACTTCTCTTTCTCAGGAACAAACTTTGTCTTGGGATATTGATCTTCCTCCCATTAAACTCCATTGGCATTTAACTTTTGTTCAAAACCAGTACTTTGGTTCTTCCGGTGCCATCCTTTCGTGCGCACAATCTACTCGAATTTCTTACTCCCAACAAGACTCTTGTAGACACATTTCTCTATAATTCCTTTCAATAAATTATTTTCTCGCTCAAATATAACTTGGCTAAGAGAATCATTAGTGGAATCAATAGAACTACTAGAAGCAACATCTTTAGATTTAGCATTTTTCTTGTTGCTACTAGATGAAGAACCTTTCTTGCCCTTGCTAATAGTTTGCTTAGATTTCACTTGTGGTACAAAAGTAGAAAGGAGGAGTCGTTTGTCAAGATAAGAAGAACTCTTATTACAAAGATCGTATATGATAGCATTAATAAAATCATGCTCTTGCTCTAGATTTAGCTTCTCGAAGCGTAGCTTCTCGTGAGTTCTTAGAAGATCTCTATGATCTTATTTCTTGTCTCACTCTTGGTGCGCTTGTGTTTCCTCTCCAAATCCTTTCTTATCCGGAAGGTATTCATTCATACCGATCTTATCTACTCATTCTCTCTCTTTGAGGTGACACATCTCTTCTACTCCTTGGTGACTCATCTCTCTTCTTGAGAGGAGTCGTGTACTCATTGGAGAAGCGTCCGGGTCAACTCAAGAGGACATAGTTTATTTTTTTATCAAGGGAAACAACATAGGGTTAGTGAAAACTAATAAATTAGGCCAAATTTGTGAGTATATCCTTAATATAGAAATGAATGGAAAGGTCAAAATAAGAATAAAGTCCAATAAAAGTAAATAAGAATCAACCCTCCAAAAACATGTTTACTCATGATTTATATTCTGGAATTAATTGTGAAATTTCCTAATTCTCCAACACATGCTTGCTCTAAAAAACAACAAGATTAAAAAAATTCAATGGAATTTGGTGAAGAAATCTCGGGCTTGGTATCCATCATGGACGACATCGGGAGGGGGCGGAGGGTACCTAGTTGCACACGGATCATGGGTGGACGACGACGTAGTACAAGGCAGGAAGGAACGTGGGTGGGGTGCAGACATTTTGGAATGCCTGGACGATGGTCGAAGAGATACAGTGGAGGCGTCAGACGAGAAGGGTGTGTTTGCAAAGGGAGAGTAGGGGCAAAGTGAAAGAAATGTGGTTTGGGAGGCAGATTTAAGTGTGATAGGGGTGTTGGATGTGTACGTGGTGGAGGTGCAAACGCCCGCAAACCTCTCCAAATTTGTATCCGGTTTGCAGATTCACAGAATCATAGGCGTTTGCACACAAATGGGAGTTTGTCTTAAAAGT
Organism: Hordeum vulgare subsp. vulgare; assembly: GCF_904849725.1. Lineage (NCBI taxonomy): Eukaryota > Viridiplantae > Streptophyta > Magnoliopsida > Poales > Poaceae > Hordeum > Hordeum vulgare. The sequence continues at coordinate 447,345,377 of NC_058522.1, forward strand.
AAAACTATGTCCGAACAGCTCAGTCTAGACATATGTCGATATTTTAAGGGACGACGTTGGCAATGCCCTTATATGGAAAACAATGAGAAGATAATATACAAGGATTTTACGAAAGAAAAAAGAAGAACATGATTAGAGCATTTGCATCCGAATTCCTCAAGCGCTTCATATACGTCCGCACTAACGGCCCGGACAGTGTTTGGTCGCAAAATCTTGACCCGGCCGCACCCCACATACCGGCCCTATACGTCCCGGTTGACCCGTACAGCTCATGTCCAACCCGTATCTTGGCCAGATATGGGGAGTCCTGAACATGCCTAAACACTACCGCCACGTCAAATTCGACCCACGCTAACTCACCCGGACCCTGCATATATTCATCATTATATGCAATCTGGACAAAAATACAGCTACTTCACTCCACTCCGCCCTCAAGCTCTATTCTTGCAATCTACGGGCTTCTCCGGCAAGGTGGGCAGCGAATTCGACTACGAGACCTCCCGATCCGTCGACTAGGACCTCGTCCCATGTGGGGACAAGGAGGAGATGGCCGTCTGCATGGATCTCCTCCGCTCCAAGAGGAGCGCACCCGATAGCGGTCGAAGTCAATCTGGTGGGAATCTATTGCAACGACGCAAATGGTGCTTGGATCCGCCGAGGATTTGGACTCGAGGCACGTGACTGGGGCCTCATTAGATGTAATGATCATCGTATGGCGTCCCAACTCAGAGTTGGCGGCGCAACCCCTTCGGTGGCGCCTTGTCCCTGCATCGTCACGACGAGTTAGAGGTCAACGCTGGAAAGCATCAGGGGTGGTCCAGTGCTCTGGCGTGGCATGCACGTTATGCAAGGCAGAGGATGCGGGAGGCCGTGGTAGCCCTCGAGGTTTAGGTAGCGGAGGTGAAGTTGTCCGCCGACTTGGACAAGGAAGCCATCTGTATCCTCTTCCTTAAGAAGCGGCAAAGGAGGACAATGCACACCCTCCCCCGATAGCAAAACTAGATGGTACGAGCCATGGCTAAACTGCCCTCCAAAGAGAAGAAGCATGAGGCTAGTGACGGGTTGGACAAAATCCGCTGCGAGCATATCCGGCTCGATTCATTTTGCATCTTCGACCGCTACTTCGGTGACATGGACGTCAAAGGGCAAGTGTAGTCGTGGATGATTTTTTTTCATAGCTTTAGTTGGTAAAGGATGTTATTTTTTGGTAGTCCGATGTCATTTATGTTTTAATAGGGCATTCTAATTTTTATAGTCCGATGACATAGATAATGAAGTAGCCAGACACACCTTGTGCGATCAAAATGTATTTGCCTAAGAGCATCTACAGTCGTGGACAGCAAATATGATCCCTCAAACGCCCGAGAACGTGCTCGTGGACAATGACCGGTCACATCTTAAATTTTCTTATGTGCATTTGGTTACCTCATACTATAAACCTTAGTTTCATACAAAAGTATGCAAACAAGGAAATCCACATAGTATGTAGATCAAGTAACCTATACTATCTTAATCTTCGTTGAAGATTCTTCGTGCCTAGCTCCGGATACATGGGCGGTAGCCGCAGATCCGGCCCATGCGGCTGCTCTGCCTCCGCCTTCATCTTCGGTCGAGTTCAACGAAAAGCGCGTTGATCGCCGCTCGCTCCTGTCGGGTGGAACTGCCAGTTGATCTCTACATAGACCTCATCCTTGATGGACTCCAGGATGGCATGCTACTCGGCCATCTCGGCTGCTCGGGCGACTGCAAACTCCCCCGCAGTGTCCTCCATGCTCAAGCCGGGAACCCGCGTCGGCTCCTCCTCCGGCTGCTCCACCTCGTCTTCCTTAGGACGCCACCTCCATCAAAGTCGGATGTTGATCCTCTTCCTCCTTCTCCGATATTTGAGACTGGTTTGGTGCCCCACCAGGTCACCGCTGCCGTGTGCGGCAGATGTTTTGGGCCCGGATTATTTAGGTCAGTATGTAGATACTCTTAGTTAACATCCACTTAACTCCATGTGAGCTCATCTGGTCACTCAAGATGGGAACGGGCCGGGTTGTCCCGTCGGATCACTGACCCGGCCCAAAAAGTCAAGGCCAATGGGTCAGGTGGGTTGGCCTTGAATCATATATAGGTCAGTGGAGTCGGCACCGTGCTACCCGATGGGTCAGACGGGTTGACCCATCTGAACCAATGAGACACAAAACAGCAGACATGCGTATACATATTGCCTAAATGGATCAGTACGTGAGGCCATTTGATATCCACCTGTTATAGCATTTGAAGCTCTGAACTAAGGACGCACGAACAACGTGCATGCATGCATACATATAGGCATATTGCACAGCCTATAGGCATACATATAGGCATATCGCCTCGGCCAGTGCATTATGGCTAATTATTTTTCGTAAAGAGGCATCTAATGACATGTACATCAGCTCATTTGTATGTGAACATGGTGAGTTAAAAAATCAAGAGAGGAAGACGACGGAACGAGTAATACACGAGGACATCAAACGTGTGTAAAAAAATACTGAATTTTAGACCGGCCTCGTATATCCAATGGGTCATTGAGGCCAGAAAATTCTAACGAAATAGGTTGCATATTGATCTTGGGGTCACCGGGCCAGGTTCAAGGCCAAGTCCGGATCGACCCATTCCCATCCACATGCTCTGTCCGACGAACAACACCCTGTGCGTGATAGAATTGCTATTGAGACATTGAGTCACGCAGTACTACTCCAGTATTTTGCTGTCCCACGCCGTCACACCGTGTGGTTAACAATAATGCGATGCTGAGCTGCTGCCAAGAAAAACGTCTCTGTCGTGTCACGTCCCATGGCATGGCATGGCCCAACGTGCGCTGGCTTTGGCTGCACTGGCTAAGAGGAAGGGAGGTGCCGTCCCGTCCCATGTCTGTCGTTTCTTTCTCTTTTATGAGAGGAGCCGAGTCCTGTTTCGGGGAAGCATTGCACCTCGCTGAAACTTCAACGGGGACAAAGTGCCAGCAGATAAGATCCCCAAACCCCTTTAAACATCCAGGTGGGCCGTCTTCTCACTAACCGATTATTAAACTTTAATTTAGACGGACGATTCGCATTAACCGACCCACCTTATATTCAGCCCGAATATAAGACGTATGGAGCATCCAGAGGCGCACTCGTCATGTAGGGCTGACAAATGGGGTCCCACGAGAAATCCTTCGAAATTCTAGGGGTCCAACCAATGCCACCTCTGTAGACGTGATGTGAACACCGTGTGGCGTCGCTTTGGTGGGACTGTACTCCCCAGCCCGACTATTTACGCCGACTACCGACATCGAAACCCTAGTCGTCCATCATTTTCTCCTCCCGTCCGTCGTCGACGTCATTTTCTCGCCCGGCCACTTAAGCCATGCCCCTCCCCCCTCCTCCCCCACCATCGCCACTTTCTAACGTTGAAGCGTCGGTTGCAGCTTCGTGCAAGGCGTGAAGCCCGGATCGTAGCAGGGCTACCTCCGGATGTAGTTGATACGGAGGAGGAGAAGTAGGTGGAGGAGGAGCCGGAGCCGTAGGAGGGCGTGGGGGCACTGGGACGCGGAGCAGCAGGCCATCATTGACTCCATCCGCTCGGAGTCAGTTGCGGAGGCCAGACGGCGTAGTCGGCGGCACGAGATGAAGGTGGGGCATGCCGTGGGAGGAGGCAGAGATGCTCGTCAGCATGGATGAGCTCGAGGAGGAGGACGAGGAGCCGGAGCCCTCCTACGTGCTCGTCTATCCGTCGCCCGGCTCCGACATTGTGGACATCTTCGATGATGAAAACTAGGGTAGTATTCCCCCGTTTTTAAATATAAGTCTTTTAAAAAATGGTAATAGAGACTACATATGAATGTATATAGACATACTTTAGAGTATATATTTATTCATTTTGCTCCGTATAAAGTCGGTAATAAAAAAATTAAAAAGACTTATATTTATACACAGATAGAGTAGATGGTATGTATGGTTTCTTTTTTTTTACATACTCGAAGCATATTATCTAAAAACTGGCCCATCAATACCCGCGGACCTGCCGGACGTTTGAGGCCCGGATTAGCAAAACCATGGCTTGTTCTTAATAAATTCGTGGAACGGGCACCCGGGAAGGCGGCGAGAGGAAGTAGGAACAGTACGTGCACGGACGGAGCTGTCCACCAGTGACCCGTCATCGTGGATCCCAGACATTCGTGGGGAGCCTCACCTTTACGGCCCCTCGCCCGCCATGATTACGATCTTGATGGATGCGCAGATCTCGCGCCCGGTCTGGCCGGTGAAATGATTCGTCCATGGACTGTGCAGGCGCAGGCGAACTAGGTCATGCCAAACGGTCATGACATACTATTATTATTGTCTTGACGGGACAAGGGAACTGAATCATTGATATTTGCATCGTGTACATCGTTGTCCAATGAGCATCCCCTTTGCTATCGTCTGTCCTATCTGGAAGAAGGAAAGGCGTGCGCGGGATGCATGCACTAGCTACGAGCGCGATCGAGATCGGATGCCCGAGGTTACGAATGGGACATCTCCTTTGGTGCTCAAGCACGATGCCATACATACATATCTTGCTGCTCTTGCAAGTAAACCAGGTTTTAGCCAGTGTGCAACGAGCAGTGTCGTCTTAAAATTGCATTGACTAGTTAAGTATATTTAATATTACGTACTCCCTCCGTTTCTAAATATAAGTCTTTTAAGCGGTTTCATTAAGGGTCTACATACGGAGCAAAATGATTGAATCTATACTCTAAAATATGTCTATATACATCTGTATGTAGTCCATTAGTAAAATCTTTACAAAGACTTATATTTAGGAACGGAGGGAGTACATAGTAAAATGTAGTATTTTGCAATTTAGGAGAGGGCAAGACAGATTCGCATAGGAGTCTGTGCGTTATTTTGGACTATATATAATTGCCGAAATGACATGGTCTTCAACAGGATCGATAAAACCAATTTTTTGCAGGTTTCACGCAGGGCAACTTCTCTGATCCGTACATGATCCCTACTCACTTTTGCGGGCAACAGGGAGTGTTTGGCTACTAGATCTACCTGATGGGAGATGGTAGCTCAGGATTTCTTCAACCAGTTTAGATGACGGTCCAATAGTAGAACAAGTGGATAGGTTTCTAGTCCTATTTTACGTCGGTTGTGGCTTTCTTTTACTTTCATTTATTTACTTTTCAGCCTTTTAATAGGTTGTTTCTGGACTACAAACATTTTCCGTTATTTTAAATAAATGTGGCCATATGCATCTTTCTGATGCAGAGGCCGGAGGTGAGCCTTCTTTTTTTTTAAAGAGAGGATGAGATGGTACCTGCACTAGATCCACCCCCACGACAAGAAGATCGTCGTATTTTGAGCACTGAAGTGGACGCCCTATTGGCATGTTCCGGGCAAACAAAGAATAAAGGTGAAACTAGCGGAGGACGCAATTAATGTATTTCTCACAATATAAAAAATGCCACTTGTTGTTGTTAACCCGCACAATATTTATCTCGTCATAAAAACTAATGAGTGAGAAATGGCCCAAAAAATACACAATCATTTGCAATGACATAAATATTGGCATCAAAGCGGATTGCTCAAAACCCTGCATGAGAAAACATCTTCGACCATATAAGATGCCTATCTATCAACACACGGGACAATATAGTAGTTATAATACTAGGAAAAGGGCCCGTGCGTTGCAACGGGAGAAAAAGTACCATACACTCTTAATTTATAAAAAAATGGTATATAATCTGAGAATTTGTAGTTACGGCACAAACAAAGATGATTTTACCTACAAAAGTGCAGTTCAAGATTCCACAGTTCTTCTATTTTAACACGGCTTGCATGTACATTTAGTACCTACAAAGAAACGGGCAAATGACTTTCAATTTCATCTTCAATCCTGATGTTGTTGACGTGTTCATCCTCAATATGGATCAGTATCGACATGAAAGAAAGACAAATAATGAATTATTTATTAAGATTGCATCCTAGATAATATTTTTATTAAATGTTTAACAGGTAAAATAACATCATATTCAAATTGTACATATTTTTCTAATCAAATTCCATATATAACATGTTAAATTTAGAGTTACGATTTAGAAGATACGAATATTTTTAAAACATTTAATATATACTGCGGGTTTAATGTCAGAAACATCAGGGAATTTACTATAAAATATCATGACGGACTAAGAATACCTATTTTCTTTATTAGTAGGTATAGATTAGACTTGATTGGCCGATGGAGGTAATAAAGCTCTTCATCTATTCGACTTCAGTTCAGTATCACACCCCACGTAGTTTTCTTTTACCCTACAAAGTAAGCAACTCATATCATATGATGCCGCGAGGCGATAAACTTTGTTATGCACAAACTGGTTGCCAGTATTTGACTCGTTAGGTATTTAGTTTTAAGTATATAGCAAAATGCATTTTGCAATTTTGGTGAGAGTGAGATGGCACCCCACTAGATCCACCCCTGGCCACGAGAGGATCCTCATGTTTCGAGCACTGAACATTTTATGTTCCTGGCAAACAAAGAATAAAGGAAGAAACTAGCAGAGGAGAAAATAAAATGTGTTTCTCATTATAAAAAAAAGAGCTCATAATGCCCACATGTGTTGGAAACAACATCCACCCACACGTCTATAACACACAGATTGCAGTCACGCTATCGCATGCATGCATGTGGGAATTTTTTTTGGATTTCCAATTTTTAAAATGTTTTATCTTCTTAATGAAAAATCCGATTGAAGATCCGTTTTCACCATTAAATTCATTGCGACGAGATCTTTGAAACTAGATCTCATATCAATATGTTTCGACGATTTTTTTTGGGTTAAAAGTTGTCATGTCTATTGCACATGAATTGCCATGGTGTTTACACTGAAGTTGCCATGATATGTTTCAACTATTTTTTCTTCTATCTTCAAAATTAAATTTGACATATTATAAAATGGGGAATTAAGAAACTAGACTTGCCATAAATCATAAACTAAAATTGCCATGATGAATTACCATGGTGAAAAAATTGTCATGGTCAATTAATAAAATTTGTCGTAAAAAGTAGTTGAAAATATAACGGTAGCTTTAAATCTAAAAGAAAAAATAGATAAAACATGTCATGGCAACTTTAGTGTAAACACTATGACAACTACTGTGTAAACATCATGGCAACTTTTGGTCAAAAAAAATTCACCGAAACATATTAACATGGGATCTAGTTTTGAAGATCTCGTCGAGACGAATTTAATGATGAAAAGGAATTTTAATTGGATTTTTTAATTAAGAGATAAATCATTTTTAAGCGGAAAACCAAAAAGATTTTCAATGATGTCATCTGTTTTGACGTGGCAAAATGGATGATAATAAACGCGTTTGGGCCATATTGCTTTGTACCACACGTGTGGGCGTTAGCATTTTAAAAAAATGACACTTGTTGTTGTTAACCCACGAAATATATCTGGTCACAAAAACTAATGAGTGAGAAACTGCCCAAAAGATTTTGCATCAAAGCTGGATTACTCTTGAAAAAATCTTCTGACCATCTAGGATGCATTTTTATCAACACACATGACAATGTAATAGTAACACATATTGGACTTGAAAGACCGGTGGAGGTAATTAAGCTCTTCATATATTCCACCTGATAGGTCACGGTCACAATATCTATCGAGTATCACAACCACGTGATTTAGTTTTACCCTACAAAGTAAGCAACTGATATCAGATGTTGCCACGAGGCGATAAACTTTTTGTGTACAAACTGATTGCAGTATTTTAAACTCGTAGCTACATGGTGCGGCTTTGCTCAACCTCAAGTTTATGAGTAAGAAATGGCCCAAAAATCACACAATCGTCTGCAATGACCTCATACTATCCCTGCAAACAATATTCAGTGTTAAAGTCAGATTACTTGTAAAAAAACATATGTGAAAACTTTTTCTAATCATCTATGATGACCTTTTGTCGATACAAAGAACAATATCATAACAGGTATTGGACCTGATAGGTCGATCACATTCACAATATCTATTGAGCACCACACTCACTTGATTCTTTTTGCCATAAAAATAAGTTAAATTGCAACCAATGTGATACAAGCGGTTAAGATATTTCGAGCAATGAACTGACATCATCTTTTCTAGCCAGCAAACACTTAAAGAAAAAGTTGGCCAACGAGATAACAAAATGCCATTTTGTTTCTTAATCCTTTGCCATTGTTCAACCGATTAATGGTTGCTTAGTCTCAAAAAATTAATGAGTAAGCCCAAAAAGTTCACGGTCTGCAAAACCTCATATTATTGTTGACCATTAAAGCCAGGCCGCTCTAAAACCCGTCTGTGACGACATTTTTTTACCATCTATTACATTTTCTTATCAACACGAATGACAATATAATAATCCCTCCATTTCAAAATGTAGTGCATATGAAAAATTTCAGAAGTCAATCATATCTATGTTTAACAAACTTTATAAAAGAAACTATCGACATCTACAATATTACAAAAGCTATCAATGTCTACAATATTAAACAAATAAATATAAAAATACATTTCATTATGGATCCAATCATAGTAATTTTGTATTGTGGTTGTTGTTGTTGTTTTATATAGATTTGGTCAACCTTTGACATGTTTGATCTTTAAAAAACCTAATGCACCCTACATTTTAGAATGGATGAAGTGGTATGTATTGGGGGAAATACCCTTTGGTTCCTGGGTGTATATGCACCTGATATGGGGAAATAATAATTTGAAAAATCAAAAAAATAGAAGTCTTTTTAGAATATAAACTTGACTTTCTTTTGCACTAGTATGTAAATTTTTATGAATAAAAAACAGCTTGACTTCAGGGCAAAAAAATATAAGTATTGCTCTTATAGGTCGCTATTCACACTATTTTGACCGAAATTTTTGTTTTTTAAAAGAAGTCAACCGGGTCTTTTACTTTTGTGGAATTTTTTAACAAGTACAATGAAAGATCATGTTTATTTCAAAAATATTTTCAGATTGTTTGACTTTTTATTTAATTATATTTTTTCATATAAGGTGTAAATACACCCATAGATCAACGTTCATGTCCTATGTATTGGACATGATAACTCGGTGGAGGTAATAAAGTTCTTTATATATTCGACATGATAGGTCACAATCACAATAATACTTAGTATCACACTCATGAAATTATTTTTACCATACAAAAGTAAGCAGCTCATATCAGTTGTTGCCACGAGGTAAAGAAGTTTACTATGCGCAAACTGATTGCCGATGAACCACCTTTGTAACATTTTATAAGATGCTTTTGTTGGATTTCGTCCTCAAGATCAATCACATCAAATCACGATGAACACACATGTACTAAATACTTTGACCAAGGGCATGTATATCATGCCCCTTGTTCTTTTTATTTTTATTTTATTTTCTCTCCATGTTACAATATCTATGCCTTGGCAGTGTGTGTGTCTATTCGTCATCCAGGATGCAGAATAAGTTATTCTTCATTCAAAGTAATCATACAATCGTTTTATAAATTTCTTATATTAAAAATACAAATCATTATATTTATACTGATTCATTACGTAAAATTCGACATAAGAAAACAAAGATACAGGTCATAAGATCTGAAAAATACATTCATGTATATTTTATACTATATTTTTATGTTTATAATTTTATGTGTCATGAAATATTTTTACGGTCATTATATATTTTCTTACTGTCTCTCTCTACGTATGAAATAAGAAAAAATTACAAAACGTAAAATTAGGATGAATGAATGTTAAAATAAAAAGGAAAAAATAATTATTTCTCACACAAGATGACAATAGTATGTAAGTGTGTACTCCCTCCGTTCTTAAATATAAGTCTTTTTAGAGGTTTCACTAAAAAACCACGTACGGATGTATATAGACATACTTTAGACTACTCATTTTGCTTCGTAAACAAGTCCCCTAGTGAAATCTTTAAAAAGACTAATATTTAGAAATGGAGGGAGTAGATGATAGCATACATGATGCGTTCTACCAGCACGTCGGCAAGGTATACAAGTTCTGTTAGCGAAACCCACCGAGAAACATTTATTAGCATCTGCGAATCGATCTACGATTGGGCCCGTCTTCAAAAGACACTGGACCCATCTTCAAAAGACAGAACTTAATGTTACACCTAACACAGACAGAGACAGAAAATAAAATATCAGCACGCACAATAGATTGTCGAAACAGCACAAAAATGCTGTAAAAAAACACCACAAAATCTTAGGAACTAAAGCGTAAGCACATGTGTAGCATAGTAGAAGGTCAACTTCCATAGAAATACTATAAGGACTAAATTACTGCAACAAAGACTCCTCCTGTTATCCTGATTCACCGTTTTTCATGGAACTTAAGAAGTTACCATTTCAGTTTCCTATGAGACACAGAACTTATCATATACTAGGAAAACTACGGAGAAATGTGACCGAATGATTAATGATGACAAACCAAGGAGTCATCATGTGGAAACCAATGATAGTTGGGACAACGACAAATTTGACTACTAATTTCTACTATAACAGATGAATAACACCCTGAAAAACTATCAGATTTTGAAAATACTTCTTGATCATATAATTTTCAAGTTTCCTGCCTAAGTATTTAAAATGATACTGGATCAAAGCTTTAAAAGTATGACTAAAGGTACGTCTAAAACGTCTCTTATGTTGTGAGTTGGGAGAGCAACATGTATCCACATCCTCACCACGCAGAAGAAATCCGGAGGGAGTAAATCATCCGCATATTGCCTGTTTATCAGGATAAGCAATGGGGTGATATCTAAGAAATTATGCATGTAGTAAATCTATATTGAACCACATCATCAGTTCATAAATCCACGTAAAATCAAAGTTAGCCCATGAGGAAGCGTGGCTATCTAAAAGCCCTTCCGACAAGGAATCACAAAAGACAGTAACATTATCTGCAATCTAATCCAGTAAGAAAGCAACCTAAAGCATAGGCACTCAGGCAGCATATCAATCTGAATTTTATTTCTGGATGTAACAGTATATATGCAGCATCTTGCACTAAAACATACTCCAGCAACTATTCATACTGCTCGCAACTGCACATGGTGGAACTGGAGCAGGAACAGCAAGCATTTAGCATGCACATGGTGGAATTGAGCAGCAACACCAAGATGATCTCCCATCCAATGTTCCATTAAGCTCCTCATAGGAAGAAAATATCTAAAATTGCTAAAATAAACCTCTTTCTAAATACAACCTTGAGTAGAGAACATTAGAACGAAGCGATGTAAATCGTTCAGAAGTTAACAGTACAGTGAAGTTATTGAAGAAATAACCGTACATAACTAAGAGAAAGAAGCGATGGGACTACTGGTAATAAAGCAGACATTCAGAAGTTCCAGCATGAGCAAGATTACAGAAACTAATAAAGCAATAATATTTCTTGACAATACATCTTTCAATTAACAGAGAGACACTAGTTCATGCTGAGTGATGAATGGAATTAAATTACAAAACTGTTACAACAATATACTGCTGCCGATCAACAGCAAGGAAGAAACCTTGGTTGCTTCATTGCTACCCCGGAGAAGTGTAGGCCATTCTGTTCGCACCTGAGGACTCCGTATCTCAATTCCTGGACGCCAGCTTCAAAGGTGCATCCCAGAATTCCCCGTGTTAGAATATGTTCTTGTTCACGATGCGGCCGTCTGGTTTCCACCAACCCAATACTGCTTCACAGCGTACAAGACCTTCTCACGCACTAGGGGACCATCCTCGTGGTCAACTAGCTTCGTGTTCCATCTCATGCCCCGGGCGAGTTTGTTCACCTTTGTCAAGACATCGACATCGTCACGCATTATAACAGCGCCTTCAGGCCTCAAGATGCGGTCCATCTCAAGGAGGATGTCTTCCATGCTGCACCTGTTCGGTTTTAACCATACAGAATGAATCAGCATTGGCAATCTTATTAATGTTATACGAGGTGACAGAACTGATGCCGCAGGACAGGAGCAGCTTACTTATTGCTATACAAGGTGAAAAGGCCACTAGCGTGGATAAGATCATAGGTCCTTGGATAAGTAGAGAAAGCTTCACACCTGACATGGAATTGTGATACATGTCAGTAAGTTCATGACAACAACTTTACTGAGCCGAGATTCAGGGATAGCAAGCCATACCAGTCATGGTAAATGCCAATCAATCCTCGCTCATAAACAGCCCCCAGGGTTGCAATCTTTGCAACGGTTGGCACCACATTCATCACCCAAGATTTTGGGGACTCAATAGCCGCAGCGAAACCCCCAAAACCTGCATTCATGTCCATGATGTTTCTGTACCTACCAGTAAGTAGATACTTGTTCACATTGCTATAAGCCTTCACATGCTTCTTCCACATTTTGTTGTCTTTCTGATATGCCTCAGATGAAACCCCTGGAATCAACCCATTAGAAATTCTTGGAGGAATTGCATTGAGCCTGCTTGGGAAGGGCTTGATTGCTCCTCCGGCAACTTCACTTGGATTTTCTACATCAGGAAGAGGTGTAACACATGCCTTCATCTTCTTGTACCTAGTGTTGCAAGAATAAGTGAAAATAAGGATAGGAGAGAGGTTATATAAATTATTAACCAGAACTTCTAACAACTTGCTAATGCATCAACACATCTAACTAGGCAAAGCTAAAATAATGCATTGACCAGACAGTATACCTATTCATGCTAGACTATTATAATACATACGCTGAATCATGCTAAAGCATATTAAGCTAAAGTTAGCAACTCTGTTCAATAGATTGTTTCACAAAACTACAGTAGAAACATACCAGACATCATCTGCATTTGTTGATTCACACATTTGCACAGTGGATTCTTCTAGCCTAGAAGGACAGGACTCAGTATTTACTCTTTTCCTCCATATTGCCGTCTCACCCTTCTCCGAGACTTTCTCCCAACATAGAAGCTCAGCCATTTCCTCTATCTTGTTCTGCTCTGCCTGAAGATCCTCCTTTGTACGTTGCCAACCCTTGTAGTTCGCCTTCCAGTTAATTGGAGGACCTGACAGCACCCAGTATCCACCAGGTCTTAGAACCCTATCAACTTCCATCATATAGAGTCCATCTGCATATCAGCAAAATGCAGAAAAAATATGAGAAGTAGAAAAAGAACTGCATCAAAATGGCACAAGATATTTATGCAGTAGCGAAATGTATTAAACCCCTATAGTTGATGCACGGTATAGAAGGATACATGATTAGAGGCTTACCATTCATTCCCCATGGAATCAAACACCTGGAACAATGAGCCATATCAAAGGCTCTTGCTGGATAAGGGAGTTTAACTGTGCCAAGAACACCAATAACAGCTGGGACACCTCTCTCCAGAGCAAACTGTACTTGGGCTTCGTGTGAATCTCTGGGTGCAAACGACATGGCCAAAACATTCCTCTTTAGCAAGTAAGCTCCCCAGCTAGCCACCTGAAAAAAATCAAAATTTTTGGACATGAACAAAGTCAGAAGAAGCTCACGAAGTAGCAGTAAGCTATATACAGTTTGGTATCTCCGCTTACCCCGCAACCAGTGTCCAATGCAGTCCTCACAGTTCCATTGGCAATCGGTATAACTGATGCCAGTTGATCAATGTACTTATCGGCACCTTGAGGGAACTGTGTCCCTCCACCAGGGAATCTGAAGACGTTGCCCTCATACTGCACCCAGTTCTGTATGGCTTTTTCGACCGTCAAGCTCTTATAGGGACAATTCGCAAAAGGAACATAGTCCCGACTTTTGGGCCATGGGAACGGAGCAACATATCCCTTAGGCGGTGGTACCAGGCAGTGCAGCTTTTCTTTCTGAGGTGGGCAATGCCGCTCTCTGTAATTCATGTTCTCCCGAGGAAATTTCATAGCTCTGTTTTGATCTTGGCAAGGTGTATAGTCCGTGAAGCGGTCGGGGCATGGCTTAAACTTCTTCACTGGTGAAACAAGATCGCCGGAGCTGCCTTGTTTAGAATGGTGTGTGTCGAAGCTGAGGTTCGGCAAGAGGGTGCAATCGGTCCGCTTGGTGATCTCCAGGGCGATGCTGTCCCCCTTTCCGAAGCCGCTCTTCTGCCACGCCCCGAGGATGTAGAAGAAGCAGCACAAGCCAATCACTATGCATATAGACACGGTGCTTCTAGTCCTGTTGTCCGCAGGACCCCCCTTGACGGCCATTGTGGTTTATCCTGAGAATCACACACTGAATAAGATTGTCTTTCTTTACTAATTATTATGGACCATTACATATATATTTTTCCTGAATCTGATGCGACCCCCAATTTCAACTCTCTTTTTTTTTTTTGCGGGGAACCGCAATTTCACCTGAGGCAATCATAGACGGACGATAACAACACTAAACAGGAAAGAAAGCATGTGGCTTTCGTGTATAACATCGGTGTATCCTAACCACCAAGCTTCACCAAAATTGTTGAAGCAGCAGATCTCTAAAATCCCACACCATGCCGCCAGCACCCCAGCAGGAGAAGTGAAGCGCGACGCTCACAGGGCGGATCTAAGGTGGCGTCGAGATCGGTGGGGGCGGGACGAACTAGCCACGGGACGGAGACAAAACAAGCCCGTACCTCAGAACCCAATGGCGAAAGGCTGCGATGTCGCGACGGGAGGAAGGACGGAGACGGTAGCTGCCGTAGAGGGCTTGAGGCGTGGGCGGCTGCTGGCGGGAGGGAATGGCTCGCCGGCGCGGATCCCGGGATTGCCACCGCCAGCTCCTGGGCGAAGGCCGGCTGCTGCAACCGTCTGGGAGGGAAGCCGGGGCCAGAATCCCGGGGTTTTACGGCCGGGCTTCCCCCGATTTTTCCGAGGGCGGCGGGGGTGGGGATTCGCCCAACCACGAGCTTGACGGTTCTGCTGCTCCACCACCTCCACCGACGGGTCGAGCGAGCAGGTCGGGGAGAACCGAGGGAGTATGTTTCTCGCCGTTGGATTTCGGGGGAGAATAAAAGCGGAAAGGCGACTGGAAATCTTGGGCTTTGGGGGGCCGTCGCTTTCGTGGACACGTACATCTGTCTGATGGTTTCGGGAGTCGCGGGTCAGGCAGACCCGTTTACCCGACTGGAAGATTTTATTTTTTTTACGAAGAAGTATTCATGGTTGGGTTTATTAAACTTTGTAACACTCAAAATCTACATATAAAATGTACTCCCCATGTAAACTAATATAAGAGCGTTTAGATTACTAAAGTAGTGTTCTAAATGTTCTTATATTAGTTTACGGAGGGAGTAGAAATCTATAGATAAAACCGGGGGTGAGTCGCGTACTCCTTATACTTTTTTTTTCGGGTAGACTCCCTATACTATTCACGGTGTTTAATAAGGACCTTTCCAAAGTGATCCGTCTAATACCCATTCCATAATATAAGAGCATTTCTGACACTAGTGTAATGGTGTCAAAAAACTTTTATATTATAACAGAAGGAGTAATAATTTACGATGGCCGTTCAATATAGGAGTTACTACCATTTTTGGGGGGAAGGGGGCATTTCATTACTTAAACATAAGATTTTTTTCATTCCATAATATAAGCTTTTTTCAATTAAATTAATTAAGAATGGATCATGAACATAACGTAAACGGTACTAAATATATACCGACAACTCGTCATATTATCACGTACTAAAGGATAGCAGAAATATCTGCACAAAATTGCTAGTACGGTTAACACAATAATAAGCACGAGCGGGATAAGCGAGTTATACCCTCCGATAGACCAAGTAGAAGCCACAACGGCAACGACGGCCTCCTGAACGGCATTCTTCTCGGCTTCAAGTTTCTCGGCGACGGCACGGTCGGGCTTCGTTGGTGTTGGACATGGTGACGATGAAGATGACGCGAACATAGACGATGCACTAAAGGAACGGCGACAAGCAGACGCATGGGAGACGTACCCCAAAAACCGAATCACCCCTCTCCCCTACAAGATCTGGAGAGGCGTGGTTTCGGTGGCCTGCTCTCACGTTAACTGTGTGCGTGGTGGACGGGATGGGATCATCGGCCGCAACAGCAGCAAAAGGAACGACGGACGCGGAGCAAAGATGTGATCTGATTCTCGTGACGGGCAGGGTTGGCCAACACTTCCAATATATAGGCGTGACCCCGTGAGGAGACGTGGGATGGACCCACGTCCTAATTGATTACAGCCCATGATCTGACGTCTCAGATTGTGGCTCTTCTTTTAGGGACTCATCGTTCTTGACAAGCAAAAAATAAGTGCATAGGTGTGAGTTTGCCTCGGCTCATTCCCTTAACACGCGGCCCAGTATGACGAGGCATGGCAGGCGACGGAGGAGGAGCGCGCGAGAACCATTTCTCTTCTCAAGCTCTAATGACATGTAGAAGAGAAACCCTTATAAGGAGGTCCAACTCCTCTCCAACTAGCAATGTGGGGCTAAACTTTCCACCACTCCGTTGCCATAAAATCCACATGGGCTCATGAGATTTCCTAAAATGTTCAGATGGGCCCACCCTCATATTTCAACAATCCCTCACCAGATCTCAAGGGGCCATTTCGTCCTTTGTTCCAATCATTGTTTCGATATACCAGTATATTAGTGAATACATGTTAAGGTTAAACTTCACCTAGAGCAAGTTGCTACACTCCTTCACAACTAAACAATGGACTATACCTTGAATTGTCAGTTTGGCGTAAAGAAGTTTCACCACATGTCTTGCTAGTACTAGGCCGCCAAAAGTTGACCCCTCGGGTGGAGAATATTAGTCACTCTCCTGGCCTATTCATGAGCTTTCTAGAGATCACCACAATCTCATGAACTGTGACCAGCGGTCGGACTCATATAGATGTGTTCCTCCAAAAATCGCTTTGTAGGATAGCACCTTGCTTATATAAGCTTTGGAACACATTAAGACACTAGTCAACCTACCATACAGTTTTTAAGAGTATTGCATCTCCAACGAAGTGGGTTAATAAAGTTACTCTCCTCAGTTCATCATTGGCTGATTTTTTTTCAGGTCCTACTTCACGCGATATTCGATCACATATGTTGGGTTACCATCATGGCAACTCATGTGGGTCTCATACTCATCCCCCTCAATACATTATCTATCACAAGACGTGATAGCCCTTTAATAAAGGGATCTCCCAGATTCTTAGTCGTTTGGATATAATCGAACGCTATCACTTAAGAGTTTCTTAAACCTCTCACAACTTTTAGTCTCATTCCTGTGTGTTTGTTGGACTTCATGTTGTCCTTTGAACTCTTTACTTTGACAATAAATGTATGATTGTTACAATTCAAAGGATGGCCGGAACCGGCTTCTGAACCACTGGAAAGTCCATCAAAAGATCTTGAAGCCATTCTACTTCGACACCATACATGTCTAATGTTATTAGTTCTGCTTTCATTGTCAATCTCGTTAAGATCGTTTGCCTACAAGACTTTCAGGGAACAACACCACCTCCAAGAGTAAACATATACGCAACTATGACATTCATCTCATCAGCATCAGAGATTCAATGCACATCACTATATTCTTCAAGTACCAACGGGTATTCGGTATAGTGAAGTCCATAGTTCATAATACCTCTCGGATAGCACATAATTCTTTCAACAAGATGGCAATGTATATCATCTGGATTGAAAACAAACCGACTTAGTTTGCTCACAACAATTGTGATGTAAGGACTAGTAGCACTCGCTAGATACATGAGTGAACCAATAATTTGCGAGTACCTTAATTGATCTTTAGTTGTGTGTTCGAACTTTTAAATCGACACACTAGGATAATATGGTATTTGAGAGACTTTGCAATCCAAATATCCAAAACCACTCAAAATCATCTCAACATAATGAGATTGCAGAAATGTAATCCCACCATCATCATCTCGCAGTAGCTTGACGTTCAAGATAACATCAGCCACCCCAAGGTTCTTCATCTCAAAGTTTTGAAATAAAAATGACCTAACCTTCTCAATCACTTTGAGGTTAGTCCCAAATATCAATATGTCATCAACATACAAGCACAGTATAACTTCTTCATCCCAACCACGGCAATAGTATCATATTTGTCAGCTTCATTAACAACGAAGCCAAGACATATCAAATTTGTATTAAACTTTCCATGCCATTACTTAGATGCTTGTCTGAGGTCATACAAAGATTTCAACAACTTGCACATGTTTTCTTCTTGACCATTTATTTCAAAGCCATCTAGTTGTTGCATGTAGATTTTCTTGTCGAGTTATTCGGTTTGAGGGTCGATGTTGTATGACCGGTTATTTATACTGTCGATGCGCATCTCGATCAACCTTGCAAGGTACTTTTTCCAGATTTTCACAAGGGTACCTACACACATGTATGATTTATTTATTTGTTAATTGCACGCATTTTCCATCGTGATGATATCTCCGTTCCAAAATATATTATGTATTGCCATTTTTAGTTGAACTTTATAAAAAAGAATCAAATTTGTATTAAAAATGTTTCTTTATAAACATGGCTAGTTTTTGACTAAGTTCGATTACATAAAAAAACATGTTAAGCGAACCAACCTGTAATTGTATAGTTAGAAAAACAGTGATATAGTATCTCCAACGCATCAGGAGTTAAGTCTTCGTGCTTGTATTATTTTTGAAATTATTTCAGCATCTTTAACTATACACATTCAATGAAAGAAGATGCTACGTCCATGACAAGACGCCTTCGGTAACTTTTTAAATCTGAAACGAAGTGGGTCGGACATTGTTAGAACAACTCCGGCGCTCCGTTTCTGGAGGTAGCACTTTTTCTTGCTTTGTTTAATTCTTGAGGGGGTACAAGGATCCGGCATCCGTACCAAATAAATATCGAGGTGAGAAAATTCTCACACGCTTGACTTGCTTGCTCCGAGTATACCCACCCAGCAACTACAGCACATCCAAAGTGCAATTGCGCCATGGCCAAACCAACCGAGCCAACGCCGAACTTAAATCGTGTGGGTCCCTGGCCGGTGACCAGCACTTATGAGGTCACGTGCCGACTGGCGACTGAGCGAGCGAGTGAGTGAGCGAGTGGGTTTGGTCGTGGAGCATGGGCGTGGTGCACGGCATGTGAATGGAGGTGGAACCGATCGGCCACCGACGTCTTGTGTCCAGCAAATTCACGGTTTTGATTTTTTTTTCTTTAGCCTGACCTGACCTCGTTTAACAAAAAAATAAATAGATCTGATACTTTTTTCTATCGTCATACATCATGGCGGTAGGCATTCATATTCTCTCGCAATTTTTTATGACAGTAGGGGTCGGATCAACGGATCAGCGGGGTCAAATAACATCGTCTGCATTGCCTCGACCCTACCATCACACAGAGTGATGGTAAGATGTGGATGCTTACCATCACAACGGATGACGGTAGAAAAAAAATCAAATTCGAAAAATTTCATGGATGAGCTTAAATTTGACTAATTATGTCAAAAAGGTCAAAAGAGTGAAATCGGTCACTTCTGTCCAACCGACAAAAACGGTCCAAGATTGGTCATTTGTTTAGGTCGTTCAAAAAAATCTATCGCAACGGTCAGTTTTGGCGACCACCTGGACAATGTGAACTTCCGGTGCACGGACACCATGGTGCCCTTTTTAAAACCCAAATTCTTGTACGTCCTTCCCTTTAAAGGATTAAGAAATAGAACTTTAAAAAATGGAAACTTGTACTTCCTCCATCCATATATATATAAGACCTAATGTATTTTTTGAGACTATGAATATTATATGAGATGTATAATATAAAACTTATATCATTGGAAGCACCTTTCACGTATGAATTTGACGGTATACTTTGTGTAACTTGCATGTCATATATTATTTGTTCTAACATGCGGTCAAAGTTAGCCTTAAAAAACGCATTAGGTCCTATATATATGGATAGAGGGAGTATATGTTCATTGTGGATCCATGAAATTTTGTTTTGAAAAAAATGTAACTTATAAGCTGTGCAAAAACAAATTTCTGGCCCAAAAAAGAAAAACGGTCCGTTTTGAAAGAATATATTCTTTTCTTTATACATCACATGTGGAAGTAAAATGTTGTGAAATTGTATACATATGTAGTATATATATATGTGCGTGTTTCTACAAAAAGAAACAAATAATTTATTGTTGTAAAAAATGATTTTTTTGAAAAAGGGCACATAGTGCCCATGCATCATTTGCAATTTTTGGGCATAGCTAGGACGGAGGGTTCTGCTCCCGAGCTCAAATGAGCTCGATGAATAATAAAATTGAAGAAGTTAATTATTTTCTAAACAAGATTCATAAAATTTTTAAGTACATGTAATTTTTTTGGCATGAAATAAGATTCTTACAAGGCATGGCAAAAAACCAAACAAAATCGATAGTCTAAAAATGCGCATTTTCAGAGTATCGATTTTGTTTTTTTGCCACGCCTTATAGGAATGTTATTTCATGCCGACTTTTTGCACGCACTTAATTTTTTTCAATGCAGTTTAAAAAATCAAATCTTTTTAATTTAATTGTTAACCGAGCTCATTTGAGCTGAGGAGCTATCGTGGTTTTGTCACGACAAATGTCCGTGTGAGAGAAGTTAGGTGTGAGGCAATCGCAACTATGTGGCGGCTTGAGAGGGGTTGGTCGAAATCGAGAGACGCGAGTTTACCCAGGTTCGGCCCCTCCGATGGAGGTAAAAGCCTATGTCCTGCTTGTGTTTCATTGATGGTGATGATGATCTCGATTACAAGGATGCGGAATCGCTACCTCTAATCTCGAGGGTGTCTAATCTGTCTATTTATAATGACTTGTCTTGTCTAAACTTAAATTGACCTAACCTATCCCTCTTGGGGTGCGCTGCCCCCTCCTTATATATGTTGAAGGGTTAGGTTTACATATAGTCCTACTAGGACTTGGACTAGCTTCTCTTGAATCCTAATCCTGGTCTTGTTTTCTCTTGGAGGAAATTCCTCCTTTTCTTGGGCCTTCTTCATGAGGTGCCTTCCAGGCCTCTCCATGAGCCACCTTACGCCGGCTTGCACACTGGGCTTAGGCCTCGTTGTCCAGGTCGATCCGGCGAGCGGGGTGACCCACGAGCCGCCAGCTGATGGGCCGAGTCATACCTCGTGACCGGGTGATACCTCTTTGCCCGGTCAATCCTCCTGGTGGGATCATACTTCCTGGTCGGGTCAAACCATGGGGTATATCCCCGACATTAGCCCCGAGGTCAGCTTGAATTTATTCATGATAAGCTCATGAAATAAGAATAATAAATATGTTAAGGGACCAGCTTGCACCTTGGCCGGCTTATTTCAATGAAGTGGCTCCTTGAAAATTCTGGTTTCTTCGAGCCGTCTTCGCAGTCATCTTGCTGGTCAATGTCCTTTGCAATGAAATATTGGGAATAAAACACCCATATGTTGTTGAGTCGGCTTCCAATGCTTTGGCCTGATGAAAATATTGGAGATAAGAAAACCATATGAAGTTGAGCCGGCTTCCATTGTTTCGGTTTTTATGAACAATATTGGGAATAAAAAATCGTCTGTTGTTGAACCACTTCTAACTTGTGAAGTCGGGTTGCTTGTATGTCTGTCGCCTCGTGATCTTTGATAATGTTGGGAAGTGATTGTTGGTGACGCCAGGTCAAACAAACTGCACTCTGGTGATGCAGCGACTCGAGACTTATATGCACTTCTCCTTTTAAAAATAAAAACATCATATGATGTAGCCCCCATGCTTCGGGTCACTTGGAATTTTCACAGGAGTAATTGGGAGCCCCCAAGGGCCGACTCATCATTACTTGGTGGTTGGACCTTCAATGAGACTACTCAAAACGACTATGCATTAGCCCCAAGTGTCGTGTTGCATGCTTGCAGTGACATGGGACTTTCATACTTGATGTAGTCTTGATTTGAATAATGTAGCCCCCAAGTGCCGGGTGACATGCCTTCAGCAATTTGGGACTTTGTGAGAATAATATAACTCATCATAATGTACTTCAAAAGTTCTCCTGAACTTGAATGAATCCTTGACCAAGGTTGTAATGCAAACCGGTAATTTATCGTTTGTACGAATATCCTAGAATAATGCCATTGTCCTTGAGATGAAATCCTTGCTCGTGGTTTGCGATGCAACCCGGCAAATATATGCTTGAAAAATCCATAGGTGTTGTAGTTTACTACAGAGCACAGGTTGAGGAAATCCAAAATCCTTAAGTGTTGTAGTTTACTACAGAGCACAGGTTGAGGAAATCCAAGAGCCGGTCAATTAGATGACCTAGCGTTATAAGTGATGGGCCAGCTCAACAATATGTAATATACCATCTTAGCAATATGTGAGAAACTGGCTTTTCGAGAATATTTATTTCTTCTGAGCTGATTTGAAAACCCTCAATCATTTAACACTGGTTATGATAAACCGTGATGAAAATCTAGCCAGTTTTGGCTCTCAAAGATTTATTTGCTCCTGCAAAAGTTGATGTTGTAACCCGGCTTGAAGACCGGCATGATATGTATGTGTAATGCATCATGCAATGGTGCAATACAAGATGATGCATGTAGTAATAATACTAAAGTATAACTAATAGGCCAACTTAGTGAGACACGGTAAAAAGAGGCTCGCTTTTGAGGCTCAAGTCTTGGTTCAATGAAGCAGGTATGATAATCCATGGTTTGTCCTAGCTTTCATTATACCGGCTCTCACGTGATCTAAACCAATGTTTTAACCTTGTCGAGTTCAAGGTCCAAAGTGGATTGACTAGCAAGAGTACATGGGGTCACCTGATAGGAGTCGCATCAAGCATATACACAGGTTTAACCATTTTGTGGCATCTTTGCCGAATCAAGAGGGTGAGAAAGCTAAACTCGATGAGTTGGAAGACCCCAAGTGACCTATGATCATGGAAAAGCTCGGCATAGGATATACAAAAGACAATGCTATTACTGCAAAACAATCTGGGATCCAGATAAGTCGGCTTGATTCCATTGATCATAATATGATAATATGATGATCCAGTAAAGGAGGGTACTTGTGTTTCAACAGCACATCATGGCAACTGGTCATCTTTGGAAATATTTACTTTTTCGCCCATATGGCAGGGCAACCGTGTTTGAATTGTGCATCGTGTCATCAAATTCTATTTGGCAACATTTAACTTTTCGCCAATATGGCAGCAACCCCCGGTCCTGGTTTGTCTTCCCTGCAATGACACCGAGTTCTTGAATTTGTTGAAAATAGCCAAATCTGTTGAGTCATGTTTGTGTGGCCCCCGAGTCTTAAGTCGACTCGAGGAGGCGGCTTGAGCATCTTCATACTTTCGTGTGGCATAA
Source organism: Hordeum vulgare subsp. vulgare (assembly GCF_904849725.1). Taxonomy (NCBI): domain Eukaryota; kingdom Viridiplantae; phylum Streptophyta; class Magnoliopsida; order Poales; family Poaceae; genus Hordeum; species Hordeum vulgare. Next base: position 447,368,688 of record NC_058522.1, read on the forward strand.
GCCGGTGTAAAGTTGATGACTAAATGATAGAATTTACTGAAACTGGAGACGATTTGGTGAGTTGATGATCTTCGTGATGCTCATCGCATATATTTTGGCACATGTCGTGGCCAAATTGAGTTCATATGCCTCGCGACCCATGCTTTTTTATTCTTATGTAGACCAGCTCTCGTGGCTCCTCCAGGGCCATTTTGTTTTCTTCATAGGGAATACCACTTGGCATGATTGGTAAGCTATATAAAAAAACAATGAACAATAAGATCACCGTAGAATAAAATACACAAAGTTCTCTAAAAACTAAAACAATAAGGCTAGCAACACACTTCCCCTCAAAAATCAATATAAGCTACCAACACAGTGCACTCAAAGTGAGGAATCAAGCGAACGGATCAAACGTTCACCTAATATTTATAATAATAATAATAATATGATTGATGTCATCTAAATCATTATCCATCTTTGGTCCATGTGTCTATGATTTTTATATACTGAATCTTGCTAAGTTACTATTATTGTTGCTACTGTTACAATCACTTCAAAACGGTTTCTATTACCGTTACTACTACTATTTTGCTATGCTACTAAATCTTTCCTTCAAAGATATATCTCGGACGTGGTTGAATTAACACCTCAGGTGCTAAGACCAATGAATATTCCCTAGCTCCCCTTGTGTCGAATCAATAAATTAGGGTGTGATGCTAAAGACTGTCGCGATTCCATATACTTGTGGGTTATCAGTGAGTACTTAATCTTGAAGGAGGATGTCATGGGAAGGATTAGTCTGTGTGGTTACCATAAGTGCACGACAACACTGCATATGCTTGCATATGGCACATCTGCTGATTCGTGGACAAATACATATGAATGACTATGAGAACTAGCGGAGATACCATGGTAAGATTTGCTATTGTTGTGGTCTTTAGTTTGGACCTTGGTACCTCAGAGAACCAACTGTCATAGACATCGAGAGGATCTTGGCAATGTCTAATGGAAGAGGGTGGCCAGGATTTCTCGGATCTCTTGACTGCATGCATTGGAGATGGAATAACTGCCCAGAAGTTCTACAAGGAATCCCACCACCATGCTTGAAGAAGTTGTATCACATGATCTCTAGATTTGGCACACTTTCTTTGGCATGCACGGGTCCCAAAGTGGCATCAATGTGTATACTGTCACTATACTGTCAATGGGCATGAACACAACTTGGGTTACTATCTGGTTGACAATATCTATTCTCCTTGGGCTACCTTTATCAATACCATATCTAACCCAATTGGCCAAAAAAGACTCACTTTGACCAAAAACATGAAGCGGCTAGAAACGATGTTGAGAGGGCATTTGGAACTCCGCATGTACGTTATTTAGTTGTTCATGGACCTGCAAAACAATGAGATCTGGAGACCTTGTGTGAGGTAATGACATGTTGTGTGATCATGCACAATATGATCATGGAGGATAAGGGCGAGAATGCTATCGTAGATCTTGAATTTGAGAACATGGGTGATCCCATCAAACTTTCAAACCAGCCGGATATATTTGATAAGTTTGTTCAAATGCATCAACAAATTCGACATTGAACAACTCATGAGCAAATGAAGGAAGATCTGATCGAGCATTTGTGGACGGTTAAAGGGAACATCATTGTTGGAATGTAATATTTAAGTTAGAACTATGCATGTGAACATTTGAACATTTTCTTAGCTAAAATGGAATTAGATATGTTGCTATTTTGAGTGTGTGGGTGTTTGCATTTTTTATTAAAAGTTGAAGACAAGTGTATGAGGCTAGCTTTAAATGATCAGCTTCAAGATATGTGTTCATGAACTGATCCTCTGTATCTACGAACGGATATGGTGTCTGGTTTATAGGTCAAGATGCCCTAACCTACCGATTTCGTAAAAAATCAGTTTTATTTTTTGAGAAACTCGTAAAAACCCAACTAATAGAACATGGTAGTCCGGGTGTCCCATAGTGTAGGAAATATGCCCTAGAGGCAATAATAAGTTAGTTATTATTATATTTCTTTGTTCGTGATAATCGTTTATTATCCATGCTATAATTATATTGATTGGAAACTCAAATACATGTGTGGATACATAGACGAAAACTATCCCTAGTAAGCCTCTAGTTGACTAGCTCGTTGATCAAAGATGGTCAAGGTTTCCTCGCCATAGACAAGTGTTGTCGCTTGATAACGGGATCACATCATTAGGAGAATCATGTGATGGACTAGACCCAAACTATGAATGTAGCATGTGATCGTGTCATTTTGTTGCTATTGTTTTCTACGTGTCAAGTATTCATTCCTATGAGCATGAGATCATGTAACTCACTGACACCGGAGGAATACCTTGTGTGTATCAAACGTTACAATGTTTCTGGGTGACTATAAAGGTGCTCTACAGGTATCTCCGAAGGTGTCCGTTGTGTTAGCATGGATCAAGACTGGGATTTGTCACTTCGTGTGATGGAGAGGTATCTTGGGGCCCACTCGGTAATACAACATCACATACAAGCCTTGCAAGCAATGTGACTCAAGTGTAAGTCACGTGATCTTGTGTTACGGAACGAGTAAAGAGAATTGCCGGTAACGAGATTAAAATACGTATAGGGATACCGACGATCAAATCTCGGGCAAGTAACATACCGAAGGACAAAGGGAATGCTAAACGGGATTATATGAATCCTTGGCACAGAGGTTCAACCGATAAGATCTTCCTAGAATATGTAGGATCCAATATGGGCATCCAAGTCCCGCTATTGGATAGTGACCGAGAAGTGTCTCGGGTCATGTGTGCATAGTTCTCGAACCCACAGAATCTGCACACTTAAGGTTCGATGATGTTTTAGTATAGTTGAGTTACATGTGTTGGTGACCGAAGGTTGTTTGGAGTTCCGGATGAGATCATGGACGTCACGAGGGTTTCCGTAATGGTACGGAAACGAACATTGATATATAGGAAGTTGGTGTTTGGATTCCGGAAAGTTTTCGGGCATTACCCGAAGTGTACAGGGAGTGACAAATGGGTTTCGGGGGCCCACTGGGTGGGCCCACCACGCCCCAAGGGGTCCACGTGTGTTTATTGGATGCACAATAAGGTATAATGGGCTGACAAAGTCATCCAAGGAAAGCCCGTGAGGAAAAAGTGGAAAATCCAAAAGAGGTGGGAAAATAAGGAAGGAGTCCTAATCCAAGTGGGATTGCAGAAGGACTCCTCCCTTCCCCAAGTCTACCGACCCAAGGAGGCCTTCTTGGCCGGCGCCCTAAGGGCTTGCCCCACCCCTTGGCTCATCCTATATATACTTGAGGTCTAGGGCTGTTTGATACACAACTTTGCCACGTGCAACTCAAACCTACACCTCATATTTCTTCCTCTAGATTAGATTTCTCCGGAGCTCGGGCGGAGCCGTGCAGGAATAGATCATCACCAACACCGGCGCGCCGTCACTCTTCCAAAGAACTCATCTAATTCTCCGTCTCTCTTGCTGGATCAAGAAGGCCGAGATCATCAACGAGCTGTACGTGTGCTGAACGAGGAGGTGCTGTCCGTTCAGCGCTAGATCCGAACGGATCGTGGGACGGATAGTGGGACGACGGTGATTTGAATCACGAAGCTATACCACTACATCAACCGCGTTTCTTAACGCTTCCCACTGAGTGATCTACAAGGGTATGTGGATCAAATCTCCCTCTCGTAGATGGACATCACCATGATAGGTCTTCGTGTGCGTTGGAAATTTTTTGTTTCCCATGCAACGTTCTCCAACAGTAGCTAGGTTCATGCGTAGATGTTAATTCGAGTAGAACACAAAAGGTTTTGTGGGCATTGATGTTCGATTTGCTGCCCTCCTGAGTCTTTTCTCGATTCGACGGTATTGTTGGATTGAAGCGGCCCGGACCGATATTACACGTACGCTTACGAGAGACTGGTTTCATCGACTAACATGCAACTCGTTGCATAAAGATGACTGGCGGGTGCCTGTTTCTTCAACTTTAGTTGAATTGGTTTTGACCGAGGCGGTCCTTGGAGAAAGGTTAAATAGCAATTTGCACATTTCCTTGTGGTTTTTGCGTAAGTAAGGTGCGATCATACTAGATACCCATAGCAGCCACGTAAAACATGCAACAACAAATTAGAGGACGTCTAACTTGTTTTTGCAGGGTATGCTTGTGATATGATATGACCAATGACGTGATGTGATATATTGGATGTATGAGATGATCATGTTGTAATAGTTAATATCGACTTGCACGTCGATGCTACGGCAACCGGCAGGAGCCATATGGTTGTCTTTAAACTAACGTTTGTGTTTGGAGATGCGTTTACTATATTGCTAGGTCGTAGCTTTAGTAGTAATAGCATAGATAGCACGACAACCTCGATGGCGGCACGATGATGGAGATCATGGTGTGGCGCCGGTGACAAGAAGATCATGCCGGTGCTTTGGTGATGGAGATCAAGAAGTACAAGATGATGGCCATATCATGTCACTTATGAATTGCATGTGATATTAATCCTTTTATGCACCTTATTTTGCTTAGAACGACGGTAGCATTATAAGGTGATCTCTCACTAAAATTTCAGGAAGAAATTGTGTTCTCCCCGACTGTGCACCGTTGCGACAATTCGTCATTTCGAGACACCACGTGATGATCGGGTGTGATAGACTCAACTTTCACATACAACGGGTGCAAAACAGTTGCACACGCGGAATACTCGGGTTAAACTTGACGAGCCTAGCATGTGCAGACATGGCCTCGGAACACAAGAGACCGAAAGGTCGAGCATGAATTGTATAGTTGATATGATTAGCATAGAGATGCTTACCACTGAAGCTATACTCAACTCACGTGATGATCGGACTTGAGTTAGTGGATTTGGATCATGTACCACTCAAATGACTAGAGGGATGTACTTTTTGAGTGGGAGTTTATTAAGTAATATGATTAATTGAACTAATTATCATGAACATAGTCAAAAGGTCTTTGTGAATTATGATGTAGCTTGCGCTATAGCTCTACTGTTTTTTATATGTTCCTACATAAAATTTAGTTGAAAGATGATAGTAGCAACTTTGCGGACTCAGTCCGTAGAACTGAGGATTGTCCTCATTGCTGCGCAGAAGGCTTATGTCCTTAATGCACCACTCGGTGTGCTGCACCTCGAGCGTCGTCTGTGGATGTTGCGAACACCTGACATACACGTTTTTGATGACTACGTGATAGTTCAGTGCATAATACTTAATGGCTTAGAAGCAAGGCGCCGAAGACGTTTTGAAAAGTCACGGGACATATAAGATGTTCTTAGAGATGAAATTGGGATTTCATGCTCATGCCCTTGTTGAGAGGTATGTGACCTCTGACAAGATTCTTTGTCTACAAAGTAAAAGGAGAAAAGCTCAATCGTTGAGCATGTGCTCAGATTGTCTGAGTGCAACAGTCGCTTGAATCAAGTGGCAGTTAATCTTCCATATGAGATGGTGATGGTTCTCCAAAGTCAGTGCCACCAAGCTGCTAGAGCTTAGTGATGAACTATAACATGTCAAGGATAGACATGATGATCCTTGAGAGATTCGCAATGTTTGACACTGCAAAAGTAGAAATCAAATAGGAGCATCAATTGTTGATGGTTAGTAAAACCACTAGTTTCAAGAAGGGCAAGGGCTAGAAGGGATACTTCATGAAATGACAAACCAATTGCTGCTCTAGTGAAGAAACCCAGGGTTGAACCCAAACCCGAGACTAAGTGCTTCTGTTATGACGAAAACGGTCACCGAGGCGGAACTACCCTAGATACTTGGTAGATGGGAAGGCTGGCAAAGTCGATAGAAGTATATTTGACATACATGATATTGATGTGTACTTTACTAGTACTCCTAGTAGCATGAGGGTATTAGATACCGGTTCGATTGCAAAGTGATTAGTAACTCGAAATAAAAGCTACGGAATAAACGGAGACTAGCTAAAGGCGAGGTGACGATAAGTGTTGGAAGTGTTTCCAAGGTTGATGTGATCAAACATCGCATACTCCCTGTACCGTCGGGATTGGTGTTAAACCTAAATAATCGTTCTTTGGTGTTTGCGTTGAGCATGAACATGATTGGATTGTGTTTATTGCAATACAACTATTCATTTAAAGAGAATAATGGTTATTCTATTTGCTTGAATAATTACCTTTAATGGTTTATTGAATCTCGATCGTAGTGTTACACATGTTCATAATATTGGTGCCAAAAGATACAAAGTAATAATGATAGTACCACTTACTTGTGGCACTGCCGCTTGAGTCATGTTGGTGTAAAATGCATGAAGAAGCTCCATGCTGATGGATCTTTGTACTCGCTCATTTTTGAAACGTTTGAGACATGAAAACCATACATGTTGGTATAAATGCATGAAGAAACTCCATGCAGATGGATTATTTGGACTCACTTGATTTTGAATCACTTGAGACATGCAAAATCATACCACATGGAACAAGAAAGTAACTTGTTGGATGCAATACATTTTTTATGTGTGTAGTCCAATGAGTGCCGAGGAACGCAGTGGATATCGTTATGTTCTTACTTCACCGATGATTTGAGTAGATACAGGAGTATTTACTTGATGAATCACAAGTCTGAAATACTGAAAAGTTCAAAGCTATTTCAGAGTAAAGATCATCGTGACAAGAGGATAAAGTGTCTACGATATGATCATAGAGATGAATATCTGAGTTGCGAGTTTTGGTACACAGTTAAGACAATGTGGAAATTGTTTCGCAGTTCATGCCACCTAGAACACCATAGTGTGATGGTGTGTCCGAACGTCATAGCCGCGCCCTATTGGATATAGCGCGTATTATGATGTCTCTTATCGAATTACCACTATCGTTTATGGATTATGCATTAGAGACAACCGCATTCACTTTAAATAGGGCAACGCGTATTTCCGTTGAGATGACACAATATGAACTATGGTTTGGAGAAACATGAGCTGTGGTTTCTTGAAAGTTTGGGGCTACGACGCTTATGTGAAAAAGTTTCAGTCTGATAAGCTCGAACCCAAAGCGGATAAATGCATCTTCATAGGATATCCAAAAAACTTGGGTACATCTCCTATCTCAGATCTGGAAGCAAAGTGTTTGTTTCTAGAAATGGGTCCTTTCTCGAGGAAAGGTTTCTCTCGAAAGAATTGAGTGGTAGGGTGGTGGAACTTGATGAGGTTGTTCAACCGTCACTTCAACCAGTGTGTAGCAGGGCACAGGAAGTTGTTCGTGTGGCGCCTACACCAATTGAAGTGGAAACTGGTGATGGTGATTGAAAGGATCGATATGGTTGACTAGAGGGGGCGTGAATAGGCAACGACCACTTTTTAATTAATCGTAGCAAGTTAGGGTAAACTACATACGGGTTCACAAATATGACAACAATGGGGTGAACCGTAATGAAGCTAGCAACGATAGCTACTAAGACAAGTAAGGAAAGACAACAACATAAGCATACACAAAGTAAAGGTTAGATATAACCACAAGTGGACCCAATGAAGACGAGGATGTGTTACCGAATTTCCTTCCCTTAGATAGGAAGTACGTCTGCGTTGGAGCGGTGTGGATGCACAATGCTCCCCAATAAGCCACTAAGGCCTCCGTATTCTCCTCACGCCCTCGCACGATGCAAGGTACCGTGATTCCACTATAGGTGCCCTTGAAGGCGGCAACCGAATCTTTACAAACAAGGTTGGGGCAAACTCCACACAAAGCTTGGAGGCTCCCAACAAGACCACGAAGCTTCACTATAATGGAATGTGGCTTCGAGGTGACCTCAACCGTCTAGGATGCTCAAACACCCAAGAGTAACAAGATCCGCAAGGGATTGGTGGGGGAATCAACTTTTCTCTTGGTGGAAATGTGGATCTAGGCCTTCTCAACCAATCCCTAAAGAATCAACAAGTTTGATTGGCTAGGGAGAGAGATCGGGCACTTTTGAGCTTAGGGAGCAACAATGGAGCTTGGGAGGGTAAGAGATAGGGTTCCACAACTAGAAGAACCCTTTATATAGTGGGGGGGGGGAATCCAACCGTTTTCCCACTCACAACCCGAGCCTAGCGGTACTACCGCTGGCTGCAGCGGTACTACCGCTGGCACTCCAGCGGTACTACCGCTGGCTGCAACGGTACTACCGCTGGGCCCCTAGTAGTGCATAAGCACTACCACCGCCAAGAAAGTCTTCGCAAAAAGGTCCGTACACGTACAACCGCTAGGCAGGCGGTACTAAGCTCCTGGAGCGGTACTACCGCTGACCAGGGGCGGTACTACCGCTGACTGCAGCGGTACTACCGCTAGCACACCAGCGGTACTACCGCTAGGGCCAGCGGTACTACCGCTAGGGGACCCTTTGCAAAGATGAAGGAAACACTACGGCGGGAGCCACTCCAAAGTTTCCGGCAAGGGGGAAAATATGTGAAGTGTGCGCGTGCAAGATTGATTCCACCCAAACCTTTCCACTACGGTTCCCCTCTTAATAGTACGGCTTTCCTATGACTCAAATAAAGAGAATCGTAGAGAACACCGTGCTTCTGTTCCACGAAAGAGGGGGCGAGTCGTCTTGTGCCATTGACGTGTGTTATCTGAAATCTTAATACACACGGTCAGTCCTTTGCGGTATTGTCATCAATCACCAAAATTACTTAGGCATAAACTATGCCCCAACAATCTCCCCCTTTTTGGTGGATTGATGACAATACCGGATTTGGACAGAGAATAATATGAGAACAAAAAGATAGAGATATATGAAAATAAAGACATATGACTCACAACATATGCTGCAAATAAATCTCACATAAGTTCATGTCTCACGAAAGATAGCAAAATAGAAGCAAACCAAGTTCGAAGCAAAACACGAAAGATAAGCAAAGCTAAGCAAAGTTCAACTCTCAAAGCAAATCCGGCTCCTAGACTCTCTCCCCCTTTGGCACAAGACACCAAAAAGGGGCACACCTAACGCCACAGGTGGTTACTCCTCATCCTATGCATCGCCAGACTCGTCCGTACCCTCCGGATCGTCCTGCTCCTCTTCATTGTCCTCTTCCTCCTCAGCGCCAGACCACTGGTAACCTTGAGCCCGCATCCAAGCAGCCTCTGGAGTGATGTCGTCCTCTGATCCGCTGGAGATGTCCACATCAAGTGTCCTCAGGACACGCTTGTGCCTCTGGCGGTTCTCCTTCTGAGCCACGTGCGTCTGATACTGGCCCTTAGCCTGCATACAGAAGAGAGTCTTCATCTTATCCTGCAGCTTCATGGCCCAAGATGGCATGGCAGAAGAGCGGGACTGAGAGGCGGTCCCTCTGTCAGCAGCAGTCTCTGTGTCAATGTCCATGTGCTGAGATGAAGTTGATGGGTTGGCCCATTTGTCCTTGACGCGAAGCTTGATAGGATCATGCACAATGTAGTCAGCCTGAATGTATAACTCCTCCTGCGGATAGGTGTCTTGCCACTTCTGACGGATATAAGCAAACAAGTAGGGCCCGTAGATGGGAACCTTGCGCATCATGATGCAGTTCTAGAGGTCAGTGAACATCACATCAAAAATATCAAGAGGGGAACTCCTTAGTCATAGCCTCCTCACAGAGCAGTAGCATCTCAGCCGGAGAGCCATGTACCTCGTCGAAGTTGCCAATGCGAGGAAAGAGGGTGTTGCGGAAGATCCGATGCATGATGTCCATATGCCTGGGGAGCACACCCTTCTTCACATAGAGTAGCTGCAATCTGTCCTTGGCGGAGGCCCTATCAGTGGAAGCTGTAGCATGAGGACGCGACCCAAGTGGAGTGTCAGCTCCCTGGAAATCAACTTTGAGGAATGCCATGAATTCACGCCAGGAACCGGACATCTTCTGAGTCCCAGTCATCCACACCATGGAGCGCTCGTCATCAGGAGAGAAGTGAACCGTGACATAGAACTGGGCAACAACATTGGGGTCAAAGTCTGTCTTGAAAGAGATGATCTCCTTGATGCCCAGTTTGTCAATCAGAGAGAGAGCATCACCAAAGTAGTCCATGTTCCGCTGAAGGTGAGCCAGGTCAATCCAGTGAACGGGGACAAAGTTCTTCTTGAAATGGTTGATGATATCACGGTAGATCCTGCAGTGATCCCTTGTCCACACATGCTCGACATTCTTGATCACAACCCGCTCTTGGAGATAGTGGTTTTGGGTGCGGAACCGCAGAAAATCCTTAGGGGGCATGTTGCGAATGTTGAGCCCCTTATCCTTGTGAGCGGTCTTCTTGAAGGCCTGCTTTTTGGGTTGCAGACCTGAAGTGGCGGAGCCCTCTGGAGCCTCTGGGTTGCGATAATGCTTTGACTGCGTGTCCCGTGGGGGGTTCGAGCGACGAGCACCACCTGTGACACAAAACACACACCGAAAAAGAGCGACAAAAGAATTCAAGGCAATGAACAAGAGAAGGCAGAAAAGTAAACACACATTGCCAAGCACATGAAAAGAATACACAGAGAATCCTCCTGGCGGTAGTACCGCTACCCCTGGCGGTAGTACCGCCGGGGTCCTGGCGGTAGTACCGCTACCCCTAGCGATAGTACCGCCGGGGTCCTGGCGGTAGTACCGCTACCCCTAGCGATAGTACCGCCGGGGTCCTGGCGGTAGTACCGCTGGGGTTTGATTTTTCAGATCTGAAATCTGAATAGAACCCATAGAGATGGCTACATGGATTTGACGAGGGCCATGGGCTGTGTATGAACACTAAGAACTCCACCATAGCCCTAATCACATGAGGATCATAAGTACCATCTAAATAAGCACATGCCTAGTCAAGAGAGAGCAAGTTTTAGATCTAATCCAAACATAGTCCAAGTGCTTGATCTAAAACATGTAAATCCTAGGGCATGGCAAAATAAAAGCACAGATTCATAGGACCTACACTCCCCTTGAACATCTCCTTCATGCCATCCAAGAACAAGGCACAATATCAAAGACATGGATCCAAACCACCAATGCTCCTAACCCTAGAATAAGAACAACAATCAAGAGAAGAAGGAGAGGAGCTTTACTGGGATCCATGGCACTTGGAGGAGGAAGGAGAAGTGGAGCAAACCCTCCAACTCAACGGAGAGAAGGGGCTCCACGAATAGAGATCGAAATCGTGGGAGTTCGAGGTTGGGGAGGGAGGAGCCGCGAGGAAGAAGAAAGAGGCAGAAAAAACGCCCCCTCCTTTATATAGCCCAAGGGGTACGGGCCAGCGGTAGTACCGCTGTGGTCCTGGCGGTAGTACCGCTGGCTGCAGCGGTAGTACCGATGGGGTCCTGGCGGTAGTACTGCTCCCCCTGGCGGTAGTACCGCTCCCCCTGAGACAGCCCTAAAAATGTCCTAGTTAGGTCGTGGTAGATTGGGATCCTGGCGTAGTACCGCTATCCCTGGCGGTAGTACCGCTACCCCTGGCGGTAGTACCGCTACAAATGTCACCACGGGACCTAGGATAAGAGAAGATCGTGGGCAGATGACAAGTAAGTGAAAAAGAAGATAGCACCAGCAAGATATATTGACTTGTCATTTTATATCCTTCCTTCTATATGAGAGAAAGGTGGGGGGGGGGGGTGGCCGAGGCCACCTATGTTTGAGACAAAGGTATGACACCGTGAAGAATTATCCTTGGGTTCATGACCAATGCTCGTCTTTGAAGCACAAGTGCCATTTGACAATGGCTAAAGTGAAAGACTAGATCGGTTTATGCATAATGGGGGGAGGAAAAGTTCATTGAGAGAACAACACTCCCCCTATGTCCATGCCTACATCTAGAGCAAGATAGAATGCATAGTGAGGTGCAACGTGCCTAGCTTCAATCCACATTACTTGAATCAATGATATTTAGCTCATGCCTTAACTCCCGGAACCTTGCTTCATCTAGGGGCTTAGTGAAAATATCTGCAAGTTGCTCTTCAGTGTGGATGAAGTGAACCTCAATATCGCCTAGCTTGATATGTTCACGGATGAAGTGATGGCGAATATCAATATGCTTGGTTTTGCTATGTTGCACTGGGTTGAGGGAAATCTTGATAGCACTTTGATTGTCACATAGAAGAGGCACTTTGTCACAAGTGACACCGTAATCCTTTAAAGTTTGCCTCATCCATAGCAATTGTGCACAACAACTTGCAGCTGCCACATACTCAGCTTCGGTGGATGATAGAGAGACGCAATTCTGCTTCTTTGAAGACCAACTTACCAGTGAGCGACCAAGGAATTGACATCCTCCAGAAGTTGACTTCCTCTCCACACAATCTCCTGCCCAATCTGAGTCAGAATAGCCAACTAGATTGAAGTTTGCTCCTTTGGGATACCAAAGGCCAAAGTTTGGGGTATGAGCCAAATATCGAAAAATTCGCTTAACAGCCATATAATGACTTTCTTTTGGTGCAGATTGAAACCGTGCACATATCCCTACACTCAACATAATATCCGGTCTAGATGCACAAAGGTAAAGGAGGGATCCAATCATGGAGCGATATACCTTTTGATCCACTGCTTTACCATTGGGATCACTGTCAAGCTTGCATCTTGTTGGCATGGGGAACTTGACCGGTTTGACATCTTCAAGCTCGAACCGTTTGAGCATGTCTTGAGTGTACTTGGATTGTTTGATGAAGGTCCCTCCTAGGCCTTGTTTAATCTCGAACCCGAGGAAGAACTTCAACTCTCCCATCATGGACATCTCAAATTTCTCAGTCATTAGTGCAGCAAATTCCTCATTGAAGGAAATGTTAGGAGAGCCAAAGATAATATCATCCACATACAGTTGGCATATGAACAAATCCCCTTTAACCCTCTTAGTAAAAAGAGTGGGATCTATCTTCCCAATTTCAAACCCACGATCTTGTAACAACTCAGTAAGATACTCATACCACGCACGTGGGGCTTGTTTAAGGCCATAGAGTGCCTTATTAAGTTTATACACATGATTGGGGAGCTTGGGATGTTCGAATCCCGGGGGTTGTTTGACATAGACCAACTCATTTAACGGACCATTAAGAAAGGCACTTTTCACATCCATTTGTTGTAATTTGAAGTTATGATGAGAAGCAAATGCAAGCAACATGCGAATAGATTCTAGACGAGCAACAGGGGCAAAGGTTTCACCGTAGTCGATACCCTCGACTTGGGAGTAGCCTTGAGCCACCAATCTTGCCTTGTTTCGAATCACAATCCCATTGGCATCTTGCTTGTTCTTGAATATCCATTTGGTCCCGATGACATTATGTTCCTCCATTGGCCTTGGCACTAAATCCCACACTTGGTTGCGCCCGAAGTTGTTAAGTTCTTCATGCATGGCCATAAGCCAATCCTCATCATCGAGTGCTTCCTGCACCTGTTGAGGTTCACAATACGAAACAAACGCGTGATTGTCACAATAATTCCAAATCTGTTGACGGGTGGATACTCCCCTTTTTAAACCGCCAAGTACATTCTTCATAAGATGTGACTTGACTCTCAGCTTGTTCACAATCTTGGCTGCTCGACGCTCCAAGAGTTCTTCATTGGATAGTGGGGGAGCATCGACTTGTTTACTTTGGTTTCCCTTGCGTCTTGAGCCTCCCTTGGCACCGGTTGTTGGTGCTGCAGAAGGGAATTGTGAGACAGTATCCTGATCATCTTGACTTTCGACTTGAGCAGGTTCACTAGTTTGATCTTGTAATTGTGGTTGCTCTTGATCTTGATCTTGTGCTTCTACTTGGTCTGGATCTCGTGGTTGCACTTGATCTTGATCATGAGCCGATTCGGAGTCTTGGGTGAGTGCTTGAATATCATGAGACACATCATCGTTGTTGGGCAATTTATCTTGACCTTGAGCTTGTTCATTTTGTTGAGAGTCTTCTCTTTGTTCATCGGAAGCGTGTAGGGATTGTGGAGGTGATGGCTCCACTTGAGTAGAGCATTGTCCTTCTCCTTCGGCCACAAGGGGTTCCTCAATGGGGAGTATTTGACCAATCCCCATTCTTCTTATGGCTTGGGGAGGAATTTCATCACCTATATCACAAAGACCACTTTGCTCCACTTGGGAGCCATTATTTTCATCAAACTCCACGTTACACGTCTCCTCAATGAGTCCAGTGGACTTGCTGAGGACACGCTAAGCATGAGAGTTTGTAGCATAACCAACAAAGATGCCCTCATGAGCTCTAGAATCAAATTTAGCTAAACGTGCACCTTTCTTGAGAATGAAACACTTACAACCGAATACCCGGAAGTACTTGAGATTGGGTTTGTTTCCAGTTAGAATCTCATAAGGAGTCTTGTTCAAGCCTTTGCGGATATAGAGCCGATTGGAAGCATGACATGCTGTGTTGATGGCCTCTTCCCAAAAGTTATATGGAGATTTGAATTCGCCATCATTGTTCTTGCAGCGTCTATCAAGGTCCGGTTCTTCCTTTCTGCCATGCCGTTTTGTTGAGGGGTATATGGTGCTGAGTATTGATTTTTTATTCCCTCATCACCTAGAAACTCATCCAAGGTGTAGTTCTTGAACTCGGTGCCGTTGTCACTTCTAATCATCAAGATCTTTGCTTCATGTTGACGTTGATCTTCATTAGCAAAGTTGATGACAGTTTGTTGAGTTTCACTCTTCCTTTTGAAGAAATATACCCAGGTGTATCTTGAGTAGTCGTCAACAATCACCAAGCAGTACTTTCTGCCTCCAAGACTATCAAATGATGGAGGGCCAAACAGATCCATATGGAGGAGCTCCAATGGCCTCTTAGTGTAGATGAGAGTCGTTGGACGATGAGCAGTTTCATGAATCTTTCCTTCAATGCATGCACTGCAAACACGATCTTTAGCAAAACTCACATTTGTTAGTCCACGGATATGGTCCCCTGTAAGAAGACTTTGCAAAGATCTCATATTGACATGAGCTAAACGGCGATGCCAAAGCCAGCCCACATCAACTTTAGCCATTAAACACGTCGCGGTCTTAGTGGGTCGCTTTGAGAAGTTCACCACATAAAGACCATTTTCGACATATCCAACATAGGCTACTTTAAGAATCTTGCTCCACAGGAGGACCACAGTATCAAGATTAAAGAATATGGAAAACCCATAATTGCAAGTTGACGAACCGAAAGTAAATTGTAGGCAAGTGACTCAACAAGCATGACCTTCTCAATAGATAAATCTTGAGAGACGACCACCTTACCAAATCCCAATACCTTTGATGAGGATGCATCGGCGAATTGGACATGGGTGGGCATAGATGGAGAAGGATGCACATACACCACTAAGTCCTTGCTTCCGGTCATATGATTTGTTGCTCCACTATCGAGCAACCATGACACCCCACCGGAAGCAAACTCCTGCAATAGATCAAGGCTTGGCTTTAGGTACCCATTTTTTAATGGTTCCTTTCATGTTAGAGACAAGGGTCTTAGGAACCCAGATAGCCCATTCAATGTACTCATCGTAGGAACCAACAAATCTGGCATAAACATGCCCATCACTAGCACGACATAAGACATAAGAAGAATTGAGTTTGTCGGTTGTGTTAGTAGGAATGGTGTTGCCCTTCTTGTGGTTTCCATAGTCCATCTTGTTCCTGTTCACCTTCTGAGTCCCCTCACCCTCTTTGACAAAGATGTCCATGAGGGTAGGAGATCGTTTGTTCCTGTTTCTCCTTTTACCTTTTGACTTGGAGGTAAGTCCAAGTCCCTCCTTCCCTACAACACCTTTTTGAGTGCTCAAGAGATCATTCAGGATCTTCTCACCTTGTATGCATGCCACAAGGCCCTTCTCAAGTTTCTCCTTTAACTTGGCATTTTCCTCCACAAGATGTACATGCTCACAACAGGGATTAGTTGCACAAGCATTATCAATTAACACAAAGGGAGGACAAGTAGAGATCTCCTTGGTAAGCTTTGCTTGGAGTTGATCATGAGACTCTTTCAGAGAGAAATGAACACCTTTCAAGACCTTGTGGGCCTTGTCAAGTGTGTCAAACTCCACTTTGAGTCTGTCATGGCCAACCCCAAGAGCATGCTTTTCAGACTTAAGCATACGAGTAAGAATGACATCATGATCAAGTTTCTTTTGCATTTTAGCGCAGTCATCATTATATGACTCCTCAAGAGCCAAACGAAGAGTGCGCTCCTTTTCTAGAGCAATAGATAATTCAACAATTTTATCGGCATAGTCACGACTGTGTGCCTGAAGCTCAAAGATGGTCTCCTCATGAGACTCAATGAGGTCAGTGGCCTCACCCAGTTGTTCCAAGAGAGCAACAAAGTGCTTCTTGGATTCTCCCTTAATAGTGTACAGAAACTTGTCAAGATCATGCTCATTAAGTTCCCCAACATCACTATCATCAACACAATTTAACAATGAAGGAGCAGTAGTGATGTTGGTCTTAATGATGGGAGTTACCTGATTGATACCTTTTGCCATGAGGCACTTGGTGATGTGGTTCTCGTTGGGGGCTTTGAAGAGAGACACCTTCTGGGGAGAGGTAGTGGCAATAGCAACAGTTGTCGTTGCCACTACATCATCATCATCATCATCGGAAGGGTACTCTTCAAGGGCCACCATCCCTTTTGGGTGGGGTTTCTTCACAAAGTTGTTCTTGATTGGAAATGATTTGGTTTTGTCTTTGCGAATGAGCTTGCCCCCGTTGTCTTCCCTTTTCTCATAGGACATTCGGCCACGAAGTGGCTCACGTTACCATAGTTATAACATGTCCTCACTCGTTGCTTGGGTTTGAAACCACTCGAGTTGTTCTTGGTGAAGGTGGGTCTTGAGTTCCTCTTGTTGCCCCAGAATTGCCTTGACGCAAGAGCCATGTGCTCATGATAGGCATACTTTGTGTCTTCAGGGCAGCTCTCGTCTTCCTCATCCTCTTCTTCTTCTTCAAATATTGCTTTTGCTTTTAGTGCAAGGTTGGGTGAAGTTGTCTTTGAGCGAACACGAGCAAGTGCATTCTCGGCTTTTTCGTTCATGATTGACATTGCAATGAATTCATCCAACACCTCACTGGAAGACAAGGAGTGGAAGTTTGGCCGTTGACGAATGACAGATGACATGGCTTTGTTGAAAGGCATGATGGCTTTGAGAAACTTGCGCTTGACCCATGTATCATCCACATCCTTGCTCCCATGATCCTTGAGTGCCACAGCAATAGCAGTCACCCTCCGATAGAGATCATGAGGGTCCTCGTCTTCCTTCATCACAAACTCATCGGCCTTATCAAGGATCACTTCATAGTTGGATCGTTGAATGCTTGAGATTCCCTTGTACAACACCATAATATGCTCCCAACAATCTTTGGCCAAAGTGAAGGGACGCAAGTGAGGAAGATCTTCAGGTGGCACTGCAGACTGGAGAATAAACAAGGCGGAGTGATTGTATTGATTGTGTGCATCTTCTCTTGGAGTGAGGTTGCTTGGATCATGGGGATAATATCCTTGCTCGATGATTCTCCACAAGTTGGTTGAGCTGTGATTCAAATGAGACTTAATAGAAAATACCCAGTTAGCAAAGTCACCTTTCACAAGCTTAGGAGGAGGACCAACAGGATTAAGACGCGGTACGGGAACGGATCCTCCATAGACCATGGGGGGGTGGAACTGAGGCATATGTTCCAGTCCCATCCTTTTCGTGAGATGAGGAAGGTCGCATACCTTTAGCCGCTTCCTTAGAGGAATTGGCCTCCGAGTCGGTGTTGGTGGGTTTAACCACTAACGTCGGTTCGAGTGGACTTTAAATCCCTCAATTAACTCTTTAAGCATGGTCTTGACTTCGTTCGTCAAGGACGTCTTGAGGGCGGCCATAGTCGTATTGAAGTCGTCCCTTGTGACCTAAGTCAAGTCCATGGCCTCGGGTTGCCCATGGTTAATTCCCTCTTCGCCTTCCATACTCTTCGGGTGGTGAAACCCTTAATAAAGAGACGTGGCTCTGATACCAATTGAAAGGATTGATATGGTTGACTAGAGGGGGGGGGGTGAATAGGCAACGACCAATTTTTAATTAATCTTAGAAGGTTAGGGTAAATTACATACGGGTCCACAAATATGACAACAATGGGGTGAACCGTAATGAAGCTAGCAACGATAGCTACTAAGACAAGTAAGGGAAAGACAACAACATAAGCATACACAAAGTAAAGGTTAGAGATAACCACAAGTGGAACCAATGAAGACGAGGATATGTTACCGAAGTTCCTTCCCTTTGACAGGAAGTACGTCTCCGTTGGAGCGGTGTGGAGGCACAATGCTCCCCAATAAGCCACTAAGGCCACCGTATTCTCCTCACGCCCTCGCACGATGCAAGTGAAAAGACCTCGATGACGCCTAGAGGGGGGGGGTGAATAGGATATTTAAAAACTTCTTCGGATTTGGCTTGAAACTAATGCGGAAATAAACTAAGAGGGTACTTGTCAAGCACAAATCCTAAATGCACTAGGCACTGCAACGTGTATCAACAACACGATCTACCAAGATGGACACAATACAGTTACTAACAAGCACAAGTAAGTTACACAAACTTACTTGAGCTATATCACACGACAAGTAGGTGAACAACACAAGATACTAGATCACACTATATCACACGATATATCAAAGGCTGCAAGTATGAACATGTGGATATAGAGGGTATGCTTGAATGATTAATCTTGTACAAGAAATAGCCAACACAATATAATGAGCACAAACAATATGCAATGTATGTATGCTCAAGTAACACAAGTAAACCACAAGTAAGGAGTTAGGGTTAAGGATAACCAAGGTCACTGAGACGAAGATGTATCCCGATGTTCACTTCCTTTGAGGGAAGCTAGTCACCGTTAGAGAGGTGGATGTTACCACGAAGGCACACCAACTCCATGAAGGCTCACCCTATTCTCCCTTTGAGATAACACCACGAAGGCGTTTCTCAACCACTAGTGGTAAGCCTTTGAGGTGGCTTCCAAACCCTCACAAACTTTTCCGGGGGGTAATCACACGGATTGATTCCTCTCCGAATAACTCCTACCGCCTAGGAGTCTCCAACCTCCAAGAGTAACAAGATCACGGGGAATGCTCAAAACTTGCTCAAATCTCAAATAGCTTGGGTTGAGAGGAGGAGAAGGAGACTATCTATCTTTTGATTGGAACAACTCTCAAAGGGGCTCACAAATGCTCTTGGGATCTAAGATTTGGTGTGAGCAAATGTGTGTGAGGTAGAAGTGTGTTCTTATGAGGATAAGGCTGTGTTGGGCTATGCTCTCACTAAGTGGGAGGGGGGGTATTTATAGTGGGGAGAGAAAAACAGCCGTTGGGGACAACTTAGGTCACACAGGGTCCGGACGTCCGACAGTTCCCGGAAGTCCGGGTGTCCGCGAGGGGTCGGACGTCCGAGAGGGGGCGGTCGTCCGAGGCCTGTAGATATCACTGAAAATACTGTGAATTGAACAGCGACCAGACGTCCGGAGAAGACCGGAAATCCGAGTTATTCGACTCAACTTCTTCTGGTGGGAGGTTCCGGATTTCCGGAAGGGGACGGACGTCCGGAGGGAGCCGGAAATCCGAGTTATAGAGCTTATGTTCTTCTGGTGCAGGGCTCCGGATTTCCAAAGCTGGTCGGACGTCCGGCGCTCGGATGTCCGGAGGGAGCCGGAAATCCGAGTTATAGAACTCAAGTTTCTCTGGTGCATAGTTCCGGATTTCCAAAGGTGGTCGGACGTCCGGGCCTCGGACGTCCGGAGGAGGCCGGATGTCCGGGCCTCGGACGTCCGGAGGAGGCCGGATGTCCGAGGCATTGGTCCTGTTTTCTGATAACAACAGAGCAGTGGAGATGTGGTAAGAGCAGAACAGTGGATATCTAGTTTGAGCAAGTTCATCACAAAACCTGTGATCCCCTCTTAATAGTGCGGGATCCCTAAAGACTCAAGAATTATAAAAGGGGTACCGATGATCCATACTTGAGTGTATACTTTTATTCGCTGATCATCACTCCGCACCACTAACGTCAAAGGAACTGATACCTTTGAGTTAGCCCTTTCACTTGAGCTTGATGTTGTTGTTCCTTCTTGGCTCAAGTTGAAAGCAAGACATGATGAAGTCTTCAAGCAGCTCTCCCATACACAATGTGGAAAGCCTAGCTTATGTATTCCTCTTCATTTGTCCACCATGTGAACATCCACAAGAATCAAGCATGTAGTGCTCAGGAATGCTTATCTTGATCTTGTCCTTGTTAGCACATGAGCTTGTCCTTATCAACACATGATCATTAACAATAGTTTCAATGATATATTTGTGCTGATCCACTTGAACTTGCACACCACAATCTTGATGACGATCGCCGCTTGAAGTTATCCTTCATGAGTTGTATGAGATCTTCCTTTTGACGCAAGCCCATGGAAGCACACCTAACCTCCACATAGGAGTCTCACAAAGACCATGGGTTAGTACACAAACACGTAATGGACAATGCTTACCATACCATGGGATCACTTGATCCCTCTCGGTACATCTTATACGCTTTGTGTGTTGATCATCTTGATTTAATCTTTGTCTGAGATCTTGATCAACCTAGTGTCTCTATGACCATTCTTTGGATAATACCTTGAATACCATCTTGGTCATCATATAAACTCCTTGAACCCAACAGATGGACTTCAAGAAGTGCCTATGGACAAATCCTATAAATATAACTTAAGGCAACCATTAGTCCATAGGAATTGTCATCAATTACCAAAACCACATATGGAGATATATGCTCTAACAGCAAGGTACCGTGATTCCACTATAGGTGCCCTTGAAGGCGGCAACCGAACCTTTACAAACAAGGTTGGGGCAAACTCCACACAAAGCTTGGAGGCTCCCAACAAGACCACGAAGCTTCACCACAATGGAATGTGGCTTCGAGGTGACCTCAACCATCTAGGATACTCAAACACCCAAGAGTAACAAGATCCGCAAGGGATTGGTGGGGGAATCAACTTTTCTCTTCGTGGAAGTGTGGATCTAGGCCTTCTCAACCAATCCCTAAAGAATCAACAAGTTTGATTGGCTAGGGAGAGAGATCGGACACTTTTGAGCTTAGGGAGCAACAATGGAGCTTGGGAGGGTAAGAGATAGGGTTCCACAACTAGAAGAACCCTTTATATAGTGGGGGGGGGGGGAATCCAACCGTTTTCCCACTCACAAGCCGAGCCTAGCGGTACTACCGCTGGCTGCAGCGGTACTACCGCTGGCACTCCAGCGGTACTACCGCTGGCTGCAACGGTACTACCGCTGGGCCCCTGGTAGTGCATAAGCACTACCACCGCCAAGAAAGTCTTCGCAAAAAGGTTCGTCCACGTACAACTGCTAGGCAGGCGGTACTAAGCTCCTGGAGCGGTACTACCGCTGACCAGGGGCGGTACTACCGCCAGCTAGCGGTACTACCGCCAGCTGCAGCGGTACTACCGCTAGCACTCCAGCGGTACTACCGCTAGGGCTAGCGGTACTACCGCTAGGGCGAACGGTACTACCGCTAGGCCCAGCGGTACTACCGCTGGGCGACCCTTTGCAAAGATGAAGGAAACACTACGACGGGAGCCACTCCAAAGTTGCCAGCAAGGGAGAAAATATATGAAGTGTGCGCGTGCAAGATTGATTCCACCCAAACCTTTCCTCTACGGTTCCCCTCTTAATAGTACTGCTTTCCTATGACTTAAATAAAGAGAATCGTAGAGAACACCGTGCTTCTGTTCCACGAAAGAGGGGGCGAGTCGTCTTGTGCCGTTGACGTGTGTTATCTGAAATCTTAATACACACGGTTAGTCCTTCGCGGTATTGTCATCAATCACCAAAATTACTGAGGCATAAACTATGCCCCAACAGTGATCATTAAGCTTCGGATCAAGTTACTACAAACCTCGTAGGTCGACAAGGTCGCGTACTACTACAGAATGGTACGGTAACCCTGTCTGGGAGGTCATGTTGTTGAACAACAATGAGCCTACGAGCTATGGAGAAGCGATGCTGGGCCCGGATTCCGGAAAATGGCTGGAGGCCATGAAATACGAGAGAGGATCCATGTATGAAAACAAAGTGTGGACTTTAGAAAAACTACTTGATGGTCGTAAGACTATTAAGTAAAGATGGATCTTTAAAGGAAAGACAGACGATGATGGTGAAAAGTCACCATTAAGAAAAGCTCGACTTACCGCAAAGATGTGTCCGACAAGTTCAAAGAGTTGACTATGATGAGACTTTCTCACTCGTAGCGATGCTAAAAATCTGTTGGAATTATGTTAGCAGTTGATGCATTGTTTGTGAAATATTGCACATAGGATGTCAAAACATTGTTTCCTCGACGATTTCCTTGAGGAAAGGTTGTATGTGATACAACCAAAAGGTTTTGTCGATCCTAAGGATGCTAACAAGTATGCAAGCTCCAGCGATCCTTCTATGGACTGGTGCAAGCATCTCGGAGTTGGAATATACGCTTTGATGAGATGATCAAAGCTTTTGGGTTTGTACAAGGTTTATGAGAAACTTGTACTTCCAAAGAAGTGAGTGGGAGCACTATAGAATTTCTGATAAGTATATGTGATTGACACATTGTAGATCGAAAGTAATGTAGAATTTCTGTGAAGCATAAAGGGTTGTTTGTAAGGAGTTTTTCAAAAGAAAACCTAGATAGAGCTACTTGAACATTGAGCATCAAGATCTATAGAGATAGATCAAAACGCTTAATAGAACTTTCAATGAAATGCATGCCTTGACAAGTTTTTGAAGGAGTTCAAAATAGAGCTACTTGAACATTGAGCATCAAGAAGGAGTTCTTGGCTGTGTTGTAAGGTGTAAATTTGAGTAAGACTCAAAGCCCGACCACGGCAGAAGAAAGAGAAAGGACGAAGGTCGTCTCCTATGCCTTAGCTGTAGGCTCTAAAGTATGCCATGTTGTGTACCGCACCTGATGTGTGCCTTGCCATGAGTATGTCAAGGGGTACAAAGAGTGATCCAGGATTGAATCACTGAACAGCGGTCAAAGTTATCCTTAGTAACTAATGGACTAAGGAATCTTTCTCGATTATGGAGGTGATTAAAGAGTTTGTCATAAAGGGTTATGTTGATGCAAGCTTTGACACTAATCCGAAGAACTCTAAGTAGTAAAACGGATTTGTATAGTGGAGCAGTCATTTGGAACATTTCCAAATGGCACATTGGTAGTAGCACCTACAGGATGACATAGAGATTTGTAAAGCACACTTAAATCTGAAAGGTTCAAACCCGTTGACTAAAACCTCTCTCACAAGCAAGACGTGATCAAACCCCAGAACTATATGGGTGTTGGATTCGTTAAAATCACATAGTGATGTGAACTAGATTATTGACTCTAGTGCAAGTGGGAGACTGTTGGAAATATGCCCTAGAGGCAATAATAAATTAGTTATTATTATATTTCTTTGTTCGTGATAATTGTTTATTTTATCCATGCTATAATTGAATTGATTGGAAACTCAAATACATGTGTGGATACATAGACAAAACAGTGTCCCTAGTAAGCCTCTAGTTGAGTAGACCGTTGATCAAAGATGGTCAAGGTTTCCTGACCATAGACAAGTGTTGTCGCTTGATAACGAGATCACATCATTAGGAGAATCATGTGATGGACTAGACCCAAACTATGAACGTAGCATGTGATCGTGTCATTTTGTTGCTATTGTTTTCTGCGTGTCAAGTATTCATTCCTATGACCATGAGATCATGTAACTCACTGACAGCGGAGGAATACCTTGTGTGTATCAAACATCACAATATTACTGGGTGACTATAAAGGTGCTCTAAAGGTATCTCCGAAGGCGTCCGTTGTGTTAGCATGGATCAAGATTGGGATTTGTCACTCCGTGTGACAGAGAGGTATCTCGGGGCCCACTCGGTAATACAACATCACATACAAGCCTTGCAAGCAATGTGACTCAAGTGTAAGTCACGGGATCTTGTGTTACGGAACGAGTAAAGAGACTTGCCGGTAACGAGATTAAAATAGGTATAGGGATACCGACGATCAAATCTCGGGCAAGTAACATACCGAAGGACAAAGGGAATGTTATACGGGATTATATGAATCTTTGGCACAGAGGTTCAACCGATAAGATCTTCCTAGAATATGTAGGATCCAATATGGGCATCTAGGTCCTGCTATTGGATATTGACCGAGAAGTGTCTCGGGTCATGTCTGCATAGTTCTCGAACCCGTAGGGTCTGCACACTTAAGGTTCGATGATGTTTTAGTATAGTTGAGTTACATGTGTTGGTGACCAAAGGTTGTTCGGAGTCCTGGATGAGATCATGTCACGAGGGTTTCCAGAATGGTCCGGAAACGAAGATTGATATATAGGAAGTTTGTGTTTGGATTCCGGAAAGTTTTCGGGCATTACCGGCAATGTACCGAGAGTGAGGAATGGG
This sequence comes from Hordeum vulgare subsp. vulgare, assembly GCF_904849725.1. Taxonomy (NCBI): domain Eukaryota; kingdom Viridiplantae; phylum Streptophyta; class Magnoliopsida; order Poales; family Poaceae; genus Hordeum; species Hordeum vulgare. The sequence continues at coordinate 447,393,096 of NC_058522.1, forward strand.
TTCCAGGGCCCCATTGGGTGGGCCCACCACGCCCCAAGGGTCCACCTGGGTTTATTGGATGCACAATAAGGTATAATGTGCTGACAAAGTCATCTAAGGAAAGCCCATGAGGAAAAAGTGGGAAATCCAAAAGAGGTGGGAAAATAAGGAAGGAGTCCTAATCCAAGTGGGATTGGAGAAGGACTCCTCCCTTCCCCAAGTCTACCGACCCAAGGAGGCCTTCTTGGCCGGCTCCCTAAGGGCTTGCCCCACCCCTTGTCTCCTCCTATATATACTTGAGGTTTAGGGCTGTTTGAGACACAACTTTGCCACGTGCAACTCAAACCTACACCTCATAGTTCTTCTTCTAGATTAGATTTCTGCGGAGCTCGGGCGGAGCTGTGCAGGAATAGATCATCACCAACACCGACGCGCCGTCACGCTGCCGGAGAACTCATCTACTTCTCCGTCTCTCTTGCTGGATCAAGTAGGCCGAGATCATCAACGAGCTGTACGTGTGCTGAACGAGGAGGTGCCGTCCGTTCGACGCTAGATCAGAACGGATCGTGGGACGGATGATGGGACGACGGTGACTTGAATTGCGAAGCTGTACCACTACATCAATCGCGTTTCTTAATGCTTCCCGCTGAGCGATCTACGAGGGTATGTGGATCAAATCCCTCTCTCGTAGATGGACATCACCATGGTAGGTCTTTATGTACGTAGGAATTTTTTTTGTTTCCCATGCAACGTTCTCCAACCCATAGTGCCCTACTAGCAGCATAGTGCCGACGCTATTCAGCTCATTATGAGATCACTTCCACTTTCCGCTTTCCTGTTGTGTTCCTATTTGTTTTTTCCTACTGGTTTTCTTTGTATTTTTTTCTTTGTATTTTTCTCAAATATCCACAATTATTTTTTGAAAGAAATCCAAAGTTTCATACATCTTCATGTTTGAAAAGTGTTCACAATTTTCACATATTTAAATTATACAAAGATTTCAAAAAAATGTTACACAAGTATTACAACATGCTCACTTGTTTTCCAAAAAGTTCACAAATTCCTTAACAATTATTCACATTATTTTAATTAAATACTTTCAAATTTGAAAGTGTTCATTTTTTTTATTTACAACAAAAGAAAGTGCTAAAACTTAAAAAAAAACATAAAATTCCAAAAATAAACTAGCACGCATCACTCTTTTTTAGAATCAACTAGCTGGCTACACGGTTTTTTCTTGGGGAAAACCCTACATGGTGTTAGCTCTTCTCTCCGTGCTAAATAGGCGAGGCACCGAGCTTATATATTCGACGCTTGCGTGGTATCTAAGGATTTAGGCGGGCATCCTGCATAGTCCTGCATAACATAACATTAATTTAAACTGAGATAAATATGACTAAAAATTTATAACAAACCTAAGATATTTTGACTTGGAAGCGGAGTGGATCGGGTGCCACTCTACATCCCTATTGCTATCATAGATAGACCCAACATCTCGACTCGGGAGGGCTCAGTCTCCCCAGCCATGAAGGCACTCTTCAGTGTACAGAACTGAGCCACATGATATTTGGACAATGCTAAGAAAACATAGTTATTGTAACGTTTCCTCTCAAGATCACCATAGAATACCACTTGGCATGAGTGGTAAGCTATATAAAAAATAATGAACAATAAAATCATCGTAGAATAAAATGCACAAAGTCCTCTAAAATCTAAAACAATAAGGCTAGCAACACACTTCCCCTCAAGAAACAATAAAACCTACCAACACAATGTACTCAAAGTGAGGAATCAAGTGAACAGATCAAACGTTCACCTAATATTTCTAATAATAATAATATGATTGATGTCATCTAAATCATCATCTGTCATCGATCCGCGTGTCTATGTTTTTGTATACTAAATCTTGCTAAGTTACTATTATTGCTGGTACTGTTACAATCACTACAAAACTGCTACTATTATCGTTACTACTACTATTTTGCTGTGCTACTAAAAACTTTCCATCAAAGAGATATCCGATATGTGGTTGAATTGATAACTCAGCTGCTAAGACCAATAATCATTCTTTGCCTTTTCTCGTGTCAAATCAATAAATCAGGATGTAATCTGCGATGACTATCGCAATCCCCTATGCTTGTGGGTTATCAATGACTACTTCATCTTGAAGGAGGATGCCATGGGAAGGATTGGTCTCTGTGGTTACCAGAAGTGCACGACAACACTGCATATGCTTGCATATGGTATATCGGCTGATTCGTGGACAAATACATATGAATGACTATGAGAACTAGCAGAGATACCATGGTAAGATTTGCTACTTTAGTGGTCTTTAGTTAAGACATTTGTACATGAGAGAACCAACTGTGAGAGACACAAAGAGGATCTTGGCAATGTCTAACGTAAGAGGGTGGCCAGGATTTTTCGGATCTCTTGACTGCATGCATTGGAGATGAAATAACTGCCAAAAGTTCTAGAAGAGCATTATACATGTCATGTTAAAAAGCACATCACCATTCTTGGAGCAGTTTCATCACATAATCTCTATATTTTGTACACTTTCTTTGGCATGCATGGGCCCCACATTGACATCAATGTGCTACAACAATCACCATTATTTGTGAGGATGATTGAAGGGAAAACTCCTCCTTGCCACTATACTATCAACGGGCATGAATACAACTTGGGTGACTATTTGGTTGACAATATCTATTCTTCATGGGCTACCTTTGTCAAGACCATCTCTGACCCAATTGGCGAAAAAATATCAGTTTGACCAAAAACATGAAGCGGCTAGAAACGATGTTGAGAGCGCACTTGGAATACCACATGCACGTTTTTTAGTTGTTCATGGACCTGAAAAACAATGGGATCCAAAGACCTTGTGTGGGGTGATGATATGTTGTGTGATCGTGCACAACATGATCGTGGAGGATAAGGGTGAGAATGCTGCCATAGATCTTGAATTTGAGAACATGGGTGATCCTATCAAACTTTCAAGTTAGTCGGACTTATTTGCTGAGTTTGTTGAAATGTACCAACAAATTCGATATTGAACAATTCATGAGCAACTGAAGGAAGATCTGATCGAGCATTTTTGGACGGTTAAAGGGAACATCATTGTTGGAGTGTAATGTTTAAGTTAGAACTATGCATGTGAACCTTTGAACATTTTCTTAGGTAAAATGGAATTACATATGCTGCTATTTTCAGTGTGTGGGTGTATGCATTTTTTTTATGATGTATGCGGCTAGCTTTAAATGACCGGCTCCTACATCTATGTTCATAAACTGATCCTCTCTATCAACGGACGGATACGATGTCTGGTTTACGAATCAAGATGCCTTTACATACCGATTTCGTAACAACATAGATTTATTTTTTAAGAAACTCGTAACAACCCAACTAACTAATAGAACATGCCAGCCCGGTTGTCCTACAGTGCCCTACTAGCAGCATAGTACCGATGCTATTCTGCTCATTATGAGACCACTTCCACTTTTGGTTTTCCTGTTCTATTCGTATTTGTTATTTCCTAGATTTTTTTCTATGCATTTTTTTATTTCCTTTGTATTTTCTCAAATATTCTCAATTTTTTTTTTGAAAAAATCCAAAGTTTCATACATCGTCATGTTTGAAAAGTGTTCACAATTTTCACATATTTAAAATATACAAAGATTTCAAAACAAATGTCATACTAGTGTTAAAACATGCTCGCTTGTTTTTCAAAGAGTTCACAAATTCCTTAACAATTATTTACATTGTTTTAAATAAATAGTTTCAAATTTGAAACTGTTCATTTTAAAAAATAAATAAATTGCTGTATTTTTATTTACATCAAAAAATATATCTAAAAAGTGCTAAAAAAATAAAAAATAGTGATAAAAATCGAAAAAAGAAACTAGCACGCTTCACTCCTTTTTGAAAATCAACTAGCTGGCTACACGGTTTGTTTTTGAGGCAAACGCTACACGGTGTTAGCTCTTCTCTCTATGCTAAATAGGTCAGCCACTGCGCTTCTATATTCAACGCTTGCCTTCTACCGCAGATAGACCCAGCAACTCGACTGGGGCGGGCTCAAAATCCCCTAGCTGTCAACGCACTTCAGCGTAGAGAACTGGGCCACATGATATTTCAACAGTGTTAAGAAATAATAGTTATTGTAACGATTCCTCTTAAGATCATCATAGAATACCACTTGATATGAGTGATAAGCTATATAAAAAACAATGAACAATAAGATCACCGTTGAATAAAATGCACGAAGTTCTCTAGAAACTAAAACAATAAGGCTAGCAACACACTTCACCTCAAGAAACAATAAAAGCTACCAACACAGTGCACTCAATGTGAGGAAATAAGCAAACGGATCAAACGTTCACCTAATAACAGCATTAATAATATTATTGACAACAACAACAACAACAACAACAACAATAATAATAATAATAATAAAATTTCTTTTCTCTACTCTTTAGACTAAAATATGCATGCCCGCAAAAAGGAAAATGTTCATATACATAAAACAAATTACTTCCTCTGTATCTAAATAACTGTAGTTGGGGAAACTAGATTATTTCTCCCCAGCTATAATTATTTACATACAGAAGGAGTACATGTGAAAACATTGTGTGTATTTTAAAAAACATTCTTCAATACATATTATAAAAATCTTCATCGTTTAAAAAATGTTAACTATCTATTTGAAAAATAGTCAGCCATAAAAAAACATCCTGTATTATAAAGTATTCATTGTTTATTCCAAAAAACTTCATCGTTCTTTCCCAAATTTCTCATTGTGTATTAGATTTTTTTTATTGCGCACTTAAGAATTATTCATCATGTAATTCAAAAAATGTTCATGTAAATATACAGATATTTTCGTATTTGAAAAATAGTTGATGACCATTATCCAATTATCTGACGAACAATTTTCAGATACAACCGCGTCAGCTGCCTGGAATCGCAGAAAACAGGCGGACACATTCCACAACAACAACCCAGATTGATCGAGTATTCTGAGTTCACTTCTTTCACACCAGTGTCGCCCGAAGCAGCCTGAAACCTGTTACTCCCTCCATAAACTAATATAAGAACGTTTGGATCACTATTTTAATGATCTAAATGCTTTTATATTAGTTTATATAGTGAGTACATGTAACTATCCGGCTCTGGCTTGGCCGATCTAGCAATGGCTTCAACGGCGAGGCAGAATCCTTTTTTGCAACTAAGGGCACTTGGGGCGTCCCTCCTTGGTCTTCCAGTTGTTGTAGCAGGGGCACTCGTACTTGTGGCCGTAGAAGCCCGACGGCACGCACAGGCAGGTGTTGCAGCACTTGTTGCAGAAGAAGAGGCACGGCTTCCTGTACTTGGTGTCGCTGCACCGGTACTCGCACACCGGCTTGCACTCTGCAATTCATGCACCGCAACATCAACAACCCACCCAACTCACATTTCATTTCATTTCAGGCGAAACCAGCAGATCCAGATTGTATATGCATGCACTCTGAAGGATTTTCAATCTATGTCTGGATCCGAAATGGTTGGTTTCAGGCTGCTATGTGGATCGTGCTTGTTTGGGCGCGTGCTCGGTTTCATGCGCTCTGAAATTCTTTTAAAATCCGTGTTTGGATGCGAGACGGTCGGTTTGGGCTGCTGTGTGGATCTTGCTTGTTTTAGTCTGATCTGGATTACTTCTGCACAGTTTAGTCATCACTACATTAACTGGTTCCGGAGGGTTCCTACTTGTAATTTTTGAGAGTGATTAAAGAGTGAGCACCAATACTGCTAAGCTAGAGAGGATTTCTACTTGTGAGCAACGATTTTCAAGAAAATGCATGTTGCACAGGGAAGTCAAAACGAAAGGGAAAAAATGGTATGGACAGGAAGAGCGACTCACGGTATATCTTGAGACTGCCCTGTCCTCCCTGAAGAAACAATTCGGAAAGGAGAAAAATAAACGCGATCAGCATCACCATAGATCTATCCCCAAAACCTCTTTAAAAACGTGCAACGGGAAGCCGTGGAAACACGTACCTTGCTCACCCGGTACACATTATCCTCATGCTCTTCGGTCCCTGAGGCAGACACCTGATCACAAAATATGCGATGTAAGCATGCTAAGCAAGACGAACAATTTGGCTTCTCGTCGTGGGTACTGCCCGCTGGGTGCCATCACCGGAGATCTCACCTTGTGCTCGGCGATGGAGACGGCGAGAAGAGCGACGGCGATGAGGACGAGGACGAGTAGCCTGCCAGCCAGGGCCATTTCGCTCAAGCGAGTTGAGTTGCCAAAAGATAAGACGCTGGCTAGTGTAGTGAAGCAGCGGCTGCTGGGCTGGGCAGAGTGAAATGGATCTGAGAGGCTTATTTATAGACCATAGGGTGTAGATTCCGAGAGGCTTTCAGCATTTTGTACCGTGAAAATGGTCGAGCTAAAGCTGGATGGAAAAGCGAAGTATTGCAGAGCCCAACATGCGTCAAAAGTAATGCATCGACACATGCTAGATACTCATGCCATGTTCATCCCATTTATTAAACCTTTTTTTTGCTGCATATGAGGCCGGACAGATTCGATCTTGTTTGATCTTATCTCTCTGTACTCTCTCTCTCTCTCTGTTTGCGATAATGTTTACTCTCCCTCTTCCCCACTTGCACGGTGGATTTACTAATGCACAATAGTTATACGTAAGTCGTCCGAATTTGAAATTTGGGTCAGTTGATGTTTGCTCCAAGGAGGACATGGAGGCAAAGTCCCCTCTCCCCCCGCGCGTGTTGGGGACATTTGGCTCCGGTGCGGCAAATCATGCCCGAGATTAGGGTTATCTCTGAGCTATGTTACGCTTTTGTCAATGAATCACATAAAGGTGGACTCACTAGTGTGAGGGAAATGATTCGTCTTTGCCATGTGAGCATCCATAGGCGCCTTCTGAGTCCTTCGGACCAGAGGTTTAGGCCCCTCCCAATGCTCCACCTTGTACAGGTGCTAAGACTGTCATGTAGACAAATTTTTTGATGTGACGTGGTATTTAAAAGGAGAGAGATGGATGTGGTGACCTCAGAAAGAAACGATGTCAAGCGGATGAACCTAGAGAAAATACTTAAATAAAAGAAAACCCACCAATGCATGAAAAACTTTAGTTGCTAAATCATTTTTTTATTTTTTTTAGAATAGGAGGTTAAGACCCCCGGCCTCTGCATCAATCGATGCATACAACCATCTTTATTACTTATTCAACTAAGGTCTCACAAGAACATACATCAAACCACCCGAAGCCCCCTCTCATACCTACAAACCGTGATAATGTGGAGTGCTCTCACTCCCCATATCTAAATCCGGTGTCGTCTCCGATCCATCCACATGACGTATCGGAACTCACAGCTGGTGCAGCAGACCTAAAGCGTACACCACATGCACACGTTTTAAAAGCCGCCATCATCATCGAACCGTTGAACCATCTTCAGGAGAGAGATCGCATAATCCTTGCCAGTCCGGCAATCCGTCGACACCACCACGGCGCCCAATGGCACCACCTCCCTGTGATCGTCCATCCAGATGCGAAGACTCAGTAAGATCTGTCGTGCGTAGCACCTGCCGACCAGGCATGACAAAGCGTAGCACCTGTCGGCCAGGCATGACCTCACATCACCAACGAAGCTCCGTACAGGACAAAGACGCTCCACCTCGTGCCTCCGTCTTCCAGTGCTGCTCCACAAACAATGCTCAATAGAGAGGAACGACACCGCAATGCCACCATCGTCTGATTTGGAAAACCAGATCCTAGGGTTTCCCCTGGAGCAGCACGAGTGGATCAACAGTAGTTACAAAATGAAGCCTACATCAAGGTAACGGCGCAGAAAGCTGCCATCGTCCGCCGACGGCTCGGTTTTCACCGTCAACCATGTCTCCCCACCATCAGGCCCGTCATCTCCGGCGGAGGGGACGCCGCCACCACCATGGTCCCGGGTTAGCCGTCGCCGTCGGCACCGCCAAGACCGGATTAGATCCGGCCAGCAAGCACCAGGAGAAGGCACCTGGAACCGGTCGTTGGCGCGGTGGATCGGGCCGGATCGGCTACCACCGCTACACGAGGACATCCAGCAGTACCAGGCGACGCCGCGCGCCACCGGCCGGAGCCGCCGCCCCGGGAGCCGAAGCCGCCGCCGTCCAGGCCATAGATCCCCGCCGCCACCGGGAGCCGCCGCCCCGGGAGCCAAAGCCGCCGCCACCGGGAGCCGCCGCCGTCCAGGCGCTAGATCCCCGCCGCCCCGGGAACCGCCGCCGTCCAGGCGCTAGATCCCCGCCGCCACCTTCATCAAGGCCACAAGCCAGTGTCGTGGCGCCCTCTGGCAGCGGCGGAGGGGAGGGAGAGAGGGGGGAAAATGTGGCGGCGGCGCTAGGGTTGCCCCCTAGTCGCCATGGGGGGGGGGCTAAATCATTAAATAGAATATGCTTAGCTACAACAAGTTAATCACCTATGCATTGGGGGCTTTGGTTGCTAAACTTTTAATGTGCTTAGCACCTCTTCTTATCACCAACGCATTGGAAGTAGCCTTATTAGGTTGAGGATATTGATGTGGCCGGTGTGTGCGTCAATGGGGTTCTGTTGTGTTGTGCAAGTGTGGCGAGCTATGACTGTTTTGTTTTAGGAGTATTTGCAGGTCGTCTATGTGGTCAGGTATTTTGTGCTTTATGAGTAGCCCGCTTTTAGGTTGTTTATTTCTGTTTTTGATCGTTTTTTTTGAAAATTAACTAGATAGTTCTTTTCTGCGTAATTAATTGATAGGCGTATTTTGCCCCATTTCAGAAACAATGGTTAACTGGTTTTCGAGTGAACGAAGGAAGGCAAAGGGAAGGAAGGAGCTCGCTGGAATATCTTATAGTGGCGGGCTACTAAGGGTGTGGGGGATGATGCATTTTCGCTGGAAAAGTATCGATCTTCGTCGGGGATAGAGGGATGGCCAGGGGTGACAACAACACGACAGTGGACGTCGGTTGAGGAGAAGTCAAGGTGGCGAGGCGGTCGCGGGAGTGCCGCCAACCGCTAGCGATGGCAGGAGGCGGTTAGGTGTGTTGAAATATGGGGTGGGCTTTAGGCCCATCCAACAATTTCTGAAGAAAAAAATCTCTAAGAACCCATGTAGATGTCATAATAATGGGTGGTGAGAAGTTTAATTCCACATTGCTAGTTGGAGAACCTCCTTATAAGGGATTCTCTTTCACATTTTATTGAAGCTCAAGAAGAGAAGTGGTTCTCGCGCGTTTCTCCTCCGTTGTCCGCCTTGCCACACCACAACACGAGTTGCGGGAATGAGTCGAGCCGAGCTCACATTTATGCGCTTATTTTTACTAGTCAGGAACAAAGAGTCTTTGAGACACATGCCACGATCTGAGACATCGAATCGTAGGTTGTCACGACTCGGACGTGGATCTAGCCCACGTCTCTTCATGCGGTTGCGCCTACATATTAGAAGCGTGTGCCAACCCTAGCCTCTAGAAAAAACAGATCGCATATGGCTCCACGCGCACCCGTCCAGTTGTCGTTCATTTGCTCTTGCTGCCGCCGGCGATCACATTATGTGCATCGCATACACGGTTGACGGGAGAGCAGGCCTCCGAAACCTCGCATCTCCAGATCATGGATTGAAGAGGTGCGATTAGGTTTTTGGTGAGCGTCTCCAACACGACTGCTCACTATTTTTGGTCCACTGCATCATTTACGCCCATGTCGTCTTCATCGTCACCATGTCCATAGTCAACGAAGCCGACCGCCTCGCTGCCAAGAAGCTCGAAGCCGGCAAGAAGGTCATCCAGGAGGATGCCACCGTCACTCCTACGGCCAACTGGCCTACTCGAGCGGATAACATGTTTTTTTCGGCTCATGTTTATGTCTATATTAGTCATACTAGTGTTATACATAGACGTATGTGTTGTTAGTGTAGTATATGCTTGCGCGATCAAATATCAACATGTGTTTAATCTTATTAGTGTCATGTTGATGATTATTTCCTGAATTAAGTCAATAAAAAAATTGTTAATATATTCAACAGGGTCTGTAGTGCCTAGGCAGGTCTCGAGGTCGAAGTATGCTTGTGGCCGTTCATTTTCGACCGAGGGGCTGAAACCAATCAAATGGCCCAAATGAAATTTTCGGTCCACCGATTTCCAGCCCGCCCCTTAGAGCAACTCAAACCGACATACCAAAACGAACAACGATTTTGTCCTCTTTTCGTTTGTTTGGGTCGTCTGCCCGCTTTAGGATTTGGTTCGATAGCGCGTTCAACGCGCCGATCCATATTTGTCCGCGTAGCTGGCTAGCCGCCGGTTTTAACAAATACAAACATATTATATATTTTTCAAAATATAATTAAATAGCATAGTTCCACAACCAAAATAAAATATAGCAAAGTTTTACAAGCCCGATAAAAATTAAATTGTCTTAAAAAGATACATCTATTAGTTGCCAACATTATCCCACGTATGCTCAACCAAATCATCTTACAACTGAATTTGAGTTCCCAATCACGCATTTCATGACGAAATTGGATGAACTGTACAAACGATGCGGCTCCTCCGCCATGCTGAGGCACCACATTGTCACCCTGAAACTCAAACCCTTGACCGTGGAGACGTTTCGGGCGCTCATCCTCTAGGATCATATTGTGCATCATCACACAAGTATTCATCACTTCCGACAACTTCTTGATGCTTCAAGTTCTAGCAGGATACCGAACTATCCCTCATCGAGATTGCAGAACACCAAAGGAACGCTCGACATCCTTCTTAGCACTCTCTTGCTCTTGGAAAATCTTTTCCTCTTCTCTCTGACACGGTTGGAGATCGTCTTGAGAATAGTGATCCACTGTGGATAAATTCGGCCAGCTAGATAGTATCCTTCGTTGTAGTTGTGACCGCTGAAGTTAACGTTGACCGGCGGGCTCTTGCCTTTGGCAAGCCTTGCAAACACTGGTGAACGTTCAAACACGTTGATATCATTGTGTGATCTGGCCATGCCAAAGAAAGAGTGACAGATCCAGAGATCTTGAGAGGCCACGGCCTCAAGTATGACAATGCAAGCCTTGACATGGCCCTTGTATTGGACTTGCCAAACAGAAGGGCAGTTCTTCCACTCCCAGTGCATGTAGTCTATGTTGACAAGCATCCATCGGAAGCCCCGGCTAGCATTGATCGCCAACAAGCGGACTGTGTCTGCAACAGTCCGCTCTCTCAAGTACTCAGGGCCAAACACTGCAACCACAACCTTGCAGAATTTGTACAACGACTCTAGGCACGTCGACCCTCTCATACGGACATACTCATCGATAAGATCACCGGGTACTCCGTAATCAAGCATCCGGATAGCCGCAGTGCATTTTTGATAAGATGAGAAGCCAACCTTTCCAATGATATCCTCTTTGTACTCGAAGTAGTCATCGTATCCGACCACCCCCTCTCGAAACCGTTTGAAAACATGCCTAGCGATACGGAAACGCCGCCGGAATTTCTCATGTTTGAACAACGGATTGGTTGTGTCAAAATAGTCCTTCCATAGAAGGAAATGGCCGCTCCTTGGTTGCCATTCAACGACAGAACATGCCCCAGAGTCGAGCCCTGGAACAACGGCCGCTGCCTATTAAGGTGGTCATGGACCAACACGACAAGCAGCATCTCCTCATCGTCACATGAGGAATCGTCGGAGTCAGAGAGAACATTATGGAAAAAGAACTCGTCGGCGTAGTCCATTTGTACCTTAAGGCAAACTGTCGAACAACTTGCGGGCGTGGACGACGAAGCTAACCGGTGACGTCAGATTGGGGTCGGGGAAGCTGCGGTGGCCTGGCGGCAATGCGGCCGGCGGCGTGGGTAGGTGTCAGCGTTTGGGGAGGTATGGGAGGAGGCGCTGGTGGCCGAGGCACCGGAACTGGGCAGCGGCGGCCATGGGGTGGGGGCGAGGCGAGGGCTAGCTGTCGACAGGGGTGGAGAACTACTAATTAGGGATGAAAATGGAGTGGAAACTTTCCTCTTTTCCGAAGGAAAAATAAAAACAGAGAGGCAATATGAAAGCGGAAATGAAAATTTGCAAAACGCAAATGAAAATGGAATTTTTAATGTGAAAGCGGAAACAAAAATGGAAGAGTGTTTTCCGGTGGAACATATGTGGAAATGGAACTTTCCGTTTCCATGAATATGAAATTTCCCATTTTTACTATAGGCCTACGGCTGCTTTGTAGCCCAACCACCAAATAACACACAATGACACGATGAGCATAATGGATCATTTGAGGCCTAACTTATACTACCATATATATACTCAGCTAGACCCTATACACAATTGTCATGTACTAATACAATACTTGGATATGTTGCTAACATAATCAAATTATTTTGTAGATATGTTAGCAATTCATTAATTTTTATTGTGGTGTGTATTACTCTATGATTCAAGGGGTTTTAAAGTTCCAGTCAACACTCACTTTTATTTCTGTATCCGTTTTGTATTCGCTCCATGACTGTTTCCGGCAGTATCTGTTTTCGTATTCATTTCCGGGGTTTCTGTATTCATTTTCACTTATGCAAAAATAATATGAAAACAAATGTGATAGCACTCAGTTTCGTCTGTTTCTGCTCCGTTTTCATCCGTACTACTAATGTGCCACCGACTGTCGGGTCAAGGGAAGGAGTACGCCGGGTCGTTCGCGTTCGCTTTGTGTGCACGCCGATTCAAATCAGGCTTAAAATTGGACCGGGAATGGGTCCGCACGTGGACGAAAAGCGAACGCACGTTCGGTTAGATCGGCGCGTTTGGTCGATTTTTCTGTCCACGCGGATCTAAACGGACGAAACGGATCGTCGTGTTGGAGTTGCTGTTTACTAATCTGATCAATGCTTAATCTTTCTCTTCCTCTTCCTCCACTTGCAAGGTGGGTTACTAATCTGATTGTATTCTTCCGGTAAATAAGACTAGATTAGGCGTACCACTAGATGTGCAAGTTGCAACACACGCAGTGCGATGCATGCCGACTGCTCTGGCATTGACGGAATTTGACGTCCGGTCTCGGGCACAGGTCCGCTGAGGCATCGACGGAATTTGACGTCCAGTCCCGGACACAGATCCGGGCGTCTCTGACCCCCACAATTTTCTACTCCCTCCGTTTGTAAATATAAGTTTTTTAAGAGATTTTATTAAGAGTCTACATACGAAACAAAATGAATAAATCCACACTCTAAAATATGTCTATATACATCCATATGTAGTCTATTAGTGAAATTTTTAGAAAGACTTATATTTAGAAACGGAGAGAGTACATGATTTTCGCGCCTCAGATCGGCGCAGAACAATATTCTAGCTAATTAGGCCTAGAGACCCATATGGATTACGGGGGGCGGCGCCGTAATGACGGTGCTTTGGGGTGTCGCCTAGCTGCGTGCATGAGTGCTTGCACGTTACACTACACAGCTTGGCGCGCGCGCATGTGCCCCTTCACGTGGGAAGCCTGCCCGGAAACCAAAAGCTACAAAAGTCGCGAGTGAGCCGAGCTCACATAATAGAATTTCTAAGTGTTAGAAATTAATTAGTAGATTAATTCAAGGGATGTGTCTAACCTCTAACAATCGTGTCTCCGTTCTCTCTTTATTGCTAACAGGCACCTGTTTTGAAGGGATGCCTTTGAAGAGACAACTTTTCTTCGTGTCTCTTCCAGATGTATATATACTTAAGAATCAATAGAAATCAGGACTAATCGTTCGTTTATTTTCATTTAATCTCATTTTACTCTAATACGTTATCAGCATATAGTCTTGTTCGCTGAGAAAGAGGCCAAGCCGCCGCCCCGCGCTAGACCGGCTCCGTGTCCGTCCGTCCGTGTCGTGGCCGCCGCCGCGCGAGGCCGTCAACAGGTCGTAGGTGCAAAGCACGCAACGGCCAGGGATGCAGAGCGCCTAACACGCTGGCGCATCAGATCGCATGCAAAGGCATGCATGCATCCATTGGAGAAATCAATCATGAGAAGGCCTGGTTTTCATTTTGAGATTAGCATGAGCGACCACTCGTTGTGTCTCTCGTGAACGGAGAGGGATCTTCTTTTTACATCACAAGAAATCACCCTATGGCATCATCATTTCGTCAAAGAACGGAGAGCAAATTGAGTTTCCGTGCGGCATGCATTCGTACAGGAAATTAATCATTAATATTAATTATGTTTGTCTTTTTATGATTAAAAGAAATCTCATCCATTCTACCTTGTGCTAGAATCGCTTCATCAAATCATCCATAAAGAGGCCGACGACAAGCATGGATGCGTGACGCTATCGGTCAGTTTCATGAAAAAGCCGACTGCACTTCATCCACATCGCGAAGGCCTTTTTTCTACTTACAAAAATGGCGTCCGGCGTGGCGAGACCTCGATCCATGCGAGACACCTCGACAACACGCCGGACCTCGATCCATGCGAGACACCTCGACAACGGAAGGCAACACCGGCCTTGACGAAACGGCAGTCTCCATCCCGGAGCGCACGACGACCCTCGGCCCCGTCACTATCCTCCGGCACGGAGCCCCGTCATGGCTATCAGCCGGCTACAACAGACAAGACACGAGTCCCGGTGGTGCATCCTCAGACGCGACCTTCGTCCAACACGACGACCCGACCTCTCGCTCACGATTGACCGCGGCGCCCTCGCACCATCCACAAGGCAGCATCCTCCCCGGTGGCGACCCAAACGAATCAGTTTGATTCTTATCCATGTAAAGAAAGACAATCCCTTACATATCCCCATTGAGCCATCAGGCTTAGAATAATTTGCAGATTAATCGTTATACTTTCTGCGAATGAAATTACAGAAATATGTTGGCTGCACTTTGAAGCCCTCTGGTTTTCATATATTACATAAATATGTAAATTATTAAGGTTTGCATCCATATGTATTACCACAGTAATACTGAATGCAGAAGAATATTTTGCGTGCATTTATTCCTTCGGTATTTAAGACAATATATATCTCTTTGCCGCAAACATTTCCTAAGGCATGCGTCTTAGGAGAACGACTATTTTTGCAATTAATTTTAATTTTTGCAAATCTTATTGTAATTCAAAACAAGGATCACGTATTCTCATACTTAATATGATGGCATCCAAGTTTATTTGTGAATTACAAGGTATTTGATGGCATCTACTGCATATTTTTGTAGATTATCCATCACTACCGTAAGATCTACATTTTGTCATTTTGGCAAGATGACTATCTTAAATGTGCTCTTCCAAATATTAATGTGTACATAGCCCAAATTTTTATTTGTGAATCACAAAGTATTGATGACATCTACTGCACGCAGATTATTCATCACTACTATGAGGTCTACATCTTGTCTGTGTTTACAAGATGATTACCTTCAAAGTGCTCTTCCAAATATTAATATTAGATGTGACTACCTCTAGATATGATAAGGTAATATTGGCATCTACTGTAAAAAAAATACAGACTATCCACTATTACTGCAAGGTCTACATCATGTCATTTTGACATATGATTATCTTCAAAGTGATTTTCTTAAATATAGCATAACATAAGGTAATAGAATTATGAACATCTACCGACAAAAATGAGACTATGTTTTCTATCACAGTGAGATCTACACCATATTGGTGATTATCTTCAAAGTGTTATCCTATATAAATTGAGGTCTACACATATGGCTATAAGGCATCAGCTGTACTAGAATTTGCTCCTACGAAGCATTCATTGTTGTTGTTCACTAAAATAGTTTACTCTCACAGTAAATAATGTTCTTGCACATTTTGCTTGAATATGTCATATGAAACTATGGAAATATTTGCATATACGTGTGATTACTTTGTGTTACATTGGTAAAATGCATGACAATGTAGCCTACGTCATTATTTCTAATTATAGTGTCATTCATCTATCAAGATGGATACCATAATTTATATCGAATGTCTCAAACACTATTGCAAGATCCACATCACATTGTGGTTGTTATTTTATAGTGACTAGGCAATATTAAAATTGCAAAGTCTATGTTTTGGTCATGACTCTAAAGTCACACTTTTTCTCACGAATGAAGCCCAAAACATTAGCAACGATTTCATCGCATGCACTATATTGAAGGTTTACACCCCATGATTCACCAAGCATCACCTTGACGGATTTTGCTCAACAAAATCATTTCATACATATATTTTATTTTACCCCAATAAGTAAATTAAATAATGCATGATCATTTCATGTAACACATGGCTATTCTATTGATGCACATACGCATTTTATATGTCACCAACTTCACTTAGTTATCAAACTAAGTACATAATGGATGAATATTTATTCACCTTGAATATTTCCCTTAAGAGAAACATGCTGCCATGAGCACATTTGGAATGATCACCCAATAATTTTTCAAGGCCTCAAGTCTATCGCAACTTATAATTTTGGTAATTATAAAATCAACTTGAAGTTGAGATCTCATGATCTAACATTTTCATATGCAGATCGGGTTGAAAAGCCCTTGATACACTTTACATCTCCTTATGATGGTATTACTATTTTCATGGTAAAGAAACATGTCATTTCTTAAAATCATCATATTCACCCAGCGAGTGCTTCAAATATTTGCTAGCATTGAGAATACTATGCAAGTCAGTGGTCAGAAAATAGAACCATGAGGAATTCAAAGTAAAGTGGAGGTTAAAGACAACCAATGACAAAATTATCTTTTAATTGGGAATTGATCATTTCCAAATGATCACAAAGACAACTCTTAAGTTTGTCAAATGTGTGGTTACATAAATATCGTACATATGATTACCAAACCTTCAAACATATGGTCAAACCACACCATGAGTTTATTAAAAGGCAAATAAGTTCATTGGGGTATTTGAAAATTTGCAAACATACGGCCAGAAACTATCCTGGTAAATGATGTTCTCAAATATTCATCAGAAGGAGAACCAAAAATATAGTGCAATAAAAGATTGATCAATTCGTTTGCTCCTATGATATGTTTGCATAATTCATTTTCAGTAATATGGGAGACCTCATGTAATATCTCGATTATTCCCAAAATATTATTTGCTTATAGTTGTACTACTACATGTAGTATAATGTCCAACATCCTATTTCTTGGACATCATGTTTGATAAATTTTGAATGTATGAATCAATTCATAGTTAGTTTTGTTGCGTACAAAATAATTTTCTAAATCTTACAAAATATTTGGTTATAGGCCTTACAATCCTGGTTTGGGGTTGATTAGAAAATTATGGACAATTCTATTGGTCACAACTTAACAAGTTGCCAAATTTCCCAAATCATCAGATTTTATGTGCACCACATGTGTGATAGGGGAAATTAATTTAAGGGAGTCTCACCTTACAATTCTAAATGAGCAACTCATTCTTCCTTGAACACATTCAGAAGATATGTGGATTACTCAACCATTATGTGGTATTATATAGATACTTCATGGTACTCATGGAAACATTTATAAAATGATTTCCAGTGTGTCTCTTGTCACACAAACCATGAATGATATAACTAAATTAATTGCTCAAATTCTCAAAGTAAGAGCAAGTTATCCTAAACAAGGGATAAATCCATTCGAATGGACAACTTCGTTGAACTCATTTCACAAGCAATGTCTGATTATACATAATACATTATGTAATAGACATAATGGTTTAGTTCAATATCTTATCAAGGATAATGAAATTAATAATATGACCAAACTTATAGAATCGTAATTTACTAGCCTCATGCTAGACAAATACAGAATTACACACAGTAAGTATGATATAAATCATACCAACTGCATAGCATACTACTTTCCCCTTGTAGTAATTACGTGGAAATCAACAAAGTATTTCCTATCTCCGATAATTAGGTTACATACCGATATCACCACTCCAGCATACATCAATGGGGTCTCACAGAAAATTAGGGATCTATGTGAGGAATAACAATTTATCCGTCAATCAAAATTATTCATAGCCTGTATGCTGATTGCATCAGCAATAAGGACATTTCTGGCATTAGGGGGAGATTAGTACCACAAAGAATGCCAAGAAATAAATTAGAAATGTTATTCACATTCAGTCCTTATATCCACGTACTCAAAGAATCTGAACAAGAAGCTTAGAATCACATATTTGCAACACATTGCAAATCTGCCACATACATTTACTGATGACAAAGGTGTTACTCAATTATATTCCTGCAGTAAATTGTCACAAAGAGTGGAGGTACGTGATAAACCACTCTTCTCCCCAAATGAGAGCAATAGGGGGAGAAATCTGACCACACGAGATATAATCTTGCATATGCTTCTGCGGAATAGAGGAAATCAAATCCTCAACCAGTAAATGTAATTAAACATCAAGTTGAAACACACCTCACTGGATGCTCATCATCCAAAGCCCGGCATAAATGTGCACAAATGTTTTGGTGTCGGGACATCAAAACACCTTGACTCCATTGTTGTAGGAAATCACAAGGATTTAAAAGGAATAAATACATTTCCACAAAATTCATTGATTCCACTAGAATCATATAAAATAAAGACTACATTTGTCGACATATATTTCTTCTAAAAATTGCTAAAACCTTTTGGGCCCTGAACCAAAATCCATGGTAGAGTGCCTCTTGTACTCATATTGGTTCACATAAAAGGAAGCAAGTAACGAAGAATATCACTCGCTCATTAAAGAGTGGTATTTACCACAGTAATACCTACTCCTCATAAGTATCTTCCATATGGAATACTCAAAACTTCTCATTCATAGACAAAGTCAATGAGGTGGTGAGAAAGCGAGGCTTGTAGCAAAAGGGTTCACGCAGAGACCCGACATCGATTACAATGTAACATACCTTCTTGGTATGAGTGGAATTATGTTTCGATAATAAATACCATTGGCAGTACAAATAATATTATCCATGAAGTTAATGGATGCAGTGACTACATACTCATATCAGTCTCTCATTTCGGAAATCTATATTAAAGTCCGTGAAGGGCTTCATTTCCAAATACAAAAACAAATCACAACATGTATTGTGTAAAACTTCATAAGTCACTCTATGACTAGAAATAGTCGTGAATCATATGGTACTACTGACTAGACGAGTTCCTTCTTCATAGGATTACTCAAAGGATGATGATTATTTATGTGTTAAGAAAGGAATACCAAAATTTTATTTCCTTACATCACCTCAGTGTATATGATGATTTCATCATCAATGTCTCTACAAGACCTAAACATACATAAAATCATCTCAAGACGGAAAATTTGGATTCAACCAAATTTAGCTTAAGTTTACAACTTGAGCATTCTCTCAAGAATACATATCAGTCTACATATATCCAAACATATACGAGAAGTTCTATTTGGATATATCATATCAACAAAAGACATGTATGGTCATACTACCTTTGATAAGGTACAAATCCATTCATACCTAGGGGTGATAATGAAGTGATACTAGGACCTGAAGTTCTATATCTCACTAGTGCCAAAGCACTCATATAATTGCAAACTACGTCAGGCCTGACACTGTATTTGCTATCTTTATTCGGAGTGCAACCTCAAACAAAAGGTATATGGTTGATATAAGTAATATCATCTTATATCTGAAGATTACAGTAAATCTTCAATATTTCCATCAGGAAATAGAAGATATGACCATGATATGATGTAATGATATTGGCTCTTTATTTGATCCAAACGACGCCATATCAATGACTGAATTTGCTGGAATAGCCTTCACATGGAAGTCATATAAATGGATTTTAATGGTTATTTCCACTTATCATTCTGACATAATTGCTTTATCCTAAAGCATTGCAAAAATATGTATGGCTTGGCAGAATAATTAACCACACTCAAAATCGTGTGGTTGAGATTCATCAGAATCACATAACTTGATTTATCAAGATACTTCCACTTGTGTTACTCAATACCTATAGGTTATATGAAGAGCAATATCATAAATCACATTGCTCAGAAATTACTTATCCTCATGGATTATAGAAAGTTGAGGAAATAATTTGCAAACAAAATATTGTGATAATCCAACAAATTATACACAATCTCATGTTCATGTCAATGGCCTTGGTATGAGACATCCTCCATATTTGCAAAGTTCAGGGGGAGTAATCTCCCAGACTATAACCTATTAACAATCATCAGATTGCATATATTGTACTCTTTTTCCCTTGATGAGTTTTTCCATAATGGTTTCTCATAAAAGGTTTTTAACGAGATAATATAAACACAAGTGTCTATATATGCCATATCATTTTCTCCTTATATTTTTCCTACTGGGTTTTAAAGGAGTTTTCAATGGCATGTACGATTGCACTATTTTCTCTTATGAGTTTTCTCTCAAAGTTTCTCATAATGGTTTTTAGTGAGGCAATATCTTCTCAAAGATCACATGTCATACTTTCTATTTTCCCTACCAGGGTTTTTAAAGGAAGTACTCAAGACATATTAATTGTTCTCTAAACTTATCAATGAGTTTTCTCCTTCTTCAAAGGTTTTCTCATATGAGTTATCAAGAGACAATAATCATCATATGTTGCATCTTTTCCTCCTTATTTTTCTCATTGGGTTTAAAGGAGTTTTAGCAACATATCTACTCTATTCTCCTCATATTTTTCCCACAGGGTTTTTGGGGGAGACTCTCAAGATTATCTGGAAGATTTCTCAAGATGGAAGATCTATATGCAAGAAGCTTTCAACGATAAAACATTCAAGGAGCGGTGTTGTACAATGGGGAGTGTTATAAATTAATTAGTAGATTAATCCAAGGGATGTGTCCAACCCCGAACAGTCGTGTCTCCGCTCTCTCTCTATTGCCAACAGGCACCTGTTCTGGAGGGATGCCTCCGAACAGACACCTCTTCTTCGTGCCTCTTCCAAATGTATATATACTTGAGAATCAATAGAAATCAGGACTAATCGTCCATTCATTTTCATTCAATCTCGTTTTACTCTAACACTAAGCATCTGCAGTTAATCAACATAACATGTACAGCCGGACTTCATAAAACCAACTTCCTCAAATACACATGCACTAATCGATCAAGCTTTAAATTTATTGTTCTGCATCCAAATAACTCATATGACGAACTTCATATCAATACAAATTCATGCAGACGACATATTGTTAGAATATGGGATGGGTTTTAGGCCTATCCAACAATCTTTTTAAATCTCTAAGAGTCAAAATTGGTGTCATGTCAAGAGAATGTTAAAAGTTTAGTCTCATCCCGTTGTTGTAGAAAGAGCCGGACCTTCTTTTAAGGGATTTTATTTCACATGATATTAACGTTTGAGAAGAGAAGTGGTCCTCGCGTACTCGTCTTCCGCCGTCTGTTGCGCCAGCGTGAAGCGGGTTGCGTGATTAAGCCGAGCTCATACCTAAGTGCATATTTTTATCGGTAGGAAATAGAGAAATCGTAATAGATGTGTCATGTATCTGAGACGTCGGACAATGAGTTGTCGTTGACTTGTACGTGGGTCTAGCCCACGTCCCTCCACACGGGCGCCCGCGTATATGAGGCATCGACCAACCCTAACCTTCATGAACATATCACATCTGCTCCACGTGCATTGTCCTTGTCGTTCCTTTGTTGTTGCTTTCATCAGCGACTCCATCCGTTCACCGTGTACACGAAGAACAAGCCTCTCAAACCCGCCTCTCTGAATCTTGTACGGGAGAGGGACAATTAGGTTTTTAGGGAGCGATCATACGCGACTGCTCGTCTCCGCTCGACTGCTTACACTACATCTATGTCATCGTCCTCATCATGTCTCATTCATCTGTAGCCGACCATCTAGCCGCCGACATGCTCGAAGCCGACAAGAAGGTCTCCGAGGATGCTACCGCCACCGCTACTGCTACTACGGCCAATTGGTCTAACGGAGGGTATAACTCGTTTTATCCTGCTTGTACTTATTAATATTTTAGCCATACTAGTGATTTGCGTAGATATTTCTACTATATGTTTAGTACGCGATAATATGATCAAATATCAGTATATGATTAGTATAGTTTACTTCACGCTCATGATTTATTATTGTATTAATTTAATGAAAAATTTGCGTATTTACTCAACAATCTAGGAACCTAATTTGTGTAGGCATTTTTTGCATATGACTTTGCCGCTGCACTGAAATCAAATAAGTTTATGGGTACATATTTTAAGTGTTGTGAAACTAAAGCCACCTTATAACTTACAACTATGAACGTATTTTGAGTCGCCAGTCTTACTCCCGCGGGAGCGATTGCTCCTGATATGGAGAAGGCGTTCACGGAAGCTACCGTCAACTTTCTCGGAGCAGTTCTTAGTGTGACCGGATATAAGTTGATCGATGCATATTTACATATGCAAGTTTCCAAGGACTTGTGGGAGGCGCTTGAATCTGAATTCGGCGCAACCGATGCTGGTAGCAAGATGTATGCCATCGAGCAGTTCCACGATTACAAAATGGTCGAGAACCATTCTCCACTGGAACATGCTCATGAGATACAATGCGTAGTTGAGGAGATAGAGCTTCTTAAGTGTGTTTTACCGGGCAAATTTATCGCGGGTTGCATCACCACTAGCTCCCAAATTCCTAGAGGAACTTTGCTACAACTCTAAAACATTAGAGAGGAGAATTCTCAATTGAGGATGTCTTCGTTCATGTGAGTGTTGATCAGAATTCGAGAGCAAAGGACTCGCAAGAAAAAGGGATCGAGGGAACTTATGTTGCCAATATGGTATAGAGGGGCTCCAACTTCCACAAGTTCAAGAGAAATAATTGTGTCCAACAGAATACCGAGTTTAAGAAGAAGGGTAAGAAGATCTTCAAGAAGAATAAGTAAGGAGATCGATGCTTCACTTATGGTTCAAAGGAACATTAATTGGGCCAACAATTGCCCAAATAAGTACAAGAGACTAGGGTAGGACTCCAAGTCTGCCAATATGATTGTGAGCAACAATGAGAGTGTTGCATATGGGAATGATAATTTGTTTACTGTATGTTCAGTTTGTCAGTCTACCATTTTGTTGGTGAACATAGGTGCAAATATTCATGTGTGTACTGACATTTCATTGTTTTCTTCTTACCAAGTCACAGGACACGGGCCTGTATTGGTGGGGAATGGCACGAATGCTTCTGTTCTTGGTCTTGTCATGGTCGCTATAAAGTTTACTTTAGGGAGGATTGTGTAACTGAAGAATGTGCAACATGTCCCCACTATCAAGAAGAATCTCAGTAGTGGCTCCCTTCTGTGTACAAAAGGGTCTAAGTTGGTCTTCGAGTCTAATAAAGTAGTTGCTGCAAAATATGGACTTTTTGTTGGAAAAGGTTTTGAATGCGGAGGTCTGTTCCGCCTTCCCTTCATGGTATTTTCATAAAGTCGTGAACAATATTCATTTGAGTGTTAATGAATCTGAAGTTTGGGATCCACATCTTTGTCACATCAGTTTGGGTGTTATGACACAGCTAGTGAAGCTTAGTTTAATCCTGAGTTTCAAGTTAGCCAAAGGTTCTAAGTGCCATTCGTGTGTACAAGCAAGGCAGCCTCGCAAACCTCACAAGGTTGCGGAGGAAAGACACTTGGTGCCATTAGAACTCATACATCTTGATATCTGTGAGATGAATGGTGTGTTGATTAAAGGCGGAAAGAAATATTTCATGACATTAATATTGTGAGGGTACGCGACAAAAAAAATCCAGTACAGCGAGCATGCCCAGGATCACTATGGAGATGCATACAAGGTTTTTATCTCAATATTACCGACTCGTAGCGCAACAGAAGTACATTCGACGAAGATCAACGGTGCAGATCCCCACAACTAAGATTTATAACCTCCCAACCGCAAGGATGTTCTCTCTCGTCGGCTCCTTTGACAGCCCTTCGGGAGGCAGTCGGACAACCCCTCAGATGGTGTCACGGATAGCCCTTCGGGAGGCACTCACAGGATCTCGGACGGTCATTGGACAACCCTTCGGGAGGCACTCTTGAACTAACATCGAACCTATGATCCCTCTACGGCGTTGTACACATACGGTGTCAGCTATCCGGCAGGGTTTCGCCGTCCAGAACTAGTTCATATCAGAACCCAGACATCCTTTCACCTATATGAAACTATTTAGCGGGAGGGGGAGAGAGAGCCAAATCATGCATGGAATTTGTATGAGAATTGGAGTGAGTGTGGAGAGCTCCTCTCCACCTCTATTTATAGGAAACCCAAAGGGTAGGGCTCGCACAACAAAATACCAAAATACCCATACTTTATGTCACACATAAAGGGCACATAAATGGCATAAAAGGATGGCAAGTGGAGCTCCATGGAGGAGCACCACCCTTGGACGTCCAACACCTTGTGGGGCCCCTAAGAAGGGGTTACCACCCTTCCATGTCATCCCTAGATATTTTTGGAAGATTTACTTTAGATATTTTCCCCAAAATCAACCATTTAGTGCTTTTCACTATTCATCAAAACATTTTATGATGCAAACCTATACCCACAAAAATGAACATTCAAGTGAACCTGTAGTTTGCCATGTGCTACTCATGTTGCTTCATGATATGATGCAAACACCTGAGGTGAGACTTGTCGTCATCCCCATGGATCAACAACTTGTCCACTATGTTAGTTACCTCCTTACCGGTTTTGCTCTTTTCTCGTTTCCGTGTTTCAGCATACCTATGATCAAATCACATTGTGTCTAGCCGGATGATGATGGATACCATAACACCGAGAGGGCACGAAGAGCAACTCCAATGGGGCGACCCAAACGGACGCGTGCTTTGTGTGTCTTTTTGTCCGTTTGGGTCGGTCGCCCGCTCCTCATTCGCCCTGTTTTATTTTTGGGGTCGGCCATGTGATGATGAGTCGATGAATATACTTCTCGCACCTCGTTGGTTACCCCAAGTAGAATGTGGAGATCTAGTCAGCAGCAAGTTTCCCTTACACGTGGACTGTAAGGTTTGTCGAACCAAGAGGACTCCGAGGATCAATAAGTAGGTGTACGCTGCTCTGGCGCTAGCAGAAGACGTGGACCTGCACACACAACAAATAAATTTGCTCCCAACGAGTACAAAGAGGTTGTCAATCTCTCCGGCCTTGTAGTTTCCAAAGGATCAAAACACAAGCGGGAATAGTGATAGTGATGGCAACAAAAAGTAAATGGAAGCAGTAAATGATGGAGGTGTAAGCAATGGTGGTGATATGGACCTGAGTCACATGATGTTCACTAGTGATGTCTCTCTCCCAAAAGATGATAAACAACTATGCTTGGGTAAAAAAATTACAGGTCGGCAATTGCAGAATTATAAACGCACCACAATGCTAATTATGCTACTTGAAAGTTAGAGGCTCAATAGTAATGGGCAGTACGCGAAGACAATTATACCGTTTATTCATCAGCATCTACTTACTAATCATCCACCTTGAGATATCTATCCAGAACATCTCGCTGGTATTAAGTTGCGAGCCCCATCCAAAGTGTAAACTTAAAGCAACGGACAACTGCATTAACGAAATATGCGTAAGGTAAACAATCCTTGCAACCGTGGTCACAAGCACCGTTATTTTCTCCCTGGTGGCAACAACACATCCCCTAGTCTCATCTTTCTGTCACTCAAGCTAGACATCAGGGGCATGAACCCACAATCATGCATAATGCTCCCTCTTTGAGTTACAATCTATTACTTGGCCAAAGCAATAAAGAGCAACGGAGAACATGCATGAATCACTAAAGAACATAATATAAAAGGATAATCAAATATATAACTCATCACAATCTGAACATAATCTCATAATCCATCAGATCCCAGCAAACCGAGCATAGCAATAGCAGGAAAATTACATAGATGCCTTGATCATGTAGGGCAGCTCACAAGGGCTAATCATTGAAGCACAAGATTGGAGAGAAGACATCACATAGCTACTAGTCATGGACTCATGGTCCAAGGAGGACTACTCAGGACATGTCCTGGAAGCGTCCATGGCGGTGGAGAAGCTCCCGGAGGTCAATCCTCCCTCCGGCAGGGTGCCGGGAAGAGGTCTCCTGACGCTCCCGATCTTGGAAGCGCTGCGGCGGCGGAACGATGGAGAAATTCGTGATTCTGGATATGATGGAAGGGTTTCCGATCGGAAGGGTAAATATAGGCCAAAGGAGGGCGTCAGAGGAGGTGGGGCCCACCGAGGCGACCTATGGGCGCGACCAGGGGCTAGGCCGCGTTGGGAGGCCTCCTGGGCAGCCCGTGGCTCCCCTCTGGCCCATCTTCGATGCTCCGGAAGCTTCCGTAACGCTGAGGAGGTGGGGCCCACAGAGGGGACCTATGGGCGCGGCCAGGGGCCAGGCCGCGCCGGGAGGCCGCCTGGGCAGCCCTCGCTCCCCTCTGGCCCATCTTCGATGCTCTGGAAGCTTCCGTCGGGCTGATTTTTATATATTTTTCTCAGGATTTTTGGAGCGATGGAAATTTGGGTAAATCCCCCTGCAAAAGAAGTACCAGTAGACAGAAACTGGCACTGAGTGCACTGAGTTAGTAGGTTAGTCCAAATATGTGTAAAACTATATAAAAGTATAGCAAAACATATAACAATGTCACCCAAAAATGATGGAGCAAGCAGAAATTT
Source organism: Hordeum vulgare subsp. vulgare (assembly GCF_904849725.1). Classification (NCBI taxonomy): domain Eukaryota; kingdom Viridiplantae; phylum Streptophyta; class Magnoliopsida; order Poales; family Poaceae; genus Hordeum; species Hordeum vulgare. The sequence goes on from NC_058522.1 coordinate 447,419,723, forward strand.
TAGATACGTTTGGGACGTATCAACATCCCCAAGCTTAATTCCTGCTCGTCCTCGAGTAGGTAAATGATAACACAAATAATTTATGTGGTGACATGCTAACACACATATAAGAACTTCAATGTAAAGCAAGTAAGATATGCAATTCAAGTCAAGACAATAACAAGCAAGAGTCTATATTTAGTATTGAAATTAGCAAAGTAAGAACATAAAGGTGCAAGAGCTCTCACTGTCCGTGACTCGAATGTCTCCAAATGGTGTTTGCGTGCAAGAAATGGGAGATGGGTTTAGAGCATAAAATATATATTTTTAATTTATAACTCAATCTACTAAACTTCACACTTGGTCTCCTTCAGAATCTTATTTTGACTCATCCCGAGACCACTAGTCAGGCACAAGTCAAAATGATCCTCTCCCTTTTGACTTTGAGCACTCATGCAATGGATGAGCGCAAGTAAGATATGTTGGCACTTAGGATGGAAAATAGAATAATGATGGGGAAGGAAAACAAAAAGGTGTGAAAGGCTCACATCAATGAGGACAACCATAGGCGAGAGAAAGCCAAATGATAGATATGATGTGAGGAGTAGGGATTGCCATGCAACGGATGCATATATGAGCTAAGGTAATCTCTCCAATGGAACTAGTGGGGGTGCGTCCAACTTTCTTGCTCATGAAGACCTATAGCTCATTTGAGGAGGCTCATCATTGGAATATACAAGCCAAGTTCTATAGTGTGAGGGTCCCACATTGTTATGCATGAATGATAATCTCTATGTAGTACAAACATAGCAATGGAGTACGAGTGTGGATCTTTTAAAAGGAATAGTAGTGTCGCCCCTTCTCTCTTTTTATTTCCTTTATTTTTTATTTTTTATTTTTTTGTGGCCTCTTTGGCTCTTTCTTTTTATCTCGCATTTGTCCTCTTTGGGATCTTTTCATTTGTCCTCTTTGGGATCTTTTAATTTGTCCTCTTTGGGATATTTTCCTCACTTAAGGGTAACACTCTATGTTTTACAAGAAGAAAAAGAAGAAGACCATCACACTTTATAAGAAGTACTCACATAAAGAAAAATGAAAACTATCATGATGTATGCAAATGTATGCTTCTGCCAGTGTAGCAGGATATGCAATGATACTAGCGCGTCATGTAGCAATAATAAGGGTCAGGCCCAACTAGCATGCGACTCCTCGATCAAGCAAAAGCATGTATGACATGAAGATCAAGTCATGAGATGGTGGATGTTGCATGGCAATGTATCTCAGAAAGGCTATGGAAATGCCTTAATAGGTAGGTATGATGGTTGTTTTGAGGAAATATATAATGAGGCTTATGATGACAGAGCGTATCATGCCAAGGGCTTGGATGCACCGACGAAGTTTGCACCAACTCTCAAGATGAGAAAGGGCAATGCACGGTACTGAAGAGGCTAGCAAAATATGGATGGTGGAAGTGCCAACAATCGAATACCCGCATTAGTCCGAAGAAATCATACACTTATTATCGGTAACTCTCTATCTAGTTAGGAAATTCACAAGGAGACAAGTACCCCGAGGAGGAGTTTTTGGGGGTTTGGTTATCCTTGTGCATCCTCGACCCATGGTAACGTGAGGGTACTCTATATATTCCAACCCCTCCAGAGGTCAGCGATCAATCTAGTAGCTAGAGTTCTCAACTAATTTTTAGTTTTTGAAAAACACACAGATTTCCCAAAATACGACACCTATCACTAATAGTCTCAAGATCTTGGCACCAATAGTCGAAACATTACTCAAATCATTACCTCAAAACTATTGCAAGTTACTACTATACTTAAATAGCAACCTCAATTACCTACTCATGCAAGACACACAACTCAGTGCAACAAGCCAACTCTCTAAACAAGATAAGCATGATAACTCAAGAGATTTCCAAAAGGAACCTAAATAAAAGCTCTTAAAAAGATATAGCATGAAAACTAAGAGCTAAGCATGACAATAGCTATGTAAAGATAGGGAACACACAAAAAAGATAAGAATGAAAACCTATGGTGCATTCTAGAGTGGAATGGAGCGTGTTTCTCTCCCAAACAAGGAAGGCTAGGTTCCGACTTGTTATGAACATCAAGCAAAACTAAAACAAACTAAAAAAGTAAAGAGCGGGACGCTCCAAGCATAGCACATAACATATGAAGTGATAAAAATATAGCATGGAGATGGATGAACTGAGGATTGTTGATAGAGAAGGGGATGCATGGGGGCATCCCCAAGCTTAGACGCTTGAATCTCCTTGAATATTTCTTGGGGGTGCATGGGGGCATCCCCAAGATTGAGCGCTTGACACTCCTGAATCTTCTTTCATCATCTTCCATCGCATACTTGAAAACTCCCTTCATATGAAACTTATCATAAGCTGATTAGAGTGGTTAGTACCCATGATAAAATAATTCATTCCCTACTGGAAATAAATATTTTCATGAAAAGATACTATTTATCATGATTGCCAAAAGGTTTTTGCAAAGGGAAAGCAAGATTAGGATTTATGAAATGATGAAAACGCAAAACGTGGCAGAATCTATGAAAAACAGAACAACAGGTAGTAAATAATTTTTTCGAGACACTTACGCAACTCAAATCAAAAAACTCAGAACAGACGTCAGAAAGAAAATTATATATAGCATATTGTAAAAAAATTCAGATCAAAAAGATGACATGTTGATTTTTGGCGAAGTTTTCCATCAAGCAGACAGAATCTGTTTCTGGACATCATGTCACAATTTTTGAACTTTCTTGCAATCGGAGGCTAAAACTTGGCACAAAGCTTAAAAATAAAGATACAATAATGTTGCTACAGTAGTAACAAGTATCAATACCACTAAAACTGAAAGTAAAAACAAATTGGGTTGCCTCCCAACAAGCGCTTTCTTTTATGCCTTTGAGCTAGGCATGATTCAAAAAGATCAAGTATTATCAACTGCATAAGAATAACTTGCCCGAATAACGGACTCATAAGGTAACTTAATCTTCGTTCGAGGGAAGTGTTCCATTCCCTTTTTAAGGGGAAATTGGAATCTGATGGTCCCTTCTTTCATGGCAATGGTAGCACCAACGGTGCGGAGAAAAGGATGTCCCAAAATAATTGGACATGAGGGATCACACTCAATGTCCATAATAAGAAAATCAACGGGCACATAATTATGATTGACAACAATAAGAACATCATCAATTCTCCCTAAAGGTTTCTTTATGGAAGAATCAACAAGACGAACATCAAAAGAACATCGATCAAAAGGTTGTAAATCAAGCATATCATACATTCTTTTGGGCATAACGAAGGCACTAGCTCCAACATCACATAAGGAAAATCAAGAGATATTATTAAATTTAATCTTGACCATAGGATCCCAACCATCTTCTAGTTTTCTAGGAATAGAAGTCTCTAACATGAGATTCTCCTCCCTAGATTTGATAAGCGCATTGGTAATATGCTCGGTGAAGGCAATATTGAGTGTACTAGTGTGGGGATATTTAGCCATTCTTTGCAAAAAGGTGATAACTTCGGGAAGACTACAAGTGTCAAAATCAAGGTTACTACCATTAATTAAAGTGGTGGTAATGTCATCTAAGCTCATTCTTTTGGTAGTCTATAAATTCAAAGGACCTTCTTGTCCTATAGTTTAGGTATTAGCATCACCATTAACATGTCCATTGGTACTAGGGGTGTGATGGGTGCTAAAAGTTTTGAGATCCTCAACAACTTGTATAGTAGCAATGGTAGTATGTGTAGGAAGGATCTTAATCCCATCTTCCTCTTCTTTTTCTCTAGCCCATCTATCTTTAAGTTTGGCTAGCATTCTTATGTTCTCATTAATTTGGACTTGGATAACATTCATGGGTGTGGTTTTCCTTTCCTCAAGGGGGGGGGGGGGGGTTCTAATTTTAAGCATCTTTACATCATGAGCTATGTTGTCTACCTTCAAAGAGAGACTATCTATTTTTTCTAATTTCTCTTCTACACTCTTGTTGAAGGCTCTTTGAGAAGTGATAAAGTCTTTAAGCATGCTCTCTAATTCAGAAGTGGAGCTTTTGGTGCTAGGATAATTGTTGTTGTTCCCATAGTTGTTGGATGGGAACGGTCTAGGATTGATACCAAAATTACTCCTATAAGCATTATTATTAAAGTTTTTCGTAGAAATAAAATTAACATCAACTTGCTCTCTTTCTTGAGCAACCAAAGAATTTAAAGGGACATCATGAGGATCAATAGGAGCTTGCTTAGTAAGTAAAGTCATGATCATGTCAACCTTATCATTAAGGGAGGATATCTCCTCAACAGAGTTTACCTTCCTACCCATTGGAGCTCTCTCGGTGTGCCATTGAGAATAGTTTGTCATCATCTCGTCCAATAACTTTGTGGCAGCACCAAGTGTAGTTGACATAAAGGTTCCTCCCGCAGCCGAGTCTAACAGATTTCGCGAGGTAAAGTTCAATCCTGCATAGAAAGTTTGTATAACCATCCAAGTAGTCAAACCATGTGTAGGGCAATTCTTAACAAGAGATTTCATGCGTTCCCAAGCTTGAGCAACGTGTTCATTATCCAGTTGCCTAAAATTCATAATGTTGCTTCTTAAATGGATAATCTTAGCAGGATGCTAATACTTCCCAATAAAAGCATCTTTGCACTTATCCCAAGAATCTATGCTATTCCTAGGCAAAGATTGAAGCCACACTTTAGCTCCTCCTCTCAAGGAGAAAGGAAAAAAAGCTTAAGTTTAACAATATCACCATCTACTTCTTTATATTTTTGCATATCACAAAGCTCAACAAAATTATTCAAGTGCAAAGCAGCATCATCTCCAGCACCAGAGAATTGATCTTTCATAACAAGATTCAGTAAAGCAGGTTTAATCTCATATGAGGTAGCCTCAGTGGCGGGAGCAGCAATAAGAGTGCAGATAAATTCATTGTTGTTGTGACTAGTGAAGTCACACAACTTGGTGTTTTCAGTGGAACCCATAGCAGAAGCAACAAGCAAGAACAAAGCAACTATTTTTTTGTGGTTTTTGGTATAAGACTCTAAAGCAAAAACTAGAAAGTAAACTAACAAGGCTAAAAAGAAAAGGTAAAAGATAGTGTGCAACTCCCCTATCTTGAAGACTGGAGTCCCCGGCAACGGCGCCACAAACTTGATTGATGACAAGTCAACGAATATACTTCTCGCCCCTCGTTGGTTACCCCAAGTGGAAGGTGGAGATGTAGTCAGCAGCAATTTTCCCTTACACGGGGACTGTAAGGTTTATCGTACCAGGAGGACTCCGAGGATCAACAAGTAGGTGTCCGCTGCTCTGGAGCTAGCAGAAGACGTGGACCTGCACACATAACAAATAACTTTGCTCCCAACGAGTACAGATAGGTTGTCAATCTCTCTTGCCTTGTAGTTTGGAAAGGATCAAAACACAAGCGGGAATAGTGATAGTGATTGCAATGGAAAAGTAAATGAAAGCAGTAAATGATGGGGGTGTAAGCAATGGTGGTGATATGGACCTGAGTCACATGATGTTCACTAGTGATGTCTCTCTCCTGAAAGACGATAAACAACTATGCTTGGGTAAACAAATTACAAATGGGCAATTGACAGAATTATAAAAGCACCGCAATGCTAATTACGCTACTTGAAAGTTAAATGCTCAATAGTAATGGGCACTACGCCAAGACAAAAAGACCGTTTATTCATCAACATCTACTTACTAATCATCCACCTTGAGTATCTATCCAGAACATCTTGCTGGTATTAAGTTGCGAGCCCCAGCCAAAGCGTAAACTCAAAGCAATGGACAACTGCATTAACGAACTATGTGTAAGGTAAACAATCCTTGCAACCGTGGTCACAAGCACCATTGTTTTCTCCCTGGTGGCAATAGCACATCCCCTAGTCTCATGTTTCTGTCACTCAAGATAGACATCAGGGGGCATGAACCCACAATCATCCATAATGCTCTCTCTTGGAGTTGCAATCTACTACTCGGCCACAACAATAAAGAGCAACGGAGAACATGCATGAATCACTAAAGAACATAACATAACAGGATAATCAAATATATAACTCATCACAATCTGAACATAATCTCATAATCCATCAGATCCCAGCAAACCGAGCATAGCAATAGCAGGAAAATTACATAGATGCCTTGATCATGTAGGGCAGCTCACAAGGGCTAATCATTGAAGCACAAGATTGGAGAGAAGACATCACATAGCTAATGGTCATGGACTCATGGTCCAAGGAGGACTAGTCACGGCATGTACGGGAAGCGTCCATGGCGGTGGAGAATCTCCCGGAGGTCAATCCTCCCTCTGGCAGGGTGCCGGGAAGAGGTCTCCTGACGCTCCCGATCGCGGAAGCGCTACGGCGGCGGAACGATGGAGAAATTCGTGATTCTGGATATGATGGAAGGGTTTCCGATCGGAAGGGTAAATATAGGCCAAAGGAGGGCGTCAGAGGAGGTGGGGCCCACCGAGGCGACCTATGGGCGCGACCAGGGGCTAGGCCGCGTTGGGAGGCCTCCTGGGCAGCCCGTGGCTCCCCTCTGGCCCATCTTCGATGCTCCGGAAGCTTCCGTAACGCTGATTTTTATATATTTTTCTCGGGTTTTTTTGTGGTTCTGGAAATTTGGGTAAAAGCCCCTGCAAAAAAAGACATCAACGGGTAGAAATTGACACTAGGTGCACTGAGTTAGTAGGTTAGTCCAAATATGTGTAAAAAGATATAAAAGTGTAGCAAAACATATAACAATGTCACCCAAAAGATCATGGAGCAAGCAGAAATTATAGATACGTTTGGGACGTATCACCGTGCGTCCAACATGGGCGACCCATTTAATGTCCGCACATTTAGATTAAAAAGGCCCCCGACCATAGATCTTGCCAATGGCCAAGAGTTCATGCCGGCACCATGCGAGCGGCCGACATACATTGCCAACCTACAAATAACCACCACACAGTTCATGCCGGCACACTTCCCACCAGCCGGCACACATGCCAACACACCAAAAGGGGCGGGAATTCAACCCTACCATGTCGGCCCGTGGTCATGCTAGCACACTTGTCGGCATAAAAAAGGACTGTGATCTCCATCGCAGACCGCAGCTGGTCTAACTTGAGCATTTTGGCCTGCATCTTTTTGAACCATAACCTCTTCCTCGACGACACGGTGTTTAGATCAACCTTCATGATCTCCACACCCGTATTCATTCTTGCGAGGGCCACTTATTTCGCCTTGGTCTTGTCATTGGCGGCCTCGATCTCGAGCATCTTGGGTTGTTTTTCCTCCTCCAACTCAAGCATCTTGGCTTGCTTCTTCACGTCCATCTCGAGACCCTCCTTTTTGGATTTCCACGAAGGCGTTCATATGCTCTTACTTTTCTTGTCGGCGCTTCTACTCCCTCAAGTCCTTCTTGCTTATCATGCCCTCCACTTTTTCAAGCAAGGCGATCGACGTTGCGTCCTGCTTGTCCTCCTTCTTCGAGTTGGTCTTCCCCCACAGTCAGGCCTTATCGCCATCACCATGGTCCTCCACAACTTCTTTCCCCCCACGCGCCAAGAGGGCGGCATATTGCGGCTTGAACTTCTCCTCCTCGCTGATGATAGTTCAACAATGGTAGAGATGGAAGGCCTTGCCGTCGTGTTGAACCTTGAATGCCTCCAAAGCTTGGAACACCTACAATTTAAACCAAGCAAGCATATGTGGGAAAATGGACATGCAATCAATGGGAAAATGTGTGGCACCAAAAGGGAATGAGAGGGCATGCATACCATGTCTTGCATGCCAAGGACGCTCACGGGGCATGCCTTGATGCTCTCATAGGTGGCACAAAACTTGTTGCACTCTTGTTGAATCACCCTCCAACACTTTGAAAGTGACACCCATCCATGCTTGCTTTGCATTTGGTATGGGGTAAAATTCTTGCTCTCATGGAACTCACGATGGACACGAGTCCATAAGGCTGAATACTTTTGTTCGGCGTCGACCTTCGGGTCTTGCCCAATGTCCCTCCAGCACTCATAAAGGAGCTTTTCCTCGACCAGCATGTATGCCTTTGTCCACTTGCTCTTGCGCTTCGGCTTCGCGCCAACAACAGTTTGGTTGGCGAGCTCCTCCTCGAACAGAGGCTCCCCATCAATGTCCATGTCATCATCCTCCTCCTCGAGGCCGTAGTCCTTTGGGAACTCATGGTCGAGCGGTAATCCGTCTAGGCCGACCTGATCTTGCATGAAGGCGTCGTGCATGCCATGTGGATCATTGGTGGCTTGCATGAATGGCGCTCGGCTGTCGTGGCTTTGGGTCTCATAGGGATCATAGGAAGCCGTAGAGTAACCACCAGTCATCGGTGCACCGCCTTTGAAGATCATGTTCTCGAGGAAACGGTTTGTTGTGTGATCGTCGACGGCCGCAGGCATTCCATCAAATAGACTACGGGCGCCGATGGGCATGTCGGCTGGCATCTCGCAATCGCATTTCCTCGTGCCTCCGGACGATGATCCGCCTAACACAGGCGAGGCGTTGAGGTTGATGGTCACCGACGCGGGCGTGGAAGAGGCCAGAATGCTCACCTTCGGCAAGCATTCCCCGGAGAAGCGGTTGCCTTGCGGGTAGACGTGGAAGCCAGGAATCGGCTACGTGGAGAACGTACACGGCGACACCGTCAGCATCATCCGAGGATATGCTGACGAGCCTGTGCTGGCCGCGATCGCGGCAACGGCGTCGTTGACAAGCCCGTTCTGGCTAGGGTTTGCCCCTAGGTACAACAAGGTCTCCCTTATTGCCTTCTTCACCCAGGCATTGGTGTCTTCCTGTTGCGCGGCAGCGGCGGCAGCTGCCTCGCCCCTTGCATCCTGCGCATGCCTCCGGCCCTTCCTCTTGGCCGACTCCATGGCCTGTTCCTCGGGCGTCAACTCCTTCTTCTTCTTCTTGGGCGGAGCGACGGTCTTTGCGGGGGGGGGGGGGGGGCACAGGGCTTGCCTGTGCCTGTGAGGGAGGCGCTGGACGAGGCGAGGGAGGCGAGGCCGGCAGTGGCCTCGAGGTCATCGTCCATGGCGGTGGGAGTGGGCGCTGGATCAAGCGGGAGGGTTTAGGGGAAGTGGAAGGAAAATGTGGTCGCTTTGTAGTCGACTGGCGGACCACGGAGGGGAGTAGGCGTGCGTCCCGCTCGTCCACTTCGTGTCCGCGTCGACGTGAATCAGGCTCAAAATTGGACCGGGAATGGGTCGGCACGCGGACAAAAAGCGGACGCGTGTCCATTTGGGTCGGCGCATTGGGCCAACTTTTTGTCCGCGCGAACCCAAACGGACGGCAACGAACGAAATGTCTCACCCCATTGGAGTTGCTCTAAGAATATATCTCCATTGTGAGAGGATAAAATCCCAATATTGAGCTACCAAGTTACTTGTCATACTTTTTCTTGAAACCATAAGCAACCATAATAGCCACCCTGTTACAGATGACGTTTAACAAACCCCAAAGTTTACGAAGCAAGTACAAAGGAACTCGATACTCTCATGGTCTAAGGAATTATGCAAGTGTTAACTTTCTGTGTGTTATAAACCATTTACTTGTGATGAATGTATCTCGTAGCATAACATCAATTCGGGCCGATTCAACACAAATGTTCTTCTAACATTGTGCCCCCAAAATTGTCGGCACATTCTTGCCCATGACCAGCAAAACAAGATCATCATGCAATACTTGAGCTAGTCTTAGATGCATAACTAGGAATACATTTTACCGTTTGTTATACCACACGTGCACATGAGTTTCCCTCTGAGCCTCGTGGTTATTGTACACTTGGGAATCATTGCAGTTATAGCATGGAACATAAACATTCATTACAAACTTGGAGATGCAAAATAATAATTATTTATTGCCTCTAGGGCATATCTCCTACAAACATATGATTCCACCAGTATTGCTATATGTATATGTTAAATACTAAAGATGAGGCTCTACACTACTTCAATATCTATAAGGCAGAAGTTGAGAACCAACTTGAAAATTAAATTAAATGAGTCCAGTCAGATCTTGGTGGAAAGTACTTCTCTAATGAGTTTGATTCTTTGTTTGCGGAACATGGTATTATTCATGAGAGAACGCCTCAATATTCACCCCCATTCAAACGAGTTTGTGATGAGTGATATTTTTACACTCATTTCACCTTTGTTTAAACTGAGATAATTCAATTAAAAAGAGATATTTGCTTCAATATTGCTACTAATGACTAATGAATACAATGGATTACATAAATCGTCTCTTTGATGTTTTCCCATGGGAAATGGGTTAAAAATGGGAAGAAATCACGTGTGGAAATGGAAAGGAAGGAAAATGGAGGGAGAAAGAATCAACAAGATGTGTTTCTGCAAAGACAAAGCAAAAGAAGATGTTCCATACATGCACAAGCGCTCACATGAGCGCCTGTTTGGCTCAAAATCTCATCAAAACATTTATAAAGGGGATCCCATCAAAATGTCAACAGAAGGACGACGAACAAGCACAGAAGGCAGAACCTCACCATCATTTTCATCCACAAACCCTAGCCGCCGCCATTTTCATCTCCATAGCCATCTCCGCCACCATAGTGATCTTGCAGCTAGTTCATACTTGCAATTTAGGTGATGGAGAAGGATTCAAGGAAGAACTACCAGACGCGAGGTTTTGCGCGTGGGTGTGGCGGCGGTGATGGAGCACGACCTGTTGCGGCAGCGGGGAAACCGAAAGCGTGTGTGACATCGAGGTCGTAGCCACGGCGGCCCGACACCGATTTTTTATTCAAGATTTTATTTCAAGTATGAGTAGAGTTTTTCCCATGAATATATGAGATGGTTCCATATGTGTGTCCTGCAGCAGCACTATATTGCTGATGGTGCAGTTCGGCACCAAGATGAAGAACTTGGTGGTGGCTAGGCCCGTGCACCCTCTCGTGACTTGACCTCCAGTATTGGATGAACACTTTGAGTGACATGTTTGGGTCTGTGAGAAATCAATTGCCTGTAGATGAAAATAAGAATTTGTAATGTTGGGACCTTCACTTTTCATGATCAAAGTTGTGATTTTGAACAAGTCCAATCTTGCTTGATTTGTTGGTTGTCTTGTTAATACATGCCTATCAATGTCCCTCTTGTATACATGAGATACACTATGTATGCACAACCAAGTGTACAAAAGATGTTAATGTTGAGAATAAGTACCTTTGGCACATTGATCATTTTTTCCTGGCTATCTATGTATCAATGTGTAGCACTTTCCCTAAAAAATCACGAGATTACCACACCATGAGTAGGTGAGTTCTATTAGACTTGCAATTTATAACTTGTGGTTCCAATTACCAACCACTAGGTTTTTGCTTATCTATGTATCAATGTTCCAAGTAATCAACAACAAAGTGTATTTCACTAAATTTCATTCAATTCATCACCATTTGTAGTTGTTCATCAAGCATTTAAAGACTGCTAACCAAGATCTTAGAGCCACTTAAAAATGACAAAACGTTTCCAAACAAATCATCGACACATGATTCAATATCAATATTATGTACATTATGACTTTAGTTTTATGTTTTAATTTGTAGAAAACAAACCTTGATTTCAAAAAGGGCAAAACAATTGCGCAACTAAGGGTTGTCAAATAAGAAAAAAGCTCATACTGAATTTTGAAAAACAACAACAGAATATACCTATAAAATTAATCATGTCATGAGGTGATGAATAACTAAATAACATAAGATTCAGTTTTTTTAGGAGGGACTTAAAATTGAGTTAATTCGTCGGACTACAGTCCAACATGCCTTCACCAACAGGTCCATATGCATTATGTGCAACAAAATTGGTGGAAGCATTAGTGATAGTTCCTTGCTTGGCAGCATGCATATACTCAGGAGACGTACACACAAGTCATGCAAGAATTGTTTTGTCCCACCTCGGAGGGTGATAGGTGTGGTGAGTATAAGTGGAGATCCCATTTATCACCTAGATGGAGTGATAAAGAGGAATCCATACCATATGTAGTGCGTGCGCTCGCGTGTATTATTCACGATATAGAGTTGGGACGCTTGGCTCGACGTCGGCTCCGCCTCTTATCTTGTGTTATACTTTTTTCCGAAATATAATTGTTCATACATTTTGTGCAACTAGGCATTATGATTAAGCAATGTGTGGTAGCCACTATGAAAGGGGATTATATCGAAAATCAAGTTTTGCTAGTGAAAGTTGTCGGGGGAGCCGAAAACAACTTGTAGTACAATAGAGCCCATGCACCGGGCCTCCATTCCGGGTATCACTCCCTTTAACGTGGTTTTGCTGGGTAGGATTTGTGATGGGTCAATCCTCATCTTCCTTACCGTATCCGCATATATCACGTTCTGACTGCTTCCACCATCACAAATCCTACCGAGCAAAACCACGTTCAAGGGAGTGATACCCGGAACGAAGGCCACAACCTTGCCAAGCTGTGTGAACACCCAACAGTTTCGATTGGTGTGGTTGGCGTGTTTATCCGGGATGTCATGGATCTGGCAAGCCTTTTCGAGTATTTTTTTTCTAGGGCACTTGAGCCATCCTTGATTCCTTTGAAGGATTTATTTTTGGGTCCAGCCCATGAGCTCGTGAATCCTGCGTGAAGTGTTGGGTCCTCGGCGTCACTGTCGTTTTTCTTGTTTTGACACATGTGCTTATTGCGCCTAGGCTTTCCGTACTCATCTCGGACTTCCGATGTACCAGGGTTGCTCCTCTAGGAGCTGCGTGCAAGCCAGTTGTCCTCTCCCGTGCAAAAACTATTCATTAATGTTGTGAGGGCCGACATGGTCCTCGTCTTCTCATGTCTGAGCTATCGGGCTAACCATTCGTTCCGGATGCTATGCCCGAATGTTGCAATGGCCTTGGCATCGAGGGAGTCAACACTTTGGTTCTTTTTAGTTAAGAACCTATTATTGAAATTTTTGAGCCGATTCTCCGTCCTTTTGGATGGCATGGCTGAGGTCATTGGCATCCGGGGGCCGAATGTAGGTGCCTTGAAAATTGGACCTAAAAGCATTCTCCGGCTCTTCCCAGATTCCGGTAGAACTTCTGGGCAGGTGAAAGGACGTGGATGTCGCCTAGAGGGAGAATGAATTGGCGCTTTAAAATAATTACTGTTTAGGCTTGAACAAATGCGGAATAAAACTTATGTTTAATTTGTCAAGCACAAAACCTAAAACAGCTAGGCTCACCTATGTGTACCAACAACTTATGCTAAGCAAGATAAACAACTAAATGATAGCAATATATATGACAAGAAACAATATGGCTGTCACAAAATAAAGTGCATAAGTTAAGGGTTCGGGTAAGAGATAACTGAGGCATGCGGAGACGACGATGTATCCCGAAGTTCACACCCTTGCGGATGCTAATCTTCGTTTGGAGCGGTGTGGAGGCACAATGCTCCCCAAGATGCCACTAAGGCCACCGTAATCTCCTCATGCCCTCGCACAATGCAAGATGTCGTGATTCCACTAAGGGACCCTTGAGGGCGGTCACCGAACCCATACAAACAAGGTTGGGGCAATCTCCACAACTTAATTGGAGGCTCCCAACAACACCACGAAGCTTTAGCACAATGGCATATGGCTTCGAGGTGACCAAAAATGCTCGGGGCAATCTCCACAACTTAATTGGAGACCCCAACGCTTGCCCAGAGCTTTACACCACAATGATTGAACTCCGAGACACCACCAACCTTCTAGGGGTACCAAGTACCCCAAGGGTTATAAGCTTCTCAACTTCTCACTTCCACGTATCACCGTGGAGAACTCAAACCGATTCAACTAATGCAATGGAAAGAACACACGAAGTGGTCAAGTACCTCACACTCAAATCCCTCCACAAAACAAAAGCTATGGAGAAATATGAGAGTAAGAACAAGGAGCTCACAAACAAGTCCAAGATCAAGATCCAAGGGGTTCCCCTCACAAAGAGGAGAAAGTGATTGTTGGAGATGTGGATCTAGATGTCATCTCTCTTTTCCCTCAAGAACTAGCAAGAATCATTGTAGGGATTGAGAGTTAGCAAGCTCTAAGAAGGTCAACAATGGGGGAAGAACACGAGCTCAACGCATAGATAAGCTCAAATGGGGAAGAAGACCTCCTTTATATAGTGGGGGAAAGAATCCAACCGTTATCCCCACTCACAGCCCGACCGGAGCGGTACTACCGCTGCTAGGAGCGGTACTACCGCTGCCAGAACGTCTGAGGGAGTGGTACTACCGCCCGGGAGCGGTAGCAAAAAACTACTACCACTCCAGGAGTGGTACTACTGCTCGCACCAGGAGCGGTACTACCGCTGGATACTGAAACTGCTATAACTTTCGCATACGAACTCTGAATCAAGCAAACTCAAGCTTGTTGAATTCACGACGATAAGAGATATCCAACGTCAACCTCTATGAATGAAGAACCGGCAAAAACTTCCAACAGCGACCTCTATGAATGAAGAGTTGTCCAACAACAACCTATAAGAACATGCAGTTATGAGAATGCCAATGATATAGAGATGTGAGACCTCTATGAATGAAGAACCTGCAAAAACTTCCAACATAAAAAACATCATAGAAGATGCATATGGACTCCGTTTTTGATGAACTCGAGTTTGTCATGAAGATGACCGTAAGATCTAAAACTCACAAGGAGAAACACCAAACAAGAACCAAGATATGATGCAAGAATGCAAATGGTTTGAGCTCTCAATGAACAATACGATCAAGCTACTCACTTGAGAGCCCCCTCGAAAGTACGGCAAACTATCCTACAATAGAAAAACCTATCAAGGGCAAACCTATACGTTGCACCTAGTCCTCTTGAGCTAGATGATGATGATCTTGGCTTCCTCAAGATGGACCACCTTTCTTGATTGATCCCCCATACTCACTATGGGTGAACCACTCTTCAGCACATTCTTCACAAGTTCATTGCCACCACAATGGACGGCAAGCTTCAAGCATGATATCTTCGTGATGCTCCACCTGAACTTGCACACCGCAATCTTGATGACGATCACCACTTGATGTCATCCTTCATAGGTTGAATGAGATTTTTCTCTTGACGCAAACCCATGGAAACACACCTAACCCCACATAGAACTCTCACGAAGACATGGGTTAGTACACAAAAGCGTTATGGACAATGCTTACCATACTATGGGATCACTTGATCCTTCTTGGTACATCTTGTACGCTTTGTGTGTTGATCATCTTGATTTACTCTCTGCTTAGTCTTGATCAACCTTGTGTCTTTATGATCAATCTTTGGATAATACTTTGAATACCACCTTCGTCATCATATAAATTCCTTGAAACCAACAGATGGACTTCAAGAAGTGCCTATGGACAAATCCTTCGAATATAACTTAAGGAAACCATTAGTCCATAGGGATTGTCATCAATTACCGAAACCGCATATGAAGAAATATGCTATAACACAGGCTATGGAGCCAATGGCGTCCTGCCCCTTAAGCTTGAGTGACGCGAGAGACAGGTTGTCCGAAGCCTGACCGTTCGCCTCAAGTGCTACAATGGCCTGCACCTCCACCTAATATGACTGCACTATCTGTTGATGGGTTATTCTTGGAGGAAGATGGCACAATAGTGGTTTGGATGATTCTGCAAAGACATAACGACTGAGTTATCTTTTCAGCATATTGGTTCTTATTCGGTTGCAATGAGGCATTGGAGACTGAGATTCATGTGTTGATGATCATTATGGCGCTTGCTCAACAACATACTAAGTTGCTAGTTACGGTTCAGTACGCAATTTTACATGAACCATATATACACAATGAACCTTAAAAAGAAATAATAAGCTCTTCTGAGAAACTCTACAAAATAAGCGTAGAATATGATTTTGACTTATCTGGTTCCAACATAATCAGGATTGGACCTATCAGAGTTATATGATATTCGGACTTATGTATTTTTCTATATAAAAATATGTACTATGTATTATCTCTAAAAAAGCCTGTAGTATGCATTTATCTCAAGAAATGGCATACATGTACTATGCATTCAAACATGTGAGACAATTTTTCCATGGCTATGCACCCCACACACAGCAGACTATTTTATGCATCACATAGTTTCTAGGAAGATTTCATTATGCTATATACACATATACTTTTGAAATCCGTTCCAAAAACCGTTGGAATGATCATGTATTTCTGAAGAACACCACCGAAGTCGTACAACTGATTAATCAGTATCAAGGGAAGAATATTTATTGTTAAGTAAAAATAATAATGGTTGGAAGATTGAAAAGAAAATTTTATTAGTAAACACACACAGAAAATTTTATTGGTAAACACACACATATTCCTTATAGTTGTTTTTTCGGATCCTTTTTCATTTTCAGCTTCTTATTTTCTATTTGGTTTTCTTATTGCAGTTTTGTTCTTTTTAAATATATGTGTATTATATTTTCAAACATTTTCTATGTGTTCTATTACTTTAACTTTTTTTACTTTCTATACTCATAAAACCAGTGAACACTTTTTCAAAATTGAATGAACATTTTCTAAAAATTACACAAACAATATTTTAACATATATGAAGAACTATTCCTAAATATAACATCTTTTTAATAATTAATTTTTGATTTCTATTTGTATGAACATGTTTTAAATATGAGATGGATATGTTCTTTTAATAGATATGCTCATTTTATATTTAAATGGGCAATTTTATCTTTTTAGTACATAGATTTATTTCATTTTATTAATAAATTGGTTATTAGTTTTACATACCATCTATGAAAAAAATATATCAAATATATTTGTCCCCATATTTGATTTCGTTTTCTAACCCGATGTACAAATTGTACAAATGTAAATAACAAAATTTGAATATGTAGGGCGTTTTGGAGCTCGCGCTCCATGGAGCCCTGTTTTTGAAAACCCCAAAATTCATCAAAATTCATATTTTTTTATTTCAAAAAATCTGAAAAATACGGATATACATGAAGGTATAGCACACATGTGTGCAAGTTTTTACAACAAAATACGTTGAAACAAGGTCTGTGCAAAAAAGATAAATTTGTGACTTTTTAACACATGATACTATTCATCCCAAAAGTCAATGAATTTGTTATTTTTGCACAGATCACATCTTAAGGTATTTAATCCTGAAATTTTGCACGCATATACATTTCATCCTTGTGTACTTGCATATTTTCAAGAATTTTTTGGGACAGAAAATTTTAAATTTAATATTTTTCAAAAATAAATGGTGCCATGGAGCCCAAGCTCCAAAAGGCATTTTTAATTTTGAATTATATTTAAAAGTTCTTACCTATTAGTAGGCCATGTAAGATGTTGCTTTTTTATAGAAAAACAGGATGACCCCGGACCTCTGCATTTGATAGATGCATGTAACCATTTTATTAATTGTTTACAAAGACCTTACAAAGTAATACATCAATATGCGTGAAGCCATCATCTTGACAACATCTATCACTACTCCTATTCATTGATAAAGGGGTGTCGAATATCGGAACCGAATACCAAACACACATCACACCAAAGCTTAAGATCTAAAGCCGGATGCCCCGACCAAGCCACATATCGGGTCTATAGCCTAAACCGGTCCGATGCACTATCATTGGTCGTCGTCGCGGTCTTTCATCAATCCATCTTCAGACCAGGTGCTAACACATTGACCTTGTCAGGCCTGCCGTCGACGCCCCCATGGCGCAACCAGCGCCTCCTCCATACGAGCATTCATCATCACCCATCTATCGTCGAGAATTTCCTGTGCCTCCCTGCCGAGACTTCACCACGTTGATGTGACACAGGAAACGTCACTCCACCGTAGATGTTGTCCACTGGTCCCTTGAGCCTATGCACACCTCCAAAAATAACGCCCTCAAGAGTTTCCCCCGAAGGTAACGGATAGGGGTCTAGAGCTTCTGCACGATAAGGCCTTCAAGAAGGGGACGACGTAGGAAAACGTCGCCATCGCCGGCCTTGACAACATGCCAAGAGTAGGATTTTCACCCGCTCGAGGACACTCCATCTAGCATCGTGTGCACGGGACGGCCACCGATCATCACCGCCGCGCATGAAGTTCGTACCGACCGGATCGGATCTAACCGAAGACCAGGCCCAATGCCTTTGCCGTCGGGGTTAGATATGATCTGACCCGCCGCCGCCGACGTCACGCAGCCAACGTACAACGGGCATCCCCTCCCACAATTTCCCCATGAGGAAGCCATCACCGATGCGTCGTTGATCCTTGCACCCTCCCGACTCCGTCGCGTGGCGAGACCGCCCCGCATCCCCCCCCCCCCCAGGCGCGGTTTTTTGGGCCCTCCCGCCACGTAAGATGTTGATTAAATTTGAACTAGTGCAATAACTCCAGTTTTTGTTTTCAGGCTTAAAGCAAGGCATAGGTGCTCCCCATAATCCTTGTTTGCACTCACGCACTCTTTCGGGATAACCCATAGGGAGATGGTACACGCAAACTGCCGACTAGCTTGCATTTTATTTTTCTTTTTTGTTTGATATTTATTCAGTTTATTGGTTGAGTTTAACTCGGTTTACTTGTTATTTTTATTTTTCTAACTTCCTTATGAATTTCCTTTTTATTTCCCCCTTTTTCTTTTCTTTTTTATTCTATTTTCCTTCCTTCTGACTTTATATTTCTTCACTTTTAATAAACGTAAATTTCTAATAAACATACAAACAATTTTAAAAATTATACCAAAGTTTTCAAAGATAAGAGCACTTTTAAAAGTACACAAAACATTTTTAAAAACATTAACAAAGTTCAAATTTACATGTGCATTTTCAAGGCGTAAGCACTTTTTAAAATTATATGAACATTTTTGAATGTATGCATCTTCGAAATACATGACGTATTTTTCTAACTATGTCAACACTTTGTAGTTATAA
Organism: Hordeum vulgare subsp. vulgare; assembly: GCF_904849725.1. Taxonomy (NCBI): domain Eukaryota; kingdom Viridiplantae; phylum Streptophyta; class Magnoliopsida; order Poales; family Poaceae; genus Hordeum; species Hordeum vulgare. The sequence goes on from NC_058522.1 coordinate 447,438,656, forward strand.
TGAACATTTTATTCAAATATACGGTAAAAAAAATTATAACAGAATTTTTCAAATATTTCGTAATAGTTTTTGAAATGTTTAGAATTGTTTGAAAGTAATTCTAAGAACCTATTTTCTGAAAATATATCTTTTTCCCGCAAAAAGAAAAAAAATATGGGCCATACTAGCAAGGTCGCCAATTTGGGGCGTCACGTGTGTTTGTCTTCCAAAAGAGCCCTCAAAGCTTCTCCTAGTATCATCATATAGCCGAATAAAGGGGGACTAACCCTAGCGGCACCTAGGGTTTAGGGTTTTTACTCCGGCGGCCTCCTTGCCGTCGTGAGGTTTCTTTACACCAATCAGTACCGATCGGCGGATCGGAGGCGGGGCTTCGAGAGCATGGCGCCTGCCTCGACTACGAACCCGAGATCTTCTTCGGGGAACAGGAGGGGTAAAGCGCCGATCGACTTGGAGTCAGCGATGAAGAACATGAAGCTGAAGGAGTCAGAGCTAGACGCAGTAATGGTTGGGGAGGATGAGATTGCCCAATTCACGCAAGAAAATCGATGGCTAGCAGTAGCAAAAGTAAACACGACCAATACGTTCAGCGCTGAATCCTTTAAAACAACGATGAAGTTCATCTGGCGGCTTGCGCAGGAACCATCTATTCGTGAAGCGGATGATAATCTCTTCATCGTGCAAGTCTTCTGTGTCGGTGATTGGAATAGGGTGATGCATCAAGGTCCTTGGATATTCAGAGGATTGATGGTGGTGCTGGAGGAATATGACGGGAAGGGAAAACCACATGCGGTGGCGCTGGAACGGACATAGGTCTGGGCCCAAATCCATGATACCCCGGAGCTCTATCGCCGGGAAGGGGTGCTCGATCAGCTAGCAAGGAGGATCGGGCAGGTTAAGAGCGTGGAATTAAACCCTGCTAGGGTTTTTGAAGGGAACTATGTCCGGGTTCGAGCAAAGATAAAAGTTGGTGAACCCTTGGTTCGTTTCACTCCGTTAAAAATCAGTGGGGAGGAGACCATGCTGCTGCCTGTTAAATACGAGAAAATTGGTTTCTTTTGTGAGGTATGTGGAATTATGGGACATAGCCTGGAAGAATGTGGCGATGGTGTTCATGGTCCTGACCAAATTGAGTATGGCCACTGGATGATAGCGAAAAGGAGAGCTATACCGTCATATCAGTACAGCCAAGCCAGTCACTCTAATCCACCTCGGAACCGCGGTCGGGGACGTAGATCAGCTGGGGACGCAAGAGCAACTCCCACAGCTAGAAAGTGCTCCTCACACGAGGCTGATCTAAGTGAGAATGAGATCCTGGAGGACACAGCTGAAAGCCCAATGAAAACGACTCCTGATAGATAGTATGACGGAGAAGAAATACAGGAAGGAGTGGAAACACAATCGCTGATGGTTGTCCCGTCAGCAAAAAAGAAATTGGATATGTCTACTACATCATATGCCAATGATGGAGCTGGGATGGTGGTGGCGACATCTGAGAAGGTTCCTCCACCACCGCAGGGTTATGTGGCACCTCGGGATAGGAAGAAGCATAGAGCGGGCTCGTCTCCCCTGAAGAAGACAGACACACAGAGCGATATGGCGGGCTCCTTAGAGGAGCGCCACCGAGCTCAATGAATATCCTCTGTTGGAACTGTCGAGGGGCTGGTAGACCTGAGACAGTTCGTGAGCTTCGCACCCTTGCGAGGCGGTTCTCTCCACTAGTGTTTTGTGTGATCGAGACTCAACTCCCTGCAGTACGAGTCGAGAATCTAGCAAGTACACTAGGTTTTGACAATTCTTTTGCTGTTAGTAGTTGTGGAAGGAGTGGAGGTCTTGGTGTTTTATGGAACAATGCAATAAAGCTTGAGAATTTTGGTTACTCGGACTATCACATTGATTCTCTGATAACAGTACGAGGGACCCCCCAGTGGAGGCTAACGGTGATCTATGGGGAGGCACGAGTTGAAAACAGACACATAACGTGGGATCTCATGAGATCATTGTCTTCTGCCAGCACATGGCCATGGTTATGCATTGGTGATTTTAACGAGGTTTTGCGACTGGACGAGTACAAAGGGTCGAGCCATCGCAGTCTGACACAGGTAAATGGGTTTAGAGATGCAGTTGATATCTGTGGTCTGAATGATCTTGGTTTCTCTGGAACAAAATGGACAATTGAAAGACGAGTGGCAGGGGGAACATATACCTGTGTCCGTCTAGATAGAGCACTGGCGGACGGGGAATGGAGCACGCTGTTCCCGCGGGCAATCTTGTCACATAAAACAGCGGCCACGTCAGACCACAATCCAATCCTACTCCAGATGGACGGTGACCCCCCTGGCACCAATCTTCCCAGCACACAATTCAGATACGAGGTGATGTGGGAGGCACATGATGGTTTTCAGGAGTAAATACAACAACATTGGCAAGGCCCAAGGGCCACAACAGTTCAGGAGCTTAAGGCAAAACTGGAGTCTTTGTCTAAAGGACCGCGAAGGTGGGATAAAGACACTTTTGGCAACGTCCGCTGCGAGATTAAGCGACTAAATGTAGACTTGACACTACTTCAAGGGGACCCTGCCCGCACGGGTCCTTCTCACCGGGAGATCAAGATAAAAGACAGACTAGCAGAACTATATCGTCGAGAGGAAATCATGTCGCGCCAACGATCCCGAATCTCCTGGTTAGCGGCAGACGACAAGAATACCAAGTTCTTTCATTTGCGAGCCAGTAAAAGACGTCGCAAAAACAGGATAAAATCACTGGTAAGAGAGGATGGGTCTCTGGTCGGCGGTGAAACGGAATTGGAGCATATGGCAACTGATTTTTATCACCACCTATATACCTCAGAGGGCACAACAGATATGGAAGCTGTCACGAATACAGTCCCCAGGAGAGTGACGGGTGCAATGAACCTACACCTGACTTCTGAGTATACCAAAGAAGAGATTAAAACAACACTATTTCAGATGGCCCCTACTAAAGCTCCAGGAGCGGATGGTTTTCCCGCCCATTTTTTTCAGCGCAACTGGAACGTTTGCGGTGATGAGATCACGAACATCATACTGAAAGTATTGAAAGGGGAGGAGGAAATTAATGGCCTAAATGAGACTATCCTGGTCCTTCTACCAAAGGTAAACAATCCCACTCTGCTGGCTCAATTCCGCCCTATTAGCCTTTGCAATGTTATTTATAAAATAGCCTCCAAAGTCTTGGCTAATAGATTAAAGAGCATCCTCCCGGAAATCATATCAGAAGAGCAGTCTGCGTTTGTAGGAGGCAGGTTGATCACTGACAACATCATCTCAGCATACGAATGCCTTAATTTCATGAAGCGAGATAAATCTAAGCAGAATGGGTTTTGCGCTTTGAAACTAGACATGATGAAAGCTTATGATCGCCTGGAATGGGATTATCTTAAAGCCATGATGCTAAGTCTGGGTTTTGCTCCTGATTGGATTGCTACAATCTTAAAGATGGTGAGCTCAGTAAGTTTCTTAGTATTGCTCAATGGGAAGAAGTTGGAACAATTCAAACCTACAAGGGGAATTCGACAAGGGGATCCTTTGTCACCCTACCTTTTCTTGTTAGCAGCAGAGGGCCTTTCGTGCCTCCTAAAATCTCAGAACGAGTCATCGCCTTCTTATGGAATAAAAGTGGCGCCAACGGCCCCTTCGGTCAGCCACTTACTCTTTGCCGATGATTGCCTGCTGTTTTTCAAGTCAAGTTGTGAGGACGCCACTGCCATATCTGCCATGTTGGAAACCTATTGTAGAGCATCAGGACAGAAAGTAAATCAAGCAAAATCATCTATTTTTTTTTCAGCAGAGGATGTACTCCAATGATCAGAGAGTCCATCAAAGCTATTCTTAACGTCCAGAATGAAAGCTTAACCGAAAAGTATCTTGGCTTGCCCATAGATGTGGGCAGCAGCAAGAATGGCGCTTTCAAGTATCTAAAGGATAGGGTTTGGAGTAAGGTTAAAGGTTGGATGGAGAAGATGTTATCATCTGCAGGGAAGGAGGTGCTGATTAAATCTATTGCGCAAGCAATCCCTGTTTTTTCAATGGCATGTTTCAAACTGCCGAGGGGTCCTTGTCTACATATCAATTCGGTGATCCGTAAGTTCTGGTGGGGAAGTAAGAATGGAGAAAGGAAAACCTGCTGGGTATCTTGGGAAGTAATGACCCGCCCAAAGGAAGGTGGACTCGGGTTTAGGGATATAGAACTAATATCGCTCTCCTAGCAAGACAAGCATGGCGGCTTCTTACTTCTCCGAACACACTCAGTCAAAGATCCTTAAAGCTCGGTATTTTCCATCCACTGGAATTTTGGAGGCAAAACTGGGAAACAACCCTTCACAGATCTGGCGGGCAATTATGGAAGGGAGAGAAGCCCTCAAGGTTGATTTGATCACGAGAATTGGAGATGGCACAGAAACTAACATATGGAACCAGAACTGGTTACCTAAGGATGCGTCGATGCGTCCAATAACATGCCTGGCAACCCACATACCTATGATGGTGTCGGAGTTAATTGATAACACGGATGCTAAGTGGAAACATGAGGTGATAAGCGCAACTTTTCTTCCCATTGATGCGGAGGTGATCTTAAACATACCCCTTCCTACCAGACAAAGCTCGGACTATTGGGCCTGGTCACAAGAAAAGAATGGCCAGTTCACTATTCGCTCGTGTTACCGCAGGCTCATTACGACGAAATTGCGAAGAGAAGCATGGCTAGAAGGACGCGGAGGACCTGCCGACACTACTAGGGAGAGGAAGTGTTGGGACAAACTATGGCACATACCAGTACCGTCGAAAATAAAGGTGTTTCTCTGGAGACTTGCATGTTCTTCTCTCCCTACAGCAGATGTGCGCCACCACCGGCACATGGCATCGACACCGTCCTACGCTGTATGTGGCGTCGCAGATTCTTGGTTCCATTCGCTGGTTACATGTACGATGGCTCGCTGTGTATGGGTATTACATGATCAACAGCTGGTTGAACATATGCTCGCTACTGCCGAGCCTTCTGCACGCTCCTGGCTATTCAGCATGTTTACATCTGTCTCTCAGGACGAACTAACCCGCATGACAGTCACTTTGTGGGCTATATGGTATGCACGGAGAAAGCTCATCCATGAGGGAGAACACCAGAGTCCTGCGACAACCCTTTCGTTTGTCACAAGGTTCATCCAGGAGCTGAAGGGGACAAGACCGGAGAGGCTATTATCACATGCAGGAACGACACGGACAGCAGCAGCATGTTGGAGACCACCACCGGCGGGGTTTGCCAAGATCAACATCGATGGGGCAGTCTACAAAACCCCCCTATTGGTGCGGTGAGCGCAGTTTGTCGCGACGACCACGGCAAGTACCTGGGTGCATCGGCAGTGGTGTTTCATGGGCTTACCGATCCTCACATCTTGGAAACATTGGCATGCCGGTAAGCACAGGCTCTAGCACAGGATCTTCTCCTCCAGCATATCGTCGTGGCTTCGGACTGTCTTACAGCAGTACGGGAGATCAACTCGGGCACACATGGGGTTACAGGCCAGATAGTGGAAGAAGTAAATGATGGCATTTCAAACTTTCGGCTTATCTCTTTTGTTCATGAAGGGAGAGTATCTAATAGGGAAGCTCATCTCTTAGCTAAGTATGCTTTGCACTTGGGGGAAGGACGTCATATGTGGCTCCTACAACCCTTTAATTTACATGTAATTCCTGAACTCCGCGTTGTTGATCAATAAAGCAAAGCATTTACCTCTAAAAAAATATATAACCGAATAAAGGAATACTAGAAACCCTTGCTGCCGCTGCAAGGATTCCCCTCGTCTCAGGATGCCATGTTAGCGGTAGGAGGTGGTTGGGACCTCAAATTTTCAAGAAATTTAGTCTTCGCCAACATCAAGAAGTCATCTTGGTTTTTTGCAGATAAAATTACTCCGATTCTTTGTGGCAGTGCCATGGAGACATAGAGTTGTATGTCTTGGCAGAGTCGATTATTCAAGTTCTAATGAATTTATTTTATTGTGACATGTTCTTTTGTTGCTTTGGTTTTTCATGGAGTTGGAATCCTTCCACACATTATGGCGAAGTTTTTTGTAGTTTCATGGTTTGCACTTCTTGGGGGTCATCCCCGACGTTCATTGCTCATGGCTTTTTCATCTTTTTAGATGGACGGCTCAAGAGACTTTTATAAAGATTTATTAGCGACCAAGTTCGTGTAGATGAGCAAGTAGAATAAACAAATAATGCATCCATTATTAGGCCGAATTCTACCACGCCCGAAGTTGGAAAATATGTTAAGCACAAGGGCCTCCAGCATTGCCAGACCTATATCTCGCTTCTGGCAAGATGAAACCAGATCTTGCGCAAAGGATTTCCGTTTCCCGTCTTTTCTGGGCCTCCCATTTTCAGTCTTTTATCTCGGTTGCTAGATTCTAGTCGCTCGATCGTGTGTTCTTCGAGGGTTTCGGACCGGTTTCCAAAAAATATATTTTCCTTCAGTTTTCTTTTTTCCCTTCATTTCTTTCTTAATTTTTCATTATTTTTTTTCTGTTTTCTTTACTGTTTCGCTTCTTTTCATCGTTCTTTCGTTTTTCTTACTGGTTTTGTTATTTTATTCTTTTTCTTCATTTCTTTCTTAATTTTTCAATTGTTTCCTTCCTTTTCTCTTGGATTATTAATCGTATTTCATTATTTCCGTACTTTTGCACTGGTTTTACTGTTTTATAGTTTTTATTTTTGTATTTTCATATATAACAGGAACATTTTTTAAAACAAATGAAAAAAATTCGAATGCATCTGAAACATTTTTTCCATACACGGGGAACATTTTTTTTAGTCAATGATTAATACTTTTTCCAAACATTTATTTTGGTGTCAATAGTTTTTCATACACATTCTTCATCTTTCGTATCTGGAACATTTTTGTATACATTTAGCATTTTGGAAATACCCGATTAACATTTCTTAGAACTTATATTTTTTATGTCTACTTTCTCCAAGTACATGAGACTACGAGAAGACATTTTCGTCGACTACGAGAGGTCTAGGATGACTCCATCAATCTCAAGATGATACACCAACTCAGTCTCTTGAAGGTGATCATAGTGATAGGATGTGCGTGTGTGTTCACAGGGATGAGTGTACATCCGTATATATGAGCGCATCCGTCTATATTGTGTTCTAAAAAAGGAACATTTTTAAATACAGTTTTAACATATTTAAGCACACGATTAACAGTTTTTCAAAGAATTACATTTTTTTCTAGTTTTTCTGAAAAACATTATATTTTTTTTGCATATAGCAGAAACACGTTTATATACATGTTTAACCTTTTTTCAAATACATTATTATTAGTTTTTTTGGATATTTTTTCATACAAACCGTACAATTTCTGCATACGTTAGAAATAATTTTGTGTACACATTTAGCGTTTCTTAAATGCATGATTAACACTTTTAATTTCTTAAATGCATGATTAACACCTTATTTTTTTTGTATAAGGTGATTTTTATAACGGTTATAATAATATATTTATAATATGATTTATACAGTAGAATATAAGCAAAGGTAAAAAAACAAGAAATTAATGCGAAAATGGAAGAAAAAATCGCTGAACGAATGTGGCATGCGCCGGGACGACCCATTGCGGCCTGACGCAAGGCTGATCTATATCTCGCTATATGTGCAATATAGTCGCGCCCCTCCGGCAGTAATGAAAGACGAGCACAGGAAAACATGCCGTGAAGACGAGCACATGATGCATGCCGTGAATTAGATATAGTTAAAAATGTGTTTTTGCACTGTTTGTATTAGCGGTGACTTGGCCTGCATGTAGATGATAAATGTATTTATTTTCTTTTCTTTTTGGTACTAGTGTAAAAGTGGAAATTTGAATAAACACATTTGTTATATTTTTTTTTTGTGAATAGACATTTATCATTTGTACTACCTTCACTCCATAATGTAGTCATATAAAGTATTTAAAAAGTCAAACTTCAAAAGCTTTGTCTAAGTTTATTAATAAAACTATCTATAATTACAATACCAAATATATTTAGTATGAAAATACTCCCCCCTTTCCAAAATAACTGTCTCAAGCTTAGTACAAATTTGTACTAGAGCTAATATAAAGTTAAGACACTTATTTTGGGATGGAGGGAGTATATCTTATGATATGTATTTGATATTCTAGATGTATGTATTTTTCTCTACAAACGTGATCAAGGTTTATTAAGTTTGACTTTTCGTACAATCTATACACACTACATTATCGAACAGAGGGATTAATACTTAAAAATTGTCTATTTGATATGTAGTCGTCGATTTGCGGATACATGATTACTAAGTTCAGGAAGTTGCTGAGATTTGAAGTAAGTTCCATCTTTAAAAACTTGATTTGTTGGGACGACCCTCCTCTAGCTGTCGTGATCGAAGCACCTTAAGATTACAATTAGATTGTTTTATGGAGTTTTACTAAAATGATGAACCCCGCATTTTTAATGAAATGCCCTTTAATTTCAAAAGTTTTAAGGAAAGTATACATGAGCGAGTTTTATATGTAGGTTAACTATTGGTTATTTTGCCAATTTATGATTTATGTGATACAAAATAAAAACTGTAGATAAATAAATTTCAAATAAGATCCTGGTGATATCAATTTAAAGCGGATGGATTGTACTGTTTGATAGAGTGGTTGTTTATCAATTTTTTGTCCAAACACTTAAGCGGATTTTTGGAGCATGTGCTTCATTGAGCTGGTATCTTTGAATGGCAAAAAAATTACTGAAAGGTTTAAATAATAGTTGTTTTTTTACACGAATTGATATGGATGTGCTCTAAGTACCAATTATTTTTCGTATTATAATAAGTTATATCATACGCTACAAAAAATGATAAAATTATGTCCCAAAAGACAAGGAAAAACAAGCCATTTTTCATGTAATGTTTTCTGTATATCTCACATATAAGCATGTAGATTCATGGAGTTTTGCAGAGGTATACTACACTTCTAGATATGCACGTACACAAAAAATTGGAATTTTTGAGCAGTACAAATAATTTGTTTAGAACCTAAAAAAGCCCGGATGCATTGTCTTCTTTTAGTAAACAAACCGGCTTTACTGATAAATCAGATAAAGTACATCATATCGGATAAAAACGGGTGCAATGTGGCCGTGCTCCAAAGTGACTATTCGGTCTTAATACGGAGTACAATCTTTTTGCACATATCGGAGGCACGTGTGTTCTGCCTCCATGTATATCCGCATTTTTTCAGTTTTTTTCTAATGTAAAAATATGAATTCCGATGAATTTTGAGCTTTTCAAAAACCGTCCTGCATGAAAACCGAGCTCCAAAAGGCATTTTCGTTGACCTACATCATATCATATAGTATCAAGTAGTAAAAGTGGACGCAATGTGCCCCTGCTCCAAAGTGACTATTCGGTCTTAATACGGCGTACAAAATCCAATGATCAAAGTACAATCTTGGTGAAAGGTCCCTTCTTCTCTTCTCTTCTCTTCCCTTCCCGCCGGGGCGCAGGGAAACATGAGCGCGGCTAGGGGAATAGTCCCGTCCGTCCGGCCGAGGCCTGCAACCTCGTGCCCACTATCCATCCACTGAAACCGTCCGACAGCCGCTGCATGCAGTGTGCACACCACCGCCTCCGTATCATCGACCCGTCAACTCGCGTCGCCGCGGATGGCCCCATCCAGGTTGCTCCGTACCTGCGCTGAAATCGACCGACCATTCTGACCACCAAACCAAAACCCAACGCTCCTCGTGTTGGTTAGCTTACCGCCGACCAGCGGTTCACGCCATGGGATCGATCGGAAGCAATCCGCCGCCGTTTAACTCGCCGGCGACGAGCATGATGCACGGTGGAGTGATGAGTTGGTTCTGCAGTCTCCAGATCGGTTGGTACGCCGGCCGAGTGATGCGCGTCGTCTCGCGTCTGGGTGGAATCGGAATCAAGGAGGGGTAGGTGCTCGGTTAACCGTGCGGGTGCTCGGCGCACCGGACGGAGGACAGCCGCATTAACCAAGGGCACATTGCGCGTGCAGGCGGCGGCTCGCATCTACTCTTACGTAGGAGGAGTAATTCATGCATCCTTTCCTCCGCCGCGGGCCGGCGTAGCGCGTGCGTGCTGTCAGCGGCGATAACTTCGGCCATTGATTGCCCCCGCGACCGGATGACAGGCGGACAGCTAAGGATGACACGGGTGTCAAGCCGATCGAGCAAATCCGTGGGCGGGCGTACGCATACGCACAAACCTTCACAACTTGTTCGTGGGGAATTTCAAACTTGTAAACCGAGCCTTGTCCCGCTCGATGGAAATGACAGCCGGTCTTTTGTCTTGTTCAGAAATAGCGGGTGGCCCGCGCGTTTGCGCGGCTAGATTATTCATTTGATTTTTCGCAAAAAGTGCGTGTATCATTTGTATCCCTCCCTTTGTAACTTGGCGATGTTGCATTTGTCAATTGCATACTTATTTTGAGATGAGTGTTTTATATTTTGAGACACGTGTAGTATGAGGGTGTGTGAGTGTGATGCAGGAACATGTTGTATATAGAGAAACAAAATTTCTAAATATTCTCGTATAGAAATTTGTTGGTAATTTTTTCATCTATGCAACTTGTATTACTCACCTTCACTCGTGTCCATCTATTGTGGTTGAAATTCCTTGAAATGCATAATGAAAACAATTTATACCAATGATAAAAAAAAGACATACAGTCCTACACAGATTTGAAATGCATTACTACAAAACAATAAATATTGATTCAAAGAGAGAACTTGCATTTATTTTTCTTCGCATGCGGCTCTTTCATCAGCTGATTTACATATTAGTTAGTCCGTCTTAGTTTTCCTTTAGAAAAATATAATAAAATGGCTCGCTATGGTCTGATTCATTACTTGTATTATGGTCGATCTAAGAGAAATATAGAGTGCTTCAAAGGAATATTACTTCGACATAGATATGTCTGCTACCTATGTTAAATAGCCCTAAGTTATATGGAGTATAGAGAATACGAATATATCTTGAACATACAATATTTTTCGCACAAATATACTTATTTTTCCATTACAATTCTTTTGGTATTAGATTTCACTTTAAATATTTTCCATGGGACCATTTATTTATTTAGTACCTGGTCCACATTTTTTTCATAACCTTGTTATATAGAACAGACTATTGTGCATATTAAACACTTATTTTTCTGTTCTCAATAACATTCTTTTGTGGGATGGAGTATCAAGTATCGAATATCACTTTAACATACAATATTTTTTGCACACGTAGACTTTCTATATTTTTGGCCTTCATCTCTTTTGGTATTAGATTTTTATTGAATGTTTTTCTATGGGAACTTTTTTTAATTGCATGGCCCATGTTTTTTTTTCATAACCTTGTTATATATAATAGACTATTGTACATTTATAATAATTAAACACTTAATTTTTCTGTGGAATTTTCACCTTAACGATTTAGTGACCTCGCTCAACTTCTTGTAAGCCATAATTATTTTTTAGCGGGGGAAGTCGTAGTGATAATTGCTTATTTACATTGTACCTATGAAGTTGGATTTGTCAAACATGTTGGAATGGAAGCATCTAGCACACGGGGACTACATGCAGTAAGTGTTAGAATGTATATATTACTTGTATTATTGTGTGTACATATGTACTTAGTCTAGCTGATCCACATTAGTAGGATCCACTCGCCCTACTCGCCCTGGCCTGCGTGCCTATTCTTTTGGGCTGTTAGTTGCTTTCTCAGGTGCATATAAGTTGTACATTGTAACAAATTCATTCAAGGAACAAGTTTAGTTTTTAATTTGGTATCAGATAGCTACAGGTTCCTTCCTCCGACGCTCCCATGGCCGGCTCCTCCTCCTCCTCCGACGCTCTCATCGACGTCGCCCTGCCGTCCTCCCTCTCGACCAGTGCGCTCGGTGCGGGTTCTACCCCGGCCTCCTCTGCGGCGACCTCCCCGGCTTCGTTCGGCATCACCTCCGCCTCCTCCGGATCGCAGTTCGCTCCTCTCTCCTTCACTACTGCTCCGGCCGTACCACCCGCACCGCCGGCGAACCCCTCTCGCCACCCCATTTTTAGTGACCACATCACCAACCACACCAAGTTCCTTCTTGATGTGATATGACCAACGATGTGATGTGATATATTGGATGTATGAGATGATCATGTTGTAATAGAAAATATCGACTTGCACGTCGATGGTACGGCAACCGGCAGGAGCCATAGGGTTGTCTTTATACTAACGTTTGTGCTTGCAGATGCGTTTACTATTTTGCTAGGATGTAGCTTTAGTAGTAATAGCATGAGTAGCACGACAACCCCGATGGCAACACGTTGATGGAGATCATGGTGTGGCGCCGGTGACAAGAAGATCGTGCCGGTGCTTTGGTGATGGAGATCAAGAAGCACGTGATGATGGCCATATCATGTCACTTATGAATTGCATGTGATGTTAATCCTTTTATGCACCTTATTTTGCTTGGAACGACGGTAGCATTATGAGGTGATCTCTCACTAAAATTTCAAGACGAAATTGTGTTCTCCCCGACTGTGCACCGTTGCTACAGTTCGTCGTTTCGAGACACCACGTGATGATCAGGTGTGATAGACTCAACGTTCACATACAACGGGTGCAAAACAGTTGCGCACGCGGAACACTCGGGTTAAGCTTGACGAGCCTAGCATGTGCAGACATGGCCTCGGAACACATGAGACCGAAAGGTCGATCATGAATCATATAGATGATATGATTAGCATAGGGATGCTTACCACTGAAACTATACTCAACTCACGTGATGATCGGACTTGAGCTAGTGTAAGTGGATCATGAACCACTCAAATGACTAGAGAGATGTACTTTTTGAGTAGGAGTTTAGCGAATAATTTGATTCGGTTAAACTCTAATTATCTTGAACATAGTCTAAGTCCACTTTGAATCTATTTGTGTTGTAGATCATGGCTCACGCGACAGTCACCCTGAATTTTAATACGTTCCTAGAGAAAGCTAAGTTGAAAGATGATGGAAGCAACTTTGTAGACTGGGCTCGTAATCTTAAGATAATCTTACAAGCTGGGAAGAAGGATTATGTCCTTAATGCTGCGCTAGGAGATGAACCACCCGCTACGGCTGATCAGGATGTTAAGAACGCTTGGTTAGCACGTAAGGAGGACTACTCAGTAGTTCAATGTGCAGTCTTGTATGGCTTAGAACCGGGACTTCAACGTCTCTTTGAGCGTCATGGAGCATTTGATATGTTCCAAGAGTTGAAGTTTATCTTTCAGAAGAACGCCCGGATCGAGAGGTATGAGACCTCCGATAAATTCAATGCTTGCAAGATGGAGGAGAACTCATCTGTCAGTGAACATGTGCTCAAAATGTCTGGGTACTCAAACCGTCTAGCTGAGCCGGGGATTGAACTCCCGCAAGAGGCTATCACTGACATAATCCTTCAATCACTGCCGCCAAGCTATAAAGGCTTTGTGTTTAACTACAACATGCAAGGGATGAACAAGTCACCCGGCGAGTTGTTTGCGATGCTGAAAGTCGCAGAGTCTGAACTCCGTAAAGAACATCAAGTGTTGATGGTGAATAAGACCACTAGTTTCAAGAGAAACGGCAAAGGCAAGAAGGGTAATTCGAAGAAGAGCGGCAAGCCTGTTGCCAATCCGACGAAGAAACCCAAAGCTGGACCTAAGCCTGAAACGGAGTGTTACTATTGCAAGGGTATGGGTCATTGGAAGCACAATTGCCCCAAGTATCTGGAAGATAAGAAGGCGGCCAAAGAAAAATCAGGTATATTTGATATACATGTTATTGATGTGTACTTAACCGGCTCTCGTAGTAGTGCCTGGGTATTCGATACCGGTTCTGTTGCTCATATTTGCAACTCGAAACAGGAACTGCGGAATAGACGAAGGCTGGCGAAAGATGAAGTGACGATGCGCGTAGGAAATGGTTCCAAGGTTGATGCAATCGCCGTCGGCACAGTTTCACTTCAGTTACCATCAGGATTAGTGATGAACTTAAATCATTGTTATTTAGTGCCTGCGTTGAGCATGAACATTATATCTGGATCTTGTTTATTGCGAGACGGTTACTCTTTTAAGTCAGAGAATAATGGTTGTTCTATTTCTATGAGTAACATCTTTTATGGTCATGCACCTAATGTGAGAGGATTGTTCATATTGAATCTTGATAGCGATACGCATATACATAACATTGAGACCAAAAGAGTTAGAGTTAACAATGATAGCGCCATATTTTTGTGGCACTGCCGCTTAGGTCATATTGGTGTAAAGCGCATGAAGAAACTCCATGCTGATGGACTTTTGGAGTCACTTGACTTTGATTCACTTGACACGTGTGAACCATACCTCATGGGCAAGATGACTAAGACTCCGTTCTCCGGAACTATGGAGCGTGCAAGTGACTTGTTGGAAATCATACATACCGTTGTATGTGGTCCGATGAGCGTAGAGGCGCGCAGCGGATATCGTTATTTTCTCACCTTCACTAACGATTTGAGTAGATATGGTTATGTCTACTTGATGAAGCACAAGTCTGAAACATTTGAAAAGTTCAAGAAATTTCAGAGTGAAGTGGAAAATCATCGTAACAAGAAGATCAAGTTCCTACGGGCTGATCGTGGGGGTGAATATCTGAGTTTCGAGTTTGGTGCTCACTTAAGACGATGTGGAATTGTTTCACAGTTAACACCGCCTGGAACACCACAGCGTAATGGTGTGTCCGAACGTCGTAATCGTACTTTATTAGAGATGGTGCGATCTATGATGTGTCTTACTGATTTGCCGTTATCGTTTTTGGGTTATGCATTAGAAATAGCTGCATTCACTTTAAATAGGGCACCATCAAAATCCATTGAGACGACACCTTACGAACTGTGGTATGGCAAAAGGCCAAAGTTGTCGTTTCTTAAAGTTTGGGAATGTGATGCTTATGTCAAAAAGCTTCAGCCTGAAAAGCTGGAACCCAAAGCGGAAAAGTGCGTCTTCATAGGTTACCCAAAGGAGACAGTTGGGTACACCTTCTATCTCAAATCCGAGGGCAAAGTGTTTGTTGCTAAAAACGAAGCTTTTCTCGAGAAGGAGTTTCTCTCGAGAGAATTGAGTGGGAGGAAAATAGAACTTGACGAGGTTGTCGAACCTCTCATCCCTCTAGATGGTGGCGCAGGGCAAGGGGAAACCTCTGTCGTTGCAACGCCGGTTGAGGAGGAAGTTAATGATGATGATCATGAAACTCCGGTTCAAGTTTCTGTCGAACCACGCAGGTCGACGAGACCACGTGCTGCTCCAGAGTGGTACGGTAATCCCATCTTATCGATCATGTTGTTGGACAACAATGAACCTGCAAATTATGAAGAAGCAATGTTGGGCCCAGATTCCAACAAATGGCTAGAAGCCATGAAGTCCGAGATAGGATCCATGTATGAGAACAAAGTGTGGACTTTGGAGGTACTACCTGAGGGCCGCAAGGCTATTCAGAACAAATGGATTTTTAAGAGGAAGACGGACGCTGACGGCAATGTGACCGTTTATAAAGCTCGACTTGTGGCAAAGGTTTTTTCACAAGTTCAAGGAGTTGACTACGATGAGACTTTCTCACCCGTAGCGATGCTTAAGTCCGTCAGAACCATGTTAGCAATAGCTGCATTTTTCGATTATGAAATCTGGCAGATGGATGTCAAAACGGCGTTCCTTAACGGTTTCCTTAAGGAAGAATTGTATATGATGCAACCCGAAGGTTTTGTCGATCCTAAGAATGCTAACAAGGTGTGCAAGCTCCAGCGATCCATTTATGAACTGGTGCAAGCATCTCGGAGTTGGAACAAACGCTTTGATGAGGTGATCAAAGCATTTGGGTTTATACAAGTGGTTGGAGAATCTTGTATTTACAAGAAAGTGAGTGGGAGCTCTGTGGCGTTTCTAATATTATATGTGGATGACATATTGCTGATTGGAAACAACGTGGAGTTTTTAGAGAGCATAAAGGATTACTTGAATAAAAGTTTCTCTATGAAGGACCTAGGAGAAGCTGCTTACATTCTAGGTATTAAGATCTATAGGGATAGATCAAGACGCCTGATAGGACTTTCACAAAGCACATACCTTGATAAAGTTTTGAAGAGGTTCAAAATGGAACAGTCCAAGAAAGGGTTCTTGCCAGTTTTACAAGGTACGAGATTGAGTAAGACTCAGTGCCCAGCAACTGATGAGGATAGAGAGCATATGCGCTCCGTCCCCTATGATTCAGCCATAGGTTCTATCATGTATGCAATGATGTGCACTAGACCGGATATTAGCCTGGCCATAAGCATGGCAGGTAGGTTCCAGAGTAATCCAGGAGTGGATCACTGGACAGCGGTCAAGAATATCCTGAAGTACCTGAAAAGGACTAAGGAGATGTTTCTTGTATATGGAGGTGACGAAGAGCTCGCCGTAAAAGGTTACGTCGATGCAAGCTTTGACACAGATCCGGACGACTCTAAGTCGCAAACCGGATACATATTTATTCTTAATGGGGGTGCAGTAAGCTGGTGCAGTTCCAAGCAAAGCGTCGTAGCAGATTCTACATGTGAAGCGGAGTACATGGCTGCCTCGGAGGCGGCTAAGGAGGGTGTCTGGATGAAGCAGTTCATGACGGATCTTGGAGTGGTGCCAAGCGCACTGAATCCAATAACCTTGTTCTGTGACAACACTGGTGCCATTGCCTTAGCAAAGGAACCACGGTTTCACAAGAAGACCAGACACATCAAACGACGCTTCAACCTCATCCGCGACTACGTCGAGGGAGAGGACGTAAATATATGCAAAGTGCACACAGATCTGAATGTAGCAGACCCGCTGACTAAACCTCTTCCACGGCCAAAGCATGATCAACACCAGAACTGTATGGGTGTTAGATTTATTACAATGTAATTCGCATGATGATGTGAGGGCTAGATTATTGACTCTAGTGCAAGTGGGAGACTGTTGGAATTATGCCCTAGAGGCAATAATAAATATAGTTATTATTATAATTCATGTATCAAGATGATCGTTTATTATCCATGCTATAATTGTATTGAATGAAGAGTCATTTACATGTGTGGATACATAGACAAAACACTGTCCCTAGCAAGCCTCTAGTTGGCTAGCCAGTTGATCAAAGATAGTCAGTGTCTTCTGATTATGAACAAGGTGTTGTTGCTTGATAACTGGATCACGTCATTAGGAGAATCACGTGATGGACTAGACCCAAACTAATAGACGTAGCATGTTGATCGTGTCATTTTGTTGCTACTGTTTTCTGCATGTCAAGTATTTATTCCTATGACCATGAGATCATATAACTCACTGACATCGGAGGAATGCTTTGTGTGTATCAAACGTCGCAACGTAACTGGGTGACTATAAAGATGCTCTGCACGTATCTCCGAAGGTGTTAGTTGAGTTAGTATGGATCAAGACTGGGATTTGTCACTCCGTGTGACGGAGAGGTATCTCGGGGGCCCACTCGGTAATACAACATCACACACAAGCCTTGCAAGCAATGTAACTTAGTGTAAGTTGCGGGATCTTGTATTACAGAACGAGTAAAGAGACTTGCCGGTAAACGAGATTGAAATAGGTATACGGATACTGACGATCGAATCTCGGGCAAGTAACATACCGAAGGACAAAGGGAATGACATATGGGATTATATGAATCCTTGGCACTGAGGTTCAAACGATAAGATCTTCGTAGAATATGTAGGATCCAACATGGGCATCCAGGTCCCGCTATTGGATATTGACCGAGGAGTCTCTCGGGTCATGTCTACATAGTTCTCGAACCCGCAGGGTCTGCACACTTAAGGTTCAACGTTGTTTTATGCGTATTTGAGTTATATGGTTGGTTACCGAATGTTGTTCGGAGTCCCGGATGAGATCATGGACGTCACGAGGGTTTCCGGAATGGTCCGGAAACGAAGATTGATATATAGGATGACCTCATTTGATTACCGGAAGGTTTTCGGAGTTACCGGGAATATGCCGGGAATGACAAATGGGTTCCGGGAGTTCACCGGGGGGGGGGGGGGCAACCCACCTCGGGGAAGCCCATAGGCCATGAGGGTGGCGCACCAGCCCTTAGTGGGCTGGTGGGACAGCCCAAAAGGGCCCTATGCGCCTAGGAAAGAAAATCAAAGAGAAAAGGAAAAAAAGGGAGGTGGGAAGGGAAGGAAGGACTCCCACCCACCAAACCAAGTCCAACTCGGTTTGGGGAGGGGAGCCTTCCCCCTTGGACTCGGCCGACCCCCTTGGGGCTCCTTGAGCCCCAAGGCAAGGTCCCCTCCCTCCCACCTATATATACGGAGGTTTTAGGGCTGATTTAAAACGACTTTTCCACGGCAGCCCGACCACATACCTCCACGGTTTTTCCTCTAGATCGCGATTCTGCGGAGCTCGGGCGGAGCCCTGCCGAGACAAGGTCATCACCAACCTCCGGAGCGCCGTCACGCTGCCGGAGAACTATTCTACCTCTCCGTCTCTCTTGCTGGATCAAGAAGGCCGAGATCATCGTCAAGCTGTACGTGTGCTGAACGCGGAGGTGCCGTCCGTTCGGTACTAGATCGTGGGACTAGTCGCGGGATTGTTCGCGGGGCGGATCGAGGGACATGAGGACGTTCCACTATATCAACCGCGTTCACTAACGCTTCTGCTGTACGATCTACAAGGGTACGTAGATGACTCATCCCCTCTCGTAGATGGACATCACCATGATAGGTCTTCGTGCGCGTAGGAAATTTTTTGTTTCCCATGCGACGTTCCCCAACACCTCCTTACGCTCCTTCTTTTCATCCAATGGCATTGCCTACCGGTTCTCATGCCCTCATACATCGCCCCAAAATGGAAAGGCTGGACGCCTCATTCGAACCACCAACGACATCGTGCGCACCCTTCTTCTTCAAGCCAATCTTACTCCTCCCTTTTAGTTCGAGGCCTTACATACCGCCACTTACCTCCTGAATCGCTGTCCATCGCGCGCCACCATGCCTCTAACACCCTACTACCTTCTTCATGGTGCGCACCCACAGTACGATCATCTTCGCGTTTTCGGTTGTTTGTGTTTCTCAAACCTCTACGCCACCATGTCCAACAAACTCTCTCCTCGCTCCACCCGTTGTGTCTTCCTTGGGTACCCCCTCGAGCACAAAGGCTATTGCTGCTACGACCTAGCAAACCGCCGCGTCATTGTTTCACGCCATGTCGTCTTTGACGAATCCGTTTTCCCCTATACCCAACCCACCTCCGGCCACGCGACGCCAACGACCACAGAAAATCCCCATGCAAAAGTCCCCCCTACACCTGTTACTCTGGATCCCGATACCGCCCCTGGGCCCCCACCCCACCTTCCACCTCGCTACCTGCCAATCCACCAACCCGGGGACCCCACCAGCTCCACCCTCGCGATCCCCATCCACTACCTTGTCTCGGTCCCGCCCCGACAACCCCGCCTCGGCGACCGCGCCCGCGTCGCCCACTTCGTCACAGCCACGTGTCGCGACCTCGGTAGCTTCGCCCGGCCCACGCGCCTCTGCCGCTGCCACCGAATCCTCCTCGGATCCCGCAACAGTTACTTCCACTTCCTCGGACCCGACCAATTCGCCTGGCCCCACAACATCCTCTCTGATCGCCGAGCCATCCACTCCTCCCGCGCCACGTCTACCTCCCCATGCACTACCGGTTGCACCACCACACAACTCTCACACCATGGCCACCCATGCCAAACACGGCTATTGCATGCCCAAGCGCTTATTTCTTACCACTAACACCTCCAGCCCCATATCACCTCTCCCATCCTCCTACAAATCTGCCCTCAAAGACCCTAAATTGAAACAAGCTATGCTAGATGAGTATTATGCTTTAATGAACAACTTCACTTGGTCTTTGGTGCCCAAAACCTGCACGTGTCAATGTTGTCACGGGCAAATGGATATATCGCCACAAGCTTAACACCGATGGTACCTTGGCTCGCTACAAAGCTCGGTGGGTTGTTCGTGGTTTCACCCAACAAGAGGGTGTTGATTATGGGGAAACCTTCAGTCCCGTCGTGAAGCCCGCAACCATCCGTGTGGTGTTGAGCATCACCACCTCTCACTCTTGGCCAATTCACCAACTCAATGTCAACAACACATTCTTCCATGGTGACCTCAAGGAAACGGTGTACTGTTCTCAACCGTCCGGTTTTGTGGACTCCTCCAAACCGGATCATGTGTGCCTCCTTCGTAAGTCTCTATACGGTTTGAAACAGGCTCCTCGCACTTGGTTTCTTTGCTTTCAAGCATTCCTTTTATCCCTTGGTTTTCATGCATCCAAGAGTGACTCTTCTCTCTTCATTTTGCACCATGGCACATCCATTGCATACTTGCTTGTTTATGTTGATGATATCATCCTCACCGCAAATTCCCCACGCACTCTTACCACCATCATCAACTCTCTAAAGTCGGAATTTTCTATGACTGACTTGGGTGCTCTTCAACATTTCTTGGGTGTCAATGTCACCCCCAACCATATGGGTCTCTTTCTTTGCCAGCAGCAATACACTCTTGAAATCCTTGAGCGTGCTCAGATGCTCAATTGCAAACCTGTTCCTACACCCATTGACACTAGCTCTAAAGTGTCCTCCCATGATGGTCACCTCCTCTCCAACCCCACAAAGTATCACAGTCTTGCTGGCGCCCTTCAATACCTAACACTCACACGCTCTGACATAGCATATGCCGTTCAACAAGTTTTCCTTTTTATGCATGCTCCCCTGACACACATATGCAGCTTGTTAAACGCATCCTACGGTATCTCAAGGGCACTTCTCACTTCGACGTTCAGTTCTATAAGTCCTCCTCGATGGATCTTGTTGCTTATACGGATGCAGATTGGGTCGGGTGTCCCGACACCCGCAAGTCTACCTCGGGGTTTTGTGTATTTCTCGGTGCCAATCTCATCTCCTGGTCCTCCAAGAGGTAGCCTACCATCTCTCGTTCTAGCGCTGAAGCTGAGTACAGGGGTGTTGCAAATTGTGTGGCGGAATCAGGTTGGCTCCGCCAGTTACTCCATGAGCTTCGTCTCCCGCCATAGCGTGCCACTATTGTCTATTGTGACAACGTGAGTGCCTCATATCTTGCTTGCAACCCGGTTCAACATCAACGAACTAAACACATTAAGATTGATCTCCACTTTGTTCGTGACCGGGTCGCTCTTGGTGAAGCACGTGTTCTCCATGTTCCATCGAGCTCGCAGTTTGCAGATATCTTCACCAAAGGACGGGTCGCTCTTGGTGAAGCACGTGTTCTCCATGTTCCATCGAGCTCGCAGTTTGCAGATATCTTCACCAAAGGACTGCCGACTACCGTCTTCATCGATTTCAGATCCAGCCTAAACGTCCTTCCAAATGGTGTTCCGGCTGAGGGGGGTGTTAGAATGTATATACTACTTGTATCATTGTATGTACGTATGTACTTAGTCTAGCTGATCCACATTAGGAGGATCCAATCGCCCCACTCGCCCTGGCCTGCGTGTCTATTCTCTCGGGCTGTTAGTTGCTTTCTCAGGTGCATATAAGTTGTACATTGTAACAAATTCATTCAAGGAACAAGTTTAGTTTCCAACTGTAAGATGATCCTGTTGTTGCCATGCCTTTCATCTGTCTCTGGCATTTTCCAATGCTCTAATCTGTCGATGTTTACTATTGTTTGGATAACTAGCATGTGAGCGTTATCCATGTGTGTGGATATGTTCCTCTAGGGCCTTTAATGTGATTGTACGCGTGCTCATGTCTATTTTAGTTGATCCTTTGTACAGAGGACATACGATAAAAATGGATGTGTGTTCGTGTGGTTCTCAGCTGCACATGTGAATAATCTAGTCTGAAATCGATCAGCCATATGCCGTGCGTATTCTTGCCGGAGACCAATTAGTTGTGTCGTGCGGGTTCTTGCCGGAATTCAATCAGCTTCTTTGTGCGTGTTCTTATCAAAAATATATCAATTGTTTTTGTCTTTGGTCATGCATTTGATAGATTCATGGGCGTAGGATTATTATTTTGCGTCGATAGACTCTTAACACATTGCTTATGCTAAAACGTGGGACATGTCTATTATGTGTACTACCTTCCAGCAAATCGCAGCCATACTTAAAAAAACATGACACGTGATATGGACTCTAGAGGTTTTTTTTATCACGTGCATAGCCGTATTAGAGATGGACACTTTTCTTTTGCATCGATGGAATTTTAACTCACCACTTTTTCTAAAACGTGAGAGATGAATCACAACTGTAGTTTTGACTTCTTTTTTTATTGTTATATCTGAACCGCTCGTTTTCTATCATTTTAAATATATGATAATAGATAGATTACACAAAAGCACAGCAGCAAGAGGGAAAAAAGGAAAGAGAAACGAGCTGGGACATATAAAAAAAACTCAAGAGGCGATCGACAACGAATCATCTGATAGGAACAAAAACCTAAGGCCGTCTCCAATGCTCATCCTCAAATCGCACGCAAACGTTCATACCGCGTTTTATGCCATCCAACACGTGTATCGGTCCTCCAAGAGGTTCACACATGTTTTTTTGTAAACCGAAGACAATTTAGAGAGGGTTTACAGACGTCCGGACAACACCCACACCTGCTTCTGTCATTCTGGCCACCCAAAACCCTCCTCACTCGTTCGCGTGCGTTCCTGCCCGACGTGAGCTGCCCACATTAATGTCGTTGTAGAATCGCCGCTTCACATTGGAACCGGCTTGGAGTGGACGCGGACGATGTCCTGGATTAAAGGGTGCTTACCATGTCGGTCTGTCGTCTATGGGTCGGGTCGATGATGCACCAATCATTGAAATAAGGGCTCCATAGTCTCTCGTCCTCGGTGTACTCAAGATGAAAATCTATGAAGATTTGGTGTATGCTTTAAGATATATTTGAATAGTTGGCATTATTAATAGCCTTATGATCATCACCCGCACTGGGACGCCCTTTAATTAATGTTGACTCATTTTCACTTGCTTTATCATCAATTTTTATATTAGTGGGCAATGATTCAATAGATGACACCTCAATCATTTTTATACCCTTATCACTACTATCATGAAAATCTGATGCAAACGCCTTTTCTAGAAATTCACGTCTAGATCTCATCCTCCCCGTTCCTTGTTTACTTTGGTCAATGGAGGCACATATGACTTTTAAAGATTTAGATAATTTACCCTTATTAGATGGCAAAACTTTGATTTCAACAATATCAACATCATACACAAGCCTATCCATATTTGTAGATATATCGTCAACTTTGCTCAATTATTCTTCAACCATATTATTGAAAACCTTTTGAGAATGGGAACTATGATGGGCACATCTAAACCTACTTTTTGGGAATTGATGCCTTTGGTCGAACGCATCGAGAGGAGACTAACGTGAACTGCAATTTCGCTATCTTATGGTGAGAGGGTGCAACTAATCAATTCTGCTCTATCTTCTCTACTTTCATTTTCTATGTTAGTTCTCAAACTGCCCCTCAAGTTAATTGAGATATTTGATCGTGCTAGAAGACACTGCCTATGGAGAAAATTGCAAACAGACATGCAAAAACACACTCACTTGCTGCCTAGGACTTGATATGCAGACCTAAACAAAAGGGTGGCCTTGGAATTATGGATTTAAAAATTCAAAACAAATCCCTTCTACTCAAATACATCCACAATTTCATGCATAAGAGAGATACTCCTTGGGTAATGGTGGGTTGGAATGCCTACCTTGACTCATCACCACCACATGCAGGATGAGTATGTGGTTCATTTTGGTGGCACAATTTTTCTCTCTTGTAGACATATACAAAGGAATAACCACTTGCATTCCAGCGGCAGGTGTGAGTGTGAAAACCAGCAGACCTCGGGGTAGGGGGTCTCGAGCTGTGGATCTCGAATCAGTGATAACAAGAACGGAAGAGACGATGTTTACCCAGGTTTGGGCCCTCTTGATGGAGGTAAAACCCTATGCCCTGCTCGTGTTTACATTGATGGATAAGTATCGAGTATGTAGTTGATCTACCTCAAGATCGAGAGATGTGTTCTAACCCTAGGGCTAGTTGAGTAATGTTGTGTTGGAGCCCCTCCACGGGCTAAACCCCACGGGGTATATACACGACGAGTAGGGTATCTAGGGTTACAAGGTCGGTATCCTACGGTAAAGGTGGCAGGAGAAGTCTTGGAGCATACATAAGCCTTCGGCAGATGCAGACTCGATCATGTTCCATCGTGCAATCTCTAAAGTCCATCTTGAGAGGGTGGAGGACTTCTCGGCCCAGCCCAAAGAGTCTGGGCCAGCTAGGTTAGGACCCCCTAGTCCATGACACCGTCACTAGCCCCCGAACTGGTCTTCTATGCCGAGGATGATTCCCTTGATGAAGATAACTTCGGGTGCAAAGTCATTGGCTTTTCAAACGAGTTCCCCTTCATGACTTCAAAATGCCCAAACCATCCTTAAAAAAGAATGGTGCCTTATAATAAGATCGAGCCGAGCTCTATTTTTGATCCAAACAGGTGGGTTCGCTTAGCCTCGAAGGCCGGTCGTGTAGGTGTGAACAATGTCGTTTACCCTGACAACTTTATCAAAGCGACACTCCCGAGGATAGGTTGAGCAGTTAGTGCCTTCCTCAAATCATGGACCGTGACATCCTTTCTACTAGCAAGTGCCATCAAGATGGAGACCGTTCCCGCTTTATGAGGGATATCATCAAGATTTTGCCCCCCATGTGGATAACGACATCTTTGTGGGAGTGGCGTTTTATCGGCACGGTAAGGGGGAGGCCTGGCCTTTCAACAACCTATAAGAGTGTAAAAGATACGACGTAAGTAATTACACTTTCATCTCTCCCCTTGCCTGCTGTTCCGTTGAGCTCCAGCGCTCACATACAATCTCGCCTCCATCAACTTGAGTCTCCACATCTAGCCATGGCTGATACCCTTGGAGGGCATTGGGGTGGTTCTATCGTGATGGACGACACCATTCTAGAGTTGTGCGAGGCCGGATACATCCCAACCAACAACGGTACCCCGAGCTCCTGGCGCCAACGAGCAAGTACCCACTCCCATGTCAGGGGAATGGGTAATATTTGTCCCCCACGTCATCCTAAGCTTGGGGTTCTCGCTGCACGCCTTCGTGTGCAAGAGATGTTCTACTACGGGATCGACTTCCACCATATGGCCCCGAACTCCATCCTCCACCTCGCCTCCTTTATTACAATATGTGAGGCCTTCCTCCGTTGTGCACCGCATTTCTGCCTCTGGCTGAACATCTTCGAAATCAAGCCGAAGTCTAACGGCACCGAGCTGGCAGAGTGTGGAGGAGCCATGGTCAACAAGAACGAAACGCTGACTCGTTCAAGGGCACCTTCATCGAAACAATGAAGGAGTGGCAGTGCGAGTGGTTTTACATCACCTAGCAGCTCGCGCCCAGCCAAGGCAAAGTCTCAGCCTTTTCAGTCGG
Organism: Hordeum vulgare subsp. vulgare; assembly: GCF_904849725.1. NCBI lineage: Eukaryota > Viridiplantae > Streptophyta > Magnoliopsida > Poales > Poaceae > Hordeum > Hordeum vulgare. The sequence goes on from NC_058522.1 coordinate 447,464,221, forward strand.
GCCCCTCAAAAAGCTCAGCTCATGGAGGGAGAAGGGCATAACCTAGGGGAACCTCGAAGAGGTGGCTACCTTGATCAAGAAAATCAAGTGGTGGTCCACCAAGAGGAATCTCGAGCTCCCCGTCGTGATCAACGTCATGCTCAACTTCTGAATTCTCCCTCTTCAACTCTGAGCCAAGACGATGTGGGAGCACAAATTCGGGGACGCGGGGTGTCGTGGGAATGATCAAGACAATAATACCAGGGGTACGAATGAGGGCGGAGCCTAGCTAGGGCGCAATGGATACGCTCGGATGTACGAGTTCAGGCTCCACTCGAGAGTGGTAGCAACCCTGCGTCTGGAGTCTCATGGGGGCTCGTGTGTGCTTGTAGAATATGTGATAGTACAGAATGTTGAACCCTTGGTCACGAGCCCGGGGGTGGCTTATATAGAGTGTGTCACGACCAGTCGGATATCATTACAAGGGTGAGTAAATGCTAATAACTACGGGAGTTACTAGTAATGGCAACCCTAACATCAGCGTTACTGGTAACACACATTTTCACTGCACTTTGTGTGATTCTTTAAGTTTGTAGTTGTTCCAGTCCCTTCGTTGCCCATGCCATACTGCAGTCCGAGTGTAGAGGGACATCTGACTGATACGAGATGGTCCGAGTGACCCCATGTGGGCTGAGTGAAGGTACACTTGTCCGAGTGAAGTCAAGACTGCACAGGTGGCTTTTGGGAGGCTGATGTCCATGTAGGGTCTTGGGAAGGCCTAGGGATGCAGGTCCGTAGGACTATCCCTAATGCACAACCCCGTATGTAGCCCTCGAATCAGTTGAGATTTTACTAGCCGAGTGGAAGGCACTCGCTTGTGCCCTCGGTGTCTCAGGGACGCCGAGGTTATGGCTTGGGGCTACGTCACTCGGGCTCTCAGTAAACCTCAGCGGATTCAAGAGTGAAAGATTTCGAGTGCTGGAGCATGTCGGTATGCTTCCATTCGGTAACAATTGAATACCTTTTGAAAAGGCAAATTCAACGACACGGACGATCACGAGCTCGGGGCTCCGATTGTCCAATCGGTGAGGTAGGATGGGTCCCACTCGCGCTATGGTGCGGGCAATCTGATTGCCTTCTTGTGTTGTTTGAATGCTTGTGGTCTCATGGAAGGACGAACGGTAGGGTATTCGGCTCACCTCATTATGCGCCACGGATACAGAGTCCATTCGGGTCATCAGTGGGAGCGGATTCTCCACGATATTTTGAATCGATGGAGTGCGCTGGGGAAGCGGAATCAGCTACAACATGGGAAGTGGAAGTATTGGAGGGACACCTCGATTTCCGCACTTGAAACGTCGTTGGCATGCTATAGGAACGTTGTCACCTCGATCTTGTAGATCTTCCTCGTGATGAAGGAATACTCTATGGGGCATCTTCCTGTAGTGTATAAATTGGCTGAGGTAGCGGGGTAGAGGAACCACGTCACCAGATCTGAGTTGCTCTCATTCCCTCTCTTGAACCTTGCGGTTGCCACCTGCGTCGTTTCCCCACCTCACCCGACCCACCGTGCAGCATGGTGAAAGGCACGACTGTGAAAGCCGAGCGGGCCAAGAAGGGTTCGCGTGATTCTTCTTCGAGTGCCGGGACGCTTCCACCAGGCTGGATTCAGGGCGACTCGATGTCGTCCCGAGTCTCCATGGAGCGTATGCTAGACCTGGAGAGCGAAGGCCTGGTGGTTCTGGGCAGTTGGCGGTTGCCGGATGAAGGCGAGCTAGAGCCTTCACTGAGGGGTCACGAGCGGGTGCTCCTGGTCACCCATGTGGAAGAGGTTTCTCCTTGCCCCCGCATCCATTCTTCCACGATTTCCTTGACTTTATCGGCGCGCAACTTCATCATCTCCCCCAAAGTTGTCTTGTACTTAGTTGCTTTCGTATCCTTGTGCAAGAATTTCCTTGTATGCTACCCGCACTGGGGATTATTCAAGCAATTGTTCACGTGCCGAGTGATGACAGTGAAAAAGTCTTCTCAGTCGGGGGAAAGGCGCATGTAGTGCAACTCTGCGAGGGTTTAGGAATACAGCTTAGGGGCAAGAGTAGTTTTCCTCATATGTCCTTCCCCGACTCACTGAAGGGTTGGCATGACTCCTGGTTCTATTGCGAGGATGTTCCAGTCAGTGAGGGTAGGCCGAGCCGTCCTCCTTATTCGCCTGAGTGAATTCAGTCGGCTCCTTCATTGACAGTGTCGAAGGAAGAGAGGACGAACGTAGATATCCTGGTGATAGCATTGGTTTCTTTCTTGCGGAAGAACATCAATAGGATGGACCTTCTGGAAGTATTTTTCCAGCACAGGATCCAGCCTCTGCAGGCGAGGGCTCATCCCATGTGGATGTCTAGCGGTTCGGATGACCCAACCCGCGTCCATCCGAAGGAGATCGGGACAGAACAACTAGAGGAAAATCTCAAGGCTGTAACACGTGTGCGAGACAATCCCAGAGGAACTAGGTTGACGCCTCCTTTCTTAGCAAAGCATCCTCCGAATGAGGTAAATCTTTACGCACTTGAACCGAGTGAACTTCCTTGTTGCTTGTCATTTTCATTTGTAATTCTCACTCCGCCACTCGACAGGCTTTTACACGGGTGGTCAGTTCCATCCCGACGGTTGACCACTCACCCATCGATGTGGCAGGTGACATTGATCACCACGAAGACTCGGAAGATGAAGTGGATGAAGATGACGACGAGGAGACGGAGGAGAGTGGAGACGAACACGGGGATGAGGCAGAGTCTTCTTCGTCTGATGAAGTCTCACTCGAGACTCGCTCTAAAGCGTGCCAGGACCCTGGGTCCATATTGGGGGCGCTAGGACTCCAAAGGTGGTGAAGCTGACTGTGTTGGCTATGCCGATCCGCAGTTACAAACGAGGCTAGAGTGAGCCAAAGGTATAACCAGAGAAAGCTACCAAACATCCCAAAACCACGACCTCGAAACCTCGGAAGGCCTCTGTACCACGCATCAAGGTCGACGTGCTAGTGGCTTCGGCGTAATTACTTTTACCAAGTGATTATTTCTTTGTTTTTCAAGGTATTCCAAGTAATGGTTGGTTTTCTTGTTGTCTTTGTTGTAGGCCTGATACATCGACCGCTTCTCTGGAACCAAAGACCTTTGACAAAGGGCGGGCGGATACCAACGCCACCTCCCTTGGGCTTATTTATGTGCCATTCGGGACTTGGGACCCAACCACGAAATGACGTTTTGAATGTTGGTGGATGTGTGCAGAGCCACGAAATGTGATCGAACTTGATCCCGTTAGTCCTGCAGTGGTTGGCGAAGTATCCAAGCAAGCTGCAACCCCCAGACGAGTGATTGAGTCCTGGGCTACCCAGGTTCAGGTTCTTGAGGCTCGGGAGGCTACTTTGGCTGGAGTGTCATTTGGATCTGGTCCGTCTGTCACCTTGCCACTTCCTCCTATGGATCACAACCTCTTCCATCTGCACGATATCCTGGAGGACCAAGAGGGGGCACACAAGGCGGCTCTGGCTCAACTGGGAGTGATGGTTGCGAGACTGAAAGAAGCATACGTTGCTAGTGAAACCGTGGCGAAGAACATTCGGGTGAGTCCTTTTCGTTCACACATATATTTTTGTTTCTGAATTCGGTCCTGAGTGGGTTTCCTCCGAGGCACACCCACTGGGTGACCGTTTTTAGTGGGGGTGCGCTGAGCGCACGCACTGGGTGCAGTCCCCGAGGATACTGTCGAATCGAGCAATCGACGGTAGTCATAGTTCTTGTTTTGATTCAAGAAAGGTAGATAGGGTACGAGCCCCTTTGTTGCTCCTCTTATCTTTCTAGTGGGGGCACGCTGAGCCCACCCACTGGGTGTAGTCCTCGAGGCTACCATTGACTCGATTAGTCGGGTGTAGTCTTAGAGTTATTATTTTTGTATTTTGCTTGACTTGTGTTTGTTGATGACAAACTGCCCGCGGGCTCGGGGGTCGTGATGATGCTGTGGATAAGGAGTTGCAAGCCCTTCGACTGAGCCTTGACGCTGAAAAGGCCAAGAGTAAACATCCGGAACATGAGAAACATGTTGAAAGCACACATGCTCCCTTGGTGGTTTTGATAATTCATGACAACATACATTGTCTCTTGAGCTAACACTTTTACCTAGTATATTTCAGGTATAGTCCACAGAGAACTTTGGCTATAGGATTGTGAGGATAAGCCCCTTGATGAAGGAAGGAATAAGATTGGCTCAAGCTTCAAGGAGAAGACTCTTCACTTTACACTTTGTGAGAAATCACTTTGAGTCCATAGGAAAGCCACTACTATTAAAAGGGCATGAGGTATTAAAATGAATTGGTTGCTCAAGTGATCAGAGATAGCCAGCAAAAATACTAAGACATTCTCCCACATAACACTTCTGTCCCAAGAAAAATATCCAAAATCGGTGCCACCAAGTTTCCATAATCGGCCCTACCAACTTTCATCCAAGACAGAACCCTAGCCAAACCTACCATCTCGGTACAACCGATTCTGCATCAGTGCTACCGAGTTTGGGTGACCAACCTTCTGTTGCCTCAATACACAAAATTGGAATGTCCGAGTTTGAGCATCGGTGTCACTGAGTTGAGTCATCTGACCGTTAGCCACCTTTTCGATTCTACCGAGTTGTGTATATAGGTTCCATCGAGATTCAAAAGTTGACCCTTTTGAGCAAGTCGGTACCATCGATTTTGTAACTTTGATGTCACCGAGTTTGTCACTTTAGGTGTAATGGTTGGATTTTGGGTGTTTCCTATATATACCCCTCCACCTACCTCTCATTCGCTCAAGAAGCACATAGAACACACACTTCATTGACAGATTTATTTTTCTGAGAGAGAGCCACTTTACTCTTGTGTTGAGATCAAGATATTCCATTCCTACCATTTGAACCTTGAGTTCTAGCCTCCCCATGTTGCTTTGCACAAGATCAATCTCTCCTACCCATGCCAAATCTGTGACACGGTGATTGAGTGTTGAGGAGACTATCTTTCAACCACAGGAGCAAGGAGTTCATCGGTCTGCCACATCTATTACCTTTTGGAGGGTGGTGCCTCCTAGATGGGATAGGTGTCGCTTGGGAGCCTCCTAATTCGTGTTGTGGAGTTGAACCAAGATGTTTGTAAGGGCAAGGAGATCACCTAATTCATGAAGATCTACCGTGAGTGAGGCTAGTCTTGGAAATATGCCCTAGAGCCAATAATAAATTAGTTATTATTATATTTCCATGCTAGAATTGTATTGATTGGAAACTCAAATACATGTGTGGATACATAGACAACACATTGTCCCTAGTGAGCCTCTAATGGACTAGCTCGTTGATCAAATATGGTCAAGGTTTCCTAACCATAGACATGAGATGTGTTCGATAAGGGGATCACATCATTAGGAGAATGATGTGATGGACAAGACCGAAATTATGAACGTAGCATGTGCTCGTGTCAGTTTATTGCAACTCTTTTCTACATGTCAAGTATCTGTTCCTACGACCATGAGATCATGCAACTCCCGGACACCGGAGGAATGCCTTATGTGTACCAAACGTCACAATGTAACTGTGTGACTATAAAGGTGCTCTACAGGTATCTCCGAAGGAGTCTGTTGGGTTGGCATGGATCAACACTGGGATTTTTCACTCTGTAAGACAGAGAGGTATCTCGGGGCCCACTTGTTGGGGAAGGTAGTAATTTCAAAAAAATTCCTACGCTTCACAAGGATCTATCTAGGAGAAACCAGCAACGAGCAATGTAGTAGAGCATCTTCATACCTTTGAAGATCGCTAGGTTGAAGCGTTACTAGAATGCGGTTGATGGAGTCGTATTCGTAGCGATTAACATCGCGGTGGATTCCGATCTAAGCGCCGAACAACGATGCCTACACGTTCAACACACGTGCAGCCCGGTAACATCTCCTATGCCTTGATCCAGCAAGGACAGAGGAGAGGTTCAGGGAGAGCTCCGGCAGAACGACGACGTGGTAGCGGTGGAGCTATGCAGTTCTCTGGCAGGGCTTCGCCAAGCACCGCGGAGGACGTGGAGGAGTGGAGGAAAGGTTGCGCCGAGGGAGAGAGGAATGGTGTTCTTTGCAGCCCCAAAACCCTCCACTATATATAGGAGGGAGGAGGAGCAGGGCCAGCCACCCCTAAGGAAACCCTAGGGGGTGCGGCAGCCAAGATGGGAGGAGTGGCAGCACCCTAGGGTGGGCTTGGAGCCCAAGGCAGCCCCTCCATGCCCTAGGGTTGGCCCCCTTAGCCTCTTGTGCGCCTTGTGCCTTAGGTGGGTGGCGCACCAGCCCACCTAGGGGCTGGTTCCCATCCACTTTCTGCCCATGTAGCCTCTTGGGGCTGGTGGCCCCTCCCGGTGGACCCCCGGAACCCTTTCGGTGGTCCCGGTACAATACCGACGATCTTAGAAACTCTTCCGGTCATCAAAACTCCACTTCCTATATATGAATATTTACCTTCGGACCATTCCATAACTCCTCGTGACATCCGGGATCTCATCCGGGACTCCGAATGTGGCACCCCGATTCGCAGAACCGGATTACCAGTGTTTCCAGCCCAGAGATCACGTCTTCTGGAAACACTCAACAACTTGATACAGAAATGAGCCGACTTTATTGATAGCGTCACGTACATAGCTTACAATAATAGCGAGGCCAAAGGCACCCTCAGTGCTGCAATAGTATCTACATTATTTATGAGACATCATCATGGGCCTCGGAACTACTAGGTACTTCTACGGCGTAGCGGAACATAGCGGCGACTCCACACACAGGGACACTGATGTGGACACTTCCTAGTACGAACCATCGGGACCTCCGTCCGCGGCTTCTCCTGCATCTGGCATGATACGCCAGGTGAGTACTTGGAATGTACTCGCAAGCTCACAATAACCAAGTAATGCAGCAAACAAAGCATAACAACACTGGACATATAACGAACTATATCAGGGATCAACTTACTCAGGACTGGGCTGTCTCATGACACCCAGATTGCTAACCAAACATCTTCAACCATACGAAGAATTCTTCCATCATTAACAATTTTAACAGGGTTGACCAACTACTGAGGTCTGGTCGGGCTGTCCAATACCGTGGACTCGGCTATTCGAATAGATTTGACACTCTGCAGAGGTTGCACACTTTACCCACACTCTGGAGCACTGACCACGTGATCCCGTTCGGGTGGACCAGCATTGCTCCAACGAAACTTGCCTGAACCGTGACACTCTCATCGTACCACCGGCAACCACTCTCCTCTGGAGTCTTGCCCTGGGTGGCCCTGTGTCTTCATGACACCTACCACCGTCGTGGCCAAACTAAACTGTCCCAACCGGGGATGGGCCCTAACTACTCAACTGGGCTCACAGGGTTATCACCGCCTACCTGATCAGGGTAGCACGCATGCATAACCCTCCCTCTTTGGAGGTACCGGTGAGAGCGATCACGCGAACAGCTCAAGTCACGACCGTCCCATATTGGCAAGATGTGGTTGTACGGTAAAGCCCGGACAGGTGACTCTATGTCAACCACTAAGTTGTTATCAACTTGGAGAATTATGACAACAATTAAATAATTATCATTATTAATTTACTAAGCATTTGCTAATATCAAGTGAATGATCATCATGCATGAAAGTATACTATGCTATGCAATACTACACCACATGGATATAATGGCTTGCCTTGATCAGTGGGGTTGTTCAAACACTCTTGTTCTCCAAAGTTTCCCTCCGAAATTTATTTGAAATAGTCAAAAGAAAAGAAAAGTCATTTAATATCTCTTTATTAACCAGAAATTCTATGACTATGAGAAAAATACCAAAATTTACCAGATTGTAGAGAAACTCAATACCAACTCAATGCAAAAAGAATCAAGTGATTTGGACTTGTAAATAAAAAGATTTAAATGGTCAAAGTTTCTGTTTGAATTTGGAATTTATAAAAGAATTTAAATTCTGGCAGGGGGCCACGTCGAAGGCGTAAAGTGGAGGGGCGCCTCCACTTACCGCTTTGGCCGCGGACCACAGCCACTCGCGGGTGGGGCCTGCCGCGAGAACAGAGAGGAGGGAGGAGCGGAACAGAGGCGAGGCGGCCTTTCGGCGATGGTCACCGGTGACTAAGACGGAGGCGACGCCTGGGATTGGGTGGAATGGAACGGGCGGTCGACGATGAGCACACACGTACCCGCAGCTTGGCGAGAGGTGGACAGACGGCGTCGTCCCCTTCTTCTCCGGCGGCGGCGGCTTCGGGTGGTCATCGGAGACGGGCGTTCCGGCGGGGAAGAACTCGGGGCAAGGAGTCGAGGAGCACTAGTGGGACTCCCTGAACCAGAAGGTAGGGTCTATTGAGCTCTAGAGGGGGTGGATGGTGCTGTCGATGGTGAGGTTACAGGCGGTGGAGCTCCGGCGATGTTCGAGGCTAGAGGGCCTCTAGGCCTTGGCTCGCTCTCCGGGAGGTCAATTGGGAGAAGCAGGAGGGGTGTGGAGAGCTCGGAGGGGTCGGGCACTCCCTTAAATAGGCCGGCGATGAGCTCGACGGATTTCTCCAGAAGCGGCAAAGATAAGCTCCAACACAGTCGCCGGGGGGCTGAGCTGGCCGTCGTGGAGCGCACTGAGGTGACGGAGGAGGGCAGGGAGGCGATGGGATAGCTCCTGGCCATTAAGAGCTTGCGGACGAGCACAGTGGTCAGAGCCGTCAGCTCGGTCCTGTGGTGGAGCTTGGCCGGGAGCAGCGGCGGCGCTCTCCGACGACCCAGCACCTTCGAGAGGTGCCACGCAGCTGCCAGGGGCATCGTCGGCGCTCACGACAAGGAGGGGGCAACGATTGATGACTCAGGGCGGCTCGGCTGTCACTAGTGTTGCGCAGAGCGTGCTCTGTGGCATTCCAGCACCATGGTCACCATGGTTGTGGCCACCCCGATGCGACGCATGCCTGGAAACTTTGTCCATTGCATCGACCAGACTCTGATTAGTCACTCTCCACTGCTTTCTCGATCACTCACGCTCACCAGCGTCTTGGAGCATCAGAAACAGGTTCTGTCTACAGACTTTGGGTGCTTCTAGAGCTCAAATGGGTTGGGGTTGGGGTAAGATAGGATGTGTGGGAGGATCAGCGTAGAAAAGACTCTAAGCTGGCAAAGTTTGGTAAGGTTTGAAGATCAAATGAATATAGTTCCTTTGAAAACCATCTTTCTGGTCCAAAACACAAATGAGCTCCTAGCACTCAATTGCAAGCTTTGCTTAAAGTGAGACTTGGTTGGGAAGTTTCAATTGGTAGTGTACACATGCCCAATAATTTGTAGCTCTATTGTGCACTCCTAGCTAGCACTTCCTTCTCAAGAGTTCAGTTTTAGCAGAACTTTAGCAAAGTTTTCCTGCTGAAAATTTGTATTGGACCATTGGATGTTTTTACATATTGGAACTATATATGATCCCTAGTAACTATAGGAATTTATTGGGAATTTTCTAAAACAGGAATCATGGGGTTGCTTCACAAAGGGACAATTCTGGTCAGAAAAGAATAATTGTTCTGGCCAAAATTCTCCATTGGACAAAGAAATATTTTTGAATATTTTGAAATCATATGGTATTGAGAAGATGTTGTAAAAGTTTTGGGACTTAAAGCTCATCCAAGCTTAAGTTTGCTTCACAACCCATAGTGATGCCATAATTCCCAAAATAGAAAGAGAATTATTTGGAGTAATAAAATATTGCAAATAAATCTCAGAAAGGTTTTTGGCAAGTTGTGAAAGATCTTGAGCTGCTTGGGGGCAAGAAATCGCGGGCTTAGAACCCATCTTGGTTGAAATGGTTTGAAAATCCATCAACTTGCAAATGGAAATCCAAAATATTTTGAAAAGAAGAAGTTTGAAAAATCAGGGTGTTACAAACCTACCCCCCTTAGAATGAATCTTGTCCTCGAGATTCGGTTGCTCAGGGAACAAGTATGGATATGCAGATCTCAGAAAATCTTCCATCTCCCAAGTAGCTTCTTCTTCGGTATGGTGCTCCCATAGTACCTTATAAAATTTAAGCACTTTGCTCTGGGTGGTCCTTTCCATCTCGTCCAAAATTCTGACCGGCTTTTCCTCATAGGTCAAGTCCTTAGCCAGTTCTAACTCGCTCATATCTGCCTACTTTACTGGCGGTGCGATACACTTCCTTAGTTGCGAGATGTGAAAAACGTCGTGCACATGTGACAGTTCGGGTGGTAATTCCAACTGATAGGCAACTCTGCCTCTTCTCGCGATCACTAGAAAGGGACCGATATATCTCGGTGCAAGCTTCCCTCGAGTGTGAAACCTTCTCACTCCTTTCATGGGGGTTACTTGGAGATAGGCATATTCTCCTGGTTCAAAGGTCACTTCTCGGTGCTTTGGGTCATAATAGCTCTTTTGGCGGGACTTAGCTGCCTTGAGGCGTTCCTGAATGTCTTTGACCTGTTTCTCGACCTCCAGCATCAAGTCGGTTCCGAAGTTGCGACTGTCTCCTGTTTGTGACCAATTCAACGGGGTTCGGCACTTTCTGCCATACAATGCCTCAAAGGGTGACATCTTCAGGCTCGTCTGATAGCTATTGTTGTAGCCGCATAGGGTAAGCTATATTCCCATTTGGGTCCATGGGTGAGAGCGCATGACCGAAGCATGTCTTCCAAATTTGGTTCACCCTTTCAGTCTGCCCATCAGTCTGAGGATGGTATGCTGTGTTGTGATTTAACATGGTTCACAAGGCTTGATGTAATCGTAGCCAGAATGCTGAGGTGAATAGAGAGCCTCTATCGGATGTGATGGACTTGGGTACTGCATGTAGGCTTACTATCCGGGACATGTATAATTGTGCCAGCTGGTTGGCATTAAAGGTAGTTTTCACTGGGATAAAGTGGGCTACCTTAGTGAGCATGTCCACGATGACCCAGATAGCATCATTGCCCCATGTGGACTCAGGTAGTCCGACAACGAAGTCCATACATATGTCATCCCATTTCCATTGGGGAACCGATAAAGGTTGCAGTAATCCGGCGGGCTTTTGATGTTCCACTTTTACCTTATTGCAAACATCACAACAGGCGACATAATATGCCATGTATCTCCGCATTCCTCACCACCAAATGTCCTTCTTAGATCTTGGTACATCTTCGTACCTCCTGGATGAATAGAATATGCGGAATCATGCGCTTCCCTGAGTATTTGCTGTCTCAGGCTATCCTGGTCAGGAACGCAGATCCGTTTCTCAAACCACAAGATGCCTTGGTCGTCTAGTCGAAAGGATTCGTCCTTCCGTTGTGGAAGCGATGCTTTGTTTCTCTTGATTCCCTCGTCCCTTTCTTGTGCTTCCTTGATCTCTTCTATCAGGGTGGGGGTAATATCTAGCGTGTCTAGAGTGGCTGGACCACAGAGTATCATGTTGAGACTTGTGAATTCTTCTTGCAATCTTGGGTGAATACTTACTGTTAACACATTCACCGTGATTGGCTTCCTAATCAGAGCGTCTGCCACCACATTGGCTTTTCCTGGGCGATAATTGATTCGCAGGTCGTAGTCCTTGACTAGCTCAAGCCATCGCCGTTGTCTGGGATTCAGATCTGGCTGGGTAAAGATGTACTTGAGACTTTTGTGGTGTGTGAATATCTCACATCGTTGGCCAATGAGGTAATGCCTCCAAATCTTTAAGGCATGTACCACGACTGCTAGCTCATACTCATGTGTGGGATAGTTCTCCTCATCCGGTCGTAGTTGTCGGGAGGCTTAGGTCACAACCTTTCCTTCTTGCATCAGTATACAGCCGATTCCTCTTCGGGAAGCATCACAATAAATGTCAAAAACTCTTGTGAATGTTCGAAAGGACTAGGACAGGTGTTGTCGTTAGTCTGGTCTTTAGATCCAGGAAGCTGCTCTCGCATGCTGTTGTCCAGACATATTTCTGATTCTTCTTTAGCAGCTGTGTTAGCGGCTTGACTATCTTAGAGAAGCCATCTATAAACCGTCGGTAGTAGCCTGCCAATCCCAGGAAGCTACGGACTTCGGTCACTGAGACTGGTGTCTTCCAGTTCAGTACTGTTGTTACCTTACTGGGATCAACTGCCACCCCTTGCTCTAACAGGATATGCCCCCAAAAATCCTACTTCCTTTAGCCAAAACTCGCACTTGCTGAACTTGGCATACAGTTGATGGGATCTCAGTCTTTCCAAGACAACTCTGAGGTGTTGCTTGTGCTCCTCTTCATCCTTGGAGTATATCAGGATATCTTCTACGAACACCACCACGAATTTGTCTAGGAAATCCATGAAGACTTTGTTCATCATGCTCATAAAGTAAGAGGGAGCATTTGTTAGTCCAAATGACATGACCGTAAATTCATACATGCCATATCGGGTGGCAAACACTGTCTTGGGTATATCCTCTTTCTTCATCTTTAGCTAATGATACCCAGTCCTGAGGTTAATTTTGGAAAATACTCGTGCCCCACTCAGCTGGTCGAACAAATCGTCGATGCGTGGGAGCGGGTACTTATTTTTAATAGTGACCTCATTAAGTCGGCGGTAGTCTATGCACATTCGCAAGCTTCCATCCTTTTTATTGACGAACAGTATTGGTGATCCCCATGGTGAGATGCTTTGACGGATGTATCCCTTCTGTACTAATTCGTCCAACTGCTTCATTAATTCGGCCAACTCAGGTCCTGGCATACGATAGTATTTCTTGTAGATTGGGGCAGTGCCAGGAACCAACTCCATTGCGAATTCCAGTTCCCGATCGGGCGGCATTCCGGGTAATTCCTATGGGAATACGTCCGGGAACTCACATACCACTGGAATCAAATTCATGTTCGTGACTTCGGTATGATATGCCATCCCTTTCCTTGACTTCATGTTGTTGGCCAAAAATTGGACGGTTTGTCCGGCCCGATTGACCAGCGTGACGGTTCGGTTAGCGCAGTTGATACACACTTGATGGGGTGTCAACCAGTCCATCCCAAGTATCACATCCAGTCCTGGAGACTCAATAGCAATGAGTGCAGCTGGGAATGCGGCCCCTTGTGTAAGTATTTCCAGATCTTGGTATACGAGATTTGTTCTGAGCCGAGAGCCAAGGGATTGTATCACCATGATCTTATCCAACAGCGAAGGGGAAAATTTGTGCAAGGCGGCAAAATTCCTCGAAATAAAAGAGTGGGAAGCCCCTGGATCAAATAAAACTACCATGTGTATGTTATTAACAGGAAACATATCGATAATCACGTCTGGGGCTTTGCACGCTTCCTCGACGGAGATGTGGAAGACGCGCCCTTGCGTGTACTTGGGGTTAGGATGGCTTCCAATGGTTTTGACCTGCGGCTTGACGTCAGAGGATATTTTTCCATTGTTGGTGGGGCAGTACCTTGCATAGTGCCCGCTTTGGCTCCAAGTGAAACAAGTGTTATTGCGGCGGCAATCCTCTAGGACCGGTTGTTTGCCGAAGGCCTTGTATACAGTAGTGTTGGGTTGCCAGGTACGCGGCTTCTGTACAACCTGCTCCTTGTTGTCCCTTTTTGGTTCAAACTTCCTCTTGCGATCCTCGTACCCAGTCTTAAGCTCTCGTTCAGCTATGAAATCCTTGTTTACAAGCGTCTGGAAGTCTGGAAAGTCCAGCATGCAGAGCTGACAACGGAGGGTATGATTTAGACCTCCTAGGAAGCGACAACCTTCCTTTCCTCAGTGGATACATCATGAGTGGAGTATCGTGCCTGATTGTTGAACTTATTCAGATACTCGGCCACAGTCATGCCTCCTTGTGTAAGGACCAGGAATTCTCTCTGCTTTACCTTCATTATGCCCGTAAGGATATGATAGTTGTGAAATGCTTCCTTGAATATTTCCCACGTAATTTCTTCTCCATATGGCCATGCTGCCTTTGCGTTGTCCCACCATATAGCTGTCGGCCCTTCAAGATAGTGGGTGGAAAAAGGAACCTTATCCACCTCATCACAACGGGTTATGTCTAGAGCCAGTCATCAGCTTCAATTGGGTCTGCTGCTTGGCCAAAATTGGGAGGTTTGGTACGCTGGAAGTCTGACAATTTGGACCGTGCCCCATTGTTGTTGTCCTGGCCTACCATGGCCTGCATACTTCTCAGAAATTCCATGAGTTCTGGTTTCTCTTTTCCTCAAACATTCTCATAATATGTTCAGTGGTGGGTGCTTGAGCTGGTGGAGGTGGTAGATCTTTGGGAGGCTGTCCTGCCTGCGTGGCGGATCGACGGATGGGGGCTCCATCGTTGCCATGGCTACATCTTCCCTTCATCCTAAATTATTGTTCCCAATGCCAAACACCGAGTCGATGAGAAACATCCATAAGGGAAAGCCTGGTCGTAAAACACCAAGAAAAAGTTTGCACGGTAAAGCGAATAAACAACAACATAATTATACAATAAGACTCAACATTATTCATGACAAGATAGTAGGGGAAATATCATGACTTGACTGCTCATACGGCAGTTGACATATGCAACGATGCATTCTCGGCAACTCCAACCTCGACTCTAGTGGCGCGGATGGTACGGGCACTGAAAGATCGAAGACTCCTCATCATCAGATCCTGAGTTAGAGTCGCAACTGATGATGTTGACCTCATCTTGCGGACCAAAGGAAACACGGCGTCGCTGACGGGACGGTCCTGCTTCCAGGGAAGGAGGAACACGACGCCTCAACATCGGAGCAGCAGGAGTGGCAAAGAGTGAGGCCCACTCAGCAGGAGTCTCACGGCGGCTGCGAGACAAAGCGCCTGGTGGGACGTTAGTAGGGTGTTGTGAATTCGGTAATATTGAGAGCTATATTAGTAGGGTGTTGTGAATCTAGAGATACTTGTGTTGAAGTTAGTGATTCCCGTAGCATGCACGTATGATGAACCGCTATGTTAGGAAGTCGGAGCATAATTGATCTATTGATTGTCATCCTTTGTGTTGAGGTCGGGATCGCGCGATGGTTAACACCTACCAACCCTTCCCCTAGGAGTATGCGTTTAGCACTTTGTTTCGATTACTAATAAACACTTTCGCAACAAGTATGTGAGTTCTTCATGACTAATGTGAGTCCATGGTATAGATGCACTTTCACCTTCCACCATTGCTAGCCTCTCTAGTGCCATGCAATTCTCGCCGGTACACAAACCCACCATATGCCATCCTCAAAACAGCCACCATACCTACCTACTATGGCATTTTCATAGCCATTCCGAGATATATTGCCATGCAACTCCCACCGTTCCGTCTCATGACTTGTGCCATCACTCTCATATTGCCATTGCATGATTGTAAGATAGCTAGTGAGATGTTTTCAACGTCATACGCCATGCTAGATCGTTGCACATCCCGGTATACTACCGGAGGCATTTCCTTTAGAGTCATCATCATTTTGAGCTGTGAGTAAATAAAAGTGTGATGATCATCATTATTAGAGCATTGTACCATGTGAGGAAAAAAAGAGGCCAAAGAGCCCAAAAACAAAAAAAGAAAATAAAATAAAAAAGAGAGGCCTAAGAGCCCAAATGAAAAAAAAGAGAAAAGGAGAGAAGGGACAATGCTACTATCTTTTTCCACACTTGTGCTTCATGATAGCACCATGTTCTTCATGATTGAAAGCTTCTTGCTTTGTCACTACCATATGCTAGTGGGAATCTTCATTATATAACTTGGCTTGTATATTCCAATGATGGGCTTCCTCAAAATTGCCCTAGGTCTTCGTGAGCAAGCAAGTTGGATGCACACCCACTAGTTTTCCTTTTGAGTTATCACATACTTATAGCTCTAGTGCATCTCTTGTATGGCAATCCCTACTCATTCACATTGATATCTATTAATGGGCATCTCCATAGCCCTTTGATATGCTGAGTCAATGTGACCATCTCCTCTTTTTGTCTCACAACCACCACCACACTCTATTACAATTATAGTGCTATATCCATGGCTCACGCTCATGTATTGCGTGATAGTTATAAAAAGTTTGAGAAAGTAAGAGTGCGAAAACAATTACTTGGCCAATACCGGGGTTGTGCATGATTTACATTAGTTGTGTGAGGATGAAGGAGCATAGCCAGACTATATGATTTTGTAGGGATAACTTTCCTTGGCCTTGTTATTTTGAAAGTTCATGATTACCTTGCTAGTTTGCTTGAAGTATTATTGTTTTCATGTTAATAGCAAACTATTGTTTTGAATCTTACGGATCTGAACATTCATGTCAAGTGAAAGAAGTTGCAAAGGACAACTATGCTAGATAGCATTCCACATCAAAAATTCATTCTTTACCACTTCCCTACTCGAGGACGAGCAGGAGTTAAGCTTTGGGATGCTTGATACGTCTCCAACGTATCTATAAATTTTTATGGTTTCATGCTATTATCTTGTCAAACTTTGGATGTTTTGCATGCCTTTTATATATTTTTTGGGACCAACTTATTCACTCAGTGCCAAGTGCGAGTTCCTGTTTTTCCATGTTTTTGACCCCTTTCAGAGGAGATTTTGAAACGCAGTCCAAACGGAAAAAAATCCCCGAAAAGATTTTTTTTCATAACGGAAGAAGATCGGGAAGCTTGGGAGCCAAGGCAGGGGAGCCTCAGGGGCCCCACAAGCCCCCACCCCGCGACCATGGGGTAGGCCGCGGCCCACAGGCTTGTGGGCCCCCTGGGCGCCCTCTGCCCTAGGGGTTGCGCCTATATATTCCCTAAAAATCCCAAAAAAAATCAAGAGATCATCAAAATCACTTTTCCGCCGCTGCAAGCTTCTGTCTCCGCAAGATCCCATCCGGGGCACGTTCTAGTGCCCTGCTGGAGGGGGGATTCGGAAATGGAGGGCTTCTTCATCAACACCATGACCTCTCCGATGATGCGTGAGTAGTTCACCATAGACCTACGAGTCCATAATTAGTATCTAGATGGCTTCTTCTTTCTCTTGGATCTTCAATACAAAGTTCTCCATCATCTTCATGGAGATCTATCTGATGTAATCTTCTTATGCGGTGTGTTTGTCGAGATCCGATGAATTGTGGATATATGATCAGATTATCTATGAATCTTATTTGAGTTTCTTCTGATCTCTCTTATGCATGATTTCATATCCTTGTAATTCTCTTCGAGTTGTGGGTTTTGTCTGGCCAACTAGATCTATGATTCTTGCAATGGGAGAAGTGCTTGGTTTTGGGTTCATACCGTGCGGTGACCTCACCGAGTGACAGAAGGGGTAGCGAGGCACACATCGTGTTTTTGCCATCAAGGGTAAAAAGATGGGTTTTTCATCATTGGTTTGAGATTATCCCTCTACATCATGTCATCTTGCTTAAGGCGTTACTGTGTTTGTCATGAACTCAATACACTAGATGCATGCTGGATAGCGGTCGATGTGTGGAGTAATAGTAGTAGATGCAGAAAGTATCGGTCTACTTGTCTCGGACGTGATGCCTATATGTATGATCATTGCCTTAGATATCGTCATGACTTTGCACGGTTCTATCAATTGCTCGACAGTAATTTGTTCACCCACCGTGATATTTGCTATTTTGAGAGAAGCCTCTAGTGAACACTATGGCCCCCGGGTCTACTCCACACCATATTTTCAGCTTTACACTTTTTACCTCGTTGCACTTTCTGCCTTCAGATCTCACTCTGCAAACAATCTTGAAGGGATTGACAACCCCTTTGAAGCGTTGCGTGCAAGCTTGTTTGTGTTTGCGCATGTATTGTGGACTTGACGGGACCCTCCTTCTGGATCGATACCTTGGTTCTCAAACTGAGGGAAATACTTACTGCTCCTCTGCTGCATCACCCTTTCCTCTTCAAGGGAAAAACCGACGCAAACAAGAGAAGTAGCAGGAAGAATTCCTAGCGCCGAGGAAGGACTTTTGTTGTCGTAGCAGAAGAATTTCTGGCGCCGTTGTCGGGGAGGAAGATCAAGTCAAGAACTCATCCAAGTAGGTGTCGCAAACTCATCTCTTGCATTTACTTTGTTTGCGAGTTGCCTCTCGTTTTCCTCTCCCCCACTTCACCAATTTGCCTTTTTCGTTCGCCCTTTTTCTCGCCTGCTCTTTTTTTGCTTGTGTGCTTGCTTGCTTGCTAAAGTCACCATGAACGAAAACACCAAACTTTGTGACTTCTGGAATACTAATAATAATGATTTTATTAGTACTCCGATTGCTCCCGCCACTAGTGCGGAGTCATACGAAATCAATGCCGCTTTGCTGAATCTTGTTATGAAAGAGCAATTTTCTGGCCTTCCTAGTGAAGATGCCGCATCCCATCTCAATACCTTCATTGAGCTTTGCGATATGCAAAAGAAGAAAGATGTGGATACTGACATGATTAAATTGAAGCTTTTTCCTTTCTCCCTGCGAGATCGCGCAAAAACTTGGTTTTCTTCTTTGCCCAAAAATAGTATCGATTCTTGGGATAAGTTCAAAGATGCTTATATATCCAAGTATTTTCCGCCGGCTAAGATCATCTCTCTCTGGAATGATATCATGAATTTCAACTAACTTGATCATGAACATGTTGCACAAGCTTGGGAGAGAATGAAATTAATGATTAGAAATTGTCCCGCTCATGGCTTGAGCCTTTGGATGATTATTCAAATCTTTTACGCTCGCTTGAATTTTGCTTCTAGAAATATCTTGGACTCCGCCTCAGGTGGAACGTTCATGGAAATCACGTTAGGAGAAGCCACAAAGCTCTTAGACAACATCATGACGAACTACTCTCAGTGGCACACTGAAAGGTCACCTACTAGTAAGAAGGTACACGCTATAGAAGAAATTAACTCGTTGAGTGCTAAGATGGACGAGTTAATGAATTTGGTTGCTAGTAGAAGTGCTCCTTTGGATCCTAATGATATGCCTTTGTCTTCTTTGATTGAGAGTAGCAACGCTAGCTTGCACGTTAATTTTGTTGGTAGGAATAACTTTGGCAACAACAATGCTTTTAGAGGAAACTATGTTCCTAGGCCTTTTCGTGGTAACTCCTCTAATAACTTTGGCAACTCCTACAACAATACCCATGGAAATTACAATAGATTACCCTCTGATCTAGAGAGTAATATCAAAGAGTTCATCAACTCTCAAAAGATTTTCAATGCGTCCATAGAGGAAAAGCTACTCAAAATTGACGATTTGGCTAAGAGCGTTGATAGAATGTCTAGTGATGTTGATGATTTGAAAGTTAGATGTGCTCCTCCTAAAATCAACATGGTTGAAACTTTGAAAGCTATGCGTGTTTCCATGATTGAGAGCCAAGAAAGAACCGCCAAAATTCGTGCTAGACATGAATGGCTTAAAAGGCGTGTTCTCGTGATGAGAATCACGAAGATCCTAAAGTGCTTGGTGTGACTCCCATTGAATCTTTGTTTTCTTGTGTCAAACCTAATGATTATGGGGCTGGATATGAATCCACTTTGGTTGAAAAGTGCCCCAGTGATTCAGAGTCCATCTATCTTGATGCTAAAAGCATTGAAAGTGGAGTAGAAAATGTTAAAACTTTGAGTAGTAATGAAATTACTATCGTGGATTTCAAGGAATTCAATTATGATAGTTGCTCCTTGATTGAATGCATTTCTTTGATGCAATCCATGTTAAACTCTCCACACGCTTATAGCCAAAACAAGGCCTTTACCGATCATATCGTCGAAGCTATGATAAAATCTCTTGAAGAGAAACTTGAATTGGAAGTCTCTATCCCTAGAAATCTTCATGATGAGTGGGAACCTACCATCAAAATCAAACTCAAAAACTATGAGTGCAACGCTTTGTGTTATTTGGGTGCTAGTGTTTCTACGATACCAAAGTCTTTATGTGATGTTCTGGGTTTTAATGAGATTGAAGAGTGTTCTCTTAATTTGCATCTTGCTGATTCTACTGTCAAGAAACCCATGGGAAGGATCAATGATGTTCTTATTATTGCAAATAGGAACTCTGTACCCGTGGATTTCATTGTGCTTGACATTGATTGCAATCCTACTTGCGCTATTATTCTTGATAGACCTTTCCTAAGGACTATCGGTGCTATCATCGATATGAAGGAAGGGCATGGAACACTTTACTAGAAAGAAAATAAGATTGCCTTATGAATCCATGATGAGGGCCATTTATGGTTTGAGCACCAAATACGACGATACGTGATTCTATCGCTTTTATACCTAGCTAAGGGCGTTAAAACAATAACGCTTGTTGGGAGGCAACCGAATGAATTTATCTTTTTTATTTATGTTTTGTTGTGTCCACACCATCACAATTCTGTTGTGATTGTGTTTTTTTGTGTTTCTTTTTGTGTTTGAGCCAAGCAAAACCTCTATGACTAGTCTTGGTAATGGTTGTTTGATCCTGCTGAAAAAAGACAGAAACTTTTTGCTCACAAGATGATTTTTAATTTTTATTCAGAAAGATATTTTGAGTTGATTCTTTTTTATTATGGTTGATATGCTTTTTTCCCAGGCCGTCGTAATTTTTCAGATTTTTCCAGGTAACAGAAGTATACGTAGTATACAGATTGCTCCAGACTGGTATGTTTTTGACAGATTCTGTTTTTGTTGAGTTGGTTGCTTGTTTTCATGAAACTATGGTTAGTATCGGGGGGTACTATCCGTGGAAAAGTGAGGATACAGTAACCCAACACCAATATAGATGGAATTCAAGTTTGCTACAGTACCAAAAGAAGTGGTAGTTTGTTTTCTTGTACTAACGTTATCACGAGTTTCTGTTTAAGTTTTGTGTTGTGAAGTTTTCAAGTTTTGGGTGATGTTCTCATGGACGATGAGATAAGGAGTGGAAAGAGCTCAAGCTTGGGGATGCCCAAGGCATCCCAAGCCAAATTCGAGGACACCAAAAAGCCTAAGCTTGGGGATGCCCCAGGAAGGCAACCCCTCTTTCGTCTTCAATCCATCGGTAACATTACTTGGAGCTATATTTTTATTCACCACATGATATGTGTTTTGCTTGGAGCGTCTTGTATCATAGGAGTCTTTTCTTTTTGTTGTGTCACAATCATCCTTTCTGAACACCTTTTTTAGAGAGATAGACATGCACTCATCATGATTTTGCTAGAATGCTCATAGTGCTTCACTTATATCTTTTGAGCTAGATACTTTTGCTCTAGTGCTTCACTTATATCTTTTAGAGCACGGCGGTGCGTGATTTGGTAGTTGGCTTATGCTATGAAAGTAGTCCCGGATGTGATAGGTACCCAAAGAGGATGCAAAAACCTCCATCTGCATGTGCATTGAGTAAAAAGAGAAGTTTCGATTCCTCTCAATTAGTTTTGAGACGTGGATTCGGTAATATAGAGAGCTATGTTAGTAGGGTGTTGTGAATCTAGAGATACTTGTGTTGAAGTTAGTGTTGGGGAACGTCGCATGGGAAACAAAAATTTTCCTACGCGCACGAAGACCTATCATGGTGATGTCCATCTACGAGAGGGGATGAGTGATCTACGTACCCTTGTAGATCGTACAGCAGAAGCGTTAGAGAACGCGGTTGATGTAGTGGAACGTCCTCACGTCCCTCGATCCGCCCCGCGAACAATCCCGCGATCAGTCCCACGATCTAGTACCGAACGGACCGCACCTCCGCGTTCAGCACACGTACAGCTCGACGATGATCTCGGCCTTCTTGATCCAGCAAGAGAGACGGAGAGGTAGAAGAGTTCTCCGGCAGCGTGACGGCGCTCCGGAGGTTGGTGATGATCTTGTCTCAGCAAGGCTCCGCCCGAGCTCCGCAGAAACGCGATCTAGAGGAAAAACTATGGAGGTATGTGGTCGGGCAGCCGTGAGAAAGTCGTCTCAAATCAGCCCTAATATCCCCATATATATTGGAGGAGGGAGGGGGACCTTGCCTTGGGGTCCAAGGGATCCCCAAGGGGTCGGCTGAGCCAGGGGGGAGGACTCTCCCCCCCCAAACCGAGTCCTACTTGGTTTGGTGGGAGGGAGTCCTTCCCCCTTCCCACTTCTTCCTTTTTTTTTCTTTCCTTTGATTTTTTCTCTCTTGGCGCATAGGGGATTGGTGGGCTGTCCCACCAGCCCACTAAGGGCTGGTGTGACCCCCCAAATGCCTATGGGCTTCCCCGGAGTGGGTTGCCCCCCTCCGGTGAACTCTCGGAACCCATTCGTCATTCCCGGTACATTCCCGGTAACTCCGAAAACCTTCCGGTAATCAAATGAGGTCATCCTATATATCAATCTTCGTTTCCGGACTATTCCGGAAACCCTCGTGACGTCCGTGATCTCATCCGGGACTCCGAACAACATTCGGTAACCAACCATATAACTCAAATACGCATAAAACAACGTCGAACCTTAAGTGTGCAGACCCTGCGGGTTCGAGAACTATGTAGACATGACCCGAGAGACTCCTCGGTCAATATCCAACAGCGGGACCTGGATGCCCATATTGGATCCTACATATTCTACGAAGATCTTATCGTTTGAACCTCAGTGCCAAGGATTCGTATAATCCCGTATGTCATTCCCTTTGTCCTTCGGTATGTTACTTGCCCGAGATTCGATCGTCAGTATCCGTATACCTATTTCAACCTCGTTTACCGGCAAGTCTCTTTACTCGTTCCGTAATACAAGATCCCGCAACTTACACTAAGTTACATTGCTTGCAAGGCTTGTGTGTGATGTTGTATTACCGAGTGGGCCCCGAGATACCTCTCCGTCACACGGAGTGACAAATCCCAGTCTCGATCCATACTAACTCAACTAACACCTTCGGAGATACCTGTAGAGCATCTTTATAGTCACCCAGTTACGTTGCGACGTTTGATACACACAAAGCATTCCTCCAGTGTCAGTGAGTTATATGATCTCATGGTCATAGGAATAAATACTTGACACGCAGAAAACAGTAGCAACAAAATGACACGATCAACATGCTACGTCTATTAGTTTGGGTCTAGTCCATCACGTGATTCTCCCAATGACGTGATCCAGTTATCAAGCAACAACACCTTGTTCATAATCAGAAGACACTGACTATCATCGATCAACTGGCTAGCCAACTAGAGGCATGCTAGGGACGGTGTTTTGTCTATGTATCCACACATGTAAATGAGTCTTCATTCAATACAATTATAGCATGGATAATAAACTATTATCTTGATACAGGAATTATAATAATAACTATACATTTATTATTGCCTCTAGGGCATAATTCCAACAGTCTCCCACTTGCACTAGAGTCAATAATCTAGCCCTCACATCACCATGTGAATTACATTGTAATAAATCTAACACCCATACAGTTCTGGTGTCGATCATGTTTTGGCCGTGGAAGAGGCTTAGTCAGCGGGTCTGCTACATTCAGATCCGTGTGCACTTTGCATATATTTACGTCCTCCTCCTCGACGTAGTCGCGGATGAGGTTGAAGCGTCGTTTGATGTGTCTGGTCTTCTTGTGAAACCTTGGTTCCTTTGCTAAGGCAATGGCACCAGTGTTGTCACAGAACAAGGTTATTGGATCCAGTGCACTTGGCACCACTCCAAGATCCGTCATGAACTGCTTCATCCAGACACCCTCCTTAGCCGCCTCCGAGGCAGCCATGTACTCTGCTTCACATGTAGAATCTGCTACGACGCTTTGCTTGGAACTGCACCAGCTTACTGCACCCCCATTAAGAATAAATACGTATCCGGTTTGCGACTTAGAGTCGTCCGGATCTGTGTCAAAGCTTGCATCAACGTAACCTTTTACGGCGAGCTCTTCGTCACCTCCATACACGAGAAACATCTCCTTAGTCCTTTTCAGGTACTTCAGGATATTCTTGACCGCCGTCCAGTGATCCACTCCTGGATTACTCTGGAACCTACCTGCCATACTTATGGCCAGGCTAACATCCGGTCTAGTGCACAGCATTGCATACATGATAGAGCCTATGGTTGAAGCATAGGGGACGGAGCGCATATGCTCTCTATCTTCATCAGTTGCTGGGCACTGAGTCTTACTCAATCTCGTACCTTGTAACACTGGCAAGAACCCTTTCTTGGACTGTTCCATTTTGAACCTCTTCAAAACTTTATCAAGGTATGTGCTTTGTGAAAGTCCTATCAGGCGTTTCGATCTATCCCTATAGATCTTAATGCCTAGAATGTAAGCAGCTTCTCCTAGGTCCTTCATAGAGAAACTTTTATTCAAGTAACCTTTTATGCTCTCCAAAAGCTCTACGTTGTTTCCAATCAGTAATATGTCATCCACATATAATATGAGAAACACCACAGAGCTCCCACTCACTTTCTTGTAAATACAAGATTCTCCAACCACTTGTATAAACCCAAATGCTTTGATCACCTCATCAAAGCGTTTGTTCCAACTCCGAGACGCTTGCACCAGTCCATAAATGGATCGCTGGAGCTTGCACACCTTGTCAGCATTTTTAGGATCGACAAAACCTTCGGGTTGCATCATATACAACTCTTCCTTAAGGAAACCGTTAAGGAACGCCGTTTTGACATCCATCTGCCAGATTTCATAATCGAAAAATGCAGCTATTGCTAACATGATTCTGACGGACTTAAGCATCGCTACGGGAGAGAAAGTCTCATCGTAGTCAATTCCTGGAACTTGTGAAAAACCCTTTGCCACAAGTCGAGCTTTATAAACGGTCACATTACCGTCAGCGTCCGTCTTCTTCTTAAAGATCCATTTGTTCTGAATAGCCTTGCGGCCCTCAGGCAGCATCTCCAAAGTCCACACTTTGTTCTCATACATGGATCCTATCTCGGATTTCATGGCTTCTAGCCATTTGTTGGAATCTGGACCCACCATTGCTTCTTCATAATTTGCAGGTTCATTGTTGTCTAACAACATGATTGATAAGACGGGATTACCGTACCACTCTGGAGCAGTGCGTGATCTCGTCGACCTGCGTGGTTCAACAGAAACTTGAACTGGAGTCTCATGATCATCATCATTAACTTCCTCCTCAACCGGCGTAGCAACGACAGAGGTTTCCCCTTGCCCTGCGCCACCATCCAGAGGAATGAGAGGTTCGACAACCTCGTCAAGTTCTATCTTCCTCCCACTCAATTCTCTCGAGAGAAACTCCTTCTCGAGAAAAGTTCCGTTTTTAGCAACAAACACTTTGCCCTCGGATTTGAGATAGAAGGTGTACCCAACTGTGTCCTTTGGGTAACCTATGAAGACGCACTTTTCCGCTTTGGGTTCCAGCTTTTCAGGCTGAAGCTTTTTGACATAAGCATCACATCCCCAAACTTTAAGAAACGACAACTTTGGTCTTTTGCCATACCATAGTTCGTATGGTTTCGTCTCAACGGATTTTGATGGTGCCCTATTTAAAGTAAATGCAGCTGTTTCTAATGCATAACCCCAAAATGATAACGGCAAATCAGTAAGAGACATCATAGATCGCACCATCTCTAACAAAGTACGATTACGATGTTCGGACACACCATTACGCTGTGGTGTTCCAGGCGGTGTCAACTGCGAAACAATTCCACATTGTCTTAAGTGAGTACCAAACTCGAAACTCAGATATTCTCCCCCAAGATCAGACCGTAGGAACTTGATCTTCTTGTTACGATGATTTTCTACTTCACTCTGAAATTGCTGGAACTTTTCAAATGTTTCAGACTTGCGCTTCATCAAGTAGACATAACCATATCTACTTAAATCGTCAGTGAAGGTGAGAAAATAACGATATCCGCTGCGTGCCTCCATGCTCATTGGACCACACACATCGGTATGTATGATTTCCAACAAGTCACTTGCACGCTCCATTGTTCCGGAGAACGGAGTTTTAGTCATCTTGCCCATGAGGCATGGTTCGCACGTGTCAAGTGAATCAAAGTCAAGTGACTCCAAAAGCCATCAGCATGGAGTTTCTTCATGCGCTTTACACCAATATGACCCAAGCGGCAGTGCCACAAAAATATGGCTCTATCATTGTTTACTCTAACTCTTTTGGTCTCAATGTTATGTATATGCGTATCGCTATCGAGATTCAATATGAACAATCCTCTCACATTCGGTGCATGACCATAAAAGATGTTACTCATAGAAATAGAACAACCATTATTCTCAGACTTAAAAGAGTAACCGTCTCGCAATAAACAAGATCCAGATATAATGTTCATGCTCAACGCATGCACTAAATAACAATGATTTAAGTTCATCACTAATCCCGATGGTAGTTGAAGTGACACGGTGCCGACGGCGATTGCATCAACCTTGGAACCGTTTCCTACGCGCATCGTCACTTCGTCTTTCGCCAGCCTTCGTCTATTCCGCAGTTCCTGCTTCGAGTTGCAAATGTGAGCAACAGAACCGGTATCGAATACCCAGGCACTACTACGAGAGCCGGTTAAGTACACATCAATAACATGTATATCAAATATACCTGATTTTTCTTTGCCCGCCTTCTTATCTGCCAGATACTTGGGGCAATTGCGCTTCCAGTGACCCATACCCTTGCAATAGAAGCACTCTGTTTCAGGCTTAGGTCCAGCCTTGGGTTTCTTCGGCGGATTGGCAACAGGCTTGCCGCTCTTCTTCGAATTGCCCTTCTTGCCTTTGCCGTTTCTCTTGAAACTAGTGGTCTTGCTCACCATCAACACTTGATGCTCTTTACGGAGTTCAGACTCTGCGACTTTCAGCATCGCAAACAACTCGCCGGGAGACTTGTTCATCCCTTGCATGTTGTAGTTCAACACAAAGCCTTTATAGCTTGGCGGCAGTGATTGAAGGATTCTGTCAGTGATAGCTTCTTGCGGGAGTTCAATCCCCAGTTCAGCTAGACGGTTTGAGTACCCAGACATTTTGAGCACATGTTCACTGACAGACGAGTTTTCCTCCATCTTGCAAGCATAGAATTTATCGGAGGTCTCATACCTCTCGATCCGGGCGTTCTTCTGAAAGATAAACTTCAACTCCTGGAACATCTCAAATGCTCCATGACGCTCAAAGCGACGTTGAAGTCCCGGTTCCAAGCCATACAAGACTGCACATTGAACTATTGAGTAGTCCTCCTTACGCGCTAACCAAGCGTTCTTAACATCCTGATCAGCCGTAGCGGGTGGTTCATCTCCTAGCGCAGCATTAAGGACATAATCCTTCTTTCCAGCTTGTAAGATTAGCTTAAGATTACGAGCCCAGTCTACAAAGTTGCTTCCATCATCTTTCAACTTAGCTTTCTCTAGGAACGTATTAAAATTCAGGATGACACTTGCGTGAGCCATGATCTACAACACAAATATATTCAAAGTGGACTTAGACTATGTTCAAGATAATTAGAGTTCAACTTAATCAAATTATATGCTAAACTCCCACTCAAAAAGTACATCTCTCTAGTCATTTGAGTGGTTCATGATCCACTTACACTATCCCAAGTCCGATCATCACGTGAGTTGAGTATAGTTTCAGTGGTAAGCATCCCTATGCTAATCATATCAACTATATGATTCATGATTGACCTTTCGGTCTCATGTGTTCCGAGGCCATGTCTGCACATGCTAGGCTCGTCAAGCTTAACCCGAGTGTTCCACGTGCGCAACTGTTTTGCACCCGTTGTATGTGAACGTTGAGTCTATCACACCCGATCATCACGTGGTGTCTCGAAATGACGAACTGTAGCAACGGTGCACAGTCGGGGAGAACACAATTTCGTCTTGAAATTTTAGTGAGAGATCACCTCGTAATGCTACCGTCGTTCTAAGCAAAATAAGGTGCAAAAAGGATTAACATCACATGCAATTCATAAGTGACATGATATGGCCATCATCACGTGCTTCTTGATCTCCATCACCAAAGCACCGGCACGATCTTCTTTGTCACCGACGCCACACCATGATCATCCACCAACGTGTTGCCATCGGGGTTGTCGTGCTACTTATGCTATTACTACTAAAACTACATCCTAGCAAAATAGTAAACGCATCTGCAAGCACAAATATGTTAGTATAAAGACAACCCTATGGCTCCTGCCGGTTGCCGTACCATCGACGTGCAAGTCGATATTTCTATTACAACATGATCATCTCATACATCCAATATATCACATCACATCATTGGCCATATCACATCACAATCATACCCTGCAAAAACAAGTTAGACGTCCTCTAATTTTGTTGTTGCATGTTTTACGTGGTGACCAAGGGTATCTAGTAGGATCGCATCTTACTTACGCAAACACCACAACGGAGATATATGAGTTGCTATTTAACCTCATCCAAGGACCTCCTCGGTCAAATCCGATTCAACTAAAGTTGGAGAAACCGTCACTTGCCAGTCATCTTTGAGCAATGGGGGTTACTCGTAACGATGAAACCAGTCTCTCGTAAGCGTACGAGTAATGTCGGTCCAAGCCGCTTCAATCCAACAATACCGCGGAATCAAGAAAAGACTAAGGAGGGCAGCAAAACGCACATCACCGCCCACAAAAGCTTTTGTGTTCTACTCGAGAAGACATCTAAGCATGAACCTAGCTCATGATGCCACTGTGGGGAACGTCGCATGGGAAACAAAAATTTTCCTACGCGCACGAAGACCTATCATGGTGATGTCCATCTACGAGAGGGGATGAGTGATCTACGTACCCTTGTAGATCGTACAGCAGAAGCGTTAGAGAACGCGGTTGATGTAGTGGAACGTCCTCACGTCCCTCGATCCGCCCCGCGAACAATCCCGCGATCAGTCCCACGATCTAGTACCGAATGGACGGCACCTCCGCGTTCAGCACACGTACAGCTCGACGATGATCTCGGCCTTCTTGATCCAGCAAGAGAGACGGAGAGGTAGAAGAGTTCTCCGGCAGCGTGACGGCGCTCCAGAGGTTGGTGATGATCTTGTCTCAGCAGGGCTCCGCCCGAGCTCCGCAGAAACGCGATCTAGAGGAAAAACTATGGAGGTATGTGGCCGGGCAGCCGTGAGAAAGTCGTCTCAAATCTGCCCTAAAAGCCCCATATATATAGGAGGAGGGAGGGGGACCTTGCCTTGGGGTCCAAGGGATCCCCAAGGGGTCGGCCGAGCCAGGGGGGAGGACTCTCCCCCCCCAAACCGAGTCCTACTTTGTTTGGTGGGAGGGAGTCCTTCCCCCTTCCCACTTCTTCCTTTTTTTTTCCTTTGATTTTTTCTCTCTTGGCGCATAGGGGATTGGTGGGCTGTCCCACCAGCCCACTAAGGGCTGGTGTGACCCCCCAAATGCCTATGGGCTTCCCCGGAGTGGGTTGCCCCCCTCCGGTGAACTCCCGGAACCCATTCGTCATTCCCGGTACATTCCCGGTAACTCCGAAAACCTTCCGGTAATCAAATGAGGTCATCCTATATATCAATCTTCGTTTCCGGACCATTCCGGAAACCCTCGTGACGTCCGTGATCTCATCCGGGACTCCGAACAACATTCGGTAACCAACCATATAACTCAAATACGCATAAAACAACGTCGAACCTTAAGTGTGCAGACCCTGCGGGTTCGAGAACTATGTAGACATGACCCGAGAGACTCCTCGGTCAATATCCAACAGTGGGACCTGGATGCCCATATTGGATCCTACATATTCTACGAAGATCTTATCGTTTGAACCTCAGTGCCAAGGATTCGTATAATCCCGTATGTCATTCCCTTTGTCCTTCGGTATGTTACTTGCCCGAGATTCGATCGTCAGTATCCGTATACCTATTTCAACCTCGTTTACCGGCAAGTCTCTTTACTCGTTCCGTAATACAAGATCCCACAACTTACACTAAGTTACATTGCTTGCAAGGCTTGTGTGTGATGTTGTATTACCGAGTGGGCCCCGAGATACCTCTCCGTCACACGGAGTGACAAATCCCAGTCTCGATCCATACTAACTCAACTAACACCTTCGGAGATACCTGTAGAGCATCTTTATAGTCACCCAGTTACGTTGCGACGTTTGATACACACAAAGCATTCCTCCAGTGTCAGTGAGTTATATGATCTCATGGTCATAGGAATAAATACTTGACACGCAGAAAACAGTAGCAACAAAATGACACGATCAACATGCTACGTCTATTAGTTTGGGTCTAGTCCATCACGTGATTCTCCCAATGACGTGATCCAGTTATCAAGCAACAACACCTTGTTCATAATCAGAAGACACTGACTATCATCGATCAACTGGCTAGCCAACTAGAGGCATGCTAGGGACGGTGTTTTGTCTATGTATCCACACATGTAAATGAGTCTTCATTCAATACAATTATAGCATGGATAATAAACTATTATCTTGATACAGGAATTATAATAATAACTATACATTTATTATTGCCTCTAGGGCATAATTCCAACAGTTAGTGATTCCCGTAGCATGCACGTATGATGAACCGCTATGTTAGGAAGTCGGAGCATAATTGATCTATTGATTGTCATCCTTTGTGTTGAGGTCGGGATCGCGCGATGGTTAACACCTACCAACCCTTCCCCTAGGAGTATGCGTTTAGCACTTTGTTTTGATTACTAATAAAAACTTTCGCAACAAGTATGTGAGTTCTTCATGACTAATGTGAGTCCATGGTATAGATGCACTTTCACCTTCCACCATTGGTAGCCTCTCTAGTGCCGCGCAATTCTCACCGGTACACAAACCCACCATATGTCTTCCTCAAAACAGCCACCATACCTACCTACTATGGCATTTTCATAGCCATTCCGAGATATATTGCCATGCAACTCCCACCGTTCCATCTCATGACTTGTGCCATCACTCTCATATTGCCATGATCGTAAGATAGCTAGCGAGATGTTTTCAACGTCATACGCCATGCTAGATCGTTGCACATCCCGGTATACTGCCGGAGGCATTTCCTTTAGAGTCAACATCATTTTGAGCTGTGAGTAAATAAAAGTGTGATGATCATCATTATTAGAGCATTATCCCATGTGAGGAAATAAAAAAAAGAGGCCAAATAGCCTAAAAAAAGAGAGGCCTAAGAGCCCAAATGAAAAGAAGAGAGAAAAAGAGAGAAGGAACAATGCTACTATCTTTTTCCACACTTGTGCTTCATGATAGCACCATGTTCTTCATGATTGAAATCTTCTTGCTTTGTCACTACCATATGCTAGTGGGAATCTTCATTATATAACTTGGCTTGTATATTCCAATGATGGGCTTCCTCAAAATTGCCCTAGGTCTTCGTGAGCAAGCAAGTTGGATGCACACCCACTAGTTTTCCTTTTGAACTTTCACATACTTATAGCTCTAGTGCATCTCTTGTATGGCAATCCCTACTCATTCACATTGATATCTATTAATGGGCATCTTCATAGCCCTTTGATATGCCGAGTCAATGTGACCATCTCCTCCTTTTTGTCTCACAACCACCACCACACTCTATTCCACTTATAGTGCTATATCCATGGCTCACGCTCATGTATTGCGTGATAGTTATAAAAAGTTTGAGAAAGTAAGAGTGTGAGAACAATTACTTGGCCAATACCGGGGTTGTGCATGATTTACATTAGTTGTGTGAGGATGATGGAGCATAGCCAGACTATATGATTTTGTAGGGATAACTTTCCTTGGCCTTGTTATTTTGAAAGTTCAAGATTACCTTGCTAGTTTGCTTGAAGTATTATTGTTTTCATGTTAATAGCAAACTATTGTTTTGAATCTTACGGATCTGAACATTCATGTCACGTGAAAGAAGTTGCAAAGGACAACTATGCTAGGTAGCATTCCACATCAAAAATTCATTCTTTATCACTTCCCTACTCGAGGACGAGTAGGAGTTAAGCTTGGGGATGCTTGATCCGTCTCCAACGTATCTACATTTTTTGATGGTTTCTTGCTATTATCTTGTAAAACTTTGGATGTTGTGCATGCATTTTATATAGTTTTTGGGACTAACTTATTGACTCGGTGCCAAGTGCCAGTTCCTGTTTTTCCATGTTTTTGACCCCTTTCAGTGGAAATTTTGAAACGGAATCCAAACGGAAGAAATCCCCGAAAAGATTTTTCCATAACGGAATAACATCGGGAAGCTTGGGAGCCAAGGCAGGGGAGCCTCAGGGGCCCCACAATCCCCCACCCCACGGCCAGGGGGTAGGCCACGGCCCACAGGCTTGCGGGCCCCCTGGGCGCCCTCTGCCCTAGGGGTTGCGCCTATATATTCCCTAAAAATCCCCAAAAAATCAGGAGATCATCAAAATCACTTTTCCGCCGCCGCAAGATTCTGTCTCCGCAAGATCCCATCTGGGGCACGTTCTGGTGCCCATCCGGAGGGGGGATTCGGACATGGAGGGCTTATTTATAAACGCCATGACCTCCCTGATGATGCGTGAGTAGTTCACCATAGACCTACGGGTCCATCGTTAGTATCTAGATGGCTTCTTCTCTCTCTTGGATCTTCAATACAAAGTTCTCCATGATCTTCATGGAGATCTATCCGATGTAATCTTATTTTGCGGTGTGTTTGTCGAGATACGATGAATTGTGGATTTATGATGAGATTATCTATGAATCTTATTTGAGTTTCTTCTTATCTCTCTTATGCATGATTTCATATCCTTGTAATTCTCTTCGAGCTGGGGGTTTTGTCTGGCCAACTAGATCTATGATTCTTGCAATGGGAGAAGTGCCTGGTTTTGGGTTCATACCGTGCGGTGACCTCACCCAGTGACAGAAGGGGTAGCGAGGCACGTATCGTGTTGTTGCCATCAAGGGTAAAAACATGGGGTTTTCATCACTGGTTTGAGATTATCCATCTACATCATGTCATCTTGCTTAAGGCGTTACTCTGTTCGTCATGAACTCAATACACTAGATGCATGCTGGATAGCGGTCGATGTGTGGAGTAATAGTAGTAGATGCAGAAAGTATCGGTCTACTTGTCTCGGACGTGATGCCTATATGTATGATCATTGCCTTAGATAGCGTCATGACTTTGCGCGATTCTATCAATTGCTTGACAGTAATTTGTTCACTCGCCGGGATATTTGCTATTTTGAGAGAAGCCTCTAGTGAACACTATGGCCCCGGGGTCTACTCCACACCATATTTTCAGCTTTACACTTTTTACTTTGTTGCACTTTCCGCCTTCAGATCGCACTTTGCAAACAATCTTGAAGGGATTGACAACTCCTTTGAAGCGTTGGGTGCAAGCTTGTTTGTGTTTCCGCAGGTACTCTGGACTTGACGAGATCCTCCTTCTAGATCGATACCTTGGTTCTCAAACTGAGGGAAATACTTACTGCTCCTGTGCTGCATACCCTTTCCTCATCAAGGGAAAAACCGACGCAAACAAGAGAAGTAGCAAGAAGAATTCCTAGCGTCGGGGAAGGACTTTTGTTGCCGTAGCGCAGGCTCATACTGGAAATGGAACGGAATCGGTGCCATCTACACTCACAAAGCCAAAGGTTAGAGAAACAATGAATTATGATGCATGCCATGGAGCAATCAAGTGCAACAATCAATATGCAACAAGCAGATGCTTGCCTAGGACTCTATACTACTCGTGAACTAGCGCGGCTAACTAGGGTGTCCTACAGTCAACGTGGCTGTGATACCAAGCGTTGTGGCACCCCGATTCGCAGAACCAGATTACCAGTGTTTCTAGCCCAGAGATCGCGTCTTCTAGAAACACTCAACAACTTGACACAGAAATGAGCCGACTTTATTGATAGTGTCACGTACATAGCTTTCAATAATAGCGAGCCCAAAGGCACCCTCGATGCTGCAACAGTATCTACATTATTTATGAGACATCATCATGGGCCTCGGAACTACTGGGTACTTCTACGGCGTAGTAGAACATAGCGGAGACTCCACACACACGGACACTGTTGTGGACACTTACTAGTACGAACCATCGGGACCTCCGTCCGAGGCTTCTCCTGCATCTGGCATGATACGCTAGGTGAGTACTTGGAATGTACTCGCAAGCTCACAATAACCAAGTAATGCAGCAAACAAAGCATAACAACACTAAACATATAACCAACTATATGAGGGATCAACTTACTCAGGACTGGGTTGTCTCATGACACCCAGATTGCTCTCCAAACATCTTCAACCATACAAAGAGTTCTTCCATCATTAACAATATTAACAGGATTGACCAACTACTGAGGTCTGGTCGGGCTGTCCAATACCATGTACTCGGCTATTCGAATAGATTTGACACTCTGCAGAGGTTGCACACTTTACCCACACTCTGGAGCACTGACCTCATGATCCCGTTCGGGTGGACCAGCATTTCTCCAACGAAACTTGCGTGAACCATGACACTCTCATCGTACCACCGGCAACCACTCTCATCTGGAGTCTTGCCCTGGGTGGCTGATACGTCTCAAACGTATCTATAATTTTTGATGGTTTCACGCTATTATCTTGCCTTCTTTGTATGTTGTATGTACCTTTTTATATCTTTTTTGGGACTAACTTATTGATTCAGTGCCAAGTGCCTGTTCCTGTTTTTTCGTGTTTTTGACTCTTTTCAGATCTGATTTTGGAACGGAGTCCAAATGGAAGAAAAACCCGAAAATGATTTTTTTCCCGAACGGAAGAAGTCCACGGGGCTTTTGGGCCAAGCCAGGTGGGCTCCAGGGAGCCCACAAGCCCCCACTCCGCCACGAGGGGGAGGCGGCGGTGGGCAGGCTTGTGGCCTCCCTGTCCGCCCCCTGACCTAGGTCTTGTGCCTATATATTCCCAAATATTCCGCAAAAAATCAGGGGAGCCTCGAAAATACTTTTCCGCCGCCGCAAGCTTCCATTTCCGTGAGATCTCATCTGGAGACCCTTCCCGGCACCCTGCCGGAGGGGGCTTTGGAGGTGGAGGGCTTCTTCATCATCATCATCGCCCCTCCAATGACTCGTGAGTAGTTCACTTCAGACCTACGGGTCCGTAGTTAGTAGGTAGATGGCTTCTTCTCTCTCTTGGATCTTCAATACAAAGTTCTCCATGATCTTCATGGAGATCTATCCGATGTAATCTTCTTTGGCGGTGTGTTTGTCAAGATCCGATGAAGTGTGGACTTGTGATCAGATTATCTATGATATATATTTGAGTCTTTTCTGATTTTCTTATATGCATGATTTGATATCCTCGTAAGTCTCTCCGAGTCTTCGGTTTTGTTTGGCCAACTAGATCTATGATTCTTGCAATGGGAGAAGTGCTTAGTTTTGGGTTCTGCCATGTGGTGAACTTTCCCAGTGACAGTAGGGGCAGCAAGGCACACATCAAGCAGTTGCCATCAAGGGTAAAAAGATGGGGATTTTATCATTGGTTTGAGATTATCCCTCTACATCATGTCATCTTGCTTAAGGCGTTACTCTGTTCTTATGGACTTAATACACTAGATGCATGCTGGATAGCGGTCGACGTGTGGAGTAATAGTAGTAGATGCAGAAAGTATCGGTCTACTTGTTTCGGACGTGATGCCTATAGAAATAATCATTGCATAGATATCGTCACGACTCTGCACAGTTCTATCAATTGCTCGACGGTAATTTGTTCACCCACCGTCTACTTGCTTTCATGAGAGAAGCCACTAGTAAATGCTATGGCCCTCGGGTCTATTCACATCCGTCGTTTACAACTCCGCTTTTACTTTGCTTTGTTACTTTGTTACTTTGTTGCTTTCAGTTCTCACTTGGCAAACAATCTATAAGGGATTGACAACCCCTCCATAGCGTTGGGTGCAAGCTTTTCGTGTTTGTGCAGGATCTTGAGATACTCTTCCGCCGGATTGATACCTTGGTTTTCAAACTTAGGGAAATACTTACCGTCGCTGTGCTACATCAGCCTTTCCGCTTCGAGGGAACACCAACGCAAGGCTCCAAGGCCGCGGGCGAAATCCTTTGCATACTTGCCTAGGAAGTCCCTTAAGGCGTAGCCGCAGCTGAAGGATTCCTGGTGCCGTCGACACAACTATTTCTGGCGCCGTTGCAAGGGATACAGAGTAGCCATCAGAAGTATTTCTGGCGCCGTTGTCGGGGATACACAACAGCCATCAGAAGTATTTCTGGCGCCGTTGCCGGAGAGGAGAAATCAAGAGCTATCCAAGTAGGTCTCACAAACTCTTCTCTTGCATTTACTTTTGTTGCAAGTTGCCAGTCGTTTTCCTCTCCCCCACTTCACATTTGCCGTTTTCATTCGCCTTCGCCATTTTCTTTTTTCCTTTTTGTTGTCTTCTTTTGCCCGTTTCACTCTCTCTTCCTTCTCGTTTGTGTGTGAGATAGTCCATCAATGGCTAGACCCACCACTCCAAACGACACCCCTGAAAATGAAGTTCTCAATTTCAGGCAGAATGAGGAAGAAAATTTGAAGGACGCTTGGTACAGGATTTGCAATGCTCAAAGTAGATCTACTCGTAAGCAATCCACTACCGTCCTCCTTCGCCGTTTCTATGGTGGAATTTCTCCTTGTCATAGGTATATCCTTGATACCATTGTAGGCGGGAACTTTTTGGGGAGTCATACTGTTGACTCCTATAGAGCTATCTTTAATTTGGTAGGCTCACCCCCGCTCATGGTTAATGGAACTATCTTGACCTTGGAACACGTGATGCAAAGGCTTGACGCTATTGAAAACAAAATTGCCACAGTTGAACTTATTGGGGGTTTGGATAGAAAGATCCACAACCAAATTACTCAATACGGATCCAAAGTGGGAAACTTTTTGAAAAATTTAAAGGAGAAGGAACTTATAGTTAATGATTCTTCTAGAATTGGCAAATTATAAGATATCATAACCAACTTGGGTTCCGCTTTTGCCCTTGTGCAAAATACTCCAAATCTTACTCTCAAAAAGACCGTCAAGCCTGTTTTTGTTCCTAGAGTTAGTGGTGAGTCATCTAATAAATATGAAAATCTTAAGATGATAAATGATCATGCTACCTATGGTTTGAGCACCAAAGATAACTATACGTGATTCCATCACTTTCGCCTAGCTAAGGGCGTTAAACAAAAGCACTTGTTGGGAGGCAACCCAACGAATCTACCCTCTTTCTTTCTATTTTGTGTTTTCCACACTTTCATAATTCTGTTATGATTGTGTTTCTTTTTGCGTTCGTGCCAAGCAAAACCGTTATGATTAGTCTTGAGGATGATCGTTTGGTCATGGTGGGAAAGACACAAACTTTCTGCTCACGAAAAGAATTTTCATTTTTTTCTGTAAGAGCTTTTGAGTTGATTCTTCTTGCTGCTGATTGCTACGCAAATTCTTCAGACTGTCGTGATGTTTCAGAATTTTTGAAGTATCAGAGGTATACGAAACATACAGATTTCTACAGACTGGTCTGCTGTTAACATATTCTGTTTTTGTTGTGTTGGTTGCTTATTTTGATGAAACTATGGTTAGTATCGGGGGGTATTAGCCATGGATGATTGAAAGTACAGTAACCCAACATCAGCACAAGTAGAATTTAAGTTTGCTACAGTACTTAAGGAAGTGGTGGTTTGCTTTCTTGTACTAATGATATCACGAGTTTCTGTTTAAGTTTCGTGTTGTGAAGTTTTCAAGTTTTGGGTGAAGTTCTTATGGACAAAAAGATAAAGAGTGGCAAGAGCTCAAGCTTGGGGATGCCCAAGTCACCCCAAGAGATTCAAGGATTTGGTAAAAGCCTAAGCTTGGGGATGCCCCGGGAAGGCATCCCCTCTCTCGTCTTCAATCCATCGGTAACGTTACTTGGGGCTATATTTTTATTCACCACATGTTATGTGTTTTTGCTTGGAGCGCCGTGTATCGTAGGAGTCTTTTATTTTTGTTGTGTCACAATCATCCTTGCTGCAGACCTAGAGAGAGAGACATGCACACACCGTGATTTTGTCGAGCTTCACTTATATCTTTTGGTAGACAATTCAGCTCACATGTGCTTCACTTAATCTTTTGAGCTAGATACTTTTGCTCTATGTGGTTCACTTATATATTTTAGAGCGCAGCGGTGCGTGGCTTGGTAGTTGATCTATGCTTTGAAAGTAGTCTCAAAATAGGTAGTTATCCAAAGGGATACGAAAACTTCCACCTTCATGTGCATTGAATAGTTAGAGAAGTTTGATTCATCTCAGTTAGTTTTGAGTTGTGGTTATGGTAATATTGAAGTCATGCTAGTAAGGTGTTGTGGATCTAGAAATACTTGTGTTGAAGTTAGTGATTCCCGTAGCATGCACGTATGGTGAACCGCTATGTGATAAAGTCTGAGCATGATTAGTATATTGATTGTCATCCTTTGCGTGGCGGTCGGGATCGCGCGATGGTTTATACCTACCAACCCTTCCCCTAGGAGTATGCGTTGAATGCTTTGTTTTGATTACTAATAAAACTTTTGCAACAAGTATATGAGTTCTTCATGACTAATGTTGAGTCCATGGTTTAGATGCACTTTCACCTTCCACCATCACTATCTTCTTAGTGCCGCGCAACTTTCGCAGGTGCACAAAACCCACCATTAGCCTCCCTCAAAACAGCCACCATACCTACCTACTATGGCTTTTTCAAAGTCACTCCGAGATATATTGCCATGCAACTACCACCATGATATGTGCCACCACGTCTACCTTGCCTTTGCACGATCGTAAGATAGCGAGCATGATGTTTCCATTGATGTCTATGCCATGCTAGATCATTGCCACGGTACACTACCGAAGGCATTCCATATAGAGTCATAATTGCTCTAAGTTTTGAGTTGAAAGTGTGACGATCATCATTATTGGAGCATTGTCCCATGTGAGGAAATAAAAGAGGCCAAAGAAGCCCATAAAAAAGAGGCCAAAGATCCCACCAAAAAAATGAGAGAAAAAGAGAGAAGGGACAATGCTACCACTTTTTCCACACTTGTGCATATTGAGCACCATGATCTTCATGATTGAGAGTCTCTCGTTTTGTCACCACCATATAGCTAGTGGGAAATCCTCATTATATAACTTGGCTTGTATATTCGCATGATAGGCTTCCTCAAAATTGGCTTAGGTCTTCGTGAGCAAGCAAGTTGGATGCATACCCACTAGTTTTCTTTAAGAGCTTTCACATACTTGTAGCTCTAGTGCATCATTTGTATGGCAATCCCTACTCATTCACATTGATATCTATTGATGAGCATCTCCACAGCTCATTGATATGCCTAGTAAATGTGACTATCTTCTCCTTTTTGTCTTGCAACCTCCACCACATTCCACACGATCTATAGTGCTATAACCATGGCTCACGCTCATGTATTGCGTGAGGGTTGAAAATGTTTGAGAAAGAAAAGGTGTGAAACAATTACTTGGCCAATACCGGGGTTGTGTATGATTTAAATTCGTTGTGCAATGATGATAGAGCATAGCCACACTATATGCTTTTGTAGGGATAACTTTCTTTTGGCCTTGTTATTTTGAAAGTTCATGATTACTTTGCTAGTTTGCTTGAATTATTATTGTCTCCACGTCAATAGCAAACTATTGTTTTGAATCTAATGGATCTGAACATTCACATCACATAAGAGGAATTACAAAGGACACTTCTGCTAGGTAGCATGAAAGCATCAAAAATTCATTATCACTTCGCTACTCGAGGACGAGCAGTAGTTAAGCTTGGGGATGCTTGATACGTCTCAAAAGTATCTATAATTTTTGATGGTTTCACGCTGTTATCTTGCCTTCGTAGTAAGTTTTATGTACCTTTTTATATCTTTTTTGGGACTAACTTATTGATTCAGTGCCAAGTGCCAGTTCATGTTTTTCGGTGTTTTTGAC
The DNA here is from genome assembly GCF_904849725.1 of Hordeum vulgare subsp. vulgare. Classification (NCBI taxonomy): domain Eukaryota; kingdom Viridiplantae; phylum Streptophyta; class Magnoliopsida; order Poales; family Poaceae; genus Hordeum; species Hordeum vulgare. Next base: position 447,503,900 of record NC_058522.1, read on the forward strand.
TCTTTTCAGATCTGATTTTGGAACGGAGTCCAAATGGAAGAAAAATCCCGAAATGATTTTTTCCCGAACGGAAGAAGTCCAGGGGACTTTTGGGCCTAGCTAGGTGGGCTCCACGGAGCCCACAAGCCCCCACTCCGCCACCAGGGGGAGGCAGCGGTGGGAAGGCTTGTGGCCTCCCTGGCCGCCCCCTGACTTAGGTCTTGTGCCTATATATTCCCAAATATTCCGCAAAATATCAGGGGAGCCTCGAAAATACTTTTCCGCCGCTGCAAGCTTCCGATTCCGCGAGATCTCATCTGGAGACCCTTCCCGGCACCCTGCCGGAGGGGACTTTGGAGGTGGAGGGCTTCTTCATCATCATCATCGCCCCTCCAATGACTCGTGAGTAGTTCACTTCAGACCTACGGGTCCGTAGTTAGTAGCTAGATGGCTTCTTCTCTCTCTTGGATCTTCAATTCAAAGTTTTCCATGATCTTCATGGAGATCTATCCGATGTAATCTTCTTTGGCGGTGTGTTTGTCGACATCCGATGAATTGTGGACTTGTGATCAGATTATCTATGATATATATTTGAGTCTTTGCCGATTTCTTATATGCATGATTTGATATCCTTGTAAGTCTCTCCGAGTCTTGGGTTTTGTTTGGCCAACTAGATATATGATTCTTGCAATAGGAGAAGTGCTTGGTTTTGGGTTCTGCCATGTGGTGACCTTTTCTAGTGATAGTAGGGGCAGCAAGGCACACATCAAGCAGTTGCCATCAAGGGTAAGAATATGGGGTTTATATCATTGGTTTGAGATTATCCCTCTACATCATGTCATCTTGCTTAAGGCGTTACTCTGTTCTTATGAACTTAATACACTAGATGCATGCTGGATAGCGGTCGACGTGTGGAGTAATAGTAGTAGATGCAGAAAGTATCGGTCTACTTGTTTCGAACGTGATGCCTATAGAAATAATCATTGCATAGATATCGTCACGACTCTGCACAGTTCTATCAATTGCTCGACAGTAATTTGTTCACCCATCGTCTACTTGCTTTCATGAGAGAAGCCACTAGTAAACGCTACGGACCCTGGGTCTATTCACATCCATCGTTTAAAACTCCGCTTTTACTTTGCTTTGTTACTTTGTTACTTTGTTGCTTTCAGTTCTCACTTGGCAAACAATCTATAAGGGACTGACAACCCCTTCATAGCGTTGGGTGCAAGATTTTCGTGTTTGTGGAGGATCTTGAGATACTCTTTCGCCGGATTGATACCTTGGTTCTCAAACTGAGGGAAATACTTACCGTCGTTGTGCTACATCACCCTTTCCGCTTCGAGGGAACACCAATGCAAGGCTCCAAGGCCGCAGGGGAAATCCTTTGCATACTTGCCTAGGAAGTCCCTTAAGGCGTAGCCGTAGCTGAAGGATTCCTGGTGCCCTCGACACAACTATTTCTGGCGCCGTTGCAAGGGATACACAACAGCCATGAGTGGCCCTATGTCTTCATGACACCTGCCACCGTCGTGGCCAAACTAAATTGTCCCAACCGGGGATGGGCCCTAACAACTCAACTGGGATCACAGGGTTATCACCGCCTACATGATCAGGGTAGCATGCGTGCATAACCCTCCCTCTTTGGAGGTACCGGTGAAAGCAATCACGCGAAACAACTCAAGTCACGGCCGTCCCATATCGGCAAGACGTGGTTGTACGATAAAGCCCAGACAGGTGACTCTATGTCAACCACTAAGTTGTTATCAACTTGGAGAATTATGACAACAATTAAATAATTATCATTATTAATTTAGTAAGCATTTGCTAATATCAAGTGAATGATGATCATGCATGAAAGTATGCTATGCTATGCAATACTACACCACATGGATATAATGGCTTGCCTTGATCAGTGGGGTTATTCAAACACTCCTGTTCTCCAAAGTTTCCCTCTGAAATTTATTTGAAATAGCCAAAAGAAAAGAAAAGTCATTTAATACCTCTTTATTAACCAGAAATTCTATGAGTATGAGAAAAATACCAAAATTTACCAGATTGTAGAGAAACTCAATACCAACTCAATGGAAAAAGAATCAAGTGATTTGGACTTGTAAATAAAAAGATTTAGATGGTCAAAGTTTCTGTTTGAATCTGGAATTTATAAAAGTAATTTAATTGTTGGTGGGGTCTATTGAGCTCTGGAAGGGGTGGATGGTGCTGTCGATGGTGGGATCTATTGAGCTCTGGAAGGGGTGGATGGTGCGGTCGATGGTGAGGCTGCAGGCGGCGGAGCTCGGGTGATTTTCGAGGCCAGAGGGCCTCTAGGCCTTGGCTCGCTCTTCGGGAGGTCAATTGGGAGAAGCAGGAGGGGTGTGTAGAGCTCGGTGGGGTCGGGCACTCCCTTAAATAGGCCGGCGACGAGCTCGGCCGATTTCTCCCGAAGCGGCGAAGATAAGCTCCAACACAGTCGCCGGGGGGCTGAGCCGGCCGTCGTGGAGCGCACTGAGGTGACGGAGGAGGACATGGAGGCGATGGGATAGCTCCTGGCCATTAAGAGCTTGCAGACGAGCACAGTGGCCGGAGCCGTCAGCTCGGTCCTGTAGCGGAGCTTGGCCGGGAGCGGCGGCGGCGCTCTCCGGCGACCCAGCACCTTCGAGAGGTCCCACACGGCTGCCACGGGCATCGTCGGCACTCAGGACAAGGAGGGGGCAGCGATTGACGATACGGGGTGGCTCGGCTATCACTGGAGTTGTGCAGAGCGCGCTTTGTGGCATGCCAGCACCATGGTCACCATGGTTGTGGCCACCCCAGTGCCACGCAGGCATGGAACCTTTGTCCATTGCGTCGACCAGACTCTGATTAGTCACTCTCCACTGCTTGCTCGATCACTCACGCTCACCAACGTCTTGGAGCATCAGAAACAGGTTCTGTCTACAGACTTTGGGTGCTTCTAGAGCTCAAATGGGTTGGGGTTGGGGTAAGATAGGATGTTTGGGAGGATCAGCATAGAAAAGATTCTAAGCTGGCAAAGTTTAGCAAGGTTTGAAGATCAAATGAATATAGTTCCTTTGAAAACCATCTTTCTGGTCCAGAACACAAATGAGCTCCTAGCACTCAATTGCAAGATTTGCTAAAAGTGAGACTTGGTGGGGAAGTGTCAATTGGTAGTGCACACATGCCCAAAATTTTGTAGCTTTATTGTGCACTCCTAGCTATCACTTCCTTCACAAGGGTTCAATTTTAGCTGAAACTTAGCAGAGTTTTCGTGCTCAAAATTTGTATTGGACCATTGGATGTTTTTACATATTGGAACTATATATGATCCCTAGTAATTACAGGAATTTATTGGGAATTTTCTAAAACAGGAATCATGGGGTTGCTTCACAAAGGGACAATTCTAGTCAGAAAAGAAATAATTATTCTAGCCAAAATTCTCCATTGGACAAAGAAATATTTTTGAATATTTTGAAATCATATGATATTGAGAATACGTTGTAAAAGTTTTGGGACTTAAATCTCATCCAAGCTATAGGTTGCTTCACAAACCATAGTGATGCCATAATTCCCAAAATAGAAAGAGAATTATTTGGAGGAATAAAATATTGCAAATAAATCTCAGAATGGTTTTTGGCAAGTTGTGAAAGATCTTGAGCTGCTTGGGGGCAAGAAATCAAAATCAGGGTGTTACACCGAACAACCTTCGGTAACCACATACTATTCACATTATAACCCTAGCGTCATCGAACCTTAAGTGTGCAGACCCTACGGGTTCGGGAACCATGCAGACATGACCGAGACACCTCTCCCGTCAATAATGAACAGCGGGGTACGGATATCCATGTTGGTTCCCACATGTTCCACGATGATCTCATTGGATGAACCACGATGAGATGGATTCAATCAATCCCGTATGCAATTCCCTTTGTCAACCGGTATGATACTTGCCCGAGATTCGATCGTCGGTATCCCTATACCTTGTTCAATCTCGTTACCGGCAAGTCTCTTTACTCTTTCCGTAACACATCATACCGTGGCTAACTCCTTAGTCACATTGAGCTCAGTATGATGATGCATTACCGAGTGGGCCCAGAGATACCTCTCCATCACACGGAGTGACAAGTCCCAGTCTCGATTCGTACAACCCAACATACACTTTTGGAGATACCTATAGTGCACCCTTATAATCACCCATTTACGTTGTGACGTTTGATACACCCAAAGCACTCCTACAGTATCCGGGAGTTGCACAATCTCATGGTCTATGGAAATGATACTTGACATTTGAAAAGTTTTAGCAGACGAACAATACGATCTAGTGCTATGCTTAGGATTGGGTCTTGTCCATCACACCATTCCCCAACGATGTGATTCCGTTATTAATGACGTCCAATGTCCATGATCAGGAAACCATGACCATCTATTGATCAACAAGCCAGCCAACGAGAGGCTCACTAGGGACACATTATGATCTATGTATTCACACATGTATTATGTTTTCTGGTTAATACAATTATAGCATGCATAATAGACAATTATCATGAACTAGGAAATATAATAATAACAACTTTATTATTGCCTTTGGGGCATATTTCCAAAAGTCTCCCACTTGCACTACAGTCAATAATCTAGTTACATTGTGATGAATCGAACACCCATAGAGTTCTGGTGCTGATCATGTTTCGCTCGTGGAAGAGGTTTAGTCAACGGATCTACGACATTCACATTTGTATGTACTTTAGAAATATCTATATCTCCATTGTGGATGTATCCACGAATGGAGTTGAAGCGGCGCTTGATGTGCTTGGTCTTCTTGTGAAACCTAGGCTCCTTGGCAATGGCAATAGCACCGGTTTTGTCACAGAACAGAGTTATTGGACCCGACGCACTGGGAATCACTCCTAGGTCGGTGATGAACTCCTGCATCGAGACTCCTTCAGTTGTTGCTTCTGAAGCAGCTATGTACTCCACTTCACATGTAGATGCCGCCATGATGCTTTTCTTGCAACTGCACCAGTTAACTGTCCCATTATTCAAAATATACACGTATCCGGCTTGTGACTTAGAGTCATCCGGATCCGTGTCGAAGCTAGCATCAATGTAACCCTTTACGACGAGCTCTTCGACACCTCCATAAACGAGAAACATATCTTTGGTCCTTTTCAGGTACTTAAGGATGGTCTTGACCGTTGTCGAGTGATCCACTCCTGGATCACTCAGGTACCTCCCTACCAAACTTATGGCAAGGTTCACATCAGATCTGGTACAGAGCATGGCATACATAATAGAGCCTATGGCTGAAGCATAGGGGACGGTACTCATCTTTTCTCTATATTCTGCCGTGCTCGGGCGTTGAGTCGTACTAAACCTCACACCTTATAATACAGGCAAGAACCCCTTCTTAGACTTATCCATAATGAACTTCTTCAATATCCTGTCAAGGTATGTGCTTTGTGAAAGATCAATGAGGCGTCTCGATCTATATCTATAGATATTGATGCCTAATATATAAGCAACTTCTCCAAGGTCCTTCAATTGAAAACTCTTATTCAAATAGGACTTTATGCTTTCCAAAAGTTATATATCTTTTCCCATCAACAATATGTCATCCACATATAATATGAGAAATGATATAGAGCTCCCACTCACTTTCTTATAAATACAAGCTTCTCCATAAGTCTGTATAAGCCAAACGCTTTGATAACCTCATCAAAGCAAATGTTCCAACTCCGAGATGCTTGCACCAGCCCATAGATGGAGCGCTGGAGCTTGCATACCTTGTCAGCATTATTAGGTTTGACAAAACCTTCCAGCTGTATCATAAACAATTCTTCCTTAAGAAAGCCATTCAGGAATGCTGTTTTGACGTCCATTTGCCGGATTTCATAATCATAAAATGCGCCAACTGCTAACATGATTCGGACCGACTTCAGCATCGCTACAGGTGAGAAGGTCTCATCATAGTCAATCCCTTGAACTTGTCGATAACTCTTAGCGACAAGTCGAGCCTTTTAGATGGTCACATTACCATCTGCGCCAGTCTTCTTCTAATAGATCCATTTGTTTTCTATGGCTCGCCGATCATAGGTCAAGTCCACCAAAGTCCATACTTTATTCTCATACATGGATACTATCTCGGATTTCATGGCCTCAAGCCATTTGTTGGAATCCGGGCCCGCCATCGCTTCTTCATAGTTCGAAGGTTCACTGTTGTCCAACAACATGATTTCCATGACAGGGTTGCCGTACCCCTCTGGTGCGGAACATGTCCTTGTGGACCTTCGAGGTTCAGTGGAAACTTGATCGGAAGTTTCATTATCATCATCATTAACTTCTTCTCTAGCCGGTGCAGGCACCTCAGAAACATTTTCTTGTGATGCGCTACTCTCCGGTTCAAGAGGAGGTACAATTACCTGATCAAGTTCTACTTTCCTCTCACTTACTTCTTTCGAGAGAAACTCTTTCCCTAGAAAGGATCCGTTCTTGGCAACAAAGATTTTGCCTTTGGACCTAAGATACAAGGTATACCCAATAGTTTCCTTAGGGTATCCTATGAAGACGCGTTTTTCCGCTTTAGGTTCGAGCTTCTCTGGTTGAAGTTTCTTCACATAAGCATCGCAGCCCCAAACTTTCAGAAACGATAGCTTAGGTTTCTTGCCAAACCATAATTCATACGGTGTCGTCTCAACGGATTTAGACGGTGTCCTATTTAAAGTGAATGCGACAATTTCCAATGCATATCCCCAAAATGGCAGCGCTAAATCAGTAAGAGACATCATAGATCGCACCATATCCAATAAAGTGCGATTATGACGTCCAGACACACGGCTACGTTGCGGTGTGCCAAGCAGCGTGAGTTGTGAAACAATTCTACATTTCTTTAGGTGCGTGCCAAACTCGTGACTCAAATATTCTCCTCCATGATCAGATTGTAGGAACTTTATTTTCCTGTCATGTTGATTCTCTACCTCACTCTGAAATTCCTTGAACCTTTCAATGGTGTCAGACTTGTGCTTCATTAAGTAGACATACCCATATCTGCTTAAATCAAGAGTGAGGATGAGAACATCACGATAGACACTGCGAGCCTCAACACTCATTGGAGTGCATACATCAGTATATGTATTATTTCCAACAAGTTGGTTGCTCGCTCCATTGTTCCGGAGAACGGAGTCTTGGTCATCTTGCCCATGAGGCACGGTTCGCATGTGTCAAATGCTTCAAAATCAAGTGACTCTAAACGTCCATCTGTATGGAATTTCTTCATGCGCTTGACACCGATATGACCAAGGCAGCAGTGCCACAAGTATGTGGGACTATCATTATAAACTTTACATATTTTGGCACAAACACTATGGATATGTGTAACAGCACGTTCGAGATTCATCAGGAATAAACCATTGACCAGCGGGGCATGACCATAAAACCTATCACTCATATAAATGGAACAACCATTATTCTCGGATTTAAATGAGTAGCCATCTTGCATCAAGCGAGATCCCGATACAATGTTCATGCTCAGAGATGGTACTAAATAACAATTATTGAGGTTTAAAACTAATCCCGAAGGTAGATGTAGAGGTAGCGTGCCGACGGCGATCACATCGACCCTGGATCCATTCCCAACGCGCATCGTCACCTCGTCCTTTGCCAGCCTTCGCTTGTTCCGCAGTTCCTGTTTTGAGTTGCAAATGTGAGCAACAACACCCGTATCAAATACCCAGGAGCTACTACGAGCGCTAGTAAGGTACACATCAATAACATGTATATCATATATACCTTTCACGTTGCCGACCTTCTTATCCACTAAGTACTTGGGACAGTTCCGCTTCTAGTGACCGGTTCCCTTGCAATAATAGCACTCAGTCTCAGGCTTGGATCCTTTCTTTGGCTTCTTCCCGGCAACTGGTTTACCGGGCGCGGCAACTGCTTTGCCGTATTTCTTGAAGTTCTTTTTACCCTTGCCTTTCTTGAAACTGGTGGTCTTATTCGCCATCAACACTTGATGTTCTTTCTTGATTTCTACCTCTGCAAATTTCAGCAATGAATACAACTCGGGAATGGTCTTCTCCATGCCTTGCATGGTGTAGTTCATCAAAAAGCCCTTATAGCTAGGTGGAAGTGACTCGAGGATTCTATCAATGACCGCGTCATCCGGAAGTTCAACTCCCAACTAAGTCAAGCGGTTGTGCAACCCAGACATTCTGAGTATGTACTCACTGACAGAACTATTCCCCTCCATCTTTAAGCTAAAGAACTTGTCAGAGATCTCATATCTCTTGACCCGGGCATGAGCTTGAAAAACTAGTTTTAGCTCCACGAACATTTCATATGCTCCATGTTTCTCAAAACGCCTTTGGAGCCCCCGTTCTAAACTGTAAAGCATGCCATACTAAACCAGAGAGTATTCATCACTCCACGACTGCCAGAAGTTCCTAACGTCCTGGGTTGCCGCGGGAACGGGAGGGTCACCGAGCGGCGCATCAAGGATATATGCCTTCTTGGAAGCCATGAGGATGAGCTTTAAGTTATGAGCCGAGTCCACATAGTTGCTCCCATCGTCTTTCAGCTTGGTTTTCTCTAGGAACACGTTGAAGTTGAATGGGACATTTGCGTTGGCCATTGGATCTACAATATTTGTAAAGACAATTGTAGACTAAGTTCATGATAATTAAGTTCATCTAATCAAATTATTGAATGAACTCCAACTTAGATAGACATCCCTCTAGTCATCCAAGTGATACATGATCCATGTCGACCAGCCCGTGTCCGATCATCACGTGAGACGGACTAGTCATCAATGGTGAGCATCTCCATGCTGATCGTATCATCCATACGACTCATGTTCAACCTTTTGGTCTCCCGTATTCGAGGCCATGTCCGTACATGCTAGGCTCGTTGAGTCAACCTAAGTGTTCTACTCGTGTAAATCTGGCTTTCACCTGCTGTATTCGAACGTTAGAATTTATCACACCCGATCATCACGTGGTGCTTCGAGACAACAATCCTTCACAACGGTGCACACTTAGGGGAATACTTATCTCGAAATTTTTAATGAGGGATCATCTTATCTTTGCTACCGTCGTTCTAAGCAATAAGATGAAAAACATGATAAAGATCAAATGAAATCATATAGTGACATGATATGGCCAATATCATTTTATTCCTTTCATCTCCATCTTCGGGGCACCATGATCATCATTGTCACTGGCATGACACCATGATCTCCATCATCATGATCTCCATCATTGTGTCTTTGCGAAGTCGTCTCGCCAACTATTAATTCTACTACTATAGCTAACAGTTAGCAATAAAGTAAAGTAATCACATGGCGTTGCATCTCATACAATAAATTAAGACAACTCCTATGGCTCCTGTCGGTTGTCATTCTCATCAACATGCAAGTCGTGAATCCTATTACAAGAACATGATCAATCTCATACATCACATTTGTAAAATCACATCCTTTTGGCCATATCACATCACTTAGCATACCCTGCAAAAACAAGTTAGACGTCCTCTAATTGTTGTTGCAAGTTTTACGTGGCTGATTTGGGTTTCTAGCTAGAACGCTTCTTATCTACGTGACAGCCACAACGTTGATATGCCAATGCTATTTACCCTTCATAAGGACCCTCTTCATCGAATCCGATCCGACTAAAGTGGGAGAGACAGACACCCGCTAGCCACCTTATGCAACAAGTGCATGTCAGTCGGTGGAACAAGTCTCACGTAAGAGTACGTGTAAAGTTGGTCTGGGCCGCTTCATCCCACGATGCCGCCAAATCAAGATAAGACTAGTAACGGCAAGCAATTGACAAAATCAGTGCCCACAACTTTTGTGTTCTACTCGTGCATAGTATCTACGCATAGAACCTTGGCTCGGATGCCACTGTTGGGGAACGTAGTAATTTCAAAAGTTTTCCTACGTCACACAAGGATCTATCTAGGAAAAACCACCAACGAGCAATGTGGTAGAGCATCTTCATACCTTTGCAGATTACTAAGAGGAAGCGTTACTACAATGCGGTTGATGGAGTCGTACTCGCAGTGATTCAGATCGTGGTGGACTCTGATCTAAGCGTCAAACAACGGCGCCTCCGCGTTCAACACACGTGTAGCCCAGTGATGTCTCCTATGCCTTGATCCAGCAAGGAGAGAGGAGAGGTTGAGGGAGTGCTCCGGCAGCACAACGGCATGGTGATGGTGGAGTGATGCAGTTCTCCGGGAGGGCTTCCCCAAGCACCGTGGAGGACGAGGAGGAGTGGAGGTAGGGTTGCACCGAGGGAGAGAGGAAGTGTGTTCTTTGCAGCCCCAAAACTCTCCACTATATATAGGAGGGAGGAGGAGGAGGGCCGGCCAGCCCTAGGGAAACCTTAGGGGGTGCGGCGGCCAAGATGGGAGGAGGGGCGGCGCCCTAGGGGTGGCTTGTAGCCCAAGGCAGCCCCTCCACGCCCTAGGGTTGCCCCCTTAGCCTCTTGTGCGCCTTAGGCCTTACGTAGGTGGCGTACTGATACGTCTCAAACGTATCTATAATTTTTGATGGTTTCATGCTGTTATCTTGTCAACTTTGGATGTTTTATGTACCTTTTATATCTTTTTTGGGACTAACTTATTAATTCAGTGCCAAGTGCCAGTTCCTGTTTTTCCGTGTTTTTGACTCTTTTCAGATATGATTTTAGAACGGAGTCCAAATGGAATAAAATCCCCAAAATAATTTTTTCCAGAACAGAAGAAGATCGGGGGACTTGAGGGCCAAGGCAGGAGAGCCACAAGGGGCCCACAAGCCCTGTAGCCGCCACGAGGGAGGGCGGCGGCTACCAGGCTTGTGGCCTCCCTGGCGCTCCCCTGCCCTAGCTCTTTCGCCTATATATTCCCTAAAATCCAGAAAAAAAAATCAGGGCATCCACGAAAATACTTTTCCGCCGCCGCAAGATTCCGTTTCCGCGAGATCTCATCTGGAGACCCTTCCCGGTGCCCTGTCGGAGGGGACTTTGGAGTTGGAGGGCTTCTACATCAACATCATCGCCTCTCCAATGACTCGTGAGTAGTCCACTTCAGACCTACGGGTTCGTAGTTAGTAGCTAGATGGCTTGTTCTCTCTCTTGGATCTTCAATACAAAGTTCTCCATGATCTTCATGGAGATCTATCCGATGTAATCCTCTTTGGCGGTATGTTTGTCGAGATCCGATGAATTGTGGATTTGTGATCAGATTATCTATGATTTATATTTGAGTCTTTGCTGATTTCTTATATGCATGATTTCATATCCTTGTAAGTCTCTCCGAGTCTTGGGTTTTGTTTGGCCAACTAGATCTATGATTCTTGCAATGGGAGAAGTGCTTGGTTTTGGGTTCATACCGTGTGGTGACATTTCCCAGTGACAAAAGGGGCAGCAAGGCACGCATCGTGTTGTTGCCATCAAGGGTAACAAGATGGGCTTTTATCGTAGATATGAGATTGTCCATCTACATCATGTCATCTTGCTTATGGCGTTACTCTGTTCTTATGAACTTAATACAATAGATGCATGCTGGATAGCGGTCGACGTGTGGAGTAATATTAGTAGATGCAGAAAGTATCGGTCTACTTGTTTTGGACGTGACGCCTATAGATATAATCATTGCCATAGATAACGTCACGAGTTTGCGCGGTTCTATCAATTGCTCGACAGTAATTCGTTCACCCACGGTCTACTTGCTTTCATGAGAGAAGCCACTAGTGAACACTACGGCCCCCGGGTCTATTCACAACTATCGTTTCCACTTTCACTTTTACTTTGCTTTGTTTACTTTTTTGCTTTCAGCTCTCACTTTGCAAACAATCTATAAGGGATTGACAACCCCTTCATAGTGTTGGGTGCAAGCTCTTTGTGTTTGTGCAGGTACTTGTGACTTGACGCGATCCTCCCTCTGGATCGATACCTTGGTTCTCAAAACTGAGGGAAATACTTACCGCCGTTGTGCTACATCACCATTTCCGCTTTGAGGGAACACCAACGCAAGGCTCCAAGGCCATGGGGGAATCCTTTGCATATTTGCCAAGGAAGTCCCTAAAGGCGTAGCCGTAGGAGAAGGATTCCTGGGGCCGTTGCCGAGGAGTATCAAGACAAGAATAGTCTCCCGTCAACACGCTTATTTCTTGCGCCGTTGGAAGGTCTTTTGTTGCAGTAGCAGAAGTATTTCTGGCGCTGTTGCCGGGGAGTATCAAGACAAGAATAGTCTCCCGTCAACACGCTTATTCCTGGTGCTGTTGGAAGGTCTTTTGTTGCAGTAGCACGCACCAGCCCACCTAGGGGCTGGTTCCCATCCACTTTCGGCCCATGTAGCCTCTTGTGGCTGGTGGTCCCTCCCGGTGGACCCTTGGAACCCTTCTGGTAGTCCCTATACAATACCAACGATCTCCGAAACTCTTCCGGTGATCAAAAATCCACTTCCTATATATGAATATTTACCTCTGGACCATTCCAGAACTCCTCGTGACGTCCCGGATGTCATCCGGGACTCCGAACAACCTTCGGTAACCACATACTATTCCCATAATAACCCTAGTGTCATCGAACCTTAAGTGTGTAGACCATAGGGTTCGGCAACCATGCAGACATGACCGAGACACCTCTTCGGTCAATAACCAACAGCGGGGTATGGATATCCATGTTGGATCCCACATGTTCCATGATGATCTCATCGGATGAACCACGATATCGGGGATTCAATCAATCCAGTATGCAATTCCCTTTGTCTAGCGATATGATACTCGCCTGAGATTCGATCGTCAATATCCGTATACCTTGTTCAATCTTGTTACCGACAAGTCTCTTTACTCGTTCCATAAAACATCATCCCTTGGCCAACCCCTTAGTCACATTGAGCTCGGGATGATGATGCATTACCGAGTGGGCCCAAAGATACCTCTCTGTCACACGGAGTGACAAATCCCAGTCTCGATTCGTACAATCCAACAGACACTTTCAGAGATACGTGTAGTGCACCTTTATAATCACCCAGTTACGTTGTGACGTTTGATACACCCAAAGCACTCCTACGGTATCCGGGAGTTGCACAATCTCATGGTCTAAGGAAATGATACTTGACATTATAAAAGCTTTAGCAGACGAACAATACGATCTAGTGCTATGCTTAGGATTGGGTCTTGTCCATCACATTATTCCCCAATGATGTGATCACGTTATCAATGACATCCAATGTCCATGATTAGGAAACCATGACCATCTATTGATCAACGAGCTAGCCAACTAGAGGCTCACTAGGGACACATTGTGATCTATATATTCACACATGTATTACGGTTTCCGGTTAATACAATTAAAGCATGAATAATAGACAATTATCATGAACTAGGAAATATAATAATAACCACTTTATTATTGTCTCTACGACATATTTCCAACACCACTCGTTAATACAACATCACAACAAGCCTTGCAAGCAATATAACTAAAGAATTAGTCACGGGCACCGCGAGGACGTGAAAGTCACAGGCACCACTCGAAGCGATTGTTTCTGGGAACGATTGAGGGTTAGTGAAATCCAGCACTTTGCGTGGGTATTCGTCAAACGTGGGTGCCTCGTCGAGCCGCAGCTTGCTAAAGAGCTCACACAGAGCTTCGACGTCGGGTGAGGCATGGCTATGGCATGACTCACTGAGAGGAGCGGCGGTGAAGCCAAAAGAGCAGGCAGAGCCGGGGCTCAGTGTCGCAGAAGCTTCCGTGAGGGAAAAATCCATTGGTGTGCTGATCAGCCCGGACGTGATGCGTCCGATGGAGTTGGCGAAGGGTCTCGCCCGGAGTGTGACTTCGGCCAGTGCCGCGGACGGCCCCATGGTGGGCGCCAACTGTTGTCGTTTTCTCACGACAAATGCCATGGTGTGGCTAATCGTATGTGGTTGGGACTGAGAGGACGCTGTCGGGCTCCGGAGACGAGATTGGGAACGAGCGGCGCGAGACACACGAAGTACCCAGGTACGGGGCCCTCCGCAGGAGGTAACACCCCTAGTCCTGCTAGAACTGGTTGATGATTCGGCTAGGGATACCATGTGCTCCTTGAGGTGTATGACGACGCAAGAAGAAGGAGCTCGGAGCTCTCTTTTCCCCTCCTATGTGTGTGAGTGTCTGATCGGCCGACCTCTTGCATGGGGGAGTGCTAGGTGGTTTTATATGCCAGCCCTGGCTTACAATAAGAATAGAAGGTACCGGGTGGGACCCGGGTGGCAGCCTCTAGAGCCGTCCAAGGGGCCCACAGGCTAGAAAAGCCTTGTCGCAAGTGTGGGCCTGTCGGCTGCTGGGTCCCGTCTAGCGCTGGGTCCCGCCGGCGGGGCATCGCCATTAGTGCACGCTTGTTATGCAGCGGCGTACACCGTGTTATGCGTCTCGCCTTGTGTTACCAGCTTCGGACAGCGTACGGCTGGGTGCACTATTGCCACACCGGAGGAGGTAATGGAGCGGACGGGGGCGTGCTCGTCACTGTGTCATCTCGGCTGGTCGCAGTCGGCGATGGTCGGTGGTACGACTCCTCCACTATAGTCTCGCGCGGTCAGGTCAGCGGTACCTGAAACATTGTGGCCATACCTTTGGTGATGATGCCCCTTACGCGGTTTGTCAGAGTGATGTGACTGGGGCTGACCCACGGGCTAGCGGGGCGCAGTCTTGTTGAAGGAGGGGGCGGCCTTGCCGGAGCCGGCTCGACCGTGCAGCCGGGGAGGCGCAGCCGGAACCGATCGTCCTGTGTATGTTTTTAAAGGGGGCCTGGAGGAGTCCTTGCTTTTGGCCTACCCCGGGGTTATCCTCCCGTCAAATAGGAACAATAAGAGCAGTAGTTTGTGATGGTTGGAACATCAGGAGCAGTATTAACTTAGCAAAGATCAATATGCGAATAGAGTAGGCATTGGATCAGCGATGGATATTTATGTTGGATGACATTCATCATATATTAGTCACAATCTAGAGAGATACACAATAGCTCCAGTTCATTAATGTAATGTAGGCACGTATTCCGTATATAGTCATTCATGCTTATAATAAGAATTTGCATGACATCATTTGTCCTACCCTCCCGTGGCAGCAGGGTCCAAAGGGAAACTAAGGGATATTAACACCTACTTTTAATAAAAAACCACATTAAAGCATTAACACATAGTGAAAACATGAACTCCTCATACTATGGTCATGACGAGAGAGCATCACTACAGGAATCAGACACTTTGCCGTGTGCCATAACACACGGCAAAGAGGTGTTCCACCGACGGCAAAGGTCTTTGTCGTCCGCCTCCCGTCGGCAAAGTTCCTACGACTACTTCGACGGCATAGCACCTTCTTTGTCGTCTGTGTGCCATAAGCGGACGGCGAAGGCCTTTGCCGTCAGCCTTTGGTACCGAGTAGACGGCAACCATCATTAGAGCCGACAGGCAACGCCTCCGTTAGGGATAACGGAGGCTTTGCCGTCAGCCTCCCTCGTCATCTTTGTCGCCTGCCTCTCTCCGTTAGCTTTGCCGTCTGCCTATATGGGACAACCCTCAGTTGGCCCAGCCGGCTGCTCATACTCTTTGTCGTCTACCTCCCTCAGTCTCTTTGTCGTCTTCCTCCCTCAAGCTCTATGCCGTCTACCAGGCAAGGTAGCGGACGACAAAGAGCCTATATGGGCCAGCTGCTGCTGCCCCAGGTTGCACAGCTGGGTGCCACGTGGTACCTTTGCCGTCTGGTGCCTGATGGCAAATGCCTTTTCCATCAGCTGGCACACGGCAAAGAGCCCATAGTGTCACAGTTTTGTTTTTTATGTTATTTCACAGCACACATATATATAATTCATAGCACATATATGATATATAGGTCACAACACATATATGATATACATATAAAGTTCATCAATGCCATTTGTTGATCAATGTACATCCCATATATCGAAAGAACCAACATATACAAAGTTGCATCCATATATATACATGTACATATAGTTCCACATATACTGTTCATCCATATATACATATACATATAGCTCCACATTATTCATCAACTCAAATGAAAACTAGAACTAAAGCACTCCATCAATGCCAGCTTCCATGCATGTAGTACATCCAATCTGCAAAATTGGAATAAGAAAGTCAAAAGAAGAACAACAACAACATATGACGTTTTTGAGCTTATTATGTCATTGTGGAGGAAAATAAGCTAAGTATATGACCTTTTTGAGCTAACCAAGGTTATTATGCCATTTTTGACCTAACTAAGCTAATTATGTCAATTTGGATGGAAATAAGCTAACTATCTGACATTTATGAGGTAACAAAGGTTCTTATGCCATTTTTGACCTAACTAAGCTAATTATGTCATTTTAGAGGAAAACAAGCTAAGTATATAATATTCATGAGCTAACCAAGGTTTTGATGCCATTTTGAGCTTATTATGTCTTTTTGGAGCTAAATGGGCTAATTATGTCATTGTTGGGGAAAATAAGGTACGTAGAATATGAAAGAGGAGAAGAACGAGGAGGAGAAGAAGAAGAAGAAGAAAAGAAGAAGAAGGAGAAGAAGAAGGAGAAGGAGGAGAAGAAGTAGGACTCCTTCTCCTTCTTCTCCTCCTTCTCCTTCTTCTTCTCCTTCTTCTTCTCTTCTCTTCTCTTCTTCTTCTTCTTCCTTATTTTCATTTCTCCTCTTCTCCTCTTCTTGGAGCTAAATTAGCTAAGTATGTCCTGTTGGAGCTAAAGGGGCTAATTATGTCATTTTAGAGGAAAACAAGCTAAGTATATAATATTCATGAGCTAACCAAGGTTCTTATGCTATTTTGAGCTTATTATGTCATTTTGGATCTAAATTAGCTAAGTTATGAGCTAACCAAGGTTCTTATGATGTGTTTTACCTAACTTTGCTAATTATGTTATTTTGGAGGATAATTAGCTAAGTATGTCTTTGTTGGGGAAAATAAGCTACGTACAAGAAGAAAGATAAGAAGCAAGAAGAGAAGAAGGATAAGAAAAAGAAGGAGGAGGAGGAGGAGAAGAACGAGAAGGAGGAGGAGGAGAAGAAGAATAAAAGAAGAACAGAAGAAGAAGGAGAAGAAGAAGGAGAAGGAGGAGGAGAGAAGAAGGAGGAGAAGAAGAAGGAGAAGAAGGAGGGCTCCTTCTTCTTATTCTCCTCCTTCTCCTTCTTCTTCTCTTCTTCTTCTTCTTCCTTCTTCTTTTCATTTTTCCTCTTTCTTCTCCTCTTGTCCTCTTCTTGGAGCTAAATTACCTAAGTATGTCTTTTTGGAGCTAGATGGGATAATTATGTCATTGTTGGGGAAAATAAGGTAAGGAGAATATGAAAGAGGAGAAGAAAGAGGAGGATGAGAAGAAGAAGGAGAATAAGGAGAAGTAGGAGTCCTTCTCATTCTTCTCCTCCTTCTCCTGCTTCTCCTCCTTCTCCTTCTTCTTCTCTTCTTCTTATCTTCTTGTTCTTCCTTCTTTTCATTTCTCCTCTTCTCCTCTTCTTGGAGCTAAATTAGCTAAGTATGTCTTTTTGGAGCTAAATGGTCTAATTATGTCATTTTAGAGGAAAACAAGCTAAGTATATAATATTCATGAGCCAACCAAGGTTCTTATGCCATTTTGAGCTTATTATGTCATTTCAGAGCTAAATTAGCTAAGTTATGAGCTAACCAAGGTTCTTATGCTGTTTTTACCTAACTTAGCTAATTATGTCATTTTGGAGGATAATTAGCTAAGTATGTCTTTGTTGGGGGAAAATAAGCTACGAAGAAGAAGAAAGAGAAGAAGCAAGAATGGAAGAAGAAGGAGAAGAAAAAGAAGAAGAAGAAGAAGAAGAAGAAGAAGGAGGAGGAGAAGGAGAAGGAGAAGGAGAAGGAGAAGGAGAAGGAGGAGGAGGAGAAGAAGAAAAGAAGAAGAGAAGAAGAAGGAGAAGAAGAATGAGAAGACGAAGGAGAGAAGAAGAAGGAGAATGAGAAGGAGAACAAGGAGGGCTCCTTCTTCTTATTCTCCTCCTTCTCCTTCTTCTTCTCTTCTTCTTCTTCTTCCTTCTTCTTTTCATTTTTCCTCTTTCTTCTCCTCTTGTCCTCTTCTTGGAGCTAAATTACCTAAGTATGTCTTTTTGGAGCTAGATGGGATAATTATGTCATTGTTGGGGAAAATAAGGTAAGGAGAATATGAAAGAGGAGAAGAAAGAGGAGGATGAGAAGAAGAAGGAGAATAAGGAGAGGTAGGAGTCCTTCTCATTCTTCTCCTCCTTCTCCTGCTTCTCCTCCTTCTCCTTCTTCTTCTCTTCTTCTTATCTTCTTGTTCTTCCTTCTTTTCATTTCTCCTCTTCTCCTCTTCTTGGAGCTAAATTAGCTAAGTATGTCTTTTTGGAGCTAAATGGTCTAATTATGTCATTTTAGAGGAAAACAAGCTAAGTATATAATATTCATGAGCCAACCAAGGTTCTTATGCCATTTTGAGCTTATTATGTCATTTCAGAGCTAAATTAGCTAAGTTATGAGCTAACCAAGGTTCTTATGCTGTTTTTACCTAACTTAGCTAATTATGTCATTTTGGAGGATAATTAGCTAAGTATGTCTTTGTTGGGGGAAAATAAGCTACGAAGAAGAAGAAAGAGAAGAAGCAAGAAGAGAAGAAGAAGGAGAAGAAAAATAAGAAGAAGAAGAAGAAGAAGAAGAAGAAGAAGGAGGAGGAGGAGAAGGAGAAGGAGAAGGAGAAGGAGAAGGAGAAGGAGAAGGAGAAGGAGGAGGAGGAGAAGAAGAAAAGAAGAAGAGAAGAAGAAGGAGAAGAAGAATGAGAAGACGAAGGAGAGAAGAAGAAGGAGAATGAGAAGGAGAACAAGGAGGGCTCCTTCTCCTCCTTCTCCTTCTTCTTCTCTTGTTCTTATCTTCTTCTTCTTCTTCTTCTTCTTCCTTCTTCTTTTCATTTTTCTTCTTTCTTCCCCTCTTGTCCTCTTCTTGGAGCTAAATTACCTAAGTATTTCTTTTTGGAGCTAAATGGGCTAATTATGTCATTGTTGGGGAAAATAAGGTAAGGAGAATATGAAGGAGGAGTAGAAAGAGGAGGAGGAGGAGAAGAAGAAGGAGAAGAAGGAGGAGAAGTAGGACACCTTTTTTGAGCTAAATTAGCTAAGTATGTCTTTTTTGAGCTAAATGGGCTAATTATGTCAATTTGGAGCTAAATTAGCTAAGTATGCCTTTTCGGAGCTTAACTAGCTAAGTAGGTCTTTTTGGAGCTAAATTAGCTAAGTATGTATTTTTCAAGCTAAACTAGCTAATTATGTCATAAATGAACTAGAGAAAACTTACTGTCGTGGTTATCAAGGAGGAGAAGCACTAGGGTTGCTCGCGGCGGCTTTGTTTGGAGACGGTTGCCATGGAGAAGGGTCATGCGATGCCGCTCGGGAGTTATTGTGCAGAAAAGATATTTTGCAATGTCTGAGTTAGCATGATGACATTCAATTTTTAAAACTAGTTTATAATGACCATTGAAATGAAACTCACCGTGCCAATCGCACAGAAGACGGGCATCGGCGGAGGGGCTTCACCGGTCTTGTCGCACATAGACTGCACATTTGGTTTTAAAGAGTCGATTGTATTATTTAGTAATGAAACAGACATTACATACATGATTTGGCTAATGTGAAAATGAAACTTACCACAATAATCTCGTACATGGCCAGGTGACCCGCCTCATTCCGGTCCCTCTCCTCCTCAATCAACCGAGTCGTGGTCCGGTCCCTCTACTCAAGAGCAGCCTGAAGAGCAGCCTAGCTTGCCAATCTCTCTTTCTCAAGAGAAGCCTGGTTTGCCGCTCTCTCTTTGTGAAGAGCAACCTGCAACACCATTCCTCGTTACCACAGTAATGATCGATGGACACACACACAATGAAATGGATGAAAGTTTTCTGAGTCCGTACAACTAACCTCGATGGCAAGATCGACTGGCCGTGGACGAGGCGTTATCTCATGACAGGAGCTCGACTGGCACGCCTTGATCTCCGTGAGAGTGAGTGGACAATGTATTATCCCATATCCAATGGCTATCGAGCCATGGGGCCTCCCGCCACCAGATATCATCACCAGCTCTGGATCCAAAGGTTCCTGGCTCGAGTTAAAGTCCTTACCTTTCCAAGCCTTCCCCACGTCCGTGTATTTCACGAGCTTGTGGTGGGAAGCAATGTTGGTGAAGTTATCTGGATCATCCAGGTCAGACTCGGAGAATGCCTTCGCCTTCTTGTAGGAGGCAGTATGGGCCATGCCATAAAGGTCGTACAACTCTCGCATCTCTGCCTTATTTTGGTGCGCCTAAAAGAGAGGAACAAAGTATTAGTAAGGGGCTCAAGCTAGCATGAAGAATGAATTGCATGAATCATGAAGCAAACCACATACCCAGTTTCATCCGAACTGAAGTAAGTTGGTGCTGCCTTGATGCTGTGGCGCACCAACCATTTGGCTACGCCGATCCTTCGCATTGTCGTGGACGGCTTGCCAGTTGCGTGTGCACCACTCATCCACCAACGCCTCCCAACAATCCATCTTATCTGCACACCATCTCGGGGGCACCTATAAGTTATTAGAAAGAATTTTGAGCACTACGCCTATGAATCAAATCAAGAAAACTACGTACAAGGCCTTAAGAATAGGTAATTACCTTCATGTACTGCTCCTTCTTCAGATACTTTCCGCGGCACTCCTTGTTCTGCTTCTTAATACCATGCATGGCGTAGTAGTCTCGAATGGCTTGCGACCGAGCCTCGTGGCGTAAGTTCTGTAATAACCGCCTACACTCGGCCTCGAGAACCTTGGCCGCCTCCTCCTCATATCCCTCCTCACACCTATAGAAGGTCTACAATCAAACGAGACAACGCCGATTAGTACAATAATTAGCTATATTGTTAATTTTAGATTGTGTAAAAGGATAATTTACCCACAAGCTGTTGATCACCATCTTGGTCCTCGTGTGGCACAAGACACCATCTATAATCTCCTACGGCGGGGCCTGCGCAGCCTGGTAGTGCTCCCAGGTAAATCCTAGTGTAGGAACCTAACCCTCACCAGGCAACGTGACAAACCCCGGGAAATTTGTCCGGCAAAGCACAACAAGTACATTGTTCGGCTTGCGGACTCCATCATGGTGTTTCCATCCCCTGCAGTATGATAAGGTCGATGCATTAGATATTTGAAGAAACTTGAAGGGAAAAGCTAAAAAATATTAAATGTACTTACCTATCCCCTTCAGGCTTAATCACCGGCCTCTGCTCGCGGGTAGCCAACACAACCGGGAGACGTGTACTACCACGCTTGTACACGGTGGCCCTGTCCACTTGCACGCCGCCCTCACTATCCATAGACTCATCACCACCATCAACATAATAGCCACCCGGACCCTCGGTCCAATCCGGCACCTCGGTATGATCCGGCCAGGCACCCCATCCGGACGTCTCCACGTCGGTCGAAGCCTGTGTGGCAGGAGTCTCCTGGGACGTAGCCTCAAGAACCGGAGTCTCGTGGGCCGAACGCACCTCGTCCCGAGGCTGATCCTGGACCGGAGTCTCATGGGCCGAATGCGCGTCCACCCGAGGCTCCTGGACCGGAGTCCCCGTAGCCTCCTCCGCAAACGGGTCCACCATAGTAGTCATGTGCTTGGGTGAATGAGATGGTGGTGGTGGCGAGGACGGCACAACAGTCCGCCTACATCTTCCGCGGCCACCACCTCTCCATGTACCCTTCCCCTTCTTCCCTAGCGGACCAGGACCTCTCCCAGTGGGCAATGCCACCGACGAAGAAGCACCCGGGTGGTGTCATCAGACTGTCTGCCAAGGCTCTACGGAGAGATAGGGGTGGAATGGAAGTACCACCCCTCGTGCGAGCCGCCAAAGAAGAACCCATCGAGCGATCTGGACCCGCGCCCCACCATCTTTCAACACCTACTGACCTGCCATGATAAAGATTAAAAGAAATTAGTACAACATAAAAAATTGAATAACTGACATGAATAATAGTATGTACATATATAATTTAAGTTGGGAATCTTACAAACTAATAATCATCAACAATAAATGCATCATCATCACCGCTATCACGCATGTCTTCGTGAATGACGTGCTCATCGGGTTCAACGACATGAAGTTGTGGAAGGACTTTCTGTAATCTGTCAAGCATTGACAGGTCATCCGCATCAGTAACCTCTTCTTATTCCACCTCTGCTGGTTCCGGCTCAGGGGTGAAGTCGGATTCATTGTCGTTGTCTACTTCCATGTTCTGGGGTGAAGCACGACGGTTCTTGAAACGTTTCTTAGAAATACGTGTTTCTTGGAAGAATTCTCCATCATATGTGTCTGGGTCAATGTGAGATTCATTATCCTGTTCATTTGGGGGAGGTGGTCTAACATGTGGCGGCACTTCATAAACAACATACCAACCTTCCAGATTCTTAACAGTTTGGCATGCACACGGTAGATAGAAAACTTGGGTCACCTGTTGAGCCGTAATATAGACGTCGGGAACATCTAAATGGGTGTTTGGATTGATTTCGACTAGTCCTATATGTTCATGAGTCCTTCTAGTCTCCCTCGGCTGGAAACAATAACATTTGAAGACTACGACGTTCGGTGGGTTTTCACCATAGAATAGAAGTTCATAAATTACTTCAACTCTTCCATAATACTCGATACCACCTTCGCCGATAGCAGAGACACAACAATTTGTAGATTTCCGGTCGGGCATAGATAGCTCTTTGCCAAAGGTACGGAAGAGATACCCGTTGATGTTGTATTTCTCAAATGAACGGACCTTATAGTCAAAACCATTAGCGGCTTGTCTCAATTCGGCGTCTATAGACTTTGAATTAGCCTACAAGTTTAATATGAAATTATTGTTGCATTAGCCGCAAGTTAGACCAAGAAATGAAATGGTCCATTATTTATAATTACCGTTTGTTTGAATCAAGAGACGAAACGGGGATAGCCGCCTCCATGCTTTGCCAGAAGCTCATACTCTTTGATGGAATCATTTTGGATCACCGCTCCATCCGAGAATTTGGCGACGTGTCGGCTGTATGAAATATCCGGGAATAAGAGCAGTTTAAAGGAATTAGAAGTTACGGAAAAATGTGCCGAGAACTTACTCAATGTACTACCGCACTTCTGTTAGGTTGTTGAAGATATACAACGAAATGTTCCGCCATTCTTCGACATCCTACATTATTGGTTTCGAAGCACCGACTGGTGCGATCTTTCCTTTGAATAGGCTGAGGTTGGATCCACCTTTTTTAGGGTCTGCATCATTGTACCGAGGCTTCTGATTATGCAAATGATGATTTTTGGCTTCGTAGTGTGCTGTCACAAAGTTTGCCACCTCATCAGTAATGAATGCCTCAGCCATCGATGCTTCAATTCTACGCTTATTTTTACATTTAGCTCGAAGCGTCTTATGCATCCTATCAGTTGCATAGCACCAACGATTTTGCATGGGCCCACCCAATCTTGCCTCGATCGGTAGATGTAAAATCAAATGCTGCATTGGATTAAAGAAGCCCGGCGGAAAAATCTTCTCTAACTTGCACAACAACTCAAGTGCAAACTCCTCCATGTCATGTACCACGCCAGGCGACAAATCTTTCGCACAAAGAACACGGAAGAAATAGCTCAGCTCCGCCGGTACTAGCCATTCATCCTGAGGAATAAAGCCACTTAACATCACAGGCATTACCCGCTCAAGCCATATGTGCCAATCATGACTCTTGAGACCAAAGATTTTTACTTTTTCAAGACTCGCTCCCCTCTTCAGATTTGCTGCATACCCATCGGGGAACATCAAGTGCATTTTTACCCACAAGATAATTTCCCTCATAGCTGGCCTTCCAAGATTAAACCAGGCCTTTGGCTTCGACCACTTCTGTTTTCCTTTGCCTTCTCACATGTTTTGTAACGGTCTATGACATAGTGTCTCTTGATCGACTCTAGCCTTAGTATTATCCTTTGTCTTCCCATCTATGTCGAACAGTGTACCAAAAATAGCCTCTTTGATTTTCTTTTCAGTGTGCATCATGCTGATATTGTGTGGAAGAAGGAGGTCTTTGAAGCAAGGCAGATCCCACAAGCATGGCTTGTGAGTCCATGCGTATTTTGAATTATACCCCTTGAAATACCCTGGACGCTCTAGATCAGGCTCGAGGGCGTTTAACTGATCCAGGATCTGTTGGCCTGTCAACGCAGGTGGTGCCAAGTTTTTGACAACTTTACCTTTAGTAAAGTTCTTCTTGTCTTTTCTGAACTGATGGTTAGGATCCAGGAATTGTCTATGCAAGTCAAAGCAAGAATACTTCGACCCTCCTACAACCAACGGAACTGAAGAGCGGCCTTGCATGTGGGGCACGGGAACCTTCCATGCAAACACCATCCAGAGAATAGCGCATACCTCGGCAAATCATGCATAGAGTACATGTACCACACATGCATTTTGAAGTTTTCTTTTCTAGCGGCATCGTATGTCTTGACCCCATTATCCCAAGCTTTTTGCAATTCATCCTTAAGCATCTGCATGTACACATTCATATTCTTCCCCGGATAATTGGGCCCTGGAATTATCAACATCAGAAATATGTTCTGTCTTTGCATAATCTGCTCGGGGGGAGATTGAGTGGAATGAAAAATACATGCCAACAACTATATTGGGTTGCCGTCATGCCAAAGGGATTAAAACCATCCGTGGCGACGCAGACTCGAGGATTCCTTGGATCTGCCGCTTTATCCTGATGCAATCCATTGAAATGTTTCCACGCTTCCCCATCCGATGTGTGTACCGCCATCTTATTCGCATCAGCATTTAGTTCGGTTCTTTTGGCCAATTTGTGCCATTTCATCTATCTGGCTGTCTCTTCGACCATGAAAAGATGTTGAAGCCTTGGTATGATTAGCATTTACCGAAGAACACTAACTGTGATTTTGGTCTGCCTCTTCTCACCCATACCGTTGTCTACCAGAAGATACTTGCAAGACTCACAATTGGGACAATAGTCCAAGTGTGCATACTTCTTCTTAAATAAGACACATCCTTTCTCACATGCATCTATCTTCTCATAGGGCATCTTAAGTACACGAAATATTTTGTCCGACTGGTATAGTTTTGCAGGCATGACATGGCCTTTGGGTAGAAACCGTCCAAATAGTGTCATCATCGCGTTGAAGCATTCTCTTCCCAAGTTGAACTGAGCCTTCAGAGCCATTATTTGTGCAATGGCATCCAACTGACAAAGCTCAGTGTGCTCATGGAGAGGACATTTTGAAGAATCCAACATTTCATAGAAGGCCTTTCCAGATTCCTCCATCTCATCTTGCGAATCTTGAGCATCATCAAAGTCTTGCACCATGTCTTCGGTCCCAGTACCATGCTCGTCGGTGTGCCGACGAACCACCTCAGCTCTGGTGCGTTGTATAGACTCACCATGAAATGTCCACACCATATAATTAGGCTTAAAAACCCTCCTCTGTAGGTGTTTAATCATTATAGCCTCTGTCCTCTTTTTATAGTTGTCGCATCGAGGACAAGGGCACTAGTTTGTTTCCTGGCCATTTGCAAATGCGGCTTTCACAAACTCCTTGGTTTTTAGAAACCATTCTTTCGTCATCTCTTTCTGACTAGAGTGACCGGTGTACATCCACGCATCATCACTCATCTTGCCTAGCTAATAAACACACAAGAAATATATGTATATATAATTCAGCATATATATTCAATAGTTAATCAAGTTCGTCAGTTTTATTACGTCCATGCAACCTACACACTAATTGGTAAAGATAGGTCCTAATCCCACCCGAGTACGTGTAGATTGGGTTCACTTTCCCATGCTCTGCTCCGGATCCAACACAAAATTTCGGCAGCACCTCCCCGTTGTTCTCCTGAAACACGTCTCCGCAATAAACAAAGAGAATGTGTATCCGGAGAACAACAGGGAGGCACTGACAAAATTATGCATCGGATCCGGAACAAAGCATATGGGAAAACGAACCCAATCTACACATACTCGTGCTGTCCATGGATAACGTTGGACAATGCAGAAGAATCACAGTTATAAATATATGCAAATGCATGCATATTTATAACTCCAACCATTTCGAACGGGAGACGCATACTGGTCACGTGTACTGATAAATTAATTTAATTACCTATATCTAGCAAGTTTCATCCGAAGACCAACCCAAAGCAAATGAAGGGGCGAGGAGGAGATGAAATTTATACTCACCCACGAATGCAGGGGCGGAGCTCGTAGAACGCACGGGGAGGTCTTCGCAGAACAGACCTCACAGCAATGAGACAACTGTCACATGTAAATCCACCCGATCAACACAAATATTTTGTGTTCATTAATAAAATCCAAAAATATATGACCTAACACAAATATATTACCTATAAACATGTCATCTAGGGTTCCATACAAAAATATTTCGTGTCGGGGTGTTGTCGAGATGTCGTGTCAGGGCGTCATGTCGGGGTTTCGGGGCATCGTGTCGGGTGTCATGGTGTCAGGGTTTCGTTTTCTTCTTCATCATGTTCTTTCTTTCCTCTTCTTCCTTTTCTACTTCTTCTTCCTTCCTTTTCTTCTTCTTCTTCTACTTCTTCTTCGTCTTCTTTTTCTCTTCTTCTTCTCCTTCTTCTTTATCTTCTTCTTCTTCTTCTTCTTCTTCTTCTTCTTCTTCTTCTTCTTCTTCTTCCTTCTTTTCCTTTTTCCTCTTCTTCTTCCTCCTCCTTTTCCTTTTTCCACTTCTTTATTCTTCTCATCTCTCCTCTTTTTCTTCTTCTTCTTCTTTTTATCCTCCTCCTCCTCCTCTTCCCCTTCTTATTCTTCTTCCCTTATCTAATAGGAAAACTCTTAAAATCAGTCGGTTGATTACTAGAAGAAATCAGCCGCGTTGCTGGCATGCCACGCGTCCTTGTCTCACGTCCTGGTCAGCTCATACCTAACCCCACGTAGCTCATCCCTCAACAAACCTTTATCCCCTGTTCCTATCTCTCCAACCACTCATCCTTCTCCGTTTTCCCCCCATGATCCACCCATTCTTCCATTTCTTTCTCACCATAAAAGAGCAAAGCTCGTCACACCATTTGTGCTAGAAAGATAGCCTTTTTGTAGCCCAGGCTGGCCTGCGCCCATGATCCAGAGATACAGATCAGCTCATCATACGCGCACGAGCTGATGCAAACCACCCCACTCATTACGCTTTGAGTGATGACGACAACTACTGTTGCGATCTGTTTTGGCGTCCACACCATGGTCTACTGCAAGCCACCCACTGTTGAACCTTCGAGATCCACCGACATTCTTGTGGGTATAAATGCGATGGTGGCCGGTGTGGGTATTGCTCAACGTCCTTTGCCTCATCTCATGCAACAACGCTCATCCACTCAATTCTTCTTCCCCATCGGTGCCACCGGTGCCTCAAGTGGAGCCTCGCCGAGCTGTTGTAGTATCCTCGATGCTGTAGTGGAATATCATCGGTGCCTCAAGGGGATGATCCCAGCAGTAATGTTTCTGCACCGACCTCATGGGGGTGGTTGCAGCAGCATCGTTGTTGCAGCCGTTGAGCTGGATGGCGTCGTAGCCATGGCAGGTGCGTGACAAGCTCACCAACGTTTCCTAACGTTGTGGCTAGTGCAAGCATAGGCGATGGCTGGAGGGCTCTACAGGGGGAACTACTAACCTAACAACTAACCTAACTAAAAGTAGGTAATTAACAACTAACCTAACTAACCTAATTAATAGTAGGTAATTACCACTAACAACTAACCTAATTACCACTAACAACTAACAACTAACCTAACTAACCTAATTAACAGTAGGTAACCACTAACAACTAACCTAACTAACCTAACTAACAGTAGATAATTAACAACTAACCTAACTAACCTAATTAAAAAATTAAACGAAAAAGGGGAAAAAAATAAGGACTCACCGGAGGGGGCGGCCGGGCGATGAGGACGGCGCAGGGAGGACGGCCGTAGAGGAGGAGGCGGCGCGGGGAGGAGGCGGTGCGCTGGGAGGAAGGGTCTGGTAGTGGTGGAGGAGGGGCGGCGCGGTGGTGAAGGAGGGGGTCGTGGGGAGGAGGAGGCGCGGTGGTGGAGGAGTTGGCGGTGGTGGAGAAGGGGCGAGCTCCGACGGCGGTGGTGGAGAAGGA
The DNA here is from genome assembly GCF_904849725.1 of Hordeum vulgare subsp. vulgare. Lineage (NCBI taxonomy): Eukaryota > Viridiplantae > Streptophyta > Magnoliopsida > Poales > Poaceae > Hordeum > Hordeum vulgare. The sequence continues at coordinate 447,532,037 of NC_058522.1, forward strand.
GGTCCCGGGGAGGAGGAGGGCGCGGTGGTGGAGGAGGGGGTGGTGATAGAGGAGGGGGCGCAGGGAGGAAGTGGGCGCGGTGGTGGCGCAGGGAGGAGGAGGGCGCGGTGGCGCAGTGGGGAGGAGGGCGTGGTGGTGGCGCAGGGAGGAGGAGGGCGCGGTGGTGGTGCAGGGAGGAGGAGGGCGTGTTGGAAATATGCCCTAGAGGCAATAATAAATTAGTTATTATTATATTTCTTAGTTCATGATAATCGTTTATTATCCATGCTATAATTGTATTGATTGGAAACACAATACTTGTGTGGATACATAGACAAAACACTGTCCCTAGTAAGCCTCTAGTTGACTAGCTCGTTGATCAAAGATGGTCAAGGTTTCCTGGCCATAGGCAAGTGTTGTCACTTGATAACGGGATCACATCATTAGGAGAATCATGTGATGGACTAGACCCAAACTAATAGACGTAGCATGTTGATCGTGTCATTTTGTTGCTACTGTTTTCTGCGTGTCAAGTATTTGTTCCTATGACCATGAGATCATATAACTCACGGACACCGGAGGAATGCTTTGTGTGTATCAAACGTCGCAACGTAACTGGGTGACTATAAAGATGCTCTACAGGTATCTCCGAAGGTGTTCGTTGAGTTAGTATAGATCGAGACTGGGATTTGTCACTCCGTGTGACGGAGAGGTATCTCGGGGCCCACTCGGTAATACAACATCACACACAAGCCTTGCAAGCAATGTAACTTAATGTAAGTTGCGGGATCTTGTAATACGGAACGAGTAAAGAGACTTTCCGGTAAACAAGATTGAAATAGGTATGCGGATACTCACGATCGAATCTCGGGCAAGTAACATACCGAAGGACAAAGGGAATGACATACGGGATTATATGAATCCTTGGCACTGAGGTTCAAACGATAAGATCTTCGTATAATATGTAGGATACAATATGGGCATCCAGGTCCCGCTATTGGATATTGACCGAGGAGTCTCTCGGGTCATGTCTACATAGTTGTCGAACCCGCAGGGTCTGCACACTTAAGGTTCGATGTTGTTTTATGCGTATTTGAGTTATATGGTTGGTTACCGAATGTTGTTCGGAGTCCCGGATGAGATCACGGACGTCACGAGGGTTTCCGGAATGGTCCGGAAACGAAGATTGATATATAGGATGACCTCATTTGGTTACCGGAAGGTTTTCGTGCATTACCGGAAAAGTTTCGGGCTCATCGGTAGTGTACCGGGAGTGCCGGGAGGGGTGCCGGGGACCATCGGGAGGGGTGTCACGCCCCAAGGGGTCTCATGGGCTATGGGAAGAGATAAACCAGCCCCTAGTGGTCTGGAATAAGTTCCCACTAAGGCCCATAAGGTTTGAGAAGGAAAAAACACAAGGTGGAAAGAGTTTCCAAGTGGGAAGGTGGAATCCTACTCCAAGTAGGATTGGAGTAGGACTCCTCCACCTCCAATTTCGGCCAAACCTTTAGGTTTTGAGGCTGCCTCCTCCCCTCCCTCCCACCTATATATACGGAGGTTTTAGGGCTGATTTGAGATGACTTTTCCACGGCAGCCCGACCACATACCTCCACGGTTTTTCCTCTAGATCGCGTTTCTGCAGAGCTCGGGCGGAGCCCTGCTGAGACAAGGTCATCACCAACCTCCGGAGCGCCGTCACGCTGCCAGAGAACTCTTCTACCTCTCCGTCTCTCTTGCTGGATCAAGAAGGTCGAGATCATCGTCGAGCTGTACATGTGCTGAACGCGGAGGTGCCGTCCGTTCGGTACTAGATCGTGGGACTGATCGCGGGATTGTTCGCGGGGCAGATCGAGGGACGTGAGGACGCTCCACTACATCAACCGCGTTCACTAACGCTTCTGCTGTACGATCTACAAGGGTACGTAGATCACTCATCCCCTCTCGTAGATAGACATCACCATGATAGGTCTTCGTGCGCGTAGGAAATTTTTTGTTTCCCATGCGACGTTCCCCAACAGTGGCATCATGAGCTAGGTTCATGCGTAGATGTCTTCTCGAGTAGAACACAAAAGTTTTTGCGGGCGGTGATGTGCGTTTTGCTGCCCTCCTTAGTCTTTTCTTGATTCCGCGGTATTGTTGGATCGAAGCGGCTCGGACCGACATTACTCGTACGCTTACGAGAGACTGGTTTCATCGCTACGAGTAACTCAGTTGCTCAAAGATGACTGGCGGGTGTCAGTTTCTCCAACTTTAGTTGAATCGGAATTGATCGAGGAGGTCCTTGGATGAGGTTAAATAGCAACTCATATATCTCCGTTGTGGTGTTTGCGTAAGTAAGATGCGATCCTACTAGATACCCATGGTCACCACGTAAAACTTGCAACAACAAAATTAGAGGACGTCTAACTTGTTTTTGCAGGGTATGCTTGTGATGTGATATGGCCAACGATGTGATGTGATATATTGGATGTATGAGATGATCATGTTGTAATAGTTAATATCGACTTGCACGTTGATGGTACGGCAACCGGCAGGAGCCATAGGGTTGTCTTTATAACTAACGTTTGTGCTTGCAGATGCGTTTACTATTTTGCTAGGATGTAGCTTTAGTAGTAATAGCATGAGTAGCACGACAACCCCGATGGCGACACGTTGATGGAGATCATGGTGTGACGCCGGTGACAAGAAGATCGTGCCGGTGCTTTGGTGATGGAGATCAAGAAGCACGTGATGATGGCCATATCATGTCACTTATGAATTGCATGTGATGTTAATCCTTTTATGCACCTTATTTTGCTTAGAACGACGGTAGCATTATGAGGTGATCTCTCACTAAAATTTCAAGACGAAATTGTGTTCTCCCCGACTGTGCACCGTTGCTACAGTTCGTCGTTTCGAGACACCACGTGATGATCGGGTGTGATAGACTCAACGTTCACATAAAACGGATGCAAAACAGTTGCGCACGCGGAACACTCGGGTTAAGCTTGACGAGCCTAGCATGTGCAGACATGGCCTCGGAACACATGAGACCGAAAGGTCGAGCATGAATCGTATAGTTGATATGATTAGCATAGAGATGCTTACCACTGAAACTATTCTCGACTCACGTGATGATCGGACTTGAGGTAGTGGATTTGGATCATGTACCACTCAAATGACTAGAGAGATGTACTTTTTGAGTGGGAGTTCTTAAGTAATATGATTAATTGAACTAATTGTCATGAACATAGTCTAATGGTCTTTGCGTATTACGATGTAGCTTGCGCTATAGCTCTACTGTTTTTATATGTTCCTAGAGAAAATTTAGTTGAAAATTGATAGTAGCAAACTTTGCAGACTGAGTCTGTAAAACCGAGGATTGTCCTCGTTGCTACGCAGAAGGCTTATGTCCTTAATGCACCACTCGGTGTGCTGCACCTCGAGCGTCGTCTGTGGATGCTATGAACATCCGACATACACGTTTCTGATGACTACACGATAGTTCAGTGCAAAATACTTAGTGGCTTAGAAGCAAGGCGCCGAAAACGTTGTAAAACGTCACGGAACATAAGTGATGTTCTAAAGAGATGAAATTGTGATTTCATGCTTGTGCCCTTGTTAAGAGGTACGAGACCTCCAACAAGATTCTTTGTCCACAAAGTAAAGGAGAAAAGCTCAATCGTTGAGCGTGTGCTCAGATTATCTGAGTACGACAATCACTTGAATCAAGTGGGAGTTAATCTTCCAGATGAGATAGTGATGGTTCTCCAAAGTCACTGCCACCAAGCTGTGAGAGCTTCATGATGAACTATAACAAATCAAGGATAGATACAATGATCCTTGAGCGATTCACGATGTTTGACACTGCGAAAGTAGAAATCAAGAAGGAGCGTCAATAGTTGATGGTTTGTAAAACCACTAAGTTTCAAGAAAGGCAAGGGCCAGAAGGGATACTTCGTGAAACGGCAAAACAGTTGCTGCACTAATGAAGAGACCCAAGATTAAACCCAAACCCGAGACTAAGTGCTTCTGTAATGAGGGGAACAGTCACTGAGGCGGAGCAACTCTAGATACTTGGTAGATAAGAAGGCTGGCAAAAGTCGAAACAAGTGTATTTGATATACATGATGTTGATGTGTACTTTACTAGTACTCCTAGTAGCACGAGGGTATTGGATACCGGTTCGGTTGCTAAGTGATTAGTAACACGAAATGAAAGCTACGACATAAATAGAGACTAGCGAAAGGCGAGGTGACAATACGTGTTGGAAGTGTTTCCAAGGTTGATATGATCAAACGTCGCATGCTCCCTCTACCATCGGGATTGGTGTTAAACCTAAATAATTGTTATTTGGTGCTTGCGTTAAGCATGAACATGATTGGATCGTGTTTATTGCAATACGATTATTCATTTAAAGAGAATAATGGTTACTCTATTTTCTTGAATAATCACCTTCAATGGTTTATTGAATCTCGATCGTAGTGTTACACATGTTCATAATATTGGTGCCAAAGGGATACGAGTTAATGATGATAGTACCACTTACTTGTGGCACTGCCGCTTGAGTCATGTTAGTATAAATTGCATGAAGAGGCTCCATGCTGATGGATCTTTGTACTCACCTGATTTCGAATCACTAGTGACATGCAAACCATACCACATGAGCAAGGCCTTGTTTTCATTGAGATGAAATAAGATAGTAACTTGTTGGAAGTGATACATTTTGATGTATGCAGTCCAATGGGTACTGAGGCATGCAGTGGATATCATTATGTTCTTACTTCACTGACGATTTGAGTAGATACAGGAGTATTTACTTAATGAATCACAAGTCTGAAATGTTGAAAAGTTCAAATCCGTTTTAGAGTGAAGTTCGTCGTAACAAGAGCATAAACTGTCTAAGATATGATCATAGAAATGAATATCTGAGTTACGAGTTTTGGTACGCAGTTAAGACAATGTGGAAATTGTTTCGCAGTTCATGCCACCTGGAACATCATAGTGTGATGATGTGTCTGAACGTCATAGCCACACACTATTTGGTATGGTGCATACTATGATGTCTCTTATCGAATTACCACTATCGTTTATGGGTTATGCATTAGAGACAACCGCACTTACTTTAAATAGGGCACCGCGTATTTCCGTTGAGATGACACATTATAGACTGAGGTTTAGAGAAATCTAAACTGTCGTTTCTTGAAAGTTTGGGGTTTCAACACTTATGTGAAAAAGTTTCAGTCTGATAAGCTCGAACCCAAAGAGGATAAATGGTTCTTCATAGGGTATCCAAAACAGTTGGGTACATCTCCTATCTCAGATCCGAAAGCAAAGTGTTTGTTTCTAGAAACGGATCCTTTCTCGAGGAAAGGTTTCTCTCGAAAGAATTGAGTGGGAGGGTAGTAGAACTTAATGAGGTTATTGAACCATCACTTCAACCAGTGTGTAGCAGGGCGCAGGAAGTTGTTCCTGTGGCGCCTACACCAATTGAAGTGGAAGCTGATGATGGTGATCATTGAGCTTCGAATCAAGTTACTACAAACCTCGTAGGTCGACAAGGTCGCGTACTGCTGCAGAGTAGTACGGTAACCCTGTCTTGGAGGTCATGTTGTTGAGCAACAGTGAACCTACGAGTTATGGAGAAAGCGATGGTGGGCCCAGATTCCGACAAATGGCTGGAAGCCATGAAATCCGAGAGAGGATCCATGTGTGAAAACAAAGTGTAGACTTTGGTAGAACTACTTGATGGTCATAGGACTATTGAGTAAAAATGGATCTTTAAAAGAAGACAGACGATGATGGTGATAAGTCACTATTAAGAAAAGCTCGACTTGTCGCAAAGATGTTTTCGATAAGATCAAATAGTTGACTATGATGAGACTTTCTCACTCGTAGCGATGCTAAAAGTCTGTTAGAATTATGTTAGTTGTTGATGCATTATTTATGAAATATTGCACATAGGATGTCAAAACATTGTTTTCTCGACGGTTTCCTTGAGCAAACATTGTATGTGATACAACCAGAAGGTTTTGTCGATCCTAAAGATACTAGCAAGTATGCAAGCTCCAGTGATCCTTTAATGGACTGGTGCAAGCATCTCGGAGTTGGAATATACACTTTGATGAGATGATCAAAGATTTTGGGTTTGTACAAGGTTTATGAGAAACTTGTATTTCCAAAGAAGTGAGTGGGAGCATTATAGAATTTCTGATAGGTATATGTGGTTGACATATTGTGGACAGAAGTAATGTAGAATTTCTGTAAAGCATACAAGGTTGTTTGAAAGAAGTTTTCAAAGGAGTACCTGGATTACGCTACTTGAACGTTGAGCATCAAAGATCTATGGAGATAGATCGAAGGCGCTTAATAGAAGTTTCAACAAGATGCATGCCTTGACAAGTTTTTGAAAGAGTTCAAAATAGACCAGCAAAGAAGGAGTTCTTGGTTGCGTTGTGAGGTGTGAATTTGAGTAAGACTCAAAACCCGACCACGGCAGAATAAAGAGAATAGACGAAGGTCGTCTTCTATGCATTAGCCGTAGACTCTAAAGTACGCCATGCTGAGTACCGCACCTGATGTGTGCCTTGACTCAAGTCTGTTGAGAGGTACATAGAGTGATCCATGATAGAATCACTAGCAGCGGTCAAAGTTATCCTTAGTAACTAAATGGACTAAGGAATTTTTCTCGATTATGGAGGTGGTGGCGCAGGGAGGAGGAGGGCGCGGTGGCGCAGTGGGGAGGAGGGCGTGGTGGTGGCGCAGGGAGGAGGAGGGCGCGGTGGTGGTGCAGGGAGGAGGAGGGCGTGTTGGAAATATGCCCTAGAGGCAATAATAAATTAGTTATTATTATATTTCTTAGTTCATGATAATCGTTTATTATCCATGCTATAATTGTATTGATTGGAAACACAATACTTGTGTGGATACATAGACAAAACACTGTCCCTAGTAAGCCTCTAGTTGACTAGCTCGTTGATCAAAGATGGTCAAGGTTTCCTGGCCATAGGCAAGTGTTGTCACTTGATAACGGGATCACATCATTAGGAGAATCATGTGATGGACTAGACCCAAACTAATAGACGTAGCATGTTGATCGTGTCATTTTGTTGCTACTGTTTTCTGCGTGTCAAGTATTTGTTCCTATGACCATGAGATCATATAACTCACGGACACCGGAGGAATGCTTTGTGTGTATCAAACGTCGCAACGTAACTGGGTGACTATAAAGATGCTCTACAGGTATCTCCGAAGGTGTTCGTTGAGTTAGTATAGATCGAGACTGGGATTTGTCACTCCGTGTGACGGAGAGGTATCTCGGGGCCCACTCGGTAATACAACATCACACACAAGCTTTGCAAGCAATGTAACTTAATGTAAGTTGCGGGATCTTGTATTACGGAATGAGTAAAGAGACTTTCCGGTAAACGAGATTGAAATAGGTATGCGGATACTAACGATCGAATCTCGGGCAAGTAACATACCGAAGGACAAAGGGAATGACATACGGGATTATATGAATCCTTGGCACTGATGTTCAAACGATAAGATCTTCATAGAATATGTAGGATACAATATGGGCATCCAGGTCCCGCTATTGGATATTGACCGAGGAGTCTCTCGGGTCATGTCTACATAGTTCTCGAACCCGCAGGGTCTGCACACTTAAGGTTCGACGTTGTTTTATGCGTATTTGAGTTATATGGTTGGTTACCGAATGTTGTTCGGAGTCCCGGATGAGATCACGTACGTCACGAGGGTTTCCGGAATGGTCCGGAAACGAAGATTGATATATAGGATGACCTCATTTGGTTACCGGAAGGTTTTCGTGCATTACCGGAAAAGTTTCGGGCTCATCGGTAGTGTACCGGGAGTGCCGGGAGGGGTGCCGGGGACCATCGGGAGGGGTGTCACGCCCCAAGGGGTCTCATGGGCTATGGGAAGAGATAAACCAGCCCCTAGTGGGCTGGAATAAGTTCCCACTAAGGCCCATAAGGTTTGAGAAGGAAAAAACACAAGGTGGAAAGAGTTTCCAAGTGGGAAGGTGGAATCCTACTCCAAGTAGGATTGGAGTAGGACTCCTGCACCTCCAATTTCGTCCAAACCTTTAGGTTTTGAGGCTGCCTCCTCCCCTCCCTCCCACCTATATATACGGAGGTTTTAGGGCTGATTTGAGACGACTTTTCCACGGCAGCCCGACCACATACCTCCACGGTTTTTCCTCTAGATCGCGTTTCTGCAGAGCTCGGGCGGAGCCCTGCTGAGACAAGGTCATCACCAACCTCCGGAGCGCCGTCACGCTGCCGGAGAACTCTTCTACCTCTCCGTCTCTCTTGCTGGATCAAGAAGGTCGAGATCATCGTCGAGCTGTACGTGTGCTGAACGCGGAGGTGCCGTCCGTTCGGTACTAGATCGTGGGACTGATCGCGGGATTGTTCGCGGGGCGGATCGAGGGACGTGAGGACGCTCCACTACATCAACCGCGTTCACTAACTCTTCTGCTGTACGATCTACAAGGGTACGTAGATCACTCATCCCCTCTCGTAGATAGACATCACCATGATAGGTCTTCGTGCGCGTAGGAAAATTTTTGTTTCCCATGCGACGTTCCCCAACAGGGCGCGGCGGCGATGGGGGTTTCTGGGGTGAGAGAGAGGGGTGTGGGGGTGGGGTCGACGACCGTTAGGGGAGAGAGGGGTGGGGGTGGGGGCGACGACCGTTAGGGGAGAGAGGGGTGGGGGGGTGGGGGAGACGACCGTTAGGGCGCATCCTCTTTGCCGTCTGCACCCCGACGACAAAGAGGAACAAGGCAGACGACAAAGAGAGAGTCCGTTAGGGGGAGAGAGGGGTGCGGGGGTGGGCCGTCCCGTGCTCTTTGCCGTCTGCCTGAATGCTCTTTGCCATCTGCTGACAGACAACAAAGAGCAGACTGATGGCAAATAGTATCTTTTCCATCAGTCCGCTCTTTGCCGTCTAGTTTTCGGTAGCTCATGGCAAAGAGGGTCTTTGCCATTAGCCAGAAGACGGCAAAGAAGCAGCAAATGTCAAATTCTCTCATTCGAGTAGTGGATCCCAACTATTGTCACTTTGGGGTCTGCGGATTAGAACACATAATAGCTGCATATAACTTATAAGATAGAATCTAAAGCACTCTCATATTCATGGAAACATAATAGGTTCAGATCTTAAATCATGACACTCTCGCCCTAGTGACAAGCATTAAGCATAGCAAAGTCATAACAACATTAATCTCGGAACATAGTGGATACTAGGGATGGAGTCATAACAATTGACTCGGTTACATGACAAATCTCATCCAACTCCATCACCGTCTAGCAAGCCTCAAAGGAATTACTCACTTCTGGTGGTGAGCATCATGGAATTGTCGATAGAGATGGGTTCAGGATGACAACAACAACCCCCTCTCTACAACCCCGAAAAACTCCAGATCAGCCCTCCCGATGAAGAACAGGAGGTGGCAGCGGCTCCGTCTTGCAAAACGTGATGAAAGTTTCTCTCTGATTTCTCTCTCTCCCAGACAATATTTATGGTGTAGGAGTTAGGGCAAGGAGAGATTTGCGGGATCCATGAGCTTGCATGGCGCGCCCTAGGGGGGCGCCCCCTGAGCTCGTGGCTCCGTGGAGGGCCTCGTATAGTAGTTCTCTTCGTCAATTATTTTTTAAATATTCTTGAAATATTCTTCGTAAATTTTTAGCCCAATCTAAGAACTTTTATTTTTGCACAAAAACAACACCATGGTTGTTGTGCTGAAAACAACGTCAGTCCGGGTTAGTTTCATTCAAATCATACAAATTAGAGTCCAAAACAAAAGCAAAATTGCTTCAAAAAATATATTTGTTTGAGACGTATCATAGCACTGAGGAGATTCGACACCAATCACATCCTCGAGTTCTAGTCGTCGGGTAAAAACCAAGATTCGACTTGACGGCTTAGGGATGACGACGCTGAATCATTGTCTTGAAGACGTGGTCTTTTGGTGGGAGCTCCCGGTTTGTGGTGATGTGGTGGCCGAGAGTTTGCATCGGTGAGGGTGCATGATGTTTGAAGTGGTTCATCCGTCTTGGCCGACAGGTGGCACGCGAGACTAGGAAGTTGGAGCTCTTTTGACATGTCCGTCTTTCTATGGATATGCCTTCTCTCTTCGATGTCAACAAGGCCATCGTACAAGCTTGTGGTGGAGGTGATTATTTGGGCAGATAGGCAAACTTTGGTGTTGCAGCGACAAAGTCGAAGTTGGCATGTCGGGAATGTGATTGGCGATGCACGATGACACCGCTATCGTTGATGTTGGGCTTCTGTGTTTTTTGTAGTGTTTCCTCACATTTTTTTTTTGTGTTTATGTATATCCTTTTGCTCTTTAGATCTAGTTTAGTTAGTTGTCAATGAGGCCATCCTACAAGCTTGTGCTCGAGTACTTGTTTTGTCCAGTTTCTCTCGAGCAGTTTTCAACTATTGCCTTTTTTCTGAATGAAATTTTAGCAGCTCTTTTGTTAACTTAAAAAACACATCTCTTTTGCGTGCTGAATGGCTTCCCGCAGGTCCACCTATGGATGTATGTACGATGTTGGTGAAAGAATTGGAGGGGCAAGCGAGTGTCGAAGCTTGAGGGGAGGGGTGGGGGAAGGACAATTTCATTGTTTTGACCCTTTGCCGTTAGTTTGCGTGATTTGACCCTATGTGTAAAAGTTTTTCGGATCTCACCCTTTTTCTATCGTCATTGTCTTTGACGGTAGGATAACACATCCCACCGCCAAGGCCTTTAACGGTAGGACTTAATTACATCGTCATGTTCTAATAAAATGATAATAAAATGATGATTACATGCAGGTCCCTCCCGTCATAGTCTACGACCGTAGGGACCTGCATGCAATTATAATAAAATGATGATTACATGCAGGTCCCTAACATGATAAACGGTGACGGTAGGGTAATACATCCTACCGCCATATGATGTGGAGGTAAGGTTTTCTCGCACCAAACAGACGTGACGGCGTCACTAAGTCCTACTGTCATAGACCCTGACGGTAAGATGTGTTACCCTACCGTCATAGACAACAACGATACAAAAATGGTGAGATCATAAAAACTTTTGCACATGGAGTCTAATCTCTCCCTAATAATAAAGCAAATACGGTTTCTCGTCGTCCGTCGTGGCATTTTGGTGAAAAAGTCCCTCCGTTTTCAGTTAATCAACCCGCAGTCCTTTCTTAAGTTGGAAAAACGTTTCGTCGTGCCACTTTTACAAAAAAAGCCCCCGACGTTTCCTGAAATCAACCCGCTGTCCGGATCTAAATCAGAAAACAAATCGTTTTTGAATCGTTCAGAAAACCCTCTAATGTTTCACGTAATCAACCCGCACTCCGTATTTTAACAAAAAAAACCTAACTTTTCAGTTAATCAATCCAAATTTTATCTAAAACAAAATTATCCATATCTTTTAAACCCTAATTCCGATTTTAACATGTTATATATGAAATTTGATTAAAAAATATATAGAATCTAAATAGGGTGTTATTTTTAGCTGTTGAATACTTCTTAAATATTATTTTTTGTGCAAAGTTAATCTGTAGTGTACGGTCCTTTTTTCTCTCTTTCCAACGACGATACGAATTGCAATAAACATTTATTAAATTAAAACCTAATTAAGAGGAAAGAAAACATCGTTAACCACACATGCTCATCTTTGAAAAATCTCGTGGAGAGAAACAACATATTTTTCATCTTATTCCGAGTAACTGTACATTCAAACGCGTTTTTGTTGTGTGAGCACTAAAACCATCGTCGGCAACACAAATGTGATGCCATGTGAAAATATATTACGTTTAGAGCATGTGTTATTTTTTTTTCCTTTACCACGCACGGGCTCTTCTGCTGGTCGTGCTAAACTAACAACAAAGTGTCAAAACAATGAATTTTGCCGCGGGGGATGGTGTACGTGCCGGACGGAGCGGACTGTAGGCAGGGTACCCTGAAGAAATTAAAAATGAACTGTAGGGAGGCATGGCTGGCGATCTCGCTCATCCATCCACATTCCGGCGTGCATAATTGCAACCTGCAGCAGTAGCGTGCATAATTGTAACCTGCAGTACTGGTACTGTGCCTACGCGAGGGGTGCAAGTGCAGGCCTGCAATAATCCACGACTGCTATGTCCTGCCAAGTCCTGCTCTCACGCAATCAAGGCAACAACTCCAGACAAAAACACTATCTCCAGTGAACCCGCACCGCATTGTGGAGCGCCGGATCCAGATCGGATGGGCTGGGCTGCCGCCTGCGTTTTGACTCCGGAACAGCTATTTCCCAGCACGCTCCCTCCCTCGCAGTAGTCAGTCCCAGGGTCCAGAGTTCAGACCCTGGGCGGCCGGGCCCCGCCCCAGACGAGACGGCGTCGTGGCTGTCATGCGCTGCAGCGCCACGCACGGCGGTCCCAGCACACATGCCCAGCCCAACCCACGTCCCCCCACCCCACCCCCAGACCCCAGGCGACCAACAACCGCCGACCCAGCAGCGTCCCATTCACAATCCATTCCGCCACCTGAACGCCTCTCCCGATCGGCTCCCGTGGTCGCGTGCGGCGTGCGGCGTGCCCCCGCCCGGGCGGCAGAGGCAGCAACGGCAAGAAGGGACACGAACGGCTCGCGCTTTGGTGGGTTGGGTGCCGGGACAAGGAGCAGCCAGCAGCAACAGCTCACCCCACTGTCTTCTATCGCCTTCACTGCGTCGTGTCATGAACCCATCCCGAACTGAACAGGGAGGGAGCCGGGCAGCGCTCACGTGGTGGGGGCCTATCGGCCGGCCCGGGCAGTTCCGTTCTCGTTGCAGCGCGCGTGCGTGTGTGCGTAAAGGGGGTTCGTCGTGTGTCCGTTTTGTTCTGTCTCCCCCCTCCACTCGCCAGGAGTCCAGAGGACACGAGTGCTCCGCGGGCACAGTTCGTCTGTACGGCCTCTCGCTTTTCTTCATCTCGATTGCATACGGCCTATTAGGGCGTTTCCAAGGCAACCTCTACATTTTCTTCCGCATCTGTCTCGTATATATCCGGTCTTTCTAATTTTACTTGATAGTTCGTACGTTCAAGTAGTCGTATACATAGAGTTGAGACGTTCAAATAGTCATGTACATAAGTACATACATTTAAATAGCCGCATGTAATGCTAGTTTAGATTAAAAAAATGTAAATTTTATATTTCAACATTGTTTTTTTTGTCAATACGCATGAGAGCGTATCTTTTCATTGATAGAGGATAATAAAGTGGAGAGTGGTATTGCAGTTGCATACACAAAATGGCGCGACCATGAATCCAAAATGAGCGACGGTGCGATCTTGTCGTAGATGATGGCATTGCGGTGACGCTAGAGGGACCATGTCATAAGCATGACAATGGTGGTGAAGCCGAGCAGCTTGGCCAGGGTTGTCATGTGTAGGATCGAGTGAAGCCACTCACGGAACCAAAGGGAGCCATCCGGTGCGGCGATCCCGAGGCAGCACCAAGTGAGGATATCATGCTAGATACTGCGGGAGAAGACACAACCCAATAGAATGTGGTGCATGGTCTTAGCCTCTTGAGAGCAGAATATGCACGCAGGCTCGTGAGGCAGTCCTCGACGGGCTAGGTGATCCGCTGTCCAATAGCGACTGATGGAGGCCAGGTAGGTGAAGAATTTCACGGAGAGGGGGGCTCCGAATTTCCAAACCAAGCGTCAATGTTCGCATAATGTGGATCCAGTGAATATGGCTTGGTAGAATGAGGAAGGAGTGTAGACTCCCTTCTCTGTCCACTTATTGTGGATGACATCCGGGTGCGAGCTAAGAGCAAGGGGTTGCATCCTTGGCCACACATCAACATATTCGAGCATGGCAGTCGGGCCAAGTGAGCCCTGGATGTCTCTAATCAAGGAGCGGTCGTGCATGGGAATGGCAACCGTTTGGGATCGACCACGGCGACTCGGAACATGTGTCACTAGGTTGGGAGCAGAGTCACAGATGGAGCTGCCTTAGATCCACTTACTTGTTCACAAACGACAAGTGATGCCTCACAGTGTCCTGAACTAGGGGCTACTAACCCGAGATATTTGACCATACGGACCGGACTAGGATCCCGTTAAGCCACATCCTAAGGAGCAATGGAAGCGCCAAGACTCCACATGCCATCTCGTGTGTGTTGAGAACCTCGTCCCCAATGAGGAGGTCATGTTCGAAAGCTTGGAATACACCACCGACGCCTTTGGCAATCTCGACATCTCTGGTTGGGCTCCAAGGCGATTGGAGCAGACATCGGATACCGAAGTTTCAAGCCTGAAACCAATCTCCAACCCTGGCTTCCCAGCAAACACCAATGAAGGTCCGCCCTCAAGCACAGATCTACCCCTCTCCATCATAGAGCGAAACCTCAAGTGTGACCCTCCTTCGGACCTAGCCTCGAGCTCGTCTCGGTTTGCCTCCGATGTAGCTCTTATGGCTCCATATAATCCACTTTGGATTGGCCCCGCTTATAGTCAAACAATGGATCGAAGTGATCTCTCGCTTTTAAAAGAGATGTTAGATCGGATACAGAGCCTGGGATCTCAGATGGCAAGACCTCTCCTATGACCACATCGGATGTAAAGCTGATGTTCAAGAAATTTAAGTCCCACTCACCACCCATCTAGTCGCTACAGTCAAACACTTAACCGATGTCCTCGACTACGTGTGAGAAGATGCGGAATGGGATGAAGATACCGGGGATGGACCGAACCCAAGGAAGATAAAGACCGACAAGTGGGCGGAAACATCCACCTACGTGTCTACATGGTGGATACCTCTCACAACAATAGAGAAGAAGAGGACAAACACCCCTCCAGAGGTAAATGATGCGGCTACATCGAAGGAAGTCTCGCATAGGCAATGCTAGTGTTGTGGAGGCCGATAACGACAGCGCCCAAGATCATAACACAAGCCTAACCGTAGAGGACCCGAGAGGTGCACAGACATCACGCCCGGGCTTACCCTATGATGACCCCGATGATGATAACTACATGCCATCGGGCGAGGAGGTAAGCCTTGGATCCAACGATTTTGTCGTCCCTGAGAACTTCAAAGCCCTTGAGGCCTACCAGAGGTGTGTGATGGCAATCGTCCGCAGTGTCAAACTAGGGCAAGCCCGGCTGAAGGCTGACCAAGACACACTCAATGACACGTGGGTTGAAGTCTTGTTGGAGGAACAAGAACTCGAGGATAGACTAAAAAGTTAACATTTATCCTACAATTGGAGACGCTTATTTTGAGAATTAGATGATGAAGCAGAAGATGACCCGCCGAGGAACTATGATCGTCACGATCAACGGGACCATCCTCCTAGGGGACGGGATAGGCCGCTAGGATGATCCCAAGAGCTCCCTGCTAATGCTCGCTTTAATGACAGGAGAGTCGATTAACCCACACGAACATTGGACCTCCCTGAAAGGCTAGACACGGCACCCCGGTCCATCTATCGATCCAGGGATCAGGCACTAGCAGGACATGGAGGATACCATGAATGGCTTGATAGAAACACTTGGGCCCGGGAAAATAACTATGTTCGGCCAAAAACATATGGTCGACAATCTATTGTCCATGTCTCGGGGCTGCCTATACGATGTGCTTCACAGATGAGGTTATGCAACACTAATTCCCTGAAGGGTTTAAACCCGTTAATATTGAGACATACGGCGAAAACACATATTCAACAGTATGGATCAAATATTTTCTTCTCCGTATTGATATGGCCAAAGGAGATGACCTCCACGCCATCAAGTACCTACCTAAAAAACTAAAAGAACATGCGAGTCATTGGCTTAATAGCTTGCCTAAGGACTTTATTGGAAGCTGGGAGCTAACTTCTATGGTACCTATGTTTGACCTCCGCACATTGAGAACTTAAACCTTATTAGATAGCAGCCGAGGGAGTCCGCTCGACAGTTCTGGAATAGGTTCCTCACCAAAAAGAACCAAATCATAGACTGCGTCGAGGCCGAATGTGACACCCTCGATTTTGACCCTTTCTTTTTCTTTTGCATTTCTTTAACATTTTATTTGAAATTTCTCTTCTATGGCTCTATGGTCTCGAGACTTGGGAAGATCATCTCTTTGTAGTCCCCAAAGTGGCTTGTCATTCTCAAATCCTTCTCAAGACCATGTCATTTCCATCTTATCCCCAAGCAAAATTCTTTTTGGTGGGAATATTGATTTTTCTATTAAAGGAATAACCCTGTTTGCTGTAGGTTGTGAAGCAACCTATATTTTCGTCTCTCCCAAAATTCCCAAATAATTATCATAAATTGTTTGGGTCATATCTTCCTCAAATATGTCAAAATTCTTCCTTGTATAGTTCAATAAAAAAATAGTAGAATTCTTTTTCAGTTGTGAAGGAAGTGCTATTTATATTTGCTTCGTTGCTTCCAAACTTTTTGGTTAGTCTTTTCTATCCATATCGCAGCCTCATGCCAAAATTCTACTTCATTGTCCTAGTGAATTTTCCTGAGCTAATTTCCAAATTTTTTGTTCAAAAAAAAACTTTGTTAAGGAGTTACTATTTAGGTTAATCCAAATGAGTTGAAATTTTGCATGATCCTTCATACGCTCAATTAATAGCTCTCCTCCAAATTTGAGCATTTCTCCATCATTCATGTGATCCCAACATTAAAACTTAGTTTCTGGTCAGATTTGCAGTTTGTGAAGCTACTATATTTTGTATTGTTTCATTATTGCTAAAAAATTGCGAGGACCTTCTCCTTCCCATATGTCTTGCCTCCTATAAATTTAAGATCTAGCCGATCTTTCCCTAGAATTATTCTTATTTTTTGTCGAAGAGAAGATTATTGTGAAGCAAGTACCATTTTGGTGTATCTAGTTGGTATGAAAATTTTGCAGTATCTTGTCATGGATAATTCATCACGACCCCCCAAGTTTTAGTCCTAGAATCACACTATGTGAGTGCAACATCTAATTCTATTTTCTAGACGAGATTGTGTGGTTGTTAAGCAACCCTATTAAACCTTGGTCCAAATCCCTCCAAATTTCGCACGAATGTTGTCCTTCCTACTCTAAACCTTTGAGACATTTTGTTTTATCATGAGGCCATCCCTGTGACCCTCATCATCTTGCCAAAGTGTGCTTCAGAAAACTTCACATGAGAAATCCCATCAATTCACACACTCTTATGTTGATATAACACTTCATAGTAGTTCCAGTATGTAAGGACAACACTCCACACATCAGTTTCCAACCTCTCAAGCCTATCTTTGCCACACAAAGCATGACCGCGTGTTTGGACGCCAGTGCGTGCGCTTCGGCAGCATTGGGCACACTGTGCGCGTCGGGTCACGTCGGGACGCGTCTTCCCGGCGGTGTACGCGCATCCCCGAGTGCCGTTCAGCCTCCCCCTTCTCTCCTGTTCCTCTCTGGACCCCTCCCGTGCTTCAGAAACCTCTCGCGATGATAGCTGGGACGCGTCCATGGGAGCGCAGTGCCCCGACTAGCTTTTTCGATGCCCCGTCCACTTCTTCCTCCCCATTGGTGCCATTTTGTGCTCGGGTGGCCTCCTCTACTCTCTCCCGTCGCCTTCGACGTTCACAAGAGCGTTGTTCCTCATCGGTGTTTCGACTGGACCCTCGATGTAACTCTCGGGCACGACATTCGCCACGGCTATAAAAGCCATGCCCTCGCCCTCCCCAACTCGCCACCAGCCTCACCGCGTACCCTAGCCCTCCCCCGACGCCTCCTAGACCCTCATAAAGCTCTCCCCGCGACTCCCCCTTCCTCCAGTGACCCATGGCACCGTAGCCAACATCGGTCGCTGCCGTCCACAGCTAGAGTCAAAGCCCATCTCCCTCTGTTGCTCCCCGACGGGAACAGACCCTCCACGCCGGTGCGGCTCCTCGACATGATTGCTCCGATGGCAGGAGCATCGTCGGAGGTGACCCATAGCATCGGGATGGCTGCCGATGCCGAGCCCCTGCTCTGCCCCATCGGGCGAGCGGGAGGTTCAAGAAGAAGACGTGACACGAGGGCGCCCCCGTCCCTGCGGACCCCACCAGTCAGCCTCACAAGGGCGTTGACCCAAGACTTGCTCACGTGGATAAGTGAAAGCGTATTTCACATTTTACATTTTCTATAGGTAAAAGCGTATTTCTCTTTAGTTTATAACTAAAATACGTTGTGTCTGCACGAAAGCATATTTTTGCAGAAGACGATTTGTGTTTAACAAGCCAAGGACCTGTTTGCAAATACTTTGGTTACAGATTGGTCCCTGGTATTCAATCATCCATATCTTTCTGCCCTCAACTCTGAATCAAGTGACTGCAAAGCCATCGTTATTGTCTCGACGCGCCCGTTCTATTGGTACCATATTAAATATATTGTCACATATTTAAAATGACCATTTTACCCTTGCCCCTAATCAGCCCCGTCCGAGAGACAAGTGTTTTTGGCAAATCATTCCATGAGTTCCTCGCACGTGTACCCGGTGGATCGTTCATCCCCACCAAAACCACGATAGCCACTTGCATGATGGCCTTGCAGTAGTCATGGGTTCCTACTTGAATATTTAATACATTGTGGATGTAATATTTTCTGAATGCTATATACATGCTTGTGAATCCATGCTAGTTCTTATGCTAGGATTATTTGCATCTAGTTGGTTAAATAATTAATACTATTATCATGTTTTATTCTAGTAAGTATATTTTGATGCTAGTGGTCAACCCATGCTATGCTTGCTCTATTCATGATCATCCTTATGCCATGCTCAACTGCATCTAGTGGAGTAAATGATTTATTGGCATTGGTGCTATGTTAAATGGTTATACTTCCCATCCATGTTTATGTTGATGTCATGTTCATGTGCATTGTCATCTCATCCAGTTATTATTATTATTATGACTCGGTTCATTACTTTTTAAGTTTAACCGAATAATAATTGAACTTGAACACCTGTTGGTTCAATCATAATGTCATCGAGTCGAGCTGACTAGTGCACTCACACTTTCCTGTATGGGAAGACCTTAATGCGGTCTATTGTTATGCCTCTCTCTGCTGCCTCCAACTAGGGAAGGTTATGTGCGCGCACTATATTGGCCGAGTAGGAAGCAATAACCTTGTGTGCCCGAGTTGTTTGCGTGCTTTGGTCCCCTTTTGGGATAGTTTTAGTTTTGCCACGACGGTGGCCGTTGGATTACACAGTGGCATTGGGGCCACCCATGACTTAGCCCAAAGGGGAGTTTGTCGGAGTGGCTGGGAGAGTGTAATTCAATAGATTGGTTTTGTCGGAATGCCATTGGTACACCCGAATGGCAACACGAGGCCATGGGTTTTGTGGTGTGGGTACAGTGTAATAACCTCTGTAGAGTGTGTATAATCTATCCATAACCGCGTTCGCCGATATGGGCCGAGTTCGTAGTAGGTCACACAATGAGTCAGTGATGACTATGATCTACGTTGGGTTTTCCGTGAGGAGGAATGGGTTATCGCAGCATATTGCGCGTAAGTATTTCCCTCAGTTATGAAGCAAAGGTTTATCGAACCAATAAGAATACCAATCCTCAACCGTCTTCAGCGACTGCACACAAAGAAACAAACAACTTGCACCCAACGCGGGCAAGAGGGTTGTCAATCCCGTTGATCTCATTATTTGCAAGAAAATGAGGTGTGTAGATAATTATAAATTGAAAAACAAAATAAAACACAAATAATGACAACAAGGTAATACTAGCGTTTTTAAATATATAACTGAATAGACCCGGGGACCGTAGTGTTCCCTAGTGGCATCTCTCATGGCGAAGGCGGTGGGTAAACAAATTACTGTTGGGTAATTGATAGAACGGCGAATAATTATGCGATTTTCATGTCAATGATCATGTGTATATAGGCATCACGTCCATAAGAAAATAGGCCGGCTCATGCGTGCACCTATTACTATTACTCCACTTCAAGAGCGCTTCTATGCTTGCCCCTCTACATATTAAGTAAAAACAGAGTAATGCTTGGAGAACAATGACATGATGTAGACAAAGTAAACTCAATAATATGACTAAACCCATTTTTTTATCCTTAGTAGCATCAACAGAAAGACGCATGTTGTCCCCTTCTGTCACTCGGATATAGAAATTCGCCAGGTTAAGCCTACTACAACGCACCACTCGCACTAAGGAAATATTAATCTAGTTGGGCAAACTATCTTAATAGATCGGAGAGCATTACGAAGGTATGATGATCATGCAATTAAGAATCATAATAATCAGAGGTGACTCAAATACTTTTCATGAATAATCTGAACATAAACCCACAATTCGTCGGATCCCAACAAACATACCATACATAGTTGATTACATTGGTTAGATCAAAAACGAAGATGCGATGAACATGGTATTGAAGATCATAAGAGAGAGAGAGATTGCCATCTAGGTACTGCCTACGGACCCGTAGGTGTGTGGTGAACTAGTCACACATCATGGCGAGGGAAGCAAGGTTGATGTAGAGGCCCTCCGAGATTGATCTCCCGTCCGGCAGATCGCCGGAACAGAGGTTTAGATGGACTCCCATCAGAATAGAGACTTGCGGCGGCAGAAAAAGTGTTTCGGGAGTGCTCTTAGGGTTTTTGGAATATTTGTGAATTTATAGGACAGAGAGGGACATCGGGAGGCATCCAGGGGGGCTACAAGCAATCAGGGCGCAACCAAGCCCTGGGCCGCACCCTATGGGCGTGTGCATCCCTTGTGCGGCCTCTTGTCCACTTCCGATGCTTGCAGGTCTTCATATAGTCCAGAAAAATGCATATTAAAGTTTCATGGCATTTGGACTCCGTTTGGTAGGGTAAACCTGCAAAGCGAAAAACACGTAGAAAACAGGAACTGGCACCGGGCACTGGGTAAATAGGTTAGTGCTCAAAATTATTATATATTGGTATATAAATGGCCAAAAAGTATCCTAGAATGATAATATATCAGCATGGAACAAAAAAATTATACATATGTTGGAGATGTATCAGCATCCGCAAACTTAATTCCTACTCATCCTCGAGTAGGTAAATGATAAAAATAGATTTTTTGATGTGACATGCTATCTATAATGTAATCTCTTGTATGTACGATCATTGAGTAATGATAAATTAACAAAAAACAACATAATAATATTTATTAAGTATAAGTAACAAAATTATTGATTTTCAAAGTATATGATCCTAAAAGAATATGTACCCCCTATTCGTCTTTATTGTATTAGCAAGGCATCACTTCGTCTTCACCACATAAATACAAATGTTAAGCACCACTGTGTTCAAGTCAGGGAATTGGATCATACTTTTTCAACATGCATCAACTTTTTATTCTTCACGCAATACATGAACGTGAACCATTGGACATAGCATATAGGTGGAATAGAATATGGTGGTAGATATCAAAGGGGTAAAAAGTGGAGAAGATAATCTCACATCGACTAGGCGTACCAACGAGCTATGGAGATGCACGTTGATAGATGTCGATGCGAGGAGTAGGGATTGCCATGCAAATGATGTACTAGAGCTAAAAGTGTATGAAAGCTCAACTGAAGCTAGGTGGGGTGCGCATCCAACTTGCTTGCTCATTAAGACCTAGGGCATTTGAGGAAACCCGTCATTGGAATATACTAGCCAAGTTTATTATGATCAGATAATTCCCACTAGCATATGGAGGTGATAGCATAGGAGAATCTCGCTATGAAGATCATGGTGCCACTTTGAGGCACAAGTGTGGCAAAAGGATAGTAGCATTGTCCCTTCTATCTTTTTCTCATTTTTTATATGGTGGTGGCCTTTTCTCTTTTTCTGCCTCCCTGATGACCCACAAGTATAGGAGATCAATCGTAGTCCTTTCGATACGTAAGAGTGTCGAACCCAACGAGGAGCAGAAGGATTTGACAAGTGGTTTTCAGCAAGAAAATATCTGCAAGCACTGAAATTGTCGGTAACAAGTGATTGTGTGGTGAGATGATTCGTAGCGAGCAACAAGTAACAAAAGTAGCAACGGTGCAGCAAAGTGGCCCAATCCCTTTTGTAGCAAGGGACAATCCTGGACAAAGTATTATAGGAGGAAAAACGCTCCCGAGGACACACAGGAATTTCTGTCATGCTAGTTTCATCAAGTTCATATGATTCGCATTCGTTACTTTGATAGTTTGATATGTGGGTGGACCAGCGCTTGGGTACTGCCCTTACTTGGACAAGCATCCCACTTATGATTAACCCCTCTCGCAAGCATCCGCAACTACGAAAGAAGAATTAAGACAAAGTGTAACCATAGCATTAAACTTGTGGATCCAAATCAGCCCCTTACGAAGCAACGCATAAACTAGGGTTTAAGCTTCTGTCACTCTAGCAACCCATCATCTACTTACTAATTCTGCTCTAGGCCCAAATGATGGTGAAGTGTTATGTAGTCAACATTCACATAACACCACTAGAGGAAAAACAACATACAACATATCAAATTACCGAACGAATACCAAATTCACATGACTACTATTAGCATGACTTATCCCATGTCCTCGGGAACAAAAGTAACTACTCACAAAGCATAATCATATTCATGACCAAAGAGGTAATGAGTAGCATCAAGGATCTGAACATAAACTCTTCCACCAAGTAATCCAACTAGCATCTACTACAAAGAGTAATCAACACTACTAGCAACCTTACAAGTACCAATCAGAGTCGCGAGATGGAGATTGGTTACAAGTGATGAACTAGGGTTTGGAAATGAGATGGTGCTGATGAAGATGTTGATGGTGACGAGTCCCCTCCGATGAGAGGAGTGTTGGTGATGACGATGGCGACGATTTCCCCCTTCGGGAGGGAAGTTTCCCCGGCAGGATCGTCCTGTCGGAGCTCTAGATTGGTTCTGCTCAAGTTCCGCCTCGTGGCGGCGACGAAACCACGAAAAGGCTCCTTCCTGATTTTTTCCTGGACGAAACCCTCCATATAGCAAAAGAGGGGGCAAGTGGGCCAGAAGGGTGCCCACAAGCCCCCATGGCGCGGCCTGGGGGGTGGCCGCGCTGTGCAGGCTTGTGGCCACCCCCTGGCGCCCCTCTGGCACTTCTTCGACCCAGTATTTTTGATAAATCGGGAAAAAAATCCTCATTCATTTTTACGGCGTTTGGAGTTGCGCAGAATAGGTATCTCAACTTCGCTCCACTTTAAGGCTAGAATTCCAGTTGCCGGCATTCTCCCTCTTCATGTAAACCTTGCAAAATAAGAGAGAAAAGGCATAAGAATTGTACGGTGAAGTGAAATAACAGCCAAAGAAGCGATAAATATCAACATGAAAACATGATGCAAAATGGACGTATCAACTCCCCCAAGCTTAGACCTCGCTTGTCCTCAAGCGAAAGCCTAGCTCAATAAATATGTCCACATGTTTAGGGAGAGAGGTGTCGACAAAACAAGATACGAACATGCATGCATCATGATCATAATCAGAACAACAATACCAACATATAATCTCTCATGCTAAAGTGATAATTCCTTCACAAAGTAATGCATGGATCAAGAACCTTACCGAGAAGTAACAACCGATAGCCTTTAGTCATTGAAGCAATTACGATTTTTCTCGACATCAGAAAGAGTCAAATAAGAGCTTGTAAAGCAAATCCACATACTGAATCACTCATTCGTTCTCTACAATTGCTACAACTCACGTGGTACTCATGAGATCAAATTTTCAGCTGGACAGAGAGAAACATAGGGGCTTACAGTTCTGCCTCCCAACTGCTTACCTCAAGGGTAATGTCAACAATAATAATTCATGAATGCCTACCTCCAAGTTGACATATGAATATAGATCTTTCCCAAGCATATGACGTTAGCCAAGATAAAGGCGAAATAGGGAATTGGTGAAGATTACCATGACTCTTTCAAGGGCAAAAAGTAAAGGTACAAGATAGGCCCTTCGTAGAGGGAAGCAGAGGTTGTCATGCGCTTTTGAGGTTTGGATGCGTGTCCTCTTAGTGCGGAGGAACGTCACTTTATCTTGCCTCCTATGATAAAGAACTTTATTATGCAGTCTGTCACTTTTATGTCTTCCTCATCACAAGTTCGTATAAAGCTTATTTTCCACACACTAATAGATCATACATATTAGAGAGCAATTTTTATTGCTTGCACCGATGACAACTTACTTGAGGGATCTTATTCAATCCATAGGTAGGTATGGTGGACACTCATGGCAAAACTGGTTTGAAGGTTTATGGATGCACAAGTAGTATCTCTACTTGGTGCGGGAGGCTTTGGCTAATATGAGGTGGAAGCAATCGTCACATGCTAAGGGATCTCTAATCATATAACATTGTTCAGAGCTAAGCAAACACAATTCATTATGTTGTCTTCCTTGTCCAACATCTACTTCTAGGCATGTAATAGTTTAGTGAGTGTTCACAATCATAGATGGTGTCACAGATGATATATTTATATGTGAACCTCTCCTTCTTTATCACTTCCTATTAATTGCAACAATGACCAAGGTCTACGTTTGCCTACCCTCAACAAGTTTCAATCCTCATTCTTTTTTATGTGAAGCCATCACTTCCCATAAGATTATTACATCATCTTTCATGCTTTTGTTCTATTCTCACTCTTTTGATCATGGCAAGAGGCAAAGCCCTTCAACTAAGACATTCTTTATTATAAGGCTCATGAGCAAGAATACAACGGGGGTGACACAAAGCAAAACTCAAAACTAAAACACTAAGACTTTTAAACTACTAGAGAAAAATAAAAACTGAAAAGGAAAACTTAAACAAAGGTAAAGGCAAAAGATGTGATGGTGATACGATACCGGGGCAATTCCCCCAAGCTTGGCACAAACCAAGGGGGTTGCCCATACCAATGCTCAGTTGTCTTCCTTTGGTGGTGATGATGGAGTTGTTGCAACATGAGTTTGATGCTCCGTATTCCAAGGCATAGGTGCTCCATCATGGAAAGATGAACGAGTCTACGGAATCCTCAAATCTGCACCCAACCGTATTGATTTAAATCTATACCCATACTCACAGTTTTGGTTCTGCAGGTCATAGATCTGGGCCTGGAGTTGATCAATCATGCCATAGAGCCTGGAGAGATGCTTCCCAATGTCATTGACATCAATCCTGTGCTTGTTGGTGAACTCCGTGATCATCATGTGGTTGGCGTTGAGTCCATGCTCCACCATCCCTTGGCACTTGAAGAATTGTTGCTCCATTGCTTCGAGCCTCGTCTCTATGCTTCCGGTCTTCTTAGGCCCCTCAACATCACGGATGTGCAACATCCCCTCACGCATCTCGATAGATTGAGGGTGTTGCAGCACTTCCGTGAGGTAGGGATTGATGACCTTCTCGAAGATCTTGTCCTTCGG
Organism: Hordeum vulgare subsp. vulgare; assembly: GCF_904849725.1. Classification (NCBI taxonomy): domain Eukaryota; kingdom Viridiplantae; phylum Streptophyta; class Magnoliopsida; order Poales; family Poaceae; genus Hordeum; species Hordeum vulgare. The sequence continues at coordinate 447,557,385 of NC_058522.1, forward strand.
AGCTTTTGGGGAAGTCATGGCGATTTAGATCTGCAATAGAAACAGGCTCGAAACGAAAAATAGAGGAAATCTGCGTGATAAAGGGATCAGACCAAACTAAAGTATATATAATGATTTTTTGCAGACCAGAAGGAGTACCCTACGTGAAAACAGAGTCCGGGAGGCGCACGAGGTGGCCACAAGCCCCCATGGCGCGGCCAGGGGGTGGACCCGCGCCGTGCAGGCTTGTCGCCTCCTCACGCACTTTCCGGACTACTTCCAATTTTTGTATTTTTTCAAATATTCCAAAACGGAGAAAATTTCCAACTGGAAAAGTTTTGGACTCTGTTTTCTTGTCGAATCACATACCTCTTCGTTTTCGGAGTCTGAAACAGGCTGGTAAATATCCCTTAGGTATTCCTCCGGAGTTATGGTATTGATGATATTGCTTTCAACATTTATAGGAGTACTTGAGATATAATGCTTGATTCTCTACCCATTTACCACTCTTGGACAATTACCTTCCGTGTTGTTGATCTTGATAGCACCGGAACGATATACTTCCTCAACAACATAGGGACCTTCCCATATAGAGAGAAGCTTGCCTGCAAAGAATCTTAAACGAGAGTTATATAGCAAGACATAATCACCTATGTTGAACTCACGCTTTTGTATCCTCTTATCATGCCACCTCTTAACCTTCTCTTTGAACAGCTTGGCATTCTCATATGCCTGAGTTCTCCACTCATCAAGCGAGCTAATGTCGAATAACCTCTTCTCACCGGCAAGTTTGAAATCAAAGTTGAGCTCTTTGATTGCCCAATAAGCTTTATGCTCTAGCTCAAGAGGTAAGTGACATGCTTTCCCATACACCATTTTGTACGAAGACATGCCCATGGGATTCTTATAGGCAGTTCTATAAGCCCACAGTGCATCATCGAGCTTCTTAGACCAATTCTTTCTAGACCTGTTGACAGTCTTTTGCAGAATCAGTTTAATCTCTCTATTACTTAGCTCTACTTGACCACTGGATTGAGGGTGGTAGGGAGACACAATTCTATGGTTGACATCGTACTTAGCAAGCGTTTTACGGAAAGCACCATGAATGAAGTGTGAACCACCGTCGGTCATTAGATATCCAGGGACTCCAAATCTAGGGAAGTTAACTTCTTTCAGCATCTTGATAGAAGTGTTGTGATCAACACTACTAGTGGGGATAGCTTCTACCCACTTAGTGACGTAATCAACAGCAACTAAGATGTGAGTATACCCATTAGATTTTGGAAAAGGTCTCATACAATCAAAGCCCCAGACATCAAATGGTTCAATGACAAGTGAGTAGTTCATAGGAATTTCCTGACGTTTGCTAATATTACGTATTCTTTGACATTCGTCACAAGACAAGACAAACTTACGGGCATCCTTGAAGAGAGTGGGCCAATAGAAAGCTGATTGCAATACCTTGTGTGCAGTTCTATCTCCCGCATGGTGTCCTCCGTAGGCCTCGGAGTGACACTTCTATAGGATCTGTCCCTGTTCATGTTCAGGTACACAACGTCTAATAACACCATCTACTCCTTCCTTATAAAGGTGAGGATCATCCCAAAAGTAGTGTCTCAAGTCAAAGAAGAGTTTCTTCTTTTGCTGGTACGTGAAACTAGGTGGTATATATTTGGCAACGACATAGTTTGCATAATCAGCATACCACGGTGCACTACGTGAAGCATTGATGACATTCAATTGCTCATCAGGAAAGCTATCATCAATAGGTTGTGGGTCATCAAGAACGTTCTCCAACCTAGACAAGTTATCTGCTACTGGGTTATCAGCACCCTTTTTGTCGACAACGTGCAAATCAAATTCTTGTAGCAAGAGAACCCATCTGATAAGTCTAGGTTTAGCGTCCTTCTTCTCCATGAGGTACTTAATAGCAGCATGATCAGTGTGAATAGTGACTTTGGAATCAACTATGTAAGACCTGAACTTTTCACATCCAAACACGACTGCTAAAAACTCCTTCTCCGTAGTAGCATAGTTTCTCTGGGCACTGTCTAGAGTATTACTAGCATAGTGAATAACATTCAACTTCTTATCGACACTTTGCCCTAGAACAGCACCAACAACATAATCACTAGTGTCACACATGATCTCAAAAGGTAAGTTCCAATCAGGTGGTTGAACAATAGGTGCAGTTATCAAAGCCCTCTTAAGTATTTCGAAGGCTTCCTCACAATCATCGTCAAAAACAAAAGGAATATCCTTTTGCAAGAGATTGGTAAGAGGCCTAGAAATCTTAGAGAAGTCTCTAATGAACCTTCTATAGAAACCAGCATGACCAAGGAAACTTCTTATACCTTTGATGTCTGTGGGGTATGGCATTTTTCGATTGCATCAACCTTAGCGTTATCGACTTCAATACCTCTTTCAGAAATTTTATGTCCTAAGACGATGCCTTCATTAACCATAAAGTGGCACTTCTCCCAATTCAAGACAAGATTGGTGTCTTTACATCTCTGTAAGACTCGATCAAGGTTGCTGAGGCAATCATCAAAGGAAGACCCATAAACGGAGAAGTCATCCATGAAAACCTCGACAATCTTTTCACAAAAGTCAGAGAATATAGCCATCATACATCTTTGAAAGGTGGCACGTGCATTACATAAGCCAAAAGGCATACGTCTATAAGCAAAGGTACCAAAAGGGCAGGTGAAAGTGGTTTTCTCCTGATCAGATTGTGCAACTAGTATTTGGGAGAAACCAGAATAACCGTGTTTGGACAGCCTTTCTAGCATTTGGTCGATAAAAGGCAAAAGGTAAAGATCTTTCCTAGTGGCTTTATTCAATTTCCTAAAATCGATCACCATCCTATAGCCAGTAATGATCCTTTGTGGGATCAGTTCATCCTTATCATTAGGGACAACAGTAGTACCTCCCTTCTTAGGGACGCAATGCACCGGACTCACCCAATCGCTATGAGCAACAGGATAGATGATACCTGCTTCCAGGAGCTTTAGTATTTATTTTCTCACTACTTCTTTCATCTTAGGATTCAATCTCCTTTGATGATCAGCAACTCGTTTGAAATCAGGATCAGTTTTAATCTTGTGCTGGCATAGATTGGGACTAATGCCCTTAAGATCATCAAGAGTATATCCAGTAGCAGCACGGTGCTTCCTCAGAGTTTTTAGTAACTTCTTTTCTTCATGCTCTGAGAGGCTAGCACTAATAATAACATGATATATATCCTTTTCATCAAGATAGGCATACTTAAGAGTATTAGGCAACTGTTTAAGCTCGAACACAGGATCACCCTTTGGTGGGGGTGGATCCCCAAGCAGTTCAACAGGCAGATTATTCTTAAGAATAGGATATTGTTCTAAGACAACTCTATCTATCTCATCGCTTTCATCCATATGCATATCATTTTCATGGTCAAGCAAGTATTGCTCTAAGGGATCAGTAGGAGGCACGGCAATAGAAGCTAAGGCAATAGTTGTTGGGTAACGTAGCATAAATTCAAAAAATTTCCTACGCATATTGAGATCTTCCTATGGAGAGACCAGCAACGAGAGAGGGGTGAGCGCATCTTCATACCTTTGAAGATCGCTAAGCGGAAGCGTTGCTAGAATGCAGTTGATGGAGTTGTACTCGCGGCAATTTAGATCGCGGTGTGATTCCGATCTAGTGCCGAACTACAGCACCTCCGCATTCAACACACGTGCAGCCCGATGACGTCTCCCGCACTTTCATCCAGCAAGGAAGAGGGAGAGGTTGGGGAAGATCTCCGGCAGCACGACGGCGTGGCGTCGATGGAGAGACGAGGTCTCCCGGCAGGGCTTCGCCAAGCACCGTGGGAGAGGAGGAAGAAGGGGGGCAGGGCTGCCGAGGGAGATGGAAAATTGTGTGCAAAACAGCCCTAAAACCCCCACTATATATAGGAGGAGGGGAGGGGGGTGCCACCCCTAGGGTTCGCACCCTAGGTGGTGTGGCAGCCCCCCAGATGGGAGGTGCGGCGGCCAGGGCAGGGGGAGGGGGTGGCGCACCCCTAGGTGGGCCTTAGGCCCACCAGCGCCTAGGGTTCCCCCCCTCTCCACCTCCTGCGCCTTGGGCCTCCTCGTGGGAGGCGCACCAGCCCACTTTGGGCTGGTTGCCCTCCCTCTTTTGGCCCATGCTACCTCCTGGGGCTGGTGGCCCGTCCCGGTGGACCCCCGAGACCATTACCGGTGGTCCCGGTACTTTACCAGTGAGGCCCGAAACATTTCCGGTGTCCAAAACCATCCATCCTATATATCAATCTTTACCTTCGGACCATTCCGGAGCTCCTCATGACGTCCGGCATCTCATCCGGGACTCCGAACAACTTTCGGTAACCTCGTATAACAATTTCCTATAACCCTAGCGTCATCGAACCTTAAGTGTGTAGACCCTACGGGTTCGGGAGACAGACAGACATGACCGAGACACCACTTGGGCCAAGAACCGTCAGCGGGGTCTGGATACCCAAGGTGGATCCCACTTGCTCCATGATGATCTCATCGGATGAACCACGATGTCAATGATTCAATCAATCCCGTATACAATTCCCTTTGTTTGTCGATATAGAACTTGCCCGAGATTCGATCGTCGGTATACCTATACCTTGTTCAATCTCGTTACCGGCAAGTCTCTTTACTCGTTCCATAGAACATCATCGTGTGACTAACTCCTTAGTCACATTGAGCTCATGATGATGTTCTACCGAGTGGGCCCACAGATACCTCTCCGTCACGCGGAGTGACAAATCCCGATCTCGATTCGTACCAACCCAACAGACACTTTCAGAGGTACCCGTAGTGCACCTTTATAGTCACCCAGTTACGTTGTGACGTCTGATACACCCAAAGCACTCCTACGGTATACGGGAGTTGCACAATCTCACGGTCGAAGGAAAATACACTTGACATTACAAAAGCTTTAGCATACGAACAATACGATCTAGTGCTATGCTTAGGATTGGGTCCTGTCGATCACATAATTCTCCAATGATGTGATCCCGTTATCAATGACATCTAATGTCCATGATCAGGAAACCATGATCATCTATTGATCAACGAGCTAGCCAACTAGAGGCTTGCTAGGGACACATTGTGATCTATTTATTCACACATGTATTGCTGTTTCTTGTTAATACAATTATAGCATGAACAATAGACGATTATCATGAACAAGGAAATATGATAATAACCATTTTATTATTGCCTCTAGGGCATATTTCCAACAATAGTTTCATCCCTACTAGGCAACTCCTTTTCATGAGGTTGTCTACCAAACTTAGAGAATTTGAACTCATGTGACACACCTTCAAAGCCAACAGTGACAGTTTGCTTCTCACAATCAATATGAGCATTGACAGTATTGAGAAAAGGTCTATCGAATATGATGGGACAAAAGCTATCTTGTGTGGTAGCATGAATGAGGAAATCAGCAGGATACTTCGTTTTTCCACACAAGACTTCAACATCCCTAACAATTTCCACATGACAGATAGTATCTCTATTGGCAAGCTGAATAGTGACATCAATGGGCTCTATATCAACAGGTGCGATCTCATCTTTGATTTCATCATATAAGGATTGAGATATTGCGCTAACACTAGCACCCACATCACATAAACCATGATAACAATGATCTCCTGTCTTAACAGAAACCATTGGCATGCCAACAACATGCGTATGTTTGTCTCTAGCGTGAGGTTTAGCAATTCTAGCAGCATCTTCATAGAAGTGAATATTATGTCCCTCAACTTCTTCACACAGAAGATCTTTGATAATAACAATGCTAGGTTCAAGTCTAATTTGCTCAGGGGGTGTAGGTGTTCTAATATAGCCTCTAGGTATCACAGTTGAAGCTTTAGAATGATCCTTTATCCTAAGAGGGAAAGGTGGTTTCTCAATGTAAGCACTGGGAACAACATGACTATTATAGGCAATGACTTTCTCTTCAACTGGAGTGGATTTAACTACATTGAATTCTAAAGGAGGATGATGTTTAAACCACTTATCTTTGGGGAGATCTATATGAGTGGCAAAAGATTCACACAATGAAGCTACTATCTCAGAGGCAAGTCCATACTTAGCGCTAAAATCACTAAAGGTATTTGTTTCAACAAAGGATTTAACGCAATCAAACGTGAAATTCATACCTGACTCCTTACCTTCTTCAAGATCCCAATCTTCAGAGTTGCGTTTAATTCTCTCCAATAAATTCCATTTGAAGTCAATATCTCTCTTCATAAAAGAACTGGTACAAGAAGTGTCAAGCATGGTGCGATCATCATGAGAAAGCCAAGCATAGAAGTTCTGAATGATAATTTCTCTCGAGAGCTCATGATTGGGGCATGAATATAGCATTCATTTAAGCCTCCCCCAGGCTTGAGCGATGCTTTCTCTGTCATGAGGCCAAAAATAGTAAATATAATTTCGATCACGATGTACTAAATGCATAGGATAAAACTTTTGATGAAATTCCAATTTCAACCGATTGTAGTCCAATGATCCAGTATCATCACATAGCCTATACCATGTCAACGCCTTATCCTTAAAAGATAAAGGAAAGACCTTCTTGACCTCATCCTCGGGCACACCTACAAGCTTAAATAAACCACTAACTTCATCTACATAGATTAGATGCAAGTCTGGATCTGATGTTCCATCTCCTGTAAAAGGAGTAGCGAGCAGTTTCTCAAGCATACCCGAAGGAAATTCAAAGAAAATATTTTCAGTAGGTGCAGCAGGTTGAGGAGAAACTATTTGTGCCTCCGTTCGAGGTGAAGATACCCCGAATAAGACCCTCAAAGGATTAGTATCCATAGTGACAAGTGACAATAAATTTCAGCACACTATATGAATGTTTCCTTACCAAGTTCCACTTACCAAAGGAGCTTCACTCCCCGGCAACGGCGCCAGAAAAGAGTCTTGATGACCCACAAGTATAGGGGGTCAATCGTAGTCCTTTCGATAAGTAAGAGTGTCGAACCCAACGAGGAGCAGAAGGATCTGACAAGTGGTTTTCAGCAAGGAAATATCTGCAAGCACTGAAATTGTCGGTAACAAGTGATTGTGTGGTGAGATGATTCGTAGCGAGTAACAAGTAACAAAAGTAGAAACGATGCAGAAAAGTGTTCCAATCCCTGTTGTAGCAAGGGACAAGCCTGGACAAAGTATTATAGGAGGAAACACGCTCCCTAGGACACACGGGAATTTCTGTCATGCTAGTTTCATCATGTTCATATGATTTGCGTTCGTTACTTTGATAGTTTGTTATGTGCGTGGACCGACTCTTGGGTACTGCCCTTACTGGGACAAGCATATCACTTATGATTAACCTCTCTTGCAAGCATCCTCAACAATGAAAGAAGAATTAATACAAAGTCTAACCATAGCATTAAACTAGTGGATCCAAATCAGCCCCTTACGAAGCAACGCATAAACTAGGGTTTCAGCTTCTATCACTCTAGCAACCCATCATCTACTTACTACTTCCCAATGCCTTCCTCTAGGCCCAAATAATGGTGAAGTGTTATGTAGTTGACGTTCACATAACACCACTAGAGGAAAAACAACATACAACATATCAAATTCGGAACGAATACCAAATTCACATGACTACTATTAGCATGACTTATCCCATGTCCTCAGGAACAAAAGTAACTACTCCAAAGCATAATCATATCCATGACTAGAGAGGTAATGAGTAGCATCAAGGATCTGAACATAACCTCTTCCACCAAGTAATCCAACTAGCATCAACTACAAAGAGTAATCAACACTACTAGCAACCTTACAAGTACCAATCGGAGTCGCGAGACGGAGATTGGTTACAAGTGATGAACTAGGGTTTGGAGATGATATGGTGCTGATGAAGATGTTGATGGTGACGAGTCCCCTTCGATGAGAGGAGTGTTGGTGATGACGATGGCGACGATTTCCACCTCCGGGAGGGAAGTTTCCCCAGCAGGATCGTCCTGCCGGAGCTCTAGATTGGTTCTGCTCAAGTTCCGCCTCGTGGCGGCGGCGAAACCACGAAAAAGCTCCTTCCTGATTTTTTCCTGGACGAAACCCTCCATATAGCAAAAGAGGGGGGCAAGTGGGCTAGCAGGGTGCCCACAAGCCCCCATGGCGCGGCCTGGGGGGTGGCCGCGCCGTGCAGGCTTGGGGCTACCCCCTGGCGCCCCTTTGGCACTTCTTCGGCCCATTATTTTTGATAAATCGGGAAAAAAATCCTCGTTGATTTTTACGGCGTTTGGAGTTGCGCAGAATAGGTATCTCAACTTTGCTCCACTTTCAGGCCAGAATTCCAGTTTCCTGCATTCTCCCTCTTCATGTAAACCTTGCAAAATAAGAGAGAAAAGGCATAAGAATAGTACCGTGAAGTGAAATAACAGCCAAAGAAGCGATAAATATCAACATGAAAACATGATGCAAAATGGACGTATCACTCCCCCATAATATTTTTTATATCTTCCCTACAGTAGCTGGTCAAAAAAATATATTTTTTATATCTATGGTGGGCTCATTTGGCCTTGCCCATTTTGTTTATTTTTTGTCCGGAGTCTCATCCCGACTTGTGGGGGAATCATAGTCTCCATCATCCTTTCCTCACTGGGACAATGCTCTAACAAGGATGATCATCACACTTTTATTTACTTACAACTCAATATGGAGAACTGATAGGAAGGTATAACTCTTTGAGAATGCCTCTGGCAGTGTACCTAGATGTGCAATGATCTAGCGTGACATGTATCAAAAACTTGACGGAAGGTGGCTTTGCCACAAATACTATGTCAGCTCTATATGATCATGCAAAGCAATATGACTATGAACGAACTAGTCATGTGCAGTGACGATGGAATTTGCATGGCAATATATCTCGGAATGGCTATGGAAATGACATAATAGGTAGGTATGGTGGCTTATTTGACGAATATACAATGAGGCTTATGTGCAACACAGCGTATCACGCTACGGGGTGTGGATGCACTGGCGAAAGTTGCACCGATCCTTGAGGTGAGAATGGGCTATGCACGGTACGGAAGAGGCTAGCAAATATGAGAAGGTAAAGATGCGTATGTCCAAGGTGTCACATTAGTCATAAAGAACTCACATACTTATTGCGAAGTTTTATTAGTTTTAGCACACATCAAAGCACTACTCGCATGCCCCGAGGGAGGGGGTTGGTAGGAGTTAACCGCCGTGCACCCTCGACTCGAGACAACACTAGGATTTTAACAAGGAAGAAGAATGCTCACACATCATCACCATGCATCTTTAATATTTATATGAACAACAAGCTAACACCCCTTTAATCTTGACATTTATATGAATCAAAAATTATGGACTTACACCTTTTTCATATTACCATATAGATGTCATTAACTCACAATTTCTCCATGTGTGCTACATGATGGTTTTTATTATCATTTATTGAATGCCTATTATTTTTGGAATAGTCTTATGACCCATAAAAATTACCGTCACTATTTATTCAACTCTCAAACAAATATAAGTGAAGTACGAGAGCAAATTATTTCTATAAAATCTACACGCCACCGTGCTCGAAAAGATATAAGCGAAGTACTAGAGCAACTGCCAAGCTCAAAAGATATAAGTGAAGCATATAGAGTATTCTAGCAAATCATAATGAAGGTGAGTCTCTCTAATAGTTGTGTCCAGAAAATGATGATTGTGACAAACTGAAAGTAAAAGCAAACAACGCTCCAAGCAAAACACATATCATGTGATGAATAAAAATGTAGCTCCAAGTGACATACCAATGGTTCGAGATGAAAGAGGGGATACCATCCGGGGCATCCTCAAGGTTAGACACTCGAGTATTCCTTAGAATAATACTTGGGGTGCCTTGGGCATCCCTAAGCTTAGGCTCTTGCTACTCCTTATTCCATGGTTCTTCGCGATCACACTCAAAACTTGAAAACTTCAATCACACAAAACTCAACAAAACTTCGCGATATCCGTTAGTATAAGAAACATATTGCTTACTTTAGATATTGTTATAAATTGATTCTTAATTTATAATTGCATAATAGGTACTATATTATAAGTTATCCATGACTTATACGCCCCCATATAATCCATAACATCAACAAAACAAGCAAACTATGCACGCAAAACAGAATCTGCTTAAAACAGAACAGTCTGTAGCAATATGTAAAGATCCCATACTTATGTAACTCTAAAAATTCTAAAACACTAGGAAAACGTGGATAATTTTTACATAAATAATTTGTATAAATTTCAAGAATTTAGCACGCTCAAGCAGATAATTCAAAATTCTACAGTGGATACGAAAGTTTCTGTTTTTGCACGACATCAATCATACTCATCAAATAAGTTATCCCAATGGCTTTACTTGGCACAAACACTAACTAAAACATAAAAACATAATAATTACAGAGTAAATAATCATGTCAACAAAAAATAACAGAAATAAAAATAAAAAGTTAAGATAACTATTGGGTTGCCTCCCAACAAGCGCTATTGTTTTATGCCCTTAGGTAGGCATAATGCGTAGTTTCAAGTGTTGTCATCTTTGACACTCTGGACAATTTGTTACAATTTGTCCTTGATAATTTTCATGTCATCGCCCAAAATGCTGAGATCATAAATCATTTGATCCAAAGCATCAAATCGCTTATTTTGCATTACGACATTGCTATTGATTTTATTAGAAAAATTGTAAAGCACTTTAAATTTTGTTTCCATGATAGCCTTAGTTTCTTTCATTAGCTCGGTTTGACGGTGAATAACCAACACGGTAGGTTCAATAGTCTCTATCTTGGGTTGCCCAAATATAATGTTCATCATTTCATAAGTATCAAAAGCATTATTCCCAAGAAAATCTTGTTCAAACATGGAATCAAGGACAACGCTAAAGGATAAAGGTAAGCCAACGTAAAAACTTATAAGAAGTAAATTAATATGACATTTGATCTTAGATCTCTTTTGTATAACTAACAATCTATCCCAAGCATATTTTAATTTTTCATCACCCAAGCGCTTAAAATTTAAAACTTCAGATCTTGTCCCAAGTAAGGGAGAAGAGGCATTTCCGCAGAAGGACTAGACTTGACTTTGAACAAGAGTACTAGTAACAAGCAAAGATAAAACTTTTTGTATTTTTTAATTTTTATGTGACAAACTAAATATAACTGCAAATAAAAAAGAAGAACAAGTGAATAGAAATTTTTCGACAAAGTAAACTTAATTAATATGAACAAACCCCGTCATTTCATCTTGTAGTAGCACCAATAAAAAGACGCATCGTGTCCCCTTCTGTCACTGGGATATAGAAATTCACCACGTTGAACCTACTACAACGCACCACTCCCACGAAAGAAATATTAATCTAGTTTGCCAAACTATGTTAATAGATCGGAGAGCATTACGAAGCTATGACGATCATGCAAATAAAAATAAAAATAATCAGAGGTGAATCAAATACTTTTCGCGAATAATGTGAACATAAACCCAAAATTCATTGGGTCCCAACAAACACATCATACATAGTGATTACATTGGATAGATCAGAGCGAAGATGCGATGAACATGGTATTGAAGATCATAAGAAAGAGAGATTGCCATCTAGGTACTACCTACGGACCCATAGGTCTGTGGTGAACTACTCACACATCATGGTGAGGGCAACAAGGTTGATGTAGAGGTCCTCCGTGATTGATCTCCACTCCGGTAGATTGTCGGAATAGAGGTTTAGATGGCCTCCCGTCAGAACAGAGGCTTTCGGTGGCGCAAAAAGTGTTTCAGGAGTGCTCTTAGGGTTTTCGGAATATTTGTGAATTTATAGGCCAGAGAGGGACGTCGGGAGGCATCCAGGGGGCCACAAGCCATCAGGGCGAGACCAAGCCCTGGGCCATGCCAACAGGCTTGTGCCTCCCTCGTGCGGCCTCTCATCCACTTACGATGCTTGCACGTCTTCATATAGTCTAGAAAAAATCATATTAAAGTTTCGTGGCGACTTCGTTTGGTAGGGTAAACCTGCAAAGCAAAAAACACCCAGAAAACAAGAAGTGGCATTGGGTCAATATGTTAGTGCTATTTTTTTTATAAATTGGTATATAAATGCACCAGAAGTATCCTAGAATGGTAAGATATCAGCATGGAACAATCAAAAATTATAGATATGTTAGAGACATATAAGTAAGAGTAATAATATCATGACTAATAAACAATCCTGATTCGATGAGGAAATAAGTTGATTGATATTTATGTGAACATGTGAGGATCATCATGGTATCGTGGATACTTAAGTTGGTTGAGGTTTATGATGTCGTGTGATGATTACGGGTAAAGATCAAGCTCCTTGTGGTTATATGATAATCACTACGGTATTGTTAATACTAAGCTTGATTTGATCCTGAGTTTATCGTATGATGGCCATGATGGTAAGTTGATACATTGATGGTTACGAGATAGCCCCGATCAGAGTAGTGTGAATCATGATATTTTAAACATGCTGCATATCATCACGTTCATATGTTCATGCCATGATCATCTCATATTGTTCTAACAATAACATGTTCATCATTGATTTGTAACCTGTAAGTGACATGGTATTGTTTGTCTTGATTGCTTTGGTTGATGTGAGCTTGCGAGTACATTGAAAGTACTCACCTGGTGTGTCATGGTTTGCAGGTCATGCAATGATTGATTGTTGGTCGAGTTTGCGAGCTAGGATAAGCGTTCCAGCCAGAGTCCCTGTGGAGTGGAGTCCATCGCCATCACTGTTGTTCCGCTGCTAGAAGTGATTTTGCTGCCTAGATTTGTTCTACTTCTAGCATAGAGTTATCTGAGCACGAGTAGTGTCGCCGTGCCGATGTAATCCGTTGTGATTTGGGACCCTTGAATCCGTATCATTTGTAATAAAGACCCGATTTGTTCTCTGAAAAGCAGTGCCGTATTCTATAAGACCTTATCTGTGGACTAGAATACGGGATGTTCTGGCCTTTCAGAGCTGGGTTGCCACAAGGCTTGGTATTCGAGCTGGTCTGGCTGTAGAACAAAGTAATCAACGTGAGCATTAGAAAACAATAGTAAAGAGTCTAATGTGTTTGCTGCATTTAGTTGTTGCATTTGCTTGTCGCATAGCATGCATATAGACTTGATAGCTTTCGACTAACGGTAAACCTGGCAAGTGTAGGTGGCATCTGTTTGAGGCAATACCTGCACCCTCCAGCTTTGCATACCCGCTTTTCGGTGTTTAGCATCATCTCTGTCCCAGCGGAGTGATGCCATGGTACCCGTTGTTCCGGACACCCTCTGCAGTCTTTATGCTCAAGTATCACGTAGGTATATTTCCGCAAGCCATACCTATCATTTTGGTGATAGACATGTTTCTATCCCGAATCGTGCCATCCAACCTGCTGCATTGGCAACCCTTACTGATCTTTGCTACCAGAAAAAGGGCAAAGCCATCCAGCCTTAGTTTCCACTTCTACCCTACCCTGCCCCCATTTTGTGGACGTGTACGGTTCCCTTTCGTCTGCTTGATGATGATGTGGTCATGACGTCTGTGTCTCGCTACATGATCAACAACTACGTCCTCACCTCCATGTCCGTGGATATGCAGCCGGTGTTGAGCTAGCTCTTGGTGCAACTTTGTTTTCACTAGCCCCTTCCACTCATGGATTCACTTTCGTGCACACCGCCACATCATATTAGATTGTAGAACCAGAGTTCTTGCGAGGTTTATGTGCTTAAGTATGCATGCATATTATTGTTGTAAATAGCAGTAAAATATGATGTTGCTTGAATATAATATTATTTGTATGCCTTTTGTGCTTTCATTTCATTAGTTTATTTTCCTTATTGTAGAACTAGTAATGATTAAAACAGCCAAAAAAAAGTGGTGTGCCAGACCAACAATATACTACCAGTCAAAGGTAAGGGTAATATGCAAGGTTTGATCCTGTTAGGAGTATGATTTTTGAAACATGCTATACCCCGGAAGCGAGTCAGATTATTTATGCATTCAATACGCAGCAAGAAGGATAGTCGAACACCCTTTTTCATACAAGTAACCGACATTAGAATATTAAAGGGTATATATATGGTGTTGAATTAACATATCCCAAATAATAGCTTCTCGTGTAAGCAACCTAGTCTTCCCTTGCAAGTTACCATAGAAACTTCTAATGCAAGGTTGCTCTATCTTCCTGAGCATGATATGTGGATGACTTCCATGCAAGATACTCAGGGTTCTTCCATAAGCTACTGCAAAAGCGTCCGTCAAAAGGTACCGAGTCTTCGCCAACAAATCTTTAAGGGGGAAGATTCTGAAGTACGATACCCAGTCTTCCTCAACAAGGTGCCCCGATGAAAGCTTCGAGCCTAAGCTATGCAGGCTTCCTTAGCAGGATACTCGCGACAGCTTCCAACCCAAGTTGTCCAACTTTCCTTAGTACGACACTAGTGCAAGAATTTACACAGTGATATGACAACATATGGGAGTGTATATCAAGGAACAGAGCCAGAACAGTTTTGTGAGAAATAATAAATCACTCAAGACACAATTGCTTGCCTCGGGATTCAAGTGTTCAGGTACATGTATTCTCATATATTCGTGAGCTGGTTGCCATGTTCTTGCAAGTTACTGGTACGATGATGAAGTCAATGTAATAATCCGGAAAACTCGCTAGTTATACCAGAGGAAGAAACCTAGTTATACATCTCACTAGGTGGTGCAAGGACTAACAAGCTGTGGAGAAAGACAACACGGGACAACAATTTTGACACTGCTTATCGAGGTCAACCACCTCACACCCGACAAAGCAATACCCTTAACCTTTGTCACTGTCTTGTATGATTACAATGGACTCCGTACAAGACACGTGAACCTGGTATGTATTCAATAGTCCGACCCATGAACAAGGATAAGTTATGATTGCCAGAATATTTCACCCGTTAGTACCAATGTCCATGATCAGGAAACCATGACCATATATTGATCAACGAGCTAGCCAACTAGAGGCTCACAAGGGACACATTGTGATCTATATATTGACAAATGTATTACGGTTTCCGGCTAATATAATTATAGCATGAATAATAGAGAATGGATGTATCCACGAATGAAGTTGAAGCGGCGCTTGATGTGCTTGGTCTTCTTGTGAAACCTGGGCTCCTTGGCAATGCCAATAGCACCAGTGTTGTCACAAAAGAGAGTCATCGGGCCCGACGCACCGGGAATCACTCCTTGGCCGGTGATGAACTCCTTTATCCAGACTCATTCCTGTGGTGCTTCTGAAGCAGCCATGTAGTCCGCTTCACATGTAGATGCCTCCATGATGCTTTGCTTGCAACTGCACCACCTGACTGCCCCACCATTCAAAATATACATATATCCGGTTTGTGACTTGGAGTCATCCGGATCTGTGTGGAAGCTAGCATCGACATAACCCTTTGCGACGAGCTCTTCGGCACCTCCATAAATGAGAAACATATCTTTAGTCCTTTTCAAGTACTTAAGGATATTTTTGACCGTTGTCCAGTGGTCCACTCCTGGATCACTTTGGTACCTCCCCACCAAACTTATGGCAAGGTTCACATCAGGTCTGGTACATAGCATGGCATACATAATAGAGCCTATGACTGAAGCATAGGGGACGGTACTCATCTTTTCTCTATCTTCTGCCGTGGTCAGTCGTTGAGCTGTGCTCAACCTCACACCTTGTAATACATGCAAGAACCCCTTCTTGCCTTATCCATATTGAAATTCTTCAATATCTTGTCAAGGTATGTGCTTTGTGAAATATCAATGAGGCGTCTCGATCTATCTCTATAAAGCTTGATGCCTAATATGTAAGCAGCTTCTCCAAGGTCCTTCATTGAAAAACTCTTATTCAAATAGGACTTTATGCTTTCCAAAAGTTCTATATCATTTCCCATCAACAATATGTCATCCACATATAATATGAGAAATGCTACAGAGCTCCCACTCATTTTCTCGTAAATACAAGCTTTTCCATTAGTCTGTACAAACCCAAACGCTTTGATCACCTCATCAAAGTGAATGTTCCAACTCCGAGATGCTTGCACCAGCCCATAGATGGAGCGCTAGAGCTTGCATAACTTGTCAGCATTATTAGGGTCGACAAAAACTTTCGGGTGTATCATATACAATTCTTCCTTAAGAAAGCCATTCAGGAATGCCGTTTTGACGTCCATCTGCCAGATTTCATAATCATAAAATGCGACAACTGCTAACATGATTCGGACGGACTTCAGCATCACTATGGGTGAGAAGGTCTCATCGTAGTAAATTCCTTGAAATCGTCGATAACCCTTAGCGACAAGTTGAGCCTTATAGATGGTCACATTACCATCCGCGTCAGTCTTCTTCTTAAAGATCCATTTATTTTCTATGGCTCGCCCATCATCGGGCAAGTCCACCAAAGTCCATACTTTGTTCTCATACATGGATCCTATCTTGGATTTCATGGCTTCAAGCCATTTGTTGGAGTCTGAGCCCGCCATCGCTTCTTCATAATTCGAAGGTTCACTGTTCTCCAACAACATGATTTCCATGATAGTGTTGCCGTACCACTCTCGTGCGGACTGTGTCCTTGTGGACCTTTGAGGTTCAGTAGCAACTTGATCTGAAGTTTCATGATCATCATCATGAACTTCTTCTACACCCGGTGCATGCACCTTAGAAATGTTTTCTTGTGCTGTGCTACTCTCGAGTTCGAGAGGGGGTACAATTACCTCATCAAGTTCTACTTTCCTCCCACTTAATTCTTTTGAGAGAAACTCTTTCTCTAGAAAGGATCCGTTCTTGGCAAAAATATTTTGCCTTCGGATCTAAGATAGAAGGTATACCCAATAGTTTCCTTAGGGTAGCCTATGAAGATGCATTTTTACGTTTTGGGGTCGAGCTTCTCAGGTTGAAGTTTCTTCACATAAGCATCGCAGCCCAAAACTTTCAAAAACGACAGCTTAGGTTTCTTGGCAAACCATAATTCATATGGTGTTGTCTCAACAGATTTAGACGGTGCCCTATTTAAAGTGAATGCGGCAGTTTCCAATGCATATCCCCAAAATGATAGCGGTAAATCAGCAAGAGACATCATAGATCACACCATATCCAATAGAGTGCGATTAAGACATTCAAACACACCATTACACTAAGATCTGCCTGGTGGCGTGAGTTGTGAAACAATTCCACATTTACTTAAGTGTGTGCCAAACTCGTGACTCAAATATTCTCCTCCACGATCAGATCGTAAGAACTTTATTTTCTTGTCATGTTGATTCTCCACCTCACTCTAAAATTCCTTGAACCTTTAAAATGTTTCAGACTTGTGTTTCATTAAGTAGACATATCCAAATCTACTTAAGTCATTAGTGAGGGTGAGAATATAACGATAGCCACCGCGAGCCTCAACCCTCATTGAACTGCATACATGAGCTTGTATTATTTCCAATAAGTTGGTTGCTCGCTCCATTGTTCCGGAGAATGGAGTCTTGGTCATATTGCCCATGAGGCACGGTTCGCATGTGTCAAATGATTCAAACTCAAGAGACTCCAAAAGTCCATTTGTATGGAGTTTCTTCATGCGCTTGACACCGATATGACCAAGGCGGCAGTGCCACAAGTATCTGGGACTATCATTATCAACCTTACATCTTTTGGTACTTGCACTATGAATATGTGTAACATCACGTTCGAGATTCATCAATAATAAACCATTGACCAGCGGGGCCTGACCATAAAACATATCACTTATATAAATGGAAAAACCATTATTCTTAGATTTAAATGAGTAGCCATCTCACATCAAGCAAGATCTTCATACAATGTTCATGCTCAAAGCTGGTAATAAATAACAATTGTTAAGGTTTAAAACTAATCCCGAAGGTATATGTAGAGGTAACGTGCCGACGGCGAGCACATCGACCTTGGAACCATTCCCGATGCGCATCGTCACCTCGTCCTTTGCCAGCCTCCACTTATTCCACAATTCTTGTGTTTGAGTTGCAAATGTGAGCAACAACACCGGTATCAAATACCCAGGAGCTACTACGAGCGCTGGTAAGGTACACATCAATAACATGTATATCATATATACCTTTGACGTTGTCGTCCTTCTTATCTGCTAAGTACTTGGGAAGTTCCGCTTCTAGTGACCGGTTCCCTTGCAGTAATAGCACTCAGTCTCAGGCTTGGGTCCATTTTTTTATTCTTCTTCCCGGCAAATGGTTTACCGGGCAAGACAACTTCTTAGCCGTCCTTCTTGAAGTTATTTTTACCCTTGCATTCGTTGAAACTGGTGGTCTTATTCACCATCAACACTTGATGTTCCTTCTTGATTTCCACCTCCGCTGATTTCAGCATCGAATATAACTCGAGAATGGACTTCTCCATCCCTTGCATGTTGTAGTTGATCACAAAGCTCTTATAGCTAGGTGGAAGCGACTGGAGGATTATGTCAATGACCGCGTCATCCAGAAGATTAACTTCCAGCTGAGACAGACGGCTGTGCAACCAAGACATTCTGAGTATGTGCTCACTCATGGAACTATTTTCCTCCATCTTATAGATGAAGAACTTGTCAGAGACCTCATATCTCTCGACCTGGGCATGAGCTTGGGAAACCAGTTTCACCTCTTGGAACATCTCATATGCTCCATGTAGCTCTAAACGCCTTTGAAGCCCCGGTTCTAAACTATAATGCATGCCGCACTGAACCAGAGAGTAGTCATCACTTCGCAACTGCCAGGCATTCAGAATGTCTTGGGCTACCGCGGTAACGGGAGGATCACCTAGCGGTGCATCAAGGACATATGCCTTCTTGGAAGCAATGAGGATGAGCTTTAAGTTACGGACCCAGTCCGCATAGTTGCTTCCATCATCTTTCAGCTTGGTTTTCTCTATGAATGTGTTGAACTTGAGGTTGACATGAGCGTTGGCCATTGGATCTACAATATTGTTAAGGAAATATTTAGACTAAGTTCATGATAATTAAGTTCATATAATCAAATTATATAATGAACTCCCACTTATATCAACATCCCTCGAGTCATCCAAGTGATACATGATCTACGCCGACTAGCCCGTGTCCGATCGTCACGTGAGACGGACTAGTCATCAATGGTGAGCATCTCCATGCTGATCCTATCATCCATACGACTCATGTTCAACCTTTCGGTCTCTCGTATTCCGAGGCCATGTCTGTACATGCTAGGCTTGTCGAGTCAACCTAAGTGTTTTGCGTGTGTAAATCTGTCTTACACCCGTTGTATGCGAACGTTAGAATCTATCACACCCAATCATCACGTGGTGCTTCGAGACAACGATCCTTCACAACGGTGCACACTTAGGGGAATACTTATCTTGAAATTTAATGAGGGATCATCTTATCTTTGCTACCATCGTTCTAAGCAATAAGATGGAAACATGATAAACATCACCTGCAAATCACATAGTGACATGATATGGCCAATATCATCTTGCTCATTTGATCTCCATCTTCGGGGCACGGCATGATCATCATTGTCACCGGCATGACACCATGATCTCCATCATTGTGTCTCCGTGAAGTCGTGTCGCCAACTATTACTTCTACTACTATGGCTAACGGTTAGCAACAAAGTAAAGTAATCGCATGGTGTTGCATCTCATACAATAAATTAAGACAACTCCTATGGCTCTTGCCGGTTGTCATACTCATCGAAATGCAAGTCGTGAATCCTATTACAAGAACATGATCAATCTCATACATCACATCCTTTTGTCCATAGCACATCACATAGCATACCCTGCAAAACAAGTTAGACGTCATCTAATTGTTGTTGCAAGTTTTACATGGCTGATTTGTGTTTCCAGCAAGAACGCTCTTACTTACGTGACAGCCACAACGTTGATATGCCAATGCTTTTTATCCTTCATAAGGACCCTCTTCATTGAATCCGACCCGACTAAAGTGGGAGAGACAAACACCCACTAGCCACCTTATGCAGCAAGTGCATGTCGGGCGGTGGAACCAGTCTCACGTAAGAGTACGTGTAAATACGGTCCAGGCCGCTTCATCCCATGATGCCGCCGAATCAAGATATGACTAGTAATGACAAGCAATTGACAAAATCACCGCCCACAACTTTTGTGTTCTACTCGTGCATAGAATCTACGCATAGAACCTGGCTCGGATGCCAATGTTGGGGAATGTGGTAATATTCAAAAAAAATTCCTATGCTTCACCAAGATCCATCTAGGAGATACTAGCAACGAGCAAGGGGTAGAGCATCTTCGTACCTTTGAAGATCGCTAAGCGAAAGCGTTACTATGAACGCGGTTGATGGATTCGTACTAGTAGCGATTCAGATCGTGGAAGATTTCGATCTAAGTGCCGAACAATGGCGCCTCCGCGTTCAATACACGTGTAGCCCGGTGACGTCTCCTTCACCTTGATCCAGCAAGGAGAGAGGAGGAGTTGAGGGAGAGCTCCGGCAGCATGAGGGCATGGTGACGGTGGAGCTGTGTAGTGCTCCTACAGCGCTTCTCCAAGTGCTACAGAGGATGAGGAGGAAGAGAGGTAGGGCTTCATCGAGGGACAGAGGAACTTGTGTGTCTAGCAGCCCCAAAACCTTGGGTATATATAGGAGCAGGAGGAGGAGGGTGCGCCACCCCTAGGGTTTCCCTAGGTGGTGCGACAACCCTTAGATGGGAGGGGCGGCAGCCCAAGAGGAAGAGGTGGCTGCGCCCTAGGGTGGCTTGCCACCCAAGGCAACCCCCACGCCTAGGGTTTGCCCTCGCTTGCCCTCTTGTGCGCCTTGGGCCAAGGTGGGTGGCGCACCAGCCCATCTAGGGGCTGGTTCCCATCCACTTTTGGCCCGCGTGGCCCTTCGGGTCTCGTGGCCCCTCCCAGTGGACCCCCGGAACCCTTTCGGTGGTCCCGATATATTACGTGTGATTCCCGAAACATTTCCTGCGATCAAATCTCCACTTCCTATATAAGAATATTTACCTCCGGACCATTCCGGAGCTCCTCGTGACGTTCGGGATCTCATCCGGGACTCCGAACAACCTTCGGTAACCACATACTATTCCCATTACAACTCTAGCGTCATCGGACCTTAAGTGTCTAGACCCTACCGGTTCGGGAACCATGCAGTCGTGACCGAGACACCTCTCCGGTCAATAACCAACACTGGGATCTGGATACCCATGTTGGCTCCCACATGTTCCACGATGATCTCATCGGATGTACCACGATGTTGGGGATTCAGTGAATCCCGTATGCAATTCCCTTTGTCTACCGGTATGACACTTGCCCGAGATTCAATCATCGGTATCCCTATACCTTGTTCAATCTCGTTACCGGCAAGTCTCTTTACTCGTTCCGTAACACATCATCCCTTGGCTAACTCCCTAGTCACATTGAGCTCATTATGATGATGCATTACCGAGTTGGCCCAGAGATACCTCTCTCTCACACGGAGTGACAAATCCCAGTCTCAATTCGTACCAACCCAACACACAGTTTCGGAGATACCTGTAGTGTACCTTTATAATCACCCAGTTACGTTGTGACGTTTGATACACCCAAGCACTCCTACGGTATCCGGGAGTTGCACAATCTCATGGTCTAAGGAAATGATACTTGACATTATAAAAGCTTTAGCAGACGAACTACACGATCTTGTGCTATGCTTAGGTTTTGGGTCTTGTCCATCACATCATTTTCCTAATGATGTGATCCCGTTATCAATGACATCCAATGTCCATGATCAGGAAAGCATGACCATCTATTGATCAACGAGCTAGCCAACTAGAGGCTTACTAGGGACACGTTGTGATCTATATATTCACACATGTAGTACAGTTTCCGGTTAATACAATAATAGCTTGAATAATAGAAAATTATGATGAACTAAGAAATATAATAATAACCACTTTATTATTGCCTCTAGGGCATATTTCCAACACATTATGCCATGCTCAGTTGCATCTAGTACAGTAAATGCTTTATTGCCATTGGTGCTATGTTAAATGGTTATAATTCCCATCCATGTTTTTATTGATATCATGCTCATGTGCATTGTCATATCATTATGTTATTTTTATCATTATGACTTATTTCAATACTTTTCAAGTTTAGCTGGATAATAATCGAATTTCAACACGTCTTGGCTGAGTTATAGTGCCATTGAGTCAAGCTGACTAGTGCATCCACACTTATTTGTATGGGAAGGCCTTAATGTGTTCTATTGTTATACCTGTTTCTGGTGCCTCCATTTAGGGAAGGTTATGTGTGCGTGCTATTTTGGCCCGGTAGGCGACAATAAACTTGTGTGCCCGAGTTGTTTGCACGCTTTGGTCCTCGTTTGGGACAGTTCTAGTTTTGCCACGACGGTGGCCGTTGAATGTCGAGAGTGTTATCGAGGCCACCCATGACATAGGCCAAAGGGGAGTTTGTCGGAGTGGGTGGGAGAGTGTCATGCAATAGATTGGTTTTGTCAGAATGCCATTGGTACACCCGAATGGGAACACGAGGCCATGGGTTCTGTGGTGTGGGTACAGTGTACTAGCCTCTGCAGAGAGTGTATAATCTATTGATAGCCGTGCTCGTGGATATGGATCTAGTTCATAGTAGGTCACACTATGAGTCAACAGTAATAATAACTTGACCAATAAACAACCCTAATTTGATGAGGAAAGAAGTTGGTTGATCTTTATGTGATCATGAGAGGATCACCGTGGTATCGTGGATACCGAAGTTGGTTGAGGTTTATGATGTCATGTGATGATTCCTGGTAAAGATCAAGCTCCTTGTGGATATGTGATAATCACTACGGTATTGTTAATACCAAGCTTGATTTGATCTTAAGTTTATCGTGTGATGTCCATGATGGTAAGTTGATACATGTTGTGGTTACAAGATAACCCTGGCCAGAGTAGGTTGAATCATGATATTTGAAACATGTTGCATATCATCATGTTCATATGTTCATGCCATGATCATCTTGTATTGTTTTAGTGATATCATGTTATTCATTGATGTCTAACCTGTAAGTGCCATGCTATTGGTTGTCTTGATTTCTTTGGTTGCTGTGATCTTGCGAGTACATACAAAGTACTCACGTGGCGTGTCATGCCAGTTTGTAGGTCATGCCATGATTGATTGTTGGTCGAGTTTGCGAGCTAGGATAAGCGTTCCAGCCAGAGTCCCTGTGGAGTGGAGTCCATCGCCATCGTATTGTTCTGCTGCTAGAAGTAATTTCACTGCTTCGATTTGTTAGAGTTATCTGAATAGGCGTAGTGTCCTCGTGCCAATATAATCCGTTGTGATATCGGAACCCTTGTATGTGTATCGTTTGTAATAAAGAGCTTATGCGTTCTATGCCAAGCAGTGTCAAACACCCCGGCTCAGGGAGGCTCGAACACCCCGGCTCGGGGCTGAAATACGGGGTCTTCGAGCCTCCCAGAGCTGGGGTGCCACACCGAAGCAATCTCAACCTTTCCGAATGGTCTCCGGGACGAGTGGCTCACTCAACAACTCACTATGGTTGCCCTTACCTCCCTGATGATTATATTTTGCGCGGGATAATATATTTTTCTAGCTTGCAACAATGAAGGCAACCCGGGCACCTCCGAGCTGTGTGAATAGAATGATAAGGCTCGACACAACATGAATCATAAGCACTGACATAAACCCGGCAACTCCATCGACACTTAAGAAGGAAAAGTTAATACTCGGTTCACCAACCAACACAATGACTAGAAGAAGAAACCCTTTAAAGCGAAGAAGGATGGCCCGCCTGCCCCCGATCTACTCCTCGATATGCCATGCCAAATCCATGGAACCTCAGAAAAACCCGCTACGCACACTGATCGAAATTGTTGGGTAATCGGAAGTGCGGGAAAGGCATGGACTGAAAGCCTGAGCAAGGGACAACCCCATAGCAAGGACGAGGATGAACAACCCCGACCCCATCATAGAGGCCAAAACAACTCCCTCCAGTGATGAAGGATGCAAACATGATATATGTCATCGGCATCCAAAGAAGAAGAGGAAGAGAGCACTTTGGGATGTCTACGCCCTCGAGCTCGTAGCACAGAAGTACAATCCATGGTTAGTTCACCCGATCACTCTCGACAGATGCGATCACCCGACCAGTAACCACCATCGAGTATAGCATGCTTGGTTCTCGACCCGATAATGGATGGTTTCCACCTCACTAGAGTCCTTAAGGACAGAGTAGCAGCCTAAACCTGATCTACACCAATACTGTCAGGAAGATGGGCATCGAATCGTCAGGGATCAATGCCAGTAACACCATATTCAAGGGTATAATACTTGGTGTGGAAGCACATTGTTCGAGAACTTTCGCAGCAAGGACTTGGTATTTCATATGGTCCCGTTTCGAAGTGGTTACCACACCCTCCTCGGATGAGCCGCCTTATCCAAATTCAATGCAACCCCGCATTACACATATCTAAAGGTCAAGATGTCGGGACCAAGGGTGTTATCACAACGAATGGTTACACTAAATGCTCCCTACAAATAGAGGAGCAGACCACCGCTTTCGCAGCCGAGGTCCAAGAAGCCGAGGAAGCATCTAAAGCCCTCGTCAAGCTGAGTATGAAGGTGATAGCTGATACGTCCATTTTGCATCATGTTTTCATGTTGATATTTATCGCTTCTTTGGCTGTTATTTCACTTCACGGTACTATTCTTATGCCTTTTCTCTCTTATTTTGCAAGGTTTACATGAAGCGGGAGAATACCGGCAACTGGAATTCTGGCCTGAAAGTGGAGCAAAGTTGAGATACCTATTCTGCACAACTCCAAATGCCGTGAAAATCAACGGAGATTTTTTTCCCAATATATAAAAAATACTGGGCCGAAGAAGTGCCGGAGGGGCACCAGGGGGTGCCCACAAGCGTTCACGGCGCGGCCACCCCCCAAGGCCGCGCCATGGGGGCTTGTGGGCAGCCCACTTGCCCACTTGCCCCCCTCTTTTTCTATATGGAGGGTTTTGTCCAGGAAAAAAATCAGACGGGAGCTTTTTCGTGGTTTTGCTGCCGCCACGAGGTGGAACCTGAGCAGAACCAATCTAGAGCTCCGGTAGGACGATCCTGCCGGGGAAACTTCCCTCCCGGAGGGGGAAATCGTCGCCATCGTCATCACCAACACTCCTCTCATCGGAGGGGACTCGTCACCATCAACACCTTCATCAGCACCATCTCATCTCCAAACCCTAGTTCATCTCTTGTAACCAATCTCCGTCTCGCGACTCCGATTGGTACTTGTAAGGTTGCTAGTAGTGTTGATTACTCTTTGTAGTTGATGGTAGTTGGATTACTTGGTGGAAGAGTTTATTTTCAGATCCTTGATGCTACTCATTACACCTCTGATCATGATTATGATTATGATTTGTGAGTAGTTACTTTTGTTCCTGAGGACATGGGATAAGTCATGCTAATAATAGTCATGTGAATTTGGTATTCGTGCGGTATTTTGATATGTTATACGTTGTTTTTCCTCTAGTGGTGTTATGTGAACGTCGACTACATAACACTTCACCATTATTTGGGCCTAGAGGAAGGCATTGGGAAGTAGTAAGTAGATGATGGGTTGCTAGAGTGACAGAAGCTTAAACCCTAGTTAATGCTATGGTTATACTTTGTCTTAATTCTTCTTTCGTAGTTGTGGATGCTTGCGAGAGGGGTTAATCATAAGTGGGATGATTGTCCAAGTAAGGGCAGTACCCAAGCGCCGGTCCACCGACATATCAAACTATCAAAGTAACAAATGCGAATCATATGAACATGATGAAACTAGCATGACAGAAATTACCGTGTGTCCTCGGGAGTGTTTTTCCTCCTATAAGACTTTGTCCAGGCTTGTCCCTTGCTACAAAAGGGATTGGGCCACTTTGCTGCATCGTTTCTAGTTTTGTTACTTGTTGCTTGCTACGAATCATCTTACCGCACAATCACTTGTTACCGACAATTTCACTATTTGTAGATTTTTCCTTGCTGAAAACCACTTGTCAGATCCTTCTGCTCCTCGTTGGGTTCGACACTCTTACTTATTGAAAGGACTACGATTGATCCCCTATACTTGTGGGTCATCAATAGCCTGCAAATGCACATGGTTTGGTTGTAGTTTTTTCGAAGTAAGAATATCGATCCCACAGGGAGCACATGAATGACGCATTTGGCTCTTGTAGAGAATTATGTAACTTTGTGCATGCAGATACTTGTAGACTTGAATCAGAGAGAGTGTGGATTTAAACAAGGATTTGAATAAAATGGTAACTTGTAACTAAATAACATAAAAGTAAATCAAAGACATGAATTGCAATGATGGTGAAACAATATAATTGAAAAGGTGTTTTCACGGAGTTTGGAATCCCCATGGGTATGTTTCTAGTACTACTATGCATAGGCATTGCATGGGATGGATGCTTGAACAACTGTTGACGATTATGCTGGTTTGAGCCGGGTACAGAACACGTTCTACTCGTGGTAGACTTTGTGCCACACATGCCACCATCATGTTCTCCCCCTATGGGTTAGAACTCATGATGATTAAGGGTTTCCCCAAGGACGCGACCTCACTAAGGGTTTTCCATAAAACCTCAGACACTTGTAAAGGTTAGGAGCAGTAGGCTTTTACTTTCACCTTTAATTATGTCCACAACCTATACATATGCAAAGAGAGTGATATATTTTGTGGCCAATAATGACACAAATGTTGAGTGGGGCCCCCCTTCACAACATTCGTGAAGTTATTGAACTAAGCATTCAACGGATGATATCATATCCACAATAAAGATTTGAAATCCGACACATACTAAGGTTCATCCATGCCCCCGAGAACTAGAGGTATATTAACACATGAGAATGGTAAATAAATACATGGATCAATGATTCAGCCAATACACCGAAGGATCCACTTGGGCTTTTGACATTGCTGATGGTAAGGACGCGGATGATGATGATGATGAAGGTGAGGATGATGTAGATGTTGATGATGACGTTTTTCCCGTCACGATGAGAGGAATCCCTCTCTTCTCCTAATTGATCCTCCCTTGAGATAGCTCTGGAGTATAGGGTTGTGCCTTCTAGATAATCTTATGGAGTCTGTGCATCTCATTCACGATCCGCTTCAACAGGGTGAAAATAGTTGATCTCATAGAGGCCGAGTCACGCCAAACGATCGCTCGTGCGAGCACACACGATCGCATGGAATGTTGTCATTTGGTGTGGATGCGGGACGACGCCTATTTTTTGGCCTTCTTACTTAATTTGTTTGTGGAAAGTGTTTATCACCTTTAATACGTGATTAGGCTACCATTTTTGGGATTAAATGAATATTGCTCCAAAAGATGTTACCTGAGGGATTATCAACAAAAGAAGTGCGTGAACACGGCAAAATTCCACAAAGCCCACCTTGTAGGCACAAAATATAAAGGAAAAACATCACATAAATTGGATTCTTCAACTCCCCCAAGTTAACTATTGATCATCCCTGATCAAGTACCGTGGCTTGTAAAGAACAAGGCCAACCTTGTGTTTATAAGATACACATATCAAAAGGTATGAATCCATTACTCCGAAAAGGAATGTTTGTTGATGAGTATACGTGGCAACCAATAGATCGTGCCTACTCATGTAATGATTACGCATGCATCCACACCTTGCCTTTTAACTTTACTTAGGAAAAGTAACAACTTCATATCCTAGTTCATTATTGTTTCAACCGGGCAAGCAATTTCCTTTTCCCTTATTTTTCTTGTAGATAGATTTTATTAAAAAGGTTTCGTCTCTCTTCATTGAATAACACCAAAGGCTCATTAAAATTTAAGGTGTAAGCAATGATATCACACATTAGGATATGCATAAAATCATTGGAAAGGGTTATCTCGTGTTCAAAACGAAAAAGTTATAGTTCAACCTTATTGAAAAATAAAACTAATACTCTAATCTTTCTGAAAAGTAAATGCACAAAGGGTAGAGATACATAGTGGACATGAATCTCCCCCAATCTTACAATCAAGCCAAGGAGATCCAGGCACTAAACTTTTCATGCCCACTCTTGGAATCCCTGGAAGGTAGCGCATATGCTCTTAAACTCGTTCTCCAGTTCCATGATCATGTCTTGTTGATCATCTACAACCTGGGTCAAAAACTCCAGTTGTGTAATGTTGTTGTTAAGAGTATCAATCATAAGCCCGACCTTATGAAAAATAACATCTACTCTTGCTTCTAAATCCTTGCTATCAACTAGTAAGAATCAATCTCATCTCCAATCATATTAACACAAGCCTTTGAGACTTTGTCTAATTCCTGAATCTTTTACTTTATCCCCTCTCGGTAGGTGGATCCTTTCCCCTCTCAGATTTAGGAGGCCCTAGAGGAAATAACGGAATAGATCCGTGTATATTGAATTGATAGGGATTAGGAGGGTACCATGGGGGATTGTATCATCGTCTCCTTATTTTGCTTGTCCTTCCTCCTTGATCTTCACCACCTCGACCTTCTCCTTTATCTCCTTCTTCTCCTCACAATGTTCTTCCTTAATGCTAATCTTCCTCATGTCTTCCCATTCCGAGGGCACAGTTCTGGGAAAGGGCTTATAGGTGAACCCAAATTATTGGCGGCCACAGTATAACACACCACATTGCTACGACGGAGAAGTAGCACCGGCGTGTACTTAAAACGGAACCACCACTGCTATTACTGCAGCAGCGACGGTCACTGCCGAGTACCCGCCACATGCATACTATCCTATAAATCCCTTGTTTGTGAAAACATTTTGTGGCAGGCGGCCCTATAGGCCCGCCACTACTCCATTAGCTAGATGTGGTGGGCATCATATGTTGCTCGCTACATATATATTTTGGTATCTCACACCAAATGTGTTTAAATAAAAAAACAATAGTGGTGGGTGCTTAACATGATGTGGCGGGACATTAGTTATGGCCACCACCTGAACGTAGGTGAGGCGAGTACTGTGTTGCGCTTGACATTGGTCGTAAACCATATGGTTTAGAGTTTTGAAACGTTGGAGACTGGTTTTGAGCCTAAGGGAAACCCTCCAAGAACCCTGGTTCAAACACTGGTGATCTTACCCGCTGCCTTGCGACCCAACGGTGACATTGGCTTAGCTACGATGAGCGGAGCTCTGCAAGGACACGGAGTACACATAGGGCATGACAAGGAATACACGTCGCTACCCAGGTTCAGGCCACCAAGTGGTGTAAAACCCTACTCCTGCCTGTCCGGGATTGCTCTTGGGGTTGCACATGAGTGTTAAAAGGTGGGAAGAGGTCCTAGAATCTGTGTCTAGAGATCGACCGAGAGCCCTCTTAGGTAGCAGTGATGTCCCTCTTATAGATGCATTGGTCCTGTGCCTCGAAAATAGTTGTGGGAAAGGGTTGCTACAAGGTGGCAATTCAAAGGGGAACATGTGCTCGGTCTTATCATGAGAAAAGGTGGTCTTCACGTGCAAAGGCGTCGTCCATAACACACTAGTGGGCTCGCAGATGACATCTGTTCTAGCGCATAACGTCACTGTTGTCTCCTTGCACCAAAATAGCAAGCCTTGCAATTCAGTTTGGGGGAGGATAGCTGCATGCTGTGCTTTTATCACCAAGGAGGAAATCCTGCCTGTCCGCACCCGCTGGCACTATCTCTGTTGTCCTTGCATGATTAGGCATGTCACTCACCTGGTGGGCATGCCACCGCACGTCCCTCCATGTGGAGGGATTCACGGGAGGCTGCCAAATGAGGGAGGCCTCACGAGGCAACCACCTGTCGTTGAAGATCGTCTTGAAGGGCCCCCTCTTGAAGAGAATGGCCTCGTGAGACCACGCCTTCACAAGGTGTCTTGCGCTTGCGGAGCCCCTGAGTTGGCCTTCTTGATTTGGTCCATCCATGGCGACTCTTGTGGGGCCGCACGCAGACGGGCCGTTGTACCTTCATTTCCACTAGCCCCACAATAGTCCCCCGGGCCCGCGACGCCCGTGCTTTCGCCCGTTAGGAACAAAACAGTGTGCGGCCTTAATGTATTTCAGGCCCAGGCATGGACGCATGTCAACACAATGGGATGGAGACACCCCCACTTCTCCCACAATGCCTCGTAACTGCATGGCCTGCCATAAAGCTCTCCCACACCATCTGCGGGTACCATTACTGCCTTCTCCTCCATGATTCGCCTCCCTTGCGCACTGCTCCTTGCTCCTCCTTCCTTGCGCCAACCATTTGCCATTGCCGGCATGGCTCCCCCATCAGGAAGAACTAGGTGGCACCTAAAGAGAAGCTTGGGCCATCCCTGTTGAGGTCCACCATCAACAACCAAGCGGCGCTGGACAAGGTGATCACCATGACGGCTTACGACCACAACAAGTGGGGGCCATGAAGATCTGCCTAGTCTCGCGGCTGGCCCGTGAGCTTTCGGGCCACAAGTTTCCCCTCTTGCGTCCATACCATCTTCGTTGGCCTCGTGCCACCTTTCTCCGACTTCTTCTGTGCCATCCTCGTCCATTACCAGATCCACCACGCTCCATCTGGAGCCCAACTACATCATCCTCCTTGCCATCTTCGCCTACTTCTACGAGGGCTTCCTGGGGGTGATGCCCTTGGTGGCTCTCTTCACGACCTTCTACAGCTTGCGGCTGTCAATGGCGAACCACTGCTCGGGGTGTGCCCGTTCAACATCATCAAAGGGAAGGCTGAAAATATCATCAACCTGAAGATCTCGAAGATGGTGGAGGGATTCAGGGTGCGTTGGGTGTACATGGACGTGGGTCAGTACAATCGTTTTCTTCTGCCTCTGTCCGGGCCTTCCATGAAGAGCACATGATAGAGCACTCCAAGGAACGCTGGCTTCACGGGAGCGATGGTCACCAAGAAGTTCGTGCGCCGTCGCATCGCCCTGCCGAGAAGTGCTTGTGGCCAGTGTGGACCCACATCGACTCCGCGGACAAGATGATACTGAGTGATGATAGCTTGTGGGTGCAAGCGATGGAGGAGATCACGAAGATCTTGTTCGCTCAGGTTGTGATGGATCTTCCCACACGCGGGTCACCGTTGTACCATTTGGAAGGTGGGGCTGATATTGCATTGTCGATGCCGTAATTCGATGAGTGGGGACTAGTCCCCAAAGGCCACAAGGGACGCCACGACAACACTCATATGGTGGTGCCCGACTTGGGTGGTCTCGAGGATGTCAGGACCTCGGCAGTCGATTGTGTGGAGATCAATGGGGAAACGCCCTGGCAAGCCGCCGCAAGCTTCTATTCGACGCGAGCAACGACGACGATGATAGTGATGATGATGACGTGCGGATTTTGGTCGCGCCTTCTAGTCCCAGAAGCACGGGGTTGGAGAGGACACTGGCGTGGAGGCCGATGAGACTCTCGAGGAGGAGACCTGGACTGAACCGATGGGGCCAAACTCTAGCAGGCCTCATGGCGAGCCATCTAGAGGGATCTTAGGAGAGCCCCATGAAAGCGGCAGCGGCAATCGCCCCTTGCCGAGGTTGAAGAAGAGGTGCTGGGACACCACGTATGAGTAAGCTCTTGTACTTTATCTTAATCTTTGAACTTTGTCTTTTGCTTTGCAAGGTCCTCGGCTGAGACTTTGCGCTTTGCAGGGAGCCGATCCTGAAGAACAAGGCTACAACACCCACCACGCCCTCGCCCGTGAAGTAGGCCAAGGAGACCCATGCGCCCCATGAAGGCTCCTATGGCGCAAGCAGGCTACCGACCAGCCTGATGCTGAGGTGAGGTGCACGGAGGAGGAGGAGCGCACGACTTCCCTTGCACCGCGCGAAGACTTACCTCCTTCAGCTAAGGAGTACAAGCATCGGGAGGATCCATCTAGAGCCGGGAGGCGAATGATGTCTACTGTTTAACTTTATTCTTGTAGACATTGTTGGGCCTCCAAGTGCAGAATTTTGTAGGACAACAACAAATATCCCTCAAGTGGTTGACCTACGATTTATCAATTTGTGGGAGGTCTAGTATGAATATGGCCTCTCTCAAGCAACCATGCAATCAAATACAAGAAATCTCTTGTGTCCCCAACACACCCAATGCAATGGTAAATTGTATAGGTGCACTAGTTCGGCAAAGATATGGTGATATGATACGTCTCCAACGTATCTATAATTTTTGATGGTTCTATGCTATTATCTTGTCAAACATTGGATGTTTTGTATGCCTTTTATATCTTTTTTGGGACTAACTTATTAACTCAGTGCCAAGTGCCTTCCTGTTTTTTCCGTGTTTTTGACCCTTTTCAGAGGAGGATTTTAAACAGTGTCCAAACGGAATAAAACTTCCGAAGAGATTTTTTCCGGAACAGAAGATACACACCACACTTGAGAACCAAGGCATGGGCCACCAGGGGACCCCACAAGCCCCCTAGGCACGGCCAGGGGGGCCGCGCCTAGCAGGCTTGTGGCCCCCCTGTGGCTCGTCTACCCTACCTCTTCCGCCTATAAATTCAGAAAAATCCAAAACTGCGCGAGAGATCCATGAAAATACTTTTCCGCCGCCGCAAGCTCCTGTCTCCGCAAGATCCCATCTCGGGCACTTTCTGGTGCCCTGCCGCAGGGGGGATTCGGATACAGAGGGCTTCTTCATCAACACCATGACCTCTCCAATGATGCTTGAGTAGTTCACCATAGACCTTCGGGTACATAGCTAGTAGCTAAATGGCTTCTTCTCTCTCTTGGAT
Source organism: Hordeum vulgare subsp. vulgare (assembly GCF_904849725.1). Lineage (NCBI taxonomy): Eukaryota > Viridiplantae > Streptophyta > Magnoliopsida > Poales > Poaceae > Hordeum > Hordeum vulgare. Next base: position 447,590,132 of record NC_058522.1, read on the forward strand.
CTTCAATACAAAGTTCTCCATGATCTTCATGGAGATCTATCCGATGTAATATTCTTTTGCGGTGTGTTTGTCGAGATCCGATGAATTGTGGATTTATGATCAGATTATCTATGAATCTTATTTGAGTTTCTTTTGGTCTCTTATATGCATGATTTCATATCCTTGAAATTCTCTTCGAGTTGTGGGTTTTGTATGGCCAAATTGATCTATGATTCTTGCAATGGGAGAAGTGCTTGGTTTTGGGTTCATACCGTGCGGTGACCTCACCCAGTGACAGAAGGGGTAAAAAGATGGGGTTTTCATCATTAGTTTGAGTTTATCCCTCTACATCATGTCATCTTGCTTAAAGCGTTACTCTATTCGTCATGAACTCAATACACTAGATGCATGCTCGATACACTACTGGAAAACAGTAATTTGCCATCAGCCAGTTCGCTGTCGTCTGCTGGCTGATGGCAAAGACCCTCTTTGCCGTGAGGTGACGTAAAGCGGATGGTAAAGGACTCACTGATGGTAAAAAGAATATTTGCCATCTGCCAGGGCTTTGCCGTCTGCCTGCGGACGGCAAAGAGACCTAGGGCAGACGGCAAAGAGGGCAGATGGGTCCCACTAGACCTTGGGCCTCGCCAGGTCCAACGGACAGGCTCTTTGCCGTCAGCCTGTCCTTTCCCATCTGCCGTTGGGCCCTTTGCTGTCCGGGGGCAGACGGCAAGGCCGTTATCCCCTACCCCCCCCCCCGCTCCACTTCCCCACTCCCCGCTCTGTCTCTCCTTCAAACCGTCGTGCGCGCCTCCCTCCTGCACCACCGGCGGCCGGCCACCCCTGTGCCGCCCCTACATCGACCCCAGCGCCACCCCCTGCGCCGCCCCCTCACCTGCCTCCCACTGCCGCCACCACTGTCCCCCCCCCGCCGCCACCACTACCCCCCGCCACCGCACAGCACCCCATCGCCGCCACCACTGCCCCCGCCGCCACCACTGCCCCCCGCCGCCGCACTGCCCCCGGCGACGCCCCACTGCCCCGTCGCACCCGTCCTCCTCGCCGCCCCGCCGCCCCAGCCGCCCCCGCCGGTGAGTCCCCCCATTTTTTTTTCCTTATTTTTATTTATGTTAAATTAGTTAGGTTAGTTTTTTAGTTTATTAGGTTAGTTAGGCTAGCTAGTTAGGTTGTTAAATTAGTTTAGTTTAGGTTCAGTTTTAGTTTAGGTTTAGTTAGGTTAGTTTCCTGTTTAGTAAAGGAGAAAAGGAGAAGAAGAAGAAGGAGAAAGGAGAAGAAGAAGAAGGAGAAAGGAGAAGAAGAAGAAGGAGAAAGGATAAGAAGAAGAAGAAGGAGAAAGGAGAAGGAAAAAAATAAGAAGAAGAAGGAAAAGAAGAAGAAGGAAAAGGAAGGGAAGGAGAAGAAAGAAGAAGAAGAAGAAGAATAAGAAGGAAAAGGAAGGGAAGGATAAGAAGAAGAAGAAGAAGAAGAAGAAGAAGAAGAAGAAGAAGAAGAAGAAGAAGAAGAAGAAGAAGAAGAAGAAGAAGGAAAAGGAAGGGAAGGAGAAGAAAGATGAAGTAGAAGAAGAAGAAGGAGAAAGAAGACGAAGAAGAAGAAGGAGAGAGGAGAAGAAAAAAAAGAAGAAGAAGGAAAAGAAGAAGAAGGAAAAGAAAGGGAAGGAGAAGAAAGAAAGAAGAAGAAGAATAAAAATAGGAGAGGAAGAGAAGAATAAGAGGAAAAAAGAAGAAGAATAAGAACAAAGTCTCCAGCAAAAGGAAAAATAGGATAGGAAGGAGAAGGAGCAAAAGTAGTTCATGGCAGCACAAACGAGTTTACAGTTCACTTAATTTCTTCTTCTTTGGAGTCATCTTCTTCTTCTTTCCTTTTGCTGGAGACTTTGTTGGTGTAGCAGCAATGGGGCGGCTAGGGAAGGGAAGAGGCTTGCCTTACCTTGGAGCAGCAATGGAGATGGGGCGGCTGGGGCAGCTACAGCGGAGGCGAGGCGCAGCAGGGCTTGGGGCGGCTAGGTCAGGGAGGGGAAGGAGCAGAGAACGGGAGCAACTTCTGCCCAGCTCGTGTGACTTATACTAGATGAGGGAGGGCAGTTTTGTCATTTCAGAAAATAATTAGACTAGTCGGTGCTATTATTTGCTTAATGTAGAGCTAATCAACTCAAAGGGGGCCATTAGCAACATCGTTAGCACAACTGGGGGGTAAAAAGGGAGCCAGGCAAACAGGGGGGCTTATGTTGTGGTGGCGCACAAACAAGGGGGGTTAAAAGGAAAAGGAAGGGAAGGAGAAGAAAGAAGAAGAAGAAGAAGAAGAAGAAGAAGAAGAAGAAGAAGGAAAAGGAAGGGAAGGAGAAGAAGCAGAATAAGGAAAAGGAAGGGAAGGAGAAGAAAGAAGAAGGAGGAGAAGAAGAAGGAGAAAGAAGAAGAATAATAAGAAGAAGGAGAAAGGAGAAGAAAAAAATAAGAAGAAGAAGGAAAAGAAGAGAAGAACGAGAACGAGGAGGAGTAGGAGGAGAAGAAGGCCAAGGACCTTCTAGTCCTTCTCCTCCTCCGCCTTCTCCTCCTTCTTCTTGATTTCTTCTTCTTCTCGTCCTCCTCCTCTTTCTTCTCCTCTTTTATATTATCCTTGCTTCAATTAACCCAACAATGACATAATGAGCCCATTTAGCTCCAAAATACCATAATAAGCTCAAAATGGCATAAGAACCTTGGTTAGCTCATGAATATTATATACTTAGCTTGTTTTCCTCTAAAATGGGATAATTAGCCCATTTAGCTCAAAAAAGACATAATTAGGTAATTTAGCTCCAACAAGAGGAGAAGAGGAGAAGAAATAGGCAAAATGAAAAGAAAGAAGAAGAAGAAGAAGAAGAGAAGAAGGAGAAGGAGGAGGAGGAGAAGGCAAGGACCTTCTAGTCCTTCTCCTCCTCCTTCTCCTCCTTCTTCTTGATTTCTTCTTCTTCTCCTCCTCCTCTTTCTTCTCCTCTTTCATATTATCCTTGCTTTAATTTCCCCAACAATGACATAATTAGACCATTTAGCTCCAAAATACCATAATAAGCTCAAAATGGCATAAGAACCTTGGTTAGCTTAGGAATATTATATACTTAGCTTGTTTTCCTCTAAAATGGGATAATTAGCCCATTTAGCTCAAAAAAGACATAATTAGGTAATTTAGCTCCAACAAGAGGAGAAGAGGAGAAAAATTGGCGAAATGAAAAGAAAGAAGAAGAAGAAAAAGAAGAAGAGAAGGAGGAGAAGGAGGAGGAGGAGGAGGAGAAGGCCAAGGACCTTCTAGTCCTTCTCCTCCTCCTCCTTCTCCTCCTTCTCCTACTTCTCCTTGATTTCTTCTTCTTCTCCTCCTCCTCCTCTTTCTTCTCCTCTTTCATATTATCCTTGCTTTAATTAAACCAACAATGACATAATTAGCCCATTTAGCTCCAAAATACCATAATAAGCTCAAAATGGCATAAGAACCTTGGTTAGCTCATGAATGTTATATACTTAGCTTGTTTTCCTATAAAATGGGATAATTAGCCCATTTAGCTCAAAAAAGACATAATTAGGTAATTTAGCTGCAACAAGAGGAGAAGAGGAGAAGAAATAGACAAAATGAAAAGAAAGAAGAAGAAGAAGAAGAAGAAGAAGAAGAGAAGGAGGAGAAGGTGGAGGAGGAGGAGGAGGAGGAGAAGGCCAAGGTCCTTCTTGTCCTTCTCCTCCTCCTCCTTCTCCTCCTTCTCCTCCTTCTTCTTGGTTTCTTCTTCTTCTCCTCCTCCTCCTCTTTATTCTTCTCTTTCATATTATCCTTGCTTTAATTAACCCAACAATGACATAATTAGCCCATTTAGCTCCAAAATACCATAATAAGCTCAAAATGGCATAAGAACCTTGGTTAGCTCATGAATATTATATACTTAGCTTGATTTCCTCTAAAATGGGATAATTAGCCCATTTAGCTAAAAAAAGACATAATTAGGTAATTTAGCTCCAACAATAGGAGAAGAAATAGGCAAAATAAAAAGAAAGAAGAAGAAGAAGAAGAAGAGATGGAGGAGAAGGAGGTGGAGGAGGAGGAGGAGAAGGCCAAGGACCTTCTAGTCCTTCTCCTCCTCCTCCTTCTCCTCCTTCTTCTTGATTTCTTCTTCTTCTCCTCCTCCTCCTCTTTCTTCTCCTCTTTCATATTATCCTTGCTTTAATTTCCCTCAACAATGACATAATTAGCCCATTTAGCTCCAAAATACCATAATAAGCTCAAAATGGCATAAGAACCTTGGTTAGCTCATGAATATTATATACTTAGCTTGTTTTCCTCTAAAATGGGATAATTCGCCCATTTAGCGCAGAAAAGACATAATTAGGTAATTTAGCTCCAACAAGAGGAGAAGAGGAGAAGAAATAGGAAAAATGAAAAGAAAGAAGAAAAAGAAGAAGAAGAAGAGAGGGAGGAGAAGGAGGAGGAGGAGGAGGAGCAGAAGGCCAAGGACCTTCTAGTTCGTCTCCTCCTCCTCCTCCTTCTCCTCCTTCTCCTCCTTCTTCTTGGTTTCTTCTTCTTCTCCTCCTCCTCCTCTTTCTTCTCCTCTTTCAAATTATCCTTGATTTAATTAACCCAACAATGACATAATTAGCCCATTTAGCTCCAAAATACCATAATAAGCTCAAAATGGCATAAGAACCTTGGTTAGCTCATGAATATTATATACTTAGCTTGTTTTCCTCTAAAATGGGATAATTAGCCCATCTAGCTCAAAAAATACATAATTAGGTAATTTAGCTCCAACAAGAGGAGAAGAGGAGAAGAAATAGGCAAAATGAAAAAGAAGAAGAAGAAGAAGAAGAGAAGGAGGAGAAGGAGGAGGAGGAGGAGGAGAAGGCCAAGGACCTTCTAGTCCTTCTCCTCCTCCTCCTTCTCGTCCTTCTCCTCCTTCTTCTTGATTTCTTCTTCTTCTCCTCCTCCTCCTCTTTCATCTCCTCTTTCATATTATCCTTGCTTTAATTAACCCAAACAATGACATAATTAGCCCATTTAGCTCCAAAATACCATAATAAGCTCAAAATGGCATAAGAACCTTGGTTAGCTCATGAATATTATATACTTAGCTTGTTTTCCTCTAAAATGGGATAATTAGCCCATTTAGCTCAAAAAAGACATAGTTAGCTAATTTAGCTCCCACAAGAGGAGAAGAGGAGAAGAAATAGGCAAAATGAAAAGAAAGAAGAAGAAGAAGAAGAAGAAGAAGAGAAGGAGGAGAAGGAGGAGGAGGAGGAGGAGGAGGAGAAGGCCAATGACCTTCTAGTCCTTCTCCTCCTCCTCCTTCTCCTCCTTCTCCTCCTTCTTCTTGATTTCTTCTTCTTCTCCTCCTCCTCCTCTTTCTTGTCCTCTTTCATATTATCCTTGCTTTAATTAACCCATTTAGATCCAAAATACCATAATAAGCTAAAAATGGCATAAGAACCTTGGTTAGCTGACGAATATTATATTCTTAGCTTGTTTTCCGCTAAAAATGACATAATTAGCTGAAAAACATCATATTTTGTTCTTCTTCTGACTTTGTTATTCACATTTTTGCAGATTGGATATACTACATGCATGGAAGCTGCCATTCATGGAGTTGAACAATGTCGATGGATGAACTTTATATATATATCATCTAGTTTTCATTTGAGTTGATGAACAATGTCAAACTATATGTATATGTATATATGGATAAACAGTGCAATACTTTGTATGTTGGTTCTTTGGATATATGGGGATGTACATTGATTTATATGTATATCATATATGTGTGGTGAATTGTATATATGTGTTGGCAAGTATATGTGTGGTGAACTATATATCATATATGTCTGGTGAATTTTATAAATGTGCTGTCAAATATATATATATATATATATATATATATATATATATATATATATATATATATATATATATATATATATATATATATATATATATATATATATATATATATATGTGCCGTGAAATAATATAAAACAAAAAAAATAGGTACTATATGGGCTCTATGCCGTCTGCCAGCTGATGGCAAAGACCTGTGCCATCAGCTGGCAGATGGCAAAGGTGCCACATGGCAGCCAGCTGTGCATCCTGGGGTGTCTATATAGTCTCTTTGCCGTCAGCCTCCAGGGTGGGCAGACGGCAAAGAAGAGGGCACAGAGGAGGGGGGGAGGGGGAGGCAGACGACAAAGAGTGGATGGGGGGAGGGGAGGAGTAGGCACACGGCAAAGATGGAGGGGGAGGCAGACAGCAAAGATGGTGGGGGGAGGCAGACGGCAAAGATGGAGGGGGAGGCAGATGGCAAAGATGGAGGGGGAGGCAGACGGCAAAGCCTCCGATAACCCCTAACGGAGGCAACGCCTGTCAGCTGCCGTCTCGAGCACTCTGCCGACTGGTCCTAAGGAAAGCTGACGGCAAAGAGCTTTGCCGTCCGCTTTGGGGGGGGGGGGGGGGCAGACAGCAAAGAAGGTCCTATGCCGTCGTAGGCTGACGCAGAAATTTTGTCGGCCGTGAGAATCTTTGCCGTCTGTGATTTTGTCTTTGTCGTCCGGGATTTTGTCTTTGCCGTCTGTGATGGCAGACGGCAAAGAAGCTGATTCGTGTAGTGATAGCGGTCGATGTGTGGAGTAATAGTAGTAGATGCAGAAAGTATCGGTCTACTTGTCTCGAACATGATGCCTATATGTATGATCATTGCCTTAGATATCGTCATGACTTTGCGCGGTTCTTGTTGGGGAACGTCGCATGGGAAACAAAAATTTTCCTACGCGCACGAAGACCTATCATGGTGATGTCCATCTACGAGAGGGGATGAGTGATCTACGTACCCTTGTAGATCGTACAGCAGAAGCGTTAGTGAACGCGGTTGATGTAGTGGAACGTCCTCACGTCCCTCGATCCGCCCTGCGAACAATCCCGCGATCAGTCCCACGATCTAGTACCGAACGGACGGCACCTCCGCGTTCAGCACACGTACAGCTCGACGATGATCTCGGCCTTCTTGATCCAGCAAGAGAGACGGAGAGGTAGAAGAGTTCTCCGGCAGCGTGACGGCGCTCCGGAGGTTGGTGATGACCTTGTCTCAGCAGGGCTCCGCCCGAGCTCCGCAAAAACGCGATCTAGAGGAAAAAGCGTGGAGGTATGTGGTCGGGCTGCCGTGGAAAAGTCGTCTCAAATCAGCCCTAAAACCTCCGTATATATAGGTGGGAGGGAGGGGACCTTGCCTTGGGCCTCCAGGAGCCCCAAGGGGGTCTGCCGAGTCCAAGGGGGGAGGACTCCCCCCCCCCAAACCGAGTTGGACTTGGTTTGGTGGGAGGGAGTCCCCCTTCCTTCCCACCTCCTCATTTTTTTTCTCTTGATTTTTTCTTCTTGGCGCATAGGGCCCTTTTGGGCTGTCCCACCAGCCCACTAAGGGCTGGTGTGCCACCCTCAAGGCCTATGGGCTTCCCCGGGGTGGGTTGCCCCCCTCGGTGAACTCCCGGAACCCATTCGTCATTCCCGGTACATTCCCGGTAACTCCGAAAACCTTCCGGTAATCAAATGAGGTCATCCTATATATCAATCTTCGTTTCCGGACTATTCCGGAAACCCTCGTGATGTCCACGATCTCATCCGGGATTCCGAACAACATTCGGTAACCAACCATATAACTCAAATACGCATAAAACAACGTCGAACCTTAAGTGTGCAGACCCTGCGGGTTCGAGAACTATGTAGACATGACCCGAGAGACTCCTCGGTCAATATCCAATAGCGGGACCTGGATGCCCATATTGGATCCTACATATTCTACGAAGATCTTATCGTTTGAACCTCAGTGCCAAGGATTCATATAATCCCGTATGTCATTCCCTTTGTCCTTCGGTATGTTACTGGCCCGAGATTCGATTGTTAGTATCCGTATACCTATTTCAATCTCGTTTACCAGCAAGTCTCTTTGCTCGTTCCGTAATACAAGATCCCGCAACTTACACTAAGTTACATTGCTTGCAAGGCTTGTGTGTGATGTTGTATTACCGAGTGGGCCCCGAGATACCTCTCCGTCACACGGAGTGACAAATCCCAGTCTCGATCCATACTAACTCAACTAACACCTTCGGAGATACTTGTAGAGCATCTTTATAGTCACCCAGTTACGTTGCGACGTTTGATACACAAAAAGCATTCCTCCGGTGTCAGTGAGTTATATGATCTCATGTTCATAGGAATAAATACTTGACACGCAGAAAACAGTAGCAACAAAATGACACGATCAACATGCTATGTCTATTAGTTTGGGTCTAGTCCATCACGTGATTCTCCTAATGACGTGATCCAGTTATCAAGCAAAAACACCTTGTTCATAATCAAAAGACACTGACTATCTTTGATCAACTGGCTAGCCAACTAGAGGCTTGCTAGGGACGGTGTTTTGTCTATGTATCCACACATGTAAATGAGTCTTCATTCAATACAATTATAGCATGGATAATAAACGATTATCTTGATACAGGAATTATAATAATAACTATATTTATTATTGCCTCTAGGGCATAATTCCAACAGTTCTATCAATTGCTCGACAGTAATTTGTTCACCCACCGTATTATTTGCTATTTTGAGAGAAGCCTCTAGTGAACACTAAGGCCCCCGGGTCTACTTCACACCATATTTTCAACCTTACAATTTTACTTCATTGCACTTTCCGCCTTCAGATCTCACTTTGCAATCAATATTGAAGGGATTGACAACCCCTTTATAGCGTTGGGTGCAAGCTCTTTTGTGTTTGCGCAGGTACTTTGGACTTGGCGCGATTCTCCTACTGGATTGATACCTTGGTTCTCAAACTGAGGGAAATACTTACTGCTCGTGTGCTGCATCGCCCTTCCCTCTTCAAGGGAAAAACCAACACAAGCTCAAGAGGCAACAGAAGGATTTCTGTTGCCGTAGGAGAAGAATTTCTGGCGCCGTTGCCGGGGAGGATCAAGTCAAGAACTCATCCAAGTAAGTGTCGCAAACTCATCTCTTGCATACTAATAATAATGATTTTTTTAGTACTCAGATTTCTCCCGCCACTAGTGCGGAATCATACGAAATCAATCCGGCTTTGTTGAATCTTGTTATGAAAGAGCAATTCTCCGGCCTTCCTAGTGAAGTTGCCACATCCCATCTTAATACATTCATTGAGCTTTGCGATATACAAAAGAAGAAAGATGTGGATAATGATGTGATTAAATTGAAGCTTTTTTCCTTTCTCGTTGCGAGATCGAGCAAAAACTTGGTTTTCGTCTTTGCCCAAAAATAGTATTGATTCTTGAAATAAGTGCAAAGATGCTTATATCTCCAAGTATTTTCCGCCGGCTAAGATTATCTCTCTCCGTAATGATATTATGAATTTTAGCAACTTGATCATGAACATGTTGCATAATCTTGGGAGAGAATGAAATTGATGATTAGAAATTGTCCCGCTCATGGCTTGAGTCTTTGGATGATTATACAAATCTTTTACGCTGGCTTGAATTTCGCTTCTAGAAATATCTTGGACTCCGCCTCAGGTGGAACGTTCATGGAAATCACGTTAGGAGAAACCTAAAAACTCCTAGACAATATCATGACAAACTACTCTCAGTGGCACACTGAAAGGTCACCTACTAGTAAGAAGGTACACGCTATAGAAGAAATTAACTCGTTGAGTGCTAAGATGGATGAGTTAATGAATTTGGTTGCTAGTGGAAGTGCTACTTCAGATCCTAATGACATGCCCTTGTCTTCCTTGATTGAGAGTAGCAACGCTAGCTTGGACGTTAATTTTGTTGGTAGGAATAATTTTGGCAACAACAATGCTTTTAGAGGAAACTATGTTCCTAGGCCTTTTCCTAGTAACCCCTCTAATAATTTTGGCAACACCTACAACAATACTCATGGAAATTGCAATAGATTACCCTCTAATCTAGAGAGTAATATCAAAGAGTTTATCAACTCGCAAAAGATTTTCAATGCGTCCATAGAGGAAAAACTACTCAAAATTGATGATTTGGCTAGGAGCGTTGATAGAATGTCTAGTGATATTGATGCTTTGAAAGTTAGATGTGCTCCTCCCAAGATCAATATGGATGAAACTTTGAAAGCTATGCGTGTTTCCATGAGTGAGAGCAAAGAAAGAACCGTGCAAATTTGTGCTAGACACGAATGGCTTAAAATGGCGTGTTCTCGTGATAAGAATCACGAAGATCTTAAAGTGCTTGGTGTGACTCCCATTGAATCTTTGTTTTCTTGTGTCGAACCTAATGATGATGGGGATGGATATGAATCCACTTTGGTTGAAAAACGCCCCAATGATTCAGAGTCCATCTATCTTGATGCTAAAAGCATTGAAAGTGGAGTAGAAGATATTAAAACCTTGAGTAGTAATGAAACTACTACTTTGGATTTCAAGGAATTCAATTATGATAGTTTCTCCTTGATTGAATGCATTTCCTTGATGCAATCCATGCTAAACTCTCCACACGCTTATAGCCAAAACAAGGCCTTTACCGATCATATCGTCGATGCTATGATAAAATCTCTTGAAGAGAAACTTGAATTGGAAGTTTCTATCCCTAGAAAGCTTCATGATGAGTGGGAACCTACTATCAAAATCAAAATAAAAAACTATGAATGCAATGCTTTGTGTGATTTGGGTGCTAGTGTTTCCGCGATTCCAAAGTCTTTATGTGATGTTCTGGGTTTTAATGAGATTGAGGAGTGTTCTCTTAATTTGCATCTTGTGGATTCTACTGTCAAGAAACCCATGGGAAATATCAATGATGTTCTTGTTATTGCATCATTCTTGGTAGACCTTTTCTAAGGACTATCGGTGCTATCATCGATATGAAGGAAGGGAATATTAGATTTCAATTTCCTTTAAATAAGGCATGGAGCATTTTCCTAGAAATAAAATAAGATTGCCTTATGAATCTATGATGAGGGCTACTTATGGTTTGAGCACCAAAGACGACGATACGTGATTCTATCGCCTTATGCCTAGCTAAGGGCGTTAAACAATAGCGCTTGTTGGGAGGCAACCCAATGAATTTATCTTTTTCTTTCTGTTTTGTTGCGTCCACACCATCATAATTTTGTATTGATTGTGTCTTTTGTGTTTCTTTTTGTGTTTGAGCCAAGCAAAACCTTTATGACTAGTCTTGGTGATGGTTGTTTGATCCTGCTGGAAAAAGAGAAAAAAAATTTGCTCACGAGATTATTTTTCATTTTTATTCAGAAAGAATTTTTGAGTTGATTCTTTTTTCTTCTGGTTTATATGCATTTTTCCTAGGCAGTCGTAATTGTTCGTAATTGTTCATACCGTGCGGTGACCTCACCCAGTGATAGAAGGGGTAGCGAGGCACGCATCGTGTTGTTGCCATCAAGGGTAAAAAGATGGGGTTTTCATCATTGGTTTGAGTTTATCCCTCTACATCATGTCATCTTGCTTAAAGCCTTACTCTGTTCGTCATGAACTCAATACACTAGATGCATGCTGGATAGCAGTCGATGTGTGGAGTAATAGTAGTAGATGCAGAAAGTATCGGTCTACTTGTCTCGGACGTGATGCCTATATGTATGATCATTGCCTTAGATATCGTCATGACTTTGCTCGGTTCTATCAGTTGCTCGACAGTAATTTTTTCACCCATCGTATTATTTGCTATTTTGAGAGAAGCCTCTAGTAAACATTATGGCCACCGGGTCTACTTCACACCATATTTTCAGCCTTACAATTTTACTTTGTTGCACTTTTCGCCTTGAAATATCACTTTGCAATCAATCTTGAAGGGATTGACAACCCCTTTATAGCGTTGGGTGCAAGCTCTTTTGTGTTTGCGCAGGTACTCTGGACTTGGCACGATTCTCCTACTGGACTGATACCTTGGTTCTCAAACTGAGGGAAATACTTACTCCTCCTGTGCTGCATCGCACTTTCCTCTTCACGGGAAAAACCAATACAAGATCAAGAGGCAGCAGAAGGATTTCTGTTGCCGTAGCATGATACAACTGTAGTATGGATAGTAGAAATATATTTTTATAATCTAAATAAATGAAAATAGCAAGGTAACAAATAGTAAAAAACAAGCAAAATGGTATATTAATACTTAGAAACAAGGCCTAGGGTTCATACCTTCACTGGTTCAATCTCTCAACAATGCTAACATAGTGGAATCATATCATCATCCCTCAACGTGCAGCAAAGAATCATTCCAAAGTTCCTATTAGCAAAGACCATAAGAATATGTTGTAGACCTATAATGGCATTTCCATAGCCATTCCAAGATATATTGCCATGCAAATTCCACTGTTACATCATATGACTTGTTCTGTCTTCATCATATTGCTTTGCATGATCATATAGAGCTGACGTAGCATTTGCGGTAAAGGCACGGTTCGTTACATTGCTTAATACATTATAGGCTAGATCATTGCACATCATGGTATACTGCAAGAGGCATTCATATAGTGTCATATTGAGCTTTCATGAGTTGTGAGTAAATAAAAAGTGTGGTGATCATCATTGTTATAGCATTGTCCGAGTGAGGAAAGGATGATGGAGAGTATGATTCCCCCACAACTATGGAAGAGACTCTAGACAAAAAATGAAAAAATGGGGGAGGCCAATGAGCCCACCATAAAAACGAATGAAAGAAAAAGAGAGAAAGGATTTGATACGTCTCCATAGTATGTAATTTTCGTAATGCTTTTGCATGATTTGAATGAAACTAACCTGAACTAACGCTGTTTTCATCAAAATTTCCATGGTGTAGTTTTTGTGAATAAATAAAAGTTCTTTGAATGGAACAAAACTTTTTGGAGATTTTTCTCGAATATATGAAAAATACTAGAACCAAGGCCCACCGAAAGGGAGGCCACACGCGCCCACTAGACATCATAGTGCGCGAGGCATGGTGTCTAGTGGGGCCCACGTGGCTCCGCTGACCCTAATTCCAGCGGTATAAAATCCTATTTTCGAAGAAAAAATCAGAGAGGAAGTTTCATCGCGTTTGACGATACGGAGCTGCCGCCACCTCCTGTTCTTCATCGAGAGGCCTAATCTCAAGTTCGTTTGGGGCTCTGGAGAGGGGAGTAATCACCAAGCCTCCTCCATCGCCAATTCCATGATGCTGTCCGCCGGGAGTGAGTAATCCCTTCGTAGGCTTGCTGGTCCGTGAAGATTTGGAGGAGGTTCATCATGTAATCCAGTTAGTTTTATTAGGGCTTGATCCCTTGTATCCACTATGTTCGGAGAGAGATGTTGATATGACTTTGCTATGCTTAATGCTTGTCACTAGGGCCCGAGTGACATGATTTAAAATCTGAACCATATATGTTTTCACCATTATATCTAGGAAAAAGTCCAAAATGAACCCTGAACTCGTGGACCCTAGCTGATTCGAACACTCAAGTCATAATCCCCGAAATTGGCACTCTCAACTACCTAATCCTGGTCTAATACGAACCCTGAGAGCCTTTCCAAATAGTGATTGCTGGCGTGGCCGGGATTGCTGTTTTTTTCTGGTGAAAACAGAGGGACTGAGGGAAGATGGCGATAAAAGGTGGCCCGGCCCACTGCTAAAGCCCATCCACCAACGAAGCAGACGAGGAGTCGTTCACCTGTTTCCTCTGTGCTCCCGCGACATTAATGGCGGCAGGTGGGTGATCGACGGCAGCGGCGACGATCTAGCCGGCGCGCGACGGCGAGCGACGGGCTAAGGTATGTGCACGACGTCCTCCCCCTTTGGGCACAATTTTTTGGACCTTTTGCGAGTTAGGTTTTGTGCAGTATTTTGAAGAGGGAAAGTGATATTGTTCTGTTTTTTCAGTTTCGTCATGGATCATGCAGAGATACTGAACGTGAGATTCCATTTTGGTGGCGAGTTCGTCAGAATCGGTCCAAATCTGCAATATGTTGGGGGGGATGATGAGATGTCGCAGATTGAGAGGGATAAGTTGTCTCTGCAGGAGGTGAGAGGGTTTCTGAAAGATCACATTCTGTTGAAGGAATCAATGAAATGTTATTTTCTGGTACCTGGGAAATCAATGGCAGAGGGCTTGATGTTTCTGTATGATGATGCTAAATGTGTCCAGATGGCAGAGTACACTGATGTGGGAGGAGTAGCTGACATATATGTTGAGTACCATGGAGAGCAGGACAGTGATCATAGCTCCAGTGGTAGTGATTTTGAAAAGGATGAGATAATGCAGTTAATTTATGATGATGAACCTGACATTGTCATCAGTGCAGAACCAGGTGATATTCCAGATGATGAGGTGGACCTAGTTATGGTTCCTGATGATACTGGTGTCATCACTCAACTAATTTGCAGCCCAGTTAAGCAAGTTCATGGAAGAAGGAAGCAAATGGAAGCAGAGGAAGTGGAAACAGAGCAAGTGGTAGCAGGATCCCAGCTTCCAGTTTCCCAGGTGTTTAATCCAAGTCAAGCACTAGCTGCTGCAAGAGGAAATGGTTCAAGTGAAGCAGCAGATTCTGATTCAGTTAGTGAATCTGATTTAGACCCTGAATATGAGCCACACAGTGATGACAGTGGGGAAAATTCAGAAGTTGTGGAGCTAAGAAGGCATGCTAGGAAATTTAAGAAGAAGATGAGAGACACCAAGAGTTGGATTCAGAGAGATTCCACAGCTGCAATTCCAGTTGACCTCATTGCAAATATGGAGGAACAAGTAGAAGCAGAGGAGAAAGATTGGTGCTATGATTCATCTGATGAGGATTACTCATATGATGAAGATTCTGATGGAGAATTGGTGAGGAGGAAGAGCCAATTTCCTAGATACATTAATGACATAGAGATTCCACACTTCAGCTTGACCATGGTGTTTAGAAGCAAGAACCAGTTGGTGAAGGCACTAAAGAGATATGGCATTGTCACCAAAAGAAGCATTCAATTTGTTAAGTCTGAGTCAGATAGAGTTAGGGCCAAGTGTGGATGGCCTGGTTGCCCTTGGCTACTATATGCTGCCAAAACCTCAAGAACCAGCAGGTTCCAGATCATTACATTTGAGGATGAGCACCACTGTGCACAGAACAGAGAAAACAGATTAGTGACTGGAAAAGTAATTGCCCAGAGGTATGAGCATTTTATTGTAGCAAATCCAATGTGGAAGATTGAGAGCATGAAGGCAACAGTGCTTCAGGACATGTTTGCAGATGTATCCACTTCTAAGTGCAAGCATGCAAAGAAGATTGTGATGGACAAGTTAAAGGCAGGCATGAAAAATGAATACACAAGGGTGTTTGATCACCAACTGGAGTTGCTTAGAAGTAACCCTGGAAGCACAGTTGCAGTGTGTTTGGATCCTACCAACAAGTTGCAAAATGTTTTCCAAAGCTTTTATGTGTGCTTCAATGCTTTGAAATTAGGATTCAAGGCTGGCTGTAGGAAAGTAATAGGGTTAGATGGCTGTTTTTCAAAGGAGCAGTGAAGGGAGAGTTGTTGTGTGCCAGTGCGAGAGATGCCAATAACCAAATGTATCCAGTGGCTTGGGCAGTTGTTGAGAAGGAAACAAATGAGAGTTGGAAGTGGTTTGTTGGCTTGCTTATCAAGGATCTTGACATTAACAATAATGGAGATGGTTGGGTCTTCATTTCTGATCAGCAAAAGGGTTTGATTAATGCCATCAAGGATTATCTGCCAAAAGCAGAGCATAGGCAATGTGCTAGACATATCTATGCCAATTGGAGGAAGAAGCATAGGTCACATGAATGGCAGAAAAAATTCTGGGCAGTGGCCAAAGCATCTAACAAACAAGATTTTAACTACTACAAAGCTAAGCTAGCACAAGAAACACCAGAGGGTGCACAGGATATAATGAACACAGAGCCAGGACACTGGGCAAGAGCATTTTTTGCAGTTGGTTCCTTCTGTGAATCTGTTGACAATAACTTGTGTGAATCTTTCAATCATGCCATTATTGATGCTAGGTTTTATCCCTTAATCTCAATGCAAGAGAAGATCAGAAAGAAAATATTAGCTAGAATTCAGGAACAAAGGGAGAAAGGTGCAAGGTTTAATGGGAAAATATGTCCAAGCATATTTAACAAGTTGAGGAGCAGCATAGCAAGGAGACAGTTCATGGAGGTGCTCTGGAATGGCAAAGATGGCTTTGAAGTGAAATTACTAACTGGAAGAAAAAGGCAGTACACAGTGAGCCTTGACAGCAGAACTTGCTCATGTTACTTTGTTGATACCTTCAACAAAATATATGAGCATTGTTTAGAGCCAGTAGAGGGTGAAGAAATGTGGCCAATTTCTGACAAGCCTAGGCCTGAAGCTCCAGATTTTGTCAATAAAAGAATGCCAGGCAGGCCAAAGAAGAATGAAAGGAGGAGGGAAGAGTCTGAGAAACCTAAGCCTACCAACAAAATGAGCAAGCATGGCACTATAATTACTTGCTCACTCTGCCATACTCCTGGACACAACAAGGGAAGTTGCAAGAACAAAGTCAAGAAGAGAAATGCATCAGAGGTAACATTTCTAGTGATTTTAATTCAGTCTATGCACTTTAACATACAATTTAACATGCTATTTATCATGACTTGTAGCATCCTGGAGCAAGTGCACATCCTCCAGCTGCTGCCCAAGCAAGAACACGTGCTCCCCCTCCAGCTGCTGCTCAAGCAAGAACAAGTGCTCCCCCTCCAGCTGCTGCCCAAGCAAGAGCAACTGCACCTCCTCCAGCTGCTACCCAAGCAAGAGCAACATCCACATTTAAGCCTCCAAGAAGTGCAGAAGCTGGTCCATCTACTGGGACAGTTAGAAAGAAGAGAAAGAGAGCCCCTGCATCTTCAATTCCAAGTTTTCAGTATTTTACTGCTAGTGGCAATGTGTAATCTTGCCTACTTTCTAGTTTTTGCAAACCTGAGAGTGCAACAGCTTTTGTAACCTTGGCAAACATGAAAATGTACCAGCTTTTGTAACCTTTGCAAACATGAATGTGATGTTGCATATGCTATCTACTTATGATGCAAGCTGACAGGAGTACCAGCTTTCAGTATGTTGCATATGCAAACTGACAGGAGTATATGTTGTTATAAACCCAACAGCATATAGAAGTCAAAATGATAGAATTATTAAGCTTGATTGCCAGATAACACATTCATACATAACATCCACCAACACATTCAATACATTTCCATTTGGAATTACAGTACATAATGGCTTCACTTGCCAGTTCTACATTTGGAATTGCATTTTCCCAACAACAACACCTACCACAAAGACAATGATAACCATCACCACAATCATATACTTCCGCTTCATTGCTTCCAGTTCTGCATTCCTCTCCTTTAACTCTAGCTGAAGAGCCATAACCATTGATGATTCATTTGCAGGCATAGGCACATTCAGGCACTCATCTTCAGTTTCAGCCACAGATCTTTGACCCTTCAGCCTCCATACCTCGTCTCTCAAATCACCAATCAGGTCACTATAATACTTGGGCAAAGGATCATCATGGCATTCCACATAGCCACATCCACCATGCTATCGAACACAAATGAAGGAAGAACCAGAAATCAATTTCAGATATGCCCAAACAAATGAGCAGAAGAATGAACACTCTAATTGGGGCTCACCATTGCATCTACGCAGGAATAGTACCTCCTGCCGGGATTTTGACGGCTCCACGAGATCCATCTCGGTGCCTTCCGTGGCTCTCTGCAGTGACAAAACTTCGGCGGCTCGTACGCCATCGTGTTCTCCCTGTAGGCGACAGGAGACCTCGAATCTGTGCCTCTCCTTCCGCTCGCGCGACGGAAGCCGGGGCCGGAAGAAGCCCCAGAAGCCCAAGACATCGCGCCGCCGTCGCCGTGGTCTCCCGCCGTCGCCGTGGTCTGAACCCCGCCGTCGATGTGCCCTGCCGTAGCTAAACCTAGCTTTCTCTGCGCCCAAATTCCCCAATCCACAGCGCACCGGTTTAGTAAAGAAAAACCACTCGCTGGCCCACAAGTCAGGTCAATCCCGGTTGACTACTGCCAATTTCCACTGAAAGGCTCTCAGGGTTCGTATTAGACCACGATTAGGTAGTTGAGAGTGCCAATTTCGGGGATTATGACTTGAGGGTTCGAATCAGCTAGGGTCCACGAGTTCAGGGTTCGTTTTGGACTTTTTCCTTATATCTATGTTCCTGATCCGATCTTTCAAGTTATATGCACCTACTACGTGTTAGGATCCGCATACCCCGAAGTGACAATAATTGGGATTCTTTCCGGTGATTACTGTAGTATGAGGAGTTCATGTACTCACTATGTGTTTTAATGCTTTATTTCGGTTCTCTAATAAAAGGAGGCCTTAATATCCCTTAGTTTCCTTATGGACCCCGCTGCCACGGGAGGGTAGGACAAAATATGTCATGCAAGTTCTTTTCCATAAGGATGTATGACTATTTACAGAATACATGCCTACATTATATGCATGAACTAGAGCTAGTTTTGTGTCGCCCTATGTTATGACTATTATATGATGAATGTTATCTAGAAATATTAGCCATCCAGTGCCTACGAGTTTTCCACATACTGTGCTTCCTAAGTTACTATTGTTGCTATTGTTGTTACAACTGCCATAGAACTGTTATCACTGTTACCGTTACTGCTTCTACTATTACCACTTCCATCAAAACTATCATATTATTATGCTACTGATCACTGTGCTGGAGATACCGAGTCTCCAAGTGTGGTTGAATTGACAACTTAGCTGATAATACTTGCAAGTATTCTTTGGCTCCCCTTATGTCGAATCTATAAATTTGGCTTGAATAATGTACCCTCAAAAACTATCGTGATCCCATATACTTGTGGGTTATCAAGACCGTTTTCTAGCGCTGTTGCCGAGGAGCCTAGCTATATTTTTTGAGTCCCTTGGTATATATATTTATTGATCACTATGAAGAACCTCAAAGATCCAAGATCCAAGATCTTTCCCTCTAAGACGAGGAGAGGTAAGGAACTCCCATCTAGCTGTGCACTTGATTCACCATCTGTTTTGAATAGACTTGCAACACCACCACCACATGCTATTAATCGTGATTTTTTGCAAGTTATTGATGATTCTACCTCTTCTATGAATGATGCTTATGATGATGTTAGTACCTTGCTTGATGATACTATGCAACTAGGTGAATTTCTTGATGAACAACTTGCTAGAGCTAAAGAAATCGAGCATGCAAAACTGATGATACTATTGAAACTGATAAAGTCTTTGCTACTAAAAATATTGGAATACCTGTTAAACATGATTATCCTAGAACTTAAATTCCTGAAATACGTGAAGGTTATGTTATGGATGAAAAAATTGCTAGAGACTTTCCTGGTTGTAAGGATAGAGAAGATCTTAAGAAACTACTATGCAAGTTGAAAGAAAAAAAAAATCCTTGAATGCTATAATGAAATATGATCTTAAGTTTGCTACTTCACCAATCTTTGTTACCGATAAGGATTATGAATTCTCTGTCAACCCAGAGATAATTACTTTGGCTGAATCTAATCCTTTTCATGGCTATTAAAATGAAATTGGTGTGTCACATCTCACTAACCTAAATAATATAGCCACCCTATTTACTCACGATGATAAAGTTCGCTACTACTGTAACCTCAAATTATTTCCATTCTCATTAAAGGGTGATGCTAAGATTTGGTATAATACTATTGCTCCTTGTTGTGTGCGTAGTACCCAGGATATGATTTACTACTTCTCTGAAAAATATTTTACTCCTCATAAGAAACAAGTTGCCTTACATGAAAGATTTAACTGTGTGCAAATTGAAGAAGAGAGTCTCCCGCAAGCTTGGGGGAGGCTTCACCAATTACTTAATGCTTTGCTTGATCATCCTCTTAAGAAAAATGAAATACTTGATATTTTTATAATGGACTAACTGATGCTTCTAGGGACCACATAGATAGTTGTGCTGGTTGTGTTTCCATGGAACGAACTGTCAAACAAGAAAAGGAAATATTGACTAATATACTGAAGAATTATGATGAATGGATAATTCCTAAACCACCGCCTAAACCCAATCCAAAGAAGAGGGGCATATTATTCCTTAGTCCTAAAACTATGCAAGAGGTAAAGAAATTTATGAAGGAAAAGGGCATTAAAGCTGAAGATGTTAAGAATTTACCACGTATCTAAGAAATCCATGGTCTTAAAACACCACCCAAGATGTTAAGAATTTACCACGTATCTCTTTTAATGTTTGATGAAGGTGGCATCCATTACAATAAACATTCTAGTCAATGCTTATATGAGTTTGATAATTATATTATAAAGCAAGATCATTTCAACTCCTATGTCATGAAACAATTGAAACAAAACTATGATATGATTGCTCGCTTAAGTGACTTGTTATTTAGGATAACCAATGATGTAAGAGGTGTAGGAAAATATGCTTCTATGGTTCAAACCCAACTAGAACAAGTTGTTAAATCTCAAAGTGAGCTACTTCATGAAATGACTAATAATATGAATGATCATGTTGTTAGAGTAATGACTAGAGGAGGAACAATGACTCAAGATCCACTGTATCGAGAAGGTCATCCTAAAAGAACTGAACAAGATTCACAAAGAATTAATATTGATGCACCTGGTCCGTCTAGGAAGTAAAAGAAAAAGAAAAATGATAGGACCTTGCATACTTCTAGTGAATCTAAAGTATAAAAACTTTCTCCTAATGCTAATGATATATCTATCTCTGATGCTGAAACTCAATCTGGTAGTGAGCATTCACCAAGTGATAATGAAAATGATGATGATGATGCTCAATCTCACAATGATAAAGAACCAGATAATGATGTTGAGATAGATTGTGCTATTGATCTTGATAACCCACAACCAAAGAATAACTATTATGATAAAAGAGATTTTGTTACTAGAAAGCATGGCAAAGAAACAGAGCCATGGGTTCAAAAACCCATGCCTTATCCATCTAAATCAACTAAGAAAAAACATGATGAGGAATTTGAACACTTTGCTGAAATGTTTAGGCTAGTCTTTTTGCGTACTCGTTTAACTGATCTTTTAAAGATGGCCCCTTATGATATGTACATGAAATACATCATCGCTAATAAAAAAATAACTGAAGCTGAAATCTCTACCACGCTTGCTAATTATACTTTTAAGGATGGAGTACCTAACAAGCTAGGAGATCGAGGAATACCAACTATACCATGTTCCATCAAAAGTAACTATGTGAAAACTGCTTTATGTGATCTAGGAGCTAGTGATTATGTTATGCCTTTATCTTTATACAAAAGACTTCACTTGAATAAACCCACACCTACTAAAATTTCATTGCGAATGGCTGACAAATCAACGGCCATACATATCGGTATTTTTGAGAATGAGCCCATTGTTGTTGTTGTCAATGTTACTATCTTGATAGACTTTGTTATACTTGATATGTCCGAGGATGAAAGCTTGTCAATTATCCTTGGTAGACCTTTCTTGAATACTACAGGGGTTGTTAGTGATGGCAACAAAAGCAAAGTAACTTTCCATGTCAATGGTAAAGAACATACGATGAATTTTCCAAGGAAATAATTTCAAGTAAATGGTGTTAATGCTATTGAAAAAATCTCCGATTACCACCAATGAAAGTTTTCAACAACCTCTATCTACTCCCAAAAATAAATAAGAGATACTTATTGTTAGGGATGTGCACATCCCCATTGAGGTAACTTAGTGTTTTACGAAAATTCTTCGGATTCATGCTAATTGGAAGTGGTTGTTAATAAGACTTGATCAACCTTGTTAATGAATCATTTTGAAGAGGCATGAGGTCGATGAATTCACTAGGCACAACTCTTTGTAACCGTTCTACTTTTCCTTTTTCTCTTTTTATTGTAATGCAATAAAAGTCATGATTATCCTCTTTTCCGATTTTTCTGCGCAATAAAAAGTGCCAAAAGTAGAAGTTCTTCAAATGACCTGAATTTTTCACACGATTTTTTCTAAATATTTGAGAATATATCACACTAAAAACACTTTAGAGGGGTGTCCTAGGTGTCCACTAGACATCAGGGCGTGCCAGGCCCCCTAGCGCGGCCACGTTTCTAGTGAGCCCCTCACGGGTCGCCTCACTTATTCGTTCAGCTCACTTTTTCACTCATCTCTCAAAAAAAATCCATGTATCTCTCTCTCTCTCGTGTTCTTGCTCTCAAACCCGTGGATTTCGACCTCTTTGCTCGAAACTCCATTTCTGAAACAGTTTTGGGTGCTTGCTCCATGGTATGTAACTCCCTCACTCCTCCAATTAGTTTGTGCTTTAGTGGTTTATCTTAGAAGTAATAAGGTACTCTATGTGGTGTTGGAGATGAGCTTGCATGTTGATTTATTTCATTTCCAAGTAGTTTGAGTGCATGTTTTGGCCTCTATGCACTCCTATGAGTAGTTGCTATCATTCTTGTGAAGTTTAGTTAACTTTATTTTGTGACCCTATTTTTTCAGATTTTAATTCTTGGACAAATGAACCTCTTCAGGAGGAGTTCTTCCAAGAAGAATGCCAAGGGGGTTATTGGTGAATCATCTGTTGCTGGACTCACCACCCCGTGATTGACGGAGGTTCGACCATGCGAATGTCCACACACTCCTTTCATGGAACAAGACGGATTCCACTATGAGTTTGTGCAATTCGTGTCAATTGTTGGGTTGACCAATTTCATTGCAAATGAGTGTGACCAATACCATACCTCACTAATTCCTTCAGTAAAAATTTCTATTTTCTAAATAAGTATGATCCACCTTCAGTGCAGTTTAAACTATATACTGAAACCCGCCAAATACTGCTTACTGAATGTTGTGAGATATGTTTAATTCCATCTCACGGGGAGTTAAGAGAACCCAAACCAATTGAGTTTGAGGTTGTCCTGATCACCTTGACAGTCGATGAGAGGCATGTCGAAAGTCATAGCTCCGAGCCTGCAGTTTCCTTGAGTGCACTACTTTGCTTTATTTATCATGAAGTGCATAATCGCTAGGGGGAAGGGTAGTATCCTTAGCGCTCCTGACCTTGCCATTTTGCACCGAGAAGTCCATAATGATTACACCTTTGATTTAGGAGCAATTACTGCTTGATGTTTACAGAATAACAGATCTAAGGGTAAAATCCACGATGTCATTTATGCCACTCGCTTAGCGAAATGCTTTGACATCCCTTTTCGTCATGATGACTATCTTTTACCACAAGCTTATCTAGATCGCCACTCTATGGTTGATCACCAATTTATTGACAGTGATAATTCCTTGGATAACCTCCCATATAACTTTGTTCTTAGTGAGGTTACCCGAGATATTATCCCATTGCTTGCCCCTGCTTTGTTTGATTCTATTGCGAGGAACGGATACATGATCATGTCTGGGGACATTATTGCCTACCAGAACGCCCAGGCAAAGGCCGAGCAGGAGCCCCAGGAGTAGGAATCTCTAGTGCTGCTACCGAAACACTTCGAAATGAGACCGGATGGCTACTACACATGGTGATTACCAAGATAAGCCAAAAGCCTAAGCTTGGGAGAGTACGTGTGTCCATCGACTTTACATTCATTCTTGCACACTCCAGTTGTCTGTGTTCACACTCTTGCATGGTGCTTGATGACCCACAACTATAGGGGATCAATCGTAGTCCTTTCGATAAGTAAGAGTGTCACAACCAACGAGGACCAGAAGGATCTGACAAGTGGTTTTCAGCAAGGAAATATCTGCAAGCACTGAAATTATCGGTAACGAGTGATTGTGTAGTGAGATGATTCGTGGCAAGTAGCAACGGTGCAGCAAAGTGGACCAATCCCTTTTGTAGCAAGGGACAAGCCTGGAGAAAGTCTTATAGAAGGAAAAACGCTCCCGAGGACACACGGGAATTTCTGTCATGCTAGTTTCATCATGTTCATATGATTTGCGTTCGTTACTTTGATAGTTTGATACGTGCGTGGACCGGCGCTTGGGTACAACCCATACTTGGACAAGCATCCCACTTATGATTAACCCCTCTTGCAAGCATCTGCAACTACGAAAGAAGAATTAAGACAAAGTCTAACCATAGCATTAAACTAGTGGATCCAAATCAGCCCCTTACGAAGCAACGCATAAACTAGGGTTTAAGCTTCTGTCACTCTAGCAACCCATCATCTAATTACTACTTCCCAGTGCCTTCCTCTAGGCCCAAATAATGGTGAAGTGTTATGTAGTCGACGTTCACATAACACCACTAGAGGAAAAACAACATACAACACATCAAATTAACGAACGAATACCAAATTCACATGACTACTATTAGCATGACTTATCCCATGTCCTCACGAACAAAAGTAACTACTCACAAAGCATAATCATATCCATGACCAGAGAGGTAATGAGTAGCATCAAGGATCTGAACATAAAGTCTTCCACCAAATAATCCAACTAGCATCAACTACAAAGATTAATCAACACTAGTAGTAACCTTACAAGTACCAATCGGAGTCGCGAGACGGAGATTGGTTACAAGTGATGAACTAGGGTTTGGAGATGAGATGGTGTTAATGAAGATGTTGATGGAGACGAGTCCCCACCGATGAGAGGAGTTTTGGTGATGACGATGGCGACGATTTCCCCCTCCGAAAGGGAAGTTTCCCTGGCAGGATCGTCATGTCGGAGCTCTAGATTGGTTCTGCTCAAGTTCCGCCTCGTGGCGGCGGCGAATCAACGAAAAAGCTCCTCCCTGCTTTTTTTTCCTGGACGAAACCCTTCATATAGCAGAAGAGGGGCGCCAGTGGCCCAGCAGGCTCCCCACAAGCCCTCATGGCGCGGCCTGGGGGGTGGCCGCACCGTGTAGGCTTGTGGCCACCTGCTGGCGCCCATCTGGCGCTTCTTCGGCCCAGTATTTTTTATAAATCCGGAAAAAAATCCTCGTTGATTTTTACGGTGTTTGGAGTTGTGCAGAATAGGTATCTCAACTTTGCTCCACTTTCAGGCCAGAATTCCAGTTGCCGGCATTCTCCCTCTTCATGTAAACCTTACAAAATAAGAGAGAAAAGACATAAGTATCGTACCGTGAAGTGAAATAACAGCCCAAGAAGCGATAAATATCAATATGAAAACATGATGCATAATGGACGTATGAACTCCCCCAAGCTTAGACCTCGCTTCTCCTCAAGCGAAAGCCTAGCTCAATAAGTATGTCCACATGTTTAGGGAGAGAGGTGTCGACAAAACAAGATACGAACATGCATGCATCATGATCATGGTCAGAACAACAATACCAACATATAATCTCTCATGCTAAAGTGATAATTCCTTCACAAAGTAAAGCATGGATCAAGAACCTTACCGAGAAGTAACAACCGATAGCCTTTAGTCATTGAAGCAATTGCAATTGATCACAACATCAGAAAGAGTCAAATAAGATCTTGTAAACAAATCCACATACTCAATCATTCTTTCGTTCTCTACAATTGCTACAACTTACGTGGTACTCACGAGATCAAAGTTTCAGCTGGACACAAAGAAAGATCGATAGGGGCTTATAGTTTTGCCTCCCAACTGCTTACCTCAAGGGTAATCTCAACAATAATAATTCATGAATACTTACCTCCTAGTTGACATATGAATATAGATCTTTCCCAAGCATATGACATTAGCCAAGAAAAAGGCGGAATAAGGAATTGATGAAGATCACCATGACTCTTTCAAGGGCAAAAAGTAAAGGTACAAGATAGGCCCTTCGCAGAGGGAAGCAGAGGTTGTCATGCGCTTTTGAGGTTTGGATGCGTGTCCTCTTAGTGCGGAGGAACGTCACTTTATCTTGCCTCATGTGATAAAGAACTTTATTATGCAGTCTGTCGTTTTTATGTCTTCCTCATCATAGGTTTGTACAAAGCTTATTTTCCACACACTAATAGATCATACATATTAGAGAGAATTTTTTAGTGCTTGCACTGATGACAACTTACTGGAGGGATCTTATTCAATCCATAGGTAGGTATAGTGGACTCACAAGGCAAAACTAGGTTGATGGTTTATGGATGCACAAGTAGTATCTCTTCTTGGTGCGGGAGTTTTGGCCAATATGAGGTGGAAGCAATCGTCACATGCTAAGGGATCTCTAATCATATAACATTGTTCAGAGCCAAGCAAACACAATTCATTATGTTGTCTTACTTGTCCAACATCTACTTCTAGGTATGTAATAGTTTAGTGAGTGTTCACAATCATAGATGGTGTCAGAGATGATATATTTATATGTGAACCTCTCCTTCTTTATCACTTCCTATTAATTGCAATCATGACCAAGGTCTACATTTGCCTACCCTCAACAAGTTTCAATACTCATTCTTTTTATATGTGAAGCCATCACTTCCCATAAGATCATTACATGATCTTTCATGCTTTTGTTCTATTCTCACTCTTTTGATCATGGCAAGAGGCAAAGCCCTTCAACTAAGACACTCTTTATTATATGGCTCACGAGCTCTAATACATCGGGGGTGACACAAAACAAAACTCAAGACTAAAACACTAAGACTTT
The DNA here is from genome assembly GCF_904849725.1 of Hordeum vulgare subsp. vulgare. Taxonomy (NCBI): domain Eukaryota; kingdom Viridiplantae; phylum Streptophyta; class Magnoliopsida; order Poales; family Poaceae; genus Hordeum; species Hordeum vulgare. The sequence continues at coordinate 447,616,658 of NC_058522.1, forward strand.
TAATCTACTAGAGAAAGAGAAAACTGAAAAGGAAAACTAAAACAAAGGTAAAGGCAAAAGATGTGATGGTGATACGATACCGGGGCAACTCCCCCAAGCTTGGCACAAGCCAAGGGGATTTCCCATACCAATGCTTAGTTCTCTTCCTTTGTTGGTGAAGGTGGAGTTGTTGCAACATGAGTTTGATCTTCCGTATTCCAAGGCATAGGTGCTCTATCATGGAAAGATGAACGAGTCTCCGGAATCCTCAAATCTGCAGCCAACCATATTGATTTAAATCTATACTCATACTCACAGTTTTGGTTCTGCAGGTTATAGATCTGGGCCTGGAGTTGATCAATCCTGTCATAGAGCCTGGAGAGATGCTTCCCGATGTCATTGGCATCAATCATGTGCTTGCTGATGAACTCCGTGATCATCATGTGGTTGGCGTTGAGTACACGCTCCACCATCCCTTGGCACTTGAAGACTTGTTGCTCCATTGCTTCGAGCCTCGTCTCCATGCTTTCGGTCTTCTTAGGCCCCTCAACATCACGGATGTGCAACATCCCCTCACGCATCTCGATAGATTGAGGGTGTTGCAGCACTCCCGTGAGGTAGGGATTGATGACCTTCTCGAATATCTTGTCCTTCAGAGGTTTTGGGGAAGTCATAGCAATCTAGATCTGCAACAGAAACAGGATGGAAACAAGATACACAGGAAATCTGCGTGATGCAGGGGTCAGACCAAACGGGAGTACATATAATGATTTTTTACACACCAGAAGGAGTACCCTACACGAAAACGGAGTCCGGGAGGCGCACGAGGTGGCCACAAGCCCTCACGGCGCGGCCAGGGGGTGGGCCCGCGCCGTGCAGGCTTGTCGCCTCCTCACGCACTTTCTGGACTACTTCCATTTTTTGTATTTTTTCAAATATTCCAAAACAGAGAAAATTTCCTACTGGAAAAGTTTTGGACTCTGTTTTCTTACCGAATCACATACCTCTTCGTTTTCGGAGTCTGAAACAGGCTAATAAATATCCCTTAGGTATTCTTCTGAAGTTATGGTATTGATAATATTGCTTTCAACATTTATGGGAGTACCTCAGATATAATGCTTGATTCTCTGCCCATTTACAACTCTCGGACAGTTACCTTCCGTGTTGTTGATCTTGATAGCACCGGAACGATATACTTCCTCAACAACATAGGGACCTTCCCATTTAGAGAGAAGCTTGCGTGCAAAGAATCTTAAATGAGAGTTATATAGCAAGACATAATCACCTACATTGAACTCACGCTTTTGTATCCTCTTATCATGCCACCTCTTAACCTTCTCTTTGAACAGCTTGGCATTCTCATATGCGTGAGTTCTCCACTCATCAAGCGAGATAATATCAAATAACCTCTTCTCACCGGCAAGATTGAAATCAAAGTTGAGCTCTTTGATTGCCCAATAAGCTTTATGCTCTAGCTCAAGAGGTAAATGACAAGTTTTACCGTACACCTATTTGTACAGAGACATGCCCATGGGATTCTTATAGGCAGTTCTATAAGCCCATAGTGCATCATCGAGCTTCTTAGACCAATTCTTTCTAGACCTGTTAACAGTCTTGTGCAGAATCAGTTTAATCTCTCTATTACTTAGCTCTATTTGACCACTGGACTAAGGATGATAGGGAGACGCAATTCTATGGTTGACATTGTACTTAGAAAGTGTTTTACGGAAAGCACCATGAATGAAGTGTGAACCACCGTCGGTCATTAGATATCTAGGGACTCCAAATCTAGGGAAGATAACTTCTTTCAGCATCCTGAGAGAGGTGTTGTGATCAGCACTACTAGTGGGGATAGCTTCTACCCACTTAGTGACGTAGTCAACATCAACTAGGATATGAGTATAACCGTTGGATTTCGGAAATGGTCCCATATAATCAAAGCCCCATGCATCAAATGGTTCAATGACAAGTGAATAGTTCATAGCCATTTCCTGACGTTTGCTAATATTACCTATTCTTTGACATTCATCACAAGACAAGACAAACTTATGGGCATCCTTGAAGAGAGTGGGCCAATAGAAACCTAATTGCAATACCTTGTGTGTAGTTCTATCTCCCGCATGGTGTCCTCCGTAGGCCTGAGAGTGACACTTCTGTACGATCTGTCCATGTTCATGTTCACGTACACAACGTCTAATAACACCATCTACTCCTTCCTTATAAAGGTCAGGATCATCCCAAAAGTAATGTCTCATGTCAAAGAAGAATTTCTTCTTTTGCTGGTATGTGAAACTAGGTGGTATATATTTGGCAACCATATAGTTTGCATAATCAGCATACCATGGTGCGCTACGGGAAGTACTGATGACATTCAATTGCTCATAGGGAAAGCTATCGTCAATAGGTTGTGGGTCATCAAGAACGTTCTCCAACCTAGACAAATTATCTGCTACGGGGTTAGTAGCACCCTTTCTGTCGACAACGTGCAAATCAAATTCTTGTAGCAAGAGAACCCATCTGATAAGTCTAGGTTTAGCGTCTTTCTTCTCCATGAGGTACTTAATAGGAGCATGATCAGTGTGAATAGTGACTTTGGAATCGACCATGTAAGACCTGAACTTTTCACATGCAAACACGACTGCTAAAAATTCCTTCTCCATAGTGGCAAAGTTTCTTTGGGCACTGTCTAGAGTTTTACTAGCACAGTGAATAACATTCAACTTGTTATCGACTCTTTGCCCTAGAACAACACCAACAACATAATCACTAGCGTCACACATGATCTCAAAAGGTAAGTTCCAATCAGGTGGTTGAACAATAGGTGCAGTTATCAAAGCACTCTTAAGTATTTCGAAGGCTTCCTCACAATCATCGTCAAAGACAAAAGGAATATCCTTTTGCAAGAGATTGGTAAGAGGCCTAGAAATCTTAGAGAAGTCTTTAATGAACCTTCTATAGAAACCAGCATGACCAAGGAAACTTCTTATACCTTTGATATATGTGGGGTATGGCATTTTCTCGATTGCATCAACCTTAGCCTTATCGACTTCAATACCTCTTTCAGAAATTTTATGTCCTAAGACGATGCCTTCATTAACCATAAAGTGGCACTTCTCCCAATTCAAGACAAGATTGGTGTCTTTACATCTGTGCAAGACTCGATCAAGGTTGCTGAGGCAATCATCAAAGGAAGACCCGTAAACGGAGAAGTCATCCATGAAAACCTCAACAACCTTTTCACAAAAGTCAATGAATATAGCCATCATACATCTTTGAAAGGTGGCAGGTGCATTACATCAGCCAAAAGGCATACGTCTATAAGCAAAGGTACCAAAAGGGAAGGTGAAAGTGGTTTTCTCCTGATCAGATTGTGGAACTGGTATTTGGAAGAAACCAGAATAACCATCTACAAAGCAAAGATGTGTGTGTTTAGACAACCTTTCTAGCATTTGTTCGATAAAAGGCAGAGGGTAATGATCTTTCCTAGTGGCCTTATTCAATTTCCTAAAATCGATCACCATCCTATAGCCAGTAATAATCCTCTGTGGGATCAATTCATCCTTATCATTAGGGACAACGGTAATGCCTCCCTTCTTAGGGACGCAGTGCACCGGACTCACCCAATCGTTATGAGCAACAAGATAGATAATACCCGCTTCGAGGAGCTTTAGTATTTCTTTTCTCACTACTTCTTTCATCTAAGGATTTAATATCCTTTGATGATCAACAACTAGTTTGAAATCAGGATCGGTTTTAATTTTGTGCTGGCATAGGGTAGGACTAATGCCCTTAAGATCATCAAGAGTATATCCAATAGCAGCACGGTGCTTCCTCAGAGTTTTTCTTAACCTCTTTTCTTCATGCTCTGAGAGGCTAGCACTAATTATAACATGATATATCTCTTTTTCATCAAGATAGGCATACTTAAGAGTATCAGGCAACTGTTTAAGCTCGAACACAGGATCACCCTTTGGTGGGGGTGGATCCCCAAGTAGTTCAACACGCAGATTATTCTTAAGGATAGGATATTGTTCTAAGACAACTCTATCTATCTCATCCCTTTCATCCATATGCATATCATTTTCATGCTCAAGCAAGTATTGCTCTAAGGGATCAGTAGGAGGCGCAGCAATAGAGGCTAAGGCAATAGTTTCATCCCTACTAGGCAACTCCTTTTCATGAGGTTGTCTACCAAACTTAGAGAAATTGAACTCATGTGACACACCTTCAAAGCCAACAGTGACAATTTGCTTCTCACAATCAATATGAGCATTGATAGTATTGAGGAAGGGTCTGCCAAATATGATGGGACAAAAGCTATCTTGTGTAGTAGCAAGAACGAGGAAATCAGAGGATACTTCATTTTACCACACAAGACTTCAACATCCCTGACAATTCCCACAGGGCAGATAGTATCTATATTGGCAAGCTGAATAGTGACATCAATAGGCTCTATCTCAACAAGTGCAATCTCGTCTTTGATTTCATCATATAAGGATTGAGGTATTGCACTAACACTAGCACCCACATCACATAAGCCATGATAACAATGATCTCCTATCTTAACAGAAACCACATGCATGCCAACAACATGCCTATGTTTGTCTCTAACGTGAGGTTTAGCAATTCTAGCAGAATCTTCACAGAAGTGAATATTATGTCCCTCAACATCGTCGGACAGAAGATCTTTGATAATAGAAATGCTAGGTTCAACTCTAATTTGCTCAGGGGGTGTAGGTGTTCTAATGTAGCCTCTACGTATCACAGTTGAAGCTTTAGAATGATCCTTTATCCTAACAGGGAAAGGTGGTTTCTCAATGTAAGCATTGGGAACAACAGGATCATTATAGGCAATGACTTTCTCTTCAACTGGAGTGGGTTTAACTACATTGACTTCTAAAGGAGGATGATATTTGAACCACTTCTCTTTGGGGAGATCAATATGAGAAGCAAATGATTCACACACTGAAGCTACGATCTCAGAGTCCAGTCCATACTTAGCGCTAAAATCACTAAAGGTATTTGTCTCAACAAAGGATTTAAAGCAATCAAACGTGAAATTCATACCTGACTCCTTACCTTCTTCAAGCTCCTTATCTTCAGAGTTGCGTTTAATTCTCTCCAATAAATTCCATTTGAAGTCAATATCTCTCTTCATAAAAGAACCGGTACAAGAAGTGTCAATCATGGTGCGATCATCATGAGAAAGCCGAGCATAGAAGTTCTGAATGATAATTTCTCTCGAGAGCTCATGGTTGGGGCATGAATATAACATTGATTTAAGCCTCCCCCAAGCTTGAGCGATGCTCTCTCTGTCACGAGGCCAAAAATTGTAAATATAATTCCGATCATGATGTACTAAATGCATAGGATAAAACTTTTGATGAAATTCTAATTTCAACCGATTGTAGTCCCATGATCCAGTATCATCACATAGCCTATACCATGTCAACGCCTTATCCTTCAAAGATAAAGGAAAGACCTTCTTCTTGACCTCATCCTCGGGCAAACCTGCAAGCTTAAATAGACCACAAACTTCATCTACATAGATCAGATGCAAGTCTGGATGTGATGTTCCATCTCCTGTAAAAGGATTAGCCAGTAGTTTCTCAAGCATTCCCGAAGGAAATTCAAAGCAAATATTTTCAGTAGGTGCAGAAGGTTGAGGAGCAACTCTTCGTGCTTCCGTTCAAGGTGAAGATACCCCGAACAAGCCCCTCAAAGGATTAGTATCCATAGTGACATGTGACAATAAAATTCAGTACACTATATCAATGTTTACTTACCACGTTCCACTTACCAAAGGCGCTTCACTCCCCGTCAACAGCGCCAGAAAAGAGTCTTGATGACCCTAAAGTATAGGGGATCAATCGTAGTCCTTTTGATAAGTAAGAGTGTCAAACCCAACGAGGAGCAGAAGGATCTCACAAGTGGTTTTCAGCAAGCAAATATCTGCAAGCACTGAAATTATCGGTAACAAGTGATTGTGTGGTGAGATGATTCGTAGCAAGCAACAAGTAACAAAAGTAGCAACGGTGCAACAAAGTGGCCCAATCCCTTTTGTAGCAAGGGACAAGCCTGGACAAAGTCTTATAGGAGGAAAAACGCTCCCGAGGATACACGGGAGTTTCTGTCATGCTAGTTTCATCATGTTCATATGATTCGCTTTCGTTACTTTGACAGTTTGATATGTGGGTGGACCGGCGCTTGGGTACTTCCCTTACTTGGACAAGCATCCCACTTATGATTAACCCCTCTCGCAAGGATCCGCAACTACGAAAGAATAATTAAGACAAAGTCTAACCATAGCATTAATCTAGTGGATCCAAATCAGCCCCTTACGAAGCAACGCATAAACTAGGGTTTAAGCTTCTGTCACTCTAGCAACCCATCATCTACTTAATACTTCCCAATGCCTTCCTATAGGCCCAAATAATGGTGAAGTGTTATGTAGTCGACGTTCACATAACACCACTAGAGGAAAAACAACATACAACACATCAAATTACCGAACGAATACCAAATTCACATGAATACTATTAGCATGACTTATCCCATGTCCTCAGGAACAAAAGTAACTACTCACAAATCATAATCATATCCATGACCAGAGAGGTAATGAGTAGCATCAAGGATCTGAACATAAACTCTTCCACCTAATAATCCGACTAGCATCAACTACAAATAGTAATCAACACTACTAGCAACCGTACAAGTACCAATCGGAGTCGCAAGACGGAGATTGGTTACAAGTGATGAACTAGGGTTTGGAGATGAGATGGTGCTGATGAAGATGTTGATGGTGACGAGTCCCCTCCGATGAGAGGAATGTTAGTGATGACGAGGACGACGATTTCCCCCTCCGGGAGGGATTTTTTTGCTGGACGAAACCCTTCATATAGTAGAAGAGGGGGGCTAGTGGGCCAGCAGGCTGCCCACAAGCCCTCATGGCGCGGCCTGGGGGGGTGGCCGTGCCGTGCAGGCTTGTGGCCACCTGCTGGCGCCCCTGTGGCGCTTCTTCGGCCCAGTATTTTTTATAAATCCGGAAAAAAATCCTCGTTGATTTTTACGACGTTTGGAGTTGCGCAGAATAGGTATCTCAACTTTCCTCCACTTTCAGGCCAGAATTCAAGTTGCCAGCATTCTCCCTCTTCATGTAAACCTTGCAAAATAAGAGAGAAAAGGCATAAGTATTGTATCGTGAAGTGAAATAACAGCCCAAGAAGCGATAAATATCAACATGAAAACATGATGCATAATGGACGTATTAGTGCTATCCTTGTTAGATTTATTTTCGTGCTTTCTTCTTGTGTGTTCGAAAAAGTTGCAGAAAATCTGAAAATATTTCTCACTTCTTTTTGGTTTTTCTTTCAAGCATAATTTCGTTGTAGTATTAAAAGAAAACCTAAAAATAATTTTCTTTTCTTATTTTACTTGTTGGGAGCTTTCCTGTGTAAACAGTTTTCCTCGTTTTAGTTTTCCTTCTTTAATTTGCTTTCTACTTAAAAATTAAAAACTCCAAAACCATTTTAGTGTGTTTCTCTTAATTTCTTTTCCCTTCTTTGAGTTATACCTAAGGGCAAGACCACAATGAAAATATTGAATGAATCTCATATGCATTGTTATTGATCTAATAAAGAGCCCATATTACTTTGTCTTCTCCTTTTGAATGAAATGTTGCAGATTCCAGCCTAGTCCACGACATTCTTGCACCATTATTAGTTTCACATCGTTCGGCCGTGCATGTGAAAGGCAATAATGATGATATATAATGAAGTGATTGCGGCAGAGAAAAACGGGTATGAACTCAACTTGTTTTTGTTTTTGTAAATATGTTTAGACCAGTATCCAAGATTCAGCGTATTATGATCAAACATGTTTGCAATATCAATTAGAGATTATAGTTGCTCATTCCATGCTTAACTAGCTAGGAGTGGATAATGATTTATCTTTGATGTCAACATGCATTAAAATGGTTGTGATGTAGTATGATGATATGGTATCCTCCTCTAAATGTTCGAGTGGCTTAACTTGGTACAGGTTCCCGCATGTAGTTGGATCAAAACCAACATAGCCTACACAATATTTATGTTCATGGTGTTTATATCCTACCTATGCTAGTACACAACAATGATTATTCATAAAGCATGTTCATGACCATCTTCACTCTCTACCTGGTCGCTTCCCAACCTATATGCTAGCCTTGGCCTGTACTAAGTGAGAATACTGCTTGTGCATCAAAATCCTAGAAACAAAGCTATTCCAAATGAGTCCACTATACCTACCTATATGCGGTATTACTTTGCCGTCCCAAGTAAATTTGCATGTGCCACCTCTAATATTTCAAATGAACTTCTATTTTGTGTGCCTCGACCGCTCATGGAGCGACAAAGGGCGGTCAGTATCTTCCATGCTAAGCGGATTATTCTCATGATGATTGGTTATTCACTCGTCCTTGCGCGAGAGGGCCGATAAAAAGGGACTCCCAATCCTGAATCATAAATCCCAAATAATTAAACAAAACTCCTGCTGGATTATTGTTGGAATGGATGGCACCCGTGAATTCGGGTAGCTGTGGCGTGTGTTTGTTGGTGGAGGAGGAGTAAAGCTATACTTTTACCGCTTGGGAACCGCCGCTAATTTGTTTAGCATGGAAGATATCGATAACTCTTGGTCGTAACAGTGACATGAAGGGGGAACCTCCGAAAATAATCTATCTCTAATTTTTGCTTTGAGCTCTTGCACCTCTACAAATCCCCGCTTCCCTGTGAGAAGGCACTTTCTATTTACTTTCATGTTATTTTATTTTTACTTTGAGTCATCACCTTCTCAAATAAGCACCAGACGTGAGAGCAATGTTGTCATCCTCATGCTTTGTGTCTAGTTAGTCGTTGTTTGCAACATGACTGGATCTCTTTTACCATGAATTACAATGTCTAGTTGCTTCCTTAACTTTGGAGGTGCTCTGCACTTATGTTTTGCAGTCTTAGAAAGGGCTAGCAAGTTACCATTATTGTCATATTATATCATGATTGTTTTGACAAAGTGTTGGTGTTTGAGTTATCTTATTATTGCTCGCTAGTTGATTATGCCATTGATATGAGCTAACATAATTTCTAAGGGTCATTGTTGATAAGATTAGTCATGATTTATGCTGAAAACATCGGTGCTCTCTAAGTTTCTATATGTAAACAAGAACAAAATAGTTCATAAAAGTTTTCCTTTATCACTTTCAATTTGTCAACTCAATTTCTTGAGGACAAGAAATGGGTTAAGCTTGGGGGAGTTGATACGTCTCCATCGTATATAGTTTTCCTTACACGTTTGCTCTTTTTTGAACTCTAATTTGCATGATTTGAATGAAACTAACCCGGACTGGAGTTGTTTACAACAAAACTACCTTGGTGTTGTTTTGTGCAGAAATAAAAGTTCTCGGAATGGAAGAAACTTTTTGGAGGTTTTTTCATGAATATATGAAAAATACCAGAACCAAGACCCACCAGAGGGGAGGCCAAATGTGACCACTAGATATCAGGGTGCACGAGGCCTCCCTTGCACGACCAGGTGTCTAGTGGGGCCCACGTGTCTCCACTGACCCTAATTCCAGTGCTATAAAATCCTATTTTCGTATAAAAATCAAGGAGGAAGTTTCATCGCGTTTCATGATACGGAGCCACCACCACCTCATGTTCTTCATTGGGGGGCCTAATCTCGAGTCCGTTTGGGGCTCCGGAGAGGGGATTCTTTGGTCTTCATCATCACCAATCCTCCTCCATCCCCAATTCCATGATACTCTCCACTGGGAGTAAGTAATCCCTTCGCGGGCTTGCTGGTCAGTGAAGAGATGGATGACATTCATCATGTAATTGAGTTAGTTTTGTTAGGGCTTGATCCCTAGTATCCACTATGTTCGAAGATAGATGTTGTTATGACTTTGCTATGCTTAATGCTTGTCACTAGGGCCCGAGTGCCATGATTTCAGATCCGAACCGTTTATGTTTTCACCATTATATCTATGTTCCTGATCCGGTCTTGCGAGTTATATGCACCTACTACGTGTTAGGATCCGCATACACCGAAGTGACAATAAGCGGGATTCTTTCCGATGATTACCGTAGTATGAGGAGATCAAGTATTCACCATGTGTTAATGCTTTGTTCAGGTTCTCTATTAAATGGAGGCCTTAATATCCCTTAGTTTCCTTATGGACCCCGCTACCATGGGTGGGTAGGACAAAACATCTCATGCAAGTTTGTTTCTGTAAGCATGTATGACTATTTATGGTATACATGCCTACATTATATCGATGAACGGGAGCTAGTTCTGCGTCACTCTAGGTTGTGACTGTGATATGATGAATATTGTCCAGCAATATCACCAATCGAGTGCGTATGAGTTTTCCACATATTGTGCTTGCTAAGTTACTACTGTTGTCACTGCTGTTACAACTGCCACAAAACTGCTATCACTATTACCATAACTGTTGCTACTGTTACCACTCCTATCAAAACTATCATATTACTGTGCTACTGATCACTGTGCTCCAAATACTGAATCTCCAATTGTGATTGAATTGACAACTCAGCTACTAATACCTTCAAATATTCTTTGGCCCCCCTTGTGTCGAATCTATAAATTTGGGTTGAATACTGTACCCTCGAAAACTATCGAGATCCTAGATATTTGTGGGTTATCAGGACTTTGCTATTATCCTTTAGCACATTTGTGCCTCAAAGTGGCACCATGTTCCTCATCTAGAAAGCCTGATCATATGTCATTTTCATATGCTAGTGGGAATCATATTATCATTACTATAAACTTGGCTTGCGTGTTCCGATGATAGGCTTCCTCAAATGCCCGAGCTCTTCATGAGCAAGCAGGTTTGATGCACACCCCACTTAGCTTCATTTGAGCTTTGATACACTTATAGCTCTAGTGCATCATTTGCATGGCAATACCTACTCCTTAGACATCTGCCGATGGGCATATTATAGCACGTTTGTACGCCTAGTTGATGTGAGACTATCTTCTCCACTTTTATCCCTTTGATATCTACCACCATATACTATGTCCATGGCTCACGCTCATGTATTGTGTGAAGAATAAAAGGTTGATTCACTTTTAAAAAGTAAGATCCAATTGCCTCACTTGGACACCTTGGTACTTAACATTTGTATTAATGTGGTGATGACGGAGCCATGCCTTGCCAATATTAAAGATAAATGTGGGTAGACATTCTTTTAAGACCGTATACTTTTAAATATTGATAATTTTATTGCTTGTGCTCATATTTATTACTACGTTCCATGATCCCCAAGCATATTAAATGTGGGTAGCATGAATTAAGCTTGGGGATGATTCATACGTCTCCAATATATCCATATTTTTTTATTGTTCCATGATGTAATATTATCATCTTAAGATACTTTTTGGGTCATAGTGCACCAATTTATATTATTTTTTTAGCACTAACCTATTAACCCAGTGCCCAGCGTTAGTTGTTATTTCATGTGTGTTTTTTGTTTTTCGGATTTTGAGTACCAAACGAAGTCCAATTGCCATGAAACTTTTTGATGATTTTTTCTGGACCAAAAGAAGACGTGGAAGCTTCGGGAGGAGACCTGAAGCCTCACGAGAAGCCTACCAGGCAACAGGGCACTGTCAGGGGGGTGGTCGCACCTAGATGCCTTGTCGCCTCCCTTTGGCCCCTCTTGCCACATTTTATGGCCTATAAATTCCCAAATATTCTAGAAACCCTAAATATATCCATGAAACACTTTTTACGCCAGCACAAATCCATATTCCATGGAGACCCCATCTGGAGCTTTGTTCTAGCACTTTGTCGGAGGGGAGTCGATCATAGAGGGCTCTTCCTAAACCTTTGTGCTCTCGTGATGATGTGTGAGTAGTTCACCACATACCTACGGGTCCGTAGTTAGTAGCTAGATGGATTTCTCTCTCTCTTTTGTTCATCAATACAATCATCATCGCATCTTCGCTTTGATTTACTGATGTAATTCTTTTGTATGGTGCGTTTGTTGAGATCCGATGAATTGTGGGTTTCTGTTCAGATTATTCATGAAAATTATTTGAATCTTCTCTGAATTTTATGATTCTTATTTCCATGATCATCATACCTTCGTAAATCTATCCAATCTATTAAATTCCTTTGGCCAAGTAGTTTGATCTTGCTTCACTGGTAGATTGCGTTGTAGTGGGTTCAACGTGGCGAATTTTTATATCCCAGTGACAGAAAGGGGACAAGATGCCACTTTGTGTTTCTACCACTAAGAATAAATGTATGGGGTTTATTCACATTGATTGATTTTAATTTATCAACATCATGTGATTGCTCCCCAAGCGTAACTCTTTTTACTTAATACTCTAGATGCATGGTGGATAGCGGTCGATGGGTGGAGTAATAGTAGTAGGTGCACGCAAGAGTCGTACTATTGGCTTATGGACGTGATGCCTATATACACATGACCATTGCCGTGAAAATCGCATAACTATCTAATGTTCTATCAATTGCCCAATAGTAATTTGTTTACCCACCGTATGTTGTTTTCATGAGAGATGCCACTAGAGAACACTATGGCCCCTCGTTCTATTCACTTATATATTCAGAAAACATATAATTTCATCGCTGTTATTATTTGTCTTTTATTTTATTTTGCAAGTCACAATTATCTACACACCTCATTCGCTTGCAAATGACGAGATCAAGGGGATTGACAACCCTCTTGCACGCGTTGGGTGCAAGTTGTTCGCTCCTTTGTGTGCAACCGCTCAAGATGGTTGAGGATTGATATTCCTATTGGTTTGATAAACCTTGATTTCTTAATCAAGGGAAATACTTACCCGCATTGTGCTATTATAACCCATTCCTCTTCACAAAAAACCCAACGCGGATCACAAACATCATTGGTCGATGTTTTTTGGTCATACCGAAAACAAACTTGGTAGTACCGAGATGTTAGGTTTTCGCATAGGTTCTTTCTAGGGTAAAACTTGATAGAGCCAATTGGGAAGTATTGGTGGCACCAAATTTGACTTCGGGGTTTGGACAGAGTATTTGTGGGAGAATTTCATGAGTATTTTTGGTGGCTATCTCTATGCACTTCAGCAACCAGATCATCATACACACGTCATCCCCTTTTAATGGTATTGGCTTTCCTATGGACTCAAATGTGATTTATCACAAAATGTCAAATGTAGAGTGTTCAAGCTTGAAGCTTGGTCAATCCTATTCCTTTCCTTCTTCGGGGCTTCTCCTCACAATCCTTAGCTAATCCTCTCTGTGGACTATATCTAATATAAACTAGATAAAAATATTAGTCCAAGAGACAATGTATGTTGTCATGAATTATCAAAAACAATAAGGGAGCATATGTGCTTTGAGCATCCCCATGTATAGATCTTGCGTGTGTGTAGGAATTTTTTTGTTTCCCATGCAACGTTCCCCAACAATTTTTAACGCGCTTCAGCTTTTATACGTCACTCAATACATGAGCGTGAATGATGGACATAACATATAGGTGGAATAGAATATGGTGGTAGATTTCAAAGGGGTAAAAGTAGCAAAGGAAGTCTCCCATCAACTAGGTGGATCAATGGGCTATGGAGATGCCCATCTATTGATATTAATGCGAGGAGTAGGGATTGCCATGCAACACCTGCACTAGAGCTATAAGTGTATGAAAGCTCTACTGAAGCTAAGTGGGTGTGCATCCAACTTGTTTGCTCATGAAGACCTTGGGCATTTGAGGAAGCCCGTCATGGGACTACAAGAAAGTTCTATAATAAACAATTCCCACTACAATACAAAAATGACAAAGCATGAGACTCTCTATATGAAAAACATGTTGCTACCTTGAAGCACAAGTGCGGAAAAATAGGTAGTAGCATTGCCCCTTCTCTCTCTATCTCTCATTTTATTTTATTTTTACCTTTTTATCTTTTCCTCTCTTTTTCCGGATTCTCATCTCTACTTGTGGGGGTATCATTGTCTATGTCATAATTTCCTCACTAAGAAAATGCTCTAATAATGAAAAGCATCACACTTCTATTTACTTACAACTCGATATGAAAAACTGCTAAACAGTATGACTCTATATGAATACCTCTGGCAGTGTACCAGGATGTGCAATGATGTGATGTATCATGTAAATAATGATGAATGATGGCTTTCCCACAAAGACTATGTCATCTCCATGATCTCGCAAAGTAATATGACAATGAGTGTACTACTCATATGATGTAATGGTGGAAGTTGCATGAAAATATGAATCCGAATGGCTATGGAAATGCCATGATAGGTAGGCATGGTGGTTTTTTTGAAGAAGATATAAAGTGGATTATGTGCAAAAAAGTGTATCATGCCACGGGGTTTGGATGCACCGTGAAGTTTGCACTGATTCTCAAGGTGAGAATGGGCAATGCATGGTACCGAAGAGGCTAGCAAATATGAGGAGGTGAGAGTGCGTACGTCCATGGATTCACACTAGTCATAAAGAACTCACATACTTATTTCAAAGGTTTATTACATCCCTTGAAGCAAAGTATTACTCGAATGCCCCTAGGGAGGAGGTTGGGAGGAGTCAACCATCGTGCGCCCCCGACCTAAATAACCTAAGATTTCAAGGAGGAATAAAAATGCTCACACATCATCACCATGCCATAACCATGATTTTCATGAACAAAAAATTAACGCCCTTTAACTATCTACATTTCTACCGACCAACAACCATGCACTCATGCCCTTTCATATTACCACATCAATATCATTAACCCATAATATTTCTTATATGTGCTACATGAAGGTTTTGATTATGCACTCCTTGAATACCTATTATTTTTGGACTAGTCTTATAACCCATGCAAATTATTGTCACTATTTATTAAAATCTCAAACAAATTTTAAGGGAGAATGATTGTGCAATTATTTCTATAAAATATATATGGCACCGTGCTCTCAAAGATATAAGTAAAGCGCTAGAGCAACTACTTAGCTCAAAAGATATGTGTGAAGCACATAGAGTATTTTAACAAATCATGGTGAACATGTATCTTCCTCAAGTGGTTGTGTCCAGCAAGCAACGATCGTGGAAAACGAAAACTAAAACAAACTATAACACATGACGCTCCAAGCAAAACTCTAATCATGTGATGAATACAAATGTAGCTCCAAGTGACATGCCGATGGATTGAGACGAAAGAGTGGATGCCTTACGGGGCATCCCCAAGCTTAGACGCTTGAGAATTCCTTGAATTTCACTTGGGTGACTTGGTCATCCCCAAGCTTAGGCTCTTTGCTTCTCCTTATTCCTTCATCCATCATGATAACACCCAAAACTTGAAAACTTCAGCACACAAAACTCAACAGAAAACTCGTGAGATCTATTAGTACGATAGGCCAACCATAAACTTTAGGTACTATTATAAATATATTCATTTTTTATTATTGAATAAGGTACTATATTATAACTTCTCCATGACTTATACCCGCGATATAATCCATAGCATCATCAAAACAAGCGAACCATAGAAACAAAAACATAATTTGTGTAAAACAGAATCGTGTGTAGTTATGAGGACAAACACCATACTTCTGTAACACCAAAAATTCTTTTAAATTAAGAAAACATGGGGTGTTAGTATAAAAGTACTGTGTGAACTAATCTAACTAAATAAATTTCAGTAAAATGAGAGTAATTACGCAGTGTACGTAAAAGTTTCTGTTTTTGGACCGTATCAATTCTACTTATCCTTCAAATCATCCCAAGGCTTTACTTGGCACAAACATAAATACACAATCATTATAGTAGAAATAATCATGTTTACTCACACAAATAGAAAGTAAAACTAGAAAAATAATATAACAATTGTGTTGCCTTGGAACAAGCGCTATAGTTTTATGCCCCCACCTAGGCACAAGGCATAGTTTCAAGTCATATCATACACCTTAGCCACTTTAGTGGGACATTTATCAGATCCTCGAGACTCCTTTCTTTTAGTCATACCCTCTGAAAGGGAATTCACCAATTTCTCAAGCGACTCAAGTTTTTTAATGGAGGTGGTGAAGAAAGTATTCATCCAATTGAGGCTAGGGCCTAAAGTTTTAATAGATTCGTTAACCTTTTGTATTACACTAAAAATTTTCTTGAAATTCCCCAAATTTTCTAATATTTGGATTCCATCATGTGTAAAATAATATATTTGAGGTAATGGAGGAGTGCCTACCATCCCTTCTACTATTTCATAAGTGGCATTGGGATCCAATTCGATAAAAAATGAGGAGCGCATGAAGAAGACCAAGACTCCTACAAACGCTGCCCCTGATGGACGACGATGCCGACAAGACCTACTGTCGGGGGGATAACCCCGGGGTAGGCTCATCGAGCATATTCCTTCATTTCCGGCCCAATGGACATGAACGTATGAAAATTCCCAAGACCCAAGTCTTCTGACCGGCTAGACATCACCTGCCGGCTGGAAGACGAGGCGGCCACCTTTCTGGCCGGCCAGGCAACCCGTGCCAGCTAGAGGCCACGCGGCCTCCCCTTCAGAGCCGGCCTCGTCCCGCCAGCCGGACTGAGGAGGAGGCGGCCACCCTCAAGCCGGCTGACCAAGCAGGCTAGCCGGTCGAGGATCACAAGTCACATCAGATCGTAGGTCAGGAAGAGACCTCACGATTAAAGGGAGCTACGCGTCAGCAAAGGTACAGGATCACGGCGCCCGGTAGGTAGGAGCGTCGGCGGCCACGCCGCTGACCTACCCCGGCTCTGATCCATCACCTAGCATAGTGTTGGACCGTCACACTCCCACTCCATTACTGCACTCGGCGTGGGGAACAGTGGAGGCGGTCGTACTACCTGCCCATGAAGAATCTCGCTGGGCAACGCTTGACGTACAGCGCGTGCTCAGCGTCAGCCTTACGCGAGAGCCCCATTGGCCAGCCGGCGAGTCCCACAGGCAATCGAGACCATGCAGCCGGTGGGCCCCTCATCAACAAGACAAGACCCTTGTGGGCCCCTGGCCAGCCGACAAAGCAGCCAGTCGGGTCCCACGCTTGTACCCTTTATCCATATTGTAGGCCGTCGGGTTCGTCTATAAAACCCCCCGGTCACCCCCCATGCAAGGGGGCCGATCATTCACCAGTCATTCAACACTACACACTCACCAACTGGATAGAGAGAGGTAGAGACGAGCCGGCTGCTCCCCTCTTCCTCCTCCCAACACAGCTCCAGGAGCGACATTGTACTCTGTTCCTATACATCAAACACTCCGGCAGGATTAGGGGTATTATCTCTACGGAGAGCCCTGAACCTGGGTAAATCGTGCGTCCCATGCGTGTATCAACCTTGTTACCTGCGCCCACCTTTGTCCCTTCGATTCTCACTGACTTTAGCCTACCTATGGCATATGTTGTGAGTATTCACCGACATTTGGCGCGCACCGTGGGGCCGATCGCGACATCGGCTGGCTTTACACGCTGGGCGGGTCCCCGCACCTACACCACCGGATGCATCGCGTCCGGATGAGCCTGCATGCCTGTGGAGCCTGCTTTCGACGAGGCAACACCCATGATGATCGACGTCCCCGTCAGCCATGCGGATTCGGACGAAGATTCTGATGACGAGGCGCTCCCTAGCGTCATCGTCGCTGCCATGGAGAACCTCAGCGTTCTATTCAGCGACCTTCGTCTCAACGACGACCCGCGCTACTTCGGCGAGGACTTCGACGTTGAGGTGCTCTGCGCCAGCTTCAGCAGGCTTTCTATCGTTGAGATGCCTGCCCGAGACGTTTACCCCAGTAACGTCCTCATCTTCGACGGCCCTCCGCCGTCAGTGGGGTTCTTCACCCCATACCACGTTGCTGCCGTCTCCAACACTGTGGAGGTGATGGTTATCGGCGCCGGCACCAGCAAGGCCTCTGCATGCGCCGACG
Source organism: Hordeum vulgare subsp. vulgare (assembly GCF_904849725.1). Lineage (NCBI taxonomy): Eukaryota > Viridiplantae > Streptophyta > Magnoliopsida > Poales > Poaceae > Hordeum > Hordeum vulgare. The sequence continues at coordinate 447,634,586 of NC_058522.1, forward strand.
ATCCCGCTGCAGCCACCGCTGATGCTCTTCAGGACGCCATCGTCGGCCTGAAGACACCAGTCACCACTTCTACCGACCCTGCGGACTCTCGGGCCTCGCTGGAGGAGGCTCGCAAGTGTATCTTGGAGGAGGGCATCACCGTGGCCTCGGCGAAACGTCGGTTAGAGTCTACGCAGCGCGAGTATAACTCCGCATACGGTCTCACTCCGATTTCCGAGGCCCCTAGCCGGCTTGGATCGGTCCGCAGCTGCGACCGGTTCGTCCCCGAGGTTCTAGGCGGGGACCTGCCCACCTACGAGACTCCTGCGGCCAACATGCGGGTGGCGCAGGCGACCATGGAGGAAATGGCAAGCCTGGAAGGCGAGGAGCGTGCCTTCCAGATAAAGCGTGTCAAGGATCTCCTTGACACCAGTAACCAGCAACACGCTCGGTTCGACCCTGGTCAGACTCAATCAGAGTCACCGGGACCGAACTCGGGGGCACGCCGCCACCCTAGAAGCCAGCACCACGCAGAAGATCTTCGTCGCATCGCCCTTCCGGCTAGAGGGGTGAGGGAAGCCAAGACCGGCGCTCTCAGCGCCAGAGCGAGCACACTTCGGGCTTGCGTCGCGGAGGCGACGAGGGCAATTCGGGGTACGGGGATCTTCCTCCGCGAAGAACTCACGCCTCCGGCTCCCGAGGCGCCTCCCCTCTCGCCACCGGGGCTGGCGCCCCCGTCACCCAAGATGAGCAGGACGCCCGCCGGCGTATTGTCGTCCTGGCTGAGTCAGCCCTCCTAGAGGAAGACGGACCCGTCGGTCCGGCATGCTTTGGCCTCCGGATCCGAGGGGAGCCGTTCCCCCGAGGTTTCACCCTGCCTCGGGATACGCCAAAATACAATGGCACGGCCAAGCCAGAGGACTGGCTGATCGATTACACCATGGCCGTAGGCATCGCCAGGGGCAACAAGCGCGTAGCGGTTCGCTACGTGCCACTCATGCTGGTCGGCTCGGCCCGGACTTGGCTTAACAGCCTCCCGGCCGGCAGTGTCAATTCCTGTGTGGACTTCAAGGAGGCGTTCGTCCGCAACTTCACTGGCACATACAAGCACCCTGGCCGGCCCCGCGAGCTGGCCATGTGCGTCCAGAAGGCCGACGAACCCCTTCGCGACTACGCCACCTGGTGGACTGAGCTCCACAACTCCTGCGAGGGGGTGCATGAGGTACAAGCTATCCAGTACTTCATTGACGGATGCCGAGATGGCACCCTCCTCAAGCACAAGCTCATGTGCGACGAGCCCACCTCTCTGGCGGTGCTCATGGCCAAGGCGGACAAGTACGCCACGGCCGACTCTGCAATGCGCATCAAGGTGTCCGCCTTGGACAAGGTTGTGCCTGCGCCGGCTACTCCCAAGCCGGCTGGGGACAACCGAGGCGGCCAGAACAACTACAAGCGCAAGGCGGATCAGATGGATCCCCTCTCCAACAACAAGCTGGTGTCCAATGTGGAGGGCGTGGCGTCGGCTTCTCAAGCCGGCCCCCCACGAAAGCGTCCCAATCGGGGCAACCCCAACTGGCTGCCCAGGAAGTCCCTCGAGCAGCTGCTCGACGCCCCCTGCAAGATACATTCTGGGGCAACGCCGTCGACCCATACCCCTCGACAGTGCAGCATTGCACGCCGGCTGTAGCAAGGGGATAGCCTGCCGGCTCCTCCGGGGGCGCAGGCAGCGCCCCGTGCCCCGGCTCCCAACCACGCTTCGCTTCTGCCGCCACCGCCTCGCGATGACGGTCCTCACCCGGACGACTATCCTCATCAAGACGAAGCGTTCGTCATCTTCACCAGCGAAGGCGACGACAAGCACAGCCTGCGCCAAAGACGGCGCGAGGTAAACGCCATTGTCCCCCCGGTTCCCTAGTACATGCATTGGTGTGACAAACCAATCACATGGAGCCGGGTGGACCATCCAGCGGTGATGCCCCACCCGGGGTCATACGCACTCGTCTTCGACCCCACCTTTGCCTCCAAAAGGCTCACCTGCCGATTCTCCCGGGTGCTGGTCGATGGCGGCAACAGCATCAACATCCTCTACCTCGACACTCTCCTAAAGCTCGGTCTCAAGGAGACGGATGTCCTCCCAACCAGCACTGTCTTCCATGGCATCGTGCCTGGGCAGTCATGCTCGCCAATCGGCAAGATCCAGCTGGGCGTCCTCTTCGGCGACAAGGCCCACTTCCGCGGAGAGTCCATATGGTTCGAGGTAGTGGACCTCAGTAGCCCGTATCACGCGCTACTGGGAAGACCAGCCTTGGCCATGTTCATGGCTATTCCGCACTACGCCTACCTGAAAATGAAGATGTCGGGTCCCAAGGGCATCATCACTGTTGTTGGCGACTACAAAAAGTCGCTTGAGTGTGCCCAAGATAGCAGGCGCCTCACCGACACCTTGGTGATTGCTAAGGAGAAGCGGCAGATCAACCTGCTCGTGGCCCAGGCTACCGAGCAGCCGGTGATTCCTTCTCCTCCGTTCCAATCGGCCGGCGAGGGCTCTTTCAAGCCAGCTAAAGAGACCAAGCAGGTCCAAGTCGACCCTGCCAACCCGAAGCAGTGCGTCACCATCGGGGCTGGCATCAGCCCCAAATGGGAAGGCGAGCTAGCCGACTTCCTCCGTGAGAATCGGGACACCTTCACATGGTCCCCGAAGGACATGTCGGGAGTTCCGAGGAAGTACGCCGACCACAAACTTCACGTGCGACCGGATGCAAAGCCGGTGAAACAACCTTTGCGTCGCTTCGCCGACGGGAAGCGGCGCACAATCCGAGAAGAGATCACCCGGCTCCTTGCAGCCGGCTTCATGATGGAGGTTTTCCACCCGGACTGGCTGGCGAACCCAGTCCTGGTGCTGAAGAAGAACAACACATGGTGAATATGTATTGACTACACTAGCCTGAATAAGGCCTGTCCGAAAGACCCTTTCGCGTTGCCTAGGATAGATCAAGTGATCGACTCCACTGCAGGCTACGAACTGTTGTCATTTCTGGATGCTTATCCGGGCTACCATCAAATCAAGCTGGATCCAGCTGATCGCCCGAAGACCTCCTTCATCACACCCTTCGGGGCCTATTGCTACACCACCATGACGTTCGGTCTGAAGAACGCAGGTGCGACATTCCAACGCTGCATGCAGCAGTGCCTACTGCCACAGATTGGCACAAACATCGACGTCTATGTGGATGACATCATCGTCAAGACGAAGCAGCACTTCAGCCTCCTCGATGACCTGCGGGAGACATTCGCCAATCTCCGCGAATACAAGATCCGGCTCAACCCTGAGAAGTGCGTCTTCGGGGTCCCAGGCGGCAAACTCTTGGGGTTTTTCGTATCCGCCCGCAGCATCGAAGCGAACCCTGAGAAGATCAGCACCATCGAGCGGATGGTGCGGCCGGCTCGGATCCTTGACGTCTAGAAGTTTGTCGGCTGCTTGGCATCCCTCAGCCGGTTCGTCAGCCGGCTTGGCGAGAAGGCCCTTCCACTCTACCAGCTCATGAAGACGACGACGAAGTTCGAGTGGAATGACCAGGCGGACGAGGCCTTGTGCGACCTCAAGCGGGTAATCTCGAGTCTGCCAATCTTGACAGCCCCATCTGAAAGGCAACCCATACTCATATACATCGCGGCGACCACTCGGGTGGTCAGCATAGTGTTGGTAGTTCAGCGCAAAGAGGAAGGCAAGGCCTTGCCAGTGCAGCGCCCTGTCTACTACCTTAGAGAGGTCTTGTCCACCTCTAAGCAGAACTACCCTCATTATCAAAAAATGTGTTATGGTGTTTACCTTGCTGCAAAGAAATTGAAACAATACTTCCAAGAGCATGCCATCACTGTGGTGAGCACTGCTCCGCTTTCACAGATCATGGATAACCGTGATGCCACGGGCAGAATTGCCAAATGGTCCATCGCCATGGCGGACCATGATATCTGATACGAGCCTCGCACTGCCATCAAATCACAGCTGGTGGACGACTTCTTAGTCGACTGGGCTAAGACCCAGTTCGAGCCACCGCCTCTAGACTCCACGCATTGGCGGATGCACTTCGACGGCTCGAAGATGCGGACAGGGCTGGGAGCCGGCATCATCTTGACGTCCCCAAAAGGGGACCAGCTCAAGTACGCTCTCCACATCCATTTCGCCGCCTCCAACAACGTCGCCGAGTACGAAGCACTGGCTCATGGCCTCCGGCTTGCCAAGGAGATCAGCATCCGGCGGCTCATATGCTTTGGCGATTCAGACTTTGTGGTGCAGCAGGTCTTTGGCGAATGGGACGCCATGGACGCCAACATGGCGAGCTACCGCTTCCTCATCCAGCAGCTCAGCGGCCTCTTCGAGGGTTGTGAGTTCCACCATGTTCCCAGGGCGGAAAATGAGGCGGCCGATACACTGACGAAAATCAGCTCCACGAGAGAGGCCATTCCAGTCGGTGTCTCACTCGAGCAACTCCACAAGCCGTCTCCTGAGTCGGCATCAATCTTCGTACCGGCCGACTCTATGATACAAGCGTCGCCGGCTCCGGCAGTTACACCGGCTGCGGGCCCCACGCCGGCTGCACCGACGGCACCGGCTCCAAATGCGGCACCAACTGAGTCCATGGTGCAAGCGCTGTCGGCTCCACCAACTATGCCGGCTCCGGATCCTATTCCGGCTCCATTGGTCCAACCAACTCCAATAGCAGCACCAGCTACAACGACAACCCCGGCTGTGTCTGGGCTCGAATCCTCCGAGTGGGTGGACGTCATGGAGATAGACGGTGAGCCGGCTGCAGTAATAACACCAGAAACACCATCAAGCTCGGGGGTTGTAGAAGCCTCCAACAGTCAAAACGAAGCAGAGGCGGCCCTCGTGTCGGCTCCATCATGGGCTCAGGCCATTCTGGCCTTCCTTCTTCGCGGCGAACTTCCTCAGAACGAGGCGGAGGTGAGACAGACCCAGCACAGGTCCGCCGCCTACGCCATCATCAATCGCGAACTGGTACGAGGCAGCACGACCAACGTCTTCCAGCGCTGCGTCGAATCAGAAAAAGGGCAGGAGATCCTCAGAGACATCCACCAGGGGGAGTGTGGGCATCATGCCGCCTCCAGAACCCTGGTGGCCAAAGCATTCCGCCATGGATTCTACTGGCCCACGGCCCTCGAGGAGGCCGTGGATTTGGTGGACAAATGTGAAGGCTGTCAATGCTTCAGTGCACAAAGCCACATGCTGCCTTCAGCGCTGAAAACCATTCCCTTATCATGGCCATTCGCCGTCTGGGAACTGGACATGGTTGGGCCCTTCAAGATGGCTCGCGGAGGGATGACACATCTTTTGGTAGCCGTCGACAAGTTCACCAAGTGGATCGAAGCCAGACCTATCAAGAAGCTTGACGGCCCCACTGCTGTCAGGTTCATCACAGACATCTCTGTCCGATATGGCGTTCCCCACAGCATCATCACCGACAATGGCACCAACTTCGCTAGGGCGCTCTACTGTTCCAAGGTAGGCATCCGGCTCAAATTGGCTCAGTGGCACACCCTTAGTCAAACGGCCAAGCAGAGAGGGCCAACGGCCTGATCCTAGCCGGCATCAAGCCAAGGCTGGTGGCACCACTAGTCAGGTCAGCCGGCTGCTGGATTGAAGAACTGCCGGCTGTGCTATGGAGCCTCCGCACCACGCCCAACTGGTCGAACGGCTTCACTCCATTCTTTCTGGTATATGGATCTGAGGCTATTGTCCCCACGGATGTCGAGTTTGACTCGCCTCGGGTCACCCTATACACAGAAACGGAGGCGAAGGAGGCCAAAGAAGACGGTGTGGATCTCCTCGAAGAAGCAAGGGACTTGGTTTTGAGCCGGACGGCCATCTACCAACAGAAGCTGAGATACTACCACAGCAAAAAGATCAGGCCTCTCTCTCTCAGGGAGGGAGACTTGGTCCTCAGAAGAATCCAGCGCACTGCCGGCCAGCACAAGCTCTCATCCCCCTGGGAGGGACCCTTCATCATCAGTAGGGCGTTGCACAACAGCGCTTACTACCTGATTGACGCCCAGAAGCCAAGGAAGCACAAGAGGGACGACTCCGGCCAAGAAACGGAACGCCCATGGAATACGGCGTTGCTTCGCCTGTTCTATTGCTGAAAGGCAGAAGTCAAGCAAAGGAAAGAGCAAGCACATGTATCTTCCTCCCTCTTCAGGGAAAAACGAAGGCAATAAAAAGAGCATGCTCCATGTTTCTTTTTATTGAGAGTTTTTCACTCAGTGTACGGGCAACACCGCGTACAACCTCTTGCTAGCTTAATCAAGCACGGAGGCTACGTAGCGCGGCCCCTTGCTGGCCTTAACAAGCTCGGGGGCTCTCTAGCCGCCTGGATGGTCCACCCTCGTAAATGGACACATAGTGTACCGGCTGATCCCTGGTCCCTCGCTCGAGCCTGCGGGCTGGCTCCGGTCGCTCGGTTCGTGAGGTGACGCCAGGTCAGGTCGAATAGATGCAAAGTCCGGCTACACTTGGGACGAACAACTCGGGCTGGCTCGATCGTATATGCGATCTCCTTCAAGACTCAAGACGGCCTCTGATTGCCGGGAACAACAAATACGATAGAAAGAGCATGCTCCATGTTTTTTCTTGTTAAGAGTTTTCACTCAGTGTACGGGCTACACCGCATACCGCCTCTTGCTGGCTTAATCAAGCTCGGAGGCCACGCAGCATGGCCCCTTGCTAGCTGTAAACAAGTTCGGGGGCTCGCCGGCCGATCGGACGGTCCACCCTTGTAGACGCGCACATAGTGTACCGGCTGACTCCTGGTCCTTCGTACGAGCTTGCGGGCTGGCCCCGGTCGCCTGGCTTGCGAGGTGACGCCAGGTCAGGTCGAATACATGCAAAGTCCGGCTACACTTGGGACGACCGGCTCGAGTTGGCTCATTCAAGCCGGCCTCTGATTGGCTTATGTCTTGTTCTTTATGTCTTGATGGCTTCGGATAAGAGAAGTCAACCAGGAATCAAAAGACGGGATGATAAGACAACATGCTTGGTGACGAATATAATGCTGAATATATACATTCACAAAAGCATTGGCCCACGACCCACGTTCGTTACATCCCTCCGGGGGTAGAACCAAAAACACAGAAAGACACCGGTTATGGGACAGCGGCCTCAGTGGTTGTCTCGACCGCTGCTCCTGATGTGGTGGCATCACCGCCTCCGGCTCCTCCCGAGGTGGTTGCGCCGTCTCCCCCGCTGAGGCCCCCCGCTCCGCCAATCCCGGAGTCGGCATACGCCGCACCGGTGGAGGCGGCAGCAGATTCCGCAGCCAGGACCGCTTCGTCGGAGCTGCCGTGGGCGTCGTAGGGCTGAAGGCCGTGCAGATCTTCAGCGATCACACCACCATCTTCGCCCCGCTCCAAGACGAAGTCGTCCCAGGCTGCGTACTTGGCGACGGCGCTGGCTCTCACACGGAGCTCCTCCTCCATGCCTTGCAGCTCCGCCTCTAAGCCGTCGCGCTGGGCAGCCAACTTGCCCAAGTTCAGGTTCCGGTACCATGACTTGGCCAAGCATAGGGCCATATAAGCCCCAGACCGTGCTGCGGAGGCATGCCAGGCGTCGAGGCGCTCTCCACCCACTACAAGCCAGCGGGCGAGCCGTCTCATGGACGCCGGCTCCACGCCCTCCGGCCACAAGGCCTCCACCATCGACGAACCTGCAACCTGGAGCTGAGCCACAGACTCGCCCGGGGCGTGCAGGCGGGCCCGAAGGCCCACCCCGATCTCCTCCATGCTTCAGCTGGAGGTAGTGTCTACGTCCTGCCCGGCCGCGCGGCGCTCCTCACGGCACACCTCAGCAGCGGTGTCGGCTGCGATCTGGGTCTCGGGGAACAGATCTGGAGTAACGACAACCAGGACGTAAGAACACAGCAAGAGGAGGAGACAGCCAAAAGACCAAACACAAAACAAGGACAAGAGACCCACGATGGAAGGCGCCGTCGGTCTCATGAGAGACATCGAGGACCTCGCGCTCCCGCACCTTACTCGCATGAGTAAGGCGGGTGACTTCCTCCTGGAGGGTCGCGGCAGACTCCAGAGCCTTGGCCAGCTGCGTCTGCTTCTGGGCAAGGGCTTCATCCTTCTCCCTCAAGGCGGCGTCCTTGAGGTCCACCTCCTCGAGGTGAAGCGACGCGAGGCAGTCCACGTCGGCAGAGTAGGAGGCCTCCTTCTCCTGCAGCGTGGCTCACAGCCGCTCCAACTCGACCCGGCCAGCCGCCTCGAGCTCCTTCTTCTCCACCTGAAGAAGGTCCAGCTGCTCTTGGAGCCGGCCGCCTGTGTCGCGCAGGCCATCACGCTCCGCAGCAACCTCACCCAGCCGGGCTTCAAGCTCGGCAATCCGGCTATCAGCCCCCAGGTGCTGGTACCGTAGCTCGTTGTACGCATGTACCTGAGCATCGTAAAGCGCGTGCCAAAGGGGAGAGAAAGGGCACATGATTAAGATTCGACCTCGCTAAAAGCCTAACCAGCCCGATTCTCGGGGGCTACACCCAGTGGGTGCACTTGCGAGCCCCCACTGAAGAAAACTGTGCAGGGAAAAAGGCCTCCAAGAGATTCGGACCGGTTGGCCATCAACCCGCCCGATTCTCGGGGGCTACACCCAGTAGGTGCGCTGTCGCGCCCCCACTAACGCCAAGAGTAGAGAAAAAAGTACAAAGAAAAACCAAAGAAGGAAATGCCTACATGGGTGCGGGCTTCTAGGCGCTTCATGTCGCCGCATACCACGTGGGCCGCCTGCTCCACCTTCGACCGGCTGCTGGTAAACATCATCACCACCTCCGGTACGCCGGAAAGAACGATGCCGGCGGGCAGTCGCAGGTGGGCCAAGTTCGCCGCCCGCCATGTCTTCATGGGCCGGCTCCCAGCCCGGCCCCCGGCCCTTGGCGCAACAGGGCTGTGCTGGGGAACGACGATAGCGCCGGCTCCTGGTGCCGGCTCGACAGCCGGCTCGGGCGCCGTCCCGACCGGCGCTACCTCCCCCGCAGGAGGCGGATGAGCCGCGTCCGGCGCATCCATGGTCGCCCCTCGGGAATCAGGGGCCGCGTCCGGCACTGTCAGGTCCAGCACCGGCGCATCAGGAGCTGCTTCGGCCCTGGGAGAAACAGGGATCGTCTCCAGGTCCACCTGCTCCGAGGCTGCCGGTTCAGATGGTTGGGCCCCTTCGGTCCTTGGGGTCGGCCTGGAGGCGGCCTCGCTAGCTGGCTCCTCCGCACGGGCATGTGCGGAGGGGTCATGTCTAGCCTTCGCACGCTTCTCAGCCGGCCTCTCGACCCGGCTGGGGCGAGGCTGACCCACGGCGGCCTTCTCCGCACTCGTGTCTCACCGACGCTTGGACTCTATCTCCAGCTCCCTCTCGGCAGCATCAGCTGCTACCCAGCCGGCCCGTTCGACTGCGGAGGCGGTGTCTTCATCCGCATCCTCCGCCTCCCTGTCAAGCAAAGATCCTCAGGAACAAAGCTCATCTCAAGATGGGCTAAGAAAAAAAAGGGGAGGAAAACATACCCTGCAACTACCGGGACCTGCCTCCGGCCACCACCACGGCGCCTCTTGGTACCGCCTGCTTGCTTCCCGGCTGGGGGACTTGGCGCCGGCCGCTTGGAGGCCGGCCGAGAAGTTGTGGCACCCTTGCCCTTCTTCCTGGCTGCCTCGTCAGCAGCTGTCGCTCCGCCACCCTGACGCCGGCCACGTGTCAGCAGTAGGCTGGTGCCCTCCTCCACTTCGTTGGAGCCTTCCTCGAAGTCTGCATCAGAACAGAATGAGGCTACCTCGTCGTCGTCCGTCCAGTCTGCGACGGCATGCCGTGTGTACTCACCAGACGGCTCGGTCCCTTCCGACTCGAGGGGTTCTTCTGAGCCGGCGGAGGAGTCTGAGCGGGGCTCCATCGCGCCCTCGTCCTCCATCTCGGAGGCGTCGGACACCTCCACATCAGGAGCAGGCTGACGGAGGGACCCCTGCAGGGTCTTGAACAACTACAAAAAAGGAATTCAACCAAAGGCTTAGCAACGCCACCGACTTCAAGACAAAACAACAAAGTAGAATGGAGTAAGGCTACCATCGGAGGCGGGTGAGCCCGGTTGAACGGGGACATCCCCCATGTCCATTCCCCACCCTCATCCATGCGGGCGGTGGAGATCAGATTCACCCTTCGCGCTACAGCGCTCAGAGTAAACCTCTTGGTGGACAACCGGCATGGATCAAGCCGGTCGCTCATTTGGCAGACCAGATGCGGCCGCCCCTGCAGAGGCAGAATCCGGCGGACCACCATGGTGGCGAGAAGGTCGTGGCCGAGGAGGTCGCTCATCCCCAGGATGTCGAGGTGGGCGCAGATAAGCGCCACCTCAGATGCGGCATGGGAGTCTTCGCATCCTAGTTCCGCAGCGTCGGAGGAGCGATGGCGAACGGGGGCATGTTGAGGGCGTCCTGGGCCGGGTCGGCGCTCTTCACGTAGAAGAAACCCTTCTGCCAATGCTTGATGGAGTCTTTCAGAGGCATATGGGGGAAGCCAGACTTCAGGCGATGGTGCACCAGCGTAGCCCCGCACGGCGTCATGGGGCGCGGCCCCCGAAGCTTCTCCATCTCGGATTTCTCCATGACGATGGATTGTTGCTTAAAGAAGAACAGGCTGCGCCACAGATCGACGCGAGGCTCGATCCCCACGAAGCCCTCGCACAGGACCACGAAGGCGGCCAGCTGCAGTATGGCGTTCGGCGCCAGATGATGCGGCTGCAGGACGAAGAGTTGGAGCCATTCGGCGAAGAAGGAGCTAGCCGGGAGCCTGAAACCCCGGTAGAAGTGCTCGACGAAGAGCACAACCTCTCCCGCGGCAGGTGAGGGAGCGGTCTCGGAGCTGGGAAGGCGCACCGACACTTGGGAGGCCTGGGGCAGCAGTCGATGGTGACGAAGCGCCTCGATGTGCCCCTCGTCGACGTCGCAGCCCAACCAGGCCCCCTACTAGGACGCTTGCTGCGCCGACGACTTCTTCGAGGAAGAACCGCCGGTCATGGCTGCGGGTGGCGAAAGCTCGAAGCGGTCAACGAGGCCGCAACGGCGAGGATGAAGAAGACGAAGGACGCGAGCTCTTCTTCTCAGGGCGCAAGGAGGAAGAGAGCACGGACGCAGGGCGAGAAGAGGGGGCGAATGGCCTCCTCGGAACCCTCGCATCCCATTTAAACCCCCACGAAGTGTCGTGGGGAGGGGATCTGGTGCGCGTTGGGCCCCATTAATCCTGTGTATTACGGGCGGTAACGCTCCCCTAAGCCCAACCGTCGCGGAGTAAATCTGCAGAGGATCTCCCGCGCGGAGGCCGAGGGGGCGTCGTGGCGGGACCCAGGGCCCAGGCCTGGTCCCTTCAGCAGTAATCGCCATCATTACGCCAGGTGGCGCCTGGAACGTGGCGTTCTCCGGGCCAGTTACGACTGGACCGAGGCGTCGCTTCGAAGCCACCCGGTTCCGAAGCCGGCGTCCTTCGCCGCGAATAACGGCAAAAATATCAAGACAAATCAACAAGTCGGTGAGGCCGCCCGCCCGCAGGCGGTAGACCTCGCCAGCTTCGGGGACTACTGTCGGGGGGATAACCCCGGGGTAGGCTCATCGAGCCTATTCCTTCATTTCACGCCCAATGGACATGAATGTATGAAAATTCCCAAGACCCAAGTCTTCTGACCGGCTAGGCATCACCTGCCGGCTGGAAGACAAGGCGGCCACCTTTCTGGCCGGCCAGGCAACCCCTGTTGGCTGGAGTCCAGGTGGCCTCCCCTTCAGCGCCGGCCTGGTCTCGCCAGCCGGACTGAGGAGGAGGCGGCCACCCTCAAGCCGGCTGACCAAGCACGCTAGCCGGCCGAGGATCACAAGTCACATCAGATCGTAGGTAAGGAAGAGACCTCATGATTAAAGGTAGCTATGCGTCAGCAAAGGTACAGGATCAGGGCGCCCAGCAGGTACGAGCGTCGGCGGCCACACCGCTGACCTACCCCGGCTCTGATCCATCACCTAGCATAGTGTTGGACCGTCACACTCCCACTCCATTACTGCACTCGGCGTGGGGAACAGTGGAGGCGGTCGTACTACGTGCCCATGAAGAAGCTCGCGGGGCAACGCTTGACGTACAGCGCGTGCTCAGCGTCAGCCTTACGCGAGAGCCCCATTGGCCAGCCGGTGGGTCCCACAGGCAATCGAGACCATGCAGCCGGCGGGCCCCTCATCGACAATACAAGACCCTTGTGGGCCCGTGGCCAGCCGGCGAAGCAGCCAGTCGGGTCCCACGCTTGTACCCTTTATCCATATTGTAGGCCGGCGGGTTCCTCTATAAAACCCCCCGGTCGCCCCCCATGCAAGGGGGCCGATCATTCAGCAATCATTCAACACTACACACTCACCAACCGCATAGAGAGAGGTAGAGACGAGTCGGCTGCTCCCCTCTTCCTCTTCCCAACACAGCTCCAGGAGCGACATTGTACTCTGTTCCTATACATCAAACACTCCGACAGGATTAGGGGTATTATCTCTATGGAGAGCCCTGAAGCTGGGTACATCGTGTGTCCCATGCGTGTACCAACCTCGTTCCCAGCGCTCACCTTTGTCCCTTCGGTTCTCACCGACTTTAGCCTACCTATGGCATATGTTCTGAGTATTCACCGACACCTACACAAGCAGCCCAAGACGTGCCAAGAACCCCCGGCACATGCCAAGGGTGAAGGCATAGGCATCCTCACCAAGAACTGGCAAGGTGCCTCCCCGACAAGTGCGGGCCAGTCTACCACCGCTCCACCTCATCGCTACATCAGTCACTTATCGACGAGGTGTCGAGCTCCCAGATGGCTAGGTGGCTCTTGCTAAATACATGGTGGCGCACCACAAGACAGATTATGACCTCCTGATACCCGTCCAGAGGCGTGTGAAGACCCCAAGACACGACCAGCTCATAGGTGGTAGGAGCATGCCAGGAACGCACCCCCGCTTGCCAGCTAAGGTTGCATTTATGGCGCTTTGTCTTACGTGGCAGAGTTAGCTATGATAGCAGTGTTAGCTATCCTAGTATGACTATTTGCCATTGTTGATGCCCCTTGAGCTATAAAAGGAGGCCTGAGGCAACCTAGCAAGGATTCAGGCACTTGGAGATTCTACGCTTGGTAGATTCGGATCCCTAGGGGATTAGAGCCAAGTGTACGTGTACGTACATGATAGATCTCCGCGGCAACCCTTGTCGGCACAGAGTTCCGTGCAAACTTCATCTTCCTCAATCAATCTAGAAAAGCAGGAGTAGGGTTTTACGCTTCACAGCGGCCCAAACCTAGGTAAAAACACCTGAGTCTCATCGTCGTGTCGCCTCATAGTTTCTGCTCTTTGTGTCGTACGACCTCCCTGCCGAACCACAAAGGGGCCCAAGGTACCATAGGTGATTGAGTACACACCTGCACCAACATATTTCGCGCACCATGTAAGGGGTTTTGTTTGCACAAACCCGAGATTGCATGTGTTGCATCGATCTTCATCAGCATCCCCTCCGCGTGAAGCATCGGGGAACAAGAACATCACCTCCTTACGGGTTTTTTCCTCTCTGATCCCACGCCACATGCCACCATTGTGGGTGGGTCAACGACAACGAGGACCATTGACCCTGCGGTTGCTGGGTTCGACGCGCACGGCACGGCCACGATGACGAACTCGGCGGAGGAATAAGCATACCAGGCAATGTCGCCGTCCCTATCACAATCGCCGAGCTCGCCCATGTAAACAGTGTGGAGGTGCGGCTACGATTGAATGGGCACGTAAGAAGGAAAAGTACACGGAGATACCCTTCCTCTCTTCTCCTTCCCCGCCTGTGGTCGGTTTTGCGTCACGGCAGAGCAGCCGATGTTGACGAGCTCGTGTGCGTCTAAGTCCTGCATTTGCCTCACGTTGGTAAATCCCAGGCCAAACGCTCGAGCAGATCCATTGGTCGGCGACCCCGGCGAATGGGCCATAGAGAGGTCCAGTTACCTAGCTTTTACAATGTTGTGGTAGTTACGGGACTATTGGGCAAGAAGGAGAAGAAGGAAGGTTTGACCGAGCATAGTTGCTATTCTTTCCCCTCCGGCTAAGTTGTGAATGCTCGCATTGGCCCGGCAAGCTCTTGCCGCAGGCCATGCTTATAACTAACATTTCCCCAAGTACCTCCATTTCCTCTCTATTCGTCCATCTCTTCCTCTTAGAACATCTATGGTTTACACCATGCATGCACTCAGGAGTGCGAAGGGAAGAAACACCGGTGGAAGAAGGAGGGAACAGTGGATGTGGGCGGACGAGCACAAAGATAGAGAAGAAGCCTTAATGATAGATAAGTTGAGGCGACCGTTGTTTCTTCGTAAAAAAAGCTTACATTTTCCATATTCCCTTTTGCTACCAAGGTTTTTTGTAGGGTGAATGTGCTATGTAATGGAAACTCGTTGTCTTCCTGATCGCGCCTATGTTTTGGTTCAAGCCTGCTCAACAAAACCTCGGCACCTGCTACTTCTCAAACAACAGCGCCAGAAATTGACACGTTGACGGAGACTTGCTTGCGTTGGTTTTTCCTTGAAGAGGAAAGGGTGATGCAACATAGGAGCAGTAAGTATTTACCTCAGTTTGAGAACCAAGGTATCAATCCAGTAGGAGAATCTCGTCAAGTCCAGAGTACCTGCGCAAACACAAACGAGCTTGCACCCAACGCTATAAAGGGGTTGTCAATCCCTTCAAGATTTATTGCAAAGTGAGATATGAAGGCGGAAAGTGCAACGAAGTAAAAGAATAAGGCTGAAAATATGGTGTGAAGTAGACCCGGGGGCCATAGTGTTCACTAGAGGCTTCTCTCACAATAGCAAATATTACGGTGGGTGAACAAATTACTGTTGAGCAATTGATAGAATCGTGCAAAGTCATGACGATATCTAAGGCAATGATCATACATTTAGGCATCACGTCCGAGACAAGTAGACCGATACTTTCTGCATCTACTACTATTACTCCATACATCGACCGCTATCCAGCATGCATCTAGTGTATTGAGTTCATGACGAATAGAGTAACGCCTTAAGCAAGATGACATGATGTAGAGGGATAAACTCAAACCAATGATGAAAACCCCATCATTTTACCCTTGATGGCAACAACACGATGCGTGCCTCGCTACCCCTTCTGTCACTGGGTGAGGTCAGCGCACGGTCTGAACTCAAAACCAAGCACTTCTCCCATTGCAAGAATCATAGATCAAGCTGGCCAAACAAAACCCACAACTCGAAGAGAATTACAAGGATATGAAATCATGCATATAAGAGATCAGAAGAAACTCAAATAAGATTCATAGATAATCTGATTATAAATCCACAATTCATCGGATCTCGACAAACACACCGCAAAAGAAGATTACATCGGATAGATCTCCATGAAGATCATGGAGAACTTTTTATTGAAGATCCAAGAGAGAGAAGAAGCCATCTAGCTACTAGCTATGGACCCGTAGGTCTATGGTGAACTACTCACGCATCATCGGAGAGGTCATGGTGTTGATGAAGAAGCCCTCCATATCCGAATCCCCCCTCCGGCAGGGCACCAGAACGTGCCCCAGATGGCATCTTGCGGAGACAGATGCTTGCGGTGGCGGAAAAGTACTTTCGATGATCTCCTCCGTGGTTTTAGATTTTTAGGGAATTTATAGGCGGAAGAAGTAGGGCAGGGGAGCCACGAGGAGCTCACAAGGCTGCTAGCCCCCCCTAGGCCAGGCCTGGTGGGCTTGAGACCTCCTCCGAGGTCCCCTGCCTTGGTTCTCAAGTCTCCTGCGTGTCTTCTGTTATGGAAAAAATCATTCCGCGGGTTTTATTCCATTTGGACTCCGTTTAAAATCCTCCTCTGAAAAGGGTCAAAAACACGGAAAAACAGGAACTCGCACTTGGCACTGAGTTAATAAGTTAGTCCCGAAAAAGATATAAAAGGCATACAAAACATCCAAAGTTTGACAAGATAATAGCATGAAACCATAAAAAATTATAGATACGTTGGAGACATATCAAGCATCCCCAAGCTTAACTACTGCTGGTCCTCGAGTAGGGAAGTGATAAAGACTGAATTTTTGATGTGGAATGCTACCTAGCATAGTTGTCCTTTGTAACTTCTTTCGTGTGACATGAATGTTCAGATCCGTAAGATTCAAAACAATAGTTTGCTATTGACATGAAAACAATAATACTTCAAGCAAACTAGCAAGGTAATCATGAACTTTCAAAATAACAAGGCCAAAGAAAGTTATCCCTACAAAATCATATAGTCTGGCTATGCTCCATCATCCTCACACAACTAATTTAAATCATGCACAACCCCGGTATTGGCCAAGTAATTGTTTTCGCACTCTTACTTTCTCAAAAAAAATTATAACTATCATGCAATACATGAGCGTGAGCCATGGATATAGCACTATAGGTGGAATAGAGTGTGGTGGTGGTTGTGAGACCAAAAAGGAGGAGATGGTCACATTGGCTCAGCGTATCAAAGGGCTATGGAGATGCCCATTAATAGATATCAATGTGAATAAGTAGGGATTTCCATACAAAGGATGCACTAGAGCTATAAGTATGTGAAAGCTCAAAGGGCTAACTAGTGGGTGTGCATCCAACTTGCTTGCTCACGAAGACCTAAGGCAAAGGAAGCCCATCATTGGAATATACAAGCCAAGTTATATAATAAAGATTCCCACTAGCATATGGTGGTGACGAAACGAGAGGCTCTCAATCATGAAGAACATGGTGCTATTATGAAGCACAAGTGTGGAAAAGGATAGTAGCATTGTCCCTTCTCTCTTTTTCTCTCTTTTTTCATTTGGGCTCTTGGGCCACCTATTTTTTATTTTATTTGGGCTCTTTGGCTCTTCTCTTTTTTTCCTCACTTGGGACAATGCTCTAATAATGATGATCATCACACTTTTATTTACGCACAGCTCAAAGCTCAGAACGATGATGACTCTATAGGAAAGGCCTCCGGTAGTGTACCGGGATGTGCAACGATCTAGCTTGGCGTATGACATTGAAACATATCGCTAGCTATCTTACGATCATGCAATGGCAATATGAGAGTGATGGCACAAGTCATGAGACGGAACGGTGGGAGTTGGATGGCAATATATCTTGGAATGGCTATGAAAATGCCATAGTAGGTAGGTATGGTGGCTGTTTTGAGGATGGCATATGGTGGGTTTGTGCACCGGCGAGAATTGCATGGCACTAGAGAGGCTAGCAATGGTGGAAGGTGAAAGTGCATCTATACCATGGACTCACGCTAGTCATGAAGAACTCACATACTTGTTGCGAAAGTGTTTATTAGTAATCGAAACAAAGTGCTAAACGCATACTCCTAGGGGGAGGGTTGGTAGGTGTTAACCATCGCGCGATCCCGACCTCAACACAAAGGATGACAATCAATAGATCAATTATGCTCCGACTTTCTAACATAGCGGGTCACCATCGTGCATGCTACCGGAATCACTAACTTCAACACAAGTATTTCTAGATTCACAACACCCTACTAACATAACTCCTAATATTACCAAATCCACATCTGAAAACTAATTGAGAGGAATCAAGACTTCTCTTTCTACTCAATGCACATGAAGATGGAGGTTTTTGTATCCTCTTTGGGTATCTATCACCTTTGGGACTACTTTCGTAGCATAAGACAACTACCAAGTCACGCACCGCCGTGCTCTAAAAGATCTAAGTGAAGCACATAGAGCAAAATAATCTAGCTCAAAAGATATAAGTGAAGCACGATGAGCATTCTAGCAAAATCACGATGAGTGCATGTCTCTCTCTAAAGGTTTGCAGCAAGGATGATTGGGACACAAAAAAAATAAAAGACTCCTACGATACAAGACGCTCCAAGCAAAACACATATCATGTGGTGAACAAAATTATTGCTCCAAGTAATGTTACCGATGGATTGAAGACGAAAGAGGGGATGCCTTCCCGGGGCATCCCCAAGCTTAGGATTTTTAGTGTCCTTGAATTTGGCTTGGTATGCCCTGGGTATCCCCAATCTTGACCTCTTTCCAGTCCTTATCTCTTTGTCCATGAGAACATCACCCAAAACTTGAAAACTTCACAACACAAAACTTAAACAGAAACTCGTGATATCATTAGCACAAGAAAACAAACTACCACATCTTTAGGTACTGTAGAGAGCTTGATTTCTATTTATATTGGTGTTATATTACTGTATTCTCACTTTTACATGGCTAGTACCCCCCGATACTATTCATAGTTTCATCAAAACAAGCAACCAACTCAACAAAAACTGAATCTGTCAAAAACAGACTAGTGTGTAGCAATCTGTATACTTCGTGTACTTCTGTTACCTCAAAAATTCTGAAAAATTACGACTGCCTGGGAAAACGGCATATCAACCACCAGCAAAAAGAATCAACTCAAAATATATTTATGAATAAATATTAAAAATCATCTCGTGAGCGAAAAGTTTCTGTCTTTTTCCAGCAGGATCAAACAACCATCACTAAGACTAGTCATAAAGGTTTTGTTTGGCTCAAACACAAAAAGAAACACAAAAGACACAATCATAACAGAATTATGATAGTGTGGACGCAACAAAACAGAAAGAAAAAGAAATAAATTCATTGGGTTGCCTCCCAACAAGCGCTATTGTTTAACGCCCTTAGCTAAGCATAAGGCGATAGAATCACGTATCATCGTCTTTGGTGCTCAAACCATAAGTAGCGTGATCACTTATCATCTTAAGGTTTTCATATTTCTTGCTAGATGATTCACCACTATTTTTAGGAACAAAAATAGACTTGGTGACCTTATTGTGGGTAAAGTTTGGAGTATTCTGCGCAGTGGCAAAAGCGGAACCCAAGTTGGTTATAACGTCCTCTAGTTTGCCAATCCTAGCGGAATCATGACCTAGGTTTTCGTTAACTGTGGGTTCCTTCTCCTTTAAATTTTTCAAAACCATTCCCACCTTGGATCCATACTGGGTGATTTGATTGTGGATCTTTTTATCCAAATTCTCAATGAGTTCGATCGTAGCAACTTTATTTTCAATGATGTCCAGCCTACGCATCACATGTTCCAGACTTAAGGTAGTTCCATTAACCATGAGTGAGGGTGAGCCTACCAAATTTAGTACAACTCTGTAAGAATCAACGGTATGGCTACGCAAGAAATTTCCGCCTACAATGGTGTCAAGAATATACCTATTCCAAGGAGAAATACCCACATAAAAACTGCGGAGCAGGACGGTATTAGATTGCTTTCGAGTAGATCTACTCTGAGCATTGCAAATCCTATACCAAGCGTCCTTTAAGTTTTCTTCCTCATTTTGCTTGAAATTGAGAACTTCGTTCTCGACAGTATCGTTTAGAGTGGTTGGTCTAGCCATGAGGATAGGTAGACTATCCCACACAAGCGAACAAGAAGCAAGCGAGAGAAAAGGGCAAACGAAGAAGGCAAACGAAAAAAGGCAAACGGAAAAGGCAAATATTTTTTTGTAAATTTTTGTTTTTCAGAAGTGGGGGAGAGGAAAACGAGAGGCAAAAAAGTAAATGCAAGAGATGAGTTTGCAACACTTACTTGGATGAGTTCTTGACTTGATCCTCCCCGGCAACGGCGCCAGAAATTCTTCTGCTACGGCAACAAACAACATCGCCAGAGATTGACACGTTGACGGTGGCTGGGCTTGCGTTGGTTTTTCCCTTGAAGAGGAAAGGGTGGTGCAGCACAGGAGCAGTAAGTATTTCCCTCAGTTTGAGAACCAAGGTATCAATCCAGTAGGAGAATCTCGTCAAGTCCAGAGTACCTGCGCAAACACAAAAGAGCTTGCACCCAACGCTATAAAGGGGTTGTCAATCCCTTCAAGATTGGTTGCAAATTGAGATCTGAAGGCGGAAAGTGCAACGAAGTAAAAGAGTAAGGCAGAAAATATGGTGTGGAGTAGACCCGGGGGCCATAGTGTTCACTAGAGGCTTCTCTCAAAATAGCAAATATTACGGTGGGTGAACAAATTACTGTCGAGCAATTGATAGAACCGCGCAAAGTCATGATGATATCTAAAGCAATGATCATACATATAGGCATCACGTCCGAGACAAGTTGACCAATACTTTCTACATCTACTACTATTACTCCACACATCGACCACTATCCAGCATGCATCTAGTGTATTGAGTTCATGACGAACAGAGTAACGCCTTAAGCAAGATGACATGACGTAGAGGGATAAACTCAAACCAATGATGAAAACCCCATCTTTTTACCCTTGATGGCAACAACATGATGTGTGCCTCGCCACCCCTTCTGTCACTGGGTGAGGTCACCGCACGGTATGAACCCAAAACCAAGCACTTCTCCCATTGCAAGAATCATAGATCAAATTGGCCAAACAAAACCCACAACTCGAAGAGAATTACAAGGATATGAAATCATGCATAAAAGAGATCAGAAGAAACTCAAATAAGATTCATAGATAATCTGATCACAAATCCACAATTCATCGGATCTCGACAAACCCACCGCAAAAGAAGATTACATCGGATAGATCCCCATGAAGATCATGGAGAACTTTGTATTGAAGATCCAAGAGAGAGAAGAAGCCATCTATCTACTAGCTATGGACCCTTAGGTCTGGTGAACTACTCACGCATCATCAGAGAGGTCATGGTGTTGATGAAGAAGCCCTCTGTATCCGAATCCCCCCTCCGGTAGGGCACCAGAACATGCCCTAGATGGGATCTTGCGGAGACAGAAGATTGCGGCGGCGGAAAAGTATTTTCGATGATC
Source organism: Hordeum vulgare subsp. vulgare (assembly GCF_904849725.1). NCBI lineage: Eukaryota > Viridiplantae > Streptophyta > Magnoliopsida > Poales > Poaceae > Hordeum > Hordeum vulgare. The sequence goes on from NC_058522.1 coordinate 447,655,420, forward strand.
TCCTGATTTTTGCTGGGATTTTAGGATATATATATGTGAAAGACCTAGGGCAGAGTTGGCCCAGGGAGCCCACAAGCCTGGGTGGCGTGGACCCCCCTGGCCGCGGCTAGGGGGCTTGTGGGGTCCCTGGTGGCCCCCTCCCCTGATTCTTAGGTTCCCCGATCTTCTTCTGTTTCAGAAAAAATCTTTTTGGAAGTTTCGTTCCGTTTGGACTCCGTTTAAAATCCTCCTGTGAAAACGGTCAAAAACACGGAAAAACATGAACTGGCACTTGGCATTGAGTTAATAAGTTAGTCCCAAAAAAGATATAAAAGGCATACAAAACATCCAAAGTTTGACAAGATAATAGCATGAAACCTTGAAAAATTATAGATACGTTGGAGACGTATCAGATCTCCCCGCCGAACCACCAAGGGGCCAAAGGTACCATAGGTGATTGAGTACACACGTGCACCAACATATTTGGCGCACCAGGTAAGGGGTTTTGTTCGCACAAACCCGAGATTCCATGCGCTGCATCGATCTTCATCAGCATCACCTCCGCGTGAAGCGTCGGGGAACAAGAACATCACCTCCTTACGGGTTTTTTCCTCTCCGATCCCACGCCACATGCCACCATTGTGGGTGGGTCAATGACAACGAGGACCATTGACCCTGCGGTTGCTGCGTCCGACGCGCACGGCGCGGCCATGATGACGACCTCGGCGGAGGAAGAAGCATACCAGGCAATGGCGCCATCCCTATCACAATCGCCGAGCAGGCCCATGTAAACCGTGTGGAGGTGCAGCTACGATTGAATGGGCACGTAAGAAGGAAAAGTACACGGAGATACCCTTCCTCTCTTCTCCTTCCCCACCTGTGGTCGGTTCTGCGTCACGGTAGAGCAGCCGATGTTGACAACCTCGTGTGCGGCTAGGTCCTGCTTTTGCATCATGTTGGTAAATCCCAGGCCAAACGCTCGAGCGGATCCATTGGTCAGCGACCCCGGCGAACGGGCCATAGAGAGGTCCAGTTACCTAGCTTTTACAATGTTGTGGTAGTTACGGGATCGTTGGGCAAGAAGGAGAAGAAGGAAGGTTCGACCGAGCATAGTTGCTATTCTTTCCCTTCCGACTAAGTTATGAATGCTCGCATTGGCCGGGCAAGCTCTTGCCGCAGGCCATGCTTATAACTAACATTTCCCCAAGTACCTCCATTTCCTCTCTATTCGTCCATCTCTTCCTCTTAGAACATCAATGGTTTACACCATGCATGCACTCAGGAGTGCGAAGGGAAGAAACACCGGTGGAAGAAGGAGGGAATGGCGGATGTGGGCATACGAGCACTAAGATAGAGAAGAAGCCTTAATAAAAGATAAGTCGACGCGACCATTGTTTCTTCATAAAAAAGCTAACATTTTCCATATTCTCTTTTGCTACCAAGGTTTTTTGTATGGTGAATGTGCTACGTAATGGAACTTCGTTGTCTTCCTGATCGCTCCTATGTTTTGGTCCAAGCCTGCTCAACAAAACCCGCGGCAACATCGAAGATCAATGAGGGAAAACTCACCGGCAGCGTGTCCTCGCGTGTAGAATGCTAAGGACCCGTTCCTCGAGGCAATCGTAACAACACGCTATTGGCAGGCAACCAGAGCACGCAAAGGAAGCAGCCATACGAATATCAGAGGGAAAGCAAAGGGGGATGGCATGCGATTACATAAATACATTAGTTCAACAAAGCGAAGATAGTGCATGGACTAATACGAGATACATATTGTGTCTTGAGTACACGACGGTATGACGGAAGTAGGAGTGGGTCGAAACTAATTCCAGCGGCCTCCTTGGACCCTTGAGACTCCAAGAACCCCGTCGGCAAGAGGGTGCACCTTGTCCGCGGCAACAGAGGCATCAGCGCTCGACGACATCTTATTGAAACCATCGGAGATGCCAAGCTCTGGGTGGAAGAAGGCGAAGTTGCCCAAGATCATGAAGAGGGCATCGCGGGCCAGCTTCCGGGATTCATCGGTGAAGCAGACCACCCTGTCATCCTCGTACGTATTCAGCTCCTCGATGAAGCCCTTGCAGAAGAGTGTTAGCTTGACGCTTGGGACCTCATGCTGACCAACGGAGAAGGCCCAATTCTTCATGTTCATGCTCACAAGCTGAGTGGTGAGGCACTCAGTGATGTCAACCATGCTCCTGATCCAAAGGTCGTGCTGCTCAATCTGGTTATCCTGTTTGTACTCTGCCTCTTTCTAGAGACTTTGGGCATTGGTAAAGTCCTTGTGCAATGGCTCCTCTCAAACACCGACAGACTCGATTTTCTGTTCCAGCGAAGCAAGTCTGGATTGCAACCCGGAGATAGCATTGTTGGCGGTGTCGAGGCTCTGGCTCTTGGAAGAAAGCTGTGAGTGCGCATCTTTCAATGTGATTTGCACTTTCTGCGCCTCTACTTTAAGGGCCTTGGTCTCCTCGCCATTTCTGGCAAGTTCCTCCGTCAATGTGCTCAGCTGGGCCTCCAGTTTGGTCTTGCCAGCAGCCGCGACAGCAAGCTCATCGGACAACTCCTTCAACTGTGCAGCGAAAGTCAAGGAGAGCGCGGAAAGAGCAGCTTTGTGGCCTTCCTCTAGTTCCTTGGTGCGTTGCAAGAGGCGGGCCTGCAACTCCTCTTCCTTATCATGAAGGAAAAGTTTGAGGTCCTCTTCGCTAGAGGAAATTCCCGTCTCCGTGGCATCTAGATGTGCTTTGCGTTCCGCCAGGCTGGTCTCCCGGGCTGCAATGTCTTCCTTGGCCACGGATAGGATCTCATGGTGCCTGTTGAGGGAATGGACCTGCTGGTTGTACCACTCCTGCAGTTTGTTTCCTTTGCACCCAACTAGTTGCCCACAAGGTGGACTACTCGCATTACTCTTTGGCTGCCTGCCCCTTGAGGTTGTACCTGCTCTGCATGTCCTTGATTCCGGCAGCCATGCATTCCAAGAAAGCCAGATCCTTGGCACTGTCTCAGGGTCATTGACCCCTCCGACTTTCTGACGCAGCAGCGCTAATGCCCGCTCAATCCCTTAGACGATGTATGTGCCTGCTCGGAAGGACAAGTATGGAGTTGGAGGGCATAGTGAAGCGGTAACCATCGCCGGCTGGTCCGAAAATGATGGCAGAGACGATGGCAGAGGATACCGCGGAGGTAAGGGTCCCAGAGCCTGAAAGGGGGGAGGTTCCCCTCAATAATTAAGGACGGGACAGTCGAGCTGCCAGGGTTTGATGTCGTTATTATGAGGGACTCTTGAACTTCCCCGGCAGCCGAGCCCTGGCTCTGTGTGGCAGCAATCTTCTCCACCTCCGCGGCAGCAGCCTTCCCGATGCCAGCCACCTCTTCTAGCAGCTTCAATTCTGCAGATGGTGATGCTCTAATCAAGAGCAATGGGCAGAAAGATTAAAGTCAAAAAGTTTATCAAAGGAAAGAAAAAGTATAGAGGAAATCAAGTCACACGCAAGTGGGATACCCGATGCGGTCTCCCGCGCAAGAATATTTGTTTCCCCAGCAAGATCAACTGTCGGGGGGCAGTCAGTCACTACTTCATCGAAGGCAGCTACTACGCTGGCAGACTCTTCGACGGAGGCCCTTGTCGGAGATTCCCTCCCCATGGCGACGGTTGCAGAGAGGTCTTTAAGGGATGGCCCCTCCTGGCGGGCCTCTCCCTGATGAATCTCTCCCGTCCCCCTGTCGGGGGTAGGAGGATGCCTTTCTTCTATTGGAAATATGCCCTAAAGGCAATAATAAATTGGTTATTATTATATTTCCTTGTTCATGATAATTGTTTATTATCCATGCTAGAATTTTATTGATTGGAAACTCAAATACATGTGTGGATACATAGACAACACGCTGTCCCTAGTGAGCCTCTACTTGACTAGCTCGTTGATCAAAGATGGTCAAGGTTTCCCAGCCATAGGCAAGTGTTGTCACTTGATAATGGGATCATATCATTAGTATAATGATGTGATGGACAAGACCCAAACTATAAACATAGCAGATGATCGTGTCAGTTTATTCCTAATGTTTTTCTCCATGTCAATGTATTTGTTCCTATGACCATGAGATCATGCAACTCCCGGATACCGGAGGAATACCTTGTGTGTATCAAATGTTGCAACGTTACTGGGTGACTATAAAGGTGCTCTACAAGTATCTCCAAAGGTGTATGTTGGGTTGTCATGGATCATGACTGGGATTTGTCACTCCGTGTGACGGAGAGGTATCTCGGGGCCCACTCGGTAATACAACATCACAACAAGCCTTGCAGGCAACGTGACTAAGGACTTAGTTATGGGATCTTGTATTACAGAACGAGTAAAGAGACTTGCCGGTAACGAGATTGAACTACGTATGGAGATACCGACGATCGAATCTCGGGCAAGCAACATACCGAAGGACAAAGGGAACAGCATACGTGATTAAATGAATCCTTGACATAGAGGTTCAACCAATAGAGATCTTAGTAGAATATGTATTAGCCAATATGGACATCCACGACCCGCTGTTGGTTATTGACCGGAGAATGTCTCAGGTCATGTCTACATAGTTCTCGAACCCGCAGGGTCTGCACACTTAAGGTTCGGTAATGTTTCGATATAGTTGAGTTATAGGTGTTGGTAACCGAAAGTTGTTCGGAGTCCCGGATGAGATCCTGGAAGTCACGGGGAGCTCCGGAATGGTCCGGAGGTAAAGATTGATATATAGGAAGTCCTGTTTTGGTCACCGGAAAAGTTTCGGGCTCATCGGTAGTGTACCGGGAGTGTCGGGAGGGTACCGGGGACCATCGGGAGGGGTGTCATGCCCCGAGGGGCCTTATGGGTTGTGGGAGGATACAAATCAGCCCCTAGTGGGATGACATAAGCTCCCACTAAGTCCCATGAGGTTTGAGAGGCAAAAACCCAAAGGTGGAAAGGGTTTCCAAGTGGAATGCGGGAATCCTACTCCGAGTAGGATTGGAGTAGGATTCCTCCACCTCCAATTTCGGCCAAACCTTGAGGGTTTGAGGCTGCCTCCTCCCCTCCCTCCCTCCTATATATACTAGAGGTAGTGAGGGTTTTTGAGACACACAATTTCATCCACGTGCTACCCTCTCCTCTAGTTTGTAGTTCTTCCTCTAGATCGTATTTCTGCGGTGCTTAGGTGAAGCCCTGCAGGAATAGATCAACACCATCACCGGCACGCCGTCATGCTGCCGGAGAACGCATCTACTTCCCCATCTCTCTTGCTGGATCGAGAAGGCGGGGGTCGTCATCGAGTTGTACGTGTGCTGAACGCGGAGGTGCCGTCCCTTCGGCATTAGATCGGGACGGATCGTGATGGGATCGCAGGACGGACTGCGATTTGAATCGCGAAAATGTTCCACTACATCAACCGCGTTATATACGCTTCCTCTTAGCGATCTACAAGGTTATGTAGATTCACTCTCCCCTCTCGTAGATGATCATCACCATGGATAGGTATTGCGTGTGCATAGGAAAACTTTTTTCCCATGCTACGTTCCCCAATAGTGGCATCATGAGCTAGGTTCATGCATAGATGATATCTCGAGTAGAACACAAAAGAGTTTGTGGGTGTTGATGTTCGATTTGCTTCCCTTCTTAGTCTTTTCTCGATTCGGCGGTATTGTTGGATGGAAGCGGCCCGGACCAACTTTACTCGTACGCTTATGAGAGACCGATTTCATCGACTAACATGCAACTTGTTGCATAAAGATGACTGGCGGGTGTTTGTTTCTTCAACTTTAGTTGAATCGGATTTGACCGAGGTGGTCCTTGAAGAAGGTTAAATAGCAAATTGCATATCACCATTGTGGCTTTGTGTAAGTAAGACGCGATCATACTAGATACCCATAGCAGCCACGTAAAACATGCAACAACAAATTAGAGGACATCTAACTTGTTTTTGCAGGGTATGCATGTGATGTGATATGGCCAAAGACATGATATGATATATTGGATGTATGAGATGATCATGTTGTAATAGTTAAATATCGACTTGCACGTCGATGCTACGGCAACCGGCAGGAGCCATAGCGTTGTCTTAAAACTAACGTTTGTGCTTGCAGATGCGTTTACTATATTGCTAGGTAGTAGCTTTAGTAGTAATAGCATAGATAGCACGACAACCTCGATGGTGGCACAATGATGGAGATCATGGTGTGGCGCCGGTGATGATGAAGATCATGCCGGTTCTTTGGTGATGGAGATCAAGAAGCACAAGATCATGGCCATATCATGTCACTTATGATTTGCATGTGATGTTAATCCTTTTATGCACCTTATTTTGTTTAGAACGACAGTAGCATTATAAGGTGATCCCTCACTAAAAAATTCAAGATAAAATTGTGTTCTCCCCGACTGTGCACCGTTGCGATAGTTTGTCCTTTCGAGACACCACGTGATGATCGGGTGTGATAGACTCAATGTTCACATACAACAGGTGCAAAACAGTTGCACACGGGGAACACTCAGGTTAAACTTGACGAGCCTAGCATGTACAGACATGGCCTCGGAACACAAGAGACCGAAAGGTCGAGCATGAATCATATATTTGATATGATCAACATGGAGATGTTCACCGCTGAAACTATACTAAACTCACGTGATGATCGGACTTGAGTTAGTGAATTTGGATCATGCGCCACTCGAATGACTAGAGGGATGTCTATTTTGAGTGGGAGTTATTAGTAATATGATTAGCTAAACTCAATTATCATGAACATAGTCAAAAGGTCTTTGCAAATTATGTTGTAGCTTGCGTTGTAGCTCTACTGTTTCTGATATGTTCCTAGATAAAATTTAGTTAAAAGATGATAGTAGCAATTATGCAGACTGGGTCCGTAAACTGAGGATTGTCCTCATTGCTGCGCAGAAGGCTTATGTCCTTAATGCACTGCTCGGTGTGCTGAACCTCGAGTGTCGTCTGTGGATGTTGCGAACATCTGACATACAAGTTTGTTGATGAATACATGATAGTTCAATGCGTACTGCTTAAACGGCTTAGAATTGAGGCACCGAAGATGTTTTGAACGTCACGGAACATGCGAGATGTTCCAAGAGATGAAATTGGGATTTCATGCTCGTGCCCTTGTTGAGAGGTGTGAGACCTTTGACAAGATTCTTTGTCTACAAAGTAAGGGAGAAAAGCTCAATCGTTGAGCATGTGCTCAGATTGTCTAAGTGCTACAATCGCTTGAATCGAGTGGGAGTTAATCTTCTAGATGAGATAGTGATGGCTCTGCAAAGTCACTCCCACCAAGCTACTAGAGCTTCGTGATGAACTATAACATATCAAGGATAGATATGATGATCCTTAAGCTATTCACGATGTTTGACATCGCGCAAGTAGAAATCAAATAGGAGCATAAATTGTTGATGGTTAGTAAAACCACTAGTTTCAAGAGCGCAAGGGCAAGAAGGGATACTTCATGAAACTGCAAACCAGTTGCTGCTCTAGTGAAAAAACCCAAGGTTGAACCCAAACCCGAGACTAAGTGCTTCTGTTATGAGGGGAACGGTCACTGAGGCGGAACTACCCAAGATACTTGGTAGATGAGAAGGCTGGCAAAGTCGACAAAAGTATATTGGATATACCTGATATTGATGTGTACCTTACTAGTACTCCTAGTAGCACCAGGGTATTAGATATCGGTTCAGTTGCTAAGTGTTAGTAACTCGAAATTATTGCAACGGATTAAATAGATACTAGCAAGGGTGAGGTGACGATGTGTGTTGGAAGTAATTCTAAGGTTGATGTGATCAAACATCGCATGCTCCCTCTACCATCGGGATTAGTGTTAAACCTAAATAATTGTTATTTGGTGTTTGCGTTGAGCATGAACATGCTTAGATCGTGTTTATTGCAACACGATTATTCATTTAAAGAGAATAATGGTTATTCTATTTGCTTGAATAAATACCTTCAATGGTTTACTGAATCTCGATCATAGTGCTACACATGTTCATAATATTGATGCCAAAAGATACAAAGTAGTAATGATAGTACCACTTACTTGTGGCTCTGCCGCTTGAGTCATGTTGGTATAGAATGCATGAAGAAGCTCCATGTTGATGGATCTTTGTACTCACTCATTTTTGAAACGTTCGATACATGCAAACCATACCTATTGGTATAAACGCATGAAGAAACTCCATGCAGATGGATCGTTTGGACTCACTTGATTTTGAATCATTTGAGACATGCAAATCATACCACATGGGCAAGATGACCGAAAGCCTCGTTTTCCAGTGAGATGGAACTATAAAGTAACTTATTGGAAGTAATACATTTGGATGTATGCAGTCCAATGAGTGTTGAGGCACACAGTGGATATCGTTATGTTCTTACTTCATAGATGATTTGAGTAGATACTAGTATATTTGCTTGATGAAACACACGTTTGAATTATTGAAAGGTTCAAGTAGTTTTAGAGTGAAGTTGAAGATCGTCGTGACAAGAGGGTAACATGTCTACGATATGATCATAGAGATGAATATTTGAGTTGCGAGTTTGGTATACAATTAAGACAAATGTGAAAATTGTTTCACATCTCATGCCACCTAGAACACCATAGTGTGATGGTGTGTCTGAACATCATAGTCGCGCCCTATTTTATATGGTGGATAATATGATGTCTCTTATCGAATTACCACTATCGTTTATGGGTTATGCATTAGAGACAACCGCATTCACTTTAAATAGGGCACCACGTATTTCCGTTGAGATGACATCGTATGAACTATGGTTTGGAGAAACCTAAGTTGTCATTTCTTAAAAGTTTGGGGCTGCGATGCTTATATGGAAAAGTTTCAGCATGATAATCTCGAACCCAAAGCGGATAAATGCATCTTCACAGGACACCCAAAACAGTTGGCTATACCTCCTATCTCAGATCCGGAAGCAAAGTGTTTGTTTATAGAAACGGGTCCTTTCTCGAGGAAAAGTTTCTCTCGAAAGAATTGAGTGGAAGGGTGGTGGAACTTGATGAGGTTATTGAATCGTCACTTCAACCAGTATGTAGCAGGTCGCAGGAAGTTGTTCCTATGGCGCCTACGCCAATTGAAGTGGAAACTGATGAGAGTGATCATTAAGCTTTGGATCAAGTTACTACAAACCTCGTAGGTAGACAAGGCCGCGTACTGATACAGAGTGGTACGATAACCCTGTCTTGGAGGTCATGTTGTTGAACAAAAATGAACCTACGAGCTATGAAGAAGCGATGGTGGGCCCGGATTCCCGCAAATGGGTGGAGGCCATGAAATCCGAGACAGGATCCGTGTATGAAAACAAAGTGTAGACTTTGGAAAAACTACTTGATAGCCATAAGACTATTAAGTACATATGGATCTTTAAAAGGAAGACATAAGATGATGGTGAAAAGTCACCATTAAGAAAAGCTCCACTTGTCACAAAGATGTTTCCGACAGGTTCAAAGAGTTGACTATGATGAGACTTTCTCACTCGTAGCGATGCTAAAAGTCTGTTGGAATTATGTTAGAAGTTGTTAAATTATTTATGAAATATTGCACATAGGATTTCAAAACATTGTTTCCTCGATGGTTTCCTTGAGGAAAGGTTGTACGTGATACAACCAGAAGGTTTTGTCGATCCTAAGGATGCTAACAAGTATGCAAGCTTCAGCGATCCTTCTATGGACTGGTGCAAGCATCTCGGAGTTGGAATATACGTTTTGATGAGATGATCAAAGCTTTTAGGTTTATACAAGGTTTATGAGAAACTTGTATTTCCAAAGAAGTGACTACGAGCACTATAGAATTTCTGATAAGTATATGTGGTTGACATATTTTTGATCGGACGTAATGTAGAATTTCTGGAAACCACAAACGGTTGTTTGAAAGGGGGTTTTCAAAGGAAAACCTGGAGAGAGCTACTTGAACATTGGGCATCAAGATATATAGAGATTGATCACAACGCTAAATAGAACTTTTAATGAAATGCATGCCTTGACAAGTTTTTGAAGGAGTTCAAAATAGATCATCAAAGAAGGAGTTCTTGGCCGTGTTGTAAGGTGTGAAATTGAGTAAGACTCAAAGCCCGACCACGGCAAAAGAAATAGAAAGGACGAAGGTCGTCCCCTATGCCTTAGTTGTAGGCTCTAAAGTATGCCATGTTGTGTACCGCACCTGATGTGTGCCTTGCCATGAGTTTATCAAGGGGTACAAAGAGTGATCCAGGATTAAATCCGAATAACTCTGAGTAGTAAACCAGATTCGTATAGTGGAGCAGTCATTTGGAATAGTTCCAAATGTCACGTAGTAGCATCATCTATAGGATTGCATAAAGATTTGTAAACCACACACGGATCTGAAAGGTTCAGATCCGTTCACTAAAAACCTCTCTCACAAGCAAGGCATGATCGAACCCCAGAACTGTATGCGTGTTAGATTCATTACAATCCTACAGTGATGTGAACTAGATTATTGACTCTAGTGCAAGTGGGAGACTGTTGGAAATATGCCCTAGAGGCAATCATAAATTAGTTATTGTTATATTTCCTTGTTTGTGATAATCGTTTATTATCCATACTAGAATTGTATTGATTGGAAACTGAAATACATGTGTGGATACATAGACAACACATTGTCCCTAGTGTGCCTCTAGTTGACTAGCTCATTGCTCAAAGATGGTCAAGGTTTCCTGGCCATAGAAAAGTGTTGTCACTTGATAACAGGATCACATCATTAGGAGAATGATGTGATGGACAAGACCCAAACTATAAACGTAGCATATGATCGTGTCAGTTTATTGCTACTGTTTTTCTTCATGTCAATGTATCTGTTCCTATGACCATGAGATCATGCAACTCCCGGATACCGGAGGAATACCTTGTGTGTATCAAACATCGCAACGTTACTCGGTGACTATAAAGGTGCTCTACAGGTATATCCAAATGTGTATGTTGGGTTGCCGTGGATCAAGACTAGGATTTGTCACTCCGTGTGACGGAGAGGTATCTCGGGGCCCACTAGGTAATACAACATCACAACAAGCCTCGCAGGCAACGTGACTAAGGAGTTAGTTATGGGATCTTGTATTACGGAACGAGTAAAGAGACTTGCCGGTAACGAGATTGAACTAGGTATGGAGATACCGACGATCGAATCTCGGGCAAGCAACATACCGAAGGACAAAGGGAACAGCATACGTGATTAACTGAATCCTTGACATAGAGGTTCAACCAATAGAGATCTTCATAGAATATGTATTAGCCAATATGGACATCCAGGACCCGTTGTTGGTTATTGACCGGAGAATGTCTCAGGTCATGTCTACATAGTTCTCGAACTCGCAGGGTCTGCACACTTAAGGTTCGGTGACGTTTCGGTATAGTTGAGTTATAGGTGTTGGTAACTGAAAGTTGTTCGGAGTCCCGGATGAGATCCCAGATGTCACGAGGAGCTCCGGAATGGTCCGAAGGTAAAAATTGATATATATATATATATATATATATATATATATATATATATATATATATATATATATATATATATATATATATATATATATATATATATATATATATATGAAGTCTTGTTTTGGTCGCCGGAAAAGTTTCGGGCTCATCGGTAGTGTACCTGGAGTGCCGGGAGGGTACCGGGGACCATCGAGAGGGGTGTCACGCCCCGACGGGAGTTATGGGCTATGGGAGGATAGAAACCAGCCCCTGGTTGGCTGACATAAGCTCCCACTAAGGCCCATGAGGTTTGAGAGGCAAAAACCCAAAGGTGGAAATGGTTTCCAAGTGGAAAGGAGGAATCCTACTCCTAGTAGGATTGGAGTAGGACTCCTCCACCTCCAATTTCGGCCAAACCTTGAGGGTTTGAGGCTGCCTCCTCACATCCCACCCTCCTATATATACTAGAGGTATTGAGGTTTTTTGAGACACACAATTTCGGCCAGGTGCTACCCTCTCCTTTAGTTTGTAGTTCTTCCTCTAGATCGGATTTCTGCGATGCTTAGGCGGAGCCCTCCAGGAATAGATCACCACCATCACCGGCTCTCCGTCATGCTGCCAGAGAACTCATCTACTTCTCTGTCTCTCTTTACAGATCGAGAAGGCGAGGGTCGTCATCGAGCTATACGTGTGCTGAACGCGGAGGTGCCGTCCGTTAGGCACTAGATCGGGATGGATCATGATGGGATCGCGGGATGGATCGTGATGGGATCGCAGGACGGAATGTGATGAGATCGCAGGACGGTCTGGGATTTGAATCGCAATGATGTTCCACTACATCAAGCGCGTTATATATACTTTAGCTTAGCGATCTACAAGGGTATGTACATTCACTCTCGCCTTTCATAGATGATCATCACCATGGATAGGTATTGCGTGTGCGTATGAAATTTTTTGTTTCCCATGGTACGTAACCCAACATCTTTGCCCCCCCCCCCACGGGACATGGATTGCCCTGGATCTCATGGTTCAGGCCGACCCGGGGGCTAGACATGGGGTTCTCTCTTGCATCTCCTGTCCCGCCCTGCAGCAGATTTGGTCCGTTTGGCCCTATGCGCGAGGGGCTCCTTGTCTTCCTCCGTGGCAAACAGATTAACACACCAAATCAGTCAAGGCATCAAAACGAAGATCTTTGACGACACTGGTGGACGAAGGACTTACTCTGAAGCCATGAGCAATGATCCCAACTCATATGATGCAGGCGATGGAGTTCATCTGCCCCTCTTCAAAGCTTGTGGTGCGAGGTTCGGCGACAGAGTTGGAGCTTCGAGCGGAGGCGAGCCTGGCAGAGAAGTTGGGTTTGACGGGGGGCTGGGGTACACCCCCATGACCCTACGTCGCTTAGTACAAGAAACCTTGGCTTGGGACAGATTGGGGGATTGGCGACATGCTCCCTCGCGTCCCCTTCCCTTAGAGGTTGCCTTCTTCTTCGGAGGAGGAGCCCGTGGAGGCGTCGGAGCCGCCACTTCCCGGCGGCCGCGCTGGAGAGGGCGCTGCCCTGGTTCTGGAACTTGGGGCCCATTTCGAGCCCCTCTTCCTCCAATGCTAGTCCTCTTACCTTCTCCACCTCGCCCTCGGTATGGAGAGTCCAACCCCGGCAGACTCCAACCGGAAAGTTGCTGCCACGGGAAGATTCTCGTCTTCCTCTTTGAAAGAGTCACTTTCTCTGGGTTCCTCCTCTCCTTTCTTTCTGGAGGTCGTTCACTTGGCGGCCCTGACCTGTTTATCCTCTATAGCTCGGGCGGCAATATAAGCCATCTCCGCATCTCTGGTGGGCACGGTCATGTTGTCGTCTTCCGTGGAGGCCCTTTCCTCCAAGCTAGAGACCCACACCATCTTGTCTTCCCTAGAGGGTAAATCCCAATTAGAACCGTCGCAATCTAGCATCCACTACAGAATCTGGTTCCTGGCAGAGTTTATGTGCAAGGGGACGACCCCTGCCGGTAGATGGAATGTCCCAATGGCACCAAACAACTGATCCCACAACCAGCCATGGCAATAGATCATCACGTTGTTGACGGCGCCTGCGTACAGCCGCATCCAGTCGGCAGGGCCGTTAAACTCCTAGGCAAACTTGTCCTTCTTATGCAGCGGCACAATGCGGCGCCGAAGGAAGTCGGCCCCTACGTGATAAATGGTGAGCCCGACAGCTTTGAGGCGGGTGACCCTATTCAGAGTCGGGCGAAGCTTGGCATCGGAAAGTCCCAAGCTGCTCTAGTCGTTGTCGTGCGATACACAAGCAGTTCATGCGGAACGGAACTCGAGGGCTTTGGCGTCCTTGATCCAACACCAATCGCCCCTTAACTCTTCCCACTTCCCGTGATATTGGCCAGGGAGATATCCCCAGTCCTCCTTCTTGGCCCGGGGAATCGAGCTAACGTTCCTCGAGCGGTGATTCTTGTCCTCTATCTGGGGGATGAAGAAGTGCCTCAATAAATCTACGTTGGGGCCGACCCCAACGAAGTTCTCGCATAGGTGGGCAAAGATCACCATGCACGCCATTGCATTGGGCATGAAATCCAGGAGGTGAAATCCGTACGTCACCATGATGGCGCAGAATAAATCAGAGAAGGGGGAGAGGCCATAGTAAAAGTACGCGCAAAAAAAGTGGTAAGAATCTGATGGCGTCTTCTCCTTGGGAATGTCTGGCACAACTTCACAAGCCCCGTTCCCCGTTGTCTCTCTCCCCCACATATAGGTGTACCTTGCAATCAAGGTGTTGCCATCTAGATTCGACGAGAAGAAAACCACATCTTCCCGTTGTCTCTTCTCTGCTTCCTCTTTTCTCCTCTTCTTCTCAGTCCACTCCTTCACCTCAGCTGCGTGTTTTCCATTCACACTGGTCATCTTCTTCCCCATATCCCTTGAGCAGCAGGAGATTCGACAATGCTCGTAGAAGGAACGACAGCGGTGGAGGCGGTTTCTTGGCTAGAGGAGGTGTGGGGGAGTGGAAGGCGGAGAGGCATATGTGAGTGAGCAGCGCCCCTTTTGCAGGATCCCTACCTTATGTATGAGGGCCACACATTGGGGGTTGGCTCTTCGATATCGCTACAGGGAACTGTCTTTATTTACCGGCGGTTCGCCTTTTTTACTCCCCAACGGCTATTGTTCGGCGGCCCCCATGACATGCGGTAAATGCGCGGATTGGACGTGGGTCGTGGGGGACAGCTTTTTCTCGACACGTGTCCGTGCATTAAGGGAGCCTCACCCAACATGCCAAGCAACGCATATGGCTCAGACTCGGGGGCTTCTATCGGGGTACACAAACAGGGGTATTTATTTCCCCTGAGTTATGCACGGACGACAAGCCACCGACCCGACGACCTAAGTTTGTCGGGGAATGCTACCACTCTATCATGGCCTGGCCCAATCCAGAGAAGCCACTCTACGAGAGGTCAAAGAGCGCGTCAAGAAGACCAAGACTCCGACAGACGCGGACCACGATAGGTGACGACACCAGCAAGACCTACGCAAGAAGCCCAAGACGTGCCAAGAACCCCAGCACCCGCCAAGGGCGAAGGCACATGCATCCTCACCAAGACCCGGCAAGGCGCCTCCCTAACAAGTGCGTGCCAGTCTACCACCGCTCCACCTCATCGCTACACCATTCACTTATCAATGAGGTGCCTGATACGTCTCCAACGTATCTATAATTTTTTATTGTTCCATGCTATTATGTTATCTGTTCTGGATGTTTTATATGCATTATTATGCTATTCTATATTGATTTTGGGACTAACCTGTTAATCTAGAGCCTAGTGCCACTTTCTGGTTTTGCCACGTTTTTTAGTATTGCACATAAGGAATATTAAACGGGGTCCAAACGGAATAAAATCTCTGGAATGATTTTTCTTTGACCAGAAGAAACGCAGAAGACTTGGAGTAGGGGGCAGGGCGTCTGCCGGGAAGCCACAGCCGTCCAGGGCGTGCCCTAGGGGGGTGGCCACACCCCCTGGCTTGTGGGTCCCTGCAGGTCTCCTAACCCTATCCTTCGGCCTATAAATTCCCAAATGTTCCCGTATGGCAAGAAAGAGCCACAAAAATACTTTTACGCCGCCGGAAGCCTTTGTTCCCGTCAGATCCATGTGGGATCCTTTTCCGGGTCCATAGCTAGTAGCTAGATGGCTTCTTCTGTCTCTTTGATCTTCAATACCATGTTCTTCATGATCTTCACGGAGATCTATTCGATGTAATACTCTTTTGCGGTGTGTTTGTCGAGATCCGATGAATTGTGAGTTTATGTTCAGATTATATATGAATATTATTTGAGTCTCTTCTGAATTCTTATATGCATGATTTCATATCTTAGAAAATCTCTTCGAGTTATTGGTTTGGTTTGGCCAACTAGATTGTTAATTCTTGCAATGGGACAAGTGCTTAGTTTTGGGTTCAATCTTGCGGTGTCCTTACCGAATGACATAGTAGGGGTAGTGAGGCACGTATCGTATTGTTGCTATCAAGGATAAAAAGATGGGGTTTTCATCATATTGCTTGAGTTTATCCCTCTACATCATGTCATCTTACTTAATGCGTTACTCTATACTTCACGAACTTAATACTCTAGATGCAGGTAGTAGTCGTTTGATGTGTGGATTAATAGTAGTAGATGCAGAATTGTTTCGATCTACTTGACACGGACGTGATGCCTATATGTATAATCATTGTCTTTGATATCTTCACTATTATTCGCTTTTCTATCAATTGCTCGACAGTAATTTGTTCACCCGTCATATTGTTTTTCTTTATGAGAGAAGCCTCTAGTGAAACCTATGGCCTCTGGGTCTATTTTTCATATTATACTTTTAGATCTATAAACAAAAAATACCAAAAATATCTTGCTGCAATTTATTTACTTTTGTTTCTGCAAACTTTTAAATTTATCTATATCATATATCATCCTTGCAAATAACTCTAAAGGGATTGAAAACCCATTTTTAGCGTCGGGTGCAAGCGTTTGATTGTTTGTGTAGGTACTACGATTGGGGCCTTGCTTGTTCCTGCTACTGGATTGATACCTTGGTTCTCAATAAACTGTGGGAAATACTTATCTACTTTGCCGCATCGCCCTTTCCTCTTCAAGGGAAAACCAACGCAAGCTCAAGAGGTGGCAAGAAGGATTTCTAGCACCGTTTCCGGGGAGGATACATAGCAAGATCTGGCCTACCAAGTACCCATCAGAAACTCATCTCTTGCATTTACTTTATTTGCCATTTGCCTCTCGTTTTCCTCTCCCCCACTTCTAAAATGATTTTCAGAAAATACCAAAAAGATTTGTCGTTTTATTCGCCTTTTTCTCGCCGGTTCCCTTTTTGTCTACTTGTGCTACCATGTGCCTTATATTTGCTTGCTAAAAATCTATTGATATGGTTCCTCATCCACTTGCTAATATTTTCAAGAGATCCAATTATGATGAACCAATTGCTAGTGAGTTGAGTGTACTTGATTATCTCTATGAAGTTTTTCTTGAGATTCGTGAATCTGAATTTTTTGGATGAAGTGATTGATGATGTTTGCTTGAATGAAAAGCATAATTGCAATAATATTGTTATAAATTCTATTAATATCAATTGTTCTAATGATATGCAAACCCATAAGCTTGGGGTTGCCATATTTAATGAGTTTTCCATGACCACTACTTATTGCAACGATCATGATTGGGGTGATAATGCTTCGTATGATGTTGATAATTTACTTAATACTCTTGATGATTATGATATTGAAAGTGGGTTTAGAAGAATGTCAACTTTAGGCGTTATTGATCCCACTATTTTGGAGAGTGTTCAGTCTTATGAATTTTTTTATAGAAGTGGGTTTGGAGAGCTCATGACTTTAGTTAATGATAATCCCACTATTTTGGAAGAGTGTCAACTTTGCATGCATGTGGACCATGAAGATGAAATTTTATATGATAGTTGTATTGTTTAATTCCTTCATGATTCTACTGAAATTTATTATGAGGGAGGAACATATGCTTGTAGGGATTGCAATAATATCAAGTTTCCTCTCTATGTGTTTAAAGTTTTGAAGTTATGCTTTTTTGCCTTCCTATGCTAGTTGATCCTTGTTCCCATAAATTGTTTGCTCATAAAATCCCTATGCATAGGAAGTGGGTTAGACTTAAATGTGTTTTACAAGCTATTAATGATGCTCTTTTTCATATCTCAATTACTACTTTTTATGCGAGCATCATTGAAATCATCATGCCTAGCTAGGGGCGTTAAACAATAGCGCTTGTTGGGAGGCATTCCAATTTTTACTTTTATTCTGTTGTTTTTGCTTCTGTTTTTTAGTGCTGCACACAATATTACCTCTGTAATAATTTTGTTTTCTTGTTTAGTTAGTGTTTGATCCAAGTAATACCTTTGGGATGGTCTATGGTGTTCGCAAGTTGATTTTGCTGAAAAACAAAAACTTTCGCTGTGAGTCCAGGAATTTTGTAAATTCACTGTAACGTGATCTTGATCTGAAGTTTCTACACAAGATTGGTTTACAAACTTCCCATATGTTCCTAATTTTTCAGAATTTTTGGAGTTACATAAGTATTCGAAGTAAACATATTGCTACAGATTGTTCTGTTTTTGACAGAGTCTGTTTTGTTTGTCTTGTTTGCTTATTCTGATGAATATATGGGTTGTATCGGGGGTATGAACCATGGATAAGTTGGAATACACTAAATACTATATCAATATAAATAAATAATGAGTTCACAATAGTACCTAAAGTGGTGATTTATTTTTATTATACTAACGGATCTCATGAGTTTTCTGTTGAGTTTTGTGTTGTGAAGTTTTCAAGTTTTGAGTAAATATTTGATGGACTATGGAATAAGGAGTGGCAACAGCCTAAGCTTGGGGATTACCAAGGCACCCCAAGCCATATTCAAGGATACCAAAGAACCTAAGCTTGGGGATGCCCCGGAAGGCATCCCCTCTTTTGTCTTCAATCCATCGGAAAATTTACCTGGGGCTATATTTTTATTCACCACATGATATGTGTTTTGCTTGGAGCGTCTTGTATGACATGAGTGTTTACTTTCTAGTTTGCCACAATCATCCTTGTTGCACACATATTTGTTGCGGAACATTGCATGGGAAACTAAAATTTTCCTATGCACACGAAGACCTATCATGTTGATGTCCATCTACGAGAGGAGATTAGATCTATGTACCATTGTAGATCGCTAAGCGGGAAGCGTTAAGAAACACGGTTGATGTAGTGGTACAGCTTCGTGATTCAAATCACCGTCGTCCCACGATCCGTCCCACGATATGTTCCGATTTAGCGCCGAACGGACGGCACCTCCGCGTTCAGCACACGTACAGCTCGATGACGATCTCGGCCTTCTTGATCCAGCAAGAGAGACGGAGAAGTCCATGAGTTCTCCGGCAGCGTTACGGCGCTCCGGTGGTGGTGACGATCTACTCGTGCAGGGCTCCGCCCGAGCTCCGCAGAAATCCGATCTAGAGGAAAAACTATGTGGAATAGGTTTGAGTTGCACGTGGCAAAGTTGTGTCTCCAAAACCCTAAAACCACCAGTATATATAGGAGGACGGGAGGGGCTAGCCTTGGGGCACAAGGGCCCCAAGGGTGCACCGGCCGAAGTGGAGAGGAGGACTCCTTCTCCAATTCGGTTTGGGAAGGAGGTGTCCTCCTCTTCCTTCCCACCTCCCTCTTTCCTTTTTTTCTTCTTTCCTTTGGTATTTTTACTTGTAGCATCATAGCCCTCTTGGGCTGGCTCCACCAGGCCACTAAGGACTTGGTGCGCCACCCTAAGGCCATGGGCTCACTCCCGGGTGGGTGGGCCCCTCCCGGTAAACAACCAGAACCCATTCGTCACACCCAGTACACTACCGGAAATAGCCAAAACTTTCCGGTAACCAAATGAAACCATCCTATATATCAATCTTCGTTTCCAGACCATTATGGAAACCCTCATGACATTCGTTCTCTCATACGGGACTCCGAACAACATTCTGTAACCACACATATAACTCAACTATACTAAAACATCATGGAACCATAAGTGTGCAGACCCTTCGGGTTCGAGAACTATGTATACATGACCCGAGACACTCCTCGGTCAATATCCAATAGCGGGACCTGGATGCCCATATTGGATCCTACATATTCTCCGAAGATCTTATCGGTTGAACCTCAGTGCCAAGGATTCATATAATCCTGTATGTTATTCCCTTTGTCCTTCGGTATGTTACTTGCCCGAGATTCGATCGTCGGTATCCGTATACCTATTTCAATCTCGTTACCGGCAAGTCTCTTTACTCATTCCGTAATACAAGATCCCGTGACTTACACTTAGTCACATTGTTTGCAAGGCTTGTTTGTGTCGTTGTATTACCGAGTGGGCCCCGAGATACCTCTCCGTCACAAAGAGTGACAAATCCTAGTCTTAATCCATACTAACTCAACGAACACCTTCGAAGATACGTGTTGAGCACCTTTATAGTCACCTAGTTACCTTGCGATGTTTGATACACACAAGGTATTCCTCCGGTGCGAGTGAGTTATATGATCTCATGGTCATAGGAATAAATACTTGACACGCAGAAAACAATTGCAACAAAATGACACGATCACATGCTACGTTTATAGTTTGGGTCTAGTCCATCACATGATTCTCCTAATGATGTGATCCAGTTATCAAGTGACAACACTTGCATATAGTGAGAAAACCTTGACTATCCTCTATCAAGTGGCTATCCAACTAGAGGCTTGCTAGGGACATTGTTTTGTCTATGTATCCACACATGTATCTATGTTTTCATTCGATACAATTATAGCATGGATAATAAACAACTATCTTGAAACAAGAAATATAATAATAACTATTTTATCGTTGCCTCTAGGGCATATTTCCAACAGTATCCCACTTGCAAAAGAGTCAAAAATCTAGTCGTCACATCGCCATGCGATTTACACTGGAATAAATCTAACACCCATACAGTTCTGGTGTTGATCATGTTTTAACCGTGGAAGAGGTTTAGTCGGCGGATCTGCTACATTCAGATCCATGTGCACTTGGCAAATATTTACGTCCTCTCCTTCGACATAGTCATAGATGAGGTTGAAGCGTCGTTTGATATGCGTGGTCTTCTTGTGAAACCTTGGTTCCTTTGCTAAAGCAATGGCACCAATGTCGTCACAGAACAGAGTTATTGGATTTAGTGCGCTCGGCACAACTCCAAGATCCATCATGAACTACTTCATCCAGACACCCTCCTTAGCTGCCTTCGAGGCAGCCATGTACTCCGCTTCACATGTAGAATCTGCTACGACACTTTGCTTGGAACTGCACCGGCTTTCCGCACCCCCATTAAGAATAAATACGTATCCGGTTTGAGACTTAGAGTCATCTGGATCAGTGTCAAAGCTTGCGTCGACGTAACCCTTTACGACGAGCTCTTCTTCACCTCCACAAACGAGAAACATTTCCTTAGTACTTTTCAGGTACTTCAGAACATTCCTGACCGTCGTCCAGTGATCCACTCCTGGATTACTTTGAAACCTGTCTGCCATACTTATGGCCAAGCTGACGTCCGGTCTAGTGCACACCATTGCATACATGATAGAACCTATGGCTGAAGCATAGGGGACGGAACTCATTTGTTCTATATCTTCCGCAGTTGCTGGGCGCTGAGTCTTACTCAATTTTATACCTTGTAACACTAGCAAGAACCCCTTCTTGGACTGTTCCATTTTTAACTTCTTCAAAACTTTATCAAGGTATGTGCTTTGTGAAAGTCCTATCACGCGTCTCGATCTATCCCTATAGATCTTAATGCCTAGAATGTAAGTAGCTTCTCCTAGGTCCTTCATAGAAATATTTTATTCAAGTAATCCTTTACGCTCTCCAAAAACTCCACGTTGTTTCCAATGAGCAATATGTCATCCACATATAATATTAGAAACGCCATAGAGCTCCGACTAACTTTCTTGTAAATACAAGATTCTTCAACCACTTGTATAAACCCAAATGCTTTGATCACCTCATCAAAGCGCTTATTCCAACTCCGAGATGCTTGCACCAGTCCATAAATGGATAGCTGGAGCTTGCATATTTTGATAGCATTCTTTGGATTGACAAAACCTTCGGGTTGCATCATATACAACTCTTCCTTAAGAAAACCGTTAAGGAACGCCGTTTTGACACCCATCTGCGACATTTCATAATCGAAAAATGCAGCTATTGCTAACATGATTCGGACGGACTTAAGCATCGCTACCGGTGAGAACGTCTCATTGTAGTCAACTCCTTGAATTTGTGAAAAACCATTTGTTCTTAAAGGATTACTTCCAAAGTCCGCGTCCGTTATCTTCTTAAAGATCCATTTGTTCCGAATAGCCTTGCGGTCTTCAGGTAATACTTCCAAAGTCCATACTTTGTTTTCATACAAAGATCCTATCTCGGACTTCATGGCCTCCGGCCATTTGTTGGAATCCGGGCCCACCATTGCTTCTTCATAATTCATAGGTTCATTGTTGTCTAACAACATGATTGATAAGACAGGATTACCGTACCACTCAGGAGTAGTATGTGATCTTGTCGACCTGCAAGGTCCTATAGGAACTTGATCCAAAGTTTCATGATCATCATCATTAACTTCCTCCTCAACCGGCGTCGCTTCAACAGAGGTTTTCCCCTGCCCTGCGCCACCATCTAGAGGGATTAGAGGTTCAACAACCTCATCAAGTTCTATCTTCCTCCCACTCAATTATTTCGAGAGAAACTCCTTCTCAAGAAAAGCTCTGTTCTTAGCAACAAACACTTTGCCCTCAAATTTGAGATAGAAGGTGTGCCCAACTGTCTCCTTTGGGTAACCTATGAAGACGCACTTTTCCGCTTTGGGTTCCAACTTTTCAGGCTGAAGCTTTTTGACATAAGCATCACATCCCCTAACTTTAAGAAATGACAATTTTGGTCTTTTGTTGTACCACAGTTTGTATGGTGTCGTCTCAACGGATTTTGATGGTGCCCTATTTAAAGTGAATGCAGCTGTCTCTGATGCATGACCCCGAAACGATAACGGCAAATCGGTAAGAGACATCATAGATCGCACCATTTCTAACAAAGTACGATTACGACGTTCGGACACACCATTACACTGTGGTGTTCCAGGCGGTGTCAACTGTGAAACAATTCCACATTGTCTTAAGTGAGCACCAAACTTGAAACTCATATGTTCACCCCCACGATCAGAACGTAGGAACTTGATCTTCTTGTTACGATGATTTTCAACTTCACTCTGAAATTGCTTGAACTTCTCAAACGTTTCAGACTTGTGCTTCATCAAGTAGATATATCCATAACTGCTCAAATCGTCAGTGAAGGTGAGAAAATAACAATATCCGCCACGCGCCTCCACACTCATTGGACTGCACACATCGGTATGTATGATTTTCAACAAGTCACTTGCACGCTCCATTCTTCCGGAGAACGGAGTCTTAGTCATCTTTCCCATGAGGCATGGTTCGCACGTGTCAAGTGATTTAAAATCAAGTGACTCCAAAAGCCCATCGGAATGGAGTTCCTTCATGCGCTTTACACCACTATAACCTAAGCGGCAGTGCCACAAAAACATGGCGCTATCATTGTTAACTCTACATCTTTTGGTCTCAATGTTATGTATATGTGTATCGTCGCTATCAAGATTCAATATGAACAATCCTCTCACATTGGGTGCATGACCATAAAAGATATTACTCATAGAAATAGAACAATCATTATTCTCTGACTTAAACGAGTAACCGTCTCGCAATAAACAAGATCCAGATATAATGTTCATGCTTAACACACGCACTAAATAACAATTACTTAAGTTAATAACTAATCCCGATGGTAACTGAAGTGAGACTCTGCCGGCGGTGATTGCATCAACCTTGGAACCATTTCCCACGTGCATCGTCACTTCATCCTTCGTCGGCCTTCGTTTATTCCGCAGTTCCTGCTTCGAGTTGCAAATATGAGCAACAGAACCGGTATCGAATACCCAGGCAGTACTACAAGAGTTGGTTAAGTACATATCAATAACATGTATATAAAATATACCTGATTTTTTCTTGGCCGCCTTCTTATCAGCCAAATACTTGGGGCAGTTGCGCTTCCAGTGACCCAGTCCCTTGCAATAATAACACTCTGTTTCAGGCTTAGGTCTAGCCTTGGGTTTCTTCTTTGGATTGGCAATAGGCTTGCCGCTCTTCTTGGAGTTACCCTTCTTTCCTTTGCCATTTCCCTTGAAACCAGTGGTCTTATTGACCATCAACACTTGATGCTCTTTCCGGAGTTCTGACTCTGCGACTTTCAGCATCACGAATAACTCGCCAGGTGAGTTGTTCATCCCTTGCATGTTATAGTTCAACACAAAGTTCTTATAGCTAGATGGCAGTGATTGAAGAATTCTGTCAGTGATAGCCTCTTGCGGGAGTTCAATCCCCAGCTCAGCTAGACGGTTTGAGTACCCAGACATTTTGAGCACATGTTCACTGACAGACGAATTCTCCTCCATCTCGCAAGCATAGAATTTATCGGATCTCTCATACCTCTCGATCCGGGCGTTCTTCTAAAAGATAAACTTTAGCTCCTGGAACATCTCATATGCTACATGACGCTCAAAGCAACGTTGAAGTCCTGGCTCTAGGCCATACAAGACTTCACATTGAACTACTGAGTACTCCTCCTTACGTGTTAACCAAGCGTTCAAAACATCTTGGCTAGACATAGCGGGTCGTTCATCTCCTAGCACAGAATTGAGGACATAATCCATCTTCCAAGCTTCCAGGAGCAGCTTTAGATTACGAGCCTAGTCTACAAAGTTTCTTCCATCATCTTTCAACTTAGCTTTCTCTTGGAACGTATTAAAATTCAGGGTGACTATCGCGTGAACCATTGATCTACAACACAAATTTTGCAAAGTGGACTTAGACTATGTTTAGGATAATTAGAGTTTAACTAATCAAATTACTGATAAACTCCCACTCAAAAAGTACACCTCTCTAGTCATTTGAGTGGTACAAGATCCAAATTCACTAACCCAAGTCCGATCATCATGTGAGTTGAGAATAGTTTCAGTGGTAAGCATCTCCATGCTAATCATATCAAGTATAGGATTCCTGCTCGACGTTTCGGTCTCATGTGTTCCGAGGCCATGTCTGCACATGCTAGGCTCGTCAAGTTTAACCCGAGTGTTCCGCGTGTGCAACTGTTTTGCACCCGTTGTATGTGAACGTTGAATCTATCACACCCGATCGTCACGTGGTGTCTCGAAACGACGAACTGTCGCAATGGTGCAGAATCAGGGAGAACACAATTTCATCTTGAAATTTTACTGAGAGATCGCCTTATAATGCTACCATCATTCTAAGCAAAATAAGGTGCATAAAAGGATTAACATCACATGCAATTCATAAGTGACATGATATGGCCATCATCTTGTGCTTCTTGATCTCCATCATCAAAGCACCGGCATCATCTTCTTGTCATCGGCGCCACACCATGATCTCCATCATCGTCCCGCAATCGAGGTTGTCGTGCTATCTATGACATTACTACTGAAGCTATGACCTAGCAATATAGTAAACGCATCTGCAAACACAAACGTTAGTTTAAAAACAACCCTATGGCTCCTACCGATTGCAGTACAATCGACGTGCAAATCGATATTAACTATTACAACATCATCATATCATACATCCAATATATCACATCACGTCATTGGTCATATCATATCACAAGCATACCCTGCAAAAACAAGTTAGACGTCCTCTAATTTGTTGTTGCATGTTTTAAGTGGTTGCTATGGGTATCTATTATGATCGCATCTTACTTACGCAAAAACCACAATGGAGATGTGCAAATTTCTATTTAACCTCTTTCCAAGGACCGCCTCGGTCAAAACCAATTCAACTAAAGTTGAAGAAACAAGCACCCGCCAGTAATCTTTATGCAACGAGTTACATGTTAGTCGACGAAACCAGTCTCTCGTAAGCATACGAGTAATGTCAGTCCGGGCCGCTTCAATCCAACAATACCGCCGAATCGAGAAAAGACTAAGGAGGGTAGAAAATCAAACATCAGTGTCTACAAAACCTTTTGTGTTCTACTCGAGATAACATCTACGCATGAACCTAGCTCATGATGCCACTGTTGGGGAACGTTGCATGGGAAACAAAAAAATTCCTACGCACACGAAGACCTATCATGGTGACGTCCATCTACGAGAGGAGATTAGATCTATGCACCCTTGTAGATCGCTAAGCGGTAAGCATTAAGAAACGCGGTTGATGTAGTGGTACAGCTTCGTGATTCAAATCACCGTCGTCCCACAATCTGTTCCGATTTGCGCCGAACGGACGGCACCTCCGTGTTGAGCACACGTACACCTTGATGACGATCTCGGCCTTCTAAATCCAGCAAGAGAGATGGATAAGTAGATGAGTTCTCCGGCAGCGTGACGGCGCTCCGGTGGTGGTGATGATCTACTCCTGCAAGGCTTCGCCCGAGCTCCGCAGAAATCCGATCTAGAGGCAAAACTATGTGGAATAGGTTTGAGTTGCACGTGGCAAAGTTGTGTCTCAAAAACCCTAAAATGACCAGTATATATAGGAGGAGGGGAGGGGCTAGCCTTGGGGCACAAGGGCCCCAAGGGTGCGCCAGGCGAAGTGGAGAGGAGGACTCCTTCTCCAATTCGGTTTGGGAAGGAGGAGTCCTGCTCTTCCTTCCCACCTCCCTCTTTCCTTTTTTTCTTCTTTCCTTTGGTATTTTTACTTGTGGCGCCATAGCCCTCATGGGCTGGCTCCACCAACCCACTAAGGACTTGGTGCGCCACCCTAAGGCCATGGGCTCACTCCCGGGTGGGTGGGGCCCTCCCGGTAAACAACCGGAACCCATTCGTCACTCCCGGTACACTGCCGAAAATGCCCGAAACTTTCCAATAACCAAATGAAACTATCCTATATATCAATCTTCGTTTCCGGACCATTCCGGAAACCCTCGTGACGTCCGTGATCTCATCCAGGACTCCAAACAACATTCGGTAACCACACATATAACTCAACTATACTAAAACATCATTGAACCTTAAGTGTGTAGACCCTGCGGGTTCGAGAACTATGTAGACATGACCCGAGACACTCCTAGGTCAATATCCAATAGCGGGACCTGGATGCCAATATTGGATCATACATATTCTCCGAAGATCTTATCGGTTGAACCTCGGTGCCAAGGATTCGTATAATCCCGTATGTCATTCCCTTTGTCCTTCGGTATGTTACTTGCCCGAGATTCGATCGTCGGTATTCGTATACCTATTTCAATCTCGTTACCGGCAAGTCTCTTAAATCGTTCCGTAATACAAGATCCCGTGACTTACACTTAGTTACATTGCTTGCAAGGCTTGTTTGTGATGTTGTATTACCGAGTGGGCCCCGAGATACATCTCCATCACACGGAGTGACAAATCCCAGTCTTGATACATACTAACTCAATGGACACCTTCCGAGATACCTGTAGAGCACCTTTATAGTCACCCAGTTACGTTGCGATGTTTGATACACACAAGGTATTCCTCCGGTGCGAGTGAGTTATATGATCTCATGGTCATAGGAATAAATACTTGACACGCAGAAAACAATAGCAACAAAATGATATGATCACATGCTACGTTCATAGTTTGGGTCTAGTCCATCACATGATTCTCCTAATGATGTGATCCAGTTATCAAGTGACAACACTTGCACATAGTCACAAATCCTTGACTATCCTTGATCAACTAGCTAGCCAACTAGAGGCTTGCTAGGGACATTGTTTTGTCTATGTATCCACACATGTATCTATGTTTCCATTCAATACAATAATATCATGGATAATAAACGATTATCTTGAAACAGGAAATATAATAATAACTACTTTATCATTGCCTCTAGGGCATATTTCCAACAATACTTTGACAGAGACATGCTGAATCGTGAATTTGTTAGAATACTCTTTGTGCTTCACTTATATATTTTGAGCTAGGCAATGCTACTCTAGTGCTTCACTTATATCTTTTAGAGCACGGTGGTGTTGTGTTTTACATAAATTATTAAACTCTTGTAATTCACTTATATTATTTTTGAGAGTTCTTTAGACATCATGGTAATTGGTTTAGGTTATGAATTTAGTCCTAATATAATGGGCATCCAAGAGGGGTATAATAAAAAAATCATATTAAGTGCATTGAATATGATGACAAGTTTGATTCCTTGCATATAGTTTTGAGATATGAAGATGGTAATATGAGATTCATGCTATTAAGTAATTGTGAATTATAAAAAACACTTGTTTTAAAGCTTGTGATTTTCGTAGCATGCACATATGGTGAACCGTTATGTGATGAAGTCGGAGCATGATTTGTTTAATGGTTGCCAACCTTTGTGTGGAGGTCGGGATCGCGCGATGGTTAACTCCTACCAACCCTTCCCCTAGGAGCATGCATCTAATACTTTGCTTCGATAACTAATAGGCTTTTGTAATAGTTATGTGAGTTATTTATGACCAATGTTGAGTTCATGGATTATACACACTCTCACCCTTCCACCTTTGCTAGCCTCTCTAGAATTGTGCAACTCTTGCCGGTACATTAAACCCACCTTCCTCAAAACAGCCACCATACATTTTCCTCAAAACAGCCACCATACCTACCTATTATGGCATTTTCATAGCCATTCTGAGATATATTGCGATGCAACACCACCTTCCCATTTTATAACACGCACCATAACTTCCATATTGCTTGTAGAGTAATATTTTGTTCTAGATATCGAGTTGTAATCTTTTGATTTGTCACTAAATAAAAGTGTGATGGTTTGCACTATTAGAGCATTGTCCCGTGTGAGAAAAGGATGATGGAAGCTATGATTCCCTCATAAGTTAGGATGTGTCTCGATACTTTACAAAAAATAAAAGAGGCTAATGAATTCCATAAAAAATAAAAGAGGCCAAAGAAGCCAACAAAAAAAGAAAAAAAATGAAAAAATGAAAAAAATGAAGAAAAAAATGAGAGAAAGAGAGAAGGGACAATGCTACTATCTTTTTCCACACCTGTGCTTCATAGTAGCACCATGTTCTTCATAGAGAGTCTCCTATTTTCTCACTTTCATATAACTAGTGGAATTATATCTTTTGCACAACCACTTAGTTTCCTTTTTGAGCTTCCATACACTTATAGCTATAGTGCATTTGTTGCATGGCAATCCCTACTCACTCACATTGATATCGATTGATGGGCATGTCCATAGCCCGTTGATATGCCTAGTTAATGTGAGACTATCTTCTCCTTTTTTTGCAACCTCCACCACACTCTATTCCACCTATAGTGCTATATCCATGGCTCACGCTCATGTATTGCGTGAGAGTCGAAAAGGTTTGAGAACATAAAAAGTGTGAAACAATTGCTAGATTTTCATCGGTGTTGTGCATGATTTAGATACTTTGTGTGGTGAAGATGGAGCGTAGCGAGACCATATGATTTAGTAGGGATAACTTTCTAAGACTGTGTTATTTCGAAAGAAAGCAATTGCCTTATTAGTATGCTTGAAGTATTATTGTTTTTATGTCAATATTAGACTTTTGTTTTGAATCTTATGGATCTGAATATTCATGCCACAATAAAGAATATTACATGGATAAATATGTTAGGTAGCATTCCACATTAAAAATCCTTTTTTTGTCATTTACCTACTCTAGGACGAGTAGGAATTAAGCTTGCGAATGCTTGATACGTCTCCAACGTCTCTATAATTTTTTATTGTTCCATACTATTATATTATATGTTTTGGATGTTTGATATGCATTATTATATTGTTTTATATTATTTTTGGAACTAACCTATTAATCTAGAGCCTAGTGTCAGTTTTTGTTTTTTCCATGTTTTTGAGTATTGCACATCAGGAATATTAAACGTAGTCCAAACGGAATAAAATCTCCGGAATGGTTTTTCTTGGACCATAAGAAACGCACAAGACTTGGAGTAGGGGGCACGACATCTGCTGGGAGGCCACAAGCCTGCAGGGCGCGCCCTAGGGGTTGGTCGCGCCCCCCTGGCTTGTGGTTCCCCTGCAGGTCTCCTAACCCTATTCTTTGGCCTATAAATTCCCAAATATTCCCCTGTCGCAATAAAGAGCCATGAAAATACTTTTACGCTGTCGGGAGCTTCTGTTCCCGCGAGATCCAATCTGGGAGCCTTTTCTGGTAATTTGCTGGAGAGGGAATTGATCACGGAGGGCATCTACATCAACTCCATTGTCCCTCTGATGATACGTGAGTAGTTCACCACAGACCTATGGGTCCATATCTAGTAGCTATATGGCTTCTTCTCTCTCTTTGATCTTCAATACCATGTTCTTCATGATCTTCATGGAGAACTATTCGATGTAATACTATTTTGCAGTGTGTTTGTTGAGAACCGATGAATTTTGAGTTTATGTTCAGATTATCTATGAATATTATTTGAGTCTCTTACGTATTCTTATATGCATGATTTCGTATCTTAGCAAGTCTCTTCGAGTTATTGGTTTGGTTTGGACAACTAGATTGGTAAGTCTTGCAATGGGAGAAGTGCTTAGTTTTGGGTTCAATCTGGCGGTGTCCTCACCCAGTGACATAGTAGGGGTAGCAAGGCACGAACTGTATTGTTGTCATCGAGGATAAAAAGATGGGGTTTTCATCATATTGCTTGAGTTTATCCCTCTACATCATGTCATCTTACTTAATGTGTTATTCTGTTCTTCATGAACTTAATACTCTAGATGCACGCAGGAGTCGGTCGATGTGTGGAGTAATAGTAGTAGATGCAGAATCGTTTCGGTCTACTTGTCATGGAAATGATGCCTATATGCATAATCATTGCCTTGGATATCTTCATAATTATTCGTTTTCTATCAATTGATTGATAGTAATTTGTTCACCCACCATATTATTTTCCTTTATGAGAGAAGCCTCTAGTGAAACCAATGGCCCGTGGGTCTATTTTCTATATTATACTTTCAGATCTATAAACCAAAAATACCAAAAATATCTTGCTGGGATTTATTTAATTTTGTTTCCGCAATCTTTTATATCTATCTCTATCATATACCATCCTTGCAAATAACTCTCAAGGGATTGACAACCCCTTTTTAGCGTTGGGTGCAAGTGTTTGATTGTTTGTGTAGGTACTACGATTGGGGATTTGCTTGTTCCTCCTATTGAATTGATACCTAGGTTCTCAACAAACTAAGGGAAATACTTATATACTTCGCTGCATCACCCTTTCCTCTGCAAGGGAAAACCAACGCAAGCTCAAGAGGTAGCAAGAAGGATTTCTGGCACTGTTGCTGGGGAGGATACATGGCAAGATCAAGCCTACCAAGTACCCATCACAAACTCATCTCTTGTATTTACTTTACTTGCCATTTGCCTCTTGTTTTCCTCTCCCCCCACTTCTAAAGCGATTTTCAGAAGAAAAAAAAAGATTTGCCTTTTTATTTGCCCTTCTTCCGTTCATCTTTTTGTTTGCTTGCTTATGTGCTAGATTGCTTGCTTTGTCACAATGGCTCAAGAGAGTGCCAAGTTATGTGATTTTTTCACTAATAATAATAATGATTTTATTAGTACTCCGATTGCTCCTGCCACTACTGCGGAATCTTGTGAAATTAACGATGCTTTGCTCAATCTTGTTATGAAAGAACAATTTTCTTGCCTTCCTAGTGAAGATGTCGCATCCCATCTAAATACTTCTGTTGAGTTGTGTGATACACAAAATAAGAAACATGTGGACAATGAAATTGTTAAATTAAAGCTATTTTCTTTCTCACTACGAGATCGTGCCAAAACTTGGCTTTCATCTTTACCTAAAAATAGTATTGATTCATGGAATAAGTGTAAAGATGCTTTTATTTCCAAGTACTTTCTGCCCGCTAAGATTATCTCCCTTAGGAACAACATAATGAATTTTAAGCAACTTGATCATGAGCATGCTGCACAATCTTGGGAGAGGATGATACTAATTATTAGGAATTGCCCCGCGCATGGTTTGAGTTTATGGATGATTATACAATTTTTTTATGCGGGATTGAATTTTCCTTCTAGAAATCTTTTAGATTCCTCCGCGGGTGGTACCTTTATGGAAATCACATTAGGAGAAGCTACTAAACTCCTAGATAATATTATGGAAAATTACTCTCAGTGGCATACCAAAAGATCTCCTACTAGTAAAAAAGTGCATACTATGGAAGAAATAAATACTTTGAGTGGAAAGATGGATGAATTAATGAAATTCTTTGCTAGTAAGAGTGCTACTTTTGATCCCAATGATATGCATTTGTATCCTTTGATTGGAATTAATAATGAATCTATGGATGTGAATTTTGTTGGTAGGCACAATTTTGGCAATAACGTGTATAGAGGTAATTGCAATCCTAGGCCGTTTACTAGTAATTCCTCTAATAATCATGGTAATTCCTACAACAATTCTTCATCGTCGTGTCCCCTTGTAGTTTCTGCTCTTTGTGCCATACGACCTCCCCGCCGACCACAAAGGGGCCAAAGGTACCATAGGTGATTGAGTGCACACTTGCACCAAAAATTGGATATTCCTAGTCCTATGTAGAAATTGCAAAGAAGGATTGTCATATTATTCTTTCTAGTACATTACAGTGAGACTCAACTATACGATACCAAGCATCCTTCAAAATCAGGTGATCTTTAACTGACGGTGCATACATTGTAACAGGCTGGTACGTCTCCAATGTATCAATAGTTTATGAAGTATTCATTCCATATTTGCCTATGTTTACAATGCTTATATATGGTTGTGATGCACTTTATATGATTTATTTAGAGCTAACCCGGACCGATGCTATTTTCAGCAGAATTACCGTGGTGTTGTTTTTGTGCATTAAATAAAGTTCTCGGAATTGCTCAAAACTTTGTTATGATTTTTATGGATAAAATAATAAATACCGAAGCAAAGAACAACACGAGGGAACCCACTTGTGGGTCACAAGCTAACAGGGAGCACCCACCCCCCTCGGCACGTGTTGATAGCTTGTGGGGCCCACATGGATCCGGCTGACGAGATTCCAACACTGAAAATTCCTATAAATCCAGAAATCCCCGAAAGTTAACCTAGAACTTCCGCTTCGTCGCTGCAACTCTCTGTATCAAAGAAAACCCTACCTGGAGCATTGCAAGTACCTTGTCGGAGTGGAAATCATCTCTAGTGGCCATATTCATCATCCCAGCGAAGGCCATGACAAGGAGGGAGTAGTCCGCCCTCGGGGGTGAGGGTATGTACCAGTAGCTATGTGTTTGATCTCTCTCTCTCTCTCTCTCTCTCTCTCTCTCTCTCTCTCTCTCTCTCTCTCTCTCGTGTTCTTGGCATGTCCAGATCTTGATGTATCATGGGCTTCGTTAATATAATTTCATCATATGGTGTTTGTTCCTTGCTATCTTGTTGTGATGAACTGAATCTTTCCCTTTGACATCTTGTTATGTTGGATTGAATATTGGATTTAGAACACTCCATGTATGTCTTGGTACCCAACTTGCGGATTCCCATAGTGACAATGGGGTAATCTATGCATAGGGGTTGATACACGTTCCTCTACTACCTTCTCCGATTGAAACCTTGGGCTACTCTTTGAAGTTCTTTGTGTTGGATTGAATATGAAGAATCAGAAATTATTTGATGCATGTCGACTAATTAACACATGAATACTTGTGGTGACATTGTTATAATAGTATGAACTCTAGTGCTGTTTGTGAGACCTACAGGAATATACTAAAAGATTAATCAGAAAGAATAACTTTGAGGTGGTTCACATGTTGGGGAACGTCGCATGGGAAACAAAAAAATTCCTACGCGCACGAAGACCTATCATGGTGATGTCCATCTACGAGAGGGGATTTCCGATCTACGTACCCTTGTAGATCGCACAGCAGAAGCGTTAGTGAACGCGGTTGATGTAGTGGAACGTCCTCACGTCCCTCGATCCGCCCCGCGAACCGTCCCACGAACCGTCCTGCGATCCGTCCCACGATCTAGTGCCGAACGGACAGCACCTCCGCGTTCAGCACACGTACAGCTCGACGATGATCTCGGCCTTCTTGATCCAACAAGAGAGACGGAGAGGTAGATGAGTTCTCCGGCAGCGTGACGGTGCTCCGGAGGTTGGTGGTGATCTGATCTCGGCAGGGCTCCGCCCGAGCTCCGCAGAAACGCGATCTAGAGGTAAAATCGTGGAGTTATGTGGTCGGGCTGCGTTGAAAAAGTTGTCTCAAATCAGCCCTAATTGCTCCATATATATAGGAGGAGGGGAGGGGAGGCTTTCCTTGAGGCTCAAGGAGCCCAAGGGCTGAGCCACCAAGGGAGGAGGAGTCCTCCTCCAATCCTAGTCCAACTAGGATTGGAAGGTGGAGTCCTTCTCTCTTTTCCCACCTTTCCCTTTTTTTTCTTTCTCTTCTTTTGGTTTTTCTTTCTCTTGCGCAAGACAGCCTTGGGCTGACCCCACCTACTTGGTGCGCCACCCCCAAGGTCCTTGGGCCCTCCCGGGTGGGTGGTCCCCCCTCCCGGTAAAGATCCGGAACCCATTTGTCATTCCCGGTACATTACCGGTAATGCCCGAAAACCTTCCGGTAACCAAATGAAGTCATCTTATATATCAATCTTCGTTTCTGCACCATTCCGGAAACCCTCGTGACGTCCATGATCTCATCCAGGACTCCGAACAACATTCGGTAACCAACCATATAACTCAAATACGCATAAAACAACGTCGAACCTTAAGTGTGCAGACCCTGCGGGTTCGAGAACTATGTAGACATGACCCGAGTGACTCCTCGGTCAATATCCAATAGCGGGACCTAGATGCCCATATTGGATCCTACATATTCTACGAAGATCTTATCGTTTGAACCTCAGTGCCAAGGATTCATATAATCCCGTATGTCATTCCCTTTGTCCTTCGGTATGTTACTTGCCCGAGATTCGATCGTCAGTATCCGCATACTTATTTCAATCTCGTTTACCCGCAAGTCTCTTTACTCGTTCCGTAATACAAGATCCCGCAACTTACACTAAGTCACATTGCTTGCAAGGCCTGTGTGTGATGTTGTATTACCGAGTGGGCCCCGAGATACCTCTCCGTCACACGGAGTGACAAATCCCAGTCTCGATCCATACTAACTCAATGAACACCTTCGGAGATACCTGTAGAGCATCTTTATAGTCACCCAGTTACGTTGCGATGTTTGATACACACAAAGCATTCCTCCGGTGTCAGTGAGTTATACGATCTCATGGTCATAGGAACAAATACTTGACACGCAGAAAACAGTAGCAACAAAATGACATGATCAACATGCTACGTCTATTAGTTTGGGTCTAGTCCATCACATGATTCTCCTAATGATGTGATCCCGTTATCAAGTGACAACACTTGCCTATGGTCAGGAAACCTTGACCATCTTTGATCAACGAGCTAGTCAACTAGAGGCTTACTAGGGACAGTGTTTTGTCTATGTATCCACACATGCACTGTGTTTCCAATCAATACAATTATAGCATGGATAATAAACGATTATCATGAACTAAGAAATATAATAATAACTAATTTATTATTGCCTCTAGGGCATATTTCCAACAGTCTGCCACTTGCACTAGAGTCAATAATCTAGTTCACATCACCATGTGATTTCAACGAATCCAACACCCATATAGTTATGGGGTGTGATCGCGTCTTGCTCGTGAGAGAGGTTTTAGTCAACGGTTCTGGAACTTTCAGATCCGTGCGTTCTTTACAAATCTTGATGTCATCTTATAGATGTTGCTACTACGTGCTATTCGGAAATGCTCCAAATATCTACTCTACAATACGAATCCGTTTCACTACTCATAGTTATTCGGATTAGTGTCAAAGCTTGCATCGATGTAACCCTTTACGACAAACTCTTTAACCACCTCCATAATCGAGAAAAATTCCTTAGTCTATTTAGTTACCAAGGATAACTTTGACCGCTCATCAGTGATTCAATCCTGGATCACTCTGTGTACCTCTTAACAGACTTGCTGCAAGGCACACATCAGGTGCGTACTCAGCATGGCATACTTTAGAGTCTACGGCTAAGGCATAGAAGACGACCTTCGTATATCCTCTTTATTCTGTCGTGGTCGGGTTTTGAGTCTTACTCAAATTCACACCTTACAACTCAACCAAGAACTCCTTCTTTGCTGATCTATTTTGAACTCCTTCAAAAACTTGTCAAGGCATGCATCTTGTTGAAACTTCCATTAAGCGCCTTTGATCTATCTCCATAGATCTTTTATGCTCCACGTTCAAGTAGCGCAATCCAGGTATTCCTTTGAAAACTCCTCTCAAACAACCTTGTATGCTTTACAGAAATTCTACATTACTTCTGATCCACAATATGTCAACCACATATACTTATCAGAAACTCTATAGTGCTCCCACTCACTTCTTTGGAAATACAAGTTTCTCATAAAGCTTGTACAAACCCAAAATCTTTGATCATCTCATCAAAGTATATATTCCAACTCCGAGATGCTTGCACCAGTCCATTGAAGGATCACTGGAGCTTGCATACTTGCTAGTATCTTTAGGATCGACAAAACCTCCTGGTTGTATCACATACAATGTTTGCTCAAGGAAACCGTCGAGGAAACAATGTTTTGACATCCTACGTGCAATATTTCATAAATAATGCAGCAACTACTAACATAATTCTAACAGACTTTTTAGCATCGCTACGAGTGAGAAAGTCTCATCATAGTCAACTGTTTGATCTTGTCGAAAACATCTTTGCGACCAATCGAGCTTTTCTGAATAGTGACTTATCACCATTATCGTCTGTCTTCCTTTTAAATATCCATCTTTACTCAATAGTCCTATGACCATCAAGTAGTTCTTCCAAAGTCTACACTTTTTTTTCATACGTGGATCCTCTCTCGGATTTCATGGCTTCCAGCCATTTGTCGGAATCCGGGCCCACCATTGCTTTCTCCATAACTCGTAGGTTCGCTGTTGCTCAACAACATGACCTCCAAGACAGGGTTACCGTACCACTCTGCAGTAGTACGCGACCTTGTCAACCTACGAGGCTTGTAGTAACTTGATCCGATGCTCGATGATCACCATCATCAGCTTTCACTTCAATTGGTGTAGGCGCCACAGGAACAACTTCCTGCGCCCTGCTACACACTGGTTGAAGTGATGGTTCAATAACCTCACCAAGTTCTACCACCCTCCCACTCAATTCTTTCGAGAGAAACCTTTCCTTGAGAAAGGATTCGTTTCTAAAAACAAACACTTTACTTTCGGATCTGAGATAGGAGATGTACCCAACTGTTTTGGATATCCTATGAAGATGCATTTATCCGCTTTGGGTTCGAGCTTATGAGACTGAAACTTTTTCACATAAGTGTCGAAGCCCCAAACTTTCAAGAAACGACAGTTTAGATTTCTCTAACCCTCAGTCTATACTGTGTCATCTCAACGGAAATACGCGGTGCCCTATTTAAAGTGAATGCGGTTGTCTCTAATGCATAACCCATAAACGATAGTGGTAATTCGATAAGAGACATCATAGCATGCACCATACCAAATAGTGCGTGGCTATGACGTTCAGAGACATCATCACACTATGATGTTCCAGGTGGCATGAACTGCGAAACAATTTCCACATTGTCTTAACTACGTACCAAAACTCGTAACTCAGATATTCATTTCTATGATCATATCGTAGACAGTTTATCCTCTTGTTACGACGAATTCACTCCTGAAACTGAATTGAACTTTTCAATATTTCAGACATTTGTGATTCATTAAGTAAATACTCTTGTATCTACTCAAATCGTCATTGAAGTAAGAACATAATGATATCCAGTGCGTGCCTCAGCACCCATTGGACTGCATACATCAAAATGTATCACTTCCAACAAGTTACTATCTTGTTTCATCTCAATGAAAACAAGGCCTTGCTCAAGTGGTATGATTTGCATGTCACTAGTGATTCAAAATCAAGTGAGTATAAAGATTCATCAGCATGGAGCCTCTTCATGCAATTTATACCAACATGACTCAAGTGGCAGTGCCACAAGTAAGTGGTACTATCATCATTACCTCGTATCTTTTGGCACCAATATCATGAACATGTGTAACACTACGATCGAGATTCAATAAACCATTGAAGGTGATTATTCAAGAAAATAGAGTAACCATTATTCTCTTTAAATGAATAATCGTATTGCAATAAACACGATCCAATCATGTTCATGCTTAACGCAAGCACCAAATAACAATTATTTAGGTTTAACACCAATCCCGATGGTAGAGGGAGCGTGCGACGTTTGATCATATCAACCTTGGAAACACTTCCAACACGTATCGTCACCTCGCCTTTAGCTAGTCTCCGTTTATGCCGTAGCTTTCATTTCGTGTTACTAATCACTTAGCAACCGAACCGGTATCCAATACCCTCGTGCTACTAGGAGTATTAGTAAAGTACACATCAACATCATGTATATCAAATATACTTCTTTCGACTTTTGCCAGCCTTCTTATCTACCAAGTATCTAGAGTTGCTCCGCCTCAGTGACTATTCCCCTCATTACAGAAGCACTTAGTCTCAGGTTTGGGTTTAATCTTGGGTCTCTTCATTAGTGCAGCAATTGTTTTGCCGTTTCACGAAGTATCCCTTCTAGCCCTTGCCTTTCTTGAAACTTAGTGGTTTTACAAACCATCAACTATTGATGCTCCTTCTTGATTTCTACTTTCGCAGTGTCAAACATCGCGAATCGCTCAAGGATCATTGTATCTATCCTTGATATGTTATAGTTCATCACGAAGCTCTCACAGCTTGGTGGCAGTGACTTTGGAGAACTATCACTATCTCATCTGGAAGATTAACTCCCACTTGATTCAAGCGATTGTCGTACTCAGAAAATCTGAGCACACGCTCAATGATTGAGCTTTTCTCCTTTACTTTGTGGACAAAGAATCTTGTTGGAGGTCTCGTACCTCTTAACAAGGGCACAAGCATGAAATCACAATTTCATCTATTTAGAACATCACTTCTGTTCCGTGACATTTCAAAACGTCTTCGGTCCCTTGCTTCTAAGCCATTAAGTATTTTGCACTGAACTATCGTGTAGTCATCAGAAACGTGTATGTAGGATGTTCACAACATCTACAGACGATGCTCGAGGTGCAGCACACTGAGTGGTGCATTAAGGACATAAGCCTTCTGCGCAGCAACGAGGACAATCCTCGGTTTCACAGACTCAGTCTGCAAAGTTTGCTACTATCAACTTTCAACTAAATTTTCTCTAGGAACATATAAAAACAGTAGAGCTATAGCGCAAGCTACATCGTAATTCGCAAAGACCATTAGACTATGTTCATGACAATTAGTTCAACTAATCATATTACTTAAGAACTCCCACTCAAAAAGTACATCTCTCTAGTCATTTGAGTGGTACATGATCCAAATCCACTATCTCAAGTCCGATCATCACGTGAGTCGAGAATAGTTTCAGTGGTAAGCATCTCTATGCTAATCATATCAACTATACGATTCATGCTCGACCTTTCGGTCTCATGTGTTCCGAGGCCATGTCTGCACATGCTAGGCTCGCCAAGCTTAACCCGAGTGTTCCGCGTGTGCAACTGTTTTGCGCCCGTTGTATGTGAACGTTGAGTCAATCACACCCGATCATCACGTGGTGTCTCGAAACGAAGAACTGTCGAAACGGTGCACAGTCGGGGAGAACACAATTTTGTCTTGAAATTTTAGTGAGAGATCACCTCATAATGCTACCGTCGTTCTAAGCAAGATAAGGTGCATAAAGGATTAACATCACATGCAATTCATAAGTGACATGATATGGCCATCATCATGTGCTTCTTGATCTCCATCACCAAAGCACCGGCACGATCTTCTTGTCACCGGCGTCACACCATGATCTCCATCATTATGATATCCATCAACGTGTCGCCATCGGGGTTGTCGTGCTACTCATGCTATTACTACTAAAGCTACGTCCTAGCAATATAGTAAACGCATCTGCAACCACAAACGTTAGTTTAAAGACAACCCTATGTCTCCTGCCGGTTGCCGTACCATCGACGTGCAAGTCGATATTAACTATTACAACATGATCATCTCATACATCCAATATATCACATCACATCGTTGGCCATATCACATCACAAGCATACCCTGCAAAAACAAGTTAGACGTCCTCTAATTGTTGTTGCATGTTTTACGTGGTGACCATGGGTATCTAGTAGGATCGCATCTTACTTACACAAACACTAAAAATTCTTTTATATGGTTGTGATGCACTTTATATGATTTATTTAGAACTAACCCGTACCGACGCTATTTTCAGCAGAATTACCGTGGTGTTGTTTTTGTGCATAAAATAAAGTTCTCGGAATTGCTCAAAACTTTGTTATGATTTTTATGGATAAAATAATAAATACCGAAGCAAAGAACAACACGAGGGAACCCACTTGTGGGTCACAAGCTAACAGGGAGCACCCACCCCCCTCGGCACGTGTTGATAGCTTGTGGGGCCCACATGGATCCGGCTGACGTGATTCCAACACTGAAAATTCCTATAAATCCAGAAATCCCCGAAAGTTAACCTAGAACTTCCGCTTCGTCGCTGCAACTCTCTATATCAAAGAAAACCCTACTTGGAGCATTTCAAGTACCTTGTCGGAGTGGAAATCATCTCTAGTGGCCATATTCATCATCCCAGCGAAGGCCATGACAAGGAGGGAGTAGTCCGCCCTCGGGGGTGAGGGTATGTACCAGTAGCTATGTGTTTGATCTCTCTCTCTCTCGTGTTCTTGGCATGTCCAGATCTTGATGTATCATGGGCTTCGTTAATATAGTTTCATCATATGGTGTTTGTTCCTTGCTATCTTGTTGTGATGAACTGAATCTTTCCCTTTGACATCTTGTTATGTTGGATTGAATATTGGATTTAGAACACTCCATGTATGTCTTGGTACCCAACCTGCAGATTCCCATGGTGACAATGGGGTAATCTATGCATAGGGGTTGATACACGTTCCTCTCCTACCTTCTCCGATTGAAACCTTGGGCTACTCTTTGAAGTTCTTTGTGTTGGATTGAATATGAAGAATCATAAATTATTTGATGCATGTCGACTAATTAACACATGAATACTTGTGGTGACATTGGAGTATCTAGGTGACATTAGGGTTGATTGATATGTATCATAAGTGTTATTATAGTATGAACTCTAGTGCTGTTTGTGAGACCTACA
This sequence comes from Hordeum vulgare subsp. vulgare, assembly GCF_904849725.1. Classification (NCBI taxonomy): domain Eukaryota; kingdom Viridiplantae; phylum Streptophyta; class Magnoliopsida; order Poales; family Poaceae; genus Hordeum; species Hordeum vulgare. The sequence continues at coordinate 447,696,256 of NC_058522.1, forward strand.
GGAATATACTAAAATATTAATCAGAAAGAATAACTTTGAGGTGGTTCACATGTTGGGGAACGTCGCATGGGAAACAAAAAATTTCCTACGCGCACGAAGACCTATCATGGTGATGTCCATCTACGAGAGGGGATTTCCGATCTACGTACCCTTGTAGATCGCACAGCAGAAGCGTTAGTGAACGCGGTTGATGTAGTGGAACGTCCTCACGTCCCTCGATCCGCCCCGCGAACCGTCCCACGAACCGTCCTGCGATCCGTCCCACGATCTAGTGCCGAACGGACAGCACCTCCGCGTTCAGCACACGTACAAATCGACGATGATCTCGGCCTTCTTGATCCAGCAAGAGAGACGGAGAGGTAGATGAGTTATCCGGCAGCGTGACGGTGCTCCGGAGGTTGGTGATGATCTGATCTGGGCAGGGCTCCGCCCGAGCTCCGCAGAAACGCGATCTAGAGGTAAAACCGTGGAGTTATGTGGTCGGGCTGCCTTGAAAAAGTTGTCTCAAATCAGCCCTAATTGCTCCATATATATAGGAGGAGGGGAGGGGAGGCTTGCCTTGAGGCTCAAGGAGCCCCAAGGGCTGCGCTACCAAGGGAGGAGGAGTCCTCCTCCAATCCTAGTCCAACTAGGATTGGAAGGTGGAGTCCTTCTCTCTTTTCCCACCTTTCCCTTTTTTTTCTCTTCTTTTGGTTTTTCTTTCTCTTGCGCAAGACAGCCTTGGGCTGACCCCACCTACTTGGTGCGCCACCCCCAAGGTCCTTGGGCCCTCCCGGATGGGTGGTCCCCCCTCCCGGTAAAGATCCGGAACCCATTCGTCATTCCCGGTACATTACCGGTAATGCCCGAAAACCTTCCATTAACCAAATGAAGTCATCCTATATATCAATCTTCGTTTCCGGACCATTCCGGAAACCCTCGTGACGTCCGTGATCTCATCCGGAACTCCAAACAACATTCGTTAACCAACCATATAACTCAAGTACGCATAAAACAACGTCGAACCTTAAGTGTGCAGACCCTGCGGGTTCGAGAACTATGTAGACATGACCCGAGTGACTCCTCGGTCAATATCCAATAGCGGGACCTGGATGCCCATATTGGATCCTACATATTCGACGAAGATCTTGTCGTTTGAACCTCAGTGCCAAGGATTCATATAATCCTGTATGTCATTCCCTTTGTCCTTCGGTATGTTACTTGCCCGAGATTCGATCGTCAGTATCCGCATACTTATTTCAATCTCGTTTACCCGCAAGTCTCTTTACTCGTTCCGTAATACAAGATCCCGCAACTTACACTAAGTCACATTGCTTGCAAGGCTTGTGTGTGATGTTGTATTACCGAGTGGGCCCCGAGATACCTCTCCGTCACACGGAGTGACAAATCCCAGTCTCGATCCATACTAACTCAACGAACACCTTCGAAGATACCTGTAGAGCATCTTTATAGTCACCCAGTTACGTTGCGACGTTTGATACACACAAAGCATTCCTCCGGTGTCAGTGAGTTATACGATCTCATGGTCATAGGAACAAATACTTGACACGCAGAAAACAGTAGCAACAAAATGACACGATCAACATGCTACGTCTATTAGTTTGGGTCTAGTCCATCACATGATTCTCCTAATGATGTGATCCCGTTATCAAGTGACAACATTTGCCTATGGTCAGGAAACCTTGACCATCTTTGATCAACGAGCTAGTCAACTAGAGGCTTACTGGGGACAGTGTTTTGTCTATGTATCCACACATGCACTGTGTTTCCAATCAATACAATTATAGCATGGATAATAAACGATTATCATGAACTAAGAAATATAATAATAACTAATTTATTATTGCCTCTAGGGCATATTTCCAACATCACAGCCTACAAGTCTTATTATGTTCACCACTAATAGGAACTTAAGAGTTATTCTTCGTTGCATGTTGAGGGATGACCATATGATTCTACTATGTTAACATTGTTGAGAGATTGCACTAGTGAAATATGAGCCCTAGGCCTTATTTCCAAGCAGTTATATAACATTTTGCTCATTGTTTACTACTTGTTACCTCACTGTTTTTATTTATTCAGAATATAAAAATCTATTTATACTATCCATACCACACTTGTATCACCATCTCTTTGTCGAATTAGTGCACCTATACAATTTTACATTGTATTGTGTGTGTTGAGGAGACAAGAGATTTCTTGTATTTGATTGCAAGGTTGCTTGAGAGAGACAATCTTCATCCTATACCTCCACGGATTGATAAACCTTAGGTCATCCACTTGAGGGAAATTTGTTGGTGTCCTTCAAAACTCTGCACTTGGAGGCCCAACAACGTCTACGAGAATGAAGTTACATAGTAGATATCACACGCAAGGAAGCAAACTAATAAACTAGCAAACATAAATATTTTTTGTATTTTTGGTTTTTATAGCAATAAAAATATAACATCAAATAAAAAGTAGTACAAGTGAATGATAATTTGCGTGAAGGTACTTGATAGGAAATTGATGATACTCCGCCGCAACAACGCGAGAAATCCTTCCTAATACTTGTGATCTGCGTTGGGTTTTTCCTGAAGAGAAGGGGATGATACATCATAGTATAGGTAAGAACCAAGGTTATCGAACCAAAGGGAGAACCTCGCAATTTCCCGTGTTCAGCGCCTACAACAAAAGAGCACACGCTTGCACCCAGCGCGAGCAAGAGGGTTGTCAATCCCCTCGTTACTTGCAAACGATAAGTAGTGATATATAGCTACTTTAAATATATTAAATGTAAAAAGTAAATACAAATAATAAAGGCATCTAGGTATTTGGAGTTTTTGTAAATATATTTCTGAATGGACCTCGGGACCACAGTATTTGTTAGAGGCTTCTCTCTCGTAGAAAGCATACAATGGGTAAACAAATTATCGTTGGGCAATTGATAGAAAAGCGCATAGTTATGCAATATTTATTCATGGCAATGATCACACATACAGGCATCACATTCATAAGCATGTACACCAGCTCCTGCCTAAACCTACTATTGTTACTACATCCATCGACCGCTATCCATCATGCATCTAGAGTATTAAGTAAAAACAGAGTAATGCTTGGAGGATAATGACATGATATAAACAAAGTAAATCCAATTAATATGGATTAAACCCATTGTTTTACCCTTAGTGAAAGCAATGAAATACGTGTCATGCCCCTTTCTATCACTGAGATTGAGCACCGCAAGATTGAACCCACTACAACACACCTCTCCCGCTGTAGATAAATCAATCTAGTTGGCCTCACCATATCGATCATCAGAGAGAATTACAAAGCTATCACAATCATGAATAAAATAATTCGGAGAAGACTCAAATACTATTCATCAATAATCTAAACATAAACCCACAATTCATCGGAACCCAACAAACACACCGCACAAGAGTGATTACATTCCCGCAGTGATCATGGCAACGAAAACATATTGGGAGAGATGGCCATCTAAATACTAACTACAGACCCATAGGTTTGTGGCGAACTACTCACACATCACCATGGAAGCAAGAAGGTTGATGTAGTGTCCCTCCTTGATTGATCGCCCTCCGGTGGGACACCGAAACAGGGCTCCACATGTATACACATGGAATAGAGACTTGTGGCGACGGAAAAAGTGTTTTCGGAGGCTCTCTAGCGTTTTTGGAATATATGTGAATTTATAGGCGAGAGAATGAGGGCTCGAGAGCTGGGAGGTGGCCCCAAGCCATATCAGGGCGTGGCCACCCCCGTAGGTGCGCCTTGTTGGCATGGGGCACCCCGTGTGCCCTCCTCTATTCCTCCAAAGCTTCGAGGTATTTGTTTGGTCTAGAAAAATCATCAAAAAGTTTCGGGGTATTTGGAACTCATTTGGTACAAAGCCAAAAACATGCAAAGAATAGCAACTAATACTTGGCACCGGGTTAATAGGTAATGCTCAAAAATAATATAAAACAACAAGTAAATGCTTAAAAAGTATCCTAGAATGATAATATAATAGTATAGAACAATAAATAATTATCCAACGTATCACGTGCCCACGGGGGTGACGGTGCCATGATGGCTTGGGGCCACCTCTCACCTCCTCTAGCCGTAGCTATGCTCCTATAAATTCTCTTTCGCGGGGAATACACGAGAGAGCCACCCAAAATACTTTTTTCGCACCTGCAAGTCTTTGTACCGCCATGATCCCATCTCGAGCTCTGTTTTGGTGGCCTGCCAAAGGGGGGACCAATTACACAGGGCCTTGATACTTGTGATCTACGTTGGGTTTTCTGTGAAGAGGAACGAGTGATGTCGCATAGTATAGATTGGCCCCACTACAACGCACACCTCTCACTGAAGAAAGATTAATCTAGTTGGCAAAACCATACTAATAGATTGGCGAGATTTACAAAGCTATAATAATCATGCAAAAAAGAATCAAATATAGAATTCACACAAGACTCAAATCTTTTATCATGAATAATCTAAACATAAACCCACAATTCATCAGGTCCCAACAAATGGATCACACAAAAGAAGTATATCGGATAGATCAAAGTAAAGATGTGATGACCATTGTATTGAAGATCAAGAGAGAGTTATATATATAGCCATTTAGGTACTAACTATGGACCCATAGGTATGTGGTTAACTACTCACACATCACCATGGGAGCAACAAGGTTGATGTAGATGCCCTCCGTGATCGATCACCCCTTCGACAGTGCACCGGAACAGAATATGGTGGTAGGTTTCAAAGGGGTAAAAGTGGACAAGAAAGTCTTGCATCAACTAGGCATAACAACGAGTTGTGGAGATGCCCATAAATTTATATCAGTGCGAGGAGTAGGGATTGGCATGTAACTGATGCACAAAAGCTATAAGTGTATGAAAGCTCAACTCAAGCAACGTGGGTATGCATCCAACTTGATTGCTCATGAAGACCTTGGGCATTTGACGAAGCCCGTCATCGGAATATACAAGCCAAGTTCTATAACGAAAAAAACCACTAGCATATTGAGGTGACAAAACATGAGACTCTATATATGAAGAACACTGTGGCACTTTGAGGCACAAGTGTGCAGAAAGAGGTAATAGCACTTTACCTTCTCTCTTTTCTCTCATTTATTCTTTTTTCTCTTTCTTTTATTTTTTCTTTCATTTTTCGTGTAGAGTCTCATCCCGACTAGTGGGGGTATCATTGTCTGCATCATCCTTTCCTCACTCACACAATGCCCTACTAATGATGATCATCACACTTTTACTTACTTACAACTCAATACGAAAAACTATAGATGACTCTATATGAATGCCTTCGGCAATGTACCAGTGTGTGCAATGATCAAGCATCACATGTATAAAAAATGACAAATGACAACTTTTCCACAAATACTATGTCAGCTTATATGATCATGCAAAGCAATGTAACAATGCAAGTACTAGTCATGTGATGTGACGGTGGAAGTTGCATGGCAGTATATATTTGAATGGCTATGTAAATGACATGATAGGTAGGTATGGTTGTTGTTTTGAGGAAGATATAATGAGCCTTATGTGCAACAGAGCGTATCATGTCATATGATTTGGATGCATCGACGAAGGTTGCACTGATCCTCGAGGTGAGAATGGGCAATGCACGATACCGAAGAGGTAGGAAAATATGTGGAGGTGATAGTGCGTATATCCATGGATTTACATTAGTCATAAATAACTCACATACTTGTTGCATGATTTTATTAGCTTTCTCGAAGAAATGTACTAATTGCGTGAACCTAGGGAGGAGGTTGGTAGGAGTTAAGCATCGCGCGCCATCGACCTATACGGCACTAGGATTTCAACGAGGAATAAGAATGCTACACATCATCACCATGCCATAAAAATATTTATATGAACATCAAGTTATCACCCTCTAATTTATGATATTCTTATTAACCAATGTTCATGCACTCACTCCCTTTCACATTACCACATTAATATCATTAACTCAAAGTTTCTCTTTTATGTGCTACATGAAAGTTCTGATTATGCACTCATTGAATACCTATTATTTTTGGACTAGTCTTATAACCCATGCAAATTACCGTCACTCTTTATTAATTCTCAAACAAATATAAGTGAAGAATGATAGTGCAATTATTTCTATAAAATCCATATGCCACCATGCTCTAAAAGATACAAGTGAAGTACTAGAGCAAGTGCTAAGCTCAAAAGATATAAGTGAAGCAAAAAAAGAATTATAACAAATCATAGTGATATTGTGTCTCTCTCATGTGGATGTTTCCAGCAAACAATGATTTTTGGCAACTAAAGCAAACGATGCTCCAGGCAGAACTCATACCATGTGATGAATAAAAATATAGCTTCAAGTGACATACTGATGGATTGAGACGAAAGAGGGGTTGCCTTCGAGGGCATCCCCAAGAATCGACGCTTGAGTCTTCCTACAATATTACCTTGGGTTCCTTGGGCATCCCCAAGCTTAGGCTATGTCACTCCTTATTCCTTCATCCAGCGTGATAGCACCAAAAACTTGAAAACTTCAGCACACAAAACTCAACAGAAACTTCGTGAGATCCGTTAGTATAATAAACATACCAAATACTTTAGGTAATGTTATAAATTGGCCCATATCCAATTATTGCATAAGTGACTATATACTAACTTCTATATGAATTATATGTCGTGATACAATCCAAGGCATCATCAAAACAAGCAAACTATGCAAACAGAAACAGAACCTGTCTAAAACAGAAGAATTTGTAATGATATATTGAAGTACCATAGTTTTGTAACTCCAAAAACTATGAATAATTATGACAACCTCAGGAATTTGTATGGAAATACTTTGTAAAAGTCAGATCACAAAGATATTCTAATAAAATGAGAGAAAATCTCCACTCGATGCTAAAGTTTCTGTTTTTGCACTCTAGCAATTCTACTGATCATGCAAGTCATCCCAAAGGCTTTACTTGGCACAAACACTAATTAAACAAAAAACACAATCATTACATAGGCAATAATCATGTTATCACAAACAAACAGAAAGTAAAAAACAAAAAATTAAGATAACTATTGGGTTGCCTCCCAACTAGCGCTATTGTTTTACACCCCTAGCTAGGCATAATGCATATCATAAAGTGTTGTCATCCTTGACATCAAGGTCCTCAATAATGCAACCATAATGCATAGTAGCACGACAAATAATAGTAGTAGCGGTAACAGTGATAGAAGCAATTTTGGTAACAGCAGTAACATTAGCAATTGAGTAGCATGTGTGATAGTAACAACATCAGTAGTAACTTAGCAAGTTTCAATATTAGTAAAGCGTAGGCACATGGGTCAGCAATGAAAGGATATGGATGACATAAATCATGTAACATTTACACATTATAGTGACACAAAACTAGCTCCAATTCATCAATATAATGTAGGCATGTATTCCATATATAGTCATACGTGCTTGCGATAACAACCTGCATGACATCTTTTATCCTACCCTCCCGTGGCAGCGAGGTCCTATTGGAAACTTAGGGATATTAAGGAATCATTTTAATAGATAATCAGAACAAAGCATTAACACATAGTGAATACATGAACTCCTCAAACTACGGCAATCATCGGAAACAATCCCAATTATTATCACCTTGGGGTATGCAGATCAAGACACGTAATAGGTGCATACAACTTGCAAGATAGGATCAAAATACTTTTCATATCCAAAGAGAGCATAATAAGTTCAGATCTGAAATCATGGCACTCGGGCCATAGTGACAAGCTTTAAGCATAACAAATTCATAGCAACATCAATCTCAGAACATAGTGGATACTAGGGATCAAGCCCTATCAAACTTAACTCGATTACATGAAGAATCTCATCGAAACCTCATCACCATCCAACATGCCTACTAAGAAATTACTCACACCCGATGGTGAGCATCATGGAATTGTTGCTCGAGAAGGGTACATGATGACAACGACGATGAATCCCCCTCTCACGAGCCCCAAACACACTCGAGATCCGCCCTCCCGAGGAAGAACATGAGGTGGCGGTGGCTTCATCACGTGAAACATGATGAAATATTCTCCCTCATTTTTCTCCGAGAATAGAAATGTATAGGACTCGTATTAGGGTCGAGAAAGCCACGTGGGCCCCCACAAGGCATTAGGGTGCGGTCAGGGGGTGATCGCGCCATGTTGCCTTGTGGGCCACTCATAGCCCCCCTCTCGTGGTTCTTCACTCCAAAAATCTTTATTTATTCCCGAAGTAATTCACAAAAAGTTTTGTCCAATTCCGAGAGCTTTTATTTATGCATAAAAATAACATCAAGGTAGTTTTGCTAAAAACGGCGTGAGTCCGGGTTAGTTCCATTCAAATCATGTAAATTAGAGTCCAAAACCAGAGCAAAAGTGTTTAGCAAAGTAGATACGTTGGAGACATATCAAATCCCCCAAGCTTAACTCATTTATTGTCCTCAAGCATTTCACTTGATAAACGGAATGTAATAAAGAAAACTTTTACAAACCCTTTTGTTCTTGTTACCGCATATATGCTTAGCTAGTGTTCAGGTTTTTAGCATAAATCATAAGTAATCACATCCATGATAACAATTAAGCATCATATTCCATCATGGCAATACATAACCAACTGGCAAGCAATAATAAGATATCTCACATACCAACAATTTGTCAATACAATCATATGGTGACATGGTATCTCGCTAGCCCTGTGTGAGACCTCAAAATATAAATGCAGAGCACCTCTTGGGTTCAAGCAACGACTAAACATTATAATTGAGAGTAGAAAAGGTCTAGTTCATGCTCACATCCAACATTTACTAGACTCGATGCATAAGAATGGCAATAGTGCTCTCTGGTCTGGTGCTTTTAGTAAGATGGTGATGACTCAACATACAAGTAAATAGATAGGACCTTCATAGAGCGAAGCATTGATTTATAGAGGTGCCAGAGCTCAAGTTTTAAAGCAGGATTGAAAATATGGTTTTTAGTGGTGTTCTTTGCTGTCAACATTACGACAAAGGTTTTTAGTATCTTTCATGCTAAACTCGTTATTGGCGGTTCACAAACATAATTGTAAATTGTTTTCCTATCCACCATCCATTCACAAACCATGGCTAGCCAAATTCATGGGTGCCCTCCAACATATCAACTTTCCCAAGGAGTTTTGTTTTAATTTAATTTTGATTATGCAGGACTCGGGGTCCTTTTTACCAACCTCTCTCGTGTAATGACAGTGAATAAACGCCCGTCTTTAGAATAAATTACTTAGCATGGAATATATTGATTGCCCCGTCGCACCATGTGCGATATGAGTGCACAAAACAGATGTTTGCTTGAATATTTAGAGGTGGGAGATGCAAATTTCCTTGGAACGGCAAGATAATACCACATATAGGTAGACTCGTGTCGAATAACTGGGTTTAAGGATTTTGGATGCACAAGCAGTATTCCCACTTAGTACGGGTGAAGGCTAGCAATAGATTGGGAAGCGACGGGCTAGAGAGAAACAATTGTCATGAACATGCATTGCGAATAATTAACATGGGATATTAGGATGGGTATGATATGAGCTCTCTGAATTTAAACATCATGAAGGTTGCATTGATTTTAAATCAACTACATGTTTGCACATGGGCCAAGTGAAGCTGCTCGATCCATTCAAAGGGAAATACCATACTACCATACCACATCATAACTATTTTAATGCTTGTTGACACACAAGATAAATCATTATCAACTCCTAGCTATTTAAGCATTTCATGAAAAATATAATCTCTAATTTTCATCATAAACACATTCACTCATGATATACTAAATCAAGATCGAACAAGCCAACATATTTACAAAAACGAAAAAAGAAGAGTTCATACATGTTTCCTTTGCCCCGGCCACTTCATAAAATATCTTTGTTATTGCCTTTCACTTGCACGACCAAATGATGTGATAATAATAATAGTAGAAGCGTGTCATGGACTAAGCTAGAACATGCACGACAGTTTTAAACAAAGGAGAAGTCATGGTAATATTGGCTCTTTGTTAGATCAACAACAAAGACAATGAGAGCCACTCAACATTTTCTTCGTGGTCTTCTTCCCTCAACAACTCAAAGAAAAATAAAATAAATTTAGATAAACACACCAAAAATATTTTTGGATTTTTTTATTTTTCTCACACAGAAAGAAAACAAGCAAAGGAAAAAACAAAAACGAGAAAAAAATATTTACATGAGAAAGCTCCCAACAAGTAAATGAAATCTTTTTGATTCTTCTTTTAATAGTACCACTAATTAAACGGGAAAGAAAAACTGAAAATAAGCGAGAAATATTTTTGGATTTCCAAAAGTTTTTCAAATACACAAGAAGAAAGTGGAAAAATAAAAACTAACATGGATTTATAATGAAGGAGGATAAACACGGATAATTTATATGAAGTGTGTGAACATGAATGTAATGTTGGTGAGAAATACATACCCCCCAAGCTTAAGCATTACCTAGCTTGGTGATCACCAATGGTAATAGCCGTCAGCTCTGGGAAAATATGTTGCCAAAGCACAGGAGCATCCCAAGCCTTGGCATCACCTCCGCATCGGCTAACTCATTCTCGTAAGCAATTATGTTTGCTGATGCGAGGGCATATCCGTTCCTCACATGAAAGTTAAACAAAGAGGGTGCAGGAAACACAATGATATCGTGAGAATTCTTGTTATATACTAAGTTATAATGAATGTATTGTCGGGGCCGAGGCAACTCAATGAACTGGTGCTCTATCATAGATTGGTGGTCAAGATAAACTTTATGAAACGGGTAATCAATAGGGTGAAACTCAACCTCAAAATGTTTTGCCAAGCGGGTGGCATAAATGCCACCATGAATCTTTCCTCTAGTTCGGTTATAATTTAGGCGGCGTGCAACAATAGCTCCTATATTGTAAGTATTATCACCATAAAATGTGTGGCGCAAAATAGCAAGAGTGGGGGCACTGAAACCACCATCCTCCTCCATAGCATTTATGCATTTTCCTATAAACAAAGAGAAATAATGCATAGAAGGAAAATGCACACTAGTGGCCCTAGCATTTGACACACCTCCAGTTTCTCCCACAGTTAGGTGAGGAGGAATTCCTCGAATTCGTTAGGCCTAGGCTCATGCACTCCCCAGTCACACAGAAGCAAGCATATTTAAAAAAATCTAGAAAGTGGTAATTCATAATGTTCAACATACATATCAAACTACACTCTGGGAGCATCGAACCTACTCGAGAAATAAAAAATTTGCACGAAAGAATTTGTGAGGAGATAGTGTTGGGGAACGTCGCATGGGAAACAAAAATTTTCCTACGCGCACGAAGACCTATCATGGTGATGTCCATCTACGAGAGGGGATGAGTGATCTACGTACCCTTGTAGATCGTAGAGCAGAAGCGTTTAGAGAACGCGGTTGATGTAGTGGAACGTCCTCACGTCCCTCGATCCGCCCCGCGAACAATCCCGCGATCAGTCCCACGATCTAGTACCGAACGGACGGCACCTCCGCGTTCAGCACACGTACAGCTCGACGATGATCTCGGCCTTCTTGATCCAGCAAGAGAGACGGAGAGGTAGAAGAGTTCTCCGGCAGCGTGACGGCGCTCCGGAGGTTGGTGATGATCTTGTCTCAGCAGGGCTCCGCCCGAGCTCCGCAGAAACACGATCTAGAGGAAAAACTATGGAGGTATGTGGTCGGGCAGCCGTGAGAAAGTCGTCTCAAATCTGCCCTAAAAGCCCCATATATATAGGAGGAGGGAGGGGGACCTTGCCTTGGGGTCCAAGGGATCCCCAAGGGGTCGGCCGAGCCAGGGGGGAGGACTCTCCCCCCCCCCAAACCGAGTCCTACTTGGTTTGGTGGGAGGGAGTCCTTCCCCCTTCCCACTTCTTCCTTTTTTTTCCTTTCCTGTGATTTTTTCTTCCTTGGCGCATAGGGGATTGGTGGGCTGTCCCACCAGCCCACTAAGGGCTGGTGTGACCCCCCCAAATACCTATGGGCTTCCCCGGAGTGGGTTGCCCCCTTCCGGTGAACTCCCGGAACCCATTCGTCATTCCCGGTACATTCCCGGTAACTCCGAAAACCTTCCGGTAATCAAATGAGGTCATCCTATATATCAATCTTCGTTTCCGGACCATTCCGGAAACCCTCGTGACGTCCGTGATCTCATCCGGGACTCCGAACAACATTCGGTAACCAACCATATAACTCAAATACGCATAAAACAACGTCGAACCTTAAGTGTGCACACCCTGCGGGTTCGAGAACTATGTAGACATGACCCGAGAGACTCCTCGGTCAATATCCAATAGCGGGACCTGGATGCCCATATTGGATCCTACATATTCTACGAAGATCTTATCGTTTGAACCTCAGTGCCAAGGATTCGTATAATCCCGTATGTCATTCCCTTTGTCCTTCGGTATGTTACTTGCCCGAGATTCGATCGTCAGTATCCGCATACCTATTTCAATCTCGTTTACCGGCAAGTCTCTTTACTCGTTCCGTAATACAAGATCCCGCAACTTACACTAAGTTACATTGCTTGCAAGGCTTGTGTGTGATGTTGTATTACCGAGTGGGCCCTGAGATACCTCTCCGTCACACGGAGTGACAAATCCCAGTCTTGATCCATACTAACTCAACTAACACCTTCGGAGATACCTGTAGAGCATCTTTATAGTCACCCAGTTACGTTGCGACGTTTGATACACACAAAGCATTCCTCCGGTGTCAGTGAGTTATATGATCTCATGGTCATAGGAATAAATACTTGACACGCAGAAAACAGTAGCAACAAAATGACACGATCAACATGCTACGTCTATTAGTTTGGGTCTAGTCCATCACGTGATTCTCCCAATGACGTGATCCAGTTATCAAGCAACAACACCTTGTTCATAATCAGAAGACACTGACTATCATCGATCAACTGGCTAGCCAACTAGAGGCATGCTAGGGACGGTGTTTTGTCTATGTATCCACATATGTAAATGAGTCTTCATTCAATACAATTATAGCATGGATAATAAACTATTATCTTGATACAGGAATTATAATAATAACTATACATTTATTATTGCCTCTAGGGCATAATTCCAACAGTCTCCCACTTGCAATAGAGTCAATAATCTAGCCCTCACATCACCATGTGAATCACATTGTAATAAATCTGACACCCATACAGTTCTGGTGTCGATCATGTTTTGGCCGTGGAAGAGGTTTAGTCAGCGGGTCTGCTACATTCAGATCCGTGTGCACTTTGCATATATTTACGTCGTCCTCCTCGACGTAGTCGCGGATGAGGTTGAAGCGTCGTTTGATGTGTCTGGTCCTTTTGTGAAACCTTGGTTCCTTTGCCAGGGCAATGGCACCAGTGTTGTCACAGAACAAGGTTATTGGATCCAGTGCACTTGGCACCACTCCAAGATCCGTCATGAACTGCTTCATCCAGACACCCTCCTTAGCCGCCTCCGAGGCAGCCATGTACTCTGCTTCATATGTAGAATCTGCTACGACGCTTTGCTTGGAACTGCACCAGCTTACTGCACCCCCATTAAGAATAAATACGTATCCGGTTTGCGACTTAGAGTCGTCCGGATCTGTGTCAAAGCTTGCATCAACGTAACCTTTTACGGCGAGCTCTTCGTCACCTCCATACACGAGAAACATCTCCTTAGTCCTTTTCAGGTACTTCAGGATATTCTTGACCGCCGTCCAGTGATCCACTCCTGGATTACTCTGGAACCTATCTGCCATACTTATGGCCAGGCTAACATCCGGTCTAGTGCACAGCATCGCATACATGATAGAACCTATGGCTGAAGCATAGGGGACGGAGCGCATATGCTCTCTATCTTCATCAGTTGCTGGGCACTGAGTCTTACTCAATCTCGTACCTTGTAACACTGGCAAGAACCCTTTCTTGGACTGTTCCATTTTGAACCTCTTCAAAACTTTATCAAGGTATGTGCTTTGTGAAAGTCCTATCAGGCGTTTTGATCTATCCCTATAGATCTTAATGCCTAGAATGTAAGCAGCTTCTCCTAGGTCCTTCATAGAGAAACTTTTATTCAAGTAACCTTTTATGCTCTCCAAAAGCTCTACGTTGTTTCCAATCAGTAATATGTCATCCACATATAATATTAGAAACGCCACAGAGCTCCCACTCACTTTCTTGTAAATACAAGATTCTCCAACCACTTGTATAAACCCAAATGCTTTGATCACCTCATCAAAGCGTTTGTTCCAACTCCGAGATGCTTGCACCAGTCCATAAATGGATCGCTGGAGCTTGCACATTTTGTCAGCATTTTTAGGATCGACAAAACCTTCGGGTTGCATCATATACAACTCTTCCTTAAGGAAACCGTTAAGGAACGCCGTTTTGACATCCATCTGCCAGATTTCATAATCGAAAAATGCAGCTTTTGCTAACATGATTCTGACGGACTTAAGCATCGCTACAGGAGAGAAAGTCTCATCGTAGTCAATTCCTGGAACTTGTGAAAAACCCTTTGCCACAAGTCGAGCTTTATAAACGGTCACATTACCGTCAGCGTCCGTCTTCTTCTTAAAGATCCATTTATTCTGAATAGCCTTGCGGCCCTCAGGCAGTATCTCCAAAGTCCACACTTTGTTCTCATACATGGATCCTATCTCGGATTTCATGGCTTCTAGCCATTTGTTGGAATCTGGGCCCACCATTGCTTCTTCATAATTTGCAGGTTTATTGTTGTCTAACAACATGATTGATAAGACGGGATTACCGTACCACTCTGGAGCAGCACGTGATCTCGTTGACCTGCGTGGTTCAACAGAAACTTGAACTGGAGTTTCATGATCATCATCATTAACTTCCTCCTCAACCGGCGTCGCAATGACAGAGGTTTCCCCTTGCCCTGCGCCACCATCCAGAGGGATGAGAGGTTCGACAACCTCGTCAAGTTCTATCTTCCTCCCACTCAATTCTCTCGAGAGAAACTCCTTCTCGAGAAAAGTTCCGTTCTTAGCAACAAACACTTTGCCCTCGGATTTGAGATAGAAGGTGTACCCAACTGTCTCTTTTGGGTAACCTATGAAGACGCACTTTTCCGCTTTGGGTTCCAGCTTTTTAGGCTGAAGCTTTTTTGACACAAGCATCACATCCCCAAACTTTAAGAAACAACAACTTTGGCCTTTTGCCATACCACAGTTCGTATGGTGTCGTCTCAACGGATTTCGATGGTGCCCTATTTAAAGTGAATGCAGCTGTTTCTAATGCATAACCCCAAAATGATAACGGCAAATCAGTAAGAGACATCATAGATCGCACCATTTCTAACAAAGTACGATTACGACGTTCGGACACACCATTACGTTGTGGTGTTCCAGGCGGCGTTAACTGCGAAACAATTCCACATTGTTTTAAGTGAGTACCAAACTTGAAACTCAGATATTCACCCCCACGATCAGACCGCAGGAACTTGATCTTCTTGTTACGATGATTTTCCACTTCACTCTGAAATTGCTTGAACTTTTCAAATGTTTCAGACTTGTGCTTCATCAAGTAAACATAACCATATCTACTTAAATCGTCAGTGAAGGTGAGAAAATAACGATATCCGCCGCGTGCCTCCACGCTCATTGGACCACACACATCGGTATGTATGATTTCCAACAAGTCACTTGCACGCTCCATTGTTCCGGAGAACGGAGTCTTAGTCATCTTGCCCATGAGGCATGGTTCGCACGTGTCAAGTGAATAAAAGTCAAGTGACTCCAAAAGTCCATCAGCATGGAGTTTCTTCATGCGTTTTACACCAATATGACCCAAGCGGCAGTGCCACAAAAATATGGCGCTATCATTGTTTACTCTAACTCTTTCGGTCTCAATGTTATGTATATGCGTATCTCTATCAAGATTCAATATGAACAATCCTCTCACATTCGGTGCATGACCATAAAAGATGTTACTCATAGAAATAGAACAACCATTATTCTCAGACTTAAAAGAGTAACCGTCTCGCAATAAACAAGATCCAGATATAATGTTCATGCTCAACGCAGGCACTAAATAACAATGATTTAAGTTCATCACTAATCCCGATGGTAGTTGAAGTGACACTGTGCCGACGGCGATTGCATCAACCTTGGAACCGTTTCCTACGCGCATCGTCACTTCGTCTTTTGCCAGCCTTCGTCTATTCCGCAGTTCCTGCTTCGAGTTGCAAATGTGAGCAACAGAACCGGTATCGAATACCCAGGCACTACTACGATAGCCAGTTAAGTACACATCAATAACATGTATATCAAATATACCTGATTTTTCTTTGCCCGCCTTCTTATCTGCCAGATACTTGGGGCAATTGCGCTTCCAGTGACCCATACCCTTGCAATAGAAGCACTCTGTTTCAGGCTTAGGTCCAGCCTTGGGTTTCTTCGGCGGATTGGCAACAGGCTTGCCGCTCTTCTTCGAATTGCCCTTCTTGCCTTTGCCGTTTCTCTTGAAACTAGTGGTCTTGCTCACCATCAACACTTGATGCTCTTTACGGAGTTCAGACTCTGCGACTTTCAGCATCGCAAACAACTCGCCGGGAGACTTGTTCATCCCTTGCATGTTGTAGTTCAACACAAAGCCTTTAAAGCTTGGCCGCAGTGATTGAAGGATTATGTCAGTGATAGCTTCTTGCAGGAGTTCAATCCCCAGTTCAGCTAGACGGTTTGAGTACCCAGACATTTTTGAGCACATGTTCACTGACAGACGAGTTTTCCTCCATCTCGCAAGCATAGAATTTATCGGAGGTCTCATACCTCTCGATCCGAGCGTTCTTCTGAAAGATGAACTTCAACTCCTGGAACATCTCAAATGCTCCATGACGCTCAAAGCGACGTTGAAGTCCCGGTTCTAAGCCATACAAGACTGCACATTGAACTATTGAGTAGTCCTCCTTACGAGCTAACCAAGCGTTCTTAACATCCTGATCAGCCGTAGCGGGTGGTTCATCTCCTAGCGCAGCATTAAGGACATAATCCTTCTTTCCAGCTTGTAAGATTAGCTTAAGATTACGAGCCCAGTCTACAAAGTTGCTTCCATCATCTTTCAACTTAGCTTTCTCTAGGAACGTATTAAAATTGAGGATGACACTTGCGTGAGCCATGATCTACAACACAAATATATTCAAAGTGGACTTAGACTATGTTCAAGATAATTAGAGTTCAACTTAATCAAATTACATGCTAAACTCCCACTCAAAAAGTACATCTCTCTAGTCATTTGAGTGGTTCATGATCCACCTACACTATCCCAAGTCCGATCATCACGTGACTCGGGAGTAGTTTCAGTGGTAAGCATCCCTATGCTAATCATATCATCTATATGATTCATGATCGACCTTTCAGTCTCATGTGTTCCGAGGCCATGTCTGCACATGCTAGGCTCGTCAAGCTTAACCCGAGTGTTCCGCGTGCGCAACTGTTTTGCACCCGTTGTATGTGAACGTTGAGTCTATCACACCCGATCATCACGTGGTGTCTCGAAACGACGAACTGTAGCAACGGTGCACAGTCGGGGAGAACACAATTTCGTCTTGAAATTTTAGTGAGAGATCACCTCATAATGCTACCGTCGTTCTAAGCAAAATAAGGTGCATAAAAGGATTAACATCACATGCAATTCATAAGTGACATGATATGGCCATCATCACGTGCTTCTTGATCTCCATCACCAAAGCACCGGCACGATCTTCTTGTCACCGGCGCCACACCATGATCATCCATCAACGTGTTGCCATCGGGGTTGTCGTGCTACTTATGCTATTACTACTAAAGCTACATCCTAGCAAAATAGTAAACGCATCTGCAAGCACATATGTTAGTATAAAGACAACCCTATGGCTCCTGCCGGTTGCCGTACCATCGACGTGCAAGTCGATATTTCTATTACAACATGATCATCTCATACATCCAATATATCACATCACATCATTGGCCATATCACATCACAATCATACCCTGCAAAAACAAGTTAGACGTCCTCTAATTTTGTTGTTGCATGTTTTACGTGGTGACCAAGGGTATCTAGTAGGATCGCATCTTACTTACGCAAACACCACAACGGAGATATATGAGTTGCTATTTAACCTCATCCAAGGACCTCCTCGGTCAAATCCGATTCAACTAAAGTTGGAGAAACCGTCACTTGCCAGTCATCTTTGAGCAAAGGGGGTTACTCGTAACGATGAAACCAGTCTCTCGTAAGCGTATGAGTAATGTCGGTCCAAGCCGCTTCAATCCAACAATACCGCGGAATCAAGAAAAGACTAAGGAGGGCAGCAAAACGCACATCACCGCCCACAAAACCTTTTGTGTTCTACTCGAGAAGACATCTACGCATGAACCTAGCTCATGATGCCACTGTTGGGGAACGTCGCATGGGAAACAAAAAATTTCCTACGCGCACGAAGACCTATCATGGTGATGTCCATCTACGAGAGGGGATGAGTGATCTACGTACCCTTGTAGATCGTACAGCAGAAGCGTTTAGAGAACGCGGTTGATGTAGTGGAACGTCCTCACGTCCCTCGATCCGCCCCGCGAACAATCCCGCGATCAGTCCCACGATCTAGTACCGAACGGACGGCACCTCCGCGGTCAGCACACGTACAGCTCGACGATGATCTCGGCCTTCTTGATCCAGCAAGAGAGACGGAGAGGTAGAAGAGTTCTCCGGCAGCGTGACGGCGCTCCGGAGGTTGGTGATGATCTTGTCTCAGCAGGGCTCCGCCCGAGCTCCGCAGAAACACGATCTAGAGGAAAAACTATGGAGGTATGTGGTCGGGCAGCCGTGAGAAAGTCGTCTCAAATCTGCCCTAAAAGCCCCATATATATAGGAGGAGGGAGGGGGACCTTGCCTTGGGGTCCAAGGGATCCCCAAGGGGTCGGCCGAGCCAGGGGGGAGGACTCTCCCCCCCCAAACCGAGTCCTACTTGGTTTGGTGGGAGGGAGTCCTTCCCCCTTCCCACTTCTTCCTTTTTTTTCCTTTCCTTTGATTTTTTCTTCCTTGGCGCATAGGGGATTGGTGGGCTGTCCCACCAGCCCACTAAGGGCTGGTGTGACCCCCCCAAATACCTATGGGCTTCCCCGGAGTGGGTTGCCCCCTTCCGGTGAACTCCCGGAACCCATTCGTCATTCCCGGTACATTCCCGGTAACTCCGAAAACCTTCCGGTAATCAAATGAGGTCATCCTATATATCAATCTTCGTTTCCGGACCATTCCGGAAACCCTCGTGACGTGCATGATCTCATCCGGGACTCCGAACAACATTCGGTAACCAACCATATAACTCAAATACGCATAAAACAACGTCGAACCTTAAGTGTGCAGACCCTGCGGGTTCGAGAACTATGTAGACATGACCCGAGAGACTCCTCGGTCAATATCCAATAGCGGGACCTGGATGCCCATATTGGATCCTACATATTCTACGAAGATCTTATCGTTTGAACCTCAGTGCCAAGGATTCGTATAATCCCGTATGTCATTCCCTTTGTCCTTCGGTATGTTACTTGCCCGAGATTCGATCGTCAGTATCCGCATACCTATTTCAATCTCGTTTACCGGCAAGTCTCTTTACTCGTTCCGTAATACAAGATCCCGCAACTTACACTAAGTTACATTGCTTGCAAGGCTTGTGTGTGATGTTGTATTACCGAGTGGGCCCTGAGATACCTCTCCGTCACACGGAGTGACAAATCCCAGTCTTGGTCCATACTAACTCAACTAACACCTTTGGAGATACCTGTAGAGCATCTTTATAGTCACCCAGTTACGTTGCGACGTTTGATACACACAAAGCATTCCTCCGGTGTCAGTGAGTTATATGATCTCATGGTCATAGGAATAAATACTTGACACGCAGAAAACAGTAGCAACAAAATGACACGATCAACATGCTACGTCTATTAGTTTGGGTCTAGTCCATCACGTGATTCTCCCAATGACGTGATCCAGTTATCAAGCAACAACACCTTGTTCATAATCAGAAGACACTGACTATCATCGATCAACTGGCCAGCCAACTAGAGGCATGCTAGGGACGGTGTTTTGTCTATGTATCCACACATGTAAATGAGTCTTCATTCAATACAATTATAGCATGGATAATAAACTATTATCTTGATACAGGAATTATAATAATAACTATACATTTATTATTGCCTCTAGGGCATAATTCCAACCGATAGTATAGATCACACTCGTTTGCGAGGAAGTTGATCAGCCCAGCGATTGCAACAAATGTTAATGTCGCGATCCTGAGTCTCACCAACAACTCCCTTAGGGCTTCGGCTTGAAGAACGCTTCCTTGAAGAACTCCTGAAGAAATTCATCTTCCTACACACAAATTTCTGAATTTTTTTACCACAAAATTATGTGAGTAAAACCTTGCAAGATTGATAAAAACTACTCATATGGATGCCTAGAGGTCATATCAAGCATTACTACTACTTGGGACTCAAATAATAAAACATGCAAGCTCATTTTTAGTAGCACCAAGTGCAGAAAAATATGCAAAATATAAACCACTAGAGCAAAAACTAATTGGATGAATGGGAGAGTCACATACCAAGGAGCAATTCCTCAAACTGGTTTCGGAAACGGACTTCTAAGCAGAGAGATCGAAAATTTCAGCTTCTCGAGGAAGAAATTAAGAGAGAGACAGAGTTAGATTTTTTTTCCTTGGAGGTAGGTGACGAAGTGAGCAAAAGGGATAAGGCAGTGGGGCCTTGTGGGACCCACAAGGCATGAGGGCGAGGCTAGGGGGCTGCCCACGCCCTATTGCCTTGTGACCCACACGTGCACATCCCTCCTATAATTTTTATGCCAAAAATTCTTAAATAATCCAGAAAAAATTATGTTAAAATTTTGTGGCATCCTGAGGCTGTTTATTTTTGGATCATTTTTCTAATGCACAGAAAACTCAGAAAACACGATAATCATGGCATTTTATTTTTCTATAGCTAAGAGAACAGCGAATGAACTTATGATACAAAGAGTTGTGAATACTCAATTCTTCAATCACAAGTATTTCAAAAAGGATCCATTAATAAAGTTGATCAAGCCTTATTAATAACCGTTTTCGATTAGCATGAAACCGAAGAATTTTCCTATATCACTAGGTTACCTCAATGGGGATTTGCATCTCCCCGACAATAAGATTCTAATATTTCTTCTTGGCAGTAGAAAGAGGGATTTTAAAATCTCCAATGGTAATCGTGGCACAAGGCTCAATGACATTAATATTATTAACCAAAGTTTACTTCTTCGGAAAATACACGGTATGTTGCTTGCTATTGACATAAAAAGTAACTTTGCTTTTATTGCAATCAATAACAGCCCATGTAGTATTTAGAAAGGGTCTACCAAGGATGATCGACATATTGTCGTCCTCGGGCATGTCAAGAATGACAAAGTCCATTAAGATAGTAACATTGCATCCACAACAAGAACAGCCTCACAAATTCCAATAGGTAAAGCAATGGATTTATCAGCCATTTGCTATCTCAGTGGGTATAAGATTATTTAGATCTAGTCTTTTATATAGAGAGAAGGGCATCACACTAACACCGGCTCCTAAATCACATAGAGCAGTTTTAACATGGTTTTTTAGTAGAGCAAGGTATAGTGGGTATGCCACAATCTCCCAACTTTTTAGGTACTCCACCATCAAAAGAATAATTAGCAATCATAGTAGCAATTTCAGTTTAAGGTATTTTTTTTCGCTCCAAAATTCCTTATTTATTCTAGAAATAATTCACAAAAACTTTCGTCTAATTTCGAAAACTTTTATTTTTGCACAAAAATAACAACAAGGCAGTTCTGCTGAAAACAACGCCGACCCGGGTTAGTTCCATTCAAACCATGCAAATTAGAGTCCAAAACCAGAGCAAAACTGTTTAAAAAAGTAGATACGTTGGAGACATATCAGGCTCATTCTCCAACTAGTGCAGTCGTGTCTAGCACGCTAACTAACGGTGAGGAAAGCCGTTAGTACCCTCTCTAGGGTGTCCAGCATGGCTGGAAGTACCATGGTAGAGCCCGCACACAATTTACCCAAATTTGGGACTCCATGAGGACTAATACTCTACGTCGTGCTTGTTGCTGTTTATTGATGGTGGGAAAACCTCATGGGGAAATTATAATGGAAAAGTTTCCTACGGGAGTAGATTGGGATGAGAGCTCCCTAACCTCCGCTTATATACACGGTGGAGAGTAGGGTTTTACACACACATATATAAAGAGAGAGAGAGAGATGTGATTTGTACGTGTGCCAAGGTAGACTTGGAGGCCAAGATGGTCTTAGGTGTGCACGTGGGCCAACAGGGGCCTCCTTCCATCTTGAACTCCTTAGTGTGCTCCTTGGGTCCCTTGTCAGGTCGATTGCGAGGCACTCCTCGGAGGACACCCCTGGTGCATGGCACCCTCACTCGTCTACATCGTCCACCAAATAATCTAAAAAGCTTACGTCTGACACGCTAGGAGAGGCTGTGTGCTCCTCCATTGTAGTATCCTCTTAGATAATCCTCAATAAGGAATGCAAGGGATGTTAGCCGTCACGAGGGCCCAAAACTAGGTATAATTTGCGTCTTGTGTTTTCCAGGCGACCTGAGGTTGTCGACCTAATACGAAACAAATCTAAGTGCGATGATCATAGTGTTGTTAGGTGCTTTCTAAAATGCCCTCAACATTACCCCCTCATCCTTTCCTCTTTGTTGTGTATGTTCTTCTCCACCATTAACATTCATAGTAATTTAGAGATGATCTAGTCTCCTTGGTACCTTAATATCCTTCGTTGTGGAACTCTGAATTCCCTCTTTGATGTTTCTTCACCATGATGCTTGTTGGGCCTAATTTACCAATGCGCCTTTTTGCTTATAAATAAAATCTTATATTGATCTCTCTATTGCATGCATCTTCCGTGTGGATATTTGGAAGTACCTGCCCTCTCTACCTTTCTTTATTCTTGCTTATGTTCTTGTACACTTCAAACATTGTCAAGATCATTTAGTGAGCATCCAAACGTATTGTCTCACATGACCTCGGTCTAAGATAGTGACCTTCCATTACAATCGCCCACAATACCACCTTCAATTTTTCTCGCTATTACCCCCCCCCCCCCCCATCATCTTGTCATAATACCTTGCATCGGTGAACTTCCCAACATTTTTTGCATGCCGCAAGCCTTTACTATTGCCCTCAACCGTGCATCGCAGCTAGCAACTTGAGATGTACTCCCTGCTAGCGCCTCCAACACTACCGCCCACCACACTTGTCGTCGCGGCTATATATATTCGTCCGACCACCGATCTAATACATGACTACGACGCCATTGGTCCTTGGATGCCCAGGAGTTGGGTACCTTCAGAAGGGTCAGCTCTGGCCCTAGGCGAACATAGGCGACGCCAAGGGCCCATGTTTTGGGAGGGCCCATCATCGCATATGTGTATGTATACTCACGTAGCCCTTCTATTAAATGGGCTGAAAAAAGGTACCTGATCAGGTGAGGAAAAGGCACATGTACGCATTACGCAATCCATCCATCGATCGATCATCCAGAACGTTTGTATGTTCGTTCGTCTGTTTGACGTCTCGCCTCGGCCGACCGCCTGCGTCACTGCGCGGTTGTGCCTCCGACCCTAACCCGTGTGCGCGGTGCGCCTGCATTAATTGGACATCGCCGAGACCGTGAATCCGTGTCCCTAATCGCCCATTCGCTCAAGGTAATTTAAGCATTACGTGTCTACGTACATATTTGTCTAGTGCCCTAGTCCTCTTACATCAGTTGATTTGATGATTCTTTACATTCTTAGGTGTTACAATGTCGTAGATACAAAATTCTGATGCCGCGAAAAGAAATTAAAAAAAGAGAATCAATTCATTGAATCACAAAAAGGTGCTTTAAATAGTTTTTTTGTGGTAACTAGTGTTGATAATCAAAGGCAAGAATCTGAACCCGGACAAGATGATGATCATAATTCAAAGGACGATCCTGAAGTCAATGAACATTCCTTGGATGACAGTAAGTAACTAACTAGCGTCAATTTTTGTAGAAGTAAGTAAGTAACTAACAACATATTGTTGTATTTAAATGCAGATATGGAGGTTGACGTTAATGAGTATAATACGGGAGAGGAAAATTATTGTCAAGGAACTCATAAGAATTTGGTTCCTATTTGAGGTAATCAAACTAGGAGAGAATATTATTTGTTATATTTCGCTACTCCTTTATTCCTTTTGTCATGATATGACATAACTTAAGCGCTTATCAATTATTTATAGACGTCTTTAAATAAGAATGTGACATTAGATGTAAACTTTAATATTTTATGCATGTATATCTATAGATGAGTACAAATTTGTTATCCGTAAGGGTTTATTTTTGAACTTCTCCCTAAAGCCCCTGAAAACATAGAGTCGGCCCTGATCTTCAGATCCGACATTCCCCAAACAAATAATTATATATGGAAGGCACGACGAGTAAGCGACGGGACAAAGGTCATCAATGTTCGAAATGTCCTATCCTTACCGGACCGACTTGTTACATAACAATCCTTTGGTGAATAGCGTTTCTTACATTGGTGTTCACTTGTTTCTTTTTTAGCGAAATTGGACTTCACATGTTTTTAACAAATCCCCTTTTTTGCGGATAAACAAATCCATGACCTAAAACCTTTTGCAATACACAAAACGATGTGTTCTTTTGAACATCATGCTTACCGCTGCCTTTCATGGTAAACGCCGCACAGATTCGTGTATATAATAGAGGGACTGGGAGTTCTCCTTTTAATTCTTTGCAGTCCATCAATTCGTGTATATAATAGAGGGTCCGGGAGTTCTCCTTTTCTTGTTGAGTGAAAGAGTACGTTTGTTACATGACCATTCAAAGAGTGCGTGATTCATACAGGCCCAAAGCATCTTTACACCTGCGTGTACAGCTGCGGACGTCTGGCTCGGGTCCAACCTATGCATAGCCCAACAATCACAGGCCAGTGATCCAACATGGGCTTAACATCGGAGTACATTTACACGGTCCAGTTTTTATGCATAACGCGTGCGCGAACGCGGATCAGACGGTTCAGCCCTGGGCATCGGGGCCAGGAGGAGCGTCTCCGCCTTCCAACCACCGTGGCATCAGCTGAGTAATGGCCAAATTTATTACACGCCACCCTCCATTAGCCCGTTTCATGTCATGACACTTCTGACCATGGTCACTAGATGCCAGGCCTGGCTCCCTGTATCCGCCCATCCCTAGGCGGTAGAGCCTTCAAATTAACGTTCCAGCCCTACGCCACCATCCATAACGTGTCCTCTGCTAGTGCTAGAGGCTTGGCCGCTGTACACTTGTACTGTCATCACGTATATACTCCGTCTCCTCTTGCAGTTGCATGCATCACTCATAATTCGTATACCAGTACTTCATCTTATCATGTTAAAGAAACCAATGCGTACTCATCTCATCTTCCATCAATGTCCATACAAAATAAAAATCTTCCATCAATGCGATATTTTGTAGGAGTATCTATGGAAACTAATGCATCCTAATTACTCCTCGTGCATCAATACACATGTGTATCTTCAGAAACTAATAACTAATGCGTCCCTATATTGCATATCTCTCCGTCTCATCTTCCGTCATTGCTGACAGGTACGATTTTTGTATATGATGTAGAGAAACTAATACATCGTAGCTGTTTTTCTTTTTGCGGATAGTTAGCTAGTACAGTAGATACTTCATCTTATAATAAAGAAAGATATAGGTGGAAGAAACTAATACTACCTTTATAAATTAGTATAAAAATATTTAGATTATTAAAATAGTGTTCTAAATATTTTTATATTAGTTTATGGACGAAATACATCATAGCTAGCAGATGACAACCGTATATACAGCCGTATGCCACCGCCCAAGACGTGGCCTTGCATGGAGCCTTGCCGCTGAGCACATGTGTACCGTAGCATATAGTATATCTCTAATCTAAACCTCTGTTGCATCATCGCTTTGTATCTCTAGAAATAATTAACGTGTTCTAGCCAGCAGATAGATATATCAGCCTTCAGAGATAAATGCTTGCGGCAGTTACAAATCTCCAAATTATCATACTCTAGAGCCATATGTGGCACCGCCCAAGACGTGGCCTCTTGCATGCAGCCTTGCCGCTCTACACTTGTAGCGTTGCGTATATCGCTCCACCATCCATTGCATCATCGCTGATGAATACGCCCCTGTGTCTTTAGCAACTGGTAATGCGTTCTAGCTAGAAGATGACAACCGCGCGTATAGATGGATAGGAGATATAAAGATAATGCGTAGTATTTGTAACTGATGGATGCAGTCATGGCATGGCTTGGTACGTAGCGTTTGACGCTTGAGCCACACATCTGGACGACTGGGCGTGACACAGCTCCAGGCGGTGCGTCGTCACCTTCTCGCTCCAACAAACTTCCGGGCGTCTTCTTTTGTTTAACCCGCCGGAGGGTGATCTAACATCTTTAGGAGGTCTTTGAAAATAATTCCCTCCACTCACCAACTACACGGTTGATGATTACGGTCATAAGAAATTCAGAGTCATCTGGCGTAGTACAACATAGTCATGCCCTCTTTGACTTGCAAGAGATATTTTACTTGCAAGCTACATCATGATTAACCTTCTCCCCGACTGTTATATTGGGAAATTTGCTCCTAATGGCGGCTTACTACTCACTAATCACATGACGAATATTTTCCATGTAGACTCTACTGTTATATGGTTTGCTATCGCTTGGCACTGATTGGTGGCAATTGATAAATAGGAGGAATTACTTTTTTCTTAGTTAGTCATTGTGGTATGGTGTGACCGTTCTTTTCAAAGCGAGAGCAATTATTTTACTTATATCGTTCTTATGATCTTGAGGTTTTGCTTTGATTAACTACAAGTCTACAAAAAATTAAGCGGCTATTGACTTCTCGAGCATAAATATGACAGCTAAAATTAAGAGCACTTGCGTTGCCCTTTTTGAAGATTTTCTATAGCCGGAGGGAACAAAATTATATAGTGCTTTGTAGGCGAGAATTGTTTTAATTAATTTGTATTGGTAAAAACAATATAACATGCTATTTTGATTATCTATATGGTTGCCATTTACTAGGTAGGACCCAATGGTTTCGAAAAAAAAGAACTCTTTGCGTCTTATACGCTCCCGCAAGTGGGAGGCCCACCCTAGCACCGTCGGCTCCCGTCCTCCCCTACCTCCTCTCCTTCCTCTCGCCGCGGTCGGAGGGCTTTCCAAGCAAAGCCCGAGCAGTATCGATGACGGTGGAGCTATGTCTCCTCCTTGTCGGGTGGCATGTAGCGTGAGATGTGGCGCTTAGGCGAGGGCAAGGCGGCGACGTCGCGCTCGGCCAGGATGGTGGCGTGGGCGGGTGGCAGAGTTGCACTGGTTGCATGGGACCTCATGTGCTCAGTCGGCGTCGTGGTGGCTACGCGTGTGGAGGCAGGTCTGCTGGTGGTGTAGCGCATCGTCGAGTAGCCGGGTGTGGTGGCGGGTCTTCTCCAAGGTGGTGGAGGTGACGGTCTTGCGGAGTGCTTGCGGCTGCGGCTTTGCCCATATACGGGCTCACACTAAACCTAGGCATACCCCGGACAAGGCCGGGTTTCGGGCCGGGCTTGAGAAAGCTAGCCCAAATTGAAAATCTCAAGCCCAAGCCCGACCCGGTCCAACCAAAAATCGAATATTCGGGCCCGTGCCCGGTCTGAATGGGCCAAAAAGATGAATTTCGGATTGGACCGGGTCGGGCCTCTGTGTAAAATAGTTATTTTCCAAGACCGAGCCCGACGTGAAATACAAACCGGGACTAGTTCTCAAGCCCGAGCCGAGCCCGAACAAAAAGCCTAGTCGAGTCTGAAATACAAATCGGGCCTAGTTTTTAAGCTCGAGCCCGGCCCGTCTCGGCCCAGGTTTTTCGGGCTAGGTCACCGGGCCAGGACGCCCATGCACAGGTTTAGCTGACAGTACATGCTGATGTATATTGCGCGACAATGACTTTGGGTGGCGCGGGACATGCCATGGCCGACACTGGTGGTGTGGTGGCATGCACGGACTCCGCATCCAACGATGTGGTGAATCTAGGGTTAGTTTGTCATGGGCCTTGTGGGCTGGACCGGATCCTCCCCGTGTTGGCCCGCCGCTCCAGCGGTCGTCTTCTAGGGTTCCCGGAAGATGATACCGACTGACCTCAAGGGTTCGTGCCCTTAGATTTTTTTGGTTTTTGTGCGTGGGCTGGCATCGAACGTGTAGTCGTGGCCGATGATGGTTGCACTCTATCACTGTATGTGCCTTGGTGCGTCATCCTCAAAACGTTTATTGCTTAAGTTGTGCTGGTGTGCCCATCTTGGATGCAGGGGTGGTGGCCCTCGATGGTCAGTTTGTGCACTTGGCTCTACGACGAGCAGTGCGTCAGTGATGGTGGCACCTTCCCTTGGCAATGAGGGTGGCGAGGGGAGGAGTGGCGGTGATCGTGGTATTCTCGTGTCTTCGATGATGGCAGCTCCCTCATATGGATCTAGAGGCATCATGATGGCAATGTAGCCCCCTCCCTAGGTTGGGTTGGGTCCGGTGGTACATAGAGTGGCTTTGGTGAGGATTTGAATGAAATATCTATGCTTTTGGTGTTGGCGACGGTGATGTGTGCGGGTGTCACTTACCTCTTGCGGGTGTAGTTGGTTCCTTCTTCATGGCAAGTTTACACGCAAAACCCTTAGAACGTCATTTTGCGCTCGACAACGACGCTCTGCATCCTTACCCTCTTGGGGCATCATCGGGGAACTCAGGTACCATCTGGTTCCAGTCCACGACTTATGGTTTGCCTTTATTTTGGCATGAAGCTTTTTCGGCTCTAACATAGAGTGGATTCGTTGGTCTCGTATCATTTTCATGGGTCCCCGTAGTTACCATCCTGGGGGCCTTGCTATCAACTCACAAGATGAGAGCTCCACAACCCAGAGAGAGAGGACATATGCTTTTCCTCCCCGACGATAGCTTGGTGTGTTTAGTGCACCAACTCACGGGATTCTCCATGGCGGCACGGCTCAATTTTGGTTCAGTAGTCTAGGTTGTCTCTTGTTAGGTGTGCGACTCTTGTTTTCCTGATTTCTTTTATCTTTTAACTTGCTTGTATGGGGTGTTCTCCGGCGCCTTGTACCGTTTTGGTTATTTTGGAATTTATTTATAAAATCAAGACAAAAGCGTGTTTCCAGTACGACACATTGGTTTATCAAGATGTATACATATACTGTACCAATCAATGATGATGCAAGAGGAGAAATACACAATAGGAACTAGGGTAATTAGTTTCTAAATATGTAAATCAAGAGTGATGCAAGTGGAGATTGAGATATATAGTTAATTAGGACACATTGGTTAGCTTCTAAAAATACAAGTTAAGAATGATAAAACATATACACGTGACATTGTGGTCAAGCAAAATTGATCGTCGTTGTGGTGTGATATTTTTTAGTTGGTTTATAAAAAATTTCATTATTGGATGACAATTAACTAGTATGCATATGTTATTGATTTGGAACAATTTGGTTTATATAAATAAAACGTTAACTAGTATGCATTCGTTAGTTTCTAAATATACAAATGAAAATTGTTGCAAGAGGAGTTGGGGAGATATACTTAGAAAACTTAGGATGCATCGGTTAGTTTCTAAAGATACAAATCAGGAGTGATGCGCGGAGATGGAGATGTGATTAGTTAGTCACTCACTAATCGCATGATTAACATTCTCCCCTAGTGTTTCATTGTGACGTTTACTCTTAATGAAGACTTACTACTCACTAATCACATGCTTAACATTATCCATGTAACCTAGTTTTATGATGTTGTTGCTTTGACACTATAATTGGTAGCAATAACCAAAACATAGCTTTAAATTTCTTCATTGATGAGTGACAAATGTGCAACTAGAATAAATGGTCAAGCAAAACCGATCGTCGTTCTTGTGTGATTATTTTTTTAAAGAGAGAGACAATACTTCTATTTAGATGGTTAATACGATTTTGAGGTTTTCCTTGATTATCCAAAAATTCCCTCCATCAATAAATATAAGAGCGCTTAGATGGATACTTTAGTGATCTAAACACTCTTATATTTTTTCCAAAGGGGGTACATGACTATTGACTTTCCAAGCATAAAGATGACGACTAAAATTAACAACACTTGCATAGTCATTTCAAGATTCTCCATAGTCGAAGGCACAAAAACTATATAGTTGATAAAAACTAACATGTCCTTTTAACAATCTCATGGTTCATATGGCAACTCTAAAACAAATGTTCAAGCGAAAACTTATGATTCATTGTGGTTTTGAGATTTCCTAATTAAGTTGGTGAGCAAATGAGTTTTTGAGATGTCATGTGTTTCGGATTATGTTATGTCATCAGCCTATGATAGAGGATAAATATTGTTTAAACAATCCATTTCCATGTATTACACAATGCAAGTGATATTTCAAATTCAGGATTAGTAAAAAATCTCATTGTATTTGCCAAGCCATATTAGGCTACGTTTTGCACATCCTTGAGATTTATCATAGTTGGTGAGAATTGATAATAAATTATTTACATAGTTTGTCTATCAATATTGGAGCGTTATAAGAAAAGTTTGAGACTACGGTTTGAGATTTTGAAGAGCTAGGTACATATGTTTTATTTGTGTTTTATATCTTGGTATTAGCAATAGTTGTTGAAATTTGATAAGAATGATTTACAAGTTTCTTGACTATCTAATGACACGAGTGTCACTAAAATCTGGAAGAATGTTCTACATTCTTCTTGTGTGCTAAATTACACCGATGACAACCCAACTATAGGTTAATGATTCATAGGTATTTTGATTGTTTAATTAAATTGATGAAAACTTGTATACAAACCTATCATTTGCATGTCTCTATTGTTTAATGTTACCAATGACAGCTCAATTCACAATTTAAAGAAAGGCCACATTTATTATGGTATTAAGATTTCATACACATGGTCATTTTTATGCTAGGTATAAGTTCCCACATTTTCCATAGTTTTTTATTGTTTCCTAAAATGGTTTACACATTTTCTTGCTTAATCACACAACTTAGATGGAGCATTACGGGAGAATCGACATTGTGTTACTAGAGTTTGTTATAGTTTATGGCAAAGAAATAATATTTTATGCGCTTGAGAATTATAGGCAAATATTGATGTTGTGTGTTTTGAGGTCTTCAATCGTCTTATTGTTATTTGTGTGCTCTGGCTTTTGGATTATTATAGTTGGAAAAGGTTCATAAAAATGGCTAAGTTCATTGTACTCTCTAGTGACACCAATGCCAACTCAATCTTGAGTAATTGTTTATAAATCTCGTGACTATATAATTATGTGTGTTAACAATAGCTCAAATTGAAGGTGATGATTTGCACATTTCTTGATGGTTTATACATCTCCTCACTATATAATTATGTGTGTCAATTATAGCTCAAAATCGAAGGTGATGATTTGCACATTTCTTGATTGTATAATTACATGACGGCATATCAAATCAGGGTAATGATTTACATGTTTCTTTTTTGTGACTACACTCGTGACAACAAATACCGGGTAATTATTTATGCATTTCTTGATTATTTGTGACGCAAGCGAGATATCAAATCCATGGCTAAGAAAAATTGACACTTTTTTATGCCGTCAATATTTCTATAGCTAGTGATAATGTGTTATGCTAAATTAAACGCATTGGAATAAGCTATGGTGAGTAATAGTTGCCTCAAATGGTTTCATGTTTTCTCGCACAATCATTGAGTGTTGAAAAACTGCATTTTGTTACTGAAATTTATTATGGCTAATGGCAAATATGTTATGTATATACATGTTGTTGGAAATATACCCTAGAGGCAATACTATTATATTATTATATTTTCCATGTTCATAACTAAGAGTTTATATTATGTATTATAAGTGCTATGTGATATGTCTCCAACATCTCAATAATTTATGAAGTATTCATACTATATTCACCTATGTTTACCAATATTTTATATGGTTTTGATGCAATTTTTATGATTTAATTAGAACTAAACCGCACTGACTATGTTTTGAGCAGAATTACTAAGGTGTTGCCTTTTTATGCAGAACATGGAAGTTCTCGGAATCTCCCAAAACTTTTTGATGATTTTTTGGAATGTATGAAAATATGAGAACGAAGAATCACCAGCATGGGGACACCAGGTGCCCCCAAGCCATCACAGCGACCTCACCCCCTAGGCGTGCAGTGATAGCTTGGGACCACCTTGTGGCTCTGTTTGACATGATTCCAATGCTGAAGAATCCTATATATATATAAACCCTCAAAAATAAACCTAGAACTTCCGCTCCGCCTCCGCAAACCTTTGTACCACATAAAACTCATTCGGAGCCCTGTTTCGACACCTTGTCGGAGGGGGAAATCATCACCGGAGGCCATCTTCATCATCCCAATGGTCTCCATGACAAACAGGGAGTAGTTAACCCTCAGGGCTGAGGGTATGTACTAGTAGCTGTGTGTTTGATCTCTCTCTCTCTCTCTTGTGCTCTTGAGATGTGATGATCTTGATGTATCACATGCTTTGTTAATATAGTTGGATCATATGGTGTTTGTCCATTGCTCTCTTGATATGATGAATTGAATCTTCCCCTTGAGATTTTGTTATGTTAGATTGAATATTGGATTTGAGGTCACTTGATGTATGTCTTGTATGTGGATGCCCGTGGTGACAATTGGGTGTTCTATTGATTCACTTGATATATGATTTGGTACTCAATTTGTGGTCAATATCTTCAATGCTAAGTGGGTTATTCTCATGATGAGTGTTTATTCACTTGTCATTACACGAGAGAAGCTAGTAAAAAAGATGCCCAGTCCTGCATAATACAAAAAATAAATAAACAATAACTCCCCTAGAAAGTCGATTGTTTGGAGGGCACCCATGGATACGACTAGTCATGGAAAGTGTTTGAATGGTTGGGGCGGGCAAATTTCAATTCTGTTTGGGAACCGCCAATAATGTGATTCGGAAGATATTGAAATCCATTGTTGTAACATTGACAGGAAAGGCACACCACCCAAAATATATTCATCTCTATTTTAATCAATGAGCTCTATCACCTCTTCAAATCCATGCTTCCCTCGGTGAAGGGACAATCTATTTACTTTTATGTTATTTACTGTCATGTATTTACTTTTCATGTCGAGTCAACTTCTCATTCCAACCTAAATCTATTGGCTGGCAAGCACCATGTGGTGGGGACAGAACCAAACAGATATATCCAGTCAAATATATTTGATCATGATTCATTATTGTTCACAATTATATTCATGAAAAGTATGTTGGTAGGCAAAACATTAAGCCCCTATCTTTCTCTCTGTTCGATGGATGTTGTTTTCTCTTTAAAATATGCTTTGAGTATTAGCAATCATAGGACACTATATGATATTTGAGTATGTGAAGCTCTTAGTTAGACTTTGCTAAAAATAAGATGCATTGAAATTGTTTGATGACTAATAACATAGGTTGTTAAGTTTCAAGAGAACGCATTGTTTGAACCATGACATGTGAATTGATTGCTATTCTATGAGGATGAGTTTTATGAGAAAATTTTGTCGATATGATGATAGAAAAAATGATTGGAATTAACATTGATCAAACATATATTCTATGCTATCATTCACACTTCATAAATTACTCCTTTTATCATTTACCTACTCGAGGACGAGTAAGAATTAAGCTTGGGGATGCTAATACGTGTCCAACGTATCGATAATTTATGATGTATTCATGCCACATTCACCTATGGTTACAATAGTTTTTATATGGTTTTTATGCAATTTATATGAATTAAATAGAACTAACCCGGAGTAACACTATTTTCAGCAGAATTACCATGGTTTTGCCTTTTGTGCAAAAAATGAAAGTTATCAGAAATTTCCCAAAACAGTTTGATGATTTTTCTGGAACATATGTGAAATATCAGAGCGAAGAACCACCAGAGGGGGCACACCACATATCCCCAATCCATCAAGGCGCACTCACCCCCTGGGCGCGCCCTGATAACTTGTGACTCCGTTTGACGTGATTCCAACGCTGAAAAATCCTATATATACATAAACCCTTAGAAATAAACCTAGAACTTCTGCTCCATCAACTCAAGCCTTTGTAATAAAGAAAAATCACCGGGAGCCCTATTTTGGCACCGAGCCGGAGGGGGCAATCATCATCGGAGGCCACCTTCATCAACCCAACGGTCTCCGTGATGAAGAGGGAGTAGTTCATGTTGGAAATATGCCCTAGAGGCAATAATAAATTTATTATTATTATATTTCCTTGTGCATGATAATCGTTTATTATCCATGCTAGAATTGCATTGATTGGAAACTCATATACATGTGTGGATACATAGACAACACATTGTCCCTAGTGATCCTCTGATGGACTAGCTCGTTGATCAAAGATGGTCAAGATTTCCTAACCATAGACATTAGATGCCGTTTGATTATGGGATCACATCATTAGGAGAATGATGTGATGGACAAGACCCAAACTATAAACATAGCATATGATCATGTTAGTTTATTGCTACCGTTTTCTGCATGTCAAAGTATATGTTCCTATGACCATGAGATCATGCAACTCCCGGACACCGGAGAAATACCTTGTGTGTATCAAACGTCACAACATAACTGGGTGACTATAAAGGTGCTCTACAGGTATCTCCGAAGGTGCATGTTGGGTTCGCATGGATCAAGACTGGGATTTGTCACTCCGTGTGACGGAGAGGTATCTCAGGGCCCACTCGTTAATGCAACATCACAACAAGCCTTGCACGCAATGTGACTAAGGATTTAGTCACGAGATATTGTATTACAGAACGAGTAAAGAGACTTGCCGGTAATGAGATTGAACTAAGTATGGAGATACCGACGACCGAATCTTGGGCAAGTAACATACCGATGGACAAAGGGAATAGTATACGAAATTAACTGAATCCTTGACATAGAGGTTCGACCGATAAACATCTTCGTAGAGTATGTAGGAGCCAATATGAGCATCGAGGTTCCGATGTTGGTTACTGACCGAAGAGTGTCTTAGTCATGTCTACATAGTTCTTAAACCCACACGGTCTGCACACTTAAGGTTCAGTGACGTTTTGGTATAGTTTAATTATGAATGTTGGTGACCGAAGATTGTTCGGAGTCCCGAATGAGATCCCGGACGTCACCTAAATGGTACGTAAACAAAGATTTATATATAGGAAGGGGGTATTTGGGCTTGAGAATGGTTTCCAGCATTTTTGGTAGTGTACGGGGAATGGCGAATGGGTCTCATGGGTCCATCGGGAGAGATCCACCCATCCTAGGGGCCACATGGGGCTAAGAGGAAGCACAAGCCCTTAGTGGGTTGGGCAGCCAGCCCCTAAAGGCCCTTGCGCCAAGGAGGTGGGAGGAGGCCAAGCGGGGAAGGAATCCTACTAGGAGGAGGACTCCACCTCCCTTGTTGGAGGAGGATTCCTCCTCTTTGGGTTCGTCCAACCAACCCTAGGGGAATCCCCTAGGGCGCCACCACTTCCCCCTCCCTCCTATATATACTAGAGGGGAGAGAGGGCACCTACACATAATCTAAGGCGCAGCCCCTCTCCCTCCTTCTAGTTCGTTCTTCCTCTAGATTAGGTTCGGCATCACACGATAAAGCCCTGCCAGATCAGTTCCACCACCATCGCCGCCACGCCGTTAAGATGTCGGAGAACTTAGCTACCTTCTCGCCCCTCTTGCTGGATCAAGAAGGCGTAGATCGTCAACGAGCTGTACGTGTGCTGAACGCGGAGGTGTCATCCGTTCAGCACTTGATCAGGATGGATCGTGATGAGATCGCGGGACCGATCATGATGGGATCGCGGGAAGGATTGCTATTTAGATCACGAAGATGTTCGACTACATCAACCGCGTTATATACGCTTATGCTTAGTGATCTACAAGGTTATGTAGATGCACTCTCTCCTCTCGTAGATGGTCATCACCATGGATAAATCTTATGTGCGCGTAGGAAAAGTTTTTGTTTCCCATGCGACGTTCCCCATCAGATCACCCTCGGGGTTGAGTGTCTGTATGAGTACCTATGTGTTTGATATCTCTCCCTCTCTCTCTGGTGCTCTTTAGATGGCATGATCTTGATGTATCACAGGCTTTATTAATATAGTTGAATCATATGGTGTATGTACCTTGCTATCTTGATGGGATGATATGAATCTTCCC
This sequence comes from Hordeum vulgare subsp. vulgare, assembly GCF_904849725.1. Classification (NCBI taxonomy): domain Eukaryota; kingdom Viridiplantae; phylum Streptophyta; class Magnoliopsida; order Poales; family Poaceae; genus Hordeum; species Hordeum vulgare. The sequence continues at coordinate 447,732,622 of NC_058522.1, forward strand.
CTTGAGGTTTTGTTATGTCGAATTGAATATTGGATTTGAGATCACTTGATGTATGTCTTGCATGTGAAGACCCGTGGTGACAATGGGGTGTTCTATTGATTCACTTGATATATGTGTTGGTACTTGATACGCCTCAAACATATCTATAATTTTTGATGGTTTCATGCTGTTATCTTGTCAACTTTGGATGTTTTATATACCTTTTATATCTTTTTTGGGACTAAATTATTAATTCAGTGCCAAGTGCCAGTTCCTGCTTTTTCTGTGTTATTGACTCTTTTCAGATCTGATTTTGGAACGGAGTTCAAACAGAATAAAATCACCGAAACAAATTTTTCCAGAAAAGAAGAAGATCGGGGGACTTGAGGGCCAAGGCGGGAGAGCCACAGGGAGCCCACAAGTCGTGTAGCCGCCACCAGGGGGCGGCGGTTACCAGGCTTGTGGCCCCCCTAGAGCTCCCCTGCCCTATCTCTTTCGCCTATATATTCCCTAAAATCCCAGAAAAAATCAGGGCATCCACGAAAACACTTTTCCGCCGCCGCAAGCTTCCGTTCCCGCGAGATCTCATCTGGAGACCCTTCCCGGTGCCCTGCTGGAGGGGACTTTAGGGTTGGAGGGCTTCTACATCAACATCATCGCCTCTCCAATGACTCGTGAGTAGTCCACTTCAGACCTACGGGTCCGTAGTTAGTAGCTAGATGGCTTCTTCTCTCTCTTGGATATTCAATACAAAGTTCTCCATGATCTTCATGGAGATCTATCCGATGTAATCCTCTTTGGCGGTGTGTTTGTCGAGATCCGATGAATTGTGGATTTGTGATCAGATTATCTATGAATTATATTTGAGTCTTTGCTGATTTCTTATATGCATGATTTGATATCCTTGTAAGTCTCTCCGAGTCTTGGGTTTTGTTTGGACAACTAGATCTATGATTCTTGCAATGGGAGAAGTGCTTGGTTTTGGGTTCATACCGTGCGGTGACCTTTCCCAGTGACAGAAGGGGCAGCAAGGCACGCATCATCTTGTTGCCATCAAGGGTAACAAGATGGGCTTTCATCATAGATTTGAGATTGTTCATCTACATCATGTCATCTTGCTTAAGGCGTTACTTTGTTCCTTTGAACTTAATACACTAGATGCATGCTGGATAGCGGTCGACATGTGGAGTAATAGTAGTAGATGCAGAAAGTATCGGTCTACTTGTTTTGGACGTGATGCCTATAGATATAATCATTGCCATAGATAATGTAGCGACTTTGCCCGGTTCTATCAATTGCTCGACAGTAATTCGTTCACCCATCGTCTACTTGCTTTCATGAGAGAAGCCACTAGTGAACACTACGACCTCCGGGTCTATTCACAACTATCGTTTCCACTTTCACTTTTACTTTGCTTTGTTTTACCTTTTGCTTTCAGTTCTCACTTTGCAAACAATCTATAAGGGATTGACAACCCCTTCATAGCGTTGGGTGCAAGCTCTTTGTGTTTGTGCAGGTATTTGTGACTTGACACGATCCTCCCACTGGATCGATACCTTGGTTCTCAAAACTGAGGGAAATACTTACCGCCGCTAAGCTACATCACCCTTTCCTCTTCAAGGGAACACCAACGCAAGGCTCCAAGGCCGCGGGGAAATACTTTGCATATTTGCCAAGGAAGTCCCTATAGGCGTAGCCCGTAGCAGCAGGATTCCTGGCGCCGTTATCAGGGAAGGTCTGTTGTTGCAGTAGCAGTACTCAACTTGCGGATTCTCGTGGTGACAATAGGGGTAATCTATGCATATGTGTTGACACACGTTGTTGTCCTACTTTCTCTGATATAAATCTTGGGGTACTCTTTGAAGTTATTTGTGTCGGATTGAATACGATGAATGGGAAATTGTTTGATGCATGTCCAATAATTAACCCACGGATACTTGAGGTGACATTGGAGTATCTAGGTGACATTAGGGTTGATTGATATGTTGGAAATATGCCCTAGAGGCAATAATAAAATGCTTATTATCGTATTTCCATGTTCATGATAATCGTCTATCGTTCATGCTATAATTGTATTAACAGGAAACAGTAATACATGTGTGAATGAATAGATCACAATGTGTCCCTAGCAAGCCTCTAGTTGACTAGCTCGTTAGTCAATAGATGATCATGGTTTCCTGATCATGGACATTGGATGTCATTGATAACGGGATCACATCATTAGGAGAATGATGTGTTGGACAAGACCCAATCCTAAGCCTAGCACTAGATCGTATTGTTCGTATGCTAATGCTTTTCTAATGTCAAGTATCTTTTCCTTCGACCGTGAGATTGTGCAACTCCCGGATACCGTAGGAGTGCTTTGGGTGTATCAAACGTCACAACGTAACTAGGTGACTATAAAGGTGCACTACGGGTACCTCCGAAAGTGTCTGTTGGGTTGGCACGAATCGAGATCGGGATTTGTCACTCCGTGTGACGGAGAGGTATCTCTGGGCCCACTCGGTAGAACATCATCATGAGCTCAATGTGACTAAGGAGTTAGTCACACGATGATGTGCTACGGAACGAGTAAAGAGACTTACCGGTGACGAGATTGAACAAGGTATAGGTATACCGACGATCGAATCTCGGGCAAGTTCTATACCGACAGACAAAGAGAATTGTATACGGGATTGATTGAATCCTTGACATCGTGGTTCATCCGATGAGATCATCGTGGAGCTAGTGGGAGCCACCATGGGTATCCAGACCCCGCTGATGGTTATTGGCCAGAGAGGTGTCTCGGTCATGTCTGCCTGTCTCCCGAACCCGTAGGGTCTACACACTTAAGGTTCGATGACGCTAGGGTTATAGGGAATTGTTATACGAGATTACTGAAAGTTGTTCGGAGTTCCGGATGAGATCCCGGACGTCACGAGGAGCTCCGGAATGGTCCGGAGGTAAAGATTGATATATAGGACGGATGGTTTCGGACACCAGAAGTGTTTCGGGCATCACCGGTAACGTACCGGGACCACCGGGACCACCGAAGGGGGGTGAGGACCCTGGGAGGCTAGATGGGCTAAGTGGGGAAGGGAACCAGCCCCTAAGTGGGCAGGTGCGCCCCCCACCCAGCCCATGTGCACCAGAAAAAGGGGGAAGGGGGGAACCCTAACTAAGGTGGGCCTTAGGCCCACCAGAGGGGTGCGCCACCCCTCCTCCTTGCCCTGGCCGCCATTCCCCCCATCTGGGAGGGCTGCCGCACCCCCTAGGGTGGGAACCCTAGGGGTGGCACCCCCTCTCCCCTTCCCCTATATATAGTGGGCTCTTTTGGCCTTTGGAGGACACGGTTTTCCCTCTCCCTCGGCGCAGCCCTGCACTTCTTCCTCCTCCTCTCTGCCGGCGCTTGGCGAAGCCCTGCCGGGAAACCTCGTCTCTCCACCAACACCACGCCGTCGTGTTGCTGGTCTTCTTCCCCAACCTCTCCCTCCTCCTTGCTGGATCAAGGTGCGGGAGACGTCACCGGGCTGCACGTGTGTTGAACGCGGAGGTGCCGTTGTTCGGCACTAGATCGGAATCGCTGCGAGTACGACTCCATCAACCGCGTTCTAGCAACGCTTCCGCTTAGCGATCTTCAAAGGTACGAAGATGCTCTTACCCCTCTCTCGTTGCTGGTCTCTCCATAGGAAGATCTGAACATGCGTAGGAATTTTTTTGAATTTATGCTACGTTACCCAACATGATATGTATCACAGGTGTTATTCTAGTACGAACTCTAGGTCTGTTTGAGACACTTATAGGAGTAGCTCAATGGATTGATCAGAAAGGCTAACCTTGAGGTTGTTCACTGGCTATAACAATTTCTTCTTATGTTCTTCGGTAATAGAAACTTTAGAGTGATTCTTGTTGGAATTATGCCCTAGAGGCAATGATAAATAAGTTATTATTATAATTGCTCTATCAAGATAATCGTTTATTATCCATGCTATAATTGTGTTGAATGAAGACTTAGATACATGTGTGGATACATAGACAAAACACTGTCCCTAGCAAGCCTCTAGTTGGCTAGCCAGTTGATCAAGGATAGTCAGGGTCTTCTGGCTATATACAAGGTGTTGTTGCTTGATAACTGGATCACATCATTGGGTGAATCATGTGATGGACTAGACCCAAACTAATAGACGTAGCATCTTGATCGTGTCATTTTGTTGCTACTGTTTTCTGCGTGTCAATTATTTATTCCTATGACCATGAGATCATATAACTCACTCACACCGGAGGAATGCTTTGTGTGTATCAAATGTCACAACGTAACTGGGTGACTATAAAGATGCTCTACAGGTATCTCCGAAGGTGTCCTTTGAGTTAGTATGGATCAAGACTCGGATTTGTCACTCCGTGTGACGGAGAGGTATCTTGGGGCCCACTCGGTAATACAACATCACACACAAGCCTTGCAAGAAATGTGACTTAGTGTAAGTCACGGGATCTTGTATTACGGAATGAGTAAAGAGACTTGTCGGTAAACGAGATTGAAATAGGTATGCGGATACTGACGATCGAATCTCGGGCAAATAACATACCGAAGGACAAAGGGAATGACATACTGGATTATATGAATCCTTGGCACTGAGGTTCAAATGATAAGATCTTTGTAGAATATGTAGGATCCAATATGGGCATCCAGGTCCCGCTATTGGATATTGACCGAGGAATCCCTCGGGTCATGTCTACATAGTTCTCGAACCCGCATGGTCTGCACACTTAAGGTTCGGCGTTGTTTTATGCGTATTTGAGTTATATGGTTGGTTACCGAATGTTGTTTGGAGTCCCGGATGAGATCACGGACATCACGAGGGTTTCCAAAATGGTCCGGAGACGAAGATTGATATATAGGATGACCTCATTTGATAACAGGAAAGTTTTCGGCATTACCGGGAATGTACCGGGAGTGACGAATGGGTGCCGGATGTTCACCGGGGGGGGGGGGGGCAGCCCACTCCGGGGAAGCCCATGGGCCTTAGGGGTGCCGCACCAGCCCTTAGTGGGCTGGTGGGCAAGCCCAAGAAGTCCCCTGCGCAGGATAAGAGAAAATCAAAGAGAGAAAAAGGGGAAGTGGGAAAAGAGAGAAGGACTCCACCTTCCAATCCTAGTTGGACTAGGATTGGAGAAGGACTCCTCCTCCCCCCCTTCGGCCAAACCCCTTGGGGCTCCTTGAGCCTCAAGGAAAGGCCCCTCCCCTCCCTCCTATATATACTGAGGTATTAGGGCTGATTTGACAAAACATTGCCACGGCAGCCCCACCACATACCTCCATGGTTTTTCCTCTAGATCGCGTTTCTGCGGAGCTCGGGCGGAGCCCTGCTGAGATTAGATCACCACCAACCTCGGAAGCGCCATCACGTTGCCAGAGAACTCATCTACCTCTCCATCTCTCTTGCTGGATCAAGAAGGCCGAGATCATCATCGAGCTGTACGTGTGTTGAACGCGGAGGTGCCGTCCGTTCGGCACTAGATCGGAGCGGATCATGGGATGGATCACGGGACGGTACGTGGGACGGTTCGCGGGGCGGATCGAGGCACATGAGGACGTTCCACTACATCAACCGCGTTTATTAACGCTTCTGCTGTGCGAACTACAAGGGTACATAGAACGGAAATCCCCTCTCGTAGATGGACATCACCATGATAGGTCTTCGTGCACGTAGGAAAATTTTTGTTTCCCATGCGACGTTCCCCAACAGTGGCATCATGAGCTAGGTTCATGCGTAGATGTCATATCGAGTAGAGCACAAAAATTTTTGAGGGCGGTGATGTGCGATTTGCTGCCCTCCTTAGTCTTTTCTTGATTCCGCGGTATTGTTGGATCGAAGCGGCTCGGGCCGACATTACTCGTACGCTTACGAGAGACTGGTTTCATCGCTACGAGCAACCCTGTTGCTCAAAGATGACTGGCGAGTGTATGTTTCTCCAACTTTAGTTGAATTGGATTTGACCGAGGAGGTCCTTGGATGAGGTTAAATAGCAATTCATATATCTCGGTTGTGGTGTTTGCGTAAGTAAGATGCAATCCTACTAGATACCCATGGTCACCACGTAAAACATGCAACAACAATTAGAGGACGTCTAACTTGTTTTTGCAGGGTATGCTTGTGATGTGATATGGCCGATGGTGTGATGTGATATATTGGATGTATGAGATGATCATGTTGTAATAGTTAATATCGACTTGCACGTCGATGGTACGACAACCGGCAGGAGCCATAGGGTTGTCTTTAAACTAATGTTTGTGCTTGCAGATGCGTTTACTATATTGCTAGGATGTAGCTTTAGTAGTAATAGCATGATTAGCACGACAACCCCGATGGCGACACGTTGATGGAGATCATGGTGTGGCGCCGGTGACAAGAAGATCGTGTCGGTGCTTTAGTGATGGAGATCAAGAAGCACGTGATGATGGCCATATCATGTCACTTATGAATTGCATGTGATGTTAATCCTTTTATGCACCTTATTTTTCTTAGAACGACGGTAGCATTATGAGGTGATCTCTCACTAAAATTTCAAGACAAAAATTTGTTCTCCCCGACTGTGCACCATTGCTACAGTTCGTCGTTTCGAGACACCACGTGATGATCGGGTGTGATAGACTCAACGTTCACATACAACGGGTGCAAAACAGTTGCACATGCGGAACACTCGGGTTAAGCTTGACGAGCCTAGCATGTGCAGACATGCCCTCGTAACACATGAGACCGAAAGGTCGATCATGAATCATATAATTGATATGATTAGCATAGGGATGCTTACCACTGAAACTATCCTCAACTCACGTGATGATCAGACTTGAGCTAGTGGAATTGGATCATGAACCACTCAAATGACGAGAGATGTACTTTTTGAGTGGGAGTTTAGCAAGTAATTTGATTAAGTTAAACTCTAATTATCTTGAACATAGTCTAAGTCCACTTTGAATATATTTGTGTTGTAGATCAATGGCTCACGCGACAGTCACCCTGAATTTTAATACGTTCCTAGAGAAAGCTAAGTTGAAAGATGATGGAAGCAACTTTGTAGACTAGGCTCGTAATCTTCAGTTGCTCCTGCAAGCTGGGAAGAAGGATTATGTCCTTAATGCTGCGCTAGGAGATGAACCACCCGCTACGGCTGACCAAGATGTTAAGAACGCTTGGTTAACACGTAAGGAGGACTCCTCAGTAGTTCAATGTGCAGTCTTGTATGGCTTAGAGCCGGGACTTCAACGTCTCTTTGAGCATCATGGAGCATATGAGATGTTCCAGGAGTTGAAGTTTAACTTTCAGAAGAACGCCCGGACCGAGAGGTATGAGACCTCCGATAAATTCTATGCTTGAAAGATGGAAGAGAATTCGTCTGACAGTGAACATGTGCTCAAAATGTCTGGATACTCAAACCGTCTAGCTGAGCTGGGGATTGAACTCCCGCAAGAGGCTATCACTGACAGAATTCTTCAATCACTGCCGCCAAGCTATAAGGGCTTTGTGTTGAACTACAGCATGCAAGGGATGAACAAGTCACCCGGCGAGTTGTTCGCGATGCTGAAAGTCGCAGAGTCAGAACTCCGTAAAGAGCATCAAGTGTTGATGGTGAATAAGACCACTAGTTTCAAGAGAAACGGCAAAGGAAAGAAGGGTAGTTCAAAGAAGAGCGGCAAGCCTGTTGCCAATCCAACGAAGAAACCAAAAGCTGGACCTAAGCCTGAAACGGAGTGATATTATTGCAAGGGTATGGGTCACTGGAAGCGCAACTGCCCCAAGTATCTGGCTGATAAGAAGGTGGCCAAAGAAAAATCAGGTATATTTGATATACATGTTATTGATGTGTACTTAACCAGCTCTCGTAGTAGTGCCTGGGTATTCGATACCGGTTTTGTTGCTCATATTTGCAACTCAAAATAGGAACTGCGGAATAAGCGAAGGCTGGCGAAGGATGAAGTGACAATGCCCGTGGGAAATGGTTCCAAGGTTGATGCAATCGCCGTCTGCACAGTTTCACTTCAGTTACCATCAGGATTAGTTATGAAGTTAAATAATTGTTATTTAGTGCCTGCTTTGAGCATGAACATTATATCTGGATCTTGTTTATTGTGAGACTGTTACTCGTTTAAGTCAGAGAATAATGGTTGTTCTATTTCTATGAGTAATATCTTTTATGGTCATGCACCCAATGTGAGAGGATTGTTCATATTGAATCTTGATAGTGATAATACACATATACATAACATTGAGACCAAAAGAGTTAGAGTTAACAATGATAGCGCCATGTTTTTATGGCTCTGCCGCTTAGGTCATATTGGTGTAAAGCGCATGAAGAAACTCCATACTGATGGACTTTTAGAGTCACTTGACTTTGATTCAGTTGACACATGCGAACCATGCCTCATGGGCAAGATGACTAAAACTCCGTTCTCCGGAACAATGGAGCGTGCAAGTGACTTGTTGGAAATCATACATACCGATGTGTGTGGTCTGATGAGTGTGGAGGCACGCGGCGGATATCGTTATTTTCTCACCTTCACTAACGGTTTGAGTAGATATGGTTATGTCTACTTGATGAAGCACAAGTCTGAAACATTTGAAAAGTTCAAGCAATTTCAGAGTGAAGTTGAAAATCATCGTAACAAGAAGATCAAGTTCCTACGGTCTGATCGTGGGGGTGAATATGTGAGTTTCGAGTTTGGTGCTCACTTAAGACAATGTGGAATTGTTTCAGAGTTGACACCGCCTGGAACACCACAGCGTAATGGTGTGTCCGAACGTTGTAATCGTACTTTGTTAGAGATGGTGCGACCTAAGATGTCTCTTACCGATTTGCCGTTATCGTTTTGGGGTTATGCATTAGAAACGGTTGCATTCACTTTAAATAGGGCACCATCAAAATCCGTTGAGATGACACCATACGAACTGTGGTATGGCAAAAGACCAACAATGTCGTTTCTTAAAGTTTAGGGATGTGATGCTTATGTCAAAAAGCTTCAGCCTGAAAACCTAGAACATTAGCGGAAAAATGCGTCTTCATAGGTTACCCAAAAGAGACAGTTGGGTATACCTTCTATCTCAAATCCGAGGGCAAAGTGTTTGTTGCTAAGAACGGAGCTTTTCTCAAGAAAGAGTTTCTCTCGAGAGAATTGACTGGGAGGAAGATAGAACTTGATGAGGTTGTCGAACCTCTCATCCCTCTGGATGGTGGCGCAGGGCAAGGGGAAACCCCTGTCGTTGCGACGCCGGTTGAGGAGGAAGTTAATGATGATGATCATGAAACTCCGGATCAAGTTTCTATCAGACCTCGCAGGTCGACGAGATTGTGTACTGCTCCAGAGTGGTGCGGTAATCCCGTCTTATCTATTATGTTGTTAGACAACAATGAGCCTGCGAATTATGAGGAAGCAATGGTGGGCCCGGATTCCAACAAATGGCTGGAGGCCATGAAGTCCGAGATAGGATCCATGTATGAAAACAAAGTGTGGACTTTGGAAGTATTACCTGAAGGCCGCAAAGCTATTCAGAACAAATGGATCTTTAAGAAGAAGACGGACGCTGACGGTAATGTGACCGTTTATAAAGCTCGACTTGTGGCAAAGGGTTTTTCAAAAGTTCAAGGGATTGACTACGATGAGACATTCTCACCCGTAGCGATGCTTAAGTCCGTCTGAATCATGTTAGCAATAGCTGCATTTTTCGATTATGAAATCTGGCAGATTGATGTCAAAACGGCGTTCCTTAACGGTTTCCTTAAGGAAGAGTTGTATATGATGCAACCCGAAGGTTTTTTCGATCCTAAAAATGCTAAAAATGTGTGCAAGCTCCAGCAATCCATTTATGGACTGGTGCAAGCATCTCGGAGTTGGAATAAACGCTTTGATGAGGTGATCAAAGCATTTGGGTTTATACAAATGGTTGGAGAATCTTGTATTTACAAGAAAGTGAGTGGGAGTTGTGTGGCGTTTCTAATATTATATGTGGATGACATATTGTAACATCCCCATTTTCCTAATTGGGAATGTTTTACATTGTAGCTAAGCATCTATGCATATCGATTTAAATAAAGTTTGCGTTTGAATTCTTTCGACTTTTGCTTTTGCGTTTCTATTTTTTTTCACACGAGAAGTGCCGGGAAATAAGCTCTTGCACGCAAGAGAGAGCACAGGAAAATGACCCTCCAAAGTGTGAGGCATTTCTGAAATATTTTGAGCCAAGAAAGCCAAAGTTTTATCGTGAAAATAATTGCAAAAAGAAAATATAGCATAAGGGATTATTATTTTTCTGAAAAAAACATTTTTTTTAGTTTTTATTTTTGCCTCGGAAAAAATATTAAACGGGTAGAGGATATTTTTCTGATCATTTTGGTAGATAATATCCTATATTAATTATTTTATTTGTTTCCTTTTTCGTTTTAATTTCTGTTAAAAAAGGGAAGCGAGAGATCTGCTGCCTCCCCAACCGCAGCGCCTCCCCTGCCCAACCGCAGCGCCAGGCCACCCCCACGCCACCTCCTCTTTATTTTTATTTTTTTCTTTTCTCTTCCCCTGCCCTTTCTTTCTTTCGTTTTTTTATTTCTTTCTCTCTCTATTTCCTTCCCTCTTTTTCTTCCTTCCTTCCCTATTCTCACGTGAATTTCCTTCTCGAGCCCCGTGCTCTTTCCTTCCCATGGCAGCCCGATCCCCTCTCCCGGATCTCTCTCCCATTTCCTTCCCCGGCCCTCCTCTCCCCCTATAAATACTCCCCACCGCCGCCTCGCCCCGTTCCCCACCTCGCCACGCCGTCCCGCCGCCCCATGCCTCACCTCACTGCCCGCCGGAGTTCGGCCGGCAAACCGAAGCCAGGAGCCTCCCTACTGCTCACCCCGGCGCCTCCCTCACCTCGCCGGCGCTGCCACTCTTCGCCGGAGGACCGCCTCCACCCCCTGGGCCCCCCCGCAGCCGTCCCCGCCCACGGATACCTCGCCGCCGACCACCACCGAGCCGCCACGGCCTCTGTCTTCGTCGGAGACCACTGCCCACGGTGAGCCTCTCCCTCTGTTTCTCATTCCACCGTTAGATCTTGCACCAACGCCTGAGATTAGAAGTTAGGTACCCTTTCGGTTTTCAGACAAAGACCGAGACGGTTTTACTTCACTTAAGTTTTAGCCGAGAGGGTTTTCTTAAGTTTCGGCCGTTTGTTAGTTTTCCCGCAGCACTCACCCCCCTTAACCAATCAGGGACTGCCACGTATCGGTTAGAATCTGTTTTCTTTTTTCTGTTTAATTCCAAAACAGAAAAGTTTCAAGTTTGTTGTGATCATAGCTTTTGATCCCGAATTCCAATGGAGTTGAAACTTGTTCCAGTAGATCACAATGTTTCTGTAGTTTTTAAAAACATATAATTTGTCTATGTTTGAAATTTTCAAATTTGAATTAGATCAGATTTAGTTTAAACCTTGTTTTGCTTATTCCAGGAGTTTAAAAAATAATTTTGATTTGATTCTTTTTGCTACTGCTTCCTAGTGATTATATCTTACTGTGGTATAAGTTTTAAAAAAATTTAAATATTTTTACTTGGGGTTTTAACAGAAACAAGTTTCTGCCTTAGTGACGTGTAGTGAATTCTTTCACTTAGGCCATAGCAACTATTTACTTGTGATGTTATTTTTACTTGTTGTTTGATTGTAGTGCTTATCGTGTGTATTTGTTTGTATCGGTAGATCACCCGGAGTGCGAAGCTTGTTACTTAGAAGCGCTCGATCAAGACAACTATCATCAAGGCAAGTCATTTTGATCATATTATCTCCTATGTTTTTTGATGCATGGTAGTTTCACCTTTCTTTGCCCAATTGCATGCTGCCTAGGTACTTGGAAATTTTAGTATAGGTTGTAGTATCATGTGGTAGGCACACAAAAACCCCGATACTTGGCCCCGGGACGACAAATTTCATATTGCTATGCTTGAGTAGACGGGATTTCGGTTGAGTGCATAACACGAGTGATGCGAGGTTGATTATATAACCAAGACCGGTTAAGACAAGATTTTCAAGACCTCGTGATGCAATGCAACTCTAGGTGAAGGACGGTTGATCGGCTCCCTGGAGAAACCAGTGGATGACCCAGGATGCTGGAGACGGCCATGACATCTTGCGGAAAGCTTCACCCAGGCTCGAAGAGACGGGCGGAGGCTTCAAGACCCAAGGCTTACTTGCACAGCCACAAGTCATTATGGGCTCTGGCTTGGTTGGACAACGCGGCGAGTCTGGACAGGCGGTGCTAGCAGATGTAGAAGAACGGTAGGAATGGATGGGCACCGACAGGGATTCAGAGGGACCCGTTGAAAGACCATGTTTTGATCATCCGGTCTTCAAACACCCTAAAGTGCGAGGACATACTCGGAGGCGATCAAATCTTGTGGGGAACGTGTGCAAAACTCTGCAGAGTGCCCAACCTAATCGATTAGCCGTGTCCACGGTCATGGACAACTTGAGCCGAAGGCATTGAAATTCCCCTGAACTCTCGACACAACTTAATAATGATGTGGGTGTTAACAACAACTCGGGTACGAGAATTGGTTGGCGGAGCCATCTCGTTAACAACAAACAATGTAGTAATATTTTGCTTCCAGCCCCTCTTGTTGTAGGAGAAAATTGGCTTTATGCAAAACTTATAGCCCCACCTGCCAAATATGCATGTAGAGATAGTTGATTATTATTTTTACCCCCTCTTTGATGACTTGCCGGCATATTCCATATGCTGAACTACACGGCTCCAACGTATCATGTTGCAGAGTAATTTTCTGACCAGGAGTGAGGCTACGATCTACGCTCAGCGACATGCCCTGGAGTCGGATGGACTCGTCTACCTGATGCTTCCGCTAGTCTTCGTTAGATATCTCATGAGATGGCCTTCAGCCACTTTATTGTAATCCATTATTGTAATAAAGTACTCGATATGAGATTTCGATTAATAAAGCTGTGTGATTGAACTCTTGATATATACATTGATGTACTGAGTGTGTACCAGCATGATCTTGGGATGGTACGGAAACACCAGAGGCTTGACTCGTCTTGAGTCGGGTCGCTACACATATTGCTTATTGGAAACAACGTGGAGTTTTTGGAGAGCATAAAGGATTACTTGAATAAAAGTTTCTGTATGAAGGACCTAGGAGAAGCTGCTTACATTCTAGGCATAAAGATCTATAGGGATAGATCAAAACGCCTCATAGGACTTTCACAAAGCACATACCTTGATAAAGTTTTGAAGAGGTTCAAAATGGAACAGTCCAAGAAGGGGTTCTTGCCAGTTTTACAAGGTACGAGATTGAGTAAGACTCACTGCCCAGCAACTGATAAAGATAGAGAGCACATGAGCACCAACCCCTATGCTTCAGCCATAGGTTCTATCATGTATGCAATGTTGTGCACTAGACCGGACGTTAGCCTGGCCATAAGTATGGCACACAAGTTCCAGAGTAATCCAGGAGTGGATCACTGGACGGCGGTCAAGAATATCCTGAAGTACCTGAAAAGGACTAAGGAGATGTTTCTCGTGTATGGAGGTGACGAAGAGCTCGTCGTAAAAGGTTACGTCGATGCAAGCTTTGACATAGATCCGGACGACTCTAAGTCGCAGACCGGATACATATTTATTCTTAATGGGGGTGCGGTAAGCTGGTGCAGTTCCAAGCAAAGCATCGTAGGTGATTCTACATGTGAAGCGGAGTACATGGCTGCCTCGGAGGCGGCTAAGGAGGGTGTCTGGATGAAGCAGTTCATGACGGATCTTAGAGTGGTGCCGAGCGCACTGAATCCAATAACCCTGTTTTGTGACAACACGGGTGCCATTCCCTTAGCAAAGGAACCACGGTTTCATAAGAAGACCAGACACATCAAACGATGCTTCAACCTCATCCGCGACTACGTCGAGGAGGAGGACGTGAATATATGCACACGGATCTGAATGTGGCAGACCCGCTGACTAAACCTCTTCCACGGGCAAAGCATGATCAACACCACAACTGTATGGGTGTTAGAATTATTACAATGTAATTCGCATGGTGATGTGAGGGCTAGATTATTGACTCTAGTGCAAGTGGGAGACTGTTGGAATTATGCCCTAGAGGCAATGTAAATAAGTTATTATTATAATTCCTGTATCAAGATAATCGTTTATTATCCATGCTATAATTGTGTTGAATGTGTTGGAATTATGCCCTAGAGGCAATAATAAATATAGTTATTATTATTATTCCTGTATCAAGATAATCGTTTATTATCCATGCTATAATTGTATTGAATGAAGACCTATATACATGTGTGGATACATAGACAAAACACTGTCCCTAGCAAGCCTCTAGTTGGCTAGCCAGTTGATCAAAGATAGTCAGTGTCTTCTGATTATGAACAAGGTGTTGTTGCTTGATAACTGGATCACGTCATTAGGAGAATCACGTGATGGACTAGACCCAAACTAATAGACGTAGCATGTTGATCGTGTCATTTTGTTGCTACTGTTTTCTGCGTGTCAAGTATTTGTTCCTATGACCATGAGATCATATAACTGACTGACACCGGAGGAATACTTTGTGTGTATCAAACGTCGCAACGTAACTGGGTGACTATAAAGATGCTCTACAGGTATCTCCGAAGGTGTTAGTTGAGTTAGTATGGATCGAGACTGGGATTTGTCACTCCGTGTGACGGAGAGGTATCTCGGGGCCCACTCGGTAATACAACATCACACACAAGCCTTGCAAGCAATGTGACTTAGTGTAAGTTGTGGGATCTTGTATTATGGAACGAGTAAAGAGACTTCCGGTAAACGAGATTGAAATAGGTATGCGGATACTGACGATCGAATCTCGGGCAAGTAACATACCGAAGGACAAAGGGAATGACATACGGGATTATATGAATCCTTGGCACTGAGGTTCAAACGATAAGATCTTCGTAGAATATGTAGGATCCAATATGGGCATCCAGGTCCCGCTATTGGATATTGACCGAGGAGTCTCTCGGGTCATGTCTACATAGTTCTCGAACCCGCAGGGTCTGCACACTTAAGGTTCGACGTTGTTTTATGCGTATTTGAGTTATATGGTTGGTTACCGAATGTTGTTCGGAGTCCCGGATGAGATCACGGACGTCATGAGAGTTTCCGGAATGGTCCGGAAACGAAGATTGATATATAGGATGACCTCATTTGATTACCGGAAGGTTTTCGGAGTTACCGGGAATGTACCGGGAATGACGAATGGGTTCCGGGTGTTCACCGGGGGGGGGGACCCACCCCGGGGAAGCCCATAGGCCTTGGGGGTGGCGCACCAGCCCTTAGTGGGCTGGTGGGACAGACCAAGAAGGCCCTATGCGCCATAGGAAGAAAATCAAAGAGAAAAGAAAAAAAGGAGGAGGTGGGAAAAGGGGGAAGGACTCCTCCTTCCAAACCTAGATGGACTCGGTTTGGAAGGGGAGGGTTACCCCCTTGGCTCGGCCGAAGTCCTTGGGGGTCGTTGGACCCCAAGTCAAGGCTCCCACTCCTCCCCCTATATATACGGAGGTTTTAGGGCTGATTTGACACAACTTTGCCACGGCAGCCCGACCACATATCTCCACGGTTTTACCTCTAGATCGCGTTTCTGAGGAGCTCGGGCGGAGCCCCGCCGAGACAAGATCATCACCAACCTCCGGAGCGCCGTCACGCTGCCGGAGAACTCTTTTACCTCTCCGTCTCTCTTGCTGGATCAAGAAGGCCGAGATCATCGTCGAGCTGTACGTGTGCTCAACGCGGAGGTGCCGTCCGTTCGGCACTAGATCGTGGGACTGATCGCGGGGCGGTTCGCAGGGCGGATCGAGGGACGTGAGGACGTTCCACTACATCAACCGCGTTCACTAACGCTTATGCTGTACGGTCTACAAGGGTACGTAGATCACACATCCCCTCTCGTAGATGGACATCACCATGATAGGTCTTCGTGCTCGTAGGAAATTTTTTGTTTCCCATGCGACGTTCCCCAACAGAATGAAGACTTAGATACATGTGTGGATACATAGACAAAACACTGTCCCTAGCAAGCCTCTAATTGGCTAGCTAGTTGATCAAGGATAGTCAGGGTCTTCTGGCTATGTACAAGGTGTTGTTGCTTGATAACTCGATCACACCATTGGGTGAATCATGTGATGGACTAGACCCAAACTAATAGACGTAGCATATTGATCGTGTCATTTTGTTGCTACT
The DNA here is from genome assembly GCF_904849725.1 of Hordeum vulgare subsp. vulgare. Lineage (NCBI taxonomy): Eukaryota > Viridiplantae > Streptophyta > Magnoliopsida > Poales > Poaceae > Hordeum > Hordeum vulgare. Next base: position 447,748,819 of record NC_058522.1, read on the forward strand.
GTTTTCTGCGTGTCAAGTATTTATTCCTATGACCATGAGATCATATAACTCACTGACACCGGAGGAATGCTTTGTGTGTATCAAACGTCACAACGTAACTGGGTGACTATAAAGATGCTCTACAGGTATCTCCGAAGGTGTGCGTTGAGTTAGTATGGATCAAGACTGGGATTTGTCACTCCGTGTGACGGAGAGGTATCTCGGGGCCCACTCGGTAATACAACATCACACACAAGCCCAGCAAGCAATGTGACTTAGTGTAAGTCACGGGATCTTGTATTACGGAACGAGTAAAGAGACTTGCCGGTAAACGATTGAAATAGGTATGCAGATACTGACGATCGAATCTCGGGCAAGTAACATACCGAAGGACAAAGGGAATGACATACGGGATTATATGAATCCTTGACACTGAGGTTCAAACGATAAGATCTTCGTAGAATATGTAGGATCCAATATGGGCATCCAGGTCCCGCTATTGGATATTGACCGAGGAATCCCTCGGGTTATGTCTACATAGTTCTCGAACCCACAGGGTTTGCACACTTAAGGTTCGGGTTTGTTTTATGCGTATTTGAGTTATATGGTTGGTTAGCGAATGTTGTTTGGAGTCCCGGATGAGATCACGGACGTCACGAGGGTTTCCGAAATGGTCCGGAGATGAAGATTGATATATAGGATGACCTTATTTGATTACCGTAAAGTTTTCGGCATTACCGGGAATGTACCGGGAGTGACGAATGGGTTCCGGATGTTCACCGGGGGGCAGCCCACTCCGGGGAAGCCCATAGGACTTAGGGGTGCCGCACCAGCCCTTAGTGGGCTGGTGGGAAGGCCCAAGAAGGCCCCTGTGCAGGATAAGAGAAAATCAAAGAGAAAAAAAAGGGGAAGTGGGAAAAGAGAGAAGGACTCCACCTTCCAATCCTAGTTGGACTAGGATTGGAGGAGGACTCCTCCTCCCCCCTTCGGCCGAACCCCTTGGGGCTCCTTGAGCCTCAAGGCAAGGCCCCTCCCCTCCCTCCTATATATAATGAGGTATTAGGGCTGATTTGAGACAACTTTGCCACGGCAGCCCGACCACATACCTCCACGGTTTTTCCTCTAGATCGTGTTTCCGCGGAGCTCGGACGGAGCCCTGCTGAGATTAGATCACCACCAACCTCTGGAGCGTCGTCACGCTGCCGGAGAACTCATCTACCTCTCCGTCTCTCTTGCTGGATCAAGAAGGCCGAGATCATCGTCGAGTTGTACGTGTGCTGGACGCGGAGGTGCCGTCCGTTCGGCACTAGATCGGAGCGGATCGCGGGACGGATCGCGAGACGGTTCGTGTGATGGTTCACGGGGCGGATCGAGGGACGTGAGGACGTTCCACTACATCAACCGCGTTTATTAACGCTTCTGCTGTGCGATCTACAAGGGTACGTAGATCGGAAATCGCCTCTCGTAGATGGACATCACCATGATAGGTCTTCGTGCGCGCAGGAATTTTTTTGTTTCCCATGCGACGTTCCCCAACAATTCTTTGTCACATGTGGAGGGATGATCATATGATTTTATTATGTTAGCATTGTTGAGATATTGCACTAGTGAAAGTATGAACCATAGGCCTTAGTTTCAAGCATTGCAATGCCGTTTATGCTCACTTATATTAGTTTTTACCTTGTTGTTTTTATTTATTCAGAGTATAAAAATATATTTCTACTATCGATACTACACTTGTATCACCATCTCTTCGCCGAACTAGTGCACCTATACAATTTTCCATTGTATTGGGTGTGTTGGGGACACAAGAGATTTCTTGTATTTGATTGAGGGTTGTTTGATAGAGACCATCTTCATCCACCACCACCCCCCGGATTGCTAAACCTTAGGTCATCCACTTGAGGAAAATTTGTTGTTGTCCTACAAAACTCTGCACTTGGAGGCCCAAGACCGTCTACAAGAATAAAATTGTGTGGTAGACATGAGTATGATTCTAGAATATGTGATTTAGTGGAAAACTCATATGCATGTGTGGAATGATAAATGGTAAAATAAGGTTCCTAGTCTTGCCTCTAAGATTGTATCAAGTGTTATTGTTGATCATGTTTCCTGGATCTTAGGATATCGTTAAGTATAAAATAGTCCTAAAACAACATTGAGTGTATGATGTTAGAAAAGCGACCATATTGAATTGGCCCAAACTTTTTTGTTATACTTTGAGATAATATCGTCTCAAATCAATTGTTATAACAGAGTGTCAACACGTATTTTATGTTCCTTATACCGTGAGAGTACTGTAGTCACTTCTTACCGTAACATGGTCTTTGGGGTCGCTGAAACGTCATCTGTAACTAAGTGATCATAACGACAACTTACAGGTTCATCTGAAAGTTTGACAAAGGACTAGATAGCTCCAGAATGGGATTTGCACCTCCGATGACGGAGAGATATTCTTAGGCCCCTCCCGGTGTGACGACATCCATCATCGTCTTGCTAGACACAGGCGACTATGCCACGGAGATGCCAAAACACATCAACGAGAAAGAAGAACAAAACCAGTAACGAGGATACCGATATAGTGAGCATGTGAATGATTGAAGAGGATGTCGATATATACCGGTTTTGTAAAGTATTGCAAAGCAAAGATAATATAACATGATAATCGAAGGTTCACTCGAATATCATTCGTGTACTCATAGAGATCAACATGGATGTCCACGGTTCCGCTATCATTGAACGGAGGGGTTTTGTTCATGTCTATGAGTTACCAAACCTACAGGGTGACAAGCTTAAGGTAATTGCTATCTGCTGAGTGTTAGTAGTGCTGGAGTAATGAAAACATATTTGTGGATTTGTCTCATTAATATTTGAAATAATTTCAAGAGGATTCGAAAGCATTTTGGGGTCACCTGAAGGGTTTGAGAGACTATCGGGCAATACCGGGTATTACTGATAATTAATATATAGGTGGAAAATAATTTTAGAGATGTTAATTTAATAATAAAAGGTTGTTATATTATTTAGAAGGATTTTATATTTAATTCAATATAAATGGGGCTTAAAAGGGCAAGAGGTGGAAGGCAACTTGGGCCACAAGGGCCCAAGTGGAGGTGGCGCCTACCCTCCTATGAAAGGAGGGAGAGGAGGCCGAATTGCAGGAGAAAACCCCCTCCTTGACCACCGTAAGGTGGGAGGTTTCACCTTGTGTTGCCTCCTCCTCTCCCCTCCACCTATATATACCAGAGGTTTTCCATCCTTTTGTATACACAACTTTTGAAGTCTCCTCTCGTTCTAATTGTAGTTGATCCTCGTTGGTAAATTAGAGCTAGACCTATATCCACTAATAATCATAATTAGAAGCTTAGTATGGTTCTAATCTCCTTCCTTTAATTCTCTGGTGACAATTAGCTCTGGACGGTGCAGCGCTGTCGGATCGTGAAGACCGTACGCTTGCAACCAAGTAGAGAGGTCGTGTTTTCGGTCTTCCGTTTGAGGGATTGTTCGGGCCGTTCGCATGATCGTTCTTCTACGATTCGAGGGACTTCATCAACGATCTACACAAACTCGTCTTCTTGTGGTGCAACTCGGAGTTGGTAACGATCTGATCACAACTGTTATTATATTGTCATAGTGTTAGTTGATCATAGGGCAAACTTTTTTTGTTTTCTACTATGTTTCCCAACACATGTATGTGCTTGGGACCGACATAAGTAGTGGTGATGATTGAATACGAGCGATATATACTTATATCATAAGATTGATGATTGTATATTGAGATTTACAATTGTTGGTTGTGAATGCATTGTTTGCATTATGGTTTTAAGATTTGCTAATGTGTGAAACTTTTTATAAAAACATTTGACATATTTTCTTACTTGGTTACATATAGTTCATATGAACTTCAAAACAAGGTTCGGGAGTACTTATTACTCCCTCGTCCGGAATTAACTGTCATTAAAATGAATACAAATGTATTTATCTAGAACTAAAATACATCTAGATATATTCATTTCTATGATAAGTATTTTCAAACGAAGGGAGTAGTATACTAGTATGCATTGTGTGGTTGGTGATGATCGTTAAATGTGGGTGATTGTTGATGCTTACTAATTTCTACCAAATTAATGAAAATATACATTGACAACTCAAATTGAGGACCATTAATAAAAAAAGATGTGCTGCCGTGTACAACACTGGGGTACACCGTCGCGTTCATCTATTATGTGATATGCAGATTGACACTGCAAAAGTGATGGAGGTCAAACAAAAACGGCAGGGTTTCCGATTGTGTATTGAGATTTACTATTGTTGATTACAAATGCATTACTTGCAATATGGTTTTAAGATTTGTTAATGTCTGTAACTTTTGATAAGAATATTTGACAAATTTTCTTACTTGGTCACATACATTAGTACTTTCTTCGTATCAAAATAAATGTCTCGACTTTGTACTAGCAACTTTAAATCAAGGTTTTGGAGTATTTATTACTAGTATATTAGTCCCTCCGCGTCTAGATACTTGTAGTTGGGGAGAGCTAAGTCTAATTCTTTTAAATTACTAGTATTTAGGTACAGAGGGGGAGTAGTATGCATTCTGTAGTTGGTGACCATCGTTAAATGTGGTTGACAGTGCATGCTTACTGTACTCAAATTTCTACCTAATTAATGAAAAACATACATTGACAGCTCAAATTGAGGACCATTATAATAACAAAAATACACCCCGGTGTCATGGTATTAATTAATTAACAGCTATACATGGGCGACAAATGTACAACAGTGGTGTACACGCGTCGTCGGGTCCATCTCCTGCGATGCTTCAAATTGACAGCGGAAAAACGACGGAGGTCAACCAAAAACGGCCGGGGTTTCCGTGGCGCATGTCTTGGTTGATTCACCTTCTTTGATCAGCGGTCCATGTTTACTCCTGGGCGGTGCGCGTGACGCGGGATACAGCTGCAGCTGCAACCGATTCAACACAGTGTGTCGTCATGATCTATCTATCTATCTATCCATCCATCCATCTATCTCTAGGATCTTTGGAAAATTTTCTGTTTTGTGTACTGGAGTATGTATATGTATGTATATAGTCTTATGAGTAATGACATGGATTAATGGGGGTTGGTCTTTGAGCGTCGCCGTCGGCCTTTTTATACTCTTATTATCTCCTCGCCTTGGCCTCGCTAGCTTCACATCCTTACCTGTAGTTTTCCCTCACTCCCTTGACCCCCGCCCGTCCCTAACTAAAGCCCACTAGTGGTAGTAATCTTTGTCAAGCCGAGTGACACCCCGAGCGCCGAGCGCCGAGCGGAGCATGGAGGCCATGGACGTCAAGTACAGGCCGGCCCTCTACCCCAACGGCTCCGTCAAGAAGGTGCGGCAGGCGGCCGTGCCGTCGCCGCCGCCGCCGGTGCTGGAGGCGGTGCCCGCGTACAAGGAGTGCCTCAAGAACCACGCGGCGGCCATCGGCGCGCACGCCGTGGACGGCTGCGGCGAGTGGATGCCGGTCGTGGAGCTCAACACCGCCGACCCAGCCTCGTACAAGTGCGCGGCCTGCGGCTGCCACCGCAACTTCCACCGCCTCGTCATGGTGGAGGGCTCGCCGCCCCCGCCCCCGCCCCAGCCCCAGCCGGCCCTGCTGCCGGCGCCGCCCATGCCCATGCCCATGCCCATGCCGGCGACCGTGCTCCATGGCCTGCCGCAGCGCGCTCCTGAGACGCCTGATGACCGGCTCCCGGGCGTCGACGGCGACGACTCTGACTCCGACTCGGATGGCTCCGAGTACGACGACGAGCGCTCCGTCTCCCCGCCGCAGCATCCTCCATCCGCGCACCATCTGGCGCCGGTGGCGCAGCAGCCACCGCCGTACATGTCTTCTGCGCCACACCCACACATGCTGCTCTCCCTGAACTCCAGCGCGCCGGGGGCGCCGGCACAGGGCCACAGTAGGCTCCCCGCCCAGCTCTCGCCGGCGACGGCGCCGCCGCCGCACGCGATGATGCCGGCCAGGAAGCGGTTCCGCACCAAGTTCACGGCGGAGCAGAAGCAGCGGATGCAGGAGCTGTCGGAGCGCCTGGGGTGGCGCCTGCAGAAGCGCGACGAGGGCGTGGTCGACGAGTGGTGCCGCGACATCGGCGTCAGCAAGGGCGTCTTCAAGGTATGGATGCACAACAACAAGCACAACTACCTCGGCGGCCACAGCGCCCGCCGCAGCGCCTCGGCAGCGGCCTCCTCCGCGGCGACCACCCCCACGGCCCCAGCCGCCGGCGGACCATTCCGTCTCTCCCCGGCCACCGGCGCACCACCAGCAGCGCCATTCAACCCCTCCGCCAGCCACAGCTCCCCCGCCCCCACCGCCACCGGCTTCAACATGAACGGTACCGCCTCCTCCGCCTCAACCGCCACCGCCACCCCAGCCCCCATCTTCGCCGCCGGCCGCACGGTGAACGGAGCCTCATCGCCGCAGTCGGCGTGAACAAGGGAGAGCAGAGGCAGCGAAGAGAAAGACAAAGACATTTAGCTTTCATTTCGGTTATCATTGCATTACTTTTCTTTCTTTAGAGTTTGGATCGTTGGTTCTACTAAGAAATTAACCCCAAGAAAGGGCGCCGCCTGATGCATGTCTAGAAATCTAAGCTTTATCTCATCTTGGGATCCGATGGAAGCTTGCGATTTAGGATTAATTAGATTATCTGATCTCAAAAGTGGCACCTTTCTTGGTCTGTTCTTGTCCCTGTAACTGTAAGCTCAGCTTCCGTCCGTCCGTCCGTCCGTCAGTCCGTAACACAAGAATTTTATTTCCTTGCTAGGCTTTGTACTACCAGTAGCAGCTGTAGTATCATCTCATGCTCCCTTGTTCTAATGAATTCGTGATGGAATGTGTACAGATCGGAGGCAGCCTCTGTGCTAAACAGCAGCACTTGCTTGCTTGCTTACTTACTTACTCCTGTTCGTCCATTAATCAATTGGCTTAGACTGTACTTGCGCCTGCGCTTTCCTGCTAGAATAATGGGCCTTTTGCGCGGTTTCCCTAACCTAAACCTAAACCCCATCATCATCAGCGCCATTTTTATAATGCTAGCGGCATGCATCATCCCTACTACGCTACGAGCGGCGTTGGGCCGGATTAACGTGCGCCTAAACAAAGCATCACCTTTGCTGCGCCATCTATAGAAGCTAGCATCTTCCTCGCACGCACGCACGCTCGCTATCACCACCTACTTGGTATAGAAACATAGGAGTAGAATAGTCGCCGGTGCCCCCTCTCTCTCTCTCTCATCCACGCACGCACAACACATTTCTTGTCTCGTGTAATTCTACTTCCGTGTATGCTGCCTTTCTCTCTCTCTGGTGTCTAGCTCCTCCCAAACCCGTCCCGTTTGGGCACCCCACCACCCATCCATCCACCCCCACCACACCATTATAGATGAATGAACTCCATCCACGCCACGCTTCTACACGGCGGAAACAAAAAAAAGCGCACGCAGAAGATAGCCATCAAGTCGATCGTGCGGTTAGGGCGCGCGGGTGACGAGATGTGGGTTGGGGCCGGATCAGGGTAGGCATGCAACCATGCAATTAGGCAGGAACCAACCCGGCTTTGCAATTGCATGCCCTTAACCAGAGCACAGCAGTGGCGCATGCCCGTGTTACTGTTGCTGGTGACCGGACGGGAATATGAGTAGTGTGAGGGGGGGATGCCTTTTGTCGCGCTGGCCTGGGCGCCCGCCCTCGCGCTTGAAAAGCTGATGGCGGCATTGACACTGAAAAGGCCCGCTGACAAGCCAAATCATGCAGCTACCCTCGTGATGGCATTAGCCTCGGCATGGCCTCCTGACACGGCAGGTTCTTTCTTTTTTCTTTTCTTACTTCGCTGTGGCGTATAATTCACATGTCTTGTTGTGCTCCTCCCCGGTCCTCTGCCTGTGATGAGTGATGATGATCTTCCCTGCCCAATTCCCGAAGGAAGGAAGGATGCAATCGATGGGATCCGACCCCCGGCTGCGCCCTGCGCCCTTAACCCCAGCGCATGATTTGCTCTCAATCCCTTCGTCTCGATGATGCACTTTGTGCAGGTGGTGGTGTCCGTGCGTGCGTGCCGCTCTCTTCTTTTTGGTTCTTTCTGCGGGAAGACGTCCATTGTGATCGCATCGCGGCCACGCTCCGGGCCGGGCCGTATTTTCTGCATGCCGGAGCGATCCCTGCGCCGCTGCTTCGCCTGATAAAACCTCCTAGGTTGTCAGGTCCTTATAAAAATAAAATGCTGGGTTGCTGCCAACATGCTTGCTTCCTCAACCAACATGTTTGTAAAGGTTCCCTCAGAAAGGAAAATAAAAACATGTTTGTAAAGGTTCTTTTAGCTCTCTCCCTTTTGCTCGGTTACTATAACCACTATAATCATACAAGCTTTTTTCCTTGGGGGATTTTCTTTTGTGGGGTTAAAGAGAGCTTCAAACTTCTATATATTTCTAACCATTGCTAACTCTTCCATATATTTCTTGATGCAAGTATCCCCCGTCCCACTTATAAGGAGTGGGCAATCGTGTTCCCTAATGTGAGTATGGTAGAAGTAGAACAAGCCGGTGTTCCCTAATGTGAGTATGGTAGAAGTAGAACAAGCCGCAAAGGAAATGAGCAAGGCATAAATTTGTACATTTACACAATTTTCCCAAGGAATTAAGAGTTGCTTTTAACATGGCACATATGCATAAACTCATTCCTACAAACACACGCACGCACATCCTAAGCATTTTTGAGAGACCGAAACGGACCATCACCTTGAGATTGATAAAATTGGCACACACACACCTCCGTAGTGGACAAGAACATCCCTCCCACTGAACGCGCATTATCAAAAGGCTAGAAATAAATTAGAAAATTGTGAGCATCAATGTCAAGTCTAACTTGAACCCTGATGGGCAAGAATCCCCATCCCCACATTGTTGTTCATGGTTGTCTTTGTTGTCATAGGCATTGCAGATCAATTTGCAATGCAATTACTTGGTGCAACATCTAATGATGTTGACATAGTTGTACCAGAAACTACTCATTGAAAATTACGGAGAAACCATACATCATTCAAGTAAAGTATTTGATGGTTCCAATGGATTGATTCCTCGCATGTTGTAAGATATGCTCATGGATCAGTTCATCATCTCCTTCATCGTCTTGGATGACAAATGCATTTAGCCCCCTCGTTATGTCATGGACTGATGCGACCAAGCATTTTTGCTCTACCGTCTATAGCATTGAGCCAAAGCATGAGCCGTGCCGATCAGGTAAAAATACTACCTAATTTCAAGGTGATATAGTAAACAAAAATCTAGAAAAAACCTTAAAAATACCGTCGTAGCTTTTTTTCCTTACGGTGGTGGGGGGGTGGGCTTGGGTTTGAAAATGAGGGCCGAGCCTGGGTGAGACATGAGGCTTTCGGGTCAGGTTGGTCGGATCGGGCTATCCATGCTTAGGTTGTGGCCATGTCTTGGTTTTGTAACTTGGAAATATAAAATAAGAGAGGGTTTTTTGTGAAGGGTGGAGATCTCGATTGACATAGTGGAAGAGATGTCACATGGAGGCATATGAGGATACATACCGCAATGTAAGGTCGTGACTAGATTTATGTTGGAGCAAATGAGATGAGGATTTTGTATGCTCGAACCATGCCGTGGGCGTGGTTAGCAATCCTAAATTAATTAGAAAAAATAATTTTGTATGGATGAGGCACGTAGAGCAATTGGGTTTAGTTCCCCTTATTAAAATTATAATCTTATTAGGGGTATATGCTTGATTGGTAGCCAAAAATTAGCTAGCCATTAAGTTAGTACCGTAACATTTGGCAAGTATTGAGAGATTGAAAACGCAAACTGGTAGCCAATTTTTTGCCTTGCCTAAACATTGGAGGCCCAATTCGTTAGCACCAAAACAAGCATGCTATATTTGTAGTCAAAACAACTTAAACTAATAAACTCAGAGATGGAAATTATGATCATAAGAACTTACTACATGTTTTTAAGTCGGATGGAAAGGATATCAAATTCATTAGAGTTGCTCGGTTAATTAATGGAAAATCGGAATAAAATCGTCACAATATGCCCGCAAAAGCAAAGGCAGCCTGGGTGATATGGAAACCCACGCAAGGACGCACACACACCGTGGACGAGAAAAAGAGTCGGTGAGATTGTGTCATCGTCATCACACCTCCGCGAGTGCGTCTCCGACTCCTCCATCGACTACCACCAACATAGCCCTCACCGCAAACAAGCGCCAAGGCCAGCACCGGTCGATGACAAACAGTCAACCACACACGCTGGCGACCACGCAACTCGACTCTATCGATGAGCATTGCAATAGAAAAGCATTGGACGTGCGTTGAGCCAACGCCATAATTGAACACCCGTCTCGTGTCATCATCACCGCAACGCCCCTCCCCAGCAGATCCGACTTCGTACAAACAAAATGAGGCATGGCGACCCCTCGAACACATCGGATGAGACGGACCACCAAAACACAGCCGCAGTCAGGACACTGCCCGAGGCCACCATCATTGTCACGTATATGAAGGCACGAAAACATCCGCATAGCGGTATGAACACAATACATTGAGCGCCCAACCCATGGAGCATGCAAAAGGGATCTGAAGCTCTTCAAGGCAATTCCCCAAAGAGGGCAGCAACAATGTCGATCACCCGACTTGACCAGGGCTGAGGTTTTTCACTTGAACACAAGGATCCAAAGGTGTAGAAGGATACGTGTCTTCATGGCGACGCCTTCGGAGCGGTGAAATGATGCCCACATACGCCGACACTGCAAGCCGACAAGACGGGTCAAACTTTCACTCGAAGCATACCCAACACCACCAATACCCTCACACACTGCACCTCCGTTGACTCGCCCAACTCTCGTAGAGCAACCATGCCAACAACACCAGACAGCCACCAAGCACCACACCTTCCCACGAGTTAAAATGTGTCGACGAGCCAGTTCCCATACAGGAGCCACCAAAGGGTAGCACGACGCTGACCCAACTTGAGGACGCATCCAACAAGGCATGTGGGGGGCCGCATCAGCCGTGACTCGCCGGAGAAGAGCAGGTGGGTCGAAGACCAGACGTGTCCCGACAAAGTTGTCGCGAGTGTCACTCACAAGAGAGAATGCCACAAAATCACCACGCCGGAGAATAGCAGTCGGGAGGAAGCCTTGAGGCCCGCACGCACACAACCTAAACCATCGACCTTAGATCCGTCGTTTGAGGCAGAAAAAGAAAAAGGGGACTGAGCCTCCCCAATCCAAGCTCGTGCGACCTCACGAGAAGGAGTCGACCCCGCTAACCGTCGTCCACTGCTCGGGTGGCCTCCTCCTCCGACGGCGAGGGGATGAAGGGGGACATGAGGACGGTTGACGGCGCGCGCTAGGTTTCGTCCGTGTCACCTCAGCCGGGACAACAAACATGTTTTCTTTTTAATGAACGGTTCTTTTCCTATGGGCACCTACTAGTGTTGTCTCACTCTCCTATCGTAAAAAACTAGCGTGCTATCAAAACAGTACTGTTGTACTGTACAACACTAGTCTAGTTTCAGTCAATTGTAGAGCAACGTCGACGTGTGGAGGTTACCTGGGCATGCATTTTCCATTTAATAAAATAAACCTATTAATAAAATGTTTTATGATTCGGCCTTTTTTGTTATACCTATGGCCATTATTTCAATTTGCTCTAACATTTTGAATGCATCTTGCGGATCATTATGGACTTAATAAACACTCGGACTCTTCCTGTCGAAAATGATTCAAAAATATTGTTGTGTCAGATTTGGTGATGCCTCTTTAAGGGGAACTCATCATTCGAATGCTCCTGAGGATGATGCTTTATCTTGTGATGGTGATGGGCATGCAAGGTCTTGAAAGATTTGGCTGCTGGGTTGTTGGGGTTCATGTGATGGCAAACCCTAGCAAATAATCTAATCAAATCTAAGCCCTGCCTTAGCTTGCTGCTTGATGCATTGCCAGCCTAGATTCGTCTTCTCCCTATGCTGATCTTCCTTTGGATAGGTTCCCAATGCGTGCATATGTTAATTTAATCAAAGCATGTTCCTCCTATCGTAGGGTGTCTCTTCCCAGGTACGGATGATAGCGAGTTAAAATACCTGGGATTATAATAATGGAGGTTGGTGTAGCAAGGTGATGGTGTCCGCCATGTGAACGCGTGGTTTTTTTCTTCTTAGGCATCTCCAAACGCGGACTCCAGCAGCACACGTAATATCGGTTACATGAGGTGGCCATCCAATCGTGCTCGTCAAACGTTCACACATATTTTGGACGGAATTTAAACAAACCAGACAATTTTCGTCCAAATGGAATGATTTTTATTTAAATTTGATAAAAGTCACGGCAGTTTTGACGTACTTCATTAAATAAAATTTGACCTAGACCTAAATATTCGTCGACGTCCGTGTCCCAAGTACTTATTCCCAACGTCCAACATCTTTGCCGCACGTGAGCTCACGCTAGTAAAGCCGCAGTTCGCCGGTGAGAAAGTCAAAGACCGCACAAGCAATCAAAGCCGCAGTTCGCCAGTGAGAAAGTCAAAGACCGCACAAGCAATCGTGGATGAAAACGTCGGCAGCTCTACACTGCTTGCGCCGCCCGCGGGATCGTCGTCAGACCGCAACGAGCATGAGACCGGCTAGACGATGTCCAGGCCACGTACTCCGTCGAGAAAGAGTAGGGCATGGGTCGAGAAATACAAAGACCACATACTCTGCCGATTTTGTGGGAGATGTGACCCCACGATATAACCCGCCGTTTGGGTCGGGTTAGGCCATGTGCGGCTTAAGGAGCGTGTGTTTGAAGGCCACACAGAAGACACGAGGTTGAACACGGCAACTTACCAATTGAGCCACCAGGCGGCCTAGTACCAGAAGATGGCGAGTTAAGGCCCACAAAGCGGAAGACGCGAGAAGCTTTCCAAACTTGGGAAACTAGATAAAGTAGAATTGTAATAGGTGGTCACGGGCGTTTATCGACCCAAACTCTGTTGTAATCTCAAGGCCTCTACCTATATATAAAGGGGATCCCTCGAGCCGGCAAGATCAAGCAAGAAACTCTCGAGAACTAGGTTAGCTATTCCGCATCATTGTAATCGAGATCTCCATCAATATAGACACCAAAGCAAGCCATAGGCTTTTACCTCCATCGGAGGGGCCGAACCTGGGTAAATCCGTCTCCCATTCCCGATCAACCTCTTCGAGTCGTCACATAGCGACGATGGCCTCACCACTAAGTCCTTTCACGAGGACATCTGCCGTGAAAAACCCACGACGGCTCGCGTCCACCGTGGGGCTATCGCGAGGAGGAGTTGAGTTCTCGGAGGGAAACCGCCCAGGGTTCGGGAGTTACATGGTTGCTATGATGATCAAGAACCGCCGTGGCGATTGCTACATCGACAATCCAAGCTGGGACCCTCAGACCGACTTAGCCAAGTGAAAGTATCGATATGGTTGACTAGAGGGAGGGGGCGTGAATAGGCAACTACCAATTTTTAGCTTGTCTTAAAAAATTAGCGTTAGCAACAAAAGTTTCTCTATATGAACAACTAGGTGAACAACCTATATGATGCTAACAACAAAGATAACAATTGCAAGCAAGGAATACACCACAACCATAATAAGTTCAAAGTAAAGGTAAGAGATAACCGCAACTGGAACCGGTGGAGACGAGGATGTGTTACCGAAGTTCCTTCCCTTTTACAAGAAGTACGTCTTCGTTGGAGCGCTGTGGAGGCACAATGCTCCCCAAGAAGCCATTAGGGCCACCGTATTCTCCTCACGCCCTCACACAATGCGAGATGTCGTGATTCCACTATTGGTGCCCTTGAAGGCGGTAAACGGACCTTTACAAACAAGGTTGGGGCTATCTCCACACAAATCTCGGAGGCTCCCAACAAGACCACGAAGCTTCACCATAATGGAATGTGGCTCTGAGGTGCCTCAACCGTCTAGGGTGCTCAAACACCGAAGAGTAACAAGATCCGCAAGAGATTAGTGAGGGATCAAATATCTCTTGGTGGAAGTGTAGATCAAAGCCTTCTCAAGCAATCCCTAAGAAATCAACAAGTTTGATTGTCTAGGGAGAGAGATCGGGGAAGAATGAGCTTTGGAGCAACGATGGAGCTTGGGGAGGTAAGAGGTGAGCTTCTCAGGGAAGAAGGCACCTTTATGTAGTAGGGGGTACAATCCAACGATTACCCACCCACCAACTGCACTAGCCAAGAGGTACTACCGCTCCTAAGAGTGGTACTACCGCCGAGCAGCTCACCAACCACGGTAGTAAGAAAATACTACCTTGCCTACCACTGTGGAGGCAAAAGGATGCACAAAAAGTCTGATGGAGCGGTAGTAAAAAACTACTACCGCTCTGGGAGCGGTACTACGACCCACACAGTGGTAGTAGAAAACTAATACCGCCCTCAGGGTGGTACTACCGCTGTGCCAGCGGTACTACCACTGCCCTTTTGCACATACAAGGAATACAAGGTTGGAGCTCCATTTGTATCAAGGGAAAGGTGGTGCAAATAGAAATGTGTGCGTGATGATTCCACACAAACCTTTCCGACGCGGACCCCCTCTTAATAGTACGACGTTCCTACGACTCAAATCCACCAAAGAGAAACGTAGAAAGCAACCGTCTTCAAAAGACTCCGAGGGGCATCGAATTGTCTTGTGCCTAGTCATGAATTATGTGAAATGCTCAATGCACACGATTAGTCCACACAAGCATTGTCATCAATCACTAAAACCACTTAGGGAGAAATATGCCCTAACAATGTCCCCCTTTATGGTGGACTGATGACAATACATGATTTGCACAAAAAGGATATAGTGAAAGCATATGCAAACCCAAAATCTACAAACTAGAGACAACCCCCCTAGATATGTGCATACTTAAGAACAAGGATATAGACTGCCCAGCACACAACCGAAGAAAGGCACCCCCTAGATTTTATAGACAAGGCAATCCTTGCAACAAATAGAATAAACATTAGGCATGGAAGCAAGGCATAGCATGTCAGCATGAAGATAAGGGCACAAGATAATAAGACTCACAAGCTATTGATAAACTGGATAATAATGAGACAATAAAGATAGAGAAGAGATAGCATATGTCTCACACCATATGATAAAGTATGACGTCTCGTAGTCTCACACACAAAGCAAAGACAACCAGCAAAGCAACTAAAGTTCAACAAATAAATCAACAACAAAAACGAGGAAACTCGCAAATCCTACACTCTCTCTCCTCCTTTGGCATAGGGACACCAAAAAGGATGAGAGGACACATACGACACATGTGGTAGCTCGAACTGGAGAGGACTCAGTCGTCTGACCCCGCAACATACTCATCATGAGCCGTGTCTTCGGTCTCCTCATTAGACGACTTGTCACACTCAGCCCACTGCAGATTGTTCTTTTGCATCCACACAGCCTCAGGAGTGAAGTCTTGCTCAGACCCGCTCGAGATGTGCCCGTCAAGCTTCCTCATAATCAGCTTGTCACACTGACGGCTCTCCTTCTGAGCAACATGCGTCATGTACCGCCCCTTCGTGTGCATGCAGAACAAGGTCTTCATCCTATCCGTGAGCTTCTTGGCCCATGATGGCTCAGCAGAGGAAGGGACACGTGACGCTGAAATGGCCTCATCCTCAGCCACAACCGCATCCTCATCAGAATCCCTAGTGGCAGCAGCAGGTGTAGTGGTGGTGTTGGCCCATTTGTCCTTCTATCGCAGCTTGATAGGCTCATGGCGAATCCACATAGGAGCATGCAACTCAATAGCTGGGAAGGCCTTGGCCCACTTCATCTTGATTAGGTAAAACAGATAAGGGCGGTAGATTGGGACCTTATGGTGGATGACTACTGAGTGAAGCTCGCTCCACATGATGTGAGATACATCAAGTGGTCCAGAGGAGCGAGTCCGCCCTTTCTGACACATCATAAGCATATCCATCAGATAAGAATGCACCTGGTCCTTGTTGCCAATGCGTGGAAACAGTGTGTTGCAAAATATACGGTGGATGACATCGAAGAATGGGGGCATAACGTAGGAGACCTCACCAGATGGGGATTCCTTCACAATATAGTACAGTAGCAACTTCTCCTTGGCTAGAGCAGAAGACTTAGCGTGTGGGCGCAAGCCAACTGGGTGCTCAAGCCCCTCATCATGAACGTGCGGAAGGTCCATGAACTCCCTCCATGTAGCAGTCACTTGCTCCCAATTTGTCATCGAGGTCATAGTGCGGTAGTCATCAGGGTGAAAGTGGATAGTAACAAAGAATTGGGCCACTATCTCAGGATCAAAATCATGATGAAATGTGATGAGCTCCTCAATCTGAAGTTGTTCCACCATGGCTAGAGCTTCACCAAAGTATGCTGGATCTTTCTTGAGATGGTTCATATCAATCCACCACACAAGTACATACATATTCTTCTTTGTTTTGATGGCATCTTCATAAATAAGAAACTAATGCTTAGACTAGAACATGTCACCTCCAGGGAACTGAACCCTATCGCTGTCATAGGGGTTGACCTTTCGGCGAAGCTGAAACTCTGCAAGAGGCATAACATCCCAATCAACACTATTCTTGTTCTTGTGAGGTAGCTTCTTGAAATTGCGCTTTGGAGCTTGAGAACCCTCGGGTACATCTGAAGAGCGAGGTCTCTTGGAACTGGCATCCCGAGGTGTGTTAGAGCACGTGGAGCCAGCACCTATGATACACACACGAACACAAGAAAGCGACAAAGAAAAAGGTCAAGGCAAATATCACAATGAACCAGAAAATCCCAGATAAAAGAGAGCTAGAAGAGCAAAACATATGTGCCGCGGAACGGTGGTAGTACTGCTGCTCGAGTGGTGGTAAAATTTTACTACCACTCTGATAGCGGTAGTACCGCTCCACAACGATAGTACCGCTCTAGGAGGAGCGGTAGTACCGCACGGGCGACTAAGTGCTAGATATGACCATGGAACTGGCAGATCCGGTACTGCCGAAGACCCAAACTCACGTATTTCACCCTACACACGAAAGATCTACCATACAAGAACTCCTCAACCCTCCTAGCATGAAGATATGGTGCCATGATACAAAGAACAAACATACATGCCCCTAATTATAGATTCAACAAAAACGAGGCAAAAATGAAGGGAACGAGGGGCAGTACCGAGGTCCATGACACGAGGGAGAGGATCCCACCAAGAAGAATCAGAGAAGGGTGGCCGGAGAAGGAGATCCAACGAGTCCCTGATACGTCCCAAACGTATCTATGATTTCTGTTTGTTCCATGCTATTTTGGGTGACATTGTTATATGTTTTGCTACACTTTCATACCTTTTTACACATATTGGACTAACCCACTAACTCGGTGCACCCAGTGCCAGTGTCTGTGTGCTGAAATCTTTTAATTGCACGGACTTTACCCCAATTTTCAGAGCCACAAAGATCCCGAGAAAAATATATAAAAAACAGCGTGACGGAAGCTTCATGAAGCACAAAGGTGGGCCAGAGGGGAGCCAGGCCTCGCCCAGGCGGCCACCTCCCCCCTCTTGGCCGCGCCACCAGGTCGCCTGGGCGGCTGGTCCACCCCCTGGCGCCCTCCTTTGGCCTATATTTACCCCTTGGACGAAAAACCCTGAATATAGATCCAGAATCGTGAATTTCTCCACCGTTTTGCCGCCACAACACTTCCGAGATTGGGAGCGCCACAAGACCTCTTCCCGGCACCATGCCAGAGGGAGGATTGACCTCCGGGAGCTTCTCCACCACCATGGAAGCTTCCTGGACGTGCCGTGAGTAGTCCTCCTTGGACCATGAGTCCATGATCAATAGCTATGTGATGTCTTCTCTCCAATCTTGTGCTTCAATGCTTAGCCCTTGTGTGCTGCCCTACATGATCTATGCATCTATGTAATTTACCTGTTGTTGCTATGCTGAGTTTGCTGGATCCGATGGATTATGAGGTTATGTTCAGATTGTGATGAGTTATATATTTGGTTCTCCTTTTATATTACGTTCTTGGGTAATTCATGCATGTTCTCCGTTGCTTTTTATTGCTTTGGCCGAGTAGTAGATTGTAACTCCAAGAGGGAGCGTTATGCATGATTGTGGGTTCATGCCCCATGATGTCTAGCTTGAGTGACAGAAACATGAGACTAGGGGATGTGCTATTGCCACTAGGGAGAAAACAACGGTGCTTGTAACCACGGTTGCAAGGATTGTTTACCTTATGCAAAGTTCGTTAATGCAGTTGTCCGTTGCTTTGAATTTACACTTTGGATGGGGCTTGCAACTTAATACCAGCGAGATGTTCTGGATAGATATCTCAAAGTGGATGATTAGTAAGTAGATGCTGATGAATAAACGGTGTACTTGTCTTGGCGTACTGCCCTTTACTTTTGAGCCTCGAACTTTCTAGTAGCATGATTAGCATTGTGGTGCTTTTATAATTCTGTCAATTGCCCAGCTGTAATTTGCTTACCCATGCATAGTTGTTTATCATATTTTGGGAGAGAGACATCACTAGTGAACATCATGTGACCCCGGTCCATATCACCACCATTGTTTACACCTCCACCATTTACTGTTTTTATTTACATTTCCGTTGCAATCACTATCACTATCCCCGCTTGTGTTTTGATCCTTTGCAAACTACAAGGCCGGAGATATTGACAACCTCTCTGTACTCCTTGGGAGAAAAGTTATTTGTTGTGTGTGCAGGTCCACGTCTTCTGCTAGCGCTAGAGCAGCGGACACCTACTTGTTGATCCTCGGAGTCCTCCTAGTTCGATAAACCTTACAATCCCCGTGTAAGGGAAATCTGGTGCTGACTACATCTCCACCTTCCACTTGGGGTAACCAACGAGGGGCGAGAAGTATATCCATCAACTCGTCATCAGTCCCACTAACAACAGCTGTTGAGAGGAGAGAGAGGAGAAGGAGAGATCCACGAGATGAATGGGTATGGGGGAGAAAGAACTGCCCCTGCCCTAAAATAACCCCCTGCGGCCCTGGCGGTGCGGTAGTACCGCATTCATCGCGGTAGTAAAATTTTACTACCGCTAGCTGAGCGGTAGTACCGCTCATCCAGCGGCAGTCAAAATTTACTGTCGTGCTAGAAGCGGTAGTACCATGCCCCTCTTGGTGAAAATACATGGAAACTTTGCTCCACTCTCCTCAAATAATGAAAAACTTTGAACCTTGCGAGTGAAAAAGAAGAAGCACAGAAAACCCAAATGAAGATAAGAATAGACACGCACGCATTGGAACACAGAACCAAATCTTCTAACAAAGAGAGGGCGGTGGCCGGAGCCTCCAATGTTTGAGACAAATTGTATGACACCGCGAAGAATTATCCTTGGGTTCATGACCACAACTCGTCTTTGAAGCACAAGTGCCATCAACAAATGGCTGATGTGAAAGACTTGAACAATTTATGCATAATGGGGGGAGGGAAAGTTCATTGAGAGAACAACACTCCCCCTATGTCCATGCCTACACCTAGAGCAAAATATAATGATGAGTTAGGTGTGATGTGCCTAGTTTCAATCCTCATTACTTGAATCAATGATATTTAGCTCATGCCTTAACTCGCAAAATCTTGCTTCATCTAGAGGTTTAGTGAAAATATCAGCAAGTTGCTCTTGAGTGTTGATGAAGAGGACCTCAATATCTCCTTGCTTGATATGATCTCGAATGAAATGATGACGAATATTTATGATTGGTCTTGCTATGTTGCACCGAATTTAGAGATATCTTGATGGCACTCTCATTGTCACACAGAAGAGGCACTTTGTCACAAGTGACACCTTAATCCTTTAAAGTTTGCCTCATCCGTAATAATTGAGCACAATAACTTGCGACAGCTACATACTCAGCCTCGGTGGAAGAAAGTGACACACTGTTTTTTTTCTTCGAAGACCAACTTACCAAAGAAAGACCAAGGAATTGGCATCCTTCATAGGTTGACTTCCTTCCGACACAGTCTCCAGCCCAATCTGAGTCAGAGTAACCTACTAAACTAAAGCTTGCTCCTTTGGGGTACCATAAGACAAAGTTTGGGGTATGACCCAAATATCGAAAGATTCGTTTGACTGCCGCATAGTGGCTTTCCTTTGGTGCGGATTGAAACCGTGCACAAATTCCCACACTCAGCTTGATATCTGGTCTAGATGCACAAAGGTAAAGCAAGGATCCAATCATGGAGCGATATACCTTTTGATCCACTGCTTTACCATTGGGATTATTGTCGAGCTTGCATTTGGTTAGCATGGGAAATTTTAACGGCTTGTCGTCATCGAGCTCGAACCTCTTGAGCATGGCTTGAGTGTACTTGGTTTGTTTCATGAAGGTACCTTCTCTTCCTTGTTTGATTTCAAACCCGAGAAAGAACTTCAACTCTCCCATCATAGACATCTCAAACTTCTCGGTCATTAGTGCAACAAATTCTTCATTGAAAGATTCGTTAGGAGAACCAAAAATAATATAATCAACATATAGTTGGCATATGAGAAAATCCCCTCTGACCTTTTTGGTAAAAAGGGTGGGATCAATTTTCCCAATCTCAAACCCACGATCTTGCAACAATTAAGTAAGGTACTCATACCACGCACGTGGGGCTTGTTTAAGGCCGTAAAGTGCCTTCTTGAGTTTGTATACATGAGTGGAGAACTTGGGATCCTCGAATCCTGGGGTTGTTTAAGATATACCAACTCATTTAAAGGACCAATAAGAAAAGCACTCTTCACATCCATTTGTTGCAATTTAAAATCATGATGAGAAGCAAATGCAAGCAACATGCAAATAGATTAAAGACAAGCGACATGAGCAAAGGTTTCACCGTAGTCGATACCCTCGACTTGGGAGTAGCCTTGAGCCACCAGTCTTGCCTTGTTTCGAATGACAACACCATTAGTATCCTCCTTGTTCTTGAAGATCCATTTGGTTCCAATCACATTATGTTCCTTCATTGTCCTGGGCACTAATTCCCATACTTTATTGCGCTCGAAGTTGTTAAGTTCATCATGCATGGCTTCAAGCCAGTCCTCATTATCGAGCGTATCATGTACCCTTTGGGGTTCAACACACAAAACAAACGCGTGATGCATACAAAAGTTTGATAATTGTTGACTAGTGGTTACCCCTTTATTGAAGCTACCAAGCACATTCTTTAAGATATGTTGTCGAAATCGGAGCCTGTTAGCTATCCTGGCAACGCGACGCTTCAAGACTTCCCTACTTGATAATTTAGGGGTTTCTGCTTGAACATCTTGAGCACCGTCTTGAGCTTGCTCGATAGATTGCCCTTGATCTTGTGGCTGCACTACATCTTGAGCAAGCTCGGAGTCCTGAGCATGATCTTGGAAATCATTTGGTGCGACACCATCTTCATGAGGTTGATCTTGTCCTTGATCATGTTCGTGGGGTTGAGGGCTTTCACTTTGTTCTTCGGAAGCGTGTGGGTCTAGCAAGGGTGATGGCTCCACTTGAGTAGAGCATTGTCCTTCTCCTCCGGCCACAAGGGGTTCCTCAATGGGGAGTATTTGACCAATCCCCATTCTTCTTATGGCTTGAGGAGGAATTTCATCACCTACATCACAAAGACCACTTTGCTTCACTTGGGAGCCATTATTTTCATCAAACTCCATGTTACACGTCTCCTCAATGAGTCCGATGGACTTGTTGAGAACACGGTAAGATTGAGAGTTTATACAAACGAACACTTTTCTTGAGTATGAAACACTTACAATCGAACACCCAGAAGTACTTGAGATTGGGCTTGTTTCCGGTAAGAATCTCATATGGAGTCTTGTTCAAGACTTTGCAGAGGTAGAGCCGATTGGATGCGTGACATGCGGTGCTAATGGCTTCGGACCAAAAGTTGTATGGAGATTTGAACTCCGCCATCATGGTTCTTGCCGCGTCCATCAACATCCGGTTCTTCCTTTATGCCACACCGTTCTGTTGGGGGGTATAGGGTGCTGAATATTGATGCTTAATCCCCTCGTCCCTAAGGAACTCATTTAAGGTATGTTTCTTCAACTCGGTGCCAGTGTCACTTCTAATCATCAACATCTTTGCCTCATGTTGACGTTGAGCTTCATTAGCAAAGTCCATGACAGTTTCTTGAGTCTCACTCTTCGTCTTGAAGAAGTATACCCAAGTGTATCTTGAGTAATCATCCACAATCACCTAGTAATACTTTCTTCCCCCAATACTATCAAACGATGGAGGACCAAAGAGATCCATGTGAAGGAGATCCAAAGTCCTTTTAGAGTAGATGATAGTTGTGGGACGGTGAGCTCTTTCATGAAGCTTTCCTTCAATACAAGCACTACAAGAAAGGTCTGTGGCAAAAAACACATTGGTTAGTCCACGAACATGGTCCCCTTTGAGGAGACTTTGCAAAGATCTCATATTGGCATGATCTAGCCAGCGATGCCACAAGCAGCCCATATTAACTTTAGCCATTAGACAAGTCGTGATCTTAGCATGTCGCTCTAAAAAGTTCACCACATAGAGACCGTTTTTGACATGTACAACAAAGGCTACTTTAAGAGTCTTGCTCCACAAAAGGGCCACGATATCAAGATTAAAGAATGTCGCAAAGCCCATAATTGCAAGCTGACGAACCGAAAGCAAATTGTATGCAAGGGACTCAACAAGCATAAACTTCTCCATAGATAAATCTTGAGATATGACCACCTTGCCAAATCCCATTACCTTAGAAGTTAATTGCTACCTCTTGAGCTTGCGTTGGTTTTTCCCTTGAAGAGGAAAGGGTGATGCAGCACCGTAGTAGTAAGTATTTCCCTCAGTTTGAGATCCAAGGTATCAATCCAGTAGGAGTATCAAGACAAGTCACCAATGTACCTGCGCAAAAACAAACAAACTTGCACCCAACGCTATAAAGGGGTTGTCAATCCCTTCACGATTAATTGCAAGGTGAGATCTGAAGGTGGAAAGTGCAACAAAGTAAAAGTGTAGAGCTAAAAATATGATGTGAAGTAGACCCGGTGACCATAGTGTTCACTAGAGGCTTCTCCCATGATAGAAAGTATTACGGTGGGTGAACGAAGTACTGTCGAGCAATTGATAGAACAACGCAGAGTCATGATGATATATAAGGCAATGATCATACATATAGGCATCACGTCCGAGACAAGTAGACCGATACTGTCTGCATCTATGACTATTACTCCACACATCGACCGCTATCCAACATGCATCTAGTGTATTGAGTTCATAACAAATAAAGTAACGCCTTAAGCAAGATGACATGATGTAGAGGGATAAATTCATGCAATAGATATAAACCCAATCTTTTTACCCTTGATGGCAACAAAACAATGTGTGCCTCTCTACCCCTTCTGTCACTGGGTGAGGACAATGGTACGTCTCAAACGTATCTATAATTTTTGATGGTTTCATGCTGTTATCTTGTCAACTTTGGATGTTTTATATACCTTTTATATATTTTTTGGGACTAACTTATTAATTCAGTGCCAGTTCCGATTTTTTCTGTGTTTTTGACTCTTTTCATATCTGATTTTAGAACGGAGTCCAAACGGAATAAAATCCCCGAAATGAATTTTTCCAGAACAGAAGAAGATCGGGGGACTTGAGGGCCAAGGTAGGAGGCCCACAAGGCCTGTAGCCGCGGCCAGGGGGGCCCGCGGCTACCAGGCTTGTGGCCCCCTGGAGCTCCCCTGCCCTAGCTCTTTGGCCTATTTATTCCCTAAAATCCTAGAAAAAATCAGGGCGTCCACGAAACCACTTTTCCGCCGCCGCAAGCTTCCGTTTCCGCGAGATCTCATCTCGAGACCCTTCCCGGTGCCGTGCCGGAGGGGACTTTGGAGTTGGAGGGCTTCTACATCAACATCATTGCCTCTCCAATGACTCGTGAGTAGTCAACTTCAGACCTATGGGTCCGTAGTTAGTAGCTAGATGGCTTCTTCTCTCTCTTGGATCTTCAATACAAAGTTCTCCATGATCTTCATGGAGATCTATCCGATGTAATCCTCTTTGGCGGTGAGTTTGTCGAGATCCGATGAATTGTGCATTTGTGATCAGATTATCTATGAATTATATTTGAGTCTTTGCTGATTTCTTATATGCATGATTTGATATCCTTGTAAGTCTCTCCGAGTCTTGGGTTTTGTTTGGCCAACTAGATCTATGATTCTTGCAATTGGAGAAGTGCTTGGTTCTGGGTTCATACCGTGCGGTGACCTTTCCCAGTGACAAAAGGGGCATCAAGGCATGCATCATGTTGTTGCCATCAAGGGTAACAAGATGGGCTTTCATCATAGATTTGAGATTGTCCATCTACATCATGTCATCTTGCTTAAGGCGTTACTCTGTTCTTATGAACTCAATACACTAGATGCATGCTGGATAGCGGTCAACGTGTGGAGTAATAGTAGTAGATGCAGAAAGTATCGGTCTACTTGTTTTGGATGTGATGCCTATATGTATGATCATTGCCATAGATAACGTCATGACTTTGCGCGGTTGTATCAATTGCTCGACAGTAATTCGTTCACCCACCGTCTACTTGCTTTCATGAGAGAAACCACTAGTGAACACTACGACCCCCAGGTCTATTCACAATTATCATCTCCACTTTTACTTTTACTTTGCTTTGTTTAATTTTGGCTTTCAGTTCTCACTTTGCAAACAATGTATAAGGGATTGACAACCCCTTCATAGCGTTGGGTGCAAGCTCTTTGTGGTTGTGCAGGTACTTGTGACTTGACGCGATCCTCCTACTGGATTGATACCTTGGTTCTCAAACTGAGGGAAATACTTAACGCCGTTGTGCTACATCACCCTTTCCTCTTCAAGGGAACACCAACGGAAGGCTCCAAGGCCGCGGGGGAATCCTTTGCATATTTGGCAAGGAAATTCCTATAGGCGTAGCCAGCAGCAGAAGGATTTCTGGCGCCGTTGTCGGGGAGAGCTCAAGTCAAGATCTATCCAAGTAAGTGTCACAAACTCATCTCTTGCATTTACCTTTTTTGCCAGTTGCCTCTCGTTTTCCTCTCCCCCACTTCACATTTGCCGTTTTCATTCGCCTTTCTCCTTTGCCATTTTCATTTGCCTTTTTGCCGTTCTCTTTTGCCCGTTTCACTCGCTTACTTCCTGCTCGTTTGTGTGTGGGATAGTCCATCAATGGTTAGACCCACCACTCCAAATGATAGCCCTGAGAACGAAATTCTCAATTTCAAGCAGAATGAGGAAGAAGATTTAAAGGACGCTTGGTACAGGATTTGCAATGCTCAAAGTAGATCTACTCGTAAGCAATCCACTACCGTTCTTCTTCGCAGTTTTTACTTTGGAATCTCTGCTTGGAATAGGTATATTCTTGATACCATCGTAGGTGGATATTTTTTTGGGGAGCCATACTGTTGACTCCTATGGAGCTATCATGAATTTGGTAGGCTCACCCCCGCTCATGGTTAATGGAACTACCTTGACCTTGGAACACGTGATGCAAAGGCTTGACGCCATTGAATTTTTTTTTGCCACAATTGAACTTATTGATAATTTGGATAGAAAGATCCACAATCAAATTACTCAGTACGGATCCAAGTTGGAAATGGTTTTGAAAAATTTAAGGGAGAAGGAACCTATAGTTAATGATTCCTCTAGAATTGGCAAACTAGAAGATGTCATAACCAACTTGGGTTCCGCTTTTGCCGCTGTGCAAAATACTCCAAATCTCACTCTCAAAAAGACCGTCAAGTCTGTTTTTGTTCCTAAAGCTAGTGGTGAGTCATCCAATAAAGATGAAGATCTTAAGATGATAAATGATCACACTACTTATGGTTTGAGCACCAAAGATGACTATACGTGATTCCATCACCTTATGCCTAGCTAAGTGCGTTAAACAATAACGCTAGTTGGGAGGAAACCCAACAAATCTATCCTTTTTCTTTCTGTTTTGTGTTTTCCACACTTTCATAATTATGTTATGATTGTGTTTTTTGTGTTTCTTTTTCGTTTGTGCCAAGTAAAATCGTTATGATTAGTCTTGGGGATGATCGTTTGATCATGCTGGAAAAGACAGAAACTTTCTACTCACGAAAATAATTTCCATTTTTTCCTGTGAGAGCTTTTGAGTTGATTCATTTTGCTGCTGATTGCTATGCAAATTCTTCAGGCTGTCGTAATTTTTCAGAAGTTTTGAAGTACCAGAAGTATACGAAGTATACAGATTGCTACATACTGGTCTGCTGTTAACAAATTATGTTTATGTTGAGTTGATTGCTTATTTTGATGAAACTATGGATAGTATCGGGGGGTGGGTATTAGCCATGGAAGATTGAAAATACAGTAACCCAACATCAACATAAGTAGAATTTAAGCTTGCTACAGTACCTAAGGAAGTGGTGGTTTGCTTTTCTTATACTAATGATATCACGAGTTTCTGTTTAAGTTTCGTGTTGTGAAGTTTTCAAGTTTTGGGTGAAGTTCTTACAGAAAAAGAGATAAAGAGTGGCAATAGCTCAAGCTTGGGGATGCCCAAGGCACCCCAAGTTGATTCAAGGATGTCGAAAAAGCCTAATCTTGGGGATGCCCCGGGAAGGCATCCCCTCTTTCGTCTTCAATCCATCGGTAATGTTACTTGGGGCTATATTTTTATTCACCACATTTTATGTGTTTTCTTGGATCGTCTTGTATCGTAGGAGTCTTTTATTATTTTTGTGTCACAATCTTCCTTGCTGCACACCTAGAGAGAGAGACATGCAGTCACCGTGATTTTGTTGAGCTTCACTTATATCCTTTGGTTAGGCAATTCAGCTCACATGTGTTTCACTTATATCTTTTGAGCTAGTTGATTTTGTTGGAAATATGCCCTAGAGGCAATAATAAATTAGTTATTATTATATTTCTTTGTTCATGATAATCGTTTATTATCCATGCTATAATTGTATTGATTGTAAACACAATACTTGTGTGGATACATAGACAAAACACTGTCCCTAGTAAGCCTCTAGTTGACTGGCTCGTTGATCAAAGATGGTCAAGGTTTCCTGGCCATAGGCAAGTGTTGTCACTTGATAAGGGGATCACATCATTAGGAGAATCATGTGATGTACTAGACCCAAACTAATAGACTAGCAGGTTGATCGTGTCATTTTGTTGCTACTGTTTTCTGCGTGTCAAGTATTTGTTCCTATGACCATGAGATCATATAACTCACGGACACCGGAGGAATGCTTTGTGTGTATCAAACGTCGCAACGTAACTGTGTGACTATAAAGATGCTCTACAGGTATCTTCGAAGGTGTTCGTTGAGTTAGTATGGATCAAGACTGGGATTTGTCACTCCGTGTGACGGAGAGGTATCTCGGGGCCCACTCGGTAATACAACATCACACACAAGCCTTGCAAGCAATGTAACTTAGTGTAAGTTACGAGATCTTGTATTACGGAACGAGTAAAGAGACTTACCGGTAAACGAGATTGAAATAGGTATACGGATACTGACGATCGAATCTCGGGCAAGTAACATACCGAAGGACAAAGGGAATGACATACGGGATTATATGAATCCTTGGCACTGAGGTTCAAACGATAAGATCTTCGTAGAATATGTAGGATCCAATATGGGCATCCAGGTCCCGCTAT
Organism: Hordeum vulgare subsp. vulgare; assembly: GCF_904849725.1. Classification (NCBI taxonomy): domain Eukaryota; kingdom Viridiplantae; phylum Streptophyta; class Magnoliopsida; order Poales; family Poaceae; genus Hordeum; species Hordeum vulgare. The sequence goes on from NC_058522.1 coordinate 447,776,480, forward strand.
TGGATATTGATCGAGGAGTCTCTCGGGTCATGTCTACATAGTTCTCGAACCCGTAGGGTCTGCACACTTAAGGTTCAACGTTGTTTTATGCGTATTTGAGTTATATGGTTGGTTATCGAATGTTGTTCGGAGTCCCGGATGAGATCACGGACGTCACGAGGGTTTCCGAAATGGTCCGGAAACGAAGATTGATATATAGGATGACCTCATTTGATTACCGGAAGGTTTTCGGAGTTACCGGGAATGTACCGGGAATGACGAATGGGTTCCGGGAGTTCACCGGGGGGGGGCACCCACCCCGGGGAAGCCCATAGGTGTTTGGGGTGCCGCACCAGCCCTTAGTGGGCTGGTGAGACAGCCCAATAGAGGCCTATGCGCATAGGAAAGAAAATCAAAGAGGAAAGGAAAAAAAGAAGGAGGTGGGAAAGGGAAGAAGGACTCCACCTTCCAAACCAAGTGGATTTTGGTTTGGGAGGGGGAGACCTTCCCCCTTGGCTCGGCCGACTCCCTTGGGAGTCCTTGGACCCCAAGGCAAGTCTCCCCCTCCTCCTCCTATATATAGTGGGGTTTTAGGGCTGATTTGAGACGACTTTTCCACGGCAGCCCGACCACATACCTCCACGGTTTTTCCTCTAGATCGCGTTTCTGCGGAGCTCGGGCGGAGCCCTGCTGAGACAAGGTCATCACCAACCTCCGGAGCGCCATCACGCTGCCGGAGAACTCTTCTACCTCTTCGTCTCTCTTGCTGGATCAAGAAGGCCGAGATCATCGTCGAGTTGTACGTGTGCTGAACGCGGAGGTGCCGTCCGTTCGGTACTAGATCGTGGGACTGATCGCGGGATTGTTCGCGGGGCGGATCGAGGGACGTGAGGACGTTCCACTACATCAACCGCGTTCACTAACACTTCTGCTGTATGATCTACAAGGGTACGTAGATCACTCATCCCCTCTCGTAGATGGACATCACCATGATAGGTCTTCGTGCGCGTAGGAATTTTTTTGTTTCCCATGCGACGTTCCCCAACAGATTTTGCTCTGTGTGTTTCACTTCTGTCTCTTAGAGCACGGAAGCGCGTGGCGTGGTAGTTGATCTATGCTACGAAAGTAGTCTCAAAAGGGGTAGTTATCCAGAGGGATATGAAAACTTCCACCTTCACGTGCATTGAGTAGTTAGAGAAGTTTGATTCATCTCAATTAGTTTTGAGTTGTGGTTGTGGTAATATTGAAGTTATACTAGTAAGGTGTTGTGGATCTAGAAATACTTGTGTTGAAGTTAGTGATTCCCGTAGCATGCACGTATGGTGAACCGCTATGTGATGAAGTCTGAGCATGATTAGTTTATTGATTGTCATCCTTTGTGTAGCGGTCGGGATCGCACGATGGTTTATACCTACCAACCCTTCCCCTAGGAGTATGTGTTGAATACTTTGTTTCGATTACTACTAAAACTTTTGCAACAAGTATATGAGTTCTTCATGACTAATGTTGAGTCCATGGTTTATATGCACTTTCACCTTCCACCATCACTATCTTCTTTAGTGCCGTGCAACTTACGCGGGTGCATAAAACCCACCATTAGCCTCCCTCAAAACAGCCACCATACCTATCTACTATGGATTTTTCAAAGCCATTCCGAGATATATTGCCATGCAACTAGCACCATGACATGTGCCACAACTTCTACATTACCATTGCATGATCATAAGATAGCTAGCATGATGTTTCCATTGATGTCTATGCCATGCTAGATCGTTGTCACGGTACACTACCGAAGGCATTCCATATAGAATCAACATTGCTCTAAGTTTTGATTTGTAAGTGTGATGATCATCATTGATGGAGCATTGTCCCATGTGAGGAAATAAAAGAGGCACCGAAGCCCATTTGCAAAAAGAGGCCAAAGATGCCCACAAAAAAGAGAGGCCAAAGAGCCCACCAAAAAAGTGAGAGAAAAAGAGAGAAGGGACAATGCTACTATCTTTCCACACTTGTGCTTATTAAGCACCATGATCTTCATGATTGAGAGTCTCTCGTTTTGTCACCACCATATAGCTAGTAGGAAATTTTCATTATATAACTTGGCTTGTATATTCCAATGATGGGCTTCCTCAAAATTGCCTTAGGTCTTCGTGAGCAAGCAAGTTGCACTACTAGGAAAAGGGCTATAGATGATATAGATACTAATGGCGCACCACACAAGCAGTGCGCCACTACTATATAGTAGTGGCGCACCTTGTGCAGGTGTGCCATTAGTGTGATGGACACTACTAGCGCACCACACACTCGGTGCGCCACTACTATATATATTATTTTTTTGCAAAACTACTAATGGCGCACCAGCAGCTGGTGCGCCATTAGTAACCAGGGTTACTAATGGCGCATCTGTTGGTAGTGCGCCACTAATATAATTTTTTTTTGGTTTTTTTGCAAACTACTAATGACGCACCACAGCTAGTGCGCCATTAGTAACCAATGTTACTAATGGCACATCTGTTGGTGGTGCGCCACTACTATTTTTTTTGCAGAACTACTAATGGCGCACCACATGAGGTGCGCCATTAGTAACCAGGGTTACTAATGGCGCATATGTAGGTCGTGCGCCATTAGTAACCTGGGAGCAGCTAGATATTTTGGAGAGCCACCTACCACACTCACTTTCCCCACTTTCATTCTCTCCACCTCCTCCTCCAAGCTTGTCTCGGGTGCCTCCTCCTCCTCACCTCATTTGCATCATAGATTCACCCAAATTAAGTGGTTAAATTACCTTTTTTTGATAGGTAAGTAAGGGGAAAGCTTTTATGTTGTAGATCTACTTTTTTCTCCCTCCAACAATGTGCACATGCACTTTTTATGGCCTAGCTAGATCTACGTATGTTTGTGGTGTTGCATATGTTTGTGGTGTTGCATATATGTTTGTGTTTGCAGGTACCGGTATTTGAAATGCGATAGTTGCCAATATTTTCCCGGAATGTTGATTCATTTTCGTTTCGGCGAGAATTTGGCACTATGCATTCTTTTTTGTCCTATTTTTAGGCAAAGTCATGCCAAAAAAAAATTGGTTCTAAAATATCGTTTTGCTCTACCACGCAGGCGACCATGGTCCGCACGATGAATGAAGGCATCGTGAATAGGTTTTTGAGCTCCGCGAAGGCCGAGATGCTTCAAAAGAACGAGACGGAGATAAGATGTCCGTGTCGAAGATGCAAGCTGAAGAGCCTTATGGACCCGGATTCCGTAAAGGTGCGGGACCACCTGCTCTTGCGTGGTTTCATGGATGGCTATTGGTGGCAAGGTGATGAAGATGATTATGAAGTCGTCCATGGGGGCCGGGAAAGAAATGAGGAAGGGCATGAGCAAGACAACCGCGGCGAGGGCGGGCGACAAGACGAAGAATCTCCAGGACACAGTCATCATGTAGAAGATGCCGGACATCATGATGAGGAAGATGCCGGAGCAGACGAAGGGCATGATCATGAAGATGAAGATGCCGGAGCAGACGACGATGGACCCTCATATTCAAGAGCTGCTTCTCAAGCAGAGGGACAACGCAAGAGCTGCCGCCCGAGAGAAAGCCAAGCTGGATCAACTGGAGATAGACGCGGTTACTCCATTGTATGAAGGATGCAAGCCCGAGGATACCCGCCTGAAAGTAACGCTCATGGCTCTGGAGATGAAGGTAAAACACAAAATGACCGACGCATGCTTCGACGAGAACATGTCATTCTGGCACGAACGTCTTACCAAGGGGAACAAGTGCCCGACCAGTTTCGAGGAGGCAAAGAAAGTCGTGTGTCCTCTGGATTTACCGCACGTGAAATACCATGTGTGCATGAACAATTGCATCATTTATCGGGACAAGCACGCGGAGTCTACCATATGTCCGGTGTGCGGCGTCAGTCGATACAAGAAGAGGAAGAAAGCTCCTCGAAAAGTGGTGTGATACTTTCCGATCACTCCTCATCTGCAACGGTATCTCGCGGATCCTAAGGTAGCAAAGCTCCTGCGTTGGCATGCGGATAGGGAGGATAAAAAGCGAGAAGATGACGGAAATGATCCGGAGATAAATAAAAAAGACAAGATGCTGAGTCACCCTAAGGATGCGAGCCAGTGGCAAGCGTTGAACTACGAATACCCAGAATTTGGGGACGATCCAAGGAACATCGTGCTGGGCGCGAGCACCGATGGAGTCAATCCGTTTGGCAGCCAGATAAGCACACATAGCACCTGGCCTGTGTTTGTGTGGATGTACAACCTTCCCCCCTGGTTGTGCATGAAGAGGAAGTACATTCACACGAGTATGCTAATTGAAGGGCCGAAACAACCAGGGAGCCAATACGTGGGACGCCGCAGAGAAAGAATATTTCCCTATGAGAGCCACTCTGCTCACGACGGTGCACGACTATCTCGGTTACGGATATGTCGCGTGGCCGGTGGTCCACGGATTTTCTGGATGCGTCAGGTGCATGGATGACACAATGTATCGCCAGCTAGATAGAGATCCCGGGTCTTCAAAAACCGTGTTCATGGGACATCGAAGGTGGCTTTGCGACGATGACTCATGGAGAAAATGCAAGGATCTGTTCGATGGTGAAACCGAACCCCGAAGACGCCCCCTTATGAGGAGCGGCGAGGAAATATATGAGCTGTTGAAAAATTGGAAAGAGGGCCCACCGCCGGGAAAGGCGCCAGAGCCGGGAAAGAAGCGAAAGGCGCCACAGCCACTGTTGAACGTATGGAAAACGAGGTCTGTTTTCTCGGACTTGCTGTACTGGAAGATCCTCCGTGTGCCTCATAGCCTTGATGTCATGCATATCACGAAGAACATGTGCGAGAGTTTGCTTGGTACCCTGCTCAACATGCCAGAGAGGACCATGGACCGAAAGTAAGGGCAGACTTGAAATCAATGGACATCAGGGAGGAGCTTCACGCTAATGATGATGATGATGAGGCGAAGCAGGACACGGAAAGTTGTTGCAAAGGCAAAAATTCCAAGAAGACCGGAAATGACTTCCCTCCCGTGTGCTTCACACTAAGTCAGGAGCAGATCGATCAGTTTTTCACTTGCCTCATAGGAGTAAAACTTCCTTACGGTTACGCGGGGAAGATAAGCATATACCTAGACTCAGCGAAGCAGAAGTTTAGCGGGATGAAGTCTCACGACTGTCACGTGCTGATGACGCAGATACTTCCAGTTGCAATCCGTGGGATCATGGACGCGCACGTCCGTGAAATGCTATTTGGCCTATGCAACTTTTTCGATGTCATCTCTCGGAAGTCGGTTGGCGTGAGGCAACTCAGAAGGCTACAGGAAAAGATCGTCGTGATACTATGCGAGCTTGAGATGTACTTCCCGCCTGCATTCTTCGACGTTATGGTGCATCTGCTGGTCCATATCGTGGAGGATATCATCCAACTCGGGCCGACGTTCCTGCACAGCATGATGCCGTTCGAAAGGATGAATGGTGTCATCAAAGGATACGTTCGCAACATGTCACGTCCAGAGGGAAGCATAGCCACGGGCTTTCTGACCGAAGAGTACATCTCCTACTACACAAATTATCTAGGCATCGAGAACCCCGTTGGTCTGCCCGTCAACAGGCACCTCGGCAGGCTCGCATGATGGGGTCACTGTGAGGGTCGCCGCGAAATGCATGTCGACTTCGAGGGTCGACTCGCCGACTTTGAAAGAGCAAACCTAGTCGCGCTACAACACATAGACGTGGTCGATCCTTGGGTCGTAGAGCACAAAACCTTTATTGATAAGACGTACAATGGCCGAGGCCAACAGAGGACGGACGGAGATATAATCAAAGAGCACAACTCATGTTTCACGCGTTGGTTCAAGCAGAAGCTTCTGTCGTACCCTTTACATGAGGATTCTTCCGTGGAAGAACAACTCATATTCGCCTTGTCACAGGGCGCCGAGCACAACCTGATGACGTATGAGGCGTACGATATCAACGGCTACACATTCTACACCGAGGGAAAGGACATGAAGAGCGATGGTTATCAGAACTCCGGGGTAACGATGGAATCCTACACCGGTAACGACAAGGACAGATACTACGGAAGGATCGAGGAGATCTGGGAGCTGAGCTACGCTGGAGAGAAGGTCCCGATGTTCCGTGTCAGATGGGCCAAGAGCGTCATAAAAGAAGACTGGTATTTCACCACCATGGTTATACCCGAAGCCAAATCCAAGACCGCGGGCGCAAACGTCACCGCGAAAAATGAGCCATGGGTACTGGCTTCCCAAGTGGACCAATGCTTCTTCATTACCGACCCGCCAAAGCCCAGTCGTGTTGTCGTGAGGAGAGGCAAAAGGAAGATCATCGGAATGGATGGAGTCGCCAATGAGCAAGACTTCGACAAGTACGGCGACCCGAAGATGGAACATGACGACGATGATGAAGTACCAGCATACACCACAAGAAGAAGAAGGACCACCCTACCTAAAGGACGTCCGTTTAAGAGAAGAACTCCATTTACGAAAAATAAGGGCAAGAAGATTGTGAATAAATAGCTAGCTAAGATCGATTGTATTTAAATTGTAGCCTTCATTTCTCGATTGTATTTCGACATCTTCAAATTTGATGATATTTTTTCATATTGAATATTCATGAGGACACTCAATCTCGATCCCCTCCATCTCGATCTCTATCACCCCTCGCAAGATCCCCCTCGCCGCCGAGCACCCCCCGCACCCTCCCCCGCTCCACCGCCGCTGCTGTCGGCATACTTACCACTAGAACACCTATTCACAAGATTCAACTCCTATCAATAGGCATCTACTTGCAAGCATAAAAAAATACTAGGAACTAGATGTTGTTGTGAGGGAAGATAAATCACCCTCATGGTGTGATGCACACCACAACATCAACTTCTCAAACCAAGGTGGAACCAGCACAAGAAAACAATGCATAGAAAAAAATAAAAGGAAAAAAATAAAAGGAGGGGGGAAGAGGATTCGAACCCGCCACCTCCTGCTAGCAGGCAAAACCCACGCACCACTGTGCTACTACTTCGCAGATTAACAACGTAGAGAAGGCGCACCTCATATACATGCGCCATTACTATATAAAAAAAATTATAATGGCGCACCGCTCGGGGTGCGCCATTCCTAAGCCGGCTGCCCTCGCGCCCTCCTCTCTTCTCCCGCGGCCTCCCCCTACCCCCTTTCCACCGCCCAGTAGCGCCCGTCGTCTCCCCGAACCCTAGCTCCGCCGCCGCGGAGGGCCACCACCTCCCCGACCTCACCTTCCTCGGCCTCCACCTCAAGTCCCCCTGCAAGACCCACGCCGTCCTCGTCCTCTCCACCGGCGGTGCCCCTTCCTCCGCCCCTGCAGCGCAACACCAGTAAATAGCCGATCCTCTCGGTGCTGCTCGGCGGGGCCGTCGCCTTCGTCTTCCTCGCCGGCTACCTGCGCCGCAAGCGCGCCGACATCGCGCACGTGCCCCCCTCCGCCGTCGCCGCTGCCCTGGACCTGCCCAAGCAGGTCCGCCCCGCCGCCCAGAACAAGAAGGGACGGCCCTAGCACCACCATGCCTCCGCCGCCGACAAGGTCCACCCCCATCTCATCTTGTCTCCACCCCCATCTCGCTCGCGCGCATACTGCACACTCGGATGGGATCCATGATTCCGCACACGTGCTAGCTACTACCGATCTCGCTCTCACACACAGGGATCAGTCACTGGTGTCTCCGATTACAGTCCAATAGATTCGATTCAGAGTGTATCCTAGGAGAACATAATCTTCATAGTTCATCCATTCCTGCACTTTCTGTTGAAATGTAGACATTCATAGTTCCATATAAATATTGGAATGTGCGGTGAGTGTGGTCTCAGCTGAATTGTGTGTTTTCTTCCAGGAGGCGGCCAAGAAGCACCACCACCTCGACCTCAACATCCTCAGGGGACACACCGACTGCGTCACTGCGCTTGACTTCTCCAGCGACGCCTGCAACCTAACCACCGGTGAGCCTACCCTCAGCCTCCCATTCGATCAGGATCTATCATGCTTACGCACAGAAACGTTTTAATTTCCCCTCCTATGGGCTATTTATTTGTCTGGCTGATATGGCAAGCCTCATTTATTTGTCTGGCTGATACGGCACGCCTTAGTGATAAATTAAACAGTTTCCACCTCGGCACCAATCATCCAGTTTGCATAACGTCACACTTGGTCGACCAATCACAGCTGCTTCCCTGAATTCGTTGTTTCATGTTTATATGTTTGCTACTCTTCTCAAGGCAGTAGCATGTGCGGATGGAGCTGTAAGTGTATCTATTTGTTTTGCGCCATAACTTTCTCAAATTTTCTCGCACGCTTCAGTTATTTGTCAAGCTCATACGGCTTGCTTGGTGATACTTATAGCTGAGTTGTCAACCAGCCTTCATCTGCAAGAGAACGACAACAGTAGGTGGAGTCCATCTGTCAGTTTATTGTAGAACAGGGCAGGTGCTTTACCTTTTCCTTAAGAAAAAATCAACATGAACTGTTGGCAATCTCTGTTTCCGTTATGTGTCGTCGAATGTTTTTGTCTACAATGTTTTCTGTCCATGTGAATTTTAGTCTGCTGATTTGATTGTAGCAGTAATTTATGGTTGCAACTATATATACTGGGTTGGTAAAGAAAGAACTGTCAACATCATATTTCTGAATGCTATAGAATTTGTAGTAAGTTGTGTTTGCTAGGTACTCCAGTAGCCATCGCTCGTCAGCCATACATGATGCAACAGCTGCTATGTACTGTTAAATAGGAAGATGCTTGCTAAAAAAAATAGGCAAATGGCATCACTTACTACATTCTATTACATAACTTCTCCTTTTTGGTTCTGAAATGATACAAATATATAGGTGTGGAAGGACTTGTATAGAGGGCTGATTTGAATGGCTATAAGTTTAGTTAACACATAATATCTGATGCGCCATACTATCCTAAGGCTATATTCGAAATTGATTAAAAATATGTCAAGTACGCTACAGTTTATAGTCAGGAAAATGAAGTCATAATCTTACTTTTACTAGTTCAGGACAGGAAAATGGGTTTTTTTGAAGATTGGATGACATAAGTTACAAATTAGCAGGCCTTTCTTTGCCAAGTTGCCAGGCCACTCGTAGGTTTGCTAGATACTGCTTCTGGTATAAAGTTTGCTAGCTAAATGATCATCTCGGTAGAAATGTAACAAGCAAGTACATGTAATATCAATACTAGAAAGAAGTGACCCAGTACCACCACTGACCAATGCACCAATGAATACTGAACGACTTTGGTAGATATACAACAAATGCAATGGTCTAGACTAACAATACTGTAGGGCTCTATGTGCAGGAGCCAATGACGTTCAGTGCACTAACCTTGGGCAGATTCAGAAACAAGACCAGTGCACTAGCCTTCAAGGTAGTATAAAAGATTCATTATATTAGTATGACAGGGGACTAACCAAAGGATACTAAACATGAAATGGAACACTACTGAAAACTGGAGAAACAACACACCAAATAAGAGGACCATATGGTGTGTGTCCTTTTCATCCATATGAAAGTAGAGGCACATTGTGGTGCTAGTTTGCTGGGTTTTGCTTCCGACCATCGTGTCGTGATGATTTTGCAGGTACCCCAAGAGGCCCTTGAATTTGCCGGTATGTCGATTAACTCTCGTTCCGGCAAATTCAGGTACTCCATATGTCCTATTTTCAGCAAAGGTCATGCTGAAATTTTCCGTGAATTTTAGCATGACTTTGCTAAAAATAGGACATATGGGGTACTTGCGACTAATGCATGGGCCGGGGTATCTTAGTACTTCATTAAGTAGGATCAACTGCCCCTTTATTCTTGCTGCATTAAACCATAGGTGGCAATAGAGCCAAGTGATCAGGCCCAACTTAGAATTCTCCTTCCCTTTTCTTGATAGGGTATATTATTAGAAGATACCAATATATACCAGTCAATCTAGGGTGCCTCGGCATTGATAAACCCTAAATGATGAAAACTTAACTTAGCATTTAGGGTGCCTCAGCGTCGACAAACCCTAAATTATAAAACCTTGGCTTTTAGGGTGCCTCGGTGTCGATAAAAACCTAAATGATGAAAGCTTAGGCTTTTAGGGTGCCTCGGCGTCGACAAACCCTAAATGATAAAAGCTTAGCTTTTAGGATGCCTCAGCGTCGACAAACCCTAAATGATGAGACCATGATCTTGTTCCTTGACAATAACCAACTTTTTGACCAAACTTTTTTCCTATTTAGAGCGAAACATGGCCCATAACGATGAGGCCGGCGGTTCGGGCAAGCCATTCTGGGAGCTGTCCCAGGAGATGGAGGAAGAACCTCACCGCTATGAGGACGCCACGGAAGACACTGATCCCGAGTACACAACCCCTAGTGGCGTCAGGGATGACACCACCGATGGTGCCGCCGAGGATGCCACCACTGATGATGGCAGCACACGCACAGATGGCAGCCAATCGAAGAGGCAACGGAAGGACCGGCGCCCGAACGTGCTCAGCACCGTAAAGGAGGAATTTACTGAACTGAACTCCGACGGGTATCCAACGACGCCCAAAGAAATAGTCAAGCGGTACGCGGTTTAGCTCGGGTGCATTCTCCGGAGCACTGTCTCGATCAACACCGAGAACCTAAGGCATAAGGACCGAGGGAATTTGCGCAACCTCCTCTTCACGAAGCTGCACGAACGATACAAGTTCCCCGATGACGTCGCAAACACACGCCTCTCAAGGAATAAAGTGAACAGTGTCGCCCTCACGAAGATGAGCAAGGCCCTGTCTACTTGGAGAAGCGTGGTGAAGAGAATGATTGACAAAGGTGATAGTTCTGAGAAGATCAAGGCGAAAAATCCTTCGATCAGCGAAGATGACTACAAGGAGTTCAAGATCAAGTGCGAGAGCAAGGCAAACGCGGAATCAAGTCAATGGGGGAAAGAAATGCGGGAGTTGCACTTAGGGGTCCACCAACTCGGTCCCGGCGGTTACAGAGTGGCGGAACCTATATGGGACAAGGAAGACACGGAGCGTGCCGAGCAAGGCCTACCACCCCGCTTCGAGAAATACGGTGACAAGTAGACCATGAACTATGTCAGGGCCAGGTACAAGGTGGACCCAGTAACAAAGGAGCTTACCACGGATGCGAAGACCAGGGCACTTGAGCGTGTTCTCGTAAGGAATACACCCCACGTTATTAGCTCCATATGGTTGCATTCTAATTAATGAAGCCAAATTTCTAAATGTTTCATTCCTTCCGCAGGACACTGAAAGCAGTAGCGCGGGGTCGTCTCAGAGCTCCCATTGGGACACCAATTTAAATAGGGCGATTAACATAATGAAAAAAAGGATAAGTCCAGTAAGCCGTCGTCAGCTGGTCGTGTGGCCGGCAAAGGTTTGTCCACGAAATGGTCGTCATACTATAACGCTGGTGGGCGAAAGGAGAGAAATACCAACTTGGAAAGCCAGTCGCGCGAGGTTGGAGAACTCAAGCAAAAGTGGCGCGGATTCCGGAGATGGTCCAAGAGCTAGTGCAACACCAAGTGGGAGGGGTGATCACAGCCAGTGTGCCTACCTTGATTGAGGGGTTGCAGGCGTGGATTGCGGGCGGCCAACAGGGGCCGCCCCCGATTCCTAGCTTCACGGCCAGCAACTCGCACAACGCGCACGCGACGCCATTGGTGTCTCCGGCGTCGGCCGGCACCTCAGCAGCAAGCGGCCCCTCCGTCACTTGCACGCCCGCCGTTGGCGGTGCCTCGACATTAGCCGAGCTCGACGCCATCACGGTAACTAAGCCTCTCTCGGCCGATGACTTCATCTCCTTGCCTTTGACTGGGCATCCCCTGACGTCCTACATGTTTTCGCACGGCGCCGGTGCCGACGTTCCATGCACTCTCCTGCACTTCATGGGCGGCGAGTTGATCGATGTCGTCAAGGGCAAAATCGTTCAACCGGGCAACCCCATGTTCCACGGTAAACCGATGCCACCCACCACGTATAGGGTTCAACTGGTTCGGGTGCTGCCAGGCTGCGACGACTTGTTACCTCCGTTCCACCCCGCTGGGGCCGACAAAGATGATGCGATGACACTCGGCGCCTGCTTAAGCTGGCCCTTGCTTTGGCCGAAGAGCCAGATTCGTTTGGGGGTGGCGGACACCACCCCATAGACAACACCGCCAGTCGTGCCGGCGCCATGCCATGGCAAGACCGCCGCAACGCTACCGGACATGCATATGGCACAGGATCCGGACATGCATATGGCATAGGATCCGGACGACGACGATGGTACATTTACCAAGGTCGATAAGTACTTTGCCGAACATGGGTACGGTGAGGAATTCTTGGGGCCTCCTTCTCAAGAACCCAACCCTGCAAAAGACGACCGCGATCTAGCTGGTACCGCGGAGAAACCCAATTGCAACAGGCGTTGTCTGGTGTTTAGTTTTGAGGAGACGCCTCGAGCTGCCGCCTTCACCGAGCCTCAGATAGCCGAGGTGCGAAATATTATCAGCCCCAACACACTCAAGAAGGTGGTCTCTGAGCAGATGAACTCGATCCCATTACATCAGCAGAAGAAGGGACGGAAAAGAAAGACTAACAAGGGTGCGAGCCAGCCGTCACTGAGTACGATCCGTGCTCTGGACGGGCCACCTTCACCTAAGGATATCTCGAGGAGGTTGCATGTGGCGGGTAGGCCGATGCTACCGACTAATGTGCTCAATGCTGCAACCGGTGCTATGCGGAGTCTGCATGACAGTGTTCTTTGTTTGGAGAAGCGGTGTCTCTTCGAGAATAATGTGGCATACCCGGTTTTCGTGGCCAAGGTGCCAGAGGGCAAGGGCTTTGTCAATAGCGCCATCGGGGGTATGATCGTCCTGCGGTTTGCTGACATCTTCGCTATGTTTAACCTTCATCCGCTGCACTACACCTTCGTTCGACTATTTTCGCTGAGTATGGAGATGCGGATCATTAGAGACAAGACCCCGGACCTAGTGATAGTCGACCCCTTCTATATGCGTGCCAAGATCTTGGGCACCGCTGGGGACCGGCAAGTCGCGAGTTCATACCTCGAAAGTGTCATTCTGGCAAACTTAGAAAAGGATAACTTCCTCGTGCCTTACTTTCCCTGGTAAGTTATCCCCTCATCGCCCCGTAACATATGATTTCTTAGATTTTGATCGTCCTTTTTTTCTCACATTCCGTGTTTTGTGGAGTGACACACGTTGCACACTCATCCTCTTAAGCCTGAAATATTCCACGGCCACGTATTTCGACTCGGACCGTCAGTCAAAAAAAGACTACACAAATATCAAGAAAGTTCTTGATGAAGCTCTTCCCGGCTACGCCATATCTGGAGGCACCTTCAGCAGGACAAGTCTCAGGCACGGCAAGCACGTGTTCACCCACAATACGATGTTCGCCTTCATCAAGCAGCCGCCTGGCAGTCAGAAGGATGCCTACTACGCCCTCCATCACATGCGGGCGATCATACGGGACAGTAATCGCCTTCGGCTACCAAATAATCTCAAAGATTGGGCCGCACGCTTGTCGGCAATCCAGGATACGGACATCAGACAAGAATTATTTCGCATCCAGTCGGAGTTTGCGGAAATCATCCATCAAGATGTCCTTCGTACCTCGGGGCAGTTCTACCTCAGATCTCCGCTGTCCAATAGTGAGATAGATACAATGCTACAAATGCAGGCTGACAACGACCGCAATTTCATGACCATCACGAAAGACGGCGGCTTCATCCACGTTCCCGTGAATCTCTACTAATTCATGTTGCAATATTAAACTTTAATGAACTTGTATGTCTCTTTGGTTTGGATAGTCGTTCAACTTATATGTAATCGATGCTATTTATTAGTAGAACCATGAATCGTGATGTTATAGTTGTAATATTAAACTTTAATGAACTTGTATGTCTCTGTGAATTGCTACTAATGTTTTGTTTGGCTAGTGCATAGAGATGTCGTCATATGTCATGTATAAGGGTAAGGTTCCCGGAGTCTACGACGACTGGGAGGAGTGTCAGAGACAGGTTCACCGATTCAGCGGTAACAGTTACAAAGGGTACACCACAAGGGCGGAGGCGGAAGTTAGATACGCGCGCTATCTAGCGGGAGAGAGGAGGGAGCGTTGGAGGAACCAGATGAAGAGCAGTTTCATTGCGATTATGCTCATCGTGATGACCGTAGCTCTCTTCTATGTGATGGTAGTTTAGATGGTCGATATCGACTTGTAATGTGAAGACAGACTCGCTACTCGCGGTCTCGTGACTTGTAATGTTCTAACTTTGTTCGGTATTGTAAATTCAGAGACTAATATGATGAATCGTATTCACAGACTAATCTTCTATTGTATTCGATAAATCTGTTGTTTATATGTTGTGCTATCTTTATTCTGTGCAATAATATATTTTGTAATCTGTGCAAATATCAGAAAAAATAAAATAAATACCTAATATTCATACTAGTGGCGCATCACTCACCACACTAGTGGCGCACTTCAAAAGCACACTAGTGGCGCATCGTCAACTAGTGCGCCATTAGTAAGCTAGAGCATATGGGTAAATATGGCCTTGGGAGGCAATGGCGCACCATAAGCTATACTAATGGCGCACCAGGATCTATACTAATGGCGCACCAGGATCTATACTAATGGCGCACTACTTGGTGCGCCATTAGTATACCAGATACTAATGGCGCACCGTGAGCAATACTAATGGCGCACTGCCTGGTGCGCCATTAGCATACCAGATACTAATAACGCACTGCCTGGTGCGCCATTAGTAAAAAAATCTAATGGCGTGATGCTAGTGGCGCACCTATAGTGCGCCATTAGTAGCCAAAATAGGTGCGCCATTAGCAAGCCTTTTCCTAGTAGTGTTGGATGCACACCCACTAGTTTTCTTTAAGAGCTTTCACATACTCTTAGCTCTAGTGCATCATTTATATGGCAATCCCTACTCATTCACATTGATATCTATTGATGAGCATGTCCATAGTTCATTGATATGCCTAGTCAACGTGACCATCTTCTCCTTGTTTGCCTTGCAACCTCCACTACACTCCATTCCACTTATAGTGCTAAAACCATGGCTCACGCTCATGTATTGCGTGAGAGTTGAAAAAGATTGAGAAAGTAAAGGTGTGAAAACAATTACTTGGCCAATACCGAGGTTGTGCATGATTTAAATTCGTTGTGCAAGGATGATAGAGCATAGCTAGACCATATGATTTTGTAGGGAAAACTTTCTTTTGGCCTTGTTATTTTAAAAGTTCATGATTACCTTGCTAGTTTGCTTGAAATATTATTGTCTCCACGTCAATAGCAAACTATTGTTTTGAATCTATCGGATCTGAACATTCATGTCACATAAGAGGAGTTACAAAGGACATCTATGCTAGGTAGCATGAAAGCATCAAAAATCATTCTTTATCACTTCCCTACTCGAGGACGAGCAGGAGTTAAGCTTGGGGATGCTTGATACGTCTCAAACGTATCTATAATTTTTGATGGTTTCATGCTGTTATCTTGTCAACTTTGGATGTTTTATATACCTTTTATATCTTTTTTGGGACTAACTTATTAATTCAGTGCCGAGTGCGAGTTCCTCTTTTTTCTGTGTTTTTGACTCTGTTCAGATCTGATTTTGGAACGGAGTCCAAACAGAATAAAATCCCTGAAATAATTTTTTCCAGAACAGAAGAAGATCGGGGGACTTGAAGGCCAAGGCAGGAGGCCCACAAGGGGCCCACAAGCCTTGTTGCTGCAGCCAGGGAGGGGCCCACAACTACCATGCTTGTGGCTCCCCTGGAGCTCCCGTGCCCTAGCTCTTTGGCCTATTTATTCCTTAAAATCCCAGAAAAAATTAGGGCGTCCACGAAACCACTTTTCCGCCGCCGCAAGCTTCCGTTTACGCGAGATCTCATCTAGAGACCCTTCCCGGTGCCGTGCCGGAGGGGACTTTGGAGCTGGAGGGCTTCTACATCAACATCATTGCCTCTCCAATGACTCGTGAGTAGTCCACTTCAGACCTACGTGTAGTGCCCCAAGTGTAAAGCCTTCCCTTTTTGTAACCTTCCATGTGGGACCACCTTGGCGTTATCATGAGAGCTATCTATGCATGTATGATTTCATGTGTCACCTTGTATTCTTGTTTTGCATGCATGCATCCATGCCATACCATTCTTGCCATACCTTATGATGGCATGTGTTCACTTGTGAAGTTGTGTTTGGATACATTGTGGTTTTATGAGGTGATGCTCATGAGGTGATGGAGTGTGTAGTAGTTGTGGTGGTTCTTTCCTTCAAACCCCTTTGGGTTGCAAACCCCTTTGCAAATTCAAAGCCCTCTCTTTCTTTTATCTCATGTTCAAAATTCCATCTTCCCCAAATCTGATTTTAAAATGTGTTGGGTTTAGAGTAAATTGTGGAGATGATGATGTGATGATTTGGAGTTTTATTCTTGGACTTGAGGGTGCATATAAATCACAAAACAGAATATAGAAATGTTGTTTTGGATTTATGGCAGTAGCCCCATAAATGTTGGAAGTATTTTATTTAAATAGCTGGTTCATTTTCAGGTCCAGGGAAATTTTCCATTTGATTTTATCCCTTTTATTTTGCCCTGTGCCTATTTTTCTTTCTCTGTATTATTTTTAAATAGTAATAGACAGGGGGCTCACTTT
The DNA here is from genome assembly GCF_904849725.1 of Hordeum vulgare subsp. vulgare. NCBI lineage: Eukaryota > Viridiplantae > Streptophyta > Magnoliopsida > Poales > Poaceae > Hordeum > Hordeum vulgare. The sequence goes on from NC_058522.1 coordinate 447,793,177, forward strand.
CTCTATCTCGCTCAATAAGTGGGCTCCCTCCCACTTAGCGGCCCATCTCTCCTTCCCCCCTCGCAGCCCGACGCGCGCACGTTCGTCGTCAATCTCCTTTTGAGCGAGGCAGTGGGACCCTTCTGTCATTCTCTCTCTCTCGTTCCCCTCTGTTCCCCGGAGAGAGCCGCGCACATGGTGTCGTCGCGCGTCCCTCGCTCCCCCCTCTCGCCCTATAAAGAGCCTTGGCGTCCGTGCAAACGCTAGGGTTCCTCCCCGCCGCCGCTCCGTCCAGATCTCGATCCCCCTCTCTCTATCGTCGTAGCAAGGTAAGAAGAAGCTCGGCTCCGCCATGGCCGAGGGATGAAGGTCGTCGTCGCCATCGTTCTGCTTCCTCTTCTTCCTCTTCGTAGGGACCAGAAGCTCGGGGGCATCTCCGGGAGCCCGTTCCCGCCGCTGGATCGTCTTCCCCAGCCCTGCTTTGTCTTCTTCCCGAAGGCGCTCCTTCCCCGACGAGCTCTGCCGCTCCACGCCCTTCTTCCTACTACTTCCTCTACGGGCGCTTCTTCCTCGACCCGTACGTGAGGTAGTACTCCTCCTCCCTCCTCCCTGTGCTAGATCGAGCGCCATAGCCGCGTAGTCGAAGCGCGCGTTGTCTCTGTCACCAGAGCCGCCGCTCGTCGTGGATTCGTCGTTGTAGAGCCCCTCGGGCGTAGTTAGGTGCAGGAATGGAACCGTTGGTGCTTCTGCATCCTTCCATCCAGGAGCCGTAGATAAATTGCTAGAAGATCACTGACGAGGTCCCTCCCCTGTTCCGGCAAGTCGTCGGCAGCAGAGTTAGCAGTAGGGGTACTACTTCAGAGTTGCTCTCCTATATAGTCAAGTACCGATGCGTAGCCTAGTGGTAGTAGTGTGTTGTTGCCTGTTGAGAGGGCGCGAGTTCGATCCCCCCTCGACAATCTTTTGTTTTCTGAATTAAACTGCACAGTAGCAACAGGAACAGGTTATCCTGTTAACTTCTCGTACCCTATCGACAAAGTGGCAGTGGCGTAGTGGCTTGGTGCTGTTGCTGTGCACACGAGGTTCTGGGTTCGATTCCCAGGAGCCCGTGTTGCATATTTTTGTCTTTTTTTTTCTATTTCTTTTGATTGATCCAACACTTTGTGCCTAATTCATAGACATCAAAGTGGCCTTTTAATTCTTCTTCCTGCTAGTGTAGCTAGGTGCAGGTTGTATTTATGTGTGTGTTTTGCACACACTAGAAGAAGTGATGTGTGTGTGAATGTGGCTTAAGTGATGTGTGTGTGTATGTGATCTTGCTAGTATGTGTTGGTGGTGTAATTGCAAGTAGGCATGTGTGCATAGGAGTTGTGAGTGATGATTATGGTGTAGGTATGGAGATATGTGTGTAAGTAGTGCACACCACATGTGGAACCTAGTAGGAGTGTTAGAGATGTGATGCTTCCATGAATTCTTGCATAGTAGTTTTCCCCCTCATGTTGTTCTTGGGAGTAAGTGCTTATGATGAGGTTGTGTTGTTGATATGTGTGTCTCGTGAAACAGCCCCATTAGCAAGACTTGTGCACCTCCTCATGTTCATATGAGAGAGGGCATGATGTGTGAGTGTGTGTGGGTGATCTAGTGATTATCTTGATAGAAGTGGTTGTGAGGTTGTTGTGCATGACACAAACATGGGGTTCAAACCCCCATGTACATATTGTCTTTGTGCACATGAGCATAGCTATGTGGTAGTTGATCTAGTGTGTGCACATGAAATGTTGCACCATTCAATTTGTAGGAATCTATCTAGTTTTCCTTCCTAGTTTGTGGCCACTTGCTCTAAACAAGTGTATGCATATTTTATATGTTTTGGGGTAGAATCTCCCAAGGAATCTATTGGTGAACTCAGTTTTGCCATTGGAACATTTTCTGGAGATGACATATTTTCATTTTCTTCTATGTGTGGAGCTTGGTTCCATGAGTTGTGGTGAGCCTTTGTGATTGTTTCTTGGTTGTGCTAGTAGAGGGTGACCCCCTCTACCTCTTGTTGGTCTCATCTCATGATTAGGATTCCATATGTGCAAGTTATGCCCACTCAAAGTAGGCATGTGGCTGAAATTCCAGATTAGTGAAAATCTGAGATTTTCACTAAGTCTGAGAATCTGTTTATATTTTCTTCTCCTGTTGATGAGGTTGTGCTGGTCATTGTGTTGTGATCTAGACTTAGCTTTCTACTAGAAAGTTGTACCTTATATGTTTTTATAGCTCCCTGTAAAATTTCATTTCATTCGAAGTCCTGTAGGTATTGTTTTGGCTGCTGTCAAAATGCTTCAGAGCATAGACAGAAAGTGAGAATCTGGAATTTTCACTAAGTCCCTGAAAACTGATGTTTTTGGGCAAGTTTCCAGCCTTGTAACTTTCTGTGTTTAATTCCTTTTTGTGTGATTCTTGCTTGTGCTTGTAGTATTCTTGACTAGCTACAGCCACATATATCATTTGTCATGTTTGGGTGGCTGTAGGTGCTTTGCATGTAGCTCACAAAGTGCTATGATGCAGTTTATGGCAGATTGTGTAGTTTCTGTCATTTTGAAGTTTGTGAGTGCTTAGTTGATGTTGTGGTGTTCTTCTTAGCTTCACCACATCCATGATGGTTTGTTTTATGTCTTGGCAACCTGGGAATACCAGATTTGTGCCATTTGAGTGTGTGGTGATGATTTTGTTACGTAGGGCTTCATATCTTGTTTCGTTGATTCCCGTTGATCCGTAGCTCAGATTGTAATGCTCTTTATATGGTTTTTGCATCGTTTTCACGAGACGCATATGATCATGTCATTCTCATGCATGTCAAAATAGTTTAGCATGCAGTTCTGTCCAGGAACATGTATTTACTCCTTATGCTTGTGCTAGTGATAGAAATAGTGATGCATGCTCATGTTCATCTCATGCATCATGTGATTGTTGCATCTTGAGGTGCTGTTGTTCATTGGATGTTATTCTTATGTTGGGTAGCACCGGGATCGGAGAACGAATACGTGGAGTCAGGAGAGTACGTGCAGGACGATCAAGAACCATTCCAAGGTGAGGATATCACAGGCAAGATGACATGACCTTGATTCCATCTCTAGACTTGTTATGCTAGTTTATGTTTTCCTTGTCATATGCTCGCTGCCTACCACTGAAATATTTTCCTCTTGATATGCCATGAAACCAAACACTTAACCCTTCCTAGCAAAACTTGAATGGCTAAGTAGGCTTTGCTCAGCTACTAATGTTAGCGTTGCTAGATGCAGGTGCTTTGTCTCATGTGACAACATGAGCTTGATATCATTATACTAAATTCTGTTATTTAATTCATGCACCTATATATTTGGTAAATAACGGAAGGCCTAGCCTTTTGCCTGGTGCTTTGTTCCGTTATTGCCGCCATAGTTACCGGCTACCGGTGTTTGATTCCATATTGATCGCTCCTAACACGTTCGGGGTTGTTATGGGGACCCCCTCGATAAATCGCGTAGTGCTAAGACTTATCCGGCAGGACCCAACATTGGTGTTAATTTGCTAATAACTTAATAATAATTTGCATAGGGAATGATCACCCCGAGGTTCTTTAATCAACAACCCGGGCCAGTGCTCCTCATGAGTGTTGGTCCAAAATGGACAGACTGCGGGGGCCACCACAGGGAAACTTGAGGTTTGGCTCCTGTAGGCTTTTCCATCCGTCGTGTCCTGAGACTGAGATACACGGCTCTTATTGGGGTCGTCGACACAACGGGAGGTCCTGCTAGTCTTGCCTTACCTTAGCGATATATCTTGCATATAGGAATCCCAGTGAAGCTTTGGTTCTCCCCAGAGTTGAGGTTTTCCTCTAGGGAATCCGACGAGATCACGAGATTCGTGATAGAGGATTACTTTGCGGCCTGTGTACGTTTGTGTGGACTAGTTGGAGCACCCCTGCAGGGTTTAATCTTTCGGAAAGCCGTGCCCGCGGTTATGTGGCAACTTGGAATATTTTGTTAACATCCGGTAATAGATAACTTAAACATAAGCTAATAAAATTTCCAACTGTGTGCGTAACCATGACTGTCCCCTCGAAGATCTCTCTTCCATCAGGGACACGGTGGGGTTATGATTGACGTAGGTAGGTGTTCAGGATCACTTAGTGATCAAGTATTCTCGACCGCTAGTATAGTCCACCTTCATATATGTTCTACGTAAGATAGCCACCATATCAAGCTTAGGATGCTGCAACCTTAAACACTCTTCCCTATCCAACCTAATAACTTGACTAGTTCTGGCACCAAGGTCTTAGATTGCAGAGTCCCCGTGGCTCACGGATTCCTCCACAATACCAATAAGTTCAGGTACCCCAGAGACAGGTGATCCCGACGGCATGCAGCTGGCGTGGCAGTACGATGAGGAGACAGACCGCCTGTACGTGAACTATCCAGAAGATTGAGGCGTGGTCGTGATCGTGGGCCAGTACGCAGGGTAGCATAGCCATTTCTCTTGTTTTGTAGTCCGTAGAGGAACTACTTTGATTGTATGCGTGATGTACTCTGAGATATTTATGAGAAGGCAATTGAACCTCTGATTGTCTATCTGTTATTATTATGGATGTGCTATGATACCTTGTTTGCGAGACGCTTAGATGCGCTCCTTTCCAATTCGGGGCCTTGATCCCCAGATCGGAAAGGACTGCATCTTGGTCGTTACACTACGGGTTCGTAGTTAGTAGCTAGATGGCTTCTTCTCTCTCTTGGATCTTCTATACAATGTTCTCCATGATCTTCATGGAGATCTATCCGATGTAATCCTCTTTGGCGGTGTGTTTGTCGAGATCCGACGAATTGTGGATTTGTGATCAAATTATCTATGAATTATATTTGAGTCTTTGCTGATTTCTTATATGCATGACTTGATATCCTTGTAAGTCTCTCCGAGTCTTGGGTTTTGTTTGGCCAACTAGATCTATGATTCTTGCAATGGGAGAAGTGCTTGGTTTTGGGTTCATACCGTGCGGTGACCTTTCCCAGTGACACAAGGGGCAGCAAGGCACGCATCATGTTGTTGCCATCACGGGTAACAAGATGGGCTTTCATCATAGATTTGAGATTGTCCATCTACATCATGTCATCTTGCTTAAGGCGTTACTCTATTCTTATGAACTCAATACACTAGATGCATGCTGGATAGCCGTCGACGTGTGGAGTAATACTAGTAGATGCACAAAGTATCGGTCTACTTGTTTTGGACGTGATGCCTATATGTATGATCATTGCCATAGATAATGTCATGACTTTGCGCGGTTCTATCAATTGCTCGACAGTAATTCGTTCACCCACCGTCTACTTGCTTTCATGAGAGAAGCCACTAGTGAACACTACGGCCCCCAGGTCTATTCACAATTATCATCTCCGCTTTTACTTTTACTTTGCTTTGTTTACTTTTTGCTTTCAGTTCTCACTTTGCAAACAATATATAAGGGATTGACAACCCCTTCATAACGTTGGGTGCAAGCTCTTTGTGTTTGTGTAGGTACTTGTGACTTGACGCGATCCTCCTACTGGATTGATACCTTGGTTCTCAAACTGAGGGAAATACTTACCGCCGCTGTGCTACATCACCCTTTCCTCTTCAAGGGAACACCAACGCAAGTCTCCAAGGCCGCGGGGGAATCCTTTGCATATTTGCAAGGAAATCCCTATACGCGTAGCCAGCAACAAAAGGATTTCTGGCACCGTTGTCGGGGAGAGATCAAGTCAAGATCTATCCAAGGAAGTGTCACAAACTCATCTCTTGCATTTACCTTTTTTGCCAGTTGCCTCTCGTTTTCCTCTCCCCCACTTCACATTTGCCGTTTTCATTCGCCTTTCTCCTTTGCTGTTTTCATTTGCCTTTTTGCCGTTCTCTTTTGCCCGTTTCACTCGCTTACTTCCTGCTCGTTTGTGTGTGGGATAGTCCATCAGTGGCTAGACCCACCACTCCAAATGATACCCCTGAGAACGAAGTTCTCAATTTCAAGCAGAATGAGGAAAAAAATTTAAAGGACGCTTGGTATAGGATTTGCAATGCTCAAAGTAGATCTACTCGTAAGCAATCCACTACCGTTCTTCTTTGCATTTTTTATGTTCGAATCTCTCCTTGGAATAGGTATATTCTTGATACCATTGTAGGTGGGAATTTTTTGGGGAGCCATACTGTTGACTCCTATGGAGCTATCATGAATTTGGTAGGCTCACCCTCGCTCATGGTTAATGGAACTACCTTGACCTTGGAACACGTGATGCCTATTCTGGCCTGAAAAAGGAGCAAGTTTGAGATACCTATTCTGCACAACTCCAAAATCCGTGAGAATCAACGAGGATTTTTTTGGGATTTATAAAAATACTGGACCGAAGAAGTACCAAAGGGGCGCCAGCAGGAGGCCACAAGCGTGCTAGGCGTGGCCTCCCCCCGTGGCCCTCTGGCTCCCCTCTTTTTCTACAAGAAGGGTTTCGTTCCAGAAAAAAATCAAGGGGAGGCTTTCGGGAGGATTCGCCACCACCACGAGGCGGAACTTGAGCAGAACCAATCTAGAGCTCCGGCAGGACGATCGTGCCGGGGAAACTTCCCTCCCGGAGGGGGAAATCGTCGCCATCGTCATCACCAACATTCCTCTCGTCGGAGGGGATTCATCACCATCAACATCTTCATCAGCACCATCTCATCTCCAAACCCTAGTTCATCTCTTGTAACCAATATCCGTCTCGCGACTCCGATTGGTACTTGTAAGGTTGCTAGTAGTGTTAATTACTCTTTGTAGTTGATGCTAGTTGGATTACTTGGTGGAAGTTTATATGTTCAGATCTTTGATGCTACTCATTACCTCTCTGGTCATTAATATTATTATGCTTTCTCAGTAGTTACTCTTGTTCCTTAGGACATGGGATAAGTCTTGCTTTAAGTAGTCATGTGAATTTGGTATTCGTTCGATAATTTGATGTGTTGTATGTTGTTTTTCCTCTAGTGGTGTTATGTGAACGTCGACTACATAACACTTCACCATTTTGTGGGCCTAGATGAAGGCATTGGGAAGTAGTAAGTAGATGATGGGTTGCTAGAGTGACAGAAGCTTAAACCCTAGTTTATGCATTGCTTCGTAAGGGGCTGATTTGGATCCACTAGTTTAATGTTATGGTTAGACTTTGTATTACTTCTTCTTTTGTAGTTGCGGATGCTTGTGAGAGGGGTTAATCATAAGTGGGATTCTTGTCCAAGTAAGGGCAGTACCCAAGCGCCGGTCCACCCACATATCAAACTATCAAAGTAGCGAACGTGAATCATATGAGCATGATGAAAACTAGCTTGACAGAATTTCCCATGTGTCCACGGGAGCGCTTTACCTCCTATAAGACTTTGTCCAGGCTTGTCCCTTGCTACAAAAGGGATTGGGACACTTTTCTGCACCGTTGTTACTTTTGTTACTTGCTACTTGCTACGAATCATCTTGTCACACAACTATTTGTTACCGATAATTTCCGTGCTTGCACAGACTACCTTGCTGAAAACCACTTGTCACATCCTTGTGCTCCTCGTTGGGTTTGACACTCTTACTTATCGAAAGGACTATGATAGATCCCCTATACTTGTGGGTCATTGATACGTCTCCAACGTATCTATAATTTTTTATGGTTCCATGCTATTATCGTGTCAAACTTTGGATGTTTTGTATGCCTTTTATATATTTTTTGGGACTAACTTATTAACTCAGTGCCAAGTGCTAGTTCCTGTTTTTCCATGTTTTTGACCCTTTTCATAGGAGGGTTTTAAACGGTGTCCAAACGGAATAAAACTTCCGAAAAGAATTTTTTCGGAATAGAATATACGCGTCAGACTTGAGAACCAAGGCAGGGGCCAGCAAGGGACCCCACAAGCCCCCTAGGCGCGGCCAGGGGGCCCACGACTAGCAGGCTTGTGGGCCCCCTATGGCACGTCTGCCCTACTTCTTCCGCCTATAAATCCAGAAAAATTCCAAAACTGAATGAGAGATCAACGAAAATACTTTTCAGCCGCCACAAGCTTCTGTCTCCGCAAGATCCCATCTGGGGCATGTTCTCGTGCCCTGTCGGAGGGGGGATTCGGATACACAGGGCTTCTTCATCAACACCATGACCTCTCCGATGATGCGCGAGTAGTTCACCATTGACCTTTGGGTCCATAGCTAGTAGCTAGATGGCTTCTTCTCTCTCTTGGATCTTCAATACAAATTTCTCCATGATCTTCATGGAGATATATCCGATGTAATCTTCTTTTGCGGTGTGTTTGTAGAGATCCGATGAATTGTGGATTTATGATCAGATTATCTATGAATCTTATTTGAGTTTCTTCTGATCTCTTATATGCCTGATTTCATATCCTTGTAATTCTCTTCGAGTTGTGGGTTTTGTTTTGCCAACTTGATCTATGATTCTTGCAATGGGAGAAGTGCTTGGTTTTGGGTTCATACCGTGCGGTGACCTCACCCAGTGACAGAAGGGGTAGCGAGGCACACATCGTGTTGTTGCCATCAAGGGTAAAAAGATGGGGTTTTCATCATTGGTTTACTTGTCTCAGACTCGATGCCTATATGTATGATCATTGCCTTAGATATCGTCATGACTTTGTGCGGTTCTATCAATTGCTCAACAGTAATTTGTTCACCCACCGTAATATTTGCTATTTTGGAAGAAGCCTCTAGTGAACACTATGGCCCCGGGGTCTACTTCACAACATATTTTCAGCCTTACTCTTTTACTTGGTTGCACTTTCTGCCTTCAGATCTCACTTTGCAATCAATCTTGAAGGGATTGACAACCCCTTTATAGCATTGGGTGCAAGCTCTTTTGTGTTTGCGCACGTACTCTGGACTTGACGCGATTCTCCTACTGGATTGATACCTTGGTTCTCAAACTGAGGGAAATACTTACTGCTCCTCTGCTGCATCACCCTTTCCTCTTCAAGGGAAAAAACCAACACAAGCTTAAGAGGCAGCAGAAGGATTTCTGGCGCCGTTGCCACGGAGGATCAAGTCAAGAATAGTCTCCCGTCAACGTGTAAATTTCTGGCACCGGGGATAATTCTAAGTGAAGCTTATACAAGTGTCGCAAACTCATCTCTTGCATTTACTTTGTTTGCCTTTGCCGATCGTTTTCCTCTCCCCCACTTCACCAATTTGCCTTTTTCGTTCGCCTTTTTGCTTTTGGTTTGCTTGTGTGCTATGTGCCTTCAATATGCTTGCATCTTCGCTTGCTAAAAATCCATTGATATGGATCCTCATCCACTTGCTAATCTCTTAAGAGATCCAACTATGTTGAACCAATTGCTAGTGAGTTGAGTGCACTTGACTATCTTTTTCGAGTTTTCTTTGAGATGCGTGAATCTGAAAATCGTGATGAAGAAATTTATGAAGTGATTCACGAGGGCTCCTCGAATGAAAAGCATGATTGCAATGGTTTCACTATAAATCCTATTAGTGTCAATCATGCTAAAAATATGCAAAACCCTAAGCTTGGGGATGCTAGTTTTGCTATGTCCACTACTTGTTGCAATGATCATGATTGGGGTAATGATTTTTCTTATGATCTTGAAAATTTGTTTAAGCCTCATGATGATTATGATATTTTGCAATAATATTGAAAGTGGGATTGGAGAAGTCATGACTTTAGTTGATGATAATCCCACTATTTTTGAAGAGCGTCAACTTTGCATGCATGTGGATCATGAAAAGAATATCCTATGTGATAGCTATATTGTGGAATTTGAATATGATCCCACATGTAATTGTTATGAGAGAGGAAAATATTGTGATAGAAACTTTCATATCACTAAATCACCTCTCGTTATGTGAGATTGCTATTGTCTCTTTCTTCTTCCTTGCATATAGTAGTTATTGCTTGTCTTGATAATTTGTTTTCCTATAACATGCCCATGCGTAGGAAGTATGTTAGACTTAGATATGTTTGTCACATGTTTCATGATGCTCTCTCCGTGTCCGATTGCTATCTTTTATGTGAGCATCATTGAATTATCAATTCCTAGCTAAGGGCGTTAAACAATAGCGCTTGTTGGGAGGCAACCCAACGAATTTATATTTTTCTTTCTGTTTTTTTGCGTCCACACCATCATAATTCTGTTATGATTGTGTCTTTTGTGTTTCTTTTTGTGTTTGAGCCAAGCAAAACCTTTATGACTAGTCTTGGTGATGGTTGTTTGATCCTGCTGGAAAAAGACAGAAACTTTTCGCTCATGAGATTATTTTGCATTTTTATTCACAAAGAGCTTTTGAGTTGATTCTTTTTGCTTCTGGTTTATATGCATGTTTCCTAGGCATTCGTAATTTTTCAGAATTGTTTAGGTACCACAAGTATACAAACTATACAGATTGCTACAAACTCGTCTATTTTTGACAGATTCTGCTTTTTGTTGAGTTGGTTGCTTGTTTTGATGAAACTATGGATAGTATCGGGGGGGGGTACTAGCTATGGAAAAGTGAGAATACACTAATCTAACACCAATATGAATAGAATTCAAGTTTGCTACAGTACCTAAAGAGGTGGTAGTTTGTTTTCTTGTGCTAATGATATCACGAGTTTCTGTTTAAGTTTTGTGTTGTGAAGTTTTCAAGTTTTGGGTGATGTTCTCATGGACAAAGGGATAAAGAGTGTAAAGAGCTCAAGCTTAGGGATGCCCAAGGCATCCCAAGACAAATTCAAGGACACCAAAAAGCCTAAGCTTGGGGATACCCCGGGAAGGCATCCCCTCTTTCGTCTTCAATCCATCGGTAACATTACTTGGAGCTATATTTTTATTCACCACATGATATGTTCTTTTCTTGGAACGTCTTGTATCGTAGGAGTCTTTTCTTTTTGTTGTGTCACAATAATCCTTGTTGCACACCTTTTGAGAGAGACATGCACTCATCATGAATTTGCTAGAATGCTCATCGTGCTTCACTTATATCTTTTGAGCTAGATAATTTTGCTATATGTGCTTCACTTATATCTTTTAGAGCATGGCGGTGCGTGACTTGGTAGTTGGTTTTTGCTATGAAAGTAGTCCCAAAGGTGATAGGTGCCCAAAGAGGATACAAAAACCTCCATCTTCATGTGCGTTGAGTAGAAAGAAAAGTTTGATTCCTCTGAATTAGTTTTGAGACGTGGATTTGGTAATATTAAGAGTTATGTTAGTAGGGCGTTGTGAATGTAGAAATACTTGTGTTGAAGTTAGTGATTCCCGTAACATGCACGTATGGTGAACCGCTATGTTAGGAACTCGGAGCATAATTGCTCTATTGATTGTCATCCTTTGTGTTGCGGTCGGGATCGCGCGATGGTTAACACCTACCAACCCTTCCCCTAGGAGTATGCGTTTAGCACTTTGTTTCGATTACTAATAAAAACTTTCGCAACAAGTATGTGAGTTCTTCATGACTAATGTGAGTCCATGCTATAGATGCACTTTCACCTTCCGCCATTGCTAGCCTCTCTAGTACCGCGCAATTTTCATCGGTGCACAAACCCACCATATGCCTTCCTCAAAACAGCCACCATACCTACCTACTATGGCATTTTCATAGCCATTCCGAGATATATTGCCATGCAACTCCCACTGTTCCGTCTCATGACTTGTGTCGTCACTCTCATGTTGCCATTGCATGATCGTAAGATAGCTAGCGAGATGTTTCAACGTCATGCGCCAAGCTAGATCGTTGCACATCCCGGTACACTACCGGAGGCCTTTCCTATAGAGTCATCATCGTTCTGAGCTTTGAGCTGTGAGTAAATAAAAGTGTGATGATCATCATTATTGGAGCATTGTCCCATGTGAGGAAAAAAAAAGAGGCCAAAGATCCCAAATAAAAAAAAGATGCCCAAGAGCCCAAATAAAAAAAGAGAGAAAAAGAGAGATGGGACAATGCTACTATCTTTTTCCACACTTGTGCTTCATAATAGCACCATGTTCTTCATGATTGAGAGCCTGTTGTTTTGTCAGCACCATATACTAGTGGGAATCTTTACTTTATAACTTGGCTTGTATATTCCAATGATGGGCTTCCTCAAAATTGCCCTAGGTCTTTCTACTACAACAAAAGACCTTCCAACGGCGCCAGAAACAAGCGTGCTGACGAGAGACTATTCTTGTCTTGATACTCCTCAGCAACGGCACCAGGAATCCTTCTGCTACGGCTATGCCTTTAGGGACTTCCTCGGCAAATATGAAAAGGATTCCCCCGTGGCTTGGAGCCTTGCGTTGATGGGAACAACAAGATGCGTGCCTTTCTGCCCCTTCTGTCACTTCGAAAGGTCACCACACGGTATGAACCCAAAACCAAGCACTTCTCCCATTGCAAGAATCATAGATCTAGTTGGCGAGACAAAACCCAAGACTCGGAGAGACTTACAAGGATATCAAATCATGCATATAAGAAATCAGCAAAGACTCAAATATATATCATAGATAATCTGATCACAAATCCACAATTCATCGGATCTCGACAAACACACCGCCAAAGAGGATTACATCGGATAGATCTCCATGAAGATCATGGAGAACTTTGTATTGAAGATCCAAGAGAGAGAAGAAGCCATCTAGCTACTAACTACGGACCCGTAGGTCTGAAGTGAACTACTCACGAGTCATTGGAGGGGCAATGATGTTGATGAAGAAGCTCTCCAACTCCAAATTCCCCTCCGACAGGGCACCGAGAAGGGTCTCGAAATGAGATCTCCCAGAAACGGAAGCTTGCGGCGGCGGAAAAGTGTTTTCGTGGATGCCCGGATTTTTCTGGATTTTTAGGGAATTTATAAGCCAAAGACATAGGGCAGGGGAGTGCCAGGGGGGCCACAAGCTTGGTTGCCGTGGCCTCCCCCCTGGCCGCGGCAACATGGCTTGTGGGCCCACTGCCTTGCCCTCTAGCCTCCCGATCTTCTTCCGTTCTGGAAAATTTTATTTCGGGGATTTTATTCCGTTTGGACTCTGTTCCAAAATCAGATGTGAAAAGAGTCAAAAACAAAGAAAAACAGGAACTGGCGCTTGGCACTGAATTAATAAGTTAGTCCCAAAAAAGATATAAAAGGTAAACGAAACATCCAAAGTTGACAAGATAACATCGTGAAACCATCAAAAATTATAGATACGTTTGAGACGTATCAAGCATCCCCAAGCTTAACTCCTGCTCGTCCTCGAGTAGGGAAGTGATAAAGAATGAATTTTTGATGCTATCATGCTACCTAGCATAGATGTCCTTTGTAACTCCTCTTATGTGATGTGAATGTTCAGATCCATTAGATTCAAAACAATAGTTTGCTATTGACGTGGAGACAATAATAATTCAAGCAAACTAGCAAGGTAATCATGAACTTTCAAAATAACAAGGCCAAAAGAAAGTTATCCCTACAAAATCATATAGTCTGGCTATGCTCTATCATCATTGCACAACGAATTTAAATCATGCACAACCCCGGTATTGGCCAAGTTATTGTTTTCACACCTTTACTTTCTCAAACTTTTTCAACTCTCACGCAATACATGAGCGTGAGCCATGGTTTTAGCACTATAAGTGGTGTGGAGTGTGGTGGAGGTTGCAAGACAAACAAGGAGAAGATGGTCACATTTACTAGGCATATCAATGAGCTATGGAGATGCTCATCAATAGATATCAACGTGAATGAGTAGGGATTGCCATACAAATGATGCACTAGAGCTAAGAGTATGTGAAAGCTCTTAAAGAAAACTAGTGGGTGTGCATCCAACAATACTAGGAAAAGGTGGTAGCATTGTCCCTTCTCTCTTTTTCTCTCATCATTTTTTGGGTGGGCTCTTTGTCCTCTTTTTTTATTTTTTATTTTTTATTTTGGTGGGCATCTTTGGCCTCTTTAACTTCCTCACATGCGACGATGCTCCATCAATGATGATCATCACACTTACAACTCAAAACTTAGAGAAATGATGACTCTATATGGAATGCCTTCGGTAGTGTACCGTGACAATGATCTAGCATGGCATCGACATCAATGGAAACATCATGTTAGTTATCTTACGATCATGCAATCGCAATGTAGACGTGGTGGCACATGTCATGGTGGTAGTTGTATGGCAATATATCTCGGAATGACTTTGAAAAAGCCATAGTACGTAGGTATGGTGGCTGTTTTGAGGGAGGCTAATGGTGGGTTTTGTGCACCGGCCAAAGTTGCATGGCACTAAAGAAGATAGTGATGGTCGAAGTTGAAAGTGCATGTAAACCATGGACTCAACATTAGTCATGAAGAACTCATATACTTGTTGCAAAAGTTTTAGTAGTAATCGAAACAAAGCATTCAACGCATACTCCTAGGTGAAGGGTTGGTTGGTATAAACCATCGCGCGATCCCGACCGCCACACAAAGGATGACAATCAATAGACTAATCATGCTCAGACTTCATCACGTAGCGGTTCACCATACGTGCATGCTACGGGAATCACTAACTTCAACACAAGTATTTCTAGATCCACAACACCTTACTAATATAGCTTCAATATTACCATAACCACAACTCAAAACTAGTTGAGATGAATCAAACTTCTCTAACTATTCAATGCACATGAAGGTGGAAGTTTTCGTATCCCTCTGGATAACTACCCCTTTTTAGAGTACTTTCATAGCATAGATCAACTACCAAGCCACGCACCACCGTGCTCTAAAAGATACAAGTGAAGCACATAGAAAATCAACTAGCTCCAAAAGATATAAGTGAAGCACATGTGAGCTAAATTGTCTAACCAAAGGATATAAGCGAAGCTCGACAAAATCATGGTCAGTGCATGTCTCTCTCTCTAGGTGTGCAGCAAGGATGATTGTGACACAACAAAAATAAAAGACTCCTACGATACAAGATGCTCCAAGCAAAATCCATAACATGTGGTGAATAAAAATATAGCCCCAAGTAACGTTACCGATGGATTGAAGATGAAAGAGGGGATGCCTTCCCGGGGCATCCCCAAGCTTAGGCTTTTACGGCATCCTTGAATAAACTTGGGGTGCGTTGTGCATCCCCAAGCTTGAGCTCTTGCCACTCTTTATCTTTTTGTCCATAAGAACTGCACCCAAAACGTGAAAACTTCACAACACGAAACTTAAACAGAAACTCGTGATAACATTAGTATAAGAAATCAAACCACCACTTCCTTAGGTACTGTAGCAAACTTAAATTCTACTTATGTTGATGTTGGTTACTGTATTTTCCATCTTCCATGGCTAATACCCCCCGATACCATCCATAGTTTCATCAAAATAAGCAACCAACACAACAAAAACAGAATTTGTTAACAGCAGACCAGTCTGTAGCAATCTATATACTTCGTATACTTCTGTTACTTCAAAAATTCAAAACAATTATGACCGTGTGAAGAATTTGCATAGAAACCAGAAGAAAAAAGAATCAGCTCAAAAGCTATTACAGAAAAAAAAATGAAAATTCTTTTCGTGAGCAGAAAGTTTCTGTCTTTTCCAGCATGACGAAACAATCATCCCCAAGACTAATCATAACGGTTTTGCTTGGCACAAATGCAAAAAGAAACAAAAAAAACACAATCATAACAGAATTATGAAAGTATGGAAAACACAAAACAGAAAGAAAAAATGATAGATTCGTTGGGTTGCCTCCCAACAAGGGCTATTGTTTAACGCCCTTAGCTAGGCAAAAGGTGATGGAATCACGTATAGTCATCTTTGGTGCTCAAACCATAAGTAGCCCTCATCATAGATTCATAAGGCAATCTTATTTTCTTTCTATAAAAGTTCTCCATGCCCTTATTTAGAGGAAACACAAAAGATATAAAAGGTAAGCAAAACATCCAAAGTTGACAAGATAACAGCGTGAAACCATCAAAAATTATAGATACATTTGAGACGTATCAGGTCTTCGTGAGCAAGCAAGTTGGATGCTCACCCACTAGTTATTCTTTTGAACTTTCACATACTTATAGCTCTAGTGCATCCTTTGTATGGCAATCCATACTCATTCACATTGATATCTATTAATGGGTATCTCCATAGATCTTTGATACGCCGAGTTAATGTGACCATCTCCCCCTTTTTGTCTCACAACCACCACCACACTCTATTCCACCTATAGTGCTATATCCATGGCTCACGCTCATATATTGCGTGATAGTTGTAAAAGGTTTGAGAAAGTAAGAGTGCAAAAACAATTACTTGGCCAATACCGGGGTTGTGCATGATTTAAGTTAGTTGTGTGAGGATGATGGAGCATAGCCAGACTATATGATTTTGTAGGGATAACTTTCTTTGGCCTTGAGAAAGATATCGTCATTATTGCCTTTCACTTGCACGACCGAACGATGTGAACAATAATAAGTGCGCTCGTGCATTGGACTAAAGCTGGAATCTGTAGGAAAACACAAAGGAGAAGACAAAGTAATATGGCTCCTTGAAAGCTAAACAGGTATGCATGCAAGAGCCACTAAACATTGTAACCAATATCTTCTACCTTGACCCAAAGAAAAAGAAGTCTATTTACACGGGATAACAACCAACAAGCAAAAGAAGAAAAAGAAAATCTTTTTGGGTTTTCTCAAACTAGACAGACACATGAGAAGAAAACGAGAAAAAGAAAATAAACTAGCATGGATGATACACTGGCAAAGTGTGAAGACCGGCTAACAAAGTGAAGGCATAAGCAAGAATGTAAAGTCGGTGAGAAACACGTACTCCCCCAAGCTTAGGATTTTGGCCTAACTTGGTCTACTCCCAAGGAGGGAAATAACCAGCTCCGGGGTACTCCGGAGTGGACTGAGGATGCCACTGCTGTGTGAGCTCCTCTGGCTCCCACTGATAAACTGGTGTCTGGTACTCGACTCGCGGCTCGGGCACGGGCACCTGTGGTTGGGCTAGGCCCCAATATGGGTAGATGTCTGATACGTATCAAACGTTTCTATAATTTTTGATGGTTTGATGTTGTTATCTTGTCAACTTTGGATGTCCTTCGCCTATATATTCCCTAAAATACAGAAAAAATAGGGGAATCCACGAAAACACTTTTTCGCCGCCGCAAGCTTCCGTTTTCGCGACATCTCATCTGGAGACCCTTCTCGGTGCCCTGCCGGAGGGGACTTTGGAGTTGGAGGGATTCTACATCAACATCATCGCCCCTCCAATGACTCGTGAGTACTTCACTTCAGACCTACGGGTCCGTAGTTAGTAGCTAGATGGCTTCTTCTCTCTCTTGGATCTTCAATGCAAAGTTCTCCATGATCTTCATGGAGATCTATCCCATGTAATCCTCTTTGGCGGTGTGTTTGTCGAGATCCGATGAATTGTGGATTTGTGATCAGATTATCTATGATATATATTTGAGTCTTTGCTGATTTCTTATATGCATGATTTGATATCCTTGTAAGTCTCTCTGAGTCTTGGGTTTTGTCTCGCCAACTAGATCTATGATTCTTGCAATGGGAGAAGTGCTTGGTTTTGGGTTCATACCGTGTGGTGACCTTTCCAAGTGACAGAAGGGGCAGAAAGGCACGCATCTTGTTGTTCCCATCAAGGGTAACAAGATGGGCTTTTATCATAGTTATGAGATTGTCCATCTACATCATGTCATCTTGCTTAAGGCGTTACTTTTTTCTTATGAACTTAATACACTAGATGCATGCTGGATAGCGGTCGACGTGTGGAGTAATAGTAGTAGATGCAGAAAGTATCGGTCTACTTGTTTTGGACGTGATGCCTATAGATATAATGATTGCCATAGATAACGTCACGACTTTGCACGGTTCTATCAATTGCTCAACAGTAATTCGTTCACCCACCGTCTACTTGCTTTCATGAGAGAAGCCACTAGTGAACACTACGACCCCCGGGTCTATTCACACCTATCGTTTCCACTTTCGCTTTTACTTTGCTTTGTTTCTTCTTACTTTCAGTTCTCACTTGGCAAACAATCTATAAGGGATTGACAACCCCTTCATAACATTGGGTGCAAGCTCTTTGTGTTTGTGCAGGTACTTGTGACACTCCTTCACTGGATCGATACCTTGGTTCTCAAAACTGAGGGAAATACTTACCGCCGCTGTGCTACATCACCCTTTCTGCTTCGAGGGAATACCAACGCAAGGCTCCAAGGCCACGGAGGAATCCTTTGCATATTTGCCAAGGAAGTCCCTGAAGGCGTAGCCGTAGCAGAAAGATTCCTGGTGCCGTTGCTGAGAAGTATCAAGACGAGAATAGTCTCCCGTCAGCACGCTTGTTTCTGGCGCCGTTGGAAGGTCTTTTATTGTAGTAGCAATGTCCGAAGGCATAATAGTGTACCTGCCTGCATGAAGATTGAACAAAGAAGGAGCAGGCAAAGTAATAGTCTCACGAGTACCCTGACTAATACCAGGTTATAAATCATCCTTCTACTTATATCTCTATCAAGAAAGTCATGGCGAACCATGCTATCGTAATCTAGATATCTCTCGGGAAGAAGGACCTCTTCTTCTTCCTCCAGTCTAATGGGTATCTCAAAGTGTCTGGCAAGACGGGTAGCATAGATAACTCCATATACAACACCCTTAGAACGGTTCAGGTTCAACCGTTGAGCTACTATAGCGCCCAAGCTATAAGTGTTATCATTGTAAAGGGCTTCGCGCAAGACCGCAAGATCTGGGGAACTAAGTGACCCAGCCTTCCCACGGCCAATCAAACATTTTCCCACAAATAGTGAGAAGTACCGAAGCACGGGAAAATGAATGCTAGCAGCTCTAGCGCAAGACACTCCTCTCCCCTCTCCTACAACAATTATACCGACGAAAACTTCCAAGTCCCGTGGACGAGGTCATGAATATCCCCAACGTAAGGTGATTTGCAAACATTGCAAAAGTCCTGGAGTGACATGCGCTGGGGGATATCATAAATTTAAACTCAACCATAGGAGGATTCTTCCTCGGATAGAAGTTAAAACTTTGTACGAAGATATTAGTGAGGAGGAGGTATTGCAAACACTTATCTTCAACGAAGGCGGTAAGGCCTGCGTTTTCCACCAAGTGATAAAAGTGCTCATAAATTCCACTGGTGCGTAAGAACACGTCGTTTGGCCACTCGCACGCTCGAACTTCTTCGACTCGAGGGACCGGATACTTGGGCTTCTTTTCACTCCCATCCTCCTTGGGGTCACGGCTTGATGAGCCTCTCAAGAACCTCCTCATCTTTTCCCTTTTCTATCTCTGAAAATTTCTGAAATTTTTAGTGATTCTAAGGAAAAGTGAATAAGGCTCAACGGAACTCGTAGCAACTACTCCCACAAGTGCCTAGAGACCATATTACGCATCAAAACTACTTGGGACCAGCTAGAATCAGCATACAAAGCTCAAGAACATGGTCACCAAGGCAGCAAAAATACGCGGAGTATGAGACACTAGAGCAAAAACTGATTGGACCAATGGAGGAGTCGCTTAATTTCCCGAAAACAGTTCGGAGAAGCAGATTTTTTTGAGCAAAGAGGAGCAAGAACACGGGTTTGAGCTGCGAAACGATTTTTTTTGGAGGTAGGAGAAGCAGATGAGAGCAAGAATGAGTGGAGGGGGTGCCTGTGGGCCCCACAAGCCTGGGTGGCGCGGCCAGGGGGTGCCCGCGCCCCTAGGGCTTGTGGCCCACTGGTGTGGCCCCCAGACAGATTCTTTGTCCCATTATTTTGCAAATATTCCAGAAAAAATCATACTAGATTTTCACAGCGTTCGGAGAACTTTTATTTTCGGGGTACTTTTCTACCGGACGCTAAAACAGAAAACAGGGAAAACTAAACTAAATCTATCATTTTTCTTCTAAGCAACCGAAGGTGAAAGCTTAGGACAGAGGTTTGTGACTCCTCGATTCATCCATCTCATGGTCATCAAAAGAAATCCGTCAATGGGGTTGATCAAATCCCCTCAACAAAACTTTCTCGAATCGCAAAAGAGAATGGAGAATTTTCGAATAGTCACTAGGTCACCTCAATGGGGATGGGTATCTCCCCAACAAGCAAATCATACTTCATCTTGACACGAGGAATAGGGCATTCAAAGCTCCCAATAAGTATCGGTGAAGTTTTTTTGATAGCATTGATGCAATGTACTCGATATTGTTTCTTCGGAAAGTGCACCGTATGCTCATTACCGTTGACATGGAAAGTGACATTGCCTTTGTTGCAATCTATAACAGCCCCTGCAGTGTTTAAAAAGGGTCTTCCGAGGATGATAGCCATGGCATCGTCCTCGGGAATATCCAAGATAACAAAGTCTGTTAAGATAGTGGTGTTAGCAACCACAACAGGCACATCCTCGCAAATGCCGATAGGGAAAGCACTTGATTTGTCGGCCATTTGCAGAGAGATTTTAGTGGGTGTCAACTTATCCAGCTCAAGTCTACGATAACGAGAGAGAGGCGTAACACTAACACCGGCTCCATGGTCGCATAAAGCAGTTCTAACGTAGTTACCTTTAATGGAGCAAGGTATAGTGGGCACACTGGGATCACCTAGTTTCTTCGGAGTTCCACCCTTGAAGGTATAATTGGCAAGCATGTCGGAGATCTCAAGATCAGGTATCCTCCTCTTATTAGTCACAATATCTTTCATGTACTTAGCATACGGAGACATCTTGAGCATATCTGTCAAACGCATTTGCAGAAAGACAGGTCTGATCATCTCAACGAAGCGCTCAAAATCCTCATCATCCTTTTTCTTGGATGGTTTGGGAGGAAAGGGCATAGGTTTCTGAACCCATGGTTCCCTTTCTTTACTATGCTTCCTAGCAGTGAAGTCATTCTTATCATATCTTCTATTCTTAGGCTGTGGGTTATCAAGATCAACACTAGGTTCAATCTCCACATCCTTTTCATTGCTAGGTTGAGCATCAACATGAACATCACTATTGATATTATCATTAGGCTCATGTTCATCACCACATTGTGTCTCAGCATCAGAAACAGAGGCATCATTTGGACTCTCAGGTGTAGCAGCAACAGGGTTGCTAGCGTGCAGGTCCCTATCATATTTCTTCTACTTTCTAGGATGACTAGGTGCATCAGTGCTAACTCCTTGAGACTCTTGTTCATCTCTCTTCGGATGACCCTCAAGATACACAGGTTCCTGGGTCATTCTACCGCCTCTAGTGAAGACTCTAACGGAATTGTCATTCAACTCGTCGTGCAAGTCATTCTGAGCTTTAAGTACTTGTTCTACCTGAGTAGTAACCATGGAAGCATGTTTACTCAGAAGCTTAAGATCATTGACATTTCTGTCCACACAAGCACTTAAATGACTAAGCATACGAGCGTTCTTTTCCAATTGTCCGCTAACATAATCATTGAAACTGTGTTGTTTGGCAACAAAGTTATCAAATTCATCCATGCATAAGCTAGCAGGTTTATCAAAAGGAATATCACTCTCATCGAACCTACGCAGAGAATTTACTTCTACTGCCTGTATCGGGTTATCGAGACCATCTCTTCGATAGGTGGTAGATTTTTGACATCTTCAGATTTAATGCCTTTCTCTCGCATAGATTTCTTGGCTTCTTGCATATCTTCAGGACTGAGGAATAGAATACCTCTTTTCTTTGGAGTTGGCTTAGGAGGTCGTTTGGGAATAGTCCAAGCATTCTCATTGCACAAGATGTTATTCAATAGAATCTCAGCTTGTTCTACGGTTCGTTCCCTAAAAACACTACCGGCACAACTATCTAGATGGTCTTTGGAAGCATCGGTAAGTCCATTATAGAAGATATCAAGTATTTCATTCTTCTCAAGAGGGTGATCAGGCAAAGCATTCAGTAGCTGGATAAGCCTCCCCCAAGCTTGTGGGAGACTCTCTTCCTCAGCTTGAGCAAAGTTGTATATTTCCTGCAAGGCGGCTTGCTTCTTATGGGCAGGGAAATATTTTTCAGAGAAGTAGTAGACCATATCCTGGGGGCTACGCACACAACCAGGAGCAAGAGAAGTGAACCAGGTCTTAGCATCATCCTTTAGCGAGAAAGTAAACACCTTGAGCATGTAGTAGTGGCGGATCTTTTACTCACTAGTGAATAGGGTGGCTATATCGTGCAGTTTGATAAGATGGGCTACAACCGTTTCAGACTCATAACCGTGAAAAGGATCAGATTCGACCAGAGTGATTAACTCAGGATCGACAGAGAATTCATAATCCTTATCGGTCACAAAGATAGGCGAAGTAGCAAACTTCGGGTCGTATTTAATCCTAGCGTTCAGAGATTTTTCTTTCCACTTGCGCAGAAGTTTCTCAACATCATAGCTATCCTTACACGCAAGAAAGTCCTCAGCTATCTCTCCCTCCATAACATAGTGCGTATCAGGCATAACAGGCAATTCAGACATAGTAGCAGGTTCTACTTCAATAGTATCAGCAGTTTCAGAAGTATCATCATATCTAGCAGCAACTCTAGCAATATGTGCATCAAGGAATGCACCTAGTGGCAAAGCAGTATCAGGCATAGTATCAAGCATAGCATCATCAGGCATAGTATCAAGCATAGCATCATAAGCATCATGGGCAGCATAAGTAGCATCATCAAGCACATGCGACATATCAAGATTTCTAGCAGGAGGTGATGTTGCAAACTTACTCAAAACTGAAGGTGAATCAAGTGCAGAGCTAGATGGCAGTTCCTTACCTCTCCTCGTAGTGGAAGGCAGGATTTTAGTTCTTGGATCTTTCTGATTCCTCATAGTGATCAACAGACGTCAATCCCAAGTGACTCAGAGAATATAGTTGTGCCTCCTCGGCAACGGCACCAGAAAAAAGCCTTGATGACCCACAAGCGTATGGGATCGCAGTAGTTTCCGAGAGTAGAGTATTCAACCCAAATTTATTGATTCGCTCACAAGGAGAAGCTAAAGAATATTCTCAAGTATTAACAGCTGAATGTGTCAGATTCAACCACACCTGACAGATTAGTATGTGCAAACAAAGTATTAGTAGCAAGGTAGTATGATAGCAACGGTGCGAGAAACGATCTGTTGACGGCAGACTATTCCTAACTGTAGTATCAATGGCGCCAGCAGGTTGACGGGGGATTATTCTTGAGAAGAATGCTTCCCCGGCTACGGCTTCAACAAAGTCTTACAACAAGTAACAGCGGAGTAGCAAGGAACAACAATAGCAACAGCAGCAAAGTAACAGCAGTAGCAGCAAATTGACAGCAGTAGCAACAGTAGCAGCAAAGTGGCCCAATCCCTTTTGTAGCAAGGGACAAGCCTAGACAAAGTAACGTACCGAGAACCAGTAGTAAAACACTCGTAGGCAGTGGATCGGTGATGGATGAGTGTGACGGATGTGTTTCATCATGTAACAGCTATAACACGGAGAGATATATAACTAGCTCCCGTTAGTCAATCTAATGTAGGCATGTATTCCGTATGTAGTCATACGTGCTTAGGGAAAAGAACTTGCATGTCATCTATTGTCCATCCCTCCCATGGCAGTGGGGTCCTAATGGAAACTATGGGATATTAAGGTTCCCTTTTAATAAAGAATCGGACCAACGCATTAACACGCGGTGAATACATGAACTCCTCATACTATGGTCATCTCCGGGAGTGGTTCCGGCTATTGTCACTCCGGGGTTGCCGGGTCATAACACATAGTAGGTGACTACAACTTGCATGATAGGATCTAAAACACACATATATTGGTGACAACATAATAGGTTCAGATCTGAAATCATGGCACTCGGACCCTAGTGACAAGCATTAAGCATAGCCAAGCAGTAGCAACATCAATCTAGAACATAGTGGATACTAGGGATCAATCCCCGTCAAGAACTAACTCGATTACATGATAGATCTCATCCAACTCATCATCGTCCAGCAAGCCTACGATGAGATTACTCACGAACGATGAAGAGCATCATGGAATTGTCGATGGAGAAAGGTTGATGATGACGATGGCGATGATTTCCCCTCTCTGGAGCCCGAAACGGACTCTAGATCTGCCCTCCAGATGAAGAACAGGATGTGGCGGTGCCTCCGTATCGCAAAATGCGATGAAACCTTCTCTTTGATTTTTTTCCAGGCGAAACGGAAGATATAGAGCTGAGTTTGGGGCGGAGGTGCCACGTGGGCCCCACAAGCCCTCACGGTGCGACCATAGGGGGTGGCCGCAGCCTGTGGGCTTGTGGCCCACTCGCACGCCCCCTTCGGTGGATCTTTGTGCGGGTATTTTCTTTTATTCCAGAAAAAATCTCCGTAAATTTTCAGGACGTTCCGAGAACTTTCATTTCTGCACAAAAAGAACACCATGGCAATTCTGCTGAAAACAGCGTCGGTCCGGGTTAGTTACATTCAAATCATGCAAGTTAGAGTCCAAAACAAGGGCAAAAGAGTTCGGAAAAGTACATACGACGGAGACGTATCACCCGCCTCCTCACAGATTGATCCATTTGCACCGAAACAAAGTGACCTTGAAATCATGTCCATAGTCAAGTTCCCATATGTTCACTATATAACCATAGTACATTTCCTTTTTCCCATTCTCGTGTGTTGCATCAAAGCGGACACCGCTGTTTTGGTTGGTGCTCCTTTGATCTTGGGTGATCGTGTAAAATGTATTCCCATTTATCTCCTACCCTTGGTAAGTCAATACAGTCGAAGATGGTGCCCTGGCCAACGAGTACAGCCCATCAGAAAAAGTTTTGTCACCTATGAGACGTTTTTGCAACGAACTGCCAAAGTCCTGATGTGTTAATATGTAATCCAGCTGTCACACTACTCTGGGTGTTTGTGTTGGGGAACGTAGCATGGGAAACAAAAAATTTCCTACGCACACGCAATACCTATCCATGGTGATGATCATGTATGAGAGGGGAGAGTGAATATACATACCATTGTAGATCACTAAGCGGAAGTGTATATAACGCGGTTGATGTAGTGAAACATCTTCGCGATTCAAATCAGAGCCCATCCCGCGATCTCATCACGATCCGTCCCGTGATCCCATCACGATCCATCCCGATCTAGTGCCAAACGGACGGCACCTCCACGTTCAGCACACGTATAACTCGATGAAGATCACCGCCTTCTTGATCTAGCAAGAGGGGTGGAGAGGTAGATGAGTTCTCCAGCATGGAGGCATGGTAGTGGTGGTGGTGGAGCTATTCCAGCAGGGCTTCGCCTAAGCACCGCTGAAACTAGACTAGAGGAGAAACAGATCTAGAGAGAGAGGGCATCACGTGGCTGTTTTTCTGTGTCACAATAACCCTCAATACCTCTAGTATATATAGGAAGGAGGGAGGGGAGGAGGAAGCCTCAAACCCTCAAGGTTTGGCCGAAATTGGAGGTGGAGGAGTCCTACTCCAATCCTACTAGGAGTAGGATTCCTCCTTTCCACTTGGAAACCCTTTCCACCTTTTCCACCTTTGGGTTTTTGCCTCTCAAACCTCATGGGCCTTAGTGGGAGCTTATGTAAGGCCACTAGGGGCTGGTTTGTATCCTCCCGCAGCCTATGAAGCCCCTCGGGGCGTGACACCCCTCCCGATGGTCCCCGGTACGCTATCGATGAGCCCGAAACTTTTCCGGTGACCAAAACAGGACTTCCTATATATCAATATTTACCTCCGAACCATTCCGGAGCTTCTCGTGACGTCCTGGATCTCATCCAGGACTCCTAACAACCTTCGGTCACCAACACATGTAACTCAACTATACTGAAACGTCACCGAACCTTAAGTGCGCAGACCGTGCGGGTTCAAGAACTATGCAGACATGACCTAAGACACTCTCCGGTCAATAACCAATAGTAGGACTTGGATGTCCATATTGGCTCCTCCATATTCTACGAATATCTCTATCGGTTGAACCTCTATGCCAAGGATTCACTTAATCACGTATGTTGTTCCCTTTGTCCTTTGGTATGTTACTTGCCCGAGATTCGATCATCGGTATCTCCATACCTAGTTCAATTTCGTTACCGGCAAGTCTCTTTACTCGTACCATAATACAAGATCACATAACTAACTACTTAGTCACATTGCTTGCAAGGCTTGTTGTGATGTTGTATTATCGAGTGGGCCACGAGATACCTCTCCGTCATACAGAGTGACAAATCGCAGTCTTGATCCATGCCAACCCAACAGAAACCTTTGGAGATACCTGTAGAGCACCTTTATAGTCACCCAGTAACGTTGCGACATTTGATACACACAAGGTACTCCTCCGGTGTCCGAGAGTTGCATGATCTTAGGGTCATAGGAACACATACATTGACATGCAGAAAACAGTAGCAACAAACTCACACGATCATATGCTACGTTTATAGTTTGGGTCTTGTCCATCACATCATTCTCCTAATGATGTGGTCCCATTATAAAGTACAACACTTGTCTATGGCCAGGAAACCTTGACCATCTTTGATCAACGAGCTAGTCAACTAGAGGCTCACTAGGGACACTGTGTTGTCTATGTATCCACACATGTTTGAGTTTCCAATCAATATAATTCTAGCATGGATAATAAATGATTGTCATGAATAAGGAAATATGATAATAACCAATTTATTATTTCCTCTAGGGCATATTTCCAACAGTCTCCCACTTGCACTAGAGTCAATAATCTAGTTCACATCACTATGTGATTTTGATGAATCTAACACCCATACAGTTCTGGCGTTCAATCATGTCTTGCTTGTGAGAGAGGTTTTTAGTCAATGGATTTGAACTATTCATATCCGTGTGTGCTTTACAAATCTTTATGTCATCCTATAGATGCTGCTACTACGTGCCATTTCGAACTATTCCAAATGACTGCTCCACTATACGAATCTGGTTTACTACTCAGAGTTATTCGGATTAGTGTCAAAGCTTGCATTGACGTAACCCTTTACGACGAACTCTTTAATCACCTCCATAATTGAGAAAAATTCCTTACTCCACTAGTTACTAACGATAACTTTGTCCGTTCTTCAGTGATTCAATCACGAATCACTCTTTATACCCCTTGACAGAGTCATGGCAAGGCACTCATCAGGTGACGTACACAGCATGGCATACTTTAGAGCCTACGGCTAAGGCATAGGGTATGACCTACATCCTTTCTCTTTCTTCTACCGTGGTCGGGCTTTGAGTCTTACTCAAATTCACACCTTACAACACATCCAAGAACTCCTTTTTTGCTGATCTATTTTGAACTCCTTCAAAAACTTGTCAAGGCATGCATTTCATTGAAAGTTCTATTTAGCGTTTTGATCTATATATATAGATCTAGATGCTCAATGTTCACGTAGCTCTATCCAGGTTTTCCTTTGAAAAACTCCTTTCAAACAACCCTTTATGCTTTCCTGAAATTCAACATTACTTCCGATCAACAATATGTCAACCACATATACTTATCAGAAATTCTATAGTGCTCCCACTCACTTATTTGGAAATACAAGTTTCTCATAAACCTTGTAAAAACCCAAAAGCTTTGATCATCTCATCAAAGTGTATATTCCAACTCCGAGATGCTTGCACCGGTCCATAGAAGGATCGCTGGAGCTTGCATACTTGTTAGCATCCTTAGGATCGGCAAAACCTTCTGGTTGTATCACATACAACCTTTCCTCAAGGAAACCGTCGAGGAAACAATGTTTTGACATCCTATGTGCAATATGTCATAAATAATGCAGCAACTGCTAGCATAATTCCAGCAGACTTTTAGCATCGCTACGAGTGACAAAGTCTCATCATAGTCAACCTTTGAACTTGTTGGAAACATCTTTGCGACAAGTCGAGCTTTTCTTAATGGTGACTTTTCACCATCATCGTGTGTTTCTTTTTAAAGATCCATCTGTACTTAATAGTCTTATGACCATCAAGTAGTTCTTCCAAACTCTACACTTTTTTTTATACACAGATCCTCTCTCGGATTTCATGGCCTCCAGCCATTTGCCGGAATCCGGGCCCACCATCGCTTCTCCATAGCTCATAGGTTCATTGTTGTTCAACAACATGACCTCCAAGACAGGGTTACCGTAACACTGTGTAGCAGTACGGGACCTTGTCGACCTACGAGGTTTGTAGTAACTTGATCCGAAGCTTAATGATCATTATCATCAGTTTCCACTTCAATTGGCGTAGGCGCCACACGAACAACTTCATGCGTCGTGCTACACACTGGTTGAAGTGACGGTTCAGTAACCTCATCAAGTTCCACCACCCTCCCACTCAATTCTTTCGAGATAAACTTTTCCTCGAGAAAGGACCCGTTTCTAGAAACAAACACTTTGCTTCCAGATCTGAGATAGGAGGTATACCCAATTGTTTTGGGTGTCCTATGAAGATGCATTTATCCGCTTTGGGTTCGAGCTTATCATGATGAAACTTCTCCACATAAGCATCGCAGCCCCAAACTTTTAAGAAACGACAGCTTAGGTTTCTCCAAACCATGGTTCATACGGTGTCATCTCAACGGAAATACGTGGTGTCCTATTTAAAGTGAATGCGGTTGTCTCTAATGCATAACCCATAAACGATAGTGGTAATTTGATAAGAGACATCATAGTATGCACCATATCAAATAGGGCACGACTATGACGTTCGGACACACCATCACACTATGGCGTTCTAGGTGGCATGAGATGTGAAACAATGTTCACATTTGTCTTAATTGTGTACCAAACTCGCAACTCAGATATTCATCTCTATGATCATAACGTACACATATTACCCTCTTGTCACGACGATCTTCAACTTCACTCTGAAACTACTTGAACCTTTCAATAATTCAGAGGTGTGTTTCATCAAGCAAATACACTAGTATCTACTCAAATGATTTGTGAAGTAAGAACATAACGATATCCACTGCGTGCCTCAGCACTCATTGGACTGCATACATCCAAATGTATTACTTCCAATAAGTTACTTTCTAGTTCCATCTCACTGGAAAACGAGGCCTTCACACATCTTGCCCATGTGGTATGATTTGCATGTCTCAAGTGATTCAAAATCAAGTGAGTCCAAACGATCCATCTGCATGGAGTTTCTTCATGCGTTTATACCAATTGGTATGGTTTGCATGTCTCAAACATTTCAAAAATGAGTGAGTACAAAGATCCATCATCATGGAGCTTCTTCATGCATTTCATACCAACATGCTTCAAGCGGGAGTGTCACAAGTATGTGGTACTATAATTACTACTTTGTATCTTTTGGCATCAATATTATGAACATGTGTAGCACTACGATCGAGATTCAATAAACCATTGAAGGTATTTATTCAAGCAAATAGAATAACCAGTATTCTGTTTAAATGAATAATCGTATTGCAATAAACACGATCTAATCATATTCATGCTCAACGCAAACACCAAATAACAATTATTTAGGTTTAACACTAATCCCGATGGTAGAGGAAGCGTGCGATGTTTGATCACATCAACCTTAGACAAACTTCCAACGCACATCGTCACCTCACCCTTGCTAGTATCCATTTAATCCGTAGCTATAATTTCGAGTTACTAACACTTAGCAACTGAACCGTTATCTAATACCCTGGTGCTACTAGAAGTACTAGTAAGGTACACATCAATATCAGGTATATCCAATATACTTTTGTCGACTTTGCCAGCCTTCTCATCTACGAAGTATCTAGAGTAGTTCCGCCTCAGTGACCGTTCCCCTCATAACAGAAGCACTTAGTCTCGGGTTTGGGTTCAACCTTGGGTTTCTTCACTAGAGCAGCAACTGGTTTGCCGTTTCATGAAGTATCCCTTCTTGCCCTTGCCCTTCTTGGAACTAGTGGTTTTACTAACCATCGATAATTGATGCTCCTATTTGATTTCTACTTTCGCGATGTCAAACATCGTTAATAGCTTAAGGATCATCATATCTATCCTTGATATGTTATAGTTCATCACGAAGCTCTAGTATCTTGGTGGCAGTGACTTTGGAGAACCATCACTATCTCATATGGAAGATTAACTCCCACTCGATTCAAGCGATTGTAGCACTCAGACAATCTGAGCACATGCTCGATATAGCTTTTCCCCCTTACTTTGTAGACAAAGAATCTTGTCGGAGGTCTCATACCTCTCAACAAGGGCACGAGCATGAAATCCCAATTTCATCTCTTGGAACATGTCGCATGTTCCGTGACATTCAAAACATCTTCGGTGCCTCAATTCTAAGTCGTTTAAGCATTATGCACTGAACTATCATGTAGTCATCAAAAAACGTGTATGTCAGATGTTCGCAACATCCACAGTCGACGCTCGAGGTTCAGCACTCCGAGCGGTGCATTAAGGACATAAGCCTTCTGCGCAGCAATGAGGACAATCCTCAGTTTACGGACCTAGTCCGCATAATTGCTACTATCAGCTTTCAACTAAATTTTCTCTAGGAACATATGAAAAACAGTAGAGCTACAACGCAAGCTACAACATGATTTGCAAAGACCTTTTGACTATGTTCAAGATAATTGAGTTTAGCTAATCATATTACTAATAACTCCCACTCAAAATAGACATCCCTCTAGTCATTCGAGTGGCGCATGATCCAAATCCACTAACTCAAGTCGGATCATCACGTGATTTGAGTATAGTTTCAGTGGTGAACATCTCCATGTTGATCATATCAACTATATGATTCATGCATGACCTTTCGGTCTCTTGTGTTCTGAGGCCATGTTTGTACATGCTAGGCTCGTCAAGTTTAACCCAAGTGTTCCGCGTGTGCAACTGTTTTGCACTCGTTTTGTGTGAACGTTGAGTCTATCACACCCGATCATCACGTGGTGTCTCAAAACGACAAACTGTCGCAATGGTGCACAATCGTGGAGAACACAATTTTATCTTGAAATTTTAGTGAGGGATCACCTTATAATGCTACCGTCGTTCTAAGCAAAATAAGGTGCATAAAAGGATTAACATCACATGCAAATCATAAGTGACATGATATGGCCATGATCTTGTGCTTCTTGATCTCCATCACCAAAGCACCGGCATGATCTTCATCGTCACCGGTGCTACACCATGATCTCCATCATTGTGACGCCATCGAGGTTGTCGTGCTATCTATACTATTACTACTAAAGCTACTACCTAGCAATATAGTAAACGCATCTCCAAGCACAAACGTTAGTTTAAAGACAACCCTATGGCTCCTGCCGGTTGTCGTAGCATCGATGTGCAAGTCAATATTTAACTATTACAACATGATCATCTCATACATCCAATATATCATATCATGTCTTTCGCCATATCACATCACATGCATACCCTGCAAAAACGAGTTAGACGTCCTCTAATTTGTTGTTGCATGTTTTACGTGGCTTCTAAGGGTATCTAGTATGATTGCATCTTACTTATGCAAAGCCACAACAGTGATATGAAAATTGCTATTTAACCTTGTCCAAGGACCGCCTCGGTCAAATCCGATTCAACTAAAGTTGTAGAAACATACACCGGCCAGTCATCTTAATGCAACAAGTTGCATGTCAGTCGATGAAACCGGTCTCTCGTAAGCATACGAGTAAAGTTGGTCCGGGCCGCTTCAATCAACAATACCGCCGAATCAAGAAAAGACTAAGGAGGGTAGCCAATTGAACATCAACGCCCACAAACTCTTTTGTGTTCTACTCGAGATATCATCTACGCATGAACCTAGCTCATGATGCCACTGTTGGGGATCGTAGCATGGGAAACAAAAAAATTCCTACGCACACACAATACCTATCCATGGTGATGATCATCTAAGAGAGGGGATCGTGAATCTACATACCCTTGTAGATCACTAAGCGGAAGCGTATATAACGCAGTTGATGTAGTGGAACATCTTCGCGATTCAAATTGCAGCCCGTCCCGCGATATCATCACGATCCGTCCCGCGATCATATCACGATCCATCCTGATCTAGTGCCGAACAGACAGCACCTCCGCGTTCAGCACACGCACAGCTCGATGACGATCCCCGCCTTCTTGATCCAGCAAGAGGGCCAGAGAGGTAGATGAGTTATCCAGCACGGCGACATGGTGGTGGTGGTGGTGGAGCTATTCCAACAGGGCTTCGCCTCAGCACCGCTGAAAGTAGACTAGAGGAGAAACGGATCTAGAGAGAGAGGGCAGCACGTGGTTGTTGTTCTGTGTCTCAAAAACTCTCAATACCTCTAGTATATATAGGAGGGAGGGAGGGGAGGAGGCAGCCTCAAACCCTCAAGGTTTGGCCGAAATTGGAGGTGGAGGAGTCCTACTCCAATCCTACTAGAACTAGGATTCCTCCTTTCCACTTGGAAACCCTTTCCACCTTTTCCACCTTTTGGTTTTTGCCTCTCAAACCTCATGGGCTTTAGTGGGAGCTTATGTCAGCCCACTAGGGGCTGGTTTGTATCCTCCCACAGCCCATAAGGCCCCTCGGGGCGTGACACCCCTCCCGATGGTCCCCGGTACACTACCGATGACCCCGAAACTTTTTCGGTAATCAAAACAGGACTTCCTATATATCAATCTTTACCTCCAGAGCATTCTGGAGCTCCTCGTGACATCCTGGATCTCATTTGGGACTCCGAACAACCTTCGGTCACCAACACATATAACTCAACTATACCGAAACGTCACCGAAGCTTAAGTGTGCAGACCGTGCGGGTTCGAGAACTATGCAGACATGAGCTGAGACACTCTCCGGTCAATAACCAATAGAGGTACCTGGATGTCCATATTGGCTCCTACATATTCTACAAAGATCTCTATTGGTTGAACCTCTATGTTGTATTACCGAGTGGGCCCCGAGATACCTCTCCGTCACATGGAGTGACAAATCCTAGTCTTGATCCATGCCAACCCAATAGACACCTTTGGAGATACCTGTAGAGCACCTTTATAGTCACCCAGTAATGTTGCGAGGTTTGATACACACAAGGTATTCCTCCGGTGTCCGGGAGTTGCATGATCTCATGGTCATATGAACACATACATTGACATGCAGAAAACAGTAGAAATAAACTGACACGATCATATGCTACGTTTATAGTTTGGGTCTTGTCCATCACATCATTCTCCTAATGATGTGATCCCATTATCAAGTGACAACACTTGCTTATGGACAGAAAACCTTGACCATCTTTGATCAACGAGCTAGTCAACTAGAGGCTCACTAGGGACAGTGTGTTATCTATGTATCCACACATGTATTTGAGTTTCCAATCAATACAATTCTAGCATGGATAATAAACGATTATCATGAACAAGGAAATTTAATATTAACCAATTTATTATTGCCTCTAGGGCGTATTTCCAACACTATGGAGCGCATAATATTCTTGTGTTCATCGACATATGGGGTCACCAAGGTAGAATTTTGTAGAACTATGTAGTGTGCTTGAGACCAAGAATGTGTGTCAGTAGATATTATTGAGCCTGCTCCTAGTGTGCCTTTTCCAGTCAGTCTCCCCTCATACCGCGATTGAGGGAGACCAATCTTCTTAAGGTCATGAATGAAGTCAACACAAAACCCAATGACATCCTCTGTTTGATGGACAATGGAGATGCTTCCTTCTGGCCTAGCACGGTTATGAACATATTTCTTTAAGACTCCCATGAACCTCTCAAAGGGGAACATATTGTGTAGAAATACAGGGCCCAGACTACAATCTCGTCTACTAGATGAACTAGGACGTGTGTCATGATATTGAAGAAGGATCGTAGGAACAACAGCTCGAAACTAACAAGACATTGCACCAAATCACTCCTTAACCTTGGCAGGATTTCTGGATCGATCACCTTCTGAGTGATTGCATTGAGGAATGTACATAGCTTTACAATGGCTAATCGAACGTTTTCCGTTAGAAGCCCCCTCAATGCAACCGGAAGCAGTTGCGTCATAATCACGTGGCAGTCATGAGACTTTAGGTTCTGGAACTTTTTCTCTGCCATATTTATTATTCCCTTTATATTCGACGAGAAGCCAAAGGGGACCTTCTTACTGAGCAGGCATTCAAAGAAGATTTCCTTCTCTTCTTTGGTAAGAGCGTAGCTGGCAGGACCTTCATACTGCTTCGGATGCATGCGGTCTTTTTCATGCACACGTTGATGTACCTCCCGTGCCTCCGGTGTATCTTTTGTCTTCCCATACACTCCCAACAAGCCTAGCAGGTTCATGCAAAGATTCTTCATCATGTGCATCACGTCGATTGCAGAGCGGACCTCTAGGTCTTTCCAATAGGGTAGGTCCCAAAATATAGATTTCTTCTTCCACATGGGTGCGCGTCCCGCATCGTCATTCGGAACAGATAGTCCGCCAGGACCCTTTCCAAATATTACTTGTAAATCATTGACCATATCAAGTATGTGATCACCAGTACGGAGGGCGGGCTTCTTCTGGTGATCTGCCTCACCTTTGACATTGATGGTTAGTCGAAAGAAATCGACGATGCCCCAAGTACACATTCTTCCTGCATTTGTCCAAATATATATTGTCGGTGTCATCTAAACAGTGTGTACATGCGTTGTATCCCTTGTTAATCTATCCTGAAAGGTTACTGAGTGCAGGCCAATTATTGATGGTTACAAACAGTAACGCATGTAGGTCAAATTCCTCATGTTCGTTCTCATCCCACACACATACACCATTTCCATTCCATAGTTGTAAAAGTTCATCAGCTAATGGCCTTAGGTACACATCAATGTCATTGTCGGGTTGCCTAGGGCCTTGGATGAGCACTAGCATCATAATGAACTTCTGCTTCATGCACAACCAAGGAGGGAGGTTATAGATACATAGAGTCACATGGCATGTGCTATGCTTGCTGCAGTGCTCCCCAAAAGGATTAACGCCATCTGCACTTAAGCCAAACCATACATTCCTTGGGTCACGTGTGAAGTCGCTCCACTTTCTCTCGATCTTTCTCCAGTGTGACCCGTCAGCGGGTGCTCTCAACTTCCCATCTTTCTTACGGTCTTTTATGTGCCATTGCATCAACTCGGCATGCTTTTTGTTTCTGAACAGACGTTTCAAATGTGTTATTATAGAATCATACCACATCACCTTAGCAGGAACCATTTTCCGGTGCACCGGCCCCCAACATCACCAGGGTCATCTCTTCTGATCTTATACCGCAATGCGCTGCATACTAAGCATGCGTTCAAATCCTCGTACGCATCGCGGTAGAGGATGCAGTCATTAGGGAATGCATGTATCTTATCCACCTCCAATCCTAGAGGGCATAGAACCTTCTTTGCTTCGTACGTACTGTTGGGAAATTCGTTATTCTTTGGAATCTTCTTCTTCATTATTTTCAGTAGTGAACTAAATCCCTTGTGAGATACGCCATTGTCTGCCTTCCATTGCAGCAAGTCCAGTGTGGTACGAAGCTTTGTGTTGTCATCTTCGCAATTTGGATACAACCCTTTTTTGTGTTCCTCTAACATGCGATCGAACATCAACTTCTCCCTTTCACTTTCGCATTCTCTATGTGCATCAACAATGACCCGACGAAGATCATCATCGGGCACATCGTCTGGTTCCTCTTGATCTTCAGCTTCCCCCATTGCAGCATCGCCGTATTCATGGGGTGGGTAGTTTTCATCATCCTCTTCTTCTACGTTGTCTTCCATCATAACCCCTCTTTCTCCGTGCTTGGTCCAAACATTGTAGTGTTGCATAAAACCTTTCTGAAGCAGGTGGAAGTGAAGGGTTTTATAGTCGGAGAAAGCCTTCGTATTCCCACACACAGTACATGGACAATGCATAAAACCATTCTGCTTGTTTGCCCCAGCGGCTTCGAGAAAATTATGCAGGCCCTTAATATACTCGGAGGTGCGTCGTTCACCATACATCCATTGCTGGTTCATCTGCATGCGTTATATAATAAAGTGTATTAAAAACAATTACAACATATCATGAATATAAAAGTGACCGAATTAATAGAAATTCATCATCACATTAAAGCCAAAGTACAGTAGTGACCAAAATAAATACATAGTGTTCATACATAGTTCTCATTATTGAACAACATATAGCTCTCTAGAGCATCTAATTAGAACATACATTGAAACTACAAAATTTAAATGCAACAACAAATGAGATCATAACCGCAACTAAGGTACCAATTGATCAAACGACATAATGATACCAAGCCTCAGTATGAATGGCATATCTTCTAATGTTTCTAATCTTCAAGCGCATTGCATCCATCTAATCTTGTGATCATCGACGACATCGGCAACATCCAACTCCAATATCATATTCTCCCCTTCAACTCTTTGTATTTTTTATTTCAAGTAAATGTTGTCTTTTTCAACCAAATTTAACTTATCGGTAAGAATTTCTATGTTGGTTGGAATTTTTGGTTCACATAGCTCCTAGATTAAAAAATCTATGTCACGTTGGTCAGCATAATTGTCATAAACACTAAATAAAACAAATAGTTATAAAAGATAATATATACCACATCCGAATCATAGACAGGACGAGGGCCGACGGAGGCGGATACCAAAACCATCGCACTATATAATACACAAACAATAATAAAAGTAAGAAAACTACATAAGTATCTATCTAAATTATACAAGTAAGAACTTTTTCCTTTTAGAAAAAAGACAAGAAGAAGAGACTAACCACGGTGGTGCCGGCGCCGAGATGGGCGCGGGCGATCGACGGTGATGAGGACGAGGACGGGATAGGACGGACCGCCAAAGCTACACAAAACTTGTGGAAAATGGAGCTTGGACAAGGAGATTCGAGAGGATAAAGCTTAAGTATGGCTCGGGCATTTCATCGAACACCTCATGTGCATAGGAGGTGAGCTAGAGCACCACAAAGCTCTCCCACGGTCGGCCACAAAAAATAGAGCAGTTAACTGCTCTGCTCGCGGGTAGGGGGTATATATAGGCCAACCATTTGTCCCGTTTTGTGGCTGGAATCGAGACTAAAGTTCAACATTCGGTCCCGGTTTCAGCTACAAACCAGGACTATTGGTTGTGGGCCAGGAGCGAGGCACATTGGTCCCGGTTCATGTCTGGAACCGGGACCAAAGGCGTCATACGAACCGGGACCAATGGCCCACGAGGCCCGGCCGGCGCCCTGGCCTCACGAACCGGTACCGATGCCCCCATGGGTCCTGGTTCATGAGTGAACCGGGACTAATGGGATTTCATCAAGTGGACCAAAGCTCTCTTTTCTACTAGTGACATCTCAATCTGAAATGTTTAAAATTCTTCTCATTGCTTGGACAATGGTGGAAATCACGCAAAGCGACACACAAATGATTTTTCAGATCTTCTTTGTCAGCATCCACACGTAGTTCATGTTGGTATTTTATTTATATGCATTGAATGCATCGTAAATGAAAAAAAGCCTTAGATATAGCAAATGAGCCCTGAAATCCACCATAAGATCAATAATAGGAGTACAATGATGTTTGCGTACCATGGGAAAAATCGAGGTGAAATGATGAAGTCGACACCAATTGGAGCCGAAAATGCTAACTCTACTCTTGCAAACTACGATCCTTCTAGTGAGATGCCTTGGTTTCCAAATGGTCGGTCATCACAACTTCCGCCAGACGTTACCAATTTTTTTCCAAGGGGTATTCACATGATGCCACGGTGGCACACTCATTTTCGTGATTTTTGGAGTAAACCTGCATTTCCTCCAATTAAATTACTAATAACAATCCCTACGTTGGTGGAATATGTCTTAAAATTAGCAAACGACTCATGAAATGTGACCGAAAATAATACATGGGTTGAAAGGTGATTATGTGTCGATGAAAATAATTCGAGGCCAAATGATGAAGTCACATATTCATTTGAAATAAAAGTACGATTGTTGTGCATAAACAAATAGCACATTGTTCATTCATTAAATCTGTGGGCTTCCCAAACCGTGGCCGATGACACATATTGCACGCAAAGTGAGTCATGCATTCTGATTGGAGAAAACCCGAACGAGACGGGTTGTATATTTGCACCGTATGATGCATCCAAATCGAACGCCGGTCCTTATCCCTCTCATCAACACACGTAGTTGCAATTGGGATTTGATTTATATGCACTAAATGCACTATAAATGCAAAAAAATGATTAAAATATAGCAAATGAGCCCAGAAATGCACCAGAAAATCAAACCTGGCGTATAATGATGAATGCCTACAATGGGAAAAAATGGAGGAGAGGCGATGGAGACACCGTCGATTGGTGTTTGATTTGCCACTTCTCCCTTTGGAACTATGATCCTTCTACCTAAATGCTATAGTTTCCAAGGAGCGATCATCGCAACTTGTGTCCAAGTTTACCAAAAACACTTCCACGGTGTCTCGATATCACGCCATGATGACACATCAATTTCCATGATTTTCTCAGTCCATATGTGTTTCTTGTAATTAAATTACAAACGTGCCTTATATGGGGGGACACATCTAGCAACCGAAATGTTTGAAAAATCTTTTCATTCCTTGGACATCGAATGAGAACACACAAAGTGATACAAAAATGATTTTTAATGCCTTCTTTGCCAGCACCCACATGTATTTGCAGTTGGGATTTGATTTATATGCACTAAACGTCCGGTAAATGAAAAATGCCTCAAAAATATCAAACGATATATGAAATGCGGAACAAAATCATACTAGGGTACAATGATAGCT
Source organism: Hordeum vulgare subsp. vulgare (assembly GCF_904849725.1). NCBI lineage: Eukaryota > Viridiplantae > Streptophyta > Magnoliopsida > Poales > Poaceae > Hordeum > Hordeum vulgare. Next base: position 447,831,759 of record NC_058522.1, read on the forward strand.
GCGTATCGTGGGAAAAATTTCGAGACTAAACGATGAGTTCACGTCTACATTTCAAAGTTTTGAGGTTTTCATTTCAAACTAATTTGTCTTGCACACGAGTTAATATACGAAACTGTTTCCATATGTCTTTCCGCGGGGTGCCCAATGCTTTTGTCCACCCTTTTCACCAAAGCCGCCAACATCCCACCCCCACCCCATGCCCTCCCCTATTTCGCTCAAAAGTCTGCATATTCTACCCAAACTCCATCGACAACTCCCTCCCATCCCCTGGATCCACACCAGAACTCTTTCCAGTGCCGTCGTGCTCAACCCCGCCGTGTACCCGCTCCCTGCCATCAACCCTACCCTTGACTATCATTCTGAACACGCGGCTGCCCATGCCTCACCGTCTTCGTTTGCTCGCCAGCCGCCCTCGAGCATATCAATATTGTACCCTCGCCTCTCCTATTGAATTAACACAAAAACCTGTGAGTTGCTACCCTCCATCCCGGTGAGGTCTATTATCTCGCGATCCCTTTTCCTATTTGATTTGGTTGTTCCCCAAATTGGTTATGAAATCATGGAGAGTGTATTTATGTTCATCATCTACCTTCTAACTACATATAAGTTGTATTTGTTCCAATTATTTATTGTCGAGTTACATACCATGTGCACATGAGCCAAACAAAATGAAGAGATTAGCCATACATTTCCAAATTATCACATGTCATGTTTAGAGAGCTTGCTGCCAAGTTGTTACTTTTAATTTATGCTTATCCCCTTTTCTGATTTTTGCTTGTCCCCTCTATAGATGATGATTAGCAGCGACGACAGTCATACTTCTGCCGATGTATCTTAATCTGAGTTTGAAACCAACATGTCTACAACAAATTATTGCGTATCAAGAAACGAGGAACGGGATATAGCTGCCACAATCACCCTTCTGGTCGAGAGTCGGAAAAACGCTCCAAGAAAGCCCACACACCAGTTTAAAGGTGTGTTTGAAGTAGCTGAAATTGATTTGAAGTCTTGGGATCCAACTAAACTAGATAAAGCACACACGAGGTTCGGGAGTGTTTGTGGATTTGTTGGCACGGGAAGGCTCAACATTTATCTGCTAGGGTTTTGCAAGGCTGATACACAAAGACGACACATGATAGTCGAGGAGATCATGGACCACTTCAATGTTCCTCGGGAGTGGAGAGCGCAGGTGGAACACGCTGCACTGAAGAAGGTGAGGGATGCTTGGAGAAACTTGAAACATGTGTTGTACAATAAGTACTTGAGTCAAGGCAAGGACCCAATCCCCTCATACACCCAAATTACAAAGGAAGAATGGACATAATTGAAAAGCGTCATGGCTAGTAAATAATTTATTAACAAGAATGTCATGCAATCGGAACTTCAGAAGAAGAACACACCCCCACCATATGGGTGTGGCATAATACTACAACATGAAAGTGATATGGGAACAGGAGGACAAAGAAGCAGTAGGTGCGGGTGGCAAACTTGCCTTTAGTGAAATTAGGGGCCCTTGTGCTAGGGACTACTTGCACGCACGTGCAAAGAGGCATGTAGATGGTTCTTATTACTTTAAAAACTCAGCACACCATGAACTGTATAATGTGATGGTAGAGGTTTCCAAAAACACGGGAAGGTTCTACAAGAACTCGCTCCCATGTGATATTGTGTCCGTGGCTCTCACTACCAAAGATCCCCCTAGTCATGCAAGGGGTATTGGGGTCAATCTCCCACACAAGAGGGCTTTCTCACTAAGAAAAGAAGAGAGGCTCAATATGAAAAAACTAGGAGTGAAAGTAAGCATAAAGACATGTACGAAATGTTCAAGAGGGACACATATCCTGAATTCAAAAGAAAGTTGAGGAGTCATTTATGCAGCAGGAGACATTAATGCTAAGAGATAGCCACGAGACGCAAGGGGATGTCGGCATGGATGATGACATGTATTGTATGAGAACACTGCATAAGAGTAGTTGTGCATCAACTGACCCTAGCGACACTAAGGTTGCAGCTGGACATGATGGTGTTATATCTGATCTATATGGACATGGAGGGAGAGTGAAGGCCGTGCTTACACATAATGAAGGTACTTTAAAATGTGCAACAGTGTGGGTTTACAACCGTGCCTTTGACGGGGGAATCTTGTTGGACAATGTGCCATTGAAGCCAGGTTGTGTGAAGTGCTACGTGACTGAAATAAAGCCTGGATTCAGTAAATTTGCCCTAATGAATTTCCTAGGGGTCCCTCATGAGCAGAGGACCTTGGAAGAAACATGGTTAAATCATATGCACTGGTCATGAAAAGAAATAGACTTCCTCGATGAGATCCCTCTAGCCCCCCCCCCCCAAAGCAACCAATGTCGACCTCAAACCGGTGACACTCTTCTCGCTGCATCACATCTTGTGTGACTTCCCCGATGAACATACTAGACGTAATCCAGTGCCTGAGGCATCAACCTATGATCACCCCACCCGAATTCTTGTCGTACATGCCACGTCATTGTCCGCTCCTGAGCAGCCTATGGAAAGGCCTACAACTGTTGAAGACGCATAATCGGTTCAGATGTCGGCCCCTTGAGTAGAAAGTGCAGACATATCGGCACTGCATGTTGAGCGGACAAACATTGTGGAACCGCATGCTAAGTAGTTTGAAAGTGCGGAACCGCCTCCTAAGCACCTGATACGGACCAAACGTATCTATAATTTCTGCTTGTTCCATGATCTTTTGGGTGACATTTTTATATGTTTGCTACACTTTTATATCATTTACACATATTTGGACTAACCTACTAACTCAGTGCACCCAGTGCCAGTTTTTGTTTGCTGATGTCTATTTTGCAAGGACTTTTACCCAATTTTCCGAAGCCCGAAAAAATCCAGGAAAAATATATAAAAAATCAGCGTAATGGAAGCTTCCAAATCACCAAAGATGGGTCAGAGGGGGCCAGGGGCCGTCCAGGCGACCACCTCGCACGGCCTAGCCCCTGGTCGCGCCACCAGGCCGTCTGGGCAGGTCCCACCTCCTCCGGTGCCCTCCTTCGGCCTATATTTAGTCCCCTAAGAGAAAACCCTTCCACAACTTCCAGAATCGCGAATTTCTCCATCGTTCCGCCGCCGCAGCGCTTCTGAGATCGGGAGCGTCAGGAGACCCCTTCCCGGCACCCTGCCGGAGGGAGGATTGACCTCCGGGAACTTCTCCACCGTCATGGATGCTTCCCGGACGAGCCGTGAGTACTCCTCCTTGGACCATAGGTCCATGACCAGTAGCTATGTGATGTCTTCTCTCCAATCTTGTGCTTTAATGGTTAGTTCTTGTGAGCTGCCCTACAAGATCAAGGCATCTATGTAATTCTCTTGCTATTGCTATGCTCGGTTTGTTGGGATCCGATGGATTATGAGATTATGTTCAGATTGTTATGAGTTATATATTTGATTATCCTTTTATATTATGTTCCTTAGTGATTCATGCATGTTATCCGTTGCTATTTATTGCTTTGGCCGAGTAGTAGATTGCAATTCCAAGAGGGAGCGTTATGCATGATTGTGGGTTCATGCCCCTCGATGTCTAGCTTGAGTGACAGAAACATGAGACTGGGGGATGTGCTATTGCCACCAGGGAGAAAACAACGGTGCTTGTGACCATGGTTGTTCGGATTGTTTACCTTACGCATAGTTCGTTAATGCAGTTGTCCGTTTCTTTGAGTTTACACTTTGGGTGGGGCTCGCAACTTAATACCGGCGAGATGTTCTAGATAGATATCTCAAGGTGGATGATTAGTAAGTAGATGTTGATGAATAAATGGTCTACTTGTCTTGGCGTACTGTCCATTACTATTGAACCTCTGACTATCAAGTAGCATAATTAGCATTGCGGTGCGTTCATAATTCTGTCAATTGCCCAACTGTGATTTGTTTACCCAAGCATAGTTGTTTATCGTCTTTTGGGAGAGAGATGTCACTAGTGAACATAGTGTAACTCCGCTCCATTTCACCACCATTGTTTACACCTCCATCATTTACCATTTTCATTCACTTTTCCGTTGCAATCACTATTACTATTCCCGCTTGTGTTTTGATCCTTTGCAAACTACAAGGCCGGAGAGATTGACAACCTCTATGTACTCCTTGGGAGCAAAGTTATTTGTTGTGTGTGCAGGTCCACGTCTTCTGCTAGCGCCAGAGTGGAAAACACCTACTTGTTGATCCTAGGAGTCCTCCTGGTTCGATAAACCTTACAGTTCCCGTGTGAGGGAAAACTTGCTGCTGACTAGATCTCAACCTTCCACTTTGGGTAACCAACAAGGTGCGAGAAGTATATATATCATCTCGTGATCAAGCAAAGTTTTCTGGCGCCGTTGTCGGCGACTCCAGTCTTCAAGATATGGGAGTTTCACACTATCCTTTACCTTTGCTTTTTAGTCTTGTTAGTTTGCTTTTTAGTTTTTGCTTTAGAGTCTTATACCAAAAAACCACAATAAATAGTTGCTTTGTTCTTGCTTGTTGTTGTTGCTATGGGTTGCACTGAGAACACCATGTTGGGTGACTTCACTAGCCACAACAACAATGATTATACCTTCTCTTAAATTGCTCCAGTTGCCACTAAGGGTCTTTTTACAAGTAAACCTTGTGACTATACTAGTCATTATGGAGAATTATGCCCTTGGCATGGTTGCATCTGGAAGCCACGGGATCTTTGGTTTGAAGTTGCTCCTAAACGTCCCCAAACTTGGGAAGACGTCCAAACTCTTATAAGAGAGAGAAAAATAAACATAGAGGATGACACTACAATTTTACTTAATAGCAATGATATTGATTTTGACAATTGTAGTCTTTCCGAAGTTATCACCTTTTTGCAAAGAATGGCTAAAGACCTCCACACTAGTACACTCAATATTGACTTCACCGAGCATATTACCAATGCTCTTATCAAAGCTAGGGAGGAGAAGCTCAAGCTAGAGACTTCTATTCCTATAAAACTAGAAGATGGTTGGGATCCCATGGTCAAAATTAAATTGAATAATGTCTCTTTCGTTCCTTTGTGTGATGTTGGAGCTAGTGCCTCCGTTATGCCCAAAAGAATGTATGATATGCTTGATTGGAAACCTTATGATCCATGTTCTTTTGGTGTTCGCCTTGTTGATTCTTCCATAAAGAAACCTCTAGGGAGAATTGATGATGTTCTTATTATTTTCAATGATAATTATGTGCCCGTTGATTTTATTATTATGGACATTGAATGTGATCCTTCATGTCCAATTATTTCGGGACGATCTTTTCTCCGCATCGTTGGTGCTATCATTGACATGAAAGGGGGAATCATTAAATTCCAATTCCCCCTTAAAAAGGGAACAGAACACTTCCCTAGAAAGAAGATTAAGTTACCTTATGAGTCTGTTACTCGGGCAAGTTATTCTTTTGGAGTTAATAATACTTGATCTTCTTGCATTATGCCTAGCTCAAAGGCATAAAAGAAAGCGCTTGTTGGGAGGCAACCCAATTTGTTTTTACTTTCCGTTTTAGTGGTCTTGATGCTTGTTACTACTGTAGCAACATCATTGTATCTTTATTTTTAAGCTTTGTGCCAAGTTATAGCCTCCGATTGCAAGAAAGTTCAAAAATTGTGACATGTTGTCCAGAAACAGATTATGTCTGCTTGACGGAAAAAATCGCCAAAAATCACCAGATATTTTTTGATCTGAGTTTTTTTGACAGCACGATCTATATAATTGTCTTTCTGTCATCTATTCTGAGTTTTTTTATTTGAGTTGCAGAATTGCCCCGAATAAATTATTTACTACCTGTTGTTCTGTTTTTCACAGATTCTACCATGTTTTGCGTTTTCATTGTTTTGCAAATACTAAGCTTACTTTTTATTTGCAAAACCCTTTTGGCAATCATGATAAACAGTAGATTTTCATGAAAATGTTTATTTCCAGCAGTTAATGAATTATTTTATTAAGGGTACTAACCACTCTAATAAGCTTATCATGAGTTTCGTATGAAGGGAAGTTTTCAAGTATGGGATGGGAGATGATGAAAGAAGATACAAGAGTGTCAAACGCTCAAGCTTGGGGATGCCCCCATGCAAGCCAAGAAATATTCAAGGAGACTCAAGCGTCTTAGCTTGGGGATGCACGGGTTCGTCCATCTCCATGCTATATTTTTATCACTTCATATGTTATGTGCTATGCTTGGAGCGTCCCACTATTTAATTTTTAGTTTGTTTTCATTTTGCTTGCTGTTCATAACAAGTCAAAACCTAGCCTACCTTGTTTGGGAGAGAGACACGCTCCATTCTACTCTAGAACACAACATATGTTTTCATGCTTATCTTTTTGTGTGTTCTTCATCTTTCCATAGCTACTCTCATGCTAAGCTCTTAGTTTTCATGCTTATCTTTTTAAGAGCTTTTATTTAGGTTGCGTTTCAAACTCTCTTGAGTTATCATGCTTATCATGTTTAGAGAGTTGGCTCGTTTCACTGAGTTGTGTGTCTTGCATGAGTAGGTAATTAAGATTGCTATTTAAGTATAGTAGTAACTTGCAATAGTTTTGACGTATTGATTTGAGTAATGTTTGGACTATTGGTGCCAAGAGCTTAAGCCTATTAGTGACACGTGTCGTATTTTGGGAAATCCGTGTGTTTTTCAAAAACTAAAAATTAGTTGAGAACTCTAGCTACTAAATTGATCGCTAACCTCTGCAGGGGTTGGAATATATAGAGTACCCTCACGTTACCATGAGTCGAGGATGCGCAAGGGTAACCAAACCCCCAAACACTCCTCCTCGGAGTACTTGTCTCTTTGTGAACCTCCTAACTAGATAGGGAGTTACTGATAATAAGTGTATGAGTTCTTCTGACTAATGTGAGTATTCGACTGTTGGCACTTCCACCATCCATATTTTTCTAGCCTCTTCGGTACCGTGCATTGCCCTTTCTCATCTTGAGAGTTGGTGAAAACTCCACCTGTGCATCCAAACCCATGACATGATATGCTCTATCATACATAAGCCTCATCATATCTTTCGTCAAAACAGCCACCATACCTACCTATTAAGGCATTTCCATAGCCTTTCCGAGATACATTGCCATGCAACATCCACCATCTCATGACTTGATCTTTATATCATACATGCTTTTGCTTGATCGTAGAGCCGCATGATAGTTGGGTCTTGCCCCAATAATTGCTACATGGCGCGCTAGTATCATTGCATATCCTGCTACACTTGTAGAGGCATACATTTGCATACATCATGATATTTTTCACTTGTCTTTATGTTGAGTACTTCTTCTAAAGTGTGATGATCTTCTTTTTATTGATGTAAAACATAGAGTGTTCCCCTTAAGAGAGGAAAAGATCCCAAAGAGGACAAAACAAAAGATCTCAAAGAGGACAAATGAGAGATAAAAGAAAGAGCCAAAGAGGCCACAAAAATAAAAAAAGAAAAAAAGAAAAAAAGAAAAAAGAGAGAAGGCGGCAACACTACTATTCCTGTTGAAAAATCCACACTCGTACTCCATTGCTATATTTGTACTACATACAGATTATCATTCATGAATAACTATGTGGGGACCCTTACACTATAGAACTTGGTTTGCATATTCCAATGATGAGCCTCCTCAAATGAGCTCTAGGTCTTCATGAGCAAACAAGTTGGATGCACCCCGACTAGTTCCATTGGAGAGCTTACCCTAGCTTATATGTGCACCCGTTACATGGCAATCCCTACTCCTCACATCATATCTATCATTTGGCTTTCTCTCGCCTATGGTTGTCCTCATTGATGTGAGCCTTTCACACCCTTTTTATCTTCCTTCCCCATCATTATTCTATTTCCCATCCTAAGTGCCAACATATCTTGCTTACGCTCATCCATTGCATGAGTGCTCATAGTTGAAAGGGAGAGGATCATTTTGACTTGTGCCTGACTAGTGGTCTGGGGATGAGTCAAAATAAGATTTCGAAGGAGACCAAGTGTGAAATTTTAGCAGATTGAGTTCTCAATTAAAAATATTTTATGATCTCAAACCATCTCCCACATCTTGCACGCAAACACCACTTAGAGACATTCGAGTCACGGACAGCGAGAGCTCTTGCACCTTTATGTTCTTACTTTCCTAATTTCAATACTAGATATAAACTCTTGCTTGTTATTGTCTTGACTTGAATTGCATATATTACTTGCTTTACTTTGAAGTTCTTATATGTGTGTTAGCATGTCACCACAGAAATTATTGTGTTATCATTTATCTACTCGAGGACGAGCAGAAATTAATCTTGGGGATGTTGGTACATCCCAAACGTATCTATAATTCCTGCTTGTTCCATGATCTTTTGGGTGACATTGTTATATGTTTTGCTACACTTTTATATCATTTTACATATATTTGGACGAACCTACTAACGCAGTGCACCCAGTGCCAGTTTCTGCGTGCTGATTGCTATTTTGCAGGGGTTTTACCCAACTTTCCGAAGCCCCAAAAATTCCAGGAAAAATATATAAAAAATTAGCATAAAAAAAGCTTCCAGACACCGAAGAAGGGCCAAGGACCGTCCAGGTGACCTCCTCGCGCGGCCTACCCGCTGGCCGCGCCAGCAGGCCACCTGGGCGGGTCCCACCTCCTCCGGGGCCCTCCTACGGCCTATATTCAGTCCTCTGAGATAAAACCCTTCCACACCTTCTAGAATCGCGAATTTCTCCATTGTTCCGCCGCTGCAGCGCTTTCGAGATCGGGAGCGTCAGGAGACCCTTCTCGGCACCCTACCGGAGGGAGGATTGACCTCCGGGAACTTCTCCATCGCCATGGACGCTTCCTGGACGTGTCGTGAGTAGTCCTCCTTGGACCATGGGTCCATGACCAGTAGCTATGTGATGTCTTCTCTCCAATCTTGTGCTTCAATGGTTAGTCCTTGTGAGGTGCCCTACATGATCAAGGCATCTATGTAATTTTCTTGCTATTGCTATGCTCGGTTTGTTGGGATCCAATGGATTATGAGATTATGTTCAGATTGTTATGAGTTATATATTTGATTATCCTTTTATATTATGTTCCTTAGTGATTCATGCATGTTCTCCGTTGCTATTTATTGCTTCGGCTGAGTAGTAGATTGCAACTCCAAGAGGGAGCATTATGCATGATTGTGGGTTCATGCCCCTCGATATCTAGCTTGAGTGATAGAAACATGAGACTAGGGGATGTGTTGTTGCCACCAGGGAGAACACAACGGTGCTTGTGACCAGGTTGCAAGGATTGTTTACCTTACCCATAGTTCGTTAATGCAGTTGTCCGTTGCTTTGAGTTTACACTTTGGGTGGGGCTCGCAACTTAATACCGGTGGGATGTTCTCGATAGGTATCTCAATGTGGATGATTAGTAAGTAGATGCTGTTGAATAAACAATCTACTTGTCTTGGCGTACTATCCATTACTATTGGACCTCTAACTATCAAGTAGCATAATTAGCATTGCGGTGCGTTCATAATTCTGTCAATTGCCCAACTGTGATTTGTTTACCCAAGCATAGTTGTTTATCGTCTTTTGGGAGAGAGACATCACTAGTGAACATAATGTGACTCCGGTCCATATCACCATCATTGTTTACACCTCCATCATTTACCGTTTTCATTTACTTTTCCGTTGCAATCACTATTACTATTTCCGCTTGTGTTTTGATCCTTTGCAAACTACAAGGCCGGAGAGATTGACAACCTCTTTGTACTCGTTGGGAGCAAAGTTATTTGTCGTGTGTGTAGGTCCACGTCTTCTGCTAGCGCCAGGGCGGAAGACACCTACTTGTTGATCCTAGGAGTCCTCCCGGTTCGATAAACCTTACAGTTCCCGTGTGAGGGAAAACTTGCTGCTGACTATATCTCAACCTTCCACTTGGGGTAACCAACAAGGTGCGAGAAGTATATACATCATCTCGTCATCAACACCCCGAAAGTCCGGAACCGCCTGCTAAGCTGTGTGAAAGTCACGAACCCCTTGCTCATCCTTCCATCAGTTCACACTCGACTGATAAGCATACCGATGTGTCGGCACTCCCTCCTCACCAAACCAACACGTTTTCACTGTCACATCAAGACACCGACATGTTGGCACCAACTTCTGAGAAGCCTGAGATAGCTTCAACGGCTGGTCTGCTGTCTGTCGCCTCTAGTACTACAATTCAGCAGTCCGTCACAGTAGAACCATCTTTTCAGCAGTCCATCGTACCTTCACCGTCTTCTTAGCACCAAGACATTCATGTAACCAAACATCAAACAAGAAGTGCTTCAGCTAACAAGTGGAAAGTGGGCACGATTGCACATAGGAAGATGGGGCCCCCAAAACCGAGGAGGGATGGGACCAGTAGCCTCCTACTACAAAGACTCATCGCCCATAATCAAATTAGCAATATGTTTCTCCAAGGGGTGGGTAATATCGGCTCTGACGAGATGCACGAAGCAGAAGTTCAAAAGCTACTTTCTTAATTTGAAGCACGCAAGTACAATCATGGCCGGTCATTTCTTGTTGGCAAATACTTTGATGAGTGCGGTTCCAATTGTCGTAAGTTACATAAATATTGCATGGATAGAATGTCAAAAGGATAAGATCATAACATTCTGGAATTTCCGTATGAGAATTGGCATTTCTTTCATCTTGCAGGTACCATAAGTATGGAATTCAAGGACTTTCATCTCTTCTTTAACTTTGATGAGCTTGCTGCCACTCTTGTCAAACGCTTGATGTTGTAAGTACTTCACAATTTCTGATCAACTTCTCCATACAAGGTTCTAAATGAAAAACAAGCTAACTGTATTGTATTCCTCTCACGGGATTGATGGCAGAGAGATCATTAAGGGTGCATGAGTATTTCATAGTTCTTCATTTAGCAAACGACATTTTGTTAGACAATAATGTTACACACCGGGCTTCCATTGATCATGTTACCAATATCTTGTGTTAATTACAAGAAGGAGAATTCTTCATCTGGACATAACATGAACGGTAAGTTAAATATACAACCATTCATACATTGATCGTCTTTCACTTTTCAACATAGTTCGTAAGTTCATGGTTTTCTTAAACTCTAGCCATCATTGGATCTTGATGGTCATTCTTCCAAAAAGCAATACAATTTATTACCTGGATTCTCTCAAAGAGTCAAATAAGCCTTGGGATCTGAATCATCTTCAGGATTTCATGGATAGGTATTGATTTCTTTGAAGTTAATATGTTATGTTCATATCTCGTTCAAGAATTGAGTATGTGAAAATTCATCTTCATTTGAGTGTGTTGTCAAAGAACATAACTTCAATAGGGTCGCGGTTCAACCGCCAACTACCCCTTTATCACGTGATTCTTTCTCCGGTAAGACAACGAAATCCCTTATTTTCAAAAAATGCTAGTCAGATGTTCAAGTTTTGAAGTAACCTATTTCTATTTCTCTTCAAAGAAAAAAATGAAACAACTTACATCGGTTAGGTTGTTCCTAACAGGACAAATAAATGACTAATATTTTACAAAAAAAATCAATGTCCTCAACAACAACAAGGGACCAGACTACGTGGATGCTACATTTGCACACACATGATGAACCTATGCACACATGTTGAATGTGGTGCTGATGCTGCCAAAATAGAACCAGTAAGTTTTTTTCTTAATTACTATCTTCTACTCCACACGTATGTCATATTCTGATCTAAAAATCCTACAATTGATCTTCACACCGATGACCTCTCAACCGCTCGCCGCACATGAATTGTTATATGTTAGGAAATTTGTCAACACATTCTTTGTGAAACACTATATCAAACCTAGTAAAGACGTCGAAAATTTCAGCATTCTTATCCCATAATAATTAGTATGCATTCATATAATGGTATCAGCTAAACATATACGCATAAATGCATTGTTTTCCATGTGATCATGTCTTCGTATTTCATACACTATGATTATGTACTACATATGTCCATACATCTCTGGAATTTAGCTAGAATTTGCTCGATTGCATGTTGTCGCCAAATATGATGAATGTTCTTCCTCTAGACATTGTTTGTTCAACTGCATATTATGGTGAATTATGATAAATGTTTTTCATGTGGATAATTTTTGTTCGATTGCATATTGCCGCGAATTATGATGAATATTTTCTATGTGTATACTATTTGTTCAAGTGCATATTATGAAGAATTTGCTATTCACAAGGCGATTCAGATATGACATTTTACAATAACCGGGTTATTTCAGCACACACGGTCCAAACAACTAAGCACGTGATGTTCAGAATGGAAAGCACACGTAACTCATAGCACAACCGCGTGTGATATAGAGGAAAAACACACAAGATATAAAAATGAAATGTTGGTGATACATAAGAAATCGCACACGATTTACAACACTTGTACGTGTGCGTAATATCTCCTCAATCTTTGCGATAGCACCTTATCTCACACGTGAGCCAACATGAAATCGTGATGCAAGGACGATCACATGCGTAAATTGTTCAGAAAACGTGTGCAATGATATCATGCATGGCTCACGCTTGCTAGAGAAAACTTGTGTGCAATGATGCAGATATCACACACAGTTTTTACTATGACCCGTGTGAGTTGGGTAACGTTTCGCAAACGGTTAAATGTAAAACACCGTTTGTTTTCCATGATCAATTAGACGCATTGGACTCGTGATGGACGTGTGTGATTCATCCTAATCCCACACGTACGTTCAAAATATAGTGTGTGCGATATGTTCCTGCATCGTCATGATTATGTTTTGCAGAGCGTCTACACCATCGGTCACCATCGCCAACGGATTTGCCGTGTCATATGGGATGGACCCTCCCTATCGCTCACACAGGCAAGACGACAGTTTAAAACCGCGTCGCGGAAATAGGTTAAGAAACGGTTTGTATAGCACGTGCTGCATCAGTGGCATCATATTGTGCACATGCAAATCATTTTTTTGATGCGGTTGTATCACTCTGATAAATCACTTCAATGAAATGTTAAATAGTGAGAATATAGAAAGACAGTACAAACATATGCCCCTGAGCTTGAAAACACGAAAAGAAGCCAATATCCATTTATGAGCCCACCCTCATGTGCATCTTGTCAAGAAAAAAATCATCTCACGCTTTGAATATCAAAATTTGTCTTTTTTGTTGAAAGTTATTCTAATGTTCAAATAATTTAAAATTTGAAACGCATCTCATGCATCAAAATATCTGTCATGCATTTTTTTTTAATTTTCCTATTATTTGTTTTGAATTGTTTCTTCAGTGCGGATGCATGCAGATGAGTCTGGACAGCGAATCACTCCTCTCGAAAAGGTGGTCAATCCTAACACTAGCACACATAATAATAGTGTTTCCCCTTTGTATTTCCTTTATAATTAGAGCAATTCTAAGATTATCACATACTTTAGGCATTATTAGCATCCGATTGGTCCCCAACCCCTCAGATGTGACGCTACACAATTAGAGCGATAACGACCCCTTGCCCTGGGCTGCACTTTTTTCTTTTATCTCCTAAATGGTTTGACACGAGTCACATGCTTATATATGTATGAACTTATCCAACAAAGCGATGGTACGGTACGGAATGTTTTTGACTGTGACGCCAACAGCGCGCTACTACCACCCACGCATGCTTCACCTCTTTTTACCGCTGCTTGATCATCCCCGTTCGGTTTATTTGAGCCAGCTCCGATGATAAGCTCGCGCGCTCAGAGAGAGAGCGAGGATCTCTCCCTTTGCGGATACGCAACCTTTTAAGACGAGGACGCGTCCTAAAATTTGTCTTACCAGGCGATGTGACGCCACGGGTCTGGTCCGTCTCTGATATAAACAAATGGGCGAGGTGGTCGCAGTCGCACACGGTCAGGCTCCTCTGTTTAGCCGGCAATTAAAAATGAACCCTACTAGGTACTCTTAAAGAAAGAAGACCAGTGCCTTGCACTGAGCAGTCACGGCTGATTTGCTCGCGTGTGTTTCTTGGTTTGCGTGCGCAGACGTGGGAGCCTTCCGAGTGTAGTATAGTACCGGCAACGGCCTCGCACGCTACCCGCATCCAGTGGTCGTCTGGCCGGCGGCGAGCTCGCCGCCCAAAGTGTTTTGTTTTGTTTAAATCCAGCGCAGGGCGACTGGGCGAGACGCTGATTTTACTACTACGGCATAAAACTGTGCCTACTCCGTTCGAATAGTACGTTGCGAACAGTCTGGCGGCGGGTGTCAAGGCTGCAATGGTACCCTGTCTTTTCGTTGGTACGAAATTTGACAGCCTTTTTAGCTTGACAGGGCCGTCTTGTTCTATCATGCTTTGCTTTTTTTGCAGATGGTGATGTCGAGCTTTATGAAAAATGCTTACATGTATTCACATTTTGAGGGCCTCTTTGATTCACATGATTTTGAAAACCCATAAATAAGAAAAGTACGGTGTTAGAATGACATGTTCATTTAAACCCTATAAAATTAATAAGGACCGTTTGATGTCATAGAAAAAACAAAAAAAAAATGTAAAAAAAGGTTGAAATGGATGTTAGATTTCTTATAAAATGTAGTACAAAAGAATTAATAGAAAAAATATGGAATCTAATCCTATCAATCAAAAGACCCATATAAAATAATTTCTAAGAACTTCAATCCTTCAAAAATTATATAGAATTCCTTTCAACACGTTGAGGAACAATGTCCTCAACTTTCGTTCGAGGCGAAGATGCGTGGAACAAGCCACCAAAGAGTGTTATTTCATAGTGATAAGCAATATTAAATTTCAACACACATCGAAAGTGTTTTGCTTACCAATTTTTACTTACCAAAGACGCTTCACTCTATCGCAATGGCGTCAGAAAAAGTCTTGATGACCCACAAGTACAGGGGATCAATCGTAGTCATTCCAATAAGTAAGAGTGTCAAACCCAACAAAGAGTAGAAGAAAATGATAAGCAGTTTTTAGTAAAGAATTATGTGCAAGTGGTGTAAGTAACGACGATAGATAGTTTTTGTATCAAGATAATTCGTGACAATTGACAGATAACAATAGTAACAAAGGTGCCACAAGGTAGTCCAATCTTTTTATAGCAAATGACACGCCTAAAAAATCTCTTATATAAAGCAAGCGCTCCCGAGGACACATGACAATTTCTGTCTAGTCATATGTTCATCATGTTAAGTTGATTCACGTTTGCTATTTTGATGATTTAATATGTGGGTGGACCGGTGCTAAGGTGTTATTCTTACTTGAACTAACAACTTACTTATGATTACCCCCACTCGCAAGCACGCGCAACTACGAAGGAAGAATTAAGATACGTCTACCATAGCATGAAATACATGGATCCAAATCAGCCCCTTATGAAGCAACACATAAAGTTAAATTTAAGCTTCTGTCACTTTTGCAATCCATAACCTATTTGTTACTCCATAATGACTTCCTTTCGGCCCATAACAAGGTGAAGTGTCATGTAGTTGAGGTTCACAATGCACCACTAAAGAAAGTAACGACATACATATCTTTAAAATATCGAACGAATACCAATCTTTATATGTTACTTATAACAAGACTTCTCTCATCTCCTCAAAAACAATAGTAACTACTTACACCTATCAACATGTTCAAAATCAGAGATATAATAATAATGATTAAGGATCTGAACATAATATATTTCATCAACTAATCCAACAAGCATCAACCACAAGATGTAATCAACACAACTAGCAACCAGCGGGTACCACTATAGTTTTGGGACAAAGATTGAGTACACGAGATGAACTAGGGTTGTAGATGAGATGGTGTTGATGAAGATATTGATGAAGATTGGTCCTCCCACGAAAGAGGAAGCGTTGGTGATGACGATGGCTTCGATTTCCTCCTCCTGGAGGGAAGTTTCCCTGGTAGAATCTCTCTCCCAGAGAGAAAAAGGGCCTCTACCCACGTTTCCGCCTCAAGACGGCGTACTTCGTCTCGAAAGATAACTTATGATTTTTTTCTAGGGTAAAACACACCATTTATGAGAAGATGGTCGCCAGAGGGCCAGCTCGGGCTCCCCAAGCCATCAAGACGCAACTTCGGGGCGCCTTGTTGGCTTGTGTCGAGCTCGCGACCCCTCGCCGGTATATTTTTGTCCCAAAAATTCTCAAAAATTTCAAAAAAAATCTCCCTAAAGTTTCAAATCATTCGGAGGAAGTTGATTTTTCTGCCTTTTCTCGGTTTTCCGGCCTAGAATTCAAGTTTCCAGATATTTTCGTCTCAGTGATGTACCTTGCATATTCAGAGAGAAAGAGCATAAGAATTGTATGATAATAAAGGGATAATGGCCAGGATCAACACAAATATCAATAGCAATTCATGATGCAAAATGAGTGTATCATACATCACTTTTAAGAATACTCTAATTAGGGGTGCAAGTTGTACTAAGGTCATGCTTACCAGTTATGCATCTTCCTATGAATAGAGTGAAATAATGGATAGCAGGAAAATGAATACTCCCAATTCTAGCTTGCGTTCAACCTCTATTTTCCCCCACGAGTAATGCTCAAGAGAAAATCCATGCAATCAAATTTGTGCGATTCAACATAAATCCTCCACTCGGGAATTTTGCAAGTAGTGCAAAAATTTGTAATGCTCATGCAGAAAGATTTGGTGTACAGTTTAAAAACAACATCATGAGAAGAGCTATGAGCCACATACTTGAATTTTCTCACAAAATAGTACGTGAGATCACAGTATTTCAAGCACTTATCTGATAGAAAGTGAGCCAGTTCAGCATTTTGTATGTACGTATAAAATTCTTTCTTGATGTTGACGTTAATCATAATGGTATCAGACGACCATTCACAAGCTTTCACGGCGGCCTCCCTAGGAAGTTCAAGGTCGGGTTCAGAGATAGCAAGCCTTGGAGAATTTCTTCTTGAAGACCCACCAAATGAAACATTTCCTATCATTTTATTTTTGCACTATAAAATTTCAAATTTTGTAGTCCCTCAAAATACAAGTGAATAAAACTCAATAAGATTGATAGCAACTACTCCCACAAGTGCCTAGAGGTCTTATAAGGCATCAAAACTACTTATCATCAAATAAATTCAATATGCAAGCTCATATTCTCGGTGACCAAAAGAAGAAAAATACTCAAAATGTAAACCACCCGAACAAAAACTAATTGGAGCATTGAAGGAACCACATATGAAGGAGCAATTTCCTTGAACAGTTTTGAAAACGAAGCTCCGAGCAAAGAGATCAAAAATCACACGAAAATGAGCAATAACTCGACTAGGGAGTGCTGGCAAACACGATTTTTTTCTAAAGGTAGAACAAGAAGTGGGCAAGTGCACCAAGTGAGTGGGTCCTCTGGGACCCACAAGCTCACATGACGCGCCTAGGGGACAAGCGCATCGTGTGAGCTTGTGGCTCACAAGTGCATCCCCCTAGGGATGTATTCAGTGCCCATTTTTTTTATTTATTCTAGAAAAATCGTACTAAATTTCCAGGTCATTCCGAGTACGTTTATATTTGGGACATTTTTACTCCATAGAAAAACATAAAAAAACTAAATATAGATTTTAAATTTAGTAAACTAATATAAACAAAAAATATGATGAAGAGACATAAGGTTGTTTTTACTGAATTCATCGATGATATGTCTCTCAAAACAAATTCATTAACAAGATTGATCAAGTCTCATTAACGAACCACTTTCGATTAACATAAAACCGAATAATTATCTTATAGCACTAAGTTACCTTAACCGGAATCTGTGTAGTTCCAATAGTAATAATTTGATATTTCCTTTCGGGAACCAAAAGAGGGAATTCAAAACTTACAATAGTAATTGTCATTATCTTTTCAATGAAGTTAATACTATTCGTTTCATTATGTTTCTTCGGTAAATGTACCCTGTGCTATTTGCCATTTACATGAAAAGTAACCTTGATTTTGTTGCAAGAAATAACAACCCCTCTAGTGCTCATAAATGGTCTACCAAGGATAATCGACATATTGTCGTCCTCGGGCATATCGAGAATAACAAAGTCCGTCAAGATCGTAACATTAGCAACAACAACAGGAACATCCTCACAAATACTAATAGGCAAAGCAATTGATTTATCAACCATTTGTGAAGAGATTTTAGTAGGTGTTAGCTTACTCTCATTAAGTCTATTATATAAAGAGAAAGACATAACACTTGCACGAGCTATCAAATCACATAAATCAGTTCTAACATAATTATTTTTTATCCAGCACGGTATAGTAGGTATTCCCGGGTCTCCTAATTTGTAAGGTACTTTTGCATCGAAAGAGTGGTTTGCAAGCATAGTAGAGATCTTAGCCTCCGGTGCTTTTCTTTTATCGGTAACAATATCCTTCTTGTATTTAGGACAAGAAGGCATTTTCATAATTTCGGTCAAAGGAGTGTGAATATACACGGGTCTAAGTAGTTACACAAAGTGAATAAAAGCCTCCTCATATTTATGTTTCACAGCCCTCCTAGGAAATGGCATAGGTGTTCGTACCCAAGGTTATGTCTCCTTACCCTATTTTCTAGCAACAAAGTATTTTTTTCATACCTTTTGTTCTTAGGAAATGGGTTATGAAGCTCTGGCGATGGTTCTATTTCCACATAATTATCAGATTATTTATCCTTGTCTCGTTGAGTATCATTGTGATCATTATTAGCATAATTAGTTTCATTATTGAAATCACTAGACGAATACTTATCCCCAGATTGAGTCTCAACATCAAAAATAGAAACACTATTAGGGTTCTGAGGAGGTTTTTCTAAGGTAGGTGCATTAGAAGCATGTCCATTCCTTTTATTTTTCTTCTTTCTACATGAACTAGGTGCATCTTTACCAACCATCTAAGAATCTTGTTACATTCTTTTAGTATGACCCTCGGGATACAAAGGTTTCTGAATCATTTTGCCTCCTCTAGTCATTACTCTGACAACATAATCATTCATGTTATTGTTCATCTCATTAACTAAATCGTTTTGTCACTTAGAGACTTGTTCTAATTGTGTATGAACTATAGATGAATGTTTGCATAAGCCCTTGACATCACTTGCAATCATAAACATCATATCACTCAAGTATTCAATTGTAATAGCATTGTGTTAGTTGACTGCTAACATGTCTGTTAAAATTTTCCTCTTAAGAATAAAATCGATAAGTTCATCCAAGCATTGACTAGGAGGTTTAGTAAAGGGGATATCACCTTCATAAAATCTAAATAAAGAGTTTACCCCTATTACCTGTGGCGGGATATCAAGTCCATGTATTTCCTCAATAGGTGGTATATTTTTAACATCTTCAAATTTAATACATTTTTCTTTCATAGATTTCTTTGCTTCTTGCCTATCTTCTGGACTGAGGAATATAATACCTCTTTTCTTTGGAATAGGTTCAGGTGGTGGTTGAGGGAGTGTCCAATCATTGGTATTCTTCAGCAGGTTATCCAACAACTCTTGAGCATATTGAATAGTTTGTTCCCTAGAAACACAACTAGCACAACTATCTAGGTAGTCCCTAGAAGCATCGACCAATCCATTATAAAGGATATCAAGTATTTCATTTTTCTTAAGTGGATGATCATGCAAGGCATTTAATAGCTCGAGAAGATGCTCTTCCTCAACTTGCACAAAGTTAAATATTTCATGTAAGGCAATTTGTTTCTTATGAGGAGGAAAATATTTTTCAAAGAAGTGGTAAATCATATCCTGGGGACTACACCACACAATGAGGAGAAAAAGTATTAAACCATTCTTTAACTTCACCCTGTAGAGAGAAAGGAAATAACTTAATAATATAATAGTATCGGATATGTGCCCCATGAGCAAACACGGTGGCGATTTTATTCAGCTTAGTAAGATGTGCAATTAGAGTTTCAGATTCATAACCATGAAAAGGAGTGAATTCTACAAGGTAATTAGTTAAGGATCAAGAGGGAATCCATAATCATTATCATCAACAAAGATAGGAGAGGTTACAAATTTTGGATGATGTTTCATTCTTTCATTCAACGATCTTCCTTTATTTTAGCCAATAATTTCTTAAAGTCGTCTATATCGTTGCAAGCAAGAAATTCTTTAGTAATCTCTCCATCCATAACATAATTATCACGCATATCAAGCATCTTAGTTCTAACAGGAGTGCTAGGTGAAATATGTGATTTAGTGTTCTCAGTAGTTTCATTTTCAAGTTGAAAGAGCATGGTGCCCACATGTGTGATTTTTGTAATTGATGACATTCTCTATGGACTAATGGTTGCCTTGAGCTATATCCAAAGGATTTCTCCATATGCATTTCTTGAAGTCCATTTGTTGGTTTCATGAAGTTTATTGGATGACCAAGGTGGTATTTAAGGATTTAACCAAAGATTGGTCATGTGAGAGTTGAACTTTGATACATCTCCAACGTATCTACTTTTCCAAACTCTTTTTCCCTTGTCTTGGACTCTAATTTGCATGATTTGAATGAAACTAACCCAGACTGATGTTGTTTTCAGCAAAACTGCCATGGTGTTGTTTTTGTGCAGAAATAAAAGTTCTCGGAATGACCTGGAAACTTACGATGATTTTTTATGGAATATATAAAAAATACCAGAGAAAGAATCAACTGAAGATACACGGCCAGTGGGCCACGAGCCGTGCAAGCGCCCCCCTAGGGCGCGCCTAGCAGGCTCATGGGGCCCACGTGGCTCCCCCGACTTCATCTCCAACTCCATATAACCTCTCTCGCTCAGAAAACAATAGGAGAGAAGAGTTCATCGCGTTTCACGATACGGAGCCGTTGCCACGGCATGTTCTTCCTCGGGAGGGCAGATCTGGAGTCCGTTCTGGGCTACGGAGAGGGGAAATCGACGCCGTCGTCATCATCAACCATCCTCCATCTCCAATTCCATGATGCTCTCCATCCTTCGTGAGTAATCTTACCGTAGGCTTGCTGGAAGGTGATGGGTTGGATGAGATCTATCATGTAATCGAGTTAGTTTTGATGGGGATCGATCCCTAGTATCCACTATATTCTAAGATTGATGTTGCTACTACTTTGCTATGCTTAATGCTTGTCACTAGGGCCCGAGTGCCATGATTTCTGATCTGAACCTATTATGTTTTCTTCAATATATGTGTGTTCTTGATCCTATCTTGCAAGTTGTAGTCACCTACGATGTGTTATGACCCGGCAACCCCGGAGTGACAATAGCCGGAACCACTCCCGGAGATGACCATAGTATGAGGATCCCATGTATTCACTATGTGCTAATGCTTTGTTCCGGTTCTCTATTAAAAGGGGACCTTAATATCCCTTAGTTTCCATTAGGACCCTGCTGCCACGTGAGGCTAGGACAAAAGATGTCATGCAAGTTCTTTTCCATAAGCACGTATGACTAAATACGGAATACATGTCTACATTACATTGATGAACTGGAGCTAGTTACATATCACCCTATGTTATAACTGTTACATGATGAATGCCATCCGCATAATTATCCATCACCGATCCAATGCCTATGAGCTTTTCCTATACTGGTCCTTGCTAAGTTACTTTACCGCTACTGCCGTCACACTTGCTATACAAATTACTACTGCTACTGTTACCGCCACTACCGTTACTATCATACTACTTTGCTACTAAAACTTTGCTGCAGATACTAAGTCTTTCGGGTGTGGTTGAATTGACAACTCAACTGCTAATACTCGAGAGTATTCTTTGGCTCATCTTGTGTCGAATCAATAAATTTGGGTTGAATACTCTACCCTCGAAAAATGTTGCGATCCCCTATACTTGTGGGTTATCAAACTTATCGCAAGCATGTCTTGAAGAAGAAGGTTGTGTGAACATTCATGTTTATCTTCAAGACATCATCTTTATGAAGAGTAGATAAGTTACAAGGCTGATCAATACTAAGTCAAAGAGTGAATCAAGTTTATCAACACACAAGCGTACACGATGTACCGAGAGGGATCAAATGATCCCATGTTATGGTAAGCATTGTGTTGGAAATATGCCCTAGAGGCAATAATAAATTAGTTATTATTATATTTCTTAGTTCATGATAATCGTTTATTATCCATGCTATAATTGTATTGATTGGAAACACAATACTTGTGTGGATACATAGACAAAACTCTGTCCCTAGTAAGCCTCTAGTTGACTAGCTCGTTGATCAAAGATGGTCAAGGTTTCCTAGCCATAGGCAAGTGTTGTCACTTGATAATGGGATCACATCATTAGGAGAATCATGTGATGGACTAGACCCAAACTAATAGACTTAGCATGTTGATCGTGTCATTTTGTTGCTACTATTTTCTGCGTGTCAAGTATTTGTTCCTATGACCATGAGATCATATAACTCACGGACACCGGAGGAATGCTTTGTGTGTATCAAACGTCGCAACGTAACTGGGTGACTATAAAGATGCTCTACAGGTACCTCCGAAGGTGTTCGTTGAGTTAGTATGGATCGAGACTGGGATTTGTCACTCCGTGTGACGGAGAGGTATCTCGGGGCCCACTCGGTAATACAACATCACACACAAGCCTTGCAAGCAATGTGACTTAGTGTAAGCTACGGGATCTTGTATTACGGAACGAGTAAAGAGACTTGCCGGTAAACGAGATTGAAATAGGTATGCGGATACTGACGATCGAATCTCGGGCAAAGTAACATACCGAAGGACAAAGGGAATGACATACGGGATTATATGAATCCTTGGCACTGAGGTTCAAACGATAAGATCTTCGTAGAATATGTAGGATCCAATATGGGCATCCAGGTCCCGCTATTGGATATTGACCGAGGAGTCACTCGGGTCATGTCTACATAGTTCTCGAACCCGCAGGGTCTGCACACTTAAGGTTCGACGTTGTTTTATGCGTATTTGAGTTATATGGTTGGTTACCGAATGTTGTTCGGAGTCCCAGATGAGATCCAGGACGTCACGAGGAGCTCCGGAATGGTCCGGAGGTAAAGATTGACATATAGGAAGTCCTGTTTTGGTCACCGGAAAAGTTTCGGACTCATCGATAGTGTACCGGGAGTGCCGGGAGGGGTGCCGGGGACCATCGGGAGGGGTGTCACGCCCCAAGGGGTCTCATGGGCTATGGGAAGATATAAACCAGCCCCTAGTGGGCTGGAATAAGTTCCCACTAAGGCCCATAAGGTTTGAGAAGGAAAAACACAAGGTGGAAAGAGTTTCCAAGTGGGAAGGTGGAATCCTACTCCAAGTAGGATTGGAGTAGGACTCCTCCACCTCCAATTTCGGCCAAACCTTTAGGTTTTGAGGCTGCCTCCTCCCCTCCCTCCCTCCTATATATAGTGGGGTTTTTGGGCTGATTTGAGACAACTTTTGCCACGGCAGTCCGACCACATATCTCCACGGTTTTACCTCTAGATCGCGTTTCTGCGGAGCTCGGGCGGAGCCCTGCCGAGACAAGATCATCACCAACCTCCGAAGCGCCGTCACGCTGCCGGAGAACTCTTCTACCTCTCTGTCTCTCTTGCTGGATCAAGAAGGCCGAGATCATCGTCGAGTTGTACGTGTGCTGAACGCGGAGGTGTCGTCCGTTCGGCACTAGATCGTGGGACTGATCGCGGGATAGTTCGCGGGGCGGATCGAGGGACGTGAGGACGTTCCACTACATCAACCGCGTTCACTAACGCTTCTGCTGTACGGTCTACAAGGGTACGTAGATCACACATCCCCTCTCGTAGATGGACATCACCATGATAGGTCTTCGTGCGCGTAGGAAATTTTTTGTTTCCCATGCGACGTTCCCCAACAGTGGTATCATGAGCTAGGTTCATGCGTAGATGTCTTCTCGTGTAGAACACAAAAGTTTTTGTGGGCGGTGATGTGTGTTTTGCTGCCCTCCTTAGTCTTTTCTTGATTCCGCGGTATTGTTGGATTGAAGCGGCTTGGACCGACATTACTCGTACGCTTACGAGAGACTGGTTTCATCGTTACGAGTAACTCCGTTGCTCAAAGATGACTGGCAAGTGTCGGTTTCTCCAACTTTAGTTGAATCGGATTTGACCGAGGAGGTCCTTGGATGAGGTTAAATAGCAACTCATATATTTCCGTTGTGGTGTTTGCGTAAGTAAGATGCGATCCTACTAGATACCCATGGTCACCACGTAAAACATGCAACAACAAAATTAGAGGACGTCTAACTTGTTTTTGGAGGGTATGCTTGTGATGTGATATGGCCAAAGATGTGATGTGATATATTGGATGTATGAGATGATCATGTTGTAATAGATAATATCGACTTGCACGTCGATGGTACGGCAACCGGCGGGAGCCATAGGGTTGTCTTTATAACTAACGTTTGTGCTTGCAGATGCGTTTACTATTTTGCTAGGACGTAGCTTTAGTAGTAATAGCATGAGTAGCACGACAACCCCGATGGCGACACGTTGATGGAGATCATGATGATGGAGATCATGGTGTGACGCCGGTGACAAGAGGATCGTGCCGTTGCTTTGGTGATGGAGATCAAGAAGCACAAGATGATGGCCATATCATGTCACTTATGAATTGCATGTGATGTTAATCCTTTTATGCACCTTATTTTGCTTAGAACGACGGTAGCATTATGAGGTGATCTCTCACTTAAATTTCAAGACGAAATTGTGTTCTCCCCGACTGTGCACCGTTGCTACAGTTCGTCGTTCCGAGACACCACGTGATGATCGGGTGTGATAGACTCAACGTTCACATACAACGGGTTCAAAACAGTTGCGCACGCGGAACACTCGGGTTAAGCTTGACGAGCCTAGCATGTGCAGACATGGCCTCGGAACACATGAGACCGAAAGGTCGAGCATGAATCGTATAGTTGATATGATTAGCATAGAGATGCTTACCACTGAAACTATTCTCGACTCACGTGATGATCGGACTTGAGATAGTGGATTTGGATCATGTACCACTCACATGACTAGAGAGATGTACTTTTTGAGTGGGAGTTCTTAAGTAATATGATTAATTGAACTAATTGTCATGAACATAGTCTAATGGTCTTTGCGAATTACGATGTAGCTTGCGCTATAGCTCTACTGTTTTTATATGTTCCTAGAGAAAATTTAGTTGAAAGTTGATAGTAGCAAACTTTGCAGACTAAGTCTGTAAAACCAAGGATTGTCCTCGTTGCTACGCAGAAGGCTTATGTCCTTAATGCACCACTCGGTGTGCTGCACCTCGAGCGTCGTCTGTGGATGCTATGAACATCCGACATACACGTTTCTGATGACTACACAGTAGTTCAGTGCAAAATACTTAATGGCTTAGAAGCAAGGCGCCGAAAACGTTGTAAAACGTCACGGAACATAAGTGATGTTCTAAAGAGATGAAATTGTGATTTCATGCTTGTGCCCTTGTTAAGAGGTACGAGACCTCCAACAAGATTCTTTGTCCACAAAGTAAAGGAGAAAAGCTCAATCGTTGAGCGTGTGCTCAGATTGTCTGAGTACGACAATCACTTGAATCAAGTGGGAGTTAATCTTCCAGATGAGATAGTGATGGTTCTCCAAAGTCACTGCCACCAAGTTGTGAGAGCTTCGTGATGAACTATAACATATCAAGGATAGATACAATGATCCTTGAGCGATTCGCGATGTTTGACACTGCGAAAGTAGAAATCAAGAAGGAGCATCAATAGTTGATGGTTTGTAAAACCACTAAGTTTCAAGAAAGGCAAGGGCTAGAAGGGATACTTCGTGAAACGGCAAAACAGTTGCTGCACTAATGAAGAGACCCAAGATTAAACCCAAACCCGAGACTAAGTGCTTCTATAATGAGGGGAACAGTCACTGAGGTGGAGCAACTCTAGATACTTGATAGATAAAAAGGCTGGCAAAAGTCGAAAGAAGTATATTTGATATACATGATGTTGATGTGTACTTTACTAGTACTCCTAGTAGCATGAGGGTATTGGATACCGGTTCGGTTGCTAAGTGATTAGTAACACGAAATGAAAGCTACGACATAAATGGAGACTAGCTAAAGGCGAGGTGACGATACGTGTTGGAAGTGTTTCCAAGGTTGATATGATGAAACGTCGCACGCTCCCTCTACCATCGGGATTGGTGTTAAACCTGAATAATTGTTATTTGGTGCTTGCGTTAAGCATGAACATGATTGGATCGTGTTTATTGCAATACGATTATTCATTTAAAGAGAATAATGGTTACTCTGTTTGCTTGAATAATCACCTTCAATGGTTTATTGAATCTCGATCGTAGTGTTACACATGTTCATAATATTTGTGCCAAAAGATACGAGGTAATGATGATAGTACCACTTACTTGTGGCACTGCCGCTTGAGTCATGTTAGTATAAATTGCATGAAGAGGCTCCATGCTGATGGATCTTTATACTCACTTGATTTTGAATCACTAGTGACATGCAAATCATACTACATGAGCAAGGCCTTGTTTTCATTAAGATGAAACAAGATAGTAACTTGTTGGAAGTGATACATTTTGATGTATGCAGTCCAATGGGTGCTGAGGCACGCAGTGGATATCATTATGTTCTTACTTCAATGACGATTTGAGTAGATGCAAGAGTATTTACTTAATGGATCACAAGTCTGAAATATTGAAAAGTTCAATCCAGTTTCGGAGTGAAGTTCGTCGTAACAAGAGGATAAACGATCTACGATATGATCATAGAAATGAATATCTGAGTTACGAGTTTTGGTACGCAGTTAAGACAATGTGGAAATTGTTTCGCAGTTCATGCCACCTGGAACATCATAGTGTGATGATGTGTCTGAACGTCATAGCCACGCACTATTTGGTATGGTGCATACTATGATGTCTCTTATCGAATTACCACTATCGTTTATGGGTTATGCATTAGAGACAACCGCATTCACTTTAAATAGGGCACCGCGTATTTCCGTTGAGATGACACAGTATAGACTGAGGTTTAGAGAAATCTAAACTGTCGTTTCTTCAAAGTTTGGGGCTTCGACACTTATGTGAAAAAGTTTCAGTCTGATAAGCTCGAACCCAAAGCGGATAAATGCATCTTCATAGGATATCCAAAACAGTTGGGTACATCTCCTATCTCAGATCCGAAAGCAAAGTGTTTGTTTCTAGAAACGGATCCTTTCTCGAGGAAAGGTTTCTCTCGAAAGAATTGAGTGGGAGGGTGGTAGAACTTGATGAGGTTATTGAACCATCACTTCAACCAGTGTGTAGCAGGGCGTAGGAAGTTGTTCCTGTGGCGCCTACACCAATTGAAGTGAAAGATGATGATGGTGATCATCGAGCATCGGATCAAGTTACTACAAATCTCGTAGGTTGACAAGGTCCCGTACTACTGCAGAGTGGTACGGTAACCCTGTCTTGGAGGTCATGTTGTTGAGCAACAGTGAACCTACGAGTTATGGAGAAAGCAATGGTGGGCCCGGATTCCGACAAATGGCTGGAGGCCATGAAATCCAAGAGAGGATCCATGTATGAAAACAAAGTGTAGACTTTGGAAGAACTACTTGATGGTCATAGGACTGTTGAGTAAAGATGGATCTTTAAAAGAACACAGACGTTGATGGTGATAAGTCACTATTAAGAAAAGCTCGACTTGTCGAAAGATGTTTTCGACAAGATCAAACAGTTGACTATGATGAGACTTTCTCACTCGTAGCGATGCTAAAGGTCTGTTAGAATTGTGTTAGTTGTTGATGCATTATTTATGAAATATTGCACGTAGGATGTCAAAACATTGTTTCCTCGACGGTTTCCTTGAGCAAACATTGTATGAGATACAACCAGAAGGTTTTGTCGATCCTAAAGATACTAGCAAGTATGCAAGTTCCAGTGATCCTTCAATGGACTGGTGCAAGCATCTCGGAGTTGGAATATACACTTTGATGAGATGATCAAAGATTTTGGGTTTGTACAAGGTTTATGAGAAACTTGTATTTCCAAAGAAGTGAGTGGGAGCACTATAGGATTTCTGATAAGTATATGTGGTTGACATATTGTGGATCAGAAGTAATGTAGAATTTCTGTAAATCATATAAGGTTGTTTGAAAGAAGTTTTCAAAGGAATACCTGGATTGCGCTACTTGAACGTTGAGCATCGAAGATCTATGGAGATAGATCAAAAAGCGCTTAATGAAAGTTTCAACAAAATGCATGCCTTGACAAGTTTTTGAAGGAGTTCAAAATAGATCAGCAAAGAAAGAGTTCTTGGTTGCGTTGTGAGGTGTGAATTTGAGTAAGACTCAAAACCTGACCACGGCAGAATAAAGAGAATAGACGAAGGTCGTCTTCTATGCCTTAGCCGTAGACTCTAAAGTATGCCATGCTGAGTACCGCACCTGATGTGTGCCTTGACTCAAAGTCTGTTGAGAGGTACAGAAAGTGATCCATGATTGAATCATTGATCAGCGGTCAAAGTTATCCTTAGTAACTAAATAGACTAAGGAATTTTTCTCGATTATGGAGGTGGTTAAAGAGTTCGTCGTAAAGGGTTACGTCGATGCAAGCTTTGACACTAATCCGAATAACTATGAGTAGTGAAACGGATTCGTATAGTAGAGTAGATATTTGGAGTATTTCCGAATAGCACATAGTAGCAGCATCTATAAGATGACATAAAGATTTGTAAAGAACGCACGGATCTGAAAGTTTCAGAACCGTTGACTAAAAACCTCTCTCACGAGCAAGACGTGATCAGACCCCATAACTATATGGGTGTTAGATTCGTTGGAATCACATGGTGATGTGAACTAGATTATTGACTCTAGTGCAAGTGGGAGACTGTTGGAAATATGCCCTAGAGGCAATAAGAAATTAGTTATTATTATATTTCTTAGTTCATGATAATCGTTTATTATCCATGCTATAATTGTATTGATTGGAAACACAATACTTGTGTGGATACATAGACAAAACTCTGTCCCTAGTAAGCCTCTAGTTGACTAGCTCGTTGATCAAAGATGGTCAAGGTTTCGTGGCCATAGGCAAGTGTTGTCACTTGATAACGGGATCACATCATTAGGAGAATCATGTGATGGACTAGACCCAAACTAATAGACTTAGCATGTTGATCGTGTCATTTTGTTGCTACTATTTTCTGCGTGTCAAGTATTTGTTCCTATGACCATGAGATCATATAACTCATGGACACCGGAGGAATGCTTTGTGTGTATCAAACGTCGCAACGTAACTGGGTGACTATAAAGATGCTCTACAGGTATCTCCGAAGGTGTTCGTTGAGTTAGTATGGATCGAGACTGGGATTTGTCACTCCGTGTGACGGAGAGGTATCTCGGGGCCCACTCGGTAATACAACATCACACACAAGCCTTGCAAGCAATGTGACTTAGTGTAAGTTACGGGATCTTGTATTACGGAACGAGTAAAGAGACTTGCCGGTAAACGAGATTGAAATAGGTATGCGGATACTGACGATCGAATCTCGGGCAAAGTAACATACCGAAGGACAAAGGGAATGACATACGGGATTATATGAATCCTTGGCACTGAGGTTCAAACGATAAGATCTTCGTAGAATATGTAGGATCCAATATGGGCATCCAGGTCCCGCTATTGGATATTGACCGAGGAGTCACTCGGGTCATGTCTACATAGTTCTCGAACCCGCAGGGTCTGCACACTTAAGGTTCGACGTTGTTTTATGCGTATTTGAGTTATATGGTTGGTTACCGAATGTTGTTCGGAGTCCCGGATGAGATCCAGGACGTCACGAGGAGCTCCGGAATGGTCCGGAGGTAAAGATTGATATATAGGAAGTCCTGTTTTGGTCACCGGAAAAGTTTCGGACTCATCGATAGTGTACCGGGAGTGCCGGGAGGGGTGCCGGGGACCATCGGGAGGGGTGTCACGCCCCAAGGGGTCTCATGGGCTATGGGAAGATATAAACCAGCCCCTAGTGGGCTGGAATAAGTTCCCACTAAGGCCCATAAGGTTTGAGAAGGAAAAACACAAGGTGGAAAGAGTTTCCAAGTGGGAAGGTGGAATCCTACTCCAAGTAGGATTGGAGTAGGACTCCTCCACCTCCAATTTCGGCCAAACCTTTAGGTTTTGAGGTTGCCTCCTCCCCTCCCTCCCTCCTATATATAGTGGGGTTTTAGGGCTGATTTGAGACAACTTTTGCCACGGCAGCCCGACCACATATCTCCACGGTTTTACCTCTAGATCGCGTTTCTGCGGAGCTCGGGCGGAGCCCTGCCGAGACAAGATCATCACCAACCTCCGAAGCGCCGTCACGCTGCCGGAGAACTCTTCTACCTCTCCGTCTCTCTTGCTGGATCAAGAAGGCCGAGATCATCGTCGAGTTGTACGTGTGCTGAACGCGGAGGTGCCGTCCGTTCGGCACTAGATCGTGGGACTGATCGCGGGATAGTTCGCGGGGCGGATCGAGGGACGTGAGGACGTTCCACTACATCAACCGCGTTCACTAACGCTTCTGCTGTACGGTCTACAAGGGTACGTAGATCACACATCCCCTCTCGTAGATGGACATCACCATGATAGGTCTTCGTGCGCGTAGGAAATTTTTTGTTTCCCATGCGACGTTCCCCAACACATTGTCCATTGGTTTTGTGTACTAACCCATGGTCCACGTGAAAGTTCTAGACGGGGTTAGGTATGTTTCCATGGGCTTGCGTCAAGAGGAAGATCTAATATAAGCCATGGAGGATGACATCAAGTGGTGATCATCATCAAGTTGCGGTGTGCAAGTTCAAGTGGTGCATCACAAAGAGATCATGCTTGAAGCTTGTCATCCATTGTGGTGAAAATGGACTTGTGAAGATGTACCAAAGAGTGGCTCGCCCATAGTGCGGTATGGGGGAGCAATCTACTAGTCTTCATCAAGCCAGTGCTATCAACAAAGGTGGTCATCTTGAGGAGGACAAGATTGTCATCGTCTAGCTCAAGAGGACTATGCGCAAGGCAAAGGTTCTCCCTTGATAGGTTTTCTATTGTACCGATCTCGTGGTGTTAGTTGGGAGACCAGATTATAGGAACGATTGTCATACTATTAAGGGGGGATCTCGAGTGAGTAGCTTGATCGTATCATTTGTTGAGAGCTCAAACCATTGCATTCTTGTTATAATATTTTTCGGTTCTTGTTTGAATTTTCTCTTTGTGGATCTTAGATCTTATGGTCATCTTCATGACAAGCTCGAGGTCATCGAAAACGCAGTTCATATGAATCTTCTATGATGTTTTTTATGTTAGTTTTTTTGTTGGATCTTCATTCATAGAGGTTTCACGTCTCTCTATCATTGGCATTTTTATACTACCTCTTATCATTATAACCAACAAGCTTGAGTTTGCTTAATTCTAAGCTCGTATGCGAAAACTATGGCACTTCAGGTTTTATTTTATCCATTTGTTTGCTTGGGCATCTTTGTTGCACTCCCGTGGTAGTACCACTCTAGGCAAGCGGTAGTATCGTCTATGTACGATAGTACCCCGGTCTAGTACCGCTGGTACTATCGCTGCCTCTAGGGGTTCTTGACTTTTCATGTCGGACTGCATCATAGTGGCACGGTAGTGTGATGCGGTAGTATCGCCTACAAGCGGTAGTACCTCCCATCACTACTGCTCCACTTCCGCTTATTTTATCGCCTCTGCACTTGTTTGCATCTTCACGGTTGTAGGGTGGCAGTAAGGGAGCAGTAGTGCCGCTTATAAGCGGTACTGCCGCTGTACTTTGTTGTACCTCCACTTCTCCCGAGTGTATTGCAACCCCAGCGGTAGTACCGCTGGATCGAGCGGTAGTACCGCTCTGGAGGCACTACCGGCTCGGGGTGCTTCTCCTCCACTATACTCTTGGATTTTCCGCCCAAGAAGTAGTACCGCTTGTGCGCGTCTAGTGCACATAACGATTGGATTTGGAGGGGCCTATAAAAGGGGTTCTTCTTCCCCAAGGAACCTTATCATTTGAGCTCGTGTTCCCCCCCCCCATTGTTGGCCTTCTTTGAGTTTGTTAAGTCTCAATCCCTCTAATGATTCTTGCTAGTTATTGAGGGAAAAGAGAGAGGAGATCTAGATCTATATCTCCACCAATCACTTTCTCCTCTATGTGAGGGGAACTCCTTGGATCTAGATCTTGGAGTTCTTTGTGAGCTCCTTGTTCTTCCTCTCATATTCCTCCATAACTTTTGTTGTTATGGTGGAATTTGGAAGTGAGGGAGTTGTCCACTTCGTGTGTTCTTACTATTGCAGCAGTTGCAACGGTTTGAGTTCTCCACAGTGATACGTGGAAGTGAAGTTTGAGAAGCTTATTACACTTGGGTATTTGGGCACCCTAAAGCTTGTGCCTCTTGGGGTGTTTTGGCCCCCTATGCGGTGGGTGGTGGCTCACAGCTCAATAATTATGGTGTAAAGCTCTGGGCAAGCGTCAGGGTCTCCAATTAGGTTGTGAAGATTGCCTCAAGCAATTTGTACTGGTTCCGGTGACCGTCCCCAAGGGTTGTCAAAGTGTACGGGTTCGGTGACTTCCCCAAGGGTTACCATTTGTACGTGTTCGGTGACTGCCCTCAAGAGTCCCTTAGTGGAATCACAACATCTTGCATTGTGCGAGGGCATGAGAAGATTACGGTGCCCCTGGTGGCTTCTTGGGGAGCATTGTGCCTCCACACCACCCCAAACGGAGTTTAGCATCCGCAAGGGTGTGAACTTTGGGATACATTATCATCTCCACGTGCCTAGGTTATCTTTTACCCGAGCCCTTTACTTATGCACTTTACTTTGTGATGCCATATTGTTTCTTGTTATATATTTTGCTATCACTTAGTTGTTTATCTTGCTTAGCATAAGTTGTTGGTGCGCATAGGTGAGCCTAGTTATTTTAGGTTTTGTGCTTGACTAATTAAACATTAGTTTTATTCCGTATTTGTTCAAGCCTAAACGGTAATTATTTTAAAGCGCCTATTCACCCCCTCTAGGCGATATCCACGTCCTTTCACAAGTTCTTTAGATCTAGCCATGTGAGCATCAACCAATTCACCCACTGGCACAATTTCAGTTTCATCAAGCATAGTACTATCATCATCATCATGTTCCATAATAGAAGCAATACCTATTACTTGCGATATATCACATTAAATAGCGGGTGGCGGTGTCGTAAGCTTATTTCAAATAGAATGAGAATCAAATGTAGAGTTAGTTGTCAATTCCTTACCTCCCCTCGCCTTAGAGGGCATAATCTTGGTTCTTGAATAATTCATTTTAATGGCATGCGGTTGCCGAGGAACCTACTCCGGTGCCACCCATCTGTTTGTCTGTCCCCAACATTAACCACATCGTTGCTGCTCGTTGCCATCCATTTGCTATATAAATCCATTCCCGGCCACATCCACGATCATCTCCTCCGGTTCCTTTCTCCTCATCGCACCATGCCCGCCATGGCCTCCCCGCGCTCCAAAGCCCTCTCCGACAGGCTGTCGTCCGAGAAGAAGAGGGAGATGACGACCATTGTTGCTGGCAGGTAGACGATGACATTGGATGTCCCAATGGAGGGCGGGGCCAAGGAAGAGCCAACGCCACCCTCCTCGTCGGTGCATGTCGGCATCACCGCTGGCGATGGCCGTGCCCATTACACGAAAATACTACGGGAGGAGCGGGTTTCCAAGCTCCGACAAACGCATGTCGGCTAGGCCTACAACCTCCATCTCCTCGACGAGCACCGACACGCAGAGGAGCTGCTTGTCCGTGACAAATTCATCGTGTGAGACGTGGACGTGCTCTAGAATGAGGTGTTCCTCAAGTACTACCGCTCCGCCCGCAAGATCCGTCGTGACCGTGGGTGGTACCGAGAGTGTCACGCGGAGTTAGAAGCCGCTAACACTGAGTTCGACGAGGCGACATATGAGGTGTGGGCAAGAGTGATAATGACAAGGACATCGCCAGTTCCACCACGGTTGCTCCTCGCTGCCACGACCACGAAGTTGGCATATCCACGGGAGCACTGGTAGCGTGGAAGAGTAGTGCGTCATTGGTCATCGCCGCTAGGGTCCCAAGAAGGCAACCACTCCTTCCCTCCCGCTGAAGCTAAGCTTGGCGGGCCGATAATCTTTGGCCGATTAGCCACTTAGGCTACCGAGGTAGAGTTGGACACCGTCGAGGCGAAACCAGAGAAGGCGAAGGCAATGGACGGAGTTTCAGTTCTAGGGGTTCATGGTCGTACATGGGCCGGGAATGGGTGCCGACGATCATTTAGATTAGGTTTAGTTAAAAGTTGTCCAAATTGTAATGAATGTTGTCCGATTTATATGTAAAATGCCCAAGATATAGTGAATTTTGTGTGATTTATATGAAAATCCTCCTTGTTTGTATGAATTTGAACCGGTTTAGTTACACAATGTTTGAAATATATGCAAACAACGTTGAATGGTCGGCTCGTGCATCCGTGTCCGTAAGTTGATCCGTCGTGAATCAAACTGATGCGAAAGCGGGTTGAGATACGTTAACGCCCCTCAACATTCAAGCCCGAGAGCCCCATAAACCGGTGCGCCATCGAAAGACCGTGCAAATGTAAGGCCTCCTTTGGTTCATAGGTTAGGAATGTCATAGAAATAAAAAGCTTGTAGGAAATGAGATGTCATATATTTCAAATCCTATGTAAAGGATTAGGACAAGAGATGTCATTTGGTTCACATCATAGAATTTTTTTCATTGAGCCTAGGCTAATGTTTGTTTTCCTATGAAATGTGGAGGATAGAAAGAATTCCTTCGTAGAAATAAGATTCTGTTCCTACAAACCAAAAGGCTCTAAAGGGTTTTTTCTCATAAAAATGGTATCTATGAAATTCTTTCAAACCAAAGAAGGCCCAAGTTGAGACCCAAGTAGTAACAAAAACCAGGTCACTTCCGTTGACATTTAACCTTAGCAAAGCGGGGCCTAATTAATTCGTACCATTTGGAAGGATGGCCCCCAGCCTTTCATGCAGCGCGCCAGCTGCCGCATTCACCTCGTGTCGTGCATCCATTGTGCTACAATCTGACACCACACATGCTCATGTACTTCCCATCATGAAATCCATTTCCTGTCCGCTCCAGCATGCAACCAAGGCTCGTTAACTATTCGGTTCTGAATCACACGCGATCTACTTCCTCCTTTTTCAAATATAAGTATTTTAAATATTTCATTATTAGACTACATATAGATGTATATAGATATATTTTAAAGTTTAGATTCACTCATTTTGCTTTTTATGTAGTCCTTTATTGAAATTTCTAAAAAAACTTATACTCGTCTGTTCCAAATTCTTGTCTTAAACTTGTTTAGATATAAATATATCTAATTACGTTTTAGTATTCTAATACATTCACTTCTAAACAAGGTAAACGTTTGTGGTCGATGCGCCGGCCGAACCGTTCGGCCGACCGCACACGATCCGCGCACACAGCTGATTAGGCATGCAACTTTTTCCTCGTCTAAATTTGTTGCAACCAGCGTTTATATTTGTTACAAGCTTTTTTATTTGCTACATTTATCCAGTAAAAATGCTGCATGTACGTTTGGTTGCAACTCCAGTTCGTCGGATTTTTCGTTACAATTGGTGTTTTTTACTTTTGCTACAACCGTGTTAATTTTTGCTACAACCGGCATCATTTTTTGCTGCGACCGTTCAGTAAGAAAGTTGCATCCAGTTCGTGAGAGTTGTAACCCGATTTTACTGGATTGTTTTGCTACAACCCCTTTTTTGTTTTGTTACCACGCATCATTAACGTCGTTTTTTTACGATCACGTTGATATTTTTCTGTTACAAACATATTTTTGTTGCAAATCATTATGAAAATTTGCTGCATCGTGGTCAAAATTTGCTGCATTAAGAAATATTTTCTGCATGAATAGATCGTGGGACGCACGGCGGTTGGCTGATCGTGCGGCGTGTCCGCGACCGGCCGAAAGTTTCGACCGGTGCGCCGGCGCACAACACTGCCCTTTAAACAAACCTAAGATAAAAAAATTGGAAAGGGGGTATTTTAGGAACGGAAGGAGCACTAATTTGAACGGCGACACGGCTCGTGACGGTAGCCGTTGGCGGGGCTACGAGCTTACCTCACCTCAGGCCATGACCATGGCTTCCCCTTCTCCACGGAGTCCGTTGGGGTTCATTGAATGTTAATGCCGTGTCAGCGTAAGCAACGTCCCGAGCTACGAGTGTACGAGACCTAATAAATACCGCCGCTGCGTTTAGCCGGTGCCAGTTCCCGGACGGGTTTTTTGGTAGACCGGCGTACGGGCTAGCTTGTTTTGGCGAGACAGCGCTGACATGCGGGACGTGGGTGGCAAGTACGGCGATGGGGGCCATGTGCCGGTGGCTGTTGATCTGCAGTAGCTAGCTAGCGAGGGGGTGGCGTTGTTGTTATTGCGGCGAGGAGGGCTGAGAAACGAGAAGACCGCATGCGTGGGAAGCGGCTAAACGGATCCGGGACGAAATGCCGTTTTGACCTTCAAAAATGTCAATAAAGGACTACCAGCCTACCACTATGATCGCCTCATCAGCGACGTACGTTTCCGTTAAAGCACCATCTACTTTTGACTCCCAAGCACCTCATGTGATAGGCATTGGTTAGTTCCAAACAGATTTTAAGACCATTCTACTTCTCGAAAAATATATAGTTCGTGACAATCTCGAAAATAGTTTGTCGACGTTTACGGCTGTCGCCGTAACGCTAAAGATTTGGCAAAATAGACCAGTGTTACTACTAGTGTAAGCTTCTTGGAGCTAAATTTTACCTTAATTAGCGGTCTCTTTAGCTAAGAACATATAAAATGGATCGGGTATAACGGTGGCTGGGTAATCATTGGGACACTGAGCGCCATCCACATGCTTATGCTTGGAGGGTCGATATGCATGGACCGACGTGCACGCTGCCTTTATCATGGCGACCTCCCTCAAAGCTCCAACCCTAAAAGCGCATCTAATCTAGTGATGTTGATGGGCCAGAGTGAGGCTATGGCATCACCGGTATCATCATTAGGTATTTAGTCTTTCACACTAACTCCATAGCTAGCTAGCTATGCCATGCAGATCAAGAGCCGTGTCAGAAGATATATGCTTCCCTCCCGCAAAAGATTTTCCTTTGGTGTCTACTCGTACAAAATTGGATGGGTGGCGTACAAAATTTTCGATCCGTGTGACGACCAAATGGGGAAAGAGAGACGGCCTTTAAATTGTTATATCTGCCATGATTATCCTTACAAAAACATTTTTTATGACATGATATCGTGGAATTATGTGGAACATATATGATTTGCTGGGCGACTGACAGCGTACGTATGATCCTGCTTGTAGTTTACGCCATAGTCTGAACCATTTGTCAGTCAGTGGCTAGGGTAATAGTACTAGGAGTATCTGTATCCATCGCGTATCTTGGAGAAAAGCTTGTGGTGGCACACTTGGTGTAGCTATCGCGTATTTCAGGGACATGTAATGCGTAGGGTTTGCTATATATGGTTTTCGTGCACATCTACTTGAGTGCTACGTGTGCACACGGAGGTGGGGGGAAAGGGAAAGGGGATATACACCAATATATTTTATTCCCTCCCATCTATATTATTAGTCTTAAATTTATCTACATACAAATGTATTTAATAAAAATGTTAGACATATCAATAAATCTAAGACAAATAATATGAATTAGAGGGAACACTGTTAATTAGAGAAAGCACACACTCCATCCATTCTTTAATATAGCTTTTCTTTAAAGATTTCACTATAAACTACATATAAATGTATATAAACATAATTTAAAATATAGATTCAAGTCATTTGGTTTCTATGTTGTCTTTAGTAAAAAAAATAAAAAAACTTATTTAAAAACGAATAGAGTAAATAGCTAGGACCTATAGAAGTTTGCACCTTTTGCTCGGAAAGGAATACAATATTCTTTCAAAAAGTTGTAAAAATCAGGAGTGATTGAACAATTAATTTTTAGAAAAAAAGAACAACTATAGCAACAATGTTTTCGGGCGCGGTGTTTTGCCTCTTCGGCGCATCACCATATGTGGGTGAATAGTAAGATAAAGAAAACACTAGAAAAAATAAATTAAACTGATTTTGTTTTATGTATTTTCGGGTGACGTGAGATAGTTTACTATTCATGCACTGTTTAATCATTTTTTTTAGAGTTGTTCATATGTCCAAACATGATGAAGTTGGCACGGACATCACGCGCTCAGACATGTTTCATGGAAAAAAAAAATCAGATTTCTTTTGGAAAAGAAGCACACATTCACACTTGCCTCGTTGTACTTTTCATCAGGAGCAAATGAGTACTACTTCCTCTCTCCCAAAATAAGAGCATCTCTAACAGACCTTGTATATCATCGATCCGAAAAAGTCCTTTACAGTTTACGAAAAAACAGTTTTGTGGACCGACGTGGGTGACGAACGAGCAGACCCCGCAAATCAGATCCGAAAAAAGGATATTTTGCGAATATCCTTTTTACGGGTCCGGTTTACAAGGTTTGTTCGGCCATCGTCCACCGCCGACCCGTAAATCATTAGTGTGCATTTCAATTTCGAGCATGAAAACACATTTTTTTGCTTCTTTATTTTCTTCAAAGACATTGGATACATAATAATTTACCAAACCTTTACTAAAATAGAAAGAAAAAAAAAGAATCACAATTAGGCATTTTAGAGGATACCCAACTACCATAACTGCTCCCACTAGTTGGACCAACATCTTCTTCATGCATTCATTGTTGATCTGCGGATTCTAGATCTTACATTCTGTCATTCTTCGGCTTTGATTCTAAAGAATTATACGTAGCTTTCCCTCTAATTTCTTTTCTAACTGCACATGCAGCCACATCATTAGCCTCAATTATACTAAGCAGTGCATGAACATCTATTAAGTTTCTTCCTATCAATAAATCAATGTATTCTTCTTCTCAATACCTAAATGAGCATCCACCTTCCTACACACATGAACATCTAAATAAACTACCGAAATTGAACCAATTAAGTTGACAAAGCCGAACGGAAACAAGAACATACCCCGTCGTTATTGCATTTGAAGAATACCCATCCAGGTGTTGCCGCGTGCTAGATGTTAGT
The DNA here is from genome assembly GCF_904849725.1 of Hordeum vulgare subsp. vulgare. Classification (NCBI taxonomy): domain Eukaryota; kingdom Viridiplantae; phylum Streptophyta; class Magnoliopsida; order Poales; family Poaceae; genus Hordeum; species Hordeum vulgare. Next base: position 447,870,813 of record NC_058522.1, read on the forward strand.
CGCAACACTGTCTCTGTGCAGTCGTCGCATGAGCGGCATCGGCAAGCCGGCGAGCCGTTGCGCGAGCACCGAGCCCGGGCGACGGCCGGCCGAGTCCTTGTCGGCAAACCAACGACGGCGATTTGAGGACGAACGAGTACCTACATGCAGTGCTGGCGCTTTGTCGGGGCTATGCGGGGAGCTCCCTGACCAATCCATGGCTTGTGCAGCCAGTGGTGACCGAAAATGCCAGATCCGACAGGCATGACAAACAGTCGTCGATCTGCAACTTTCTAGCCGGCCGAGGCAGCAGGAAAGGGTAGTGGTCAATCCCGGGCGTGTGGTGGCCTGCCGGCGTGATCCCGGCGGCTGGTATGGCCGGAATCGTAGGCGGCAGCCCGACAACGGTGGGTGGGGGAAAAGCGCGGGCTCAAATGTCCCACCCGCGAACCGCTCTCGCTATATAGAGGGCACCGATGGGATGAGGGGGAGAACCTGCGTTTTCGCAGGTTGGGATGGGAATTTTGCCGCGCTCCTCAAAAATATTTACGGGTCGAACACGTTTGCGTGGTCTAATCACGCAACTTTTTTCGCATTGACCCGTATTTTAACAGTTATTTTGTGGATCGGGGCATTATACGGGGTCTGCTAGAGATGCTCTTAAGTGTCTCAACTTTTATATAAGTACTAGTGTTAGTATAAAGTTGAGACACTTTTTTTGGAAGAAAGGAAGTATTTAGGTGTCAACAAAGATAAAATTGCTCGAATATAAGCTTTTGTAGGACTTAACCATTGTAGGCTCCGGGAATAGACGTGTGATCTTGATTTTGACCTAACGCTTAGCCCATTTTGTCTACGTTATCATCTAACCCAAGGGCTCACGTAAGGTCCTAGTTAGACATGCACTTCCTTCAAGATGAGCAATTTTACTGGCCCTGCCATCTCTAGACTCTAGTGATGGTTAACATCAATGCTCCTGATTAGGAAAACTGACCAATAAACTGCAGAAAGGCTTATTGCAAAGTAGTACTACTACTACCATTATTTAGGAACACATGTTCCTTGCTCTAAGGCCATAACTGGTCAAAATTGGTGACCACTCAATAATCCACTGGTTTCTGGTTACTGGAAAACGATGTTAACATCCAAACTCTTGGACCTCAGCCAATGGAGATAAGCCTAACTTTTCTTTCTTTGCATCAAAGCATAAGCTGAAATGCCTGCCGCTCTCGTTGTGGTAATTGTCCTAATCCATACGTTGGATGGTCCCATTTTAACAATTGGAATCTTGACATACGCATACAGTTAACAATGTCTTCATCAGTATGCAAGCTCCTTTGCAGAAAGTAATTTTGGCAACTAGTTGCCACTAACTCGATTTGTATTCCCTTTCCTTATTTAATTTTCCTTTTCATTTTTTTAATAAACCATGCTTTTTTACAGCAATAAACCATGCATTTAGTTCAGGCTATATCATGTGCACATGCTAACATGCATCAAAGAAGTGGAACCATTTATGACCTGAAAAAAAGAGAGCATGAATTGGGACCAAGTTATATAAATCATAAAACTATCATTTTTTATGTCTCAAGAGTATATCTTCATGATTTCCTTTTTCTGTGAGAATACATGATATAGAACGAACTATATCCACAAATTATTTCATATTTTTTGGAAACTCGAAGAATACCTTTTAATAATGAGGTGTAAAGACAACTAGCTGCACAAAATTCAGGCTTTTATGTTTTTCTTAGAGGCCTGCGGCATTCTAGACCAGCCAATTTTCATGATTTATCTCTAACATACACTGCCCATGCAATTTCAACATTGATGTTTGTTAAAAAAAGTGATATTTCCTCTGTTCGGGCTTATATATAAGTGCATCACACGTTTTTATTACAACTTTGGCCATTAATTTGGTCAACCAAATATTACTTAAATGTCCAACAAAAAATATCACTAGAGCCATTTTTTTTCAAAAAGATGGTTGAAAACCCCGGCCTCTGCATCCAAGGATGCACACAACCATATATGAATAGAGTCATACCCAAAAGAACTTTTCAATGGTATAATTTCTGTGGCATATAACTCATATATTGTTGATATTTTTTGTTGCCGGTCATATTTTGTTGATCAAATTAAGGGTCATTTTTTATATTAAAATGCATGTGAAACTTATAAATGAGAGCACCGAGATTATCAATAATCCGATGCACCATCGCATATGTAATAACTAGATGATACCCCACACGTTGGGGGGGATGCATTGGTTGCAATCTTTTTTTATGAAATTTAAATAAATAAAATAGACATAATATATTGTATTTGACTATTATGTTGTTGTAAATATATACATAATATAAGTAGCATTTTTCATGCATCTTGAGAGAAATACAATTTTTTTTAGAGAAGAGAGAAATTGTGAGAAATATAACTAGTGTGATTGATGAGGTGCATGTGTAGTGAGAGTAAGTTGGATATGTGCATATTGAGAGAGAAAATAAATAGCATTTTCATTCATGTTAAGAGAAATAATTAGTGAGGTGATGAGGTGGCATATTTGCATGTTGAGAAAATTAAAACGGTGATGATCAACTATTCAAGTAGAACTAGACGATGCCCGCGCGTTGCTATGAAAAATTTGTTAAAAAGTATAAAAATAAATGTTAGAAAACTAATGTTAATACAAAAAAATTATAAAAATGTCTTACTTAATTACCTAGAAAAATTTCATGCATGAGGATATGTTTTGTATGAAGAGATTAATGGAAAAGGAACTTATGACTACATGCATGATTTTGTGATTTGGCATTGTTGCATGAAGAGGAAATTTAAGTATTTGTTCTAGCTATTTAAGAATAGATGATATGAAACGTCGAATACGAGAAAAGTTTATACCACAGATTGGCAACCATAAAAATAAAATCATTTGAGGGCAAAGGGAGCAGAAAGCAGGTACCTCACATGATAGGGCTTTGCATGTGACAGCCCTAGTACGTAACTCCTAAAACCGGTATACGTACATGACACGCCCACTGATCACAAGCTGGTTAATGCACCCTGCCGCAACCACATGCGGCATCAGCCCCTTCCATTTGATGCGATCGAGGTGGGAAAGAAATTCAGGTATCTGGCTGGCAATGGCACCAAAATCAGCATGATTCCATTTATTGAGTGCATCTGCCATTGGCAATAATAGTGGAAATGGAGTGAAAGGGGGCGAGCCGTCTGGTGAAAGTTGGGAGTGGGGGATGCTAGGCTAGCTGCTCATGCTCCAGGCAGGCAGCTAATTCTGTGCATAAACACCCTCCCAACATACATGCCAGCACAAATTCCACATAACCGGGCAGGATGATTCTGTGCAGAAACAACCCTGCAAGATGTAATCACTCCCCGTCCCTCCCTCCCTGCCACTGTGCAGGCGCCCAGGGTAGGAGTGGAGCAAAACCATCATCATTGGTGCCTCTGGCTGCGTGATTGACAGCATGCATGGGTGGTACTCATATCATATCTTTGTTCTATTGGGGCTTCGATGTCCTCCACAAAGATTCCCCTGTGGATAAAATGGAGATGGTGAGCATAATTGATGCTGCTACTACTACTAGCACTGCAACTTGTGTTTGTGTGAGCCTCAGGTGTTGATGGACCATGTCCACTGGATTACCATGCATATGGTAGTTTGCCTCAGACTGAATTGAATCAGCTCCATGTGGGCTCAAACCCAAATATCCAACTGTCAGATGCTTTAATTGGCTCATGATGCATGTGACATGACATGTGAGCTGTTAACTCTAGGCTAGATTTTTGTATTCACCATGACAGTAACAGTTGATGCAGTAGGCCCACAAGGAGGTTTGTTGTATCCCCATAATTGAGAGGAGTAGAATGGATGGCAAGGGGATGGGGATCTTATCTCTGAAAACCACAACAAAGTTAGCCGAAAGTGTCAAAGCTAGCCTTTTCCATCATTTTCCATCTTTATTCCATGGGTGATGATAATTAGCATTTGCTAACACATTCTGGTACTGGACTCATCAGAAACAGTAGTCTCGCGGGCTAGCTTAGGATAGGCCACTGCCCCATATAGATATAGTAGTCCAATGATTCTCTCTTAAAAGTAATTCTATCTTTGTTTCTGTTAGAAATCTGGCAGAACATGCTTGGTTAGGATCGGTTTGTAGCTTCCGTTTGCGTATCCTCCACTTGCTGAATGGGTTTCTGTGGCCATGGACTGAGACAGAACAGTCCTGAATCCCTAATTCATTGAATGTGCGATCAGTTGATAAGTTTTGCTTATCCGTATAAATATGAGTATAACCAGTATGCCGATCCCTTTCGTGACACGTTGTTATCGATGATCCATTCCCGTTGCTTGGCGTTGTCGGCAAGCCGTTGATTAGTGCCACCGTTAGCAGGGGAATCACAGATTAATGATTTAGTCGACTGACCCTCGCTATAGAAGGATTTAGTCGACTGCGACAGGACTGGAAAGAAATGTTTTCTAGGGTAATTGAAAAAAAGAATTTTGTTTTTGAGCAACACTGAAAATGAGTTTTTATAGGGCTTGAAAAATAGAGTCGGGAAGACGAACTAGTCGCTGGTTAAAGCCTGATCTTTGCGGGGTTTTTAGGTAAAGCCTGCTGTTTGTCGAAATAACTAACTAAGGAGTATTCTTTTCAAAGATCATTCCTGTCTTTTTAGGTTATGACAAATGGCTCATTGTTATGTGTCATTTGTCGCAACCTAAGAATTTTCTTTTTTTTATATAGGTCCGTATTTTTAAAACGTTTTATCTCATAAATCGTGCGTTTAAATATCGGACCGTTTTTATTGTTGGGTTTTTTCGTCCTGAGATTGTCAAAACCAGATCAGATGTTGATAGGTTTTGACGAACTTTTTTCACAAAAAAATCGGATGAAAACCATGCCTCTTACGATAGAAAAATAAAATAAAAACGCGTTTTTTTTATTTCCTAGAAGCACGGCTCTGCCTCTCATGATGGCAAAACCGTGCCTATTGTGGAAAAAAAACAAAAATGCATTTTTTTTGTTTCCGAGAGGCGCGGTCGTACCTCTCGTAAAAGCAAAAACTGTGCCTCTCGCAAAGGCAAAACCGTGCCTCTCATGAAAGCAAACCCATGCCTCTCGCGAAAAAACGCATTGTTTTTTCCATTTTCAGGAGACACGGTCGAGCCTCTCGCGAAAGCAAAACCACGCCTCTCGAAAAAGCAAAACCGCGCCTCTCGAAAAAAAAAACGTGTTTTTTTCGTTTCCGAGAGGCACGACCATGTCTCTTGCGGAAGCAAAACTGTGCCTCTCGAAAAAAACATGAAACACGTTTTTCTTTTTCCGTGAGGCACGGTCGTGCCTCTCACAAAAAAACAGAAAACACGTTTTTTTTGCACAATTTTATTTGGATTTTTGTCAGAAAAACTAAGAAAGATCGGTGGAAAACCGAAACACAAAAAAACCCCAAAAAAATCAATCTAGAAAGCCGAAAACACGTGCGAAAAAAATTAAAAACAAAATCTAAAAGAAATGCTCAGGGCACGACACGTGGCGTCGACCGAGAACGCGCTAAATAACAATGTGTGGGAATGATCGTTGGAGGGCTCTCGAAAGAGTGCTCTCTAATTAGTTGCTCTGGTTGCTTGTTGTTTGTCGTTTTTGGGCAAGCGTGCGGTTTGTGGGAACTCCTACTCAGCGCCTTCGGCGCCAACTAGCGAGGCTTACACTTACGCGTGTGCTTAACGAGTCGGGCCCATTAAACGCATCTGTGCTCGCTCGCTAACTGGTGTTTTCGTTCGCTTGCTTGGGCGCCATTCGTGGTTTTCTGACGAAGTTGACCAGGTTCCCTAGCCGGTTCACGAGTTGACTTTCGTTGCAAAAAATAACAACAAAAAGGATCACAAAAATCAAAAAAGTTCACCGGATTCAACGAAAGTTGGTAAATTTAAAAAATATTCATCAATTTTGAAGAAAAGATCACAAATTTAAGAAAGTTCCCCAATTTAAAAAAAGTTCATTAATTTCGAAAAAGTTCATCAATTTAAAAAAATCATCCCAAATTTTAAGAAAAGTTCATTGATTTAAAAAAAATCATCAAATTCAAAAAATACATCGTTTTTGCGAAAAAAAACATGAGATTCAAAAGAAGATCATTGAATTCAGAAAAGGTTCATCGATTTTGAAAAAAAGTTCATCAAATTTGAAAAACAATCACTCATTCTAAAAAAGGATTAAAAATTTAAAAATAGTTCATCGATTTTAAAAACAAATTGCAAAATTGAGAAAAGTTCACGCATTTGAAAAGGAAAAAGGAAACAAAAAAGAAACAGAGAAAAAGATAAGAAAAATAAAAAAGCAACCAAACCGTTTCAAAAAAGAAAAAACGAGAAAACCGATCGCGATGTGAAAAACGAATAGAGGGGGAAAACAAATGAGTCATCACACATTGTGGGTTGTCCCAAGTGGTTGTAGCATTTCTAACTTATGGTCGAGGTCCCTGGTTCTAATCGGGTATGCGTTGCACGTGCAGTTTGCCAAACAGGCCTTCCACGAGAGAGAATACAATTCGCGCTCGGCCAACCTGTTACTGTCTATTTTAATCATTGGGCGGCTACCGACTTCAAAGCTTCGCCCAAGCCCAACGGATGGCCATCGAAACCAGAGGAGGGATTCTCATCCTATGGGGTGACAGTGTTGTCCGCATCAATCACAACCTCATCACGGAATTTTGTCTCTCGGCTATGGTTGTTGTGCTTAATTCTGACGTCTCCTTCCGCATATCTATCGTCTATGGATCGACTACCTCTTCCCGGAAAGACGACTTCTTCAACGAGCTGATCTCCTAAAAACCTACCCCTGGGGTCAGCTGGGTCGTCATGGGTGACTTTAATTAGATTAACATAGCGCGAGACAAAACAGAAGAAATGTGAACCAAAGTCGCATCAATCTCTTTTGGGTCATCCTCGACTCTTGTGAGCTAAAAGGTACCCACCTACAGAATCAACGCTTCACTTGGAGTAACGAGCGATAGAACCCCACCTTATGCAAGCTAGACTCTATCTTGTGCAACTCTGAATGGGACTTGCAGTTCAGCTCCCACATCCTCCACGAGCTTCCATCTTCGTTGTCCGACCATTGCCCACTTCTTCTCGCAGAATACCAGGGGGCCAAGCGGCCGAAGTGCCTCAAATTTTTTTAAAAAAATTGACCTTCTATTCTGGTATTCCATGACATCATCCGAAGTCATGGGACGAGCCTTGCCAACATTTGGAGCCCTGGCCATGGGCCGGGCCGGGCCGGGCCTCGGCCCAGGCCCCAACAAGCCCAAGGCATGGAGATAAGGCCGAGGCCCTCCTAGGCCCACGAAAATTCTACGTTTCTCAGGCCCAGGCCCTCCCAACGCAGAAAGCCCGAAAGCCCTAAGCCCTCCCAAAGGCCCTTGACATTGTAATGAAAGTACATGTCCAGAAAAATAAACATAATAAGATAGCAGCACAGCAGCACCAAAACAGCAGTAAAGTGCATTGTCTTCGCATCAAATAGTATCAAAACATTCGAGTTTTGAGTTTGTAGAAACATAAGTGCATAAATGTACACCAAAACAGCAGTAAAGTGCATTGTCTTCGCATCAAATAGTATCAAAACATTCCAGTTTTGAGTTTGTAGAAACATAAGTGCATAAATGTATTGTTACAGGCCAGATGGGCAATTCATAGAACTCTAAAAAATGTTAGATCCTGGATGGTTACATCTTTACATGCCTTCTCTTCTGCTTCTTCTAATCATCTCATTGCCCTAGCAAGAACTCTACAAAATGCAATAAACAACAGGTTAGCTATAAGCTCTAAAGTACGTGTTGAACTTGAGAAGTTGACATGAATAACGAATAGGGATGTTACATTCTTCTTCATTGGAAGAAGAATTTTCATCATCATCTAGCTCAACCATTTCTGCTTTTCTCTTATTATCTACAATTACAACAACAAATTGAGTTAATAATCTTTTGCAAGTAAACATAGAATCAAGAAAGAAAACAAAGTAAGTTAAACTATATACCATGTTTTTTATTCAATTTGCAGCGATACCAATCTTGCAAACACATCAAGGCCTCAACCGTCTTTGGTTTAAGTGAGGCGCGACTCGGGGTTATAACCTTCTTACTCAAGCTGAAAGCAGATTCTGATGCAACACTTGACACGGGAACAACAAGGATATCACGTGCCAATCTTGCTAGCTGCGGATACCTAGCTGCAGACTTGCTCCAGTAATCCAAGATATCAGTGTTCTCATTCAACCTCTTCACAGGTTCAGCCAAGTACAATTCCAATTCAGATTTCTCTTCATGTGAGCTCGTATTTTCCACATACTGATCATAGTCAGAAAAGGCACCAAGTCCACAAGTGCTTGACATACTAGTTTTGGCTAAGTTGTCATGAACGGGTAAAACACTTCCATACTCATTAAATAAAGAAGTCAAGGTACTTCTAACATCAGCAATGCGACGGTTGGCATCATCCTCTTCATACAACTTGGAGTAGGAATAAGCTAAGAACTTGAACTTAATACGGGGATCAAGAACAGCAGCACAAGATAGAAATACGCTATAGTCAGACCAATATTTCATGAACTTTGCTCTCATAACGAACAACATTGGACCCATGTAGCTATTTATACCATCAGTTGCCTCAGTAATAGCAGTATGAACCAGATAAACATTCATGAAGTACAAGTTGGCTGTTGGATATTTTGTTCCCGAGAAAACAGTAGTTACCTTGAAGAAAACCTCCAATAACTGATACATATGAGATACCTTGGCCCATTCTTCCTCCGATGGCCAAAAATTCACCTTGAAGATGCTATCCCTCTCAGAATACCACTGCAACGCTTCTTTAAAGTACAAACAGCAGCCAAGCATAGTATACGTTGAATTCCAACGAATGGGCATGTCAGGTTTCAACTTCCTTGATTCTTCTAGGTTGAAAATAGTTGTAGCAGTATTATAAAACTTGTGCAGCCTATTACCTGAAGCCTTTAGGTACATTATACCATCTCTAAGTTTGGCCACAGCATGATCAATCAATGTCAAACCAGATTGAACTACCAAATTCAGTATGTGTGCACAACAACGGATTTGAAAGAATTTGCCAGACAAAGGTAAAGCACCTTGAGACAAGTGGGTTCGCAAGCAAACAATCATTCTATCATTATAGGTTGCATTATCAAGAGTGATGCACATCACTTTCTTCTCAATCCTCCATTCACGAAAAGCTAGATGGACCTCATCGGCAATAGATGCTCCATCATATGGTGGATTAATTTTTTTGAACCAAACAATTCTTTGGTTGTAGGTTGCTGCTGTGCTTCAGCTATAGGTTGTTGTTGTCCTGCAGATTGTCCATTTTTTGAACGTCCACTAGATGTTGGCTTCTTCCCCTTTGAACTTGCAGTTTTCTGCCGTACGCGAGGAGGATTTGGAGGTACAATAAACAGCTCCATCTCACCCTCATGACCTTCTAATTCTTCAGGATGATAATCTGGTTCATCACCCTCTAGGCCTTCTAGTTCATGCGGATCCATGTCAAATCTATATCAACAACAATAAAAATCTATATCAACATCAAGAAATCTATATCAACAGCAGCAACTATAACTATTCATGTACACCAGCAAGAAACTACCTTCATGTACAACATCAAAATCACCTACTGTTGTTCTATGTACAGCAGCTAAATCATCTATATCACACTTATATTCATCTGTACCAGCAGTAAACTAGTACAGCAGCAAAATCACCTACTATTGTTCTATGTACAGCAGCTAAATCATCTATATCACACTTATATTCATCTATAGCAGCAATAAACTAGTACAACAGCAAAATCACCTACTATTGTTCTATGTACAACAGCTAAATCATCTATATCACACTTATATTCATCTATACCAGCAATAAACTAGTACAACAGCAAAATCATCTACCATTGTTCTATGTACAGCAGCAAAATCATCTATATCACCTTGGTGGAGGAGACCGGCTTGGTGGAGGAGACCGGCTTGGTGGAGGAGATGTGGCGACCGGCGGGCAGACCGGCGACGGGCGCGGTGGCTGGAGCCTCGAGATTTGGCGACCGGCGAGCAGACCGGCGACGGGCGCGGTGGCTGGAGCCTCGAGATGTGGCGACCGGCGAGCAGACCGGCGCGGTGGCTGGAGCCTCGAGATGTGGCGACCGACGACCGGCGAGAAAGAGGCGAGGGGCTGGACCGCTGGAGAGACAGACGGCCGTCGACGCTGTAGTTGGACGGCCGGCGATGCAGGCTAGCTTGGAGATGGATCGGCCGCGGCCGCCGCTGCCATGTAGCACGGGAGCAAGGATAGAAGGGATGGAGATGGAGTCGCTGGACCGCTGGAGCCTGGTGGAGTCGTGGTCTCGTGGAGTCTAGGGTTTTCTTCGGGCCATGTAGCACTTGGGCTGTTGATTGTTTGCTGCGAGAGGGCCGGCCGGGCCGATTTTTGCTCTATTCTTGAAGCCCAGGCCCGGCCCCAATAACTGCTAGGGCCTAATTTTCAGGCCCAGGCCCGGCCCAATGATCAGGCCAGGCCGTCCCAGGCCCCGTTTTCTCGGGCCGGGCCGGGTCGGGCCGTCCGGGCCGGGCCGGAGATGGCCAGATAGACCTGCCATACACTTTTTCACAAGCTGCAATGCACTGGCGGAAACCTCACAAAACGAGTATGGGCATATTCTCCAAGGCAAAGTTACATCTACACACGGCTCTCTTTGTCATACTTCGTCTCGACGTGGCTCAAGACTCCAGACTCCTCTCTGAGGGCGAGTGAGATCTCCGGTCTTGTCTCAAACGATGTGTCATTGGCCTAGCGGCGGTTGAGAGAGCAACAAAAATGCAGTGCGCTAGGATTGCAAATATCAAGGAGGGTGATGCTAATAAGAAGCTTTTTCACCTCAGAGTCAATGCAAGACGTAGAAAAAATCACATACACGGGCTAAAGAGGAGCAACAGATGGGTCACACACCATGCAACCAAGGAGTGAATCATCCAAGATCATTTTGCTCGCACCCTTGGGCGCGATCAACCCACGAAAGCAGATTTCAACTGGGCGAACCTGAACGTGGGAGTCGCTAACCTTCATGAAATCGATTCTGACATCACAGAGAGGGAGTTAAGGTGGCCATCGACGCCATGTCGGGTGACAAGCTGAAAGGATCGATATGGTTGGCTAGAGGAGGGGTGAATAGGCAACTAACAATTTTTAGCTTTTCTTTAACAAATTAAGTTTAGCAAGAAATAGGTTGTCTAGATATGCAATTAAGTGATCAACCTATATGATGCTAACAACAAGAGTAACAAGCAAGTAGCTAATACAAGTAAATGTAAGAGATAACCAAAAGTGGAACCGATGAAGACGAGGATATGTTTCTGAAGTTCCTTCCCTTTAAGGGGAAGTGCATCTCCGTTGGAGCATTGTGGAGGCACAATGCTCCCCAAGATGCCACTAAGGCCACCGTATTCTCCTCATGCCCTCGCACAATGCGAGATGTCATGATTCCACTAGTGGTGCCCTTGAAGACGGCGACTAAACCTTTACAAACAAGGTTGGGGCAATCTCCACAACTGAATTGGAGGGTCCCAATGAAACCACAAAGCTTCACCACACTGGAATATGGCTTCAATGTGACCTCTTCCGTCTAGGGTGCTCAAACACCCAAGAGTAGCAAGATCTATGAGGGATTAATGGGGGCCAACTTTTATCTTGGTGGAAGTGTGGAGCAAGGCCTTCTCCTCCAAACCATAGAGCATCAACAAGAATCAATGGCTAGGGAGAGAGAACGGGAAAGTTTGAGCTTTGGAGCAACAATGGAGCTTGGAAGGAAAAAAGGTAAGGTATCTTTGGGGAAGAAGACCTCTATTTATAGTGGGGGGTAGTACCGTGCAGGTGGGTGGTACTTCCGCTTGCATGGAAGTATCGGCCACCAAAGGCGACATAACACAACCATAGGAGGGTCGTTCCGCCTGAGTGATACTACCGTCCATCTCCAAGCGGTTCTTCTGCTTAGTTTTGACGAAGGGGAACAAAGACACGAGAAGAAATAAATAAGCGGATGTGGGGGCGGTAGGGGAGGGCGACAGTACTGCTAGAATGGTACTACCGCTCCCCCGAGGCGGTACTTTCTCTCAAAAATGGAAAAGCCCCTGAGGATACGAGAAGAAAATTATAAGCAGAAGAGAGACCAGCCCTGGTGGGCGGCAGTACCGCTGGAGCGGTATTGCTGCTCCCCGGAGCGGTACTTTCGTGTATGCAACTTCTGGGCACATCGGGAAAGCTCCATTGCTTCGGGAAACGGATGGAGTGCAAGTGTGTGAGAGTTTGTTCCACCCAACCTTTCCATACGCGGATCCCCTCTTGATAGTACGGAATTACCTATGACTCAAGTCCACCAACACTAAATCGATAGCTAAGCACCTTCTTCTCTTTCAATCATTGAGGGTAAAATAATCGTCTCGTGCCACCTGATAATTATTTGAAATTTTATCACACACGATTAGTCCGCAAGGGGCATCTTCATCAACCACTAAAACTACTTAGGATAAATTGTGCTCTTATAGTCTCCCCCTTTTTGATGGGTCGATGACAATACGGGATTTGCCATATCATAAATAACAAAAGAGAGATTGAGGCAATCCCAATATCTACAAAATATAGACACGCTCCCCCTAGATGTGTGCTCTATTTGAATATGCTTTTGGAATGCAAAAATCACACACTAGGATCAACACTCCCCCTATATTTTATAGACACAACCATATACTTGCATAAACAGGGAAAGAATTAAGCATGGATGCAAGTATAGGAAATATGCATTCACATAACAACTAAAGTATACATAACATAATAGGTAAGATAGCATATGTCTTAAACCATACTTTAGTTCACATAATTCTTGGTAACACAAATCAAAGCAACCAAATAAAATGAGTTCACGAGAGAAGATAGAAAATAAACGATAAGATGCTCGTGACTCGGCAAATCCAGCCTAAACAATCTCTCCCCCTTTGGCATCGAGACACCAAAAAGGGGCAAAGAGGACGAAAAGAAGTAGAAAGGATGGTGAGATTGGTCCTCCTCTTCATCATCATCTCCTCCTTAGTAGCAGAACCCTCCTCCTTAGCAGACACCTCCTCCTCAGACTTAGACCACTTAGAGTGCTCCTTGATCCAGTCCTCCTCATCAGTGATCTTGTCCTCTGACCCGCTTTGGACATCAAGGCCAATCTTCGTCATAATCAGTTTGTCGCGACTCCGAGCCTTCTTTTCATCAACATGTGCCTTATATTGTCCCTTCACCTGAAAGTAGAAGAGATCTTTCATCTCTTCCTTATCTTGGATGCCCATCACGATTCATTCTCACACGTGGGAACAAACTCATAATCGGGCTCGGGCTCGAGCTCCTCATCCGAGTTTGTGGGAGCAATCTCAGGAATAGTAGGTGGAATCTCCCAATTTTCCTTTACATGGAGCTTGAGTACACCATGATGAACCATGTGGTTAGTCACCAAAAGCTCAGTAGGAAAGGTAGCATCCCATGTGTCCTCAATCAGCTTGAACAGATATGGAGCATAGATGGGCACCTTCTTCTTGTCAAAAACTATTGAACGCAGCTCCATCCACATAATGTGGGAAACATCCAAAGTGGACTGGCGGCCTCGCTCGTTAATGCGGCGAAGTAATAGGTTCACAAGATAGGAATGCACCTGGTCCTTGTTTCCAACACGAGGAAACATAGTGTTGCGGAAAATCATGTGCATGATGTCCAGAAAAGTAATGAGTTCAGTGCGATCACCCTTGACAGTCTTCACATTTCTGGAGTGACGAGTAAGCTTTAACTTGTGAATGACAGCAACACCCTCAGTGTGTGACCTCAGGCCAATGGGCTCATCCAGGCCTCGATCAGCATAGCCCGGAATGTTCATAAAGGTCTTCCAGTTGGAGTGCAGCACACGCCCACCGGTCATCCAGGTCATGCATCTTTCTTCATCATTTTGGTGAAAGTGAACACTCGCATCTAATTGAGAGACAGTCTCATTGTCAAAGTCCTTGTTGAAGCTAATGATACGACCAAGACCCCACTGCTGAGAGAGGGCATGAGCTTCAGCAAAATATGAGTGTGGGTATTGAAGGTCATATGCCCAATATTAATACTCTTGGCACCCACAAAGAGATTGGTCCTTGTCTTGATGATCTTGGAATAAATGAGAGACCAAGTCTTGTTCTAGAACGGACACCCAGCATGAGCTTCATCCTCAGGAAGACAATAGGGATCCTCCTTACGAAGTGCTGCAAGCTCTTCTTGGGACAAATCTTGGGGTTCTTTGGGACCCTTCTTCTTGCTGACAGTCTTCTTCATGGACTGCCTCTGTGGTTGAGTACTAGAACCAACTGCTACCTCCTGAGAAGTGCATCGGCGCTTGGGGCCACGACGAGGGTTCATGCGATGAGGCACTAGAGGAGAGCTACCATCACCTCGAACTCACAAGAAGATTGAGAGGAAAAACAAGTGTAAAAGGAGTGCATAAGTCAAATAAGCAACCAGAAAAAAATAGGGAGATGCAGAGAAAAACTGGGTGCTGATGCCAGGGTGGTAGTACCGCGGGTGCAGGAGCGGTACTTTCGCCGCGACAGTAGCACCGGTCGTGCACGAGCGGTAGTACCGCCCTAAAGGCAGAAAACTTTCGCGGGAATGGGGACGGCAGTGCCGGAGCCCCATACCCCAATTTTCCGATAGCTCTACCTAATCTACTACAACTAGTATCCATCATACATCACTCATGCCATGAAAAAGCAAACTAGACAAGGAATCCTCATGCATTGCCCTAGATCAAGATTCAAGAAAATAACATCACAAAGATAGGGGATCGAGGGTACTACCAGAGTCCATGGCACGAGAAAGATGGGGGCAGTGATCCCACCGGACAAAAAAGTGGAGGGCGGCACGGACAAGTAGATCCGGAGCTGGCCACCGATGGTGCTCTTGGTCGCCACAGATAGAGAGAGAGAGAGTCGCGAGGAGGGGAAGTGAATGGGTATGGGGGAGTTAGAACTCCCCCTTCCCATTACTTGAACAGCCCACTGACTCCTCGAGGCGGTAGTACCTCCGCCGTGCACGGTAGTACCGCTTGAGCGGTAGTACTAGCCTGGGAGAGGTAGTACCGCCGGCAACCATAAGAACAACCACAAAACCAGCAAAATGAGACCTATCAGACTACGAAGTGGAGAGAAGGATGGCACACAAGCATTTGAAAGTTAAGAAGAAGGTACTCCAACGCAAAAGAGTTCAAAATGAGAATTAAAACGAATCTTGGAGTGACGTTGCATATAAACAACAAAAAGAACTCGTTAGGAGGGGGCGGTGGCCGAAGCCACCTATGTTTGAGTTAGTTGGTATGACATCGCGAAGATTTTAACCCTGGGCCCATGATCAAAACTCGTCTTTGAATCACAAGTGTCATTTAAGATGACTAATGTGAAATTTTTGATCTATTTATGCATAATAGGGGAGGGAGAGTTCATTGAGAGAACAACGCTCCCCCTAAATCCATGCCTACATCTAAACAAGATAGTATGATGAGAGTGGTGTGGTGTGCCTAATTTCAATTCACATTTCTCAAATCAATGATATTTAGCTCATGTATTAACTCGCGAAATCTTGCTTCATTCAATTGCTTCGTGAAAATGTATGCAAGTTGATCATTAGTGTTAAGGTAAATGAGATCAATTTCCACATGCTTGATATGATCCCGGATGAAATGGTGACGAATACTAATGTGCTTCGTCTTGCAATGTTGAACCGGGTTGCTGGAGATTGAAATATAACTTACATTGTCACAATAAAGAGGCACTTTGTCACAAGTGACACCGTAATCGTTTAAAGTTTGCCTCATCCATAGCAACTGAGCACAACAACTTGCAGCAACTACATACTCGGCCTCGGTGGACGAGAGAGAAACACGGTTTTGTTTCTTTGAAGGCCAACTTACCAGAGAGCGACCAAGGAATTGGCAACCTTCGGAATTGACTTCCTCTCCACATGGTCTCCCACCCAATACGAGTTCGAATATCCTATTATATCAAATGAAGCACCTTTAGGATACCATAAGCCAAAGTTTGGGGTATGAACCAAATATCAAAAGATTCGCTTGACCACCACATAGTGGCTTTCCTTAGGTGCAGATTGAAATCATGCACAAATTCCCACACTCAACATAATATCCTATCTAGATGCACAAAGGTAAAGCAAAGATCCAATCATAGAGCGATATACCTTTTGATCCACAACTTTACCATTGGGATCTAGGTCAAGATGGCAGTTGAGAGGCATGGGAGTGTTTGCCTTGGCCGGTTTGAGATCATCCACTTGAACCTCTTGAGCATGTCTTGAGTATATTTTGCTTGATCGATGAAGGTTCCTTGACTTCGTTGCTTGACTTCAAATTCAAGGAAGAACTTCAACTCTCCCATCATGGACATTTCAAATTCTTTATTCATGAGTGCGGCAAATTCTTCATTAAAAACTTTGTTAGGAGAACCAAAGATAATATCATCAACATATAGTTGGCATATGAGCAAACTCCCTTTGACCTTCTTTGTGAAAAGAGTGGGGTCAATTTTCCCAATTTCAAACCCATGATCATGCAACACCTCGGTAAGGTGCTCATACCACGCACATGGGGCTTGTTTAAGGCCATAGAGTGCCTGAACCCTAGGGGTTGTTTGATATATACCAACTCATTAAGGGGACCATTAATAAATACACTCCTCACATCCACAGGGCCGGCCCTGGGTAGGGGCAAGAAGGGCGACACCCTAGGGCCCAGCCTGATGGGGGCCGACTATATGCATGCATATACACTAGGTATACTAGTCATCAACCCGTGCATCTGCACGGGCTAGTATGGAAAAGCATGTTAGAATTTGAAATGTAGGTTATATTATACTATAGTGTGAAAAAACTCACGTTTAACCTAAATTGTTGTTCTTGATAAGGCATCTTAGAATTTGAAATTGAAGGTTGGAACATTTTCTTGATAAGGCATAACCGCAACATATAGATTGGCCAATTATGTTCTCATGGACATTTGTAACCTGTATCTAACATGCAACCTTAATTCCTAGGTTACTTGAACCGTGAGGAGGCAGCCAACTTTTCTTTGATCCAGCCGCCGTAGTCATTTCTTCTCTATTGACTCCCTTAATGCTCTGTCTTCTCGTTTACCATCCCGCTCCTACTCCCAAAGCACACATCAAGGCTAGGGAATTAATGGATATTTTCGTTGTAGCTGATTTCTTTGATCGATTATTAATTCTGCATCTCACTTCTCTATGGATTTTCCTATAAATACCCCCGTCGAGCAGGTCGCATCAAGCAACACTTCAATACCTCTGTCACTTGCAAATTGGAATTTTCTTGGGTCAACATCTCACAAAGTTCTACAAATTTCTGAGTCCTTTTCTGCTTCATGTTTGTATTTTTTTGGGGGGGGGGGGGGGGGTCTAGCGACTCCCTTCTCTTCCTGTACAGGCTGTTAATTTAAGGATACAAAGACCCTAACAAGATCCGATATGCTTGGGATTAAATAGTTCGATTTCTTCATTTTTTCCACTAACAATTCAGGTGTTCATGCTCCTTTTCTATAAAAATGTCGCCTAAAAAGCATGTGTCTCATTCTGAGAAAATAAAAAGGAAAAGCTAGCAAAAAAGTTCAATGATTCTCAAAAGGTTGCTATGCACAAATTTCCACCTAGGAATTGTGTTGCTAAGAATTCATTAGATTGGATCGATATAATTGAATTTTTTTACTAGTAGGCCCACTTTTTAGGTTTTCCCCGGGCCCGTGAAAAGTCAGGACCGACCCTGCACATCCATTTGATATAATTTGAAGTTATGATGAGAAGCAAATGCAAGCAACATGGGAATAGATGCCCTCGACTTGGGAGTAGCCTTGTGCTACCAATCTTGCCTTTGTTACGAATGACAATGTCGTTTGCATCTTGCTTGTTCTTAAAGATCCACTTGGTTCCAATGACATTATGTTGGAAATATGCCCTAGAGGCAATAATAAATTTAGTTATTATTATATTTCTTAGTTCATGATAATCGTTTATTATCCATGCTATAATTGTATTGATTGGAAACACAATACTTGTGTGGATACATAGACAAAACACTGTCCCTAGTAAGCCTCTAGTTGACTAGCTCGTTGATCAAAGATGGTCAAGGTTTCCTGGCCATAGGCAAGTGTTGTCACTTGATAACGGGATCACATCATTAGGAGAATCATGTGATGGACTAGACCCAAACTAATAGACATAGCATGTTGATCGTGTCATTTTGTTGCTACTGTTTTCTGCGTGTCAAGTATTTATTCCTATGACCATGAGATCATATAACTCACTGACACCGGAGGAATGCTTTGTGTGTATCAAACGTCGCAACGTAACTGGGTGACTATAAAGATGCTCTACAGGTATCTCCGAAGGTGTTAGTTGAGTTAGTATGGATCAAGACTGGGATTTGTCACTCCGTATGACGGAGAGGTATCTCGGGGCCCACTCGGTAATACAACATCACACACAAGCCTTGCAAGCAATGTAACTTAGTGTAAGTTGCGGGATCTTGTATTACGGAACGAGTAAAGAGACTTGCCGGTAAACGAGATTGAAATAGGTATGCGGATACTGACGATCGAATCTCGGGCAAGTAACATACCGAAGGACAAAGGGAATGACATACGGGATTATATGAATCCTTGGCACTGAGGTTCAAATGATAAGATCTTCGTAGAATATGTAGGATCCAATATGGGCATCCAGGTCCCGCTATTGGATATTGACCGAGGAGTCTCCCGGGTCATGTCTACATAGTTCTCGAACCCGCAGGGTCTGCACACTTAAGGTTCGACGTTGTTTTATGTGTATTTGAGTTATATGGTTGGTTACCGAATGTTGTTCGGAGTCCCGGATGAGATCACAGACGTCACGAGGGTTTCCGGAATGGTCCGGAAACGAAGATTGATATATAGGATGACCTCATTTGGTTACCGGAAGGTTTTCGTGCATTACCGGAAAAGTTTCGGGCTCATCGGTAGTGTACCAGGAGTGCCGGGAGGGGTGCCGGGGACCATCGGGAGGGGTGTCACGCCCCAAGGGGTCTCATGGGCTATGGGAAGAGATAAACCAGCCCCTAGTGGGCTGGAATAAGTTCCCACTAAGGCCCATAAGGTTTGAGAAGGAAAAAACACAAGGTGGAAAGAGTTTCCAAGTGGGAAGGTGGAATCCTACTCCAAGTAGGATTGGAGTAGGACTCCTCCACCTCCAATTTCGGCCAAACCTTTAGGTTTTGAGGCTGCCTCCTCCCCCCCCTCCCACCTATATATACGGAGGTTTTAGGGCTGATTTGAGACGACTTTCTCACGGCTGCCCGACCACATACCTCCATAGTTTTTCCTCTAGATCGTGTTTCTGCGGAGCTCGGGCGGAGCCCTGCTGAGACAAGATCATCACCAACCTCCGGAGCGCCGTCACGCTGCCGGAGAACTCTTCTACCTCTCCGTCTCTCTTGCTGGATCAAGAAGGCCGAGATCATCGTCGAGCTGTACGTGTGCTGAACGCGGAGGTGCCGTCCGTTCGGTACTAGATCATGGGACTGATCGCGGGATTGTTCGCGGGGCGGATCGAGGGACGTGAGGACGTTCCACTACATCAACCGCGTTCACTAACGCTTCTGCTGTACGATCTACAAGGGTACGTAGATCACTCATCCCCTCTCGTAGATGGACATCACCATGATAGGTCTTCGTGCGCGTAGGAAATTTTTTGTTTCCCATGCGACGTTCCCCAACAGTGGCATCATGAGCTAGGTTCATGCGTAGATGTCTTCTCGAGTAGAACACAAAAGTTTTTGTGGGCGGTGATGTGCGTTTTGCTGCCCTCCTTAGTCTTTTCTTGATTCCGCGGTATTGTTGGATTGAAGCGGCTTGGACCGACATTACTCGTACGCTTACGAGAGACTGGTTTCATCGTTACGAGTAACCCCCTTTGCTCAAAGATGACTGGCAAGTGACTGTTTCTCCAACTTTAGTTGAATCGGATTTGACCGAGGAGGTCCTTGGATGAGGTTAAATAGCAACTCATATATCTCCGTTGTGGTGTTTGCGTAAGTAAGATGTGATCCTACTAGATACCCTCGGTCACCACGTAAAACATGCAACAACAAAATTAGAGGACGTCTAACTTGTTTTTGCAGGGTATGATTGTGATGTGATATGGCCAACGATGTGATGTGATATATTGGATGTATGAGATGATCATGTTGTAATAGAAATATCGACTTGCACGTCGATGGTACGGCAACCGGCAGGAGCCATAGGGTTGTCTTTATACTAACGTTTGTGCTTGCAGATGCGTTTACTATTTTGCTAGGATGTAGCTTTAGTAGTAATAGCATAAGTAGCACGACAACCCCGATGGCAACACGTTGATGGATGATCATGGTGTGGTGCCGGTGACAAGAAGATCGTGCCGGTGCTTTGGTGATGGAGATCAAGAAGCACGTGATGATGGCCATATCATGTCACTTATGAATTGCATGTGATGTTAATCCTTTTATGCACCTTATTTTGCTTAGAACGACGGTAGCATTATGAGGTGATCTCTCACTAAAATTTCAAGACGAAATTGTGTTCTCCCCGACTGTGCACCGTTGCGACAGTTCTTCGTTTCGAGACACCACGTGATGATCGGGTGTGATAGACTCAACGTTCACATACAACGGGTGCAAAACAGTTGCACACGCAGAACACTCGGGTTAAGCTTGACGAGCCTAGCATGTGCAGACATGGCCTCGGAACACATGAGACCGAAAGGTCGAGCATGAATCGTATAGTTGATATGATTAGCATAGAGATGCTTACCACTGAAACTATTCTCGACTCACGTGATGATCGGACTTGAGATAGTGGATTTGGATCATGTACCACTCAAATGACTAGAGAGATGTACTTTTTGAGTGGGAGTTCTTAAGTAATATGATTAATTGAACTAATTGTCATGAACATAGTCTAATGGTCTTTGCGAATTACGATGTAGCTTGCGCTATAGCTCTACTGTTTTTATATGTTCCTAGAGAAAATTTAGTTGAAAGTTGATAGTAGCAAACTTTGCAGAGGATTGTCCTCGTTGCTGCGCAGAAGGCTTATGTCCTTAATGCACCACTTGGTGTGCTGCACCTCGAGCGTCGTCTGTGGATGCTGTGAACATCCGACATACACGTTTCTGATGACTACATGATAGTTCAGTGCAAAATACTTAATGGCTCAGAAGCAAGGCGCCGAAGACGTTTTGAAACGTCACGGAACATAAGTGATGTTCTAAAGAGATGAAATTGTGATTTCATGCTTGTGCCCTTGTTAAGAGGTACGAGACCTCCAACAAGATTCTTTGTCCACAAAGTAAATGAGAAAAGCTCAATCGTTGAGCGTGTGCTCAGATTGTCTGAGTACGACAAACACTTGAATCAAGTGGGAGTTAATCTTCCAGATGACATAGTGATGGTTCTCCAAAAGTCACTGCCACCAAGCTGTGAGAGCTTCGTGATGAACTATAACATATCAAGGATAGATACAATGATCCTTGAGCGATTCGTGATGTTTGACACTGCGAAAGTAGAAATCAAGAAGGAGCGTCAATAGTTGATGGTTTGTAAAACCACTAAGTTTCAAGAAAGGCAAGGGCTAGAAGGGATACTTCGTGAAACGGCAAAACAGTTGCTGCACTAATGAAGAGACCCAAGATTAAACCCAAACCCGAGACTAAGTGCTTCTGTAATGAGGGGAACAGTCACTGAGGCGGAGCAACTCTAGATACTTGGTAGATAAGAAGGCTGGCAAAAGTCGAAAGAAGTGTATTTGATATACATGATGTTGATGTGTACTTTACTAGTACTCCTAGTAGCATGAGGGTATTGGATACCGGTTCGGTTGCTAAGTGATTAGTAACACGAAATGAAAGCTACGGCATAAACGGAGACTAGCTAAAGGCGAGGTGACGATACGTGTTGGAAGTGTTTCCAAGGTTGATATGATCAAACGTCGCACGCTCCCTCTACCATCGGGATTGGTGTTAAACCTAAATAATTGTTATTTGGTGCTTGCGTTAAGCATGAACATGATTGTATCGTGTTTATTGCAATACGATTATTCATTTAAGGAGAATAATGGTTACTCTATTTTCTTGAATATTCACCTTCAATGGTTTATTGAATCTCGATCGTAGTGTTACACATGTTCATGATATTGGTGCCAAAAGATACGAGTTAATGATGATAGTACCACTTACTTGTGGCACTGCCGCTTGAGTCATGTTAGTATAAATTGCATGAAGAGGCTCCATGCTGATGGATCTTTGTACTCACCTGATTTCGAATCACTAGTGACATGCAAATCATACCACATGAGCAAGGCCTTGTTTTCATTGAGATGAAATAAGATAGTAACTTGTTGGAAGTGATACATTTTGATGTATGCAGTCCAATGGGTGCTGAGGCACGCAGTGGATATCATTATGTTCTTACTTCACTGACGATTTGAGTAGATACAAGAGTATTTACTTAATGAATCACAAGTCTGAAATGTTGAAAAGTTCAATTCCGTTCCAGAGTGAAGTTCATCGTAACAAGAGGATAAACTGTCTACGATATGATCATGGAAATGAAAATCTGAGTTACGGGTTTTTGGTACGCAGTTAAGACAATGTGGAAATTGTTTCGCAGTTCATGCCACCTGGAACATCATAGTGTGATGATGTGTCTGAACGTCATAGCCACGCACTATTTGGTATGGTGCATACTATGATGTCTCTTATCGAATTACCACTATCGTTTATGGGTTTTGCATTAGAGACAACCGCACTCACTTTAAATAGGGCACCGCGTATTTCCGTTGAGATGACACAGTATAGACTGAGGTTTAGAGAAATCTAAACTGTCGTTTCCTGAAAGTTTGGGGTTTCGACACTTATGTGAAAAAGTTTCAGTCTGATAAGCTCGAACCCAAAGCGGATAAATGCTTCTTCATAGGGTATCCAAAACAGTTGGGTACATCTCCTATCTCAGATCCGAAAGCAAAGTGTTTGTTTCTAGAAACGGATCCTTTCTCGAGGAAAGGTTTCTCTCGAAAGAATTGAGTGGGAGGGTAGTAGAACTTGATGAGGTTATTGAACCATCACTTCAACCAGTGTGTAGCAGGGCGCAGGAAGTTGTTCCTGTGGCGCCTACACCAATTGAAGTGGAAGATGATGATGGTGATCATTGAGCTTCGAATCAAGTTACTACAAACCTCGTAGGTCGACAAGGTCGCGTACTGCTGGAGAGTAGTACGGTAACCCTGTCTTGGAGGTCATGTTGTTGAGCAACAATGAACCTACGAGTTATGGAGAAAGCGATGGTGGGCCCAGATTCCGACAAATGGCTGGAAGCCATGAAATCCGAGAGAGGATCCATGTATGAAAACAAAGTGTAGACTTTGGAAGAATTACTTGATGGTCATAGGACTATTGAGTAAAGATGGATCTTTAAAGGAAAACAGACGATGATGGTGATAAGTCACTATTAAGAAAAGCTCGACTTGTCACAAAGATGTTTTCGACAAGATCAAACAGTTGACTATGATGAGACTTTCTCACTCGTAGCGATGCTAAAGGTCTGTTAGAATTATGTTAGTTGTTGATGCATTATTTATGAAATATTGCACGTAGGATGTCAAAACATTGTTTCCTCGACGGTTTCCTTGAGCAAACATTGTATGTGATACAACCAGAAGTTTTTGTCGATCCTAAAGATGCTAGCAAGTATGCAAGCTCCAGTGATCCTTCAATGGACTGGTGCAAGCATCTTGGAGTTGGAATAAGCACTTTGATGAGATGATCAAAGATTTTGGGTGTGTACAAGGTTTATGAGAAACTTGTATTTCCAAAGAAGTGAGTGGGAGCACTGTAGAATTTCTGATAGGTATATGTGGTTGACATATTGTGGATCAGAAGTAATGTAGAATTTCTGTAAAGCATACAAGGTTGTTTGAAAGAAGTTTTCAAAGGAGTACCTGGATTATGCTACTTGAACGTTGAGCATCAAAGATCTATGGAGATAGATCGAAAGCGCTTAATAGAAGTTTCAACAAGATGCATGCCTTGACAAGTTTTTGAAAGAGTTCAAAATAGACCAGCAAAGAAGGAGTTCTTGGTTGCGTTGTGAGGTGTGAATTTGAGTAAGACTCAAAAACCGACCACGGCAGAATAAAGAGAATAGACGAAGGTCGTCTTCTATGCCTTAGCCGTAGAATCTAAAGTATGCCATGCTGTGTACCGCACCTGAAGTGTGCCTTGACTCAAAGTATGTTGAGAGGTACAGAGAGTGATCCATGATTGAATCACTAGCAGCGGTCGAAATTTATCCTTAGTAACTAATGGACTAAGGAATTTTTCTCGATTATGGAGGTGGTTAAAGAGTTTGTCGTAAAGGGTTACGTCAATGCAAGCTTTGACACTAATCCGGATAACTATGAGTAGTGAAACGGATTCGTATAGTAGAGTAGATATTTGGAGCATTTCCGAATAGCATGTAGTAGCAGCATCTATAAGATGACATAAAGATTTGTAAAGAACGCACGGATCTGAAAGTTTCAGAACCGTTGACTAAAACCTCTCTCACGAGCAAGACGTGATCAGACCCCATAACTATATGGGTGTTGGATTCGTTGGAATCACATGGTGATGTGAACTAGATTATTGACTCTAGTGCAAGTGGGAGACTGTTGGAAATATGCCCTAGAGGCAATAATAAATTTAGTTATTATTATATTTCTTAGTTCATGATAATCGTTTATTATCCATGCTATAATTGTATTGATTGGAAACACAATACTTGTGTGGATACATAGACAAAACACTGTCCCTAGTAAGCCTCTAGTTGACTAGCTCGTTGATCAAAGATGGTCAAGGTTTCCTGGCCATAGGCAAGTGTTGTCACTTGATAACGGGATCACATCATTAGGAGAATCATGTGATGGACTAGACCCAAACTAATAGACATAGCATGTTGATCGTGTCATTTTGTTGCTACTGTTTTCTGCGTGTCAAGTATTTATTCCTATGACCATGAGATCATATAACTCACTGACACCGGAGGAATGCTTTGTGTGTATCAAACGTCGCAACGTAACTGGGTGACTATAAAGATGCTCTACAGGTATCTCCGAAGGTGTTAGTTGAGTTAGTATGGATCAAGACTGGGATTTGTCACTCCGTATGACGGAGAGGTATCTCGGGGCCCACTCGGTAATACAACATCACACACAAGCCTTGCAAGCAATGTAACTTAGTGTAAGTTGCGGGATCTTGTATTACAGAACGAGTAAAGAGACTTGCCGGTAAACGAGATTGAAATAGGTATGCGGATACTGACGATCGAATCTCGGGCAAGTAACATACCGAAGGACAAAGGGAATGACATACGGGATTATATGAATCCTTGGCACTGAGGTTCAAACGATAAGATCTTCGTAGAATATGTAGGATCCAATATGGGCATCCAGGTCCCGCTATTGGATATTGACCGAGGAGTCTCCCGGGTCATGTCTACATAGTTCTCGAACCCGCAGGGTCTGCACACTTAAGGTTCGACGTTGTTTTATGTGTATTTGAGTTATATGGTTGGTTACCGAATGTTGTTCGGAGTCCCGGATGAGATCACAGACGTCACGAGGGTTTCCGGAATGGTCCGGAAACGAAGATTGATATATAGGATGACCTCATTTGGTTACCGGAAGGTTTTCGTGCATTACCGGAAAAGTTTCGGGCTCATCGGTAGTGTACCGGGAGTGCCGGGAGGGGTGCCGGGGACCATCGGGAGGGGTGTCACGCCCCAAGGGGTCTCATGGGCTATGGGAAGAGATAAACCAGCCCCTAGTGGGCTGGAATAAGTTCCCACTAAGGGCCATAAGGTTTGAGAAGGAAAAAACACAAGGTGGAAAGAGTTTCCAAGTGGGAAGGTGGAATCCTACTCCAAGTAGGATTGGAGTAGGACTCCTCCACCTCCAATTTCGGCCAAACCTTTAGGTTTTGAGGCTGCCTCCTCCCCTCCCTCCCACCTATATATACGGAGGTTTTAGGGCTGATTTGAGACGACTTTCTCACGGCTGCCCGACCACATACCTCCATAGTTTTTCCTCTAGATCGTGTTTCTGCGGAGCTCGGGCGGAGCCCTGCTGAGACAAGATCATCACCAACCTCCGGAGCGCCGTCACGCTGCCGGAGAACTCTTCTACCTCTCCGTCTCTCTTGCTGGATCAAGAAGGCCGAGATCATCGTCGAGCTGTACGTGTGCTGAACGCGGAGGTGCCGTCCGTTCGGTACTAGATCGTGGGACTGATCGCGGGATTGTTCGCGGGGCGGATCGAGGGACGTGAGGATGTTCCACTACATCAACCGCGTTCACTAACGCTTCTGCTGTACGATCTACAAGGGTACGTAGATCACTCATCCCCTCTCGTAGATGGACATCACCATGATAAGTCTTCGTGCGCGTAGGAAATTTTTTGTTTCCCATGCGACGTTCCCCAACATTATGGTTCTCCTTTCGTATTGACACCAATCGCCACACTTTGTTCTGCTCAAAGTTGTTGAGTTCATCATGCATGGCTTCAACCCAATCCATGTCTTCGAGCGCTTCTTGTACCTTTAGGGGTTCAATGCAAGAAACAAATGAATGATGGATACTAAAGTTTGATAATTGTCTGCGAGTGGTTACCCCTCTCATTAAGCTGCGGTGGACATTCTCTAACACATGTGAATTCTTTATGAGCTTGGTGGCATCCTTGGCGGCACATCTTTGTCGAATCTCCTCACAGGTAAGTTGACGAGGAAACTTTTTGTGACCTTTACCGCCTTTGAGAGCTTTCTCTTAACCTTGAGCTTGGTCTTTGATCATGAGCTTGTTCTTGATCTTGAGCATTCTCTTGATCTTGAGCTTGCTCGGAGGTGTGAGATTGGTCAAGGACATCACTTGGTGAAGCACCATCACGTGGTTGATCTTCTCCTTGATCTTGATCACAAGGTTTAGGGCCTTCACTTTGTTCTTCGGAAGCGTGTGGGTCTTGCGTCGGTGATGGTTCCACTTCAGTGCGACATTGTCCTTCTCCTTCGGCCACAAGGGGTTCCTCAGTGGGTAGGAAGTGTCCCACACCCATGCTTCTTATGGCTTCGGGAGGAATTTCATCACCTACATGACAAACACCACTTTGCTTCTCTTGGGAGCCATTATTTTCATCAAACTCCACATTACACGTCTCCTCAATGAGTCCATTGGACTTGTTGAGGACACGGTAAGCATGAGACTTTGTAGCATAACCAACAAATATGCCCTCTTAAGCTCTAGGTTCAAATTTAGACAAACGTGCACCTTTCTCAAGAACCGAACACCCGGAAGAATCGATTGCTAGGGAGAGAGAACAGGCAAGTTTGAGCTTAGGAGCAACAATGGAGCTTGGAAGGAAAAGGCTAAGGTATATTTGGGTAAAAATACCTCTATTTATAGTGGGGGAATCTAGCCGTTATTCTGCCCAAAGTCTGAGCTAAGAGGTAGTACCATGCAGGTGGGCGGTGCAAGACCAAAGGGGCGATAGTTCCGCCTGAGCGGTACTACCATCCAGCTCCAAGCGGTACTTCCACTTAGTTTTGATGAAGGGGAACAAAGACACCATAAGAAATAAATAAGTTGAAGTGGGAGCAGTAGGGGAGGGCGGCGGTACCACTCCCTCGAGCCGGTACTTCTGCTAAAAAATGAAAAAGCCTTCGAGGATACGAGAAGAAAATTATAAGCAGAAGAAAGACCGGCTCTGGTGGGCGGTAGTACTGCTGGAGCGGTACTACCGCTCCCCACAACAGTACTTGAGCTTATGAAACTTCTAGGCACATCAAGAAAGCTCCATTGCTCCGGGAAACGGATGGGGTGCAAGTGTGTGAGAGTTTGCTCTACCCAACATTTCCATACGTGGATCCCCTCTTGATAGTATGGGATTACCTATGACTCAAGTCCACCAACACTAAATCGATAGCTAAGCACTGTATTCTCTTTCAATCACTAAGGGGGGAATAATCGCCTCATGCCACCTAATAATTCTCTAAAAGTTTATCGCACATGATTAGTCCGCAGGGGCATCGTCATCAACCACCAAAACTACTTAGGACAAATTGTGATCTTACACAAGGCCCCGGAGCCGTACGGCTTCATCGAATGTTTCTTCAAGAAATGTTGGCACATTATCAAAGGCGACGTCATGGCAGTCATCCAATAGTTTGTTAACCTCCAAGCTGTTGGGGAACATCGCATGGGAAACAAAAAATTTCCTACACGCACATAAGATTTATCCATGGTGATGACCATCTACAAAAGAAGAGATTGGATCCACATACCCTTGTAGATCGCTAAGCGGAAACGTATATAACGCGGTTGATGTAGTGGAACATCTTCGTGATCCAAATCACAATCCGTCTCGCGATCCATGCCGATCTAATGCCGAACGGACATCACATCCGCGTTCAGCACGCGTACAACTTGATGACGATCATTGCCTTCTTGATCCAGTAAGAGGGGTGGAGAGGTAGATGAGTTCTCCAGCACGACGGCGTGGTGAACAAATCCAGCAGGGCTTCGCTAAGCTCTGTAGAACTAATCTAGAGGAGAAAACGATCTAGAGAGAGAGGGCAGCCGTAGCTTATTAGGGTTAGGGATGCCCTCAAAATCCTCTAGTATATATAGGAGGGAGGGAGGGGAGGAGGCAGCCAAAGCCTCCTCCTTTGGTTCGGCCGAATAGGAGGTGGAGGAGTCCACCTCCAATCCTACTCCAAGTAGGACTCCTCCCACTTGGAATATTCCCCCTCTTCCTTTGGGAAATTTTCCTCTTTGCTTCTTGGCCGAAATAGGCCATCTTGGGTTGGCTGCACCAGCCCACTAAGGGCTGGTGCAGCACCTTTAGTCCTATTACGTTCTCTGCCGGGTGGGTGGCCCCTCCCGGTAAAACCCCGGAACCCATTCGTCACTCCCCGTACTTTACCGGTAATGACCGAAAACTTTCTAGAAGCCAAATGCAACTTTCCTATATATCAATCATTACCTCCGGACCATTTTGGAGCTCTTCGTGACGTCCGAGATCTCATCCGGGACTCCGAACAACTTTCGGTTACCAAACACACATAACTCAATAATACTGAAACGTCACCGAACCTTAAGTGTGCAGATCATGCGGGTTCGCAAACTACGTAGAGTACTCGCCATTTTATTACCATTTTGTGAGGTGCCTCTTCATGGAACCGCCCAATAGTCGATGTATCGAGCGCCACTCTCCTCCCCGCCGAGTATGAGCTCCTATATGGAGCTCTTATTTTCTTTGATGAGCTATGGAGCTCCTATTGGGCGCTCTGTGCGCTAGCAATCGAGCGAGCGGGTGCGTCTATGCTATTTTTTTGCACCACTTCCTACGGAAAACGCTATTTGCCGCACTTTACCTCAAGAAGTCGCGACTTCGCACACGGAGCGACCTGATCCTGGTCGTCCCATTACCGTTGCGGGGATCCCGGTTTTGGGAACCTTCTAGACTTTCCCGGTCGATTTTTTTCGATTTTGGGAAATTTCTAGAAGGTTCCCTGAACAGGTTTTATTTTTGTGTTTTCTTTTTTATTCATTTTTTTCAGTTTCTTTTTTGTTTTAAAAATATTTAGGATTTTCAAAAAATGTTCTAGAATTTCAAAAAATGTTTGGGATTTTAAAAAATAGTTCTTCAAGTTCGAAAAATATTTTGTTTATTAGAAAAATGTTGCGAATATAAATAAAATGTACTGGGTTTTCAAAAAATGTTCTTTATATTCGGAAATTGTTTCTGCTTTTTTTTCAAAAAAAATATCTTAATTTTCATATAAGGTTCTAAATTTAAAAAAAATGTTCGGTTTTTCAGAAAACGTCATGGGTTTTCAAAATATGTTCTTCAAATTCAGCAACCGTTTCTGCTTTTTTTGAAAAAAATATTCTGGGTTTTCAGAAAATGTTCTGAATTATCAAAAAATACTCAGGATTTTCGAAAATAGTTCTTCAAATTCGAAAAAGATTTTTCCTTTTTAGAAAAATGTTCTGGATTTTCAAACAAATGTTCTGGATTTTCAAAACATGTTCCTGATTTTTCGAAATATTTTTCTAGGAAATGTTCTTGTTTTTTCAAATTTTGTTCTCAAAATTCGAAAAATCCTCGTGCTTTAAAAAATTGTTATCATTGCCAAATTTGTTCAGGATTTTTCAAAAAGGATCTCATTTTTAAAACTTGTTCTCAAGATTCAAAAAATGTTTGTGCTTTTAAAAAACTGTTCACACTTCCAAGTTTGTTTGGTGTTTTCGAAATTGTTCTCCGTTTCAATTTTTTGTTCTCGAGATTAAAAAAATATTCGTACTTTAAAAAATTATTCGTGTTTCCCAATTTGTTCAAGATTTTTCAATTTTTTTCTCATTTTTGAAACTTGTTCTCAAGATTAAAAACTGTGCATGCTTTTAAAAAATTGTTCATGCTTCCAAATTTGTTCGGGGTTTCAAAATTGTTCTCTGTTTCAAAATGTTTTCGTTTTTCAAAATTTTGCTCTCAAAATTAGAAAAATGCTCGTGCTTTCAAAAATTGTTCGCGTTGCCAAATTTGTTCAGGATTTTTCAAAAAGGTTCTCATTTTTAAAACTTGTTCTCAAGATTTAAAAAATGTTCGTGCTTTTAAAAAATTATTCACGTTTCCAAATTTGTTCTGGATTTTGCAAAATTGTTAGGATTTTTAAAACTTGTTCTCAAGATTAAAAAAAGTTCGTACTTTTTAAAAAAATGTTCACACTTCCAAATTTGTTCGGGGTTTTCAAAATTGTTCTCTATTTCAAAATAAATTCTCAAGATTCAAAAAATGTTCGTGCTTTAAAAATTGCTCGTGTTTCCAAATTTCTTCAGGATATTTCAATTTTTTTCTCAAGACTGAATTTTTTTTTTGTGCTTTTTAAAAATTATTCACGCTTCCAAATTTGGTCGGTTTGAAAACTGTGCATGTTCTAAAAGCATTTCAAAATTGGGAATTAATGTTGCGTTTAAAACTTTAAAAACGTTCGACTCTGCGCTCGGTTCAAATTTTGCACATAGATTTCAAAGAATGTTTCATGTTTTCAAATTTGTTAAGGAGTATTCATATTTCCTTTTTGAATTTCAAAAAATGTTCCAGTTCCAAAAATGATGTTCTTGGTTTTCGGAAATATTTCAGTTTTATATTTTTCATGAAATTGGAAATTGTTTGAGTTGCATAGATAATTTAGTTCTGCGCTGCTTGTTGGTTCGTTAGGGTTCGAGCTGTTGCATAATGATGAATGAGTGCTAGCTCAAACGGTAGTACCATGTCGTGTATAGCATGAGGTCCTAGGTTCGAGTTCCAGCTACAGCATGCTGTTTTTTGTTAGGCCAGCCCAGTTGAAAACCGCCTGTGCAAAGCGTAACTTTTTGCAGCATAAAGCAGCGTATAGGAAGTTCCGCTTCCTACGACGCCTAGGCACAGTTCGCCTGCAGTGAACCCCCTAACTGGACGGGCCAGTAACCACAAGCCGCGTAAGGCTGGTGTAATGCGTGATTATTTTCGTTTTACGTTCATATTAGTATTTATGTTTTATTTAAAAAACTATATTACGAAATGTCATATTATATCATTGAAAAACACTTTACATATTTTTCTAAATGTTAATACTGTACTTAAAAAATGTTAATCTTGTATTTGAAATATATTAAACTTGTATGAAAAAATATATCTGGTGTATACAAAAAATATATAACGTAAATGATTTTTTCTAAATGTTAATCATGAGTATAATTTCTTTTAATCACGTGATACAAAAATGTTACTCATGTATATTAAAAAGAAATTGACTACTAAAAAGTACACATTTCAAAACAAGTTTATGTGACAATTACGAAGTATAACATGTAAAAAAATGTGTGTAATAGTTCAAAAAAATGTTTCATACATTCTGAAAATCACAAGTTTCAAAAATGTATTTGTGGCATTTTCAAATAAATGTTTTTACAATTTACAATACTGTTAGCACAGTTCAAAAGATGTATTTCTATCATTCAAAAAATGTTTCAACATGTATTGAATATTTTTTTCACATGTATTTAATAAATATATATAAACATGTTATGTTTAAAATTTCAAACATGTATATAAAAATAATAATCTAGTTTTAAAAATGTGTTATACGTACACAAAAATATACAATGTGTATGACAAAGTAGACGTGTATTAGAAAAAAAAGAAAATAACTTAGAATGAAAGAAAAAGAAAAAAAATTATCAAAGAAAGAAACAAAGTATAAATAAGAAAAAGCAAAACCGAAGAAAAGGATTGCAAAAACAAAGAAAACTGAAAAATAATGTTGCAAAAAGGAAAATCAAATTAATCTAGCGAAATAAACAAAGAAAAGATTAAAAAACAGAAAACGAGAAAAATCGGACTAAAGTGATAGAGCATAGCGACCAGACATGAAGCGAGCAAAGCCGTTTAGCGACGCAGCCCGCTACTGTGTTGCTCGTAGCCGATTCCTAATAGGAATGAGTATGGTTGTCTCAACGAAAAAAAGGAATCAGTATGGACGAATTTTCTTGCTTTTCTTTTCTTCCGTTTCTGTTCTTTCTATTATATAAAATAATTCAACATTTTAAAATACTTCCTAATTTAAAAAAAGGGAAAAGTTCAAGAAATCATAAAGATTAAAAACTGATTATGATTTTGAGAAAATGTTCGTGTATTAGAAATTGTTCGCAAATTCAAAAAAAGTCTATGAAATATTAAAAATTATTCACATAAAAGAGAAAATTATTATGTTTTACAATAAAGTTCATTGATTCAAGGAATATTCTTGACTTAGAAAAGAAAAACCCTTATAATCAACCGACTGATGGAACACGTATCCCTTGCCTCCCACACGTCGATGCCCTTTCACTAGTGTCTCCCCTTCTATTTCTTCTCCCTCCAGCACACATCCCAATAATAAGTCTCAAACGTATCTATTTTTCAGACACTTATGGTCTTGTTTTGGACTTTAATTTGCATTATTTGAATAAAACTAATATGGACTCACGTTGTTTTCAGCACAATTACCATGGTGTTGTTTTTATGAAAAAATAAAGTTTTTGAAGTGAGATGAAAATTTACGAAGATTACCATGGCGAAGATTACTACTCGAGGGGGCAACCACGGAGCAACAAGCTCGAGTGGCGCTACCACCCTTGGGGCGCGCCATGCTAGCTCGTGGGCCCTTCGGAACCTCTGGTTGACCGAATTCAAACTCCATAAGTACCATATTATGGAGAAAAAGGGAGAAAAAACTTTCATTGCGTTTTACGAGACAGAGCTGCCGCCACCTCCAGTTCTTTGTCGGGAGGGCTGATTTGGAGTTAGTTTAAGCTTCAGAAATGGGAATTCGTCGTCGTCGTCATCAACAACCCTTCTCCATCAACAGTGCCATGATGCTCACCATCGGGAGTGAGTAATACATTCGCAGGTTTGCTAGACGGTGATGGGCTTGGATGAGATTTGTCAAGTAATCGAGTCAATTTGTTAGGACTTGATCCCTAATATGCCCTATGTTCTGATATTTGTGTTGTTGTGACTTTGCTATGCTTAATGTTTGTCACTAGGGCCCGAGCGCCATGATTTCAGATCTGAACCTATTTTATTTCTATAAACATGAGATTGTTTTAGATCCTATCTTCCAAGTTGTATGCACCTATTATGTGTTATGATCCATAGACCCTAAAGTGAGAGAAGTTAGGATCATATCTAGTGATGACCGTAGTATGAGGAGTTCATGTATTTACCTTGTGTTAATGCTTTATTTTGGTTCTTTCTTAAAAAGATGTCTTAATATTCCTTAGTTTCCCTTTGGACCCTACTATCACGGAAGGATAGGACAATAGATGCCATGCAAGTTCTTAATATAAGCATGTATGACTATATACATAATACATGCCTATATTACATTGATATATTGAAGCTATTGTGTATCGCTCTAGGTTGTGACTGTCACATGATGAATGTCATCCAACATAAATATCCATCGTTGATCCAATGCCTACGCTTTTTTCATATTGATCTTTGCAAAGTTACTATTGTTGTTGCTGTTACAATCATCACAAACTGCAATTGTTACTGTTCTTCTTACTATTGCTACTCTTACTGAAACTCAGGACTATCAAACTACTGTGCTACTAAATAATTTGTTGCACAGATATTATATTTTAGGTGTGATTGAATTGACAACTCAACTGCTAAGGCTCACAAACATTCTTTGGACCCCCTTGTGTCGATTCAATAAATTTGGGTGAAATGCTATCCTCGAAGACTGTCGCGGTCCCCTATACTTATGGATTATCATCCAGCATCGTTGAACTGCTGCTCCAAAACTTAATGGACCATCACATTGCCTAGGGTGTGCAACTTGTACACCACCATTACAAAACTATCGCCCCTTCTGTGCTGCAATGAAGGTGCTCCCATGGCGCCCGTGTTGGCACTAGATGATTCAATGACGTCTTTGATAGCATGACGGTGCAGGCTACTACGAGATGCTACAACAAAGACGTAGGATGCACGTTGGTGCGGGCTAATGCGTGATGATGCGATGGAGTCGTCAGCTGCCTGACGGTGCGAGCTATCGTGAGGTCCAACAAGCGAGCCATAGTTGCAAGACGCTAGGCTCCGCTGCCTATACTATTGCCATTGTTGCAACAGTGAGCACCCATGTCGATGTTGCATCAACTCGCAGAGACGACGATCACTATAAGCTGCCACACAGACCACAAGCTGCTAATGCTGAGCTACAATGGAGCGCTTGCTCGAGCTGCAACAGAGCAAGAGACGACTAGCAGAGCACACCATCTATTGCATCAGGGGCAAGCGATGGACCGCCTGCTCATATTGAATATGTAGGGGTGCTTGCTTTGCTACGGTTGTATGATGTAGCATTCGCGAGAGAAAAAAACGACGGTTATGATGGGGATCATCTAATAGACGTGGAGGCGGCTTACTTTCCCTCAAATCAACCAAACTATTTGTAGCATCCACCTTTAGAAAATGTCCATCAATTTTGAAAAATGTTCATGTATTTCAAAAAGAAATCAGCAAACAAAAAATTCACGAATTCCAAAAATTGTTCCCATAAAGATAGTGGACTCAAAAGACGTGTGCCGATTCATAATTTCTTATGAGTTTCAAACACTTGTTCACGAATTTAAAACATGTTCACCAATTCAAAAAATATTCATGATTAAGAAGATGTTCACGTGTTTGAAAAATGTTTGCGATGTCATATTTTTTTTCATGAAATCAAAAAATACTCATGATTTCAAAAAACAATTCACGAATTTGAAAAATATGTTCGCAAAGTGCAAAACTAAAATTTAAAAAGGAGTACAAAAAATTGCTATGAACGTTCCCTAAACTGGAAAGGAGCTACTTGGGCACGTACCAGGCCACACCGAATAGGTAGGAGTGGCTGCGGCCGAATCAAATAAGAAAAAAACATAGCTATTTCATCGAATCCCGATTGTGTGGGTGTGAAGTGGAAAATCCCGTTTTCGCTGACATTGAACATAGGATAGAAAATCCTTTTTCGCCAGGCCTTTTGGACTCGACATCCAAACGGAGAGAGTGGTTCAAATCCACCTCAGAATGAACAATGAAAAATGCATAGAACGGATGCAAGCTAGGAATGATGAAAGAAAGATTGATCTTTTTCACTGAACTACTAATTTTTTATGAGAAAACACGAAAATAGCTTAGTTCTAGAGAGGGTTGAGCTTCATCGGTTAGTGTGCACCAAAGAATGAGGTTCTTTCCAGTCCCACAAATTGAAACCGTTCTACTTTGATACTGTGATATCGTCAAATCATTCAACGTAGCATGGAAACCATTTAGGTGGCGCTGAAAGTTGACAAACAGATGGAAGACATGCGAACTGGGCTAGTCTGTTTAGAGCTATTTTTTTGGGGTTTTCTGCTGGGTTTTAACTGGTTTTTCTGTATTATTTATTTTTCAGATGTACTCCACATTTTCTTATTCCTCTTCTGGTTATCCTTTTTGTAATTTTTTAAATTTGATAGACTGCTCGAGAGTCTACGTTAAGCAATCTCCTCGATCAACCATCCCTTGCTTGATTCGCTTGACAAAGCCAATCCTTTTCTTTCCTCTTTTCAATTTTTATTTTTGTATCGTCGTTAGGAAAAATTCATGAACACTCTTTAACATGATAAATATTTCATGAATATTTTATAAATACACATTAATATTTTTAAAACCAATTCTGTGAATGATTTTTATTAAAAATGTTTGAACATTTCTGAAAATTACACAGACATTTTCTGAAATATACTAGGACTATTTTTAGTTCTAAGATATTTTTAGCGTATTCACCCTTTTTGATTATATGAATATTTCCTAAGTTACTTGAACACTTTTTTTATTACATGATCACTTTTTAAAACACACAAACAAGCTTTTTATTACATAACATTATGCAAAATACGCTTTAAATATTATTATTTAATGATTTATCACTACGTTTTTAGTAGAACATATAATAAAATAGATTTGAAAATTAAAATGGATTGAGTAATAGCGGATCTCTCTCCATGTCTACCTTGTTCTAGTCTCCGGAGTGTATGTCCAGTCCTATGCTCCTACCTTCGCATTTGAACGTGTAAGTTTATTATTTTTATAATAATAGAGGGCAATAGGGAATACATATAATTAAATGCATGATAGTTTTTTTCCAAATTGCACATCTTTGCCAGGTTGGAGCCACTTGTTCAAATTTGTACACGGTTGCTTCACATTTCCCTAAAGAAGAATTCGTCTTCAGCTGTATTATTTTATGTGCTTTAGCAGAGCAAAGTTGCAGAAAGTAAATTATTGCAGCTTTATTTTAATCCCAATTTATCAGGCATTGGTTGAAAATAAAACAATGTAAGTTTATTCTTTCACAAGTGGCCGGAGTGACCAGACCTCTTTTAGTCCGCGTGCTGCAAGGTGCCGGGCGACAAATCGCTCACCCCTACACCTATCGGATGTGGGCGGAGTTTATTTAGTTTCCTTTTTCTCTTTTATCATTTATTTTTGTAGTTCCCTCTTTACTATTCATTTTTGCTGGAATTTTAATATGTTAACGAAATTCTGTAAAACTTACACTAATTTATTATTTTTCGAAATTATAAAAAGATTGGAAATTGAACATTTTAAACATATCCACGAATTTAAAACTTTTCTGAATGAAAAAACGGAATTTTAAATTGTTCCAGAGTTTTAGTAAACTGAATCTAAAAAATCCAAATAAAGGAAATATTCGTAAAATGTTCCCGAATTATAAATAATGTTTAGAAACTTTTAACAGGTTGCCCAATTTTAAAAAACTGTTCACAAATTAGGAAAAGTTTCAGAGTTAAAGAATACTCCCTCCGTCCCAAAATGACTGTCTTGACTTTGTACTAGCTCTAATACAAAATTGTATTAAGCTTAAGGCAGTTATTTTGGGACGGAGGGAGTACTACCTAATTTTACAGAAGCCCAAATTTCAAAAAGTATCACAAATTACGAAATTTAAAAACAGAAAAAAAAAACAAAAAGCTGGTAAGAACCAATAAATATAAAAATCTAATGCACATTCTAGAATCATCTCAAGAGCAATTAAAAACAAAGACAGAAAATATAGTAAATCGGCGGGCCTGTTTACCATGCGGGAGTTGAGCGGTACATGGAAAACCCTATTTGCCGCTCTAGGCCAACCCGTGTCGGGGCTTCGCACAGAGCAGGAGAGGGATCGCTTAGCAGGGGTTGCAGTTCCTTCTAGAGGTTTTCAGATAATTTTTTTCAATTTTGGAAAACTTCTAAGGGCTTGTTCGGTTAATCCCCACCACAAGGGGGTTGAAGGGGATTGAAAGGGTTTGAGGTGGATTTTGACTTGTTGGGGATTTAATCCCTTCCAATCCCCTTCAAACCCCTTGAAAATCTATGGAACCGAACAAGGCCTAAAGGGTTTTCTGAACCGGTTTATTTCTTTTTCATTTTTATTTATTTTTTTCTTTTCCTTTTTTCGGTTTCTGTTTCAAAAAATGTTTTAATTTAGAAAAAATGAATTTTCAAAAAAATCTTCTTGACTTCAAAAAATGTTCTGTATTTTTCAGAAAATGTTTTCGGTTTCAAAATTAGTTTCTCAAACTCAAATTTGTTTTCAGTTTCAAAAAACTTTCTTAAGATTCAAAAACTGTTCGTGCTTCCAAATTTTTTTGGGGTTTCTAAAATTTGGTCTTAGTTTCAAAATTTGTTCTCAAAATTCATAAAATGTTCGTTCTTTATTTTTTTCGTGCTTTCAAATCTGTTCATGTTTTTTAAAATTGTTCTCGGTTTGAAATTTTGTTTTCAAAACTCAAATAATATTCACGTTTGAAAATTGTGTTCGCGCTTCAAATTTGTTTCAAGTTTTTCAAAATTGTTCTCCTTATCTAAATTTTGTTCCCAAGATTCAAAAAATGTTCATGCTGAAACAATTTGTTCACGCTTCCAAATTTGTTCAGGTTTTTTAAAAATGCTCTTGGTTTCAAAATTTGTTCTCAAAATTCAGAAAATCTTCGTGCTTTAAAATTTTGTTCACGTTTTAAAAAATGTTCGGGGTTTTAAAAAATTGTTCTCCTTTTCAAAATTTTGTCCTCAAGATTCAAAAAATGTTTATGCCTTGAAAAATTATTCGCGCTTCCAAATTTTCTCACTTTTTTTAAATTTGTTCATGGTTTCAAAATTTGTTCTCAAAATTCAAAAAATGATCGTGCTTTAAAATTTTGTTTGGAGTTTTTCAAAATTGTTCTCCTTTTCAAAATTTTGATCTCAAGATTCAAAAGATGTTCGTGTTTTATAAAATTGTCTGCGTTTTCAAATTTGTTCACATTTTTTGAAAATTGTTCATGGTTTCAAAATTTGTTCTCAAAATTCAAAAAATGATCGTGATTTAAAATTTTGTTTGGATTTTTTTAAAATTGTTCTCCTTTTCAAAATTTTGATCTCAAGATTCAAAAGATGTTCGTGTTTTGTAAAATTGTCCGTGTTTTCAAAATTGTACACATTTTTTGAAAATTGTTCTTGGTTTCGAAATTTGTGCTCAAAATTCAAAAAATGTTTGTGCATAAAAAGTTGTTCCCGCTTTCAAATTTGTTTGGAGTTTTTCTAAATTATTCTTGTTTTCAAAATTTTGTTATCAAGATTCAAAAACTATTCGTGTTTTAAAATTATCCGTGCTTCCAAATTTGTTCACCATTTTTAATTGTTCTTCAAATTTAGAAAATGTGTTTTCTTCACATAATAAAAGAAAAGAAAAAAGAACAAAAAAGAAACGTAACTGGGCCGGCCCAACCGGGCGCCCCGCTGTGCGATGCATGGGCTCTCTGCCGCATTGAGCGGCATGTAGGAGCTCCCGAGGTACATGTCTGGTCGACATGGGACACGTTACGCACGACTTACACGATCCGCCCATAGTCACTAACTCCCACGTTGGGCTTTCCTTTTCCATTTATGAAAACAGTGAGGGATGTTCGTTGAGCTAGCATGTTAGCCTTAACAACTAACAAAATTGTCTCAAAAAAGACAACTAACAAAAGACAATCCCAAAACAAAACCCCAAACCAAAGACAAAATCACTAATTGAAGAGTATACCTCTCAAAGATCATTAACATCTTTTCAGGTTGCGACACGTGACGCATTGCATGTCTATAACTTGTCTCAATCTGCGAGTATTCTCTTTTTTTATTAGATCCTTTATTTTCAAAATGTTTTATCTCTTAAGCCGTGCTTTCAAATCTTGAACTGTTTTCATCTTTGGACTCCCTACGCTGAGATCTTTAAAGCTAGATCCCATGTTAATAGGTTTTTATGATTTATTTTTTCAACAAAAAACTGGATGAAAAAACCGACCGAAAAACCGTGGCTGTCGCGAAAGATTTCCATTTCCTAGAGGCACGACCGTGCCTCTCACGAAAGCAAATCTGTTCCTCTCGCAGAAGCAAAACCGTGCCTCTCGCAAAAAAAGCATGTTTTTTTCCGTTTTCGAGAGGCACAGTCGTAGCTCCCGTTTCCGAGAGGCACGTCCATGTCTCTCGTGAAATAAAAAAACAGAAAATATTTTTTTTTGTTTTCGAGTTTTACGACCGTGCCTCTCACGGAAGCAAAATCGCACCTCTCGCGAAAAAAAACAAAAAACACATATTTTTTTTGTTATTTTTTTGTTTTTGAAAGACACGGCCGTGCCTCTCGCAAAAATAATCTGTACCTCTCACGAAAGTAAAACTGTACCTCTCGAGGAAGAAAAAAATAAAACACATTTTTTTTCTTTTCGAAAGGAACGGCCGTGCCTCTCGCGGAAGCAAATCCATGCCGTGTAAGAAAAACCTTGCTTTTTAGGAAAGAATAAAAAAACATGTTTTTTCATGCAATTTTTTGAAATTCGTCCAAAACCTAAGAAAGACCGATGAAAAATCAAACCCCCGAAAACACCCAGAATAAACCCCACCTAAGAAGCTGAAAACACATGAATTTTTTTCTAAAAAGAACACTCAGAACGCGAGACATGACAACGCGACCCGTGATGACGGATGGGGCAGCACGTAGAAGTGATCATTCGGAGGCTTCCGAAGGAACGCTCGCCGAGTGGCGAAGCCAGGAATTAAAGATCAAGCGGGCCAAATGACTCAAATTTTTGATAATAGGGGCTAAATTATAATAATACATGTACTTTTCCGAAATAATACACTATTCATCTTCAAATCAGGACTAAATCAGGGATGTTAGTGTGCGTACCCCCATGAGCGCCCAATCCTCTGTTTGCGCTGGCCCGATTTGGGTTTCTTCCTCATCATTTTGGGAAACAGTTCTACAACTTTTCCTGAACCGTGTCTTCATTTTATCTTGATCTTCTCTTCCGGGTTTCCCTTTTTTTCTTTGGTTTTTAAAATATATTTTAAATTTCTTTTATTTTCTGTTTTCCTTATTTATTATTACTATTTCTTTCTTCTTTATTTATATTCTTCATTGTTTCGAACATATTTTCACATTGGAACATATCTTGAAATCATGAACAGTGTTCAATTTTTATATAAATTCCTGAACATTTCTTCAAATCGTGAACATTTTTTGAATAACGAACAATTTTGAAATTTGGGAATACTTTTTGCAGTTAATGAATATTTATTATGTTTTTGACAAAGACCATTTTGAAATGGATTAACTTCTTATGATATGATGGAGTTTTTTTTAATTTTGTACCAATTTTTGAATCTCACAAACTCTTTTTTATTTTGTGGAACTGTTTTTAAAATCCATTAATATTTTTTGATGTTTGTACTTTTTTTTAAAATTATGAACATTTTTTGAATATGCGAACAATTTTTTGAAAACCATGAACACTTTGTTCAATCCATGAACTTGTATGATTTCTCGAATACCTTCTAAAAAACATGAACATTGTTTTGAATTCTCACACATTTTATGATTTCTAGGACATTTTGTTTGAAAATTCCCAATTATTTGGAATTTTGGTACTTTTATTGAAATCTTGAATTATTTTAAAGAAGAAACAAAATAAAAAACTAAAATAGAAAGAAAGAAATTCAAATGAGGATGTCCCCTTTTTTAGACGCACACTCGCGAGAATAGGATCGGTAGAGTTTCACTACCCGAGAAACAAAATAAAAAATGCACAAGAAAAACCCGGAGCCGGAAGCACCCCCCACCACACACACTTCTTCTCTTTCCAAGAAAGCACAATTGAAAATTTGTTCCTCCATAAGAAGCATATATGTGCTTCTAGCGGAAGCAAGAAAAAATATGAAGGTCATGTCCGCGATTAAGGACGATTTGAAAATTTATAACATCCGATTGTAGAAAACTACAACTAATAACTAAAACTTGTCATGCTATGTGTAGTGTGATTGTCTTTTCTTATGAGTTTGGGATCAAGAAGAGGACACTATGGGGTTATGAGTGGTTCTTAGATTGGCGTTCAACATCACTTATTGATCATTCTAGTTGTGCTATTATCTTGTTCTAGTACCTGTAGGACCATATGGTTAGAAATGCTTAGTGTTTGCTACAACCTCACCATTTCACCACATTCCAACTCATTAAGTATTGTTAGTCTTGATATCTTTGTTAATGTTATTGCAGAGTCTCAATGATCCATGGATACCACAACAGTGCCACATGCGGGTACAAATAAAGTTATGCTCTAGCGTGAGATTAATGTACATTCTATTTGGATTTCTTCTTCACAACGATCGTTAGGATGTGATCCCGGTCAAGAACCTGGGATTAGCTGTTGGGGAATGTTGCATGGAAAACAAAAAAATTCCTACGCACACACAATACCTATCCATAGTGATGGTCATCTACGAGAGGAAAGTTCGGATCCACATACCCTTGTAGATCTCTAAGCGAAAGAGTATATAGCGTGGTTGATGTAGTCGAACATCTCCGCGATTCAAATCGCAGTCCGTCCCGCGATCTCATCACGAACCGTCTCGCGATCCCATCACGACCCATCCCGATCTAGTGCCGAACGGACGGCACCTCCGCATTCAGCACACGTGCAGCTCGATGACGATCTCCGCCTTATTGATCCAGCAAGAGAGACGAAGAGGTAGCTAAATTCTCTGACGGCACGACGGCGTGGCAGTGATGGTGGTGGAGCTACTCCGGCAAGGCTTCGCCCTACCGTACCGAACTAGCTACGGAGTGTCACAAAGTGGTGGAGGGAGGGAGGGTTGTGCCTTGGCTTGAGGTGCCAAAAGCCTCTCTCACCTCCACTATATATAGGAGGGAGGGGAGGGGTGGTGCCCTAGGGCAAGGCACTAGGGTTCGGCCGAGCCAAGAGGTGGAGTCCTCCTCCTCCTCCAACACAACTTGGAAGGAGTCCTCCTTTCCAATTCGGTTTTGGCACACCCTCCTTTCCTTTTTCTCCCTTGGCCGAAATAGGCTTCCTTGGGATGGCCACCAACCCACTAAGGGCTGGTGCGCCACCCTTGGGTCTCTTTGGTTCTCTCCCGGGTGGGTGGCCCCTCTCAGTAGAACTCCGAAACCCATTCGTCACTCCCGGTACTTTACCGGTAATGCCCGAAAACCTTCTGGAAGCCAAATGGATACTTCGTATATATCAATCTTTGTCTCCAGACCATTCCGGAAACTCTCGTGACGTCCGGGATCTCATTCATGACTCCAAACAACCTCCGGTTACCAACATCAATAATTCAACTATAACGAAACGTCACAGAACCTTAAGTATGCAGACCCTCGGGTTCGAGAACTATGCAGACATGACCTGAGACACTCTCCAGTCAATAACCAATAGCGGGACCTGTATGCCCATATTGGCTCCCAAATTCTACGAAGATCTTCATCGGTTGAACCTCTATGTCAAGGATTCAATTAATCATGTATGTTGTTCCCTTTGTCCTTCGGTATGTTACTTGCCCGAGATTTGATCGTCGGTATCTCCATACCTAGTTCAATCTCGTTACCGACAAGTCTCTTTACTCGTTTCGTAATACAAGATCCTGTGACAAACTCCTTAGTCACATTGCTTGCAAGGCTTTATTGTGATGTTGTGTTATCGAGTG
Source organism: Hordeum vulgare subsp. vulgare (assembly GCF_904849725.1). Classification (NCBI taxonomy): domain Eukaryota; kingdom Viridiplantae; phylum Streptophyta; class Magnoliopsida; order Poales; family Poaceae; genus Hordeum; species Hordeum vulgare. The sequence continues at coordinate 447,914,632 of NC_058522.1, forward strand.
GACCCCGAGATACCTCTCCGTCACAAGGAGTTACAAATCCCAGTCTCGATTCACGCCAACCCAACATACACCTTCGGAGATACCTGTAGAGCACCTTTATAATCACCCAGTTATGTTGCAACGTTTGATACACACAAGGTATTCCTTCGGTGTCTGGGAGTTGCATGATCTCATTGTCATAGGAACAGATACATTGATATGCAAAAAACAGTAGCAATAAACCGACACGGTCATATGCTACGTTCATAGTTTGTGTCTTGTCCATCACATCATTATCCTAATGATGTGATCCCGTTATCAAGTGACAACACTTGTCTATGGCCATGAAACCTTGACCATCTTTGATTAACGAGCTAGTCAACTAGCGGCTTACCAGGGACAGTGTGTTGTATATGTATCTCCACATGTATTTGAGTTTCCAATCAATACAATTCTAGCATGGATAATAAACGATTATCATGAACAAGGAAATATAATAATAACCAATTTATTATTGCCTCTAAAGCACATTTTCTACATTAGCAGGGTGTACGTTTCTTATTTCTCTAGTCTCTTAGGCGTGTTTGGTTCTTATTCGTACTTGTTGGATTGTGCCTTCTAGATGATATGCTTGTAATGTAATGTTGAGTTATGTGACCTCTTATTGGTGTTATAGCTATGTATGTCATTTGTATGTTCTATTGTATTCTTGTATTATCTCTTCTATTAATGACTAGTTGTATGTGTTGTGATGTCCATCTTGTTACCAATATATGACCTTGTGTGTATGCCCATAAGTCACATGTTGGGGCGGCCAAGTGTGCTTCTTTCCCCTGCAAGATTGCAAAGCCTTGTAGGGATTAGAAACCACATCTTGGACGTTACACTCTGTTAGTTCATCATCTCACTATCGCCCATGCTCTTTTAGAAAATATATTGTGGGTCGATAAATACGAGGCCCGTAACTACTCGAATCAGCCAAATATTCCTTGATGGAACAACCATTTATTTGTCTCGCATGGGCGATATGGAAACATGATAACCGACAAGTATAGGGGATCATGACAGTCTTCGCGGGTAGTATTTCACCCTAATTTATTGATTCGATACAAGGGAAGCCAAATAATATTTATCGGCATTGATAGTTGAGTTGTCAATTCAACCGCACTCGAGATATCTCTCTGCAACAAAGGTTTAGTAGCACGACAAATAATAGTAGTAGCAATAACAGTGATAGCAGCAACTTTGTAACATAAGTGACATTGACATCATCAATAGTAACTTATCAAGATTCAATATATGTAAATCGTAGGCCATGGTGCATCGATGGAAAGATATGAATGACATCAATCATGTAACAGTTGCACACTAGAGCAACACATGAATAGCTAATTTTCATCAATATAATGTAGGCATGTATTCCGTATGTAGTCATACGTGCTTGCGATAAGAACTTGCATGACATATTTTGTCCTACCCTCCCGTGACAGCGGGGTCCTATTGAAAAATAAGGGATACTAAGGTATCCTTTTAATAGACAATCGGAGAAAAGCATTAACACATGGTGAATACATGAACTCTTCAAACTACGACAATCACCAAAAAGAATCCCAATTATTGTCACCTTGGGGTATGCAGATCAAGACACGTGATAGGTGCATAAAACTTGCAAGATAGGATCCAAATCACTCTTATCTTCATGAAAACATAATATGTTCAGATCTGAAATCATGGCACCCGGGCCATAGTGACAAGCATTAAGCATAGCAAAGTGATAGCAACATCAATCTCAGAACATAGTGGATACTAGGGATCAAGCCCTATCAAATTATCTCGATTACATGATCAATTCCATCCACAACCATCACCGATCAGCAAGCCTACAAAGGAATTCCTCAGTCTTGGTGGTGAGTACCATGGAATAGTTGACACAGACGGGTTGGTGATGACGATGGGGAAGGATCCCCCTCTCCGGAGCCCCAAAATGACTCCATATCAGCCCTTGTAGGATTCGAAGTATGTCTAGAGGGGTAGGGTGATTAGACTACTTGACCAAATAAATCTTAGCCTTTTCAAATTTTAGTTGTGGGCCAGTTTTAGCAATTATTACTAGTCAAATTCACCCTACACATGCACCTCTAAGAATATAGCGGCGGAAAGTAAAGACATGCAAATGTAATATAGAGGGTAGGGAAGGAAGATCAAACGCAAAGGTTGACACAGAAATTTTTGGCGTAGTTCATGTTGGGGGTATGTTGCATGCGAAACAAAAAATTTCTTACGCACGCACAATATCTAGCCGTGGTGATGAGCATCTAGGAGAGATGAGATCGGATCCACATACCCTTGTAGATCACCAAGTGGAATTATATATAACGCGGTTGATGTAGTCGAACGTCTTCGCGATCCAATCACGATCCGTCCCGCGATCTGTCCTGCGATCCCATCACGATCCGTCCCGATCTACTGCCGAATGGATGGCACCTCCACGTTCAGCTCACATACAACTCAATGACGTTCTCCGCCTTCTTGATACAGCAAGAGGGGTGGAGAGGTAGCTGAGTTCTTCGTCAAAATGATGACATGGTGGCGGTGTTGGTGGAGCTGATCCGACAGGGCTACGCCGTGCGCTATCGAATTGATCTAGAGGTGGAACGAACTAGAGGAGGGACAGAGAGAGAGAGCTGCACCATGGCCTTTTTGGGTGCGGCTGCGTGCCATGGCCTTTTTGGGTGCAGCTGGCCTCTCTCCTCTCCAATATATATAGGAGGGAAGGGAAGGGGTGGTGCCCTAGGGAAAATCCGTAGGGTTGCCGACGACCTAAGAGGAGGAGTCCTCCTCCAATTGGGGTGGTGGTGGCGCTAGGAGGAGTCCTCCTCCTATTCGGACTCCTCTCCACCTCCTCACTTCGGGTGCATAGACCCATAGGGACTGGACGCCCAGCCAACCAGGGGCTGGTGCACCACCTCTTAGGCCTATGTGGCCCTTCGGGGTGGGTGGCCCCTCCCGATCAACCCCGAGAACCCATTCGTTACTCCCAGTACTTTACCGGTAATGCCCGAAACCTTTTCGGAACCCGTATACCTCCTTCCTATATATCAATCTTCATTTCCAGACCATTCCAGAACTCCTCGTGACGTCAAAGATCTCATCCGGGACTTCGAACAACCTTCGGTCACCAACATACATAACTCAACTATACCGAAACATCACCAAACCTTAAGTGTGTACACCCTGTGGGTTCGAGAACTATGTGGGCATGACCTCAGACACTCCCCGGTCAATAACCAATAGCGGTACCTGGATGCGCATATTGGCTCCTACATATTCTATGAAGATCTTTATCAGTCGAACCACGATGTCAAGGATTCAATCAATCTCGTATACTTTCCCTTTGTCCATCGGTATGTTACTTGCCCAAGATTTGATCGTTGGTATCTCCATACCTAGTTCAATCTCGTTACCGTAAAGTCTGTTTACTAGTTCTGTAATACAAGATCCTGTGTCTAACTCCTTAGCCGCATTGCTTGCAAGCTCATCATGATGTTGTATTACCGAGTGGCCCCTAGAGATACCTCTCCATCATACAGAGTGATAAATCCCGGTCTTGATTCGCGCCAACCCAACAGACACCTTCGGAGATACCTCTATAGCACCTTTATAGTCACCCAGTTACGTTGTGACGTTTGATACACAAGGCACTCCTCCGGTTCCTGGGAGTTTCATGGTCTCATGGTCATAGAAACAAATACTTGACATGCAGAAAACAATAGCAATAAACTGGCACGATCACATGCTACGTTCATAGTTTGGGTCTTGTCCATCACATCATTCTCCTATTGATGTGATCCTGTTATCAAATGATAACTCATGTCTATGGTCAGGAAACCTTGACCATCTTTGATAAACGAGCTAGTCCTTAGAGGCTCACTAGGGGCAGTGTGTTGTCTATGTACCCACACATGTATTTGAGTTTCCAATAAATAAAATGATTGCTTGGATAATAAACGATTATCATGAAAAGGGAAATATAATAATAACTAATTTATTATTGCCTCTAGGGCATATTTACAACAGTCTCCCACTTGCACTGAAGTCAATAATCTACCCAATAAGTTATGGGGTTTATCATGTTTTGCTTCTGAGAGAGGTTTTAGTCAATGGGTATGAACCTTTCAGTTCCGTGTGTGCTTTTCAAATCTCTGTCATACTTTAGATGCTGCTACCACGCTCCATTTGGAACTATTCCCAAGGACTGCTCCATTATACGAATCCGATGTGCTACTCAGAGTCATCCGGATTGGTGTCAAAGCTTGCATCGACGTAACCCGTTACCACGAACTCTTTTATCACCTCCATAATCAAGAAACATTTCCTTAGTCCTCAAGTTACTAAGGATAATTTTGAGCGCTGTCCAGTGATCCATTCCTAGATCACTCTTGTACCCCTTGATAGACTCATGGCAAGGCAGACATCAGGTGCGGTACACAACATGACATAATATAGAGCCTACGGCTAAGGCATAGGGGACGACTTTCGTCCTTTCTCTTTCTTCTGTCGTGGTTGAGATTTGAGTCTTACTCAAATTCACATCTTACAACACAGTTAAGAACTCCTTCTTTGACTGATCTATTTTGAACTCCTTCAAAACTTGTCAAGGTATGTATTCATTGAAAGTTTTATCAAGCGTCTTGATCTATCTCCATAGATCTTGATGCTCAATGTTTAAGTAGCTCAATCCAGGTTTTCCTTTGAAAAACTCCTTTCAAACAATCCTATATTCTTTCCAGAAATCCTACATTATTTCCGATCAACAATATGTCAACACATATACTCATTAGAAATTCTATAGTGCTCCCACTCACTTTCTTGGAAATACAAGTTTCTCGTAAACTTTGTATAAAGTCAAAAGCTTTGATCATCACATCAAAGCGTATATTCCAATTTTGAGATGCTTGCTCCAGTCCATAGAAGGATTGCTGGAGCTTGCATACTTGTTAGCATCCTTAGGATCGACAAAACCTTCTGGTTGTATCACATACAACCTTTCCTCAAGGAAACTGTCAAGGAAATAATGTTTTGACATCCATCTGCCATATTTCATAATAAAAAATGCAACAACTGCTAACATAATTGAAACATACTTTAGCATCGCTAGTGTGAGAAAGTCTCATCGTATTCAACTCCTTGAACTTGTTAGAAACCTCTTTGCGACAAGTCGAGCTTTCTAAAGGTGAGATTTAGCATCATTGTTTGTCTTTCTTTTAAAGATCCATTTGTACTTAATAGCCTTACGACCATCAAGTAGTTCTTCCAAAGTCAAACACTTTGTTTTCGTACATGCATCCTATCTCGGATTTCATGGCCTTCAACCATTTTTTGGAATCCGAACCCACCATCGCTTCTCCATAGCTCGTAGGTTCATTGTTGTCCAGCAACATGACCTCCAAGAAAGGATTACCGTACCACTCTGGAGCAGTACGTGTCCTTATCGACCTATGAGGTTTGGTAGTATCTTGATCAGAGCTTCATGATCACCATCATCAGCTTCCACTTTAACTGGTGTAGATGCCACAGGAACAATTTCCTACGCCCTTCTACTCTCTGGTTAAAGTGACGGTTCAAAAACCTCATCAAGTTCCACCATCCTCCCACTCAATTCTTTCGAGAGAAACCCTTTCTCGAGGAAGGAACCATTTTCATCAACAAAACACTTTGCTTTCGGATCTAAGATAGGAGGTATACCCAACTGATTCCTTTGGGTATCCTATGAAGATGCCATTATCCACTTTGGGTTCGAGCTTATTAGGCTAAAGCCTTTTGACATAAGCATCACAACCCCAACCTTTTTAAGAAACGACAACTTAGGTTTCTCTAAACCATAGTTCATATGTTGTCATCTCAATGGAATTAAATGGTGCCCTATATAAGGTGAATGTGGTTGTCTCTAATGCATAACCCCAAAAAGATAGTGGTAATCCAATGAAAGTCATCATAGTATGCACCATATCCAATAGGGTGCAGCTATGACGTTGGGAGACACCATCACACTATGGTGTTCTAGGTGGCATGAGTTGCGAAACAATTTCCACATTGTATACCAAACTCGCAACTCAAATATTCATCTCCATGTCACATCGTAGACATATTATCCTCTTGTCACGATGATCTTCAACTTCACTCTAAAACTGCTTGAACTGTTTAATATTTCAGACTTGTGATTCATCAAGCAAATACACATGTATCTACTCAAATCATCAGTGAAGTAAGAACATAACAATATCCTCAGCACTCATTGGACTGCATACATCAGAATGTATTATTTCCAAGAATTCATTTGCTCGTTCTATCTCACTCGAAAACGAGTCCTTTAGTCATCTTGCCCATGTGGCATGATTTGCATGTCTCAAGTGATTCAAAATCAAGTGAGTCCAAAAGATCCATCTGCATGGAGTTTCTTCATGCGTTTACACCAATAGGCTTGGTATGCATGTCTCAAACGATTCAAAATGAGTGAGTCCAAAAATCCACCAGCATGGAGCTTCTTCATTCATTTTATACCAATATGACTTAAGTGGCAGTGACACAAGTAAGTGGTATTATCATTACTACTTTGTATCTTTTGGTCATCAATATTATGAACACGTGTATCACTACGATCAAGATTCAATAAACCATTCATATTGGGCGCATGACCATTGAAGGTATTATTCAAATAAACAGAGTATCATGTTCATGCTCAACGCGAACACCAAACAACATTTAGGTTTAACACTAATCCCGAAGGTAGAAGGAGTGTGGGATGGTGATCACATCAACTTTGGAAACACTTCCAACACACATCGTCACCTCGCCTTTAGCTAGTCTCCGTCTATTCCGCAACTTTTTATTTGAGTTACTAACATTTAGCAACTGAACCGGTATCTAATATCCATGTGCTACTAGGAGTACTAGTAAAGTACAAATCAATAACACATATATCTAATTTACTTCTATTGACGTTGCCAGCCTTCTTATCTACCATGTCTCTAGGGCAGTTCCGCCTGAGTGACCATTCCCCTCATCATAGAAGCACATAGTCTCGGGTTTGGGTTCAACCTTGGGTTCTTAATTGGAGTGACAATTGACTTGTCATTCTCGAAGTTTCCCTTCTTTCCCTTGCCCTTCTTGAAACTAGTGGTTTTACTAACCACCAACACTTGATGCTCCTTCTTGATTTCTACCTTCGTGGTGTCAAACGTCACGAATAGCTCAAGGATCATCTTCTCCATCCCTGGTATGCTATAGTTCATCACGAAGCTTAGTAGCTTGGTGCGAGTAACTTTGGAGAACTATGTCAATCACTATCTCATTTGGAAGATCAACTCCCACTCGATTCAAGTAATTATAGCACCTAGACAATCTAAGCACATGCTCAACGATTGAGCTTTTCTCCTTTACTTTGTAGGCAAAGAATCTTGTGGGAGGTGTCATACCTCTTCAGCATGGGCACGAGCCTGAAATCCTAATTTCAGGTCCTGGAACATCTCATATGGTGTGCGACGTTCAAAAATGTCTTGAGCGCCTCAATTCTAAGCCGTAAAGCATCATGCACTGAAATATCACGTAGTCATCAAAACATGTGTGTCAGATGTTTGCAACATCTATAGACGATGCCTGGGGTAGCTCACCGAGCGGTGCATTAAGGACATAAGCCTTCTATGCAACAACGAGGACAGTCCTCATAATTGCTACCATCATCTTTGAACTTAGTTTTCTCTAGGAACATATCAAAAACAGGGGAGCTACATCGCAAGCTAATCATCTACAACATAATTTGCAAAGAATTTTTTTACTATTGTTCAAGATAATGAGTTTAGTTAATCATATTACTAAAAACTCCCACTCAAATTGACATCCCTCTAGTCATTCGAGTAACACATGATTCAAATTCACCAACCCAAGTCCGATCATTATGTGAGATGAGTTGGCTTCAATGGTGAACATCTCCATGTTGATCATATCTACTATATGACTCATGTTTGACTTTTACTCATGTTTGACTTTTCGGTCTCTTGTGTTCCGAGGTCATGTCTGTACATGCTAGGCTCGTCAAGTTTAACCCGAGTGTCCCGCGTGTTGAAAACTGTCTTACACCCATTGTATGTGAACGTAGAGTCTATCACACCCGATCATCACGTGGTGTCTTGAAACGACGAACTTTTGCAATGGTGCACACTCGGGGAGAACACAATTTTATCTTGAAATTTTAGTGAGGGATCACCTTATGATGCTACCGTCGTCCTAAGCAAACAAGGTGCATAAAAAGGATTAACATCACATGCAAATCATAAGTGACATGACATGGATATGATCTTGTGCTTTTGATCTCCATCGTCACTCGCACAACACCATGATTTCAATCATCATGATCTCCATCATTGTGCTGCCATCGAGGTTGTCGCACCATCTATGCTTGTACTACAATTGCTATTGATTTAGCAATAAAGTAAATCATCACTAAGCGCCATTTTTTTTAAAGACAACCCTATGGCTCCTGCAGGTTGCCGTAGCATCGACATGCAAGTCGATATTAACTATTACAACATAATCATCTCATACATCAAATATATCACACCATGTCTTTGGCCATTTCATGTCACAACATACCCCGCAAAAACAAGTTAGGCGTCCTCTAATTTGCTCTTGCATGTTTTACGTGGCTGCTATGGGTATCTAGCAAGAACGATTCTTACCTACGCAAAACCACAAAGGTGATACACAACTTGCTATTTAACCTTCTCCAAGGAACGCCTTTGTCGAATCCCATTCAACTAAAGTAGGAGAGGCAGACACCCGCCAGCCATCTTTATGCAACAAGTTGCATGTCAGTCGATGGAACCACTCTCTCATACGCGGACGAGTAAGGTTGGTCTGGGCAGCTTCATTCCACAATACCGCTGAATCAAGAAAAGAATAAGGAGAGTAGCAATTTGAATATCAACGCCCACAAAATCCTTTGTGTTCTACTTGAGATATCATCTACACATAGACCTATCTCATGATGCCACTATTGGGGTACGTTGCATGGAAACAAAAAATTTCCTACGCACACATGGTAATGAGCATCTATGGGAGGAGAGATAGGATCCACAAACCCTTGTAGATCGCTAAGCGGAAGCGTATAAAACGCGGTTGATGTAGTCGAACGTCTTCACGATCCAATTACGATCCGTCCCACGATATCACCACGATCCGTCCCGCGATCCCACCACAATCCATCCTGATCTAGTGCCGAACGAACGGCACCTCCGCGTTCAGCACACATACAGCTCGATGACGTTATCCGCCTTCTTGATCCAGCAAGAGGGGGGCAGAGAGGTAGCTGAGTTCTCCGTCAGCACGATGGCATGGTGGCGGTGCTGGTGGAGCTGATCCGACAGGGCTTCTCCGTGCGCTACCGAATCGATCTAGAGGTGGAACGAACTAGAGGAGGGAGAGAGAGAGAGCTGCACCATGAACTTCTTGGGTGCAGCTGCGCACCATGGACTTTTCGGGTGCGGCTGCCCTCTCTCCTCTCCAGTATATATCGGAGGGAAGGGAAGGGGTGGCGCCCTAGGGAAAATCCCTAGGGTTGTCCGACGACCCAAGAGGAGGAGTCCTCCTCCAATTGGGGTGGTGGAGGCGCTAGGAGGAGTCCTCCAACTATTTGGACTCCTCTCCACCTCCTCACTTTGCATGCATAGGCCCATAGGGGCTGGCTGCCCAGACCACTAGGGGCTGGTGCGCCACCTCTTAGGTCTATGTGGCCCCCCGAGGTGGGTGGACCCTCCCGGTGAACCCCCGAAATCCGTTCTTCACTCCCGGTACTTTACCGGTAATGTGTGAAACCTTTCCGGAACCCGTATACCTCCTTCCTATATATCAATATTCGTTTCCGGACTATTTCAGAACTTCTCGTGACATTCGGGATCTCATCCGGGACTCCGGAGAACCTTCAGTCACCAACATACAGAACTCAACTATACCGAAACATCACCAAACCTTAAGTGTGCAGACCGCGCGGGTTCGAGAACTATGTAGAAATGACCTGAGACACTCCCTAGTTAATAACCAATAGCGGGACCTGGATGCCCATATTGGCTCCTACGTATTCTATGAAGATCTTTATCGGTCGAACCACGATGTCAAGGATTCAATCAATCCCATATATTGTTCCCTTTGTCCATTGGTATGTTCCTTGCGTGAGATTTGATTGTCGGTATCTCCATACCTAGTTCAATCTCGTGATCGGCAAGTCTCTTTACTCATTCCGTAATACAAGATCCCGTGACTAACTCCTTAGTAACATTGCTTGCAAGCTCATTATGATGTTGTATTACCTAGTGGTACCTAGAGATACCTCTTAGTCATACGGAGTGACAAATCCTAGTCTCGATTCACGCCAACCCAACAAACACCTTCGGAGATACCTGTAGAGCACCTTTATAGTCACCTAATTACGTTGTGACGTTTGATACACACAAGGCACTCCTCCGGTTCCCGGGAGTTGCATGATCTCATGGTCATAGAAACAAATACTTGACATGCAAAAAGCAGTAGCAATAAACTGACACGATCACATGCTACGTTCATAGTTTGGGTCTTGTCCATCACATCATTCTCCTAATGATATGATCCCGTTATAAAATGACAACTCATGACTATGGTTAGGAAACCTTGACCATCTTTCATCAACGAGCTAGTCCTTAGAGGCTCACTAGGGACAGTGTGTTGTTTATGTACCCACACATGTATTTGAGTTTCCAATCAATAATTATAGCATGGATAATAAACGATTATCATGAACAAGGAAATATAATAATAACTAACTTATTATTGCCTCTAAGGCATATTTCCAACAGTTCCGATAGGTGGCGCTATCGTACGTCCACGTTAGTGCAGACTTCAACCCATGGAGGGTAATGGCTGCGAGAGTCGAGAGAGGGCTCCACCCACAATGGGTCCATGAAGAAGCAGCCTTGTCTGTTCCACCATGGCTTACGTCCACATAGGACTAGCCTCACTCACGGTAGATCTTCATGAAGTAGGCGATCTCCTTGCCCGTACAAACTTCTTGATTCAACTCCACAACACGAAGTAGGAGGCTCCCAAGGGACACCTGACCAATATAGGAGGCACCACCCTCCAAAAGGTAATAGATGTGGTAGAATGATGAACTCCTTGCTCTTGTGCTTCAAAAGATAGTCTTCTCAACACTCAATCACTCTCTCACAGATTTGGCATGGTTAGAAGAGATTGATTTGGTGGAAAGAAACTTGGGGAGACTAGAGATCAAGTTTCAAATGGATGTATTGGAATCTCTTGATCTCAACACATGAGTAGGTGGCTCTCTCTCAGAAAAATGGATCTGGAAAGTGTGTGTGTGTCTTTGTGTTCTGAGTGCTTCCTCTACGAATGAGAGGAGGTGGGGGTATATATAGGAATCCCCCAAATCCAACCGTTACAACATTATTGCCCAACTCGGTGACACCGAAATGAATCTCGGTGGTACCGAGTTGCACTAAATGTTGCAACTTTTGAATTCTCGGGGAGACCAATATATGAATCTCGGTGGTACCGATACGATGACCTAGAGCAGTTTCCAAATCTTGGTGAGACCGATTCCAAAACTCGGAAATCCCGATTCTTGGAATTGAGGACAATCAAGTTGGTCACCAATCTCGGTGGCACCAATACAAAAGTTGGTGGTACCGAGAGATTAGGGTTTGGCAAAGTATCTGTCATTGAGAGAATCGCTAGGGCAGAGTGGGATAACTTGGTGGCACCGATTTTGCTGTTTTGGTTTGGCACAAAGATTTTTGTGGGAGAATGACTGAACATTTTTGGTGGCTATCTCTAAGCCCTTGAGAAACCAATTCATCATAATACCTCTCCCCCTTTTAATAGTATTGGCTTTCCTATGGACTCAAAAGTGATTTCTCACAAATGTAAAATGTAGAGTCTTCTTGGTTGAAGCTTGAGCCAATCCTATTCCTTTCCTTGCATCAAGTGGTTTCTCGTCACAATCCTTTAGCCAATGATTCTTTGATTTTTTTGAAATATATTTGGATAAGATCATTAGTTCAACATATATTATTACTAAATACCAAAACCACCTTAGGGATCAATTGTGCTTTCAATATCCCCCTTTTTGGTAATTGATGACAACATATAGATCAAAGCTTCGACAAAAGATATAATCAATGATTATCATCGTTGCTTTGAGAAGTATGTGAAAAGCAAGAGCCCCCCCTAAATTTGTGCATTATTTTAAATTTGCCTTTGAATGCAAATGCACAATCGATTAGGATCATGGGTCACTCTTCCATGTCACATACATCTTGGTGGTGCGCATAAATGATATGAATAAATAGTAATGCACATACCACTAAACAATGAGTGAATTATCATCATGTAGATAGCTCAAAGTAATAACATAGTAGCATCAACAATCAAAGCGTATGATCAAACACGATAGATTAAGTCAACCAAAGACCAAAAGTTTTGTAAAACCAAAACGAGAGCAAATAAAAGGCAAAGCTCTCTCTCTCTCTCTCTCAGCCCTAATTGATCTATACACTTCTCCGCCTTTGGCAACAAGTTACCAAAAAGTTCAAAGGTCTAGAACTAATAGTCTCTCTAGGCTCGATCTCCTCCGGTAGCAGTCGATGGAGTGCACGAAAGGGTGTCGGCGAAGGCTTCTGCGGATGTCCCTGGAGGCGGAGGTGTAGACACTAGAGGTGCAGGAGCTGGAGCTAAAGCTGAAGGTGCTGAAGATTGAGCTGATGAAGTTCGTCTCATTTCCGTCGCTCGCACAGCTGCTGACCTAGACTGGGTCTTGAACTGAGTAGTCGTGGGAAGAGGCGACTCTTCATCATCACTGTTGGAATGGGGAATCTACACAAAGTCAACTTCATGCTAGAGCTACTGAACTGTGGTAGGCGGCAACTCCACCACTTTGACATCCAGGTCATGGAATTTAGTCTCCACAATCCTCTCAAGGCTCTTCTGGTTCAACAAAATCTCTGAAATTTTCTTCTCATCCCTTGGGTGGTGCTGACAAGAAAAGACATGTGCTCCTTTCTAGTTTTGAGCTGTGGGGCTAGTGTTGGAGCATTTCTAGCTGCCTCTGCCTCTGCTACCTGACGCGCCGTAGCTGAGCTGGGATGGGTAGGGTCCATCACAACCACATTGTCCTTGAACTCTCCCTAAAGTGGCGGGTGTGGACGATCAAGTTGATATGCATGCTTGCCAATCTTGGCATTGATGAGCATCTGAATATAAGGTGCATACCCACAAGATCTCTTCTGATTTGTAGCAGTCCTCCTGGCAGTCTCTACTATCAAGTCCATCACTCTGAACCGGGTGTAGGTGTCTAAGTGGTGCAGCTGTTAATGGAATAACCTCTGATCATCTTATTATCTCCTGACTTGGGCATCAGGGTGTATCTCATAATGGTGTTTGTTGTAGGCATTCCTGCTTGCAGAAAATAGTCAGAGCCAAACTTATGTGTCTTCACATACCGATGGGGCACTAGATTGTACATGTTTGACATTGTGTTGTGATTCATCTTGAGTTGTGAGTACACATGCAAGTCTCCCTCTTGTACATATAGGGCACCAATGATAGTGGCCCACTCTTCTACTGTGGCCTCATATCTGTGACCTTCCGTCATCCATACTATCCTTCCATCCGTATAGAAATGAGAAGTTGAATAAAATTGCATAATCATCTCATCGCCTCAGGTAGTCATCTCTCTGCCAATGAAATCTTCAATATCAACTAGCCTGAAATTCTCTCTCACATGAGGAAACTAATCCTCATTGGCCTTGATGTAATCCCAATCAACATATCACATGTCACTGACTACAAGACTCTTGTCTAGCAACACTATCCCATAGAAATATTGTTGCTCCTTAGTGTGGAAACAAGGATCAACAACAATTATTCTCCTCACAACATATGGGTCTGCAGTCCTCCACTGCCTCAAACCTTGATCCCTTCTCTTCTTCATGTCTTCAGCAATAGGATGAGCAACATTGTGCAATGGTAAGTGAGCTCTCAGTTTCATCAACACAGGTGCATCTTATTCCTCCTCTGCAGCAAACTCTCTGGATGTAGAGCCTTTATTCTTCTCTGCTGCATGTATATCCTTTGTAGTCCTCTTAGGAGCAAGTGGGTTCTTGGGCTCAGGTACTAAAGGTTTATGTGCAGACTTCTTTGGCATAGCATCAGCCATGAGCTTCTTCTTCTTAGCAAGAGGGGCATCAGCTGGAATCTCTTCCTCCTCTTCCTCAACAACTTCTGCTGGATCTTCATAAATAGAAGTTGGCCTTCCAACAACATCCACTACTCTCTTCCGGGCACTTTTTTGACCTGACTTCTTAGCTAGCCTAGAAGAAGTGCCTTCAAGGGTGATCTTCATCCCAATCTGAGCAGCCTCTGGGGCTCTCACATCAGCAGGTCTGGCATACTCTTTTCTCACAGTCCTCTTGACCATGGTCTTCTCCTTCTGCTTCACGGAAATAATCTCCTCTCGGATAAAATCATCATCTTCCTCGTGTAAATTAAGCTTCTTCCTAGACCTGGTAGCTGCCTTGGGCAAACCATTGGAGCTAGGTGTACCTGGGTCAGAAGCTGTCCTCTCTCGACTAGTGCATGAATCCATGTCATCACTCGGCTCACTAAAGTTGTTTTGATTATCCTCTAATCCTGACATACTGACAAACATCCAAGCAAACAAGTAGAACCTGTGAAAAGAGTTAGAAGATCTCGAGTGGATGAGCATCACAAAAATCAGAAGTTCTGCAAATTTTGAACTCTAAATTTTTTAAGTCTAACTCTCAGAAAAAAGGGATTTTGGTTCCACCGAGACAAAATGTTTGGAGTCATCGAGACTGACATTCCCTTTAACAGAAACTTGGCAACCCTTTTCGGTTTCACCGAAAAGGGGAACTCGATTTCACCAAATAGGGAAAATCGGTTTCACCGAGACTGTTCTCAGTAGCCCTAAAACCAAAATCGGTAGGACCGACTTTTCTGACTCGGTGGCTTCAAGATTCAGTTTTGCGGATAGTCAGCCCTAAATCTTCTTTCATTCTCTAATCTACTAAAAGTATCATTCGGATGGAATGATCTCTATCATGGACATATATAATCTAAACCTATTTGCGCATGATTCCGACATGGGAGCACAAGGAGGGGTCGGATTCATACCCTAGTGCAGTGACGGATCCACTACGATGACGATGGCATCGTTGATTCCCATTGACGGCAAGGATTCTGGTGGCAAGGTCGCATGGGAGAAACAAGGCGATGTCCTGAGGACTAGGGCACGACAGCGAGGAGGTGCGGGAGGCGAAGTTTGAAGAAGTGATTTCAAACGCCGGGTCCGTGGATAATATATACCCCATGGCTGTCGGTGACACTGAGTTGGAGTTTTTGGTGCCACTGAGTTCCATAACTGTCAGTAGATAATAAAAATCGGTGAGGCCGAAAAGAACCAATCGGTGATACCGAGAATGAAAAGCATGGTCAACCCAAGGCTTTAGTGGCACCGAGTTATTGAGGTTGGTCACACTGAGATGCACTCTAGGTGGTTTTGGAAGTCAGCCCTTGTCGAGACGAATCTGTGCTCCTCACACAAAGTGTCCCTAAAGTGCTTGCTCAATTTTTGTGTTGTAGCATGAATAGAATTTGAGACAAGAAAACATAGATAACTAGAGAGAGGTACTTAGGCATTCTTGTATATCCAATTGGCCAAATAAAATGGAAAGACAAATAATAGCAATTGGATACCCATAAATGAGCAAAATATGCATACCAGCATGATCACACAATAAGATGTCAAATAAACATGGGGGTGATCATGCAGAGCTCTAAGTAACTGGAGAAGCCTTCCCAAGCTTCAGGGAGATTCTCTTCTTCAATTTGCACAAAGTTAAATATCTCGTGTAAGGCAACTTGTTTCTTATGAGCAGGAAAATATTTTCCACAGAAGTAATAAAGCATATCCTGGGGACTACGCACACAACCATGAGCAAGAGAAAGGAACCATTCTTTAGCCTCGCCTTTTAGCGAGAAAGGAAAATCTTAAGGATGTAATAGTAACGTATCTTTCCCCATTAGTAAACAAAGCAACAATATCATTCAATTTAGTAAGATGTCCAACAACTATTTCAGTTTCATAACCATGGAAAGGATGAGATTCTACTAGTTGATACCCCGCACATTGTTGCGAAAAATGTTTGTACCATATTTCAATGTGATTCGTTGTATGAAACATGAATATTTGTAATAATAATATAAAAAGATAAATATGAAAAAATATATAATTTACTATGTTCGATTACTATATATTTGTATTTTTATTATGAAATATGAATAGGTAATAGAATGAAAATTCATGTGTATGTTTGCATGTTGATATGAGTCTTTTTTCCATGCATATTTATTGATGAAGTGTCATGCTTGCATGTTGAGATACCTATGATAACGAGGTTGGACTTTTCTCATGCATGTTTTGGCATGATGTGGCATGCTTGCATGTTGAGAGAAATAGCTAGTGGGGGCTAGCTAAAGATTATAGGAATCAACTCAGGGTCTATAGAGAATTCATAATCCTTATCAGTAACAAATATAGGAGAAGTAGCAAATTTAGGATCACTGTAACATCCCAAAATTATAAATTTTGGAATGTTAATATAATTATTAGATTGATTGTTTGTTTGTTGCTGAGTGACTGAAACTTGTGTGAAATTTGAAACTTTTCGAAACTTTTGAATGAGAGGGAATAAAATGACTTTCCCCTTCTCTGGTGAATTCAAATTCAATTTTTTTTAAAAGCAAAGAGAAAAGATGACATGACTTCTTCAACTATAAATAATTTGAAGGAGATATTTGCATTTGAATTCTTTTGCATTTCCATTCGCGCGAGAAAAGCCCGGAGAAAACTCTCTTGCGGAGAAAACTCCAAAGTGCGGGCAAATTTTTGAAATGTTTGAGCCAAGAAAACCCAAGGTTTATTGGCAAAAATATTTGCAAAGAGAAATAAAGCAATTTAGTGAATTTCTGAAGAAAAAAACATTTTTAAAAGTTTTTATTTTGGCTTTAAAAAAATGTTATTCGGGTAGAGATTCTTTTTCTGATTTTTTTGGTATATCATACCATACATAAATATTTTGATTACCTTCCTTTTTTTCGGTTTTGATTTTCTGTCTCGGAAAAACTTAGAATTAGGAAACCTTTTGTTTTTCTTTAACCATCGCCCCCGAGCGTTTTATTTAACTGGGCCGATTCCCTCCCAGCCTCAGGGATCGAAATCCCTTGATTCAGGCCGACCGCCCCTTTCCCTCATCTCCTCCTCTCACTTACCCGTGGCCCCCACCCGAGCCCCTCTCTCCCCGTCGGTTTCTCCTACCTCCCTCCCCTCTCCTTCCTTCTTCTCTGCGCAAGAAACTTAGACCGAGCCCTCCCCACCAGCGATTTCTTTCCCTACAGCTCCCTCTCTTTCCTTAACTCTCCCTCCCTCCTCTCACTGCCCAAGGGCCCACCGCGACCGAAGCCTTCTCCAACCCCGGCACCCTTCTTCTTCCTCCTGCCAAAAAAAAACCAAGCCGAGACCGAGCCTCCCCAGTACACGGGATACCTTCCCCGATTCGACCCCTCTCCCTTCCTTTTCCACCCCGCCCCATGGCCTATATAAACCCCAACCCCCTCGGCCACCCCGTTCCCAACCCTAGTCGCCGCCGCCGCCGCCCGAGCCGCCGCCGCCACGAGCCGCCGCCGGTGCAAGTACGGCACCACTCCGGCCTCGCCCTGGAGGAGCCCCCCCGAGCCCTTCGCTCCACCGCCGCCTCCCTCTTGAAGGAGGACCCCGCCGCCACCTCCCCCGAAGCCCCACCGCCCCCGGAGCTACCCTCCTCCCTCGCCGGCCAGCCCTTCCTGCCGGAGTAGCCCTGCCCAGCAAGGTAGCTCCCTCCTCTCTCTGTATTTCATGTCTTCTCTTTTTTTTGACGTTAGATCGTGGATAGAGGGTCTGGATTAAATCACTAGATACCCCTTCGGTCTAATAAGAAAAACCAGTGGGTTATTTTGTCACTTAAGTTTTAACCGGCGACTTTGCTAACCTTCGGCCGTTTGCCCGTAGCTTTGAAACAAACACCACCACAGCCAATAGAAACTTGCCACGTATACCCTCTTTTAGCACTAGTAGTTTTGTAATTTTCTGTCTATATTACAAAAACAAAAACTTTCAATTTTGTTTTGGCCACAACTTTTTATCCCTAAGTCCAATGACATTGATTATTTTTCCAGTAGCTCACAAATTTCCTGTAGTTTTTAAAAACATATAATTTGTCTATATTTGAAATTTTTAAATATAAGTTAGAGCAGATTTAGTCTAAACCTTGTTTTGCCTATTCCAGGAGTTTAAAAAATAGCTTTTAATTTGATTCCTTTCGGTACTGATCACTAGTGATCTTATGTATCAGTGGTAAAAATTTCAGAGTTGTTTGAGTATTTTAACTCATTATTTCATGTGAAACAATTTCTGTTTCACCGCTTTTAGGATTTCGACTAATTCTTTTTCTACTTTTGTTTTAAAATACTTTCTTTATTATTTCAGAAAGATTTCCATTGTTTTGTTTATGTTAGTTAACAGTAGTTTTGCAACAAGTTGTTATTTTATTTTTATTTGTTTTCATGAAATCAATGCTAGTTCCGTAGTAACGTGCAATTGCTTTCACCATTGTTTCAAATTCCGTTTGGGAATACTTTTAAAAGGTTTTGTGAAAAACACTTTATTTTATCTTAGTTCCTTGTTATTATTTTTTGCTAGACAGAAACTATTTAGTGTTTGACGTAGTAGAAGATTCCCTAGTCTTATTTGAAGTTTCTCCGGATTCCTATTCGCTCTCTCTTTTGTTTGATTGCTAGAATGATTGCTAGTATGAGTGCTTATGTGAATGATATGTTTGTTATATAGATTTCATCAGAGAGTGACGAGTAGTCTATCAAGTTATTTTCTCGAGAAATTCTTCTTCGTCAACATCATAGGCAAGTCACTTTGATCATACTATCACCCATGTTTTATGCATTGTAGTTCTACCATCCTATGCCCAATTGCATGCTGCCTAGGTACTTGGAAACTTTAGTATAAGTTGTAGTATCATGTGGTAGGAACACAACAACCCCGATACTTGGCCCCGGGACGACAATTTCTTAATGCTATGCTTGAGTAGACGGGTCATCGGTTGAGTGTATACCACGAGTGATGCGAGGTTGAAATAATAATCAAGACCGGTTAAGACAAGATTTTCAAGACCTCGGACGCAATGCAACACTGGGTGAAGGACGGTTGATCGGCTCCCTGGAAAACCCAGTGGATGCCCGGGATGCTGGAGAGGCCATGTCATCCTGCGGAAAGCTTCACCCAGGCCCAAAGAGACGGACGGATATTTTCAAGACCCAAGGCTTACCTGCACAGCCACAAGTCATTATGGGCTCTGGCTTGGTTGGACAACGCGGCGACTCTGGACAGGCGGTGCTAGCAGATGTAGGCGAACGGTAGGAATGGATGGGCACCGACAGGGATTCAGAGGGACCTGTTGAAAGACCATGTTTTGATAATCCGGTCTTCAAACACCCTGAAGTGCGAGGACAGACTCGGAGGCGATCAAATCTTGTGGGGAACGTGTGCAAAACTCTGCAGAGTACTCAAACCTAATCGATTAGCCGTGTCCACGGTCATGGACAACTTGAGCCAAAGGAACTGAAGTTATCTGGATTTCTCAACACCATTATATATATTTGATGAGGGTAATTATTGACAACTCGGGTACGAGAACTGGTTGGCGGAACCATCTCGTTAACAACCAACAAAGTAGTAACCTTTTGCTTTTAGCCCTCTCTTGATGTAGGAGAAAACTTGCTTTTCGCTAAAAACTTACAACCCCACCTGCCATATATGCATATAGTATAGATGATTACTTTTCACCCCTCTCTTATGTGACTTGCTAGCATATTCAATATGCTGACCTACACGGCTGCAACGTCTTATGTTGCAGATATTTTTCTTCGACGAGTAAGAGTACGATTCAGGGTTACGGTCTACACTCAACTTGCCGTTGGTGTTTATTGGGACTCCACTCCCTTGACTGCTTCCGCTGAGATAATTAAGGTATATATCAATCTTACGCTATTTACATGTGATTGCACTTTGATATATACATTGATGTACTGTGTGTGCCAGCATACTGATCCAGGGATGGCACAGATACACAGAGGCTTGACTCGTCTTGAGTCGGGTCGCTACAATCACATCTTATTTTCCCCATCATAGATTTTTCTTTTAGTTTGGATTGTAGCTTCTTCAAGTCATCTCTATTTCCACAAGCAAGAAGTCCCTAGCTACTTCCCCTTCCATAACATAACCTTTAGGTACATAAGGCAATTCATATTTATTGGGAGAGCAAGGTGTAGTAGGTGATTCAAAATCTTCATCAGTTTCAACATTTTAAAGTTCTATAGCTCTAGCAATATGGGCATTAAGTAATTCATTCAGTGGCACAGTTTCAGTTTCATCAAATATAGTAGTAGTATCATCATTAATTTCAGAAGTAGCACCATCATGTTCAAGCTATATATAACAACGAGCAACATGCGGTGGTGTAATAAGTCGATTCAAAATAGTAGGTGAATCAAAAGCAGAGCTAGATGACAGTTCCTTACCTCCTCTCGTACGAGAGGGGACGACCTTAGTTCGAGTATCTTTCAGATTCTTCATAGTATCAATTCAATATCTTCAAGTTAAGATAATAAATATAGCTATGCTTCTCAGCAATGGCGCCAGGAAAATGTCTTGATAACCCACAAGTATAGGGGATCACGACAGTCTTCACGAGTAGTATTTCACCCTAATTTATTGATCTGACACAAAGGGAACCAAAGAATATATAGAGGCATTATAGTTGAGTTGTCAATTCAACCGCATGGCAAATAATAGTAGTAGCAGTAACAGTGATATGAGCAACTCTGTAACAATAGTGATAGTGACAACAACAATAGTAACTTTAGTAAGATTCAATATATGTAAAGCGTAGGCCTTGGTGCAACAGTGGAAAGATATGGATGACATCAATCATGTAACAGTTACACACTAGAGCGACACAGAACTAGCTCCAATTCTTCAATATAATGTAGGCATGTATTCCGTATATAGTCATATGTGCTTGTAATAAGAACTTGCATGACATATTTTGTCCTACCCTCCTGTGGCAGCGGGGTCCTATTGGAAACTAAGGGATATTGAGGCTTCCTTTTAATAGAGAACCGGAACAAAGCATTAACACATGGTAAATAGATGAACTCCTCAAACTATGGCAATCACCAGAAAGAATCCCAATTATTGTCACCTTGGGGTATGCGGATCAAGACACGTAATAGGTGCATAAAAATTGCAATGTAGCATCCAAATCACTCTTATATTCATGAAAACATAATAGGTTCAGATCTGAAATCATGGCACTCGAGCCCTAGTGACAATCATTAAGCATAGCAAAGTCATAGCAACATCACTCCTAGAACATAGTGGATACTAGGGATCAAGCCCTATGAAATTAACTCGATTACATGATCAATTCCGTCCACACCCATCACCGACCAGTAAGCCTACAAATGAATTACTCACTCCCAGTGGTGAGAATCATGGAATAGTTGATGAAGAAGGGTTGGTGACGATGACGGCGAAGAATCCCCCTCTCCGGAGCCCCAAACGGACTCCAGATCAGCCCTCCCGAGGAAGAACAGGAGGTGGCGGCGGCTCCGTCTCATAGATCACGATGAAAACTTCTATCCGATTTTTCTCCGACTATGTGAATTTATAGCATTGGAAATAGGGTTGGGGAGCCTTGTGGGACACACCACACAACAGAGCGCGGCCTAGGGGGTGGCCGCGCCCTGTTGGCTCGTGGTCCATAGGGACCCCATCTAGTGGGTCTTTCCTCCATAAATTATTATAATTCCCAAAAAAAAATTGCAAAAAGTTTCGTCCAATTTCAAGAACTTTTATTTATGCACAAAAATAACACCAAAGTAGTTCTGCTGAAAACAACGCCAATCCGGGTTAGTTTCATTCAAATCATGCAAATTAGAGTCCAAAACAAGAGCAAAAGTATTTGGAAAAGTAGATACATTGGAGATGTATCAATGCAGCGATGCATCCTCCTCCATCTAGGACATAAGCATGCACCTTGTGTAACGGCCACTATCGTAGTTGTCCTTGCATCGTCGCAGTTCCTGCTCTGCCGCTCGCACCCTCTACCACATTCTATGTCGAGCCTGCAATATCGCCCACTGGCGATCCCTAGCCGCTTTCAAGACGACCCTGACTAATTTGGTTGCTCATATCGCTATTCCTGCCTCCTTTCAAACTGGATGGCATCAGAAGAGGTAGCATGGTAGTCCACTGCCAAGCCAGTCATCGCGCCGACAACCTTGATTCCACCGTATCCCAACTCCATCATGCCGTCATCCATTAGGGGTATGATGGTATGTGTGGTTGTAACTAGTAAGGGGATCAGTGTGAGTTGCTGCCACCGGCCATTGTTGTGGTTATTTATAGCTAGAACCTAGCTAGGAGATTGGAGATTTTACCCATGTGGCTCGCTCTTGCGCACGACATCTTGGCTGGAGTGTGTCAAGAATAAGTGGAGCCCTTGTGCAGTGACCAACCATCATTGGTGATTCTAGGTGGTGATGTGCAATGAGGCATAACACATAGTCATTTCTTTACACCCATGTGTGTTGCGTGACTCATCAGAGGCTCTTAGTATTTTGCACCTGTGTGTGACATATCTAATTCTATGCTTTAAAAACTATAGTTTGCGGGACACATGTATAACACCATTAATTTCTGCACTGGGGCGTCTGTGGGTTGGTGCATGCCATTAATGGTTGACTGGGGCTGGTTTCTAGGTACGAGCTACTAGCAAGCATTTTTCCCATCAACCATGTGTGATCATTATTAGTATCACACGCGATTACTTTAATAACATTGTGTACGTGTTAGAGCACACAATCGTATGTGGTGTCACGTGTTATGACACATGTGTTTCCCTACAGAATCATCTATGGAACTTTCAAACCATCACACACGAGTAATCACACCACACATGGTGTGTGATGCTCCTAGTCATTGTAGGCGATTCGTTTCTACACAATGTTTGTCAATAAACACACACGCTTCGAACATCTGAACCGTGCGCATTATGACAACATATCACACACATATTTTTTCATCTAACTATGTGCCCAATATCACACACGGTCTACCATCATCACGCCCGATGGATGGGACGTCGCATGCGTTTCGTTTTCTAGCACAAGGGTATATTTTGTTACCTTTTGCGATTTGTGCATCGCACACAGTTTGGTCGAATGGTATGTGATACATGTGTGTCTTAGGACCAACCTGTAGTACTGCAGGTCATGTCCACTTATTTCTGAACCTATAGGGTCACGCTCTTAATGGGTATAGTCCTGATTACCGGGGAAATGAGAAATGGGAAATTAAGTACCAAAAGAGTTTTAGAGAGTTCCTAAAGTGTTTTGGGTGGTCCCGGAAGGGTTCCAGAAATTCCAAAAAGGTATAACATGATATCAAAAAGTCCGGAATATCAAAACTTTTAAGGGATCTCGGAATTTGTTGCGGAGACATCCCAAAAATCCAGGATTTTATTTCTGAAAGAAAGTTGCGAAGTGCCGTCATGAGATGAAAACCCCTAATGGGGCCCATGGGGCCCACATGGGGCTCCACTTCCATATGGAAGGGCTAGGCCGAATTGGGCATGGGAGAGGAGTCCTTCCCTCATTGCTCTAACTCGAGGAGGAGTTGTACCCCCCCCTCCTTGAGTGCCCCTCCTCCCTCTTCCACCTATATATAGGATCGTGCTATTCGTCACCCTAGGTGAGGAATAGTTATTCTTCATCCTCCTCTATTTTAATATCAATGCACCGTAATTTTACGCTCCATAATTTTTTTCTTATTTTACATGTAAAAGAGACCATAAAAAATATTATCAACGTAAAAACATTTTATGTCACGTAAAATTACGAACATACAAAAATAGTGCAGAAAATACACTAAATTCATTTTTTTCTGGTCTTGTGATCTATATTTTTGTTTTTCTTTTGTCAAATTTTACATAGTGATTCGATATAAATTGAACTATTTGTATTTTAAATGTAATTTTTTTAAAAGTTGATCGTAAGATTATCTCGGGCGAAGAATAAACTATTCTACACCCTGAGTGATGAATATATATATATATATATATATATATATATATATATATATATATATATATATATATATAGCCCGTCTATTCTGACATTGTGCGCATAATAATATTCTAACAACACTTTCGAACTGCACGCTCAACGTGAGTGCACAACATTGTGAAGTAAAGGGTACTTAGATACCAAGATGAGTGGACTTTTCATCGCAGAAAAACTACATGCATTTTTTTTGACATTATTATTTATTCAGGTTTTAAACCGTTTGTTGGAACAAGGCATATGATAGGGTGTTGGAAATCTATGGATTAGGCCCAACTTTGCCACGTTGAACACTTTTTGAGATTCCTGATGGTTTAAGAGCAGTTTCAAAAATGATGGGCGCCCGATGAGTGGCACCAAGTGCATTATCGCGTTTTTTTCTAAACCGCTCATCAGAATAATGCAAACGATATGACGTGGAAAGATATTGCTGAGCCACAACATTTTCATATAGAACACTCCCTCTAATTCCTTGTAGTTTAAAAGTAATTTCAAATTTACTCAAACACGGAATTCTATTTCTCGAAGTCTTCAATTTTTTTGGTACGATTTTCGTTGGAGTTTTTAACCGTTTGTCGAAACGAGGCGTGTGATATGGCATTCTAAAGCCATGTAATAGCCGCAACTTCCATTTTTTTGGACATTTGTTGAGATTCCTCACAGTTTTAAATGAATTTTAAAAATGGTGCGATGACCGACGAGTGACACCATCGTTTTTTCATGATTTTTTCCAAACTGCTTGTCAAAATGATGCAGATGATATGCCATTGGAAATATATTAGTGAAACACAACATTTTCATGCAGAACACTCTCTCTAGTTCTTTACGGCTTAAAAGCAGTTTTGAATTTACTGAAATACGGACACTCTGTTTTTCGTGACACCAAAATCGACGCATGAACCGCATTAGACAGAAGAATGCACTGCTTCGGGCCGAAAAGCACACTCCATGAGACGGGGCAAGCGAACTGCACAATTTCTTTTGGCACACATGGTTCTTTCCAAACAAGGAAGCGGAGTGCGCTTCACCTCAGACGTAAGTGATCCGTAACGCTACCGGAACTCCGCCGCGTTACTTTTATAGTTGTTTTCCTATTTTTTGTGATTTAGCTTGGATATAAGTGAACCGAAAACACTTTAAAAGTAGACCACATTACTTTTTTGTCAATCCATAGCAGTTTGCAGTTCACATTGGGCGTAAGTGAACCACAACAGTATCAAAAGTGAAACGCATTACTTTTTTTTGTTTTTCTAATAATTTTTTGCTATTTATACTGGGCATAATTTTTACTCAGGAATGAAGTGAAATGCTCTTTAGAAAATAAAACACATGTCATAGTGCATGGAATTAGTCAAATAGTGAAATGCTCTTGACAAAATAAAACACATGCCAAAGTGCATGAAATTGGTCAAACAAACAGATGGTGCTTCCTTGGAATGAACATGACAACGCACTACACGAACACACATGCCACACTGCACAGAACGTGCCCGCAGAACCGAACTACTCCATGTGTACCTAAATACTTGTAATCAGGGAGAACTAGACTAGTTCACCCCGACTACAAGTATTTATGTACGAAGCGAGTACAAAACAACTCCAAAATAATAATTCACTATGGCATGTAGCTGCCACACTGTGACACCGAACTGCAACCATGTCTGATGTCGGATGTGAAGATCACACATGTGGCAGTACAATACAGGAGAGAGGGCAACGCCCGAGGTGAACCGAATTGCATCCACACTCATCTGCCATGCAAGGAGAGTCATAGTGCACTTCACCGCCACGATCTTGCTGAGGCAAAATTTTGTGTTTTGACCTTTTCAGTGAAGTAAATCGAGATTTGACCCTAATTTAATTTTTTTCGAGATCTGACCCTTTTACCTACCGTCAGAAGTCATGGCGGTAGCCTAACACATCCTACCGCTGGGGTCCGTGTCGGTAGATTAGTGAAGGATGACGGGTGATAGTAAGCAGCTGATGTGGCAAAGGGCCTACCGCAAAACTACCTGGCAGTAGGGTATCTACTCCTACCGTCGAAGGCCCTGGCGGTATGGTTCTGGGGTGGATAAGATTGTCTGTTTTGGTGGGTCTTTCCTCCCCTCCCCCACACCTACACATTCAACAACTCACCTCTCCTCGAGCTCAACTCTCCCCTCTCTGTTCCCCACACAAGGGCCTCTTAAGTCTCTCCCATTTTCTTGAGATTTGTCCGTTGGATCCGGAGCACTTTCATCACCCAAGGTACCTCTCTCACTCCCCCCTCATTTTGATTAGTTGAAATCATCTATTATGGTTGATTTGCTCATTTTATTGCAAATCCTGGTTCATCATTTTTTGTGGTCAAATCAATGAATGCGATGCATTTAGGGTTATGTTTTTATTTGCATATGTATTATGTGCCTAGCATTGTTGGGGGTACCATAGATCTCTTGTGCTAGGGTTAGTGGCCATGCTAAGTTTTAGTGTTAGGCTTAAGAAAATAATTAAGGCTATGATTATCTTAATAGTCACTTCTCTAAATGTGGGATGAGACTATTCGTTTACGTTGAAGTTTCTATTGAGGCGGCAGCGAGTGTCGTGAACGCGAAGTTATTGAGGAAAAGGTGTACCTGTGGGTCGAAGCCGTTTATGCGTTGAATGCAGCGTGTAAAGCCTTTTCAAAGTACCATTTCTTGAAGGACATTTCAAAAAATCCAAAAAAGAGAAGAAGTTGGCCAATCTCAAGAAGACTGAAAAAAGATTCTAGACATGATCTTGCATGGCAAATTGCATTGTGTACAACAAAGGAAGAATATGGTCAGTTCAATGTGGCAAAACATGGCCAGGTCATTGATTGGTTAGTGAGGCAATCATTTGTGCAGCTACCGAAGAAGGCTTCTCGTTGGGCATGGGTCAAAGAAAGAAATGATGTTCTTTGTTGTAACCGAGGACCGTGCGATAAATAAATTGGTGTTCATTAGCATTCGGCTATGTAACCTTTGTCATTTGAAGTATAATGACATGTATCCATTTGCTTACCGTGTTCTCATTTGAACTATTATGACTTGTACCCTTATCATTTGAACTCCTGAAGAACTTGATGTTGTATGTCATATTAAGTAACTTGATGTTCTATATGCCATTTAAGTTGTTTTTTTTGTATGTCGTTTAAAGTAATCTTTGAAACCGTAATATTCATGTAGGATGGTCATTCTATAAATGGCTCTACAGGTAGAAATTGAGAAGTGTTTAGAGGAGCAACGCAGTTGGGTGATGTCGCATCTTGATGCATGGAATAAGAGTTGCAAGGAGGCAAATACAGCTATGATGGATTTCAACAAGTATCACTTTTGCAAGAACTAGAAAGCTGTGAAAGAAAAATAAAATATACTTCATGAGTTGCAGGAGAAGGAAGATAGTTGTAGACACACTTTGGCAATGGAGATAGGTTCTCTGTCAGCAAACAAGAATTCCAAGAGCTGGACTTGACAAGACCTAGACATGTTATTGGATGGGTAATCAAACAAGGTGTGTCGGATAATACGAACCGACATGCTCAATGGGACTGGTTCTACGATGTAAAAGATGTGATGATCCATCGGTTGGGATCCACCAAGTTTGTACTAGAGCCTGATTGTGAGCATGATGAACAAATTGAACGTATTAAACGTATTAGAGCTTGGTTGCCGGTTTAGAACAAGATTGTAATGACTTGTACCCTTATCATTTGAACTCCTCAATGTAATGAACTATGTCAGAATTACTTAATGGACCTCCCAATCCAAGATCATACCTCCCAATAAGCTTAACCTTAGCAATTGGGTCATTCCAATGTAAGACACTTCTCAATTTCACTACAAGATCATTAGAGCTTGGACTTGTGTCCAAAACCATAGCCTCTTTCCCTTCATCGTCATTTCCATTCATAAATGCCACCTTGTTCAAATAATGAACAATTACGAGTCTATCCATGTAAGAACAATGGAAACAATGGAAAAATGAAACAATAAATTCAACTACATACTTTATGCACACATTGAACAAATAACTTCTATTTATTCTATTCAATCAAGAAAAAACACATGGTCCATAGTCATTACCTTAACCCTAACCCTAAGCCTAATCCTAAACCTTAACCTTAACCCAATCAACTAACATGACCACTAATCCTAGCAATACATCTAGGTACCCCCAACAATGCTAGGCCCACAATACATATCCAAAGCACAAACATAACCAAAAATGCATCATATTCATCAATTCCATCATAAATTTAATAAAATCTAGGGTTTGAAAATAAGTGAGCAAACCAACCATAATAGATGATTTGAACCAACCAAAAAGAGATTAGTGGGAGAGGCACCTTATGTGATGAAAATGCTTCAGATCCATCGGTTAAATCCCAAGCAAATGGAGTGGATCTATTTGGGTGTTTGTGTGGGGGAGAGAGAGGGGAGAGGGGCTCAGCTCGGGGGAAGAAAATGATTGGGGTGAATGGGTGGCTGGGAGGCCCAATGCATTTACCCCAATCATCTTATCCACCCCACGACCCTACCATCAAGGCCTTCGGCGGTAGGACTAGACACCCTACCGCCAGGTGGTTTGGCGGTAGGCCCTTTGCCACGTCAGCGGCTAATTGATGTCCATCGTCCTCCATCAACCTACCGACGGGGAACCCTGCGGTAGGATGTGTTAGGATACCGCCATGACTTCCGACGGTAGGTAAAAGGGACAGATCTCGAATTTTTTTTCAAACGAGGGTCAAATCTCGATTTACTTCACTAATAAGATCAAAACACAAAATTTTGCCTCATGCTGATCCAGCGGCGGAGAAGAGAAGCTGGAAGAGGGTCTTCACGTGCACCAAGTTAAGCAAAGTTGTTATCAACGCTGACAACTTCTTCTCCACGAGCCCAATGAGTAATAGCATAGAAAACGGGCCAGAATGGACCAAATCTGTGAGTTTTGACGAGCTCCTCCAACTTCAGAGTTCCTCGAGTGTTTGAATCGCCCCAGTACCCAAAATCAATGAGTAATAGCATAGGAAACTGGCTAGAATAGGCTAAATCCACGGGACCAAAATCAGTGATTAATAGTACAGAAAACTGGCAAGAATAGGCAAAATTCGCGAGTTTGGACAAGTTTCCTGTAACCATACCCTAGGGTTCTCCGAACATTTGGATTGCAGAGGGACCCAAAATTAGTGATTAATAGCATAGAAAACTGGCCAGAATGGACCAAATCTATGAGTTTTGACGAGCTCCTTGTAACCGGACTTCGGATTTCCCCGCGCGAGGTGGTGGCCTCCTGTGTCGTGATGATTGAGATCTGCATTGGGTTTTCCGTGAAGAGGAACGGGTTATTACAACACAATGCAGGTAAGTATTTCCCTCAGTTACGAAACCAAGGTTTATCCAAATAATAGGAATACCAATCCTCAACCGTCTTCAGTGACTGCACACAAAGAAACAAACAACTTGCACTCAACGCGGGCAAGAGGGTTTTCAATCCCCTTGATCTCGTTATTTGCAAGCAAATGAGGTGTGTAGATAGTTGTTGATAATTGTAAATTGCAAAATAAAATAAAACACAAATAATTGCAGCAAGGTAGTAGCAGCGTTTTTAAATATATAAGTGAATAGACCCGGGGGTCGTAGTGTTCCCTAATGGCATCTCTCATGGCAAAGGCATATGGTGGGTAAACAAATTACTGTTGGGCAATTGATAGAACAACGAATAATTATGCCATTTTCACGACAATGATCATGTGTATATAGGCATCACGTCCATAAGTAAATAGGTCGACTCCTGCCTGCACCTATTACTATTACTCCACTTCAAGAGCGCTTCTATGCTTGCCTCTCTACGTATTAAGTAAAAATAGAGTAATGCTTGGAGAACAAGGACATGATGTAGACAAAGTAAACTCAATTAATATGAATAAACCCCATCGTTTTATCTTTAGTAGCAGCAACACAAAGACGCATCTTGTCGCCTTCTGTCAATGGGATATATAAATTCGCCAGGTTGAACCTACTACAACGCACCACTCCCACTGAAGAAATATTAATCTAGTTGGCCAAACTATCTCAATAGATCAGAGAGCATTAAGAAGCTATGATGATCATGCAATTAAGAATAATAATAATCAGATGTGACTCAGATAATTTTCATGAATAATCTGAACATAAACCCACAATTCATCGGATCCCAACAAACACACCATACATAGTGATCACATCGGATAGATCAAAGCGAAGATGCGATGAACATGGTATTGAAGATCATAAGAGAGAAAGGTTGCCACCTAGGTACTGCCTACGGACCCATAGGTCTGTGGTGAACTACTCACACATCATGGTGAGGGCAACAAGGTTGATGTAGAGGCCCTCCGTGATTGATCTCCCCTCCGACAGATTGCCGGAATGGAGGTTTAGATGGCCTCCCGTCGGAACAGAGACTTGCGGGGGCGTAAAAATCATTTCGGAAGTGCTCTTAGGGTTTTCAGAATATTTTGGAATTTATAGGCCAGAGAGGGACGTCTAGAGGCATCCATGGGGGGCACAAGCCATCAAGCGACCAAGCCCTGGGCCGAGCCCTGTTGGCTTGTGCCTCCCTTGTGCGGCTTCTCGTCCACTTCTGATGCTGGCAGGTCTTCATATAGTCTAGAAAAAATCATATTAAAGTTTTGTGGCATTTGGACTTCGTTTGGTAGGGTAAACCTGCAAAGCAAAAACACGCAGAAAACATGACTTGGCACTGGGCACTGGGTCAAAAGGGTTAGTGCTCAAAATATTATAAATTGGTATATAAATGCCCAAAAAGTATCCTAGAATGATAATATATCAGCATAGAACAATCAAAAATTATTATAGATACGTTGGAGACGTATCAGCATCCCCAGGCTTAATTCCTACTCGTCCTTGAGTAGGTAAATGATAAAAACAGATTTTTTTATGTGACATGCTACCCATAATGTAATCTCTTGTATGTATGATAATTGAGAAATGATGAATTAACAAACAACAACATAATAATATTTATTAAGTATAAGCAACACAATTATTGATTTTCAAAGTATACGAACCTAAAAAAATGTTTACCCCCTATTCACCTTTATTGTATTAGCAAGGCACGACTCTGTCTTCACCACATAAATACAAATGCTAAGCATCACGATGTTTAATTCAGGCGATTGGGTCGTACTTTTTCAATATGCATCAACTTTTTATTCTTCATGCAATACATGAGCGTGAACCATTGGACATAGCATATAGGTGGAATAGAATATGGTGGTAGATTTTAAAGGGGTAAAAAGTGGAGAAGATAATCTCACATCAACTAGGCGTACCAACGAGCTATGGAGATGCCTATCGATAGATGTCAATGCGAGGAGTAGGCATTGCCATGCAAATGATGCACTAGAGCTACAAGTGTATGAAAGCTCAACTGAAGCTAAGTGGGGTGTGCATCCAACTTGGTTGCTCATGAAGACCTAGGGCGTTTGAGGAAGCCCGTCATTGGAATATACAAGTCAAGTTTATTATGATAAGATAATTCCCACTAGCATATGGAGGTGACAGCATAGGAGACTCTCTCTATGAAGATCATGGTGCCACTTTGAGGCACAAGTGTGGTAAAGGATAGTATCATTGTCCCTTCTCTATTTTTCTCTCATTTATTTTTTATATGGTGGGATTTTCTCCTTTTTTTATTTCTTTTTGTCTCCCATATTTTTTATATCTATGGTGGGCTCATTTGGCCTCCCCCATTTTATTTATTTTTCGTCCGGAGTCTCATCCCGACTTGTGGGGGAATCATAGTCTCCATCATCCTTTCCTCACTGGGACAATGCTCTAACAAGGATGATCATCACACTTTTATTTACTTACAACTCAATATGGAGAACTGATAGGAAGATATGACTCTTTGAGAATGCCTCTCTTACTATACCAGGATTTGCAATGATCTAGCGTGACATGTATCAAAAACATGATGGAAGGTGGCTTTGCCACAAATACTATGTCAGCTCTATATGATCATGCAAAGTAATATGACGATGAACGAACTAGTCATGTGAAGTGACCATAGAATTTGCATGGAAATATATCTCGGAATGGCTATGGAAATGCCATAATAGATAGGTATGGTGGCTGTTTTGAGGAAGATATAATGAGGCTTATGTGCAACACAGCGTATCATGCCGCGGGATGTGGATGCACCGGCGAAAGTTGCACCAATCCCCGAGGTGAGAATGGGCTATGCACGGTACCGAAGAGGCTAGCAAATATGAGAAGGTAAAGATGCGTATGTCCAAGGTGTCACATTAGTCATAAAGAACTCACATACTTATTGCAAAGTTTTATTAGTTTTATCACACATCAAAGCACTACTTGCATGCCGTGAGGGAGGGGGTTGGTAGGAGTTAACCGCCGCTCGCCCCCGACTCGAGACAACACTAGGATTTTAACAAGGAATAAGAATGCTCACATCATCACCATGCCTCTTTAATATTTAGATGAACAACAAGTTAACACCCCTTTAATCCCGACACTTATATGAATCAACAATTATGGACTTTCACTTTTTTCATATTACCATATCAATGTCACTAACTCACAATTTCTCTATGTGTGCTACATGATGGTTTTGATTATCATTCGTTGAATGCCTATTATTTTTGGACTAGTCTTATGACCCATGAAAATTACCGTCACTATTTATTCAACTATCAAACAAATATAAGTGAAGAACGAGAGCAAATTATTTCTATAAAATCTACACGCCACCGTGCTCGAAGAGATATAAGTGAAGTACTAGAGCAACTGCCAAGCTCAAAAGATATAAGTGAAGCACATAGAGTATTCTAGCAAATCATAATGAAGGTGAGTCTCTCTCTAATAGGTGTGTCCAGAAAATTATGATTATGATAAACTGAAATTAAAAGCAAACAAAAGAAAACGACGCTCCAAGCAAAACACATATCATGTGATGAATAAAAATGTAGCTCCAAGTGACATACCGATGGTTTGAGACGAAAGAGGGGATGCCTTCCGGGGCATCCCCAAGCTTAGATGCTTGAGTCTTACTTAGAATAATACTTTGGTGCATTGGTCATCCCCAAGCTTAGGCTCTTGCTACTCCTTATTACATGGTACATCGCGATCACACTCAAAACTTGAAAACTTCAATCACACAAAACTCAACAAAACTTCGTGTGATCCGTTAGTATAAGAAACATATTGCATACTTTAGGTACTATTATAAATTGATTCTTAATTTATAATTGCATAATAGGTACTGTATTCTAACTTATTCATGACGTATACGCCCCCATATAAGCCATAGCATCATCAAAACAAGCAAACTATGCAGGCAAAACAGTATCTGTTTAAAACAGAACAGTCTGTAGAAATTTGTAAATATCCCATACTTATGTAACTCTGAGAATTCTGAAAACTTAGGACAACTTGGATAATTTGTACATAAATACTGTGTAAAAATTTCAAGAATTTAGCACGCTCCAGCATAGAATTTAAAATTCTGCACTGGAGATGATAGTTTCTGTTTTTGCATACTCATCAATCATACTACAACGCACCACTCCGGCTGAAGAAATATTAATCTAGTTGGACAAACTAACTCAGTAGATCAGAGAGCATTACGAAGCTATGATGATTATGCAATTAAGAATAATAATAATTAGAGGTGACTCAAATACTTTTCATGAATAATCTGAACATAAACCCACAATTCTTCGGATCCCAACAAACACACCATACATAGTGATCACATCGGATAGATCAAAGCGAAGATGCAATGAACATGGTATTGAATATCATAAGAGAAAGATTGCCATCTAGGTACTGCCTACGGACCCGTAGGTCTGTGGTGAACTACTCACACATTATGGTAAGGGCAACAAGGTTGATGTAGAAGCCCTCCGTGATTGATCTCCCCTCCGGCAGATCGCCGGAACACAGGTTTAGATGGCCTCCCATCGGAACAGAGACTTGCTGCGGAGGAGAAAGTGTTTTGGGAGTGTTCTTAGGGTTTTTGGAATATTTATGAATTTATAGGCCACAGAGGGACGTCAGGAGGCATCCAGGGGGGCCACAAGCCATCAAGGCACGACCAAGCCCTGGGCCGCGTCCTATCGGCTTGTGACTCCCTCGTGCGGCCTCTCGTACACTTCCGATGCTTGCAGGTCGTCATATAGTCCGGAAAAATTTATATTAAAGTTTCATGGCATTTGGACTTCGTTTGGTAGGGTAAACCTGCAATGGAAAAACACGTAGAAAACATGAACTGACACTGGGCACTGGGTCAATAGGTTAGTTCTCAAAAATATTATAAATTAGTATATAAATGCCCAAAAGTTATCCTAGAATGATAATATATCAGCATGGAACAATAAAAAAATTATAGATACGTTGGAGATGTATCATGTCGCGCATCTACTCCGGTAGTCCCGGCGAACTAAACAATTAGTCTGCCTGAACCGCGTGAGAGGAGCCGAGTAACCACACGACGTCCATGCAGTGTGTCGGACAGCGGATCTGGTTGTGGGATGCGAGATCCGATGCTAGAAGCCCGGCGATGGCCAGATCCAGAGCGGCGGCAGGGAAAGACATGGACATGGCAACACTTGTAGGATGAGCAAGGTGAGAGGGTGAGGTGAGGAGGAAGAAGAATGAAAGGAAAGACAAGAGAGATGTTAGGATCTGGTGCTGATGTGGCCGTCCGGCAAGGAGGCGAGGCAGATCGGCATCGAGCGCAGTGGGATGTGGTCGTCGGGCGATGGGCACTGTGACCGGTGGTGGTGGATGTGCGGCGCGGTGGGCGGTGGTGTCCGAGCGACGGGTGACGTGGTGTGAGGTGGCGTTCGATGGCGCGGTGGGAGGTGACGTACATGCAGCATGGTGGCTTCCGTTGGTGGTGGTTGGGGCGGCGGTTGAAGCACGGAGGATCTGCAGCGGGGATTGGGGCGGAGCGAGCCCGGGGTTGATGGCAGGGTGGGATCCGACGATGGGGGGCTAAGGACGGCCGATATGGTGGTGGTGGGTGCCAGGGGTGGCGATAGGTGGCTGGGGTCGTGGGTGGGTTAACGGAGCGAAGAAGGTCATGGGGAATTGGGGTGTGGCTGTGAGGCTTCGTGGGGGTTGGGGAAGACAGTGTCGTGCGAGGAGAAGGAGTTTGTGGGTGGAGTGGTTTTTTTGGCAGATCGGTTCGATTGGCTCTCTAGTGCGTGTCGTGTCGGTTGTGTGGGTTAGATGGGGTGTGGTTAGAATAAGAGGTTTTTCTTGTTAGAATAATGTCTTAAGGTATATACAGGTGGTAAAATGTTTGGGACACTATATATATGTATATGTATATGTGTGTGGGGGCGTGGAGGCGTGGAGGGCTTCCTGTTGCAACAAACCAATCCAAATGGGATCTCTCCCGCATAGCTCCACGCTCTCACAGTCTAATTAGCCAAAGTGTTAAGGCTCATAGTTATATGCACTTTAATCGAGACATTCTAATTGATCTAATAGAATTAGACTCCTAATTAGTTGAGAAGAGCTTATATACTCTCTCTCTCTATTTTTCTCGGAGTTCTTCTTTCTATACGTCAAAGCTTTGTCGGACTAGTACTGCGGACCACGTGGATACCTCGGAGGGGTCGTCTACTTTGACTCTTACCTCAGAGAACTTTCTCATGCCTAGGATGTGTAACCTAGCTATGTGAAATTGTCGCGCCGCACCGACTCTTCACTGCTTCTGCTACTGCTTGGTTGTGAGTTTGCGAGTTACCTCCATCTTCATAGTGTTTCTGGTGGTTGTGAGTTTGCGAGTTACCTCCATCTTCATAGTGTTTCTGGGTGTGACCGTGTAGCATAAATTTTTGTTGCATAAAACGATTCCCCTACATATTTCACTTTATACAAACAATTTATATAGGCAACAAATTACTCAATATTTCCATAGAAATGGAGCAAACAAGAAATTTATAAATACTCTAGTGTTGTTAGATGTTCAGTTTCCAACGAATTCGGCCTTAGTTCAAACTATGAAAGCCCCACTTGTATGAAAACATCAACTGCCACATGTATAAAGACTCCAACAATGTTAAATCTTCAGTGCTGTAATCAATCAACTTGTATGAAAACATCAATTGCCACTTTGAGTTTGTACTAGACGGAGTACGAAAATTCAGTAAAACTAAACAAGTTGCATTAGTGTAACACTACTGTAAATTGTGTCAGTATAGGAAACTAAGGAAGGAAAATTAGTGTCAGTACTAGATGGAGTATGTCGCTGTTGTAAATTCATTGAAAACCCAAGGCGAGGATAGATAGAGCATGTACTAAAAATATTTGTTCACACATAATGTCTTGATGCATGTACTAAAAATAATTGTTCAGAGTAAAGTGTTTAATGAAGTTTCTTGAGGAGTATATTTGACTATTCAAACATGAAACTAACACTAAAATTTTCTTCTGAATGTGCATAAATATTTATTTTACAAGATTCTGCACCAAATCTTTAGTTTACAAGATTCTACACTAAATCTTCGATTACTACATGAAGTCAAAACTTATCAGCTTATCAAAATTTACAAAACAAAATTTCATTGCCATGGCAACATTCCGAGTTCGGCTGACATGGCAACCGTTTTTCATTGTACTCCCTTTGTTAGTACTACTACACTAAAGAACACAACACTTGTACTCCCTTTCTGCATCATATTTTTTCATCTTGAGTTATGGTGCTAACCATATGTACATTCATCTTTTTTCATTGATTATAGATAGCAACATATCATTATGCATGTATTTAGATTTGAACTTGATTTCTCAAGAGGACGAATATGAAGCTCTAGATGAAGAATAAACTCAAGAAGAAGTACAACATCAATATGAGCATCCAAAAAGGACATAGCTACCATATAAGAAGAGATTTTATGTTTATTTTGCTTTTCTAGTAATCAAGAGCAAAGATGGATCTATTCAATTAGATGACAAGCTGCTCATTGCAACTCTGTCGAGTACAAGTGTATGAATATTTGAAAGAATCTGGTTAGACACAAAACATCAATTTGCCGATGGACAAGAAGTGGATGTCTCAAACAAGAAGGGAAGAGTTATCGAGGACATTCACAATCACACTCAACAAAAGGAGGACAGTTCGAGCGTTAGCAAGGTATCTCAGTGTTCCCTCTCAAACCTACACCGGAGGTTCTAGTTGGGTGACCTGAAGTGCATCGCTAGCAGCGTGAAGCATTTCCTCAAGTCTGATAACCTTTTACTAGAAATTCTACACTAATGCGCTTTTGACTTTTATAGGTTTATGCATCGATATCAGCTTTGGATCTCAAGTCCCCGTCCTCTTTTCAATCCAATGACAACCATGTTGCATATCGATGAGAAGTGGTATGATATGACATGAGTGAAGAGCTTGTATTATCTACTACTAGAAGAACCTGAATCCGACCGCACCGTGCAGAACACAAACAAAATTGGGAAGGTCATGTTTCTCACTATTCTAGCTAAGCCAAGATACAATGACAATGGAGAGGTCACATTTGATGGCAAGATCGGTACTTGGGTCGTCGTCTATATTATATACAATGTTTGATTTTTGTTGTACTTACTAATAATAAATAGTTATTTATATTAAACTTTTTTACCTATTACAAATCATCACATCACAATAATGTTTACCGAGTATATTTTATTATGCTTAGTATAATAAAGCACATAAATACGTCGGTGCATATTAAGGTGTGACATTCTATGTAACCAATTTCAACATTTGTCATTGCAAAGGAATTATTCTAGATTAAAATCATGTTTTGCCACAAATGTTATGCTATTTTCCATAAGATTTAGTTTGGTATATTTCCAATAAAAGGTTTCATTCAAGAGTCTCCCTTGGGTATGAAATGATAAAGACAAAATGCACATTAGTTCACATATTAATGTTCACCATGAGATTAGTTGTAGTGTATTTATATGATTTCATGTACATAATATCATATTTGAATATATTAGTACATCACTCTAGAGCATATGTATATCTGAAGAAAAAAATTCTTGTCAAAAATTTTATGGTCTAAGTTAATATATGTCTAGATAAATAAAAAAATATAATGCATGAGATGTCTACAAGTTTTCCCCAACAATTGGAATTATTCGTTTCTTGGTTCTTTCATCGGCAAATGTACTTTCCTAATTTTACGTTCAACTGTTGGGTTGCATCGCATGTTTGTTTTGTACTGTGTAGCAAAATAAAATCATTTGGGAAAGACACAAATGATAATTCAGAGCATAATATTGTTTAACGTGTGCAGTCGTAAAACTTTGTGACATAACTCGTTAATAACACAAGCATGTTAGGTTGACCCCACTCTTGGCTAATTAACAAACATATCATCCAACAACTATGCATCCTCATCATCAGAACGATAAATTATTGTCTTCTCCATCTGAAACAAAATCAATTTTATTAATATCTTCTTCTGGTACTCGGGCATATGCTTGCACTTCTACTTGAAATTTTGCTGCTTGATCTTCTGGTAGAGGTAATTGTTCTCTAACCAGAATGATTTCTCCCTTGTCAAGTGCCTTTACTGATATTCTTAGCTTGTACTATTTCTTATGGCTCCCTATTTCGTATCTTCAAAACTTGTATCTTTCCCTCCTTTGATGCACTAGTCAACATGTAAATAACCGTTTCAAAATAGTGCCCCCCTCCATCTCATCTTCAAATTTACCCTCTACTTCCTTCTGTATAGCTTTTGCAGCAAATGACTCCAAAAATATGTGAACTACTCCTCCCCGAACTATACTATGCCATCCTCTAAATAGATATATCACCATACAATAATCCCAATCCATTATGCAGTTCTTCTCCAGAAAAAAGCTAGTGAAGCTGCACCCTATATTTATCAACATCTTTCCAATGATCCGCAAAATTACCAACAATCTTTGGACATGACATTTTATTTAGCATCATACTAAACGTCATGAGATTTCCACCCACGCATTGCAGCCAATCACTGTTCCTCACAAACTCCCCTCCATAATAAACCGAATAGGAAAAAACTTTGAAAGGATCCATTTCAGATCCTACGGATGGTATATTGACACATAAACATCGTCTATGATGATCCCTACAAATTAATTGACCTCTAATCATTCTCAAATAACACCACCAAGTCTAAAATAGATGTTAGGTTTGACTAACCTCGTCCGCCTCTGCTTAGCCGATGCCACCTCCCCAATGCTTGTCCTCTATCATGCTTATAGTCGACGCCAGTCCAGCAAGTTGCTGCCGCGCCATCGTTCCTTCCCTCATACCTAAAATGAGTCGTCGTTGTGCCGCCACGAGAAGTAGGGTTCGGGAGAGAGGCAGTTAACGGATGAGTGAAACACACACACACACACACACACACACACACACACACACACACACCGAGAGAGAGAGAGAGAGAGGGAGAGAGAGTAAGGAGAGCACGTGTGTGTCGGCCTACATGTTTGCTTTGCCATGTTGATGAGTCAAAACCATGTTGACTCAACATTGATACTAAGTGGGCCGAGACGAGGGACTAAAATTCTGATTTCAAGAATAATGGGTGAAAGTTCACTCATTTGAGAGTTGAGGGAGAAAATCTAGACTTTTCAAAGAGTGGGAGATGAAAAGCATATTTCCTAGACTTATATTAGTTTCTCCGGCATTGTTCTTTCAAAGATATGGTGTGTCCGCCAACTACAAGGCATTTATGGCAATTTCGTTAATCTCAAGATCTGTCGACTCAGCCCCTCAGAGGTGTTCATAGGGGTAGGGTGTACGAGTGTGCTTTTATATGGTGAGTATCCATGCATGTATGTTTTTTTGAAAGAGAGGGAAAATCTTTGCCCCATCATATTAATCAAGAAGATTTTTACAAGGAAACCAAACACTCGATATCGTACATAGTGCACTCTCGCAACAATAGTGAACTCAAATGCTTATCACTCGCAAGCACCCACACTCAAGTTCTTCCTT
Source organism: Hordeum vulgare subsp. vulgare (assembly GCF_904849725.1). NCBI lineage: Eukaryota > Viridiplantae > Streptophyta > Magnoliopsida > Poales > Poaceae > Hordeum > Hordeum vulgare. The sequence continues at coordinate 447,954,985 of NC_058522.1, forward strand.
AATCTTACCAAAAACAACACTTGGCAATGTGCAAATGTTTTCTATAAACTCTCGCATTTTGCTCGTTCCAAATCACCCACGAAACAAGCATGAGTAGGATGACAATTCCTTTACTTGTGTTGCTGGTGCCATTATAGCCATTTATGTTGCCCATCGAGTGCCACAAATCTGTCAGGAGAAGTACTCCCAATTTTCCATGTGCAAATCAACCATCCCAAGCTAAAGCTTGACTTGCTCCCAAATGTGTCTAGTGTATGTACCCTTGAAGTAAAAGTGTGCAGCAGATTCCGGTTTTGCTTGCACAATTGGCAAAGCCAACAATTAGGCTAACACACCATATTGGAGGCGGTCCTCCGTACAAACCATGTCCTAAAGGATGGGCCAAGCAAAGAACTTGTGCTTGGGAGGAGCCTAATTATCCCAAACAGCGGGCTTAAGAATGGCTCAGATCCCCAAGTTGTTCCTTATATGTCGAGGAGGCCTAGTAGGAGCCCGACGTTGAAGATGGTATCCTCTTTGTCGTTCTAAAGGTGTTTGTCCTGCATCTTGAACCAAATGCCATATAATCCCAAATTATTTTGATGTTGTCAACCTACTTGTGATAGTGCACACCATCACAAACATACAACTTCTTACTCTTCTTGGATATAGCATAAATGGATGGAGCAATGTATTTTGGCTTTTGACCTTGCAACCAAGGCGATTGCTAGAAGTGTGTAGTTTTACCATTGCCAACAGTGATTGTCGTCATTCTATGAAATAGAATGTCAACCTCTCTCTGATTCGTTGCACTCAATCCATGGCCAAACAGAGCTGAAGGGCACACGCGAATTTGTCCAAGTCAAGGATCCTGAGGCCATCAAACCCCTTGGGCCTACAAACTTGCTTCCATTTGACTTTGCACTTACCACCTAAGACCTTGTCTGTTCCTACCCAAAGTAAAGCCAACTCAAATTTGATGATAGCCTTCATAGATCCTTTGGGAAGGATCATGGGGTGAAATGATAAATAACCTGCAAGGATATAACATATTCAACGCATGAGTTTCTTCCAGCGACAGTGACATGCATGCCAACCTGTTGGACGAGTTTGCTTTCCATTTTTTCATGCACGTGTTGAATATCAGCCGCTCTCCATCGATGTACATAGAGAGGAAGCCTGAGGTATTGAAGCGGGAAAGTGGCCCTAACTGCTGGGAAGCCAAGGAGAACACTATCAAGGTTAATGTCCGAACAACGAATTGGAGCCACCAAGCTCTTCTATACATTAGTTACCAGACCAGTGACATCGCCAAAATTGCGAAGAACGCGCATAAGGTTGTCAATGTCCTCTATAAAGGGTGCCACCAAAATGGTCGGTTGTCCGCATATAGCGAGGTTCACATACAACTGGTCCTTTCCCACAACCTTCGCCAGCGAATTGATGGCAATCATGAAGAGGAGCGGTGAGAGGCGATCGCCCGGACGGAGGCCTCGTCTGTGAAGGATAGGCATGCCCAACACACTATTAAGCATGATGTGAAGGAAGACGTGTGATGTAAGGCCGACAACCAATCACGGAACCTCGACGGGAAACCTCGGTGCTACAACAACTCAAGCAAGTACTCCCAATGGACGAAATCAAAGTCTTTGAATATCCAATTTTAGCAGAAGGGATGGCGTGCGGGTAAGACGCGCAAATCATGTGTATGTTTTTTTGGAACCACAAACCTTTATTACTCAAAGATTAAAACGTTTGGGATACATAAAAGATCATGGGGGTTGGCCTAATCATACATGTCGCCCTTGATCTAAAGAATGAGCATACTTGGCACGCATATAATATGAAGCATAACCTTCAAAACAAAAATTGCAATTAAACTCCATTGCTCTTAACCTAATCTCAATATAATTTGACCGTAGCTTCCTCTACAACCCTCTGACACATCACTAGCGACTTGCTTAGGATAAGTTGCCACCATAATATCATGAACGAGGAAATCATCTGCAAGCGACAATCACTTCGAGAGTTGCAATGTCCTAAACACCATGAATTACCAGAGTCGACGAACCAAGGTAATTCCCACCAGAGTATCGACAAACAGTCGCACCAGTCCTTGATCTCGCAAGGCCTACATGAACATGTATTTTAGCAAATCCGATATGCAAAGCATGCGTGTAGGTAAGCATCTGCATTTGTTATGTAATCAACACAAATCATGTGTGTAGTGTACGGTCCCAAACAAGTTGGTGTTTGTTCCGCGTTTCAAAGAAAGGGAAAGTTCTGGTTGTATCCACATACCAGTGTACCCTCTATCCTCATCGTCCATTTTTCTTAAGTCGTCATCGTCCATTTTTCTTAAGTCGTCGGAGGGACGTGATCCCTCCCCACTTAAATATATTGCTCATAAAGCTGTCAAAGTCAAGAATCACCCCTTAAGCTTTGGCTGGTCCAGTTTATAAGAGAAATCAAATAAAAACATAAAAAAATGATTATGAGGAAAACCGGGTCAAAAATCGTACTATAACAAGTTCACAGGAAATGAGAAAAAAATTGATGTCTAGGAAAAGGCATGACCTAGCTAGCAGGCAGAAAGACCAACACCACGAGAGGATCCAAGTAGATGGGATGTTGACACGAGGGACCACAATACCAAGACTCGACAAACAACTTAACGCACCGCCCGACGTGCATACTGAGCCCCACGACACGACAGAGGATCATCCATAATCAACGACTGTCAAACCTTAACGGTTTGCGAATGGAAGATCCGCCATAAAAGATCAAAACAATTAGCGGGTTGGGAAGGCATCATTGCGCCATCATGAGCAAAGGTAAACTGAGACAACATCAAGAGCCCGAGGCTCACCACAACGGCAACCAGGGTCTTGAGCATGCAGGACGGAAACCATGCGAAGGACAGCCAAAGAGACGCACATGAAAATGAACACACCACCGTCAGCCCCAAACTGACCTCATCACCACCACCAAACACACCATCATGAACCATACGTAGCATCATGAGCCATCGTTTGGGCCTCCAAGATGACGCCTCGAAGGAGGTAGTGTTGTCAAGGACACAACACAGTCCATTCTTGCATCAAAGTTCATGTAGAAAAAAACATCGCCTTTTTCTTCTCTACCTAATAATAAAGCAAATAGTGTTTCTGGTCGTACGTCATTAAAATTGCCCCTGAAGTTGGCTTAAATTACCCACTATGCCATCCATAAGTGAAAAAGCGGTTTTGATTTTTTCTGTCAAAGCGGCCGTCACCTGCGGTTATTAATATCTGAGAACTAGAAGAATCACGAGCACGGGCGTTGCTTGGTGGCCAGAGCGCGTGTCTTCCACGGGGATGACCCAGGTTCGATCCTGGGATGCATCTTTTATCATCCCCTATTCTTTGTCTTTTTATAGCAACATGGGTTCATGGACCAGCCCATGTTTTATTATTTCAATATTTTTATTCTTTAAATTAGTTTGTAATTTTCTGAATTCCATTTTTTTTTTGAAAAAAATCTTCATGAAATCAAAGAATGTTTGGAAAATTTAAAAAAAGGCTTAAAAATCAGAAAATGTTCACGGATTCATAAAATGTTGATGGTTTTAAAAAACTGTTCGCATATTATTAAATAATTTACAAAATGTCTATGATTTTTTTTAAATGTTGAGAAAAACTATAAAAATACGAATTTCCAAATTTCTTCCCCATTTACAAAAAGGTCCATCGATTCTAAAAATGTTCACTGAGTGAAAAAAACTATCCATGCATTTTAGAAAAAAGATAAGTTTACATCAATTGACAAAACTTGATCACATGAACACTGATTTTCTCTTTTGATAGCAGCAAACACAAGTTCATGGGCCAGCCCATGTTTTATTAATTCATTTTTTTCTTATTTAAATTAATTCATGATTTCACAAAATTTCATATTTTTAGTTCTGAAAAAAAATGTTCATGAAACCATAGAATGTTTGGGAACTGAAACATAGGTTTGGGAAATAATAAAACATGCACGGTTTTAAAAAAAATGATGAACTTTAAAAATTGTTCACATATTATAAAATGATTCATAATTTTGAAAAATATATTCAACAAGTATAGAATGTTCATGATTTCTATAATGATCATTTATTCAAAACATATCCATGAATTCGAAGAAAATGTCTATGTAATAAAAAACAACATTGAGAAAAACTAAAAAAATCACGAATTTCAAAAATTATTCCCCAATTTTAAAAAGTTCATAGACTGTGCAAAAGGTTGTCCATGCATTTCAGAAAAAAAAAAAGATAAGTAAACATCAATCAACAAAATTTGATCACAGGAACATCATGACCATCATTAATGAGGATGGGAGAAAAGATAGGTGGCAACATGATGGGACACCGTGTTAAATAAAAAAATAGAGGATGCTCATATGTCGAGGTATTGAGTTATATTATACTTATTTGGCTATAACGTAATATTTTTGTCTCCCGTTGCAACGTACGGGCATATTTGCTAGTTCTTCCAAATAAAAGAACATTTGAATTCGAAACTTTGCAGATCAACGTCACACAATTTGTACCCACATACGTGTAGTATTAGTACCATACATGCATGCAAACAAAGAGGGCTTCATCCGTCCGTCCGTCCGTCACTGTCTGCATTCTGCAGCCGTGCTGTTGGTTCGCGCCTGGCCGTTATCGTGGCCTTTAAAGTTCGTTTACCCTTGTCCTGTCCGTTGCCGCCTCCCGCCTGCCCACACGCTGCCAGTGCCATTCCTCGCTGTCAAAACTATCAGCGCAGATACGCAAGGCTATGAACTTACGATGAAGCGGGTGCATGGCGGAGGCTGGATCCGAGGAACACGACGACAATGGCGACCTGTGACAAGAGCCGGCCGGGGGTCACCGGCTCTCCCAAACACAAACAGTTGTCGCACGAGTGACCAAAAGGCCGGATGGAACGGGACACGAAAGCGGTTCCAGGGAAAAGGAGAGGAAGATGAAAAGGAAAAGGCTGGCTGGCTGGGCTAGAGCTATTCATAGTGTGTATCTCTGCGAATTACTGCTATAATTGCTGTCGTGCTGCCCTTTTTATGCTGCTGTCGAGGCAGGCAGGTCCAAGCAGCCCACGCATCTAACTTTTCCTTCCACATAAATGTCCAAAATAAACATTCGTGTCGACCAGGCTACTCCCCCCCCAGTGATTTGATCATCTCCATTTAATTGGCTCCAAAATCAAGCCCACGAAAATGTAACTCTTTCAGGTCGGAGGCGTGCAGACTACACGATCTAGAACATTTCAGCCACTGAGGAAGCAATTAAGCAGAGGAAGCATGCATGTGAAATGGAGTTAGCTACTACAGTATTACTCCCTACATTCCTAAATATAAGTCTTTTAAGAGATTTCACTAGGGGTCTACATACGAAACAAAATGAATGAATCTATACTCTAAAATATGTCTATATACATCCGTATGAAGTCCACTAATGAAACCTCTAAAAAGACTTATATTTAGGAACGGAGGGAGTAGTACCTATGCTGTGTGCATGACATATTGACATGAACTAGAGCTTGCTTGGATGGTGCAAAGTCTTGGATTTGTAGAATAGGTATGTCTCTGCAAGTTCAGATGACACAAATCCGGGCAATGAGCTGACAAAAAGGAAGACACCCGGTGGTGGCCGGCCAAATGCCACTGTGGATTAAGAAGACAGATCCCACGGAAACTGTTTATAGCCAGGTGCAGTATATATCGATGGGAAAAAGTTTGGAGCCACAGCAGTTGACATGATCAGTGGCCATTGACAGATTCAGAGAAGCAATATGTAGATGCATAGATAGATAACATGAGCTTGCATGGATTACAATCAGGAGGAGGGAACAACCAAGACACCGGGGAGTAGACTAGAGATGCTCACTTTGAGTTATTAAGCATTTCAAATACAGGATTGCTAACAATTAATCATAGGGGCCCTAGAGCAGACATGATGCAACGGCAGCAGCAGCTTGACGATGGAGGAGGACGGCAGCGGCAGCAGCCTAGTCGCTGCTTGAAGAAGAAGACGAGGACGACGATGTGTCGGACTCGCAGTCCCATGCAACCTCGTAGACCTGCACCCTGTGGTGGAAGCTGCGATGGCAGCCGCAGGCTGAGCACTTGAGCGCGCCGAAGGTGCCCTCCTCACCCTCGGCGATGAACTCCCGGCAACCGTCCACGGCATAGCCCCCCGTGCTGGCGGCGTGGTTGCGGCGGCACTCGCCGTACCGCACGCCGCAGCAGCTGAACCGCACGATCGGCTCGCACCTCCTCAGGACCACCAGCCTCTTCATCACGAGGTGGCCTCTCTCTTGCCCTCTCTTCTTCCACTATGCTCCCAGCTACCTTGCTTCCAGTTCCAGCACAAACCAACCCCTATCCATCGCACCGCATATTTATAGACAACTTCCTTCCCCGGCGTCCTTGGCCTAGTGATACATCGTTTCCGACGGACAAAGTGCATGCTAACCTGCATAAACTCGACACATGATCACCCACTCATGCATGTGGAGACCTAATTGGGCTGGCTCAATTGATGGTCCAGCAAATTTCCACCTCACATTAGCAGGGGTGGGCAATTCTTGGGCCATTAAGGCAAACCTTAGATGAGACTGAGAGTCCTACCTTTCTGCCCTACCTCGTTCTCTGGGTGTGTGTTGTGTGCTCTTTTCCTCTCCTTTTCTTGGTTTCAAATAATTGGGGTGACCAGTTAAGGATACTTGAATCTTAAGAATCCCAAAGGAGTAGGCCCCTGCGACTGCGATCGAAAGGATATCATCAGCGTTGCATGCCAGCCTAGATATCTAACAAGGCAGGGTGTTGATTTCCTTTGCTCATTCTCTGCCCACCAGGCACCTGTTGCTCTACCCCATCCCTGTGCAAGTAGATTTCCTTTACTGTTTCAGCATGTGCCATAATGTTTGGACATGGATTTCTATATTGATTTAGACTCCTAAACAACAATTGGCCGAGTGTGATAGGGGAAAAGCTAAAAGGCCAATCATATGCAGCAAGAGAAGGGATCACAATCATGCAATCGACGCAAAGGTGAAAAAAAAATATCTTTTAACCAAGCACGCAACTATGTACTTACCCTTACGGGTTAGTGTCTCGGTATGGAAGGATAACGGTATAGGATGTCCTGAAACCAAAGATGGCTTAAACAAGTGATGACAGTCAGTCTACTTGGTTGAATACCTAAACGTACCAGAAGCATTCAGACATTGCCGTGCAGCCCAAAAATGCTATTACATGTAGGCTATGAATGGTCCCTGTTTGAGTGGGGTCCAAGGTCATCACGCCTTCACCTTTCTTAGGTGCTGCATCTACTTCAAAAAGCAGGGCTTTAAAACATCTGTCAGATCAAGAATACAAACCATCAATTTAATGATATTCAATAGTTTCGCAAGGATAGCATGCCTATTTTAATATGCGAAATCTTAGTGATGCAAAACATATGAAGGAGTCTCAACTTGACAAGCAAAGGGTACAAAGATTCATCTGTACAGTCAGCAACTCAGGAGTGCTAACTGCAGGGACATGTGAAGCCTATTAATTTTGTGCTTTCCATCCCAAGCTCAGATCCTGAGGCAGGAGAACATAACACCAAGAGAAATAACATCCTGGAGAAAAACAAATATCAAAGCTGCATTAGTGTGTAATGTGTAGATTTAAAAAACATTTGGATTTAGTGAAAACCTGCAGGGACATTCTGAGCTGACAAAGATAATCATCCAAGGGAAGATTCCTGCCAACTCCCTTTTTGCAGATTAGGCTTAGGTCATTCACAAAGCAATCACATCACCTTTCTTCAGAACAAGTGCAGAGTTCACATGGAACAACAAGAAGAAGCATGTGCATTCTTGTCCTAGGCAGCCTTCACCCTTTGAGAACTCAGTCTCAGGCAGCAATGCAAACCTCATACTGGAAATACCATGATACTGGATTATTTTGGAATGCCTGCACATGTCACATGAGATTAGACAACGGAAGCTTTTGCCTTTTCTTCTTAACTACCCAACCACAGAAGAGCTTGAGTGTTAGAGACATCATTTCCCTCGTACTGATGTGACTAACAACACACGATGCCATGCTCCTATGTTTTCGATATTTCACTAATATAGGATGTTTTCGATATTTCAATATGGACTACATACGGACTGGAATGAGTGAACAAATACACTAAAACATGTCTATATACATCTAATTCACAAAAAAGTTAGAACATCTTATATTTGTGAACCGAGGGAGTAGTTATGTGCTGGTGTAACTTTGCTTCAGTAAATTTGCTTGACTAATTCGAATTTTAGTTGTAGATACAAACTCCCTGTCATCATATCACCTTCACAAAGAAACTAGATACGTCTTACAGATATATTTGCAGCCCAGTCACTGGATGGTATTTTATGGGGGAAACTAGACAGAAAAGTGGGTAAGGGAGATGGAAAGCATGTACGATCAGAGCTAGCAACTAGCTCAAATATTAAATTAATCACAGAAAGTAGCAGTGTGCTCATAGATCACTGTTCAGCTGCCTTAGGCTTTTTTTTCTTTCAAATCAACCTTTGACCAAGTGAATAAAGGATGCATTGTGCCAATGGTCAAGTATATAGACCTGTGTGACACATGAAACATCATATAAGTTCGCGATAAATAAAACAGTGACATATGCACTCAAAAGCAGAGCCGCTCAATGATCTGGTTACCTTATTAAATTACCTTGATAGGACAAGCAAACAACAGACCTACGATTCCATAGCTAATTAGTTTAAAATGTCCAGGAAAAAGAAATCAGTTTCAGGTAAACCAAGATCGTCTAAATATGAAAACCATATGCAGTAGAACATTCAACGTTACAGACTGCAGCAACTTGGAAACTGAATTTTTTACCTGTAATATACGGTAGCAGGAAAAGAAAGGTTAAGAATCAGCCGTAAGATGATTCTCGCATCATGGTTCATGAATCCTTTCCATCTGCCAACAAAAAGTGCTTCAGCATTTACCTCATGAATACAAAGGACCAAAACATCCATGATAGCGCTGATTGACTGTCCTGATGGAAGATAAAGTGTTTATGTACCTCAGTAGTTGAATAGAGAGGCTCCACCTTTGACCCCGTGCCCTGGAAAAGGCTGGCCAATTTGCAGTTACGCCAAACCATTGGGCTATTTACGTTTTTGAACTACATCCAAATAATATTACCAAGATAAACTATTAACATAAAAACCATGATCAAGTGATCATTTAGAAATTTTCAGACATATCAACTATGCAAACAACTTTTTAGAGCAGGGGGTTTAACTGTTACAAGAATATATTTTCAGCAAGCATGCTGCATGCAACGCAGCTGTGTATTGTTCAATTTCAAAAGAAAACAAACCCAAGAAATCCTTTATTGGCAAGACCAAAACTACAAAGGGGTAGAGTCATGCACAAATTCATCAACAGTTAAAAAAGTGAAGCAACCAATGATGAAAATATGCATGCTGTGACCCATTAGCATTTAGCAAACATCAAGCAGCATAAGGCAAAGTTGAAGTTCTAAGCTCAGCATTGATATAGGGTAAAATAATATGACTTGGGCTCTCAAAGAGTAAACATAATATGTCATCTGTAAGAATTTACTCCAACCGACTAATGATTCGCTTTGTTTTGAATTTCATTAGGTTTATGCAATGCTAGACCAGCCAGGGACTATCTCTCCTGGTGGCATTTCTTGAAGATGAAGAAGAACCTGAGCAGGCACCCTGAGAACGCTGTGCCTTGAACACAGGAAGGTGGCCCATGAGCACACATACTCAGCTAGCCATACCAGAGGAGATACTCGGTCCCACTGTATGCAATACAAATAAGATCCTTTATATTCCGAGCTTCTGAAATAATCACTTATTGCAATTTGTTATATCCTGACCTTGTTGATTAAGAACAATAGAACTATAGAAGTGTTGGAAACTGCATATGCAGCGATGACATCTTCTTGCTCAAATGTTCAATATTACTCCCTCTGTCCCATAATATAAGATGCTATTACAACCAATATGCGAGTATATCTGTTGTAATAACATCTTAAGGAACAAGGAGCACTGCTGGATAATTCAGAGGAACATCTGCATCTAGATACTGAGGTTATGCTCGTAATTCTGAACCTGAAGGAAAGAAATTGTGACGAACTATGTTCCATTGCTAACATAATATGATTATTGCATACACCAAATCACTATGATGTAAAATATACCCTCTCCGTCCCAAAAAATTTGTCTTAGATTTGTCTAGATACGGATGTATCTAGAAGCGTTTTAGTGTTAAATACATCCGTATCAACAAATCTAAGACAAGCTTTTTGGGACAGAGACAATACTTGACATTGATTAGATGTGAATCTCAATAGCCAAATAGATGAATTCGGGCTATAAATAGCTAGGGGAAAATACTTGTCTGTTTCTCCTGAAACAAGTCTAGAATGTCAGAACACATGGAAGCCTGTAAAGAAAATTTCTTGATCGCTTCACCCAAGGATATATGGTAAGTCACAATTTACATAGCATAGTATACAGTACCATCTAACAACTTCATAGGAGTGCAAACGCTTGTCCATTCCATAGCATGCTAGCATCGAATACTGTAGCCCTTAGTGGTTCAGACATTCAGTCAGGCTCAGATATGAATCTTCAGGCACCACATCTTATAGAAGAACAGAAAAAATGAGACAAGGGAACGACGCACTGAGTTCTTCAGCAACCAACTGTTTGCGCGAACGGCGCAGAGCGGAGAAAATATATGGCGATTTCTCTTTTAATGATATATATCTGAACGGGTGTAGCCACCCAAAATTAGGAACATACCCGCGTGGGAAGAAGGGCGTGGACAGGGAGAAGAGTTGGCGGCTGGCTCTGGTCACCTAGAGGCTAGCGCCGCCGGCGTCGCCAGTGCCGGAGATCTTTCATTCAGATAAGCCATTGCCGGAGACGGGGGCAGGAGGATGGGGATTTGTTTTATTTTTTTTTACAGAAAAGAAGATGGGTTTGAATTGGTGGGGGTGGGCTGACATGGCTGGTGATGGGATTTCTTGGGCTGACATGCGCAATAGTTTCTGGTCGGATGGATCGTGGCCCGGACTACTTTCCAGCTTTCCTATGGCCTAAAGGCAATGTGCAATGACCCCTCGAAAAATAATATATCATTCTCATTTTGCGTCTCTGTCATTTTCCTTATTGCATCTCTTTTTTTGAAGTTAATTGTACAGAAATATCATAATTAAGGCATTATAAGCATATTGGTATTAAGATTGATAATTTTTACATGTCAGTGTAAGTCTGGGGCAAGACGTTACAAAAAGATCTAAATCGAATATAAATATGTATTGATGGTGTATCTGACCAACGAGTGCCGATGTGGCAAGTATTTTCAGAAAACCCGCTTTATTTATATGTAATCATATAAATGCCTTTTATATCACAGGAAAAAAAAATCTTGTGAAAGATTTTGTTTTGTTCGTAATTTATGAACACCCAATTGGACTCTTTTGAAAGTTTTCATTGAATTGGACAACTAAACAAAAGAAACATAAACTGGGCGTTGGCAGGAATCTGATCGATGGGGCCCATCTGTCAGGTGCCGATGCGACAAGTTTTTTTTTTGCAAAACCCCCCCTTGATTTATACAAAATTATATAAATGTCCTTTATTTCGCAGAAAAAAGATCTTGTGAAAGAAATTTTTTTGTTCACAATTTCTGAAGTCCGAATCAGACTTTTTTGAAGCAGCGCCCTAGGCACCGCGCCACAGAGGCACTTCAGTCACATAACCAGCAAGGTTACTTTTATACTAGCACAAACATGCTGGGCCGGTTGGTTGGGCCCAGCGAGGTGTACCTGAATTACTATTAAAAAATTATATGGAACTATTAAAATACACAACTATTTAGAAGTATGCAAATTATACATTGCAAGGCTGCGGGAATTACAAATATTGTGTATCCTTATTATATTATTCAAATACATAAAACTAAAAAAAGTATATGTCCAACAAACATTTTTTATTTTGAATTACTCATATATTGATTGTACTTTTTTTAATACACAGTTACTTAAAAGTTTCTGACATGTACTAAAAATATTTTTGTAATCATAATTAATTTTTGAAATAAACTAAATTTTTTCAAATTTTATTAAAAAACCCCGATGTGTTTCTTCAAATTCAAAATGATTTTACACAATAATTTTTAAAGTTGTTCATCATATATTAAGAAAATTACTTATAATTGTAGATACCATTGTGTAATCAACTATTAAAAAATTCATTCATAATATCTACCTTTTTATGAATATTTTTAAAAATATAGATTGTCAAACCAAATCATGTATTAATAAAGTATTCACCATAAATTATAAAAACTTCACTGTGCATTATTTAAAATGTTCATCATATCTTAAAAATATTCAACATATGTTATAAAAATTGTTAATTTGCATTTGAAATATGTTAAACGTGCTTTACCAAAAATTCATTATATTAAAAAATGTTCATCGTTTGTAAGAGAACTAGGCAACGAATGAACCCGAGTAAAATGCAAAATGAAAAAATAAAGCAGGCTTTGCTGGGCCCAATTACCAGCCCATCATTTATTAGTTAAAAAAAGAGAACGCGTGTTGTATAACGTGAGCGCCTTTGTGACCCGTTGGCTAGGGCGCCACTCCTCCAAACGGAGGTCGCGGGTTTGATTCATGTTGACGCCCAATTTCGACAGACAGGCCCCATTGGTCAGATACACCGTCAATACATATTTATATGCTCATTGAATGTTGGATAATTAAAATGAAGAGAGATGATGGCTTGCACCTTTTCAATGCATTTTTTTTACTTCACTCAATAATTTATCCTAAAGTTTTTATATGCACACTTTTCACCGGACGGAGGAAGCAGATCGGTTTCTAACGGCCTACCTCAGACTTGGTATCGACATGTAAAATTTATCAATCTTGGTACCAATCCGCATGTAATGACCTGATTATGATACTTTCGTGCAATTAACTCTTTTTTATCCTAAAAAAATCTGTTTTACTTTGTTACAAATTTCACTAGAAGTATAAATCATTTTTTCAAGGAAGAAATCATGTTAAACATAATAAAAATAGGATGTGGCTAGATCTCAGTCTAGATTTAACCAAGTCTCAATCATGTGATAGAACATATAAAAAAGAAATAAAAACTTAAAATGAAAAATTTGCATGGATCTCCACTAAGATCCCATGAATATTTCATGGACTGAAACTTCGACCGAGATTTAGCAATCCAGATAGAAATTACATTGAGGTTCATGGACAACTGAGCGGCTACTGCCGCCGCCAGCCAAGCCACATACTTATAACATTTTGTATCTACTCCCTCCGTTACTAAATATTTATCTCTTTAGAGATTTCACTACGAACTACATACAAATGTATATATACATAATTTAAAATATAGATTCACTCATTTTGTTTCGTATGTGGTCCATAGTTGAATCTTTGAAAAGAGAAATATTTAGGAACGAAGGAAGTATATGATGAAACTTCATGATATGTAGAACTATGCATTGTTCTGCCGTTGAGTTAAGAATATCATGCCACGTTAATTCAGGGGAAGCGTGTTGAAAGTACAAGAAGTGAGCATGTCTCAAAAAACGATGGATCATTTTATTTCCATGTCTCTACGTGCAAATTGCAGAGAAGAACATATGTATCGATATACATGACGATGCATGCAACCGGGCTGGGAACCACACGTTTTTGTCTGGCGACGTCAACGTGGATCGCAAGAAAGAAAGAAAAAACGTGGACAGACAAGCATGAGCGCGAAAACGCAGACAACCTTTTCGCGAGATGACATGCATGCATGCTGCCGACCACGCGGAATCAATCGCTAGTTTGCTACTACTACTACCATGCATGACGCTCCGTATATGTGTGTGTAGTAGCAACGGAAAAACAACTCTTGCGAGTTGCGACGGAAGAAAACAAGAAACGAGACGACATTAACTCTGGATCGATCATCGCGAGTTGCAATCCATCGTGCTATTGTGTGCGTACGTACGCACGCTCAGGGCCGGTTGCGATCATGGGCGCCCATACGTGCACCTATCTCTTGAGGCCGACCTGTGCTACAGCTCTAGCGCACATGAACGGGGCACTGACCACACGCGGCCGGGAGAAGCAAAATTAACGGCCGCCTCGTCAACTTGATCGACCCCGCACGGCCGGGCGCACACGCATTTCCGCGTGAAAAAGAAGCTAGGCTCTGCTATGTTTTGCATGCCATGCTAGCTATATATGCGGCCCATGAAATAGACATGCATACTTCAGAGTATGTGGATATACATATATGTCACGTTGTCACTGTACTAATACCATGCACCTAGGCTGCCTAGCTAGCTGAGTAGCTACCACGAACTGGTCGATTCGACCGATCGATATCCTATCCTTGTATGTATGCGGACGCCTTACGTGCTGCTCATGCAATGCAACGTACCGCAACGCGTCGTGGTACGTACGTGCATGGTCGACGCTCCGTTTAATCGATCGGTAGATCGAATAATAACATTGCATGGTACGATTTCAAAATCGTGCTCGCGCGTCCCATATGTGCAGAGGGAGTGCGCGCACCTAGTACGGCGGCTCGGCTAGTGCACTCTCCCTCCGTTCCTAAATATAAGACTTTTTAAAGATTGCACTATAAACTACATACAAATGTACATAGACATATTTTAGAGTATAAATTCATTCATTTTCCTTCGTGTGTAGTTTCCTAATAAAATTTCTAAAATGTCTTATATTTTGAAACGGAGGGAGTATATCTCTAACCCGGCCCCAGACCTGTTGAGACGGAGTGCTTGACACATCTTGACGTCGGCCCTTGCTTGGTTAATTAACCTCTTGATCATCATGCCATGCCATGCCCGTACGTACGTACGCTCGTGCGATCGACGTCAACTCATTCCAGGACCGCTCGGCTGGCTAGCTGTACGTACGTCTTCAACCACGATCGAACGACCGGACGAGTCCTGTGTGAAAGATCGCCTGGCAATGAAGAAGAAGTTGCGGGAGGACGTTTCTTATTTTCACACCTCCGATCGCACGTACGCGCGCTGGCATTTGCGTCGGCAATAAGCTGCTAGTAGGAGCGTTCTGAGCTGAGCAGTGGCCACAACGGCGGCGCTTTCAGGTCAGGGTCGGGGTCGATCCATCAAGCAGGGCATATATATATATATATATATATATATATATATATATATATATATATATATATATATATATATATATATATATATATATATATATATATATATATATACTACTCCCTCCATTCCTAAATATAAGTTTTTTTAAGGGTTCTACTAGTGGACTACATACGAATGTATATAGACATACTATAGAGTATATATTCATTCATTTTTCTTCGTATGTAAACCCTTAGTGAATTCTCTTAAAAGACTTATATTTAGGAACGGAGGAAGTATATTGCATTAACTCGATCGATCGGTTTCGCGAGAGGCGGGAATAACGTAGCCCTTCCGACATCTCTCCATGTCACTCTACTCTCTACGAGTCTACATTAAGGAGTACATCAACTCATCATGCATGCATCTCGATCGGAGGTGATATTGATCAACTCGACCGCAGTTAAATGTAAGATCATGTGGCGTCGACTGCATGCAAACGTAGAACTGAAAGATCAACGGGCTAATCAACTCATGATGCGTACAAGTACATTTTCGCTTGGGGCCCTCCTGTGCCTGAGTGAAGTTGAATTGTGGGCGAGTTAGGGGCAGGCAGGCCGATCAATCCCTCTGTAGCGAGGGGTCTAATTCCCCACATGCTCACCATTACTGCCCATCACTAATGAGTTAATCTACGCACATGCCCTTGTCCGGACGGCGCACGCCAATGCAAGGGATATAACACAACAACACAGCAACGAATAATGAGGATGATAATAATACGTTACGTTACGTACGCATTCATATGCCTTGCAGCGAGAAATAGCTGTGTGTGTGCCCCGAATATACATTCTGATGCCACGACGCACTGCGCGTACGTTGCAAGGCCAGCGTGTGCGTACGTACGTACGTGCTGCAATGCGTGGATGGCCTGGCTACTGGCTTCGACCTGCAATCCTGCCATTGCATGCAGCCTTAATGCATGTCCTACAAGTTAGTTAGTCATGTCGATTAAGCAAGCAAGTGCGGTATATATGCTGAACTGAAGAAGCTCTATGG
This sequence comes from Hordeum vulgare subsp. vulgare, assembly GCF_904849725.1. NCBI lineage: Eukaryota > Viridiplantae > Streptophyta > Magnoliopsida > Poales > Poaceae > Hordeum > Hordeum vulgare. Next base: position 447,971,245 of record NC_058522.1, read on the forward strand.
GACTGTGGTACGGCCAGAATTAGGCGCTGCAACCTTGGTTAAGTACAAAGCAAAGCATGCTCCTGGTCTCAAGGACAGATGTCACAAGCGTGTGCTCTGCTCTCTCCTAGCTAGGTCCATCTTTACTTTACAGCTGGGTTGAGAGAGAGGAGAGGGCAAGGAGCTACAGCTACTACAGGAGGAGGAGGAGGAGGAGGAGGAGGAGGAGGAGGAGGAGGGGGCAGCATATGCATGGAGATGGAGCTGATAATCTCTATTGTATCTAGCAGCAGCCTAGCCTAGCCTAGCTTGCCAATAAGAGCATGGTTAATAGTATAGCCAACTGCTGGCTATAAGCAGTCTTATAGCCCATCTTATAGCCAGCTTGTACAATAGTTAGCTATAGAAGAGTACTATTTTTATCATATATGACCCACCTTTCATTCTCACAAAGCACCTAGGAGCACGTGCTAGAGCTGGCTCTTCACGAAGAGCCCGCTTCCCTTCTCTCTCTTCTTCTCTCTCATCCAACTCAGCAAAAATATAGTATTTTAATCCTTACAGCCTGCTGACTGTACCTTATTGTACTTGCTCTAAGTCCCCTCACATGTGCAGTGGTGGAGGGCACGCATTTACGCCCTTGTTTTCCTTTTCTCTCGGGCATTCAATTCGCGCACTCTGAGTTCCGCTGCCACTTTTTGTTTATCATCTCCCTGCCTAGGCACTGCCCTGCTGCCTTGCCCCTCCATCTATCCCGATCTTCATCTCTTCATGCATGCATGCACCTAGCTCATCGACCGATCCTTCTCCTCTGACCATGACGCATCACGGGTCAAATTTTGTCTACCTCTACTCTAAACAAATGCTACAGTATATGAGAGTCAAATTTTCTTCAGTAGTAAACTATTGCCACTGTTCGACCATGTGCTCCTTCTCCATGCAAACTATATATACGTACGTACACTGAAATTCTAGAGTGTGCTCGAAGTCTCTTCCTCTCGGTATTGTATACAGGTACTACGTATAATGGAGGTACATTGGTCAGTTTACTGCCCGGGCAAGGCAATGGCGTTCACATGCATGCATGCCCTGCCAAGCCCACAGACTAAAGAACTCGTCCATTAACCTTTTGCTGTGAGGTCATGGCTTGCATATGAGTGAGATGAGAGGGCCAGTTCTAGTTAATTTACACTACCCGTATAGTATAAAGTAGTGAGAGGGAAAGCATTTTTATTATTAGGATGGCGTGGTGCATGCAGACTGCAGAGATGCAGGTATCAAGGGCAGTGCCCTTGCATGCATAGCAGCCGGGAGAGAAACGGAAAAGGTCAATGCAGCGCCGGGATGGCTTTACTGCTCCAGGACGCACCGGCATTTAACGCCGCTCCCTCGCCGGCCGGCCGGCCGTGCGTTTCCAAGGCGCCTGCAGAAGTTTCTTTGCTCCTTCGTTATTAACTGAAACCTTTTTCTACTCCGACGACAGGCATACTCGCACCGGTGAAGCTACGCGCACGTCGTCCAAAAGAAATCTAGACAAGCTTTATCCAACGGTCAGCCGAACAAACCTGGGACTGTGTCGGCAAGACCTGTTGAGGTCTTAGAGCATGGTTAATAGTATAGCCAACTGCTGGCTATAAGCAGTCTTATAGCTACCTTGTACAATAGTTGATTATAAAAGAGTATTATTTTTATTATATATGATCCACCTTTCATTCTCACAAAACACCTAGGAGCACGTGCTAGAGCTGACTCTTCACGAAGAGCCCGCTTTCCTTCTCTCTCCTCTTCTCTCTCATCCAACTCAGCAAAAATATAGTATTTTAATCCTTACAGCCTGCTGACTTTACCTTATTGTACTTGCTCTTAGTCATCGTTACGGGGTTAGGGCCGTGCCGTATTTTTTTCCCTTCTATTGTAATGCACGGTCTCTTTTGCTGGTATTGTTCAAATCCGTATGAGTGTACCATGCCTTATGTTGGACAATACAGAACTGTCGAAATGATATTTTGTTTAGCAAAGTGAGGATATCCACTGGTTTTGAGTTTATTCGCGAGGTTACACGCTGGATCATGTGGCCCTTACTTCAGTATACAGAGGCTCAGTATCGTCTGAACTCTGGGTGCGGCCACTTGGTGATGGTAGCACGAGCTATATTCAGTCGATTCAATGATGACTTGATAATATGATTATTAATGCATAACAAGAAGCATCAAGGATAGATATACAATAGATAGGGGGTGATTTCAATATTGTTAGATGGGCTGATGAAAAGAACAATGATAATTTTGAAGGCAGATGGTCATTTTTGTTCGATACTATAATAGAGAGCCTAGACCTAAGGGAGATAGAACTCTCGGGTCAGAAATTCACATGGGTCAGAACTCTCGGCTTGGTAATATGATTATTAATGCATAACAAGAAGCATCAAGGATAGATATACAATGAATAGACATCTGATCTCCGCATAGCTATAACGTATACAGTCAACACATACATTCACACTTCCAAGTAGCAAAGTCAAACAAGACCGAAGCTATGGCATGATGAAGTAAAAAGTAAAACCCCGAAGTGATCAAAATAATGATCGACAAGTTACAACAACAATCATATTGGCTCTAATTAATCATTTCTTGACATCACGGAAAATGAAGCATCACTTGATAACCCATTCCTGAAATATTTGGACATAGGAGGTCACTGGACATGTTTTAATTCAAGTTTCTTGTTTACCCGGAGAGAGTGACTCTATCTGTTTAGTGTTCGAACGTGCAGGTATAAAGAAATTACAATATATGCATACACTCAATTATTCATTCATTATTCGAATGCTAACACTAGTGCATGATTAGTTCCAGCTATTGTCAACAAAGAAACCTCTTGGATGATTTTTTTTAGGTGGAATCTGCCAACTAGGTGATCCTAGTCAGAATCGAAGATGGGACATTATCTCCGTCAATTTAACACAAAACATGTTTGAGATGTATCAGGATGATTATTTTCGTGAAACCGTTTGGATGTATCAGGATGATAACGAAATGGTACATTATCGCTGATGTATTATCCCAAAACCTGTTCGAGACGTATCTCCGATGTTTATTCCCGTAGAACATTTTGAGATAAGCTCAGTTTCTTAGACCCTTTCGGATTTGTGATCGACAACGATATGCGTGAGATGATTCTCCATTTGACTCGTCCGTGATAACGGGACACGCGACGAGCCTGCGATTCTCTCTCAAAGAAGGCCAAGTTCCTGACTAAGCATGTGCGTGTCTCCGATGAAGGACCGTGCAGAGAGCGTATGCAATGCTTCATTGTGACCTAAATGAAAAGACATTAATTATAACTAGTAAGGTACGCTACCCCCCAAAGGATATCATGGTTCATGCTTCAACACAAGGGGAACAACAGAGCAATTACTTTGACCGTATTCATAGCCGAACTAGCTAGTGTAACAGTGCGAGCTTTTCATGATGAGCTACTACCACCACCATCAGATGCAGCAAGGGGGCGCATTGGAGCTTAACTCTAGTGCAAGATTCCATGGCTCAGCCTGTCACAGATCGCCGTCATAAAGGGAAGAAAAATTAGGTCAAGTGTCTTCTTAATTAGTTTTCATAAGAGCTGGTTGAATATATACATGATGCTGTTTGAATTAACTGAAGGAATCACTTAATTAAAAACAGATCACATGTATATGAGATTCTACATCCATGTGGGATCGTAGACGTAATTTGCAAGTCGAAATGGCATTTCTTTCCCCTTAAAAGTCACTTGTAGTGTAGCTACATGTCAGGTAAGTAAATCATATTGTGTACTCTGCGCAAACAGAGCGAGAGTTACAATAGGGCCTCTTGGTAACGCTACAAAGGATTCACTTGTAGGCGAAGAATCGGATATACCATGATAATGTATCCAACGTAGATTAAAACACACGAGAATAAACAATATATTCAGGTACTACAACTGTTATGAGATATGATTCATGTAGCCTCTAGTGTCAGCACTCCGATTAGTATTAACACGTTATTTCGAAAGCGGTTAAACGGAGTTGAGCCAAGTAGCGTGGGACATAGTCAGATAGAAGTATGTGCATTACTTTGAACTATATAAAACTGCAGAAATGACATGATATTTAACAGACAAACTTTTATTAAATTTTTGCCGGGTCATTTATAGTTACTAGTACATGGTCGTTACTCAATCTCGCGATAGCTAAGGAGCTTATAACTATTGGATGCAACCGATAGAGGATGATAGCATGGGATACTTACAATCGGTTTGGATAACAGTTTAATAATGGACTAGGTGTTTAGTCATCTTGACCTATTGCTCGCCGGTTGTGACACTTTTCCCCCATTATTATACTCTTTCTCACTTGTGAGCTTGTACCGAACGGCATACATTTCATTTAATAATATGATTGCATGCATCACTCAGATGCAGAGGCCGGAGACAATCCTCCTTTGTAAAGAAAATCTAGGTACAATTGCTACGGTGGTTGACGATTTTAGGAGCTCATATCTAGGTTGTCTGGTTGCAACACATGACAAATGCAATATTTTCTTGTAGGGTTGAGGAGTGCATGCCATGGTAAATTAGTAATCATATAAATGATTTTTATGGGAGTTTGGACTCGGTGAAAATTATCTTGTAATTAAGTGCACACTACACATTGGTGGCCCATAAGAAAAATTCCTAAGGCCTATAATCCTACAAACCAAACAATGTTTATACTGAAAGTTCCAAAGGATCAAAACCCTAAATGTCTCTGAAATTTATTTGAATCAAGGAGGTCCCTGAACAGTAACTTATATATTTGACATTTTTCGTAAAATATCGCTCTCTCTCTCTCACACATACGCACCCACGCACACACGCGCACGCGCGCGCGCACACACACATACACACACACACAAATGTAAAACGATATGTAAGACACATGTTCCATATGTATGGAGTGGTACATCATATGGAATTAGCTAGTAATGTGGTCCTTTCTGTTTCAAAAACAGAAATGCTTGTTCTCATATGGGCACACATGTGACGGCGTTGAGCAGTATTCTATTGCACTTTGAGATACATATGACATTTTTATTCAATAAATACTTAAATAGGATACCAAATTCATCCTCGGACACATATTGAGCAAATATTTACCTAAAATCATAAGAGGACAAGTTCCGTAAATGTCTTATTCAGACTAGCACCAAAAATAATATATCTGTGAGTTTAACTGTGATTTTTTTCATTATCAAATAAAATATTTGTTTAACTATCCATGTCCCTAAAAGAATTCAATATATCAGTTGAAGTAAAGAAAGGATCCGGTACAACATGTGGTTTTCAAGCATTAAATTGCATGAAATAAATGCATGACAGCTCTATGTCTAGTTGAGTCAAATATGAAAGGAAAAGATTTGAGCATATAGTATACTACTAGTACGATTTTAATGTGGCAAATCTTCCAGAAACCAGATGTTAAAATTTGGGAACTTCAGGCCTTCCACTCATTTTGATATGTTAAATATTACAGAAATTGCAAACATGCATGATTCACAAATGAGATCCCGGTTTAGATTGAACCTTTTTTGTTGTTGGGGGACTTGGCTCTGCTTTTGGTAACCTCATGGAATGACCTCACATTTTTCTAAGCTATTAAACTTATCTTTACGAAATTATTCAAAACTAAATTTTTCGATAACAGGTTCACATGATGCATCTGGTCTTGGAAACAAAATATTTTTTAGAAATCAATTAAACCTCCACTTAACTGCATAGGATCAGCGACAATTAAACTCTAAACAAATACTCCCTCCGTCCCAAAATAAATGTCTTAAGCTTAGTACAATTTTGTATTAGAGCTAGTATAAAGTTGAGACAGTTATTTTGGGACAGAGGGAGTACATGAACACAAGATATGAAATGATTTATCTTAGCTCGACAGGGTGGAACGATTATAGTGAGGTAAAATTAACATATGAAGAGTATACTCTAAGTAAATATTTATAAATTAAGCATCTATATAGATCTTTCTTTTATAAGATGTACATTCCTTTCTTTATCCCTCCTGCACGATCCATGCATGCATGATCAGTTTCAAACCCTAATTAACATCGGAAAGAGCAACTACTTAAAATCTAGAACGATTAAGCAAACTGGATCGACACCCAGCTCGATCTAAGCCCCGGCCTTTTCTTGTTTCTGCTCAGCTACCCGATCGGCGGCGATCACGCCGTTCTTAAATTCTTGTTCTTGCTCTAGTCGATCAATTCCCGGTTGGTACGCGCGCGCCGTACTTTAGAAGAACTCACTGGGGTCCCCTAGTGGCACCACGTCGTCCATGAGTCCCGCCTCGCCGTGGCCCATGCCGTCGTCCAGCAGCCAGTTCTCCAGCATGGAGAACGCCGGCGGGGCTCCGCCGGCGCCGGCGCCCGCCAGCTTGCTCGTCTCGGTCGAGCCCTCGGGGGTCTGCGCTGCTGCCGCCCCGGCCGCGCCGCCGCTGTGGCTGGCCGACGCGGACGCCGCGCCGTCCCAGGAGCACTGCGGCTGCTGGCGGGTCGTCGCCGTGGTGGAGGAGGTGGACCCCGACGCCTCCGGCCCCTTGCTGCTGCTCCCGGGGCGCATCCAGCCCTCCAGTAGGCGCGCGATGTTGTCCGCGCTGGACGCGTACGTCGTCACCGACCCCGGAGGCGTCGGCAGCGCCGGCACCGCCATCGCGGTGGGCTGTGAGGGCTCTAGAGAGAGCGCGTCGCGCAGGGCCTGCCTCGCAGTGTGGATGTCCGTCTGCAGCCGGCGCTCCCACTGCCCTTTGGGGGCGGCCGCCTTGGTGACGCCGGCGCCCTCCGAGCCGCCGTCGTGCCCACCCCCACCGGCGTCCTGCATCTTCTTGAGCTTCTTCTTGAGGTGGGTGTTCCAGTAGTTCTTGATGTCGTTATCCGTCCTCTCGGGCAAGTAGGACGCTATCGCCGCCCAACTGCGCATGGCGTCAACCGCAAGCTCATATCAGCAATTCTGTACTCTCTCTACGTCCACGGAAGAAACAAACAAACAACGAGACGGAAATTAAGGAAAGAGATGAGTTGGAAGCTATCATCACCGGTTGCCGAGGAGCGCCTGGAGGTGGACGATGAGCTTCTCCTCCTGGTCGTTGAAGTTGCCGCGCTTGATCCCCGGCCGGAGGTAGTTGGTCCACCGAAGCCGGCAGCTCTTGCTGCACCGCATCAGCCCTGCAACACCCCCCCAAATCAACAAAGGCTCGTCAATTCCAATTCCAGTTCACCTGCACACAAGATCGGGTCCCGAATTCCCGATCCATGCACGATCCATGACCCCTTGGGTATCCCGCCGTGCGTACCGGTGTTGGTCGGCACGGCGCGCCAGTTCCCGGGGCCGTGCTCCTGGATGTAGGAGACGAGCATGAGGTCCTCCTCCGGCGTCCAGGGCCCCTTCTTGACGCCCATCTTGTCGCAGCACGGAGGCCTCCCCATGGCGCCGCCGCCGCGTTCTCAGCTCCCACGGTGGCCGGCCGGGTTGGTGATGAAAAGTATCTTCTTGGCGCTGGCTAGGCACAGCACAGCACAGCACAGCACAGATGGACGCAGGGACTGGGCCGGTGCAATTAAGCGGATGAGGTAAAAGTGGGGGGGTGGGGGCTAGTGCTATATATAAGCCGTGGCGTAGCCTTGGGCTGGCTGGGCTTGTTGGGGGAGAAGGGAAGGAGAAATGCTAGCTACCACCACACTCACACTGTCTACTGAGGTTTGACCTGGAGTAGAATGCTGAGCTAATACACTGCGACGTGACCTCGACACATGTTACAGCAACATGTAGTAGTGGTACTACACATGCACACGAAAACGAGAAGGGGGAGCAGCGCAGCCACGCAGCAGCTGCGGGCCGTCAGCTGAATTATTGTAACCCCGCTGAGTGAATCTGGTGATGGGTTTGGTATAGTACTTTGCTGCTTCAGGATATCTGCCATTTTGGTTTCCCTCATCAATGACTACACTTGAAAAATGTGGAGTAAGTTGTGCTCTATCTTGCTACAGATGGATTTTAAATGATTAGTATTGGTTGTGTGGTGTGTCCTTTTTGTGTGAGGAATTAAATGTGAAGATTACTTTTGGTTGGGTAATTGATCACTGCATCTAGGTTAGTATCTCCAGTTCACAAACCATAGGTATTTAAAATCATATAGGCAGTCAAATTTCTACGAATGTGACTGCACAAATGTCAAAACATCATCATTTTTTTACCTGAAACGAGGAGTAAAAGTTCTCTCAATGGTCAGAAATTGTGGTGCAGCGTATCTGGTTAAGGGATGTGAAATATACACCTACAAAAATATACGAGTTAGTAGAATCCAAACAATCTGAATCGCCCATCCAATTCTAATCTGACGGCTCATGATAGTTAGGTCCATTGAAATCATCCTTAGTCCATGATAGATTTTTTTTAGTTGTTAATTCATGATAAATGATTTAGATTGATTATATTGCGACATTTTTAAACACATTAAATATGTTTTGCAACTTTCATGTTTCTACCTAATAAATTTATGGTTTGTATATCAAACTAATATGTAGTGTTTTTTATGATTTGACAACTTAGAATTTTTGTTTTGAAAAAAATAACTTAGAATTTTCTTCTTAGTAAAAAATGAGTTCGGTCAATAATAAGTTAGATCGGCATTTGATGTATGATGTGCAAACTTGCATTGCACATACATGATTGTTAGTAATGATAAATATGCGCGTATTAATCTGGTGTAATCAGAAATTGTTAGTTGTGCATATACATAGGACCTAAATTGTTAGTATACTATCAAAACAATAAATGAAAAATAAAAGTATACATTGTTAATTGTGAATATTTTTCCGTGAGAAATGCACATGCACCATGTGCTTATCTGGTTAATGATTTTTCGCTGTCATTATCTGATTAATTATACTACTAATATACTCATTGTTGTGTATTTGAGAATATTCATCGTCGTATATTTGAAAATAATAATGCATATATTCACTGTCGTGTATTCAAAATAAACGTGCATATATTCATTGACGATTATTAGAAAATAATAATGCATATATTCATTGCCGTATATTCCAAAATCTTCAATACTTTAATAATCATGCATATATTCATTGCCGTATATTCCAAAATCTTCAATACTCTAATAATCATGCATATATTAATTGCCGTGTATCCGAAAATAATAACCTGTGCTTTTTTTTGTTGGCGTCTCTTGTTATCCTAAAATGTTTTAAGTTCGAATTTGACCTTTCTTTGATCTCTGTAATATACAGGAAAGCTTTGAATAGGAAGTAGCACACATTTTTTGGTCAGAGTAGCATGCTAGCACAAAAAAAAACTGCAATACATAGAAAGGTAAATAATGCATGTCGGCTTATAAAATAAAAACGTGCCAGCAAACCAATACTATTACTGCAGATGATTTTGTTTTTGAAGTTCAGTCATCTCCTATTTATTCATAAAAGGCTGGAATCTCTGCCGAAACAATGTTCAAAATACAATCAGGAGGTTCATGCAACCAAACCTTACATAAATCAGTAGACACTCCTACCTTAGCTAACGCATGTGCTGCACTGTTTGCTGAGCGACGAGGCCTCCTCGATCAAAGGTGCGCCCCAGCATCGAAATCTCTATCCCTGCTCTGTAGCTTGCCGACTATCTCTTTGCAGTCCATCTCAATATGCAAGTTACTGCAACTCCTTGGTGATTTTTACTTTTTTAGTAATCTTATTTGAATTTGACCCATTCATTCGCACTGCAAAATTTACGTGGCCAGCAGCTGAATACATGATTAAGATGTGCATTAACACTGGAGTGCTAATTAATTAGTAAGTTAACTCATAACAACCATGCTTACTTTCTTAATTAAAACGATGGTGACTACCAGAATGCTATTTACCACATATGTGCAACCGATGTATTATGTATATCAAATGGTTCTCTTGCAAACAATGACCTTATTTTCAAACTTACAAGTGAACTTATATTACAGTATGAGTTATCAAGATCTACAAGAAACATCAAGTCTATTAATTTTAAGTCTATTATGTGGCTTGATTTAGTATTTTGGCAGGAACATTTTTAATTAGGATTAGGCTGTTAATCTTAGTATATTGTAATTATTATATTATACTTTTTACAATATTTGAATCTAAGGCACACAGACGTGGCAAAAGTTTCTGGCAGTGCGTAATGAGTTCCCAATAGAGGACAGCAAGGTGCATTAAATAGGATGGGGTTGGCTAAAGTCAGCTTGATTGGAGTGAACCGGGCCGCAAGCATTTATTTTCTGAAGCCATCTTCGTCTCTCACACATTTTTTCCGGGGCTAACAGTAAAAATAAATAATAGTATACTTCAGAAAATATAATTTTTCTCATAAATTTTTAAGGCCTGTATTTTTCTTGGTTCTTTGGAAAACACAGAGTAATTGAAATATAGACGCGTGTGTGCATGCGGAAGACACATGGCCTGTACCGATGTGAGGCATATTTCTATTGAGTCAGTTTTGGTGATTGATGATAATGTATTTATGAATTAATTATGTACATTAAGCCTTTTAGATATTTTATTATATGACACAAAATGATTCTCACCCCTCGATGGATTAGAGTGAAGACGATTTCTTTCCTGTGTTTCAATGGACTTGAGTCGTAGGAAAACCGTACTACTAAGAGGGGGCACACATAAAAATGGTTTGGGTGGAATCATACACATTCTTTCACACCCATGTTCCTCTCCCGCATCTTTGGAGCTCCAACTTTGTCTTTATTCTCTTTCGAAAAGAACCAAGCGGTAGTACCGCTGCCAACTACCGGTTAGAAACCGCCTACTCTGACACGAAAAATGTCGAGACCCAGAAGACAGCGGTATAGCCCACGACACTAGGCAAGGGTACTACCGCCTATAAGAGGTACTACCGCTGCCCAGGGCGGTACTACAACGGATAAGAGGTAGTACCGCTCCTGACAACGGTAGTACCGCTGTGGCGGAACTACCTCTGCTCCTCCTTCTTCTTTGCGCGTGTGTGGCTGGTTGTGCCGCCCCAACGGTAATACCGCCCTCAGGAGCGATAGTACCACTTATGTGCGGCTGAGTGAGGATAATGGTTGGATTTGTTCCCCCACTATATAAAGTGGTATTGTTTGCCAAGAAGACCACCTCTCCTAAACCTAAGCTCCATTGTTCCTCCAAGCTGCATTTATTCCCGATCTCTCTCCCTAGCCAACACAACGTGTTGATCTTTTAGGGTTTGCTTGAGAGGGCCTTAATCTACACTTCCACCAAGAGAAATTTGACTCCCTCACTAATCCCTTGCGGATCTTGTTACTCTTGGGTGTTTGAGCACCCTACACAGTGAGGTCACCTTGGAGACACAATCCATTATGGTGAAGCTTTATGGTATTGTTGGGAGCCTCCAATTAAGTTGTGGAGATTGCCCCAACCTTGTTTGTAAAGGTTCGATCACCGCATTTTAAGTGCACCACTAGTGAAATCACGACATCTCGCATTGTGTGAGGGTGTGAGGAGAATACAGTGACCATAGTGGCTTCTTGAGGAGCATTGTGCCTCCACACCGCTCCAACAGAGACGTACTTCCCCTCAAAGGGAAGGAACTTCGGTAACACATCTTTGTCTCCACCGGTTCCACTTGTGGTTATCTCTTAACTTTACTTTGCGCAATCTTTACTTGTGTTGTATTACTTTGCTTGCTTGTTGTGGTTGTTGTTGGCATCTTATAGGTTGTTCACCTAGTTGCATATGTAGAAAGCCTATTTGTTGCTAAACCTAATTTGTTGAAGAAAAGTAAAAATTGGTAGTTGCCTATTCACCCCCTTTAGTCAACCATTTCGATCCTTTCAATTGGTACTAGAACTACGTCTCTTTATTAAGGATTTTACCACCCAAAGAGTATGGTTGACGATGGAGATACATTTGTGGAGTTACCCGAGGTCGAGGGTGTGAACACGGTTTCACGTGAGGATTTAAATGAGGCAATTGCCTCACTTATATCTTATGTGGCGACCGAGGTCAAATCCTTGTTCAAAGAATTTCTTGATGGGCTCAAATTGTCTACCCGATGTGTTGCGAGTGGTTAACCCCACTACCTTGGATTCAGATGCCAACTTCGGTAAGGAGGGGGCTAGTAGTACTAAGAATAAGTTGCCTCAAGGAAAGAGTGGGGCGGATACCTTTCCCTCGGTTCCCCCTCCTGTGGTCTATGGAGGACCGGTCCACCCGTCGCATATTATCAACCTCGGTCCTCCTCCTAAACTTGTGAAGAATGATTCTTCTAATTGGGTTTTTTCATGTGATGTCTCATTTGAATCATAGCTCAACACAACTTTGGCGAATCATTGATCAAGGGTACTACCCACATGATCAAAGCAACCTCACCCCAAGAGAAGAGGCCGACAATCAACTCAACCACTTCGCATTGTTCATTCTTCAGTCTGTTGTCCCCATGGAGGATCTTTCTCACTTGCGTCCCTTCACTCATGCAAAGAAATGTTGGGAACACATTGTCTCCATGTATAAGGGAAGCTCGAGTATTCGACGGTCCAACTTTGAGGTGGTTCTTGATGAGGCTGATGAGTTTGTGATGCTTGATGATGATTACCTTCGTGAGCTTTACCGGAGAGTGACAACTCTTGCTGTCGCTCTTCAATATCATGGGTGTAAGGATACGGATGACAATTGGATCAAGCGTAAGTTTCCCAAGGCCATCATGCCATTCAAGAGGGCCATGTCCTCCGTTACCCGGCAAAGACTGTACTTTCACTCCTTGTCCTCAAGCAATGTGTTGGATGAATTTATTGCCATGAACATATTGAACAAGACCGCCGACAACGCTCTAGCTCATGTCCAACAAACAAGGAAATCCACACCCAACCTAACTTTGAAGGCCAAGGCTATTTTAGAGTAAGAAGAAGAATAAGATGAGTGTTGTCCCGAAGACACCAAATATGCTTACCGCGAGCACATGGAGCTTGCGTCAAGGCAATTTTGGGGCAACAAGAGAAACTCAAGGCCCAACTTCTCCAAGAACAATTCAAGTGGGTCAAAGGGAATGCAACGTGTGAGGAGTTGTTATAATTATGGAAATGTGAGTCACTTTGTGGTGGATTGTTCGTATGAGAAGAGGAAAGACAATGGTGGCGAGCTCATCCGCAAATACAAAGCCAAGTCCTTCCCCAACAAGAACAACTTCCCCAAGAAGGTGACTCAAAATATGTTGGTGGCTCAAGAAGAGTACTTATCCAATGCTGCTGCTGCTGATGATGAAGATGCAAGTGGTGAAGTAATGCCGATGGCCACGCTGGCCATTGCAACCTCCTCTCCAACTAACGTGTCTCTCTTCGACTCCCCCAACGAGGGCAGCATTACCAAGTGCCTTATGGACAAGGCATACAATAAGGTAACCTCCAACATCAAAACAACCATTTCCACTACCCCTTCTTCTACGGATAGTGGAGATGAAAAAGAGGAGGTAAAAGTTGAGGAAAATTCCTTTGATAAATTCTTGAGAAAAATCATCAAGGGTGAGACCAAGAAGCATTTTGTTGGTCTCTTGGAACAACTAGGTGCGGCTAGTGATCTCATTGATTCTCATGAAGAGACCATATCTAAATAAGAGGGGCACAGTCGTGACTATGTCGATGAGATAGGCGATCTTTCCATTGCTCTTGAGGAAGAGTTTGTTGGAAATATGCCCTAGAGGCAATAATAAATTGTTTATTATTATATTTACTTGTTGTCGGGACCCCGATCCTAGGTCATAAGAACCCAGCCTGTAACACATCACACCACTTTGCGGCCTCACGGACGGTAAACTCCACGGCCGCCACCTTACCTTGGCCAGGACCGTTTGCGTCTTTTGGCTCACGTATATGAATGTGTCGCTAGCGTTCAAACGACAAGAACCCGGGTCGACAAGACTAGTTATAAACCCAAGCGGTACATCCGTACAGGGACATGCATACATAACCCAGCAAGGCAGGTGTCGGTCATCAGCGTGTGTAGACGAGTCGTAGCGAGCTACAAGGACTCCATTACACCGCGTGGCATTTCCCCGAGGGGACAGACACAACAACAAAGAAGGATACATGCCGGTCAATCAATGTGTTCCGAGCAGTAGCAAGCTACCAAGGCCCGATGGAAACACAAGGAGGCATTTCCCTGTAAAGAGTACTACTAAAGGCAAACAACTAGGTGTCGAATCCCACACATATAATGCATTTCAAACATACACACATTATGCACGATATGTGTAGATACAACATGGCATCACAACATAACTCTATGACTCAAGCATTTATTAAAGACTCATAAGAGTCAACATAGTATGATATTACAAACAGGGGTCTCGTGACCCGACACTCAAGTCATACAAACAACAAGCGGAAGCAATTCATGTCTGGGTACAGACATCTACTAAAAGTGGCCGGAAGAGCCTTAAAAGCTACTACGACCCTACCAAAGGAGCCAGACCTCTGTCTGGGATTCCCAAGCTATTCCGGTCAACATCGAACACATCGCGTAGAACCTTTTAATGAGTCTAAGTCTTCTCTGCAAAAACATAAATAAAGCAACCGTGAGTACAAAGGTACTCAACAAGTCTTACATCAGAACTATCTACATATGCATCATGTTTCAATGAAAGGATTGTGGGGTTTGATTGCAGCAAGCCAGCTTTGACTCTTGGCTACTACGACTACAAGTTCTTTCTTTGAGGTGGGATAGCGCACACGAGTCCACATATTCACCAATTCAATACACCACTATGGATCCACTCTCGTCTCCCTACGAGAAAGCCTTCCATAGCACTCACACTTATCTTGCATGTTTTAGAGTATCCATTTAAGTTGTCTATGTACCACGTAATGTTCCCAAGTAGTCCATATCCGAGGACGCGGCTATTCGAACAGATTGATTCACCCTGCAGGGGTATACTTCTTCACACATGCTCTCACCACTTAGCACCATATGCACGTCATGCATCTCGGCAACCTTCAAGCGGAAGCACTGGCGTGGGTGTCGGCCAAGACCGTTAACCACAGAAGACCCTAGTCCAGGTTTATCGCCTATTTGAGACTGAACCCGCAAGGAAGTCCGGCTGAGGTTTCCTCTACGACCCCAAACGATGTGCGCAGGGTTTCCAAGCCCACCATCTGGGTGCCACTTGGTACACCGTGCCACTGTGTATCTACCGCAGAGAAGCCTACCCCGTCGGGCAGAGCTAAACACGGCCGCCAAAACTTTTCCTACAAACACCAGAAACTAATTGCAACTCCTGGACAGGGATCTAGGCAATTAATAAGCCGAGCGGGGTCATATTTCAGGGCCCAATGCATGGTAGTATCTTGTCTTGGATAACATACACATAACTCAGTTCTTAAGGACGGTTTCAATGAGACAACCCACCATGTACTCCTACATGGCCTCTCATCGCTACCTTTACCAAATCGGATTCACACTTTTACTCTCACACTGTAGAACATGATCACAACCATTCCGATTCATCATCCAGATGGATCAGACCCGACACGACTCTGAGCATAGCAGGCATTGTAAACAAGCATGAATGAGTAAGCACAACAAGGCTCCAACAGTTGCTACTCATGCTAAGTGGTTTCAACTATTTATTGTGACAAAATCAGGTCATGCAGAGGAATGGGTTCAACTACCGATAACATGTACAGTTGAATCGTGTTTGTCCTAATGCAGTAAAAGAGAGCAGGAGCGAGAGAGTGGGTTTATATCAATATGCTCAAGGGGGGTTTGCTTGCCTGACACGTGTGAAGATAGCAATGAGTCTTCATCAATGTCAACGATCACATCGTCGGGAACATCGTTTACCGAGAGGGAACAACACCGGCAAACAGGAAAGAACAACAATTACTTCACGGAAATGCAACACTATGATGCATGCTCAAGACATGAAATGAAAGGTGGCAGGGCTAATGTGGCTATCATTTCTTAAGTTGAAGTTGGTTTGAATTAGGATTCAAACACCACTTCAAGCCGGTTATTTTTCCAAGTACCCTTATAATTGATTCGACCTGATGCTCAGATATAACTTGTTTTAACATGCATGAGGATAGTATTTTGAGGTATTGATTTTCCTTGATCAATGTTTGGTCATATCAATTGAAGTGGAATTCAAATAGGAATCAAATTCCAACTCCAAACTATTTATTAAATTTACCCTATTCATCATTTTGCCTATTTGGTGTTGTTAACTTTCTCAAACCAGCATGAAATTGCCATAATCAGATTCTTTGGATTTTTCGGATCCTTTTTCATATATAAATTATTTCCATCCGAGTTATATTTTAATTTCTATGATTTTTACAAGTTTTGCTGTTATTCTGGAATTAATTAAAATCAGAAAAAGCTATTACTGCGTCAGGCTGATGTCATCCCTGCGTCAGCAGGTCAAGGAGCCGGTCCAGGTCAAACCCTGACCAGTGGGGCCCACTGGTCAGTGACCCAGGGGCTAACCCCGCGCTGACCAGCCCCTAATTGGGGTTTGACTAGGCGTGGGGCCCTTTGGCAGTGGCTCTAAGGCCTGATTAGTGGCGGGTTAAGGTGGCCACGTCGGCCCCCACCGGAGGGTGGTCACCGGCGACCATAGCCGCGGCGGAGGGCTTGCCGGAGACGACCTAAACAGCGCTACAGAGGTCCAAATCGAGCGCGGTTTGCAGCTACGGGACGTTGGCGAAGCGGCCGTTCTTCCAAGGTTAAGCAGCGAAGCTAGGGTGGCCGGAGGAGGTGCCGGCGACGAGCTCGTGCGGCGGCCGGATCTCGGATTCTTCAGAACTGGTGCTAGAGGGGACGGACGACTGCTAGAAGAGGAAAAATGGAACCGGTGGCTCACGGGGGGCTCGACTGGCGGCTCGGAACGCTCGAGGAGGCCCTGCTGGCAGCGAATCGACGACGGCATTCGGCGACCGGAGATGAGGAAGATGACGGCAGTGGCGGCGCTCCGAGGCTCCCGGGCCCGATTCCAGTGGCGATGAGGAGCAGGGCGACGCGGCGGTCCTTATGGGCTTTTCGGAGAGGCGAGGGGAGGCCGGAGGCTGCGGTAACGAGGAGCGACAGCTCGAGCAGAGCTCGGCCATGGCGAGTAGAAGCAAGGACGAGTGCAGACGGGGCAAATGGTGGCTGGTTCTATGGGGATGGCTCTCCCGAGCCTATCCCAGCCACCAGGTTGGCGGGGAGGCCATGCAGGCATGTGGCGTGGTGCCCCTGGCCGAGCGCCGTGGCGAGCTTCTCCTCTGCCTTCTGGCAGGAGGAAGAAGACGCGTGTGCCCCTGGTGGGCTAGGCCAGGCGACAGGTAAGGTTTTCTGTTTTCTTCACTTTATTCTTTTCTGTTTTCTATTTGCTAACATTTGTGTTGATTTGGAAATAAATCCAAATCATTTTGCAAAATCCTTATAATATTTTTATGTGGCATAAATATAAATGTCCAATACCACATAATAGTTTCAGTATTTATAAAGCTATATTTTATATATAGAAAATATAATTCCATTTAAAATAGTTGTTTGATTAATTCAAAAATCCAGTATAAAAAGTTTATGTGATCCAAAATATTGGTTGACATTTTTATTTCAGTCCAATATTTTATTGGAAAATCAGGGACATTTCCTTGAATCAATTTGAAGCAATATTTATGTTGCTTGTTTGACAAAAATTTAAATGATGAGGCTTGATCACTCCTCATTTCATTTCCAAAAGAAAAAAAAATAGGA
Organism: Hordeum vulgare subsp. vulgare; assembly: GCF_904849725.1. Classification (NCBI taxonomy): domain Eukaryota; kingdom Viridiplantae; phylum Streptophyta; class Magnoliopsida; order Poales; family Poaceae; genus Hordeum; species Hordeum vulgare. The sequence continues at coordinate 447,989,016 of NC_058522.1, forward strand.
ATGCATGCATGAGATGCAATGACAAACAATTCTAGGTCTGGGGCTGTGACACTTGTTCATAATAATCGTTTATTATCCATGCTAGAATTATATTGATTGGAAACTCAAATACATGTGTGGATACATAGACAACACACTGTCCCTAGTGAGCCTCTAGTTGACTATCTCGTTGATCAAAAATGGTCAAGGTTTCCTGTCCATGGACAAGTATTGTCACTTGATAACGGGACATCATTAGGAGAATGATGTGATGGACAAGACCCAAACTATGAACGTAGCATATGATCATGTCAGTTTATTGCTACTATTTTCTACATGTCAATGTATCTGTTCCTATGACCATGAGATCATGCAACTCCCGGACACCGGAGGAATACCTTGTGTGTATCAAACGTCGCAACGTAACTAGGTGACTATAAAGGTGCTCTACAGGTATCTCCGAAGGTGTTTGTTGGGTTGGCATGGTCAAGACTGGGATTTGTCACTCCATGTGACAGAGAGGTATCTGGGGGCCCACTCGGTAATACAACATCACATCAAGCCTTGCAAACAATGTGACTAAGGAGTTAGTCACGGGATCTTGTATTATGGAACGAGTAAAGAGACTTTCCGGTAACGAGATTGAACTAGGTATAGAGATGCCGACGATCGAATCTCGGGCAAGTAACATACCGAAGGACAAAGGGAACTGCATACGGGATTAACTGAATCCTTGACATAGAGGTTCAACCGATAAAGATCTTTGTAGAATATGTAGGATCTAATATGGACGTCTAGGTCCCGCTATTTGATATTGACCGGAGAGTGTCTCGGTCATGTCTGCATAGTTCTCGAACCCGTAGGGTGTGCACACTTAAGGTTCGACGATGTTTCATTATAGTTGAGTTATAGGTCTTGGTGACCGAAGGTTGTCTGGAGTCCCGGATGAGATCCTGGATGTCACGAGGAGCTCCGAAATGGTCCGTAGGGAAAGATTGATATATAGAAAGTCCTGTTTTGGTCACCGAAAAGGTTTCGGGCTCACCGGTAGTGTACCGGGAGTGCCGGGAGGGTGCGGGGGGACCACTGGGAGGGGTGTGATGACCCTAGGGCTTCATGGGACAAGAGAGGAGTCAAACCAGCCCCTGGTGGGCTGGCCGATGCCACCTCTAAGGGCCCATGCGTGTGGAGTAGGAAATAAGGGAAAAGTACAAAGGTGGAAAAGGTTTCCAAGTGGAAGGGGAATCCTACTAGGAGTACGACTGGAGGAGGACTCCTCCTCTTCTCCCATGTCGGCCTAGCCAAAGGGGCAGACCTAGGGCCTAAGGCCTCCCTCCTCTCCTCCTACATATATTAGAGCTTTTGAGGGTTATTTTAGACACAATAACTAGCCACGTGCTACCGTCTCTCTAGGTCCGTTTCTCCTCTAGTCTTGTTTTCAGCGGTGCTTAGGTGAAGCCCTGGTGGACTAGCTCCACCACCATCGCCGTCACGCTTTTGCGCTACCGTAGAACTCATCTACCTCTCCGCCCCCTCTTGTTAGATCAAGAAGGAGGAGATCATCGTCAAGTTGTACGTGTGCTAAACGCGGAGGTGCCATCCGTTCGGTGCTAGATCGGGACAAATCGTGGGACGGCGGCGATTTGGATCACGAAGACGTTCTACTACATCAACCGCGTTTCTTAACGCTTCCCGCTTAGCGATCTACAAGGGTATGTGGATCCGATCTCCCTCTCGTAGATGATCATCACCATGATAGGTCTTCGTGTGCATAGGAAATTTGTTGTTTCCCATGCAACGTTCCCCAACAGAGTGATATCTTCATTTGAGTTGAGGAGTCACACAACGATGATCTTGCTAAATTACAAAAAGATCACGATCATGCTCTTGTTCTTACTCGTGTGCTCCAATCCAAAAAGGTTGCACTTAGGGTTTACCATGATAGACTCAATGAAGTGTTTGTCACACTTGACAAGGCTCACAAGGCTTTGAAGAGTGCTCATGCTTCTCTAAAATAATCTCATGATCAACTCCAAGTAAACCTTACTAAGGAAATAGCCACGTGTCCTCCTTTCGTGTTAATTGATAATGCCAATGCTTCTAACCCTTGTTGTGAGAATGTGCATCTTGTGGAGGAGAATGGCAAGTTGAAAGAGCAACTTGAGAAAGGCCTTGTGACTTGCATCTAAGGTGAGAAGAACCTCAATGACCTTTTGAGCAATCAAAAGGAAGTAGTTGCAAAGGAAGGAATTGGGTTTGCACCCAAGTAAAAGCTACGGAGGGTACTCATGAGAAGAAGAAGGACAAGATTGTGGGTGGTAATGCAAAGAAGGTCAAAACCACCCCATCCAACAGAGTCAACGACTTTAACCCCTATTATGTTTTATGCCGCGCTAGTGATGGGCATGTTTATGCCAAATTTGGTGGTTCTTCTTCTTATTACATTGAATGGTCTATTTGTGTTCCTAATACACCTTTCACTAACATGAAATGACCTATTACAGAATGGGCACCTAAATCCGAGCATTGATCTCTTGTAGGAGTTTGCTTCCGGAGGAGTGTCGTGGTTGCTTGATAGAGGAGCAACAAATCATATGACTGGAACCAATGACTTGGTGGTGGACAATCATTCTAATTCATCCTTAGCCACTCAAGTCTCCTTTGGTGATGATACAAGTTCAAATGTATTGGGTCTTGGCAAGTTGGTAATCTCTTCGGAATTAACCATTGAGAAAGTCATGCTTGTTGAGACCCTTGCATACAATTTACTTTCTATTCGTCAACTTGCACTCATGTGTTTTTGTACATTCTTTGCTGTTAACTACGTGGCCCTTTTGTGGAGCAAGACTCTTAAAGTAGCCTTTGTTGGGCATGTGAAAAATGATCTCTATATGGTTAACTTTTGGGAGCGACCCACTAAGACTGCAACTTGCCTAATGGCTAAAGTTGATGTGGGATGGCTTTGGCATCCCTGGCTAGCCCATGTCAATATGAGATCTTTGCAAAGTATCATCAAAGGGGATCACATTCATGGACTAACAAATGTGACTTTTTCCAAAGATCGTGCTTGTAGTGCTTGTATAGAAGGAAAGCTACATGAGACGACTCACAGACCCAGGACTACCATCTACTCGAAGTGGCCCTTGGAGATCCTTCACATGGATCTCTTTTGTCCTCCATATTTCAATAGGTTTGGGAGAAAAAGTATTGCTTGGTGATTCTGTATGATTACTAAAGATATACTTGCGTTTACTTCTTCAAGAGGAAGAGTGAGACCCAACAAACCGTCATCGACTTTGCCAATGAAGCTCAAAAGCAACATGAGGGAAATATATTAATGATTAGAAGTGACAATGGCACCGAGTTCAAGAACTACACACTGGATGAGTTTCTTAGTCATGAGGGGATCAATCATCGATACTCCGCACCATATACCCCTCAACAAAATGGTGCTGCAGAAAGGAATAACCGAACGTTGATGGATGCAGCAAGGATCATGATGGCAGAATTCAAATCTCCGTACAACTTTTGGTTCAAAGCCATCAACATCGCATGTCATGCATATAATCGCCTCTACCTCTTCAAAGGCTTGAACAAGACTCCTTATGAAATTCTTACCGGTAACAATCCCAACCTCAAGTACTTCCGGGTGTTTGGTTGCAAGTGTTTCATTCTCAAGAAATGTGCTCATTTGTCTAAATTTGAACCTAGATCTCAAGAGGGCATATTTGTTGGTTATGCTACAAACTCTCATGCTTACCATGTCCTTAACAATTCCAATGGACTCATTGAGGAGACATGTAACATGGAGTTTGATGAAAATAATGGCTCCCAAGTGTAGCAAAGTGGTCTTTGTGATGTAGGTGATGAAATTCCACCCCAAGCCATAAGAAGAATGGGTGTGGGAAACTCCCTACCAGTTCAGGAACCCCTTGTGGCTGAAGAAGAAGGACAATGTTCCACGGAAGTGGAACCATCCCCAATGAAAGACCCACATGCTTCCGAAGAACAAAATGAAGGCCCTCAACCAAGTGAACAAGATCAAGGGCAAGATCAACCTCATGATGATGGTGATACACCAAGTTATGCCCAAGATCAAGTTCACACCCTCGAGAAAGCTCAAGATCAAGAGAAATCTCATGAAGGCGGCCAAGGTTGTCAAGATGATGCTCCTCAACCTTGCATGGATGAGATTTTAGAAAGACGAGCTGCCAAGATCACTGCCAAGCTTAAACATAAAGAACATGTTTTGGAGAAAGTCTACGGAAGCCTGAGTAAAGGGGTAACCACTCGTATTCAATTAACAAACTTCTGTGCACATCACGTGTTGTTTCGTTTATTGAAACCCTAAAGGCACAATAGACACTCGAGGACACATATTGGCTTGAAGCCATGCACGATGAACTCAACAATTTCGAGCGCAACAATGTGTGGCAATTGATGCCAAGACCAAAGGAGATCCACAATGTCGTTGGAACCAAATGGATCTTCAAGAACAAGCAAGATGTGAACGTTGTCGTCATTCACAACAAGGCAATATTGGTTGCACAAAGCTACTCCCAAGTTGAGGGTATCGACTAGGGTGAAACCTTTGCTCCCGTTGCCCCCCTTGAATCTATTTGCATGTTGCTTGCATATGCTTCTCATCATGATTTAAAATTGCACCAAATGGATGTGAAGAGTGCATTTCTTACTGGTCCACTTAAGGAGTTGGTATATGTCAAGCAACCCCCGGGGTTCAAGGATACCAAGTTCCCCAATCATGTATAGAAGCTCAATAAGGCACTCTATGTCCATAAACAAGCCCCACGTGTGTGGCATGAGCACCTTACCGAGATGTTGCAAGACCGTGGATTTGAAATTGGGAAAATTGTTCCCACTCTCTTCACAAAGAGGTTTAAAGGGAGCTTGTTCATATGCCAACTATATGTTGATGATATTATATTTGGTTCCTCTAACAAAGCTTTCAATGATGATTTTGCCGCACTAATGACCAAAGAGTTTGAGATGGCTATGATGGGAGAGTTGAAGTTCTTCCTTGGATTCGAAGTCAAGCAACGAAGCCAAGAAACATTCATCAACCAAGCAAAATACACTCAAGACATGCTCAAGAGGCTCAAGTTGGATGATGTCAAGCCGGCCAAGACCCCCATGCCACTGAAGTGGCGACTTGACATTGATCCCAATGGTAAAGTCATGGATCAAAAGGTATATCGCTCCATGATTGGCTCATTGCTTTATATTTGTGCATCTAGACTATATATTATGTTGAGTGTTGGAAGGTGTGCATGATTTCAAGCCGCACCTAAGGAAAACCAATATGTTGCGGTCTGATGACCCAGGAGTATAGGGGATCAATCGTAGTCCTTTCGATAAGTAAGAGTGTCGAACCCAACGAGGAGCAGAAGGATCCGACAAGTGGTTTTTAGCAAGGTAAAATCTGCACGCACTGAAATTGTCGGTAACAAGTGATTGTGTGGTGAGATGATTCGTAGCAAGCAACAAGTAACAAAAGTAGCAAGGGTGCAGCAAGGTGGCCCAATCCCTTTTGTAGCAAGGGACAAGCCTGGAGAAAGTCTTATAGGAGGAAAAACGCTCCCGAGGACACACGGGAATTTCTGTCATGCTACTTTTCATCATGTTCATATGATTCGCGTTCGTTACTTTGATAGTTTGATATGTGGGTGGACCGGCGCTTGGGTACTGCCCTTACTTGGACAAGCATCTGACTTACGATTAACCCCTCTCGCAAGCATCCGCAACTACGAAAGAAGAATTAAGACAAAGTCTAACCATATCATTAAACTAGTAGATCCAAATCAACTCCTTACGAAGCAACGCATAAACTAGAGTTTAAGCTTTTGTCACTCTAGCAACCCGTCATCTACTTACTACTTCCCAATGCCTTCCTCTAGGCCCAAATAATGGTGAAGTGTTATGTAGTCGACGTTCACATAACACCACTAGAGGAAAAACAACATGCAACATATCAAAATACCGAACGAATACCAAATTCACATGACTACTATTAGCATGACTTATCCCATGTCCTCAGAACAAAAGTAACTACTCACAAAGAATAATCATATTCATGACCAGAGAGGTAATGAGTAGCATTAAGGATCTGAACATAAACTCTTCCACCAAGTAATCCAACTAGCATCAACTACAAAGAGTAATCAACACTACTAGCAACCTTACAAGTACCAATCGGAGTCGCGAGACGGAGATTGGTTACAAGTGATGAACTAGGGTTTGGAGATGAGATGGTGCTGATGAATATGTTGATGGTGACGAGTCCCCTCCGCTGAGAGGAGTGTTGGTGATGACGATGGCGACGATTTCCCTCTCCCGGAGGGAAGTTTCCCCGGCAGGATCGTCCTACCGGAGCTCTAGATTGGTTCTGCTCAAGTTCCGCCTCGTGGCGGCGGCGAATCCACGAAAAAGCTCCTCCTTTATTTTTTCCTGGACCAAACCCTTCATATAGCAGAAGAGGGGGGCAAGTGGGCGAGCAGGCTGCCCACAAGCCCTCATGGCGCGGCGAGGGGGTGGCCACGCCGTGCAGGCTTGTGGCCACGTGCTGGTGCCCCTCTCGCGCTTCTTCGGCCCAGTATTTTTTATAAATCCGGAAAAAAATCCTCGTTGATTTTTACGGCGTTTGGAGTTGCGCAGAATAGGTATCTCAACTTTGCTCCCTTTTCAGGCCAGAATTCCAGCTACCGGCATTCTCCCTCTTCATGTAAACCTTGCAAAATAAGAGAGAAAAGGCATAAGAATTGTACCGCGAAGTGAAATAACAGCCCAAGAAGCGATAAATATCAGCATGAAAACATGATGCAAAATGGACGTATCAACTCCCCCAAGCTTAGACCTCGCTTGTCCTCAAGCGAAAACCTAGCTCAATAAATATGTCCACATGTTTAGGGAGAGAGGTGTCGACAAAACAAGATACGAACATGCATGCATCATGATCATGATCAGAATAGCCATACCAACATATAATCTCTCATGCTAAAGTGATAAATCCTTCACAAAGTAAAGCATGGATCAAGAACCTTACCGAGAAGTAACAACCGATAGCCTTTAGTCATTGAAGCAATTGCAATTTATCACAACATCAGAAAGAGTCAAATAAGAGATTGTAAAGAAAATCCACATACTCAATCATTCTTTCGTTCTCTACAATTGCTACAACTCACATGGTACTCATGAGATCAAAGTTTCAGCTGTATACAGAGAAAGATAGGGGCTTATAGTTTTGCCTCCCAACTGCTTACCTCAAGGGTAATGTCAACAATAATAATTCATGAATACTTACTTCCAAGTTGACATATGAATATAAATATTTCCCAAGCATATGACGTTAGCCAAGATAAAGGCGAAATAAGGAATTGGTGAAGATCACCATGACTCTTTCAAGGGCAAAAAGTAAAGGTACAAGATAGGCCCTTCGCAGAGGGAAGCAGAGGTTGTCATGCGCTTTTGAGGTTTGGATGCGTGTCCTCTTAGTGCGGAGGAACGTCACTTTATATTGCCTCTTGTGATAAAGAACTTTATTATGAAGTGATGACCCACAAGTATAGGGGATCAATCGTAGTCCTTTTGATAAGTAAGAGTGTCGAACCCAACGAGGAGCAGAAGGCTCTGGTAAATAGTTTTCAGCAAGGTAATAACTGCAAGCAGTGAAAGTAGCGGTAACAAGTGATGGTGTAGTGAGGTGAAACGAAGCAGGTGAAAAGTAACAAGAAACAAGAGTAGCAACGGTGCAGCAAAGTGGCCCAATCCCTTTTGTAGCAAGGGACAAGCCTGAACAAAGTCTTATAGGAGGAAAAACGCTCCCGAGGACACACGGGAATTTCTGTCATGCTAGTTTCATCATGTTCATGTGATCCGCGTTCGTTACTTTGATAGTTTGATATGTGGGTGGCCTGGCGCTTGGGTACTGCCCTTACTTGGACAAGCATCCCACTTATGATTAACCCCTCTCGCAAGCATCCGCAACTACGAAAGAAAAATTAAGACAACGTCTAACCATAGCATTAAACTAGTGGATCCAAATTAGCCCCTTACGAAGCAACGCATAGAATGGGGTTTAAGCTTCTGTCACTCTAGCAACCCATCATCTACTTACTACTCCCCAATGCCTTCCTCTAGGCCCAAATATGGTGAAGTGTTATGTAGTCGACGTTCACATAACACCACTAGAAGAAAATACAACATACATCATATCAAAATACCGAACGAATACCAAATTCACATGACTATTATCAGCATGACTTATCCCATGTCCTTAGGAACAAAAGTAACTACTCACAAAGCATAATCATAATCATGATCAGAGGTGTAATAATTAGCATCAAGGATATGAACATAAACTCTTCCACCAAGTAATCCAACTAGCATCAACTACAAAGAGTAATCAACACTACTAGCAACCTTACAAGTACCAATCGGAGTCGCGAGACGGAGATTGGTTACAAGAGATGAACTAGGGTTTGGAGAGGAGATGGTGATGGAGATGACTCCCCTCCGACGAGAGGAGTGTTGGTGATGACGATGGCGACGATTTCCCCCTCCGGGAGGGAAGTTTCCCTGGCAGGATCGTCCTACCGGAGCTCTAGATTGGTTCTGCTCAAGTTCCGCCTCGTGGCGGCGGCGAATCCACGAAAAAGATCCACCCTATTTTTTTTTTCCGGACGAAACCCTTCATATAGCTAAAGAGGGGGGCCAGTGGGCCACCAGGGTGCCCACAAGCCCTATAGCCGCCGCCAGGGGGGCAGGTGGCGGCTACCAGGCTTGTGGGCCCCTGGTGGCTCCCCTCTAGCACTTCTTTCACCCAGTATTTTTTATATAATCCCAAAAAATTCCACGTTGATTTTCAGGGCATTTGGAGTTGTGCAGAATAGAGGACTCAGACTTGCTCCTTTTCCAGTCCAGAATTCCAGCTGCCGGTATTCTCCCTCTTCAAATAAACCTTGCAAAATAAGAGAGAAAACACATAAGTATGGTACCACAAAGTATAATAACAGTCCATAAAGCGATAAATATCAACATGAAAGCATGATGCAAAATGGACGTGTCAACTCCCCCAAGCTTAGACCTCGCTTGTCCTCAAGCGAAAACCAAGATCCATAAACATGTCCGCATTTTTAGGGATGAAGGTGTCGATAAAACATAATACGGACATGAGGGCATCATGATCACACATAGAACTACAATACATCATAAAGATTCTTATGGGAAAGTAACAATTCCTTCACAAAGCAAAGTATGAAACAAAAACCTTACCGAGAAGTAGCCAACAACAGTCCATAGTCATTGAAGCAGTTGCAATTTATCATAACATCAGAAAGAGTTAAATAAGAGCTTGTAAAGCAAACCCACATACTCAATCATCTCTTTTGTTTTCCACAATTGTTACAACTCACGTAGTACTCATGGTATCAAAGTTTCAGCTGGACATAGAGAAAGATAGGGGCTTATAGTTTTGCCTCCCAACCATTTACCTCAAGGGTAAAGTCAACAATAATAAATCATAAGTACTCATCTCCAAGTTGATATATGAATATAGATCTTTCCTTAGCATATGACGGTAGCCAAGACAAAAGCAGAATAAGGAATTGGTGAAGATCACCATGACTCTTTCAAGGGCAAAAAGTAAAGGTACAAGATAGGCCCTTCGCAGAGGGAACCAGAGGTTGTCATGCGCTTTTGAGGTTCGGATGCATGTCCTCTTAGTGCGGAGGAACGTCACTTTATATTTCCTCCTGTGATAAAGAACTTTATTATGCACTCTGTCACTTTTATGTCGTCCTCATCACAGGTTCATACAAAGCTTATTTTCCACACACTAATAGATCATACATATTAGTGAGCAATTTTTATTGCTTGCACCGATGACAACTTACTTGAGGGATCTTATTCAATCCATAGGTAGGTATGGTGGACACTCATGGCAAAACTGGGTTGAAGGTTTATGGATGCACAAGTAGTATCTCTACTTGGTGCGGGAGTTTTGGCTAGTATGAGGTGGAAGCAATCGTCACATGCTAAGGGATCTCTAATCATATAACATTGTTCAGAGCCAAGCAAACACAATTCATTATGTTGTCTTCCTTGTCCAACATCTACTTCTAGGCATGCAATAGTTTGGTGAGTGTTCACAATCATAGATGGTGTCAGAGAAGATATATTTATATGTGAACCTCTCTTTCCTTATTACTTCTTATTAATTGCAACAATGACTGGGGTCTATGTTGGTCTATTCTCAACGAGTTTCAATCATCATACTTGTTATATGTGAAGTGATCACTTTCCATAAGATCATCTCATGATCTTTCATGCTATCGTTCTTTTAATACTTTTGATCACGGCACAAAACAAAGCCCTTGACTAAGATACTCTTTATTATATAGCTCGCAAGCTCGAATACATCGGGGGAGACACAAGGCAAAAGACTCAAACTAAACACTAAAGACTTATTCCACTAAGAGAAGAAATAAAAACTGAAAAGGAAAGAACTAAGACAAAGGTAAAAGCAAAAGATATAAAGGTGATACGATACCAGGGCAACTCCCCCAAGCTTGGCAAAAGCCAAGGGAGTTGCCCATACCGATGCTTAGTTGTCTTCCTTTGGTGGTGATGGTGGTGGAGTTGTTGAAGCTGTCTTGAGCTTGTCTAATTTCCACTTGAGCATAAAGTTCTGCTCCATCAGATCGTCATTTTCCTCCTCAAGCTTCAACACTCTATGGCAAAGTTCCTGCTTACTCTCCCACAAGAAACGAGAACGGATAAAAAAGGTCTTAGGCTTCTTCCTTTGGTCAGGGAGGCATGACTTCTTGAACTCCACATGAGTGCGTCCAGGTTGAGGTAGAGGAGCCTCCTCTTCGTCGGAACTCATTTGTTCCTTCCCCTTGGGATCATAGTCCTCTTCCTCGTAAGTGGTCCAACCATATGGTTCAAAGTCCCCATAGACCTTGGGGTTAGCAAGGTAATCAACCACATAGCTCTCCCCCTCTGAATCCTGAGAAGACATCTTGACCTAGATCTGCGGCAGAAAACAGGCTCGAAACGAAAACAGAGGAAAACTGCGCGATATGGAGATCAAAACCCTCGGGCGTATATATAATGATTTTTTCTGGACCAGAAGGAGCGCTCCGCAAGAAAACGGAGTCCGGGAGGCACACGAGGTGCCCACAAGCCCTGTAGCCGCTGCCAGGGGGGCAGGTGGCAGCTACCAAGCTTGTGGCCTCCTCGTGCGCTCTCCGGACTGCTTTTTATTTTTCTAATTTTCTAAAAATTCCAAAACAGAGAAAATTTTCTACTGGAAAAGTTTCGGAGTCCAATTACTTATCGAAACGCATACCTCTTCGTTTTCAGGGTCTGAAAGAGGCTGATAAACATCCCTTATGTACTCCTGTGGAGTTATGATATTGATGATATTGGTCTCAACATTTATGGGAGTACGAGAGATATAATGCTTGATTCTTTGCCCATTTACCATTCTAGGAAAATTACCTTCCGTGTTATTGATTTTGATGGCACCGGAATGATATACTTCCTCAACAACGTAAGGACCTTCCCATTTAGAGAGAAGCTTGCCTGCGAAGAATCTTAAGCGAGAATTGTATAGTAGGACATAATCACCTACATTGAACTCTCGTTTATGTATTCTTGCATCGTGCCATCTCTTAACCTTTTCCTTGAACAACTTGGTATTCTCATATGCCTGGCCCCTCCATTCATCTAATGAGCTCATATCAAACAACCGCTTCTCACCTGCAAGTTTGAAATCGAAGTTGAGCTCTTTGATTGCCCAATAAGCTTTGTCTTCTAGCCCAAGAGGTAAATGACAGGCCTTACCGTAAACCATTTTATACGGTGACATGCCCATGGGATTCTTATAGGCAGTCCTATAAGCCCATAGTGCATCGTCAAGTTTGCTAGACCAATTCTTTCGAGATCTATTGACAGTCTATTGTAAGATCAATTTGATCTCCCTATTACTCAACTCCACTTGACCACTTGACTGAGGATGATAAGGAGATGCAACTCTATGGTCGACATCATACTTAGCAAGAATCTTGCGGAAAACACCATGAATGAAGTGTGAACCGCTATCAGTCATCAAATATCTAGGGACTCCTAATCTTGGGAAAATGACTTCTTTAAGCATCTTAATAGATGTGTGATGATCAACATTTCTAGTGGGGATAGCTTCTACCCACTTAGTGACATAATCAACAATGACTAAGATGTGAGTATACCCATTGGAACTCGGGAAGGGTCCCATATAATCAAAGCCCCAGACATCAAATGGTTCAATGACAAGTGAATAGTGATGGGGAACGTCGCATGGGAAACAAAAAATTTCCTACGCGCACGAAAACCTATCATGATGATGTTCATCTTTGAGGGGGATTTCAGATCTACGTACCTTTGTAGATCGCACAACAGAAGCATTAATAAACGCGGTTGATGTAGTGGAACGTCGTCACGTCCCTCGATCCGCCCCGCGAACTGTCCCACGAACCGTACCGCTCTAGTGCCGAACGGACGGCACCTCCGCGTTCAGCACACGTACAGATCGACGATGATCTCGGACATCTTGATCCAACAAGAGAGACGGAGAGGTAGATGAGTTCTGCGGCAGCGTGACGGCGCTCCAGAGGTTGGTGGTGATCTAATCTCAGCACGGCTCTGCTCGAGCTCCGCAGAAACGCGATCTAGAGGAAAAACCGTGGAGGTATGTGGTCGGGCTGCCGTGGAAAAGTTGTCTCAAATCAGCCCTAAAACCTCCGTATATATAGGGGGGAGGGGAGGGGCCTTGCCTTGGGGCTCAAGGAGCCCCAAGGGGTTCGGCCGACGGGGGGGAGGAGGAGTCCTCCTCCAATCCTAGTCCAACTAGGATTGGAAGGTGGAGTCCTTCCCTTCCTTCCCACTTCCCCTTTTTTTCTCTTTGATTTTCTTATCTCCCTGCGTACGGGCCTCCTTGGGCTTGCCCAACAGCCCACTAAGGGCTGGTGCAGCACCCCTAAGGCCTATGGGCTTCCTCGGGGTGGGCTGCCCCCCAGTGAACATCCAGAACCCATTCGTCATTCCCGGTAATTCCGAAAACCTTCCGGTAATCAAATGAGGTCATCCTATATATCAATCTTCGTCTCCGGACCATTTCGGAAACCCTCGTGACGTTCGTGATCTCATCCGGGACTCCGAACAACATTCGGTAACCAACCATATAACTCAAATACGCATAAAACAACGTCGAACCTTAAGTGTGCAAACCCTGCGGGTTCGAGAACTATGTAGACATGACCCGAGGGACTCCTCGGTCAATATCCAATAGCGGGACCTGGGTGCCCATATTGGATCCTACATATTCTACAAACATCTTATCGTTTGAACCTTAGTGCCAAGGATTCATATAATCCCGTATGTCATTCCCTTTGTCCTTCGGTATGTTACTTGCCCGAGATTCGATCGTCACTATCCGCATACCTATTTCAATCTCGTTTACCCGCAAGTCTCTTTACTCGTTCCGTAATACAAGATCCCGCAACTTACACTAAGTCACATTGCTTGCAAGGCTTGTGTGTGATGTTGTATTACCGAGTGGGCCCCGAGATACTCCGTCACACGGAGTGACAAATCCCAGTCTTGATCCATACTAACTCAACGGACACCTTCGGAGATACCTGTAGAGCATCTTTATAGCCACCTAGTTATGTTGTGACGTTTGATACACGCAAAGTATTCCTCCGGTGTCAGTGAGTTATGTGATCCCATGGTCATAGGAATAAATACTTGACACGCAGAAAACAGTAGCAACAAAATGACACGATCAACATGCTACGTCTATTAGTTTGGGTCAAGTCCATCACATGATTCTCCCAATGATGTGATCCAGTTATCAAGCAACAACACCTTGTACATAGTCAGAAGACCCTGACTATCCTTGATCAACTGGCTAGCCAACTAGAGGCTTGCTAGGGACAGTGTTTTGTCTATGTATCCACACATGTATCTAAGTCTTCATTCAATACAATTATAGCATGGATAATAAACGATTATCTTGATACAAGAACTATAATAATAACTTATTTATCATTGCCTCTAGGGCATAATTCCAACAGTCTCCCACTTGCACTAGAGTCAATAATCTAGCCCTCACATCACCATGCGAATTACATTGTAATAAATATAACACCCATACAGTTCTGGTGTTGATCATGCTTTGCCCGTGGAAGAGGTTTAGTCAGCTGGCCTGCTACATTCAGATCCGTGTGCACTTTGCATATATTTACGTCCTCCCCTTCGACGTAGTCGCGGATGAGGTTGAAGCGTCGTTTGATGTGTCTAGTATTCTTGTGAAACCGTGGTTCCTTTGCTAAGGCAATGGCACCCGTGTTGTCACATATCAAGGTTATTGGATTCAGTGCGCTTGGCACCACTCCAAGATCCGTCATGAATTGCTTCATCCAGACACCCTCCTTAGCCGCCTCCGAGGCAACCATGTACTCCGCTTCACATGTAGAATTAGCTACGACGCTTTGCTTGGAACTGCACCAGCTTACCGCACCCCCATTAAGAATAAATACGTATCCGGTCTGCGACTTAGAGTCGTCCGGATCTGTGTCAAAGCATGCATCGACGTAACCTTTTATGGCGAGCTCTTCGTCACCTCCATACACAAGAAACATCTCCTTAGTCTTTTTCAGGTACTTTAGGATATTCTTGATCGCCGTCCAGTGATCCACTCCTGGATTACTCTGGAACCTGCCTGCCATACTTATGGCCAGGCTAACGTCCGGTCTAGTGCACAACATTACATACATCATAGAACCTATGGCTGAAGCATAGGGGACGGTGCTCATATGCTCTCTATCTTTATCAGTTGCTAGGCACTGACTCTTACTCAATCTTGTACCTTGTAAAACTGGCAAGAACCCCTTCTTGGACTGTTCCATTTTGAACCTCTTCAAAACTTTATCAAGGTATGTACTTTGTAAAAGTCCTATCACACGTTCCGATCTATCCCTATAGATCTTAATGCCTAGAATGTAAGCAACTTCTCCTAGGTCCTTCATAGAGAAACTTTTATTCAAGTAATCCTTTATGCTCTCCAAAAAATCCACGTTGTTTCCAATCAGCAATATGTCATCCACATATAATATCAGAAATGCCACAGAGCTCCCACTCACTTTCTTGTAAATACAAGATTCTCCAACCACTTGTATAAACCCAAATGCTTTGATCACCTCATCGAAGCGTTTATTCCAACTCCGAGATGCTTGCACCAGTCCATAAATGGATCACTGGAGCTTGCACACTTTGTTAGCATTTTTAGGATCAACAAAGCCTTCGGGTTGCATCATATACAACTCTTCCTTAAGGAAACCGTTAAGGAACGCCGTTTTGACATCCATCTGCTAGATTTCATAATCGAAAAATGCAGCTATTGCTAACATGATTCTGACGGACTTAAGCATCGCTATGGGTGAGAATGTCTCATCGTAGTCAACTCCTTGAACTTGTGAAAAACCCTTTGCCACAAGTCGAGCTTTATAAACGGTCACATTACCGTTAGCGTCCGTCTTCTTCTTAAAGATCCATTTGTTCTGAATAGCCTTGCGGCCTTCATGTAGTACTTCCAAAGTCCATACTTTGTTTTCATACATAGATCCTATCTCGGACTTCATGGCCTCCAGCCATTTGTTGGAATCCGGGCCCACCATTGCTTCTTCATAATTCGTAGGCTCATTGTTGTCTAACAACATAATTGATAAGACGGGATTACCGTACCACTCTGGAGTAGTACGCGGTCTCGTCGACCTGCGAGGTTCGACAGGAATTTGATCTAGAGTTTCATGATCATCATCATTAACTTCCTCTTCAACCGGTGTCGCAACGACATGGGTTTCCCCTTGCCGTGCACCACCATCCACAGGGATGAGAGGTTCGACAACCTCATCAAGTTCTATCTTCCTCCCACTCAATTCTCTCGAGAGAAACTCCTTCTCGAGAAAAGCTCCATTCTTAGCAACAAACACTTTGCCCTCGGATTTGAGATAGAAGGTATACCCAACTGTCTCTTTCGGGTAACCTATGAAGATGCACTTTTCCGCTTTGGGTTCCAGCTTTTTAGGCTGAAGCTTTTTGACATAAGCATCACATCCCCAAACTTTAAGAAACGACAACTTTGGTCTTTTGCCATACCACAGTTCGTATGGTGTCGTCTCAACGGATTTTGATGGTGCCCTATTTAAAGTGAATGCAGCTGTTTCTAATGCATAACCCCAAAACGATAACGGCAAATCGGTAAGAGACATTATAGATCGCACCATCTCTAATAAAGTACGATTACGACGTTCGGACGACCATTACGCTGTGGTGTTCCAGGCGGTGTCAACTGTGAAACAATTCCACATTGTCTTAAGTGAGCACCAAACTCGAAACTCAGATATTCACCCCCACGATCAGACCGCAGGAACTTGATCTTCTTGTTACGAGGATTTTCAACTTCACTCTGAAATTGCTTGAACTTTTCAAATGTTTCAGACTTGTGTTTCATCAAGTAGACATAACCATATCTACTCAAATCGTCGGTGAAGGTGAGAAAATAACGATATCCGCCGCGTGCCTCCACGCTCATCGGACCACACACATCGGTATGTATGATTTCCAACAAGTCACTTGCATGCTCCATTATTCCGGAGAACGGAGTTTTAGTCATCTTGCCCATGAGGCATGGTTCACACGTGTCAAGTGAATCAAAGTTAAGTGACTCCAAAAGTCCATCGGTATGGAGTTTCTTCATGCGCTTTACACCAATATGACCTAAGCGGCAGTGCCACAAAAACATGGCGCTATCATTGTTAACTCTAACTCTTTTGGTCTCAATGTTATGTATATGTGTATTATCACTATCAAGATTTAATATGAACAATCCTCTCACATTGGGTGCATGACCATAAAAGATATTACTCGTAGAAATAGAACAACCATTATTCTCTGACTTAAACGAGTAACCGTCTCGCAATAAACAAGATCCAGATATAATGTTCATGCTCAACGCAGGCACTAAATAACAAATATTTAAGTTCATAACTAATTCTGATGGTAACTAAAGTGAAACTGTGCCGACGGCGATTGCATCAACCTTGGAACCATTTCCCACGCGCATCGTCACTTCATCTTTCGCCAGCCTTCGCCTATTCCGCAGTTCCTGTTTCGAGTTGCAAATATGAGCAACAAAACCGGTATCGAATACCCAGGCACTACTATGAGAGCTGGTTAAGTACACATTAATAACATGTATATCAAATATACCTGATTTTTCTTTGGCCGCCTTCTTATCAGCCAGATACTTGGGGTAGTTGCGCTTCCAGTGACCCATACCCTTGCAATAATAGCACTCCGTTTCAGGCTTAGGTCCAGCTTTGGGTTTCTTAGTCGGATTGGCAACATGTTTGCCGCTCTTCTTTGAATTACCCTTCTTTCCTTTGCCGTTTCTCTTGAAACTAGTGGTCTTATTCACCATCAACACTTGATGTTCTTTACGGAGTTCTGACTCTGCGACTTTCAGCATCGCGAACAACTCGCCAGGTGACTTGTTCATCCCTTGCATGTTGTAGTTCAACACAAAGCCCTTATAGCTTGGTGGCAGTGATTGAAGAATTCTGTCAGTGATAGCCTCTTGCGGGAGTTCAATCCCCAGCTCAGCTAGACGGTTTGAGTACCCAGACATTTTGAGCACATGTTCACCGACAGACGAATTCTCCTCCATCTTGCAAGCATAGAATGTATCAGAGGTCTCATACCTCTCGATCTGGGCGTTCTTCTGAAAGATAAACTTCAACTCCTGGAACATCTCATATGCTCCATGACGCTCAAAGCGAAGTTGAAGTCCCGGCTCTAAGCCATACAAGACTGCACATTGAACTACTGAGTAGTCCTCCTTATGTGTTAACCAAGCGTTCTTAACATCTTGGTCAGCCGTAGCGGGTGGTTCATCTCCTAGTGCAACATCAAGGACATAATCCTTCTTCCCAGCTTGCAGGAGCAACTTAAGATTACGAGCCCAGTCTACAAAGTTGCTTCCATCATCTTTCAACTTAGCTTTCCCTAGGAACGTATTAAAATTCAGGGTGACTGCCGCGTGAGCCATGATCTACAACACAAATATATTCAAAGTGGACTTAGACTATGTTCAAGATAATTAGAGTTTAACTTAATCAAATTACTTGCTAAATTCCCACTCAAAAAGTACATCTCTCTAGGCATTTGAGTGGTTCATGATCCAGTTCCACTAGCTCAAGTCCGATCATCACGTGAGTTGAGGATAGTTTCAGTGGTAAGCATCCCAATGCTAATCATATCAACTATATGATTCATGATCGACCTTTCGGTCTCATGTGTTCCGAGGCCATGTCTGCACATGCTAGGCTCGTCAAGCTTAACCCGAGTGTTCCGTGTGTGCAACTGTTTTGCACCCGTTGTTTGTGAACATTGAGTCTATCACACCCGATCATCACGTGGTGTCTCGAAACGACGAACTGTAGCAACGGTGCACAGTCAGGGAGAACACAATTTTGTCTCGAAATTTTAGTGAGAGATCACCTCATAATGCTACCGTTGTTCTAAGCAAAATAAGGTGCATAAAAGGATTAACATCACGTGCAATTCATAAGTGACATGATATGGCCATCATCACGTGCTTCTTGATCTCCATCACCAAAGCACCGACACGATCTTCTGTCACCGGTGCCACACCATGATCTCCATCAACGTGTCGCCATCGGGGTTGTGGTGCTACTCATGCTATTACTACTAAAGCTACATCCTAGCAATATAGTAAACACATCTGCAAGCACAAACGTTAGTTTAAAGACAACCCTATGGCTCCTGCCGGTTGCCGTACCATCGACGTGCAAGTCGATATTAACTATTACAACATGATCATCTCATACATCCAATATATCACATCACATCGTTGGCCATATCACATCACAAGCATACCCTGCAAAAACAAGTTAGACGTCCTCTAATTGTTGTTGCATGTTTTACGTGGTGACCATGGGTATCTAGTAGGATCGCATCTTAATTACGCAAACACCACAGTGGAGATATATGAATTGCTATAACCTCATCCAAGGACCTCCTCTGTCAAATCCGATTAAACTAAAGTTGGAGAAACTGACACTCGCTAGTCATCTTTGAGCAACGGAGTTACTCGTAGCGATGAAACCAGTCTCTCGTAAGCATACGAGTAATGTCGATCCGAGCCGCTTCGATCCAACAATACCGCGGAATCAAGAAAAGACTAAGGAGGGCAGCAAATCGCACATCACCGCCCACAAAAACTTTTGTGTTCTACTCGAGAAGACATCCACACATGAACCTAGCTCATGATGCCACTGATGGGGAACGTCGCATGGTAAACAACAAAATTCCTACGCGCACGAAAACCTATCATGGTGATGTTCATCTACGAGGGGGATTTCAGATCTGCGTACCCTTGTAGATCGCACAGCAGAAGCGTTAATAAACGCGGTTGATGTAGTGGAACGTCCTGACGTCCCTCGATCCGCCCCGCGAACCGTCCCGCTCTAGTGCCGAACGGACGGCACCTCCGCTTTCAGCACACGTACAACTCGACGATGATCTCGGCCTTCTTGATCCAGCAAGAGAGATGGAGAGGTAGATGAGTTCTCCGGCAGCGTGACGGCCCTCCGGAGGTTGGTGGTGATCTAATCTCAGTAGGGCTCCGCCCGAGCTCCGCAGAAACGCGATCTAGAAGAAAAAACCGTGGAGGTATGTGTTCGGGCTGCCGTGGAAAAGTTGTCTCAGATCAGTCCTAAAACTTCCGTATATATAGGGGGAGGGGAGGTGCCTTGCCTTGGGGCTCAAGGAGCCCAATGGGTTCGGCCGATGGGGGGGGGGAGGAGTAGTCCTCCTCCAATCCTAGTCCAACTAGGATTGGAAGGTGGAGTCCTTCCCTTCCTTCCCACTTCCCCTTTTTTTTCTCTTTGATTTTCTTATCTCCGTGTGCAGGGGCCTCCTTGGGCTTGCCCACCAGCCCACTAAGGGCTGGTGCGGCACCCCTAAGGCCTATGGGCTTCCCCGGGGTGGGCTGCCCCCCGGTGAACATCCGGAACCCATTCGTCATTCCCGGTACATTCCTAGTAATTTTGAAAACCTTCCGGTAATCAAATGAGGTCATCCTATATATCAATCTTCGTCTCCGGACCATTACGGAAACCCTCGTGACATGCGTGATCTCATCCGGGACTCCGGACAACATTCGGTAACCAACCATGTAACTCAAATACGCATAAAACAACGTCGAACCCTAAGTGTGCACACCCTGCGGGTTCGAGAACTATGTAGACATGACCCGAGGGACTCCTCGGTCAATATCCAATAGCGGGACGTAGATGCCCATATTGGATCCTACATATTCTACGAAGATCTTATCATTTCAATCTCAGCGCCAAGGATTCATATAATCCCGTATGTCATTCCCTTTGTCCTTTGGTATGTTACTTGCCCGAGATTCGATCGTGTAACATCCCAAATTTTTAGATTTGGTATGTTAGCAGGATCATTCTTTGTCATCTTGATTTCTATGCGTGTTTGAATTTTTCTGAATATTCTTTTCATTATGCAACTCAGGGCAATTTATATTGGAGTGGAGATAACATGACTTCTCCCCATTCAAATAAAGAGTTCATAAGGTTTAGAATATTATTTGAAGTCGCCTCATATGGTTTTGCAAATTTCATAATCTCCGAAATCATTTTCAGTTTATTTTTCAATGCTCGTTGTGTAGCATTTTGCATAAAAGTTATTTTGAAAAAAATTGCATTAGGTGGAACTAGGGTTCCTTTATTTTTTTATTAGGGGATTTATTTTATACTTATATATATGTGTCTATATTAGATTTTTAATATATATATATCTATATATACTTATATGTATATATTACTATATGCATATTATATATATATATATATATTTTTTGTATAAGTATATTTTTTTACTATGTCTCTATTTGTTTTCCTTTAAAATAATATTATTTAGTTATTTAGCTTTTTGTGCTCTTTTGTTTTTTTTGAAAAAAAAATTGTGCACCGGCCAGGTGGCCACGCATTGACCCCAGCGCTACTGGACTCCCTTGCCCCAGGCACCCATCCCCACCGGCGCTAGAGGCCAGCCCTTGTTTTCCCAGCGCTACAGCGCCAGGAGCACTACTGCTCCCAGCACCCCTGCGCCACGAGGGCCCCAGCGCCAGGACCTCACGGCCCCAGTGCATCCATCGCCCCAGTGCCCCAGCGAGCCCTGCTCCAGCGCACCAGCGCCCAGCGCCCCACAGCCCCGTGCCTCGCTAGGATTCCTCTCCAAACGGGACGAGCTTACTCTCCTAAAGCCGAGACCGAGACCATGTGCATCGCCAGGACTTTTCTTTCCACGAGCAGAAGAAACCCCAGGAGGCCGAATCCCCTGTTGCCGATTCGTTCCCTGCCGTTGGCATCCTCGCCTAGGGCGAATCCCGCCGTCGCCTACCTGCAACCACCGCCGCCTAGAGTTCGCCGATCCCCTGCAGCAGCACCTTGTTTACCGGAGTTTGCCCGTCTTCGCCGGAGCCGCCGTTCGTCGAAGAGTCATCGGAGAAGCACCACCGGAGGCACCACGTGGGAACCAACCCGTTTTTCACCGTTGTTCGTGGTAAGCACGTGCACGTAATCCGGTTCAGCCAATCCATGAAGTTGCTACAGTACAGTATATTACCTATTTTAACCTGTTTTTAGATCGGACAGATTCTCGGTAGAATTTTGAAACCTGTTTAACTTTTTACTCGTAACTCCGATTCAGGAAATTCTTTTTCCTGTGATCTCTTGCTGATGAGAAGAACATGATAGCACTAATAGTTTTCAGGTTTGTGATATTTAAAATTTTAGTTGGATCAGATTTAGTTTAAACTTATCGGAGGCCGTATTTTGCAAACCGTTCATCAAATTTAATTATTTATTTTGCTTTGTGCTACCACTAGCATGTAGATAATAAATACCTACTCATATTTTCTGTTAGTTGAGTTTTCATTAAATTCTTTGTTGTTGACTTTATTTTGATGTTATGTGAGTACGGTTTATTTATCGATGCCTTCGTCGAATATATATAGATTGCCCGAAGTGTGGAGCGGATCATAATTAAGCGTTAGAGTACTTCAACACCGTTCAAGGCAAGTTTGCACTTTTGATTATGCTCATCCTATATGTATGCTTGGCATTGTTATGATATCTTATTTGTTTGGTGTGATTCTTATATTGCTTGTCGCCATATGTGTGTCCTAGATTGCATTGTTTAATTGTGTGCTTGGATATGCTATGGTAGACATGGACTCATACCGAGTGTTTTATGAAGTAGTGAGTGTTTATAGCTGTAGGCTTGGGGCTTTTTCTCGAGTGAATGCGTCTATGGCTGAGTGCTCTATTGTCCCTAGAGAATGCGCCATGACTGAGCGCACTTGAGTTGTCGGGACTTAAATCAGGTGAATGCGTTGATGGCTGAGCGCTTTGGAGTCCCCATTGAATGCGTCATCGACTGAGCGCACTTGATACATCTTGAAGATCTTTGTCATCTCACCGTAGGTTTGTGAGTTCTGTGTTGCGGGTTTTTAAATTGGTTGTGGCGTGTGAGACCTTGATCAGTTTATGGAGGTAGGTGAAGTTAGCTTTATGCTGAACCAACTTGACTGTTTTGTTTGTCATACATTGCTTATGTATGTAGGTTTGCATTATCGTTATGTGTGAATTGCCAATACATTCAATGTATTGACCCTTGTGGCTGCAACTTATCATGTTGCAGGATATTCAGATGATCAGTGAGATACAGTAGGGTCGCGAGTCTTCACTCAACCTTTTCGTCGGTGGGCTATGATGGGACTCATCGTTATTATTTCTGCTACCTTTCCGCTGTCATTATTTATTAGAGATAGCTAAGTGCTATGTAGATTGTTATACTTTATAAATTCTGGATCATACGTTGTAATAAATGATGCACTTGCTATTCTGGTATTCATCTATACTGTGTGTGCTAGCGAGTCGATCCAGGGACTAGCATAGTTAAGCATAGAGACTCAAATCCTTCGAGGTTTGGTCGTTACAGATGGTATCAGAGCAATGCGTTGACTGTAGGTCGTGGCCCTAGAAAATGGATTAGAAAATCCATAGGATTGAAAATTTATTCTATAAACCTTGTCTACATGTTACTCCTTCATTAGACAATCCTTTAGTATCTTGACCAGATTAAGCAGGAACTAGTGCTGAGACCACCACTTATCTTGTTTTATTTGTGATATTAACGTGTTAGCATATCTGTTTATGCCTGCTTTGTGGCATGACGATACTAGGTTGCTTGCTTGATTGTTATTTTGCTTGTTTGTTAAATTAAGATCTTGTCGGAATTATTCGACTATATATATAGATATGTTTGATTGTTGTTATGTTTGTTGGAGTTATTTGATAGTGTGATTTGTTTGATTTGAAGTTTTATGCTAGCATATGGGTAGTGTTTTTTTCCCTTAGGCCTAATTCTATCTAGATCTCATCTATGCTTACCCACCAGATGTCGTCGAGACGTAATACTAGAGCCAGTGGTTCAGGAGACAACAACAATGATGTGCCACCGTTCATGCAACAATACCTTCAAGGACAGGCCCAGTTGATCCAGCTACTCACTCATAACATAGGGAACAACAACAACAATCCACCTCCACCACCACCACCAGTGGATGCACTTACTCGTTTCTTGAGGTTGAATCCTCAGAGGTTTTCCAGCAGCCCCGAACCTATTGTAGCAGATGATTGGCTTCGTTCGGTTCAGAGGAACTTTGAGACTGTTGGCTGCACTGATGCAGAGAGAGTGAGGTTTGCCTCACATTTGTTGGAGGGTCCTGCCGCAGCTTGGTGGGACAACTACCTGGTCACCTATCCCATTGATACTATCACCTGGGCACAGTTTCAGGCAGCTTTTCGCGCCGCACATGTGTCTGCTGGCGCCATGAGTCTGAAAAAGAAGGAGTTTCGTAGCTTGCGTCAGCGAGGTCGCTCAGTTAATGAGTATGTGGAGGAGTTCAATAAGCTTGCACGCTATGCGCCTAACGATGTTAACACTGATACAACCAGACAGGAGAAGTTCTTGGAGGGTCTCGATGACGAGTTGGGTGTTCAGTTGACAGTGGCAACTTTCAACAACTGTCAGGAGCTTATTGATAAAGCTATTGTACTTGAGGGCAAATTTCAAGAGGTGCAGGATCGGAAAAGGAAGGCAAGCGACACTGAGTTCAACTCTGGAGGTCATCAGAAGCAACGTAATTCATCAACATCTTCTGAGTACTATGATTCCGAAGTGGACGTGTATAATGGCCATAACCACGAGGTACATAATCCTCATAATGGCAATGGGCACAACCATGATGGACAAAGGAATGAGAACAACAACCACACCACTTTGACGCCCACCAAGAAGGATATAAGTCACTTGCTTTGTTATAGGTGTAGAAACCCGGGGCATTATTCCAACAACTGCCCTGTGTTGAAGGACATGGATGATGACAATGCAAGCTCCAAAGAACTGGGGTCTGATCACGTCGAAAGGGGACATGTGAACCACACAATGGTGGGAAGAGCTAATAATGCACCAGCCCTCGGTAAGATTTTGATCAAGTTTCAGTATTATGCCAGTTCTCTCAATATTGGTGCATCTTATTTGTTCATGTCAAGGGAGTTTTGGGATATATGCAACGAGTAAGCCTGAACACCTTGGGATATGGATTATATCAATTACCCATCTTTAACCTTGCTAGCCAACTCGAATCTCAAGGACGAGATTCCTTTTAAGGGGGGTAGATTTGTAACATCCCAAATTTTTAGATTTGGTATGTTAGCAGGATCATTCTTTGTCATCTTGATGCGTGTTTGAATTTTTTTGAATATTCTTTTCATTATGCAACTTAGGGCAATTTATATTGGAGTGGAGATAACATGACTTCTCCCCATTCAAATAAAGAGTTCATAAGGTTTAGAATATTATTTGAAGTCGCCTCATATGGTTTTGCAAATTTCATAATCTCCGAAATCATTTTCAGTTTATTTTTCAATGCTCGTTGTGTAGCATTTTGCATAAAAGTTATTTTGAAAAAAATTGCATTAGGTGAAACTAGGGTTCCTTTATTTTTTTATTAGGGGATTTATTTTATACTTATATATATGTGTCTATATTAGATTTTTAACATATATATATCTATATATACTTATATGTATATATTACTATATGCATATTATATATATATATATATATATATTTTTGTATAAGTATATTTTTTTACTATGTCTCTGTTTGTTTTCCTTTAAAATAATATTATTTAGTTATTTAGCTTTTTGTGCTGTTTTGTTTTTTTTTGAAAAAAAAAATTGTGCACCGGCCAGGTGGCCAGGCATTGACCCCAGCGCTACTGGACTCCCTTGCCCCAGGCACCCATCCCCACCAGCGCTAGAGGCCAGCCCTTGTTTTCCCAGCGCTACAGCGCCAGGAGCGCTACTGCTCCCAGCACCCCTGCGCCACGAGGGCCCCAGCGCCAGGACCTCACGACCCCAGTGCATCCATCGCCCCAGCGCCCCAGCGAGCCCTGCTCCAGCGCACCAGCGCCCAGCGCCCCACAGCCCCGTGCCTCGCTAGGATTCCTCTCCAAACGGGACGAGCTTACTCTCCTAAAGCCGAGACCGAGACCGTGTGCATCGCCATGACTTTTCTTTCCACGAGCAGAAGAAACCCCAGGAGGCCGAATCCCCTGTTGCCGATTCGTTCCCTGTCGCTGCCATCCTCGCCTAGGGCGAATCCCGCCGTCGCCTACCTGCAACCACCGCCGCCTAGAGTTCGCCGATCCCCTGCAGCAGCACCTTGTTCACTGGAGTTTTCCCGTCTTCGCCGGAGCCGCCGTTCGTCGAAGAGTCATCGGAGAAGCACCACCGGAGGCACCACGTGGGAACCAACCCATTTTTCACCGTTGTTCGTGGTAAGCACGTGCACGTAATCCGGTTCAGCCAATCCATGAAGTTGCTACAGTATCGTATTATACCTATTTTAACCTGTTTTTAGATCGGACAGATTCTCGGTAGAATTTTGAAACCTGTTTAACTTTTTACTCGTAACTCCGATTCAGGAAATGCTTTTTCCTGTGATCTCGTACTGATGAGAAGAACATGATAGCACTAATAGTTTTCAGGTTTGTGATATTTAAAATTTTAGTTGGATCAGATTTAGTTTAAACTTATCGGAGGCCGTATTTTGCAAACCGTTCATCAAATTTAATTATTTCTTTTGCTTTGTGCTACCACTAGCATGTAGATAATAAATACCTACTCATATTTTCTGTTAGTTGAGTTTTCATTAAATTCTTTGTTGTTGACTTTATTTTGATGTTATGTGAGTACGGTTTATTTATCGATGCCTTCGTCGAATATATATAGATTGCCCGAAGTGTGGAGCGGATCATAATTAAGCGTTAGAGTACTTCAACACTGTTCAAGGCAAGTTTGCACTTTTGATTATGCTCATCCTATATGTATGCTTGGCATTGTTATGATATCTTATTTGTTTGGTGTGATTCTTATATTGCTTGTCGCCATATGTGTGTCCTAGATTGCATTGTTTAATTGTGTGCTTGGATATGCTATGGTAGACATGGACTCGTACCGAGTGTTTTATGAAGTAGTGAGTGTTTATAGCTGTAGGCTCGGGGCTTTTGCTCGAGTGAATGCGTCTATGGCTGAGCGCTCTATTGTCCCTAGAGAATGCGCCATGACTGAGCGCACTTGAGTTGTCGGGACTTAAATCAGGTGAATGCGTTGATGGCTGAGCGCTTTGGAGTCCCCATTGAATGCGTCATCGACTGAGCGCATTTGATACATCTTGAAGATCTTTGTCATCTCACCGTAGGTTTGTGAGTTCTGTGTTGCGGGTTTTTAAATTGGTTGTGGCGTGTGAGACCTTGATCAGTTTATGGAGGTAGGTGAAGTTAGCTTTATGCTGAACCAACTTGACTGTTTTGTTTGTCATACATTGCTTATATATGTAGGTTTGCATTATCATTATGTGTGAATTGCCAATACATTCAATGTATTGACCCTTGTGGCTGCAACTTATCATGTTGCAGGATATTCAGATGATCAGTGAGATACAGTAGGGTCGCGAGTCTTCACTCAACCTTTTCGTCGGTGGGCTATGATGGGACTCATTTTTATTATTTCTGCTACCTTTCCGCTGCCATTATTTATTAGAGATAGCTAAGTGCTATGTAGATTGTTATACTTTATAAATTCTGGATCATACGTTGTAATAAATGATGCACTTGCTATTCTGGTATTCATCTATACTGTGTGTGCTAGCGAGTCGATCCAGGGACTAGCATAGTTAAGCACAGAGACTCAAATCCTTCGAGGTTTGGTCGTTACAGATTGTCAGTATCCGCATACCTATTTCAATCTCGTTTACCGACAAGTCTCTTTACTCGTTCCGTAATACAAGATCCCGCAACTTACACTAAGTCACATTGCTTGCAAGGCTTGTGTGTGATGTTGTATTACCGATTGGGCCCCGAGATACCTCTTCGTCACACGGAGTGACAAATCCCAGTCTTGATCCATACTAACTCAACGGACACCTTCGGAGATACCTGTAGAGCATCTTCATTGCCACCCAGTTACGTTGTGATGATTAATACACAGAAAGTATTCCTCCGGTGTCAGTGAGTTATATGATCTCATGGTCATAGGAATAAATACTTGACACGCAGAAAACAGTAGCAACAAAATGACAAGATCAACATGCTACGTCTATTAGTTTGGGTCTAGTCCATCACATGATTCTCCCAATGATGTGATCCAGTTATCAAGAAACAACACCTTGTACATAGTCAGAAGACCCTGACTATCCTTGATCAACTGGCTAGCCAACTAGAGGCTTGCTAGGGACAGTGTTTTGTCTATGTATCCACACATGTATCTAAGTCTTCATTCAATACAATTATAGCATGGATAATAAACGATTATCTTGATACATGAACTATAATAATAACTTATTTACCATTGCCTCTAGGGCATAATTCCAACAAATAGTTCATAGGTATTTCCTGACGCTTACTGATGTTCCCTATTCTTTGGCATTTGTCACAAGACAAGACAAACTTATGGGCATCCTTGAAGAGAGTGAGCCAATAGAAACCTAATTGCAATACCTTATGAGCAGTTCTGTCTCCAGCATGGTGTCTGAAAGGATCGATATGGTTGGCTAGAGGGGGGGGGGGGTGAATAGACAACGACCACTTTTTAATTAATCTTAGCAAGTTAAGGTAAACAACATACGGGTTCACAAATAATACGACAATGAGGTGAACCCTAAAGAAGCTAACAACGAGAGCTATTAAGAGAAGTAAGATATAGTCACAAGCATAAGCAAATAAAAAGTAAAGGATAGAGATAACCACAAGTGGAACCGATGGAGACGAGGATGTGTTACCGAAGTTCCTTCCCTTTGACAGGAAGTACGTCTCCGTTGGAGCGGTGTGGAGGCACAATGCTCCCCAAAAAGCCACTAAGGCCACCGTATTCTCCTCACGCCCTCGCACGATGCAAGGTACCGTGATTCCACTATAGGTGCCCTTGAAGGCGGCGACCGAACCTTTACAAACAAGGTTGGGGCAACTCCACACAAAGCTTGGAGGCTCCCAACTAGACCACGAAGCTTCACCACAATGGAATATGGCTTCGAGGTGACCTCAACCGTCTAGGATGCTCAAACACCCAAGAGTAACAAGATCCGCAAGGGATTGGTGGGGGAATCAACTTTTCTCTTGGTGGAAGTGTGGATCTAGGCCTTCTCAACCAATCCCTAAAGGATCAACAAGTTTGATAGGCTAGGGAGAGAGATCGGGCACTTTTGAGCTTAGGGAGCAACAATGGAGCTTGAGAGGGTAAGAGATGAGGTTCCACAGCTAGAAGAACCCTTTATATAGTGGGGGAAAAAATCAGACCGTTTTCCCACTCTCTGCCCGAGCTCCAGCGGTACTACCGCTCACCAGGGGCGGTACTACCGCTGGATGCAGCGGTACTACCGCTGGCCCGAGCGGTACTACCGCTGGGCCCCTGGTAGTGCAAAAGCACTACCACCGCCAAGAAAGTCTTCGCAAAAAGGTTCGTCCACGAACTACCGCTAGGCAGGCGGTACTGAGCTCCTGGAGCGGTACTACCGCTGACCAGGGCGGTACTACCGCTAGGGACCAATTTGCAAGGAGGAAAGAAACACAGTGGCGGGGGCCACTCCAAAAATGAAGGTAAGGGAGAATATGTGAAGTGTGCGCGTGCAAAGATAGATTCCACCCAAACCTTTCCACTACGGATCCCCTCTTAATAGTACGGCTTTCCTATGACTCAAATAAAGAGAATCATAGAGAGCGCCGTGCTTCCGTTCCATGAATGAGGAGACGAGTCGTCTTGTGCCGTTGACGTGTGTTATCTGAAACCTTAACACACACGGTTAGTCCTTTACGGTACTGTCATCAATCACCAAAATTACTTGGGCATAAACTATGCCCCAACAATCTCCCCCTTTTTGGTGGATTGATGACAATACCGGATTTGCACAGAGAATAATATGAGAACAAAAAGATAGAGATATATGACAATACGGGGCATATGACTCACAACATATGATGGAAATAAATCTCACATAAGTTCATGTCTCACAAACGATAGCAAACTAGAAGCAAACCAAGTTCGAAGCAAACCACGAATGAAAGGAAAGCAAAACAAAGTTCAACTATGAAAGCAAATCGAGCTCCTAGACTCTCTCCCCCTTTGGCATAAGACACCAAAAAGGGGCACACCTAACGCCACAGGTAGTTACTCCTCATCCTCAGCATCGCCAGACTCGTCGGTACCCTCCTGATCATCCTGCTCCTCCTCTTCCTCCTCATCGCCAGACCACTGGTAACCTTGAGCCTGCATCCAAGTAGCCTCTGGAGTGATATCGTCCTCTGATCCGCTGGAGATGTCCACATCAAGAGACCCGAGAACGCGCTTGTGCCTCTGGCGGCTCTCCTTCTAAGCCACGTGCGTCTGGTACTGACCCTTAGCCTGCATACAGAATAGAGTCTTCATCTTATCCTGCAGTTTGATGGCCCAAGATGGCATGGCAGAAGGGCGGGACTGAGAGGCGGTTCCTCTGTCAACAGCAGTCTCTGTGTCAGTATCCATGTGCTGAGAGGATGTTGATGGGTTGGCCCATTTCTCCTTGACGCGAAGCTTGATTGGGTCGTGCACAATGTAGTCAGACTGAGCGTAGAGCACCTCCTCTGGAAAAGTTTCTTGCCACTTTTGACAAATATAAGCGAACAGATAGGGCCCGTAGATGGGAACCTTACGCATGATGATGCAGTTCCAGAGTTCCGTAAACATTACATCAAAAATATCAAGAGGGGCAGACTCCTTAGTCATAGCCTCCTCACAAAGCAGCAACATCTCAGCCAAAGAGCCATGAACCTCGTCAAAGTTACCAATGCGAGGGAAGAGGGTGTTTTGAAGGATCCGATGCATGATGTCCAGATGTTTGGGGAGCACACCCTTCCTCACATAGAGTTTCTACAATTTGTCATTTGCGGGGGGCCTGTCGGTGGGGGCGGCAGCATGAGGACGCAACCCAAGTGGAGTGTCAGCTCCTTGGAAGTCAACCTTGAGGAGTTGCATGAATTCACGCCAGGAACCGGTCATCCTCTGAGACCCTGTCATCCACACAATAGAGCGCTCTTCATCAGGAGAGAAGTGGACCGTGACATAGAACTAAGCAACAGCAGTGGGGTCAAAATTTGTCTTAAAAGTGATGATGTCCTTGATGCCCAGTTTGTCAATCAGAGAGAGGGCATCACCAAAATAGTCCAGGTTCCGCTGAAGATGAGCTAGGTCAATCCACTGAACGGGGACATAGTTCTTCTTGAACTGCGCGACAATATCACGGTAGATCCTGCACTGATCCTTTGCCCAAACATGGTCAACATTCTTGATCACAGCCTTCTCTTTGAGATAATGGTTCTGAGTGCGAAACTGCAGAAAGTCCTTGGGGGGCATTGTTCGGACATTGATCCCCTTATCCTTGTGTGCGGTCTTCTTGAAGGACTGCTTTTTGGGTTGCAGACCTGAGGTGGCAGACCCCTCGGGAGCTTCTTGGTTGCTAAACTGCTTTGACTGCGTCTCCCGTGGGGGGTTCGAACGGCGAGAACTACCTGTGACACAAAACACACAGCAAAAAGAAGCGACAAAAAGAGTCAAGGCAATGAACTTAGAAAAAGCAGAAAAAAATAAACACTCATTGCCAAGCACATGAAAAGAATGCACAATGAATCCTCCTGGCGGTAGTACCTCTACCCCTGGCGGTAGTAACGCTGGGGGTCCTGGCGGTAGTACCGCTACCCCTGGCGGTAGTACCGCTGGGGTTTGACTTTTAGATCTGACAGATAAATATAGACCTCATGCATAGGGCTACACGATTTTTACGAGGGGCATGGGCTGTATATGAACACTAAGAACTCCACCCCAGCCCTACTCACATGAGGATCACAGGAATCACCGAAATAAGTACATGCCTAGGCAAGAGAGAGCAAGTTTTAGATCTAATCCAAACATAGTTCAAGTGCTAGATCTAAAACAAGTAAATCCTAGGGCATGGCAAAATAATCAGCAATGATTCATAGGACCTACACTCCCCTGAAATATCTCCTTCATGCCATCCAAGAACAAGGCACAAGATCAAAGACATGGATCCAATCCCCAAATGCTCCTAACCCTAGAACAAGAACATCAACCAAATAGAAGAAGGGGAGGAGCTTTACCGGGATTCATGGCCCTTGGAGGAGGAAGGAGAGGTGGAGCAACCCTTCCAATCCAACGGAGAGAAGGAGCTCCACGAAACGAGATCAAAACAGGGGGATTTCGGGCTAGGGGAGGGAGGAGCCGCGAGAAAGAAGAAAGAGCCTGAGAAAAACGGGCTCCCCCTCCTTTATATAGCCTAAGGGGTACGGGCCAGCGGTAATACCGCTGAGGACCTGGCGGTAGTACTGCTGCCTGGCGGAAGTACCGCTGGATGCAGCGGTAGTACCGATCCCCCTGGCGGTAGTACCGCTCCCCCTTGAGACAGCCCTAAAAATTTCCTAGCCGGTCGTGTTAGATTGGAATTCTGGCGGTAGTACCGCTATCTCTAGCGGTAGTACCGCTGGGGTCCTGGCGGTAGTACCGCTACCCCTGGCGGTAGTACCGCTGGGGTCCTGGCGGTAGTACCGCTACCCCTGGCGGTAGTACCGCTGCAAATGTCACAACGCGGCCTAGGATAAGAGAAGAACTTGGGCAAATGACGAGTAAGTAAAAACGAGATAACACCTAGAAAAATGTACTGACTTGTCATTGTATATCCTTTCTTCTATACAAAAGAAAGGTGGGAGGGGCGGTGGCCGAGGCCACCTATGTTTGAGACAATGGTATGACACCGCGAAGAATTATCCTTGGGTTCATGACCAATGCTCGTCTTTGAAGCACAAGTGCCATTTGACAATGGCTAAAGTGAAAGACTAGATTGATTTATGCATAATGGGGGGAGGGACAGTTCATTGAGAGGACAACACTCCCCCTATGTCCATGCCTACATCTAGACCAAAATGGAATGCGAAGTGAGGTGCAACATGCCTAGTTTCAATCCACATTACTTGAATCAATGATATTTAGCTCATGCCTTAACTCCCGGAACCTTGCTTCATCTAGAGGCTTAGTGAAAATATCTGCAAGTTGCTCTTCAGTGTGGATGAAGTGAACCTCAATATCACCTAGCTATATATGTTCACGAATGAAGTGATGACGAATATCAATATGTTTGGTTTTGCTATGTTGCACTGGGTTGAGGGAAATCTTGATAGCGCTTTGATTGTCACATAGAAGAGGCACTTTGTCACAAGTGACACCGTAATCCTTTAAAGTTTGCCTCATCCATAGCAATTGTGCACAACAACTTGCAGCTGCCACATACTCAGCTTCGGTGGATGATTAGGAGACGCAATTCTGCTTCTTAGACGACCAACTTACCAATGAGCGACCAAGGAATTGGCATCCTCCAGACGTTGACTTCCTCTCCACACAATCTCCTGCCCAATCTGAGTCAGAATAGCCAACTAGATTGAAGTTTGCTCCTTTGGGATACCAGAGGCCAAAGTTTGGGGTATGAGCCAAATATTGAAAGATTCGCTTAACGGCCATGTAATGGCTTTCTTTTGGTGCGGATTGAAACCATGCACATATCCTTACACTCAACATAATATCCGGTCTAGATGCACAAAGGTAAAGGAGGGATCCAATCATGGAGCGATATACCTTTTGATCCACTGCTTTACCATTGGGATCACTATCAAGCTTGCATCTTGTTGGCATGGGGAACTTGACTGGTTTGACATCTTCGAGCTCGAACCGTTTGAGCATGTCTTGAGTGTACTTGGCTTGTTTGATGAATGTACCTTCTAGACCTTGTGCAATCTCGAACCCGAGGAAGAACTTCAACTCTCCCATCATGGACATCTCAAACTTCTCAGTCATTAGTGCAGCAAATTCTTCATTGAAGGAAATGTTAGGAGAGCCAAACATAATATCATCAACATATAGTTGGCATATGAACAAATCCCCTTTAACCCTCTTAGTAAAAAGAGTGGGATCTATCTTCCCAATTTCAAACCCACGATCTTGTAACAACTCAGTAAGATACTCATACCACGCGCGTGGGGCTTGTTTAAGGCCATAGAGTGCCTTATTGAGTTTGTACACATGATTTGGGAGCTTGGGATGTTCGAATCCCGAGGGTTGTTTGACATAGACCAACTCATTCAAAGGACCATTAAGAAAGGCACTTTTCACATCCATTTGTTGTAACTTGAAGTTATGATGAGAAGCAAATGCAAGCAACATGCGAATAGATTCTAGACGAGCAACAGGGGCAAAGGTTTCACCGTAGTCGATACCCTCGACTTGGGAGTAGCCTTGAGCCACCAATCTTGCCTTGTTTTGAATCACAATTCCATTGGCATCTTGCTTATTCTTGAATATCCATTTGGTCCCGATGACATTATGTTCCTCCGTTGGCCTAGGCACTAAATCCCAGACTTGGTTGTGCTCGAAGTTGTTAAGTTCTTCGTGCATGGCCATAAGCCAATCCTCATCATCGAGCGCTTCCTGTACCTGTTGAGGTTCACAATACGAAACAAACGCGTGATGCTCACAATAATTCCAAATCTGTTGTCGGGTGGATACTCCCCTTTTTATACTGCCAAGTACATCCTTCATAAGATGTGACTTGACTCTCAGCTTGTTCGCAATCTTGGCTGCTCGATGCTCCAAGAGTTCTTCATTAGATAACGGGGGAGCATCAACTTGTTTTCTTTGCTTGCCCTTGCGTCTTGAGCCGGCTGTTGGTGCTCCAGAAGGGAATTGTGAGACAGTCTCCTGATCATCTTGTCCTTCGACTTGAGCAGGTTCACTAGTTTGTTCTTGTATTTGTGGTTGCTCTTGATCTTGATCTTGTGCTTCTTCTTGGTCTGGATCTCGGGGTTGCACTTGATCTTGATCATGAGCCGGTTCGGTGTCTTGGGGTAGTGCTTGAATATCCTGAGACACATCATCATTGTTGGGCAATTTATCTTGACCTGGAGCTTGTTTATTTTGTTGAGAGTCTTCTCTTTGTTCATCGGAAGCATGTGGGGCTTGTGAAGGTGATGGCTCCACTTGAGTAGAGCATTGTCCTTCTCCTTCGGCCACAAGGGGTTCCTCAATGGGGAGTATTTGACCAATCCCCATTCTTCTTATGGCTTGGGGAGGAATTTCATCACCTACATCACAAAGACCACTTTGCTCCACTTGGGAACCATTATTTTCATCAAACTCTATGTTACACATCTCCTCAATTAGTCCGGTGGACTTGTTGAGGACACGGTAAGCATGAGAGTTTGTAGCATAACCAACAAAGATACCCTCATGTGCTCTAGAATCAAATTTAGCTAACCGTGCTCCTTTCTTGAGAATGAAACACTTACAACCGAATACCCGGAAGTACTTGAGATTGGGTTTGTTTCCAGTTAGAATCTCATACAGAGTCTTGTTCAAGCCTTTGTGGATGTAAAGCCGATTGGATGCATGACATGCTGTGTTGATGGCCTCTGCCCAGAAGTTATATGGAGATTTGAATTCTGCCATCATTGTCCTTGCAGCGTCTATCAAGGTCCGGTTCTTCCTTTCTGCCACGCCGTTTTGCTGAGGGGTATATGGTGCAGAATATTGGTGTTTTATTCCCTCATCACCTAGAAACTCATCTAAGGTGTAGTTCTTGAACTTGGTGCCGTTGTCACTCCTAATCGTAAAGATCTTTGCTTCATGTTGACGTTGCGCTTCATTAGCAAAGTAGATGACCGTTTGTTGAGTTTCACTCTTCTTTTTAAAGAAATATACCCAGGTATATCTTGAGTAGTCGTCAACAATCACTAAGCAATACTTTCTGCCTCCAAGACTATCAAATGATGGAGGACCAAACAGATCCATATGGAGAAGTTCCAATGGCCTCTTAGTGTAGATAATAGTCGTTGGACGATGAGCAGTTTCATGAATCTTTCCTTCAATGCAGGCACTGCAAACACGATCTTTAGCAAAGCTCACATTTGTTAGTCCACGAACATGGTCCCCTGTCAGAAGGCTTTGTAAAGATCTCATCTTGACATGAGCAAAATGGCGATGCCAAAGCCAGCCCACGTCAACTTTAGCCATTAAACATGTCGCAGTCTTAGTGGGTCGCTTTGAGAAGTTCACCACGTAAAGACCATTTTCGACATGTCCAACATAGGCTACTTTAAGAGTCTTGCTTCTCAGGAGGACCACAGTGTCAATATTAAAGAATGTGGAAAAACCCATAATTGCGAGTTGACGAACCGAAAGTAAATTGTAGGCAAGTGACTCAACAAGCATGACCTTCTCAATAGATAAATCTTGAGAGACGACCACCTTACCAAATCCCAATACCTTTGAAGAGGAGGCATCGGCGAATTGGACATGGGTGGGCATAGATGGAGAAGGATGCACATCCACCACTAAGTCCTTGCTTCCGGTCATATGATTTGTTGCTCCAGTATCGAGCAACCATGACACCCCACCGGAAGCAAACTCCTGCAATAGATCAAGGCTTGGTTTTAGGTACCCATTTTTTAATGGGTCCTTTCATGTTAGAGACAAGGGTCTTAGGAACCCAGATAGCCCATTCAATATCGTCATCGTAGGAACCAACAAATCTGGCATAAACATGCCCATCACTAGCACAACATAAGTCATAAGAAGAATTGAATTTGCCGGCTGTGTTAGTAGGAATGGTTTTGCCATTCTTGAGATTTCCATAGTCCACCTTGTTCCTGTTCACCTTCTGAGTCCCCTCACCCTCTTTGACAAAGATGTCCATGAGGGTGGGAGATTGTTTGTTCCTGTTCCTTCTTTTACCTTTTGACTTGGAGGTAAGTCCAAGTCCCTCCTTTCCTACAACACCCTTTTGAGTGCTCAAGAGGTCGTTCAGACTCTTCTCACCTTTTATGCATGCCACAAGGCCCTTCTCAAGTTTCTCCTTTAACTTGGCATTTTCCTCCACAAGATGTACATTCTTACAATTAACACAAAGGGAGGGCACGTAGAGATCTCCTTGGTAAGTTTTGCTTGGAGTTGATCATGAGACTCTTTCAGAGAGAAATGAGCACCTTTCAAGGCCTTGTGGGCCTTGTCAAGTGTGTCAAACTCCTCTTTGAGTCTGTCATGGCCAACCCCAAGAGCATACTGTTCAGACTTAAGCATGCGAATAAGAACAACATCATGATCTAGTTTCTTTTGCATTTTAGCGCAGTCATCGTTATATGACTCCTCAAGAGCCAAACGAAGAGTGCGCTCCTCTTCTAGAGCATTAGATAATTCGGCAATTTCATCGACATATTCACGACTATGTCCCTGAAGCTCGGAGATGGTCTCCTCATGAGACTCAATGAGGTCAGTGGCCTCACCCAGTTGTTCCAAGAGAGCAACAAAGTGCTTCTTGGATTCTCCCTTAATAGTGCACAGAAACTTGTCAAGATCATGCTCATTAAGTTCCCCAACATCACTCTCTTCAACACAATTTAACAATGAAGGAGCAGAAGCAATGTTGGTCTTAATGATGGGAGTTACCTGATTGATACCTTTTGCCATGAGGCACTTGGTGACGTGGTTCTCGTTCGGGGCGTTGAAGAGAGACACCTTCTGGGGAGAGGTAGTGGCAATAGCAACATTTGCCGTTGCCACTGTATCATCATCATCATCATCATCATCATCATCTGAAGGATACTCTTCAAGGGCCACCATCCCTTTTGGGTGAGGTTTCTTCACAAAGTTGTTCTTGATTGGAAATGATTTGGTTTTGTCTTTGCGAATGAGCTTGCCTCCGTTGTCTTCCCTTTTCTCATAGGGACATTCGGCCACGAAGTGACTCACGTTACCACAGTTATAGCATGTCCTTACTCGTTGTTTGGGTTTGAATCCACTTGAGTTGTTCATGGTGAAAGTGGGTCTTGAGTTCCTCTTGTTGCCCCAGAATTGCCTTGATGCAAGAGCCATGTGCTCATTATAGGCATACCTTGTGTCCTCAGGGCAGCCCTCCTCTTCCTCATGTTCTTCTTCTTCAAGCATTGCTTTTGCTTTCAACGCAAGGTTGGGTGAAGTTGTCTTTGATCGAACACGAGCAAGTGCATTGTCTGCTGTTTCGTTCATGATTGACATTGCAATGAATTCATCCAACACCTCACTGGAAGACAAGGAGTGAAAGTCTGGCCGCTGACGAATGACTGATGACATAGCTTTGTTGAAAGGCATGATGGCTTTAAGGAACTTGCGTTTGACCCATGTGTCATCCACATCCTTGCTCCCATGATCCTTGAGTGCCACAGCAATAGCAGTCACCCTCCGATAGAGATCACGAGGGTCCTCGTCTTCCTTCATCACAAACTCATCGGCCTTATCAAGTATCAATTCATAGTTGGATCGTTGAATGCTTGAGCTTCCCTTGTACAACACCATAATATGCTCCCAACAATCCTTGGCCAAAGTGAAGGGACGCAAGTGAGGAAGATCTTCAGGTGGCACTGCAGACTGGAGAATAAACAAAGCAGAGTGATTGTATTGATTGTCTGCATCTTCTCTCGGAGTGAGGTTGCTTGGATCATGGGGATAATATCCTTGCTCAATGATTCTCCACAAATTTGTTGAGCTGTGATTCAAATGAGACTTAATAGAAAATACCCAGTTAGCAAAGTCACCTTTCACAAGCTTAGGAGGAGGACCAACAGGATTAAGACGTGGTGCGGGAACGGATCCTCCATAGACCATGGGGGGGGGTGTGGAACTGAGGCATATGTTCCAGTCCCATCCTTTTCTTGAGATGAGGGAGGTTGCATACCTTTAGCCGCTTCCTTAAAGGAGTTGGCCTCCGAATCGGAAATGGTGGGTTTAACCACTATAGTCGGTTCGGGTGAACTTTTAAATCCCTCAATTAACTCTTTAAGCATGGTCTTTACCTCGTTTGTCAAGGACGTCTTGAGAGAGGCCATAGCCGTATTCAAGTCGTCCCTTGTGACCGAAGTCAAGTCCATGGCCTCGGGTTGCCCATTGTTAATTCCCTCTTCGCCTTCCATACTCTTCGGGTGGTTAAACCCTTAATAAAGAGACGTGACTCTGATACCAATTGAAAGGATTGATATGGTTGGCTAGAGGGGGGGGGGGTGAATAGACAACGACCACTTTTTAATTAATCTTAGCAAGTTAAGGTAAACAACATACGGGTTCACAAATAATACGACAATGAGGTGAACCCTAAAGAAGCTAACAACGAGAGCTATTAAGACAAGTAAGATATAGTCACAAGCATAAGCAAATACAAAGTAAAGGATAGAGATAACCACAAGTGGAACTGATGGAGACGAGGATGTGTTATCGAAGTTCCTTCCCTTTGACAGGAAGTACGTCTCTGTTGGAGCGGTGTGGAGGCACAATGCTCCCCAAAAAGCCACTAAGGCCACCGTATTCTCCTCACGCCCTTGCACGACGCAAGGTACCGTGATTCCACTATAGGTGCCCTTGAAGGCGGCGACCGAACCTTTACAAACAAGGTTGGGGCAACTCCACACAAAGCTTGGAGGCTCCCAACTAGACCACGAAGCTTCACCACAATGGAATATGGCTTCGAGGTGACCTCAACCGTCTAGGATGCTCAAACACCCAAGAGTAACAAGATCCGCAAGGGATTGGTGGGGGAATCAACTTTTCTCTTGGTGGAAGTGTGGATCTAGGCCTTCTCAACCAATCCCTAAAGAATCAACAAGTTTGATAGGCTAGGGAGAGAGATCGGGCACTTTTGAGCTTAGGGAGCAACAGTGGAGCTTGAGAGGGTAAGAGATGAGGTTCCACAGCTAGAAGAACCCTTTATATAGTGGGGGGAAAAATCAGACCGTTTTCCACTCTCTGCCCGAGCTCCAGCGGTACTACCGCTGTCGGCAGCGGTACTACCGCTTGCACTCCAGCGGTACTACCGCTGTCTGCAGCGGTACTACCGCTGTCTGGAGCGGTACTACCGCTGGCACTCCAGCGGTACTACCGCTGACCAGGGGCGGTACTACCGCTGGGCCCCTGGTAGTGCAAAAGCACTACCACCGCCAAGAAAGTCTTCGCAAAAAGGTCCATCCACGAGCTACCGCTAGGCAGGCGGTACTGAGCTCCTGGAGCGGTACTACCGCTGACCAGGGGTGGTACTACCGCCAGCCAGCGGTACTACCGCTGGCTGGAGCGGTACTACCGCTAGGTCCAGCGGTACTACCGCTGGGGACCAATTTGCAAGGAGGAAAGAAACACAGTGGCGGGGGCCGCTCCAAAAATGAAGGTAAGGGAGAATATGTGAAGTGTGCGCGTGCAAAGATAGATTCCACCCAAACCTTTCCACTACGGATCCCCTCTTAACAGTACGGCTTTCCTATGACTCAAATAAAGAGAATCGTAGAGAGCGCCGTGCTTCCGTTCCATGAATGAGGAGACGAGTCGTCTTGTGCCGTTGACGTGTGTTATCTGAAACCTTAACACACACGGTTAGTCCTTTACGGTACTGTCATCAATCACCAAAATTACTTAGGCATAAACTATGCCCCAACAGTGTCCTCCGTAGGCTTCGGAATGACACTTCTACAGGATCTGTCCCTGTTCATGTTCAGGCACACAACGTCTAATAACACCATCTACTCCTTCCTTATAAAGGCGAGGATCATCCCAAAAGTAGTGTCTCAAATCAAAGAAGAATTTCTTCTTTTGCTGGTAGG
Organism: Hordeum vulgare subsp. vulgare; assembly: GCF_904849725.1. NCBI lineage: Eukaryota > Viridiplantae > Streptophyta > Magnoliopsida > Poales > Poaceae > Hordeum > Hordeum vulgare. The sequence continues at coordinate 448,029,490 of NC_058522.1, forward strand.
TGAAACTGGGTGGCATGTATTTGGCTACGATATAGTTTGCGTAATCAGCATACTGCGATGCACTATGTGAAGTGCGGATGACATTTAGTTGCTCATGAGGGAAACTGTCATCAATAGGTCATGGGTCATCAAGGACGTTCTCTAGCCTGGACAAGTTATCTGCTACAGGGTTATCAGCACCCTTTCTGTCAACAACGTGCAAATCAAATTCCTGTAGCAGGAGAACCCATCTGATTAGCCTAGGCTTAGCGTCCTTCTTCTCCATAAGGTACTTAATAGCAGCATGGTCAGAGTGAATAGTGACTTTGGAGTCAACTATATAAGATCTGAACTTTTCACATGCAAACACGACTGCTAAAAACTCCTTTTCTGTAGTGGCATAGTTTCTTTGGGCACTGTCTAGAGTTTTACTGGCGTAGTGAATAACATTCAACTTCTTGTCAACTCTTTGTCCTAGAACAGCACCAACAACATAATCACTAGCATCGCACATGATTTCAAAGGGCAAGTTCCAATCAGGTGGTTGAACAATAGGTGCGGTTATCAAGGCCTTCTTAAGTATTTCGAAAGCTTCCTCACAATCCTCATGAAAAACAAAAGGAACATCCTTCTGCAAGAGGTTGGTAAGAGGCCTAGAAATCTTAGAGAAGTCTTTAATGAACCTTCTATAGAAACCAACATGACCTAGGAAACTTCGTATACCCCTGATATCTGTTGGGCAAGGCATTTTCTCAATTGCATCAACCTTAGCCATATCAACTCAATGCCTTTCTCAGAGATTTCGTGTCCTAAGACGATGCCTTCATTAACCATGAAGTGGCACGTCTCCCAGTTCAAGACGAGGTTGGTATCTTTGCATCTCTGTAAGACTCGATCAAGGTTGCTGAGGCAATCGTCAAAGGAAGAACCGTAAACGGAGAAATCATCCATGAAAACCTCAACAATCTTTTCACAAAAGTCAGAGAATATAGCCATCATACGTCTTTGAAAGGTGGCAGGTGCATTGCATAAGACAAAGGGCATACGTCTATAAGCAAAGGTACCGAAGGGGCTGGTGAAAGTGGTTTTCTCCTGATTAGATTGTGCAACAGGTATTTGCGAGAAAACCGAATAACCGTCTAGAAAGCAGAAGTGTGTGTGTGTGTTTAGATAGCCTTTCTAGCATTTGGTCGATAAACGACAAGGGATAATGGTCTTTCCTGGTTGCCTTGTTCAGTTTCCAGAAGTCTATCACCATCCTATAGCCAGTAATAATCCTTTGCGGGATTAGTTCATTCTTATCATTAGGAACGACGATGATACCTCCCTTCTTAGGTACGCAATGTACTGGACTTACCCAATCACTATGAGAAACAGGATAAATGATTCCTGCTTCCAAAAGCTTTAATATTTCTTTTCTCACGACCTCTTTCATCCTAGGATTTTATCTCCTTTGATGATCATCAACTGGTTTAGAATCAGTATCAGTTTGAATCTTGTGCTAACATAGAGTGGGACTAATACCCTTGAGATCATCAAGAGTATATCCAATAGCCGCACGACGCTTCCTCAAAGTTTTTAATAACTTCTTCTCTTCGTGATTCGAGAGGTGAGCACTAATAATAACAGGATATATCTCCTTCTCATCAAGGTAGGCATACTTGAGTGTATCTGGTAACTGTTTAAGCTCGAACACATGATCACCCTTTGGTGGGGGAGGATCCCCAAGCAGTTCAACAGTCAGATTATTCTTGAGAATAGGATATTGTTCTAAAACAATTTTATCTATCTCATCTCTTTCATCCATATGCATATCATTTTCATGCTCAAGCAGATATTGCTCTAAAGGATCCGTAGGAGGTACGACAATAGAGGCAAGAGCAATGATTTCATCCCTACCAGACGACTCTTTTTCATGGGGTTGTCTTCCAAACTTGGAGAAGTTAAATTCATGAGACACACCCTCGAAACTAATAGTGACAATCTGTTTAATGCAATCAATATGAGAATTGACAATGTTGAGAAAGGGTCTACCAAATATGATGGGACAAAAGCTATCTTGTGCAGTAGCATGGACGAGGAAATCAGTAGGATACTTCGTCTTACCACATAGGACTTCTACGTCTCTCACAATTCCCACAGGGCAGATAGTGTTTGTCTTTCGCGTGAGGTTTAGCAATTCTCACGGGCAGGCCAACTACAGGTCCATATTTTTCTTTTGCGTGAGGTTTAGCAATTCTAGCGGAGTCCTCACAGAATTTGATAACATGCCCTTCTATGTCTTCGGCTAAGAGATCTTTGATAATAGCAACACTAGGTTCAACACTAATTTCCTCAGGGGGTGCAAGTGGTCTAATGTAACCCCTACGTATCACAGTTGGAGCTTTAGAATAATCCTTTTTCCTAGCAGGGTAAGGTGGTTTCTCAGCGTAGGCACAAGGAACAATAGGATCACTAAAGGAAATGACTTTATCTTCAACTAGATTGGGTTTAACTATGTTGACTTCTACAGGAGGATGATACTTAAACCACTTCTCTTTCGGAAGATCAACATGAGCAGCAAAAGAATCACATAGAGAAGCTACTATCTCAGAGTCAAGTCCATACTTAGCGCTAAAATCTCTAGAAGTGTTTGTTTCAACAAAAGATTTAACGCAATCAAACTGGAAATTCATACCTGACTCCTTACCGTCTTCAAGCTCCCAATCTTTAGAGTTACGTTTGATTCTTTCCAATAAATTCCACTTGTGGTCAATATCCTTCTTCATAAAAGAACCGGTACAAGAAGTGTCAAGCATGGTACGATCTTCATGAGAAAGCCGATCATAAAAGTTTTGAGTGATAATTTCTCTCGAGAGCTCATGATTGGGGCATGAATATAGCATTGATTTAAGCCTCCCCCAAGCTTGAGCTATGCTTTCCCTGTCACGAGGCCAAAAGTTATAAATATAATTCTGATCACGATGTACTAAATGCATAGGATAACACTTTTGATGAAATTCCAATTTCAACCGATTGTAGTCCCATGATTCAGTATCATCACATAGCCTATACCATGTCAACGTCTTATACTTCAAAGATAAAGGAAAGACTTTCTTCTTTACCTCATCCTCGGGCAAAACTGCAAGCTTAAATAAACCACAAATTTCATCTACATAGATTAGATGCAAGTCTGGATGTGATCATCCATCTCCTGCAAAAGGATTAGCCAGCAGCTTCTCAAGCATACCCGAAGGAATTTCATAAAAGAAATTTTTTCAGTAGGTACCTCAGGTTGAGGAGAAACTCCTCTTGCTTCCATTCGTGGTGAAGATACCCCGAACAAATTCCTCAAAGGAACAATTTCCATAGTGACAAGTGACAATAAATTTCAGCACAATATATAAATGTTTCCTTACCAAATTCAACTTACCGAAGGCGCACCTGCTCCCCGGCAACGGCGCCAGAAAAGAGTCTTGATGACCCACAAGTATAGGGGATCAATCATAGTCCTTTCGATAAGTAAGAGTGTCGAACCCAACAAGGAGCAGAAGGCTCTGGTAAACAGTTTTCAGCAAGGTAATGACTGCAAGCATTGAAAGTAGCGGTAACAAGTGATGGTGTAGTGAGGTGAAACGAAGCAGGTGAAAAGTAATAAGAAACAAGAGTGGCAACGGTGCAACAAAGTGTCCCAATCCCTTTTGTAGCAAGGGACAAGCCTGAACAAAGTCTTATAGGAGGAAAAACACTCCCGAGGACACACGGGAATTTCTGTCATGCTAGTTTCATCATGTTCATGTGATTTGCGTTCTTTACTTTGATAGTTTGATATGTGGGTGGACCGGCGCTTGGGTACTGCCCTTACTTGGACAAGCATCCCACTTATGATTAACCCCTCTCGCAAGCATCCGCAACTATGAAAGAAGAATTAAGACAACGTCTAACCATAACATTAAACTAGTGGATCCAAATCAGCCCCTTACGAAGCAACGCATAGACTGGGGTTTAAGCTTCTGTCACTCTAGCAACCCATCATCTACTTAATACTCCCCAATGCCTTCCTCTAGGCCCAAATATGGTGAAGTTTTATGTAGTCGATGTTCACATAACACCACTAGAGGAAAAGACAACATACACCATATCAAAATACCGAACGAATACCAAATTCACATGACTATTATCAGCATGACTTATCCCATGTCCTCAGGAACAAAAGTAACTACTCACAAAGCATAATCATAATCATGATCAGATGTGTAATGAGTAGCATCAAGGATCTGAACATAAACTCTTCCACCAAGTAATCCAACTAGCATCAACTACAAAGAGTAATCAACACTACTAGCAACCTTACAAATCTGAGTCGCGAGATGGAGATTGGTTACAAGAGATGAACTAGGGTTTGGAGAGGAGATGGTGCTGGTGAAGATGTTGATGGAGATGACTCCCCTCCAACGAGAGGAGTGTTGGTGATGACGATGGCGACGATTTCCCCCCTCCGGGAGGGATGTTTCCCTGGCAGGATCGTCCTGCCGGAGCTCTAGATTGGTTCTGCTCAAGTTCCGCCTCGTGGCGGCGGTGAATCCACGAAAAAGCTCCACCCTGATTTTTTTCCGGACGAAACCCTTCATATAGCAAAAGAGGGGGGCCAGTGGGCCACCAGGGTGCCCACAAGCCTTGGAGCCACCGCTAGGGGCAGGTGGCGGCTACCAGGCTTGTGGGCTCTTGGTGGCTCCCATCTGGCACTTCTTTCGCCCAGTATTTTTTATATAATCCCAAAAAATTCCACGTTGATTTTCAGGGCATTTGGAGTTGCGCAGAATAGAGGACTCAGACTTGCTCCTTTTCCAGTCCAGAATTACAGCTGCCGGTATTCTCCCTCTTCAAATAAACCTTGCAAAATAAGAGAGAAAAGGCATAAGTATGGTACCACAAAGTATAATAACAGTCCATAAAGCGATAAATATCAACATGAAAGCATGATGCAAAATGGACGTATCATGCAGTCTGTCACTTTTATGTCTTCCTCATCACAGGTTCGTACAAAGCTTATTTTCCACACACTAATAGATCATACATATTAGAGAGAAATTTTTATTGCTTGCACCGATGAAAACTTACTTGAGGGATCTTTTTTGATCCATAGGTAGGTATGGTGGACTCACATGGCAAAACTTGGTTGATGGTTTACGGATGCACAAGTAGTATCTCTACTTAGTGCGGGAGGTTTGGCTAATGTGAGGTGGAAGCAATCGTCACATGCTAAGGGATCTCTAATCATATAACATTGTTCGGAGCCAAGCAAACACAATTCATTATGTTGTCTTCCTTGTCCCACATCTACTTCTAGGCATGCAATAGTTTAGTGAGTGTTCACAATCATAGATGGTGTCAGAGATGATATATTTATATGTGAACCTCTCCTTCTTTATCACTTCCTATTAATTGCAACCATGACCAAGGTCTACGTTTGCCTACCCTCAACAAGTTTCAATCCTCATTCTTTTTATATGTGAAGCCATCACTTCCCATAAGATCATTACATGATCTTTCATGCTTTTGTTCTATTCTCACTCTTTTGATCATGGCAAGAGGCAAAGCCCTTCAACTAAGACACTCTTTATTATATGGCTCACGAGCTCGAATACATCGGGGGTGACACAAAGCAAAACTCAAGACTAAAACACTAAGACTTCTAAATCTACTAGAGAAAGAGAAAACTGCAAAGGAAAACTAAAACAAAGGTAAAGGCAAAAGATGTGATGGTGATACGATACCGGGGCAACTCCCCCAAGCTTGGCACAAGCCAAGGGGATTGCCCATACCCATGTTTACTTGTCTTCCTTTGGTGGTGGAGTTGTTGCAATCTTTGACTCCAAGAGGGCCATTAATCTTTGATTTATACCTTGGAGATCTGCGATATGTTTTTCCAGCAAAACAACTTCACGAGTGAGACAAGTATTGTGAGCACAAGTTGTTTCACAAAACCTCAAGAGTTCAATCAAGGATGGAGATAGTAGGTGCAGGTAGGGTTGGAGGAAATCCACTTCCTCAACTTCTTCCCTGTTGAGCACAGATTGCACTTTGTCCCACGCCTGATTCCTCTCCTTGGTTTTACCCTTGGTTTCTTTAGGTAGCCTTTCCTTAGCCTCCATGACCTCCATCCTTTTCAGATCAGCACTTACTTCTCCATAAACTTGAGGGAGATTGTTCTCCCCCACAGATTCCTGAGACGACATCTTGCCCTAAATCTGCGGCAGAAAATAGGCTCAAAACAAAAACAGAGGAGATCTACGTGATGCAGGGGTCACACCAAACGGGAGTATATATAATGATTTTTTCCAGACCAGAAGGAGTACCCTGCACGGAAATAGAGTCCGGGAGGTGCACGAGGTGGCCACAAGCCCTCCCGGCACGGACAGGGGGTGGGCCCGCGCCGGGCAGGCTTGTCGCCTCCTCGCGCACTTTCCGGATTACTTCCAATTTTTGTATTTTTTCAAAAATTCCAAAACGGAGAGAATTTCCTACTGGAAAAGTTTTGGACTCTGCTTTCTTACCGAATCACATACCTCTTCATTTTCGGAGTCTCAAACAGGCTGATAAATATCCCTTAGGTATTCTTCCAGAGTTATGGTATTGATAATATTGCTTTCAACATTTATGGGAGTACCTGAGATATAATGCTTGATTCTCTGCCCATTTACAACTCTCGGACAATTACCTTCCATATTGTTGATCTTGATAGCACCGGAACGATATACTTCCTCAACAACATAGGGACCTTCCCATTTAGAGAGAAGCTTGCTTGCGAAGAATCTTAAACGAGAGTTATATAACAAGACATAATCACCTACATTGAACTCACGCTTTTGTATCCTCTTATCATGCCACCTCTTAACCTTTTCTTTGAACAACTTGGCATTCTCATATGCCCGAGTTCTCCATTCATCAAGCAAGCTAATATCAAATAACCTCTTCTCACCGACAAGTTTAAAATCAAAGTTGAGCTCTTTGATTGCCAAGTAAGCTTTATGCTCTAGCTCAAGAGGTAAATGACATGCTTTACCGTACACCATTTTGTACGGAGACATGCCCATGGGATTCTTACAGGCAGTTCTATAAGCCCACAGTGCATCATCGAGCTTCTTAGACCAATTCTTTCTAGACCTGTTGACAGTCTTTTGCAGAATTACTTTAATCTCTCTGTTGCTTAGCTCTACTTAACCACTGGACTGAGGGTGATAGGGAGACGCAATTCTATGGTTGACATCATACTTATCAAGCGTTTTACGGAAAGCACCATGAATGGAGTGTGAACCACCATCGGTCATTAGATATCTAGGGACTCCAAATCTAGGGAAAATAACTTCTTAAAGCATCCTGATAGAAGTGTTGTGATCAGCACTACTAGTGGGGATAGCTTCTACCCACTTAGTGACGTAATCAACAACAACTAGGATATGAGTATACCCGTTGGATTTTGGAAAAGGTCCAACCTAGACAAGTTATCTGCTACTGGGTTATCATCACCCTTTCTGTCAACAACGTGCAAATCAAATTCTTGTAGCAAGAGAAGCCATCTGATAAGTCTAGGTTTAGCGTCCTTCTTCTCCACGAGGATCTTAATAGCAGCATGATCAGTGTGAATAGTGACTTTGGAATCAACTATGTAAGACCTGAAGTTTTCACATGCAAACACGACTTCTAAAAATTCCTTCTCCGTAGTAGCATAGTTTCTTTGGGCACTGTCTAGGGTTTTACTAGCGTAGTGAATAACATTCAACTTCTTATCAACTCTTTGCCCTAGAACAACACCAACAGCATAATCGCTAGTGTCACACATGATTTCAAAAGGTAAGTTCCAATCAGGTGGTTGAACAATAGGTGCAGTTATCAAAGCCCTCTTAAGTATTTTGAAGGCTTCCTCACAATCATCGTCAAAAACAAAAGGAATATCCTTTTGCAAGAGATTGGTAAGAGGCCTAGAAATCTTAGAGAAGTCTTTAATGAACCTTCTATAGAAACCAGCATGACCAAGGAAACTTCTTATACCTTTGATATCTGTGGGGTATGGCATTTTGTCGATTGTATCAACCTTAGCCTTATCGACTTCAATACCTCTTTCAGAAATTTTATGTCCTAAGACAATGCCTTCATTAACCATAAAGTGGCACTTCTCCCAATTCAAGACAAGATTTGTGTCTTTACATCTTTGTAAGACTCGATCAAGGTTGCTGAGGCAATCATCAAAAGAAGACCCGTAAACGGAAAAGTCATCCATGAAAACCTCGACAATCTTTTCACAAAAGTCAGAGAATATAGCCATTATACATCTTTTAAAGGTGGCAGGTGCATTACATAAGCCAAAAGGCATACGTCTATAAGCAAAGGTACCGAAAGGGCAGGTGAAAGTGGTTTTCTCCTGATCAGATTGTGCAACTAGTATTTGGGAGAAACCAGAATAACCGTCTAGAAAGCAGAAGTGTGTGTGTTTAGACAGCCTTTCTAGCATTTGGTCGATAAAAGGCAAAGAATAATGATCTTTCCTAGTGGCTTTATTCAATTTCCTAAAATCGATCACCATCCTATAGCTAGTAATAATCCTCTGTGGGATCAATTCATCCTTATCATTAGGGACAACGGTAATGCCTCCCTTCTTAGGGACGCAATGCACCGGACTCACCCAATCGCTATGAGCAACATGATAGATAATACCCGCTTCCAGGAGCTTTAGTATTTCTTTTCTTACTACTTCTTTCATCTTAGGATTCAATCTCCTTTGATGATCAACAACTGGTTTGAAATCATGATCGGTTTTAATCTTGTGCTGGCATAGAGTAGGACTAATTCCCTTAAGATCATTAAGAGTATATCCAATAGCAGCACGGTGCTTCCTCAGATTTTTTAGTAACTTCTTTTCTTCATGCTCTGAGAGGCTAGCACTAACAATGACATGATATATCTCCTTTTCATCCAGATAAGCATACTTAAGAGTATCTGGCAACTGTTTAAGCTCAAACACAGGATCACCCTTTGGTGAGGGTGGATCCCCAAGCAGTTCAACAGGCAGATTATTCTTAAGGATGGGATATTGTTCTAAGACAACTCTATCTATCTCATCCCTTTCATACATACGCATATCATTTTCATGCTCAAGCCAGTATTGCTCTAAGGGATCAGTAGGAGGCACGCCAATAGAAGCTAAGGCAATAGTTTCATCCTTACTAGGCAACTCCTTTTCATGAGGTTGTCTACCGAACTTGGAGAAATTGAACTCATGTGACACACCTTCAAAGCCAACAGTGACAGTTTCCTTCTCACAGTCAATATGAGCATTGACGGTATTGAGAAAAGGTCTGCCAAATATGATTGGACAAAAGCTATCTTGTGCAGTAGCAAGAACGAGGAAATCAGCAGGATACTTCGTTTTACCACACAAGACTTCAACATCCCTAACAATTCCCACAGGGCAGATAGTATCTCTATTGGCAAGCTGAATAGTGACATCAATAGGCTCTATCTCAACAGGTGCAATCTCATCTTTGATTTCATTGTATAAGGATTGAGGTATCGCACTAACACTAGCACCCACGTCACATAAACCATGATAGAAATGATCTCCTATCATAACAGAAACCACAGGCGTGCCAACTACATGCCTATGTTTGTCTCTAGCGTGAGGTTTAGCAATTCTAGCAGCATCTTCACAAAGTGAATATTATGCCCCTCAACATCGTCGGACAGAAGATCTTTGATAATAGCAATGCTAGGTTCAACTCTAATTTGCTCAGGGGGTGTAGGTGTTCTATTGTAGCCTCTACGTATCACAGTTGAAGCTTTAGAATGATCCTTTATCCTAACAGGGAAAGGTGGTTTCTCAATGTAAGCACTGGGAACCATAGGATCATTATAGGCGATGACTTTCTCTTCAACTGGAGTGGGTTTAACTACATTGACTTCTAAAGGAGGATTATATTTAAACCACTTCTCATTGGAGAGATCAATATGAGTAGCAAAGGATTCACACAATGAAGCTACTATCTCAGAGTCAAGTCCATACTTAGCGCTAAAGTTACAAAAAGTATTTGTCTCAACAAAGGATTTAACGCAATCAAAAGTGAAATTCATACCTCACTCCTTACCTTCTTCAAGCTCCCAATCTTCAGAGTTGCGTTTAATTCTCTCCAATAAATATTTGAAGTCAATATCTCTCTTCATAAAAGAACCGATACAAGAAGTGTCAAGCATGGTGCGATCATCATGAGAAAGCCGAGCATAGAAGTTCTAAATGATAATTTCTCTCAAGAGCTCATGATTGGGGCATGAATATAACATTGATTTAAGCCTGCCCCAAGCTTGAGCGATGCTTTCTCTGTCACGAGGCCAAAAATTATAAATATAATTCCGATCACGATGTACTAAATGCACAGGATAAAACTTTTGATGAAATTCCAATTTCAACCGATTGTAGTCCCATGATCAAGTATCATCACATAGCCTATACCATGTCAACGCCTTATCCTTCAAAGATAAAGGAAAGACCTTCTTCTTGACCTCATCCTCGGGCAAACTTGCAAGCTTAAATAAACCACAAACTTCATCTACATAGATTAGATGCAAGTCTGGATGTGATGTTCCATCTCTTGTAAAAGGATTAGCCAGCAGTTTCTCAAGCATACCCGAAGGAAATTCAAAGCAAATATTTTCAGTAGGTGCAGCAGGTTGAGGAGCAACTCTTTGTGCTTCCGTTCGAGGTGAAGATACCCCGAACAAGCCCCTCAAAGGATTAGTATCCATAGTGACAAGTGACAATAAATTTCAGCACACTATATGAATGTTTCCTTACCAATTTCCACTTGCCAAAGGCGCGTCACTCCCCGGCAACGGCGCCAGAAAAGAGTCTTGATGACTGATATATCTCCATAGTATCTACTTTTCCAAACTCTTTTGCCCTTGTTTTGGACTCTAATTTGCATGATTTGATTGGAACTAACCTGGACTGACGCTGTTTTAAGTAGAATTGCCTTGGTGTTGTTTTTGTGCAGAAATGAAAGTTCTCGGAATGTCGAAAAAATTTACGGAGAATATTTCTGGAAAATATGAAAAATACCTTCGCAAAAATCCACCGGAGGGGATGGGCCAGTGGGCCACAAGCCGTGTAGCCGCCACCCCCTAGTGGCGGCTAGCAAGCTTGTGGGGCCCATGTGGCTCTGCCGCCCCCAAACTCACCTCTATAAATTCACTTTCGTCCCAAAAAAATCAAGAGAGAAGATTTCGTCGCGTTTGCGATACGGAGGCGCCGCCACATCCTGTTCTTCATCTGGAGGGCATATCTGGAGTCCGTTTTGTGCTCCGGAGAGGGGAAATCATCGCCATCGTCATCATCAACCTTCTTCCCGCTCCAATTCCATGAAGCTCTTCATTGTTCGTGAGTAATCTATTCATAGGCTCGCTGGGCGGTGATGAGTAGGATGAGATCTATCATGTAATCGAGTTAGTTTTGACGGGGATTGATCCCTAGTATCCACTATGTTCTAAGATTGATGTTGCTACTACTTTGCCATGCTTAATGCTTGTCACTAGGGCCCGAGTGCCATGATTTCAGATCTGGAATTATTATGTTGTCACCAATATATGTGTGTTTTAGATCCGATCTTCCAAGTTGTGTTACCTACTATGTGTTATGATCCGGCAACCCCAGAGTGACAATAACCGGAACCACTCCGGTGATAACCATAGTTTGAGGAGTTCATGTGTTCACCAAGTGCTAATGCGTTGGTCCGGTTCTTTATTAAAAGGAGAACCTTAATATACCATAGTTTCCTTTTTGACCCCGCTGCCACGGGAGGGATGGACAATAGATGTCATGCAAGTTCTTTTCCCTAAGCATGTATGACGACGCACGGAATGCATGCCTACATCACATTGACGAACGGGAGCTATCCACATATCTCTCCGTGTTATAATTGTTGCATGATGAATATCATCCAAACAAATCACCGACCAATTGCCTACGAGTTTGTCCCACTGCTGCTATTACTTGTTTTGCTCTGCTGCTGTTACTACTGTTGTTGCTGCTGTTACTTGCTACTGCTGTCACTACTGCTGTTACTCGTTGCATTGCTGCTACGTGCTACAATACTTTTTCTCACGCCGTTGACGGGAAAGAATATTTTCCGTCCACGGTCAACTTCTGGCGCCATTGATACAACCGTTAGGAATAGTCTGCCGTCAACAGATTGTTTCTGGCACCGTTGTTATCATACTACTTTGCTACTGATACTTTGCTTGCAGATACTAATCTTTCAGGTGTGGTTGAATTTGACACATTCAGGTGCTAATACTTGAGAATATTCTTCCACTTCCTGTCTGGCGAACCAACAAATTTGGGTTGAATACTCTACCCTCGAAAACTGCCGCGAACCCACACGCTGGTGGGCCATTGCAATACAATTGCTAATTGTTGAGCAACTGGGAGCAGTTCTGGCTTCGTTGCCGCGGAGGCATCAAGTCAGGAACACGTCAACAACATTTCTCTAGTGCCATTGCTGGGGACTGCTAGCAGCAGCTTTTTCTGGCGCCGTTGCTGGGGAAGCGATTGCTATATTCTCTGAATCACTTGGGATTTATATCTGCTGATCACTATGAAGAATCCGAAAGATCCAAAAACCAAAGTCTTGCCCTCAACTACGAGGGGAGGTAAGGAAGTGCCATCTAGCTCTGCACTTGATTCACCTTCGGTTATGAGTAAGTTTGCGACACCACCTCCTGCTAGAAATCTTGATATGTCGCCTTTGCTTGATGATGCTTATGATGCTATGCCTGATACTGCTAGAGATGCTATGCCTGATACTGCTAGAGATGCTATGCGTGATGATACTGCTTTGCCTGATGAAGCTAGGGATGCTATTTTTCCTGATGATGCTATGCTTGATACTGCTTTGCCTGATGATGCTAGAGATGCTATTTTGCCTGATGATGCTATGCTTGATACTACTAGAGATACTGCTTTGCCTGATATTCCACTAGGGGTATTCCTTGATGCTCATATTGCTAGAGTTACTGCCGATGCTCGTGATGCTTCTGAAACTGCCGATACTATTGAGATAGAACCTGCTTTTGCTCCTGCTAGATCTAGCTCTCCTAGATATAAATTGCTTGATATACCTGAGGGTTATGTTATGGAGGGAGAGATAGCTGAGGATTTTATTGCGTGTAAGGATGCCTAGGACGCTGAGAAATTACTTCTCAAGTGGAAGGAAAAATCTCTAAAAGTTAGGATGAAATACGACCCGAAGTTTCCCACTTCACCTATCTTTGTCACCGAAAAGGGTATGAATTCTCTGTCGACCCTGAGATAATCTCTCTAGTCGAATCTGATCCTTTCCATGGTTATGAGTCTGAGACGGTTGTAGCCCATCTTACCAAACTACAAGATATAGCCACCCTTTTCACTAGTGAGGAGAAGATCCGCCACTACTATATCCTTAAGCTGTTTCCTTTCTCTCTAAAGGATGATGCTAAAGCCTGGTTCACTTCTCTTACTCATGGATGTGTGAGTAATCCCCAGGATATGGTCTATTACTTCTGTGAGAAATATTTCCCTGCCCATAAGAAGTAAGCTGCCTTGCAGGAAATATACAACTTTGCTTAACTCCAAGAAGAGAGTCTCCCACAATCATGGGGGAGGGTCATCCAGCTACAGAATACTTTGCCTGATCACGCTCGTAAGAAGGACGAGATACTTGATATCTTCTATAACGGACTTACTGATGCTTCTAGAGACCACCTAGATAGTTGTGCCGGTTGTGTTTTTTAGGGAACGAACTATAGAACAAGCTGAGATTTTACTGAATAACATCTTGATCAACGATAATGCTTGGACTATTCCCGAACCACCTCCTAAGCTAACTCCAAAGAAAAGAGGTATTATATTCCTCAGTCCCGAAGATATGCAAGAAGCCAAGAAATATATTCAAGAGAAAGGCATTAGATCTGAAGATGTCAAAAATCTACCACCTATCGAAGAGATCCATGGTCTCGATAACCCAATACAACTAGTAGAAATGAATTCTCTGCGTAGGTTTGATGACAGTGATATTCCTTTGGACAAACCTGCTAGCCTATGCTTTGATGAATTTGACAACTTTGTTGCCAAACAACAGAGTTTCAATGATTATGTTAGTAGACATTTGGAACAAAGTACTCGTATGCTTAGTTTAGACAGAAATGTCAATGTTCTGAATGACTTGCTCAATGAATTAAATGACAACTCTGTCAGAGTCATTACTAGAGGAGGCAAAATGACTCAGGAACCTTTGTATCCTGAAGGCCATCCTAAGAGAATTGACCAAGATTCTCAAGGAATTAATGCTGATGCATCCAGTCATCCTAAGAAGAAGAAGGATGATAGAAACCTAAATGTCAGTTCACCAAATACTGTCAAACCTGAAGAACCAAATGATATTTCTGCGTCTCATGCAAAAACACAATCTGGTGATGAACATGAACCTGGTGATAATATGGACAGCGATGTTCATAATGAGGCTCAACCTAGCAATGATAAGGATGTGGAGATTGAACCTACGGTTAATCCTGATAACCCACAACCTAAGAGATACGATAAGAATGACTTCGCTGCTAGGAAGCATGGTAAAGAAAGGGAGCGATGGGTTCAGATACCTATGCCCTTTCCTCCTAAGCCATCCAAGAAAAAGGATGATGAAGATTTTGAGCGCTTCGTTGAGATGATAAGACCCGTCTTTCTGCAGATGCGGTTAATTGATATGCTCAAAATGTCTCCATATGCCAAGTACATGAAAGATATCGTGACTAATAAACGGAAGATACCAGACCTTGAGATCTCCACCATGCTTGCCAATTACACTTTCAAAGGTGGAAGTCCTAAAAACTCGATGATCCCAGAGGGCCCACTATACCTTGCTCCATTAAAGGACACTACGTAAGAACTGCCTTATGTGACCTTGGATCCGGTGTTGGTGTTATGCCTCTTTCTCTTTATCGTAGACTTGAACTAGATAAGTTGATACCCACTGAAATCTCTGTGCAAATGGCCAACAAACCAACTGCTTTCCCTGTCGGCATTTGTGAGGATATGCCTGTTGTGGTTGCTAACACCACTATCTTAACAGACTTTGTTATCTTGGATATTCCCGAGGACGATGCCATGGATGTCATCCTCAGAAGACCCTTTTTAAACACTGCAGGGGCTTTTATAGATTGCAACAAAGGCAATGCCACTTTCCATGTCAACGGTAATGAGCATACAGTGCACTTTCCGAAGAAACGATATCAAGTACATTGCATCAATGCTATCGAAAAAACTTCATCGATTTTTATTGGGAGCTTTGAATGCCCTATTCCTCGTGTCAAGATGAAGTATCATTTGCTTGTTGGGGAGATACATATCCCCATTGAGGTGACTTAGTGGCTATTCGACAATTCTCCGTTTCCTCTTCCGATTCGAAAAGGTTTTGTCATGAGGATTTGATCAACCCCATTGACGGATTTCTTTCGATGACCATGAAATGGATGAATCAAAGAGTCACATACCTCTGCTTTAAGCTTTCACTTTCTGTTGCTTAGAAGAAAAATGATAGATTTAGTTTAGTTTTTCCTGTTTTCTGTTTTAGCGTCCCGTAGAAAAACACCCTGAAAATAAAAGTTCTCCGATGGTCCTAAAAATATAGTATGATTTTTTCTGGAATATTTGAAAAATACTGGGACTGAGAGCTCGCCTCTGGGCCACACCAGTGGGCCACAAGCCCTGTAGCCGCCGCCCCTGGTGGCGGCTACTAAGCTTGTGGGGCCCACAGGGACCCCCTCCACTCATTCCAGCTCCCATCCTCTTCTTCTTCCTCTAGAAAAAATTGTTTCGCAGCTCAAACCCGTGTTCTTTCTCATTTGGCTGTGATTTTCGATCTCCTTGCTCAAAGCACCATTCTCCGAACCGTTTTGGGGAAATTACTCCTTGGTAAGTGACTCCTCCATTGGTCCAATTAGTTTTTGCTCTAGTGCTTTATCCTTCGCGTATTCTTGCTACCTTGGTGACCCTGTTCTTGATCTAGAAATGTTGATTTTAGCTGGTCCCAAGTAGTTTTAGCGCGTGATACGGTCTGTAGGCACTAGTAGGAGTAGTTTCTACAAGGTGTGGTTGGTTTTATTCACTTTTCCCTTGAACTTCAAAAATTTCAGCAAAGGAAATTATGTTCAGGAGGAAGTTTCATGGTGGTTCCGCAAGTAAGAAGGGTCCCTGTCTTTCTTTTCAGGAGCCCGAACCTTATCAACTAAGGGACGCACCGGTACAACCATGTGAATGGCCTTCCGATGAGTTCATGATCGAAGCATGCTTCAAGGATCAGTTTGATACACTTGTCCGCAATTCCAGGTTAGAAGAATTCCTCTCAGATAAATGTGAACAGTATGCTATGCTCACTGCCTCTTTCATGCATAGATTTAAATTTTCAGTTGGCCGTGACTCATCCATACTGTTTGATCTGTATGATAAATCCTACACCATGGATTTGGAGGATTTCAATAGGATTTGCAAGATACCCAATGGGGGTAGTCTTAATGATCCTGCTAAGTCTTCGGTCAGAAATTTTGTCTCCAGTATAACTGTTGGAGAAACTAGAGACATCACGCAAGCTACCATAGGAAGCGTTCATTTCCCTGCCTTGCACTACTTTGCCCTCTTCATAGGTAGATGCATTAATGACAAGGGTGCACATTGTCACCTATGCGCATCCGACCTTATTATCCTTAACAGCGCAGTAACAGGTGACAGGAGCTTCAACATGGGAGCTATAATAGCAAGGAGGCTGAATAATAATGCCATTGATGGGGATTTCTTTGGTGGAATTTATGCTACGTGCTTAGCAAATTTTCTTGGATTATCCATCCGTTCAGGAGATCCCCCTCTCCGTACAGCCTACCTTGATCGTGTCGCTCTAACACGCTACCAGTTCCTTGAGAGGGATGATGAATCCCTCCTATACCGTTTGATATTTAACCGGCAGCGTGTTTTCCATATTACCCTTCCTGCTCCTGCTTTCTTTGACTTTCAGGTAAAACGGAGATACTACATAACCATAGGAGAGGCAGAGGAGTATGAGAGGGAGGCGAC
The DNA here is from genome assembly GCF_904849725.1 of Hordeum vulgare subsp. vulgare. Classification (NCBI taxonomy): domain Eukaryota; kingdom Viridiplantae; phylum Streptophyta; class Magnoliopsida; order Poales; family Poaceae; genus Hordeum; species Hordeum vulgare. The sequence goes on from NC_058522.1 coordinate 448,046,594, forward strand.
GGCTGCTCGTCTTCGTGAGACAGCTATTCAGGCAGTGGCTGCAGCACTCCCATATAACACCCATTATGATTTTGGGTTTAGCCAGGACCATCCATGGGAGTAGACAAAGCTAGGCCAAAAGCCTAAGCTTGGGGGAGTACGTGTTCTCACCGACCTTACATTCATGCTTATGCTTTCACTTTGTTAGCCGGTGTTTACACTTTGCCACTGTATTATCCATGCTAGTTTGTTTTTGTTTTCTTTTTTTCTTGTTTTGTGTCCTTTTGAGAAAACCCAAAAAGATTTTCCTTTCTTCTTTTGCTTGTTGGGAGTTTTCCCGTGTAAATAGTTTTCTTTTTCTTTGGGTCAAGGTAGAAGATATTGGTTACAATGTTTAGTGGCTCTTGCATGCATACCTATTTAGCTTTCAAAGAGCCATATTACTTTATCTTCTCCTTTGTGTTTGCCTGCAAATTCAGCTTAGTCCAATGCACGAGCACTCTTATTATTGTTCACATCGTTCGATCGCGCAAATGAAAGGCAATAATGATGATATATGATGAAGTGACTGAGACTGGAAAAGATGGTATGAACTCTATCTATTTTGTTTTTGTAAATATGACTAGCTTGTCGTCCCAGATTCAGCTTTGTTGTGCGAGAACCATGTTTGCAATGACAACTTAGAGATCATAGTTCCTGATGCCATGCTTAATTAGCTGAGAGCTTATAATGGTTTGTCTTGAATGCCAACATAGATTTTGAGATGACTATGATGTATTATGATAGGATGGTATTCTCCTTTGAATGATTCAAGTAACTTGACTTGGCGCATGTTCATGCATGTAGTTGAAACAAAATCAACATAGCCTCTATGATGTTCGTGTTCATGGTGATTTATATCCTGTTCATGCTTGCACTCCATGTTAGTCAAACTCATTGCATCTTGATGACCGTTGTCGCTCTCTAGTTGGTCGCTTCCTAGTCTTTTGCTAGCTTTCACTTGTACTAAGCAGGAATACTGCTTGTGCATGCACTTCTATAAAACCAAATGTTTTTCCATGAGAGTCCACCATGCCTACCTATTTGCGGTATCTACCTGCCGTTCCAAGTAAATTTGCATGTGCCATTCTCCAAACCTTCAAGAAATAATCTGTTTTGCATGCTCGAACCGCTCATGTGGTGACAGGGGGCTATTGATATCTTCCATGTTAGGCGTGTTATCCTCGACATGTGTTTATTCACTGTCATTCACGAGAAAGGGGCCGGTAATTGGAATGCCTAGTTCCACGCTTAAATCAAAAACATAACTGTAAAACAAGACTCCCCCCAGATTGATGTTAGTATGGACGGTACCCTAGGATTCGGCTCGCGCGTGGAGTGTGATTGATTGGTGGTGGGGGAGTTAAAACTTTACTTTTCTGTTTGCGAACTGCCTATAGCATGAGTAGCATGGAAGATATTGAGAACTCTTGGTCATTGCATTGACAATGAAAGCATGCCACCCAAAATTATTATCTCTGTTTTCAAAGCTTGAGCTCTCGCACCTCTGCAAATCAATGCTTCCCTCTGCGAAGGGCCTGTCTATTTATTTTCCTGTTGAGTCATCCTCCTCTTGTATAAGCACCAATTAGAGAGCACCTCTATCATTTTTATGCTTTGCTTTTGATTGATATTGAGTATGACTATGACTGGATCTTCGTTGCTATGAATTACAATGTTTAGTCAGCCCTTGATCTTTGAAAGTGCTCTGCATTTATGTTTTGTGGTCTCAGAAAGAGCTAGCGAGATACCACCTATTCGTATTGCTTCATGCTTGTTTTGATTGAATTGTTGGTATCTGAAACTCATTATTATTTGCTCGCTAGCTGATTATGCCATTGATATTAGTTTACCGTGAGATCTTTGTGTCACTTGCTTATGAGGTTAACTTGTGATCTTGCTGAAATTCTGGTTATGAGTTAGACATAGTTGCAACAACAAGATCAAACAGAGTTTGTCAAAGTTTTTCTTTCTCTTTCAGTTTGTCAACTGAGTTGCTTGAGGACAAGCAAGGTTTTAAGCATGGGGGAGTTGATATGTCTCCATCGTATCTACTTTTCCAAACTCTTTTGCCCTTGTTTTGGACTCTAATTTGCATGATTTGATTGGAACTAACCTGGACTAAGCTTGTTTTCAGCAGAATTGCCTTGGTGTTGTTTTTGTGCAGAAATGAAAGTTCTCGGAACGTCCTGAAAATTTACGGAGAATATTTCTTGAAAATATGAAAAATACCTGCGCAAAGATCCACCGGAGGGGATGGGCCAGTGGGCCACAAGCCCTTTAGCCGCCACCCCCTGGCGGCGGCTAGCAAGCTTGTGGGGCCCACGTGGCTCTGCCGCCCCCAAACTCAGCTCTATAAATTCACTTTCGTCCCAGAAAAAATCAAGAGAGAAGATTTCGTCGCGTTTGCGATACGGAGGCGCCGCCACATCCTGTTCTTTATCTGGAGCGCAGATCTGGAGTCCGTTTTGGGCTCCGGAGAGGGGAAATCGTCGCCATTGTCATCATCAACCTTCTTCGCTCTCCAATTCCATGAAGCTCTTCATCGTTCGTGAGTAATCTATTTGTAGGCTCGCTGGGCGGTGATGAGTAGGATGAGATCTATCATGTAATCGAGTTAGTTTTGACGGGGATTGATCCCTAGTATCCACTATGTTCTGAGATTGATGTTGCTACTACTTTGCCATGCTTAATGCTTGTCACTAGGGCCCGAGTGCCATGATTTCAGTTCTGAAATTATTATGTTTTCACCAATATATGTGTGTTTTAGATCCAATCTTGCAAGTTATAGTTACCTACTATGTGTTATGATCCCGCAACCCCGGAGTGACAATAACCGGAACCACTCCCGGTGATGACCATAGTTTGAGGAGTTCATGTGTTCACCAAGTGCTAATGCGTTGGTCCGATTCTTTATTAAAAGGAGAACCTTAATATCCCGTAGTTTCCTTTTGGACCCCGCTGCCACGGGAGGGATGGACAATAGATGTCATGCAAGTTCTTTTCCCTAAGCACGTTTGACGACACATGGAATGCATGCCTACATCACATTGACGAACGGGAGCTAGCCACATATCTCTCCGTGTTATAACTCTTGCATGATGAATATCATCCAAACAAATCACCGACCCATTGCCTACGAGTTTGTCCCACTGCTGCTGTTACTTGTTTTGCTCTGTTGCTGTTACTACTGTTGCTGCTGCTGTTACTTGCTACTGTCGCTACTTGCTACTGCTGTCACTAGTGCTGTTTCTTGCCATTGTTGTTACTCGTTACACTGCTGCTACCTGCTACAATACTTTTTCTTGCACCGTTGATGGGAAAGAATATTTTCCGTCCACGGTCAACTTTTGGCACCATTGATACAACCGTTAGGAATAGTCTGCCATCAACATATCGTTTCTGGCACCGTTGTTATCATACTACTTTGCTACTGATACTTTGCTTGCAGATACTAATCTTTCAGGTGTGGTTGAATCTGACACATTCAACTGCTAATACTTGAGAATATTCTTCCACTTCCTGTCTGGCGAACCAACAAATTTGGGTTGAATACTCTACCCTCGAAAACTGCCGCGAATCCACACACTGGTGGGCCATTGCAAGACAATTCTAATTGTTGAGCAACTAGGAGCAGTTCTGGCTCCGTTGCTGCGGAGGCATCAAGTCAGGAACACGTCAACATCATTTCTCTAGTGCCGTTGCCGGGGACTGCTAGCAATGACCCACAAGTATAGGGGATCAATCGTAGTCCTTTCGATAAGTAAGAGTGTCGATGCCAACGAGGAGCAGAAGGATCTGACAAGTGGTTTTCAGCAAGGTAAAATCTGCAGGCACTGAAATTGTCGGTAAAAAGTGATTGTGTGGTGAGATGATTCGTAGCAAGCAACAAGTAACAAAAGTAGCAACAGTGCAGCAAGGTGGCCCAATCCCTTTTGTAGCAAGGGACAAGCCTGGACAAAGTCTTATAGGAGGAAAAGCGCTCCCGAGGACACACGGGAATTTCTATCATGCTAGTTTTCATCATGTTCATATGATTCACGTTTGTTACTATGATAGTTTCATATGTGGGCGGACCGGTGCTTGGGTACTGCCCTTACTTGGACAAGCATTCCACTTATGATTAACCCCTCTCGCAAGCATCCGCAACTACGAAAGAAGAATTAAGACAAAGTCTAACCATAGCATTAAACTAGTGAATCCAAATCAGCCCGTTACGAAGCAACACATAAACTAGGGTTTAAGCTTTTGTCACTCTAGCAAACCATCATCTACTTACTACTTCCCAATGCCTTCCTCTAGGTCCAAATAATTGTGAAGTGTTATGTAGTCGACGTTCACATAACACCACTAGAGGCAAAACAACATGCAACATATCAAAATACCGAACGGATACCAAATTCACATGACTACTATTAGCATGACTTATCCCATGTCCTCAGGAACAAAAGTAACTCCTCACAAAGCATAATCGTATTCATGATCAGAGAGGTAATGAGTAGCATCAAGGATCTGAACATAAACTCTTCCACCAAGTAATCCAACTAGCATCAACTACATAGAGTAATCAACACTACTGGCAACCTTACAAGTACCAATCGGAGTCGCGAGACGGAGATTGGTTACAAGTGATGAACTAGGGTTTGGAGATGAGATGGTGGTGATGAAGATGTTGATGGTGACGAGTCCCCTCTGCTGAGAGGAGTGTTGGTGATGACGATGGCGACGATTTCCCCCTCTGGGAGGGAAGTTTCCCCGGCAGGATCGTCTTGCCGGAGCTCTAGATTGGTTCAGTTCAAGTTCCACCTCGTGGCGGTGGTGAATCCACGAAAAAGCTGCTCCTTTATTTTTTTCTGGACGAAACCCTTCATATAGTAGAAGAGGGGGGCAAGTGGGCCAACAGGCTGCCCACAAACCCTCATGGCGCGGCCAGGGGGTGGCCGCGCCGTGCAGGCTTATGTCCACCTGCTGGCGCCCCTCTGGCGCTTCTTCGGCCGAGTATTTTTTATAAATCCGGAAAAAATCCTCGTTGATTTTTACGGCGTTTGGAGTTGTGCAGAATAGGTATCTCAACTTTGCTCCCTTTTCAGGCCAGAATTCCAGCTGTCGGCATTCTCCCTCTTCATGTAAACCTTGCAAAATAAGAGAGAAAAGGCATAAGAATTGTACCGTGAAGTGAAATAACAGCCCAAGAAGCGATAAATATCAACATGAAAACATGATGCAAAATGGAAGTATCACGGTCAAGAAAATCTTTCGATATTTGGCTCATACCCCAAACTTTGGCTTATGGTGCCCCAAAGGTGCTTCATTTGATCTCATAGGGTATTTGGACTCAGATTGGGCAGGATATCGTGTGTATAGGAAGTAAACTTCCGGAGGTTGCCAATTCCTTTTTCACTCTTTGGTAAGTTGGTCTTCAAAGAAACAAAATTGGGTTTCTTTCTCGTCCACCAAGGCCGAGTATGTAGACACCGCAAGTTGTTGTGCATAGTTTCTTTGGATGAGGCGAACTTTAAAGGATTATGGTGTCACGTGTGACAAAGTGTCTCTTTACTGTGACAACAAGAGTGTTGTCCAGATCTCCAACAACCCACTTCAACATTGCAAGACGAAGCATATTGAGATTCATCATCACTTCATCCGGGAGCATATCAAGCATGAGAATATCGATCTTATTTAGCTCAACACTAATGATCAACTTGCAGATATGTTCATGAAGCCATCGGATGAAGAACGATTTCACGAGTTAACGAATGAGAAAATATCATTGATTCGAGAAATGTGGCTTGAAGTATTGCACAACCCACCACACTCATCATATTATGTTGTTTAGATGGAGGCAAGGACATAGGGGGAGTGTTGTTCTCTCAATGAACTCCCCCTCCCATTATTATGCATAAATCGATCTATTCTTTTAAATTAACTATTTGTATGTACTTGAGCTTCAAAGACTATTTTTGGTCATGGTCCCTGCTACTGCAACAAAAGACCTTCCAACGGCGCCAGAAATAGGCGTGTTGACGGGAGATTACTCTTGTCTTGATCTCCTCGGCAAGCGATCCTCCTCCCCGGCAACGGCACCAGGAATCCTTCAGCTGCGGCTACGCCTTAAGGGACTTCCTAGGCAAGTATGCAAAGGATTTCCCCCGTTGCCATGGAGCCTTGCGTTGGTGTTCCCTCGACGCGGAAAGGGTGATGTAGCGTAGCGGTGGTAAGTACTTCCCTCAGTTTGAGAACCAAGGTAGCAATCCAGTGGAGGAGTATCTCAAGATCCTGCACAAACACAAAAACTTTCTCCCAACGCTATGAAGGGGTTGTCAATCCCTTATAGATTGTTTGCCAAGTGAGAACTGAAAGCAACAAAGTAACAAAGCAAAATAAAAGCGGAGGTGTAAACGATGGATGTGAATAGACCCGGGGGCCGTAGTGTTTACTAGTGGCTTCTCTCATGAAAGCAAGTAGACGATGGGTGAACAAATTACTGTCGAGCAATTGATAGAACCGCGCAAAGTCGTGATGATATCTATGCGATGATTGTTTCTATAGGCATCACGTCCGAAACAAGTAGACCGATACTTTATGCATCTACTACTATTACTCCACACGTCGACCGCTATCCAGCATGCATCTAGTGTATTAAGTCCATAAGAACAGAGTAACGCCTTAAGCAAGATGACATGATGTAGAGGGATAATCTCAAACCAATGATAAAACCCCCATCTTTTTACCCTTGATGGCAACTACTTGATGTGTGCCTTGCTGCCCTTACTTTCACTGGGAAAGGTCACCACATGGTAGAACCCAAAACCAAGCACTTCTCCCATTGCAAGAATCATAGATCTAGTTGCCAAACAAAACCCAAGACTCGGAGAGACTTACAAGGATATCAAATCATGCATATAAGAAATCAGCAAAGACTCAAATATATATCATAGATAATCTGATCACAAATCCACAATTCATCGGATCTCGACAAACACACCGCCAAAGAAGATTACATCGGATAGATCTCCATGAAGATCATGGAGAACTTTGTATTGAAGATCCAAGAGAGAGAAGAAGCCATATAGCTACTAACTACGGATCCGTAGGTCTGAAGTGAACTACTCACGAGTCATTGGAGGGGCGATGATGATGATGAAGAAGCCCTCCAACTCCAAAGTCCCCTCTGGCAGGGCGTCGGGAAGGGTCTCCAGATGAGATCTTGCGGAAACGGAAGCTTGCGGCGGCGGAAAAGTATTTTCGAGGCTCCCCTGATTTTTTCCGGAATATTTGGGAATTTATAGGCCAAAGACCTAGGTCAGGGGGCGACCAGGGAGGCCACAAGCCTGTCCACTACTGCCTCTCCCCTGGTGGCGGAGTGGGGGCTTGTGGGCTCCCTGGAGCCCACCTGGCTTGGCCCAAAAGTTCCCTGGTCTTATTTCGTTCGGGAAAAAATCATTTCGGGGGTTTTCTTCCGTTTGGACTCTGTTCCAAAATCATATCTGGAAAGAGTCAAAAACACGGAAAAAAAAGGAACTGGCACTTGGCACTGAATTAATAAGTTAGTCCCCAAAAAGATATAAAAGGTACATAAAACAACCAAAGAAGACAAGATAACAGCGTGAAACCATCAAAAATTATAGATACGTTTGAGACGTATCAGTCCCAAGATCAAAATCTTCGTGGTTCCATACCAATTGACTTAAACATAGGTGGCTTCGACCACCGCCCCTCCTAATGAGGCATTCACTTTTGAGAGCTTATTATTGTGTTGTGTCACTCCAAGTTTGTTTTTCTTTGTGTTTGGACTCTTTAAACCTGGAGTATCCCCTCCATTTGCTAGTTATTGACTCTCCATCTCTCATCTACAACTTCATAAATTGCATAAGCCACCATTCATAGTCTGTTTTTGCATTGAGGTCATCTTAGGCGGTACTACAAGGGACTTGGCCGGTACTACATCTTATTAGCGGTACTACCGCCCCCACCATCTTACTACCATTGCAGCGGTAGTATCGCTCTTATGAGAGGTACTACCGCTTGGGTAACGGCATGAGGGGGTTATGGGGCATGCAGGGGTAGTTTCCACCCCCATACTCATTCACCTCTTTCCTCCCAATCTCGCTCTCTCTCCACGCGACCCAAGTGCTCCGGAGGCCGCCACCAGATCTCCATTTCCATCCATTCTTACGCAATTCCGACCGATGGACTGGATCCCACCCTCTCCTCTTTCCATGGATGTCGTATTTCCCGTGTTCTTCTCTCCTATGGTTCTATTTCTTAGATCTAGGTTTTAGGGCAATATGAGATGCATTCTCCAATTTTTAGTCGAATAGATGCATGAGTAGTATGTGGAAGGTGGCTAGGGAGTAGATGTGAAGTTCTATTGGAGAATATTTGCATTTGGCATCACCGATAGTACCGGATATGACCTACGGTATTGGTTGCCCCCGTGGCCTTCGCCCGAGCGGTGCTACCGCGCGATACTACCGCTCTAGTCACGGTACTACATCTTATTCTGGCAAATGCACATGTTCTTTTGATTCCACTTAAGATTTGCACTTTCTTTTTCTTTTGGCTTATGCATCTATTTTACACATGCTTTTCCCTTGCTTTGTGTTTTTCGATTCCAGGTGGTGGCATCTCTGCTCAATAGGAGCGTAGGATGAAACCCAATCGTGGGAGCTCTAAGCGCTACCGATCCTCAGAAGATGAAAGTTACAGTCATCCACCTCCCGAGCAAAAGGGCAGGCAACCTCCAGTCAGGACCAAGATGTCCCAATCAATGGAGAAGTTGCCCAACAAAGAGTTCTAGCTTGTCCACCATTGCAATCCCTATGAGGATCCCCAAGATTCAGCTGTATGCAACTATCCCTTCTGGACCCGACAACAAATTTCTATCTATAATGATATACTCAAGCACAAGGAGGACCTGTATGTTCCCAATGTCAAGTCCATTTATGTGGAATTTCTGGAGAAGAATGCCCAATACTTTGGTAGTGCTCTCAACCTGTGTGAGAAGCTTAGTATTGTCAACCTTATGCAGTTCAACAAGGATTTCGATGTATAAATGGTGGCTATGTTCTTTGTTATGGTCCATCTTGGGACCAATCAAGACATGACTTTGACCTGGATGACTAATGGGAAGCTGCTGTCTACTCCTTGGAAGGAGTTCATGGGTCTGCTAGGTTGTGATGATCAGGGGCTTCATAACCCAATTGGGTTTCACCCACACAAGGAGACCACATCCACTCACAAGAGCCATCTCTATCCCTTCAACACTGAGAAGATCTCCTCTACCACTGGCAAGTCAACCTATGTGCTGGAACTATTTCTTGATGTTATGGACCACGTCTTTCGGCACACTCTCTTTCCCCATATCAGGAATTTGGATCAACTACACTCATATCTGGTGGATATGCTGCTCTATTATCATTTTGTGAGGAACAAGGCTGAGATGGATGTTTTGGATGTGTAACATGTCATGTGGTCAGAGGTCCTCTCTATAGTTTCTGAGCGCGTGTGTTATTTATGGGCCTTACTTGATGCATCTGATTAAGAACACCTGGGTAAAGACCTTTCTAGGCATCATGATTGAATAGTGAGTTCCACATAAGATTGTGCAGCTGAGGCAAAAAGACAAGTGGGCCACTCCTACTTCTCCTGAGATGGATTTGCGTGATGATGAGGATGATAAGGATGGTGATGACTATGTGGCCGAGGATGGTGCTGCCCCTAATTTTGCGCCCTCTCATGCTAAGCCATATTGTGCTAAGAAGCTCAAGGAGAAGATGAAAACGCTCTTTTGCATTCAAGCACTTTGTCAGTACAAGGCTCATGTTGCACAGAAGGAGGCTAGGAGCCGCCACAAGGTAATTAGCATGCAACTCGGGCTGGAGATAAGGAGTGGGTGTGAGAACTCTATCTCTGATGAGGAGGTTTGGACGTCCAGGAACTGCAAATGGGACTCAGATGTTGAACATCCTATCTTAGCAGATTAGTATGGAACAACCGCTTCGCCTGGTGAGGGAATCCAAGATTAAGGGGTCCTCGGATGGCCAACCCATCTTTTAGAGGCCGACCATATGGGTCGTATTATTGAAGACCGGATTGCATGACGACTTCGTATCCAGGAAGGCAAACTGTGAAGACTGGCGTGTCATCCAAGTTCAGTAGGCTAGATTGACGCATCTATCTCTGGCTAGAGGTCGGTTGTATGTAACCCTAGGAACCCCTAGTGTCTATATAAACCAGAGGGTTTCATCCACATAGGGAAGTTGATTCTTCTAAGGTTTAGCTCATATGGTCTCGAGGTAGATCAAATGTGTAATCCTCATACTCTATAAATATGATCAAGCAGGACATAGGGTTTTACCTCCTCAAGAGGGCCCGCACTTGGGTAAACACTGCCTCCTTCGTCTCATGCAACACATCGCTCCAAGGTCTATAGTTTGGGACCTCCTACTCGAGATTTGCCTGTTTTGACTCCGACATTGGTGCTTTCATTGACAGTTCCATTGTGGGATCGCCGGAAGGATTGATGGCCCGCTTAATCGTAAGCGATCAAATCGGCAACGGGGACATCTTCATCCCCGGGCAGGTTCTCACATTCGGCAGCTTCAAGCTGCGTGCCGTCCCAATCGGCTTCCTTGGTCAGATCGAATGTCTCATCCCCGACCAGGAGATAAGGTTCGGGAACCTCGAGTTCTCTATCGACTCCCAGTGCAATCTTGTCCCCGCTAAGGTCACGGTTTCGCCCGATGAGCTCCAAAATTCCAAAGCCTTCACTTCGGGTCTCTTGCCCGACCATGACCTCGGTGCCCTCTTCGGAGAGTTGGCTTCGATCCCGGACCCGACCTCTACGCCCGAACAACCGCAGGCAGCCATGGCCGAACTCGCATCCTTAGCGGAAGCTACAGAGGCCAGCTCCGAAAACCATCAAGAGATTGATCTGGACAAGTTCTCGATGTTAAACGAGGCACTTAGATAGGTCCAATCATTGAAAATCACGGATGGACCAGACCTGAGTTATACTCGGACCGGTCCGGAGGCGTATTATGAGGACTTTAGCGACCCACCCACCACCATTTGGTAGCCACTGTCGAAGATTCAACCGACGTGCTGGACTATGCCTTTGAGGAGGTCGAAGACATGGATTGCGCGGCCGATTACGCCACCGCTGTAAATACCGGACGATGGACTGCCACCTCCACCTACGACGTCTACATGGTGGACACACCTAACGGTAATAGCGACCACACCCCGGTGCCACAAAACGATGATAAGTCCGGGGACAAGCCCTCAAAGGGTTGAAAGAAACGCAAAAAATCCAAGGCGAACAAGGGAAGGGGGACCATAGAGGGCACCGGGGAAAACATGACCGAATAGGACACCGGTAACTTCGACACTTTCGAGTAACCTCTGAAGAATCCGAACAAGTCCGTAGGCCAGTCCGATCCCGACGACCCCGATGATTCAGATGATGACAACTACCTCCCTCCTAACGACGTGGAGGACATCTTGGAGGACGAGGACTTCACAGTTCCCGAGGACCCTGAAGGTCAGGAACGATTCAGGCAACAACTCATAGCTACCACTCTTAGCCTCCAGGTAAAGCAACAACGGATTCAAGCCAAAGAACAAACCATAAACAATAGATGGACAAAAGTATTGACAGCCGAAGAAGGATATGGCACCGAGTATCCGGCTCAAGACAAAACCTACCCACGCTGCCTCAGTTCGATTACGAGGCCACAGAACCCGTGTACCCTAGGCGCACACAATACGGCGAGCCCGATCGTCCACATTGAGGGTGCGATAGAGTGACCGGAGAAGCCGAGTATAGACCCGAGCCTCCTCGCACGAAAGGAAAGGAACACGTGCAGACCAGGGGCAAACACAACCTACGTCACGAGTTAGACAACAGAACAGGTTGCAACAGATCCATCTATAGGTCCAGAAGGCACTCTCCCACTCAATGGGATGAAGACCAACCTCATAGTACCCATAGCAACAGATATCGTGAATCGTACCGGGCACAACCAACTGCCGATCTTCAACACAATATAGCCCGGGTGAGAGGCGCCGCTCACCCAGTGTGCTTCACAGATGAGGTCGTGCAACATAAATTCCGGAAAGGGTTTAAACCCGTAAACATAGAGCAATACGACGGGACTACCGACCCCGCCGTGTGGATAGAAGATTTCCTTCTCCACATCCATATGGGCACAGGAGATGAAGGGACAACACAACACTGGCTAAACATCTAACCCAAAGATTATATCAGATGTTGGGAAGAGCTCAAGGAAGCGTTCCTGTCTAACTTTCAGGAAAACTACGTCCGACCCTCGGACTCCTCCTACCTCAGCAACGTCGTCCAAATGGCGGGCGAGTCGGCCAGAGAATTCTAGAATAGGTTTCTAACCAAGAAGAACCAGATAGTGGACTGTTCACATGCCGAGGCAATAGACTCCTTTAGGCACATCATCCGTGACGAATGTGTGGCTCACCAGCTAGGACAAGATAGGCCGAGAACAATGTCCGCCCTCACCTCCCTCATGACCCACTTTTGCGCGGGCGATGATAATTGGCTAGCTCGATGCAGCCACAATGCGGACGACCCCGGTACCTCAGAAGTTCAGGACGGGAATGGCAAGCCAAGGCTAAACAAGGGGAAATGTCGCCATCATAACAGTGACACCTAGGAGACGATCGTAAATGCCGGCTTCCGCAGTTCAAAATCCGGACAACAGAAGAAGCCCTTCAAAGGGAATAGGGATGGAACGACTCCATTAGATAAAATTATGGAGAGGTCCTGCGAGATCTACGACACCCAAGACAAGCCCGCAACACACCAACCGCCACTATTGGGTGTTTAAACAGGCCGACAACCTAGCAGCCGAGGAACAAGGCAAGGGCCAACGAAGTGAGGATGATGAAGAGCCCCATGGTCCGAACAATAGGGGTCAGAAACAGTCCCCCCCCCCCCCCCAGAAGTGAAATCCGTGAACATGATATATGTCACTCACATACCAAACAAGGAAAGGAAGCGAGCCCTTAGGGAGGTATACGCCGTAGAGCCCATAGCCCCGAAGTGCAACCCATGGTCAGCTTGACCGATCACCTTTGATCGTAGGGATCACCCGACCAGTATCCGTCACGGAGGGTCGGCCGCCCTCGTACTAGACCTCATCATAGACGGGTATCACCTCACCAGAGTCCTTATGAACTGGGGAAGTAGCCTCAATGTGATCTATTCAAACACGATGAAAAAGATGGGCATAGACCCATCAAGAATCAAACCTAGCTACACTACCTTTAAAGGAGTGATACTAGGTGTTGAAGCCCGCTGCTCGGGCACGGTAACACTAGAGGTTCCGTTCGGCTCACCCGATAGCTTCGGAAGTGAAGACTTAATCTTCGACATCGTTCCTTTCCACAACGGGTACCACGCTCTACTCGCCCGCACAATGTTCGCCTCCTTCAATGCTGTGTCTCATTACGCTTACCTAAAGCTCAAGTTGCCCGGATCCAGAGGTGTTATCACCGTCAACGACAATAGAGAGCAATCTCTCTGGACCGAGGAGCACACAACAGCCTTGGCAGCCGAATGCCAATACAACACCGAAGCAGAAAGCAGCAAGCTCACCATTGAGTTACGACAAGCGGGCCCGAGCTAAATCGGATCCCTCGGAGATGTCTCGAACCCAAAACAAATAGGGATACTCTCCCCATGGCACAACCCGGTCACTCGTAAGGTATGTCCCTCGTAGACACGATTTCATTCTCAAAATACCATGGGGATCTGTGGGTATCCACAACCAAGGACCATATGTTCGGTTCGACCGAAATATGGACCAAATGTCTTCACAGACAAGAACGAGATGTCGTTAAGGATCTCTCAAGCGTCAAGCTCACCCATAGCACGACAGCTTCGCAAGACCCCCTATTCAAGGTCCGCCTGCCCACAATAAACCACCTTTAAAGGATACTACCATCCTTTCTAATAAGCATAGGAGAAACCGCGCAGCTGGAAGCAGGGCAGACGTCAAGTCACCCATGATAGGCCATGGAGAAAAGGTTGCCACGAAATATGATGATCTGAACAATAGTCTTGTGTAACAGCCGCCTTGGTGCCACGAATTATAATAAATATTATTCATATACTTCTTTTACAGTATCTTTACACTTATATGCGTTTTATTCATCGGCGCCAAAGGGTAGATTTGTTTGATAAGTATCAAGTGCGGTCAGCAAATAGACCGAGGGCTTGGATAAAACACCGGCCCGAGCATTATCCCATCACTACCTTTTTCAGTGTTCGATTTCTTGGATATTGCTTTATATGCATCGGTTCCGAATTATGTCTTGGGTCAATAGTTGGGTTGCCCCGCTCCTGTGCATACCCCCTTACGTTCCGCTAGTTCGGCTAAAGGGGTAAAGGGAGAACCCCTGTGATTGTATTCCCAGTTGGCCTGGCTAAAAATACCTCAGTGGAGAAATCAGAAAACTGACTGTCATAATAAGCGAGAACCGGTGTGCAATACGAGTCAAAAAATAAAGACCCATGGAGGTTTTATTCCATGTTACACGGAGATGTTTGTACTTCTGCGAATCTCGTGGTAACTATTTGAAAATTTTGGTTCATCCGACTAGCACACAAAACTGGGGGCTAGCCCCCGCATTCAAGCTCCTAAGGATAAGTGAAAACACTAAAACAGAATAGTCTGATTGCCTTGTTTCCTTCACACACTAAGCACTGATACATTTGCTAAGGGTCATAGTGCGGATGTAGAAACATCCTTTGTAGTCTCTACATGAGGGCTGAAGCTGACGAGTGGAAACTTTCAGATTAAACGGCCAAAACAGGAGTCCAAAATTAATTCAAAAGTGCATTACATCGGGACAAGTATCATAGCAACAACTTGTTCCAAGTCACACTACAATATCCCTATTCATAAATTACATCTTTGGAGCACTAGGCTTCGATCGCCCGAGCAGCCTCCATCGTGGCTACTTTATCATGGTCCTTGTGAAAGCCATACGATCTCCCTCTATGCAGACAGAGCGCTTCACGACTCTGACATGAGGCACGACATCACACAATTTCTAAACCAAGCCTAAATAACTACTCGACAGAGGCTCAGTAGGCGACAACTGGATGCAGAGCTCCTTCATGGTCGGCTCCGCCATCCTGTGCAGCCCCATAAGCTACTTCATTTGATTAATGAGAAGGTGGTTCGCCTCAGGAGCTTCAAACCGCACCCAGAAAAGCCTCTGCTCGGCATCCCCGTCGTGGACCGCGTAGTGCTTGCCCGCGTCTACAGCACTCCTCGGGAGGTCCGTAAAGGTACCTGGAGAACGCCATAGTCATGTAAGAAAGGAAAATATGTTTCCACCAAAGGGACTTTGCAGTAAGTATGGCTTACCATCCACAATCTTCTTAACCCGGCATGTTTCTTCTTCGAAGAAGCGCTTCCCTACCTGCTCGGATTTGAGTGCGAAGGACAGCTTGGAGAGCTCGATCGCTGCTGACGTGCAACTATTCCTGACTTGATGCCTCCACGGCAACGGAGCCAGAAAAGAGCTTGTCCCAGTTTCTCAACAATTAGCAATTGTCTTGCAATGGCCCACCAGCGCGTGGGATCGCGGCAGTTTTCGAGGGTAGAGTATTCAACCCAAATTTGTTGGTTCGCTTGACGGGAAGTGAAATAATATTCTCAAGTATTAGCAGCTGAATGTGTCAAATTCAACCACACCTGAAAGATTAGTATCTGCAAGCAAAGTATCAACAACAAAGTAGTATGATAGCAACGGTGCCAGAAACGATCTGTTGATGGCAGACTATTCCTAACTGTTGTATCAAGGGCGCCAGAAGTTGCCCGTGGAGGGGAAATATTCTTTCCCGACAACGGTGCCAGAAAAGTATTGTAGCAGGTAGCAGCAGTGTAACGAGTAACAACAGTGGCAAGGAACAACAGTAGTGACAGCAGTAGCAAGTAGGAGCAGTAATGAGTCACAGTAGTAGCAAGTAGCAGCAGTAGCGAGTAACAGCAGCAACAAGTAACAGTAGTAGCAACAGTAGTGGTAGCAGCAGCAGGACACATCAAGAAACAGAAGTAGCAAGTAACAGTAGCAGCAACAGTAGTAACATCAGCAGCAGGACAAAGCAAGTAACAGCACAAAACAAAACAAGTAACAGCAGCAGGACAAAGCAAGTAACAACAGAAGTGGGACAAACTCGTAGGCAATGGGTCGGTGATTTGTTGGATGACATTCATCATGCAACAGTTATAACACAGAGCGATATGTGGCTAGCTCCCGTTCTTCAATGTGATGTAGGCATGCATTCCGTGTGTCGTCATACGTGCTTAGGGAAAAGAACTTGCATGACATCTATTGTCCATCTCTCCCGTGGCAGCGGGGTCCAAAAGGATACTACGGGATATTAAGGTTCTCCTTTTAATAAAGAACCGGATCAACGCATTAGCACTTGGTGAACACATGAACTCCTCAAACTATGGTCATCACCGGGAGTGGTTCCGGTTATTGTCACTCCGGGGTTGCCGGACCATAACACATAGTAGGTAACTAGAACGTGCAAGATCGGATCTAAAACACACATATATTGGTGACAACGTAATAATTTCAGATCTGAAATCATGGCACTCGGGCCCTAGTGACAAGCATTAAGCATGGCAAAGTAGTAGCAACATCAATCTCAGAACATTGTGGATACTAGGGATCAATCCCCGTCAAAACTAACTCGATTACATGATAGATCTCATCCTACTCATCACCGCCCAGCGAGCCTACGAATAGATTACTCACGAACGATGAAGAGCTTCATGGAATTGCAGAGGGAAGAAGGTTGATGATGACGATGGCGATAATCTCCTTGATCCGGAGCCCAAAACGGACTCCAGATCTGCCCTCCAGATGAAGAACAGGATGTGGCGGCGCCTCCGTATCACAAACGCGATGAAATCTTCTCTTCTGATTTTTTCTGGGACGAAAGGGAATAAATAGTGCTCGAGTTGGGGGCGGCAGAGCCACGTGGGCCCCACAAGCTTGGTTGCCGCGGCCAGGGGGGCGCGGCGACATGGCATGTGGCCCACTGTCCCGTCCCCTTCGGTGGATCTTTGCGCAGGTATTTTTCATATTTTCCAGAAATATTCTCCGTAAATTTTGAGGACGTTCCGAGAACTTTCATTTCTGCACAAAAACAACACCATGGCAATTCTGCTGAAAACAGCGTCAGTCCGGGTTAGTTCCATTCAAATCATGCAAATTAGAGTCCAAAACAAGGGCAAAAGAGTTTGGAAAAGTAGATACAATGGAGACGTATCAACTCCCTCAAGCTTAAAACCTTGCTTGTCCTCAAGCAACTCAGTTGACAAACTGAAAGAGAAATAAATACTTTGACAAACTCTGTTTGATCTTGTTGTTGCAACTATGTCTAACTCATAACCAGAATTTCAGCAAGATCACAAGTTAACCACATAAGCAAGTGACACAAAGGTCTCACGGTAAACTAATATCAATGGTATAATCAGCTAGCGAGCAAATAATAATGAGTTTCAGATACCAACAATTCAATCAAAACAAGCATGAAGCAATATGAATAGGTGGTATCTCGCTAGCTCTTTCTGAGACCGCAAAACATAAATGCAGAGCACTTTCAAAGATCAAGGGCTGACTAAACATTGTAATTCATATCAACGAAGATCCATTCATAGTCATTCTCAATATCAATCAAAAGCAAAGCATAAAAATGACAGAGGTGCTCTCCAATTGGTGATTATATAAGAAGAGGATGACTCAAGAGGAACATAAATAGACAGACCCTTCACAGAGGGAAGCATTGATTTGCAGAGGTGCCAGAGCTCAAGCTTTGAAAAGAGAGATAATAATTTTGGGTGGCATGCTTTCATTGTCAATGCAATGACCAAGAGTTCTGAATATCTTCCATGCTACTCATGCTATAGGCGGTTCCCAAACAAAAAATTAAAATTTTAACTGCCCCACAACCAATCAATTACACTCCACGGCTAGCCGGATCCTCGGGTACCGTCCATACTAACATCAATCTGGGGGGAGTCTTGTTTTACAGTTATGTTTTTGATTTAAGCGTGGAACTGGGCATTCCAATTACCGACCCCTTTCTAGTGAATGACAGTGAATAAACACATGTCGAGGATAACACGCCTAACATGGAAGATACCGATAGCCCCCTGTCACCACATGAGCGGTTCGGGCATGCAAAACAGATTATTTCTTGAAGGTGTAGAGAATGGCACATGCAAATTTACTTGGAACGGCAGGTAGATACCGCAAATAGGTAGGTATGGTGGACTCTCATGGAAAAACTTTTGGGTTTACGGAAGTGGATGCACAAGCAGTATTCCGCTTAGTACAAGTGAAGGCTAGCAAAAGAGTGGGAAGCGACCAACTAGAGAGCGACAACAGTCATCAAGATGCAATGAGTTTGACTAACATGGAGTGCAAGCATGAACAGGATATAAATCACCATGAACACGAACATCATAGAGGCTATGCTGATTTTGTTTCAACTACATGCATGAACATGCGCCAAGTCAAGCCACTTGAATCATTCAAAGGAGAATACCATCCTATCATACTACATCATAGTCATCACAAAATCTATGTTGGCATTCAAGACAAACAATTATAAGCTCCTAGCTAAATAAGCATGGCATCCGAAACTATGATCTCTAAGTTGTCATTGCAAACATGGTTCTCTCTCAACAAAGCTGAATCTGGAACGACAAGCTAGTCATATTTACAAAAACAAAATAGATAGAGTTCATACCAGCTTTTCCAGTCTCAGTCACTTCATCATAAATCATCATTATTGCCTTTCACTTGCACGATCGAACGATGTGAACAATAATAAGAGTGCTCGTGCATTGGACTAAGCTAAAATCTGCAGGCAAACACAAAGGAGAAGACAAGGTAATATGGCTCTTTGAAAGCTAAACAGGTATGCATACAAGAGCCACTAAACATTGTAACCAATATCTTCTACCTCGACCCAAAGAAAAAGAAAACTATTTACACGGGCAAACTCCCAACAAGCAAAAGAAGAAAGGAAAATCTTTTTGGGTTTTCTCAAAAGGACACAAAACAAGAAAACGAAAATAAACTAGCATGGATAATACAGAGGCAAAGTGTAAACACCGGCTAACAAAGTGAAAGCATGAGCATGAATGTAAAGTCGGTGAGAACACATACTCCCCCAAGCTTAGGCTTTTGGCCTAGCTTAGTCTACTCCCAAGGCGGGAAATAACCAGCTCCGAGATACTCTTGAGCGGACTGTGGATGCCACTGCTGTGTGAGCTCCTCTGGCTCCCACTGATAAACTGGCGTGTGGTACTCGACTGGCGGCTCGGGCACGGGCACCTGTGGTTGGGCCAAGCCCCAATACACGTAGATGTCCGAGGGCATAATAATGTACCTGCCTGCATAAAAGTTGAACAAAGAAGGAGCAGGCAAAGTAATAGTCTCTCGAGTACCCTGACTAAATACCAGGTTATAAATCATCCGTCTACTAGCATCTCTATCCATAAAATCATGGCGAACCATGCTGTCATAATCCAGATATTTCTCAGGAAGAAGCATCACTTCTTCCTCCCCCAGTCTAACAGGTATCTCAAAGTGTGTGGCAAGACGGGTAGCATAGATACCTCCATAGACGACACCTTTGGAACGGTTTGTGTTCAACCGCTGAGCTACTATAGCACCTAGGCTATAAGTCTTATCGTTGTAAAGGCCTTCGCGCAAAACCGCAAGGTCTGGAGAGCTAAGTGATCCAGCCTCCCCACGACCAATCAAATTTTTTCCCACAAATAATGAAAAGTACTGAAGCACAGGAAAATGTATGCTAGCAATTCTAGCGCGAGACACTCCTCTCTCCTCTCCAACAATAATAGTATCTATGAAATCCTCCAAGTTCCATGGACGAGGATCATGAATATCCCCAACATAAGGTAATTTGCACACATTGCAAAAATCCTGTAGTGTCATGCACTAGGGGATATCGTATAACATGAACTCAACCATAGGAGGATTCTTCCTCGGATAAAAGTTGAAGCTTTGAACGAAAATATTGGTGAGGAGGAGGTATTGTGGGCACTTATCTTCAACGAACGCGGCAAGACCTGCGTTCTCCACCAAGTAATAAAAGTCTTCATAAAGCCCAGCGACGCGCAAAAATTCATCACTTGGCCACTCGCACGCTCGAACTTCTGTGACTCGAGGAACCACGTACTTGGGGTGGTTCTTCTCATCCTCCTTGGGGTTACGGCTTGAAGAGCCTCTCAAGAACCTCCTCATCCTTTCCCTTTTCTAACTCTGAAAAATTCTAAATTTTTTAGAAACTTTGAAAGAAAAGTGATTAAGGATTAACCCAAATCGTAGCAACTACTCGTGCTAGTGCCTAGAGACCGTATCACGTGCTAAAACTACTTGGGACCAGCTAAAATCAACATTTCAAGCTCAAGAACAGGGTCACCAAGATAGCAAGAATACGCGAAGGATAAAGCACTAGAGTAGAAACTAATTGGACCAATGGAGGAGTCACTTACTAAGGAGTAATTTCCCCAAAACGGTTCGGAGAATGGTGCTTTGAGCAAGGAGATCGAAAATCACAGCCAAATGAGGAAGAACACAGGTTTGAGCTGCGAAATGATTTTTTCTGGAGGTAGAAGAAGAGGATGGGACCTGGAATGAGTGGAGGGGGTCCCTATGGGCCCCACAAGCTTGGTTGCCATGGCCAAGGGGGAGGCCGCGGTGACAGGGCTTGTGGCCCAATGGGGTGGCCCCCAGGCCAACTCTCAGTCCTAGTATTTTTCAAATATTCCAGAAAAAATCATACTAGATTTTCAGGACCATCGGAGAACTTTTATTTTCGGGGTACTTTTCTGCGAGACGCTAAAACAGGAAACAGGGAAAACTAAACTAAATCTATCATTTTTCTTCTAAGCAAAAGAAAGTGAAAGCTTAAAACAGAGGTATGCGACTCTTTGATTCATCCATTTCATGGTCATCGGAAGAAATCCGTCAATGGGGTTGATCAAATCCTCATGACAAAACTTTTCCGAATCGCAAAAGAGAACGAAGAATTTTCGAATAATCACTAGGTCACCTCAATGGGGATATGTATCTCCCCAACAAGCAAATCATACTTCATCTTGTCACGAGGAATAGGGCATTCAAAGCTCCCAATAAGAATCGATGAAGTTTTTTCGATAGCATTGATGCAATGTACTTGATATCGTTTCTTCGAAAAGTGCACTGTATGCTCATTACCGTTGACATGGAAAG
This sequence comes from Hordeum vulgare subsp. vulgare, assembly GCF_904849725.1. Taxonomy (NCBI): domain Eukaryota; kingdom Viridiplantae; phylum Streptophyta; class Magnoliopsida; order Poales; family Poaceae; genus Hordeum; species Hordeum vulgare. Next base: position 448,067,942 of record NC_058522.1, read on the forward strand.
TGACATTGCCTTTGTGCAATCTATAACAGCCCCTGTAGTGTTTAAAAAGGGTCTTCCGAGGATGACAGCCATGGCATCGTCCTCGGGAATATCCAAGATAACAAAGTTTGTTAAGATAGTGGTGTTAGCAACCACAACAGGCACATCCTCGCAAATGCCGACATGGAAAGCAGTTGATTTATTGGCCATTTGCAGAGAGATTTCAGTGGGTGTGAACTTATCCAGTTCAAGTCTACGATAAAGAGAAAGATGCATAACACCAACAACGGATCCAAGGTCACATAAGGCAGTTCTTACGTAGTTTCCTTTAATGGAGCAAGGTATAGTGGGCACTCCGGGATCACCAAGTTTCTTAGGAGTTCCACCTTTGAAAGTGTAATTGGCGAGCATGGTGGAGATCTCAAGATCTGGTATCTTCCGTTTATTGGTCACGATATCTTTCATGTACTTGGCATACGGAGACATTTTGAACATATCAATTAACCGCATCTGCAGAAAGACGGGTCTTATCATTTCGATAAAGCGCTCAAAATCCTTATCATCCTTTTTCTTGGATGGCTTAGGAGGAAAGGGCATAGGTCTCTGAACCCATGGCTCCCTTTCTTTACCATGCTTCCTAGCAGTGAAGTCATTCTTATCGTATCTCTTAGGTTGTGGGTTATCCGGATTAACCGTAGGTTCAATCTCCACATCCTTACCATTGTTAGATTGAGCATTATTATGAACATCGATGTCCATATTGTCAGCAGGTTCATTTTCATCACCAGATTGAGTTTCTGCATCATACGCAGAAATATCATTTGGTTCTTCAGGCGTGACAGTATTTGGTGAACTGACATGTAGGTTTCTATCATCCTTCTTCTTATTCTTTGGATGACTGGGTGGATCAGCATTAATTCCTTGAGAATCCTGATCAATTCTCTTAGGATGGCCTTCAGGATACAAAGGTTCCTGAGTCATTTTGCCTCCTCTAGTAATGACTCTGACAGAGTTGTCATTTAATTCATTGAGCAAGTCATTCTGAGCTTTAAGTACCTGTTCTACCTGAGTAGTAATCATAGAGGCATGTTTACTCAGAAGCTTCAGATCATTGACATTTCTTTCTACATAAGCACTTAAATGACAAAGCATACGAGTACTTTGTTCCAAATGTCTGCTAACATAATCATTGAAACTCTGTTGTTTGGCAACAAAGTTGTCAAATTCATCAAAGCATAGGCAACAGGTTTGTCAAAAGGAATATCACTCTCATCAAACCTACGCAGAGAATTCACTTCTACTACTTGTATCGGTTTATCGAGACCATGGATCTCTTTGATAGATGGTAGATTTTTGACATCTTCAGATCTAATGCCTTTCTCTTGCATAGATTTCTTGGCTTCTTGCATATCTTCGGGACTGAGGAATAGAATACCTCTTTTCTTCGGAGTTGGCTTAGGAGGTGGTTCGGGAATAGTCCAAGCACTATCGTTGATCAAGATGTTATTCAGTAGGATCTCAGCTTGTTCTATAGTTTGTTCCCTAAAAACACAACCGACACAACTATCTAGGTGGTCTTTAGAGGTATCGGTAAGTCCGTTATAGAAGATATCAAGTATCTCGTTCTTCTTAAGAGGGTGATCAGGCAAAGCATTCTGTAGCTGGATGAGCCTCCCCAAGCTTGTGGGAGACTCTCTTCTTTGAGTTGAGCAAAGTTGTATATTTCCTGCAAGGCAGCTTGCTTCTTATGGGCAGGGAAATATTTCACACAGAAGTAATAGACCATATCCTGGGGACTACTCACACATCCAGGAGCAAGAGAAGTGAACCAGGCTTTAGCGTCATCCTTTAGAGAGAAAGGAAACAAGTTAAGGATATAGTAGTAGCGGATCTTCTCCTCACTAGTGAAAAGGGTGGCTATATCATGTAGTTTGGTAAGATCGGCTACGACCGTCTCAGACTCATAACCCTGGAAAGGATCAGATTCGATTAGAGAAATTATCTTACGGTCGACAGAGAATTCATAATCCTCATCGGTGATAGAGATAGGTGAAGTGGCAAACTTTGGGTCGTATTTCATCCTAGTTTTCAGAAATTTTTCCTTCCACTTGAGAAGTAATTTCTCAGCATCATAGGCATCCTTACATGCAAGAAAATCCTCAGCTATCTCTCCCTCCATAATATAACCCTCAGGTATATCAGGCAATTCATATCTAGGAGAGCTAGATCTAGCAGGAGCAAAAGCAGGTTCTATCTCAATAGTATCGGCAGTTTCAGAAGCATCACGAGCATTGGCAGTAACTCTAGCAATATGAGCATCAAGGAATGCCCCTAGTGGCACATCAGGCAAAGTAGTATCTCTAGCAGTATCAAGCATAGCATCATCAGGCAAAATAGCATCTCTAGTATCATCAGGCAAAGCAGTATCAAGCATAGTATCTCTAGCAATATCAGGATAGCATCTCTACCAGTATCAGGCATAGCATCTCTAGCAGTATCAGGCATAGCATCTCTAGCAGTATCAGGCATAACATCTCTAGCAGTAACAGTCATAGTAGCATCATAAGCATCATCAAGCACATGCGACATATCAAGATTTCTAGCAGGAGGTGGTGTCGCAAACTTACTCATAACTGAAGGTGAATCAAGTGCAAAGCTAGATGGCAGTTCCTTACCTCCCCTCGTAGTTGAGGGCAAGACTTTGGTTTTTGGATCTTTCAGATTCTTCATAGTGATCAACAGATATAAATCCCAAGTGACTCAGAGAATATAGCAATCCTTTCCCCGACAACGGTGCCAGAAAAATGCTGCAGAAGTGCAACTATTCTTGACTTGATGCCTCCACGGCAACGGAGCCAGAAAAGAGCTTGTCCCAGTTTCTCAACAATTGGCAATTGTCTTGCAATGGCCCACCAGCGCGTGGGTTTGCGGCATTTTTCGAGGGTAGAGTATTCAACCCAAATTTGTTGGTTCGCGCGATGGGAAGTGAAAGAATATTCTCAATTATTAGCAGCTGAATGCGTCAAATTCAACCACACCTGAAAGATTAGTATCTACAAGGAAACAATCAACAGCAAAGTAGTATGATAGCAACGGTGCCAGAAACGATCTGTTGACGGCAGACTATTCCTAAATGTTGTATCAAGGGCGCCAGAAGTTGCCCGTGGACGGGAAATATTCTTTCCCGGCAACGGTGCCAGAAAAGTATTGTAGCAGATAGCAGCAGTGTAACGAGTAACAGAAGTGGCAAGGAACAATAGTAGTGACAACAGTAGCAAGTAGCAGTAGTAGTGAGTAACAGCAGTAGCAAGTAGCAGCAGTAGCGAGTAACAACAACAACAAGTAACAGTAGTAGCAATAGTAGTGGTAGCAGCAACAGGACAAAGGAAGTAACAGCAGTAGCAAGTAACAGTAGTAACAGCAGCATCAGGACAAAGCAAGTAACAGCAGCAGAGCAAAACAAGTAAGAGCAGCAGCAGGACAAAGCAAGTAACATCAGTAGTGGGACAAACTCGTAGGCAATGGGTTGGTGATTTGTTGGATGACATTCATCATGCAATAGTTATAACATAGACAGATATGTGGCTAGGTCCCGTTCGTCAACGTGATGTAGGCATGCATTCCGTGTGTCGTCATACGTCCTTAGGGAAAAGAACTTGCATGGCATCTATTGTCCATCCTTCCCGTGGCAGCGGGGTCCAAAAGGATACTTCGGGATATTAAGGTTCTCATTTTAATAGAGAACCGGACCAACGCATTAGCACTTGGTGAATACATGAACTCCTCAAACTATGGTCATCACCGGGAGTGGTTCTGGTTATTGTCACTCCGGGGTTGCGAGTGTTGGAATTATGCCCTAGAGGCAATAATAAATATAGTTATTATTATAATTCCTGTATCAAGATAATCGTTTATTATCCACGCTATAATTGTATTGAATGAAGACTCATTTACATGTGTGGATACATAGACAAAACACTGTCCCTAGCAAGCCTCTAGTTGGCTAGCCAGTTGATCAAAGATAGTCAGTGTCTTCTGATTATGAACAAGGTGTTGTTGCTTGATAACTGGATCACGTCATTAGGAGAATCACGTGATGGACTAGACCCAAACTAATAGACGTAGCATGTTGATCGTGTCATTTTGTTGCTACTGTTTTCTGCGTGTCAAGTATTTGTTCCTATGACCATGAGATCATATAACTCACTGACACCGGAGGAATACTTTCTGTGTATCAAACGTCGCAACGTAACTGGGTGACTATAAAGATGCTCTACAGGTATCTCCGAAGGTGTTAGTTGAGTTAGTATGGATCAAGACTGGGATTTGTCACTCCGTGTGACGGAGAGGTATCTCGGGGCCCACTCGGTAATACAACATCACACACAAGCCTTGCAAGCAATGTGACTTAGTGAAAGTTGGGGGATCTTGTATTACGGAACGAGTAAAGAGACTTGCTGGTAAACGAGATTGAAATAGGTATGGGGATACTGACGATCAAATCTCGGGCAAGTAACATACCGAAGGACAAAGGGAATGACATACGGGATTATATGAATCCTTGACACTGAGGTTCAAACGATAAGTTCTTCGTAGAATATGTAGGATCCAATATGGGCATCCAGGTCCCGCTATTGGATATTGACCGAGGAGTCTCTCGGGTCATGTCTACATAGTTCTCGAACCCGCAGGGTCTGCACACCTAAGGTTCGACGTTGTTTTATGCGTATTTGAGTTATATGGTTGGTTACCGAATGTTGCTCGGAGTCCCGGATGAGATCACGGACGTCACGAGGGTTTCCGGAATGGTCCAGAAATGAAGATTGATATATAGGATGACCTCATTTGATTACCGGAAGGTTTTCGGAGTTACCGGGAATGTACCGGGAATGACGAATGGGTTCCGGGAGTTCACCGGGAGGGGGCAACCCACCCCGGGGAAGCCCATAGGCCTTGAGAGTGGCGCATCAGCCCTTAGTGGGCTGGTGGGACAGCCCAAAAAGGGCCCTATGCGCATTGGAAGAAAAATCAAAGAGAAAAAAAAGAGGAGGTGGGAAGGGAAGGAAGGACTCCCACCCACCAAACCAAGTCCAACTCGGTTTGGGGGGAGACCTTCCCCCCTTGGCTCGGACGACCCCCTTGGGGCTCCTTGAGACCCAAGGCAAGGTCCCCTCTCTCCCACCTATATATACAGAGGTTTTAGGGCTGATTTGAGACGACTTTTCCACGGTAGCCCGACCACATACCTCCACGGTTTTCCTCTAGATCGCGTTTCTGCGGAGCTCGGGCGGAGCCCTGCTGAGACAAGGTCATCACCAACCTCTGGAGCGTCGTCACGCTTCTGGAGAACTCTTCTACCTCTCAGTCTCTCTTGCTGGATCAAGAAGGCCGAGATCATCATCGAGCTGTACGTGTGCTGAACGCGGAGGTGTCGTCCGTTTGGTACTAGATCATGGGACTGATCGCGGGATTGTTCGCGAGGCGGATCGAGGGACGTGAGGACGTTCCACTACATCAAAAACGTTCACTAACGCTTCTGCTGTACGGTCTACAAGGGTACGTAGATCACTCATCCCCTCTCGTAGATGGACATCACCATGATAGGTCTTCGTGCGCGTAGGAAATTTTTTGTTTCCCATGCGACGTTCCCCAACAGTGGCATCATGAGCTAGGTTCATGCGTAGATGTCTTCTCGAGTAGAACACAAAAGGTTTTGTGGGCGGTGATGTGCGTTTTGCTGCCCTCCTTAGTCTTTTCTTGATTCCGTGGTATTGTTGGATTGAAGCGGCTTGGACCGACATTACTCGTACGCTTACGAGAGACTGGTTTCATCGCTACGAGTAACCCCGTTGCTCAAAGATGACTGGCAAGTGTCGGTTTCTCCAACTTTAGTTGAATCGGATTTGACCGAGGAGGTCCTTGGATGAGGTTAAATAGCAACTCATATATCTCCGTTGTGGTGTTTGCGTAAGTAAGATACGATCCTACTAGATACCCGTGGTCACCACGTAAAACATGCAACAACAAAATTAGAGGACGTCTAACTTGTTTTTGCAGGGTATGCTTGTGATGTGATATGGCCAACGATGTGATGTGATATATTGGATGTATGAGATGATCATGTTGTAATAGATAATATCGACTTGCACGTCGATGGTACGGCAACCGGCAGGAGCCATAGGGTTGTCTTTATACTAACGTTTGTGCTTGCAGATGCGTTTACTATTTTGCTAGGATGTAGCTTTAGTAGTAATAGCATGAGTAGCACGACAACCCCGATGGCGACACGTTGATGGAGATCATGGTGTGGCGCTGGTGACAAGAAGATCGTGCCGGTGCTTTGGTGATGGAGATCAAGAAGCACGTGATGATGGCCATATCATGTCACTTATGAATTGCATCTGATGTTAATCCTTTTATGCACCTTATTCTGCTTAGAACGACGGTAGCATTATGAGGTGATCTCTCACTAAAATTTCAAGACGAAATTGTGTTCTCCCCGATTGTGCACCGTTGCTACAGTTCGTCGCTTCGAGACACCACGTGATGATCGGGTGTGATAGACTCAACGTTCACATACAATGGGTGCAAAACAGTTGCGCACGCGGAACACTCGGGTTAAGCTTGACGAGCCTAGCATGTGCAGACATGGCCTCGCAACACATGAGACCGAAAGGTCGATCATGAATCATATAGATGATATGATTAGCATAGGGATGCTTACCACCGAAACTATACTCAACTCACGTGATGATCGGACTTGAGCTAGTGTAAGTGGATCATGAACCACTCAAATGACTAGAGAGATGTACTTTTTGAGTGGGAGTTTAGCATATAATTTTGATTAAGTTAAACTCTAATTATCTTGAACATAGTCTAAGTCCACTTTGAATATATTTGTGTTGTAGATCATGGCTCACGCGACAGTCACCCTGAATTTTAATACGTTCCTAGAGAAAGCTAAGTTGAAAGATGATGGAAGAAACTTTGTAGACTGGGCTCGTAATCTTAAGCTAATCTTACAAGCTGGGAAGAAGGATTATGTCCTTAATGCCGCGCTAGGAGATGAACCACCCGCTACGGCTGATCAGGATGTTAAGAACGCTTGGTTAGCACGTAAGGAGGACTACTCAGTAGTTCAATGTGCAGTCTTGTATGGCTTAGAACCGGGACTTCAACGTCGCTTTGAGCGTAATGGAGCATTTGAGATGTTCCAGGAGTTGAAGTTTATCTTTCAGAAGAACGCCTGGATCGAGAGGTATGAGACCTCCGATAAATTCTATGCTTGCAAGATGGAGGAAAACTCGTCTGTCAGTGAAAATGTACTCAAAATGTCTAGGTACTCAAACCGTCTAGCTGAGCTGGGGATTGAACTCCCGCAAGAGGCTATCACTGACAAAATCCTTCAATCACTGCCGCCAAGCTATAAAGGCTTTGTGTTGAACTACAACATGCAAGGGATGAACAAGTCTCCCGGCGAGTTGTTTGCGATGCTGAAAGTCGCAGAGTCCGAACTCCGTAAAGAGCATCAAGTGTTGATGGTGAATAAGACCACTAGTTTCAAGAGAAACGACAAAGGCAAGAAGGGTAATTCAAAGAAGAGCGGCAAGCCTGTTGCCAATCCGATGAAGAAACCCAAAGCTGGACCTAAGCCTGAAACAGAGTGTTACTATTGCAAGGGTATGGGTCACTGGAAGCGCAATTGCCCCAAGTATCTGGCAGATAAGAAGGCGGCCAAAGAAAAATCAGGTATATTTGATATACAAGTTATTGATGTGTACTTAACCGGCTCTCGTAGTACTGCCTGGGTATTCGATACCGGTTCTGTTGCTCATATTTTCAAGTCGAAACAGGAACTGCGGAATAGACGAAGGCTCGCGAAAGATGAAGTGACGATGCGCGTAGGAAATGGTTCCAAGGCTGATGCAATCGTCGTCGGCACAGTTTCACTTCAGTTACCATCAGGATTAGTTATGAACTTAAATCATTGTTATTTAGTGCCTGCGTTGAGCATGAACATTATATCTGGATCTTGTTTATTGCGAGACGGTTACTCTTTTAAGTCAGAGAATAATGGTTGTTCTATTTCTATGAGTAACATCTTTTATGGTCATGCACCCAATGTGAGAGGATTGTTCATATTAAATCTTGATAGCGATACACACATACATAACACTGAGACCAAAAGAGTTAGAGTTAATAGTGATAGCACCATATTTTTGTGGCACTGCCGCTTAGGTCATATTGGTGTAAAGCGCATGAAGAAACTCCATGCTGATGGACTTTTGGAGTCACTTGACTTTGATTCACTTGACACGTGCGAACCATGCCTCATGGGCAAGATGACTAAGACTCCGTTCTCCGGAACAATGGAGCGTGCAAGTGACTTGTTGGAAATCATACCTAACGATGTGTGTGGTCCGATGAGCGTGGAGGCACGCGGCGGATATCGTTATTTTCTCACCTTCACTGACGATTTGAGTAGATATGGTTATGTCTACTTGATGAAGCACAAGTCTGAAACATTTGAAAAGTTCAAGCAATTTGAGAGTGAAGTTGAAAATCATCATAACAAGAAGATCAAGTTCCTACGGTCTGATCGTGGGGGTGAATATCTGAGTTTCGAGTTTGGTGCTCACTTAAGACAATGTGGAATTGTTTCACAGTTAACACCGCCTGGAACACCACAGCGTAATGGTGTGTCCGAACGTCGTAATCATACTTTATTAGAGATGGTGCGATCTATGATGTCTCTTACCGATTTGCCGTTATCGTTTTGGGGTTATGCATTAGAAACAGCTGCATTCACTTTAAATAGGACACCATCAAAATCCGTTGACACGACGCCATATGAACTATGGTATGGCAAAAGGCCAAAGTTGTCGTTTCTTAAAGTTTGGGGATGTGATGCTTATGTCAAAAAGCTTCAGCCTGAAAAGCTGGAACCCAAAGCGGAAAAGTGCATCTTCATAGGTTACCCAAAGGAGACAGTTGGGTACACCTTCTATCTCAAATCCGAGGGCATAGTGTTTGTTGTTAAAAACGGAGCTTTTGTCGAGAAGGAGTTTCTCTCGAGAGAATTGAGTGGGAGGAAGATAGAACTTGACGAGGTTGTCGAACCTCTCATCCCTTTGGATGGTGGCGCAGGGCAAGGGGAAACCTCTATCGTTGCGACGCCGGCTGAGGAGGAAGTTGGTGATGGTGATCATGAAACTCCGGTTCAAGTTTCTGTCGAACCACGCAGGTCGACGAGACCACGTGCTGCTCCAGAGTGGTACGGTAATCCCGTATTATCAATCATGTTGTTGGACAACAATGAACCTGCAAATTATGAAGAAGCAATGGTGGGCCCGGATTCCAACAAATGGCTAGAAGCCATGAAGTCCGAGATAGGATCCATGTATGAGAACAAAGTGTGGACTTTGGAGGTACTGCCTGAGGGCCGCAAGGCTATTCAGAACAAATGGATCTTTAAGAGGAAGACGGACGCTGACGGCAATGTAACCGTTTATAAAGCTCGAGTTGTGGCAAAGGGTTTTTCACAAGTTCAAGGAGTTGACTACGATGAGACATTCTCACCCGTAGCGATGCTTAAGTCCGTCAGAATCATGTTAGCAATAGCTGCATTTTTCGATTATGAAATCTGGCAGATGGATGTCAAAATGGCGTTCCTTAACGGTTTCCTTAAGGAAGAATTGTATAAGATGCAACCCGAAGGTTTTGTCGATCCTAAGAATGCTAACAAGGTGTGCAAGCTCCAACGATCCATTTATGGACTGGTGCAAGCATCTCGGAGTTGGAACAAACGCTTTGATGAGGTGATCAAAGCATTTGGGTTTATACAAGTGGTTGGAGAATCTTGTATTTACAAGAAAGTGAGTGGGAGCTCTGTGGCGTTTCTAATATTATATGTGGATGACATATTGCTGATTGGAAACAACGTAGAGTTTTTGGAGAGCATAAAGGATTACTTGAATAAAAGTTTCTCTATGAAGGACCTAGGAGAAGCTGCTTACATTCTAGGCATTAAGATCTATAGGCATAGATCAAAATGGCTGATAGGACTTTCACAAAGCACATACCTTGATAAAGTTTTGAAGAGGTTCAAAATGGAACAGTCCAAGAAAGGGTTCTTGCCAGATTTACAAGATACGAGATTGAGTAAGACTCAGTGCCCAGCAACTGATGAAGATAGAGAGCATATGCGCTCCGTCCCCTATGCTTCAGCCATAGGTTCTATCATGTATGCAATGATGTGCACTAGACCGGATATTAGCCTGGCCATAAGTATGGCAGGTAGGTTCCAGAGTAATCCAGGAGTGGATCACTGGACAGTGGTCAAGAATATCCTGAAGTACCTGAAAAGGACTAAGGAGATGTTTCTCGTGTATGGAGGTGACGAAGAGCTCGCCGTAAAAGGTTACGTCGATGCAAGCTTTGACACAGATCCGGACGACTCTAAGTCGCAAACCGGATACGTATTTATTCTTAATGGGGGTGCGGTAAGCTGGTGCAGTTCCAAGCAAAGCGTCGTAGCAGATTCTACATGTGAAGCGGAGTACATGGCTGCCTCGGAGGCGGCTAAGGAGGGTGTCTCGATGAAGCAGTTCATGATGGATCTTGGAGTGGTGCCAAGCGCACTGAATCCAATAACCTTGTTCTGTGACAACACGGGTGCCATTGCCTTGGCAAAGGAACCACGGTTTCACAAGAAGTCCAGACACATCAAACGACGCTTCAGCCTCATCCGCGACTACGTCGAAGGAGAGGACGTAAATATATGCAAAGTGCACACTGATCTGAATGTAGCAGACCCACTGACTAAACCTCTTCCACGGCCAAAGCATGATCAACACCAGAACTGTATGGGTGTTAGATTTATTACAATGTAAATTCGCATGATGATGTGAGGGCTAGATTATTGACTCTAGTGCAAGTGGGAGACTGTTGGAATTATGCCCTAGAGGCAATAATAAATATAGTTATTATTATAATTCCTGTATCAAGATAATCGTTTATTATCCATGCTATAATTGTATTGAATGAAGACTCATTTACATGTGTGGATACATAGACAAAACACTGTCCCTAGCAAGCCTCTAGTTGGCTAGCGAGTTGATCAAAGATAGTCAGTGTCTTCTGATTATGAACAAGGTGTTGTTGCTTGATAAATGGATCACGTCATTAGGAGAATCACGTGATGGACTAGATCCAAACTAATAGACGTAGCATGTTGATCATGTCATTTTGTTGCTACTGTTTTCTGCGTGTCAAGTATTTGTTCCTATGACCATGAGATCATATAACTCACTGACACCGGAGGAATACTTTGTGTGTATCAAATGTCGCAACGTAACTGGGTGACTATAAAGATGCTCTATAGGTATCTCCGCAGGTGTTAGTTGAGTTAGTATGGATCAAGACTGGGATTTGTCACTCCGTGTGACGGAGAGGTATCTCGGGGCCCACTCGGTAATACAACATCACACACAAGCCTTGCAAGCAATGTGACTTAGTGTAAGTTGCAGGATCTTGTATTACGGAACGAGTAAAGAGACTTGCCGGTAAACGAGATTGAAATAGGTATGGGGATAATGACGATCAAATCTCGGGCAAGTAACATACCGAAGGACAAAGGGAATGACATACGGGATTATATGAATCCTGGACACTGAGGTTCAAACGATAAGTTCTTCGTAGAATATGTAGGATCCAATATGGGCATCTAGGTCCCGCTATTGGATATTGATCGAGGAGTCTCTCGGGTCATGTCTACATAGTTCTCGAACCCGCAGGGTCTGCACACTTAAGGTTCGACGTTGTTTTATGCGTATTTGAGTTATATGGTTGGTTACCGAATGTTGTTCGGAGTCCCGGATGAGATCACGGATGTCACGAGGGTTTCTGGAATGGTCCGGAAACGAAGATTGATATATAGGATGACCTCATTTGATTACCGGAAGGTTTTCGAAGTTACCGGGAATGTACCGGGAATGACGAATGGGTTCCGGGAGTTCACCGGGAGGGGGCAACCCACCCTGGGGAAGCCCATAGGCCTTGAGGGTGGCGCACCAGCCCTTAGTGGGCTGGTGGGACAGCCCAAAAAGGGCCCTATGCGCATTGGAAGAAAAATCAAAGAGAAAGAACAAAAAGAGGAGGTGGGAAGGGAAGGAAGGACTCCCACCCACCAAACCAAGTCCAACTCGGTTTGGGGGGAGACCTTCCCCCCTTGGCTCGGCCGACCCCCTTGGGGCTCCTTGAGCCCCAAGGCAAGGTCCCCTCTCTCCCACCTATATATATGGAGGTTTTAGGGCTGATTTGAGACGACTTTTCCACGGCAGCCCGACCAGATACCTCCACGGTTTTTCCTCTAGATCGCGTTTCTGCGGAGCTCGAGTGGAGCCCTGCTGAGACAAGGTCGTCACCAACCTCCGGAGCGCCGTCACGCTGCTGGAGAACTCTTCTACCTCTCCGTATCTCTTGCTGGATCAAGAAGGCCGAGATCATCGTCGAGCTGTACGTGTGCTGAACGCGGAGGTGCCGTCCGTTCGGTACTAGATCGTGGGACTGATCGCGAGATTGTTCGCGGGGCGGATCGAGGGACGTGAGGACGTTCCACTACATCAACCGCGTTCACTAACGCTTCTGCTGTACGGTCTACAAGGGTACGTAGATCACTCATCCCCTCTCGTAGATGGACATCACCATGATAGGTCTTCGTGCGCGTAGGAAATTTTTTCTTTCCCATGCGACGTTCCCCAACAGCCAGATCATAACACATAGTAGGTAACTACAACTTGCAAGATCGGATCTAAAACACACATATATTGGTGACCACGTAATAATTTCAGATCTGAAATCATGGCACTCGGGCCCTAGTGACAAGCATTAAGCATGGCAAAGTAGTAGCAACATCAATCTCAGAACATAGTGGATACTAGGGATCAATCCCCGTCAAAACTAACTCGATTACATGATAGATCTCATCCTACTCATCACTGCCCGGCGAGCCTACGATTAGACTACTCACGAAGGATGAAGAACTTCATGGAATTGGAGAGGGAAGAACGTTGATGATGACGATGGCGACGATCTCCTTGATCCGGAGCCCAAAACGGACTCCAGATCTTCCGTCCAGATGAAGAACAGGATGTGGCGGTGCCTCCGTATCGCAAACACGATGAAATCTTCTCTTCTGATTTTTCTGGAATGAAAGGGAATAAATAGCGCTGGAGTTGGGGTCGGCAGAGCCACGTGGCCCCCCACAAGCTTGGTTGCCGCGGCCAGGGGGGGGGGCCACAGGGCTTGTGGCCCACTGGTCCGTCCCCTCCGGTGGATATTTGCGCAGGTATTTTTCATATTTTCCAGAAATATTCTCCGTAAATTTTCAGGACGTTCTGAGAACTTTCATTTCTGCACAAAAACAACGGCATGGCAATTTTGCTGAAAACAACGCCAGTCCGGGTTAGTTCCATTCAGATCATGCAAATTAGAGTCCAAAACAAGGGCAAAAGAGTTTGGAAAAGTAGATACGATGGAGACGTATCAATCGCGTGTTCCTCAAACTTATGTTCCAAGGCCTCATTGTTAGCACTCCCATTTTGCAGCTCCTACTGGACCTTGTCCACTCTAGTCTTGTGCGCACCAGTCTCGATCTTCCGTTAGTCTAGCCCGACGGCAAGTTTCTCTGCCACCATCTTATGAGCGGCGGCCTCCTTCTTGGCCTTCTCCAATTCGGCGTGGAGTTTCTCCAACTCTAGGTCCATGGATGCTGACATAATCGGAATCACGATGTCATGTATAAAAGCCAGACAATACTAAACTATTCAAGTACTACAAAAGTCTCGGTGGCATGAATTAAGCTTACCTTGCTTCTCGTCTAGTTGACTATTAATTCGGCTAAGTTCCTCATCGAAAACCTAGAGTTTCCGGTTCAGCTCGGCTAGTTCAAGGGCATTCATATCCATAGTCGAGGACGAGACCTGCAAAATCCGGGTAGGATTTTATAAGCCTCCACATCAACGGGATTGCCTTATTGGGCCGAAGTACTCCAGTGAGCTGTCATCGTTCATGGGTTCCCGAAGTGATTTTTCTCAAAGATAATAAGTTCTTTCGAGCCACGGGCAAGCTTTTCAACTCACCCATGGTTGAGGGGGCTATCATACCAATAAGGCATATAAAAACCTTATAAATAAAAATAAACCCTAATCGGTTTACCTTGAAGTCTGCCAACAAACGACTGATTGCTCCTTTTAGTCTGCTATCAACAGACTGAATGCTTTGCAAAATCGCACCCATAAGGGTGTGATGTTGATTGGTGATGGACTTACCTGATAAGGCCTCCGCCATCCTTGTGGGCCATTTGCCTGCAGCATGCTCTGTCACAGGCGGCGTCGGAGGCAACGGTGAATATGCCAGAGGGGAGAGCTCCTTGGAGTTGTATCCGAAGGAAGATCGGACAAATTCAGGCCCCCCTCTCCCCTCGTCGAGAGGGGATCGACCTCCTCGGTCACGGTGACCGAGGCATGGACCTCGGCTGGGACCTCCCGGTCTTTGGTGGCTGATGACCCACAAGTATAGGGGACCGCAACAGTTTTCGAGGGTAGAGTATTCAACCCAATTTATTGATTCGACTCAAAAGGAAGCGAAAGAATATTCTCAAGTATTAGCAGCTGAGTTGTCAATTCGACCACACCTGAAAGATTAGTGTCTGCAAGCAAAGTATCAGTAGCAAAGTGGTATGATAGCAACGGTGCGAGAAAAGGGTCTGTTGACGGCAGACTATTCCTGACTTGTTGTATCAATGGCGCCGGTAAAGTGTTGCAGCGAGTAATAGCAAAGTAGCAAGCAACAACATTAGTGAGAACAGTAGCAAGGAACAGCAGTAGCAGCAGAGCAACAGTAACAACAGTGACAACAGTAGCAGCAAAGTAACAGTAGTAGCAGCAGAGCAACAGTAACAACAGTGACAGTAGTAGCACCAAAGTAACGTAGCAAGGACCAGTAGTAAAAGACTCGTAGGCATTGGATCGGTGATGGATGAGTATGCCGGATGTGATTCATCATGTAACAATTATAACACGGAGAGATAGTAACTAGCTCCCGTTCGTCAATCTAATGTAGGCATGTATTCCGTATGTAGTCATACGTGCTTAGGGAAAAGAACTTGCATGACATCTATTGTCCATCCCTCCCGTGGCAGCGGGGTCCTAATGGAAACTACGGGATATTAAGGTTCTCCTTTTAATAAAGAACCGGACCAACGCATTAACACGTGGTGAATACATGAACTCCTCATACTATGGTCATCTCCGGGAGTGGTTCCGGCTATTGTCACTCCGAGGTTGCCGGGTCATAACACATAGTAGGTGACTACAACTTGCAAGATAGGATCTAAAACACACATATATTGGCGACAACATAATAGGTTCAGATCTGAAATCATGGCACTCGGGCCCTAGTGACAAGCATTAAGCATGGCAAAGTAGTAGCAACATCAATCTCAGAATATAGTGGATACTAGGGATCAATCCCCGTCAAAACTAACTCGATTACATGATAGATATCATCCAACTCATCACCGTCCAGCAAGCCTACGATGAGATTAGTCACGAACGGTGAAGAGCATCATGGAATTGGTGATGGAGTAAGGTTGATGATGACGATGGCAACGATTTCCCCACTCGAGAGCCCAGAACGAACTCCAGATCTGCCCTCTAGATGAAGAACAGGAGGTGGCGGCGCCTCCGTATTGTAAAACGCGATGAATCCTTCTCCCTGATTTTTTCCTGGCGAAACGGAATATATAGAGCTGAGTTTGGAGGCGGTGGAGCCTCGTGGGCTCCACAAGCTTGATTGGTGTGACCTGGTGGGTGGCCGTGGCCAGTGGGCGTGTGGCCCACTAGCTCACCCCCTCCGGTGGATTTTGCGCAGGTATTTTTCATTAATTCCAGAAAAAGTCTCCGTAAATTTTCAGGTCATTCCGAGAAATTTTATTTCTGCACAAAAACAACACCATGGCAATTCTGCTGAAAACAGCGTTAGTCCGGGTTAGTTCCATTCAAATCATGCAAATTAGAGTCCAAAACAAGGGCAAAAGAGTTTGGAAAAGTAGATACGACGGAGATGTATCAACTCCCCCAAGCTTAAAGCCTTGCTTGTCCTCAAGCAATTCAGTTGACAAACTGAAAGAGACAAAAGAAAAACATTGACGAACTCTATTTGATCTTGTTGTTGCAACTATGTCTAACTCACAACCAGAATTTCAGCAAGATCACAAGTAAACCACAAAAGCAAATGACATCTAGGTCTCACGGTAAACTCATATCAATAGCATAATCAGCTAGCGAGCAAATAATAATAAGCCTCATATGTCAACACTTCAATCAAAACAACATGAAGCAGTACGAACAGATGGTATCTCGCTAGCTCTTTCTGAGACCGCAAAACATAAATGCAGAGCACTTTCAAAGATCAAGGGCTGACTAAACATTGATTTGCAGGGGTGCTAGAGCTCAAGCTTTGAAAACAGAGATAATAAATTTGGGTGGCATGTTTTCATTGTCAACGCAATGACCAAGAGTTCTCAACATTTTCGACGCTACACATGCTATAGGCGGTTCCGAAACAGAAAAGTAAAGTTTTGACTCCCCCACCACCAATCAATCACACTCCACGCTAGCCGAATCCTCGGGCACCGTCCATACCAACATCAATCCCGGGGGAGTTTTGTTTGCAATTATCTTTTTGATTTGAGCAAGGAACTGGGAATTCCAATTACCGGCCCCTTTCTCATGAATGATAGTGAATAAACACATATCGAGGATAACACGCCTAGCATGGAAGATACCAATAGCCCCCTATCACCAGATGAGCGGTTCGGGCATGCAAAATAGATTATTTCTTGAAGGTTTAGAGAGTGGCACATGCAAATTTACTTGGAACGACAGGCAGATACCGCAAATAAGTAGGTATGGTGGACTCATCTGGAATAACTTTGGGTTTATGGGAGTGGATGCACAAGCAGTATTCCCGCAAATAAGACTGGGAAGCGAGCAACTAGAGAGCGACAACAGTCATCAAAATGCATTGATATTAACTAACATTTAGTGCAAGAATGAGTAGGACATAAATCACCATGAACATGAACATCATAGAGGCTATGTTGATTTTGTTTCAACTACATGCGTGAACATGCGCCAAGTGAATACACTTGAATCATTCAAAGGAGGATACCATCCTATCATACTACAACACAATCATCTCAAAATTCATGTGGGCATCCAAGACAAACCATTATAAGCTCCTGGCTAAGTAAGCATGGCATAGGCAACTATGATCTCTAAGTTGTCATTGCAAACATGTTTCTCTCACAACAAAGCTGGATCAGGCATGATGAGTTAGTCATATTTACAAAAACAAAATAGATCGAGTTTATACCAGCTTTTCCAGGCTCAGTCATTTCATCATATATCGTCATTACTGCCTTTCACTTGCACGACCGAATGATGTGAACAATAATAAGAGTGCTCGTGCATTGGACTAAAGCTGGAATATGCAGGCAAACACAAAGGAGAAGACAAAGTAAGATGGATCTTTGAAAGCTAAACAGGTATGCATGCAAGAGCCACTAAACATTGTAACCAATAACTTCACCTTGACCCAAAGAAAAAGAAAACTATTTACACGGGAAAGCTCCCAACAAGCAAAAGAAGAAAAATAAAATCTTTTTGGGTTTTCTCAAACTAGAGAGACACACGAAAAGAAAACAAGGAAAAGAAAATAAACTAGCATGGATGATACAGTGGCAAAGTGTGAACACCGGCTAACAAAGTGAAAGCATAAGCAAGAATGTAAAGTCGGTGAGAACTCGTACTCCCCCAAGCTTAGGCTTATGGCCTAAGTTGGTCTACTCCCAAGGATGGTCCTGGCGAAACCCAAAATCATAATGGGGGTTATACGGGAGTGCTGCAGCCACTGCCTGAATAGCTGCCTCACGGAGACGAGAATCCTTTGCCTCCCTCTCATACTCCTCTGCCTCTCCTCTAGTTATGTAATATCTCCATTTTACCTGAAAGTCAAAGAAGGCAGGAGCAGGAAGGGTAATATGGAAAACACGCTGCCGGTTAAATATCAAACGGTATAGGAGGGATTCGTCATCCCTCTCAAGGAACTGGTAGCGTGTCAAAGCGACGCGGTCAAGGAAAGCTGTATGGAGCGGGGGATCTCCTTCGCGCATGGGTACTCCAAGAAAATTTGCTATGCGAGTGGCATAGATCCCACCAAAGAAATCCCCTTCATTAGCATTCTTATTTAGCCTTCTTGCTATTATAGCTCCCATGTTGAAACTTTTATCACCCGTTACTGCGCTCTTAAGGATACTAAGGTCGGATGTGCAGAGGTGACAATGCTCAATCGTGCCATTAATGCATTTGCCTATGAAGAGGGAAAAGTAATGCAAGGCAGGAAAATGAATACTCCCCATGGTAGCTTGCGTAATGTCTCTAGTTTCTCCAACAGTAATGCCAGAGAATAAAATCTCTAACCGAAGATTTAGGAGGATCATTGAGGCTACCCCAAATAGTATCTTGCAAATTCTATTGAAATCCTCTAAATCCATGGTATACGATTTGTCATAGAGATCAAATAGTACCAATGTGTCACGGCCAACTGAAAATTTGAATCTACGAACAAATGAGGCAGTGTGAGCAACATACTGTTCACATTTATCGGATATGAATTCTTCGAGTCCGGCGTTGCGAACAAGTGCATCAAACTCATCTTTGAAACCTGCCACAATCATCAATTCATCAGAAGGCCATTCACATGGTTTACCTGCGCGTCCCTTGGTTGGTAAGGATCAGGATACCGAATCTCAAGACGGGGACCTCTCTTGCTTGAGGAACCACCATGACAGTTTCTCCTGAACATCTTCCTTTTCTAAAATTTTCAGTGATTCTAAGGAAAAGTGAATAAGGCCCAACTAAACTCGTACCTACTCCAACCAGTGCCTAGAGGCCATATTACGCATCAAAACTACTTGGGACCAGCTAGAATCAGCATGCAAAGCTCAAGAACATGGTCACCAAAGCAGCAAAAATACGCGGAGTATAAGGCACTAGAGCAAAAACTAATTGGACCAATGGAGGAGTCACTTACCAAGGAGTAATTTCCCCAAAACAGTTCGGAGAATGGTGATTTGAGCAAAGAGATCAAAAATCCCAGCAAGAGGAGCAAGAACACGGGTTTGAACTGCGAAACGATTTTTTCTGGAGGTAGGAGAACCAGATGAGAGCAAGAATGAGTGAAGGGGGTGCCTATGGGTCCCACAAGCCTGGGTGGTGCGGCCAGGGGGGTGCCCGCGCCGTCAGGGCTTGTGACCCACTGGTACAGCCCCAGACAAGCTCTTTGTCTCAGAATTTTTCAAAAATTCCAGAAAAAATCATACTTGATTTTCAGACATTTGGAGAACTTTTATTTTCGGGGTACTTTTCTACCGGACGCTAAAACAGAAAACAGGGAAAACTAAACTAAATCTATCATTTTTCTTCTAAGCAACCGAAGGTGAAAGCTTGGAACAGAGGTTGTGACTCCTCGATTCATCCATCTCATGGTCATCGAAAGAAATCTGTGACAGCCCGAGACCGACGTTCCAGAAGCTTCCCCTTTTCTTTCCGTTTTCGTCGTGTGCGTATTTTCAGTTGCCGCGTCATCATCGCATCATGCGCATCATCTGCATTGCATCGGCATCTCCGTTACCGCCCGTTTTCAAAACTTGCATCCGTTGTTAGTTGCCGGTTATCGTCGTTGTCCGTTCTGAGTCCGACCGCACACGCACGCGGTCGCGGCACCGTCGAAAACCCTGTTTTTAAAGTGCGTCTAAAACTTTCTCTGATCGGGTTGAGATTCGACGTGCGGTCGTGATTAGTTATAGCGAGGCCGCCCGTCCAATTTCGTCGCGATCGGAGACCATCTGGTACCCGAACGGTCGCCCGTAGCGGCACCGTTTTCGGTTATTCGTCGGACGTCTGTCGGTGTTTTTAAACTCGTGCCGCGCCGCCCGTTCTCCCTCTCGTCTCCAGATGTCTACACAACACGGCCACGTAGCACGCCCCGCGTTCGGAATCGTCCGAATCCGACCCCGCGGTTGGATCCGGATCGCGATTCCGGTTAACCGAGCCCCCCATTTGTCTATAAATAGACCCTCCTATTATTTTGGAACAGCCTTCCTCAAATTCCTCCTCAATTTCCGCACCCCACCAAACCCTAGCCTCTCTCCTCCCACCTGCCTCCCTCCTCCCGCCGCCGGCCCGCTAGGCCCGCGCGCGGCCCGTCCCGGCCCGATTCGCGCCGCTGCCGCCGTGGCTCGAGCCCCTGCTCCCGAGGCCCCGAGTACTGGCCATGGCCGCGCCTCCCGGCGGAGACCCTGTCGAGCCGCCTCCCGTCGCCGTCGCCACGCACGAACCGCCGCCCCGTTCTTCCTGCCTGGAACCTCGCCGCCGCCGGTCGGTAGCCGCCCCGTGAGCCGCGCCTCCCCACGCAGGGTCTCTGCGCTGGAGCACCCGCCGCACCCTGTCGCCCTGTGGCCTTCCGCCGCCTTGGCCTCGCCCCTCCGGCGACCGGACCTCGCTGGAGGCCGAGCACCGGCCCGCTCCGTTGCTGCCTCGCCTCCATCCGTCCACGGGAGCGCCGCCGCCGAGCTCCCTCCTCGATCCCGATCTGGATCGGGAGGAGCTGCTCGCTCGCCCGGCTCAGCGCCTCGCCTACGCTGCCCGAGTCGGCCCAACTCCACCAGGCCGCACCACCTCGGCCGGCCCACCTCCCTCGGCCTCGTCCCTCCAGGCCTGCCCCGACTCCCACAACGCCTCCTCCAGGCCGGCCCGTCACGAGAGCTGCCCGAGCTAGGCCCAAGTGGCCCAAGGTGAGGGCCAGTTTTCCCCTCTAGTTGACGCTCGTGCGAGATTTAGCTGTCAAGCGCCTTGGTTTAGGCCCGTTAGATAATTAATTCTTTTTTTTTCTTTTCGGTTTAGTATTTTTTTTCCAGGTTTTAGCTAAATTTTAACGCCCGTAACTTTTGTTCCGTAAGTCGGAACGACGCGTGTTATATATCGTTTTGGGGTAGCTTCGCGAGTAGAACACGTTTATCCAATATGCATATTTGTTTAGCGCTGGTTAGAGTGCCTAATGCCTCGTTTTACGTGCTGTTTAACTAGGATCCGTTCCGTAGTTTATTCTCGTGCGTGTCCGGACTGCCCGTATGCCATAGAATTAATGTCCATGTTTTAGGGACCATATTTCTACGTATTCTAGAGCGGTCACTCGTATTTTTCCGTGTAGAGTTTTGCCGGTAGTTTATTTTCCCGTATAGAGGTTTTTCCTCGCTTTAATGTGTGGCTTTATTTTGTGTTGCAAACCCCACATATTTTATATGTTTCCGGGGTAGAAAAATCACATCGATTTTTCTGTGCAATTAGGTTTAGCTTTCGAGTAAGTTAGTTCGCAAGATATTTTGTCGTGATGCCCTTTTGTTTAATTCGTAGGTGTTATTGCGTGCCTCGTTTGAATTAGTTGTCAACTAGTGAGTTGATCTTGGGTGTTTAGACTAGCCCCTGGTATTTTGGTTGCAATAGAAATGCATGTTTAGGTGTTGTTTGACTGCCCTCGAGTTGCTTGAATAGTGCTGTTTCAGAGGAGCTGAAATATTTCTAAGTCTGGAATCTGCTATTATTTTGTTGCTGTCTTGTCTTGCTTGCATCTTGTGATCTGTATATCTTTTGGGGTTGGTCCAATGGAGTTATTTGTACCCCTTATGTTTATTTAGCATGCTGTTAAGTTTCATGTCATTTGGAGTCCTGTAGCTATAGGTTTTGCTGCTGTCAATATTGCTTCAGGCTGAAAACTGCACTTTCAGGAGGTGAAATTTTCACTAAGTCTGAAATAGTGTGTGAGAGGCCTTTTTGTGTCCTCATTTCCTAGTGCTCCTTGCTGCCATGCTAGTTGTTGTTAGTTGTTTGTAGTAGTGCTTCTTGCCCTCTTCCGTGCCATGCCTTGCTTGAGCTTATCGGAGTTGTGTATCCGTAGTTGTGGGGCGAAGAATATGCTATGTGGCTGTTTTTGGCAGTTTGTAGTCATTTCTTGTTTTGCTCGTAGTTTTCGAACCGTAGCTCCGTTTTGATCGTGTCCTACATTAAACTTGCTTAGAATCTTGTGTAGTTTCATTTTCTCTTGTGGGTTGCTTGTTTTGAAGCGCTCGTACCCGTCGTTGCACACATATCGCATTCATGCCATCATATCTTGCGGTGCTTGTATCTTTTGATCCGTAGCTCCGTTGGAGATGTTCTTTGTGTGTAGATTGCTTGCCTTGACGCGTAGAATCACGTGAACCTAATTGTTTTGCTGTTTAACAACCAATTAAATGCATTAGTTCAGATCTGGACAGAATTGTAAATTAACTTGTGAGGTCGTCTCGGAGGTGCTATATGTCATTTCCGACCTCACTTAAAATGCCTAGATAGGTAGTTTAATTTCCGTTTCACCTCTTGCATGTTTAACCACATTTAATATTGCCGTGTAGATAACCGGGAATGAACTAAATAATTAACGTGAAGTTTCGTCAATATGCAACTCGTTGCATATTGAACTTCACTTAATGTGTAGTGTTTGATTGCGTGAATTGTCATGCCGTGACTTGCATGTATTCGGTAGCTCATGCATCATATGTGTTGTGCATCGTGTGGTGAATTCTGTGTGATGATTTGTGTTTCCGTTTTCCCCGTCTCGATAGAGTTCCGCAAGCGTGTCGGATGTGAGGACCCGTTCGACTACGTCGGTTCGTCTGCTTCACGGAGGCATTCTTCTTCCAAGCGGGATCTCAGGCAAGATGATCATTTCCCCAGATACCATTACTATCATTGCCATGCTAGTTTATCGCTTCTATCGTTTATGTCTCGTTGCCTACCACATGTTAAATATCAGCCTCCCAACAATGCCATGATAACCTTCAACCTGTTCGACCTAGCAAACCACTGATTGGCTATGTTACTGCTTGCTTAACCCTGTGTAGCGTTGCTAGTTGCAGGTGCAGTTGCCTCCATGTGAAAACATGGGTTCCTTGTTATATCACCATATTAATGCTATTTAATTTAATGCACCTATATACCTGGTAAAAGGTGGAAGGCTCGGCCTTTCTAGCCTGGTGTTTTGTTCCACCTTTGCCCCCTTAGTTTCGGCTACCGGTGTTATGTTCCATAATTGAGCGCTCCTAACACGATCGGGGTTGTTATGGGGACCCCCTTGATAGTTCGTTTTAGATTAAGGCTGGTCTGGCAAGGCCCAACATTGGTACTCCATTTTCCTAATCACCTAATAAAATTGCATAGGGACTTTCCGGACCCCGAGGATATTTTAATCAACCCCCGGGCCAGTGCTCCGCATGAGTGTTGGTCCACCCACCTAGCAGTCGGCGGTGCCACCTCGGGGCAACTTGAGGTTTGGCCACTGTCCACTTTGCATAGACGGTGTGTCCTGAGAACGAGATACGCGGCTCCTATCGGGTTCGTCGACACATCGGGTGGCCTTGCTGGATTAGTTTTACCTTTGACGAGATATCTTGTGCATCGGGATTCCGGTGATGCTTTGGGTAATCTCAGAGTTGAGGTTTTCCACTAAGGGAATCCGACGAGATCGCGAGCTTCGTGATTGAGGGTTTCTATGCGGCTTGTGGTAATTTGTGATGGACTAGTTGGAGCACCCCTGCAGGGTTAAATCTTTCGGAAAGCCGTGCCCGCGGTTATGTGGCAACGTGGAAGCTTTGTTTAACACTGGTTCTAGATAACTTGAAGTTAACTTAATTAAAACATGCCAACTGTGTGCGTAACCGTGACTGTCTCTTTCGTGAGTTCCTTCTCCGATCGAGGACACGGTGGGGTTATGTCTGACGTAGGTAGGTGTTCAGGATCATTCTTTTGATCACCAGTAGTACACGCCCGTTTTGCGTAGATCTTCCCCCTCTAGTTTCTTGTACCCGTGAGTTAGCCACCAAATATATGCTTAGCCGCTGCTGCAACCTCACCACTTAACCATGCCTCACCCATTAAGCTTTGCTAGTCTTGATACCTTTGGAAATGAGATTGCCGAGTCCCCTGTGGCTCACAGATTACAACAACACCAGTTGCAGGTTCAGGTAAAGGTTAGTTGACGCGAGCGCGTTGATTGTTCATTCGGAGTTGCTTCTTCTTCTTCTTCTTCTTCATCGATCTAGGATGGGTTCCAGGCCGGCAGCCTGGGATAGCAAGGATGGACGTCGTTCTTCTTTTGTCGTTTATTTTCGTCCGTAGTCGGACCCTGCTCTTACTCTTGATGATTATGTAATGTACTGATGTGACTCCGATGTAGCTTGTGGCGAGTGTAAGCCAACTCTTTATATATCTCTCCTTTTCAGTACATGTACTTGTAACGATATCCTTTCTTGCGACACGACGAGATGCGCTTCTATCCCTGACGAGGCCCCCGTGCCAAATTGAGGATAGGGTCGCATCATGGGCGTGACAAGTTGGTATCAGAGCAAGGACCGACCTAGGAGCCCCCTTGATTGATCGAACATGGCCGAGTCGAGTCTAGTGAAAACTATTTGAGTCTTAGTTATATATCGGAGAGTAGGATTCTTTTTTCTCCTCTTCTATGCTCTGGTGAGGATTCTTGACGTAATAATTTATCTACTCCTCTTCTCCCTCAAATTTTTTTTAGGATCACGCGGATATCTTCGAGATCTATATGATGCCGATGTGACGGAGTTCTGTCTTGGTGCCTCCTGTCTGACTTGATCTTCTTCCGGGGAGTTGAGCTCCAAGGGATTCTTGAGCACATCGTTATCATTCAGATTTCATGGTATCTCAGAACGAAGGATGTTCGTAATTGCTTCAATACTAGTAGTGGCGAGATAACCCCGATGTCCCCAGTACTGGTGCAGATTGTTCGGGAGTACTGCCATACTTTGTATCGTTGTGGTCACGAGGGTCTGTTGTAGATGAAGGTCCGAGATTCTGGTTGTGTGTTGACGGATGTGATACAAGTGACGGTTTAGTATAGGAGTTGTGTGATATTACTCCTTGTATCCGTGTACCAGATTGCATGACCAGATATTTCGGGAATTCATAGGTGGGAATTCAAGTAGTTGCTTATAGGACATTCTTCCAACAAATGCATGATGTTAGGTTGGGGTTCGACATCTAGTGGATTCGTTTGTTCACGGTCGACTTACAGCGGTACACGTTGTGTCTTAAAGAGTCCTTGTAGCTTGCTACGACTCGGGGACGCTTCGTATGTCAGGTGCACTGCCTTGCACTTGATGGCTTCTGTAAATCGTGCCCGTGCGATCCTGTCCACGAAAATATCGAACGGAAATTTTTCTCATGAGTTTGTTCTGGCTTGTTTCGTAAGCCTCATCCTTTGTTTTGTTGGATATGGTAATTCGTGTTGCTTCGATGTCAAGTGGTGATTTCAGATCTTTCCTAATCTGTGTTCTCATATTTTTATGTGAGAGTGCTAATCCTTTTGATCAATCAGTTGTCTTATCAATTCTTGTCAACTGGAGTCGCCATATCAATTCTTTTCCAACCGGTGGGTTTCTCTCCAAGTGGATTCAATCCTCTCCAATTTTGTAAGATCGTTCTCTCAATTCTTTCCGGAGTTCTCCCATCTGTCCCAAGTTGTCTTTGTTTTTCCCCACCCTCCCGCCCTTTTTCTTCGTTGATTGGATTTCATCCAAGCGCATTAATTCCATTGTGCTTCCGCTATCTCTTCTTCCTTTCGTAGCCGGCGATTCACCGTGAGGATTCTCGGGAGCTTCATGTTCTTCCTTATTCAATCTTGTCATCTTTTCTGGTGAATTTAATTCAGTTGTTCGTGTTCATCATATCCTTTTCATACTTGTAATTCTTTCCTAGGTTGGAAATTTTTATTAGTCTATCTTCTTGTTGTCATTTCTCTCTATTCTATCCGGAGCGTTGAAGTTATCTCAGAATTCTTGTTCCCCATTCTTTAATTATTTCGAGGTGCTCAACCTCATCTAGTTCTCTTCATACCGGTGCAATATCAATCTTTCTGATAATCTTTCAACGGTGATTTCTTTGAGTGGGCCCATAACCCACAGGTTCTTTCCCAGGATCTTACCTGGCTCCTTAATCTTTTCCGGAGGTCTTTAATTCTTTTCAACTATGACGTATGAATGATTTCATCAGTCATATTCATTCTTCAAGATCAATTGGAGTTAATTCTCATATTTGGCTCAACCTTGCATTCTTCATTATTCCGGAGGTCTCAGTAATTCTTGGTGTTGTTCTCCATCATTCTCAGCTTGCTATTCGAAGGAGTGTTCCTCGTAAATCTTGCCCCGTTCTTGGGAAGATTGTCAGCTCAGCTTCGTGTTACCCTCTCATTATTTCCAATAATGAGTAATTCCTTTCGTGCTATCCGGTGCATTTCTGAGTTGTTTTTATATCTCGTTCCTCCGAAGGCCATCATTTTAGAAGATTCTTCGTTCTTAGCTTTCAGCTGCATCCTCAATTCTTCTCAATTGTTGTCCCTTCGTTCGTCTCCCGATTATCCGGTGCCTTGTTCAAGTTTTCTGTTAGGTGGACCATGATCTCTTCATTCTCGCGTATCTCCATTAATTCGTGGTGTTTCCATTCATTTGTGAATTCTCACCGGTGCTTTCTTCAATTTTTGGCCTCAAGTGGTGCTTATCTCTATGCCTCTTCAAGATTCATTTCTAGAGGAATAAGTGGTATGCTAAATCCATTGCTTGTCATCAATTAAACTTGATGAAGGATGAGCATAACATAATTCTTATTCTTGTTCTTCCTCCTTCCAAGAGATTTCAATTCTTCTTCCGGAGTGGCTCTTGATATCAATTCCTTTTCTCTAGTGTTCTTATCTTTCTTTTCCGGAGTTCTAAGATCTATCAAGTTTCTCTCCGTGAGGCTTCATCTAAATCTTGGCAAGGCCATAATCTTATTCATTTCTACCTTGATATCTTTGCATCATTCTTTTGTATACGGAGGTCCTTCTTGGTGGTTCATCAAGGTTTCAACCCATTATCAAGTGTTCTTCAAGATTCTTGTTGGAGTACCTCAAGCATTCTTTCCCTTGCATTTCAGGGCATTGTTCTTCCTTTATCCTTTGAGGTGGTATTATAGCCTTCTTGTTAGTGTAGGAGCCTCGAAGAGATTTCCTTTCAAGAATAAGATAAATAAATCCACCACTCCTTTGATCATGAGAATATTCTTAACTCATGGTTTCTTCATTGAGCTATCTTGGTCTGGATTTCACCTAAAGCTTTTCCTATGGATTGTGCTATCGTGATGCTTGTCACTAATCCCAGTTCTCAATGTATCCTCTCGGTGTAAGAAGTCTTCATACCTTTGCTTTCATCTATCCTTGTTTCTTTTAGTGGTTGGTTGTCACCTCATAGATGTTGAGATGATTTTCATAAGCCCACTACTATCTTGTTCTTTTCGTTGTTGGTTTTCTTACCACTACGTCAATTCTATGACCGGAGGCTCTTCGATTCTATTGTGATGGTAGTTGTCATTCTTTTCTTCATTCTCTTCTTCCGCTTGAGCTAGTTCATATTCTCTTGTTCCGGAGGCATTGTGGTATTGCTCTTTTGGGTCTATTATGTTGTTCTATCAAGATCATGGTGTTCTCTTGCTCTATTTACTTGTTTGTGGTGAATGTTGTCTATTTCTTCCACCTTTTCGAATCTTTTGTCCCTTTTTCCTACCGAAGTGCTGCCGAAATTTTCCGTGAATTCTGGCTTCTTTCTCATGTCATTCTTCATCTCCTTGCAACCTTCAAGGATCGTTGGTTTCACTCGTTTGTCAAAGAAGCGACTAAGTTTTTACCTCTTGTTCTTTCTCATCCTCTTCCCCTTTCATTCCTGGATCTCGGGGCGAGATCCTCTTGTAGTGTAGGAGAGATGTGACAGCCCGAGACCGACGTTCCAGAAGCTTCCCCTTTTCTTTCCGTTTTCGTCGTGTGCGTATTTTCAGTTGCCGCGTCATCATCGCATCATGCGCATCATCTGCATTGCATCGGCATCTCCGTTGCCGCCCGTTTTCAAAACTTGCATCCGTTGTTAGTTGCCGGTTATCGTCGTTGTCCGTTCTGAGTCCGACCGCACACGCACGCGCCCGCGGCACCGTCGAAAACCTTGTTTTTAAAGTGCGTTTAAAACTTTCTCTGATTGGGTTGAGATTCGACGTGCGGTCGTGATTAGTTATAGCGAGGCCGCCCGTCTAATTTCGTCGCGATCGGAGACCGTCTGGTACCCGAACGGTCGCCCGTAGTGGCACCGTTTTCGGTTATTCGTCGGACGTCTGTCGGTGTTTTTAAACTCGTGCCGTGCTGCCCGTTCTCCCTCTCGTCTCCGGATGTCTACACAACACGGCCACGTAGCACGCCCCGCGTTCGGAATCGTCCGAATCCGACCCCGCGGTTGGATCCGGATCGCGATTCCGGTTAACCGAGCCCCCCATTTGTCTATAAATAGACCCTCCTATTATTTTGGGACAGCCTTCCTCAAATTCCTCCTCAATTTCCGCACCCCACCAAACCCTAGCCTCTCTCCTCCCACCTGCCTCCCTCCTCCCGCCGCCGGCCCGCTAGGCCCGCGCGCGGCCCGTCCCGGCCCGATTCGCGCCGCTGCTGCCGTGGCTCGAGCCCCTGCTCCCGAGGCCCCGAGCTACTGGCCATGGCCGCGCCTCCCGGGGGAGACCCCGTCGCGCCGCCTCCCGTCGCCGTCGCCACGCACGAACCGCCGCCCCGTTCTTCCTGCCTGGAACCTCGCCGCCGCCGGTCGGTAACCGCCCCGTGAGCCGCGCCTCCCCATGCAGGGTCTCTGCGATGGAGCACCCGCCGCACCCCGTCGCCCTGTGGCCTTCCGCCGCCTTGGCCTCGCCCCTCCGGCGACCGGACCTCGCTGGAGGCCGAGCACCGGCCCGCTCCATTGCTGCCTTGCCTCCATCCGTCCACGGGAGCGCCGCCGCCGAGCTCCCTCCTCGATCCCGATCTGGATCGGGAGGAGCTGCTCGCTCGCCCGGCTCAGCGCCTCGCCTGCGCTGCCCGAGTCGGCCCAACTCCACCAGGCCGCACCACCTCGGCCGGCCCACCTCCCTCGGCCTCGTCCCTCCAGGCCTGCCCCGACTCCCACAGCGCCTCCTCCAGGCCGGCGCGTCACGAGAGCTGCCCGAGCTAGGCCCAAGTGGCCCAAGGTGAGAGCCAGTTTTCCCCTCTAGTTGACGCTCGTGCGAGATTTAGCTGTCCAGCGCCTTGGTTTAGGCCCGTTAGATAATTAATTCTTTTTTTTTCTTTTCGGTTTAGTATTTTTTTTCCAGGTTTTAGCTAAATTTTAACGCCCGTAACTTTTGTTCCGTAAGTCGGAACGACGCGTGTTATATATCGTTTTGGGGTAGCTTCGCGAGTAGAACACGTTTATCCAACATGCATATTTGTTTAGTGCTGGTTAGAGTGCCTAATGCCTCGTTTTACGTGCTGTTTAACTAGGATCCGTTCCGTAGTTTATTCTCGTGCGTGTCCGGACTGCCCGTATGCCATAGAATTAATGTCCATGTTTTAGGGACCATATTTCTACGTATTCTAGAGCGGTCACTCGTATTTTTCCGTGTAGAGTTTTGCCGGTAGTTTATTTTCCCGTATAGAGGTTTTTCCTCGCTTTAATGTGTGGCTTTATTTTGTGTTGCAAACCCCACATATTTTATATGTTTCCGGGGAAGAAAAATCCCATGGATTTTTCTGTGCAATTAGGTTTAGCTTTCGAGTAAGTTAGTTTACGAGATATTTTGTCGTGATGCCCTTTTGTTTAATTCGTAGGCGTTATTCCGTGCCACGTTTGAATTAGTTGTCAACTAGTGAGTTGATCTTGGGTGTTTAGACTAGCCCCTGGTATTTTGGTTGCAATAGAAATGCATGTTTAGGTGTTGTTTGACTGCCCTCGAGTTGCTTGAATAGTGCTGTTTCAGAGGAGCTGAAATATTTCTAAGTCTGGAATCTGCTATTATTTTGTTGCTGTCTTGTCTTGCTTGCATCTTGTGATCTGTATATCTTTTGGGGTTGGTCCAATGGAGTTATTTGTACCCCTTATGTTTCTTTAGCATGATATTAAGTTTCATGTCATTTGGAGTCCTGTAGCTATAGGTTTTGCTGCTGTCAATATTGCTTCAGGCTGAAAACTGCACTTTCAGGAGGTGAAATTTTCACTAAGTCTGAAATAGTGTGTGAGAGGCCTTTTTGTGTCCTCATTTCCTAGTGCTCCTTGCTGCCATGCTAGTTGTTGTTAGTTGTTTGTAGTAGTGCTTCTTGCCCTCTTCCGTGCCATGCCTTGCTTGAGCTTATCGGAGTTGTGTATCCGTAGTTGTGGGGCGAAGAATATGCTATGTGGCTGTTTTTGGCAGTTTGTAGTCATTTCTTGTTTTGCTCGTAGTTTTCGAACCGTAGCTCCGTTTTGATCGTGTCCTACATGAAACTTGCTTAGAATCTTGTGTAGTTTCATTTTCTCTTGTGGGTTGCTTGTTTTGAAGCGCTCGTAGCCGTCGTTGCACACATATCGCATTCATGCCATCATATCTTGCGGTGCTTGTATCTTTTGATCCGTAGCTCCGTTGGAGATGTTCTTTATGTGTAGATTGCTTGCCTTGACGCGTAGAATCACGTGAACCTAATTGTTTTTCTGTTTAACAACCAATTAAATGCATTAGTTCAGATCTGGACAGAATTGTAAATTAACTTGTGAGGTCGTCTCGGAGGTGCTATATGTCATTTCCGACCTCACTTAAAATGCCTAGATAGGTAGTTTAATTTCCGCTTCACCTCTTTCATGTTTAACCACGGAGTGAACTAAATAATTAACGTGAAGTTTCGTCAATATGCAACTCGTTGCATATTGAACTTCACTTAATGTGTAGTGTTTGATTGCATGAATTGTCATGCCGTGACTTGCATGTATTCGGTAGCTCATGCATCATATGTGTTGTGCATCGTGTGGTGAATTCCGTGTGATGATTTGTGTTTCCGGTTTCCCCGTCTCGATAGAGTTCCGCAAGCGTGTCGGATGTGAGGACCCGTTCGACTACGTCGGTTCGTCTGCTTCACGGAGGCATTCTTCTTCCAAGCGGGATCTCAGGCAAGATGATCATTTCCCCAGATACCATTACTATCATTGCCATGCTAGTTTATCGCTTCTATCGTTTATGTCTCGTTGCCTACCACATGTTAAATATTAGCCTCCCAACAATGCCATGATAACCTTCAACCTGTTCGACCTAGCAAACCACTGATTGGCTATGTTACTGCTTGCTTAACCCTGTGTAGCGTTGCTAGTTGCAGGTGCAGTTTCCTCCATGTGAAAACATGGGTTCCTTGTTATATCACCATATTAATGCTATTTAATTTAATGCACCTATATACCTGGTAAAAGGTGGAAGGCTCGGCCTTTCTAGCCTGGTGTTTTGTTCCACCTTTGCCCCCTTAGTTTCGGCTACCGGTGTTATGTTCCATAATTGAGCGCTCCTAACACGATCGGGGTTGTTATGGGGACCCCCTTGATAGTTCGTTTTAGATTAAGGCTGGTCTGGCAAGGCCCAACATTGGTACTCCATTTTCCTAATCACCTAATAAAATTGCATAGGGACTTTCCGGACCCCGAGGATATTTTAATCAACCCCCGGGCCAGTGCTCCGCATGAGTGTTGGTCCACCCACCTAGCAGTCGGCGGTGCCACCTCGGGGCAACTTGAGGTTTGGCCACTGTCCACTTTGCATAGACGGTGTGTCCTGAGAACGAGATACGCGGCTCCTATCGGGTTCGTCGACACACCGGGTGGCCTTGCTGGATTAGTTTTACCTTTGACGAGATATCTTGTGCATCAGGATTCCGGTGATGCTTTGGGTAATCTCAGAGTTGAGGTTTTCCACTAAGGGAATCCGACGAGATCGCGAGCTTCGTGATTGAGGGTTTCTATGCGGCTTGTGGTAATTTGTGATGGACTAGTTGGAGCACCCCTGCAGGGTTAAATCTTTCGGAAAGCCGTGCCCGCGGTTATGTGGCAACGTGGAAGCTTTGTTTAACACTGGTTCTAGATAACTTGAAGTTAACTTAATTAAAACATGCCAACTGTGTGCGTAACCATGACTGTCTCTTTCGTGAGTTCCTTCTCCGATCGAGGACACGGTGGGGTTATGTCTGACGTAGGTAGGTGTTCAGGATCATTCTTTTGATCACCAGTAGTACACGCCCGTTTTGCGTAGATCTTCCCCCTCTAGTTTCTTGTACCCGTGAGTTAGCCACCAAATATATGCTTAGCCGCTGCTGCAACCTCACCACTTAACCATGCCTCACCCATTAAGCTTTGCTAGTCTTGATACCTTTGGAAATGAGATTGCCGAGTCCCCTGTGGCTCACAGATTACAACAACACCAGTTGCAGGTTTAGGTAAAGGTTAGTTGACGTGAGCGCGTTGATTGTTCATTCGGAGTTGCTTCTTCTTCTTCTTCTTCTTCATCGATCTAGGATGGGTTCCAGGCCGGCAGCCTGGGATAGCAAGGATGGACGTCGTTCTTCTTTTGTCGTTTATTTTCGTCCGTAGTCGGACCCTGCTCTTACTCTTGATGATTATGTAATGTACTGATGTGACTCCGATGTAGCTTGTGGCGAGTGTAAGCCAACTCTTTATATATCTCTCCTTTTCAGTACATGTACTTGTAACGATATCCTTTCTTGCGACACGACGAGATGCGCTTCTATCCCTAACGAGGCCCCCGTGCCAAATTGAGGATAGGGTCGCATCATGGGCGTGACAAAATCCGTCAATGAGGTTGATCAAGTCTCCTCGACAAACCTTTTCGAATCGCAAAAAGAGAACGAAGAATTCTCGAATAGTCACTAGGTCACCTCAATGGAGATGTGTATCTCCCCAACAAGCAAATCATACTTCATCTTGACACGAGGAATAGGGCATTCAAAGCTCCCAATGAGAATCGATGAAGCTTTTTCGATAGCATTGATGCAATGTACTCGATATTGTTTCTTCGGAAAGTGCACCGTATGCTCATTACCGTTGACATGGAAAGTGACATTGCCTTAGTTGCAATCTATAACAGCCCCTGCGGTTTTTAAAAAGGGTCTTCCAAGGATGACTGCCATGGCATCGTCCTCGGGAATATCCAAGATAACAAAGTCTGTTAAGATAGTGACATTGGAAACCACAACAGGCACATCCTTCAAAATGCCGATAGGGAAAGCAGTTGATTTGTCGGCCATTTGCGGAGAGATCTCAATGGGTGTCAACTTATCCCGCTCAAGTCAACGATAAAGAGAGAGAGAGGCATAACACTAACACCGGCTCCAAGGTCGCATAACGCAGTTCTAACGTAGTTACCTTTAATGGAGCAAGGTATAGTGGGCACACCGGGATCACCTAGTTTCTTAGGAGTTCCACCCTTGAAGATATAGTTAGCAAGCATGGTGGAAATCTCAACCTCAGGTATCCTCCTCTTATTAGTCACGATATCTTTCATGTACTTAGCATAGGGAGACATTTTGAGCATATCTGTCAAACGCATTTGCAGAAAGACATGTCTAATCATTTCAACGAATCGCTCAAAATCCTCATCATCCTTTTTCTTGGATAGTTTAGGAGGAAAGGGCATAGGTTTCTGAACCCATGGTTCCCTTTCTTTACCATGCTTCCTAGCAGTGAAGCCATTCTTATCGTATCTCCTATTCTTAGGTTGTGGGTTATCAAGATCAACAGGTTCAATCTGCACATCCTTATCATTGCTAGGTTGAGCATCATCATGAACATCACTATTGATATTATCATTAGGCTCATGTTCATCACCAGATTGTGTCTCAGCATCAGAGACAGAGGCATCGTTTGGACTATTAGGTGTAGCAGCAACAGGGTTGCTAGCGCGCAAGTTCCTATCATCTTTCTTCTTCTTTCTAGGATGAATAGGTGCATCAGTGCTAACTCCTTGAGAATCTTGTTCAATTCTCTTCGGATGACCCTCAGGATACAAAGGTTCCTGAGTCATTCTACCGCCTCTAGTGACGACTCTGATAGAATTATCATTCAACTCATTGAGCAAGTCATTCTGAGGTTTAAGTACTTGTTTTACCTGAGTAGTAACCATAGAGGCATGTTTACTCAAGAGCTTAAATCATTGACATTTCTGTCCACACGTGCACTTAAATGACTAAGCATACGAGCATTCTGTTCCAATTGTCTGCTAACATAATCATTGAAACTCTGTTGTTTGGCAACAAAGTTATCAAATTCATCCAGGCATAAGCTAGCAGGTTTATCAAAAGAAATATCACTCTCATCAAACCTACACACAGAATTTACTTCTACTACCTGTATCGGGTTATCAAGACCATGGATCTCTTCGATAGGTGGTAGATTTTTGACATCTTCAGATTTAATGCCTTTCTCTCGCATAGATTTCTTGGCTTCTTGCATATCTTCAGGACTGAGGAATAGAATACCTATTTTCTTCGGAGTTGGCTTAGGAGGTGGTTCGGGAATAGTCCAAGCGTTCTCATTGCACAAGATGTTATTCAATAGAATCTCAGCTTGTTCTATAGTTCGTTCCCTAAAAACACAACCGACACAACTATCTAAGTGCTCTTTGGAAGCATCGGTAAGTCCATTATAGAAGATATCAAGTATTTCATTCTTCTCTAGAGGGTGATCACGCAAAGCATTCAGTAGCTGGATGAGCCTCCCCCAAGCTTGTGGGAGACTCTCTTCTTCAGCTTGAGCAAAGTTTTATATTTCCTGCAAGGCAGCTTGCTTCTTATGGGCAGGGAAATATTTTTCAGAGAAGTACTAGACCATATCCTGGGGGCTACACACACAACCAGGAGCAAGAGAAGTGAACCAAGTCTTAGCATCATCCTTTAGCGAGAAAGGAAACAACTTGAGGATATAGTAGTGGCAGATCTTTTCCTCACTAGTGAATAGGGTGGCTATATCGTGCAGTTTGGTAAGATGGGCTACAACCGTTTCAGACTCATAACCATGAAAAGGATCAGATTCGACCAGAGTGATTAACTCAGGGTCGACGGAGAATTCATAATCCTTATCGGTCACAAAGATAGGCGAAGTAGCAAACTTCGGGTCATATTTCATCCTACCGTTCAGAGATTTTTCTTTCCACTTGAGCAGTAGTTTCTCAACATCATAGCTATCCTTACACGCAAGAAAATCCTCAGCTATCTCTCCCTTCATAACATAGCGCTCAGGCATAATAGGCAATTCAGGCATAGTAGTAGGTTCTACTTCAATAGTATCAACAGTTTCAGAAGTATCATCACATCAAGCAGCAACTCTAGCAATTTGTGCATCAAGGAATGCACCTAGTGGCAAAGCAGTATCAAGCATGGCATCATCAGGCAAAGCAGTATCAAGCATAGCATCATCAGGCACAAGCGACATACCAAGATTTCTAGCAGGAGGTGATGTCGCAAACTTACTCAAAACTGAAGGTGAATCAAGTGCAGAGCTAGATGGCAGTTCCTTACCTGTCCTCGTAGTGGAAGGCAAGATTTCAGTTCTTGGATCTTTCGAATTCCTCATAGTGACTAGAAGACGTCAATCCCAAGTGACTCAGGGAATATAGATGTGCTTCCCCGGCGACGGCGCCAGAAAAATGTCTTGATGACCCACAAGTATAGGGGATCGCAATAGTTTTCGAGGGTAGAGTATTCAACCCAAATTTATTGATTCGACTCAAAGGGAAGCGAAAGATTATTCTCAAGTATTAGCAGCTGAGTTATCAATTCAACCACACCTGAAAGATTAATGTCTGCAAGCAAAGTATCAGTAGCAAAGTGGTATGATAGCAACGGTGCCAGAAAAGGGTCTATTGACGGCAGACTATTCCTGACTTGTTGTATCAATGGCGCTAGTAAAGTGTTGCAGCGAGTAACAGGAAAGTAGCAAGTAACAGCAGTAGTGACAGCAGTAGCAAGGAACAGCAGTAGCAGCAGAGCAACAGTAACAACAGTGACAATAGTAGCAGCAGAGCAACAGTAACAGCAGTGACAGTAGTAGCAGCAAAGTAACGTAGCAAGGACCAGTAGTAGAAGACTCGTAGGCATTGGATCGGTGATGGATGAGTATGCCGGATGTGATTCATCATGTAACAATTATAACACGGAGAGATAAGTAACTAGCTCCCGTTCGTCAATCTAATGTAGGCATGTATTTCGTATGTAGTCATACGTGCTTAGGGAAAAGAACTTGCATGACATCTATTGTCCATCCCTCCCGTGGCAGCGGGGTCCTAATGGAAACTACGGGATATTAAGGTTCTTATTTTAATAAAGAACCAGACCAACGCATTAACACGTGGTGAATACATGAACTGCTCATACTATGGTCATCTCCGGGAGTGGGTCCGGCTATTGTCACTCCGGGGTTGCCGGGTCATAACACATAGTAGGTGACTACAACTTGTAAGATAGGATCTAAAACACACATATATTGGCGACAACATAATAGGTTCAGATCTGAAATCATGGGACTCGGGCCCTAGTGACAAGCATTAAGCATGGAAAAGTAGTAGCAACATCAATCTCAAAACATAGTGGATACTAGGGATCAATCCCCGTCAAAACTAACTCGATTACATGATAGATCTCATCCAAGTCATCACCGTCCAGCAAGCCTACGATAATATTACTCACGAACGGTGAAGGCATCATGGAATTGGCGATGGAGGAAGGTTGATGATGACGATGGCGACGATTTCCTCTCCGGAGCCCAGAACGGACTCCAGATCTGCCCTCGAGATGAAGAACAGGAGGTGGCGGCGCCTCCGTATCGTAAAACGCGATGAATCCTTCTTCGTGATTATTTTCCGGGCTAAAAGGAATATATAGAGCTGAGTTTGGAGGCGGTGGAGCCTCATGGGCTCCACAAGCCTAGTTGGTGCGGCCTGGGGGGGGGGGGGGTGGCCGCGGCCAGTGGGCTTGTGGCCACTAGCTCATCCCCTCTAGTGAATCTTTGCGCAGGTATTTTTCATTAATTCTAGAAAAATTCTCCGTAAATTTTCAGGTCATTCCGAGAACTTTTATTTCAGGACAAAAACAACACCATGGCAATTCTGCTGAAAACATCGTTAGTTCGTGTTAATTCCATTCAAATCATGCAAATTAGAGTCCAAAACAAGGGAAAACGAGTTCGGAAAAGTAGATACGACGGATACATATGAGTGGCCGAAGCATTTACCTCGGCCATCACCACCTCGTCTCCCGTGTTTGGAGGGGCTTGGCGAGCTATCACCTCTGCAGCCTCATTCGACGGTTGAGGGAGGTAGTACGTGATGCATTCCCGCTCTCCGCCAGTTCATCTGGTAGTGAACCCCCCGATACTTGATCCGTCGGGAGGTCTCGGGATGGCTGCGTTGGAGAAAATTGTATGTACGATTAACAAAAAAGCTAAGCATCTCCCTAATACTGAAGCACGGAGTGCTTCTGTTGTCTGTTGTTGCAAAGTCGCGTCGTGCTACGTTGTTTTAGAGAAACAATACTAATGCAAAGCACAAACGCCTAAGTAGTGGAGTGGTTAGCGTCTAGCGTTACTATCCTGGAGACCAAGGATCGAATCCCAGTCTTCACCTCTTTTCTCTTCCTTTTCCACAGCAAATCATCCCCACATAACCGTTAATGGGCCGGCCCATGTGCAAGGCTTGACTGCCCTATTTAATTTTTCTGTCTTTTCTTTTCTCGTTCTGTTTTCTTTTCCTTCTTTCCACAAATTCAGGATTTTGAAATTTCAAAAGTTGGGAGTTTTTAAAAAGATGTTCGAGAAATCATAAAGTGTATGTGAATTCAAAACATGTTAAGGAAATCATAATTTTTTGTGGATTAAAAAATGTTGATAGTTTTGCAATATTGTTCACCAATTATAAAAAATATTCGTTATTTGGAAAAAATGGTCAAGAAACAAAACCGTGTTCATGATTTTGAAAAAATGATAGTGTATTCAAAATGTATTAAGGAATCTGAAAACAAATGTCCATGAAATTTACGGAAATACTGACATAAAATAAAAAACACATGTTTTTAAAATTTATTCAGAATTTGTTTGAAAAAAGTTGATCAATTAAAAAACGTTGGTGAGTAAGAACATATTCATCAATTTAAAAATTGTTCATGCATTTCAAACTGTTAGTGATTTTTTTGAAAAATACAAATTTTGAAAACAATGTTTGTCGGTTCGAAAAACCGTTCACCCATTCAAAAGAACTATGTCTAGGATATGATTAGTTTTTTGAAAGTCTTTATATGTCTAGGCATTGGGAGTAGTTCGTGGTCGATGAGATTTTTTTAAAGGTTTTAAACATTTCCTTGCACAATGTAATGAAAAGTGTAGCGTGTAGTGGAAAGCTCATAGCCTTGGGATTTACCATGTCGAATGCATTATGATCCTGTAAACATCACACCATCATCAACGAGGTTGGAAAGAAACATAAGTGACAACATGGTGAGCCACAATGTTAAAATAGAAGATGTTCATATGTCACGATATTGAGTCATAATTATTTGCTAGCGCAGAATTTATTTATCTCCCGTAGCAAAGCACGGGCATATTTTGCTAGTAATTCATTAAATGCAAGTCGGGTTCCGTACCTTTGGGCTAGGGGCTCGACCCTAGGGGTCCTTCGGGGAACCCTCTCAAAGGCCTTGGAGTTCTTGTTGGAATCTGGGCTGTCGTCGGCAAGAACCACCTTGCCTATGTAGGGTTTCTTCGGGGCCTGGGCAGGCAAGCCTTCCTTGGTGTCCTCCTGTGCCACCATATTCCTTGTTTGGAGAGAATATTTTTCCCCTCCATCCTCTTCATCCTCCTCCTCATAGACGGAGGAGGCATGGGTTTCTCCGGACTTGGTATCCGGAGGATCCCTTGAGCGGAGATACCCGCGGGTCTCCTTTTTCTTCTTTTCCTTTTTATCTGACGTCATGTACCGCGCCACCACCAGCATGGCGGTCAGCAATTGCGACCTGGGGTCCTCGGGCAGGGGGGCTGGGCCATCTATCTTCTTGGCCTTTTCCAGCTAGCCCTCCAGGGACGGCGGGGGAAGAAAATGAGATCCTTGATAAAGATTAAAAGCTTTAATAAATAATAAAATACTTGATCATACCTTCAAAGGGGGATTGGCTGCATCTAAGCCGACGACTTCTTCCTTGGCTGACCACTCTTGTTGAGGTTTGAATAACACCTTCCACAACTTCTCAAGGGTGATGTGGTAGAATTGGTTCACACTACGAGGGTCGTCGAGCTTGTATGACCACATTGGAGTGTCCCGACACTGGCAGGGAAGGATGCGACGACGAAGCATAACCTAAACCACGTGTGTCAGCTTGACGTTCATCTCCACCATCTCCTTGATACGCTTCTGTAGCGCTTTCACATCCGAGGACGACCCCCAATCGAGGCCCCTTTTCACCCACGAGGTTAGCCTCTCAGGGGTCCAGATCTAAACTCGACAGGAGCCAGCCAACTTGCTTCATGAGGCTCGGTGATGTAAAATCACTCCTTCTGCCATGCCTTGATGTTGTCAATGGAAGTGCCTTTCGGCCATTCAAATCGGGGAAGCTTGCTGATTAGAGCTGCACCATAGTCGGCGTGTTGGCGGCGGACTGACTTTGGCTTGACATTGGAGGTCTTGAGCCATAAGCCAAAATGCAGATGATCCCACGCGAAGGCCTCACAAACTATGATGAAAGAAGAAATGTGCATGAAGGAGTTCGTGGGAAGATCATGAAAATCTAACCC
Source organism: Hordeum vulgare subsp. vulgare (assembly GCF_904849725.1). NCBI lineage: Eukaryota > Viridiplantae > Streptophyta > Magnoliopsida > Poales > Poaceae > Hordeum > Hordeum vulgare. The sequence continues at coordinate 448,107,780 of NC_058522.1, forward strand.
GTAGTAGAACATCAGACCCATGATGAAGGGATGGAGTGGGAAGCTTAGTCCCCGTATGAAGTGGGGAATGAACACCACACTTTCCCCCGTCTTTGGAGTGGGACCACCTGACCTTCCTCCGGCGCATGGTGAGCGATATCTGGCAAAAGATAGCCAGCTTCCTTTAGCTCCCAGATGTCTTTGTCGGAGATGCACGCGATCACTTGCTTGCCGTGAGAACCTGATCCAACCATGTCTGAGTTTGAGGGAAGACAGATGGGAGAGGGCGGAAAGCGAAATGGATTCGATCTCTTGGAAGCTAGGATGGGAGATGGTCGAGTGTGGAATGCATGTGGCTGTTCTATGAATCCTTTCCCTTTTATAGGGGGTGCTGAGCCAAGGGTTTCCATTTATTGCGTCGCAGGCCCGACCACTTCCTGAAACTACTGAGGTGGTGGACGCGCGTGGGATTACCAAGACCATTACCCATATCCCCTTAAATGCAGGGCACGATCTCCACGTTGACAGGACGTGTCCATAGGAAAGTGGCCTCGAGCCGCGAATCTAGTTTTTCTCATAACTGACTATTGCGACCTTTCATCATAAAGGTTGTGAGATGAGGAACTATTCACACTCGGGCCTTCTGGCCTTCTGATTAACCAGTATCTGTTTTAAAGGCATAAACATCGCCAAATGACGAAGTCTGAACCAACCTAATATGGCGGGGGGGGGGGGGGAATCGCCTCGCAAACCGATTACTTTGAATGCAAAAAGCTGTCGAAGACCGTGTGCATCGACATTGGATGCAAGTTCACGGGCTACTGAGGGAGTCCTGGATTAAGGGGTCCTCATATGGACGGCCCATATTTTAGAGGCCAACCATATGGGCCGTAATATTGAAGACCGGAATGCATGACGACTTCGTATTCAGTAAGGAAAACCCGAATAGTGGCGTGTCGTCCAAGTTTAGTAGGCTAGATCGGCGCATCTATCCCTGGCTAGAGGTCGACTGTATGTAACCCTAGGGACCCGTGGTGTCTATATAAACCAAAGAGTTTCATCCGCATAGGGAAGTTGATTCATCTAGGGTTTAGCTCATATGATCTCGAGGTAGATAAACTCTGTAATCCTCATACTTCATCAATATAATCAAGTAGGAGTTAGAGTTTTACCACCTCAAGAGGGCCCGAACCTGGGTAAACATTGTCTCCTTCGTCTCCGGCAACCCATCGATACAAGGTCCATAGTTTGGGACCCCCTAATCGAGATACACTGGTTTTGACACCGACACCTGGCACCACATCTTTTGTTTCAGAGTTCAGAGAATTTTGAAGATGGTTCCCTGAGTTGCTACCACCTAGGAGTCGTCTTAGTCCTCCCTGCCGTTTTGGTATCTCGTTGCCAAAAGGGGAGAGAGTTTAGGGGTTTGCCGAGTCACGAGTGTGTTTTTGTTGCTTGTGTTTTCTTCACTCGTGAACTCTTCTATCATTGCTTTGGTTTGTTTTATGTGTGTGAGACTTAAGTGACCGCGTAATATGGTGTGAGACATATGCTACCCTTTAATTATCCTTATATGTCTTAGTATGTGAGTTACTCCTATCTTGTGCCCTATGTTTATGCTCACATGTCAGTTCTTGCACTTATATTTATCTCCTATTCTCTTACTGCAAGTCGTGCCTGTCTATAAAACATAGGAGGAGTGTTGATCCTAGAAGTCCGCTCTTTGTATTCCAAAAGCATACTTAAAATAGTGTATACATCTAGGGGGAGCCTGTCTATATTTTGTAGATGTTGGGGTTTGCTTTATGTCTCGTGATATCATTTGTGAAAATCCCGTGTTTTCATCAATACACCAAAAAGGGGGAGATTGTAGGGGCAGATTTCTATCCCCGGTGGTTTTGATGATTGATGAGAATGCATTTGCGGACTAATCGTGTGCATTAAGCCTTTCAGATATTTTATCATATGGCTCGATGGATTAGAGTGAAGACGGTTTCTTTCCTAGGTTTCATTTTCAAATGGACTTAAGTCGTAGGAAAACCGTACCATTAAGAGGGGATCCGCATTGGAAAGGTTTGGGTGGAATCAATACGTACACATTCTTTCAAACCCATGTTCCTCTCCCGCATCTTTGGGGCTCCAACTTTGTCTTTATTCTGGTCTGGAAAGAACCAAGCGGTAGTACTGCTCCGGTCAACGGTATTACCTCATATCTGTGGTAGTATCGCCTTGGGAAACTGTAGTACCTCTTAAAGGCGGTAGTGCCCTTGCCCAATGTCGTGGGATGTGCTAGTGTGTTCGGGGTCTCGAATTTTTTTGTGTCGGCCTAGGTGGTTTCTGGCCGGTTGTACCACTCCCAAGCGATAGTACTGCGTGTTACTACGGCGCCACTTCCGCCCTTCTTTCTGGGTCTGGATTTTCTCAGGGAATTGGAATTGCAGTAGAGAGCGGTACTACCTCTTATCCGCGGTAGTACCACTCTCGTCAGCGGTAGTACTGCTCCGGTGGAACTACCTCTGCTCCTCCTTCCTCTCTGTGCATGTGTGGTTGACTTCGCTGTCCCAACAGTAGTACTGCCGTCAAGAGCAATAGTTTCGCTTATGTGTGGTCTGAGTGAGAATAATGGTTGGATTTTTCCCCCATTATATAAAGGGGTATTCTTTGCCAAGAAGACCACCTCTCCTAAACCTAAGCTCCATTGTTCCTCCAAGCTCCATTTATTCCTGATCTCTCTCCCTAGCATACACAACGTGTTGATCTTTTAGGGTTTTCTTGAGAGGGCCTTAATCTACACTTCCACCAAGAGAAATTTGATTCCCCCACTAATCCCTTACAGATCTTCTTACTCTTGGGTGTTGAGCACCCTAGACGGTTGAGGTCACCTTAGAGCCACAACCCATTATGGTGAAGCTTCGTGGTGTTTTTGGGAGCCTCAAATTAAGTTGTGGAGATTGCCCCACCTTATTTGTAAGGGTTCGGTCGCTGCCTTTCAAGTGGACCACTATTGGAATCACAACATCTCCCATTGTTTGAGGTCGTGAGGAGAATATAGTGGCCCTAGTGGCTTATTGAGGAGCATTGTGCCTCCACACCGCTCCAGAGGAAATGTACTTCCCATCAAAGGGAAGGAACTTCGGTAACATATCTTTGTCTCCATCGGTTCCACTTGTAGTTATCTCTTACCTTTACTTTGTGCAATCTTTACTTGTGTTGTATTACTTTGCTTGCTTGTTGTGGTTGTTGTTAGAAGCATATAGGTTGGTCACCTAGTTGCATATCTAGACAAAATATTTGTTGCTAAACCTAATTTGTTAAAGAAAAGTTAAAAATTGATAGTTACCTATTCACCCCTCTCTAGTCAACCATATCGACCCTTTCAACCGAAGACCGGACTGAAATCACATGGCTTGAAGAGGACAAATACGATGCATGCCACATAAAGGATGGAATCTTGGCGAGACACGCACATGTCAAACTTGAAATGTGATCTCTGGTAGGCTAGATCTATTAACACCTATACCACTGCTTGGCGTGGTTCTTTTTCTAGTACCAATGTTTAGTCATACTTCAGAAGAACACCACAAAGAAAACCAAAATAAATAGAATAGTCTAAATAAACAAGCCACATGATGAAAAATCAGGAAAATATAAAATAAGTGTGAATAGATAATAGTAAAAGTGAGAAAAATCATGCAATTCCACATAACATTTACTAGAAAGACCATGTTATAGAAGGTTTAAATCTAACAAGTAGGAAAGGAAAAATGTAGAAGTATTAACTTAGGCGTAGTTCTACTTTTACATCTGTTTAGCTATGGTATACTTCATTTAACCTTATTTTTCAACCATTAATTGCATAGGTACTTAGGAAAAACAAATTAGGTGAATAACATAAGATTTATCATTCTATGAGAGTCACATGATGGTGTTATGTTTCCCCCAAGCAACACTAAAAAATGATAAACAAATTCTCTTATGTCAACAACACACCTAGCAATTTTTGATGGTGTAGTGCTATTTTAATAAAAACATTTTTAGATATGGAAGATAAACACCATTATATTTTTTGATTTACTAAAAATGATATTTTAAGTGAGACTTTGTTATGAGGTTTTGATAGACAAAAAAAACATGTGTGGGTTTTACTATCAGTTGATGACATTATAACATAAGCACATAGATCTACGAATCTACATCATCTATATATCTTTCACATAATAAAAATGCAAAACAAATCCATAAATTTGAAGTGCTTAATATCGATACAGCCTTAGCTCGATATATATCTCCCCTTGTAGATTGACAAGAACCATGAAACAACAAGATCATTAAGTAGGCTCACTTCATATGTAGTAATCTATTAAGACTCTTCCTAGTAGGGAGTAACTTGGCCTAGTAACATGCATATGATATTAGTCTATGCTACTACCTCTATCGTGGAGAGTAACATATCTCTGGTGTCATAGAACACTTCATTTATTAAGTTATAGACTCATCATGTCTTGGCATGTGTGATGTTACCCAAAGTATGAGTAACTAGGTATGTTATCCAAATCATCTCTCAACTCATTAAATCATTGTTACATAAGCAAATTTGCTGAGTTGGATCCTATGTTACGACTGAAGTTACTCCCACTAAAGACAGTTTAACACACCATGACATATTTTGGGGGATCCAACCCTCCATGCCACCTCTTTGGTATTCTCCCATTTAAACTTAATGTGGTGTTCCATGTATTGTTAGCATGTATTAAGCTTTATAATGTTGATGTGTTCTTAGTTTATCAATAAATCTTTGAAGTTTAATTTCATATTTCTTATGTTTTTATTCAATATTTATATTTTTTGTCTAACATAATAGTAAATTTCTAGTTGGCAGTTTTGCATGTTTTTATGTCAGTTATTTAAAAAATATTCCGAACAAGGAAAAACAAACCAAAAAAATCATGGAATACTTGAGGAAGTTCACAATGGTATGATAAAGTAGCGGGGTGGGTGGGGCCATGAGGGATCCCGGATGCCCTTGCCACATGTCCAATGAGGAAATGGAGCCAAGTCTATGACATATCCAAGGGGAAAACTGCATGGAAACCAGCTACATTTTGGATGCGCGCTTGAGTGTATCAAGGAACTGATGTTATGAACTCATGATTTTTTCCTAGATGTTGTAGAGTTATACATATCTAGCAATCTTTATAACGACACCGAGGGTTAAAAAGCCTAATCTAGAGGAGGCTCCTCGAAGTCTAGATCCAATATAGGGGAGGCTCTCACCCTTCCACCGCCATAGCCACAAAAAAAGAGGAGAAACACCCCTCCTTGTAGGAGTGAAGGCGAAGAAAGAAGAAGAGGGAGGGGCTCGGCTCCGACAGCACTAGAACACCGTTGATGACACCTCTGCCATCAGCATCACCCTTCATGTTAGATTTATCCTTGTATAGTCTTCCCATTGTGATGTGTGAGTAGACTCCATTGAGGCTATCGGGTTGTAAGTAGTAGGTGCATCTCTCTCTCTCTCTCTCTCTTGACCACATGAGATGTCTTGCATGATTGTGACAACACATGAAATGTCTTGCATGATTCTGACATTGAGCTTTGCAAATGGTGTTGTAATTGTATAATGTGTTGAAAGACAAAAAAAATACTTTTTATTGAATATTGTTCGATACATGTTGTTAATGATGGGTGTTGAACTGTGGTACACAATCTTAGGAGACACTTCAGATGACATTAGGACATCTCCATATATTGGGATCACAAAGACAGTAATAAGTATGTGATGCTTTGCCACGTCTATAAGGCTTCACCTATTCTTATGCAATGAACAATAACTTAGTGTGGTTAAACCATGTATGTTAAGGAAATTATTAGTTATGAGACTTGCTACTAGAGAAATAATGAACTATAGGCTTTGTTTCCAGCCATGAAAATCACATTTCACTCATTTTTTCAAACTTCCATATTTAAAAAAAATAAAAATACACTTCTATCATCTATAATGTCAATCTTATTTCTAAACTAGTGCATATACACAACTGAAAAATATGTTAAGTATGTTGGGGAAACGTGAGACTATAGTGTTAACCCAAGAGTTGCTTGAGAGGAGAATCTTCAAGCAATCACTTCCACAGACTGATAAATCTTAAGTCATCTTAGGTAATTTGATGTTGTTCTAGAAACCTCCACGGTTGGAGGCCCAACACATATCTAAGAGTACATAACTGTGTAGTAAACATCAACCACACATGGTGTCGAAGTGGAGGTGACATGTATTAGCAAGGATGTGCAAGGCATCGGGAAGACCAATATGTTGCGTGAAACCACACATCAAATCAATTCGGACAACGTCGATCTACGGGGATATGCACCAGACCATAGAGGTGAAGCCATGTGGATCACCCAGGGGATTGATATGGCGTGAGAGACCATGAATGGAGCTGAGATAGAGGCGGTGCAGGATCAGGGAGACGAGGAGGAGGGAATCCCAAGACGCATAGAGGATGGGGATACAAGGCAAGGGATGTGTGTCGGGGCAACTTACAATTCAATGTGCGTGTACCTCAACTACTGGTCTGCCCCATTGCTAGCAGTACACACCATGAATCCTAAATAGAGAGGCATCCTATAACAAGTGATGTCGGATCATTTGAGGTGTGCAAATAGACCAATCAATGGTGACTTATCACTAATGGTCTATTGAAATAAGTTTGTTACTCCTGTAGCTCTTTGGTTCCACGTTTTGGTTTCTAGGTTAATTGAGTGTTCTTAAATGGTTTATGTGTTTTGTTTTTCAGTTTGAACATAATGTACATGGTTTATAAGGTTTTCTTTCTATTATGTATATACATAAAACATAGGCAACCTATCTATTATATATATAGGACTTTAGTCACATATATGGGGGATGATCTATAAATAGTTGTTTTATTCATGCAAAATATATGAGATAATCATGAGAGATCCCTAATATTATTTAAGGTCATTTAAATATACATATTTAATATTGAGGGTAAATAATTTCTAAGTAAAGTTAGCATATCCAAGAAAATGATATAATCCGACTAGTTTCCTAATATTTTAAACCTCTTTTTCCTAAAAAAAAATAAACCTATCTACACAAATATAAATGCATCATTTAAATAGATAATTCATTTACTCCACTTTAAGGGTAAATAATTTACAATCAAAGTTGTGTCCGTCCGGAAAAATGATATAAATACGATATCTTCATAGTACCATTCTAATGGTATATACATGTTCTCAAGAGATTTACTCAAATATTCCAATTTTAGATATAACCTTCATTCAGTGAACTTTGGGTTAAATATTTTGTAATTAAAGTTGTGTCCGCTCAACAAAAATGACACATCTATGGCTATATACATATTCCAATAGATTCACACTAATATGAATCTCTCATTTCAAATTGATCCTTCATTTATTTGGAGATTATTTGAAGTAGTGATGTTCAATGGCTCATACATGGTGAAACCTTACTATCTGTGTGAAGGTTATTACTTCTTTGTTAAGTATCTTAGGTTGTACTAGCAAATGCTCTTTTTTTCAAATGAGTAAGTTTATGGGCGTTTATAGTGCAAAGCATGGTAATTGTAAGGCATGATCCAAATATTAATATATTTTTAAACATGAGTCAAAAGGGTTACCTCATTCATTAGTTAAGAAGAAGAGAAATGCCCATTTAATTTATGGAAAACCGGGCAAAAACTGTCACAACCAACAAGATATCCCATAGAGATCTCTTTGAAAGCCTCATTGAGGTCGTACAACAGCTTGATCTAACAAGCATCATTGACATTCCTTCCCTCCCAAAAATCCTTGACTTTGGCTAGACAACCAACGACCCAACCCACACCATAGAGGATGTGTGGACCCACATAAAGGTTTGTGCCAATCCCCCATCCACCCGCGGCGAGAACAACACAACTCCGATTTGGATGGAGAGCTATGAAGGAGAACTATGCAAGGTTGACACACCAGAATGTCACGGGACAGACCAATCCAACTAGTCAACAACACCACCATGACCATATTGTAGTCGCTTTGACTTCACAACAATAAATAATCCAAGACATTCCCGTGTACGCGCCAAAGAATATCTGAATATCTCAACCGTTTCCACAACTCCGGCCTCGGTCACCCCCAGGGTTGTTCCTCAAGAAGCACCGACACCACCAACGCCGTCTTCCACCGGTCCTGCTGGCTGATGCCCAGTTGTAAAGAGGATGCCCCGAAGGAGGGATGTGATGCCAAAGCTACCGCCATCATCCGATCACACGAATATAGGTTTGTGAGCATCACCTCAAAGGTGCCAACAAGAAGGGAAAGACGCTCAAAAGTGTCCTCGTCGTTGGTTACCATCACGACCGGAGAAAAGACTTGTGCATTGGTCCATCTCCGAGAACCCCGCACACCATGCATCGACAACCCCACCAAAGGACCCATCTACAGATGTGGTTGGATCTAGCCACCCACACCACCTGGGACAGGAAGCTGCACACACAACCTCTAAGATTACCTAACATAACCCATCGATTGGAAAAGCGTGCCGACAGCTAATGTACCTTGTCACTACATGCCAACCACATTCTCGTGCCGGATCTAGCCAGAACTAGGCCAGCTAGCACGACACACCCATTGCCAAGGACCATCTCCGTTCCAACCACACCCTTGCAGATCCGAAGGACATTGCAACCTCGACATGTTGCCACACCCCAACCACGACCAGAGCACGTGTGCAACTCTAGCTCCATCGAGACAGTCTGACCGCATCACCAACTATGCCATGCTCTTACCCTTGCTCTATGCAGAAACGCACCACCCCTTACCAGTACACGAACAAGAGTGCTTGATCCACACTTCAGGGGTAAACCACACGGACCAGTGTTGCGCGTGATAGATCCGCGCCACACTGCTTGAACCAGCTTTGATGCCGCACCATCGTGCCTCCACACACCCGCGTGTGATAACGCCTCCCTCTTGGTTGCCAGAGGCCCAACCTTGCCACGCTGAGCCCTCACTGGTGGAAAAAGAGCCTTTGGTCGCGGTTCGCAACTGCCATTAGTCGCGGTTGCGCAACCGCGACCAAATAGGCGCGACTAAAGGCCCCCCCCTGTAGTCGCGGTTGCTTAAGAACCGCAACTAAAGGCCCGTCCACGTGGGCGCCAGGCGGCCGTCGGGGCGGAGGACCTTTAGTCGCGGTTCTTCTGGCCAACCGCGACTAAAGGCCGCCACAGGGCTTAGCCCCCCCCCCGTAAACCTGTTTTCTGTTTAATTTGTATTGTTTTATTTCTTTTGTGCTTTATTTTATTTTTGAAGGAGTTTCACATATTCTACGGTACTACATACATGCATATGAATGTACAATTTCAAACAAATTTGAAATTAGAACCAAAAAGAATTCAAGAGGAATATACAATATATATTCAATATCATCGGATGACCATATACAATTTTGAACAAGTTTCCATACATAATTTAATGCATATAAAGTTCTACGTCCTCGTAATGGTGTTCTCCTTTACGATGGAGGACTTCCCTCCTGAACCATCCAGCTAGTTCCTCTTGAAGTGGTCGGAAGCGAGCTTCTGGACTAAGCATCACCCAGAGGTTATTCCGCTGAGCATTGGTATCACTCGGAACCCGCTTAGAGGTGTATCTCCGGATCATCTCACAGACATAGTATCCACATAGATTGGTCCCTGCTGGCTGAATATCCCCACCATTCTTAGCCTTTGACCTTTTGAATTCTAGCTCTTTTTTGAATTCACCGACCTTTGTATCTACGAACCGTCTCCAAACCCTACGAGGCAAAGAAAATTAAATGAACAAGAGAGTTATTAGTTACTTGATATTAGGAAATGAACGAAATAGGCCGATCGACATAGAGCGCAAATGAATGAAAATAATTACTTCTGCAGCATTCTTCTCATGCCGCCCCAAAGCTTTGGATCCATATTCAGAGAGTCGTGGACGAGACATTCTGAGGTGTCAACTTTAATTACTAGCAGAATCCAGTGGAACCTGCGGACACGATACATGCACAGTACGTCATGCATAACTCATCGATTAGCCGGCCACATACCATGCATGGAGTAAACAAAAGAGAATGTGCTCAAGACAGAAACACTCACCCAAAATGGTAAGGAAATAGAATATCACTATTGAGTTCCTGCTTTGTAAGAAACTGCCACAGGTCTGCCTCCATGTCGGCGGGGTGATGCTCCAACACATATCCATTAACGATGTGTGGGTCAATGAACCCAACATCATGGATGTTCCTTACTCTGCATTCCTTAATCTTCATTCTGCATGTATAATAGCGGACACAACAATATAGTTACGACATATATATAGTGCAGGCAATATGAACGAGATGGGGTAGAAATAAATCACTTACAGAACGTAGCAACTGATGATAGATTTGTCGAGCTCGCGCAGATTGAAAAGCTGGAACAATTCACTCACATGAATTTGTACATAGTAATGTTTGAAGTGATGCTCATATCTAACTTCCGCATAAATATATTCTTTGGCGTTTTTATTTTTTATGTAACCCTTGTACCATTTCAGCAGACCTTTCATTTGTGGAGGTAGATCCTCTTCCTGCGCAGGCTCGACGAGAGGCCCATTCTTCACATATGTAATTACTACCTCCTTCACTGGCACCTCATCAAGGCCTAACAGTTCACGAAGAGTAATACCTAAGTTGGTCGCTTGTTCTCTGGCACTCGTTACAGTCAATCCATGTGCTGCCGCAGCTGCTATGATATCGGGGTCATCCGGACCGGCGGCTTTCACTATAAGCGGGGCAATCGATTGTTTACTTTGTTCCCCGAGCTGGGCAACTCGTTTCCCGCTTTTTTTACTTTCTAATTCCGTTTTCTCGGCCTCCTCCAAGGCTTTGTTCTCCTGGTTCTCCGCCCGCTCTTTCTTCTCCTTCAACATGAATGCCTGCCTACGAAGTTCACGTGCATAGTCGTCAGGCAGATTCTTCGCGGCTTGGGACGGTGTGCTCAAAAATGACTTAGCCCACTTATTTTGCTCATCAGAAAATACTGGCTTGGGCTCGGGCTCTCTTTTCTTCTTGCGGTCCGCCTTCCATTTCTCATGATCAGCAGCCGCGGCCGCGGTAGTTTCCTCGGCACTACGTTCCCAAGGCCTTGTGGGGAGAGGCTTCAGTGATGGCTCCGGTACCTTTGTGGTCTTAGGTACATAAGGGTCCGGGTTAATAATCCAGGACTGCTTCTGCTTCTTTGCCGGAGGTGGATTGGGGGGCAGCGTCTGATCACCCGCCGGACGAGGACTGGGGGGCGGCGTCTGATCACCCGCCGGACGTTGTGGACTGGGGGGCGTCGGCTGACGTGACGGAGGTGTAGGTGAACCGCCACCACCACCACCACCACCACCACCGCCACCGCCACCACCACCACCGTAGGGGGTGGACTTGTTGTCCTTGGCGCCTCGCCTGGAAACTTGATAAACTTCTTTTTCCATAGAATGAAATGGCGCTTGACATCTCCAAGTCTTTTCTCCCCTTCAGGTGTAGCAATGTCAATCTCCAGGTCCTCAAACCCTTGGACTATGTCCTCCACCGTGACACGAGCATAGCCATCTTGAATGGGGTTGTTGTGGTGGAGTGCTCCAGGTAAACATGGTAAAGCACTGCCGATGGCTACCTTCATAGACATGTTCCCGATAGGATAATACAGATGACATTCTTTCATCTCCTTTATATCGTCCACGGGGTAGCGAGGAGGCTCCGGTGCAGTAATTTCGACCACCAGAGGCTCCGGTGCAGTAATTTCGATCGTCGGTGCATCTGCACCAGCTGGTGGGGCCTCCGTGGAAGCCACGCTGCTTCTCCGCTGCTGGCTTCCGAGATCCGCTGGATGATCTTCATGCTGCGCCCGAGCTACATCTCTTTTGGCTAATAGTACACTCACGGTTTTCTTCATCACATCCATTTCCGATGCCAACCGCGCCACAACATCTGCTTCCCGATCCATCTTTCTCTTACGGCTTCTGTAACCGTACGGGTCATCGTTCTGGGGGAACCCTATTTTCCACGGAATGTTCCCCATGCCTCGTACATGTCCTCCGTGTTCAGGATTCCCGAGGGCTTTTGTCAGCGCGTCGTTCTCTCTGTTGAACTTGATCTTCCCCTCTTGAGCATCCCTCATTGCGTCAATAAGGGCTTGGGTGGGTTTAATTAATTTGCCCCGGTAAACACACTCCCCTGTCTCCGGGTTCAGCGTTCCCCCATGCCCGTACCACCAGCTTTTGGCCCTTGGGTCCCATCCCTCCGTACCTGGACGGATTCCTCGCGCCCTCAGCTCGTTCTCCATCTTCTCCAACCTAGGCACCCAAATGCGATACCCTCCTGGCCCCATAATATGATTGTACTCCTTCTTAGCCGCATTTTCCTTATTTCTTTTCGATATTTGAATGAACTGCTCCGATTTCTTTTGCTTCACAAATTCTGGCCAATCATGTTTCAGTTTCTCATATTGTCCTTTGAAATCCGGAGTCTTGTTCTGCTTGACAAAGTCATGGGCTAGATTTTGCTTGAATTTCCGGAATGCGTCGGCCATCTTATGAAGAGCGAACTGTTTGACTAGCTTCCTCCTCTCCTTGTTTTCCTCAATCTTGTTAACCTCCTCATCGAATTTGTTGTATTCAGGAGGTAGACCGAAATATTCCATAAGCTTCTTGAAGCAATCTTTTTTTGTTCTCTTATCGACAAAAGTGAAACCAGCAATTCGTGCCTTCTTTGGCTTATTCCACTCCTGGACGGTGATCGAGACGTTGTCTCTAACAACGGCTCCGCATTGGCTGACAAACTTGGTGGCGTTCTTGCGGGGCTCCAGCGGCTTGCCGGTTGCACTGTCGACAACCTCGATGGTGCATGTTTCTCCTTGTTTCATCGTCTTGGTTGCGCCACGCTTTGACGACGTACTCGATTGTTTCGACGATCCGGCCGAGGGCTAAAATAAGAAAGAGAGTCGCGCGCGTTAGTACACACATATTTATTCAAATCAGTTAGTTTGTATCACCAGAGGCTCAATGTATATATATACCTCGGCGCCGGAGGTGGTTGCTACTTCCATTTGAAGATCGTCGTTTATCGACGTTTGTTCGGCATCATCTTGCTGACGGCGCCCTTCATCTTCACCGTCAAGGTTCAGATAAGAAGAGATATCATCTTCTTCTTCTCCGGTCGGCACATATAGAATATCGCCGTTTATGATGCCGAACATATGTGCTTCACCATCCGGATCATAGTTGTCCATAATCGGGTCAGCTCTATCGTCCGCCATTATGTCAGTCATGAAAACATGTAGTAAAAACAAATTAATTAAGTGAAGAAGGGGGGCGGTGGCGGTGGCGGTGGCGAAAGGGCGGTGGCAAAAGGAGGGGGCGAGGAAGGGGTGGGAGAGGGTGTCGCGGTAGAGCGCGAGACGGGGCGGCAGACGACGGCGTCACGGAGAGGGAGGCGAGGACAACACACATGTATAACCCTCGCCGCCCCCTCTCGATCCCAAAAAAAAACACCGCGCGCATCGCTGCCCCCCTCGCCGCCCCCTCTCCGTATACTTTTTTTGTTGTTAATTATCAAGTTCTCCGTGTGCCTAGTTTAATTTTTTGTCAAAATGTTCATAGTTTAAATATAGTTTAATTTTTTGTCAAAATGTTCATAGTTTAATTTTTTGTCAAAATGTTCATAGTTTAAATGTTCCTGCAAATCAGCTCATTTCATACGTTGAAGGTTTTATTTTCCAAATTCCCTACTCTTATAGAGGAATTTCAAGAATGGAAAAATTTCTAACCTATGGAACAACATTTTCTAACCTATGGAACAACATTTGAACATTGTATAAACAAATTTAAAAATGTCATGAATCTTTTTTGAATTGTTGGATTTGTTTTTCTCAAATGTCACATACATCTTTTTAATGTTTCAAAACATTTCTTATATTACGCAAAAAAATATTTTTTACATTGTATAAAATATCTTTGAAAATGTCCGAAAAACTTTTTTCAAGGTCGTGCAGGGGAGCTATGTCGGCGACCCCTCCGATGAGGATTTTTACTCCGGTGAGGGTGGGCGGTGGCTCGTCGGCGCTCTAGTTAGCAGTAGCAGAGCGGGCAGCACCGGCGGCGTTGAGGGCGGGCGAGCGAGGCGGCGCGCGCGCGGTGGGCGAGGGAGGCCGGTGATAGCGGCCGGCGGCGCCGTACGTGGGCGAGAGGGGGCGGCGTCGAGGGCGAGGGCGACGGCGGGCGGCGTCGAGGGCGAGGGTGACGGCGGCAGGCCTTCGGCGCGGCAGAGATCGGAGAAGACGAGAAGAGGCGACGCTTCGGGCTTGTATTTATAGTCCCCCCCCCCTTTAGTCGTGGTTGGGGAGGCGACCCGCGACTAAAGGGTAACCTTTAGTCGCGGTTGGCCAGACCAACCGCGACTAAAGGGTTTTTGGCGGGTTTTTCGTTCCCGCGCCCAACGACCTTTAGTCGCGGTTGGGGAGTCGACCCGCGACTAAAGGGTAAACTTTAGTCGCGGTTGGCCAGGCCAACCGCGACTAAAGGTATTTTTCAAAATACTTTTCCTTTTCAAAATCTTAAAAATACAAATAATATATCAAAAAATTCAGAAAAATAAAACTAATTCAATTCAATATGTTAAAAACACAAAAATTATATCAAAAAATTCAGAAAAATAAAACTAATTCAATTCAAAATTCTAAAAATACAAATAATATATCAAAAAATTAAGAAAAATAAAACTAATTCAATTCAAAATGTTAAAAATACAAATAATATATCAAAAAATTCAGAAAAATAAAACTAATTCAATTCAAAATCTTAAAAATACAAATAATATATCAAAAAATTAAGAAAAATAAACTAATTCAATTCAATATGTTAAAAATACAAATAATATATCAAAAAATTTAGAAAAATAAAACTAATTCAATTCAAAATGTTAAAAATACAAATAATATATCAAAAAATTCAGAAAAATAAAACTAATTCAATTCAAAATGTTAAAAATCACGGTTGCTACCCACGCGTCCTTATCCCGCCGACAGCTTTAATCACGGTTGCACCAACCAGCCGGGACTAAAGGTTAGATGACCAGCTCTTTCTTCCCGCCTCTTTCTTCCCGCTCCCATTTTTCCCGCCATTTCTCACTACATATATGTAGCCCGGCTTGGCCAGCATTATCACATCTCTACAATCTCTCATCACTCTCTCATGGCTTCCACCGCACCCACTCTAACCTACCAGCAGGTGGAGGAGCTTTGCGCCTCGAACTACCCTTGTCCACCGGGCTACCGCGTCCCCACCGGCTGGAGCCTAAGCGCCGGCGGCGTGTCGGTCCCTCCCGTCCCTCAGGGTACTGCGCGCCGGGCGGCCATCACGAACCACTACTACCTCGACCTCACGCCGGAGCAGCGGATGAATCCCCGCTGGCATCCCGATAACCAGCATACTTGGGACGCCTTCTTCATCAATCGGCGTGAGAGGGCGCTCGCCAGGTATGAGGAGGACGGTCTGCCTCCTGGGAACTTCCACGAGGCCGGCCGTCGGCTATGGTGGTACGGCCGGACTCTGCAGAGCGTCATGGACTACATCACGGCCGGCGATATCCCCCGCCTGCGCTACCCTCAGTTCGAGCCACGAGCGCCGCCCGACGACAGCGACGACAACAGCGACGACGACGGCGGCAACTTAGAAGGCGACGACTACCAGTACAACGACGACGGCGGCTATGAAGACTACGAGTATGCATATTATACGCCTAGGCAGGAGTATGACTAAATCACTCCAAATTTCATGTATCATCAGTGGTATCTCGAATCATTCGAAAATGGACACCAAACACATCACGGGTAATATAATTCACATGATCCATTCAACAAAGTTTGGTACAATAAATTATTACACATCATTTCTTCCCTCGTGTCCCTGCTTGCTTAGGATTGTGCCGTATCCATGGAGCATCCTCATCATTTAACTTAATGCTTGGGTCGGTGTTCACTTTGAAGGGCGGAATTTCAGCAAACATATTATAATCTTCTGACATGTCTGTCTTGTCCTCCACTCCCACGATGTTTCTTTTCCCTGAAAGAACAATGTGGCGCTTTGGATCATCGCATGATGTACTGATCGTTTTCTTATCTTTCCGTTTCCTCGGTTTGCTACTCATGTCCTTCACATAGAAAACCTGAGCGACATCTTTCGCTAGGACAAATGGTTCGTCAAGGTAACCAAGATTGTTGAAATCCACCATTGTCATTCCGTATTGCTGGTCCACCTTTACCCCACCTCCTGTTAGCTTGAACCATTTGCACCGGAACAAAGGGACCTTAAAGGAGGGTCCATAGTCAAGTTCCCATATCTCCTCTATGTAACCATAATATGTGACCTTTTGCCCATTCTCGGTTGCTGCATCAAAGCGGACACCACTGTTTTGGTTGGTGCTCTTTTTATCTTGGGCGATCGTGTAAAATGTATTCCCATTTATCTCGTACCCTTGGAAAGTCGTTATAGTCGAAGATGGTGTCTTGGCCAACATGTACAGCTGATCTACAACATCATTGTCATTCATTAAATGTTTTCTCAACCAACTGCCGAAAGTCTCCATGTGGGCCTTCCTAATCCAGGATTCAGGCTTCCCCGGGTTGTCCGAGCGTAAAATATTCTTGTGTTTCTCAAAGTACGGAGCCACCAAGCTGGAATTGGTCAGTACAGTGTGGTGTGCTTCAGTCAGAGAATGGCCGTCCATACATATCGTTGATTTCCTTCCGATCGTGCCTTTTCCACTTAGTCTCCCCTCGTGCCGCGATCGAGGAAGACCAATCGGCTTAAGGTCAGGAACAAAGTCAACACAAAACTCAATTACCTCCTCATTTCCATAGCCCTTGGCGATGCTTCCTTCTGGCCTAGCACGGTTACGAACATATTTCTTTAATACTCCCATGAACCTCTCGAAGGGGAACATATTGTGTAGAAATACAGGACCGAGAATGAAAATCTCTTCGACTAGGTGAACCAAGAGGTGCGTCATAATATTGAAGAAGGATGGCGGGAACACCAACTCGAAACTGACAAGACATTGGATCACATCGTTCTGTAACTGTGGTAGAACTTCTGGATTGATTACCTTCTGAGAGATTGCATTGAGGAATGCAAATAGCTTCACAATGGCTACTCGAACATTTTCCGGCAGGAGCCCCCTCAAAGCAATCGGAAGCAATTGCGTCATAATCACGTGGCAGTCGTGAGACTTCAGGTTTTGGAACTTTTTCTCCGCCATGTTTATTATTCCCTTTATATTGGACGAGAATCCAGACGGGACCTTCATACTGCTCAGGCATTCAAAAAAGATGACCTTCTCTTCTTTGGTCACAGCGTAGCTGGCACGACCTTGAAACCATTCCGGATGCCGGTCATCAGGGTCTTTCAAACGTTGCTGGTCCTGCCGTGCTTCCTTTGTATCATTTGTCTTCCCATACACGCCCAAGAAGCTTAGGAGGTTCACGCAAATATTCTTCGTAACGTGCATCACGTCGATTGCAGAGCGGACTTCTAGGACTTTCCAATATTCTAGCTCCCAGAATATAGATTTCTTCTTCCACATGGCTGCGTGCCCGTCAGCTCCCTTCGGAACTGATTGTCCGCCAGGACCCTTTCCAAAGATGACTTTCAAATCCTTGACCATATCAAATACCTCAGCACCAGTGCGTTCCGCAGGCTTCGGCCGGTGATCTGCCTTGCCGTTGTAATGCTTGCCTTTCTTTCTTACTGGATGAATTTTCGGAAGAAATCGACGATGCCCAAGGTACACGTTCTTCTTACAATTTGGCAAATGTACACTTTCAGTCTCATGTAAGCAGTGCGTGCATGCATTGTATCCCTTATTTGACAGTCCCGAAAGGTTACTAAGAGCAGGCCAATCGTTGATGGTTACGAAAAGCAACGCTCGTAGGTCAAATTCCTCTTCTTTGTGCTCATCCCACACACGGACACCAGGTCTGCCCCACAGCTGTAAAAGTTCATCAACTAATGGCCTTAGGTACACATCGATGTCGTTGCCGGGTTGCTTCGGACCTTGGATGAGCACTGGCATCATAATGAACTTCCGCTTCATGCACAACCAAGGAGGAAGGTTGTAGATGCATAGAGTCACGGGCCAGGTGCTATGGCTGGAGCTCTGCTCGCCAAAAGGATTCATGCCATCTGTACTTAGACCAAATCTTATGTTCCTTGCGTCAGCTGCAAAATCTTTGAACTCTCTGTCGATCTTTCTCCATTGCGTTCCATCTGCGGTGTGTCTCAACTCCCCGTCCGACTTATGGTCCTCTTTGTGCCATCGCAACAACTTGGCATGCCCTTTGTTCCTGAACAGACGTTTCAACCGTGGTATTATAGGAGCATACCACATCACCTTGGCGGGAACCCTCTTCCTGGGTTTCTCGCCCTCAACATCGTCACCAGGGTCATCGCCTCTGATCTTATAACGTAATGCAGTGCATACCGGGCATTCATTCAAATTCTCGTATTCACCGCGGTAGAGGATGCAGTCGTTGATGCATGCATGTATCTTCAGAACCTCTAAACCTAGAGGGCAGACAACCTTCTTTGCTTCATACGTACTGGCGGGCAACTCGTTATTCTTTGGAAACATATTCTTCAACATTTTCAGCAAGTTTTCAAATGCCGAGTCAGCTACACCTGCCTGTGCCTTCCATTTCAGCAAATCCAGTGTGCAGCCCAGCTTTTTCAGACCATCATCGCATCCGGGGTACAACGACTTTCTGTGATCCTCTAACATGCGATCCAAATTCTCCCTCTCCTTTTCAGTTTCGCAGCGTCTCCGTGCATCAGCAATGGTCCGACCAAGATCATCAACGGTCTCATCACGTGCCTCTTCTTCACCTTCACCTTCCCCTTCACCTTCCCCTTCACCTTCAGCATCCTCCATGAAAGTATCACCGAAATGAGCAAGATAGCTTTCATCCATGAAATCATCCCCTTCTTCATCTTCTTCCATTATAACCCCTCTTTCTCCATGCTTGGTCCAACAATTATAGCTTGGCATGAAACCGTGCCGAAGCAGGTGCAGGTGAACTTCTCTTGAGGAAGAGTAACCCTTCTGATTCTTACAGTCAACACATGGACAGATAACAAAACCCTTCTGCTTGTTCGCATTAGCCACTACGAGGAAATCTTTCAAACCCGTAGTGAACTCGCGGGAGAGTCGGTTACCGTACATCCATTGCCGATTCATCTGCATTATTATAATATAAAATATATAATTAACCATCATGCATTTGTTAAACTAACTAGCTATAAACAATAGAAATTAAACAATGAACAACACACATGCATATTTTATCAATGACACACATGCATGAAAGGTTCAAGTTGCTAACCGCGATCGAGGAGGAAAAAATAAATGAGGAACCTCAAGTGTGGCTCCAACACTTCATATCATGTTTGTTTCACGCTCTTGGGGCATTTCATCAAACACCTTGTGTGCATAAGAGGAACCAAAAGCAAACCTACACCCCTTGTGAAGCTTGTGAAGAGAAGTGGCACCAAATGGCTAAGTGAGTGTGCTGAACTGGTATATATAGAGGAGATTTAGTCGCGGTTGGCATGGCAAACCGCGACTAAAGGCCTTTGGGCACCTTTAGTCGCGGTTGGCCTGGCCAACCGCGACTAAAGCCCCTCACGTGCACCAGCTGGCCACCGAGCGCCCTGGCCCAGGCCTTTGGTCGCGGTTCGTCTGCCGAACCGCGACTAAAGAAATCATTAGTCGCGGTTCCTACAGTTTCGCGACTTATGGGGCTGGACGGAAGCCTCTTTTTCTACCAGTGCCTGCACTTTTCGATAAGCGAGTTGCCCCATCTACACATTCCCCTTATGCCTCATGAGACGGAGAGAAGACCCCCGCGCCACTGCCACACAGGCTTTTCCCTACGGCCGCGACGACTAATGGTATGACCGGGGTGGGGTGGCGGAGACGGATTAGGGTTGCTTTCGGGCCTCTGCGGGGAGCGACACATGAGAGATGGGGCCGGAGGAACTTCCCGGGAGTCTATACTGTCGGAAATTTTATTTGAACTTACAATGAGCTTGAAGAGTGGATTCTATACTCGAGTTAATAATGTGCCCACTAGATACTGGATACACGTTGTGTACCCATTCGTGCAGAGCCGTACACACAGTTGCTTGCAACCCACAATATAGATATGCTCTTTACTGCATATGCACGGTGCATAACGCGCATATCTAAATACGACGACGGTCGACGGGCATGCATCTATGCATGGCAACGTACGTTTGGGAGAGTACTGCTAGCTACTCGTACGTTGCTACTTGCATTGCTCTCGATCTGAAAGCTAGTAACTGATAGTTATTTCATACGATGTGAAATCATAACCGCGTAGGTAACGTACGTCCAATATGCTTGGTATATTAGTACTGTATATATAATTCGGAGAGATGTACATCGTGCATACAAACCTGTAGCAGCCGAGCAAATGTAGAATGTAAGGTTCTAAATCAATACGGTGGTACATAGATATACTTAATAACTACTTATGTTACTAGCAGTGTACACTCTATTTATAGCCTAAGAAATACAGACGTGATTTTACATAAACATTCAAGAGCATCCCCAGCATCACCGGCCGGTACTACCCGCTGTACCCGCTGAGGCATTGCAACCGACTTGATGTACTATAGCATAGCAGATTCCCTATTCTAAAAGGTTAAAATGTTTTCTTATTCCATTTCTTATAGTGTTTATTAAGGGATTAAACGTTCCTTCACCTGGCAGACCTCCTGCAACTAATTTTATTTGAACATATTAATTCTTTGTTACACAACATCATTTGAAACACACATTTAAATTAGTTCATTACATAATTCGATTGAAGTAACACACTAACATCACTAGAGCATCTCCAATAGCTGCACTATTATAGGGCTTAACTGTTTTTAAGACACTGGGGCAAAATTTCATCTCCAATAGCTGCCCTATATGTAAAATTTGGCCAAACAAATAATTTAGGGGCTGCCCATAAAACAAAACCAAGTGCTACAAATATACCACACTTGGGCTGCTGCCGCAAAACAAAGCGACCGGACCCTACGCCGCGCGCAGTCCAATTTCCACATTGAAATCCCCCCCCCCCTCCCCGCACCCTGGCCCAACCCCGCGTAACCGCCACCGCCACTAAATCCACTGGCTTCCGGCCCGCAGGATCCGTCTCGTCTTGTTGGCACCGCATCCATGAAAATGCCCGCCGCCACGTATCCAAATCGGGTGCGCACCCATATCGCCGCCGGTCGAATCCGCCACCGTTGCACACGTCAGATCCACCTCCTACCTTCTTCATCGTCGCACGCGTAGCTGCCCACAACTGTCATGCCGCCGAAGCACAAGCGGAAGAGCAAGGCCGACATCAAAGGGGTGCTGGCGGGGAACACAAGAAGCTAAGGCGTCTAGTTCCAGTTTGACGGCCGTCGGTACGGGCTCGGTGTGTACGAGATTTTAATAAATGCGGTACTTATGGCCGAAAAGGAGTACGGGGGAGGGGGGCTTTCCGGAATTAGGGAGGCGTTGCACCAACACTATATGATTTGCGGGTGCATCCAATGGGCATACTTCTGTATGACAATGATTCTTTGGTGTGCACAAGCTAGGGAGGGAACCCGCGGGCTCACATGCGGGGATCCATATGCTTCGCCAACCTCACACGGATCACTTCTCATCCACACCAGAGTTCGCAAGAGGGAGACTAAGCCTTTGCGACATCGATGCTGGCAAGTTTGGCACCAACAATGGATGATGAGGTTGGGGGAAGGATGTTGGGGTTGTGGCGGGGCTGGGGATGCTCCACGGCCGGTGGTGGTGTGAGGGATGACCAACGACAAGGTGGATTGGGGCAGCGGGGGTTGCATATTGTGTGACCGTTGCTTGAGTTGTCTTGAGAGTTGCCCTTGTTGGACTAAATTTTGTCTAAAGTGTGACTTTTTAAGGAAGGGAAAGTTATAACTGTAATGACTTATGTGTACATGGGATATGTTGCTAGGGGTTGAGTCCCTAACTAAACTTTTTGGCCTCAAAACCGGCTTCTAGGGGATCTTCTAGAAATGCTCTAATTAGGGCAATCTCTAACCATTCCCAAAAGATAAATATGTGGAAGAAATTTTGATTTGGGAAACTAAGACCTAAGTATACCATCCCCCCAAAAATTAATTGTCCATATTTATCTTTTCTCCCCAAATCTCTTGGCCCAATTTTGCTCTTGAGTGCGCATGTATTAGTAAAAAAGGGGAATGAACGTGCTGCCCGCCGACGATACAAATACGCCAACAAACTGTGACGCCATCGGTCCACCGCCTCGATGATCAAGGACACAGAGCATCTGACCCATGTTGCAGCTCCGACCGACCTCTACAACATCTGAATACCACAAAGAACGAGGAATTCATCATATGCAAGAAGCACACCACCTCACCAGTCATCCTTTTTGGTCGTTATTCCTATGCAAGAGTTGAGGCCGTCAGTGACACCCATGGAATGGTTCCACGGAGGTGTATTTGAACTCAATACAATGACATACAAACTAGGGCCACAAAGGAGGCCTACATCCTTGTTGGGCTCAATGTCCTCGACTTGCTCATGTTTGACTTCGGTGGCTGCACACTTGAGAAACATGTTGGTTACCACTGCAACATCGTGTGCTCGCTGTGTGTGTACCTAGGGGACGTGTATCCCTACCTATGAGGACACAACATTGGGGGCAATGTTCCTAAGCCACAGCAGAGAGAGCACCATCGTTTGTTGCGCGTCGATGTACTCATGTCCGCTAATGATTCGACGGGTCTGTGTCATGGAGGTCTCATGAGAGCCTACCTCCCTCCCCCTCCATTTCCTAGTTGGTACTTGTGACACCCTCGATTTGATTGTACACTAATCATACACGCAAATGCGTACGACCAAGCTCAAGGACTCACGGGAAGATATCACAACACAACTCTAGACACAAATAAAAACATACAAGCTTCATATTTCAAGCCACGAGCCTCGAGGGCTAGAATACAGAAGCTCAATAAACACACGAGTCAGCGGAAGCAACAAATATGTATGTACAAACATGAAGCATGAGGTGCCTTAGAGAAGGCTGGCACAAAAGATACAACGATCGAACGAGGCGAGGCCTCCTGCCTGGGAACCTCCTAAACTACTCTTGGTCGTCAACGACCTCCATGTAGTAGTAGGCACCATCGTGGTAGCAGTCATCGTCGAAGGGATACACCACCTCCAGGGCTCCAACATCTGGTCACAACAACGGATCAAGGGGAAAAGGGGGAGAAAAGCAACGATGAGTAGTCATCCAAAGTACTCGCAAGACTGACATCAGAATTATGGTAAGTATGCATTGTATCAAATGAAGGTGGTTATATGTGGACTGAGTGCAGCAATGCGAGAATAGAGAGAGAAGGCCAAGTCCTATCAAAGACTAGCATCTTCAGGGGTCTTGCAACATTAGACAAGAGTAGAACAGGAACGCAATAATAGTCATATTGTTGCAGCAATATTAAGTTAAGGTCACGCCCACAGATCCTCCCTCGACTCCCTGCGAGGTAGCAATCTCGGAGCAAACATTCCACTTAAGTAACAATTGTAGTTGTGTTAGATCGGGGCACAAATCCAATTCGTCCTGTAACCGTGGACAAGGCTATCTGAATTGTTAATTTTCATCCCTACAGGGGTGCACCACATATTCCCCGCCAGACTCGATAAACTCTTGCCGGACACACTTTCTTGGGTCACGCCCGATGTTGGAACATTGACACGTTGTAGCCCCACCTAGACACAACAGAGAGGCCAGCCCGCCGGTCTAAATTCTAAGCACGCAGGGATCATGGGCTTATCACCCTTTGCACTCCTGCATGATGCGAGGGTGGCCGATGTCTATCTTGGCACCTCTTATACAAGAACGGTGATAATCCAGTCCACTCGGGTGCGCGCCTCTCCATTGCTGATGTCTGAAGAGCTTCGGCTGATACCACGATATCGAGTACCCATAACTTCTCCCACGTAGAAGGTTAGTGCGAATAAGGTCATCGACCAACCCAGATCAAATACCCAAATCCATTAACATTTTAATTAACACATTGATACGTCTCCAACGTATCTACAATTTTTGATGGTTCCATGCTATTATCTTGTCAAACTTTGGATGTTTTGTATGACTTTTATATCTTTTTTGGGACTAACTTATTAACTCACTGCCAAGTGCCAGCTCCTGTTTTTTCTGTGTTTTTGACCCTTTTCAGAGGAGGATTTTAAACGGAGTCCAAACGGAACAAAACTTCCAAAAAGATTTTTTTCCGAAACAGAAGACGATCGGGGGACTTGAGGACCAATGCAGGGGGCACCAGGGACCCCACAAGCCCCCTAGCTGCGGCCAGGGGGGCCCGCGCCTCCCAGGCTTGTGGGCTCCCTGGGCCACCTCTGCCCTAGGTCTTTCGCCTATATATTCCCAAAAATTCCAGAAAAAATGAAGAGATCATCGAAAGTACTTTTTTGCCGCCGCAAGCTTCTGTTTCTGCAAGATCCCATCTGGGGGTCGTTCTGGTGCCCTACTAGAGGGGGGATTCGGATACGGAGGGCTTCTTCATCAACACCATGACCTCTCCGATGATGCGTGAGTAGTTCACCATAGCCTACGGGTCCATAGCTAGTAGCTAGATGGCTTCTTCTCTCTCTTGGATCTTCAATACAAAGTTCTCCATGATCTTCATGGGGATCTATCCGATGTAATCTTCTTTTGCGGTGTGTTTGTCCAGATCCAATGAATTGTGGATTTATGATCAGATTATCTATGAATCTTATTTGAGTTTCTTCTGATATCTTATATGAATGATTTCATATCCTTGTAATTCTCTTCGAGTTGTGGGTTTTGTTTGGCCAACTTGATCTGTGATTCTTGCAATAGGAGAAGTGCTTGGTTTTGGGTTCATACCGTGCGGTGACCTCGCCCAGTGGCAGAAGGGGTAGCGAGGCACGCATCGCGTTGTTGCCATCAAGGGTAAAAGATGGGGTTTTCATCATTGGTTTGAGATTATCCCTCTACATCATGTCATCTTGCTTAAGGCGTTACTCTGTTCGTCATGAACTCAATACACTAGATGCATGCTGGATAGCGGTCGATGTGTGGAGTAATAGTAGTAGATGCAGAAAGTATTGGTCTACTTGTCCCGGACGTGATGCCTATATGTATGATCATTTCCTTAGATATCGTCATGACTTTGCGCGGTTCTACCAATTGCTCGACAGTAATTTGTTCACCCACCGTAATATTTGCTATTTTGAGAGAAGCCTCTAGTGAACACTATGGCCCCCGAGTCTACTTCACACCATATTTTCAGCCTTACTCTTTTACTTCGTTGCACTTTCCGCCTTTAGATCTCACTTTGCAATCAATCTTGAAGGGATTGACAACCCCTTTATAACGTTGGGTGCAAACTCGTTTGTGTTTGCGCAGGTACTCTGGAATTGACGAGATTCTCCTACTGGATTGATACCTTGGTTCTCAAACTGAGGAAAATACTTACTGCTCTTGTGCTGCATCACCCTTTCCTCTTCAAGGGAAAAACCAACGCAAGCAAGTCTCCGTCAACGTGTAAATTTCTGGCGCTATTGTTTGAGAAGTAGCAGAAGGATTTCTGGCGCCGTTGCCGGGGAGGATCAAGTCAAGAACTCATCCAAGTACGTGTCGCAAACTCATCTCTTGCATTTACTTTTTTTGCCTCTCATTTTCCACTCCCCCACTTCTGAAAAAACAAAAATTTACAAAAATATTTGCCTTTTTTGTTTGCCATTTTTCGTTCGCCCTTTTCTCTCGCTTGCTCTTTGTTCGCTTCTGTGCTTGCTTGCTTGCTGAAGTGACCATGACTGAAAACACCAAATTTTGTGACTTCTCGAAGAATAATAATAATGATTTTATTAGTACTCCGATTACACCCGCCACTAGTGCGGAGTCATAAGAAATCAATGCTGCTTTGCTGAATCTTGTTACGAAAGAGCAATTCTCCGGCCTTCCTAGTGAAGATGTCGCATCCCATCTTAATACCTTCATTGAGCTTTGCGATATGCAAAAGAAGAAAGATGTGGATAATGATGTGATTAAATTGGAGTTTTTTCCTTTCTCGTTGCGAGATCGAGCAAAAACTTGGTTTTCGTCTTTGCCCAAAATTAGTATTGATTCTTGGAATAAGTGCAAAGATGCTTACATATCCAAGTATTTTCCGCCGGCTAAGATTATCTCTCCGTAATGATATCATGAATTTTAAGAAACTTGATCATGAACATGTTGCACAATCTTGTGAGAGAATGAAATTGATGATTAGAAATTGTCCCGCTCATGGCTTGAGTGTTTGGATGATTATACAAATCTTCTACGCTGGCTTGAATTTCGCTTCTAGAAATATCTTGGACTCCGCCTCAGGTGGAACGTTCATGTAAATCACGTTAGGAGAAGCCACAAAACTCCTAGACAATATCATGACGAACTACTCTCAGTGGCACACTGAAAGGTCACCTACTAGTAAGAAGGTACACGCTATAGAAGAAATTAACTCGTTGAGTGCTAAGATGGATGAGTTAATGAATTTGGTTGCTAGTAGAAGTGCTCCTTTAGATCCTAATCGTATGCCCTTGTCTTCCTTGATTGAGAGTAGCAACGCTAGCTTGGACGTTAATTTTCTTGGTAGGAATAATTTTGGCAACAACAATGCTTTTAGAGGAAACTATGTTCCTAGGCCTTTTCCTAGTAAACCCTCTAATAACTTTGGCAACTCCTACAACAATACTCATGGAAATTACAATAGATTACCCTCTTATCTAGAGAGTAATATCAAAGTGTTTATCAACTCACAAAAGATTTTCAATGCGTCCATAGAGGAAAAACTACTCAAAATTGACGATTTGGCTAGGACCGTTCATATAATGTCTGGTGATATTGATGATTTGGAAGTTAGATTTGCTCCTCCCATGATCAATATGGATGAAACTTTGAAAGCTGTGCGTGTTTCCATGAGTGAGAGCAAAGAAAGAACCACCCGAATTCGTGCTAGACATGAATGGCTTAAAAAGGCGTGTTCTCGTGATAAGAATCACGAAGATCTTAAAGTGCTTGGTGTGACTCCCATTGAATCTTTGTTTTCTTTTGTCAAACCTAATGATGATGGGGCTGGATATGAATCCACTTTGGTAAAAAACGCCCCAACGATTCGAAGTCCATCTATCTTGATGCTAAAAGCATTGAAAGTGGAGTAGAAGATATTAAAACTTTGAGTAGTAATGAAATTACTACCTTGGATTTCAAGGAATTCAACTATGATAGTTGCTCCTTGATTGAATGCTTTTCCTTGATGCAATCCATGCTAAACTATCCACAAGCTTATAGCCAAAACAAGGCCTTTACCGATCATATCGTCGAAGCTATGATAAAATCTCTTGAAGAGAAACTTGAATTGGAAGTATCTATCCCTAGAAAGCTTCATGATGAGTGGGAACCTACTATCAAAATCAAAATCAAAAAACTATGAATGCAATGCTTTGTGTGATTTGGGTGCTAGTGTTTCCGCGATTCCAAAGTCTTTATGTGATGTTCTCGGTTTTAATGAGATTGAGGTGTGTTCTCTTAATTTGCATCTTGCGGATTCTACTATCGAGAAACCCATGGGAAGGATCAGTGATGTTCTTATTATTGGAAATAGGAACTATGTACCCGTGGATTTCATTGTGCTTGACAAAGATTGCCATCCTACATGCCCTATTATTCTTGGTAGACCTTTCCTAAGGACTATCGGTGCTATCATCAATATGAAGGAAGGGAATATTAGATTTCAATTTGCTTTAAAGAAGGGCATGGATCACTTTCCAACAAATAAAATAATATTGCCTTATGAATCCATGATGAGGGCTACTTATGGTTTGAGCACCAAAGATGACGATACGTGATTCTATCGCTTTATGCCTAGCTAAGGGCGTTAAACAATAGCGCTTGTTGGGAGGCAACCCAATGAATTTATCTTTTTCTTTATGTTTTCTTGCGTCCACACCATTATAATTCTGTTATGGTAGTGTATTTTGTGTTTCTTTTTTTGTTTGAGCCAAGCAAAAGCTTTATGACTAGTCTTGGTGATGGTTGTTTGATCCTGCTGGAAAAAGACAGAAACTTTTCGCTCACGAGATCATTTTTCATTTTTATTCAGAAAGAGTTTTTGAGTTGATTATTTTTGCTGATTTTTTATATGACTTTTAACCAGGCAGTCGTAAGTTTTCAGAATGTTTGAGGTACTAGAAGTATACGAAGTTTACAGATTGCTACAGACTGGTCTGTTTTTGACAGATTCTGTTTTTGTTGAGTTGGTTGCTTGGTTTGACGAAACTATGGATAGTATCGGGGGGTACTAGCCATGGAAAAGTGAGAATACAGTAATCTAACACCAATATAAATATAAATCAAGATTTCTACAGTACTTAAAGAGGTGGTAGTTTCTTTTCTTGTGCTAATGATATCACGAGTTTCTGTTTAAGTTTTGCGTTGTGAAGTTTTCAAGTTTTGGGTGATGTTCTCATGGACAAAGGGATAAAGAGTGGAAAGAGCTAAAGCTTGGGCATCCCAAGCCAAATTCAAGGACACCAAAAAGCCTAAGCTTGGGTATGCCCCGGGAAGGCATCCCCTCTTTCGTCTTCAATCCATCGATAACATTACTTGGAGCTATATTTTTATTCACCACATGATATGTGTTTTGCTTGGAGCGTCTTGTATCGTAGGAGTCTTTTCTTTTCGCTGTGTCACAATCATCCTTGCTGCACACCTTTTGAGAGAGACATGCACTCATCGTGATTTTGCTAGAATGCTCATCGTGCTTCATTTATATCTTTTGAGCTAGATAATTTTGCTCTATGTGCTTTACTTAGATCTTTTAGAGCACAGCGGTGCGTGACTTGGTAGTTGGCTGATGCTATGAAAGTAGTACCCAAAGGCGATAGGTACCCAAAGAGGATACAAAAACCTCCATCTTCATGTGCATTGAGTAGAAAGAGAAATTTTGATTCCTGTCAATTCGTTTTGAGACGTGGATTTGGTAATATTAAGAGTTATGTTAGTAGAGTGTTGTGAATCTAGAAATACTTGTGTTGAAGTTAGTGATTCCCGTAGCATGCACGTACGATGAACCGTTATGTTAGGAAGTCGGAGCATAATTGATCTATTTATTGTCATCCTTTGTGTTGCGCTCGGGATCGCGCGATGGTTAACACCTACCAACCCTTCCCCTAGGAGTATGCGTTTAGCACTTTGTTTCGATTACTAATAAAAACTTTCGCAACAAGTATGTGAGTTCTTCATGACTAATGTGAGTCCATGGTATAGATGCACTTTCACCTTCCACTATTGCTAGCCTCTCTAGTGCCACGCAATTTTCGCCGGTGGACAAACCCACCATATGCCTTCCTCAAAACAGCCACCATACCTACCTACTATGGCATTTTCGTAGCCATTCCGAGATATATTGCCATGCAACTCCCACCGTTCCGTCTCATGACTTGTGCCGTCACTCTCATATTGCCATTGCATGATCGTATCCCGGTACATTGCCGGAGGCATTTTCTATAAAGTCTTCATCATTCTGAGCTTTGAGCTGTGAGTAAATAAAAGTGTGATGATCATCATTATTAGAGCATTGTCCCATGTGAGGAAAAAAAAGAGGCCAAAGAGCCCCCCAAAAAAAAGAGCCCAAACAGCCCAAATAAAAAAAAGAGAAAAAGAGAGAAGGGACAATGCTACTATCTTTTTCCACACTTGTGCTTCATAATAGCACCATGTTCTTCATGATTGAGAGCCTCTTGTTTCGTCACCACCATATGCTAGTGGGAATCTTTATTATATAACTTGGCTTGTATATTCCAAAGACGGGCTTCCTCAAATTGCCCTAGGTCTTTGTGATCAAGCAAGTTGGATGCACACCCACTAGGTCTTTGTGATCAAGCAAGTTTGAGAAAGTAAGAGTGCGAAAACAATTACTTGGCCAATACCGGGGTTGTGCATGATTTAAATTAGTTGTGTGAGGATGATGGAGCATAGCCAGACTATATGATTTTTAGGGATAACCTCCTTTGGCCTTGTTATTTTGAAAGTTCATGATTACCTTGCTAGTTTGCTTGAAGTATTATTGTTTTCATGTCAATAGCAAATTATTGTTTTGAATCTTACGGATCTGAACATTCATGTCACATGAAAGAAGTTACAAAGGATAGCTATGCTAGGTAGCATTCCACATCAAAAATTCAGTCTTTATCACTTCCCTACTCGAGGACGAGCATGAGTTAAGCTTGGGGATGCTTGATACGTCTCCAACGTATCTATAATTTTTGATGGTTTCATGCTATTATCTTTTCAAACTTTGGATGTTTTGTATGCCTTTTATATCTTTTTTGGTACTAAATTATTAACTCAGTGCCAAGTGCCAGTTCCTGTTTTTTCCGTGTTTTTGAACATTTTCAGAGGAGGATTTTAAACGGAGTCCAAACGGAACGAAACTTCCAAAAAGATTTTTTCCGAAACAGAAGACGATCGGGAGACTTGAGGACCTAGGCAGGGGCCACCAGGGACCCCACAAGCCCCCTAGCGGTGGCCAGGGGGGCCCGCGCCTCCCAGGTTTGTGGGCTCCCTGGGCCACCTCTGCCCTAGGTCTTTCGCCTATATATTCTCAAAAATTCCAGAAAAAATGAAGAGATCATCGAAAGTACTTTTCCGCCGCAGCAAGCTTATGTTTCCGCAAGATCCCATCTGGGGCACGTTTTGGTGCCCTGCCGGAGGGGGGATTCGGATACGGATGGCTTCTTCATCAACACCACGACCTCTCCAATGATGCATGAGTAGTTCACCATAGACCTACGGGTCCATAGCTAGTAGCTAGATGGCTTCTTCTCTCTCTTGGATCTTCAATACAAAGTTCTCCATGATCTTCACGGAGATCTATCCAATGTAATCTTCTTTTGCGGTGTGTTTGTCGAGATTTGATGAATTGTGGATTTATGATCAGATTATCTATGAATCTTATTTGAGTTTCTTCTAATCTCTTATATGCATGATTTCATATCCTCGTAATTCTCTTCGAGTTGTGGGTTTTGTTTGGCCAACGTGATCTATGATTCTTGCAATAGGAGAAGTGCTTGGTTTTGGGTTCATACCATGCGGTGACCTCACCCAGTGACAGAAGGGGTAGCGAGGCACGCATCATGTTGTTGCCATCAAGGGTAAAAAGATGGGGTTTTCATCATTGGTTTGAGATTATCCCTCTACATCATGTCATCTTGCTTAAGGCGTTACTCTGTTCGTCATGAACTCAATACACTAGATGCATGCTGGATAGCGGTCGATGTGTGGAGTAATAGTAGTAGATGCAGAAATTATCGGTCTACTTGTCTCGGACGTGATGCCTATATGTATGATCATTGCCTTAGATATCGTCATGACTTTGCGCGGTTCTATCAATTGCTCGACAGTAATTTGTTCACCCACCGTAATATTTTCTATTTTGAGAGAAGCCTCTAGTGAACACTATGGCCCCCGGGTCTACTTCACACCATATTTTCAGCCTTACTCTTTTACTTCGTTGCACTTTCCTCCTTCAGATCTCACTTTGCAATCAAACTTGAAGGGATTGACAACCCCTTTATAGCGTTGGGTGCAAGCTCGTTTGTGTTTGCACAGGTACTCTGGACTTAACGAGATTCTCCTACTAGATTGATACCTTTGGTTCTCAAACTAAGGGAAATACTTACTGCTCCTGTGCTGCATCACCCTTTCCTCTTCAAGGGAAAAACCAACGCAAGCAAGTCTCCATCAACGTGTCCATTTCTGGCGCTGTTGTTTGAGAAGTAGCACTCATCGACACATCCATGCGGGAATCCACCTGCCTACATTTACTTATCAATGTTCCTAGTAACACGGTCAAGTAACTATGTGGTTCTAACATCAGGGGGATCCGAGGTATCACTCTTGTTGGATTCCGAACAATGTAGCCATCAAGGTGGCCAGGGAGGAATCACCCTCGATGGACCACGCTTGATGGGTTATACCACAGAGTCGTTATTGGAAGTGGTGAACGAGGAATCACCCTCCGAGAACCACTGATACGTCTCCAACGTATCTATAATTTTTGATGGTTCCATGCTATTATCTTGTCAACTTTGGATGTTTTATATGCATGAATATGCTATTTTATATCTTTTTTCGGACTAACCTATTAACTCAGTGCCTAGTGCCAGTTCCTATTTTTCCGTCTTTTTGACCTTTTTCAGAGGAGAATATTAAACGGAGTCCAAACGGAATAAAACCTGCGGAATGATTTTTTTCTATAACAGAAGACACGCAGGAAACTTGAGAACCAAGGTAGGGGACCTCGGAGGAGGTCACAAGCCACTCAGGCCCGGCCTAGGGGGGGAGGGCCTAGCAGGCTTGTGGGCCCCCTGTGGCTCCCCTGCCCTACTTCTTCCGCCTATAAATTCTACAAAAATCTGAAACCATGGGAGAGAGCCACGAAAATACTTTTCCGCCACCAAAAGCTTCTGTCTCCACAAGATCCCATCTGGGGCACGTTTTGGTGCCCTGCCGGAGGGGGGATTCGGACACGGAGGGCTTCTTCATCATCACCATTGCCTCTCCGATGATGCGTGAGTAGTTCACCATAGACCTTCGGGTCCATAGCTAGTAGCTAGATGGCTTCTTCTCTCTCTTGGATCTTCAAGACAAAGTTCTCCATGATCTTCATAGAGATCTATCCGTTGTAATATTCTTTTGTGGTGTGTTTGTCGAGATCTGATGAATTGTGGATTTATGATCAGATTATCTATGAATGTTATTTGAGTTTCCTCTGATCTCTCTTATATGCATGATTTCGTATCCTTGTAATTCTCTTCGAGTTGTGGGTTTCGTTTGGCCAACTTGATCTATAATTCTTGCAATGGGAGAAGTGCTTGGTTTTGGGTTCATACCGTGCGGTGTCCTCACCCAGTGACAGAAGGGGTAGCGAGGCACGTATCGTGTTGTTGCCATCAAGGGTAAAAAGATGGGGTTTATATCTATTGCATGAATTTATCCCTCTACATCATGTCATATTGCTTAAGTCGTTACTCCGTTGGTTATGAACTTAATACACTAGATGCATGCTGGATAACGGTTGATGTGTGGAGTAATAGTAGTAGATGCAGAAAGTATCGGTCTACTTGTCTCGGACGTGATGCCTATATGTATGATCATTGCCTTAGATATCATCATGACTTTGCGCGGTTCTATCAATTGCCCGACAGTAATTCGTTCACCCACGGTAATACTTGCTATCATGAGAGAAGCCTCTAGTGAACACTATGGCCCCCGGGTCTACTTCACATCATATTTTCAGCCCTACACTTTTACTTTGTTGCACTTTCCACCTTCAGATCTCACCTTGCAATCAATCGTGAATGGTGTTGACAACCCCTTTATAGCGTTGGGTGCATGTTTTTTTGTTTTTGTGCAGGTAATTTGGAGACTTGCCTTGATACTCCTACTGGATTGATACCTTGTTTCTCAAACTGAGGGAAATACTTACTGCTACTTTGCTGCATCACCCTTTCCTCTTCAAGGGAAAAACCAACGCATGCTCAAGAGGTAGCAACCACCGCCGGTTAACTACACTACAACGCTAACATCGGAGTACGTAACGAGGTGTCACCCTCGGTACTCGATAGTAGCTCTGTAGTGTTGTACAACCAAGGGGGGTGTGAGTGCTGTGTCGGGTCTTGGCTCGTCGGTCAGGGAACAAGACTCACTAGTAGAAAACAAGGCTTTGGTTCGGGCCTGGCGAGCCCATTAGTACCGGTTCTTCACGAACCGTGACCTATGGGGGGCATTAGACCCGGTTCATGAGCCCAGGGGGCCGGTCGGGGCCTCGTGGGCATTGGTCCCGATTCGTCTGGACCCATTTGTCCCGGTTCTAGCCACGAACTGGGACCAATGGGTCACGCTCCTGGCCCACATCCATTGGTACCGGTTCGTGCCTTGAATCGGTATAGAAGGGGGGGGGGTCTTTAGCCCAGTTTATGCCACGAACCGGGACAAATAATTTGCCTATATATACCCATCGCCGCGGTAGAGCACTCTGTTTTTTCTGGCCGGTGAGGGGAGGGCATTTGGGTGCTCTAGCTCACCTCCTATGCACATGAAGTGTTCGATGAAATGCCCGAGCCACACTAGTTAAGCTTTCTCCTCTCGAAGCTCGACCTTGGAGCTCCATTTTTCCCGAGATTTGTCTAGATTTAGCGGTCCGTCACGCCCCATCCCCGTTTTCACCGCTCGGGCACGTCCATGTGTACGCCCGCAATGTCGTTTGCAAGCTCCTCCGCACACAGTGAGGTAAGTCGATTTGGATTTTCGGTTGACATTGGATTTGGGGATTTCTCATCTAGGGTTTCGCGGGATGGGCCGTAATATGCGCCTTTATGGCTCGTAGGTGGATGGCTACGGGATTGGGCAGTTCCGATCCGAGTTTTTCATTCCCAATCCAAGTTTCTACGGCCTTGAGGAGCGCTCGAATCACCGTTGCCTGGGGCATTGGCTAATTCCTGCTCGCCATGTTTTTTGTGGTGGAGCAAGCATGGGAAGAAGGTTTTTGGGTTGTCCACTCGATGTAATTCCTCAAAACATCATTTGGTACTCTGTTTTCATCGATTTATTGCAAAGTTATGAATTTCACCTAATTATGTGATCTCTGATTTAACAGATTCCTGATGAGTGTGATTGGGTTGTTTGGATTGACCCCCCTCCCACTGAGCTAGTGGGGCAAGCTTTTGAGGAGCTCCATGGGGGCCTTGAACGTAGTTGGATCAAAGCTAGTAGGATGGAGAAGAAGGTTATGGATCTGAACAATGAAAACAAGAAAAGCAATTGAAGTTGAAGAAAAGGAATGAGCTCATGGAAACAATGGGTTTTCTCTTTGTTCTTGGCATCAACATTGTGGCTAGTTTAGTTTCTATTTGGTCTAAGCAAGTCAATTAAGTGGGAGTGTGTGTGTTATGTTTCTGCTAGTGTGTTGTGCCCTAGATGTAATTCTATCATTTGTGCGCTGTTGTGAACTTGAGCAAATGTAATGTTGTGCCCTGGATGTAATGGATATCATGTGTTGTGTTAAAATTGTCACCAATGCCTGCTAGTGCAACACAGAATGACAGCAAAAGGTGCAATTTTGAGCACCTAGCAAGATATTTAGGGGCCAAAGTGAGCAATCATATGATTCCACAACACACTCCAACATTAAACAGAATAGATTCCACAACATGATCAATTCATCTAACATTAAACAGCAGTTCACACTCCAGCATTAAACATCAGTTCACACTCTAGCATTAAACAACAGTTCACACTCGAGCATTACAAACCAACAGTTGTTTGACAACATCTAACATTAAACAGAATAGATCCACAACATGATAAATTCAGTTTTCCCATCTTGCTCCTTGTGTTGGCTGCAGGATTAGCAGCCTTGCTCCTTGTGTTTATAGTTGATTGCATGCCGCCTTTCGCCTTCTTCTTTGGTGAACCCCACTTTGTACCTCTTGTAGCTGGCCTTTTGTAATTCTTCTTTGGGCTGAGAAACATGAACGCAATCAAGATCAGTCAGCAAAAATAGCTACATAATTAATGCATGTACATGCAGTACAATATATTGCATACCTAGCAAGATCAGTATCAACAACCTTAGAGGAAGTAGCAGCAGGAGAGCTAGTAGCAGGTGGAGGATAGCCAGGAGCAGCAGTAGAGCTAGTAGCAGGTTGAGGAGAACTAGCAACAGCAAGAGAGCCAGGAGCAGCAGGAGCTTCAGTTTGGGAAGTTGCTTGAGCAGATTCTGGAGCTTCTGTTCCAGCATTATCAGCACCCCAATGCTCATATTCTCCAAAAGCAGGATCAATGGACTCTTTGCAGTGGGTCCCACGATGTCCTAGTCTTCCACAACGAGAGCACTTCTTTCTCCTCCCTCCTAGGCCTTTTCCTTCAGACTGTGCCCTTATCCTAGTCTTCCTTGGTCTGCGAGGAGGTCTGTGCTGCACATGTGCAGAGAGTTTAAACCCAGGGTCAACAATGTCCCACTGCTGTTTTCCCTCCTTTGTAACAGACGAGTTTCCGTATGAAACCCTGATACTTCGAAACAGATTGTCCGTTTTGCACACGAAGTGCATCCATTTTTTGCCGTAACCCTCTCAACTTTCTCGCACATGCTATGTGGGTGAAATGATGATACCATGCCAACTTGGAACCTTTTCACAGTTCATTTCAAATGCTTTTCAATTTCATGGTCTTATAGCTCAAAATAATCATTAAATGCATGAAAAATAACAAATGAAGTCAGAAAGGGTTGTAAATTGGTGATGTGGCTTTGAATGGTGCATTTTGAACACAAAAAAAACTATGGAGTTCAAATAAGTTCAAAAAATTTAAATCCCTTTGTAATAGACGAGTTTCTGTATGAAACCCTGATACTTCGAAACAGATTGTCCATTTTGTACACGAAGTGCATCCAGTTTTTGCCGTAATCCTCTCAACTTTCTCGCACATGCTATGTGGGTGAAATGATGATACCATGCCAACTTGGAACCTTTTCGGAGTTCATTTCAAATGCTTTTCAATTTCATGGTCTTATAGCTCAAAATAATCAGTAAATGCATGAAAAATAACAAATGAAGTCAGAAAGGGTTGTAAATTGACGATGTGGCTTTGAATGGTGCATTTTGAACATAGAAAAACTATGGAGTTCAAATAAGTTCAAAAAAATGAAATCCCTTTGTAAGAGACGAGTTTCCGTATGAAACCCTGATACTTTGATGATGTTGCTTAGCTTCAGGCCTTGAGGAAATAGTGTAGACTCCACAGAGCTATGTTTAGTTTTTGTCCGAAACCCTGATAGCTCCGTGTAGTCTACACCACTTCCTCAAGGCTTGAAGCTAAGCAACGTGAAGGTGAGCACTGCACCTCTCCTTTCATCGTCTCTACACTCAGGGCTTATAAACCAATGCGAGTGCCTCTCGCTTGGCGAGGTGGAACAAAAAAACAGCTGCAGAAAGAATCAACTAAAAAACTCTTTTACTGGTTCATGCCACGAACCGCTACTAAAAGGTGCTTGTGGGGCTCCAGCCTTAGAACCTGCACCAAATAGAATGCCTTTGTAACAGCCTTAGAACGGGTACTAAAGGAATCAACTAAAAAGCTTTTATAAACCTCTAGTATTATTGAAACTAAAATTATAAAGAATTTATGCAACTAAAATTATCAAAAGTGGAAAAAAATATTAAAAATAGTGCCACCTACAGGGCCACCACGGCATGCATACGACTAGAAACCCATTACTAGGGCCAGAATGCAGGCCTGCAGTAGGCCCAATAGGCCCACAAGCACATAAAGTGATTTTAAGCCCGTAATCCTGCAGTAGAGAGGAGCTCAAAGTGGTTGGTTCTGCACGGCTTATAAACCACTCCGAGCCCCTCTCCGCTAGCGAGGTGGGACTAAACATAGCACCGCACCGCGCCAGCACACGACCTTTGGTCCCGGTTGGTGCCACCGACCGGGACTAAAGGGGTGCATTGGTACCGGTTGGTGGCACCAACCGGGACCAATGCCCCTCTTTTGTCCTGGTTTGTGCCACCAACCGGGACCAAAGGTCTCTGTTTCCCGCCCTTTGGGCTGCTAAAAAGAGGCCTTTGGTCCCGGTTGGTGGTACCAACCGGGACTAAAGGGGTGCATTAGTCCCAATTGGTGGCACTAACCGGGACCAAAGCCTTTGCTATATAAGCCAGCACTTGGGAATTTTTCAGATTTCCATCACCAGTTGCCCCCCGCTCGACGACGCCGCGAGCTCATCCACGGCGCCGCCAGGCTGCCCCATCGCCGTCGCCTGTCGCCCTCCGCCCCCCGAGCCCACGCCGTCGCCCATTGCCGTCGCCCTCAGCCCCCCGCCGCCGTCGATGTCGCCCTCCATCGCCCCGAGCCGCCGCCCGTCACTGTCGCCCTCGCCCTTCACCCCCCGCCGCCGTCGCCCTCGCCGCCCACGCCGTCACCCCGGCCGCCCCTGATGTGAGCCGCCGCCGCCACGGCTCTGTTCATTTTTTCATATAATTTGTATTATTTTTTTGTTCATTGCATTATTTTCATATATATAATGTATATATGTATGTGGTAGCTATATGATGAATGGATGTGGCTATGTATGTATGAATATAATGTTCATAGCATTTTTTTTCATATATATATTAATTTTTTATTTAGTTTAGTAGATATCGATTTTAGGTTAGTGCTTAGTAGTTGAACTAGTTGAGTTAATAAAACTACTTTATTAAATTTTACTATATATAGAAGTAGTTTATTTTTAGTAAGAACTACTTTATTTTATTTATTTATAGTAAGTGCTTAGTAGTTGAACTAGTTGATTTAATAAAACTACTTTATTGAATTTTACTATATATAGAAGTAGTTTATTTTTAGTAAGAACTACTTTATTTTATTTATTTATAGTAAGTGCTTAGTAGTTGAACTAGTTGATTTAATAAACCTACTTAATTCTACTATATATGGAAGTGTATGGATGAAACTAATGTAATATATGGTTTGGTACAGATGAAACTTGCATAATATGTATGTATTATGGATGAAACTTATTTTAATATGGTTATGAGTATAGGGTAGTTTGGGTGAAATATATTATGGATTATGGATTATGGATGAAACTGTCAAATATATATATATATATATATTCCTGATTTGTGTGAAAATTGCTGGATATTATTAAAAATAAAATAAACAATGGTAGTTTGGAGCCTTCGCCGTCTGCCCACCGACGGCGAAGGAGCTACAGCAGATGGCAAAGGGCCCAAACCGGTCTTTTGAATCAAACTAGGTGCCCCCTTTGCCGTCTGCCATGCTGGTGGGCGCACGACAAAGGGGCAAAGGGCAGACGACAAAGGGGCAAACGAGAGGGGCTTTGGTGGCACCTCTGCCGTCAGCCCACCAGCATGGTAGTCGGCAAAGGGGCAAAGGGCAGACGGCAAACTATTTGTGGGCCCAACAGGCTGTCGTTAGCACTTGACGGAGGTGCCAGAATATGTGATGTCCCATATTCTTTGTCGTGTCCCCCCTCACGGCAAAGATCCTTTGCCGTCAGCTGTCCCAATTCAGACGGCAAAGAGGTCATTCACCGGATTTTTGTTTGCCATCCATTTTGCTATGTGCTGATGGACGACAAAGGCCTTTGCCTTCTGGGGTGCCACCCTTTGACGTCTGCCATGGTAGACGGCAAAGTATCTGCTCCGTGTAGTGTATCACGGTTTCATACGAAAACTCATCTGTTACAAAGGGATTTCATTTTTTGAACTTACTTGAACTCCAGACTTTTTGTGTGTTCAAAATGCACCATTCAAAGACACATCATCAATTTTCAACTATTTCTGACTTCATTTGGTATTTTTCATGCGTTTACACATTTTTTTGAGCTAAATGACCCTTACATTGAAAAGCACTCCAAATGACCTTTGAAAATGTTGAAAATTGGCATGGTATCATCATTTCACCCACATAGCATGTGCTAAAAAGTTGAGAGGGTTGCAGCAAAAATTGGATGCACTTCGTGTACAAAACAGACAATCTCTTTCGAAGTATCAGAGTTTCATACGAAAACTCATCTCTTACGAAGGGATTTCATTTTTTTGAACTTATTTGAACTCCAGACTTTTTGTGTCTTCAAAATGCACCATTCGAAGACACATCATCAATTTTTAACTATTTCTGACTTCATTTGGTATTTTTCATGCATTTACTGATTTTTTTTGACCTAAATGACCCTTAAATTGAAAAGCACTACAAATGCACTCTGAATAGGTTGAAAGTTGGCATGGTATCATCATTTCGCCCACATAGCATGTGTTAAAAAGTTGAGAGGGTTGCGGCAAAAACTGGATGCACTCCGTGTACAAAACTGACAATCTCTTTCGAAGTATCAGGGTTTCATACGAAAATTCATCTGTTACAAAGGGATTTCATTTTTTTGAACTTATTTGAACTCCAGACTTTTTGTGTGTTCAAAATGCACCATTCAAAGAAACATCATCAATTTTTAACTATTCAACTGCACCTTTCAAAGCCACATTGCGGATGAAAAGCACTACGAAAACTCATATGTTACAAAGGGCATTTCATTTCTTCACTTTTTCTCTGCTTGTATTCTTTGCTTATTGCACCATAACCATGGATAATCTTCATCGTTTAACAGGGTGCTTGGGTCAGCCTTGACTTTGAAG
Source organism: Hordeum vulgare subsp. vulgare (assembly GCF_904849725.1). Lineage (NCBI taxonomy): Eukaryota > Viridiplantae > Streptophyta > Magnoliopsida > Poales > Poaceae > Hordeum > Hordeum vulgare. The sequence continues at coordinate 448,148,197 of NC_058522.1, forward strand.
GGAGGAATTTCATGAAACTTTTCATAATCTTTAGACATGTTGGTCTTGCCATCCAATCCCATGATGTCTCTTTTTCCTGAAAGAACTATGTGGCGCTTTGGCTCATCGTATGATGTATTTGCTTCCTTATATTTTCTTTTGCTCGGTTTGGTAGACATGTCCTTCACATAGAAAACCTGCGCCACATCATTGGCTAGGACGAATGGTTCCTCTACGTGCACAAGATTGTTCAGATCCTCTGTTGTCATTCCGTATTGTGGGTCTATCTGTACCCCGCCTCGTGATAGATTGACCCATTTGCAATGAAACAAAGGGGCCTTCAAATCATGTCCATAGTCAAGTTCCCATATGTCCACTATGTAACCATAATATGTGTCCTTTCCCATCTTGGTTGCAGCATCAAAGAGGACACCGTTGTTTTGGTTGGTGCTCTTTTGATCTTGGGTGATCGTGTAAAATGTATTCACATTTATCTCGTACCCTTGGTAAGTCAATACAGTCGAAGATGGTCCCCTGTCTAACGAGTACATCTCATCAGAAACAGTGTTGGCCCACATGAGATGTTTTTGCAACCAACTGCTGAAAGTCCTGATGTGTTCAAATGTAATCTAGTCGTCACACTACTCCGGGTGTATGGTGTTGGAATTATGCCCTAGAGGCAATAATACATATAGTTATTATTATAATTCCTGTATCAAGATAATCGTTTATTATCCATGCTATAATTGTATTGAATGAAGACTCATTTACATGTGTGGATACATAGACAAAACACTGACCCTAGCAAGCCTCTAGTTGGCTAGCCAGTTGATCAAAGATAATCAGTGTCTTCTGATTATGAACAAGGTGTTGTTGCTTGATAACTGGATCACGTCATTAGGAGAATCACGTGATGGACTAGACCCAAACTAATAGACGTAGCATGTTGATCGTGTCATTTTGTTGCTACTGTTTTCTGCGTGTCAAGTATTTGTTCCTATGACCATGAGATCATATAACTCACTAACACCGGAGGAATACTTTGTGTGTATCAAACGTCGCAACGTAACTGGGTGACTATAAAGATGCTCTACACGTATCTCCGAAGGTGTTCGTTGAGTTAGTATGGATCGAGACTGGGATTTGTCACTCCGTGTGACGAAGAGGTATCTCGGGGGCCCACTCGGTAATACAACATCACACACAAGCCTTGCAAGCAATGTGACTTAGTGTAAGTTGCGGGATCTTGTATAATGGAACGAGTAAAGAGACTTGCCGGTAAACGAGATTGAAATAGGTATACGGATACTGACGATCGAATCTCGGGCAAGTAACATACCGAAGGACAAAGGGAATGACATACAGCATTATATGTCCTTGGCACTGAGGTTCAAACGATAAGATCTTCGTAGAATATGTAGGATCCAATATGGGCATCCAGGTCCCGCTTTTGGATATCGACATACGGGGTTACCAATGTAAAATTTTGTAGAAATGAGTAGTGCGCTTGAGACCAAGAATGCCCATCCGTACATATTGTTGAGTCCGCTCCTAGTGTGCCTTTTCCAGTCAGTCTCCCCTCATACCGCGATTGAGGGAGACCAATCTTCTTAAGGTCAGGAATGAATTCAACACAAAACCCAATGACATCCTTTGTTTGATGGCCCATGGAGAAGCTTTCTTCTACCTTAGCGCGGTTACGAACATATTTCTTTAAGACTCCCATGAACCTCTCAAAGGGGAACATTTGTGTAGAAATATAGGGCCCAGAACAACAATCTCGTCGACTAGATGAACTAGGACGTGCGCCATGATATTGAAGAAGGATGGTGGGAACACCAGGTCGAAACTAACAAGACATTGCACCAAATCACTCCTTAACCTTGGCAGGATTACTGGATCGATCACCTTCTGACAGATTGCATTGAGGAATGCACATAACTTCACAATGGCTAATCGAACGTTTTTCGGTAAAAGCCCCTCAATGCAATCGGAAACAGTTGCATCATAATCACGTGGCAGTCATGAGACTTTAGGTTCTGGAAATTTTTCTCTGCCATATTTATTATTCCCTTTATATTCGATGAGAAGCGAGACGGGACCTTCATACTGAGCATGCATTCAAATAAGATTTCCTTCTCTTCTTTGGTAGGAGCATAGCTGGCAGGACCTTCATACTGCTCTGGATGCATGCCGTCTTTTTCATGCACACGTTGATGTTCCTCCTGTGCCTCCGGTGTATCTTTTTTCTTCCCATACACTCCCAAGAAACCTAGCAGGTTCATGCAAAGATTCTTCGGCACATGCATCACATCGATTGCAGAGCGGACCTCTAGGTCTTTCCAATAGGGTAGGTCCCAAAATATAGATTTCCGGTGATCTGCCTCACCTTTGAAATGCTTTCCTTTCTTTCGACATTGATGGTTGGTCGGAAAAAATCGACGATGTCCCATGTACACATTCTTCCTGCATTTTTCCAAATATATACTGTTGGTGTCATCTAAACACCGTGTGCATGTGTTGTATCCCTTGTTTGTCTGTCCTGGAAGGTTACTGAGAGCAAGCCAATCATTGATGGTTACAAACAGCAACACATGTAATTCAAATTCGTCATGTTCGTTCTCATCCCACACACGTACACCATTTCCATTCCATAGCTGTAAAAGTTCATCAACTAATGGCCTTAGGTACACATCAATGTCATTGCCGGGTTGCCTAGGGCCTTGGATGAGCCCTGGCATCATAATGAACTTCCGCTTCATGCACAACCAAGGAGGAAGGTTATACATACATAGAGTTACATGACATGTGCTATGCTTGTTGCTCTGCTCCCCAAAAGGATTAACACCATCTGCACTTAAACCAAACCATACGTTCCTTGGGTCACATGTAAAGTCGCTCCACTTTCTCTCGATCTTTCTCCACTGCGACCCGTAAGCGGGTGCTCTCAACTTCCCGTCTTTCTTACGGTATTTTATGTGCCATTGCATCAACTCGGCATGCTTTTTGTTTCTGAACAGACGTTTCAACCGTGAACCATCTTCGTGGTGCGCTGGCCCTCAACATCACTAGGTTCATCTCTGCTGATCTTATACTGCAATGCACCGCATACCGGGCATGCATTCAAATCCTCGTATGCACCGCGGTAGAGAAGGCAGTCATTAGGGCATGCATGTATCTTCTGCACCTCCAATTCTAGAGGGAATAGAACCTTCTTCACTTTGTACGTACTGCCGGGCAATTCATTATCCTTTGGAAGCTTCTTCTTCATTAATTTCAGTAGCGAACTAAATGCCTTGTCAGATACACCATTGTCTGACTTCCATTGCAGCAATTGCAGTGTAGTACCGAGCTTTGTGTTGTCCTCTTCGCAATTTGGGTACAACCCTTTTTGTCATCCTCTAAAATGCGATCGAACTTCAACTTATCCCTTTCAATTTCGCATTCTCTATGTGCATCAACAATGACCCAACGAAGATCATCATCGGGCACGTCGTCCGGTTCCTCTTGATCTTCAGCTTCCCCCATTGCAGCATCACCATATTGAGGGGGCGGGTAGTTGTCATCATCCTCTTGGTCCAAACATTATAGTGTGGCATAAAACCCTTCTGAAGCAGGTGGAAGTGAAGCGTTTTATAGTCGGAGAATTCCTTGGTATTACCACAGACAGTACATGGACAATGCATAAAACTATTCTGCTTGTTTGCCTTAGACGCTTCGCGAAAATTATGCATGCCATTAATATAATCGGAGGTGCGTCGGTCACCGTACATCCATTGACGGTTCATCTGCGTGCGCTATATAATAAAGTGTATTAAAAACTACACAAATCTTGATGAAAATGGAGCTTGGACAAGGAGCTTCTAAAGGAGAAATCTTAAGTGTGGCTCGGACATTTCGTCGAACACCTCATGTGCATAGGAGGTGAGCTAGAGCACCACAAAGCTCTTCCACGGTCAGCCGAAAAAACATAGAAGTGCACTGCTCTGCTCGCCGGGGTATATATAGGCCAACCGTTGGTCCCGGTTTGTGGATGGAACCGAGACCAAAGGACATCCTGAGGTCCCGGTTCCAGCCACAAACTGGGACTACTGGTTGTGGGCCAGGAGCGAGGCACATTGGTCCCATTCGTGTATGGAACTGGGACCGAATGTGACAAACGAACTGGGACAAATGGCCCACGAGGACCGGCCGGCGCCGTGGCCTTACGAACCGGGACCTATGCCCACATGCGTCCCGGTACGTGAGTGAACCGGGACTAATTGGATTTCATCAAGTGGACCAAAGCCCTCTTTTCTACTAGTGGAGGTGGAATCCTATTAGGACTCCTTCCTAATTTGGCCCTTTTTGCCTTTTTGCTTTATCCTTTTCACATGGGCCCTTGAGAGAGACTTACGTCATCCCACCAAGGGCTGGTCCACCTCCTCTCATAGCCGATGAGCCTCTTGGGTCGTCACACCCCTCCCGATGGCCCCCCGGCTCCCTCCCGGCACTCCCGGTACACTACCGATGAGCCCAAAACCTTTCCGATGACCAAAACAGGACTTCCTATATATCAATATTTACCTCCGGACCATTCTGGAGCTCCTCGTGACGTCCTGGATCTCATCCAGGACTCCGAACAACCTTCGGTAACCACCACCTATAACTCAACTATACCGTAACGTCATCGAACCTTAAGTGTGTAGACCCTGCAGCTTCGAGAACTATGCAGACATGACCAGAGACACTCCCCGCAATAACCAATAGCGGGTCCCGGATGTCCATATTGGCTCCTACATATTCTATGAATATCTCTATCGGTTGAACATCTATGTCAAGGACTCAGTTAATCCCGTATGTGTTTCCTTTGTCCTCCGGTATGTTACTTGCCCGAGATTTGATCGTCGGTATCTCCATACCTAGTTCAATCTCATTACCAGCAAGTCTCTTTACTCGTTCCATAATACAAGATCATGTGACTAACTCTTTAGTCACATTGCTTGCAAGGCTTGTTTGTGATGTTGTATTACCGAGTGGGCCCCGAGATACCTCTACGTCGCATGGAGTGATAAATCCCAGTGTTGATTCATCCCAACCCAACCGACACCTTTAGAGATACCTGTAGAGCACCTTTATAGTCACCCAGTAACGTTGCGATGTTTGATACATACAAGGTATTCCTCCAGTGTCCGCGAGTTTCATGATCTCATGGTCATAGGAACAAATACATTGACACGCAGAAACTGTAGCAACAAACTGACACGATCATATGCCACGTTTATAGTTTGGGTCTTGTCCATCACATCATTCTCCTAATGATGTGATCCCGTTATCAAGTGACAACACTTTGCCTATGGCCAAGAAACCTTGACCATCCTTGATCAACGAGCTAGTCAACTAGAGGCTCACTAGGGACAGTGTGTTGTCTATGTATCCACACATGTATTTGAGTTTCCAATAATTACAATTGTAGCATGGATAATAAACGATTATCATGAACAAGGAAATATAATAATAACCAATTTATTATTGCCTCTAGGGCATATTTCCAACAGGTGGAGGTTGCAAAATGAAAGGAAGAAGATAGTCCCACATCAACTAGGCATAGCAACCGCCTATGGAGATGCCCATCAATAGATATTAATGTGAGTGCGTAGGGATTTCCATGCAACAAATGCACTAGAGATAAAAGTGTATGAAAGCTCAGAAAGAAAACTAAGTGGTTGTGCAAAAGATGTAATACCACTAGTTATATGAAAGTGACAAAATAGGATAGTAGGATTGTCTATGAAGATCATGGTGCTACTTTGAAGCACATGTGTGGAAAAAGATAGTAGCATTGTCCCTTGTGTCTTTCTCTCATTTTTTTCCTGTTTCCTTTTTTGGATGGGCTCTTATGGCCTCTTTTATTTTTTTATGGGCTTCGCTGGCCTCTTTTTTTTGTAAAGTTCGGAGACTCATCCCAACTGTTGAGGGAATCATAGCTTCCATCATCCTTTTTCTCACACGGGACAATGCTCTAATAATGCAAATCATCACACTTTTATTTACTTACAACTCAAAAGATTACAACTCGATATGTAGAACAAATTATGACTCTATAATCAATACGGAAGTGATGGTGCGTGTTATAAAAATAAGGCGGTGGTGTTGCATGGCAATATATCTCGGAATGGCTATGAAAATGCCATAATAGGTAGATATGGTGGCTGTTTTGAGGAAAATATATGATGTCTGTTTTGAAGAAGGAGGGTTTAATGTACCGACGAAATTTGCGCGATACAAGACGCTCCAAGGAAAACACATATCATGTGGTGAATAAAAATATAGCCTCAAGTAAATTTACCGATCGATTGAAGATGAAAGAGGGGATGCCTTCATGGGCATCCCCAAGCTTAGGCTCTTTGGTATACTTGAATATGGATTGGGGTGCCTTGGACATCCCCAAGCTTAGGCTCTTGCCACTCCTTATTCTGTAGTCCATCAAATCAATACGCAAAACTTGAAAACTTCACAACACAAAACCCAACAGAAAACTCATGAGATCCGTTAGTATAAGAAAAATAAATCACCACTTATGTACTATTGTGAACTCATTATTTATTTATATTGATGTAATATTTACGATATTCCAACTTCTCCATGGTTCATACCCGCTGATACAACCCATAGAATCATGAAAATAAGCAAACAACACAAAGAAAACACAATATGTCAAAAAGAAAACAATTTGTAGCAATCTGTTTACTTCAAATACTTATGTAACTCCAACAATGCTGACGAATTAGGAAGATCTTGGAAATTTGTAAACCAATCTTCTGTAAAACATTCAGGTCAAAAGCACATTCCAGTGAATTTATAAAATTCCTGGACTGAGATGAAAGTTTCTGTTTTTCAGCAAAATGAACTTGCAAACACCATAGACCATCCCAAAGGTCTTACTTGGCTCAAACACTAATTAAAAGAATAAAACACAATTATTACAGAGGTAATTATGTGTGCATCACTTAAAAATAGAAGCAAAAAACAAAAGCAAAACAAATAAAATTGGGTTGCCTCCCAACAAGCTCTATTGTTTTTTTTGACCTGCTACTGTAGGGAATCACCCCACAGCCTTTTCTTTTATTCGCATAAAAAGAGGATGTATGTACAAGAGAGGATTAGAATGTACAAAAGAAGAGAGAGGGTGGTTGAGATACAAACCTCAAGGAGGTAAAAAGGAGATCCAATTAAGCAGATCATCCCTAAAACTAGCTTTAATCATGTGAGCTAAAAGGGAAATATCATGAATAAAACTAGATTTCCATTTTCTGAACTTGGGTTGCTCATGGTTGAAAACCTTTGTAGTTCTCACAGTCTAGATGTTCCAACAAGCAGTAAAGACTACTTCCGAGAAGAAGGGGTGTTGAAAGTCTTTCCTTGCAGCCAATGAAGTAGACCACATAGAGTGTCACTGCCATGATATCTGAAGGTAATTCAACACCCTGGTACTGAAAAGACAGTTGAAGAAGAGATGATCCCTATCCTCTTTTACCTTGGCATGACATAAAACACATAAATTTGAATCAGATACTTTCCAGTGGCACCTCTCAAGCATATCCTGGGTGTTGAGCCTATCCATGATGAGCAACCATGCAAACATCTTGATTTTCTTGGTACAACAACTCTTCCAGATCCAACTGAGCAGAGGGTTTGGAATGATAGGCTGGTGGATATGGATATAGTATTTCTTGGCAGTGTAAGCTTTAGAATGTTTACTCCAGAGCCAGATATCAGTAGCAGAAGGGTCTAAAGCAAGATTCTGGAGCACAGTGTTGACATAGCTTAATTCCTGATAGGCCTGGCCAGAGAGAGGCAAGTGAAACATGGATAGCATACTGTTCTCTTCGAAAGCATGGAAGACCTCCTCAGCAGTGCAGAAAGAGTCAATGACAAAAGAGAACAGCCTTTGAAACCTGGAAGCCAGAGGCCTGGTAGAATCCCCAATCAACCAGGAATCAGTCCAAAACAGGAAAGTATCACCTCTGTTGGGCTGAACATATGTGACAGCCCAAAAATTATCCAGTCTCTTGCAGATGTCCTTCCACCAAAAAGATCCACAAAGTGAGGTACGCTGTGGAACTGTGTTGTGGTAGTATGTGTTCCAAATTAACTTAACCCAGGGTGTATCAGCTTTGTTCAGGAATTTTTTCACATGTTTGAGTAACAGAGCTTCATTCTGGACAGCAAGATTCATGATCCCCAAACCACCTTTCATCTTAGGTCTGCAAGAGAGGGGCCATGATCCCGGCCATTCTATCTCCAGAGACATTGCCTTTGAATCCATTTAAGCTGTTTGAGAATCCATGGTAAAATATCTAAGCTGTAGAGGAAGAAGATTGGGACCCAGGACAGAGCTGAATTCAAATATTGTAAATGGCCCCCCTGAGCCAGGAAGGAGGAGCTAGCACTGAGTCTTATTTCCATATGATCCACCAAGGGCATGAGGTCAATGATCCTTGGTTTGGTTGTTCCAACGGGCAAGCCAAGATATGTGAAGGTCAAGGAGCCTAGCTTGCAACCAATGGAGTCAGGTAGCATCTGGAGTTGCCCTTGATCAATGTTTATGGGTAGCAAGGCAGATTTGTGGTAGTTCACTTGGAGACCAGTGGATTGGGAGAATAGAAGTAGCATTCGTTTGAATTCAAGCAACTGAGATTCCACTGCAGGCAAAATGATGAGAGTGTCATCAGCATATTGTACTATGGGGAAATCTTTGTCATGATAGGGAATTGGCAGCTGGATTAGGCCGTCCTCCAAAAGTTTATTAACCAAGGATTGAAGGAAGTCTGCATCAATTGCAAAAAGAAGAGGGGACATGGGATCCCCCTGCGTGACCCCTTTCTTGCACATGAACTTTCTACCAGGAACTCTATTTAGAAGGAATGAGGAAGAGCCAGAGCTGAGTAACTGTTGCACCCATAGTATCAATCTATCATTAAAACCTTTGTGTGTGAGGATGTGAAAGATGAACTCATGCTCCATAGAGTCAAACGCCTTTTCAAAATCCAGTTTGAGGATGACAATGGGCTTTTTGGATTGATGACATTGGTGCAGATACTCCAGTGTCTAGCCCACACAATCTTGTATGGTTTTAGACTTGATAAAGCCATACTGGTTTTTGTGGATGCACTTCATAACTTGTAACTCTAATCTGTTGGCCACTATTTTGGATAATAACTTAAGCCCCATCCCAGTTAGAGAGATAGGTGTGAAGTCACCATTTGCTCAGGTGAACTCTTCTTGGGTATCAAAGTAATATAGGATGAGTTCATATTTTCTAGCTTTGCAGTGCCAGCATGGAAATCAGCAGCAAGTTGATGCTTTGTCAATGGGCATTTCTTGCACAGTCTTATCAATTTCCATCTTGGAGAATGGCTGTGCTAGAACATCAAGTCCATCCACCTTATGAATGAGGGACTGAAGGTTAAATTCCATGTTAATACCTTGAGAGGATCCCATCCTATCCTTCAAAAAAACCTAGAAACACCCAGCAATCTGCTCATGATCAGAGATGATGGATCCATCATTCAGCTTAAGAGATGAAATAGAATTTCTTCTATATGTTTCAGTTGCCATGGCATGGAAGAACTTAGTGTTCTCTTCTCCAACCTTGATAAATCTGATGGTGGCTCTTTTTTCCAGTAGAGGAACTGTAGATGCAAAAGATGATCTAGGTGAAGTTTTAAAATTACCCTGAAGTTAGCTTCGGGTCTGGACAGAGGTCTAAGCTCTTCAAGATCATCAAGGCAAAGCACTACTTGGTTGCATCTAGCAATGAGTAGTTTGAGCTGAGAGATGTTTGTTTGCCATTTCTTTAGGGCCTGTCTTAAGTGTTTCAACTTGTCCATAATGATAGCAGTGATGTGGCCTTTCTTAGAGGGAATCTTCCAAGAATCCTTAACACAGTCTATGAAACCATCCATCTCCACCCAATAGTTTTCAAACCGGAAGAGATTGCATTTTGGAATGGAAGTGTTGACTGTTACTACACAGGGGACATGGTCAGATGCAGTTTTGGCTAAAGGTAGAACCTGTGTAAGAGGATATGATGAAATCCAATTAGCAGAAGTGAAGAACCAATCCAATTGTTCCAGCAGTGGTGAATCTTGCATATTGGACCAGGTAAAAGATTTGCCCTTAATAGGTAATTCCAACAGTCCTAGGTGACCAATGATCTCATTAAAGATGAAAAAATAATTCACATTAGCCCCAGGGAGGTTTCGATTAGATGGTGATCGAATAAAGTTAAAATCTCCAAGCAGCATTCAATTACCATCGGCAGGGATGTTGAGATTGTAGAGCCAGCTCACAAAAAGGTCTCTAGCCTCCCCCTGACAAGGACCGTAGACATTCACTAGGGTCCATGATTCAGCAGTATGATTCGAGGTAAAAGATACAATTAGACCAAAGCGCTGACACTCAACTAAGGTTCCAGTAAGGACAGAGGAGTTCCATAAAGTTATAAGCCCACCAGAGGCACCACGGGAGGGGGAGTATGCAAATTGGTCGAATCTTTTAGGGCAAAAGCTTCTCGCTGACCAAAAATCAATTGGATTGCATTTTGGTTTCCTGTAAGCAAACCACTAAGGCCAAGCTCTCATCAATTTTGTTACAAACTACTCGTTGCCTATGATCCGAATTTAAACGACGTACATTCCAGCAAAGAACGTGCCAACTTCTCGTAGATCGAATATCCATAACAACTATGAGTGATAGCAAAAGCGGAGTTACATAATAACCCACGCAACCAAGGTTCAGAAAGCTGTAAAAGACAGCGAGCGGTATTCTAACGAACGGAACAACCAGGAAAGCACAGCAATAACAACATTAAATTAAACATCAGAAGACGGTGGCTTGGAGACAGCGGGATCTTCCATAAGTCGATCGACAGAAAGCTTCTCAGCGGCAATCCCAAGCTGTTGGCCAACTGCTTGAATCATAGGGATTGGCGATGCCGGAGGGACCTCTTCCTGAGATGTTGATTCTTCCAGTGGAACCTGCATGGGCTTGGCCTTCGGCTTCCTCCGCTTAGGTACGTGCATTCGGAGTTCCTGCAGCACAGGCTTGAAACCATCCCGCTTGATGGAACCCCTCGTGCAACGACGAACTGAGGAGTCGACGATGGGTGTGGCTTGCTTGCGGGACCCCTTCTTCGTGACAGCAGGCGATTCAAAAGAGAGAATCTCCTCAATTGATGTAAGTGTGCTAACATGAGTTACCTCTGGGGAAGGAGCAGGGGTTCTATCCATGGACACCAAGCTTGTCCCCGTAGCATCATCATCAAAAGTAGAGTACCATAAGCGCTTGGGGATCATGATCGGCAATGCCGTGGCATCTGGAGGTGCCGAGTGACATGCATAGTACAGGCCACACCCATAAGTGCTTCGAAAGACCTTGACCAGGAGATCACAGTCGGCAGTGTAGGACCATGGAAACCCTGGCCGCGGCAACAATCAGGTTAGTTGGTTGGACTGGGGGCCACTGATAGGGGACAATCGGCAGGAGATAGACAACACGAGCCTCCTCCGCAGCATGCTCTGCTTCTTCTAGCGCTTCTTCGTCAGCATTGTCTTCTGCCGCCGCATCACCACCATTGGGGGGAGGATCAGCAGAAGCTACCTCCACAGCAGCGGCCCCAGCCAGAGGAGGCTGAGGATCCACGACCACCAGCTCCTGGACGGAGTGAGAGGAAGTTGGCTGGTCGATGACCATAGATTCCCGATCTTGTTCTGGTGCAGCAGGTTGAGCTTCCAGAGCATTAGCTTCCCAACCCCATCCTCCTGCATCTTGAACTTGCGGCTCTGGCTCCGGGGGTGGTTGTGATAACCTACAAGTATAGGGGATCAATTGTAGCCTTTCTCGATAAGTAAGAGTATCGAACCCAATGAGGAGCTAAAGGTAGGACAAATATTCCCTCAAGTTCTATCGACCACCGATACAACTCTACGCACACTTTACATTTGCTTTACCTAGAACAAGAATGAAACTAGATGTACTTTGTAGGAGTGATAGGATAGGCTTGCAAGAAAGTAAAGAACACGTAAATAAAACTAGGGGCTGATAGATAAAGAAACAACTACGAGTGTCTAACGAGTGTGGAAAAGTGGTGGTATGAGTTGCGGAATTGCCCCTAAGCAATTGACTGCGTTACTAGATCGATAGCAATTCATCAATCACCGATAGGACAACGATAATCTACTCAGACATCATAGGATAGCAACACATCATTGGATAATAATATGTAGCATAAAGCACCATGTTCAAGTCGAGGGTACAGCGGGTTGCGGGAGAGTGAACCGCTGAATATAGATGGGGGAACATGATGGAGATGTTGGTGAAGATGACGGAGGTGTTGGTGTAGATCGCCGCCACACGATGATGTCCCGGGCGGCGTTCCGGCACCGCTGGGAGAGACGGGGAGAGAGCTCCCTCCTTCTTTTTCTTTCTTGACCTCCTCCCTAGATGGGAGAAGGGTTTCCCCTCTGGTCCATGGTCTCCATGGCGGCAGAGGGGCGAGAGCCCCTCCAAGATTGGATCTCTCTCTCTGTGTCCTTCTGTTTCTGCGCTCCCAGATTCTGCGTTTCATCGTTTCTTAAATTCCCAGAGATCCGTAACTTTGATTGGGCTGAAATTTAAACACGATTTTCTTCTGGATATTATATTTCTCGCGTCGAAAGAAGGGCTCCAACTTCCTTAAGGAGTGGCCACAAGCCGACCTGCCGCGGGCCCACCCCCTGGCCGCGGCGACAGGGCTTGTTGGCACTCCGTGCATTGCCTCGCGTTGATTATTCTTCGCAAAAATCATAAATATTCCAAAAAAAATCCCCGTAAGTTTTTATTATGTTTGGACTTACTTTGGTATGGATATTCCGTGAAACAAAAAACATGCAACAAACAGGAACTGGCACTGGGCACTGGATCAATATGTTAGTCCCAAAAATAGTATAAAAAGTTGCCAAAAGTATATGAAAGTTGTAGAATATTGGCATGAAACAATCAAAGATTATAGATACGACGGAGACGTATCAGCATCCCCAAGCTTAATTCATTCTCGTCCTCGAGTAGGTAAATGATAAAAAAGATAATTTTTGATGTGGAATGCTACCTAGCATAATCTTGATCATATAATCTAATCATGGCATGAATACTAAAACACGAGTGATTCGAAGCAATAGTCTATCATTTGACATAAGGACAATAATATTTCAAGCATACTAACAAAGCAATCATGTCTTCTCAAAATATCATGGCCAAAGAAAGTTATCCCTACAAAATCATATAGTCTGACTATGCTCCATCTTCCCTAGACAACATATTTAAATCATGCACAACCCCGGTTTTAGCCAAGCAATTGTTTCATACTTTAGTGTTCTCAAACCTTTTCAACTTTCACGCAATACATGAGCGTGAGCCATGGACATAACACTATAGGTGGAACATAATATGGTGGTCATGGAGAAGACAAAAAAGGAGGAGATAGTCTCACATCAACTAGGCGTATCAACGGGCTATGGAGATGCCCATCAATTGATATAAATGTGAGTGAGTAGGGATTTCCACGCAACGGATGCACTAGAGCTTATAAGTGTATGAAAGCTCACAAAAGAAACTAGTGGGTGTGCATCCAACTTGCTTGCTCACGAAGACCTAGGGCAATTTTGAGGAAGCCCATCATTGGAATATACAAGCCAAGTTATATAATGAAAATTTCCCACTAGTATATGGAAGTGACAACATAGGAGACTCTATGTCATGAAGATCATAGTGCTATTTGAAGCACAAGTGTGGAAAGAGGGTAGTAACAATTATCTCTTCTCTCTTTTCTCTCATTTTTTTGTGGGCTCTTTGGCCTCTTTTTTTTGGTGGGCATCTTTGGCCTCTTTTTTGTAAATGGGCTTCGCTGGCCTCTTTTATTTCCTCACATGGGACAATGCTCTATTAATAATGGTCATCACACTTACAACTCAAAACTTAGAGAAATGATGACTCTATATGAAATGCCTTCGGTAGTGTACCGTGACAATGATCTAGCATAGCAATGACATCAAAAAACTGACAAGCCATTGAAACATCATGCTAGCTATCTTACGATCATACAATGGCAATATGGAACTGGTGGCACATGTCATTAGACGGAACGGTGCTAGTTGCATGGCAATATATCTCGGAATGGCTATGAAATGCCGTAATAGGTAGGTATGGTGGCTGTTTTGAGGGAGGCTATATGGTGGGTGTAATGCACCGGTGAAAGTTGCGCGGTACTAGAGAGGCTAGCAATGGTGGAAGGGTGAGAGTGCGTATAATCCATGGACTCAACATTAGTCATAAAGAACTCACATACTTATTGCAAAAGTCTATTAGTCATCGAAACAAGGTACTGCACGCATGCTCCTAGGGGAATGGTTGGTAGGAGTTAACCATCGCGTGATCCTGACCTCCACACAAAGGATGACAATCAATAAATAAATCATGCTCTGTCTTCATCACATAACGGTTCACCATACGTGCATGCTACAGGAATCACAAACCTTAACACAAGTATTTCTAAAAATACACAATTACTCACTAGCATGACTCTAATATCACATATTCATGTCGCAAAACTGTTGCAAGGAATCAAACATATCATATTCAGTGATCTACAAGTTTTATGTATGATTTATGACTAATCATGTGAATGGGCAACTCCTGTTGACTCTCTAAATAGGTATAACTGAAGCATGAGAGTTTAATTCTTTCTACAAAAGATATGCCCGCTCTAACAAATATAAGTGAAGCAAAAGAGCATTCTAGAAATGGCGGTTTTCTATGTGTAGGGAAACACGCAATCCAAACTTCAAAAGATATAAGTGAAGCACAAGAAGCATTCTATAAAGCCAACCAAGGACTATCTCATACCAGCATGGTGCTTAAAAGAAAAAGGAAAAAACATAAAAGACGCTCCAAGCATTTGCACATATCATGTGACGAATTAAAATATAGTTCCGAGTAAAATTACCGATAGATTGTTGACGAAAGAGGGGATGCCTTCCGGGGCATCCCCAAGCTTAGACGCTTGAGTCTTCCTTGAATATTACCTTCGGGTGCCTCGGGAATCCCCAAGCTTAGGCTCTTGCCTCTCCTTATTCCTTCATCCATCGTGCTCTCACCCAAAACTTGAAAACTTCAATCACACAAAACTCAACAAAACTTCATGAGATCTGTTAGTATAATAAAATAAATCACCACTTCAAGTACTGTTGTGAACTCATTATAAATTCATATTAGCATTATGTATACCGTAATCCAACTTCACCATGGTTCATACCCCCGGATACTACCCATATATTCATCAAAATAAGAGAACAATTCATAGAAAACAGAATCTGTCAAAACAGAATAGTCTGTAGCAATCTGTATATTCCGTATACTTCTGATATCTCAAAACATATGAAAAATGACGAACGTCTGGAAAATTTGCATATAAATCAGCAAAAAAAAAGAATCAACTCAAAAGCTCTTCCATAATAAAAATGAAAATTAATTTCGTTAGCAGAAAGTTTCTGTCTTTTCTCAGCGTGATCAAACAAGTATCACCCAAAGTAATCGTAAAGGCTTTACTTGGCACATTATTTTTAAAAACACAAAGGAATTGTACAAGGGGATAACTATTTTTGTGAGAAACTTCCATGAAAAATTCTACATTGTTTCCATGAGCATGAACAAAAGTGTTCAAGGTCGACCCTCACTTCCGCAATGCATCACCTTTCAATCGCTTCTCTTTTTGAAAAAGTTTTAAGTTCCCCTCTATATATTTTTTGTTTTAAAACTAAATAAAAGCACTCAACAGAAATAAATGACTCTCTAAAACTTCCGGGTTGTCTCCCAGGCAACGCTTTCTTTAAATCCATTAAGCTAGGCATAAAGTGCTCAAGTAATGGATCCACCCGGATCCCAAGGTATATCAAAGCCAATTTTAATTAGCGATGATTTGAAATTTAGTAGTGAGCACAAGGTAACATATATCAAGCAATGACGAAGTCTAACTCTCTTCCTATGCATTGGCATGTCATAAAAGAACAATTCATGCACACCAAGTGAAGTCGAATACATAGCATAAGCAGTTTCTTGCAATTTTATCGTATTGGAAACATAGAGAGGTGGAGATGTAGTTCCTCTCTCATAATAATTGCAAGTAGGAACAGCAAGCAGATGCATATTATATTCATCAAAATCATCATGTGTAACATAAGGAACTACAGCTAGCTCATCTTCATAAGCATCATTCATAATGGCATCATGGCCACAAGCATAGCAAGCATCAAGTTCATCAAAAAGGGATATTTCAAACGAATCCAAGGGATCATAGCATTCATCCTTTGGTAAGAACGAAGGGAAATTAAATAATGTATGAGTAGAAGAGTTACTCTCATTAGAAGGTGGACACGGGCAGCTAGTCCGCTCTTCCTCCTTTTGTTCTTCGCTCTCCTCTTCATCTTTTCCATCTAATGAGCTCACAATTTCAGCATTTTCTTCTTCCATAGTTTCCTGCAAAATAATAGTCTCATCTTGGGCAGCATAGGATTTCTCCTTAAATCATTAAATATGGGCATTATATTCATAATTAGTATAACAATAATGACGCATAGCCAAATTTTTAGATCGGTAAGGAGCATCATCATTATGATCACACCTTTTAAACAGAGCCTCAATTTCATAAGCACCCATAAAAGCAACAAACTCTTCTATTTGATCCACATCATAGTAATCATATATACCATTAGCATAAGAAACCAAAGTTCTATGATCATTAAATTCACAAGAAAAGGGAAGGTGTGGAGCCTTCATCCTAGAGCAACAAGTAACACCATATCTCTTGCCTAGTTCCCAAGCATACCATTTCAACAAATGGATTTGATCCCATAAAAGTTTCCCTTTTTGAGTCAAGTGATAATCCATAAAGTATTCACGTTGATCCAACGTGTATCCCATTATATAATTGAATGGGGCATTCTCAGGATTATGAAAGAAGTGCATAATATTTTCCACATAACAAGCCTCGAGGGTTTTAGGAGGTTCCCCATCTCCATGATTAGCAAGTACACCTAATTTTTTTGGTATTTCGTGTTCCATATCCATAACTAAAGATAAAGAACAACTTAGTGATAAAGCAAACAAGCACACACGAGAATATTCACCCCACGCTATTGCTCCCCGGCAACGGCGCTAGAAAAAGGTCTTGATAACCCACAAGTATGGGGGATCAATTGTTGCCTTTCTCGATAAGTAAGAGTGTCGAACCCAATGAGGAGCTAAAGGTAGGACAAATATTCCCTAAAGTTCTATCGACCACCGATACAACTCTACGCCCACTTTACGTTCGCTTTACCTAGAACAAGAATGAAACTAGAAGTATTTTGTAGGAGTGATAGGATAGGCTTGCAAGAAAGTAAAGAACACGTAAATAAAACTAGGGGCTGGTTAGATAAAGAAACAACTACGAGTGTCTAACGAGTGTGGAGAAGTGGTGGTAGGAGTTGCGGAATTGTCCCTAGGCAATTGACTACGTTACTAGATCGATAGCAATTCATCAATCACTGATAGGACAACGATAATCTACTCAGACATCATAGGATAGCAACACATAATTGGATAATAATATGTAGCATAAAGCACCATGTTCAAGTAGAGGGTACAACGGGTTGCGGGAGACTGCACCGCTGAATATAGATGGGGGAAGATGATGGAGATGTTGGTGAAGATGACGGAGGTGTTGGTGTAGATCGCCGTCACATGATGGTGTCCCGGGCGGCGTTCCGGCGACGCCGAGAGAGAGGGGGAGAGAGCCCCCCTCCTTTCTTCTTCTTCCCTGACCTCCTCCCTAGACGGGAGAAGGGTTTCCCCTCTGGTCCATGGTCTCCATGGCGGCGGTGGGGCGAGAGCCCCTCCGAGACTGGATCTCTCTCTCTGTGTCCTTCTGTTTTTGCGCTCCCAGATTCTGCGTTTCACCGTTTCTTAAATTCCGGAGATCCGTAACTCCGATTGGGCTGAAATTTTAACACAATTTTCTCCCGGATATTATAATTCTTGCGGTGAAAGAAGGGCTCCAACCGCCTTAAGGAGTGGACACAAGCCTGCCTGCCGCGGACCCACCCCCTAGCCACGGCGACAGGGCTTGTGGGCACTCCGTGCATGGCCTCGTGTTGATTCTTCTTCCCAAAAATCATAAATATTCCAAAAAAAATCCCTGTAAGTTTTTATTATGTTTGGACTTTGTTTGATATGGATATTCTGCGAAACAAAAAACATGCAACAAACATGAACTGGCACTGGGCACTGGATCAATATGTTAGTCCCAAAAATAGTATAAAAAGTTGCCAAAAGTATATGAAAGTTGTAGAATATTGGCATGAAACAATTAAAAATTATAGATACGACGGAGACGTATCAGGTTGCGGCACCGCTTTCCACCCAAGAGCAGGGTATGGCGGTAATGCAAACATCAGATTATCGTTGACGAGTTGCCCAGCAAGCGGATGGGGATTGCATTGAGAGGCATATCGTCTTCGTCGTTGGGCATCTGCTCGGCAAAAGCTGCTCCCAAGATGTACATAGGCGCTGACCAAGAGACCTTAGCACCTCCCCAGGCGGCATATTCTGAGAAAGTGACGCTCCGCGGAACCATCATATCATATGGAAAGGATCCGAAGACAATGGAGCGAACCCAATGGTGGAACTCACCGAGCGTGTTTATCGCTGCCCGAAGATCATTTGTGTTGCGGAAGTCCAAAGGAACCCCCAAAAGCATCAGTCAGCCCTGACGAAAACCAGCTTGACCTCTAGAACTTGCGTCGTCGTTGTGCCTCATGCACCGAACAAAAGTGTCGTTCCCCAGGTCTTGGGGGACCATCTGAACAGCAGCAAAACTTTCCGCAGCGTCCCGGAGTTCAAACAATCCAACCCCCTCAATCCATGGTTGGGCGGAGCGAACGTGAAAACCCCTATTAAGCAGAAGGGCAACAACCTCTTGCCGTACCTGGGCGACCAGCTCAGTAGGAGGGGCTGGCATCACTTCGGCGATGATGTACAATTCATGCCTGCGTGTAATGGGGATGGCCGGCGTGATGAAGGTTCGTGAGAGGCGATCAGGGCCTCCGTCAATGATGTTATGGCCCTGCGGGACGAAGCGCATAGGGTCGAGCTCAAAGTTGGCCATCTCGGGAGGCGTAGCAGGAGGAGGAGGCGTCAATGGCGGCGGCACGGAAGGAGTCCTCGGAGACGATGGGGGTGAAGAGACAGGGAGGAACTGCTCGGCAGGCTTTGCGGTTTCCCCAAGATAAGCAGAGGTTCCCGAGATATCAGCGACATGGGAGGTGGTGGGACTCTTGCGTTTCGAAGCAAGACAATTAGCGCGCATAAAGGAAGCACATATAGATTTGGTATGGCCCACGCCGCTGCAGGCAGAGCAAATCGGCAAAACCGTGCAGTTGGAAGCTAGATGCTCGCGAGAAGAGCAAATCGTGCAAGAAAAAAATCTCCTGAACCATGCCATTAATCAACTCGTCGAAGAGCAGGTGGGCCTCCTGTGTAGAAGGAATATCCGGCTGTGAAGAATTATCTGGCCCAGTTCGAGATGCGGTCGCCAAAGACCCATTAATGGGATCAGAAAAAGGCCCACTGTCCGAACCTTCCACCGATGCAATTTGGAAAGTATTTGAAATCCTGCCGAACGTGGAGGAATTAGTCGAATCCACGCAAGAGGAGGAAGAAATCCCGCTGATATCGCTCGTGTCAATTTCTGTACCGGAGGATCCGGAAGGTGACACCTGCCGACAAACTGATCCAAAAGTAATGTGCGGCGATGTCGACATCCACCGGAGTTCAGCCGGTGGCGGTGCACTAATGATGACACGCTCCTTCTGAGGGACCGAATAACCAACTTGCGTGAGCGTGAGAAGCTCATCATGAGAGACAGGGCATCGATAGCCTTTTCAAACCTCATACTGCTGGAGGGTTGCGAAAGATAATTTCTTGTGAGCAGAAGATCCCGACTTAAAAGATGACTTAAGATGTCTGGAATGCATTGCCATCAGACCTATGGCCGCTCTTGTTTTGGACGGGCACACAATGATCCATTCTGCATCACATTGTTTCTTCCATAATGAAAATTCCTGACGCCAATTAGGACCACCATTGCCCCATAGATGAAAAAAGCACTTAAAGCTAGAATACTTGTAAGAACGTAAGGCCAAATTGTGAAAACCAACTTGCTTGCAAGAGACCTTGAAGGAGAAAATCGAGTCTATGACTTGAGAAACCCGCAACTCAATGGATGAACCACCAATGGCAGATTCAAGTGCGGCGACGACTGAATCTGCAGAGAGACGGAAAGCATGATGACCAAAGGATACCAACTTAATGAACGGGCGACGATGATTCAGTGGATGTATCGGAAAACCGGAGTGTTGAAAAACCTCATCTGCGAAGGCCAAACCGGGAGAAAAATCCAGATCCAACGTGGAACCATCCATGCGAGCTATGCAGGACCACGTAAGAGATCGTGAGAGTTCACCTGAGAAGATTAGCGGAGAGCGAGGATCAAATGCCGTCTTGAAGTCCAGATCGCCATGAGACCGCCGAGGTGGGAGGTGGGAGGTGTCGCCATGAGAACATTAGGCCATGATGATAACTCAATGGCTACCTATGCTCTATTGTTTAACGCCCCTAGCTAGGCATAATGCAAAAGATCTAGGTATTATCATCTTTGTTATGCAATCCATAGGTATCTCTCATAGTAGATTCATAAGGTAATCTTATTTTCTTTCTAGGAAATTGCTCCATGCCTTTCCTTAATGGAAATTGGAATATAATATTACCTTCCTTCATATCAATAATTGCACCACTTGTTCTAAGGAAAGGTCTACCAAGAATAATAGGACATGTAGAATTGCAATCTATATCAAGAACAATGAAATCTACGAGCACATAATTCCTATTTGGAAAAATAAGAACATCATTAATCCTTCCTGTAGGTTTCTCAATTGTAGAATCCGCTAGGTGCAAATTTAAAGAGCAATCATCTAATTCATGAAATCCTAGCACATGACATAAAGTTTTTGGAATTGTGGAAACGCTAGCACCCAAGTCACACAAAGCATTGCACTCATAATCTTTAATTTTAATTTTAATAGTAGGTTCCCACTCATCATAAAGTTTTCTAGGTATAGAAACTTCCAACTCAATTATTTCTTCAAAAGATTTCATCATGGCATCCACAATATGTTTAGTAAAAGCATTATTTTGACTATAAGCATCCATAGAGTTCAACATGCATTGTAACAAGGAAACACAATCAATCGAGGAGCAACTATCATAATTAATGTCCTTGAAATCCAAAAGAGTGGGCTCATTGCTATTTAAAGTTTTGACCTCTTCCATCCCACTTTTATCAATCTTATCATTAAGATGTAAAAACTCCGAATCATTGGGACAACTTTTAACTAAAGTTGACTCATCTCTAGCCCCATCTTTTTCAATATTTATACTAGAAAACAAATATTAAATAGGTGTCACACCAATCACTTTAAGATCTTCATCATTATTATCACGAGAAAACACCTTTTCAAGCGATTCACGCTTAGCACGTATTCTAGCGGTTCTTTTGTTACACTCATCAATAGAAATTCTCATATATTTTGAAGACTCGTTAATATCATCCTTGGGTGGCATAGATCTAATTTTGAAAGAGTCAATCTAAAGAGACATTCTATCGACATTCCTAGACAAATCATCAATCTTGAGCAATTTTTATTCAATCATAGCATTGAAACCTTTTTGAGAGGTAATGAATTCTTTAATATTATTCTCAAGATCAAAGGGCATCTTATTATAATTTACATAAGAATTGTTGTAGGAATTTCCATAATTATTAGAGGAATTACTAGGAAACGGCCTAGGATTGAAATTACCTCTATACCCGTTATTGCCAAAATTGTTCCTACCAACAAAATTCACATCCATAGATTCATTATTATTTCCAATCAAATAATACAAAGGCATATCATTGGGATCAATAGGAGCACTGTTACTAGAAATTTTTTTCATTAATTCATCCATCTTTCCACTCAAAGTATTTAATTCTTCCATAGAATGCACTTTTTTACTAGTAGGAGATTTTCGGTATGCCACTGAGAGTAATTAGCTATAATATTATCTAGGAGTTTAGTAGCTTCTCCTGACGTGATTTCCATAAAAGTGCCACCCGCGGCGAATCTAAAAGATTTCTAGAAGGAAAATTCAATCCCACATAAAAAATTGTATAGTCATCCATAAACTCAAGCCATGCGCGGGGCAATTCCTAATCATTAGTTTCATCCTCTCCCAAGATTGTGCAACATGCTCATGATCAAGTTGCTTAAAATTCATTATATCGTTCCTAAGGGAGATAACCTTAGCGGGAGGAAAGTACTTGGAAATAAAAACATCAATACACTTATTCCATGAATCGATATTATTTTTAGGTAAAGATGAAAACCAAGTTTTAAAATGATCTGATAGTGAGAAAGGAAAAAAGCTTCAATTTCACAATTTCATTATCCACATCTTTCTTATTTTGCATATCACACAACTCAACGAAAGTGTTTAGATGGGATGTGGCATCTTCACTAGGAAGGCCAGAAAATTGTTCTTTCATAACAATATTGAGGAAACCAGCATTAATTTCACAAGATTCCACACTAGTGGCGGGAGCAATCGGAGCACTAATAAAATCATTATTATTAGTAGTGGAAAAGTCACATAACTTGGTATTCTTTTGACCCATCGTGACAAAGCAAGCAATGGAGCACACAAGCAAGCAAACAAAAAGACGAAGGAAAAAAGGGCGAGTAAAAAGGCAAATATTTTTGGTATTTTCTGAAAACTTTTTAGAAGTGGGGGAGAGGAAAACGAGAGGCAAATGGCAAATAAAGTAAATGCAAGAGATGAGTTTGTGATGGGTACTTGGTAGGCGTGATCTTGCTATGTATCCTCCCCGGTAATGGCGCTAGAAATCCTTCTTGCTACCTCTTGAGCTTGCATTGGTTTTCTCTTGAAGAGGAAAGGGTGATGCAGTGAAGTAGATAAGTATTTCCCTTAGTTTCTTGATAACCAAGGTATCAATCCAGTAGGAGGAACAAGCAAGGCCCCAATAGTAGTACCTACACGAATAATCAAACACTTGGACGCAACGCTATAAAGGCGTTGTCAATCCCTTCAGAGTTATTTGCAAGGATGAGATCTGATAGAGATAGATATAAAAGATTGTGGAAACAAAAGTAAATAAATTGCAGCAAAGTATTTTTGGTATTTTTGGTTTATAGATCTGAAAATATAATATGGAAAATAGACTCGGGGGCCATAGGTTTCACTAGAGGCTTCTCTAATAAAGGAAAATAATACAATAGGTGAACAAATTACCGTCGAGCAGTTGATGGAAAAGCAAATAATTATGAAGATATCTAAGGCAATGATTACGCATATAGGCATCATGTCCGTGTCAAGTAGACCGAAACGATTTTGCATATACTACTATTACTCCACACATCGACCAACTCGTGCGTGCATCAAGAATATTAAGTTCATGAAGAATAGAGTAACGCATTAAGTAAGATGACATGATGTAGAGGGATAAATTTAAGCAATATGATGAAAACCCCATCTTTCTATCCTTGATGGCAACAATACAATACGTGCCTCGCTACCCCTACTTTGTCAGTGAGTGAGGACACCCCAAGATTGAACCCAAAACTAAGCACTTCTCCCATCTAGTTGGCCAAACCAAACCAATAATTCGAAGAGACTTGGAAAGATAGGAAATCATGCATATAAGAGTTCAGAAGAGACTCAAATAATATTCATTGATAATCTGAACATCAACTCCCAATTCATGGTATTGAAGATCAAAGAGAGAGAAGAAGCCACCTAGCTACTAGCTATGGACCCGTAGGTCTGTGGTGAACTACTCACACATCATCGGAGGGGCAATGGAGTTGATGTAGATGCCCTCCGTGATAATTTCCCTCTCCGATAGATTACCAGAAAAGGCTCCAAGATTGGATCTCTCGGCAACACAGGCTCCCGGCGGCGTAAACGTAATTTCGTGGCTCCTTTTGGCGATACGGGAACATTTGGGAATTTATAGACCAAAGAATAGGGTTAGGAGGCCTGCAGGGGGCCCACAAACCAGGGGCGCAACCACCCCCCAGGGCGCCCCCTGCAGGCTTGTGGCCTCCCAGCAGGTGCCCTGTCCCGTACTCCAAATCTCGTGGGTGTCTTCTGGTCCAAGAAAAATCTTTCTGGAGATTTTGTTCCGCTTGGACTCCGTTTAATATTCCTTCTCTGCAATATTAGAAAACGTGGAAAAACATAAACTAGCACTAGGCTCTATATTAATAGGTTAGTCCCAATAATAATATAAAACAGCATATTAATGTGTATAAAACATCCAAAATAGATAATATAACAACATGGAACAATAAAAAATTATACATACGTTGGAGACATATCAGCCTCCAAGGAGGATAGCGACGCCCGCAGGCGCAGCCGCCGTCGGGCGGTCAGCATTGGCCAGGCTTTCACGTGAGTCGCCACTCACACGCAGCAGGGCAAGGTCGACCTGTACCTCCATTGAACCGCGCACCCCCCACACAGTAAGCATGCCACTACTGCGTAGGGCCTCCAGCAAGCCTTCCAACGACAGGCCTATAGATACCGGGTCGGGTCCTACACCCCGCATTCAGCCGTGGCCGGAGCCTCCCTACTCAACCAAGTGGCAACTAGGCACTACAGTAGCCGACAGTGCCCCTCCCGGGCCGCCAGCACCAGTAGGCCTAGTACATCGAGGCCTCCCAGCACCAGACAGCTCCCTCGTGCCCCTATCGTGCATGTAGAACCTCCCTGCAGTGCGGCCTCGCCCGCCGCAGCCCTTGGGTGCCGCCCCGCTCCCTCGAGCGTCGGATCCCGCGCCCTCGAGCCGTCGCTGCGCAGCCATCCTGCTCGGAGCCACCAGGTCCACAACCTCCCCGACCCAGCTTTGCTGCACCACCGTACGTGCACCTCCACGCGCCACCACCGAGCCATGGGGGCTTTGCCCGCGACTCCTGCCAACGACAGCGAGGGGTGGGGGCGCGATGGGCGTGGCCTAGCGGCGACGGCTAGGTTTCTCCCCTAGTTGCCCGCGGGAGCGATCGAGGAGCGACCGATAGCGTCACAGAATAGTGGACCTATAGTTGCGCCAATCCATATGCTATTAAGAATTGATGAATGTGAGTTAGCTTAATGTGTGTATTCATGATGTGCGTGTTGCATGCTATTGAGAAATTATAGATGATGTGTTTCGTGTGGCCATAGCGAGCTCAACACAATGTGTGAGTGATGGACTTTACAAGTTCAACGTGTGTGTGATGGATTTAGCTCAATGTGTGATGATAGTGCACTCATGGGCTAAGTGTTCGATGAGTTGCGTCAACCTTCAAATGTAGTGAATTAAGTTTTGGGGATGGACTAATTGAGTAAAATTTGAATTCTCAAAAAATGGAACTAAAATATGTGGGTGGGCTAGAAATTTCCTGATGTACACAATTCCGAGTGTGGAAGCCATTAGTCAAATATATACGTGAACGCCCCCCCCCCCCCTAAAAGAATGGGACCACGATGGCCAAACCTTAGTGCTAGACTCATACGTCTCCAATGTATCCATAAATTTTATTGTCCCATGCTATTATATTATCAATCTTGGATACTTCATATGCAATAATATGCTATTTATACATATTTTTTGGACTAACATATTATCCCATTGTTTAGTCCCAGTTCTTGTTTTTTCGAATGTTTTGGACTTTTTTAGAAAGTCAATACCAAACAGAGTCCAAACACAATGAAACTTCTTGCTGATTTTTGGACGATTTTGGAACCACAAAGTCTCAGGAGGAGGCCATATGCCGCACGAGGAGGCGACAAGCCTAGAGGGCATTCCCTGGGGGTTAGGGTGCGCCCACCAGGCTTGTGCCCCCCTCCCGAGCCCTCATGACCTAATTCCAATTCTACAAATCCCAAAATATTCTAAAAAACACCCCCAGGAGCAACCCGGAATACTTTTTCTGCCACCACAAGTCTTTGTTCCACCTTGATCCCATGTGGAGACCTTTTCTGGTGCCCTGTTAGAGGGTAATCGATCATGGAGGTCGTCTACTTCAAACTTGATGCCACCATGATGATGTGTGGGTAGTCCATCATAGACCTATGGGTAAATAGCTAGTACCTAGATGACTTCTTTTCTCTCTATGATCTTAAATACAATGTTTGCCGCGATTTCCTCGGTGATCTATCAGAAGTAATCTTATTTTGCGGTGATTTTGTTGAGATCCGATGAATTGTAGATTTATGATCAAATTAGTCGTTGATAGTAATTGAGTATTTTCTAAATTTTATTATACATGATTATTACAGCTTTGTATTTCTCTTTGATCTATCTGTTTGGTTTGGGCAACTAGATTGATTCATCTTCACTAGGAATGGTGCGTTGTCATGGGTGCAATCTTGCATTGCACTATATCTCCATGGCAAAAGGGTACAAGACACGTATTTGCATTGTTTACATTAAGGATAAAACGACAGTGTCAAGTCATACTGCTTGAGTTTAGTTTGTCTACAACATGTCATCTTGCTCCAAGCATTACTCTGTTTGTCATGAACTTAATACCTAGAGAGGCAAGCATAGAAGCACTATTGAAGCAGAGTAATAGTATTAGATGCAAGTTTCGGTCTACTTGTTTATGAACATGATGCCTATATACATGATCGTTGCCATGAATAACATGTCATACCTATGGGCTATCCTGTCAATTACCCAACAGTAATTTATTTTCCCACCGAATGTTAATTTTGAGAGAGAAGCCCCTAGGGAAAACTATGGCCACATGGTCTACTTAATCATATTGCTAAAAACCAAAAATACCTTGTTGTCTTTTATTAATATTTATTTACTTTTTCTATTTATAAATCTATATCTATCAGAATTGATCCTTGCAAGTACCGAATTTAAAGGGTTTGACAATGCTCTTGCCCTCTTGGGTGAAGTGTTTGATTTTGTGTGTGCAGGTGCTGACGACGATAGTTTTTTTTATTGTCCTAATGGGTCGATAACCTTGGTTCTAACTGAAGGAAATACTTGTTGCTATTATTGCTTCACCCTTACTCTTCGAGGGAAAACCCAATGCAGCTCAAATGTAGCATATACCCACCTTCCACATAGGGTCTCTCCTTCCGCCACTAGCACCAGCCCATCCCGTAGTGGTGTTGCGCAGGGGCGATTCAAATGTATAACCTATGGGGGCAACTGCCCCCACTAAATTTTCATGGCCCTTTTAATATGCCAAGCTAAATTCTGATTTGCCCCCACTTAGAAAAGAAACAATTCCCCATTTGAGAGATCTTTGCCCCCTCTAAAATTTGATCTTGGGTCTGGTGGGCGCCACTACCAAACAGTGGTGGGACCCCCTCTTTTGCCAACATGGGTTCCATGGTGTGAGGGTGAAGGTGGGCATGATTGCATAAGTAGGGATGGTATGTAATGTTTCTCTACTCTAGATGTCTACTACACAACTTTATTCTCGTAGACGTTGCTGGGCCTCCAAGTGCAATGTTTTGTAGGACAACAACAAATTTCCCTTAGGTGGATGACCTAAGATTTATCAATCTCTGGGAGGTGTAGGATGACGATTTTCTCTCTCAAGCAACCCTGCAATCAAATACAAGAAATCTCTTGTGTCCCCAACACATCCAATACAATGGAAAATTGTATAGGTGCACTAATTTGGTGAAGAGATGGTGAAACAAGTGTAGTATGGATAGTAGAAATATATTTTTATAATCTGCATAAATAAAAAGAGCGAGGTAACATGTAGTAAACAACGAGAAAAACATTGTATAAATGCTTGGAAATAAGGCCTATGGTTCGTACTTTCACTAGTACAATCTCTCAACAACGCTAACATAGTAGAATCATATGATCATCCGTCAACATGCAATAAGGAATTCCTCCAAAGTTCCTATTGGCGGAGAACATAATAAGAATTTCTTGTAGGCAGCGAACCACCTCAAAGTTATTCTTTCCGATCAATCTTTTGGGCCGTTCCTATAGGTGTCACAAACAGCCCTAGAATTCGTACTAAAATAAAATCGATGATATATATCAATCAACCCTAATGGTACCTAGTTACTCCAATGTCACCTTAAGTATCCGTGGGTAAATTATTCGACATGCATCAAACAATTTCAGATTCAGCATATTCGATCCAACACAAAGAACTTCAAAGAGTACCCCAAGATTGTTGGGGAACGTCGCATGGGAAACAAAATTTTCCTACGCGCACGAAGACCTATCATGGTGATGTCCATCTACGAGAGGGGATTTCCGATCTACGTACCCTTGTAGATCGCACAGCAGAAGCGTTAGTGAACGCGGTTGATGTAGTGGAACGTCCTCACGTCCCTCGATCCGCCCCGCGAACCGTCCCACGAACCGTCCCGCGATCCGTCCCACGATCTAGTGCCGAACGGACGGCACCTCCGCGTTCAGCACACGTACAGCTCAACGATGATCTCGGCCTTCTTGATCCAGCAAGAGAGACGGAGAGGTAGATGAGTTCTCCGGCAGCGTGATGGCGCTCCGGAGGTTGGTGGTGATCTAATCTCAGCAGGGCTCCGCCCGAGCTCCGTAGAAACGCGATCTAGAGGTAAAACCGTGGAGGTATGTGGTCGGGCTGCCTTGAAAAGTTGTCTCAAATCAGCCCTAATTGCTCCATATATATAGGAGGAGGGGAGGGGAGGCTTTCCTTGAGGCTCAAGGAGCCCCAAGGGCTGCGCCACCAAGGGAGGAGGAATCCTCCTCCAATCCTAGTCCAACTAGGATTGGAAGGTGGAGTCCTGCTCTCTTTTCCCACCTTTCCTTTTTTTTCTTTCTCTTCTTTTGGTTTTTCTTTCTCTTGCGCAAGACAGCCTTGGGCTGACGCCACCTTGTTCGTGCGCCACCCCCAAAGTCCTTGGGCCCTCCCGGGTGGGTGGTCCCCCCTGCCGGTGAAGATCCGGAACCCATTCGTCATTCCCGGTACATTACCAGTAATGCCCGAAAACCTTCCGGTAACCAAATGAAGCCATCCTATATATCAATCTTGGTTTCCGGACCATTCTGGAAACCCTTGTGACGTCCGTGATCTCATCCAAGACTCCGAACAACATTCGGTAACCAACCATATAACTCTAATACGCATAAAACAACGTCGAACCTTAAGTGTGCGGACCCTGCGGGTTCGAGAACTATGTAGACATGACCCGAGTGACTCCTCGGTCAATATCCAATAGCGGGACCTGGATGCCCATATTGGATCCTACATATTCAACGAATATCTTATCGTTTGAACCTCAGTGCCAAGGATTCATATAATCCCGTATGTCATTCCCTTTGTCCTTCGGTATGTTACTTGCCCGAGATTCGATCGTCAGTATCCGCATACCTAATTCAATCTCATTTACCGGCAAGTCTATTTACTCGTTCCGTAATACAAGATTCCGCAACTTACGCTAAGTCACATTGCTTGCAAGGCTTGTGTGTGATGTTGTATTACCGAGTGGGCCCCGAGATACCTCTCCGTCATACGGAGTGACAAATCCCAGTCTTGGTCCATACTAACTCAACGAACACCTTCGGAGATACCTGTAGAGCATCTTTATAGTCACCCAGTTACGTTGTGACATTTGATACACACAAAGCATTCCCCCGGTGTCAGTGAGTTATATGATCTCATGGTCATAGGAACAAATACTTGACACGCAGAAAACAGTAGCAACAAAATGACACGATCAACATGCTACGTCTATTAGTTTGGGTCCAGTCCATCACATGATTCTCCTAATGATGTGATCCCGTTATCAAGTAACAACACTTTCCTATGGCAAGGAAACCTTGACCATCTTTGATCAATGAGCTAGTCAACTAGAGGCTTACTAGGGACAGTGTTTTGTCTATGTATCCACACAAGTATTGTGTTTCCAATCAATACAATTATAGCATGGATAATAAACGATTATCATGAACAAAGAAATATAATAATAACTAATTATTATTGCCTCTAGGGCATATTTCCAACAAAGGTTTCTATCGGAGAAAGTCGTATGAATATGTGCAATCAAACCCTATGCATAGATCCCCAAGTTCACCGGAATCTGCAAGTTGATACCATAACATATATCAAGTGAATCAATAGAATACCCCATTGTCACCACGGGTATCCGCATGTAGGACATACATCAAGTATTCTCAAACTAAAAATATTCAATCCAACATAATGAGATCTCAAAGGGAAAGATTCAATTCATCACAACAAGATGGCAAGGGAAGAACACCACATGATCCAACTATATTAACATAGCCTATGATACATCAAGATCGTGCGATCTCAAGAACACGAGAGAGAGGGAGAGAGATTAAATACATAGCTACTTGCACATACCCTCATCCCGGAGGGTGAACTACTCCATCCTCGTCATGGCCTCCGTCGGGATGATGAAGATGGACATGAGAGATGATTCCCCCCGTAGGGTACTGGAAAGGCTCCAAATGGGTTTTGTCCAATACAGAGAGTTCCGACAACATAGGGGAAGTTCTCTCATAATTTCAAAGGGTTTTTGGATTTATAGGATTTTTCAGTGTTGGAATCACGCACAACGAAGCCACGTGGGCCCCACAAGCTATCAGGGCGTTCCCGGGAGGGGTGGGCATGCCGTGTTCGATTGTGGCCCACATGTGGCTCCCCTCTTGTGGCTCATAGCTCCAATATCATTCATATTTTTCAGAAAAAATCATCAGAAAGTTTCGAACGATTCCAAGAACTTCCATTTTCTGCACAAAAAACTATACCATGGTAATTCTGCTGAAAACAACATTAGTCTAGTTTGTTCTAATTAAATAATATAAACTGCATGAAAACCATTTAAAGTATTGTAAACATAGGGAAATATGTCATGAATACTTCATAAATTATTGATACATTGGAGATGTATTAGCTCTCATGATGGAACTCAGCAAGGAGGCAGATGCTAGGCTCACGGACATGCAATGACGGTAGAAGTTGCGACAATCATGCATGCGTAGGTTTAATTTGGGACTATCCGAGCCTACCGTAGATGCATCCAATGGTGACACAATGGGCATGGCATCATGTCATGGTTATATAGTCTCGGGTCTCATTATTCAAAGTGAAAATAATATGTCTTGCGTTTCTTGGTAGCTTCTCGTGATTCGATCCGCATGTGTGATGAGTGTTATTTTTACACTCCTGTAACATGAGTCTAAACCAATTTATTTCATCAAAGCGGAGATATTTGCTCTGATATTGCCACTAATGACTTGTTTATGCACATGATTCCAAAAAACCTTTCTTTCTTTTGTTTCCACAGGAAATGGGCTATTTATGGATGAAATCAAGTGAGAACATGGAAAGGATTAAAGAGGAGATAAAGGAGATCAAGTGGGAGGCGCACCAAAAAAACAAACCAAAATACAATGTACCATGCGACCGCATGCTCGTATGAATGGTCATATGGCATGGATACCGAGGCTCCCCGTACACCCGAACAACATTTATAATGGGGTCGACACCAAATTGATAATAGAACACTCGAGAAGCCTCCCCTAGAAGCCAGTCATCACGGGAGGAGCTACAATGATTGGTGGGGGTCAATTGACCACGATGACCCTAGCACAAACCCCGTTATTGATATAAAGCCCATGAAGAAATAGGACACAATGGGGAAATACTGACCCCAATTGAAAAAGGCCTAAGTAGCCTCACATTCAACATCTGGCCCAAAGAGAATGTGGGGCTCACTAGCAACAGGCATCGCAAAAAAGCACGCACGCCCACAACCACTTCGATCGATCTATTGATCCAATAAAAGTTGATCAATCTTTTTCCTGCTCATTCTTCTATCTTCGTGTCTCTCGTCTCCTTCTTTCCGACACCGTGTGAGCCACCACCGCCTGGCCACTCCCAATATTCACACCTCTCATCTATACAAGCTCAAGATTCATTTTGCTGATTTCAT
Organism: Hordeum vulgare subsp. vulgare; assembly: GCF_904849725.1. Classification (NCBI taxonomy): domain Eukaryota; kingdom Viridiplantae; phylum Streptophyta; class Magnoliopsida; order Poales; family Poaceae; genus Hordeum; species Hordeum vulgare. The sequence goes on from NC_058522.1 coordinate 448,180,321, forward strand.
CCATAAGTGATACTAATATCGATTTCTTCATCTAATTCCTATTCATCAATTATCTAAAATTCATATGTCCTATCATCCTAGGGTTTGTTTGACGTGTTGATTTTTTTCTTATAATTGCTTGAAGCTCTGGGTGTGTAATTCAATCATGTGGATTCCACAATCTATGGTAGGCCTCAAGTCATATCCGATCTTAATATCAGGAAGCTAGCAAGAATGATTTGTAGTCTCTTTGTATTGTATTTTCTCTATGTTAGTACCAACTATCACTTGTTATTTGCTAATTTTAAAATTGTAGGTAGTAAGAATATAATTGATTGTTTCTTATAAAAAGAAAATAACCACCACCCTGCCATTGATCTTGATAATGACAAAGGTCCATCAAACATTAGACGCACTACAAGCCCATGTCCTTTGCCGGCGACTTCAACTCACTCAAAGCAGGATAGCACGTAAAGTTGGAGAAAACCAGGTAGATTTGAACTACATAGGTAACTAGTTTTGTAATGGGAGCTTATTTTGTTATCATACATTGGGAACTATGATTTATTATTTATGTGAGGTCACTAAAAAGCATTATAGACATATTACTTAATACGAGCTACACATTTTTAGCCATATATTATTGTTACTTTGTTTTTAAGAGGATACATTAGCGCCATTTATTCGTATTGACCTCGACTATGTCTTTCGTTGGCTTCGCCCCTGCCAGTCATCACATTTTTCATCTCTGACAAACCTAGCCACCGCATCTCCATCTCCATAGCCACATCCTCCATCTCCACCATAGATATGCGCAATATAGTCATACTTGTAAACGTATATCACACACGACATTCATTGTAAGACATGTTATCAATCAATCTACCTTCATGATGTGTTATATGATGTATTCATTGTGTGATGTGATCCCCATGTGTGAGTAGTCGAGTAACATAATGGTTGAGGCTAGAGAGGTGTGGTATATGATGTGTCCATCAAGTGATGTGATCTCCATGTGTGAGTAGTCCGGTAAGATACAGGTTGAGGAAAGAGCCTTGCAACCGGATGTATTGGTTGCGGGGATCAATGGAGGTGCTTTGAATTAACATCTCGTATGTGTAACTAATTTTTTTTGTATATGTATCTTGTCCCATTTGCGTTCTTCATCCCTACAAGTACCCAGGATCATGGAGAACGAGCCACGAAGAGGCTCGGGGTAGGGATATAGTAAAATGTTATTCTAAACACAAGCGATAGAAAGTTATAGTATGATAAAACATATCCTATCCTTGGGGATTCAATAGGCGTAGTCATTAAATTTCAAATGTTGTTGTCTGACTATTGCGATCTTAATTATTGAGGAAACCCTACGATAGGATAGGACCTTCGGTGAGGCAACTGACTCTTGATGTAGGATGCGTGTTGGTTAAGATGTAATTTGGACACATCCCCCCTTTGGTTTGTAACAAGCACATCTTTATGGGTGACCACCAATGCAAAAAGTAAGATCATATCTAGTCCCTACGCGAATATATTATTGTAAGAATTAAGACCTTATGCACATGCCTATTTTTATTATAACTATTTTTCCTATGTCAGTTTGATTTGCATTCCTGTCAAAAGTTGGAATTAATCATTTAAGAAAAGCTTGTTTGACCCCTAGGTTAAAGGGCACCGTTGTCCCACGGGTTCAATAACCTAGAGTCACCTTTGTAGAAAAAGTTGAGAATCCTTTCTGCTCAATTTTTGGATCACCAGAGGAAGTAATCATTGTGTCACTCAAATGGGTTGTCCACGGTGAGAACCCACGGTGTGACCTTTGGTGCTTAGATCTCATTACAACACTGTTTGTGTGTTGTTTTCTTCCTACATATGTTTCTTTCATAGAACCTTTCTCGAATTTTGTGTGTCGTGAAGGTAAATGAATGGTGTTGATGTCTATTTATTGTGCTTGGTTGAGTGCATCTGCCTGCTCTGTATTTTTCCTTCTTCTTTGAACTGCTTGGTTGTGTGCATCCATAATGTTTTAATTAGGTTTCGATATCATGTTATTGCAGAGTTTGGGTGTAGGTGGTATCATCTTGATATTAATGTACTACCCTTTGTTGAAAAAATCCCACTGCGCAATGGTAAGGACCCCAGGGTTTAATACAAATTTCCATAAAAGTAAGATGTTTTTGTTTCTTAAAGCAAGATTCAAAAGAGCATGAGATAAAATACTCAACTTTGTTCTTGTTGGGTTGGTACATCTGCATGCAGGTATGCTGGTGATACGCCTCCAACATATCTGTAATTGTTGATTGTTTCGTGCTATTATGTTATCAATATTATATGCTTTATACATCATTTTATATAATTTTTGCGAACTAGCACATTAACCTAATGCCAAGTTCCACTATTGTTTACTTCTTGCTTTTTGGTTTTCACGAAAACGAAAGCAAATGAAGTCCAAATGCGACGAAACTTTTTCATGTTTTTTTACCACTAGACAAATGGGAAGCTTTGAGAGGAGGCAAGAAGCCTACAATGAGATGATAAAGCACGAAGGCGTGCCCTACCCCCTTGAGGGATCCATGTCGCTCTGTTTGCCTATTCTCTGACCTATAAATTCACATATCTTCGGAAACCGTCGGGGGAGATCCTGAAACATTATTTCCGCCATCACAAACTTCCGTTCTTTCGCGATCCCATCTGGAGTCCTTTTCTAGTCCTCTGTCAAAGGGGAATCCATCGCGGAGAGCGTCTTCATCAACCTTGTTACCTCCCCAAGGATGTGTTATCTCTCTCTCTCCCCCTCCCCCTCTCCCTCTCTCCCTCTCTCCCTCCCCCTCTCTCTCCCTCTCCCTCTCTCCCTCTCTTCGTCTCTCCTCTCTCTCTATATGCCTCTATGTCTCTCCCTCCCTTCCTCCCTCCCTGTCCCTCTTCATGTCCCTCTCCCTCTTCCTCTATCTCCCTCTCTTCCTATGACCCCCTATCTCTCTCTCTCTCTCTCTGCTCTTTGATCTTTAATACACTTGTCTCTTGGGAGACCTATTCGATGTAATCTTTGCGGTGTGTTTATTGGGATCCGATAAATTCTGAGCTTATGACCAGATTATTCATTGTAAGTAATCGGTCTATTTTGAGATTTGGTATGTGTGATTTGATATAGCTATGTATGCTTTCCGATCTATAAGTTTATTTTCGCCAAGTTAACGATTAGATCTTCAGAGGAAGTGGTGCATAGTAGTCGGTTCTATTTTGCGGTGTCCACATTCTGTGACAAGAGTATTAATGAGGCCCATATTTGTAATGTTCCTACTAAGGGTAAAATGACGGTGTTTAAAAATATTAATTGATCATACTTTGTCTACATTATGTCATCATGCTCCAAGCAATATTGTGTTTGTTATTGTGGGATCGAGAAGAGTATGTCTAGAGGGGGGGGGTGTGAATAGACTACTTGACCAAATAAAAACCCAACCTTTTCCCAATTTTATTGGTTGACAAGTTTTACCAATTATAGAAAGTCTAGCGCACCCTCCACGTGCAAGTCTACGAGTATAGCAACATAAAGTAAATACAAGCAAGTGTAAGTAGAGAGTAGGATAGGAAGATCAAACGCAATGAAGACACAGAGATTTTTGGCGTAGTTCCAATAGGTGATGCTATCGTATGTCCAAGTTCTTGAAGACTTCAGCCCACGGAGGGTAACGGCGGCGCGAGTCCATGATGCTCTCCACCCACGAAGGCTCCACGGAGAATCAACCTTGTCTATTCCATCATGGCTTATGTCCACGAAGGACTATACTCACTCGGGGTAGATCTTCACGAATTAGGAGATCCCCTTGCCTTTACAAACTTCTTGGTTCAACTCCACACGATTCAGAGGCTCCCAAGTGACACCTAACCAATCTAGGAGACAACACTCCCCAAAAGGTAATTGATGTGGTACGGATGATGAACTCCTTGTTCTTGTGATTCAAAAGATAGTCTCCTCAACACTAAATCACTCTCTCACAAAATTTGGCTTGGCAGAAGCGATTGATTGGGTGGAAAGCAACGTGGGGAGGCTATAAATCAAGATTCATATAGTTGGAGTGCAATATCTTGATCTTAGCACATGAGTAGGTGGTTCTCTCTCAAAAAATGAATGGTGGAATTTTTTTCTTGTTTTGAGTGCTTTGTCTTTGAATGAGTGGGAGATGGAGGGGTATATACAACCATCTCCAAATAACCAACCGTTACAACATTATTGCCAAACTCAGTGGATCGGAAGTAAAAACTCTGTTGCACCGACTAGTGCAAAATGTCCTCAGTTTTAGCTTTTTGGTAGACCTATATACAACATCTTAGTGAGACTGATTCGGGTGGCCTAGATAGTTCCAAGACTTAGTAAAATCGATATGAAAAAAAACTGAAATTCCAATTTTATTCAAATGAGCAACGACAAGTTTGCCATTGTTTTGGTGTGTACCAAAGGGAATCTCGTTGCACCGATTTGCTAGGGTTTGGCTTTGTGTTCTCTCTAAGGAAAACTCAGTAGGGTCAATTGTCAAAAGTTGGTGGCACCGAATTTGACTTCGGGAATTTGACAAAATATACCATGGGAGAACTAATGAACATTTTTGGTGTCTAATCTCTAAGCACTTGAGCGACCAGATGATCATAGATACTTCGACCCCTTTTAACAGTATTGGTTGTCCTATAGATTCAAGTGTGATTTCTCACACAAATATAAGGATAAAATCTTGAATCTCAAAGCTTTGCCAACCCTATCCTTTCCTTCGTGGGGATCCTCCTTACAATTCCCAGTCACTGCAACCTTTTGGACTCATTCTGAAATATACTAGGTAGAACTATTAGTCCAAGATATAACGTATGTTGTCATGAATTATCAAAACGTCCAAGGGAGCATATGTGCTTTCAATCTCCCCCTTTTTGGTAATTAGTGATAGCAAACAATCATAGCTTCAATTTAAAATTAGGCAGTAACATGTGATAGCTTTGAGAGACATATGAATAAGACAAGCTCCCCCTAAATGTGTGCAATCCCTCTAAGGAGTAGTTGCTTTTGGAATGCATGAGTACAGACATAGTAGACATAACATGACAACTCATATGTACCTTGGCTATATGCATCAGACAAATAAGAATGGAGTATCTCCATGTTGAATACTCATTCTTGCAAAACAATATGTGTAAGAAGCAAGAAATTGTCCTGGCCAAGGATATGATGCATATACTTTACCTTAAAGTTCTAGACCATTTTTACTTGAGAAATACACTTGAGAAAACATGGTTAGATAATACAAGAGCATTTCTTTCATACAAATGCAAGCAAACTTTAATTTCACCAAGGTTTGTAAGACATATAGGAAATAGTATTTTTCAAGATTAACAAGTATCCAAGATTAAATTTAGAACATTCTCCCCCGAGTGTGGATATTTGTTTCTCTGCTCCCCCTCAATCTTAGAATGTATATAATGGGATTAAGTATGGTGAGGCAGGTCTAGCAAAAAATATAGTGCAAGAACATGAAACCAAGACACATAGTCTTTTATCTCTCTCTTCTTTTAGGAATATTGAAATGATATGATCTCTCCCCCTTAATGATTAGCTCTGAGATTTGATATTGTCCCCCTGAAACATTGGAAGCTTTGAATTTAAGCTTTAGTCTTTCTCCCCCTTTGGCATTAATTTCCAAGAGGGTTCACTGGGTAAGGGCTCTTGGAGAGTAAGTGTCATGGAGAAAAAAAATCTGAAAGGGTTAACAGAAGGGACAATTAAATTTGAGTCCCTAGTTGTCTCACACTCGTTTGATTTTCCCCTAAATTAAAAAACCCTCGTTTATGTCCAAGCTCGTTTGCTCCTCTTATGTTTTTGCCATTTTACTATTTGATCGTCAGTTTGAAAACTTCATAATGAATTCATACTAACTCAGAAAAATTCAAATAAGATATCAAAATGCTAGAAAAAACACCAACTATATCTGGATGTCATGGACATTCATGAATGAAGTGTTGGAAAATTCACATCTCAATTTAAGCTCAAATGATGTTAGCATGAATAGTAAAATCGAAAAAAATTGAAAACAGATTCAAAAAAATTCTGATTTTTTAGTACCAAACATGGAAAAATATTTGGAGATATTGCAAAGTTTCATGAGGTATTGACATTTCTGGAAGTCACGGAAAAAAGAAATCAACACTCCATAATGCTTTTGTTTTGGAGCATCAATTTTGTTTTTTTTCACGATTTCCATGAATGTCATTCTATGATGAAACTTTGCAATAACCCAAAACATTTAACAATGCTTGCCACTAAAAAATTTAGAATATTTTAATTTGTTTTGATTTTTTTCATATTTTACTTTTCATGCTGACATCATATGAGCTGAAATTGAGACGGGGACTTTCTAGCACTTTTGTCATGAATTTCAATGCCATGCAGATATAGGTCATGTTTTTCAATGGAATTTGATATATTATTTGAACTTTTCTGAGTTAGTATGAATTCGTTATGATGTTTTCAAAGTGCCAGTCAAATGGTCAAAGGGAAAGATCATAACAGGAGCAAACGAGCTTGGGCAGAAACGAGGGTTTTTTGAATTTAGGGGAAAATCAAACGGTTGTTACGCAACTAGGGGCTCAAATGTAATTGTCCTTTGAAATAATGGCAAAGAACACAAGAAGCCGATAAAGTCGCAGGCTCCGACGCAAGTTTAATCGGTGGAACCATGAAGGAAATTAGATCTCTCGGTAATATCGGTGACTCCGAAGAGCTCCATGTCAGTAGTACTGAAAGGACTTTGAGAAGTTTATCTACTACATTAGTGAAGCCGATTTCCCTCATTTAGAGGATTCGAGTTGTAAACATAAATTCATCAAAAGCATTCTTGGCCATTTTTGTCAAAGAAACTTTTTCAAAAAGACTTGACTCAAGGATTGCCAGAAATTTCAACATGATTTGCAAGGAATTTTTCTAACGATTTGCAAATATTTTTCATAAAGTAAGAATAGGATGGGTGCGACAAGGCAGAAAACAAGGATTTTTATCGAAGTTCCTTACTTAGATGGTGGGTGGTAACTAGGTCCCCTTTATTAGAGTATATTGACTTAAGGAGCTAAGCAAGATTGCTTGATCATAGGTCGTACTCATTATTAAGCTCAAAATGGGGTTACCATTTTACATTTAAGCATTTTAATGTCTTAATATCTCTTAGAATTTCTTTAATTCATGACTTGGAGTAAATCTTCATCAAGGATATGATTACATACCTTTGAGTGATATTGATGACGTAGCATGTAGGTGACCTTGTTGTGGATGCTCAAAGTTGATGAAGATCATCTTGAGTTGGGAGCAATCCTTCTTGTTTCCTTCACTTCTCACCAACACGGGTTAGTCAAGCAAGGAAAAACATGATGTATCTAAATGACAAGAGAAAATTATTTTAACAAGTATTTGGCAAGGAACGGTTTGTGTTCTCTTCTTCCTCCATGTCAAAGTAGGAATGTTGATACTTTGCCATAACAAGATTGCTTGTAATTTGAGTGAATGGCAATATTCTGGAGTGTAGTTGATCGAAGTACCTACCGAAGGTTAGATAGAACACATGGGAGCATAGATTTTCAAGGTATGAAGTATCTTTATGTCAATAGAATCAAGGAGTAGTTATGTAAGATCATGCCCTTGCATTTATTAAAGTGAGTTTAGCTCAAGATTGAAGCATCAATGATGTTCAACTCCCTCCTCAAATGAAAAAAATACTTTTTCATCAAGTGGTTTAGTAAAGTTATACACCAATTGTTTGTCAGTACAAACAAATTTGAGTTTAATATCCCCTTTGGCAACATGGTCATGAATGAAATGATGTCAAACCTAAATATGCTTAGTTTGAGAATGTTGCATGGGATTATTAGCAATCTTAATAGCACTCTCATTGTCATAAAATAATGTTACATGTTTCACCTGCATTCCATAGTCCTTCAGAGTTTGAGTCATCCATAGAAATTACGCACAACATGATCCGGCGGCAATGTACTCCGCGTTGACAGTAGATAGAGATACCGAGTTTTGTTTATTAGATGCCCAAGAAACAAGAGACCTCCCAAGAAACTGACAAGTACCCGAGGTGCATTTTATATCAACCTTATCTCTGGCATAGTCCAAGTCAGATTAGCCCATAAGATTCAAAAAAATCCCTTGGTATACCAAATGCCAAACTTTGGCGTATGTATCAAGTATCTCACAATTCTTTCCATGGCATTAAGATGACACGCTTTGTGTGCCGCTTGATATCGGGAAGACATGCACACACTAAGCACGATATCGGGATGGGAAGCACATAGATATAGCAATGAACTGTTCATTCATCTATAAACTTTGTGATCAACCGGTTTGTCCTCCTTAGTGAGGTGAACATTTCCACTTGTAGGAATGGGAGTTTTCTTACCTTTGTACTCTCGCATGTTGGACTTCTTAAACACGTCATTGGTGTACTTGGTTTGAGAGATAAATGTTTCTTCTCTTGTTTGCTTGATTTGTGAACCAAGGAAAAATTTCATCTCACACGTCATGGACATCTCATATTTCTCGCACATCAACCTTCCAAATTCCAAACTAAAATGTGGGTTAGTATATCCAAAGATAATATGATCCTCATAAATTTGGCACACAAATAATTAACCATTAACTCTTTTAGTGAACAAGGTTGCGTCAATTTTACCAATCTCAAAACCCTTTTCAATGAAAAACTTCTTCAAGCATTTGTACCAAGCTTGTGAGGCTTGTTTAAGACCATGGAGGGCTTTACGAAGTCTATAAACATGATTAGATTTCTTAGGGTTCACAATGGTAGGAGGTTGTTTAACATCGACTCCATCCTTAATTCCATCATTTATAAAAGCACTTTTAATATCCATTTGGTAAAGAGTAATATCACGGTGATTGTTGTAAGCAAGAAGTATGCAAATGGCCTCAAGTCTAGCAACAGGGGCAGAAGTGTCACCGTAGTCCATACCTTCGACTTGTGTGTAACCTTGAGCTATGAGTGTTGCCTTGTTGCATACAACTTGACCATCTTCATCTTGCTTGTTTCTAATCACCCACTTTGTTCTAATGATGTTGTGCTCATCCTTGGGTTCTCCACTAGTGTCCACACTTCATTCCTCTCAAAGTTGTGTAGCACCTCGTGCATGGCATTCACTCAATCTGGGTCTTCAAGCGCTTATTCTACCTTCATAGGCTCAAGACTAGAGATAAATGAGTAATTCTCACAAAAGTTAGCTAACCAAGTTTTAGAGTGAGTGATTCTCCAATTTCTTTGTCACCAAGAAATTATTCTACTCGATGATTCTTGTTCACTCTTGCACGAACTCGTGGTAGCTTTTGCTGATTGGACGGAGGAGCTTCCTCATCCTCATCATGTTCTTCGTTGTTATTGAAGGTATCGTTCCCTTCAGGGGCTCATGATATGTCCATTTTGCATCAGGAATTCTTATTGATATTTGTGTAATTCTTGTCCATTATTCCTCATCATGATACAATTCTTATGAATTTTATCCGTGAATATGCAGGGTACATCACAAGGAGGGAAATTACTGGAAACTAGAATTCTCGACCTCAAAACCAAGAAAATGGCTGAAAATGAACTGGACTCCAAATTACCTGAAACTTCATGGATATTTTTTATGGAATATATAAGAATTATTGGGCCAAAAATATACCAGAGGGGTCCACCTGCTGGTCACAAGCCAACATGGCGTGACGGCCCCCCTGGGTGCCCTGTTGCTTTGTGGGGCTCCAGCAGGTCTCCCGCCCCCCCTTCTCCTATATGGTATGTTTTACCCTAGAAAAAATCATAAGGATACTTTTGGGATGTGGCACCTCCGTCTCAACGTGGAAAACAGGGTAGACTCCCTTTTGATCTCGAGCAGATTGATTCTGTTGGGGAAACTTCCCTCCACGAGTGGGAAATCAAAGGCATCATCATCACCAACGCTTCCTCCTTTGTGGGAGGACATATCTTCATCAATAACTTCACGAGTCATCTCAAACACTTGTTCATCTCTTGTATTCAATCTGTATCAAAACCTCATATTGGTACATGTGGGTTACTAGAGTCTTGATTACATCTTGTAGTTGATGCTTGTTGGTTTACATAGTGAAATATATTATGTTCATATCCTTGATCACCATTATTATACCTCTGATATTATATATGTTGATGATTTGTGAGTAGTTTTCATTGTTAATGAGGATATGACAGAAATCTTGTTATACGTAATCATGTGAAGTTGGTATTCATTTGATATTTTGATGATGTGTATGTTGTTGCTTCTCTTAGTGGTGTCGTGTGAACATCGAATACACAACACTTCACCATGCTATGGGCCTAAGGGAAGGCATTGTCGAGTAACAAGTAGATGATTGGTTGTGAGAGTGACAGAAGCTTAAACCCTAGTTTATGCGTTGCTTCATAAGGGGCTGATTTGGATCCACATGATTCATGCTATGGTGAGATTTATCTTAATTCTTCTTTCGTAGCAACGGATGCTTGCGAGATAGGGTAATCATATGTGGGATTTTTGTTCAAGTAATAAATACACCTTAGCACCGTTCCACCCACATATCAAGTTATTAAAGTAACGAACGTGAATCAACTCAACATGATGAACATGACTAGGCAGAAATTCCCATGTGTCCTCGGGAGTGCTTGCTTCATATAAGAGTACTTACAGGCCTCTCCTTTGATATAAAAGGATTAGGCGATCTTGTTGCACACTTTTTACTATTTTTCCTTGTGACTTGTTAGGAATTATATTGTCGCCAAACTATCTATCATTGTTACTTACATCACTCACACAAAATACCTTGCTGAAACTTCATATCATTTCCTTCTCCTCCTTGTTGGGTTCGACACTCTTACTTATCTAAAGGACTACAATTTACCCCATATATTTGTGGGTCATCAACACTCTTTTATGGCACCATTGAAGGGGTGTGAAACACCTTTGGTAAGTGGAAATTGGTAAGAAAATATTTTAGGTATGTGCTAAAATTTACTATTGCTTGTTACTATGGACGGTCACCCTTTGAGTGGCTTGTTCGGGGCATCTTCACCTCGAACAGAAGTGGAAAAGGTCGTATCTCAACCTACTAAACCTACTGAAAATACTGATTTTTTTTATTATTATGAGATTCCTTTGGGTATGGTAGAGAAACTACTAGTTAATCCTTATGATGGTACAACTCACCCTCATTACCACACGACATATGTCGATGAGATTTGTGGATTATTTAAGGTAACAGATTTATCTAGAGACAAAGTTAGGAAGAAGGTTTTCCCTTTATCTTTGGAGGGAAAGGCATGTTGGGGAACGTCGCATGGGAAACAAAAGTTTTCCTACGCGCACACAAGATCTATCCATGGTGATGACCATCTATGAGAGGGGGGAGTGCATCTACATACCCTTGTAGATCGCTAAGCGGAAGCGTATAGAACGCAGTTGATGTAGTCGAACGTCTTCATGATCCAATCATGATCCGTCCCGCGATCCCATCACGATTCGTCCCGCGATCTCATCACGATCCATCCCGCGATCTCATCATGAGCCGTCCCACCATCTCATCATGATCTGTCCCGCAATCTCATCACTATCCATCCCGGTCTAGTGCCGAACGGATGGCACCTCTGCGTTCAGCACACGTACGGCTCTATGAAGATCTCCACCTTCTTGATACAACAAGACGGGCGAAGAGGTAGCTGAATTCTCCGGCAGCACGATGGCGTGATGACGATGATGGTGGAGTTACTCCGGCACGGCTTTGTTGTGCCATACTGAAATAACCTACGGGGTGTTACAAAGTACTGGAGGGTGAGGGGCTGCACCGTGGCTTGTAGTGCAAAAGGCATCAGTCATGTCCACTATATATAGGTGGGAGGGAGGGGTGGCGCCCTAGGGAAAACCCCTAGGGTTGGCCAGTGCGCTAAGGAGGGGGAGGAGCCTCCTCCAATTCATTTTGGTGGAGGAGGGGTCCTCCTCCTAGTAGGTTTACCCCACCTCTCTCTCTTTCCACTTCGGTCGAAATAGGCCCACATGGGCTGGCTGCCACCCTTGGGCCTACCTGGTCCCTGTCCCGGTGGGTAGCCCCTCCGGGTGGAACCCCGAAACCCATTCATCACTCTCGATACTTTACCGACAATGCTCGAAATCGTATCGGAAGCCAAATGTACTCTTCCTATATATCAATATTCGTCTCTGGACCATTCTGAAACTCCTCTTGATGTATGGGATCTCATCTGGGTTTCCGAACAACATTCGTCAACCAACATACATAATTCAACTATATCGAAACATCACCAAACCTTAAGTGTGTAGACCCTGCGGGTTCGAGAACTATGCACACATGACCTGAGACACTCTCCGGTCAATAACCAATAGCGGGACCTGGATGTCCATATTGGGTCCTACATATTCTACGAAGATCTTTATCGGTTGAACCTCTATGTCAAGGATTCAGTTAATCCCGTATAACATTCCTTATGTCCTTCAGTATGTTACTTGCCCGAGATTCGATTTGTCAGTATCTCTATACCTATTTGAATCTCATTACCTACAAGTCTCTTTACCCGTTCCGTAATACAAAATCCCGTGGCTAAATATTTAGTCGCATTGCTTGCAAGGCTTGTTCTGATGTTGTATTACCAAGTGGGCCCCGAGATACCTCCCCGTCATATGGAGTGACAAATCCCAGTCTTGATCCATGCCAACTCAATTGACATCTTCGGAGATACCTCTAGAGTACCTTTATAGTCACCAAGTTACGTTGCAACGTTTGATACACATAAGGTATTCTTCTGGTGCTAGTGAGTTACATGATCTGTCGGGACCCCGATCCTAAGCCATAGGAATCCAGCCTGTAACACATCGCATCCCTTACGGCTGCAGCCTTACCTTAGCCGGGACCGTTTGCGCCTTTTGACTCACGTATGCAATTGTGTCGCTAGCAATCCAATGGCAAAGGACCCGGATCGACATGTCTAGTCATAAACCAAAGTGGCAGTTTCGCACAGGGACAGGCATACATGACCCAGCAAAGCAGGTGTCGGTCACCAGCGAATGTAGATGAGTCATAGCAAGCTACAAGGACTCCATTACATCGCGTGTCATTTCCCTAGAGGGGACAGATACAACAGCTAAGAAGGACACACGCCGGTCAACCAATGTGTCCGGAGCAGTAGCGAACTACCATGGCTCGTTGGATCACAAATGGGCATTTCCCTGTAAGGAGTGCTACTAAAGTTGACGGCTAGGTAGTCGAACCCTATACATATCAAGTACGGCACACGTACGCATGGCATACCGATATGTATAGATACATCGATGGCATCACAACATAACCATAAACATACAAGCTTTATTTAAAAGGCTCGGAAGAGCCACACACATAATATTACACAGTAAGGGTCTCACGACCCATCATAGCAGTCATTCAGTTACACAAACCAGCGGAAGTGTTTAAAACTGTCTGAGTACAGACAGGTGAAACTAGAAGGCACATGGCCTGACTATACTACAGACCCAACCTACGGCCAGATCGTAGCTGGGACACCAGCTACTCGTCATCGTCGATGTCTAGGAAGAACCCTCCGTTAGGGTCATTAACAACCTCTGCAACAATTACTAAACAAACATGAGTATGGAGGTACTCAACAAGACTTTAGGATAACTATCTACTCATGCAATGTATCAATAAGGAATTGTGGGGTTTCATGCGGAAAGTCAGCATTTGACTCGTGGCTAGACAACTTACATTTTAAAACAACTTTTGACAACTTGATCTCTCGCACACGAGTCCACTAACACCACAACAATACTCCATCATGGAATCATTCCGTCTCCATACGGAAATGCCGTCCACGACACTCACGCTTATCTTGACAATTTTATGAGTAGCCATTTAAGTTATCTATGAACAACATATGTCTCCAAGTAGTCCATATCCGCGGACGCGGCTATTCGAATAGATCATAACCCTGCATGGGTGTACTTCGTCACACACGCTCTCGCCACTTATCGCCATGTGCACGTCATGCACCTCGGCAACCTTCAAGCGGAACCCAGCGAGGGCGTCGGCCACGACCGTTAACCACACTAGTACCTAGTCCAAGTCTATCGCCTATCTGAGGGTAACCCGCACGAAAGTCCGGCCGAGGTTTCTGCCACGGCCTCAAACGATGTGCGTAGGGTTCCCAAGCCCACCATCCGGGTGCCACTTGGTACACCGTGCCACTGCCTACCGCATCACGACCCACCTCTCAGGTCAGCGCTATGCACGGCCTCCAGCATGACTATAAACACGAGAAACTACTTGCAACTCCTTGACCGAGTACTAAGCGATTAATAAGTCGAGAGGGTCAATTAAGTATCCCAACGTGTGGTAGTATCTAGTCTTGGATTACATACACGGAACTCAGTTCCTAAGGACGGTTCGAATGAAACAACCTGCCATGTACTCCTACACAACCTTTCACCGGTACCTTTACCAAATCAGGTTCGACACACAACCTTTACTTACTGAACAGATTCTCACAATTCTGTTCTTCTCCCAGATGACAGACCGTACACAACTCTAAGCATAGCATGCATAGCAGGATAAGGCACATCATGGCTCAAGCAACTACCAGGTATGCTAGGTTGCAAGGTTCAGCTATTTACTGTGACAAGGATAGGTCATGCAAAGGAAGTGGGTTCAACTAACGTGGCAAAATCATTTGAAGCATTTGATCCTAATGCGATAAGTAAGTGCAGGAGCGAGAACATGGGATTCATGGGGATGATCAAAATGTTTGCTTGCCTTGTTGCTCAGAGGAGGGACAATATCCGTCAATCGGATATTCGGTGGAATCCGGAGGAGCGGAGCCTACCGAAAAGAGTGACAACAATCAATCACAAGCATATGCAACAAGATGTTGCATGAGCATGGCATGAGGATGCAAAGTGGTATACTATTATAGCTAACATTTATTAGGTTTGAAGTTGATTTGAATCAAATTCAAATATTACTTCAAACGAGGTATTCTCGGATACCATTTTAATTGATTCGACCTGATGCTCAGATCAACTTTCTTTTAACATGCATGGAGTGACATGTTAGGTTGCTGGATTGTGATTTTGACAGTGTTTGATCATATCATTTGTAGTGAAATTTAAATAATTTCCAAATTCCATCTCCAAAGTATTTATAAGAATTAACTTATTCATTAATCTACATGTTTTGGTTCAGTAACATTTTCAAACATGTTTGAAAATGATATATTCAGATTCCTTGAATTTTTCTGATACTTTTTCATATATAAATTATTTTCATTGGACTTACAGATTATTTTCTATGATTTTTAGAAGTTTTGGACATTTCTGGAATTATTTTTATATTAGAAAATCCCTTTATTGCGTCACAGTGACGTCTCTGGTCAACGGAGGCTGGGCCAGGTCAAACCTGACCAGTGGGGTCCACTGGTCAGTGACCAGGGACCAATCCCCGAGTTGACCAGCCCCTAACCGGGGTTTGAGCCACCCTGGGGGCCACTGTCAGTGGCTAGGGGGGGTGTTTAGTGGGTAATTAGTTTGACCACGTCGGCCCCACCGGAATATGGCCAGGGGCGACCACGGGCGCGGTGGAGGACTCGCCGGAGTTGAGCTAAACGGCGCTACAGGCATCGGTTTTGGTCGTAGTTTAGTGCTACAGCTAGCTAGTGACGCGCCGCATCTAAAGGGGGAGGAGCTGGACCCAGTGGTCACCGGAATCCACGCCGGTGACGAGGTCAGCGGCGGCTGCGGCTCGGGAATCGTCGGGTGTGGCGTTGCGGGGCACTAGCGAGCTGGGGAAAAGGCTCTATGGCATCTACAGAGCTCGGGGAGCTTATTTCTGAGCTCGGTCTCGCGAGCGGGGTACCACAACGACGGCAACGACATGGCCGGCGACGAGGACCTTCGGGCTCCGGCGGCTAACGGGGTTAGAGGAGGGGAAAGGCCTCGGGAAGAGGGGGAACGGAAAGAGGATCTCACGGCGGTTCTTGTGAAGCTACTGGCAGGGTTGGGGAGGACTGGAAGGCCACAGATCGACGGCGATCGGAGCTTCGGGGAGAGAGATCCGAGAGGGGAAAAGGGGAACGAGAGGCCTAGGGGAGGAGGAGAAGTAGGTCGGGGCGTCGAGCTGGCACTCCTGGGGCCTCCAGCAGCGAGCAGGCACGCAGGAGGTGGCCGGGGCTTGGTCGCCATGCTCATCTTTTCCTCTGCCTACTGGCAGGAGGAGGAAGATGACCGGGGAGCCCCTGGTGGGCTGGGCCGGCGACAGATAACAGGTAAGCTCTTCCGTTCTCTTTTTATTCTGTTTTATTTACTAACATTGTTTCTCATTTATTTTGTCTTCACAAACAAACCATAAATAGTTTGAAAAATGCTGGGGTGTTAGTTGGAATATTTCCAATCACCCATAAAGTTTTCAGCATTTTTGAAAACTATAAATCTTTGAATTCAAATTTAAAACTTGAAACCAGTAGTCTTTTGCATTTATTTAAAATTCCAAAAGTGGAAGGAAATGGTTTCCTTCATTGCTTATTTGTTTTCAAGAATTATCAGAAAATTTGAACTTTTCTTGAGGCCATTTTGGGTTCATTGATTTGAATAAGTTTATAATTCCTTTGAGTTAAGAAGTGGCTAGGGTTTTTGAGTTTCCCTTCACCACTTACTTTGATCTTGTTGCCATTTCCTTGGATGCAATGAAAAGAAAATATGAGCACAATGCTAAACCTTGGTTAGGGTTCCAGGGATGTGAAAACTCACCCCCACTCAAAAGAATCTCGTCCCGAGATTTAGAAGTCGTCGGGAATAACGCAGGATACTCAAGTCGGAGACGATCCTCTCTTTCCCAACTTGCCTCCTTCTCAGAATGATTTGACCATTGAACTTTAAGAAACTTGAGGTTTCGACGTCTAGTAGTACGCTCAGCTTGGTCGAGAATACGAACAGGGTATTCTCGATAAGAAAGGTTATCTTGGAGATCAAGCGTTTTGTGGTCCACTTCACGGATAGGATCCGAAAAGCAACGCCTGAGTTGCGAGACGTGGAAGACATCATGAACCTTGGAAAGATGCGGAGGAAGTTCCAACTGGTAGGCAACTTCTCCCCGTTTGGCAAGAATGCGAAAAGGACCAATGTAACGAGGAGCCAACTTGCCCTTGATACCGAATCGATGGGTACCCTTCAAAGGTGTAACCTGAAGGTAAGCCTTCTCGTCAACTTCAAAGGTCACAGCCTTATGATGACGATCATATTGGCTCTTTTGACGAGACTGGGCTGTTTTTAACTTTTCACGAATAATGCGAACCTGCTCTTCTGCATCCTGGATCATATCTGGGCATAAGAGTTTCCTCTCTCCGGTTTCTGACCAATTAAGAGGTGTTCGACATCTTCGTCCATAGAGAACTTCAAAAGGGGCTTTGCCCAAGCTTGATTGATAACTATTGTTATAAGCAAATTCGGCGAATGGAAGACACTTCTCCCAATTCATACCGAACGATATAACACAAGCTCGGAGCATATCTTCTAGAATTTGATTCACTCTTTCTACTTGACCACTTGATTGAGGATGGAAAGCAGTGCTAAAATATAAGTGAGTCCCCATAGCATTATGAAAAATTTCCCAAAAGCGAGAAGTAAAGATACTTCCACGGTCTGAGTTAATCTCCAGGGGAACACCATGAAGAGACACTATTCGAGAGATATATAACTCCGCTAGCTGGCTAGTTGTTATACTCTCACAAACTGGAAGAAAATGAGCTACTTTGGAAAGACGGTCAATGACCACAAAGATAGCATTATTTCCTTTCTTGGTCTTGGGAAATCCGGTAATGAAATCCATACTAACTTTATCCCATTTCCAGTTAGGAATAGCTAAAGGTTGAAGGGTGCCAGCAGGCCTTTGATGTTCTGCCTTAACTCGACGACAAACGTCGCAGTTAGCAACGAACTCAGCAATTTCTCTCTTCATCCTAGTCCACCAGAACCTCTGGCGTAGGTCCTGATACATCTTAGTACTACCGGGATGAATGGTGAGAGGAGAATCATGAGCCTCCTTAAGGATCAATTGCCGCAGAAGTTTGCTCTTAGGAACCACTAGCGGTTCTGAAAGAACACAACACCTTTCTCATCGATGGAGAAATCCCTAGCGTTTCCGCCAGCAATATTCTCCTTGATCCAGGATATACCCTTATCATAAGCCTGCACGGCTATGATCTGATCCTGAAGAGTAGGCTTCTCCACCAGGGTAGAAAGGAATCCTTGAGGAACAATATGAAGATTCAACTTCCGAAAGTCCTCATAGCTGTGGTTGACCTTGTTGTAGCATCAAGTTGTTACAATAAGATTTTCGACTTAGTGCATCAGCCATAACATTGGCCTTCCCCGGGGTGTAAGTTATCCCTAAGTCGTAATCCAAGATCAACTCAACCCACCGTCTTTGCTTGAGATTCAAATCCGGCTGGGTGAAGATATATTTCAGACTTTGGTGATCAGTGAATATTTCGCAACGATTACCCAGAAGGTAACGTCGCCAGGTTTTTAGTGCATGGACCACAGCTGCAAGCTCAAGGTCATGTGTGGGATAATTATCCTCATGTGGAAGCAACTGTCGAGATGCGTATGCGATCACATGACGATCTTGCATGAGAATGCAACCTAATCCTTGTCGCGAGGTGTCGCAATAGATAACAAAGTCCTTAGAAAAATCTGGTGGTAGCAACACAGGTGCGGAAGTCAGGCGTATTTTCAATTCCTGAAAACTATGCTCACACTGTGGTGTCCACTCGAAATTTTTATCCTTCTTGAGGAGTTCAGTTAGAGGCTTTGCAACCTTGGAGAAATTCTCGACAAAGCGGCGACAATAGCTCGCTAGACCAAGAAAACTCCTAACTTGCTTAACCGATTCAGGTTGAGTCCAATAAAGGACGGCTTGAATTCGCTCGGGATTGACAGCAATACCCTTACCAGAGATTATGTGACCTAGATAGGTCACTTCTGGTAACCAAAATTCACATTTTGAAAACTTGGCATAAAGGCGACGCTCTCGAAGTTTCATCAGTACCAACCTTAGATGCTCGGCATGTTCTCGTTCATTCTTCAAGTAGATGAGAATATCATCGAGGTATACCACGATGAATTTATCCAAATACTCCAGGAAGATTGAATTCATCAGACGAAAGAAAGTGGCTGGGGCATTGGTTAAACCGAAGGACATGACGGTGTACTCGTATTGGCCATAACGAGTAACAAAAGCCGTTTTTGGAGTGTCCCCGTTCTTGATCTTCATTTGATGGTATCCCAACCTCAAATCCATTTTGGAGAAGACTGAGGATCCAGCGAGCTGATCGTACAGGTCGTTGATCCTGGGGAGCGGATACTTGTTCTTTATGGTGACCAGATTAATTGGTCAATAATCTACAACCATCCGATCCGTTCCGTCCTTCTTCTTGACGAAGAGGACGGGGCAAGCCCAAGGAGAAGAGCTAGGACGAATGAAACCTTTATTCAAGGCCTCATCTAGTTGCTTCTTAACTTCGGCTAGCTCCAGGGGTGCCATCTTATATGGTCTTCTGGCTATTGGGACAGTTCCCGGAACAAGATCTATCACAAACTCTACATCTCTCTCAGGTGGAATTCCTGGCAGTTCCTCTGGAAAAACATCCGGGAAGTCACGGACAATCGGGATGTCTTCAAGTCCGGAAGAGGGTTGGCATTTAGGGAATAGAGTTGGCATTTGGCAACTCGAGTAGAGACATTGACTATCTCACCCGAGGGATGGGTAAGCTGAACATTTCTAGAATGAGTATCAATCTTGGCATAGTGAGCTGACATCCAGTCCATACCCAAGATGATATTAATATCCGAAGATTTCAGGGCTATCAATGAGGCTAGAAAAACTAGTCTGTCTACTAGAATTTCATTGTCATAGGTTATCCTAGAGGTTTGCCATTTACTACCAGGAGTTTGGACAACCAATGGAATTGGCATATCACAAAAAGACATGTTATGCAACTGTGCATAAATTTCTGAAATGAAGGAATGCCACTGAATGAGAAGACTCAGTGTCAAAGAGAATAGATGCTGGGTGATGATTAACAAGAAGCGTACCCAGTATAACGTCGGGATCCTCTGCGGCTTCTTCTGCTGAGACATAGTTCACACGGCCACGTGCGGGAGTTGGCTTCACATAGTAAGCTTTGCCCGACTTGCCTTGCCCGATGGACTTTCCGGGTTGCTTGGCAGCCACATTTTGAGGACACTCACGGGAATAGTGCCCTGGTTCTCCACACTTGTAGCATATCACTTGGTTGGCACGTGGTGCAGCATTGCTAGCTGGACCACCATAAGTTTTTGCTGGAGGGTTGGTCTGATTCGTCTGAGGCGTCACGTAGGATGGCCTCGGAGTGTATCTTGGCGGCAGAGAACTATTCGGAACCCACAACCTGCATTTTGGAAACGCGGAACCAGATGACGAGCCAAAGTCACGTGAGTGTTTCCTTGTGGTTTCAAAGTCGGTATGACCAGTCTCGGCACTGATCGCCTTGTTGACCAGGGCTTGAAAGCTTGCACACTCGTGAAGGCGCAGATCACGATGAAGCTCAGGACCCAGACCCTTACGGAATCTTGCTTGCTTCTTGGCGTCAGTAGACACCTCCTCTGTTGCATAGTGGGCGAGGTTACCGAACTCGCGGCTATAGGCATCCACGGTCATCTTGCCCAGGGTGAAAGCACAGAACTCCTCTCTCTTTCTGTCCATCAGGCCCTCTGGAATATGGTGCAGATGGAAGGCTGCACTGAACTCTGCCCATGTGGTTGCTGGCTCAGCAGGATGCATAGCTTCAAAGTTCTCCCACCATAGATTGGCGGGTCCTTCCAGAAAATACGCCGCAAAGGTCACCTTGTCGACCTCAGAAACATTCGCAGAGTGAATCTTGCGTGAGATGCTGCACAGCCAAGCATCAGTGTCAAGGGGATCGACGGAGTGATGGAACTTTGGAGGATTTAGCTTCACAAAGTCGTTGAGGGACACTGCAGCATTCCTAGGCTAGCAAGCCGTATTCTGCTCAATACGCTCTAGAAGTCGGTTGGTCTCTCTTTTGATCCTCTCTGCCTCAAGCATAACTTCTGCCAGAGAGGGCGGGTGAGGCAGGTCTTCCTGCGACGCTTGACTACCTTCGCCTTGCTCATGAGCAGGGGCACGGTTCAACCTGGTGAACACCATCCTGGCAAACAAACTCACAGCTTAGACCAATATCATATCAATACTAGCTATGGATTAAGAATGTACTGAACACACGGAATGCGGAAATGAATATCCAAACAACATGGTAACAAGCATCTGCTATATATACACCATGGTTCATACACACCCTTACATAGTTTAGTACAACCTTAATCGAAGAGCAAACTACTGAAATTATGAAACTACTCATCAGAGGCTTACAAGCTTCCTTTACATTATTTATCTAGGCCTCCGGAATTCATTTCACATCACAGGCATACTTCACAAGTCACACAGGACTGTGAACGTACGGCTACTACCATACTATCCCTCCACACATAGCTCAGGCATCCGCATAGAACATCTCATAGAGATTGCCTGCATGGCCTGGAAGCTCAACCTGCGGATCAGGAAACACTCTGGCCTGAGATCCCTGGGATCCATAAGGACACGGATGTGGCCTCAGTCCCCTGACTGGTGGTAATAGGGGTCCCCGAAGAGGGGTGACTCCTCCTATAGCTGGCCAGTCAACGTCGGTCGGAAGGTGGGTCCTAACAGGGTTCAGCATCTCCATATCCCCGTACCCTGTCTGGACTACTGGTGCCAGCTGCGTCAAAGCCGTCCATAGACGGGCACGGGTAGCATAAAGCTCCATGCGGAGAGCACGAGCATCCCTGTCTCTGTTCTCTAGCATCTCAGCAGTGGACTGCAGTAGTGGATCCTCCATAGAAGAATCAAAATAGACTCCGCTGAGGTATCCCTCTTCACCAGGCTGAGAGGCAGGAACATAGCAGAACTCTGAATTCTGCAGCAGTGCATGTCTCGCCCTCATAATGGTCAGCATTGAATAGGAAGCATCTTGTACTGCCATGTCAACAGTGACTCCCAACCCATAGGACCAATGGATTGGCTCCTCAGCTCCAGGGTAGTCTGGAAATACCCTAACAGTGCAGATATACTGGCTCTGGTTGAAGTCTCGGTACTGTTCCTCCACTATGTACTCGGGGTACCAGCGGTAACCGCACACCAACATCACCCTGACCAGCATGGCCGTATGACCCGGCACATCAATGCACCTGGTCAGACGTACCACCTGACGAGAAGGACGGCCAGGCATCTGAAAATAGAGAGTAATGCAAAAGCATTAGAGCTCTGAATGCAAAATTGGGCAGCATAACGGCTGTAAATGCTCAAAAAGAAATTTTTAGACAACCCAAAATGGAATAGCGTAACCACTCAAGTTCAAGTCTCTGATCATCAAACTTACTTCCTTTTTCCTAGGAATAAAAGGAACCCAATATAACTCTCGACCCGTAGTCTTATAATCTATCGATCAGAAACACGAGCCTAGAAGAAGATGGGTGACCTAGTCCTTAATTCCCGCAGGAAAAGACGAGGATGACCAGAATAGAATAACTTGAGAAGAGAACAAGAGTCTTACGTTCCCTTCCACAAACAATTCCCTTAGGTATAACTAAAGCAATTCTAGACTCAACTTCGACCAGTTTGGCTTATTAGTCCTACAGTCAGTCAGGCTCTGATACCAACGCTGTCGGGACCCCGATCCTAAGCCATAGGAATCCAGCCTGTAACACATCGCATCCCTTTGCGGTCTCACGCACGGTTAACCCCACTGTTGCAGCCTTACCTTAGCCGGGACCATTTGCGCCTTTTGACACACGTAAGCAATTGTGTCGCTAGCAATCCAATGACAAAGAACCCGGATCGACATGTCTAGTCATAAACCAAAGTGGCAGTTTCGCACAGGGACATGCATACATGACCCAGCAAAGCAGGTGTCGGTCACGAGCGAATGTAGACGAGTCGTAGAAAGCTACAAGGACTCCATTACATCGCGTGACATTTCCCCAGAGGGGACAGACACAGCAGCTAAGTAGTCGAACCCCATACATATCAAGTACGACACACGTACGCATGGCATACCGATATGTATAGATACATCGATGGCATCACAACATAACCATAAACATACAAGATTTATTTAAAAGGCTCGGAAGAGCCACACACATAATATTACACAGTTCGGGTCTCACGACCCATCATAGCAGTCATTCAGTTACACAAAGCCAGCGGAAGTGTTTAAAACTGTCTGAGTACAGACAGGTGAAACTAGAAGGCAGATGGCCTGACTATACTACAAACCTAACCTAGGGCCAGATCGTAGTTGGGACACCAGCTACTCGTCATCGTCGATGTCTAGGAAGAACCCTCTGTTAGGGTCATTAACAACCTCTGCAACAATTATTAAACAAACATGAGTACGGAGGTACTCAGCAAGACTTTAGGATAACTATCTACTCGTGCAATGTATCAATAAGGAATTGTGAGGTTTCATGCGGAAAGCCAGCATTTGACTCGTGGCTAGACAACTTACATTTTAAAACAACTTTTGACAACTTGATCTCTCGCACACGAGTCCACTAACACCACAACAATACTCCATCATGGAATCATTCCGTCTCCATACGGAAATGCCGTCCACGACACTCACGCTTATCTTGACAATTTTATGAGTAGTCATTTAAGTTATCTATGAACAACATATGTTTCCAAGTAGTCCATATCCGCGGACGCGGCTATTCGAATAGATAATAACCCTGTAGGGGTGTACTTCCTCACACACGCTCTCGCCACTTATCGCCATGTGCTCGTCATGCACCTCGGCAACCTTCAAGCAGAAGCCCAGCGAGGGAGTCGGCCACGACCGTTAACCACACTAGTACCTAGTCCAGGTCTATCGCCTATCTGAGGGTAACCCGCACGGAAGTCCGGCCGAGGTTTCCGCCACAGCCTCAAACGATGTGCGCAGGGTTCCCAAGCCCACCATCCGGGTGCCACTTGGTACACCGTGCCACTGCCTACCGCATCACAGCCCACCTCTCAGGTCAGCGCTATGCACGGCCTCCAGCATGACTATAAACACCAGAAACTACTTGCAACTCCTGGACCGAGTACTAAGCGATTAATAAGTCGAGAGGGTCAATTAAGTATCCCAACGTGTGGTAGTATCTAGTCTTGGATTACATACACGGAACTCAGTTCCTAAGGATGGTTCCAATGAAACAACCCGCATGTACTCCTACACAGCCTTTCACCGGTACCTTTACCAAATCAGGTTCGACACACAACCTTTACTTACTAAACACATTCTCACAATTCTGTTCATCTCCCAGATGACAGACCATACACAACTCTAAGCATAGCATGCATAGCAGGATAAGGCACATCATGGCTCAAGCAACTACCAGGTATGCTAGGTTGCAAGGTTCAGCTATTTACTGTGACAAGGATAGGTCATGCAAAGGAAGTGGGTTCAACTAACGTGGCAAAAGCATTTGAAGCATTTGATCCTAATGCAATAAGTAAGTGCAGGAGCGAGAACATGGGATTCATCGGGATGATCAAAATGGTTGCTTGCCTTGTTGCTCAGAGGAGGGACAATATCCATCAATCGGATGTTCGGTGGAATCCGGAGGAGCGGAGCCTACCGAAAAGAGTGACAACAATCAATCACAAGCATATGCAACAAGATGATGCATGAGCATGGCATGAGGATGCAAAGTGGTATACTATTATAGCTAACATTTATTAGGTTTGAAGATGATTTGAATCAAATTCAAATATTACTTCAAAGGAGGTATTCTCGGATACCATTTTAATTGATTCGACCTGCTCAGATCAACTTTCTTTTAACATGCATGGAGTGACATGTTAGGTTGCTGGATTGTGATTTGGACAGTGTTTGATCATATCATTTGTAGTGAAATTTAAATAATTTCCAAATTCCATCTCCAATGTATTTATAAGAATTAACTTATTCATTAATCTACATGTTTGGGCTCAGTAACATTTTCAAACATGTTTGAAAATGATATATTCAGATTCCTTGAATTTTTCTGATACTTTTTTCATATATAAATTATTTTCATTGGACTTACATATTATTTTCTATGATTTTAGAAGTTTTGTACATTTCTGGAATTATTTTTATATTAGAAAATCCCTTTATTGCGTCACAGTGACGTCTCTGGTCAACAGAGGCTGGGCCAGGTCAAACCTGACCAGTGGGGTCCACTGGTCAGTGACCAGGCACTAATCCCCGAGTTGACCAGCCCCTAACTAGGGTTTGACCCACTCAGGGGCCCACTGTCAGTGGCTAGGGGGGTGTTTAATGGGTAATTAGTTTGACCACGTCGACCACCACCAGAATATGGCCGGCGGCGACCACGGGCGCGGCGGAGGACTTGCCGGAGTTGAGCTAAACGACGCTACACGCATTGGTTTGGGTCGCGGTTTAGTGCTACGGCTAGCTAGTGAAGCGCCGCATCTAAAGGGGGAGGAGCTGGACCCAGTGGTCACCAGAATCCATGCCGGCGACGAGGTCAGCGGCGGCTGTGGCTCGGGCATCGTCGGGTGTGGCGTTGTGTGGCACTAGCAAGCTGGGGAAAAGGCTCTACGGCATCTACAGAGCTCCAAGAGCTCATTTCTGAGCTCGGTCTCGCGAGCGGGGTACCACAACGACGACAACGACATGGCCGGCGACGGGGACCTTTGGGCTCCGGCGGCTAACGGGGCTAGAGGAGGGGAAAGGCCTCGGGAAGAGGGGGAACGGAAAGAGGAGCTCACGGCGGTTCTTGTGAAGCTGTCGGCAGGGTCGGGGAGGACCGGAAGGCGACGGATCAACGACGACTGGAGCTTCGGGGAGAGAGAGATCCGAGAGGGGAAAAGGGGAACGAGAGGCCGAGGGGAGGAGATAAGGCCGCGGGGAGGAGGAGAAATAGGCTCGGGGCGTCGCGCTGGCGCTCCTGGGGGCCTCCAGCGGCGAGCAGGCAAGCAGGAGGTGGTCGGGGCTTGGCCGCCGTGCTCATCTTCTCCTCTGCCTACTGGCAGGAGGAGGAAGATGACCGGGGAGCCCCTGGTGGGCTGGGCCGACGACAGATAACACGTAAGCTCTTGCTTTCTCTTTTTCTTCTGTTTTATTTACTAACATTGTTTCCCATTTATTTTGGCTTCACAAACAAACCATAAATAGTTTGAAAAACTCTGGGGTGTTAGTTGGGATATTTCCAATCACCCATAAAGTTTTCAGCATTTTTGAAAACTATAAATCTTTGAATTCAAATTTAAAACTTGAAACCAGTAGTCTTTTGCATTTATTTAAAATGCCAAAAGTATAAAGGAAATGGTTTCCTTCATTGCTTATTTGTTTTCAAGAATTATAAGAAAAGTTGAACTTTTCTTGAGGCCATTTTGGGTTCATTGATTTGAATAAGTTTATAATTCCTTTGAATTAAGAAGTGGCTAGGGTTTTTGAGTTTCCCTTCACCACTTACTTTGATCTTGTTGCCATTTCCTTGGATGCAATGAAAAGAAAATATGAGCACAATGCTAAACCTTGGTTATGGTTCCATGGATGTGACATGATCTCATGGTCATAGGAACATATACTTGACATGCAGAAAAATAGTAGCAATAAAGCGATGCGATCACATGCTACATTCAAAGTTCGGGTCTTGTCCATCAGATCATTCTCCTAATGATGTGATCCCGTTATCAAATGACATCTCATGTCTATGGTCAGGAAACCATGAACATCTTTGATCAACGAGCTAGTCCTCTAGAGGCTCACTAGGGACAGTGTGTTGTCTATGTATCCACACATGTATTTGAGTTTCCAATCAGTACAATTCTAGCATGGATAATAAACAATTATCATGAACAAGGAAATATAATAATAACCAATTTATTATGGCCTCTAGGGCATATTTCCAATAGTCTCCCACTTGCACTAGAGTCAATAATCTAGCTCACATCACTATGTGATTGTAATGAATCTAACACCCATACATTTCTGGGATTTGATCACGTCTTGCTTGTGAGAGAGGTTTTTAGTCAACGGATCCGAAACATTCAGATTCGTGTGTACTTTACAAATATCTGTGTCATACCATAGATGCTTATACAACGCTTCACTTGGAATAATTCCAAACGACTGGTCCACTATACGAATCCAGTTTACTACTCAGAGTTATCCAGATTAGTGTCAAAGTTTGCATCGACATAACCTGCTTTTCCTGTGAGGATTAAGGAACATGCTAAAGATGCAACTTTGGTTAATGAAGGTTATATTAGAACACCTAAACCCTCGGAACAAATAAATGTTGAGCCTAATATTGCTATGGTTAAAGATCTCTTAGTTGATAACATTGATGGTCAGGTGATTTACTTATGTGATGAAGCTACCAGAATTGCAAAACAGGTTAGAAGCCATCACGATAAGTTAGACAAAAATAAACCAGTTATTGGCATGCATGTTGTTTCTGTTAAGCTTGGAGATCATTATTATCATGGCTTGTGTGACATGGGCGCTAGTGTTAGTGTTATACCTTTTACCCTACATCAAGAAATTACGAACGACATAGCACCTGTGAGATTGAACAAATTGGTGTCACCATTAAACTTGCAAATGGAGACACTATTTCAACACTTGGGGTTGTTAGATATTTTGAAGTCTTGTGTGTAAAAATTAAGTACCCTAATGATTTTTTAGTGCTTGATTCAGAATCAGATAACTTTTGTCCCATTATATTTCGTAGACCTTTCTTGAATACTCTTAATGCTGAAATTAATTGTGTTACTAAGAAGGTCAAGGTAAGCTTTGGTGATGTGTCTCATGAATTTAATTTCTTTAAGTTTGGTAGACAACGATATGAAAAAGAATTATGTAGTAAGGATGAAATAATTGGTCGTGCTTCTATTGTCGTTCCTCCTACCGATCCAATAGAACAATATTTGCTAGACCATGAAAATGATATACATATGAATGAAAGAAATGAGATAGATGATATATTTCTTAGAAAAACACTTATTCTTAAACACAAATTACCAGTTGATATCTTAGGGGATCCTCCTCCACCCAAGGGAGATCCCGTGTTTGATCTAAATAAACTACCAAATACTTTGAAATATGCTTATCTCAATGAAAAGAAGATATATCTTGTTATTATCAGTGCTAACCTTTGAGAGCATGAAGAAAAGAGATTACTTAAAATTTTGAAGAAGCACACGGCTGCTATTGCATATACTCTTGATGATCTTAAGGGCATAAGCCCCACTCTATGTTTGCACAAGATTAATACGGAACCAGATGCTGAACTGTAGTGCCCCAAGTGTAAAGCTTTCCCTTTTTGTAACCTTCCATGTGGGACCACCTTGACTTTGTCATGAGAGCTATCTATGCATGTAGGATTTCATGTGTCACCTTGTATTCTTCTTTCGCATGCATGCATCCATGCCATACCATCCTTGCCATACCTAGTGTTGCATGTGTTCACTTGTGAAGTTGTGTTTGGATACTTTGTGGTTTTATGTGTAGATGCTCATGAGGTGGTGGAGTGTGTAGTAGTTGTGGTGGTTCTCTCCTTCAAACCACTTTGGGTTGCAAACCCCTTTCCCTCATGTAATCTCATGTTCAAAATTCCATCTTCCCCAAAGCTGTTTTAAAAATGTCTTGTGTTTAGGGTATATTGTGGAGATGATGATGTGATAGTTTGGAGTTTTATTGTTTGACTTGAGGGTGCAAATAAATAAAAAAATAGATTAAATAAATGCTGTTTTGGATTTATGAAAGTAGCCCCATAAATGTTGGAAGTATTTTATTTAAATAGCTCGTTCATTTTTAGGTCCACGACAATTTTCCATTTGATTTTATCCCTTTTATTTTGCCATGTGCCTATTTTCCTTTTCCCTGTTTTAATTAAATAGGAAGCAGTCCTGGGTGCTCTTTTTCTCTATCTGGCTCCTAAGTGGGCTTCCTCCCACTCTGGTGGCCCATCTTCTCCTCCTCTTCGCAGCACAGGAGCCCAGCTCGCGACCCTCTCTTCTTCCTCCCGACGTCACGCTTGTACGATCGAGCCTCAGCCTCCCGATCTCTCCTCCCTCGATCTTGCGGCTCCAGCGCTTCCCCCAAGGATCATATAAGCTCTCCTCTCCCTCCCCCGGGCAGCTAGGGTTCCTCCTCTCTCCTCTTCTCCTTCCCGCGCCGCCAGAGACCACCTCGTCGTCCCCAACACCATGGCTAGCTTCGAGTCGAGCTCGACGCCAGCGTAGCATCGACCTCGTCGCCTCCCCGCGGCTGCGGAAGCAAGAGGACCCAGGAGGGTTTCCATTTTTGCGAGCAGCCAAAGCTCGGACTCCCTCCTTGACGTCCACCACGTGCGCTTGTTCCTCTACTCCGGCACCTCTTCGTGCGACAGATCGAGGCCGCTTCTTCCACTTCGCCGTCGCCCTCCTCTCTCGTTCCCCCTCGGTGAGCAGCGGTAGACCCCTCTCTTCCCTCTCTAGAACGGTAGACTCGAGCCCTCGTCAATGCTGCTCTGTTCGGCTGCAGTAGCAGAGTGCAACGCAACAGTAGGCCGTAGCTTGTGCTCGTTGATAGCTGCGGAAATACGATGGTTTCAGGGCGGGAATGGATCCCCTATGGATCCTACTTCACCCCCTGTAGCGTGGTTTGGACGTAGGTAGCCGTGGTAGCCGCTACCATCTTCCTCTGGTTCGGTCACCGGCGGGATGCCTCGTAGCAGAGGAGTTGGTCTTCAGAGAAACCTACCCTCCTCTATCAGCAACCGGATCATAGCACAGTGGTTGGCGCTTGTGCATGTAAACGAGAGGTGTAGGGATCGAATCCCCGGTAGGGCACCTTCCCCCCTTTTTGATCTTTTCAGCCAAGAGTGTTAGCAGCGCCAGCGAATATAGCCTGCTATCTGCTTCTTCTCTGTCGAAGCAGAGTCAGTAGCAGGGTGGCCACAACAGAGATAGGTTGCAGAGAGGGCCTGAGTTCGACCCCCCCAGGCCTGTTTTTATTTGTTTTCCTGTGTTATTTTTTTCCTTGCTGTGTAGTGTTAGCTGCTAGCAATAGTCTTTGCACGCATGACATCAGTAGATGAAATGCTAGTTTTCCTTTTGTTTTGTTTTGTCCTTGTTGCTCCAAGTGTAGGTTACATGTAGATGTGTATGTAAGGAATGTGTGGGTGTTTGCACTAGGTGTAGTGGTTGTATGTGTGCATGTGTAGATGGCGTGTGTGTTGGCACACCTACATGAGGTGATCGTGGTGCATGTGTGGTGTGCATCTCAAACACATGGACTAGGGCTCATGTGCCCTTGGAATGTGTGTGTGTGTGGATAGGCATGAATTGTGCTTATGTGACTTAGTGTGCATATACTTGTGTGCATGTGGATGTGGAGTGGTGTGTGTGAAGCACACCCACACATGAACATATTTCATGAGCACCATGGACTGTGAGCATGTGCTTGTGTGCGTGGAATCCCCACCTACTAGAACAAGGTGTACCTTCATATGTCCATATGTGAGTGGTGCATGTTTCTTGTGTTGGTGTGTTTGCCTTGTAGATATGATTGGGAATGGTGATGGCCATGGCACACACACATGGGGTCAAAAACCTCATGTCAACATTGGTGTTGTGGTCATGCAAGTTCTAGTGTAGATAGTGTTCTAGTGATTTTTGCACATGTGATGTTGCACTATTCTCTACTTAAGAATCTATGTTGTTTTTCCTTCCTAGTTTGTGATCACTTGTTCCAAGCAAGTGGATATGTTTTATATATGATTTTGGGGTAGAATCTCCCAAGGAACCCATTGGTGAACTCATTTTTTCCATTGGAACATTTTCTGGAGATGACATATTTTCATTTTCTTCCATGTTTAGAGCTTGGTTCCATGAGTTGTGGTGAGTCTTTGTGATTGTTTCTTGATTGTGGTAGTAGAGGGTGACCCCCTCTACCTCATGTTGGTTTCATATCATGATTAGGATTCCATAGGTGCAAGTTTTGCCCACTCAAAGTAGGCATGTGGCTGAAATTCCAGATTAGTGAAAATCTGGAATTTTCACTAAGTCTGAGAATCTGTTTATATTTTCTTCTCCTGTTGATGAGGTTGTGCAGGTCAATGTGTTGTGATCTAGCCTTAACTTTCAACTGGAAAGTTGGACCTGATATGTTTGTCTAGTTCCCTGTAAAATTTCATATAATTTGGAGTCCTGTAGATATTATTTTGGCTGCTGTTCAAATCCTTCAGACCATAGACAGAAAGTGAGAATCTGGAATTTTCACTAAGTCCCTGAAAACTGATATTTTTGGGCAAGTTTGCAACCTTGTAACTTTCTGTGTTTAATTCCTTTTTGTGTGATTCTTGCTTGTGCTTGTAGTATTCTTGAATAGGTACAGCCACATATATTATTTGTCATGTTTGGGTGGTTGTAGGTGCTTTGCATGTAGCTCACAAAGTGCTATGATGGAGTTTATGGCAGATTGTGTAGTTTTGTCCTTTTGATGTTTGTGAGTGCTTAGTTGGTGATGTGGTGTTCTTCTTTGCTCCACCCCATACATGTTGGTTTTTTTATGTCTTGGCAACCTGGAAATACCAGGGTTGTGCCATTTGAGTGTGTGGTGATGATTTTGACACGTAGGGCTTCATATCTTGTTTCGTTGGTTCCCGTTGATCCGTAGCTCCGATTGTAATGTTCTTTATATGCTTTTGCATCGTTTTCACGAGACGCATCTGATCATGTCATTCTCATGCATTTCAAAATAGCTTAGTATGCAGTTCTGTCCAGGAACATGTATTCACTCCTTATGCTTGTGTTAGTGGTAGAAATAGTGATGCATGCTCATATTCATCTGATGCATCATGTGCTTGTTGCATCTTGAGGTGCTGTTGTTCATTGGATATTATTCTTATGTTGGGTAGCACCGGGATCGGAGAACGAATACATGGATTCAGGAGAGTACGTGCAGGACGAACAAGAACCATTCCAAGCTAAGGATATCACATGCAAGATGATATGACCTTGATTCCATCTCTAAACTTGTTATGCTAGATTACGTTTCCTTTGCCATATGCTCGCTGCCTACCACTGAAATATATTGCCTCCTGTTATGCCATGAAACCAAACACTTATCCCTTCCTAGCAAACTTGAATGGCTAAGTAGGCTTTGCTCAGCTACTAATGTTAGCGTTGCTAGATGCAGGTGCTTTGTCTCATGTGATAACATGAGCTTGATATCATTATCTTAAATTTTGTTATTTAATTAATGCACCTATATACTTGGTAAATAACGGAAGGCCTAGCCTTTTGCCGGGTGCTTTGTTCCGTTATTGCCGCTATAGTTACCGGCTACCGGTGTTTGATTCCATATTGATCGCTCCTAACACGTTCGGGGTTGTTATGGGGACCCCCTCGATAAATCGCGTAGTGCTAAGACTTGTCCGACAGGCACATTGGTGTTAATTTGCTAATCACTTACTAATAATCTGCATAGGGAATGATCACCCCGAGGATCTTTAATCAACAACCCGGGCCAGTGTCCTCATGAGTGTTGGTCCAAACTGGTCTGCCTGCGGGGCCACCACAAGGAAACTTGAGGTTTGGCACCCGTAGCTAGTTCCATCCGGCGTGTCCTGAGACTGAGATACGCGGCTCTTATCAGGGTCATCGACACGTCGGGAGGTCCTGCTAGTCTTGTCTTGCCTTAGCGATATATCTTGCGTATAGGAATCCCAGTGAAGCTTTGGTTCTCCCAAGAGTTGAGGTTTTCCTCTAAGGAATCGGACGAGATCACGAGATTCGTGATAGAGGATTACTTTGCGGCCCGTGTACGTTTGTGATGGACTAGTTGGAGCACCCCTGTAGGGTTTAATCTTTCGGAAAGCCGTGTCCGCGGTTATGTGGCAACTTGGAATATTTTGTTAACATTCGGTAATAGATAACTTAAACATAAGCTAATAAAATTGCCAACTGTGCACGTAACCGTGACTGTCCCCTCGAAGATCTCTCTTCAATCAGGAACACGGTGAGGTTATGAATGACGTAGGTAGGTGTTCAGGTTCACTTAGTGATTAAGTATTCTCGACCGCTAGAATAGACCACCTTCATAATGGTTCTACGTAAGTTAGCCACCATATCAAGCTTAGGATGCCGCAACCTTAAACACTCTACCCTATCCAACCTAATAACTTGACTAGTTCTGGCACCGAGGTCATAGATTGCTGAGTCCCCATGGCTCATAGATTCCTTCACAACACCAACAGGTTCAGGTACCCTAGAGACAGGTCATCCCGACGGCACGCAGCTGGCGTGGCAGTACGATGAGGAGACCGACCGCCTGTACGTGAACTATCTAGAAGATTGAGGCGTGGTCGTGATCGTGGGCCAGCACGCAGGGTAGCGTAGCCATTGCCCTTGTTTTGTAGTCTGTAGCGGAACTACTTTGATTGTACGCGTGATGTACTCTGATATATTTATAAGAAGACAATTGAACCCCTGATTGTCTATCTATTATTATTATGTATGTGTTGTGATACCTGTTTGCGAGACGCTTAGATGCGCTCCTTTCCAATTCGCTGGCTCGATCCCCAGATCGGAAAGGACCGCATCTTGGTCATTACAAGGTTGTAATCAGAGCCTTACGACATAGGAGCCTTTGTGTGATCGTACTTGGCCGAGTTGTGTCTAGAAAATGTTTTGAGTCTTAGTTATATCGGAGCGTAGGATTCTTTTTTCTCCTCTTCCATGCTCTGGTGAGGTTCCCGACCTAGGAAATCTTTAATTCTACTCCTCTTCTCGCTCAAATTTTTTTTAGGATCATGCGGGTATTTGTGAAATCTATATGATTTCGATGTGACGGAGTCATGTCTTGGTGCCTCCTGTCAGCTTTGATTTTCTTCCTGGGAGTTGAGCTCCAGGGGATTCTTGCGCACATCACCATCATTCAGATTTCTGAGTATCTAAGAACGAAGGATGTTCGTAATTGCTTCAATACTGGTAGTGGCGAGATAACCCCGATGTCCCGAGTACTGGTGTAGATTGTTCGGGAGTATTGCCATACCTAGTATCATTGTGATCACGAGGGTCTGTTGTAGATGAAGGTCCGAGATGCTGGTTGTGTGTTGACGGATGTGATACAGGTGACGGGTTAGTATAGGAGTTGTGTGATATTATTCCTTGTATCCGTGTACCAGATTGCATGACCAGTAATTTCGGGAATTCATAGGTGGGATCTCAAGTAGTATCTTATAGGACTATCTTCCTACAGATGCATGATTGAGGTGGGGAAATCTCGATCATATGTTTGTCCCGACCAGTTCTAGCTCATACTTGTTTGAAGTGGTCTAAATCAGAATTTTGTCGTCCGTCACTTTGAGGAAGCATTCTTATTATTTTGTTCGAGTGAAATTGCTTCATTCCTGTTCAGATATTCCTGTCTTTTGATTCAGCAATATCTTTAAGTTATTTTGTGGGCTAATATGTTGTCCGTCTTCAGGATGGCTCCGCCTACTCGTCAGAACCCAGGGCGTGAGGATATGCCGCCTCCACCTCCTCCTCTGGAGAACCATCCACCGCCGCGGCCTCCTCCTGCAGAGGCCTGGCAAGCGGTGATGGCTGCTAGTAATGCAAACACTCAGATGCTGCTACAGTTGCTGCAAGAGAGGGGTAACCAACAGCAAGGCAATTTCCAGCATGGTGGCAATCAGTTTGCCAATCTGAGTCAGTTCCTGTCGAACCAGCCAAAGACATTCACTTCTTGCGACCAACCATTTGATGCAGAAGATTGGATCTGTGATATGAACAAGCATTTCGAGTGTAGCAATGTGCGTCCGGAGGATTATGTCAAGTTTGCAACGTTCCAGTTGAAGGGGCAGGCTTCTATATGGTGGCATCAGCTGAAGGACTCCAGAGGTGCTAGGGTGATTTCTTGGGATGAGTTCTGTCGTGACTTCAGGTCCCACTACATTCCTTCCAGCTTTTTGGAGGAGATGCGTGAGAAGTTCGTGCGTTTGAAGCAAGGTGGAAATTCCGTGTACAAGTACAACGTTGAGTTCCACGAGCTGGCCCATTACGCGTTGTAGGATATCCTGGATCAGAAGTGCAAGATTTATCAGTTCAGAGGTGGCTTGACAGAAGATTTGCAGTTCGCTCTTGCCTTGCACGATCCTGAGGAGTTCGACAAGTTCTACAACCTAGCTGTCAGAGCAGAGGCAGCCTTGCTCAGGGTGGAGAATTCTAAGAAGAGCTTTAGAGATTCCAGCTCTTCCTTGACTCATGTGGTTCAGAAGCAACAGAAGTTTTGGGTGTCTCCTCCTCCTCCTCGGCACTTGCAGCAGCTTAAGCACTCTGGTGGTCGTGGTTCTTCCCACCCACCCAACCCTGTCTTCCAGCACAGATACCAGCATCAGAAGCAAGGGCCTCCTCAGTCTCAGTACCGGCAGCGAGCAGAGGTGACTTGTCACAAGTGTGGGCAGAAGGGTCACTATGCCAACAAGTGTACTTCTCTGTCCGACTGCCGCCTCCTCCTCCAGGCAAACCTCCAAGCAACGCTCTTGTCAAGTTCAACCCCAGATCAGCTCGAGTCAACATGGTGAATGCAGCTGAGGCAGAAAACTCGTCAGATGTGATCATGGGTAACCTCCTCGTCAATGATGTTCCTGCTAAAGTGTTATTTGATTCTGGTGCTTCGCATTCCTTCATGTCATACCCCTTCGCATTTGGTAATAATATTGCGACCGAGTTCCTTCCCAAGTCATTGCAAGTTGTGTCTCCGGGTATGCGGATGATCTCTCAGTTGTTCGTCCCAGATGTTTCTGTCAAGATGGGTGCTTATGCTTTTCTGGCATCTCCTATTGTCTTGGGAAATTCCGACATCGACTTGATTCTTGGTATGGACTGGCTGGCCATGAACAAGGCATCAATTGATTGTGAAGCTAAAGAAGTGAAGCTTACCCACTCTTTGGAGGACGTGATTATATTCGCGGCGCGCGATGATACAATCCGTCTGTTCTCTTTGAATGAAAAGGGTGAGATCAATCCTACTTCGCAAGTCCCAGTGGTCTGCGAATATGAAGATGTGTTTCCTGAAGATCTGCCAGGCATGCCTCCGAACCGTGAAGTTGAGCTTGTCATTGAGCTTGAGCCAGGAACAGAGCCAGTGTGCAAACGGCCGTACAAGCTGGGTCCAGAAGAATTGAAGGAACTTAAGAGGCAACTCGATGAGCAGGAGCATTTGGGTTTGACAAAGACCGAGCTCGTCTCCGTGGGGCTGTGGAGTTCTGTTTGTCAAGAAGAAGGATGGCACGGACCGGCTATGTGTAGATTACCGTCCATTGAATAAGAAGACAATCAGGAACAAATATCCACTTCCGAACATAACTGAGTTGTTCGAATAGTTGAAAGGTGCTAAGGACTTCTCCAAGCTTGATCTCAGGATGGGCTATCATCAAATTCACATTCGCAAGGAAGACATTCCGAAGACTGCCTTCAGGACTAGTTTTAGCTCGTATGAGTATACGGTCATGTCTTTTGGTCTGGCAAATGCTCCTCCGAGTTTCTGTCAATTGATGAACTATATATTCTCTCCGTTCAAGAATGACTTTGTCTTGCTCTATCTCGACGACATTCTGGTCTTTTCTGAAACTGAGGAAGAACATGTAGAACATCTCAGGTTGGTGCTTGATAAGCTGAGAGAGTACAAGTTGTATGCCAAGTTTTCCAAGTGCAAGGTCTGGCTGAAAGAAGTGATTTGTCTTGGGCACATTATCTCTGCCGAGGGCAATAAAGTTGATCTGTCCAAGGTTCAGGTCATTCTCGAATGGGAGCCTCTGCAGAAGGTGAAACAACTTCGAAGCTTTCTCGGGCTTGCTGGCTATTGCAGAAGGTTCGCTGAGAACTTCTCCAAGATCGCCAAGCCGCTCTCAAGTCTTCTTCAGAAGGGTGTTAAGTATGCTTGGTCTCTAGAGTGTCAACTGTCCTTCGATACACTCAAAGTGAAGCTTACCTCCACTCCAGTCTTGGTCCCTCCGGATGATTCCAAGCCGTACCAGGTCTTTTGCAATGCTTCTCTCCAGGGTCTTGGTGCAGTCCTGATGCAAGATAAGAAGGTGGTTGCTTATACCTCCAGGCAGTTGAAGCCAGCGGAGAAGAACTATCCTTTGCATGATCTTGAGCTAGCAGCTGTGGTACACACTCTGATGATTTGGAGACACCTCTTGTTGGAACGTAAGGTTGAAGTTTTCACCGATCACAAGAATCTCAAGTACATCTTCACTCAACTTAACTTGAATCTTCGGCAAACACGTTGGGTGGAAATGCTCCAGGATTTTAATCCAAGTGTTGAGTACACGCCACGCAAAGCTAATGTCGTGGCGGATGCATTGAGCAGGAAGGCATACTGCAACAGTCTGATTCTGCAACCTGTCCAGCCTAGTCTTTGTGAGTCTTTTAGGAAGCTCAACCTTCAGCTTGTACCTCAGGGATTTCTTGCAAACCTTCAGATCTCTCCTACCTTGGAAGATCAGGTCCGAGCAGCACGGCTTCTTGACGCTATGGTGAAGAAGGTCAAGATTGGCGTGGGAAAGAGTCTCCCCAAGTATAAGTGCTTCACTGTTGATGCCAGGGACACGTTGTTCTTCGAGGATCGCCTTGTCGTCCTGAAAGGTGATCTCAGGAAGGTAATCATGGAGGAAGCTCATAACTCTGTGCTCTCTATTCATCCTGGAAGCTCCAGAATGTACCACGACTTGAAACAGACCTTCTGGTGGACCCGTATGAAGCGTGAGATTGCACAGTTCGTAAATGAATGTGATGTATGTCGAAGGGTGAAAGCAGAACATCAACGTCCAACAGGTATTTTGCATCCATTGCCGAGTCCCGAGTGGAAGTTCGATCACATTGAGATGGATTTCGTCACCAGGTTTCCAAAGTCCAAGAAACGTAATGATGCTATCTTCGTCGTCATCGACAAGTTGAGTAAAGTGGCTCATTTTCTTCCAGTCAAGGAGTCCATTTCAGCAGCTTAGCTGGCAGAGTTGTACACCTCTAGGATTGTCTCTTTGCACGGCGTGCCTATGATGATCTCTTCGGATTGCGGAAGTATCTTCTCTTCCAAGTTCTAGGACTCCTTTCAGTCTGCTATGGGCACGAAGATCCGCTTCAGCACAACGTTCCATCCTCAGACTAGTGGTCAAGTGGAGAGAGTGAATCAAGTTCTTGAGGATATGCTGAGAGCCTGTGTTATCTCTTTTGGCATGAAGTGGGAAGATTGTCTGCCTTTTGCGGAGTTCTCGTATAACAACAGTTATCAAGCTAGTTCTGGCAAGGCTCCGTTTGAAATTCTCTATGGCAGGAAGTGTCGTACTCCACTCAACTGTTCCGAGACCGGCGAGTGTCAGATCCTTGGCAATGATTTGATAGAAGAAGCTCAGGAGATGTGTCGGATCATTCGCAACAACCTCAGAGCAGCTCAGTCCCGTGAGAAGAGCTATTATGATAGCAAGCACCGTGGCATGTCTTATGAGCTTGATGACTTCGTCTATCTCAAGGTGTCGCCTATGAAGGGTATGCAGCGCTTTGGCATCAAAGGCAAGCTTTCGCCCCGTTTAATTGGTCCGTTTAGAGTGGTTGGCAAGAGAGGCGACCTTGCATACCAGCTCGAGCTTCCGGCAAACTTTGCGAATGTACATGATGTGTTCCATGTTTCTCAGCTTCGGAGGTGTTTCAAGAACCCCGAGCGCACTCTGCATCTTCAAGACATCAACCTTCAGCGTGACCTTTCTTATCGTGAGCATCCAGTTGCGGTTCTCTAGGCGACTGAGCGCAAGACCCGTAACAAGTCCGTCAAATTTCTCAAAGTGCAGTGGTCACACCATTCCGATAAAGAGGCTACGTGGGAACGCGAGGACCACCTCCGTTCTGTATATCCGGAGTTCTTTCAGGCGTAGATCTCGGGGAGAGATCTTTTTTCTAGTGTGGGAGAGTTTGTAGTGCCCCAAGTGTAAAGCTTTCCCTTTTTGTAACATTCCATGTGGGACCACCTGTCATGAGAGCTATCTATGCATGTATGATTTCATGTGTCACCTTGTATTCTTCTTTTGCATGCATGCATCCATGCCATACCATCCTTGCCATAACTAGTGTTGCATGTGTTCACTTGTGAAGTTGTGTTTGGATACTTTGTGGTTTTATGTGTTGATGCTCATGAGGTGGTGGAGTGTTTAGTAGTTGCGGTGATTCTCTCCTTCAAACCACTTTGGGTTGCAAACCCCTTTCCCTCTTGAAATCTCATGTTCAAAATTCCATCTTCCCCAAAGCTGTTTTAAAAATGTCTTGTGTTTAGGGTATATTGTGGAGATGATGATGTGATAGTTTGGAGTTTTATTGTTTGACTTGAGGGTGCAAACAAATAACAAAACAGATTAAATAAATGTTGTTTTGGATTTATGAAAGTAGCCCCATAAATGTTGGAAGTATTTTATTTAAATAGCTGGTTCATTTTTAGGTCCAGCGCAATTTTCCATTTGATTTTATCCCTTTTATTTTGCCCTGTGCCTATTTTCCTTTTCCCTATTTTAATTAAATAGGAAGCAGTCCAGGGTGCTCTCTTTCTCTATCTCGCGCCTAAGTGGGCTTCCTCCCGCTCTGGTGGCCCATCTTCTCCTCCTCTTTACAGCATAGGAGCCCAACTCGCGACCCTCTCTTCCTCCTCCCGACGTCACGCTTGTAGGATCGAGCCTCAGCCTCCCAATCTCTCCTCCCTCGATCTTGCGGCTCCAGCGCTTCCCTCAAGGATCATATAAGCTCTCCTCTCCCTCCCCCAGGCAGCTAGGGTTCCTCCTCTCTCTCCTCTTCTCCCTCCCGCGCCGCCAGAGACCACCTCGTCGTCCCCAACGCCATCGCTAGCTTCGGGTCGAGCTCGATGCCAGCGTAGCGTCGACCTCGTCACCTCCCCGCGGCTGCGCAAGCAAGAGGACCCAGGAGGGGTTCCATTTTTGCGAGCAGCCTAAGCCGGGACTCCTTCCTCGACGTCCACCACGTGCGCTTCTTCCTCTACTCCGGCTCCTCTTCCTGCGACAGATCGAGGCCGCTTCTTCTTCCACTTCGCCGTCGCCCTCCTCTCTCGTTCCCCCCTCGGTGAGCAGCGCTAGACCCCTCTCTTCCCTCTCTAGCGCGGTAGACTCGAGCCCTCGTCGATGGTGCTCTATTCGCCTGCAGTAGCAGAGTGCAATGCAGCATTAGGCAGTAGCTTGTGCTCATTGATAGCTGCGGCAATTGGATGGTTTCAGGGCGGGAATGGATCCCCTATGGATCCTACTTCACCCCCCCGTAGCGTGGTTTGGCCGTAGGTAGCCGTGGTAGCCGCTGCCATCTTCCTCTGGTTCAGTCGCCGGCGGGATGCCTCGTAGCACAGGAGTTGCTCTTCAGAGAAACCTAGCCTCCTCTGTCACTAACCGGATCATAGCGCAGTGGTTGGTGCTTGTGCATGTAAACGAGAGGTGCAGGGATCGAATCCCCGGTAGGGCACCTTCCCACCTTTTTGATTTTTTCGGCCAATAGTGTTAGCAGCGCCAGAGATTATAGCCTGCTATCTGCTTCTTCTCCGTCGAAGCAAAGTCAGTAGCAGGGTGGCAACAACACAGATAGGTTGCAGAGATGGCCTGGGTTCGACCCCCCAAGCCACTTTTTATTTGTTTCCTGTGTTATTTTTTTTCCTTGCTGTGTAGTGTTAGCTGCTAGCAACAGTAGTTGCAGCCATGAGATCAGTAGATGAAATGCAAGTTTTCCTTTTGTATTGTTGTGTCCTTGTTGCTGCAAGTGTAGGTTATATGTAGATGTGTATATAAGGAATGTGTGGGTGTTTGCACTACGTGTAGTGGTTGTATGTGTGCATGTGTAGATGGTGTGTGTGTTGGCACACGTACATGAGGTGATTGTGGTGCATGTGTGGTGTGCATCTCAAACACATGGACTAGGGCTCATGTGCCCTAGGAATGTATGTGTGTGGATAGGCATGAATTGTGCTTATGTGACTTAGTGTACATATACTTGTGTGCATGTGGATGTGGAGTGGTGTGTGTGAAGCACACACACACATGAACATATTTCATGAGCACCATGGATTGTGAGCATGTGCTTGTGTGTGTGGAATCCCCACCTACTAGAACAAGGTGTACCTTCATATGTCCATATGTGAGTGGTGCATGTTTCTTGTGTTGGTGTGTTTGCCTTGTAGATATGATTGGGAATGGTGATGGCCATGGCACAGACTTATGGGGTCAAAACCCTCATGTCAACATTGGTGTTGTGGTCATCCAAGTGCTAGGGTAGATAGTGTTTTAGTGATTTTTGCACATGTGATGTTGCACTATTCTCTACTTAAGAATCTATGTTGTTTTTCCTTCCTAGTTTGTGATCACTTGTTGCAAGAAATTGCATATGTTTTATATATGATTTTAGGGTAGAATCTCCCAAGGAACCCATTGGTGAACTCATTTTTTCCATTCGAGCATTTTCTGGAGATGACATATTTTCATTTTCTTCTATTGTTAGAGCTTGGTTCCATGAGTTGTGGTGAGTCTTTGTGATTGTTTCTTGGTTGTGGTAGTAGAGGGTGACCCCCTCTACCTCATGTTGGTTTCATCTCATGATTAGGATTCCATATGTGCAAGTTATGCCCACTCAAAGTAGGCATGTGGCCGAAATTCCAGATTAGTGAAAATCTGGAATTTTCACCAAGTCTGAGAATCTGTTTATATTTTCTTCTCCTGTTGATGAGGTTGTGCAGGTCAATGTGTTCTGATCTAGCCTTAGCTTTCAACTGGAAAGTTGGACCTGATATGTTTGTCTAGCTCCCTGTAAAATTTCATGTAATTTGTAGTCCTGTAGATATTGTTTTGCCTGCTGTTCAAATCCTTCAGAGCATAGACAGAAAGTGAGAATCTGGAATTTTCACTAAGTCCCTGAAAACTGATATTTTTGGGCAAGCTTGCAGCCTTTTAAATTTCTGTGTTTAATTCCTTTTTGTGTGATTATTGCTTGTTCTTGTACTATTCTTGAATAGCTACCGCCACATATATTATTTGTCATGTTTGGGTGGCTGTAGGTGCTTTGCATGTAGCTCACAAAGCGCTATGATGCAGTTTATGACAGATTGTGTAGTTTTGTCTTTTGGATGTTTGTGAGTGCTTAGTTGGTGATGTGGTGTTATTCTTTGCTCCACCCCATCCATGTTGGTTTGTTTATGTCTTGGCAACCTGGAAATACCAGGGTTGTGCCATTTGAGTGTGTGGTGATGATTTTGACACGTAGGGCTTCATATCTTGTTTCGTTGATTCTCGTTGATCCGTAGCTCCGATTGTAATGTTCTTTATATGGTTTTGCATCATTTTCACGAGACGCATCTGATCATGTCATTCTCATGCATGTCAAAGTAGCTTAGGATTCAGTTCTGTCCAGGAACATGTATTCACTCCTTATGCTTGTGTTAGTGGTAGAAATAGTGATTCATGCTCGTATTCATCTCATGCATCATGTGCTTGTTGCATCTTGAGGTGCTGTTGTTCATTGGATATTATTCTTATGTTGGGTAGCACTGGGATCGGAGAACGAATACGTGGATTCAGGAGAGTACGTGCAGGACGAACAAGAACCATTCCAAGCTGAGGATATCACACGCAAGATGATATGACCTTGATTCCATCTCTAGACTTGTTATGCTAGATTACGTTTCCTTTGCCATATGCTTGGTGCCTAGCACTGAAATATATTGCCTCCTATTATGCCATGAAACCAAACACTTATCCCTTACTAGCAAACTTGAATGGCTAAGTAGGCTTTGCTCAGCTACTAATGTTAGCGTTGCTAGATGC
Source organism: Hordeum vulgare subsp. vulgare (assembly GCF_904849725.1). Lineage (NCBI taxonomy): Eukaryota > Viridiplantae > Streptophyta > Magnoliopsida > Poales > Poaceae > Hordeum > Hordeum vulgare. The sequence goes on from NC_058522.1 coordinate 448,223,323, forward strand.
AGGTGCTTTGTCTCATGTGATAACATGAGCTTGATATCATTATCTTAAATTCTGTTATTTAATTAATGCACCTATATACTTGGTAAATAAAGGAAGGACTAGCCTTTTTCCGGGTGCTTTGTTCCGTTATTGCCGCCATAGTTACCGGCTACCGGTGTTTGATTCCATATTGATCGCTCCTAACACGTTCGGGGTTGTTATGGGGACCCCCTCGATAAATCGCATAGTGCTAAGACTTGTCCGACAGGACCCAACATTGTTGTTAATTTGCCAATCACTTGATAATAATCTGCATAGGGCATGATCACCCCGAGGATCTTTTATCAACAACCCTGGCTAGTGCTCCTCATGAGTGTTGGTCCAAACTGGTCTGCCTGCGGGGCCACCACAAGGAAACTTGAGGTTTGGTACCCGTAGCTAGTTCCATCCGGCGTGTCCTGAGACTGAGATACGCGGCTCTTATCAGGGTCGTCGACACATTGGGAGGTCCTGCTAGTCTTGTCTTACCTTAGCGATATATCTTGCGTATAGGAATCCCAGTGAAGCTTTGGTTCTCCCCAGAGTTGAGGTTTTCCTCTAAGGAATCCGACGAGATCACGAGATTCGTGATAGAGGATTACTTTGCGGCCCGTGTACCTTTGTGATGGACTAGTTGCAGCACCCATGCAGGGTTTAATATTTCGGAAAGCCGTGCCCGCGGTTATGTGGCAACTTGGAACATTTTCTTAACATCCGGTAATAGATAACTTAAACATAAGCTAATAAAATTGCCAACTGTGTACGTAACCGTGATTGTCCCCTCGAAGATCTCTCTTTGATCGGGAACACGGTGAGGTTATGAATGACGTAGGTAGGTGTTCAGGATCACTTAGTGATCAAGTATTCTCGACTGCTAGAATATACCACCTTCATAATGGTTCTACGTAAGTTAGCCACCATATCAAGCTTAGGATGCTGCAACCTTAAACACTCTACCCTATCCAACCTAATAACTTGACTAGTTCTGGCACAGAGGTCATAGATTGCTGAGTCCCGATGGCTCACAAATTCCTTCACAACACCAACAGGGTCAGGTACCCCAGAGATAGGTGATCCCTACAGCACGCAGCTGGCGTGGCAGTACGATGAGGAGACCGAATGCATGTACGTGAACTATCCAGAAGATTGAGGCGTGGTCGTGATCGTGGGCCAGCAGGCAGGGTAGCGTAGCCATTTCCCTTGTTTTGTAGTCCGTAGCGGAACTACTTTGATTGTATGCGTGATGTACTCTGATATATTTATATGAAGACAATTGAACCCCTGATTGTCTATCTATTATTATGATGTATGTGTTGTGATACCTGTTTGCGAGACGCTTAGATGCGTTGCTTTCCAATTTGGGGCCTCGATCCCCAGATCGAAATGGACCGCATCTTGGTCGTTACATAAACCTATCATTGATCATCAACTCCGCTTAAATCCTAAGATGAAGGAAGTGGTAATTACTAAAATACTAAAGCTTCTGGAGGCAGGTATAATTTATCCTATTACAAATATTAGATGGGTAATTCCTGTTAATTGTGTTCCTAAAAAGGGGGAATCACTGTTGTTCCTAATGATAAAAATGAACTTATCCCACAATGAATCGTAACTGGTTATAGGATGGTAATTGATTTCAGGAAATTAAACAAATCTACTAGAAAGGATCATCACCCCATGCCTTTTGTTTATCAAATGTTAGAAAGGCTATCTAAGAACACACACTTCTGTTTCCTCGATGAATAATGTGGGTTCTCTCAAATACCAATGTCAAAGGAGGACCAAGAGAAAACTACTTTCACGTGTCCTTTTGGAACTTATGCTTATTGAGATATGCCTTTTGGTTTGCAATGCACGTGCTATCTTTCAAAGATGTATGACCGCTATATTCTCTGAATTTTTTAAAAGATTGTTGAGGTTTTCATGGATGGTTTTCCGTATACGGGACTTCTTTTGATTATTGCATGAGCAACCTTGATCAAGTTTTGTAGAGATGCAAAGAAACTAATCTTGTCTTGAACTGGCAGAAGTGCTACTTTATGGTAACTGAAGCTATTGTACTTGGGCATAAAATATCTGAACGAGGCATTGAGGTAGACAAAGCTAAAGTTGATGAAATAGAAAAAATGCCATGTCCTAAAGATATCAAAGGTATAAGAAGTTTCCTTTGTCATGCTGCACTACTGGAATCCAGAAATTTGCCGTCAGCCAGTTCTTTACCGTCTGCTGGCTGACGGCAAAGAACCTCTTTGCCATCAGTTGACACAATACAGACGGCAAAGAACTGACACATGGCAAAAATAGTATTTGCCATGTGTGGGTCCTTTGCCGTCTGCCAGCAGACGGCAAAGAGCCCCAGGGCAGACGGCAAAGGGGACGCGTGGGCCCCATGCCTGCCGTGTCCGAAATCCGGGGGCCTTTGCCGTCCGCGGGCCTTTGCCGTCTGCCGTACGGCTCTTTGCCGTCTGCCTTACGTCCCTTTGCCGTCGGGGGCCGGACGGCAAAGGGGCCTCCCTATAGCGGCCGTTACCCCCCACCTCGCTCACTGTCTCTCTCTCTCTCTCACCCCGACCACTCTCTCTCTTCACGGCGGCGACGCCCTGCCGGCGAGATCCCCTCCCCGCGGCGAGCCTACCCCCCGGCGAGCCCACCCCCCCGGCGACCCCCTCCCCGCGGCGACCCACCCCCTGTCCCCTGCCGCCGCAGCCCCCTGCCGCCGCCCCCTGCCGCGGCCGCCCCCTGCCGCCGCCCCCTGCCGCGCGCCGCCCCCTGCCGCCGCCCCCTGCCGCCGCCGCCCCCTGCCGCCGACGCCCCCTGCGGCGAGCCCCCAGCCGCGCGCCCCCGTGCCGCCGCCGCCCCCTGCCGGTGAGTTTTTTTTGTTTTTCTTTTTAAAAAAGTTAATTACTTTAGTTAGTTTATTAGGTTAGTTTTTTTATTATATATAGGGTAATTTAGTTAGTTTATTTGGTTAGATTATTAAGCTAATTAGGTTAGTTAGTTAGGTTAGAAGAAAAAAAGCAGAAGGAAAAAAAGCAGGAGAAGAAGAAGAAGAAGAAGAAGAAGAAGAGAAGGAGGAGGAGGAGAAAAAAGAAGAAGAAGAAGAAGAAGAAGAAGAAGAAGAATAAGAAGAAGAAGAAGAGGAGAGGAGGAGGAGGAGAAAGAGGAGGAGAAAGAAGAAGAAGAAGAAGAAGAAGAAGAAGAAGAAGAAGAAGAAGAAGAAGAAGAAGAAAAAGAATAGAAGGAGAAAAAGAGGAGGGGGAGTAGGAGGAGAAAAAAGAAGAAGAAGAAGAAGAAGAAGAAGAAGAAGAAGAAGAAAAAGAGGAGAGAGGAGAAGAAGAAAGAAGAGGAAAAGGGAACCCCGGCACCCCGAAACTGACCCTCGACCCCCGACCCCTGACGCCCGACGCCACTGACCCCCGACCATCGACCTCCGACGCCACTGACCCCCGACCCCCGACCCCCGACGCCACTGACCCCCGACGCCACTAACCCTCGACCCCCGACGCCACTGCCCCCGACCCAGCCCCTCGGCCCACGACTCTCGACCCCCGACGCTCGACGCCACCAACCCCCGACCCCCGACGCCACTGACACCCGACGTCACTGACCCTGGACCCCCAACGCCACTGACCCTGGACCCCCGACGCCACTGACCCCCCACAACCGACGCCACTAACCCCCCGACCCCCGATGCCACCAACCCTCGACGGCACTGACTCCCGACGCTACTAAGACCCGACCCCCGACACCTCTTCTGCCTTCTTTTGAACGAGAAGGTGCTTTTCGGCCTTCCAAAGGCCCATGGGGTCATAGTTTTGAAAATTATGAGTTAGGTCACATATTTTCCGATCATGTTAATTATAAAAACATCGTATTTGTGTTGATCGGGTGAATTTCAATGTGCAGTTGTTCGACGACCTCCACGTGCGTTGGACGAGCTCCGCCCTTGCGTTTGTTGGTGAGCACAAATGACTTCTCCTCCTACCCCCTTAATTTGCTCTGTCCCGGTCTTCGTGTCGATGAAACTTGCTAGCTATAGGTTTCTTCAATCATGAGTATGCGTGACCAGTATGCGTCTCCCGTTCGAAAGGGCGACATCTATAAATATGCATTTCTTTGCATATTTATAACCGCCATCCTTTCGAATTGTCCAATATTATCCATGGACAGCCCGAGTATGTGTAGATTGGGTTTGTTTTCCCGTATGCTGTGCTCCGGATCCGATGCGGAATTTCGTCAGTGCCTCCCCTGTTGTTCTCCGGGTACACATCCTCTCTTCTTATTGCCGAGACGTGTATCAGGAGAACAGCGGGGAGGTGCTGCCGAAATTGTGCGTCGCATCTGGAGCAGAGCATGGGAAAACGAACCCAGTCTACACATACTCGGGTGGGATTAGGACCTATCTTTACCTATTAGCGTGTAGGTTGCATGGACGTAATAAAACTGACAAACTTGATTAGCTTATGAATATAGATGATGAATTATGTATTTATTTCTTGTGCCCCCATAGGTAGCTAGGCAACATGAGTGATCGTGCTTGGATGTACACTGGTCACCCTAGTCAGAAAGACATGACCCATGAATGGTTAACAAAAACCAGGGGGTTTGTGAGAGCCGCATTTGCAAATGGCCAGCAAAAAACATGGTGCCCCTGTCCCAACTGCGACAACTGGAAAAAGAAGACAGAGTTTGAAATGGGTAAACACTTGCAGAAGTGGGGTTTTACGCCTAATTATACGGTGTGGACTTTTCATGGTGAGTCTGACCAACGTGCCAGAGCTGAGGTGATTCGTCATCGCACCGACGAGCATGGTACCGGGATTGAAGACATGGTGCAAGACTTTGATGATGCTCGGGATTCGGACGATGAGATGGAGGAATCTGCAAAGGCCTTCTATGAAATGCTGGAGTCTTCAAAACGTCCTCTCCACGAGCAGACTGAGCTTTGTCAGCTGGATGCCATCGCGCAAGTAATGGCTCTGAAGGCTCAATTCAACCTAGGCAGAGAATGCTACGACGCGATGATGATGATATTTGGACGCTTTCTACCCAAAGGCCATGTACTGCCTGCAAACCTGTACGAGTCAAAGAAAATCCTCCGTGTACTAAAGATGCCCTATGAGAAGATACATGCCTGTGAGAATGGATGTGCCTTATTTAGGCTTGAGTATGCGGCCTTGAACTATTGCCCCATTTGCAATTCTTCCAGGTATATTGTGGTAGACAACGGCATGGGTGAGAAGAATCAGACCAAAATCCCCATTAGTGTTCTTCGATATCTGCCAATCGTACCAAGACTTCAACGTCTTTTCATGGTCGAAGAGACGACCAGACAGATGACATGGCAAAAATTGGGCAAAAGAACCGAACTAGATGCGGATGGGAACAAGATGCTGGTACACACTTCAGATGGTTTTGCGTGGAGGCACTTCGATGCATTACATAAGGATAAATTGGAAGATCCAAGGCAACCTAGAGTTGCCATCAGCACGGATGGGTTCAATGTGTATGGTATGACGGCAGCACAATACAGTTGTTGGCCTGTATTTGTCATTCCACTAAATTTGCCACACGGAGAGATTATGAAAAGAAAGAACATTTTCCTGACGTTGATAATTCCAGGGCCCAACTATCCAGGGAAGAATATGAATGTGTACATGCAGCCGCTTAAGGATGAGTTGCAAGAAGCCTGGGATAATGGGATCAAGACCTACGACGCGGCTACCAAAACAAATTTCAAAATGCATGTGTGGTACATGTACTCGACGCATGATTATCCGGCGTTTGCGCTATTCGCTGGCTGGTGTGTGCATGGAAGGTTCCCGTGCACCACATGCAAGGAAGCTCTTCAGTTCCGTTGGCTGCAGGCTGGTCGCAAGTATTCTTGCTTCGACATGCATAGATAATTCCTGGATCCTGACCATAAGTTCAGAAAAGACAAGAAGAATTTCATCAAAGGTAGAGTTGTTAAAAACACTGCACCAGCTGCGTTGACAGGCCAACAGACCCTTGATCAGTTAAACGCTCTCGAGCCCGATCCTTTGCGTCCAGGATACTTCAAAGGGTATAATACGGAACACGCCTGGACTCACAAGTCATGCTTATGGGATCTTCCTTACTTCAAAGACCTCCTTTGCCCACACAACATTGACGTGATGCACACTGAAAAGAATATTGCGGAGGCCATTTTTGGTACATTGTTCGGCATAGAGAGGAAGTCAAAAGATAATCCTAAGGCTAGAATCGACCTGGAGGCTCTATGTGATAGACCGTTGCAAAACTTGCGACTATGGAAAGGAAAGCAAAGCATAGCGATGCCAAAGGCATGGTTCAATCTTGAAAGGCCAGCTATGAGGGAAATGCTATTGTGGGTGAAAATGCGGTTGATGTTCCCCGATGGGTATGCTGCGAATCTAAAGAGGGGAGCGAGTCTTGAGAAATTGAAAATATTTGGGCTCAAGAGTCATGATTGGCACATATGGATTGAGCGGGTAATGCCGGTGATGTTGCGTGGCTTTATCCCTGAGGATGAATGGCTAGTACTGGCAAAGCTGAGCTATTTCTTCCGTTCTCTTTGTGCGAAAGAACTATCGCCTGGCGTGCTAGATGAAATGGAAGAGTTGGCGCCGGAGTTGGTCTAATTTGCGGCTAATGCATCCATTCTTTCGTATTAAACTTGTAGGCTGATGCAGAGTCTATGGACGCCGAGTTGAGACAAGTCGCTAATGGTTTTGACTATAAGGTCCGTTCATTTGACAAATACAACATCAACGGGTATCACTTTCGTACCTTTGGCAAAGAGCTATCTATGCCCGACCTAAAGACTACAAATTGTTCTGTCTCTGCTATCGGCGAAGGAGACACCGAGTATTATGGAAGGGTTGAAGCAATTTATGAACTTCTATTCTATTGTGAAAACCCACCGACCGTCGTAGTCTTCAAATGTTATTGGTTTGAGCCGAGGGAGACTAGAAGGACTCATGAACATATAGGACTAGTCGAAATCAACCAAAACGCCCACTTAGATGTTCCCGATGTCTATATTATGGCTCAACAGGCGACACAAGTTTTCTATCTACCGTGGGCCTGCCAAACTGATCCAAATCTCAAAGGTTGGGATGTCGTTTATGAAGTGCCACCACATTTTAGACCACCTACCCTCAATGAAGAGGATTACGAACCTCACATTAACCCAGACACATATGAAGGAGAATTCTTCCAAGAAACACGTATGTCCAAGAAACGTTTCAAGAACCGCTCTACTTCACCCCAGAACATTGAAGTAGACAGCGACAGTGAATCCGTCTTAACCCCTGAGCCCGAACAGGAAGAGCTGGAAGAAGAAGAGGTTACTGCTGCGGATGACCTGTCACTTCTTGACCGATTACATAATGGTGGCCTTCCACATGTTCTTCTAGATAGTGATGATGATGATGCATTTATTGATGATAGTGATGATCATGATGCATTTATTGACCCCGAAGCATATATAGACGAGGACGATTGTTATTAGTTCATGTCAGGTATTCAACTATTATACTATATATAAATTTTGAGTTCATGTTAGGTATTCAATTTTTATTAGTCATGTTGGTATTTATGTTGTACTAATTTCATTTACTCTTTGTCATGACAGGTGTTGAAAGATGGTGGGAAAGGGTCGAAAGCATGCCGCGGCTGCTTCTTCGTCGGCAGGTGATGGGATGGGTACTTCCATTCCTGCCTCGCCTCTTCGGAGAGTGTTTCTCTCTACTATGCAAGGAGCGGCCCCCGTGAGAGGAGGTCGACCACCCGCGAAGCCGAGAGGCACTAAAGGTACACGTTGTATTCATGTTCGTATTTATGTTGTACTCATGTTGTATGCATATTGGTATTTTATTACTCATGTTGGTATTTATGTTGTACTAAAGGTACACGTGGCCGCGGGAGAGGTAGGGCTACACGGTCTCCGCCACCACCCCAAGCTGATTCACCTGAGCACAGGAGGACTTCTAGGGTGGATTCGTCTGAGGTGGAGGCTACACGGTCTCCCGCTCCTTCTCCTTCTTCTTCTCCTTCTTCTTCTCCTTCTTCTCCTTCTCCTCTTCCTTCTCCTTCTCCTTCTTCTCCTTCTCCTCTTCCTTCTCCTTCTCCTTCTCCTCCTCCTCCTCCTCCTCCTTTTTCTTCTTCTTCTCCTCTTCCTTCTCCTTCTCCTCTTCCTTCTCCTTCTCCTCCTTCTCCTCCTCCTCCTCCTTCTTTTACTTCTTCTTCTCTTTCTCTTCTCCTATAGTTAGCTAGGGTTCCACCTAAATGACATAATTAGCTTAGTTAGCTCCTAAATGGCCTATTTAATAAAAAATGACCTATACTTAGCTAATTATCCTCGAAATGACATAATTAGCTCCAAAAAGGCATTCTTAGCCAATTTAGCCCGAAGAAGGGGACAAGAAGAGAAAAAGAGGAAAATGAAAGCAAGGAAGAGGAAAAAGGAGAATAAGGAGGAGAGGGAGGAGGAGAAGAAGAAGGGGACAAAAGGATAAGAAGAAGGAAGAGGAGAAGGAGAAGAAGGAGAAGAAGAAGGAGAAGGAGCTCCCGCTCCTTCTCCTTCTTCTTCTCCTTCTTCTTCTCCTTCTTCTCCTTCTCCTCTTCCTTCTCCTTCTCCTTCTTCTCCTTCTCCTCTTCCTTCTCCTTCTCCTCCTCCTCCTCCTCCTCCTTTTTCTTCTTCTTCTCCTCTTCCTTCTCCTTCTCCTCTTCCTTCTCCTTCTCCTCCTTCTCCTCCTCCTCCTCCTTCTTTTACTTCTTCTTCTCTTTCTCTTCTCCTATAGTTAGCTAGGGTTCCACCTAAATGACATAATTATCTTAGTTAGCTCCTAAATGGTCTATACTTAGCTAATTTCTCTCCGAAATAACCTATATATACACTACTTCATCTAGTATTATTTTTCTAACTTTCTTATTTGTCATTTTGCAGATTACCTTCACTTCACGGGAAGCTTGGTTGATGGAATGCTTGAAGATGATTTCTTGTACCATGTGTTGTATTGAAACTATTGTAGTATATGAATATATGAAACTTTGTATGCACGTGGATGAAACTAGTGTAATATATGGTTTGGTACGGATGTAACTTCCATAATATGTATGCACTATGGATGAGAGTTATTTTAATATGGTTATGAGTACGGAAAGATATTTATTTATGTCAAATATATATATATATATCCTGATTATTGTTAAAAATGCTGGATATAACAAAAAACAAATAAAAAAGGGGCTGGTTCCCCTCTTTGCCGTCTGCCCCCGCATGGCAAAGGGGGGAGGCAGACGGCAAAGGGGGGAATCTGCCCCCTCTTTCTCCCCTCTTTGCCGTCTGCCCCCACATGGCAAAAGGGGGGGGAGGCAGACGGCAAAGGGGGGAATCTGCCCCCCCTCTCCCCTCTTTGCCGTCTGCCCCCACATGGCAAAGGGGGGGGAGGCAGACGGCAAAGGGGGGAATCTGCCCCCCTCTCTCCCCTCTTTGCCGTCTGCCCCCACATGGCAAAGGGGGGGAGGCAGACGGCAAAGGGGGGAATGTGCCCCCCTCTCTCCCCTCTTTGCCGTCTGCCCCCACATGGCAAAGGGGGGGAGGCAGACGGCAAAGGGTGGAGGCCTGCCGTTAACACTTAACGGCGACGTTGCAATATATGCCGTCCCACTTATTTTGCCGTCTGCCCCCTCATGGCAAAGATTCTTTGCCGTCCGCTTTGTGAAAGCAGACGGCAAAGAGCCTCTTCACCGGATTTTTTTTACCGTCTACTTTGCCGTCTGCTGACCGACGGCAAAGCCTTTGCCGTCCGTGGTAGCCCCCTTTGCCGTCCGCCTTGGCAGACGGCAAATTTCTGAATTTCAGTAGTGCTGGTCTCTATAGATATTTCATCAAGATATCTAGGCCACTAACTAATCTTCTCCAAAAATATATTCCATTTGTTTTTTATGATGATTGTGTACAAGCTTTTGAAATACTTAAGAAAGCCTTGATATCTGCATCTATTGTTCAACCACCTGATTGGAATTTACCGCTCGAGATTACGTGTGATGCTAGTAATTATACTGTTCGTGTTGTTCTAGGGTCAAGAGTAGACAACAAATTGAATGATATTCATTATGCTAGTAGGACCCTAGACAATGCTCAAAGAAATTATGCTACTACTCAAAAGGAAGTTTTAGCAGTTCTGTTTGCATGTGATAAGTTTAGACCTTACATTGTTGTTTCCAAAGTTACTATACACACTGATCATGGTACTATTAAATACCTTATGGAAAATAAGGATCTTAAGCCTAGACTTATTAGGTGGGTTCTTTTACTTCAAGAATTTGACTTTCGTATCATAGATAGGAAGGGAGCTGAAAAACCTGTATCGGCTAACTAGTCTAGAATGGAAAATGTTCTTGATGACCCACTGCCTATTGATGATAACTTTCCTCATGAGAAATTGATGACCCACAAGTGCAGGGGATCTATTGTAGCCTTTTCGATAAGTAAGAGTGTCGAACCCAACGAGGAGCGGGAGGTATTGACAAGTGATCTTGAGCAAGGAATGACTACAAGTACCGAAAGGTAACTTTTTATGGGTTTTCTAGTATAAGTAAGAAAGAAATAAATGCAAGTAAAGTAAATGGTGTTGAGGTGCAGCAAGTGCACCAATCCTTTTGAACACAAGGGATAAGCTGAGGGACTAAACTTATAAAGACTAGGGCGTTCCTCGGGACACACGGAAGAGATAGTCAAGTGCTTTCGTCATACTCTTTCTAGTACTATGTTTTGTATTGATAAGTGTTATGTGGGTGGATCTTAACTAGTGCATCGTCTAGGCTAAGACAAGTACACTCTTATGATTAATCCCTCTTGCAAGCATCCACAAATACAAGAGAGAAATTAAGGCAAAGCCTAACCATAGCAATAAGCTTTAGGATCCAATACTCCCTCATGCAAAAGTATGCAAACTGGGGTTCAGGTTTCTGCCACTCCGGCAACCCACCTTAAGCATTCTTTATACACGATGCATCCCCCTAGGTCCTTAAAAAGGCGAAGTGTTATGTAGTCGACGTACACATAACACCACTAGAATAATAACACCATAACTTAAATATCAGTCAACACATATTACTTCAACATCATATGACTACTAACATCTAGACTTTTCCCATGTCCTCAAGAACTAATGGAACTACTCATAAGACATAAAAGAGATCATGATCATAGGTGATGAAAATGTGATTAACAATCTGGTCATAATAATAATTCTCCAACAAAACTCAACAGCATTCACCACAAAAGAGTAATCAACACCGGTAGAGTAGAGGGGATGAATAGTGCAAGGTACAACTCCGATTACAATGGTGGACTAGATGGGATGAAGATGGAGATGGTGCTGGTGTTGGGGATGATGGTGATGATGATATCGATGATGCTGGTGATGATGGTGATGACGATGAGGATGATCTCCCCTTCTGGGAGGAGTTCTCCCCAGCGTAATCTGCCCGCCAGAAAGGTCTTTTCTTCTTTGTAGGCTTCTGCCGCGGAGCGGCGGCGCAACCACGAAACTCTTTGTGTCTCTGGAATTTTTAGGTCCAGAGAGACGTATAGGCCAACGGAGAGTGTCGGGGGTGGGGCCCGTCACTCAGGTGGCCTCTTGGCACGGCCTAGGGGGGCCGCGCCAGCAGGTCGCCTGGGTGACCTTTGGCCCCCTCCGGCCCTTCTTAGGCCTGTCTTCAGGACCCGTTCAGAACTTCTTCCCTCAAAATTTCAACTCAATTGGAGATGTTCTCATATTGCAACTCTTCGTGCTATTTTCTCCACCGAATCCTGCTTCTACTGTTTCGGCACCGAAAAGTTGGAAACTGTGTAAAATAATCCAAAATACGATAAGTACATCATCATAAAGTGAAATATATCAATGAATAGAGACAAATTATTATACAAAATAGTGATGCATTTGGACGGATCAACTCCCCCAAGCTTAGACTCCGCTTGTCCCCACAAGCATACTGAGCTCGGTAAACGCGTCCACAAGTTTACAGAGTGAAGTGTCGATAAATAAGAATACGAACAGGAAGCATCATAATTTTTCTACTGAACTCAACCATCCTCAACATAAATCTCAACTCCTAAGGCCCTTATGAAAGAGTAATATCAATTAAAATCAAAAGTAAATTTGAGAAAACTCATGAAACCATGGCAAACATGTCCTTGGTCAAAGAACAACTAATAACTTTTAACTTTTGCTCTTCCTCTTATATTTTGATGAGATCAAATGAAGCTTTTTGAAATAACATGTTATTAGTCAAGAAGGGAAAATGCTAACACAAAGGAAGATGTTTGCTTTAGCTAGGCTTAACAAGCAACTCACTTATCTTAGTGATAATGTCAACAAAGGTGTGATATGACAACTCTCAATGAAATAATAAAAATGCATGCATCTTTGTCAACATAAAGTGTCTGCTCTTTTCAGGATACAAAGAAGTAGGTTTATTGACCCAACATAAAAGTAAAAGATTGGCCCTTCGCAGAGGGAAGTAGGGAAAACTCATGTGCTAGAGCTTTTAGGGAACAACAAGATTGTAAAACAAGCTTTTGAGAGGTGCATGATTTGTCAACGAATGCTAGTAGATAGCCCAATACTTCTCATGCTGGACAAGTTCCGAGGAACGGCTCCCAAAGTTGGGACGATCACATCCCCTTAGTCTCCATTGTTTATCACTACCAAAGTTTTCTGATTTCTCATCAACAAAGTGTGAAAGAGGTTTTGTTTGTTTTTATTATCTTTTACGAGATGGGCACGCTCATGCGATTCCCTCCTCGTATTAGGGGTTCGGAGATAACATGCAAACCCAAGATAAAACTTGTCCAATATGAAAAGATCACGAATTATCTACTACTTCCTCATGAGCTAAAACAGAGGCACAAAACAGGGAGTAATATTTGAAGGTTTATAAATAGCACATGAGTAATATACTTTAGGAGTGGCGGTGAAATACCACGTATAGGGAGATATGGTGGACTCTTGGGAAGGTTGAGGTTTCATGGTATGGATGCACAAGCAGTATTCCTGCTTAGTGCAAGGGTTGGCTAGCAAAGGCTTTTCGAGAGCAGACAGATAATGTTGGCTTGGATGCAAAACAATATAAAGTTTAACATAAGGGAATGGCATAAAACATCAAGTTGTCTTCCTTGTCAGCATAACACTTCGAGCATAAGAACATAAAGGTTTTGGCTACGTCACTACTAGAATAACTCATGCTTATTGTTATTACCAATGATATGTTTTCCAAGATTAAATAAAGTTTTCAAAGCCATACTTGATGTGTAAGATCAATACTCCCATAAGAATCAACATATAAGATCGATTGCATGAAGAGAATACCAAGTGCAGCAAAGAAACCAATAGACTTCTCATTAGTATTCCATCATAGACACTGCACACTCACGGATACAACTCTCCACAAAGGAGTGATAGACCTCAATGCAAACACCTATTTCATAAGATAACTTCCCTAGACATGATATGACACTAAATATGACCAGAAGAGGTAAAAGATAAAAATAAAGATATCGGGCACTCCCACAAGCTTGGAACAAGCTAAGGGAATGCCATTACCCATGAAGATTTCACTCTTCATCCTTGTTCTTTTCGTTCTTCAAGTCCGCTATTATCCGCCGAAGGGTTTTGTTTTCAGCTTCCAATATGGCCACCTATACTTTAAGCACACGGAAGTCTTCACGAAATTGGTTAGTGATTTTGTAAGCTTCGGATAAAGTAGATGAAACAGGTGGAGCTCCTGGTGGAGGGGCAGTTTCTGGAAGGTGCAGAGAAAGATCATGTTGAGGGTTAATAAACCCTACGAGGATGGGGTTGTTGGAGCTGGATCCTCGTGATGAAGGATCTCCTTCTTGCTGGGTGGTGACCATCTTGACTTCCTATCTCACGAAGCAATCCATCTCCGCTTGTCTTGCGACTATCTCTTCATTCGTGGGCCATCCGGTGACCTTCCCTTGGTTGATATCCTGCTGGACATGGCGAAGACGATGACCTGTGTAGTCCTCCCCGCTTGAGTCACAAGAAGACATCTCGAATAATAGCTTCTTAGCCTGGCATAAAAAGGTCGAAAGAGAAAACGCACGAAATCGCAAGATACAAAGCCGGACGACCCGGGAAAATATATAGGAAAAATTTTTGCACCAAAAAGGAAGGTAACGAGCCAAAGTGGAGTCGGAGACGGGGTCCAGGTTGTCCAGGCGGCCTCCTGGCGTGGCCAGGGCCTAGCCCGCGCCAGCAGGTCGCCTGGGTGACCTGGAGATCCTCTCCGGCTTTTCTTCGGCTCCGAATTTTCCTAATTTTCCAAAATTGCATAATACAGAACTTTTATTTATGTTCGCGAAGTTTCCTTACCGTATTTCATACCTTTTCTTATTCTGCTTCTGCTGGTGTTTGATACAGTGTTGCAATATGTTCTTCGTGAGTGACTACGTGTATCACGTCCACGTGTACATTGATGGGGTCTCCAACCATGTAATGCCTGAGTCTTTGCCCATTCACAACATGTGGTTTTGTCCCTTCAAAATTATTAATCTTGATTGCCCCGGAGCGGTAGACTTCTTCAATATGGTACGGTCCTTCCCACTTGGAAAGTAGTTTACCAGGAGAAAACCTGAAACGAGATCTATACAACAAAACTTTGTCACCAACGTTAAATTCACGTTTCAAAATTCTCTTGTCATGCCACTTCTTTACCTTTTCTTTGAACATTTTTGTGCTCTCATAAGCTTCACTTCTCCACTCATCTAGACAAGTCAAGTTCGTGAGACGCTTTTCACGAGCAAGCTTTGGATCAACATTAATCTCTCTAACAGCCCAGAAAGCTTTGTGTTCTAACTCTAGAGGTAGATGACACGCCTTGCCATAAACAATCTTATATGGAGACATCCCCATGTGATTTTTGTAAGCAGTTCTATAAGCCCACAAGGCATCTCCTAGCTTATTGGACCAGTCCTTTCTAGAACTGTTCACTGTCTTTTGCAAGATCAACTTGATCTATCTATTTGTGAGCTCAACTTGCCCACTTGTTTGAGGGTGGTAAGGTGAACCTATTCTATGATTAACATCATATTTGGCTAGAGCTTTCCTAAAAGCACCATGTGTAAAATGTGATCCTTCGTCGGTCATGAGGTACCTAGGTACACCAAACTTGGGGAAGATTACATCCTTGAGCATTTTCAAAGATGTCTTATGATCAGCAATTTCACTAGGGATTGCTTCAACCCACTTGGTCACATAATCATAGCTACGAAGATGTGAGTGTATTTGTGTGAAGGAGGGAAAGGACCCCTAAAATCAAAACCCCAACAATCAAAAGGCTCAATGACTAGCGAATAATTCATAGGCATCTCAATCCTCCTACTAATAATACCAACTCTCAGGCACTTATCACAGGATAAAACGTAATTTCTAGCATCTTTAAAGAGAGTAGGCCAATAAAAACCTGATTGGAGAACCTTGTGTGCGGTCCTCTCACTGACATGATGTCCTCCATAAGGACTGCTATGACATTGTCTCAAAATATCCTTCTACTCATGCATCTCCTCACAATTCCATCGGCACCTTCTCTAAAAATATGTGGGTCATCCCAAAAGTAATACCTCAATTCGTGGAAGAACTTCTTCCGCTGCTGAAATGTTAAACCCGGAGGCAAAAACTTTGCAACAGTAAAGTTAGCATAATCTGCATACCATGGATCTGAGTTATGTTTCACCTGCAAAACAGCTAACTGTTCATCAGGTAAACTATCGTTTATCGGAATAGGACCATGTGGTATGCCCTCCATCCTGGAAAGGTTGTCTGCTACAGGGTTGTCTGCTCCTTTCCTATCAACAATCTGCAAACCAAATTCTTGAAGAAGAAGGACCCATCTGATAAGCCTTGGTTTGGCATCCTTCTTTTCCATAAGATACTTAATAGCAGCATGATCAGTGTGAATGATAACTTTAGAATCAACAATGTAAGTCCTAAACTTATCACAAGAAAACACTACTGCTAAAAATTCTTTCTTAGTAGTAGCGTAATTCTTTTGAGCTGTGTCAAGGGTTTTGATAGCATAATGGATAACATTCAATTTTTTCTCAACCCTTTGTCCTAACACAACTCCAACAGCAAAATCACTAACATCACACATGATTTCAAAAGGCAAATTCCAATCAGGTGGTTAGACTATAGGGGCGGTTATCAAGGCTTTCTTAAGAACTTCGAAGGCTTCCTTACAATCTTCATCAAACACAAAAGGAATATCCTTCTGGAGAACATTAGTAAGGGGTTTCAAAGTTTTAGAAAAGTCTTTAATAAATCTCCTATAGAAACCAGCATGACCGAGGAAGCTACGAATACCTCTGATGTCTTTTGGATAAGGCATTCTCTCGATTGCTTCAACCATTGCCCTGTCCACCTCGATTCCTCTTTCAGAAGTCTTGTGACCAAGAACAATTCCCTCATTGACCAAAAAGTGGCACTTCTCCCAGTTGAGTACCAAGTTCGTCTCCTCACATCTCTGCAAAACTTTATTAAGGTTGTGGAGACAATGATCAAAAGAGGTTCCATAGACGGAGAAATTGTCCATGAAGACCTCCACAATTTCCTGACAAAAACCATGAAATATAGCAGACATACACCTTTGAAAAGCAGCAGGAGCATTGCATAAACCAAAAGGCATATGTTTATAAGCATAAGTACATAAGGGACAAGTAAAAGTGGTCTTATCTTGATCGGCAATATTAACATGAATTTGAGAGAAGCCAGAGTACTCATCAAGATAGCAAAAGTGAGTGTTTTTGGATAACCTTTCAAGCATTTGGTGGATGAATGGCAACGGGTAGTGGTACTTCCTGGTTGCCTTGTTCAGGTTCCTGTAATCAATACACATTCTATATCCAATAATAATTCTTTGAGATATTAGTTCATTGGTATCATTAGGAACCACAGTCGTACCTCCTTTCTTGGGAACACAATGTACTGGACTTACCCACTTACTATCAGCTATAGGGTAGATGATACGTGTGGCTAGAAGCTTGAGGATTTCGGTCCTCACAACATCTTTCATCTTCGGTTTTAAACATCGTTGATGATGAACCACCAGTTTAGCATTAGGCTCAGGATTGATAGTATGCTGACAAATAGATGGACTAATCCCCTTAAGATCATCAAGGGTATAGCCAATAGAGCCTCGGTGTTTACGAAGGACTTCAAATAATCGTTGTTCCTCATACCCTGAAAGGTTAGAATTGATAATAACAGGATATACTTTCTTTTCATCTAAATAAGCATACTTGACTATACTGGGAAGAGGTTTAATATCAAACACCAAGTCTTCTTTTGGTTTTGATAAAATTCCCAAAGGTTCAACCGGAAGGTTGTGCTTCAGGATTGCAGGTTGTCTCAAGAATATGTCATCTAGCTCATTCCTTTCCTGCATATGCATATCATTCTCGTGGTTTTCCAAAAATTGCTGCAAAGGATCATTAGGAAGAATAGCAATAGAAGCAATCTCTTCAATAAGTTTATCATTACTAGGTAGACCAGTACCACGAGTTTGCTTTGAGAATTTAGAAAATTTAAATTCATATGGCTCACCATTAAATTCAACAGATACTTTTCATTTCCTGCAATCTATAATAGCTCCACAAGTTTTGAGAAAAGGCCTACCAAAGATAATAGGGCAGAAACTATCTTGTACTAAACCAAGTACTAGAAAGTCGGTAGGATATTTTACCTTTCCACATAAAACTTCAACATCTCGCACAATTCCAACAGGAGAGATAGTATCTTTATTTGCAAGATGAATAGTAACATCGACTTCTTCAATTTCACATGGTAGAATCTCATTCATATTCTCTTGATAAAGTGAAAAAGGAATAGCACTAGAACTGGTTCCCAAATCACATAGCCCATAATAATTATGATCTCCTATTTTAACAGATACAACTAGAGTATGTGAAATTGGGCCTTTATTCTTGGATGTAACAAGGTTAGTGGAAACAGCACAAAAATTTGTATTTTAATCCTCAATATTACTAGTAACAAGATCCTTGACTAATGCAACTTGAGGATCTATTTTAATCAGGTCCTCATGCTCATCAGTCATTCTTTCACTTTTATTCAGGATGCGTGTGACAAAAGAATGCTCCTTGATGACCCAAAAGTATAGGGGATCTATCATAGTCCTTTTGATAAGTAAGAGTGTCGAACCCAACGAGGAGCAGAAGGATCTGACAAGTGGTTTTCAGCAAGGTATTATCTGCAAGCACTGAAATTATCGACAACAAGTAGTTGTGTGGTGAGATGATTCGTAGCAAGTAGCAAGTAACAAAAGTAACAACGGTGCAGCAAAGTGGCCCAATCCCTTTTCTAGCAAGGGACAAGCCTGGACAAAGTCTTATAGGAGGTAAAACGCTCCCGAGGACACATGGGAATTTCTGTCAAGCTAGTTTTCATCATGTTCATATGATTCGCGTTCGTTACTTTGATAGTTTGATATGTGGGTGGACCGACGCTTGGGTACTGCACTTACTTGGACAAGCATACCACTTATGATTAACCCCTCTCTCAAGCATCCGCAACTATGAAATAAGAATTAAGACAAAGTCTAACCATAGCATTAAACTAGTGGATCCAAATCAACCCCTTCCGAAGCAACGCATAAACTAGGGTTTAAGCTTCTGTCACTCTAGCAACCCATCATCTACTTACTACTTCCCAATGCCTTCCTCTAGGCCCAACTAATGGTGAAGTTTTATGTAGTCGACGTTCACATAACACCACTAGAGGAAAAAGAACATACAACACATCAAAATATCGAACGAATACCAAATTCACATGACTACTTATAGCATGACTTATCCCATGTCCTCAGGAACAAAAGTAACTACTCACAAAGCATACTCATATTCATGACTAGAGAGGTAATGAGTAGCATCAAAGATCTGAACATATAATCTTCCACCAAGTAATCCAACTAGCATCAACTACAAACACTAATTAACACTACTAGAAACCTTACAAGTACCAATCGGAGTCGCGAGATGGAGATTGGTTACAAGAGATGAACTAGGGTTTGGAGATGAGATGGTGCTGATGAAGATGTTGATGGTGATGAGTCCCCTCCGATGAGAGGAGTGTTGGTGATGACAATGGCGATGATTTCCCCCTCCGGTAGGGAAGTTTCCCTGGCAGGATCGTCCTGTCGGAGCTCTAGATTGGTTCTGCTCAAGTTTCGCCTCGTGGCGGCGGCGAATCCTCCGAAAAGCCTCTTCTTGATTTTTTCTGGAACGAAACCCTTCTTGTAGCAAAAGAGGGGAGCCAGAGGGCCAAGTGGGGGCCCACAAGCCCCCTAGGCGCGGCTAGGGGGGAGGCCCGCCTAGAAGGCTTGTGGCCTCCTGCTGGCGCGCCTCTGGTACTTCTTCGGCCCAATATTTTTTATAAATCCCAAAAAAATCCTCGTTGATTTTCACGGCTTTTGGAGTTGTGCAGAATAGGTATCTCAAACTTGCTCCTTTTTCAGGCCAGAATTCCAGCTGCCGGCATTCTCCCTCTTCATGTAAACCTTGCAAAATAAGAGAGAAAAGGCATAAGTATTGTACCGTGAAGTGTAATAACAGCCCATAAAGCGACAAATAACAACATGAAAGCATGATGCAAAATGTACGTATCAACTCCCCCAAGCTTAGACCCCGCTTGTCCTCAAGTGAAAGCCGAGATCAATAAACATGCCCACATGTTTAGATAGAGGTGTCGACAAAACAAGATATGGACATGCAGGCATCATGATCATATTCAGAACAGCAATACCAACATATAATCTCTCATGCTAAAGTGACAATTCCTTCACAAAGTAAAGCATGGATCAAGAACCTTACCGAGAATTAATAACCGATAGCCTTTAGTCATTGAAGCAATTGCAATTTATCACAACATCAGAAAGAGTTAAGTAAGAGCTTGTAAATCAAATCCACATACTCAATCATTTTTTCGTTCTCTAAAATTTCTACAACTCATGTGGTACTCATGAGATCAAAGTTTTAGCTGGACACAGAGAAAGATAGGGGCTTATAGTTTCGCCTCCCAACCATTTACCTCAAGGGTAATGTCAACAATAATAATTCATGAATACTTACTTCCAAGTTGACATATGAATATAGATCTTTCCCAAGCATATGACGTTAGCCAAGATAAAGGCGAAATAAGGAATTGGTGAAGATCACCATTACTCTTTCAAAGGCAAAAAGTAAAGGTACAAGATAGGCCCTTCGCAGAGGGAAGCAGAGGTTGTCATCATGGGCAAGCCCACCTCAATTCAAGGGTATTCACTTGAATACCCATTAATTTTGACAAAATATTAGGTATATATATTGTATATATACTGTTATGTATAATAAAAATTGATGCGTTGCAAATGCTAGTTAAGGAATTAAGCCCAACACATAGGCTCCTCAATCCTAGGGCGCACACGTACATGGCCCATAGCTACTCGGCCCAGCCGCCCACGAAAACACATCGCAACGACGTACGCGTACATCGTGGTCGAAACATAGATCGATCAGAAGCTCGACGAACCGCAGTCTGCAGGTCCAGCACCCCTGGCCGCCGCGGCGCCGCGAGAAATCCCTCGCTCCCCGGCGCTCCCTGCTGTGCAAGGCTGCAAGCCTGCGAACCTGCATCTGCATGGCTGCAGCCCTTCTGTAGTGCTCTCTTTTTTTATCTCTAAATCTGAAGAAATAGGCAGCAAGCAAGGGGCAACAACCAACAACCACAACAACAGATCACTGATTCAGGTTCAAAGCCACCACGGAAAGTTAGATGGCATCCATAATTGCAAATTGGATGTACTAATGCATCGATTTTTAGAATTGGCCGATTCTTAGTGGCACTGAAATCTGAATTCAGCTCATCAATAAAAGAAAGAAATCTGAATTTATCTGTGACTGCACGTACAGACACGTTTTCTTCTTGCTGTTTGTCCAGCAGGCTGTTGCATGAGCAGAGTTTGAGCTCTTAAGTAAGTTATTTTCACCACTTGTCTTTCTTATTTAATTATGGTGAAATTAGAGACTAGTTTGCAGTCAATTATGCATTGTGTAGACATGAGAATTTGCAGTTTTCTGTACAAATTTTTAATAAGAGAACATTTATAAATTCTGAATTTGTTACAGTGAGCATTATGTATACGGATTAGTACTCTAAAACTTGAACAAATTTACTTTTCAGGTGTATAACATGAAGAGGAAGAATACGGACACTACTGATTTGAGAGCTTTCTTGAAAAGAGCTGCTGCAAAAAGATGCAGATGATAATTTTACAAGGGCAAAGTGGTAGTCAGACACACACAATACCACTTGAACCTGAGAGAGATCCTAGCACAGAGGCCCCAATAGCAGAAGATGATGAAGAATATGTGGCCCTAGATGAATCTGATTCTAGTGATGAGGACAATGATGATGAATTTTATGACATCGATCCTGATCCTGGGTTGAGGACTCCTATCTCAAGCTATGACGTTAATGACCAAGATTCAGTTAGAAGGGCCTACATTGCATTGGGACGATGTCAACCGAAGATGTGAAAGAAAGATTTTCTGCAACATGAGTGCGGAGGTAAGCATCGCTTCCAACCTGTTTGGTTTGATGAGTACAAGTGGCTTGAGTATAGTGTGGATAAAGATGTTGCATATTGCTTTTTTTGCTATTTGTTCAAAGATAGTACTAAATTTGCGGGTGGATATAGTTTCGTTAATGCAGGGTTCAGAAACTGGAACATGAGAGCGAGATTTCGTAAGTATGCTGGTGAGGTCAATGGTGCTCATTGTGAAGCCGAAGACAAATATAATTTGTTCATCAAACCTAAAGCATCAATCCGTGAGGCCATTTCCTCACAGACCATGCAGTACAAGGCTCAGTATCTAGCTCGATTGAAATGGTCACTTTAGTGCATAAAATTCATTTTGCATCAGGGGTTGGCTTTTCGTGGTCATGATGAGGGAAAGGATTCAAAAAATAAAGGAAATTTCCGAGAACTTTTGCAATGGTTGGCAGGTAACTTTGAAGAAGTTAATAAGGTAGTTTTAGGAAATGCTCCACAAAATTGTCAAATGATAGATCACAAGATTCAAAAGCAACTTATTGGTTCTTGTGCTCATGAAACAACAAAATTTGTCATAGAGGAACTTGGTGATGAGTGTTTTGCAATTCTTGCTGATGAATCTAGTGATGCATACCAACAAGAACAATTAGCTCTTTGCTTGCGATTTGTCAAAAAAATAGGGGAGCTGGTTGAAAGGTTTCTTGGTCTTTCCCAAGTTGCGGATACTACATCATTGACTCTTAAAGAAGCAATTCGGGCCTTGCTTATGAAGTATCAACTGCCCATATCCAAGGTACGTGGGCAAGGGTATGACGGTGCTAGTAATATGAAGGGTCATGTTAATGGTTTGAAGAAACTAATCATGGAAGATTCTCCTTCTGCTTATTATGTTCATTGCTTCGCCCATCAGCTTCAACTAACCCTTGTAGCTGTTGCTAAGGAGAATATTGATTGCAAATGGTTCTTCGGGCACCTTGCATATTTGTTGAATGTTCTTGGGATGTCACGTAAAAAGATCCTTATGCTTCGTGTAGCCCAGTCTGAGTATATGATTGAAGCATTGAAACTAGGTGAAATTGAAGCTGGCCAAGGTTTGAATCAAGAGATGGGCCTAGCAAGGCCTGGTGATACACGATGGGGATCTCACTACAAAACGGTAATGCATGTTATGTATTTGTATCCTTCAATCAGGAAAGTTCTCTTTAGGCTTGGGAAAGAAAGTAATGGGGCAGAGGCTTTAGGAGCTCAAACTATGTTGGAAGTATTCAAATCATTCGAGTTTGTTTTCATGCTGCACTTGATGAATGAAATATTAGGATACACAAATGACTTGAGCAATGCTTTGCAAAAGAGAGATCAAGATATTGTAAATGCAATTGATCTTCTTGAGTTCACAAAGGTACAACTGCAATTTCTAAGAGAAGATGCTGGATGGAAAGAATTCCTTGAAAATGTCACTTCTTTTTGTGGGAAGCACAATGTCAGATGTGTTGCCATGGATGGGAAGTACAAGCCTATACAGAGAGCAAGAGCTTCCTACAAAAATGCCATGAATTACCACCGGTTTCATGCTGATATGTTTTTGGGTGTCATTGATAGGCAACTTCAGGAGCTTAATAACAGGCTTGATGAGGTAAACACAGAGCTACTTAGATGCATGGCATCATTTAGTCCAGCCAAGTCATTTTCTTCTTTTAATAGTGATGACTTCGTTAAGCTTGCTGGGTTCTATTCTCATGATTTTGAATTTGAAGAAATATACCAACTTCCTTTTCAATTGAATCTTTATATTAGTGATGTGAAGAATGATGAAAACTTCACAAACTTGAGAAGTCTAGCAGAGTTATCTATGATGCTTGTTAAAACAGGGAGGAATCTTCGGTATAATATTGTTTACAAACTTCTCAAATTGGTGCTAGTTCTTCCTGTTGCAACAGCTGGTGTTGAGAGGGTCTTTTCATCAATGAACTATGTAAAAAACAAGCTAAGAAGCAAGATGGGGCAAAAGTACTTGAATGATTGCTTGGTCACATTTGTTGAAAAGAATTTCTTCTTGCAAGTTAAGGATGAGGACATCATCACACATTTTCAAGGCATCAAGGATCGTAAAATTATCCTGTCATTTATAAGTTTTTATCATTTATTATTTTATATCCTCTATATTTTAGATGTTTCCATGATATGTTGAACAATGTTTTACTTCTGTACTCTGAAGAATACCAAGTTATTATCAATATTTATGAATATATTATATTATGTGGTATCTTTTATATAGTTCAAAACTAGTATAATATGCTTCTAGAATTGGATATACGCCCAAAAGGAAGGCCCTAGACTATCATTTTATTTTTTCAAAATTGAATACACAATAGTTAATTCCTGGGCCCGCCCCTGGTTGTCATGCACTTTTGAGGTTTGGATGTGTTTCCTCTTAGTGTGGAGGAACGTCACTTTATATTGCCTCCTGTGATAAAGAACTTTATTATGCAGTTCGTTGCTTTTATGTCTTCCTCATCACAGGTTCGTACAAAGCTTGTTTTCCACACACTGATAGATCATACATATTAGGGAGCAATTTTTTATTGCTTGCACCGATGACAACTTACTTGAGGGATTTTATTCAATCCATAGGTAGGTATGGTGGACTCTCATGGCAAAACTGGGTTGAAGGTTTATGGATGCACAAGTAGTATCTCTACTTCGTGCGGGAGGTTTGGCTAATATGAGGTGGAAGCAATCTTCACATGCTAAGGGATCTCTAGTCATGTAACATTGTTCGGAACCAAGCAAACACAATTCATTATGTTGTCTTCCTTGTCCAACATCTACTTCTAAGCATGCAATAGTTTAGTGAGTGTTCACAATCATAGATGGTGTCAAAGATGATATATTTATATGTGAATCTCTCCTTCTTTATCACTTCCTATTAATTGCAACAATGACCAATGTCTACATTTGTCTACCCTCAACAAGTTTCAATCATCATTCTTTTTATATGTGAACCCATCACTTCCCATAAGATCATTACATGATCTTTCATGCTTTTGTTCTTTTCTCATTCTCTTGATCATGGCATGAGGCAAGGCCTTTAACTAAGACACTCTTTATTATATGGCTCTGATACGTCTCAAACGTATCTATAATTTTTGATGGTTTCACGCTCTTATCTTGTCTTCTTTGGATGTTTTATGTACCTTTTATATCTTTTTGGGACTAACTTATTAATTCAGTGCCAAGTGCCATTTCCTGTTTTTTCTGTGTTTTTGACTCTTTTCGGATCTGATTTTGGAACGGAGTCCAAACGGTATAAAAACCCCGAAATGATTTTTTTCCAGAACGGAAGAAGATCAGGGGGCCTCTCGGCCAAGCCAGGTGGGCTCCAGGGAGCCCACAAGCTCCCACTCCGCCACCAGGGCGAGGCGGCGGTGTCAGGGCTTGTGGCCTCCCTGGCCGCCCCCTGACCTAGATCCTTGGCCTATATATTCCCAAAAATTCATCAACAAATCAGGGGAGCCTCGAAAATACTTTTCCGCCGCCGCAAGCTTCCTTTCCGCGAGATCTCATCTGGAGACCCTTCCCGGCGCCCTGTCGGAGGGGACTTTGGAGTTGAAGGGCTTCTTCATCATCATCATCGCCCCTCCAATGACTCATGAGTAGTTCACTTCAGACCTACGTGTCCGTAGTTAGTAGCTAGATGGCTTCTTCTCTCTCTTGGATCTTCAATACAAAGTTCTCCATGATCTTCATGGAGATCTATCTGATGTAATCTTCTTTGGCGGTGTGTTTGTCGAGATCCGATGAATTTTGGATTTGTGATCAGATTATCTATGATATATATTTTAGTCTTTGCTGATTTCTTATATGCATGATTTGATATCCTTGTAAGTCTCTCTGAGTCTTGGGTTTTGTTTGGCCAACTAGATCTATGATTCTTGCAATGAGAGAAGTGCTTGGTTTTGGGTTTTACCATGTGGTGACCTTTCCCAGTGACAATAGGGGCAGCAAGGCACACATTAAGTAGTTGCCATCAAGGGTAAAAAGATGGGGTTTTCATCATTGGTTTGAGATTATCCCTCTACATCATGTCATCTTGCTTAAGGCGTTACTCTGTTCTTTTGGACATAATACACTAGATGCATGCTGGATAGCGGTCGACGTGTGGAGTAATAGTAGTAGATGCAAAAAGTATCGGTCTACTTGTTTTGGACGTGATGCCTATAGATATAATCATTGCCATAGATATCGTCACGACTTTGTGCAGTTCTATCAATTGATCGACAGTAATTTGTTCACCCACCGTCTACTTGCTTTCATGAGAGAAGCCACTAGTAAACACTACGGCCCCCGAGTCTATTCACATCCATCGATTACACCTCTGCTTTTACTTTGCTTTGTTACTTTTTTGCTTTCAGTTCTCACTTGGCAAACAATCTATAAGGGATTGACAAGCCCTTCATAGCGTTGGGAGCAAGCTTTTGTGTTTGTGCAGGATCTTTACATACTCCTCCACTGGATTGATACCTTGGTTCTCAAACTGAGGGAAATACGTACCACCGCTACGCTACATCACCCGTTCCGCTTCGAGGGAACACCAACGCAAGGCTCCAAGGCCACGGGGGAAATCCTTTGCATACTTGCCTAGGAAGTCCCTTAAGGCGTAGCCGTAGCAGAAGGATTCCTGGTGCCGTTGCTGAGGAGCACGTCAAGATAATTTTCCGACAACGTGCCTATTTCTGGCGCCATTGGAAGGTCTTTTGTTGCAGTAGCAGAAGTATTTCTGGCGCCGTTGCCGGGGAGGAGGATCGCTTTCCAAGGAAGATCAAGACAAGAATAATCTCCCGTCAACACGCCTATTTCTGGCGCCGTTGCCGGGGAGGAGAAATCAAGATCTATCCAAGTAGGTCTCACAAACTCTTCTCTTGCATTTACTTTTGTTGCCAGTTGCCTCTCGTTTTCCTCTCCCCCACTTCACATTTGCCGTTTTCATTTGCCTTTCTCCTTCGCCGTTTTATTTTGCGTTTTTGCCGTTCCCTTTCGCCCGCCTACTCTTAGGTTTGTTCGTGAGAGAACCTTCCTCATGGCCAAACCAAACTACTTCAGAAAGTTGGAGGAGATTGAAACTAATGTCAAAGGTTTCATGTCTTCTCAGTTTGACCAAAATATTTACTTCCGTAGGGAATGAAAAGAGCAAAATTCCTTTTTGGTTTGTTTGAATAAAGAGGTTGTTGATATGGCCAATGATTTCCTTGCACTTAATTCGCAGCTCGCTCACCTTGAAAAATTGGTGGGCCAAATTTCTAACAAGCAGGCTACCTTAGTCAATAAGATGGCAGCTAAACCTGAAATTTGTGATGAAAATCACGAAGATCTTAAAGTGCTTGGTGTGTCTCCTCTGGGGACCCCGACTGATAAGTCGAGATCGCCGTGCCCAGTGATCCCAAGGATCAATGCTCACTGAACACAGATACTGAATAATAGAGTCTTACATCCATACATACCGTTTGATACAATAAATGACCACTTCGGTCGAGTCTTACATACATAGGGCCTTAAAGGCCAAAGCACCAAACTAGACCAATAGCGGAATTATTGGTTGAAAGCGTGAACCCATGCCATCAGCCTTAACCTACACGCATTCTGACTGGGAAGCGTCCTAGCTCGCAAGAACGTCACCGAGTTAATCTTCACCATATCCTGCCTTTCACACCTGGTCAATGAAATAACCAGTGGCAAGCCAAAGAGTACTTTGAATGTACTCGCAAACAGCCCATGATACGAACAATGAAAGTGAAGGATAACAGTATCATGCATATTTAGTGTAACTCATCTGTGTGGAATGATATGTATATGCATCAAGCTAAAGAATTACTTTTGAAGAACAGGTTACAGATATCAACATATCTGCTAAGGGTTGAACCATCCGGGTTTACCCTATATGCCAAGTCATCGGACTTGTCATAACCTCAATGTATTAATGAGGGCTAAACCATCCGGGTTTACCCTATATGCCAAGTCACCGAACTTGGCATATTATTACTCTCATAACAACACCTTTTTAACACCACACACACACACTTGCACTCACACACTTGGGTTATGCGGAAACGCTGGACGTAGTTTAAGCAGCACCACCCAACTGTCCTTGACCATGGACACGGCTATTCGAATAGTTTGACACTCTGCAGAGGTAGTACGCTGGACCCACGAGAAACGGGAAACTTCCGTGTCATCCACGACTCGCGGTATATCATCATCTTTCCCCTGACGATACTAGACAAAGAGGTCCGCTCGATTGGTACCTAGCCCACATGTTGTACGTCTTACGAGCACCGACTCTGGACAGTATCAACCATGCGGGGACCAACGGTGTGCCTGGAACTCATAATAATGGCATAGTCGTCCTACCTGGCACGACCCCATCACGAGAGTGACACCGATCACTCCCGCCACTAGTAATGTGGCTCTTTGCTAGTACCGACCAGAATAATCAACAAAGCCCCGTCCCATAAAGAGGTATCGTGGTCGTACTAGTAAGGTTGGGACGGTCGACACATCATAAATTTAATCCCGTTTCCGAAACCATACTCACACAAAACACCGGTGCATCACTTCACCAAAAGTGATCACCAACTCATCATCACCCTCGGGCATTAGTGGCACCCGACGGGGTTTTCATAAACTCTTGATTTAACTCATCATCATGCTCATGATAATATGCTCTATCTTTACTTGTCAACATGGTATTAACATGACCCTCAAGGGGTAGGGTCAAGCTCAATGCAATGATCTTACTCTACTAGTCAACATGAGAGTAGCATGATCCTCATAGATGGTAGGGTCAAGCTCATCATGCTTGTGCTCCAAGGAGCCATATGTATAACATCACTATCATGCAAGTGCTTCGATGAAGCCTTCGGTACCATCACACCAATGATGAATCGGCACTGCGATCTCATGCAACGAAAAAGTACTTGCTATTCTAGCATGCATCAATGTATGTGCTCAAGTCATGGTCAAAGGCTGCTTGCCTTGCTCACGTAAGTTCTCGGGGTCTTCGAGGTCTTCCGGTCCATCCCCGAATACTCCGTCTACCGTCAACTATCGTCGGAAATAACCATAGTAAGCCACACATCAAGCAGAATAAAAGTGTTCTAAAAATAGAAGTTTTATTTTTCTTGGACCTCTCTGGTCATAAGAAAAATACCAGAAGCTTCTCACAGGAGATTTGAATCATAAAGTATTTTTGAATAGGTGAAAGGAGCAATAGGTGGCCATTGAAAAAGCCAATAGAAATCATTATGTTAAAAATGAGTGGAAGCACCCATTTAATAGAGAATGATTTTAGAAATATTTAGGAAGTGGTTTCACTGGATTTGGAGTTGGTATGAATATTCTAGAGATTTTACAATGAGGAATAAATAGCAATAGGAGCTATTTATTTATTGCAACAGAAGTAAGTCACACAAAAATGTTGACCAGGGTTCTAAAAATGGAGAATGATTTTAGAAGGCTCTCGGAGTTTGAATCACTCCATTTGGAGTTGAAATGAAGCCTATGGGATTTTTGAAAGGTGGTGTTTAAAATGTCTAAATGGGCATTTAGATATTATTATCACAAGAATGTATTTTGGAAAAAGTTGCAATGCCCAGATCTAGATAGAACAGGATTTTAGAAATCTGCAGAATTTTGAATCAATAAATTTGGAGTTAGTATGAAGTTTGGATGGAATTTATAAGTTTAGCAGAATAGGAAATGGGAAAAGACTTAGCCTCAGGGTTATCCAACGCTCAAGGCGTTAAATAGGCCTTCGGGCCGGCCCAGTGGCTCGGCCACCAGCGAGGGAGTCACGCAGGAGGCGTAGTCCTGGAAACGCGCCTTCGGCGAGGTGGAGAGGCAAACACGCCAGGGCGCCTCCACTTAACAAGAGAAGGCCCGGCCGGTTGCTGGCTGACGCGGGGCCCCACCTGTCGGGTCTTCTTCCTCCTTCGCCCGATCTGAGGCGCGCACGGGACAGGGAAGGGTAGACCGGCCGTGGGAGGAGCTTCCCCCAGGTGGATCTGGCCACCCCCCCGGTGGTGCATCGGCCGTCGGCGCGCTCGGGGCGGAGAACCGCACCCGTTCCCCTGCTCAGCACCTACAAGGGAGGGCTGCATGGGCGCCGGTCGACGAGGCATACGGGGAGGCCGTCTACCCCTGGTTTCGGTACCAGGAGCAAAGGGGAAGGGCAGGAGGCGAAGGAAGGGAGGAAGAGGAGTTGGGGAGGAGGCCCGACGACGAGGTGGTCCTCCGGAGGGCCCAGGGGGCGAGGGAGTTCCATGCCATGGCGGAGGCCGACGGTGGCACTCATGGGAAGGGCGCCCCGACGACTGAGAGGGGGAAAGGAGGAGTGGGGCGGCTCCGCGGTGGCCTCGGGGTCCTCCTGGACGAGCTAGGGGTGGAGAGATGGGGCTAGAGAGCCCAGGCACGGTCATGGCCGAAGCTGGCCATGGCGGCCATGGGAGGAGAGGAGGAAGCGTGGGAGGAGAAGGGGCTCAAGGGGGAGCTCAGGGGGAGCCCAAGGGAGAGGGGAGAGGTTTCTGGAGGAGCTAGAGGTGTTCGGGAGGCTCTAAGTGGGGGAGGAGGAGCCGAGAGAGCTCGAGAGCTCTCTGGAGCTCTCGGTCCATGGTCGCCACACATGCCTGAGGGGTCTTGGAGGCTAGCTGATGGTGCGGAGCGGTTTGAACGGTCAAGGGGAGCCTCTGAGACACACTGGGTCATACTGCAGCTGCGGGACACGAGCTAGGGAACAAGGAAATGGTGCAGAGCACCATTAGTGCAGGCTGACAGCGTGGTCACCATGTCCACGCGTGTCCAGGGTGTCCATTCGACCTGAAAAAGATGTCTCCCATGCAAGGCATGCTTCCGAGAGGTCACTGGAGGAGTTTGGAGCCAAGTGAAGAAGATTTGTATGGGGTTTGACTGCTGTGAACATTTCAGTAGGAAACTAGGGGCTGATGCAAATGATTTCCACACGCAGAGAGGGGAGGTGAAACCATGTCCGGGAGCATCTGGTATGGAAGGACTACACATCTGCAAAAATTCAGCTCAGGAAAAGAAGTGTAGCTAGCACTTGTTGTACAAAGCTACTTTTCAGCCAGGAATGAACTTGAGGAGGTGCTGCTCATTTTCTCCACATGAGCATGCCATATCTTGGTTCTAAATGAAGCCTTGGCATATATTATATGCTCTGGAAAGAGTTGGGGTGATAGATTAAGCAGAAGAATGGAAGGAAGGGTAAAACAGTGCTGCCAAGGGTAAAAATGAGAGAAAGTTACAAAGGGTCCTTCTCCAATAATTGATCAGTGGCCATCGGAATGTTACTGGAGGTGAAATGTAACTATGTGAGGTTGTGGTAGAAAGTTGAGCTCAAGGAATAAAGTGGAAGGGGCAAAAGAAGCCAGATTAGTCAGTGCACACAAGGTGTTCGATCTGTGGTAGGGCTACCATATGGATTCCAATGGCTATGAAACTTAACAGGGTAAAACAATAGACGAAAATAGGCTTGCACACAAAATTTGGGATTTGCTGGAGAAGTTTTCCAATGTAGACTTGAAAAACCCTAGAAAGGGGCAGAAATGGGTTTCTGCTTAGAACCCTATTCAAATAAATTCCCACAAATCCAATATTTGGTGTAGGGGCATTATTGGAGCATTAAGGCATGCACAAAAAGTTTGAGGTCAATTGGACAAACTTTATAATGTGAAGTTTACCAAAGTCTGAAATCAACAGAGAGGGTTTTGAGGGTCTTAGGACAAGTTCCTCTATTCTCCTTGATGTAGCACTTGGTGTGGATGCCTCATTGGAGTATTGGAACATGTCCACCAAATTTTAGCACAATTGGAGACACTTCACAATGTAGAGTTGCTCAAATTTGATTCTGGACACACACGGTTTTAGAGTGATTAGGGGAGCCAAATCAACTTGGATTGAAATGAAACTTGTCAAGATCATCAAGAATATCATAGATGACATGCTAGAATTTTACTGGAATTTATTGAGAATATTTCTTATAGAAATATTCCAAAAGCTTGAAATAGGCAGGAATGCTTTTGGAGGGGTTTGCCCAATATTTTGAACATGACCATGTGTTGAAACTCATAAATATGGAATAAATATATCCACTGAGTTTCCCTAAATTTTCTGAAATATTTTGAAGGCAATAAAAATAACTTTCCTTCATAGGAGACCATTTCTGGCCTCACAGAAGGGCTTTTAAATAAAATAATAAAATAACTTTTAAAATAATAATATGATGGTTTTTGGAAGACATTTTGATAATAGGTTTTAAATAAAATAATTGGTGCAAAAGAAATTCCCCAATTTGAGGACTTGTAGTACAAACCTCATCTCACGGGTCTGAAAGTTTAATTCAAAGAAAATATTTTTGGTGAAAATAATATTTGGTAAAAATAGATATTTATCCTAAACACATGGCATGATCATTAGGCAGGAGATCATGGGATGAGAAGATGATTAAGAGAGGGACAGGATCTATTAGGTATCAAACACAATCATGCAAACAAGCAAGGCAAACAATAATCACTTCAAGCATCACAAGTATTTCACAAAAAAATTAATTGGTCCTAAATTTTGAAATAAGTTAATTAGTCAGTAAAGCCAAAAACTGGGGTGTTACAGACCTTACCCTCTTAAGAAAATCTCGTCCCTGAGATTTCTAGGCTAGGGGTTGGTGAGATACAAAATCTTGAGTCGGAGGTAGTCTTCATGTCCCCATGTTGCCGTGGTGGTCTTGAGGTGCTTGATGATACATCTTCGAATGTACGCACGTCCTTGACTGATCGTGAGCGAGATCTGGCAATAAGTTAGGCTTGACCGAGGTCAAGGGCTTGGTAAGCTAAGTCCGTGCAAGGTTCTGGCGTGCAAGTGTATTCCAAAGTCAGAATACGTGGCAAGATGGTGTGTCTAGGATCTGGTCCTGGGGTTTCGCATGCCGGTTAGTGACATCAAGATGTCTCAGGTCAGAACGCGCTGCCCAAGTCTTCGCATGGCTTCCTGCTTACGGGGAAGTCCTTGACTTCCTTTCGGCAGCCAAGCTATGGTCGCAAATAGTCTTCGTAGGCTTCTCGTGAAAATGTCCGGGTTGGGTCTCACCTATGAGCCTAAGCTCGGAAGCTCAGAGTCCACAACAGGTACTGCCATCTTGGGAGTTGCGAGGGTTTCTGGATAAGCTGGCTACCCAAGAGTATAGACCAGTCATCCATTCCCAAGGTCTGCGACTCGGCAAGCGGGAATCACCTTTAGCAGGTTTCCACCATGACTCACTAGTACTCTCATCCTTGATTTGGACCAAGGAGAGGTCGTCTGATCCTTTCGCTTGTCCAGGGGCTTCGTCATCTTGAATCGTCGAGGCTTCTTGACGTTGTTGATGTGGTTGGTGCGCGGTCGGTGGTTGACTTCTGTTGCTTCATCGTCGTTGTCGTGGCTTCCTCGTCACGGCGGTTCTTCGTCTTGACTTGAGTAGGATAGACGTCCGTCGTCTTGGGATTGCTTCGAGAAATCCACCTTCTCGAGATATCACGGTACCCTCGAGAGGTATAACGATCGGCGTTCCTGGGGTTCGTCCAAACAGGACTAAGGTGTTCTTCCTCTTACTGGGTGAGTAAGGATGTCATCAGTGAGGATGACAACATACTTTCCCCAAACACGACATAAGCACTGTGCTCATGGGTCAGGCAAGGAGAACGGGGAATTGCTATGGGTGGGTACTGGCCACATTTTAACGACTTAGAGTCGTCTTCTATGGTCGTAATCCGTCCATCTTGTTGCCCAGCGAAGCTTTAGGGTCTTAAGGAAATTAGGATGTGGGCGAGCAGTTATCATCTTATCTCTAAGCACATTCCTTAGATGCCAATAGTTCGACCGCTAACTTGAGACAACATCACCTCATCTCATCAAGGATATCATCCTACGTGGGTCAACTCCACACCGCTCATGCTAGTCAACCCCTGGTTGAGGGAAGAACTAAACCCAAACACTTACAAGTATGGCGTAGCCCCAACTGTACATGCATTAATATGCAAGGACCTTGGGGAGACATACAGCTACCATGATTGAATCTGAGGCACAACAAATCCAATTGTCCACCTAAGTCATCCAATGGACAGGGTACTACACTACTATATTAAGGAAACACGTAGTAGACCAATCCAACATTTTGTTTCCTTCCTATGAATCCGATCAAGTGATCCATCAATCTGATCAATCATGACTAGACTCACCACTCCTACAAATCCAACATTGACGAGGTTCTATATAGCCTCTTAGAGTCCTCATAACTCACATATTACTGCAAGAATTACGTCGTAGTATATCCACCAACTTCAATAATCATGGCCATCTAATCTCCAAGGCCAACTACATAGGTTGTAAATTTATTTACAACTCCAAGTATACACACACTATATCCACCGAGAAACATGGTATCATGATCGAGATTAACGAGCTAAATCCAATTTACTCCGAACCATGTGGTGTTTGTCATCCTCAATACTCTATTAAGATTACCTATTTAAAACCAAGACTCAAATCCAATAAGAAGTCTACTTGATACTCCGAGTCATTATGGTAAAGGCATCAAATCATGCCAACTACTAGCTAAAGTCATGTATACCACCAAGAATAATGTACGCGATCATAATCATCCTACTAAATCCAATCTTACTCCAGATTATGAAGATTATGCTAATACCAACTTGTTCCACCAAATCCACCTACCTTTATAAGAGTCTCATGATCCACCAAAATAGTCTAGCTATATCCTCAAGACATCTATTATCATCACAACAATCTTAGTCTAATGCTCTCATATCGGAGATCGATCCTCTTATGGCATCAAGGTTACATGCTAGCTTGAGATGGAAGGATACTTGTTCACGGTGATCACTTGTTCCATTAAGAACCCAGTGCTCAGCGGGGTTTATCGGGGACCTACACGAGTTCTGGCAAGTCCGTGTACTAGACACGTGACCAGAAAATTTGAGCCGGAAAGGCTTGTGGAGGTTAGTCTGGTCTAGTGTGGTTTTCCAATCTCGAGGGGAAAACACACTCCTACAGGTTGCGTGTGGTTAAGCATAGCACAGTTAGTGTCTTCAACGTCAGCCATCCTTCGAAGAGGATCCTTGGCGCATCTGCCTTGCCGTCTTCAGTTGTCGAGAGAGTGTGAGAGAAAGAGAGAGAGCACAGAGGGGAGTGTCTAAGGGTCTCAGCGCAATCAAACAAGCGTTGAAAAATCAACTCAAACAAGTGCTAAATTTATTTTGAACATCGAAATAAGACAAGTGACATAATCGCATGCGTGTTGCCTAAGAAAAAGTGCGACTTATATCAAAGCACAAACAACAAAAGCAAACAACACATAACATGGTCCATCCGAACCATTTCACGGACTCGACTTCGCATAGGGGATTCACGACTCATCCTATCCTAGGTTCAGGGACTCGACCGTCGTGCTTGCTTCTTGCTCCGGAGAGGAGTCCGCTAAGTCTTCTAGACCTTCTCAGGGTGTTGTCACGCCTCTTGTTGTCGCTTGCTGAAGCAATTCGCTTGAGTTGTAAGGAACTCTGGTTGTCTTCTTGTCTGGGAAATTGCTGACGAAGGTGGTTCTTCATAGCTTTCACTGACAGGGTCTTCTGTTGTCTTCATGATCTTGTCGGCGTCTTCTTGTCTTCTAAGGCTTCGAGGGTCTCAAGGGGACACCTTCACGCACCGATATTTGCAAGACATGATAGAGTTCTGATCTGTCAATCATACTAATTGCGATATCGACACCTAGAGCGGGGGAGGAAGAGAACCGTTTTCCTGCTCACTAAGGTGAGGCGGACCAAATGGCAAGATTCTCATCCACCGGTGGTGGTCGACACAATTACTTATAACTGACAGGGTCGCTCTACTAGTGATGCAGATCAAGGTTTGCATATATTATGTCCATATTATCATAGGAGAAAGTGACATCACTCTGAAACAGTGCCCAGGGTTTCACCATCTTCTAAGCCTCGATGTCCTCGTTCCTCTTAGAGGTACTTCGGTTGGTGTCGTCTGGTCGTAGAGTTGTCTTCTCTGTCCTTGGTTACGTCCTTCCGGGCTGACCACGAGGATTTAAATTTATCCCGTGGTCAGAGGGCATAGGGTACTAGCGACCATTTGCAAGTTTTGAAAAAGTAGACGAGGAGTGTCAAGAAAATAAGAGTGGAAGGCTAGAGCATAACCTTCAATTTTTCTGAAGATTTCGGAGAGTCGAGAAAATATATAGGTTTTGTAAGTATTTTGAAGGATCTGGAAAGCAGTTTTATCCTAACTAACGTCCGTGCTAACTAAGGGCTTCCTACAGTAAGTCGAGATCGTCGTGCCCAGTGATCCCAAGGATCAATGCTCACTGAACACAGATACTGAATAATAGAGTCTTACATCCATACATACCGTTTGATACAATAAATGACCACTTCGGTCGAGTCTTACATACATAGGGCCTTAAAGGCCAAAGCACCAAACTAGACCAATAGCGGAATTATTGGTTGAAAGTGTGAACCCATGCCATCAGCCTTAACCTACAGGCATTCTGACTGGGAAGCGTCCTAGCTCGCAAGAACGTCACCGAGTTAATCTTCACCATATCTTGCCTTTCACACCTGGTCAATGAAATAACCAGTGGCAAGCCAATGAGTACTTTGAATGTACTCGCAAACAGCCCATGATACGAACAATGAAAGTGAAGGATAACAGTATCATGCATATTTAGTGTAACTCATCTGGGTGGAATGATCATGTATATGCATCAAGCTAAAGAATTACTTTTGAAGAACAGGTTACAGATATCAACATATCTGCTAAGGGTTGAACCATCCGGGTTCACCCTATATGCCAAGTCATCGGACTTATCATAACCTCAATGTATTAATGAGGGCTAAACCATCCCGGTTTACCCTATATGCCAAGTCACCGAACTTGGTCATATTATTACTCTCATAACAACACCTTTTTAACACCACACACACACACTTGCACTCACACACTTGGGTTATGCGGATACGCTGGACGTAGTTTAAGCAGCACCACCCAACTTTTCTTCGACCGTGGACACGGCTATTCTTGACACTCTGCAGAGGTAGTACGCTGGACCCACGAGAAACGGGAAACTTCCGTGTCATCCACGACTCGCGGTATATCACATATACCCGAGGTAAGTACCCGATCATCATCTTTCCCCTGACGATACTAGACACCGGTGTCATACTCACATTTCCGAAACCATACTCACACAAAACACCAGTGCATCACTTCATAAAAGTGATCACCAACTCATCATCACCCTCGGGCATTAGTGGCACCCGATGGGGTTTTCATAAACTCTTGATTTAACTCATCATCATGCTCATGATAATATGCTCTATCTTTACTTGTCAACATGGTATTAACATGACCCTCAAGGGGTAGGGTCAAGCTCAATGCAATGATCTTACTCTACTAGTCAACATGACAGTAGCATGATCCTCATAGATGGTAGGGTCAAGCTCATCATGCTTGTGCTCCGAGGAGCCATATGTATAACATCACTATCATGCAAGTGCTTCGATGAAGCCTTCGGTACCATCACACCAATGATGAACCGGCACTGTGATCTCATGCAACGAAAAAGTACTTGCTATTCTAGCATGCATCAATGTATGTGCTCAAGTCATGGTCAAAGGCTGCTTGCCTTGCTCACGTAAGTTCTCGGGGTCTTCGAGGTCTTCCGCTCCGTCCCCGAATACTCCGTCTACCGTCAACTATCATCGGAAATAACCATAGTAAGCCACACATCAAGCAGAATAAAAGTGTTCTAAAAATAGAAGTTTTATTTTTCTTGGACCTCTCTGGTCATAAGAAAAATACCTGAAGCTTCTCACAGGAGATTTGAATCATCAAGGATTTTTGAATAGGTGAAAGGAGCAATAGGTGGCCATTGAAAAAGCCAACAGAAATCTTTCTGTTAAAAATGAGTGGAGGCACCCATTTAACAGAGAATGATTTTAGAAATATTTAGGAAGTGGTTTCACTGGATTTGGAGTTGGTATGAATATTCTAGAGATTTTACAATGAGGAATAAATAGCAATAGGAGCTATTTATTTATTGCAACAGAAGTAAGTCACACAAAAATGTTGACCAGGGTTCTAAAAATGGAGAATGATTTTAGAAGGCTCTCGGAGTTTGAATCACTCCATTTGGAGTTGAAATGAAGCCTATGGGATT
This sequence comes from Hordeum vulgare subsp. vulgare, assembly GCF_904849725.1. Lineage (NCBI taxonomy): Eukaryota > Viridiplantae > Streptophyta > Magnoliopsida > Poales > Poaceae > Hordeum > Hordeum vulgare. Next base: position 448,261,265 of record NC_058522.1, read on the forward strand.
TTTGAAAGGTGGTGTTTAAAATGTCTAAATGGGATTTATATATTATTATCACAAGAAAGTATTTTGGAAAAAGTGGCAATGCCCAGATCTGGATAGAACATGATTTTGGAAACCTACAGAATTTTGAATCAATAAATTTGAAGTTAGTATGAAGTTTGGATGGAATTTATAAGTTTAACAGAATAGAAAATGGGAAAAGACTTAGCCTCAGGGTTATCCAACGCTCAAGGCGTTAAATAGGCCTTCGGGCCGGGCCAGTGGCTCGGCCACCAGCGAGGGAGCCACGGAGGAGGCCAGGGCGCCTCCACTTAACAAGAGAGGGCCCGGCCGGTGGCTGGCTGACGCGGGGCCCCACCTATTGGGTCTTCTTCCTCCTTCGCCCGATCTAAGGCGCGCACGGGGTAGGGAAGGGTAGACCGGCCGTGGGAGGAGCTTCCCCCAGGTGGCTCTGGCCACCCCCTGGCGGTGCATCGGCCGTTGGCACGCTCGGGGCGGAGAGCCGCACCCGTTCCCCTGCTCAGCACCTGCAGGGGAGGACTGCATGGGCGCCGGTTGACGAGGCATACGGGGAGGCCGTCTACCCCTGGTTTCGGTACCAGGAGCAAAGGGGAAGGGCAGGAGGCGAAGGAAGGGAGGAAGAGGAGTTGGGGAGGAGGCCCGACGACGAGGTGGTCCTCCGGAGGGCCCAGGGGGCGAGGGAGTTCCCTGCCATGGCGGAGGCCGACGGTGGCACTCATGGGAAGGGCGCCCCGACGACTGAGAGGGGGAAAGGAGGAGTGGGGCGGCTCCGCGGTGGCCTCGGGGTCCTCCTGGACGAGCTAGGGGTGGAGAGATGGGGCTAGAGAGCCCAGGCATGGTCATGGCCGAAGCTGGCCATGGCGGCCATGGGAGGAGAGGAGGAAGCGTGGGAGGAGAAGGGGCTCAAGGGGGAGCTCAGGGGGAGCCCAAGGGAGAGGGGAGAGGTTTCTGGAGGAGCTAGAGGTGTTCGGGAGGCTCTAAGTGGGGGAGGAGGAGCCGAGAGAGCTCGAGAGCTCTCTGGAGCTCTCGGTCCATGGTCGCCACACATGCCTGAGGGGTCTTGGAGGCTAGCTGATGGTGCGGAGCGGTTTGAATGGTCAAGGGGAGCCTATGAGACACACTGGGGCATACTGCAGCTGCGGGACACGAGCTAGGGAACAAGGAAATGGTGCAGAGCACCATTAGGGCAGGCTGACAGCGTGGTCACCATGGCCACGCGTGTCCAGGGTGTCCATTCGACCTGAAAAATATGTCTCCCATGCAAGGCATGCTTCCCAGAGGTCACTGGAGGAGTTTGGATCCATGTGAAGAAGATTTGAATGGGGTTTGACTGCTGTGAACATTTCAGCAGGAAACTAGGGGCTGATGCAAATGATTTTCACAAGCAGAGAGGGGAGGTGAAACCATGTCCGGGAGCATCTGGTATGGAAGGACTACACATTTGGAAAAATTCAGCTCAGGAAAAGAAGTGTAGCTAGCACTTGTTGTACAAAGCTACTTTTCAGCCAGGAATGAACTTGAGGAGGTGCTGCTCATTTTCTCCACATGAGCATGCCATATCTTGGTTCTAAATGAAGCCTTGGCATACATTAGATGCTCTGGAAAGAGTTGGGGGTGATAGATTAAGCAGAAGAATGGAAGGAAGGGTAAAACAGTGCTGCCAAGGGTAAAACTGAGAGAAAGTTAAAAAGGGTCCTTCTCCAATAATTGATCAGTGGCCATGCGAATGTTACTGGAGGTGAAATGTAACTATGTGAGGTTGTGGTAGAAAGTTGAGCTCAAGGAATAAAGTGGAAGGGGCAAAAGAAGCCAAATTAGTGAGTGCACACAAGGTGTTTGATCTGTGGTAGGGCTACCAGATGGATTCCAATGGCTATGAAACTTAACAGGGTAAAACAATAGATGAAAATAGGCTTGCACACCAAATTTGGGATTTGCTGGAGAAGTTTTCCAATGTAGACTTGAAAAACCCTAGAAAGGGGCAGAAATGGGTTTCTGCTTAGAACCCTATTCAAATAAATTCCCACAAATCCAATATTTGGTGTAGGGGCATTATTTGAGCATTAAGGCATGCACAAAAAGTTTGAGGTCAATTGGACAAACTTTATAATGTAAAGTTTACCAAAGTCAGAAATCCACACAGGGGGGTTTGAGTGTCTTAGGACAAGTTCCTCTATTCTCCTTGATGTACCACTTGGTGTGGATGCCTCATTGGAGTATTGGAACATGTCCACCAAATTTGAGCACAACTGGAGACACTTCACAATGTAGAGTTGCTCAAATTTGATTCTGGACAGACAGGTTTTAGAGAGTGACAGGATCTATTAGGTATCAAACACAATCATGCGACCAAGCAAGGCAAACAATAATCACTTCAAGTATCACAAGTATTTCACAAAAAATTTAATTGGTCCTAAATTTTGAAATAAGTTAATTAGTCAGGAAAGCCAAAAACTGGGGTGTTACACTCGTCTTGAATCTGTGTTTTCCCGTGTCAAACCTATTTATGGAGGGGCTGGATATGAATCCACTTTGGTTGAAAAACGCCCCAATGATTCAGAGTCCACCTATATTGATGATAAAGGTGTGGAGAGTGGAGTAGAAGAAGTCAAAATTTTGGGTAGAAATGAAACTCCCACTTTGGATTTCAAGGAATTCAATTATGATAATTGCTCCTTGTTTGAATGCATTTCTTTGATGCAATCCATTGCAAACTCTCCACATGCTTATAGCCAAAGCAAAGCCTTTACCACAAATATCGTAGATGCTATGATGAAATCTCTTGAAGAGAAGCTCGAACTAGAAGTCTCTATACCTAGAAAACTTCATGATGAGTGGGACCTACTATCAAAATCAAAATCAAAATCAAAAACTATGAGTGCAATGCTTTGTGTGATGTGGGTGCTAGTGTTTCCGTGATTCCAAAGTCTTTATGTAATATTCTTGGTTTTCATGAGATTGAAGAGTGTTCTCTTAATTTGCATCTTGCGGATTCTACTGTCAAGAAACCCATGGGAAGGATCGATGATGTTCTTATTGTTGCAAATAAGAACTATGTACCCGTGGATTTTATTGTACTTGACATAGATTGCAATCCTTCATGTCCCATTATTCTTGGTAGACCTTTCCTTAGGACTATTGGTGCTATCATCGATATGAAGGAAGGGAATATTAGATTTCAATTTCCTTTAAAGAAGGGCATGGATCACTTTCCTAGAAAGAAAATAAGATTGCCTTATGAATCTATGATGAGGGCTACCTATGGTTTGAGCACCAAAGATGACTATACGTGATTCCATCACTTTTGCCTAGCTAAGGGCGTTAAACAAAAGCGCTTGTTGGGAGGCAACCCAACGAATCTATCCTTTTTCTTTCTGTTTTGTGTTTTTCACACTTTCATAATTCTGTTATGATTGTGTTTTTTGTGTTTCTTTTTGCGTTTGTGCCAAGCAAAACCGTTATGATTAGTCTTGGGGATGATCGTTTGTCATGCTGGAAAAGACAGAAACTTTCTGCTCACGAAAAGAATTTTCATGTTTCTTCCGTAAGAGCTTTTGAGTTCATTCTTTTTGCTGCTGATTTATACGCAAATTATTCAGACTGTCGTAAGTTTTCAGAATTTTTGGAATAGCACAAGTATACTAAATATACAGATTGCTACAGACTGGTCTGCTGTTAACAGATTCTGTTTTTGTTGTGTTGGTTGCTTATTTTGATGAAACTATGGATTGTATCGGGGGGTATTAGCCATGGAATATTGAAAATACAGTAACCCAACATCAGCACAACTAAAATTGAAGTTTGATACAGTACCTAAGGAAGTGGTGGTTTGCTTTCTCATACTAATGTTATCACGAGTTTCTGTTTAAGTTTCGTGTTGTGAAGTTTTCAAGTTTTGGGTGAAGTTCTTATGGACAAAAAGAAAAAGAGTGGCAAGATCTCAAGCTTGGGGATGCCCAAGGCACCCCAAGAGATTCAAGGATGTCGTAAAAGCCTAAGCTTGGGGATGCCCCGGGAAGGCATCCCCTCTCTCGTCTTCAATCCATCGGTAACGTTACTTGGAGCTATATTTTTATTAACCACATGTTCTGTGTTTTTGCTTGGAGCGTCTTGTATCGTAGGAGTCTTTTGTTTTTGTTGTGTCACAATCATCCTTGCTGCACACCTAGAGATAGAGAGACATGTACTCACCGTGATTTTGTCGAGCTTCACATATATCTTTTGGTAGACAATTCTGCTCACATGTGCTTCACTTATATCTTTTGAGCTAGATACTTTTGCTCTATGTGCTTCGCTTATATCTTTTAGAGCACAGCCGTGCGTGGCTTGGTAGTTGATCTATGCTTTGAAAGTAGTCTCAAAAGGGGTAGTTATCCAAAGGGATAGGAAAACTTCCACCTTCATGTGCATTGAATAGTTAGAGAAGTTTGATTCATCTCAATTAGTTTTGAGTTGTGGTTATGGTAATATTGAAGTCATGCTAGTAAGGTGTTGTGGATCTAGAAATACTTGTGTTGAAGTTAGTGATTCCCGTCGCATGCACGTATGGTGAACCGCTATGTGATGAAATCTAAGCATGATTAGTATATTGATTGTCATCCTTCCCGTGGCGGTCGGGATCGCACGATGGTTTATACTTACCAACCCTTCCCCTAGGAGTATGCGTTAAATGCTATGTTTCAATTACTAATAAAACTTTTTCAAAAAGTATATGAGTTCTTCATGACTAATGTTGAGTCCATGGTTTAGATGCACTTTCACCTTCCACCATCACTATCTTCTTAGTGTCGTGCAACTTTCGTCGGTGCACAAAACCCACCATTAGCCTCCCTCAAAACAGCCACCATACCTACCTACTATGGCTTTTTTCAAAGTCATTCCGAGATATATTGCCATGCAACTACCACCATGACATGTGCCACCACGTCTACATTGCCATTGCATGATCATAAGATAGCTAGCATGATGTTTCCATTGATGTCTATGCCATGCTAGATCATTGCCACGATACACTACCGAAGGCATTCCATATAGAGTCATAGTTTCTCTAAGTTTTGAGTTGAAAGTGTGATGATCATCATTAATGGAGCATTGTCCCATTTGAGGAAATAAAAGAGGCCAAAGAAGACCACCAAAAAAAGAGAGGCAAAGAGCCCACCAAATAAAAAAAATGAGAGAAAAAGAGAGAAGGGACAATGCTACCACTTTTTCCACACTTGTGCATATTAAGCACCATGATCTTCATGATTGAGAGTCTCTCGTTTTGTCACCACCATATAGCTAGTGTGAAATTTTCATTATATAACTTGGCTTGTATATTCCAATTATAGGCTTCCTCAAAATTGCCTTAGGTCTTCGTGAGCAAGCAAGTTGGATGCACACCCACTAGTTTTCTTTAAGAGCTTTCACATACTGGTAGCTCTAGTGCATCATTTGTATGGCAATCCCTACTTATTCACATTGATATCTATTGATGAGCGTCTCCACATCTCATTGATATGCCTAGTTAATGAGACTATCTTCTCTTTTTTTTGTCTTGCACCCTCCACCACACTCCACACCATCTATAGTGCTATAACCATGGCTCACGCTCATCTATTGCGTGAGAGTTGAAAAGGTTTGAGAAAGTAAAGGTGTGAAACAATTACTTCGCCAATACCGGGGTTGTGCATGATTTAAATTCATTGTGCAATGATGATAGAGCATAGCCAGACTATATGCTTTTCTAGGGATAACTTTCTTTTGGCCTTGTTATTTTGGAAGTTCATGATTACCTTGCTAGTTTGCTTGAATTATTATTGTTTCCACGTCAATAGCAAACTATTGTTTTGAATCTAATGGATCTGAACATTCACGTCACATAAGAGGAATTACAAAGGACACCTATGCTAGGTAGCATGAAAGCATCAAAAATTCATTGTTTATCACTTCCCTACTCGAGGACGAGCAGGAGTTAAGCTTGGGGATGCTTCATACGTCTCAAACGTATCTATAATTTTTGATGGTTTCACGCTGTTATCTTGTCTTCTTTGGATGTTTTATGTACCTTTTATATCTTTTTTTGGACTAACTTATTAATTCAGTGCCAAGTGCCAGTTCCTGTTTTTTCTGTGTTTTTGACTCTTTTCAGATCTGATTTTGGAACGGAGTCCAAACGGAATAAAAACCCCAAAATGATTTTTTCCTGAACGGAAGAAGATCAGGGGGCCTCTGGGCCAAGTCAGGTGGGCTCCATGGAGCCCACAAGCTCCCACTCCGCCACGAGGGGAAGGCGGCGGTGTCAGAGCTTGTGGCCTCCCTGGCCGCCCCCTGACCTAGATCCTTGGCCTATATATTCCCAAAAATTCAGCAAAAAATCAAGGGAGCCTCGAAAATACTTTTCCGCCGTCGCAAGCTTCCGTTTCCACGAGATCTCATCTGGAGACCCTTCCCGGCGCCCTGCCGGAGGGGACTTTGGAGTTGGAGGGCTTCTTCATCATCATCATTGCCCCTCCAATGACTCGTGAGTAGTTCACTTCAGACCTACGGGTCCGTAGATAGTAGCTAGATGGCTTCTTCTCTCTCTTGGATCTTCAATACAAAGTTCTCCATGATCTTCATGGAGATCTATCCGATGTAATGTTCTTTGGCGGTGTGTTTGTCGAGATCCGATGAATTGTGGATTTGTGATCAGATTATCTATGATATATATTTGAGTCTTTGCTGATTTCTTATATGCATGATTTGATATCCTTGTAAGTCTCTCCGAGTCTTGGGTTTTCTTTGGCCAACTAGATCTATGATTCTTGCAATGGGAGAAGTGTTGGTTTTGGGTTCTACCATGTGGTGACCTTTCCCAGTGACAGTAGGGGCAGCAAGGCACACATTAAGTAGTTGCCATCAAGGGTAAAAAGATGGGGTTTTCATCATTGGTTTGAGATTATCCCTCTACATCATGTCATCTTGCTTAAGGTGTTACTCTGTTCTTTTGGACTTAATACACTAGATGCATGCTGGATAGCGGTTGACGTGTGGAGTAATAGTAGTAGATGCAGGAAGTATCGGTCTACTTGTTTTGGACGTGATGCATATAGATATAATCATTGTCATAGATATCGTCACGACTTTGCGTGGTTCTATCAATTTCTCGACAGTAATTTGTTCACCCACCGTCTACTTGCTTTCATGAGAGAAGCCACTAGTAAACACTACGGCCCCCGGGTCTATTCACATCCATTGTTTACACCTCCGCTTTTACTTTGCTTTATTACTATGGCAAACAATCTATAAGGGATTGACAACCCCTTCATAGCGTTGGGAGCAAGCTTTTGTGTTTGTGCAGGATCTTGAGATACTCCTCCACTGGATTGATACCTTGGTTCTCAAACTGAGGGAAATACTTACCACCGCTACGCTACATCACCCTTTACGCTTCGAGGGAACACCAACACAAGGCTCCAAGGCCACGGGGGAAATCCTTTGCATACTTGCCTAGGAAGTCCCTTAAGGCGTAGCCGTAGCAGAAGGATTCCTGGTGTCGTTGCTGAGGAGCACGTCCAGATAATTTTCCAACAACGTGCCTATTTCTGGCGCCATTGGAAGGTCTTTTGTTGCAGTAGCAGGCTCGCGAGCTCGAATACATCGGGGGTGACACAAAGCAAAACTCAAGCCCAAAACACTAAGAACTTTAATCTACTAGAGAAAAATAAAACCTAAAAGGAACGAACTAAGAAAAGATAAAGGCAAAAGATATGATGGTGATACGATACCGGGGCAACTCCCCCAAGCTTGGCACAAGACAAGGGGATTGCCCATACCCATGCTCAGTTGTCTTCCTTTGGTGGTGATGGTGGTGAGGTTGTTGCAGAGGTCTTGAACTTGTTTAATTTCCTCTTGAGCATGAAATTATGCTCCCTCAGATCATCAATTTCCTCTTCAAGCCTCAACACCCTTTGGCATAATTCCTGCTTACTCTCCTGCAAGAAACGAGAAGGGATAAACAAAATCTTAGGCTTCTTCCTTGAGTCAGGGAGGCTCGACTTCTTGAACTCCACATGCGTGTGTCCAAGTTGAGGGAGAGGAGCCTCCTCCTCATCGGAACTTTTTGGTTCCTTCCCCTTGGGATCATAATCTTCTTCGTCATTAGTGGTCCAGCCATAAGGATCCAAGTCCCCATAGACCTTGGGGTTAGCAAGGTAATCGGCCACATAGCTCTCCCCCTCTGAATCTTGAGAAGACATCTTGCCCCAAATCTGCGGTAGAAAACAGGACTCGAAACGAAAACGGAGGAAACATTCGTGATACGAGGGTCAGACCTTTTGGGAGAATATATAATGATTTTTTCCGAACAGAAGGAGTACTCCGCAAGAAAACGGAGTCCGGGAGGCACACGAGGTGGCCGCAAGCCCCCCAGGCGCGGCCAGGGGGGTGGCCCGCGCCTGACAGGCTTGTCGCCTCCTCGTGCGCTTTCTGGACTACTTCAAAATTTTCTATTTTTTCAAAAATTCCAAAACGGAGAAAAATTCCTACTGGAAAAGTTTTGGAGTCTGTTTACTTACCGAATCACATACCTCTTCGTTTCGGAGTCCGAAATAGGCTAATAAATATCCCTTAGGTACTCCCCCGGAGTTATGGCATTCATAATATTGCTTTCAACATTTATGGGAGTACGTGAGATATAATGCTTGATTCTTTGCCCATTTACCACTCTCGGAAAATTACCTTCCATGTTGTTGATCTTGATGGCACCGAAATGATATACTTCCTCAACAATGTAAGGACCTTCCCATTTAGAGAGAAGCTTGCCTGAAAAAATCTTAAACGAGAATTATATAGCAACACATAATCACCTATATTGAACTCACGTTTCTGTATCCTTTTATCATGAAACCTCTTAACCTTTTCTTTGAATAGCTTCGCATTTTCATATGCCTGAGTACTCCATTCATCAAGTGAGCTAATGTCAAATAACCTCTTCTCACCAGCAAGTTTGAAATCAAAGTTGAGCTCTTTATGCCCAATAAGCTTTATGCTCTAGCTCAAGAGGTAAATGACATGCTATGCCGTAAACCATTTTGTACGGACACATGCCCATGGGATTCTTATAGGCAGTTCTATAAGCCCACAGTGCATCATCGAGCTTCTTAGACCTATTCTTTCTAGACCTATTGACAGTATTTTGCAGAATCGGTTTAATCTCTCTATTGCTTAGCTCTACTTGACCAATGGACTGAGGGTGATAGGGAGACGCAATTATATGGTTGACATCATACTTAGCAAGCGTTTTACGGAAAGCACCATGAATGAAATGTGAACCACCGTCGGTCATTAGATATCTAGGGACTCCAAATCTAGGGAAAATAACTTCTTTAAGCATCCTGATAGAGGTATTGTGATCAACACTACTAGTTGGGATAGCTTGTACCCACTTAGTGACGTAATCAACAGCAACTAGGATATGAGTATACCCGTTGGATTTTGGAAAAGGTCCCATATAATCAAAGCCCCAGACATCAAATGGTTCAATGACAAGTGAATAATTCATAGGCATTTCCTGACGTTTACTGATATTACCTATTCTTTGACATTCGTCACAAGACAAGACAAACTTACGAGCATCCTTGAAGAGAGTGGGCCAATAGAAACTTGATCGCAATACCTTGTGTCCAGTTCTATCTCCCGCATGGTGTCCTCCATAGGCCTCGGAGTGACACTTCTCTAGGATCTGTCCCTGTTCATGTTCAGGTACACAACGTATAACAACACCATCTACTCCTTCCTGATAAAGGTGAGGATCATCCCAGAAGTAATGTCTTAAATCCAAGAAGAATTTCTTCTTTTGCTGGTATGTGAAACTAGCTGGTATATATTTGGCCATGATATAGTTTGCATAATCAGCATACCACGATGCACTACGTGAAGTATTGATGACATTCAGTTGCTCATCAGGAAAGCTATCATCAATAGGTTGTGGGTCATCAAGAACATTCTCCAACCTAGACAAGTTATCTGCTACGGGGTTATCAGCACCCTTCCTGTCGACAACGTGCAAATCAAATTCTTGTAGCAAGAGAGCCCATCTGATGAGTCTAGGTTTAGCGTCTTTCTTCTCCATGAGGTACTTAATAGCAGCATGATCAGTGTGAATAGTGACTTTGGAATCAACTATGTAAGATCTGAACTTTTCACATGCAAACACGACTGCTAAAGATTCCTTTTCCGTAATGGCATAGTTTCTTTGGGCACTGTCTAGAGTTTTACTAGCATAGTGAATAACATTCAACTTCTTATCAACTGTTTGCCCTAGGACAGCACCAACAGCATAATCGCTAGCATCACACATGATTTCAAAAGGTAAGTTCCAATCAGGTGGTTGAACAATAGGCGCAGTTATCAAGGCCTTGTTAAGTATTTCAAAGGCTTCCTCACAATCATTGTCAAAAACAAAAGGAATATCCTTTTGCAAGAGATTGGTAAGAGGCCTAGAAATCTTAGATAAGTCTTTAATGAACCTCCTATAGAAACCAACATGTCCAAGGAAACTTCTTATACCTTTGATATCTATGGGGCATGGCATTTTCTCGATTGCATCAACCTTAGCCTTATCGACTTCAGTACCTCTTTCAGAAATATTATTTCCTAAGACGATGCTTTCATTAACCATAGAGTGGCACTTCTCCCAATTCAAGACAAGATTGGTATCTTTTCATCTCTGCAAGACTCGATCAAGGTTGCTGAGGCAATCATCAAAAGAAGACCCGTAAACGGAGAACTCATCCATGAAAACCTCAACAATCTTTTCACAGAAGTCAGAGAATATATCCATCATACATCTTTGGAAGGTGGCAGGTGCATTACATAGGCCAAAAGACATACGTCTGTAAGCGAAGGTACCGAAAGGGCAGGTAAAAGTGGTTTTCTCCTGATCAGATTGTGCAACAGGTATTTGGGAGAAACCAGAATAACCGTCTAGAAAGCAGAAGTGTGTGTGTTTAGACAGTCTTTCTAGCATTTGGTCGATAAATGGCAAAGGGTAATGATATTTCCTAGTGGCTTTATTCAATTTCCTAAAATCGATCACCATCCTATAGCCAGTAATAATCCTCTGTGGGGTCAATTCATTCTTATCATTAGGGACAACAGTAATACCTCTCTTCTTAGGGTCGCAATGCACCGGACTCACCCAATCACTATGAGCAACAGGAAAGATAATACCCGCTTCGAGGAGCTTTAGTATTTCTTTTCTTACTACCTCTTTCATCTTAGGATTTAATCTCCGTTGATGATCAACAACTGGCTTGGAATCAGGATCAGTTTTAATCTTGTGTTGGCATAGAGTGGGACTAATGCCCTTAAGATCATCAAGAGTATATCCAATAGCAGCATGGTGCTTCCTCAGAGTTTTTAATAACTTCTTTTCTTCATGCTCTGAGAGGCTAGCACTAATAATAATAGGATATATCTGTTTTTCATAAAGATAAGCATACTTAAGAGTATCAGGCAACTGTTTAAGCTCAAACACAGGATCACCCTTTGGTGGGGGTGGATCCCCAAGCAGTTCAACATGCAAATTATTCTTAAGGATAGGATACTGTTCTAAGACAACTCTATCTATCTCATCCCTTTCATCCATATGCATATCATTTTCATGCTCAAGCAAGTATTGCTCTAAAGGTTCAGTAGGAGGCACGACAATAGAAGCTAGGGCAATAGTTTCATCCTTACTAGGCAACTCTTTTTCATGAGGTTGTCTACCAAACTTGGAGAAATTGAACTCGTGTGACACACCTTCAAAACCAACAGTGACAGTTTGCTTCTCACAGTAATATGAGCATTGACGGTATTGAGAGAAGGTCTGCCAAATATGATGGGACAAAAGCTATCTTGGGTGGTAGCAAGAACGAGGAAATCAGTAGGATACTTTGTTTTACCACACAAAACTTCAACATCCCTAACAATTCCCACAGGGCAGATAGTATCTCTATTGGCAAGTTGAATAGTGACATCAATAGGTTCTATCTCGACAGGTGCAATCTCGTCTTTAATTTCATCATATAAGGATTGAGGTCTTGCACTAACACTAGCACCCACATCACATAAACCATCATAGCAATGATCTCCTATATTAACAAAACAACAGGCATGCCAACAACAGGCCTATGTTTGTCTCTAGCATGTGGTTTAGCAATTCTAGCAGCATCTTCAGAGAAGTGAATATCATGGCCATCAACATTGTCGGACGGGAGATCTTTGATAATAGCAATGCTAGGTTCAACTCTAATTTGCTCAGGGGGTGTAGGTGTTCTATTGTAGCCTCTACATATCACAGTTGAAGCTTTAGAATGATCCTTTATCCTAACCGGGAAAGGTGGTTTCTCAATGTAAGCACTAGGAACAATAGGATCATTATAGGCAATGACTCTCTCTTCAACTGGATTGGGTTTAACTACATTGACTTCTATGGGAGGATGATATTTAAACCACTTCTCTTTGGGGAGATCAATATGAGAAGCAAAAGATTCACACAGTGAAGCTACTATCTCACAGTCAAGTCCATACTTAGCGCTAAAATCACAAAAAGTATTTGTTACAACAAAGGATTGAACGCAATCAAACTTGAAATTCATACCTGACTCCTTACCTTCATCAAGCTCCCAATCTTCAGAGTTGCGTTTAATTCTTTCCAATAAATTCCATTTGAAGTCAATATCTCTCTTCATAAAAGAACCGGTACAAGAAGTGTCAAGCATGGTGCGATCTTCATGACAAAGCCGAGCATAGAAGTTCTGAATGGTAATTTCTCTCGAGAGCTCATGGTTGGGGCATTAATATAACATTGATTTAAGCCTCCCCCAAGGTTGAGCGATATTTTCTCTATCACGAGGCCAAAAATTATAAATATAATTCCGATCACGATGTACTAGATGCATAGGATAAAACTTTTGATGAAATTCCAATTCCAACCGATTGTAGTTCCATGATCCAGTATCATCACATAGCTGTTGGGGAACGTCGCATGGGAAACAAAAATTTTCCTACGCCCACGAAGACCTATCATGGTGATGTCCATCTACGAGAGGGGATGAGTGATCTACATACCCTTGTAGATCGTACAGCAGAAGCGATTAGAGATCGCGGTTGATGTAGTGGAACGTCCTCACGTCCCTCGATCCGCCCCGCGAACAATCCCGCGATCAGTCCCACGATCTAGTACCGAACGGACGGCACCTCCGCGTTCAGCACACGTACAGCTCGACGATGATCTCGGCCTTCTTGATCCAGCAAGAGAGACAGAGAGGTAGAAGAGTTCTCCGGCAGCGTGACGGCGCTCCGGAGGTTGGTGATGATCTTGTCTCAGCAGGGCTCCGCCCGAGCTCCGCAGAAACACGATCTAGAGGAAAAACTATGGAGGTATGTGGTCGGGCAGCCGTGAGAAAGTCGTCTCAAATCTGCCCTAAAAGCCCCATATATATAGGAGGAGGGAGGGGGACCTTGCCTTGGGGTCCAAGGGAACCCCAAGGGGTCGGCCGAGCCAGGGGGGAGGACTCTCCCCCCCCAAACCGAGTCCTACTTGGTTTGGTGGGAGGGAGTCCTTCCCCCTTCCCACTTCTTCCTTTTTTTTCTTTCTTCCTTTGATTTTTATTCCTTGGCGCATAGGACTTGGTGGGCTGTCCCACCAGCCCACTAAGGGCTGGTGTGACCCCCACAAATACCTATGGGCTTCCCCGGAGTGGGTTGCCCCCCTCCGGTGAACCCCCGGAACCCATTCGTCATTCCCGGTACATTCCCGGTAACTCCGAAAACCTTCCGGTAATCAAATGAGGTCATCCTATATATCAATCTTCGTTTCCGGACCATTCCGGAAACCCTCGTGACGTCCGTGATCTCATCCGGGACTCCGAACAACATTCGGTAACCAACCATATAACTCAAATACGCATAAAACAACGTCGAACCTTAAGTGTGCAGACCCTGCGGGTTCGAGAACTATGTAGACATGAACCGAGAGACTCCTCGGTCAATATCCAATAGCGGGACCTGGATGCCCATATTGGATCCTACATATTCTACGAAGATCTTATCGTTTGAACCTCAGTGCCAAGGATTCGTATAATCCCGTATGTCATTCCCTTTGTCCTTCGGTATGTTACTTGCCCGAGATTCGATCGTCAGTATCCGCATACCTATTTCAATCTCGTTTACCGGCAAGTCTCTTTACTCGTTCCGTAATACAAGATCCCGCAACTTACACTAAGTTACATTGCTTGCAAGGCTTGTGTGTGATGTTGTATTACCGAGTGGGCCCCGAGATACCTCTCCGTCACACGGAGTGACAAATCCCAGTCTTGATCCATACTAACTCAACTAACACCTTCGGAGATACCTGTAGAGCATCTTTATAGTCACCCAGTTACGTTGCGACGTTTGATACACACAAAGCATTCCTCCGGTGTCAGTGAGTTATATGAGCTCATGGTCATAGGAATAAATACTTGACACGCAGAAAACAGTAGCAACAAAATGACACGATCAACATGCTACGTCTATTAGTTTGGGTCTAGTCCATCACGTGATTCTCCCAATGACGTGATCCAGTTATCAAGCAACAACACCTTGTTTATAATCAGAAGACACTGACTATCATTGATCAACTGGCTAGCCAACTAGAGGCATACTAGGGACGGTGTTTTGTCTATGTATCCACACATGTAAATGAGTCTTCATTCAATACAATTATAGCATAGATAATAAACTATTATCTTGATACAGGAATTATAATAATAACCATACATTTATTATTGCCTCTAGGGCATAATTCCAACAGTCTCCCACTTGCACTAGAGTCAATAATCTAGCCTTCACATCACTATGTGAATTACATTGTAATAAATCTAACACCCATACAGTTCTGGTGTCGATCATGTTTTTGGCCGTGGAAGAGGTTTAGTCAGCGGGTCTGCTACATTCAGATCCGTGTGCACTTTGCATATATTTACGTCCTCCTCCTCGACGTAGTCGCGGATGAGGTTGAAGCGTCGTTTGATGTGTCTGGTCTTCTTGTGAAACCTTGGTTCCTTTGCTAAGGCAATGGCACCAGTGTTGTCACAGAACAAGGTTATTGGATCCAGTGCACTTGGCACCACTCCAAGATCCGTCATGAACTGCTTCATCCAGACACCCTCCTTAGCCGCCTCCGAGGCAGCCATGTACTCTGCTTCACATGTAGAATCTGCTACGACGCTTTGCTTGGAACTGCACCAGCTTACTGCACCCCCATTAAGAATAAATACGTATCCGGTTTGCGACTTAGAGTCGTCCGGATCTGTGTCAAAGCTTGCATCGACGTAACCTTTTACGGCGAGCTCTTCGTCACCTCCATACACGAGAAACATCTCCTTAGTCCTTTTCAGGTACTTTAGGATATTCTTGACCGCTGTCCAGTGATCCACTCCTGGATTACTCTGGAACCTGCCTGCCATACTTATGGCCAGGCTAACATCCGGTCTAGTGCACAGCATCGCATACATGATAGAGCCTATGGCTGAAGCATAGGGGACGGAGCGCATATGCTCTCTATCTTCATCAGTTGCTGGGCACTGAGTCTTACTCAATCTCGTACCTTGTAACACTGGCAAGAACCCTTTCTTGGACTGTTCCATTTTGAACCTCTTCAAAACTTTATCAAGGTATGTGCTTTGTGAAAGTCCTATCACGCGTTTTGATCTATCCCTATAGATCTTAATGCCTAGAATGTAAGCAGCTTCTCCTAGGTCCTTCATAGAGAAACTTTTATTCAAGTAACCTTTTATGCTCTCCAAAAACTCTACGTTGTTTCCAATCAGCAATATGTCATCCACATATAATATTAGAAACGCCACAGAGCTCCCACTCACTTTCTTGTAAATACAAGATTCTCCAACCACTTGTATAAACCCAAATGCTTTGATCACCTCATCAAAGCGTTTGTTCCAACTCCGAGATGCTTGCACCAGTCCATAAATGGATCGCTGGAGCTTGCACACCTTGTCAGCATTTTTAGGATCGACAAAACCTTCGGGTTGCATCATATACAACTCTTCCTTAAGGAAACCGTTAAGGAACGCCGTTTTGACATCCATCTGCCAAATCTCATAATCGAAAAATGCAGCTATTGCTAACATGATTCTGACGGACTTAAGCATCGCTACGGGAGAGAAAGTCTCATCGTAGTCAATTCCTGGAACTTGTGAAAAACCCTTTGCCACAAGTCGAGCTTTATAAATGGTCACATTACCGTCAGCGTCCGTCTTCTTCTTAAAGATCCATTTGTTCTGAATAGCCTTGCGGCCCTCAGGTAGTATCTCCAAAGTCCATACTTTGTTCTCATACATGGATCCTATCTCGGATTTCATGGCTTCTAGCCATTTGTTGGAATCTGGGCCCACCATTGCTTCTTCATAATTTGCAGGTTCATTGTTGTCTAACAACATGATTGTCAAGACGGGATTACCGTACCACTCTGGAGCAGCGCGTGATCTCGTCGACCTGCGTGGTTCAACAGAAACTTGAACTGGAGTTTCATGATCATCATCATTAACTTCCTCCTCAACCGGCGTCGCAATCACAGGGGTTTCCCCTTGCCCTGCGCCACCATCCAGAGGGATGAGAGGTTCGACAACCTCGTCAAGTTCTATCTTCCTCCTACTCAATTCTCTCGAGAGAAACTCCTTCTCGAGAAAAGTTCCATTCTTAGCAACAAACACTTTGCCCTCGGATTTGAGATAGAAGGTGTACCCAACTGTCTCTTTTGGGTAACCTATGAAGACGCATTTTTCCGCTTTGGGTTCCAGCTTTTCAGGCTGAAGCTTTTTGACATAAGCATCACATCCCCAAACTTTAAGAAACGACAACTTTGGCCTTTTGCCATACCACAGTTCGTATGGTGTCATCTCAATGGATTTCGATGGTGCCCTATTTAAAGTGAATGCAGCTGTTTCTAATGCATAACCCCAAAACGATAACGGCAAATCAGTAAGAGACATCATAGATCGCACCATTTCTAATAAAGTACGATTACGACGTTCGGACACACCATTACGCTGTGGTGTTCCAGGCGGTGTTAACTGCGAAACAATTCCACATTGTCTTAAGTGAGTACCAAACTCGAAACTCAGATATTCACCCCCACGATCAGACCGTAGGAACTTGATCTTCTTGTTACGATGATTTTCTACCTCACTCTGAAATTGCTTGAACTTTTCAAATGTTTCAGACTTGTGCTTCATTAAGTAGACATAACCATATCTACTCAAATCGTCAGTGAAGGTGAGAAAATAACGATATCCGCCGCGTGCCTCCACGCTCATTGGACCACACATATCGGTATGTATGATTTCCAACAAGTCACTTGCACGCTCCATTGTTCCGGAGAACGGAGTTTTAGTCATCTTGCCCATGAGGCATGGTTCGCACGTGTCAAGTGAATCAAAGTCAAGTGACTCCAAAAGTCCATCGGCATGGAGTTTCTTCATGCGCTTTACACCAATATGACCTAAGCGGCAGTGCCACAAAAATATGGCGCTATCATTGTTTACTCTAACTCTTTTGGTCTCAATGTTATGTATATGCGTATCGGTATCGAGATTCAATATGAACAATCCTCTCACATTAGGTGCATGACCATAAAAGATGTCACTCATAGAAATAGAACAACCATTATTCTCAGACTTAAAAGAGTAACCGTCTCGCAATAAACAAGATCCAGATATAATGTTCATGCTCAACGCAGGCACTAAATAACAATGATTTAAGTTCATCACTAATCCCGATGGTAGTTGAAGTGACACGGTGCCGACGGCGATTGCATCAACCTTGGAACCGTTTCCTACGCGCATCGTCACTTCGTCTTTCGCCAGCCTTCGTCTATTCCGCAGTTCCTGCTTCGAGTTGCAAATGTGAGCAACAGAACCGGTATCGAATACCCAGGCACTACTACGAGAGCTGGTTAAGTACACATCAATAACATGTATATCAAATATACCTGATTTTTCTTTGCCCGCCTTCTTATCTGCCAGATACTTGGGGCAATTGCGCTTCCAGTGACCCATACCCTTGCAATAGAAGCACTCTGTTTCAGGCTTAGGTCCAGCTTTGGGTTTCTTCGGCGGATTGGCAACAGGCTTGCCGCTCTTCTTTGAATTGCCCTTCTTGCCTTTGCCGTTTCTCTTGAAACTAGTGGTCTTGCTGACCATCAACACTTGATGCTCTTTACGGAGTTCAGACTCTGCGACTTTCAGCATCGCAAACAACTCGCCGGGAGACTTGTTCATCCCTTGCATGTTGTAGTTCAACACAAAGCCTTTATAGCTTGGCGGCAGTGATTGGAGGATTCTGTCAGTGATAGCTTCTTGCGGGAGTTCAATCCCCAGTTCAGCTAGACGGTTTGAGTACCCAGACATTTTGAGCACATGTTCACTGACAGATGAGTTTTCCTCCATCTTGCAGGCATAGAATTTATCGGAGGTCTCATACCTCTCGATCCGGGCGTTCTTCTGAAAGATAAACTTCAACTCCTGGAACATCTCAAATGCTCCATGACGCTCAAAGCGACGTTGAAGTCCCGGCTCTAAGCCATACAAGACTGCACATTGAACTATTGAGTAGTCCTCCTTACGTGCTAACCAAGCGTTCTTAACATCCTGATCAGCCGTAGCGGGTGGTTCATCTCCTAGCGCAGCATTAAGGACATAATCCTTCTTTCCAGCTTGTAAGATTAGCTTAAGATTACGAGCCGAGTCTACAAAGTTGCTTCCATCATCTTTCAACTTAGCTTTCTCTAGGAACGTATTAAAATTCAGGATGACACTTGCGTGAGCCATGATCTACAACACAAATATATTCAAAGTGGACTTAGACTATGTTCAAGATAATTAGAGTTCAACTTAATCAAATTATATGCTAAACTCCCACTCAAAAAGTACATCTCTCTAGTCATTTGAGTGGTTCATGATCCACTTATACTATCCCAAGTCCGATCATCACGTGAGTCGAGAGTAGTTTCAGTGGTAAGCATCCCTATGCTAATCATATCAACTATATGATTCATGATCGACCTTTCGGTCTCATGTGTTCCGAGGCCATGTCTGCACATGCTAGGCTCGTCAAGCTTAACCCGAGTGTTCCGCGTGCGCAACTGTTTTGCACCCGTTGTATGTGAACGTTGAGTCTATCACACCCGATCATCACGTGGTGTCTCGAAACGACGAACTGTAGCAACGGTGCACAGTCGGGGAGAACACAATTTCGTCTTGAAATTTTAGTGAGAGATCACCTCATAATGCTACCGTCGTTCTAAGCAAAATAAGGTGCATAAAAGGATTAACATCACATGCAATTCATAAGTGACATGATATGGCCATCATCACGTGCTTCTTGATCTCCATCACCAAAGCACCGGCACGATCTTCTTGTCACCGGCGCCACACCATGATCTCCATCATCATGATCTCCATCAACGTGTCGCCATCGGGGTTGTCGTGCTACTTATGCTATCACTACTAAAGCTACATCCTAGCAAAATAGTAAACGCATCTGCAAGCACATATGTTAGTATAAGGACAACCCTATGGCTCCTGCCGGTTGTCGTACCATCGACATGCAAGTCGATATTTCTATTACAACATGATCATCTCATACATCCAATATATCACATCACATCGTTTGGCCATATCACATCACAATCATACCCTGCAAAAACAAGTTAGACGTCCTCTAATTTTGTTGTTGCATGTTTTACGTGGTGACCAAGGGTATCTAGTAGGATCGCATCTTACTTACGCAAACACCACAACGGAGATATATGAGTTGCTATTTAACCTCATCCAAGGACCTCCTCGGTCAAATCCGATTCAACTAAAGTTGGAGAAACCGTCACTTGCCAGTCATCTTTGAGCAAAGGGGGTTACTCGTAACGATGAAACCAGTCTCTCGTAAGCGTACGAGTAATGTCGGTCCAAGCCGCTTCAATCCAACAATACCGCGGAATCAAGAAAAGACTAAGGAAGGCAGCAAAACGCACATCACCACCCACAAAACCTTTTGTGTTCTACTCGAGAAGACATCTACGCATGAACCTAGCTCATGATGCCACTGTTGGGGAACGTCGCATGGGAAACAAAAATTTTCCTACGCGCACAAAGACCTATCATGGTGATGTCCATCTACGAGAGGGGATGAGTGATCTACATACCCTTGTAGATCGTATAGCAGAAGCGATTAGAGATCGCGGTTGATGTAGTGGAACGTCCTCACGTCCCTCGATCCGCCCCGCGAACAATCCCGCGATCAGTCCCACGATCTAGTACCGAACGGACGGCACCTCCGCGTTCAGCACACGTACAGCTCGACGATGATCTCGGCCTTCTTGATCCAGCAAGAGAGACGGAGAGGTAGAAGAGTTCTCCGGCAGCGTGACGGCGCTCCGGAGGTTGGTGATGATCTTGTCTCAGCAGGGCTCCGCCCGAGCTCCGCAGAAACACGATCTAGAGGAAAAACTATGGAGGTATGTGGTCGGGCAGCCGTGAGAAAGTCGTCTCAAATCTGCCCTAAAAGCCCCATATATATAGGAGGAGGGAGGGGGACCTTGCCTTGGGGTCCAAGGGAACCCCAAGGGGTCGGCCGAGCCAGGGGGGAGGACTCTCCCCCCCCAAACCGAGTCCTACTTGGTTTGGTGGGAGGGAGTCCTTCCCCCTTCCCACTTCTTCCTTTTTTTTTCTTTCTTCCTTTGATTTTTATTCCTTGGCGCATAGGACTTGGTGGGCTGTCCCACCAGCCCACTAAGGGCTGGTGTGACCCCCACAAATACCTATGGGCTTCCCCGGAGTGGGTTGCCCCCCTCCGGTGAACCCCCGGAACCCATTCGTCATTCCCGGTACATTCCCGGTAACTCCAAAAATCTTCCGGTAATCAAATGAGGTCATCCTATATATCAATCTTCGTTTCCGGACCATTCCGGAAACCCTCGTGACGTCCGTGATCTCATCCGGGACTCCGAACAACATTCGGTAACCAACCATATAACTCAAATACGCATAAAACAACGTCGAACCTTAAGTGTGCAGACCCTGCGGGTTCGAGAACTATGTAGACATGAACCGAGAGACTCCTCGGTCAATATCCAATAGCGGGACCTGGATGCCCATATTGGATCCTACATATTCTAGGAAGATCTTATCGTTTGAACCTCAGTGCCAAGGATTCGTATAATCCCGTATGTCATTCCCTTTGTCCTTCGGTATGTTACTTGCCCGAGATTCGATCGTCAGTATCCGCATACCTATTTCAATCTCGTTTACCGGCAAGTCTCTTTACTCGTTTCGTAATACAAGATCCCACAACTTACACTAAGTTACATTGCTTGCAAGGCTTGTGTGTGATGTTGTATTACCGAGTGGGCCCCGAGATACCTCTCCGTCACACGGAGTGACAAATCCCAGTCTTGATCCATACTAACTCAACTAACACCTTCGGAGATACCTGTAGAGCATCTTTATAGTCACCCAGTTACGTTGCGACGTTTGATACACACAAAGCATTCCTCCGGTGTCAGTGAGTTATATGAGCTCATGGTCATAGGAATAAATACTTGACACGCAGAAAACAGTAGCAACAAAATGACACGATCAACATGCTACGTCTATTAGTTTGGGTCTAGTCCATCACGTGATTCTCCCAATGACGTGATCCAGTTATCAAGCAACAACACCTTGTTTATAATCAGAAGACACTGACTATCATTGATCAACTGGCTAGCCAACTAGAGGCATGCTAGGGACGGTGTTTTGTCTATGTATCCACACATGTAAATGAGTCTTCATTCAATACAATTATAGCATGGATAATAAACTATTATCTTGATACAGGAATTATAATAATAACCATACATTTATTATTGCCTCTAGGGCATAATTCCAACAATAGCCTATACCATGTCAACGCTTTATCCCTCAAAGATAAGGGAAAGACCTTCTTCTTGACCTCATCCTCGGGCAAACCTGCAAGCTTAAATAGACCACAAACTTCATCTACATAGATTAGATGCAAGTCTGGATGTGATGTTCCTTCTCTTGTAAAAGGATTAGCCAGCAGTTTCTCAAGCATACCCGAAGGAAATTCATAGCAAATATATTCAGTAGGTGCAGCAGGTTGAGGAGCAACTATTCGTGCTTCCGTTCGATGTGAAGATACCCCGAACAAGCCCCTTAAAGAATTAGTTTCCATAGCAACAAGTGACAATAAATTTCAGCACACTATATAAATGTTTCCTTACCAAATTCCACTTACCAAAGGCGCTTCACTCCCCGGTGATGTCCCACAAGCATATGGGATCGCAACAGTTTTCGAGGGTAGAGTATTCAACCCAAATTTGTTGATTCGCCAAGACGGGAAGCGAAAGAATATTCTCAAGTATTAGCAGCTGAATGTGTCAGATTCAACCACACCTGAAAGATTAGTGTCTGCAAGCAAAGTATCAGTAGCAAGGTAGTACGATAGCAACGATGCCAGAAAAAGCCTTGTTGACGGGATGTTAGTGCCGCTTACCTAGCCTCGGCAATGGCGCCAATAAAGTCTTGCAACAAGTAACAGCGGAGTAGTAAGGAAAAGTAGTAGCAGCAGCAGCAAAGTGACAAGTAACAACAGTAGTGACAGCAGCAGCAAATTGGCCCAATCCCTTTGGTAGCAAGGGACAAGCCTAGGAAAAGTAACGTAGCGAGAACCAATAGTAAAAGACTCGTAGGCAGTGGATCGGTGATGGATGAGTGTGACGGATGTGATTCATCATGTAACATCTATAACACGGAGAGATATGTAACTAGATCCAGTTCGTCAATCTAATGTAGGCATGTATTCCGTATGTAGTCCTACGTGCTTAGGAAAAAGAACTTGCATGACATCTATTGTCCATCCCTCCCGTGGCAGCGGGGTCCTAATGGAAACTACGGGATATTAAGGTTCTCCTTTTAATAAAGAACCGGACCAACGCATTAACACGCGGTGAATACATGAACTCCTCATACTATGGTCATCTCCGGGAGTGGTTTCGGCTATTGTCACTCCTGGGTTGCCGGGTCATAACACATAGTAGTTGACTACAACTTGCAAGATAGGATCTAAAACACACATATATTGGCGACAACATAATAGGTTCAGATCTCAAATCATGGCATTCGGGCCCTAGTGACAAGCATTAAGCATAACCAAGTAGTTATAACATCAATCTAGAACATAGTGGATACTAGGGATCAATCCCCGTCAAGAACTAACTCGATTACATGATAGATCTCATCCAACTCATCAGCGGCCAGCAAGCCTACGATGAGATTACTAATGAACGATGAAGAGCATCATGGAATTGTCGATGGAGAAAGGTTGATGATGACGATGGCGACGATTTCCCCTCTCCAGAGCCCGAAACAGACTCCAAATCTGCCCTCCAGATGAAGAACAGGATGTGGCGGCGCCTCCGTATCGCAAAATGCGATGAAACCTTCTCTCTGATTTTGTTTCCAGGCGAAACGGAAGATATAGAGCTGAGATTCGGGGCGATGGTGCCACGTGGGCCCCACAAGCCTGCACGGCGCGGCCATAGGGGGTGGCAGCGGCATGTGGGCTTGTGGCCCACTCGCACACCCCCTCCGGTGGATCTTTGCGCAGGTATTTTTCTTTTATTCCAAAAAAATCTCCGTAAATTTTCAGGACGTTCCGAGAACTTTTATTTATGCACAAAAACAACACCATGGCAATTCTGCTGAAAACAGTGTCAGTCCGGGTTAGTTCCATTCAAATCATGCAAATTAGAGTCCAAAACAAGGGCAAAAGAGTTCAGAAAAGTACATACGACGGAGACGTATCACCCAACAACGGCGCCAGAAATGAGTCTTGATGACCCACAAGTATAGGGGATCTATCGTAGTCCTTTCGATAAGTAAGAGTGTAGAACCCAACGAGGAGGAGAAGGATCTGACAAGTGGTTTTCAGCAAGGTATTCTCTGCAAGCACTGAAATTATCGGTAACAGAAAGTTGTGTGATAAGATGATTCGTAGCAAGTAGCAAGAAACAACGGTAACAAAGGTGCAGCAAAGTGGCCCAATACCTTTTGTAGAAAGGGACAAGCCTGGACAAACTCTTATAGGAGGTAAAGCGCTCCCGAGGACACATGGGAATTTCTGTCAAGCTAGTTTTCATCTTGTGCATATGATTCGCGTTCGTTACTTTGATAGTTTGATTTGTGGGTTGACCGGCGCTTGGTGATACGTCTCCATTGTATCTACTTTTCCAAACTCTTTTGCCCTTGTTTTGGACTCTAATTTGCATGATTTGAATGGAACTAACCTGGACTGACGCTGTTTTCAGCAGAATTGCCTTGGTGTTATTTTGTGCAGAAATCAAAGTTCTCCAAACATCCTGAAAATCTACGGGGAGCAGTTTTGGAAAATATAAAAAATACCTGCGCCAAGTTCCACCTGAGGGGGTGGGCGAGTGGGACACAAGCACTGGCTCCGCCACCACCCCCTGGTGGCGGTGGGCAGGCTTGTGGGGCCCACACGGCTCTGCCGCCCACAATCTTAGGTCCATAAGTCCCCTTTCGTCCCAAAAAAAAATAAAAAGAGAAGTCGTCGTCGCGTTTGCGACATGGAGGCGTCGCCACCACCTGTTCTTCATCTGGAGGGCAGATCTAGAGTCCGTCTTCGGCTCCGGAGAGGGGAAATCGTCGCCATCGTCATCATCAACCTTCTTCCCTCTCCAATTCCATGAAGCTCTTCGTTGTTCGTGAGTAATCTATTCGTAGGCTCGCTGGGCGGTGATGAGTAGGATGAGATCTATCATGTAATCGAGTTAGTTTTGATGGGGATTGATCCCTAGTATCCACTATGTTCTGAGATTGATGTTGCTACTACTTTGCCATGCTGAATGCTTGTCACTAGGGCCCGAGTGCCATGATTTCAGATCTGAAATTATTGTGTTGTCACCAATATATGTGTGTTTTAGATCCGATCTTGCAAGTTGTAGTTACCTACTATGTGTTATGATCCGGCAACCCCGGAGTGACAATAATCGGAACCACTCCCGGTGATGGCCATAGTTTGAGGAGTTCATGTGTTCACCAAGTGCTAATGCGTTGGTCCGGTTCTTTATTAAAAGGAGAACCTTAATATCCCGTAGTTTCCTTTTGGACCACGCTGCCAAGAGGGGGATGGACAATAGATGTCATGAAAGTTCTTTTCCCTAAGCACGTATGACGACACACGGAATGCATGCCTACATCACATTGACGAACGGGAGCTAGCCACTTATCTCTCCGTGTTATAACTGTTGCATGATGAATATCATCCAAACAAATCACCGACCCATTGCCTACGAGTTTGTCCTACTGCTGCTGCTACTACTGTTGCTACTTCTCTTACTTGTCTTGCTCTGCTGCTCCTACTACTGTTGCTACTATTGTTACTTGTCTTGCTCTGCTGCTACTGTTGCTACTACTGTCGCTTGCTACTGTTGCTACTTGCTACTACTGTTGCTACCGATGTTCCTTGCCACTGCCATTACTCGCTACTTTGCTGTTACTACTTTGCTTGTAGATACTAATCTTTCAGGTGTGGTTAAATCTAATAAATTCAGCTGCTAATACTTGAGAGTATTCTCTCACCTCCCGTCGTGTGAATCAACAAATTTGGGTCGAATACTCTACCCTCGAAAACTGCTATGCTCCCACGCGCTGCTGGGCCGTCAACAACATTCTTCTAGTTTCGATTCCCGGAGAGTGCTAGCAGCATTCTTCTGGTGGCGTTGCAAGGGGAAGAACAGTTGACATCAAGCATTGTTTTGGCGCCGTTCCCAGGGATTGCAATCAACATTTTTCTGGCGCTGTTGCCAGGGATTGCAATCAACATTTTTCTGGCGCCGTTGCCGGGGAGTTATTGCTATATTCTCTGAGTTACTTGGGATTTATATCTGCTGATCACTATGAAGAATCTGAAGGATCCGAAGACCAAAGTCTTGCCCTCAACTACGAGGGGATGTAAGGAATTGCCATCTAGCTCTGTGACGTCAGTTGTGCTTCCCTGGCAATGGCTCCAGAAAAGGGATGATCCTGCAATCTCTAGTGTTAGCTAGACGAATGTTTATAAAAACTAACCTTCTCCTGCAACAGCACCAGAAGAATGCTGATAGCACTCCCCGACAATGAAACTGGAAGAATGTTGTTGATGGCCCACCAGCGCGTGGGTTCGCAGCAGTTTTCAAGGGTAGAGTATTCGACCCAATTTGTTGGTTTGCACGACGGGAGGTGAGAGTATACTCTCAAGTATTAGCAGTTGAATTTGTCAGATTCAACCACACCTGAAAGATTAGTATCTGCAGGCACAGTAGTAATAGCAAAGTAACGAGTAACGGCGGTGTAACGAGCAATAGCAGCGGCAAGGAACAGCAGTAGTGACAGCAGTAGCAAGTAGCGACAGTAGCAAGCGACAGTAGTAGCAACAGTAGCAGCAGAGCAAAACAAGTAACAACAGTAGTAGGAAAAACTCGTAGGAAATGTGTCGGTGATTAGTTTGGATGATATTCATCATGCAAGAGCTATAACACGGAGAGATATGTGGCTAGCTCCTGTTCGTCAATGTGATGTAGGCATGCATTCTGTGTGTCGTCATACATGCTTAGGGAAAAGAACTTGCATGACATCTATTGTCCATCCCTCCCGTGGCAACGGGGTCCAAAAGAAAACTATGGGATATTAAGGATCTCCTTTTAATAAAGAACCGGACCAACGCATTAGCACTTGGTGAACACATAAACTCCTCAAACTATGATCATCACCGGGAGTGGTTCCGGTTATTGTCACTCCAGGGTTGCCGGATCATAACACACAGTAGGTAACTACAACTTGCAAGATCGGATCTAAAATACACATATATTGGTCACAACATAATTATTTCAGATCTGAAATCATGGCACTCGGGCCCTAGTGACAAGCATTAAACATGGCAAAGTAGTAGCAACATCAAATCTCAGAACATAGTGGATACTAGGGATCAATCCCCATCAAAACTAACTCGATTACATGATAGATCTCATCCTACTCATCACCGCCCAGCGAGCCTACAAATAGATTACTCATGAACGACGAAGAGCTTCATGGAATTGGAGAGGGAAGAAGGTTGATGATGACGATGGCGACGATTTCCCCTCTCCACAGCCCAAGACGGACTCCAGATCTGCCCTCTAGATGATGAACAAGTGGTGGCGGCGCCTCCGTATCGAAAACAAGACGAAAACTTCTCTTTTTTTATTTTTTTTGGGACGAAAGAAAACTTATAGAGCTGGAGTTGGGGGCGGCAGGTGCTTGTGGGCCCCACAAGCCTGCCCACCAACACCAGGGGGGTGATGGCGGAGCAGGGGCTTGTGGCCCATTGGCCCAGCCCCTGAGGTGGAACTTGGCGCAGGTATTTTTGATATTTTCCAAAACTGCTCCCCGTAAATTTTCAGGACGTTTGCAGAAATTTGATTTCTGCACAAAAATAACACCAAGGCAATTATGCTGAAAACAGCGTTAGTCCAGGTTAGTTCCATTCAAATCATGCAAATTATAGTCCAAAACAAGGGCAAAAGAGTTTGGAAAAGTAGATATGTTGGAGACGTATCAACTCCCCCAAGCTTAAAACCTTGCTTGTCCTCAAGCAACTCAGTTGATAAAATGAGAGAGAAAGAAAAACTTTGACAAACTCTGTTTGATCTTGTTGTTGCAACTATGTCTAACTCATAACCAGAATTTCAGCAAGATCACAAGTTAACCACATAAGCAAATGACACAAAGGTCTCACGGTAAACTAATATCAATGGCATAATCAGCTAACGAGCAAATAATAATGAGTTTCAAATACCAACACTTCAATCAAAACAAGCATGAAGCAATATGAATAGGTGGTAACTCGCTAGCTCTTTCTGAGACCGCAAAACATAAATGCAGAGCACTTTCAAAGATCAAGGGCTGACTAAACATTGTAATTCATAGCAACGAAGATCCAGTCATAGTCATACTCAATATCAATCAAAAGCAAAGCATAAAAATGACAGAGGTGCTCTCTAATTGGTGCTTATATAAGAGGAGGATGACTCGACAGGAAAAATAAGTAGATAGGCCCTTCGTAGAGGGAAGCATTGATTTGCAGAGGTGCCAGAGCTCAAGCTTTGAAAACAGAGATAATAATTTTGGGTGGCATGCTTTCATTGTCAACGCAATGACCAAGAGTTCTCAATATCTTCCATGCTACTCATGCTATAGGCGGTTCCCAAACAGAAAAGTAAATTTTTAACTCCCCCACCACCAATCAATCACACTCCACGGCTAGCCGAATCCTCGGGTACCGTCCATACTAACATCAATCCGGGGGGACTCTTGTTTTACAGTTATGTTTTCGATTTAAGCATGGAACTTGGCATCCCAAATACCGGCCCCTTTCTCGTGAAGGACTGTGAATAAACACATGTCGAGGATAACACTCCTAGCATGGAAGATACCAATAGCCCTCTATCACCACATGACCGGTTCAGGCATGCAAAACAGATTATTTCTTGAAGGTTTAGAGAATGGCACATACAGATTTACTTAGAACGGCAGGTAGATACCACAAATAGGTAGGTATGGTGGACTCTCATGGAAAAACTTTTGGGTTTATGGAAGTGGATGGACAAGCAGCATTCCCGCTTAGTACAAGTGAAGGCTAGCAAAAGACTGGGAAGCGACCAACTAGAGAGCGACAACAGTCATCAAGATGCAATGAGTTTGACTAACATTGAATGCAAGCATGAACAGGATATAAATGACCATGAACACAAACATCATAGAGGCTATGTTGACTTTGTTTCAACTACATGCATGAACATGCGCCAAGTCAAGCCACTTGAAACATTCATAGGAGAATACCATCCTATCATACTACATCATAGTCATCTCAAAATCTATGTTGGCAATCAAGACAAACCATTATAAGCTCTCAGCTGAATAAGCATGGCATCAGAAACTATGATCTCTAAGTTATCATTGCAAAGATGGTTCTCTCACTACAAAGCTAAATCTAGGTCGACAAGCTAGTCATATTTACAAAAACAAAATAGAGAGAGTTCATACCAGCTTTTCAGTCTTAGTCACTTCATCATATATCATCATTGTTGCGTTTCATTTGCACGACCGAACGATGAAAACGATAATAAGCGCATTGGACTAAGCTGAATCTGTAGGCAAACACAAAGGAGAAGACAAAATAATATGGCTCTTTGAAAGCTAAACAGGTAAGCATGTAAGAACCACTAAGCATTGTAACCAATATCTTCTACCTTGACCCAAAGAAAAAGAAAACTATTTACACGGGAAAGCTCCCAACAAGCAAAAGAAGAAAGAAAAATGTTTTTGGGTTTTCCCAAAAGGACACGAAACAAGAAAACAAGAAAACAAAAAGAAACTAGCATGGATAATACAGTGGCAAAGTGTAAACACCGGCTAACAACATGAAAGCACAAGCATGAATGTAAAGTTGGTGAGAACACGTACTCCCCCAAGCTTAGGCTTTTGGCCTAGCTTGGTCTACTCCCATGGTGGGTCCTGGTGATACCCAAATTCATATGGGTATTATACGGGAGTACTGCAGCTACTGCCTGAATAGCTGCCTCACGAAGTCGAGCAGCAGTCGCCTCCCTCTCATACTCCTCTGCCTCTCCTATGGTTATGTAGTATCTCCGTTTAACCTGAAAGTCAAAGAAAGCAGGAGCAGGAAGGGTAATATGGAAAACACGCTGCCAGTTAAATATCAAGCAGTACAGGAGGGATCCAAGATCTCTCTCAAGGAACTGGTAGTGTGTTAGAGCGACACGATCAAGGTAGGCTATACGGAGAGGAGGGTCTTCCAGACGGATGGATAACCCAAGAAAATTTGTTAAGCGTGTAGCATAAACTCCACCAAAGAAGTCCCCCTCACTGGCATTTTTATTCAGCCTCCTTGCTATAATAGCTCCCATATTGAAGCTCATGTCACCTGTTACTGCGCTCTTAAGGATACTAAGGTCGGAAGCGCATAGGTGACAATGTGCACCCTTGCCGTTAATGCACCTACCTATGAAGACGGCAAGGTAGTGCAAGGCAGGGAAATGGATGCTTCCTATGGTGGCTTGCTTGATATCTCTGGTTTCTCCAACAGTTATACTGGAGACAAAGTCTCTGACTGAAGACTTAGGAGGATCAATAACACTACCTCCATCGGGTATCTTGGAAATCCTATTGAAATCCCCCAGATCCATGGTATAGGATTTATCATATAGATCAAACAGTATGGATGACTCATGGCCAGCTAAGAATTTAAATCTATGCACGAAGGAGGCGGTGAGCATAGCATACTGTTCACATTTATCTGAGAGGAATTCTTCTAACCCGGCATTGCGGACAAGTGCATCAAAC
This sequence comes from Hordeum vulgare subsp. vulgare, assembly GCF_904849725.1. Taxonomy (NCBI): domain Eukaryota; kingdom Viridiplantae; phylum Streptophyta; class Magnoliopsida; order Poales; family Poaceae; genus Hordeum; species Hordeum vulgare. The sequence goes on from NC_058522.1 coordinate 448,291,747, forward strand.
TCATCCTTGAAGCCTGCTTCGATCATGAACTCATCGGAAGGCCATTCACATGGTTGCACCGGTGCGTCCCTTAGTTGAAAAGGTTCGGGCTCCTGAAAAGAGAGACGGGGACCCTTCTTACTTGAGAAACCACCATGAAACTTCCTCCTGAACATAATTTCCTTTTGCTGAAATTTTTGAAGTTCAAGAGAAAAGTGATTAAAGACCCACCACACCTTGTAGCAACTACTCCTACTAGTGCCTAGAGACCGTATCACGGGCTAAAACTACTTGGGACCAGCTAAAATCAACTTTTCTAGCTCAAGAACAGGGTCACCAAGGTAGCAAGAATTCGCGAAGGATAAAACACTAGAGCAAAAACTAATTGGACCAATGGAGGAGTCATATACCAAGGAGTAATTTCCCCAAAACGGTTTGGAGAATGGTGCCTTGAGCAAGGAGATCGAAAATCACAGCCAAATGAGCAAGAACACGGGTTTGAGCTGTGAAACAATTTTTTCTGGAGGTGGAAGAAGAGGCTGGGAGCTGGAATAAGTGGAGGGGATGCATGTGGGCCCCACAAGCTTGCACCCCGCCACCAGGGGGTAGGTGGCGGTGGGGGCGCTTGTGGCCCACTGGTCAGGCCCCCTGACCAGGTCTGAGGCCCATAAATTTTCAAAAATTCCAGAAATAATCATACTAAACTTTCAGGACCATCGGAGAACTTTTATTTTCGAGGGATTTTTCTCCGGGACGCTAAAACGGAAAATAGGAAAAACTAAACTAATTCCATCATTTTTCTTCTAAGCAACACAAAAGGAAAGCTCAAAACAAAGGTATGTGACTCTTTGATTCATCCGTCTCATGGTCATCGAAAGAAATCCGTCAATGGGATTGATCAAGTCCTTATGACAAAACCTTCTCGAATCGCAAGAGAGAGCGGAGAATTTTCGAATAGCCACTAAGTCACCTCAATGGGGATATGTATCTCCCCAACAAGAAAATCATACTTCATCTTCACACGAGGAATAGGGCATTCAAAGCTCCCAATGAGAATCGATGAAGTCTTTCGATAGCATTGATGGAATGTACTGGATATCGTTTCTTCGGAAAGTGCACTGTGTGCTCATTACCGTTGACATGGAAAGTGACATTGCCCTTGTTGCAATCTATAACAGCCCCTTCGGTGTTTAAAAAGGGTCTTCCGAGGATGATAGCCATGGCATTGTCCTCGGGAATATCCAAGATAACAAAGTCTGTTAAGATAGTGGTATTAGCAACCACAACAGGCACATCCTCGCAAATGCCGATAGGGAAAGCAGTTCATTTTTCGGCCATTCGCAGAGAAATTTCAGTGGGTGTCAACTTATCCAACTCAAGTCTACGATAAAGAGAGAGCGGCATAACACTAACACCGGCTCCAAGGTCACATAAGGCAGTTCTTACGTAGTTTCCTGTAATAGAGCAAGGTATAGTGGGCACTCCAGGATCACCAAGTTTCTTAGGAGTTCCACCTTTGAAAGTGTAATTGGCAAGCATGGTGGAGATCTCAAGATCTGGTATCTTCCGTTTATTAGTCACGATATCTTTCATGTACTTGGCATACAGAGACATCTTGAGCCCATGGCTCTCTTTCTTTACCATGCTTCCTAGCAGTGAAGTCATTCTTGCCGTATCTCTTAGGTTGTGGATTATCAGGATTAACCGTAGGTTCAATCTCCACATCCTCATCATGGCTAGGTTGATCATTATTACGAACATCACTGTCCATATTGTCACCAGGTTCATGTTCATCACCAGATTGTGTTTCTGCATCAAACATAGAAATATCATTAGGTTCTTCCGGTGTGAAAGTATTTGGTGAACTGGCGTGTAGGTTTCTATCATTCTTCTTCTTCTCCTTAGGATGACTAGGTGTATCATCATTGATTCCTTGAGAATCTTGATCAATTCTTTTAGGATGACCTTCAGGATACAAAGGTTCCTGAGTCATTTTGCCTCCTCTAGTAATGACTCTGACAGACTCGTCATATAATTCATTGAGCAGGTCATTCTGAGCTTTAAGTACTTGTTCTACCTGAGTAGAAATCATAGAGGCATGTTTACTCAGAAGCTTTAGAGCCTTGACATTTTTGTCTACACAAGCACTTAAATGGCTAAGCATACGAGTACTTCGTTCCAAATGTCTGCTAACATAATCATTGAAACTCTCTTGTTTGGAAACAAAGTTGTCAAATTCATCAAAGCATAGGCTAGCAGGTTTATCAAAAGGAATATCACTCTCGTCAAACCTACGCAGAGAATTCACTTCTACTACCTATATCGGGTTATCGAGACCGTGGATCTCTTTGATAGGTGGTAGATTTTTGACATCTTCAGATTTAATGCCTTTCTCTTGCATAAATTTCTTGGCTTCTTGCATATCTTCGGGACTAAGGAATAGAATACCTCTTTGCTTAGGAGTTGTCTTAGGAGGTGGTTCGGGAATAGTCCAAGCATTATCATTGATCAAGAGGTTATTCAGTAGGGTCTTAGCTTGTTAAACAGTTCGTTGCCTAAAAACACAACCGGCACAACTATCTAGGTGGTCTCTAGAGGCATCGGTAAGTCCGTTATAGAGGATATCAAGTATCTCGTTCTTCTTAAGAGGGTGATCAGGCAAAGCATTCTGTAGCTGGATGAGCCTCCCCCAAGCTTGTGGAAGACTCTCTTCTTGGAGTTGAGCAAAGTTGTATATTTCCTGCAAGGCAGCTTGCTTCTTATGGGCAGGGAAATATTTCTCACAGAAGTAATAGACCATCTCCTGGGGACTACGCACACATCCAGGAGCAAGAGAGGTGAACCGGGCTTTAGCATCATCCTTTAGAGAGAAAGGAAAAAGCTTAAGGATATAGTAGTGGCGGATCTTCTCCTCATTAGTGAAAAGGTTGGCTATTTCAGATAGTTTGGCAAGATGGGCTATGACCGTCTCGGACTCATAACCGTGAAAAGGATCAGATTCGACTAGAGGGATTATGTCAAGGTCGACACAGAATTCATAATCCTTATCGGTGACAAAGATAGGCGAAGTGGCAAACTTTGAATCATTTTTCATCCTAACTTCCCGAGATTTTTCCTTCCACTTAAGAACTAATTTCTCAGTGTCATAGGCATCCTTACACGCAAGAAAATCCTCAGCTATCTCTCCCTCCATAACGTAACCCTCAGGTATATCAGGCAATTCATATCTAGTAGAGCTAGATCTAGCGGGAGCAAAAGCAGGTTCTATCTCAATAGCATCGACAATTTCAGAAGCATCACAAGCATTGGGAGTAACTCCAGTAATATGAGCATCAAGGAACACTCCTAGTAGAACATCAAGCAAAGGAGCATCTCTAGCAGTATCAAGCATAGCATCATCAGGCAAAATAGCATCTCTAGCATCATCAGGCAAAGCAGTATCAGGCATAGCATCTCTAGCAGTATCAAGCATAGCATCTCTAGCAGTAGTATCACAAGCATCATCATGCACACGCGACATATCAAGATTTCTAGGAGGAGGTGAAGTCGCAAACTTACTCATAACTGAAGGTGAATCAAGTGCAGAGCCAGATGGCAATTCCTTACCTCCCCTCGTAGTTGAGGGCAAGACTTTGGTCTTCGGATCCTTCAGATTCTTCATAGTGATCAGCAGATATAAATCCCAAGTGACTCAGAGAATATAGCAATACCTCCCCGGCAACGGCGCCAGAAAAATGCTGACGTCAGCTGTGCTTCCCTGGCAATGGCTCCAGAAAAGGGCTGATCCTGCAATCTCTAGAGTTAGCTAGACGAATGCTTGTAACAACTAACCTTCTCCTGCAACGGCACCAAAAGAATACTGATAGCACTCCCCGGCAATGAAACTAGAAGAATGTTGTTGATGGCCCACCAGCGCGTGGGTTTGCAGAAGTTTTCGAGCGTAGAGTAATCGACCAAATTTGTTGGTTTGCACGACGGGAGGTGAGAGTATACTCTCAAGTATTAGCAGCTGAATTAGTCAGATTCAACCACACCTCAAAGATTAGTATCTGAGGCACAGTAGTAACAACAAAGTAACGAGTAACGGCAGTGTAACGAGCAATAGCAGCGGCAAGGAACAACAGTAGTGACAGCGGTACCAAGTAGCAACAATAGCAAGCGACAGTAGTAGCAACAGTAGCAGCAGAGCAAAACAAGTAACAACAGTAGTAGGACAAACTCGTAGGCAATGGGTCGGTGATTTGTTTGGATGATATTCATCATGCAACAGCTATAACACGGAGATATATGTGGCTAGCTCTCGTTCGTCAATGTGATGTAGGCATGCATTCCATGTGTCGTCATACGTGCTTAGGGAAAAGAACTTGCATGACATATATTGTCCATCCCTCCTGTGGCAGGGGGGTCCAAAAGGAAACTATGAGATATTAAGGTTCTCCTTTTAATAAAGAACCGGACCAACGCATTAGCACTTGGTGAACACATGAACTCCTCAAACTATGATCATCACCGGGAATTGTTCTGGTTATTGTCACTCCGGGGTTGCCGGATCATAACACATAGTAGGTAACTACAACTTGCAAGATCGGATCTAAAACACACATATATTGGTGACAACATAATAATTTCAGAGCTGAAATCATGGCACTCGGGCCCTAGTGACAAGCATTAAGCATGGCAAAGTAGTAGCAACATCAAATCTCAGAACATAGTGGATACTAGGGATCAATCCCCATCAAAACTAACTCGATTACATGATAGATCTCATCCTACTCATCACCGCCCAGCAAGCCTACGAATAGATTACTCACGAACGACGAAGAGCTTCATGGAATTGGAGAGGGAAGAAGGTTGATGATGACGATGGCAACAATTTCCCCTCTCCGGAGCCCAAGACGGACTCCAGATCTGCCCTCCAGATGAAGAACAGGTGGTGGCGGCGCCTCCGTATCGAAAACGTGACGAAAACTTCTCTTTTTTATTTTTTATGGGACGAAAGACAACTTATAGAGCTGGAGTTGGGGCGGCAGGTGCCTGTGGGCCCCACAAGCCTGCCCACCGCCACCAGGGGGTGGTGGAGGAGCAGGGGCTTGTGGCCCACTGGCCCACCCCCTAAGGTGGAACTTGGCGCAGGTATTTTTGATATTTTCCAAAACTGCTCCCCGTAAATTTTCAGGACGTTTGGAGAACTTTTATTTTTGCACAAAAATAACACCAAGGCAATTCTGCTGAAAACAGCGTCAGTCCAGGTTAGTTCCATTCAAATCATGCAAATTATAGTCCAAAACAAGGGCAAAAGAGTTTGGAAAAGTAGATACATTGGAGATGTCGCCTGTGCTTGATGATGCTTACGATGCTACTGCTAGATATGCTATGCTTGATACTATGCCTGATGATACTATGCTTGATGCTATGCCTGATACTGCTTTGCCTGATATTGCTAGAGATGCTATGCTTGATACTGCTAGAGATGCTATGCCTGATGATGCTATGCTTGATACTGCTAGAGATACTACCTTGCCTGATGTTCCACTAGGGGTATTCCTTGATGCTCATATTGCTAGAGTTACTGCCAATGCTCGTGATGCTTCTGATACTGTCAATACTATTGAGATAGAACTTGCTTTTGCTCCTGCTAAATCTAGCTCTCCTAGATATGAATTGCCTGATAAACCTGAGTGTTATTTTATGAAGGGAGAGATAGCTGAGGATTTTCTTGCATGTAAGGATGCCTATGACGCTGAGAAATTACTTCTCAAGTGGAAGGAAAAATCTCGGGAAGCTAATATGAAATATGACCCGAAGTTTGCCACTTCACCTATCTTTATCACCGATAAGGATTATGAATTCTCTATCGATCCTGAGATAATCTCTCTAGTCAAATCTGATCCTTTTCACGGTTATGAGTCTAAGACGGCCGTAGCCCATCTTGCCAAACTACACGATATAGCCACCCTTTTCACTAATGAGGAGAAGATCCGCCACTACTATATCCTTAAGCTGTTTCCTTTCTCTCTAAAGGATGACGCTAAAGTCTGGTCCACCTCTCTTGCTCCTGGATGTGTGCGTAGTCCCCAGGAGAAGGTCTATTACTTCTAGGAGAAATATTTCCCTGCCGATAAGAAGCAAGCTGCCTTGCAGGAAATATACAACTTTTCTCAACTGCAAGAAGAGAGTCTTCCACAAGCTTGGGGAGGCTCGTCCAGCTACAGAATGCTTTGCCTGATCACCCTGTTAAGAAGAACGAGATACTTGATATCCTCTATAACGGACTTACCGATGCCTCTAGAGACCACCTAGATAGTTGTGCCGGTTGTGTTTTTAGGGAACAAACTGTAGAAGAAGCTGAGACTCTACTGAATAACAGCTTGATCAACGATAATGCTTGGACTATTCCCGAACCACCTCCTAAGCCAACTCCGAAAAAAGAGGTATTCTATTCCTCAGTCCCGAAGATATGCAAGAAGCCAAGAAATCTATGCAAGAGAAAGGCATTAGATCCGAAGATGTCAAAAATCTACCACCTATCGAAGAGATCCATGGTCTCCATAACCCGATACAGGTAGTGGAAGTGAATTCTCTACGTAGGTTTGATGAGAGTGATATTCCTTTTGATAAACCTGCTAGCCTATGCTTTTATGAATTTGACAACTTTGTTGCCAAACAATAGAGTTTCCATGATTATGTTAGCAGACATTTGGGACAAAGTACTCGTATGCTTAGCCATTTAAGTGCTTGTGTAGACAGAAATGTCAACGATCTGAAGCTTCTGAGTTAACATGCCTCTATGATTACTACTCAGGTAGAACAAGTACTTAAAGCTCAGAATGACCTGCTCAATGAATTAAATGACAACTCTGTCAGTCATTACTACAGGAGGAAAAATGACTCAGGAACCTTTGTGTCCTGAAGGTCATCCTAAGAGAATTGATCAAGATTCTCAAGGAATCAATGCTGATACACCTAGTCATCCTAAGGAGAAGAAGAAGGATGATAGAAACCTGCACGCCAGTTGACCAAATACTGTCACACCGGAAGAACCTAATGATATTTCTGCGTCTGATGCAGAAACACAATCTGGTGATGAACATGAACCTGGTGACAATATGGACAGTGAGGTTCATAATAATACTCAACCTAGCAATGATAAGGATGTGGCGATTGAACCTACGGTTAATCCTGATAACCCACAACCTAAGAAATACGATAAGAATGACTTCACTGCTAAGAAGCATGGTAAAGAAAGAGAGCCATGGGTTCAGATACCCATGCCCTTTCCTCCTAGGCCATCCAAGAAAAAGGATGATGATGATTTTGAGCACTTCGTTGAGATGATAAGACCCATCTTTCTGCAGATGCGGTTAATTGGTATGCTCAAGATGTCTCTGTATGCCAAGTACATGAAAGATATCGTGACTAATAAACGGAAGATACCAGATCTTGAGATCTCCACCATGCTTGCCAATTATACTTTTAAAGGTGGAACTCCTAAGAAACTTGGTGATCCCGGAGTGCCCACTATACCTTGCTCCATTAAAGGAAACTACGTAAGAACTGCCTTATTTGACCTTGGAGCCGGTGTTAGTCTTATGACACACTCTCTTTATCGTAGACTTGAGTTGGATAAGTTAACACCCACTGAAATTTCTCTGCAAATGGCCGACAAATCAACTGCTTTCCCTATCGGCATTTGCAAGGATGTGCCTGTTGTGGTTGCTAACACCACTATCTTATCAGACTTTGTTATCTTGGATATTCCCGAGGACGATGCCATGGATGTCATCCTCGGGAGACCATTTTTAAACACTTCAGGGGCTGTTATAGATTGCAACAAAGGCAATGTCACTTTCCATGTCAACGGTAATGAGCACATGGTGCACTTTCCGAAGAAACGATATCAAGTACATTGCATCATTGCTATCGAAAAGACTTCATCGATTCTTATTGGGAGCTTTGAATGCCCTATTCCTCGTGTCAAGATGAAGTATGATTTGCTTGTTTGGGAGATACATATCGCCATTGAGGTGACTTAGTGGCTATTCGAAAATTCTCCGTTCTCTCTTGCGATTCAAGAAGGTTTTGTTATAAGGACTTGATCAACCCCATTGACAGATTTCTTTCGATGACCATGAAACGGATGAATCAAGGAGTCACATACCTCTATTTTGAGTTTTCCTTTTCTGTTGCTTAGAAGAAAGATGATAGAATTAGTTTAGCTTTTCCTTTTTTCTATTTTAGCGTCCCGGTGAAAAATACCTCGAAAATAAAAGTTCTCCGATGGTCCTAAGAATTTAGTATGATTTTTTCTGAAATTTTTAAAACTTTCTGGGCCTGAGAGCTGGCCTGGGGCCAGACGAGTGGGCCACAAGCCCTGCCACCGCGACCTACCCCCTGGTGGTGGAGTGCAAGCTTGTGGGGCCCACAGGGACCCCCTCCACTCATTCCAGCTCCCAACCTCTTCTTCCACCTCCAGAAAAAATTGTTTCGCAGCTCAAACCCGTGTTCTTGCTCATTTGGCTGTGATTTCCGATCTCCTTGCTCAAAGCACCATTCTCTAAACCGTTTTGGGGAAATTACTCCTTGGTAAGTGACTCCTCCATTGGTCCAATTAGTTTTTGCTCAAGTGCTTTATCCTTCACGTATTCTTGTTACCTTGGTGACCCTGTTCTTGAGCTTCAAAAGTTAATTTTAGCTGGTCCCAAGTCGTTTTAGCGCGTGATATGGTCTCTAGGCACTAGTAGGAGTAGTTGCTACAAGTTGGGTTAATCTTTATTCGCTTTTCCTTTGAAGTCTCTAAAAATTTCAGAATTTTTCAAAGCTAGAAAAGGGAAAAGATGAGGAGGTTCTTGAGAGGCTCTTCAAGCCGTAATCCCAAGGAGGATGAGAAGAACCACCCCAAGTACGTAGTCCCTCGAGTCATAGAAGTTCGAGCGTGCGAGTGGCCAAGTGATGAATTTTTGCGCGCCGCCGGACTTTATGAAGAATTTTATTACTTGGTGAAGAACGAAGGTCTTACTGCGTTCGTTGAAGATAAGTGCTCACAATACCTCCTCCTCACCAATATTTTCGTTCAAAGCTTCAACTTTTATCCGAGGAAGAATCCTCCCATGGTTGAGTTCATGATATACGATGTCCCCCAGTGCATGACGATGTAGGATTTTTGCAATGTATGCAAATTACCTTATGTTGGGGATATCTGTGACCCTCGTCCACGGGACTTGGAGGATTTCATTGGTTCTATTGCTGTTGGAGAGGAGAGAGGAGTGTCTCGCGCTAGAATTGCTAGCATACATTTTCCTGTGCTTCGGTACTTCTCATTATTTGTGGGAAAATGTTTGATTGGCCGTGGGGAGGCTGGATCACTTAGTTCTCCAGACCTTGCGGTTTTGCACGAAGGCCTTTATAGCGATAAGACTTATAGCTTGGGCGCTATAGTAGCTCAACGGTTGAACCTGAACCATTCTAAAGGTGTTGCCTATGTAGGTATCTATGCTACCCGTCTTGCCAGACACTTTGAGATACCCATTAGACTGGGAGAGGAAGGAGAGATGCTTCTCCCTGAGAAATATCTGGATTATGACAGCATGGTTCGCCATGATTTTCTGGATAGAGATACTAGTATACGGATGATTTATAACCTGGTGTTTAGTTAGGGTACTCGAGAGACTATTACTTTGCCTGCTCCTTCTTTGTTCGATCTTCATGCAGGCAGGTACACTATTATGCCCTCGGACATCTATGCATATTGGGGCTTGGCCCAACCACAGGCGCCCGTGCCCGAGCCGCCAGTCGAGTACCAGACGCCAGTTTATCAATGGGAGCCAGAGGAGCTCACAAAGAAGTGGCATCCACAGTCTGCTCCGGAGTATCCTGGAGCTGGTTATTTCCCACCTTAGGAGTAGACCAAGCTAGGCTAAAAGCCTAAGCTTGGGGGAGTACGTGTTCTCACCGACTTTACATTCATGCTTATGCTTTCACTTTGTTAGCCGGTGTTTACACTTTGCCACTGTATTATCCATGCTAGTTTATTTAAATTTTCTTGTTTTCTTGTTTTGTGTCCTTTTGAGAAAACCCACCAAGATTTTTCTTTCTTCTTTTGCTTGTTGGGAGCTTTCCCGTGTAAATAGTTTTCTTTTTCTTTGTGTTAAGGTAGAGGATATTGGTTACAATGTTTATTGGTTCTTGCATGCTTACCTGTTTAGCTTTCAAAGAGCCATATTACTTTGTCTTCTCCTTTGTGTTTGCCTGCAGATTCAGCTTAGTCCAATGCGCTTATTATCGTTCACATCGTTCGATCATGCAAATGAAAGGCAACAATGATGATATATGATGAAGTGAGTGAGACTGAAAAGCTGGTATGAATAATATCTATTTTGTTTTTGTAAATATGACTAGCTTGTCGACCCAGATTTAGCTTTATTGTGAGAGAACCATGTTTGCAATGACAACTTAGAGATCATAGTTTCTGATGCCATGCTTATTTAGCTGAGAGCTTATAATGGTTTGTCTTGAATGCCAACATAGATTTTGAGATGACTATGATGTAGTATGATAGGATGATATTCTCCTTTGAATGTTTCAAGTGGCTTGAATTGGCGCATGTTCATGCATGTAGTTGAAACAAAACCAACATAGCCTCTATGATGTTCGTGTTCATGGTGATTTATATCCTGTTCATGCTTGCATTCAATGTTAGTCAAACTCATTGCATCTTGATGACTGTTGTCGCTCTCTAGTTGGTCGCCTCCCAGTCTTTTGCTAGCCTTCACTTGTACTAAGCGGAATACTGCTTGTGCATCCACTTCCATAAACCCAAAAGTTTTTCCATGAGAGTCCAAGATACCTACCTATTTGCGGTATCTACCTGCCGTTCCAAGTAAATTTGCATGTGCCGCTCTCTAAACCTTCAAGAAATAATCTGTTTTGCATGCCCGAACCGCTCATGTGGTGATAGGGGGCTATTGATATCTTCCATGCTAGGAGTGTTATCCTCGACATGTGTTTATTCACTGTCATTCACAAGAAAGGGGCCGGTAATTGGAATGCCTAGTTCCACGCTTAAATCGAAAACATAACTGTAAAACAAGATTCCCCGGGATTGATGTTAGTGTTGACGGTACCCGAGGATTCGGCTAGCTGTGGAGTGTGATTGATTGGTGGTGGGGGAGTTAAAACTTTACTTTTCTGTTTGGGAACCGCCTATAGCATGAGTAGCATGGAAGATATTGAGAACTCTTGGTCATTGTGTTGACAATGAAAGCATGCCACCCAAAATTATTATCTCTGTTTTCAAAGCTTGAGCTCTGGCACCTCTGCAAATCAATGCTTCCCTCTGCGAAGGGCCTGTCTATTTACCTTCCTGTTGAGTCATGCTCCTCTTATATAAGCACCAATTAGAGAGCACCTCTGTCATTTTTATGCTTTGCTTTTGATTGATATTGAGTATGACTATGATTGGATCTTCGATGCTATGAATTACAATGTTTAGTCAGCCCTTGATCTTTGAAAGTGCTCTGCATTTATGTTTTGCGGTCTCAGAAAGAGCTAGCGAGATACCATCTATTCATATTGCTTCATGCTTGTTTTGATTGAAGTGTTGGTATTTGAAACTCATTATTATTTGCTCGTTAGCTGATTATGCCATTGATATTAGTTTACCGTGAGACCTTTGTGTCATTTGCTTATGTGGTTAACTTGTGATCTTGCTGAAATTCTGGTTATGAGTTAGACATAGTTGCAACAACAAGATTAAAAAGAGTTTGTCAAAGTTTTTCTTTCTCTCCCAGTTTGTCAACTGAGTTGCTTGAGGACAAGCAAGGATTTAAGCGTGGGGGAGTTGATACGTCTCCATCGTATCTACTTTTCCAAATTCTTTTGCCCTTGTTTTGGACTCTAATTTGCATGATTTGAATGGAACTAACCTGGACTGGCGATGTTTTCAGCAGAATTGCCTTGGTGTTATTTTTGTGCAGAAATCAAAGTTCTCCAAACGTCTTGAAAATCTACGGGGAGCAGTTTTGGAAAATATAAAAAATATCTGCGCCAAGTTCCACCTGAGGGGGTGGGCCAGTGGGCCACAAGCCCTCGCTCCGCCACCACCCCCTGGTGGTAGTGGGCAGGCTTGTGGGGCCCACACGGCTCTGTCGCCCCCAATCTCAGGTCTATAAGTCCCCTTTCGTCCCAGAAAAAATAAATAGAAGTTTTCGTCGCGTTTGCGATACGGAGGCACCGCCACCACCTGTTCTTGATCTGGAGGGAAGATCTTGAGTCCGTCTTGGGCTCCGGAGAGGCAAAATCGTCGCCATCGTCATCATCAACCTTCTTCCTTCTCCAATTCCATGAAGCTCTTCGTCGTTCGTGAGTAATCTATTCGTAGGCTCGCTGGGCGGTGATGAGTAGGATGAGATCTATCATGTAATCGAGTTAGTTTTTATGGGGATTGATCCCTAGTATCCACTATGTTGTGAGATTGATGTTGCTACTACTTTGCCATGCTTAATGCTTGTCACTAGGGCTCGAGTGCCATGATTTCGGATCTGAAATTATTATGTTGTTACCAATATATGTGTGTTTTAGATCCAATCTTGCAAGTTGTAGTTACCTACTATGTGTTATGATCCGGCAACCCCGTTGTGACCATAACCGGAACCACTCCCGGTGATGACCATAGTTTGAGGAGTTCATGTGTTCACCAAGTGCTAATGCGTTGGTCCAGTTCTTTATTAAAAGGAGAACCTTAATATCCCGTAGTTTCCTTTTGGACCCCGCTGCCACGGGAGGGATGGACAATAGATGTCATGCAAGTTCTTTTCCCTAAGCACGTATGACGACACACGGAATGCATGCCTACATCACATTGACGAACGGGAGCTAGCCACATATCTCTTCGTGTTATAACTGTTGCATGATGAATATCATCCAAACATATCACCGACCCATTGCCTACGAGTTTGTCCTACTGCTGCTGCTACTACTGTTGCTACTATTGTTACTTGTCTTGCTCTACTGCTGCTACTACTGTTGCTACTGCTGTTACTTGTCTTGCTCTGCTTCTACTGTTGCTACTACTGTCGCTTTCTACTGTTGCAACTTGCTAATATTGTTGCTACCGCTGTTCCTTGCCACTACCGTTACTCGCTACTTTGCTGTTACTACTTTGCTTGTAGATACTAATCTTTTAGGTGTGGTTGAATCTGATAAATTCAGCTGCTAATACTTGAGAGTATTCTCTCACCTCCCATCGTGCGAATCAACAAATTTGGGTCGAATACTCTACCCTCGAAAACTGCTACGATCCCACGCGCTGGTGGGCCGTCAACAACATTCTTCTAGTTTCGATTGCCAGAGAGTGCTAGCAGCATTCTTCTGGTGCCGTTGCAAGGGGAAGAACGGTTGACATCAAGCATTTTTCTGGCGCCGTTGCCGGGGATTGTAATCAGCATTTTTCTGGCGCCGTTGCTGGGGATTGCAATCACTTGGGTACTGCCCTTACTTGGACAAGCATCCCACTTATGATTAACTCCTCTCGCAAGCATCTGCAACTACGAAATAAGAATTAAGACAAAGTCTCACCATAGCACTAAACTAGTGGATCCAATTCAGCCCCATACGAAGCAACGCATAAACTAGGGTTTAAGCTTCTGTCACTCTAGCAACCCATCATTTACTTACTACTTCCCAATGCCTTCCTCTAGGCCGAAATAATAGTGAAGTGTTATGTAGTCGACCTTCACATAACACCACTGGAGGAAAAACAACATACAACACATCATAATATCGAACGAATACCAAATTCACATGACTACTTATAGCATGACTTATCCCATGTCCTCAGGAACAAAAGTAACTACTCACAAAGCATAATCATATTCATGACCAGAGAGTTAATGAGTAGCATCAAAGATCTGAACATATAATCTTCCACCAAGTAATCCAACTAGCATCAACTACAAAGAGTAATTAACACTACTAGCAACCTTACAAGTACCAATCGTAGTCGCAAGACGGAGATTGGTTACAAGAGATGAACTAGGGTTTGGAGATGAGATGGTGCTGATGAAGTTTTTGATAGTGATGAGTCCCCTCCGATGAGAGGAGTCTTGGTGATGACGATGGCGACGATTTCCCCCTCCGGGAGGGAAGTTTCCCCGGCAGGATCGTCTTGCCGGAGCTCTAGATTGGTTCTGCTCAAGTTCCGCCTCGTGGCGGCGGCGAATCCTCCGAAAAGCCTCCTCTTGATTTTTTTTCTGCAACGAAACCATTCTTGTAGCAAAAGAGGGGAGCCAAAGGGCCAAGTGGGATCCCACAAGCCCCCTAGGCGTGGCCAGGGGGGAGGCCGCGCCTAGCAGGCTTGTGGCCTCCTGCTGGCGCCCCTCTGGTACTTCTTCGGCCCAGTATTTTTTATAAATCCCAAAAAAATCCTTCTTGATTTTCACGGCTTTTGGAGTTGCGCAGAATAGGTATCTCAAACTTGCTCCTTTTTTAGGCCAAAATTCCAGCTGCCGACATTCTCCCTCTTCATGTAAACATTGCAAAATAAGAGAGAAAAGGCATAAGTATTGTACCGTGAAGTGTAATAACAGCCCATAAAGCGATAAATAACAACATGAAAGCATGATGCAAAATGGACGTATCACTCCCTCATCCTTGCGGGAAAAAGGGGGCTTTTCATATTCAGCTGCAGGCAAGATAGGGTCAACAACATTAATATCAACAAGTAATTCCTTAAAAGTTTTATGATGTTGATCCTCCTTCTTGTTAGAAGAGTCAATATGAGAGGCAAAGTCTTTGCAAAAATCAATTAGAAGTTGGGAAGCAAGACCAATCTTAGCACAAAAGGTATTGAAATAATCAGTTTTCACATAGCTCCCAATGTAATCACGCTCATAATTCATAACGGGTTCAATACCTTTATCAATCTCCCAGTCTTCAGTGTTCTTCTGGATCCTTTCAATAAGATCCCACTTAGCTTCAGTTCTTTTGTTGGAGAATGCCCCACTAGAGGAAGCATCAAGCATCTCTTTATCTTGACGAGAAAGCCATGCATAAAAATTGTGAGAATAATTTCTTTGTAGAGCTCATGATAGGGGCATTTGAGCATTAAGGATTTTAAACTCCACCAAGCTTGAACGATGCTTTCTCTGTCACGAGACCAAAATTTATAAATATAATTCTTGTCTCGATGTATTTCATGAGGAGGATAAAACTTTGCATAAAAGAGAGGCATAAGATCTTGCCAATTTAGTAAATGAGAGTCATCAAGAAGCCTATACCAATCCAAAGACTTATCTTTTAACGATAGAGAGAATAGCTTTCTCAAAAAAAAATCCATCGATATACCTGCAAGCTTAAATAAGGAGCATAGTTGTGAAATATATAGCAAGTGTTCACCTGGATGTCTATCTCCTGCATATCGATTAGCCAAAACACAATCAATAATACCAGTTGGTATTTTGAAGGGCACAATTTCAGTAGGTAGGGGAGGCTTCTCCACCATAATAGCGTCGGGGCAGTTCCCCACGAGCAACAAACAAAGAGTAGAGTAAAACAAAAACATCACGTATAGTGTAAAGGTTTCCTTACCAATTTCACTTACCATTAGCGCTCTACTCCCCGGCAACGTCGCCAAAAATGGTCTTGATGACCCACGAGTGTAGGGAATCTATCATAGCCTTTCCGATAAGTAAGAGTGTCGAACCCAACGAGGAGCAGAAGGTATTGACAAGTGATCTTGAGCAAGGAATAACTGCAAGTACTGAAAGGTAACTTTTTGTGGGTTTTCTAGTATAAGCAGCAAAGAAATAAATGCAAGTAAATTAAATGGTGCCGAGGTGCAGCAAGTGTCCCAATCCATTTGAACACAAAGGATAAGCCGAGGGACTAAACTTATAAAGACTAAGGTGTTCCTGAGGACACATGGGAGAGATAGTCAAGTGCTTTCGTCATACTATGTCTAGTACTATGTTTTGTATTGATAAGTGTTATCTGGGGGGATCTTAACTAGTGCATGATCTAGGCTAAGACAAGTACACTCTTATGATTAATCCCTCTTGCAAGCATCCATAAATACAAGAGAGAAATTAAGGCAAAGCCTAACCATAGCAATAAGCTTTAGGATCCAATACTCCCTCATGCAAAAGTATGCAAACTGGTGTTCAGGTTTGTGTCACTCCGGCAACCCACCATAAGTATTCTTTATACACGATGCATCCCCTAGGTCCTTAAAAAGGCGAAGTGTTATGTAGTTGACGTTCACATAACACCACTAGAAGAATAACACCATAACTTAAATATCAGTCAACACATATTACTTCAACATCATATGACTACTAACATCTAGACTTATCCCATGTCCTCAAGAACTAATGGAACTACTCATAAGACATAAAAGATATCATGCTCAGAGGTGATGAAAATATGATTGACAATCTGGTCATAACAATAATTCTCCAATAAAACTCAATAGCATTCACCACAAAAGAGTAATCAACACTGGTGGAGTAGAGGGGATGAATAGTGCAAGGTACAACTCCGATTGCAATGGTGGACTAGATGGGATGAAGATGGAGATGGTGCTGGTGTTGGGGATGATGGTGATGATGATCTTGATGATGCTCGTGATGATGGTGATGAGGACGATCTCCCCTTCTGGGAGGAGTGTTGCCCGGCGGAATCTGCCCCCGGAAAGACCTTTTCTTCTGTGTAGGTTTCCGCCGCGCAGCGGCGGCGCAATCGCGAAACTCTTTGTGTCTCCATAATTTTTAGGTCAAGAGACATATAGGCCAAAGGAGAGTTCCCGAGGTGGGGCCCGTCACTCAGGCGGCCTCCTGGTGCGGCCTAGGTGGCGCTAGCAGGTCGCCTGGGTGACCTGTGGCCCCCTCCGACCCTTCTTTGGCCTGTCTTCGGGACCCGTTCGAAAACTGCTTCCCTCAAAATTTCAGCTCAATTGGAGATGTTCTGATATTGCAACTCTTCGTGCTATTTTCTCTGCTGAATCCTGCGTCTGTTGTTTCGGCACCGGAAAGTTGGAAACTGTGGAAAATAAGCCAAAACACTATAAGTACATCATCATAAAGTGAAATATATCAATGAATAGAGACAAATTATGATACAAAATAGTGATGCATTTTGGACGTATCAGCAATTAGCTGTGATAAATGCTTCCCGTAGTACTCCGTGGTGTGTAGATTATCCTAATTACATTGTTGCTAAATATAGACCACCTAGTTTCACTTACCAACAAAAGAAAATGTTCTTTTATGATTTAAGATATACTTATGGGATGACACACATCTTTATAAGAAAGGAGTCGATGTTGTTATTAGACGTTGTGTCAATGAGCATGAACATGAATAGATCGTACAGAAGTGCCATTCCGAGGCCTAGGAATGACACCACGCTAGTGACATAACTACACACAAGGTATTACAATCTGGGTTTCATTGGCCTACTCTTTTTAAACATGCATCTCGTAAGTATGTCCTCCATGTGATGAATGTCAAAGAGTTGCTAACATTGGTAAACGTCAGGAAATGCCTATGAATTATTCAATTGCAACTGAACCATTTGATGATTGGGGCTTTGTTATATGGGGCATTTTCCTTCCTCTAATGGGTACACTCGTATATTAGTTGTTGTTGATTATGTTACTAAGTGAGTAGAAGCTATTCCGACTGGTAGTGCCAACCATAATACTTCTAAAAATGCTTAAAGATATTATCTTCGCGAGGTTTGGAGTCCCTATAGATACTTGACGAATGATGGTGGTTCACATTTTATTCATGGTGCTTTTCGTAAACTTCTAGCTAAGTATGATGTTAAGCATAGAATTGCATCACCTTATCATCCTCAGTCCAGTGTCCAAATTGAATTGAGTAACCAAGATATAAAATTGATCCGGAAAAAGACTATTAATAGAGCTAGCAAGAATTGGTCTAAGAAACTTGATGATACTTTATGGGCTTATAGAACTAATTATATTATCTATTTTGGATGTTTTATATGCATTAATATGTTGTTTTATATTATTATTGGGACTAACCTATTAATCTAGAGCCTAGTGCTAGTTTATGTTTTTTCCACATTTTTGAATATTGCAAATAAGGAATATTAAATGGAATCCAAACGGAACAAAATCTCCGGAAAGATTTTTCTTGGACCAGAAGACACCCACGAGATTTGGAGTAGGGGGCAGGGCACCTGCCGGGAGGCCACAAGCCTGCAGGGCGCGCCCTGGGGGGTGGCGCGCCCCCTGGCTTGTGGGTCCCCTGCACACGTCCTAACCCTATTCTTTGGCCTATAAATTCCCAAACATTCCCGTATCGCCAAAAAGAGCCCCGAAAATACTTTTACGCCGTGATACGTCCATTTTGCATCATGCTTTCATGTTGATATTTATTGCTTTTTGGGCTGTTATTTCACTTCACGGTACAATACTTCTGCCTTTTCTCTCTTATTTGGCAAGGTTTACATGAAGAGGGAGAATGCGGGCAGTTTGAATTCTGGCCTGAAAAAGGAGCAAGTTTGAGATGCCAATTCTGCACAACTCCAAAAGCCGTGCAAATCAACGTGGAATTTTTTGGAAATATATAAAAAATACTGGGCGAAAGAAGTACCAAAGGGGCGCCACCTGGAGGCCACAAGCCTGCCAGGCCCGGCCTACCCCCCTGGTCGGGGCTGGAGGGCTTGTGGGCAACCTGTGGCCCCTCCGACACTCATCTTTTGCTATATGAAGGATTTCGTCCGGAAAAAAAATCAGAAGGGAGCTTTTTCATGGATTCGCCGCCGCCATGAGGCGGAACTTGAGCAGAACCAATCTAGAGCTCCGGCAGGACGATCCTGCCGGGGAAACTTCTCTTCCGGAGGGGGAAATCATCGCCATCGTCATCACCAACAGTCCTCTCATCGGAGGGGACTCGTCACCATCAATATCTTCATCAGCACCATCTCATCTCCAAACCTTAGTTCATCACTTGTAACCAATCTCCGTCTCACGACTCCGATTGGTACTTGTAAGGTTGCTAGTAGTGTTAATTACTCCTTGTAGTTGATGCTAGTTGGATTATTTGGTTGTAGAGTTTATGTTCAGATCCTTGATGCTATTCATTACCTCTTTGGTCATGAATATGATTATGCTTTGTGAGTAGTTACTTTTGTTCCCGAGGACATGGGATAAGTCATGCTAATAGTAGTCATGTCAATTTGGTATTCGTTCGATATTTTGATGTGTTGTATGTTGTTTTCCTCTAGTGGTGTTATGTGAACATCGACTACATAACACTTCACCATTATTTGGGCCTAGAGGAAGGCATTGGGAAGTAGTAAATAGATGATGGGTTGCTATAGTGATAGAAGCTTAAACCCTAGTTTATGCGTTGTTTCGTAAGGGGCTGATTTGGATCCACTAGTTTAATGCTATGGTTAGACTTTGTCTTAATTCTTATTTCATAGTTGCGGATGCTTGCGAGAGGGGTTAATCATAAGTGGGATGCTTGTCCAAGTAAGGGCAGTACCCAAGCGCCGGTCCACCCACATATCAAACTATCAAAGTAACGAACACGAATCATATGAACATGATGAAAACTAGCATGACAGAAATTCCCGTGTGTCCTCTGGAGCGTTTTTCCTCCTATAAGACTTTGTCCAGGCTTGTCCCTTGCTACAAAAGGGATTGGGCCACTTTTCTGCACCGTTGCTACTTTTGTTACTTGTTGCTTGCTGCGAATCATCTCACCATACAACCAGTTGTTACCGATAATTTCAGTGCTTGCAGATATTACCTTGCTGAAAACCACTTGTCAGATCCTTCTGCTCCTCGTTGGGTCGACACTCTTACTTATCGAAAGGACTAGGATTTATCCCCTATACTTGTGGGTCATCAAGACTCTTTTCTGGCGCCGTTGCCGGGGAGTGAAGCGCCTTTGGTAAGTGGAACTTGGTAAGGAAACATTCATATAGTGTGCTGAAATTTATTGTCACTTGTCACTATGGATACTAATCCTATGAGGGGCTTGTTCGGGGTATCCTCACCTCGAAAGGAAGCACAAAGAGTTTCTCCTCAACCTGCTGCACCTATTGAAAATATTTGCTTTGAATTTCCTTCGGGTATGCTTGAGAAACTGCTGGCTAATCCTTTTACGAGAGATGGAACATCACGTCCAGACTTGCATCTAACCTATGTAGATGAAGTTTGTGGTTTATTTTAGCTTGCAGCTTTGCCCGAGGATGAGGTCAAGAAGAAGGTATTTCCTTTATCTTTGAAGTATAAGGCGTTGACATGGTATAGGCTATGTGATGATATTGGATCATGGGACTACAATCGGTTGAAATTGGAATTTCATCAAAAGTTTTATCCTTGGCATTTAGTACATCGTGATCGGAATTATATTTATATTTTTTGGCCTGGTGACAGAGAAAGCATCGCTCAAGCTTGGGGGAGGCTTAAATCAATGTTATATTCATGCCCCAATCATGAGCTCTCGAGAGAAATTATCATTCAGAACTTTTATGCCCGGCTTTCTCATGATGATCGCACCATGCTTGATACTTCTTGTACCGGTTCTCTTATGAAGAGAGATATTGACTTCAAATGGAATTTATTGGAGAGAATTAAACGCAACTCTGAAGATTGGGAGCTTGAAGAAGGTAAGGAGTTAGGTATGAATTTCCAGTTTGATTGCGTTAAATCCTTTGTTGAAACAAATAATTTTTGTGACTTTAGCGCTAAGTATGCACTTGACTCTGAGATAGTAGCTTCATTGTGTGAATCATTTGCTGCTCATGTTGATCTCCCCAAAGAGAAGTGGTTTAAATATCATCCTCCTTTAGAAGTCAATGTAGTTAAACCCAACCCAGTTGAAGAGAGAGTCATTGCCTATAATGATCCTGTTGTTCCCAGTGCTTTCATTGAGAAACCACCTTTCCCTGTTAGGATAAAGGATCATTCTGAAGCTTCAACTGTGATACGTAGAGGCTATATTAGAACACCTACACCCCTGAGAAAATTAGAGTTGAACCTAGCATTTATATTATCAAAGATCTTTTGTCCAACGATGTTGAGGGACATAGTATTCACTTCTGTGAAGATGCTGCTAGAATTGCTAAACCTCACGCTAGAGACAAAAATAGGTCTGTTGTTGGCACGCCTATTGTTTCTGTTAAGATAAGAGATCATTGCTATCATGGTTTATGTGACGTGGGTGCTAGTGTTAGCGCAATACCTCAATCCTTATATGATGAAATAAAATATGAGATTGCACCTATTGAGATAGAGCCTATTGATGTCACTATTCATCTTGTCAATAGAGATACTATCTACCCTATAGGAAAAATTACGGATGTTGAAGTCTTGTGTGGTAAAACAAAGTATCCTGCTGATTTCCTCGTTCTTGCTACCACCCAAGATAGCTTTTGTCCCATCATATTTGGCAGACCCTTCCTCAATACCGTCAATGCTCATATTGATTGTGAGAAGCAAACTGTCACTGTTGGCTTTGAAGGTGTGTCACATGAGTTCAATTTCTCCAAGTTTGGTAGACAATCTCATGAAAAGGAGTTTCCTAGTAAAGATGAAACTATTGCCTTAGCTTCCATTGTCGTGCCTCCTACTGATCCCTTAGAGCAATACTTGCTTGAGCATGAAAATGATATGCATATGGATGAAAGGGATGAGATAGATATAGTTGTCTTAGAACAATATCCTATCCTTAAGAACAATCTTCCTGTTGAACTGCTTGGGGATCCACCCCCACCAAAGGGTGATCCTGTATTCGAGCTTAAACAGTTGCCTGATACTCTTAAGTATGCATATCTTGATGAAAAAGAGATATATCCTGTTATTATTAGTGCTAGCCTCTCAGAGCATGAAGAAAAGAAGCTACTAAAAACTCTGAGGAAGCACCATGCTGCTATTGGATATACTCTTGATGATCTTAAGGGCATTAGTCCCACTCTATGCCAGCACAAGATTAAAACTGATCCTGATTTCAAACCAGTTGTTGATCATCAAAGGAGATTGAATCCTAAGATGAAAGAAGTAGTAAGAAAATAAATACTAAAGCTTCTCGAGGCAGGTATTATTTATCCTGTTGCTCATAGCGATTGGGTGAGTCCGGTGCATTGCGTCCCTAAGAAGGGAGGCATTACCGTTGTCCCTAATGATAAGGATGAATTGATCCCGCAGAGGATTATTACTGGCTATAGGATGGTGATCGACTTTAGGAAATTGAATAAAGCGACTAGGAAAGATTATTACCCTTTGCCTTTTATCGACCAAATGCTAGAAAGACTGTCTAAACACACACACTTCTGCTTTCTAGATGGTTATTCTGGTTTCTCCCAAATACCAGTTGCACAATATGATCAGGAGAAAACCACTTTCACCTGCCCTTTCGGTACCTTTGCTTATAGATGTATACCTTTTGGCTTATGTAATGCACCTGCCACTTTTTTAAGATGTATTATGGCTATATTCTCTCACTTTAGTGAAAAGATTGTTGAGGTTTTCATGGATGACTTTTCCGTTTACACATCTTCTTTTGATGATTGCCTCAGCAACCTTGATCGAGTCTTGCAGAGATGTAAAGACACCAATCTTGTCTTGAATTGGGAGAAGTGCCACTTTATGGTCAATGAAGGCATCATCTTAGGACATAAAATTTCTGAAAGAGGTATTGCAGTCGATAAGGCTAAGGTTGATGCAATCGAGAAAATGCCATACCCCACAGATATCAAAGGTATAAGAAGTTTCCTTGGTCATGTTGGTTTCTATAGAAGGTTTATTAAAGACTTTTCTAAGATTTCTAGGCCTCTTACCAATCTCTTGCAAAAGGATATTCCTTTTGTTTTTGACGATGATTGTGAGGAAGCCTTCGAAATACTTAAGAGGGCTTTGATAACTCCACCTATTGTTCAACCACCTGATTGGAACTTACCCTTTGAAATCATGTGTGACGCTAGTGATTATGCTGTTGGTGTTGTTCTATGGCAAAGAGTTGATAAGAAGTTGAATATTATTCACTACGCTAGTAAAACTCTAGACAATGCCCAATGAAACTATGCTACTAGAGAAAAGGAATTTTTAGCACTCGTGTTTGCATGCGAAAAGTTCAGGTCTTACATAGTTGATTCCAAAGTCACTATTCACACTGATCATGCTGCTATTAAGTACCTCATGGAGAAGAAAGACGCTAAACCTAGACTTATCAGATGGGCTCTATTGCTACAAGAATTTGATTTGCACGTTGTCGATAGGAAGGGTGCTGATAACCCTGTAGCAGATAACTTGTCTAGGTTGGAGAACGTTCTTGATGACCCACAACCTATTGATGATAGCTTTCCCTTTGAGCAATTGAATGTCATCAATGCTTCACGTAGTGCACCGTGGTATGCTGATTATGCAAACTATATCGTTGCCAAATATATACCACCTAGTTTCACATATCAGCAAAAGAATAAGTTCTTCTTTGACTTAAGACATTACTTTTGGGATGATCCACACCTTTATAAGGAAGGAGTAGATGGTGTTATTAGACGTTATGTACCTGAACATGAACATGGACAGATCTTACAGAAGTGTCACTCCGAGGCCTACAGAGGACACCATGCGGGAGATAGAACTGCACACAAGGTATTGTAAACAAGTTTCTGTTGGCCCACTCTCTTCAAGGATGTTCGTAAGTTTGTCTTGTCTTGTGACGAATGTCAAAGAATAGGTAATATTAATAAACGCCGGGAAATGACTATGAACTATTCACTTGTCATTGAACCATTTGATGTTTGGGGCTTTGATTATATGGGACCTTTTCCAAAATTCAACGGGTATACTCATATCCTAGTTGATGTTGATTACTTCACTAAGTGGGTAGAAGCTATCCCCACTAGTAGTGTTGATCACAACACCTCTCTCAGGATGCTTAAGGAACTTATCTTCCCTAGATTTGGAGTCACTAGATATCTAATGACCGACGGTGGTTCACACTTCATTCATGGTGCTTTCCGTAAAACGCTTGCTAAGTATGATGTCAACCATAGAATTGCGTCTCCCTATCACCCTCAGTCTAGTGGTCAAGTAGATCTAAGGAATAGAGAGATTAAACTGATTCTGCAAAAGACTGTCAACAGGTCTAGAAAGAATTGGTCTAAGAAGCTCGATGATGCACTGTGGGCTTATAGAACTTCCTATAAGAATCCCATGGGCATGTCTCCGTACAAAATGGTGTACGGTAAATCATGTAATCTACCTCTTGAGCTAGAGCATAAAGCTTATTGGGCAATCAAAGAGCTTAACTTTGATTTCAAACTCGCTGGTGAGAAGAGGTTATTTGACATTAGCTCGCTAGATGAATGGAGAACTCAGGCATACGAAAATGCCAAGTTGTTCAAAGAAAAGGTTAAGAGGTGGCATGATAAGAGGATACAAAAGTGTGAGTTCAATGTAGGTGATTATGTCTTGCTATACAATTCTCGTTTAAGATTTTTTGCAGGCAAACTTCTCTCTAAATGGGAAGGTCCCTATATTGTTGAGGAGGTATATCGTTCCGGTGCTATCAAGATCAACAACACGGAAGGTAATTGCCCGAGAGTGGTAAACGAGCAGAGAATCAAGCATTACATCTCAGGTACTCCCATAAATGTTGAGAGCAACATTATCAATACCATAGCTCCGGAGGAGTACATAAGGGATATTTATCAGCCTGTTTCAGACTCCGAAAACGAGGAGGTATGTGATTCGGTAAGTAAATAGACTCCAAAACTTTTCCCGTAGAAATTTTCCTCCGTTTTGGAATGTTTGAAAAAATAGAAAAATTTAAGCAGTCCGGAAAGTGCCCGAGGAGGCGACAAGCCTCCTAGGCCCGGCCTACCCCCCTGGTCGGGGCTGGAGGGCTTGTGGCCACCTCGTGCACCTCCCGGACTCCGTTTTCGTGTGGAGTACTCCTTCTGGTCTGGACAAAATCAATATATATTCTCCCGAAAGGTCTGACCTCTGTATCACGCAAATTCTCTCTGTTTTCGTTTCGAGCTTGTTTTCTGCCGTAGATTTAGAGCAAGATGTCGTCTCACGAATCTGTGGGGAGAACAATCTCCCTCAAGTCTATGGAGAAGTATATGCTGGTCTGAAAAAGATGGAAGTTATGGAGGCCAAGGTAAGGTACCTAAAGAAACCAAGGGCAAAGCTAAGGAGAAGAGTCAGGCATGGGACGAAGTGCAATCTGTGCGCAACAAGGAAGAGGTTGAAGAAGTGGATTTCCTCCAACCCTACCTCCACCTACTATCTCCATCCTTGATTGAACTCTTGAGGTTTTGTGAAACAACTCGTGCTCGCAATACTTATCTCACTCGTGAAGTTGTTTTGCTGGAGAAACATATCACATATCTCCAAGGTATTAATGGCCCTCTTGGAATCAACGATTGCAACAACTCCTCCACCATCACCTCCAAAGGAAAACAACTGAGCATGGGTGTGGGCAATCACCTTGGCTTGTGCGAAGCTTGGGGGAGTTGCCCCAGTATCGTATCACCATCATATCTTTTGCCTTTACCTTTGTTTTAGTTTGTTCCTTTTCAGTTTTCTCTTTCTTTAGTAGAATAAAGGTCTTAGTGTTTTAGTCTTGAGTTTTGCTTTGTGTTACCCCTGATGTATTCGAGCTCGTGAGCCATATAATAAAGAGTATCTTAGTTGAAGGGCTTTCCTCTTGACATGATCAAAAGATTGAGAAAGAACAAAAGCATGAAAGATCATATAGTGATCTTATGGGAAATGATGGATTCACATATAAAAAGGATGATGATTGAAACTTGTTGAGGGTAGACAAACGTAGACCTTGGTCATTGTTGCAATTAATAGGAAGTGATAAAGAAGGAGAGGTTCACATATAAATATATCATCTTTGACACCATCTATGATTGTGAACACTCACTAAACTATTACATGCCTAGAAGTAGATGTTGGACAAGGAAGACAACATAATGAATTGTGTTTCCTTGGTTCCGAACAATGTTATATGATTAGAGATCCCGTAGCATGTTACGATTGCTTCCACCTTATATTAGCCAAAACTCCCGCACCAAGTAGAGATACTACTTGTGCATCCATAAACCTTCAACCTAGTTTTGCCATGAGAGTCCACCATACCTACCTATGGATTGAATAAGATCCCTCAAGTAAGTTGTCATCGGTGCAAGCAATAAAAATTGCTCTCTAATATGTATGATCTATTAGTGTGTGGAAAATAAGCTTTGTACGAACTTGTGATGAGGAAGACATAAAAGGGACAGACTGCATAATAAAGTTCTTTATCACAGGAGGCAATATAAAGTGACGTTCCTCCGCACTTAGAGGACACGCATCGAAACCTCAAAAGCGCATGACAACCTCTGCTTCCCTCTGCGAAGGGCCTATCTTGTACCTTTACTTTTTTCCCTTGAAAGAGTCATGGTGATCTTCATCAATTTGTTGTTTCGCCTTTATCTTGGCTAACGTCACATGCTAGGGAAAGATCTATATTCATATGTCAACTTGGAGGTAAGTATTCATGAATTATTATTGTTGAAATTACCCTTGAGGTAAGCAGTTGGGAGGAAAAACTATAAGCCCCTATATTTCTCTGTGTCCAGCTGAAACTTTGATCTCATGAGTACCACATGAGTAGTAGCAATTATAGAGAACGAAAAGATGATTGAGTATGTGGATTTTCTTTACAAGCTCTTATTTGACTCTTTCTGATGTTGTGATAAATTGCAATTGCTTCTATGACTAAAGTCTATAGGTTGTTAATTCTCTGTAAGGTTCTTGATCCATGCTTTACTTTGTGAAGGAATTATCACTTTAGCATGAGAGATTATATGTTGGTATTTCTGTTCATATCTTGGTCATGATGCCTGCATGTTCATATCTTGTTTTTTCGACACCTCTCTCCCAAAACATGTGGTCATGTTTATTGAGCTCGGCTTTCGCTTGAGGACAAGCGAGGTCTAAGCTTGGGGGAGTTGATACATCCATTTTGCATCATGCTTTCATGTTGATATTTATTGCTTTTTGGGCTGTTATTTCACTTCACGGTACAATACTTATGCCTTTTCTCTCTTATTTTGCAAGGTTTACATGAAGAGGGAGAATGCCGACAGCTGGAATTCTGGCCTGAAAAAGGAGCAAGTTTGAGATGCCTATTCTGCGCAACTCCAAAAGCCGTGAAAATCAACGTGGAATTTTTTGGGAATATATAAAAAGTACTGGGCGGAAGAAGTACCAGAGGGGCGCCACCTGGAGGCCACAAGCCTGCGAGGCTCGGCCTACCCCCCTGGCTGGGGCTAGAGGGCTTGTGGGCCCCCTTTCGCCCCTCCGGCGCTCATATTTTGCTATATGAAGGGTTTCGTACGGAAAAAACTCAGAAGGGAGCTTTTTCGTGGATTCGCCGCCGCCACGAGGCGGAACTTGAGCAAAACCAATCTAGAGCTCCAGCAGGACGATCCTGCCGAGGAAACTTCCCTCTCGGAGGGGGAAATCATAGCCATCGTCATCACCAACACTCCTCTCATCGGAGGGGACTCGTCACCATCAACATCTTCATCAGCACCATCTCATCTCCAAACCCTAGTTCATCACTTGTAACCAATCTCCGTCTCACGACTCCGATTGGTACTTATAAGGTTGCTAGTAGTGTTAATTACTCCTTGTAGTTGATGCTAGTTGGATTATTTGGTGGAAGAGTTTATGTTCAGATCCTTGATGCTATTCATTACCTCTCTGGTCATGAATATGATTATGACTTGTGAGTAGTTACTTTTGTTCCCAAGGACATGGGATAAGTCATGCTAATAGTAGTCATGTGAATTTGGTATTCGTTCGATATTTTGATGTGTTGTATGTTGTTTTTCCTCTAGTGGTGTTATTTGAACGTCGACTACATAACACTTCACCATTATTTGGGCCTAGAGGAAGGCATTGGGAAGTAGTAAGTAGATTATGGGTTGCTAGAGTGACAGAAGCTTAAACCCTAGTTTATGTGTTGCTTCGTAAGGGGCTGATTTGGGTCCACTAGTTTAATGTTATGGTTAGACTTTGTCTTAATTCTTCTTTCGTAGTTGCGGATGCTTGCGAGAGGGTTTAATCATAAGTGGGATGTTTGTCCTAGTAAGGGCAGTACCCAAGCGTCGTTCCACCCACATATCAAACTATCAAAGTAACGAACGTGAATCATATGAACATGATGAAAACTAGCATGACTGAAATTCCCGTGTGTCCTCGGGAGCGTTTTTCCTCCTATAAGACTTTGTCCAGGCTTGTCCCTTGCTACAAAAGGGATTGGGCCACTTTGCTGCACTATTGCTACTTTTGTTACTTGTTGCTTCCTACGAATCATCTCACCTTACAATCACTTGTTACCGATAATTTTAGTGCTTGCAGATATTACCTTGCTGAAAACCACTTGTCGGATCCTTCTGCTCCTCATTGGGTTCGACACTCTTACTTATAGAAAGGACAACGATTGATCCCCTATACTTGTGGGTCATCACGCCGCCGGGAGCCTCTATTCCTGAGAGATCCAATCTGGGAGCCTTTTCCGGTAATCTGCGGGAGAGGGAATTGATCACAGAGGGCATCTACATCAACTCCATTGCCCTTCCGATGATGTGTGAGTAGTTCACCACAGACCTACGGGTCCATAGCTAGTATCTAGATGGCTTCTCTCTCTTTGATCTTCAACACCATGGTCTTCATGTTCTCCATGGAGATCTATTCGATGTAATACTCTTTTGCAGTGTGTTTGTCAAGATCCGATGAATTGTTGAGTCTATGTTCAGATTATCTATGAATATTATTTGAGTCTCTTCTGAATTCTTATATGCATGATTTCATATCTTTGCAAGTCTCTTTGAATTATTGATTTGGTTTGTCCAACTATAATGGTAATTCTTGCAATGGGAGAAGTGCTTAGTTTTGGGTTCAATCTTGCGGTGTCCTCACCAAGTTACAGTAGGGGTAGCCATGCATGTATTGTATTGTTTACATCAAGGGTAAAAAGATGGGGTTTTCATCATATTGCTTGATTTTATCCCTCTACATCATGTCATCTTACTTAATGTGTTACTCTGTTCTTCACGAACTCAATACTCTAGATATAGGCAGGAGTCGGTCGATGTGTGGAGTAATAGTAGTAGATGCAGAATCGTTTTGGTCTACTTGGTACGAACGTGATGCCTATATGCATAATCATTGGCTTATATATCTTCATAATTATTTGATTTTTTATCAATTGCTCGACAGTAATTTGTTCACCCATCGTATTATTTGCCTTTATGAGAGAAGCCTCTAGTGAAACCTATGTCCCCCGAGTCTATTTTCCATATTATATTTTCAGATCTATAAACCAAAAATATCGAAAATACTTTCCTAAAATTTATTTAATTTTGTTTCCACAATCTTTTATATCTATCTCTATCAGATCTCATCCTTGCAAATAATTCTGAAGGGATTGGCAACCCCTTTATATCGTTGGGTGCAAGAGTTT
This sequence comes from Hordeum vulgare subsp. vulgare, assembly GCF_904849725.1. Classification (NCBI taxonomy): domain Eukaryota; kingdom Viridiplantae; phylum Streptophyta; class Magnoliopsida; order Poales; family Poaceae; genus Hordeum; species Hordeum vulgare. Next base: position 448,321,233 of record NC_058522.1, read on the forward strand.
GATTATTTGTGTAGGTACTACTATTGGGGGCCTTGCTTGTCACTCCTACTAGACTAACACCTTGGTTCTGAACAAACTAAGAAAAAAATTTATCTACTTCGCTACATCACCCTTTCCTCTTCAAGGGAAAACTAATGCAAGCTCAAGAGGTAGCACCGTCGAGTGCCGCCGTCCAGCCTCCTCGTGAGTCGCGAGCATCGCCTCTTGGTGGAGCTTGTCGTGTGCCTTCATGTCTCCACCTTCGACCTCCTCTCGTGGCTGCACCCATCCACCTCCATGACGGTAGGCCTCGTTGGTTGCCTCGTCCTCGCCCTCTGCTCCGCTGGGCCCTTGTTGCACCGTCCCGACCATGCCTCTCCACCACCAACCCTTGTTGTGCTGCCATCTACCGGCAACCACCACTTCTTCACCGCCACGCCTTGCTTCTCCCTCCTCGCCTCCCTGCTCCATGGACTCAGCCTCTATCCAGCACCCCCGCACCACCCATTGAACCCTTGCTCCTGCAACATACGAGCTCGCGTTCGAGCCTTCATGCCCGAGGCCTCCTCCAACTCGATGTGATGGGATGCGTGCGGCCGTGAACAACCAGATAGTGGCCACCACCTGCACATGCTGTTTTTATCCATCCACACCACCGTGACCCACCGCAAGACCAAGACCTCTATGGACGACTACACTACAACCCCGATCATGAAAGACGCTTGTACCTCTACCAACGACCACATGTACATTGACCACCTGGATAGGCCAGGATGGATTACTCGGACGCGAAGCCTCGCAAGAGCCATGTACGACTACTTCCCTTGACGACTCGATCCGCTCTGAGATGCACGCTTCAAAGGTATAATTAGCGAGACGATCACCCGTGGACCGAATGCATGTATGAGATGGACCGTATGTTTGCACCTTATATGCTTGCTCGTTGCACGTTGTCCCTCTTTTGTCATGCCCCCGACACATGGGAACCCAGTAATCGGGATCACCCCATCATTCCTGGCATGACACGTACACGCTCCCAATTCGTTGGCACCGGTTTCTCTTTGAGTTATCGGGATCGTAACGTTGTCGTAGAATCGTTTCTGTTTTGCCGCCATGGTCCCCTTTCGTTCGTTATGGCGACACATGCTTCATATCCGCTTGCCATGTTTTCATAAACTTTGCATGCATGTTGCATTCATGGCATAATATCATGTGTTGCACGTATCTTTTAACTGTAGCTCCGTTCAATGTTCTTTTGTGTTAACCGACTAGTATGTCGTGTAGAATCACATGCTTCACCTCTTGCCATGTTTAAACAACATTTAATATTTCCCTATACCTAAACGGGAGTGAACTAAATAATTCATATGTGGAGTTTCGACAACATGCAACTCGTTGGATATTGATCTTCACTCAATGCGTAGTGTTTGATTGTTGTGAATTGCCATGCCATACCTTGCATAATTGAAATGGACATGCATCATATTAGGGTGTGCATCATATCGTTCATGTGTCGTGGTGCATATTGTGTGTTGATTGTTTTTCGGTTTGTTTCGTCTCGATAGAGTTTTGCAAGCGTGTCGGAATGTGAGGATCCGTTCGACTACGTCTGTTCGTCTGCTTCCCAGAGTCGATCTTCTTCCAAGTAGGATCTCACTCAAGATGACCATTTCCCTAGATACCATTACTATCAATGCCATGCTAGTTGTCTCGTTTCTTTCGTTATGTCTTGTTGCCTACCACATGTTAAATGTCAGCCTCTCAACATTGCCATGAAACATTTAACCTTTCTACAACCTAGCAAACCACTGATTGGCTATGTTACCGCTTGCTTAACCATGTGTTAGCGTTGCTAGTTGCAGGTACAGATGCTTCCATGTGATAACATGGGTTCCTTGTTAGATATTCATATTAATGATATTTAAATTAATGCACCTATATACTTGGTAAAAGGTGGAAGGCTCGACCTTTCTAGCCTTTTTTTTGTTCCACCTTTGCCGCCTTAGTTTTGGCTACCGGTGTTATATTCCATATTTGAGCGCTCCTAACACGATTGGGGTTGTTATGGGGACCCCCTTGATAATTCGTTTTAGTTTAAGACTGGTCTAGCAAGGTCCAACTTTGGTACTATTTGCCTAATAACTAATGAACCACATAGGGAGTAATTAACCCGAGGAAACTTAATCAACCCCCGGGCCAGTGCTCCTCATGAGTGTTGGTCCAACATAGAGCATAATGCGGGGCCAACCCAGGGCAACTTGGGTGATTTCTATCAGGCCACCGTACGCGTAGCTTATCCATCGTGTCTTGAGAACGAGATACCAGGGCAACTTGGTCTTGCTGGATTAATATTACCTTTTACAAAATATCTTATGCATCGGGATTCCGGTGATGCTTTGGGTTATCTCACATTTGAGGTTTTCCACTAAGGAATCCAAGGAGATCACGAGTTTCGTGATCGAGACTTTCTATGTGGCTTGTGGTAATTTATGATGGACTAGTTGGAGCACCCCTGCAGGGTTAAATATTCCGGGGAGTCGTGCCCGTGATTATTTGGCAAACTTGGAAACTTTGTTTAACATCCGGTTCTAGACAACTTAAAGTAAGCTTAATTAAAATATGCCAATTGCGTGCGTAACCGTGACTATCTCTTTCGTGAGCTCCTTCTCTCATTGAGGACACGGTGGGGTTATGTTTGCCGTACGTAGGTGTTCAGGATTGTTCATTTGATCATTAGTAGTTCACGTCCATTATGCGTAGATCATCCCCCTCTTTTGTTCTTGTACTCGTAAGATAGCCACCACAAATAAATGATTAGTCGCTTGCTGCAGTCTCACCACTTAACCATACCTCACCCATTAAGCTTTGCTAGTCTTGATACCTTTGGAAATGAGATTGCTGAGTCCCCATGGCTCACGTATTACTACAACACCAGTTGCAGGTATAGGTAAAGCGATACTTTGATGTGAGCACGATGATTGTTCTATTTTGAGTTTCTTCTTCTTCTTCATCATTGATCTAGGATGGATTCCAGGCCGGCTGGCTGGGATAGCATGGATGGACGTCATTCTTTTATCGTTTGTTTTCGTCCGTAGTCAGACCCTGCTCTTTTTCATGATGGTTGTTTTTGTTGCTGTATTGATGTGAACTTGATGTGACTTGTGGCGAGTGTAAGCCAATTCCATATACTCATCTTTTTAGTACATATACTTGTAACGGTATCCATTCTTGCCAAACGACGAGATGCGCTTCTATCCTTGTCAAGGCCCTCGCGCCAAAATAAGGATAGGAACGCATCTTGGGCATTACAACAAGGATGCAGGCAGAACATGCGGCCCATATGCAGGCGGTGCAGGCAAAGCAGGGAGCAAGGAAAGCCTCGGAGTTATTGTTTTTCATTTTGCTATGTTTGGATTGTTGAACTATGATTTATTTTGGTTTTTTTTGAACTGTTGAATTCGATTAATTTATATAGTATGATCAACGTGTATGGATTAGATGGATTTGAGGTTCCGCATTGGAAGTGTGTGGATGTGCAAGAGTTCATACGAGGGGCCATCTGGTGCTGTTCGTAGATGCATTCGGATGCGCCGCACACGTGTAGGGGATCAGATTTACGGTTGTATATGCTCTTAGAGCATCTACAACCAGACCCATCATACCCGTATCAAACGTGTCAGCATGAATCCCGAGCACTGAATGGTCATAAAAATTGACCCAGTCAGGCCCCTCAAACGAGCCCTAAATGTCCTAGCAGAATGACACCCCTCCTATCTAGCCCAATATGGGGCGGGTATGAGGGAGCGCGGGCGCGCCCGGGCATGTCCGCCATATCGTCCTAGTGATGGGGCGCCACGCAGACTCGCCCAGAAAACTGACGGTCCAACGGGTGCCTCGACCATCGCCGTGGTGTGAACATCATGTGGCACCGCTTTGGCTCAGCGCCATAGGCCATAGCTGGCTATTTAAGCCGGCCGGAGCCCCCAGCCCTAGCACATCCACCTCCTCCCTCCCTTCACCACCGGAAATCGTTCGCCTCCTCTCCCCTGCTCTCCCACACTCTCTCGTCAGCGTGGTCCGCCATAGGATCACGACCGGAGCATCAGATGCGGATCTAGGCGGACATCCAGGCTTGGCATGCCGCCCGCATCGCTGCGGGTCTGCCTCTAGACTCGTCGGAGCCGGAGGAGGAGGAGGAGTGATGACCCACAAGTATAGGGGATCAATTGTAGTCCTTTTTGTAAGTAAGAGTGTTGAACCCAACGAGGAGCGGAAGGAAATGACAAGCTGTTTTTAGCATGGTAATTTGTGCAAGCACTGAAATAGCGGTCACAAGTTTTTTGATATCAAGATAACTGTAACAAGTAAGAAGTTGCAATACTAACAATAAGTGCAGCAAGCTAGCCCAATCCTTTTGTGGCAAAGGACATGACAAAACAATTTCTTATAATATACAAAGTGTTCTTGAGGGCACACGGGAATTTCATCTAGACACTTTCGTCATGTTGGGTTGGTACCTTGATAATTTGATATGTGGGTGGGCGATGCTTGGATGTTGTTCTTACTTGAACAAACATCCCACTTATGATTAAACCTCCTGCAAGCATCCGCAACTATGAGAAAAGTATTAAGAATAAATTCGAACCATAGCATTAAACATAGGGATCCAAATCAGCCCTTTAAGGAGTAGCGCATAAACTGGGTTTAAGTTTCTGTCACTCTCGCAACGCACCATCTAATTACTACTCCACAATGCATTCCCTTAGGCCCATAGATGGTGAAGTGTTATGTAGTCGATGTTCACATAATACCACTAAGGGAATCACAACATTCACATCATCAAAATATCAAACAAATATTAACTTCACATGACTACTTGCAACATGACTTCTCCCGTGGCCTCAAGAACAAAAGTAACTACACGCAAGTGATAAACATGCTCATGATCAAAGAGGTATTAAATAGTATATTGGATCTGAACATATGATCTTCCACCAAATAAACCATAAAGAATCAACTACAAGATGTAATTAACACTACTAGTCACACCCCGTGTACCAATCCGTGGTTCCGGTACAAGATTGAGCACAAGAGATGAACTAGGGTTTTGAGAGGAGATGGTGTTGATGATGCTTGGCCTCCCCAAGATGAGAGGGTTGTTGGTGATGACAATGGCTTTGATTTACCCCTCCGGGAGGGAAGTTCCTCCGGCGGAATCGCTCCGTCGGAGAGCAAAAGTGCTCCTGCCCAGGTTCCTCCTCGAGACATCGACGCTTCTTCCCGAAAGTCCTCTCCTGTTTTTTTTCAGGTTAAAAGAGAATTTATACCAAAAGATGGTCGCCATAGGTGGGCCAGGGGCCCCACTAACTACCAGGCAGCGCCGGGGGGGCTGGCGTGGCCTCGTGCCTAGTGGGCGTCTGGTAGCCCCCCTATGGTACTTCTTTTCCCCAGTATTTTTCATTTATTCCAAAATAAATATCCGTAAAGTTTCAGCCCATTTGGAGATGTGCAAAATAGGTATCTTTGATGTAGCTTATTCAGGTCCAGCATTCCATCTGTCAGCATTCTCCCGCCTGATGTAAACCTTGCATATTATGAGAGAAAAATCATTAGAATTACTCCATAAAGTGGTATAATACATAAAAACACTATAAATATGAGTAACAAACACATGATGCAAAATGAACGTATCAAGGAGGAGGAGGAGGAGCTACCGGAGCCGATGGAGGTGGACGAGGCGGAGGAGGACGAGAAGGACCAGCCTGCATAAGGCTTGAACATGGCGGAGGCGGGTGCGGAGTTCGCCACGCCCGAGCCAAGGAGATGGCGGAGCAGCAGGCCATCCTAGATTCCATCCAAGATGAGGCCAAGGTGTCGGCCATGCGCAGGCTCATCCGGCAAAGGCAGACGGTAGCCGACATCCTCTTCAACGAGCTCGAGGTGAAGATAGCGATGGAGGAGCCTGGAGCGAGCAGCCGGAGGCGCCGGATGGGTGGAGCTGCCGCTGCCGCTCATGCATCCGCTCGAGGGTATGGAGATCGTCGAAATCTCCGACGAGGAGTAGCAGTTAGGTTTTACGTAGTACGTAGGTTTTTGTTTTGCATGTTTTTGTATGAATTTGAGAATCTAATATGAGATGCTCGGATGCATTTCTATATATTTAAGGCATGTCCGGTCACTCCACAGACGCGATTGGGCACGTCCGCGGACGTTTGAGAGGTCATTTTTATTATCTGTGGTTGTAGAGAGTAGGACGTTTTGGAGCTCGGGCTTCATGGCATCCTTTATTTCTGAAAAAAATCAAAATTCAAAATTTTGATTTCAAAAAAATATGAAAAAAATATGCAACTACACAAGGATGAAATGTACATGTGTGCAAAAATTCAAGATGAAATACCTTAAAATGCGATCTATGCAAAAAGAACAATTTTTTAGACTTTCGGGACGAATAGTATCATGAGTTAAAAAGGCACAAAAATTGTCTTTTTTGCACAGACCTCGTTTCAATGTATTTTATTTTAAAAATTTGTACACATATGTGTTATGCCTTCATGTATATCCGTATTTTTTAACATTTTTTGGAAAATGTAAAAAATATGGATTTTAATGAACTTTGGGATTTTAAAAAATAGGGTGACATGAAGCGCGAGCTCCAATAGGCATTTTCTGGTTATAGATGCTCTTACTAGACAATATGTGCGTCCAATTGTGAAATGACAAAGGAGAGGCCGCTATCATATGCATGGGCACGGAGTGCATTGAAAGCTAGTAGCATGCAACAGCCTCTTAAAGGGAAGGAGAGTACATGCATGACTATCATATATTCATATGCATGCGAAACATATAGGTTTGAAGTTTACACACGCCAAAAATAATCAACAGTGCCACATTGAAACATGATTCGCATGGCTAGCTAGCTAGATTCCATGTTTGTACAAAGGAAAATAAATGATGTTCAGTTCAGACATCCCATTGTTAAAATGTACAACTAATGGACTAAAAATTGTACAACTAATTTGTTTACGTTCTTTTTTTTTGCGGGTGATACAACTAATTTGTTATTAACTAGACTTTTTGCCCAAAAAAAATGTTAACTAGGTGAAGGGAAGACGGCCAGTCGTGATGGATGTACCAGAGTAAAGGAGAGACGAAGGAGATCCAATGACGAAAATCCCGACATATCGCACATATCGTAATTAAAAATCAGAAAGATGTGCATAGTTGTAAATCATTGAGAATGATGCATTTCCGGTGAAGAAAAATGGAAATAGGAAAGATGTGTGGTCTGGTCACGGAGTGTTTACCTGGCTTGGCCCATGTCTGATAAAGGCTTATGATTAATTTTTTTGCGAATAAAAAGGCTTACAAATTGTTGTATGGTTTTACCGCAAAAAAGAAGAATGATTTTTCTACGATTAAATTTGTTGATACAATATCCTTTTAGGGTTCCGACTTCCTGGTTCGTTTCCTGTGCAGTGAATTTCAGTTTTACCATTGGATTTATTTAATTTTCAAATATAAGATACCTGTGGCATGCGGTTAACACAACCCGGTGCTGGTAATATAAACTAGGCGCAAGTTACCCATGGAGCAAATTTACCAGTGGTGGGTGCACGATGGCGGCTGCCACTGATACATAGTGTAGCTGTGGTAGAGATCCAATGGCAACAGCATTTGTCCCACGTAACTAGGTAGTTAGCATATATTTTGGTCCCACGAAGCAAATATTTGGTACTTTCAAACGTGCAAACGGAAAAATTGAACACAAATTTAATTTTTTGAAATGAGTTTTTTAGTTTACAAAATAAAATGGTATATGGAAACTGTGGAACTTCGCATGGTCTCATTATAGGAAATTTAGAGTATGTTGTTAAAATTTAAAAAATATTTGAGAAGGCAATGATGTAGAATGTAGAAACTGATGATGGCGCCAACCCTCAAGGCATGCATGATGCATTTCAAATTAATGTATGTGTAATTCTTTTCATGTATATATAACCTGAAAGTTAGGTGTCATTTTATGTCAGTTCAAATTTGATTTATGTCCATTAAATAGCTAGAAATGCATAAAATTCCCTAAATTTATTATATTAACCCAAAAAATTCCCAGGAGTTCTTGTTGCTAGTGTGAAAATTTAATCTGAAATAATGTATATTCAACTTTGAAAAGTTTTGAAGGGGAAATGCTGAAAACAAATTGAGTTCTCGTTCAAACCTCACACTTTGCCTATGAAAGTCTGGTAGATTCCTAGAGACTCTTCAATTTCTAAGATAGTGCATTACCACTTTTTGGATATTCTCGCAAATTTTTATCGCACCCGCTGGATATCATAAGATGTCACCATACCAAGTTTCAAACATTTTAGAATTAATTTACATTTTTTGAATAAACAAATCATTTACTTGCATTAAATATAAAAATAATTAATGCTCTAAAATAGAAAGTTGACCCAAAATGTGCCTACTTTTACACGAAGCTTATAATTCTGGATCTACAACATAGGGACAAAATTGTACTCTAAACATATTCCAAAATAACTATAATTTAAAAATATGCAAGAAAATATCAAATGAGCCTAAATAAATCAATCATCACTCCTAACTCTTACTACCACTCATACCAATGGTAGCCCCTTGCTAGCGCTCACCACTAGTAACTCGTATCACTTACTCAATCGCACCGTACGTGACTCCGGAAAAATTCCCAAACCCAGCGACCCTCACCTCTCACCAACAACGACCACCCCTCGATTGATCTTGCGTCCATTCACTACTAAGAAAAAGCGTAGCAGTAGTGTCGTGGGAATAAACCTGAGAGTAGAGGTGTAGGGTACGAATGGAGAGGGTAAAGTCCTAGCTACGACAAGATTATACGCAAGATGTATGAATTCATGCCCCTTTTTTGGAGGTAACAACCCTACGTCTCAGGTGCTCGGGAGCTCTTGCGGTGTAGATTGTGTAATACAAGGGGTGCGAACCCTTGTGTCAGAGGAAAGGGGTCGCTTATATAGAGTGCGCCTACCCTCATCAAGGCCTCAACATTTAAGGGCTCGACCAATATGAGTTAAAAATATACTTACTGATAACGTGTGTGTGCAATAAATGCTCCTAAAGACCATTAGCTGAACGTATGTACGTTGGCCCTCGGGGGTGACTTCTGGTCCTCAATGTCGAGTGGAGTTATTCCGAGTGGGTTCAACTCGTCGAGTGGATGGGAATGTAACCCGAGTGTTTACGCACTGAGTGACTTTTTGAGCGCCATCTCTATCCAGTCGGAATCTTCTGTTTGACCCTTGGCCTAATAATGAGGTACCCTTGGGTAGGACATTCAGGTCAGACCTGTGACCCTACCCTAGGTACATATCACCATCATTAGCCCCCGAATGGATCGGGGTTCGAGTGACGAAAGAGTCGACGTGAGTTCTTGTCGAGTCGTTCTGATCTTGGTCCTTTTCGTGGGATTGATGAAACTTCGGGTCGACTGAAATCTTCGTCATTCGCCTTGATCGATTCTATTGTGAAGTTTTCCCGAGTGATTTCAGATGCTTGGACTCCTTCCGAGTGACTGCCAGGATATTTTGATATGACTGATCACTACGGCAGGTCCGGATCTCACGGGATTCGAAATTTCGGTTTCCCCGCTCCTTGCGGGGATGACGCAACTGTCAGGCAAGTCGAGCAAGAACGCACCGATTATCGCGTCGTCATCATCGCCACGCGTCACGTCTCCATTGATATCGGGATAGGTTGAGATCTGGAGGGTCCACCAGTCTGTGACTCAGTCGGTCGCTTATATAAATGTGGTTGGGGCTAGGGTTACGGCTGCACTTTGATCTTTTCTTGCTTCTCCTCCACCTTCGTCCTACCAGCCTTGCTCACTCTTTCCTTCACCACCGCTGCCATGTCGAAGGGCAAAACCTCCAAACTTGAGCGCGCCAAGAAGGGTGGAAAGGGGAAAAACCGGCCGGACTGAAGTGCTGCCAGGGTGGATACAGGGGGACTTTCTCCCGTCCACCGTGACAAAGGAGGATGTCCTGGATCTCGTTGAGCATGGGATGGTAGCAGAGAACTCTTGGAGATTGCCAGGGGAGGAGCTTGAGCCGGCACCTCGCGAGGGGGAGCGGGTCCTTCTTCTCACCCATGTCGAGCCAAGTTTTTCTCTGCCTCAACACCCTTTCTTCCGTGGCTTCCTCTTATTTCGGGATTCAACTTCATCATCTTCCTCCCAACACTGTTTCATATCTTTCCGCTTTCATCACTCTGTGTGAGTGTTTCTTGGGCTGCCCTCCTCATTGGGGGTTGTTCAAGAATATATTTACTGCCCGGTCTCAAACAACGAAAAAAGCGAACCCTGGGGACACTCGGACCAACGTTATCCAGTTGTGTGGTTGTTTAGGGATTCAAAAAAGGAATAGGAATACTTATCCTCCGATGACCCTCCCTGAATCAGTTCGGAACTAGCAGTCGACATGGTTCTACTGCAAATATATCGCATCTCCGAACATATCGACTAGCCTTCCCCCTTTCACCTTAGATTGTCCGACTACCCCAAGAATACTGACTATATTCGAGGTTGAGAAGGGAGAAGTGGAGATGTTGGCAGGTGAAGTGATTAACTTGGTTAGAAATAGGCTCACTTGTATGGACCTGCTGGAGACGTTCCTCCGTCAGCGCATCCAGCCCCTTCAGGCGAGGCACCATGCCATGTTGTTTACTCTGGTTCTGAAGATTCCACTCGGTCGCACCCAGAGGAAGTTGATCAAGAGACGGTAAGCCAGTGGATCAGAAGCATCACTGGTCCTTGTGACCACCCCGTGGGATCCAAACGAGTCGCGCCATATTCTGTTGCGAATAAGTCGTGGAAGGTGGTATGTTACATCTTTTCTGATTGTGTTCATGCCTTCGTCGAGTGACTGCATATTCATCCGACTGACTCTGTTGTCTTTGTTCTTTGCAGGAATGGACCCACCTGTACTCTCTTGTGCCCAACGGGGAGCACTTTGATCTTGGTGCAGAAAGTGAAGGTGGCAGTGCCGAGAGTGAGTATGTTGATGACAGCGAAGAATGCGAAGATGCTTCAGAAGACAGTGAAGAAGAAGAACAGTCTCCTCCACACCGTGAACCGCAAACTAAGCAATGCCACGACCCTACAACTGCTCCGAGGAAGACAGTCGCCTCCAGCAGTAGAAATGTGAAGTTGTACCGAACCATCGCAACTGACTCTGCGGAGAAGGCTGCAAAACAACCAAAAACTGATGCACCCAAGCTTCGGAAGGCCTTGCCGCGAATGAGAATCGCCGTGCCGGTCGCCTCAACGTGAGTGTTTATATTTTTCATCTAGCCATTGTGTCTTTTCTAGTTTCTGGTAACCGACTGCAATTGACTTGTTAGAGCTGCTACTTCGGTGTCGACTCCTGTTGGAACTGGAGAGGACCTCATGGACCTGGATGTCATGAATGAGCCTGCACCTCGACCAGGTATGATAAGCATTAGTTTTTACTCTGTTTTATGGGTTGGATCTGTCGACTGACTAGACCATCACTGCTCTAGCTTCGGAGGTCATGTTCTTAGATGACGAACAAGAGCCACAACATACAGCTGCAGAGCAAACTCCTGCTAAGCCGGTTACATCTGCATTGGGGATGCCTGTGACTCATGCGTCGAGTGTACCTCCACTCAGTTCGGGTGCTATGGCGTCAGCCCCTCCGATTGGATCAACTGTTGTAACGACTACGCAGAGCGTGCCTCTGGTAACCCAAGCTACCACTGCCATGATGCCAAATTCCTCATCACTTGCAGTCTCTCTGCATCGCCTCCCAGAGGAGCAGACTGGCGCTGCCAAAGAGGCAGTGATCCAGGCTAAGCTGATGATGCACCAAACAAAGGAGGTGTTCGAGGCCAGTTAGTTGGCGTAGGACGCCAGCTCGGTGCTCCAGGCGAACATCCGAGTAAGTTCCACTGTAAGTTATTTTCCGATTGAATCTTCAATCTTGCTTTACACCCACTAGGGGTTTGCCACATAGTAGTTTGTCTTTATTCCAGTGGGGGCACGCTTAGTGAACCCATTGGATGTAGTACCCGAGACTGATGTTGAGTGCTTGCATCAGCAGGAGTCTGAATTTGGGAAGTGTGCTCTATTTTTGACTCGGCCAGGTCGTACCTTGTCGAGTGTTTCTGTATCCAGTGGGGGCACTCTTAGTGCACCCACTGGGTGTAGTCCCCGAGACCGTTGTCGAGTGCTTGCCTCGGCAGTGGTCTAATTGAGAATCAGTAAATGTTTGACTCGGGCAGAACGGGTCTGACCGAGTAGTTTTGTATCTAGTGGGGGCACGCTAAGTGCACCCACCGGGTGTAGTCCCTCAGACTAGTGTCGATCGTTTACGAAGGGCAGTAGTCTTAAGAACTTGGGTGGGTGCGACGGGCCGCTGATTGGTCGAATGACTTGTATTTTTCCACTCAGAAGTAGAAAAATAATTGTGTCGAATGACTTGTATTTTGTCCACTTGGAAGTAGAAAAAATAATTGTGTCGGATGAAACTATCTTTTCCAATTGAAAGTAGAAAAAAGTTGAAGTGTTGACTAAAACAATATTGTTGATGCTTTTCAGAAAGATTGCGAGATTCGGTCGCAATATACCCAGATGGAATCTGAGAAGAACCGGCTGCAGCTGGAGTATGATGCTCTGAAGAAGGTGCTGGAAGGCAAGGATCTAGTCCTTGCAAAGCTGAAGGAGAAGTCCGAATATGGTGAGCTGAAGCTTGCGGACTTTAACAGGTTGATGGCAGAAAATGAGAAAATGAAGAAAGAAAGAGATGAATGGGCAAAGAAGCTTAATTCTATGGCAAAGAGGGGGAATGCCATAGAAAGTTTCGTAAAAGATTTCCTGGCGAAGATGCTTGCGTCCCTCATTGGTATGTTCTCCTTGGCGAGTGTCGTGGGTATAAGCCTGACAGTAGATGTGTAGGGTATGAAAGGATGGGCAGAGCCTTAGCTACAACGAGGTTGTATGAGTTCAGGCCCCTCTACGGTGGAGGTAATAGCCCTACGTCTCAGTGCTCAGGGAGCTTGTTGTCGAGTGGAATATAGAATACAGTGAATTGCTAACCCCCGCACCAGTGGGGGGAGGGTGGCTTATATAGAGTGCGCTGCCCTCCACAACGGTTTGCTGTACAGGGGTGGAGTAGTGGCGATTAAATGCCTACGTTACAGGTAACGTACATCTTAAATGCTAATAAAGGCACGTGGAAACGTATGACCGCTTCCGTCCAGGGAGGTTACGATGCACAGAGTGGAATCCATTCGGTTAGTTTGATACGCTCCGAATGCTAGTCTCTGACTGGATGGTCGAGGACCTGTTACCGACTTGACGATGGGAACTCCTTAGTTCAGTCGGAACTGACTAAGGGCCTTGTCCCTTATGAGGGGTAGTCCTTGGGTAGGACCTACAGGGCAGGCCTATGACCCTACCCTAGGACTATAACCCCATCATTAGTCCCCGAATGGATTGGGGTTGGAACGACAAAGCGATGCATGAAGTTCGGACCCGACTGATACGGATGTAACTTTGGCGTTGCTTGCCTCGATCCATTTTATCTTTTCTGACCAATGATCCGAGTGGAAGTAGTTGTGAAACAAACTGTCGGAAACCGAGTGCTTCCGTGATATCTTCTGACATGACCAATGATCCTAGTGGAAGTGGTTGCGAAACAAATTGTCGGAAACCGAGTGCTTCCATGGTATCTTCTGACATGACCAGTCAACTGACAGCGGCGGATTTCCCGGGATCCTCAAATTTCAGTTACCGCGCGCTCAGCAAGGATGACGCCATCACGCTCGAGTAGCGCATGACGCCTCGATTCTCGCGCCTTCATCTTCTCCACTGATATCGCCGCGGTCGGTCGCTGGATAAGATTTCGGGGCCACTTGCCAGTGACACAGTCGGAACCTTACTTAAATCCCAGCAGCGAGGGTTTTTTCGTTACGCTCGCCGGACACCTAGCTTTTGCTCCGCTTCCTTCGCCATCTTCTGCGCCTTCTAAGCTTCTTCCTTCTCCTTCTCCCTCGCGCATCCGCAGCTTCCGCCATGACCAAGGGGCAGACCAGCAAGCTAGAGGCGTGGAAGAAGAAGGGGAAGGCAGCGGCTCCTGCGCGGAGGCAGCGAACGCTACCGGCGGGGTGGATCCAGGGGGACTTCCTCCCCTCCATTGTGACGGAGGAGGACCTACTGGAGCTGGTGGAGCACGGGATGATCGCGCACAAGTCATGGAGGTTGTCGGCGGAGGGCGAGACCGAGCCGGCGCTCCGGGAGGGGGAGCGCGTCCAGCTGCTCAGCCATGTGCATCGAGGTTTCTCCCTGCCCCCGCACCCTTTCTTCAAAGGCATAATGAACCACTTTGGGGCGCAGCTTCACCACTTTCCCCCGAATGCCATTGCCCATCTCTCTGCCTTCGTAGTCTTGTGCGAGTGCTTCATCGGTTGTCCCCCCCATTGGGGGCTTTTCAAACATATCTTCTCTGCTAGGTCCCAAACTATCAAACGACTTAATCATTCGGATGATAAGACTCACCTTCTCCAGCTCTGTGGGGGTTTAGGCTTCCAAAAGAAGAGCAAAAGTAATTATCCCGCTCTTCAGCTGAGTGAATCGGTGAGGAACTGGCAGTCGACATGGTTCTACTGCCAGGACGTCGCTTCCCCGAATGCCACGACAGGGCTACCTCGTTTTAGCTTAGATCGACCAGCTCCGCCCAAGCAGCTCGTGCTCACGAAGGCGGAGAAGATCCATATCCAGCCCCTGGTCGACGCACTCGTAGATGTCGTCAGAAAGGGAGTGACCGGCATAGATTTGCTGGAGGTTTTCCTCGGCCGGCGCATCCAACCACTGCAAGCCCGATACCATGCCATGTGGCATTACACGGGACCCGAAGATTCCACTCGGACCAACGTCGAGTGCGTGACCGGGGAGATGGTGGCGTCATGGGTGCTCCAGATCACAGGTGCCTGCGAGAACCCCAGAGGGTCCCGGCGAGTGAAGGCTTTCCACGCGGACAATCCTCCGCCGAACGAGGTGAGTACAACTTGTCGATTGCACATAACTGTCTTAGATTTATCGCTGTCTTGAATTACCATCTGACGTCTGATGTCACCGACTGTATTTTATGTAGAAGTGGACCAACTGGTTCTCTCCCGTCTCGAACGGGGACCCGGCCGAGGAGGAGGAGGGCAGCCAGGAGGGCAGTGTGGAAAGCGTCGAGTACGTCTCCGACAGTGGAGAGACGGAGGAGGAGTCCGGTGAAGAGGAGGAGGAAGACGAAGAGCAGAACTCGCCACCCCCGCCGCCGGAGCATCGAACCAAGCACCGACATGAACCTGCAGCTCCCTCGGCCCCTCCAGCATCCTCGAGCGCCCCGCCGACTGTTCCCATGGTCCCGAGTGCTCGGAGCACCAAAAGGACCAGGGACGCTGCTGCTGAGCCTACGGGTCAGCCTCCCAAGGTGGCCAAACCGAACGAATCTAAACCTCGGAAGGCTTTGTCGCGGATGAGGGTCATCGTTCCCGTCACCTCAACGTGAGTGCATTGTTCTTCTAACTTCTTCCGATATTCGACTGAACTCCTGTTTGATGGTCGAATAAATTTCACTCGATAGGGTTGCCACTTCTGCCACCTCTCTGGCGTGCCAGGGGGATGATCCCATGGACACGCACAATGTTGTCTCGTCCCAACCAGGTGCGTCATAGCGATTCCGAGAGTTTACATTATCGCATCACGAATTCTGTCTTCGGTCTTGCCCTTTTTTCTGTGATCTCACGCCGTTCTGTCGGGTTTCTCTCAGGGGCGATTTATGTGGATGAGGGTGACCAAGGAAGGTCTGAGCAAGCTGCGGTGCCTGTCCTTGAGGCTGTTCCGCCAGTTAGTGCTCTCGCCGCGGACGTGCCGCCGACTGAGGCTATGCCGTCGACTGAAACGGCGCTGGTTGCTGCTGAATCGACTGGAGCGGGCCTTGGGATGCCTAAGGAGCCTCCAACGATGCCAGGCCCGTCGAATGTCGAGTACAACGTCCAGCGCCTCCCGGAGGATCCGGTGGGAGCGGCCAAAGGGGCCATGGTGCAGGCGGAGCTGATGGCGGGAGAAGCCAAGAAGGCGTACGACTCCATCGCATCCCTGTACCAGCGAAGCTTGGAGCTGCGTGACGATATCCGAGTAAGTGGGCTAGTAAGTATTTACTTTTCTCTTGTAACCCAATGGGTGTGCTCGGATATCGTATGATGTTTGCAATGGGTTCACTCTTAGTGAACCCAGTGGGTGTAGTCCCCGAGACTTCTGTCGAGTGCTTGCACCGGCAGTTGTCTTTATACACATTGTCTTTGACTTGATCAGATCCAGAATTAATCTGTTCGAATGCTGACAGTTGGGGCACCCGGAGTGTATCTACTTGATGAGTCCCCGAGAGTAATTTTACTCAGGTCGGGTAGTAGTAGCCTCACAGGCTTAGGTGTTGTTATGTAGCTCAATAGGGCGGACCTGTTTGAGTTTCATGCCAGTGGGGTCACTCTAAGTGAACCCACTGGGTGTAGTCCCCGAGACCGCTGTCGACTGCTTGCGTCGGCAGGGGTCTGAAGAACTTAGACTTTTTATTGTTGGATTTGGCTGATCGTCTCTTGGCGCTGGCTGGCAGAAAACTTGCGAGATGGGGATGGCGTACGAGACTCTCAGGGCTGAAAAGGTTCAGTTTGCTGGTGAGCTGGATGCGGCACTGGTTGCAATGGCTGGCATGAAGGATGTTCTGGTGGAACGAGAGAACTCGTTGGAGCAGGCCCGTGAAGCAAACAAGGCACTGACTGCTGAAGTTGAGAAGATGAAGGCACATAGGTCTAAGCTGATGGGGCAAATGAATGTGCTGAACAATCGGTGTATAGCGCAGGAAAAATACGTCAGTGACTGGGCCCGGTAGATGATAACGCGTGTGGGTGGTAAGTCCAGTTTTTCCGAGTGCTTGTGTTATGTGCTTTACACTCGGTGCTTATTTTTTGCTTGTCCTGTGTTTGCAGATTTTTGCATGGACGTGGAGGCTGAAGCAGCTGACGTGGAGCGGTCGATTCGCGAGAACATTCCACTCGACGAGGACGCCAATCGAGATCTGCTCCGAGCGCACATTCGCCTGGGCAAAGTTGGGCCTCTCATCGGTCGACTGAGAGAAGTCGTCGGCCGGATCGACAAGGAGCTTTGGCCTGAAGACGAGTCTCGGCATGAGATGGAAGGCTTTATGACTCGGCTGGAGGAGGTCCCAAACAGAGTGCAGTCATGGAAGAAGTCTGCGGCTCGCTGTGGTGCAGACGTTGTGCTGTCCCTGGTCCGAGTGCATTGCAAGGAGGTGCGCGAAGAGAAGCTGAAAGCGTTGAAGGTCGCCAACACGACGAAACTTCGATTCGAAGACTTCATGGAAACCTTCCTTGAGAGTGCCACCCGCATCGCCGACGGGATCGACCTGGACACATTCGGGGAGCCCTCCTGCCCTGGCGCCAATCCGGACGACGCTTAAGAAAACTTTTAGCTCGGTATGCCGAGTGTTGGTTGTAAGAAACCTTGCCCACTTCTGTTGGCCGTCATATTCTTGGTTCGGTGCGGGTAAGCTTGATCCTCACCGAGTCAACTATCTTTAGGTGAACTTCGAATTTAAATCAAATCTTTTGCTCTTCTGTTGCCAAAGAGTTGTTCACACCATTTTGGCTCGAGTTTTTGTTTGGCTTCTCTTGTTGAAGCCAATGGCAAACATGTGGAGCATGTAATTGTCAGTTTCCTTGACATCTGTGTGAGCCTCTCTGAGGGTCTGCCAAGTTTGCCAAATGGATCTGTAGGATACACTCGGAGGTAATAGCATACTTAGGCGATTCATGATCGCGGCTAAGTATTCGAGTGCGACGGATATGCCACACTCGGAGCGAGTTGTTACTCATGTAATTGTCAATGGTCTTGACATCCACATGAGCCTCAATGAGGGTCTGCTAAGTCCCCGAGTGGATCTGTAGGATACACTCGGAGGTAATGGCGTACTTAGGCGATTCATGATCGCGGCTAAGTCTTCGAGTGCGACGGATATTCCGCACTCGGAGCGAGTTGTTACTCATGTAATTGTCAATGGTCTTGACATCCACATGAGCCTCAATGAGGGTCTGCTGAGTTCCCGAGTGGATCTGTAGGATACACTCAGAGGTAATAGCGTACTTAGGCGATTCATGATCGCGGCTAAGTCTTCGAGTGCGACGGATATTCCGCACTCGGAGCGAGTTGTTACTCATGTAATTGTCAATGGTCTTGACATCCACATGAGCCTCAATGAGGGTCTGCTGAGTCCCCGAGTGGATCTGTAGGATACACTCGGAGGTAATAGCGTACTTAGGCGATTCATGATCGCGGCTAAGTCTTCGAGTGCGACAGATATTCCGCACTCGGAGCAAGTTGTTACTCATGTAATTGTCAATGGTCTTGACATCAAGATGAGCCTCAATGAGGGTCTGCTGAGTCCCCTAGTGGATCTGTAGGATACATTCGGAGGTAATAGCGTACTTAGGCGATTCATGATCGCGGCTAAGTCTTCGAGTGCGACGGATATTCCGCACTCGGAGCGAGTTGTTACTCATGTAATTGTCAATGGTCTTGACATCCACATGAGCCTCAATGAGGGCGTGCTGCTCATGTAATTGTCAGTGATCTTGACATCCACATGAGCCTCAATGAGGGTGTGCTACTCACGTAATTGTCAGTGGTCTTGACATCTACATGAGCCTCAATGAGGGTCTGCTACTCATGTAATTGTCAATGGTCTTGACGTCTACATGAGCCTCAATGAGGGTCTGTTGAGTCCCCGAGTGTATCTGTAAGATACAGTCGCAGGAAGCTTTCTCATTTAAGCGATTCTT
This sequence comes from Hordeum vulgare subsp. vulgare, assembly GCF_904849725.1. NCBI lineage: Eukaryota > Viridiplantae > Streptophyta > Magnoliopsida > Poales > Poaceae > Hordeum > Hordeum vulgare. Next base: position 448,340,127 of record NC_058522.1, read on the forward strand.
GATCGCAGTTGGGTCTTCGAGTGTGACGAGTAGTGCACGCTCGGAGGAAATTTGTACTGAGGAGATTCTTGATCACGACTCGGTCTCCGAGTGCTACGTTTAGTGTACACTCGGAGAAAGTTATTACTTAGGCGATTCTTGATCGCAGCTAAGTCCCCGTGTGCGACATTTAGTGCACACTCGGAGAAATTTAGTACTTAGGCGATTCGTGATCGCAGCTAAGTCCCCGAGTGCGACGTTTAGTGCACACTTGGAGAAAGTTAGTACTTAGGCGATTCTTGATCGAAGCTAAGTCTCCGAGTGCGACGTTTAGTGCACACTCGGAGAAAGTTAGTACTTAGGCGATTCGTGATCGCAGCTAAGTCCCCGAGTGCGACGTTTAGTGCACACTCAGAGAAAGTTAGTACTTAGGCGATTCTTGATCGCAGCTAAGTCCCCGAGTGCGACGTTTAGTGCACACTCGGAGAAAGTTAGTACTTAGGCGATTCGTGATCGCAGCTTAGTCCCCGAGTGCGATGTTTAGTGCACACTCGGAGAAAGTTAGTACTTAGGCAATTCGTGATCGCAGCTAAGTCCCCGAGTGCGACGTTTAGTGCACACTCGGAGAAAGTTAGTACTTAGGCGATTCGTGATCGTAGCTAAGTCCCCGAGTGCGACGTTTAGTGCACACTCGGAGAAAGTTAGTACTTAGGCGAATCGGGATTGCAGCTAAGTTTTTTTTGAGACCGGAGTCTACGACCGCGGAAGAATTTTGGATCTGCAAGAGCTCAATCTGCTTTATATTATTTCACCAATACTTGTTCTTTACATTGCTTCAGTCGACGGTCACGTGTAGAAGCGCTTCAGGAGATCTCCGTTCCATGCTCGCGGCTCGTCTGTCTCCCTGTCGATGTTGTAGAGTCTGTATGCTCCGTTGTTCAGCACCTTGGAGATGATGAAGGGTCCTTCCCAGGCAGGAGCCAACTTGTGAGGTCTTTGCTGATCCACTCGGAGCACTAGGTCACGTGCTTGGAACGTGCGACTCCTATCGTGTAGTGCGTGAAAATGCCGCAGATCTTGCTGATAAATAGTTGAGCGAGTCAATGCCATCTCACGCTCCTCCTCTAGAAGGTCCACTCCGTCTTGCCTTGCTTGTTCTGCTTCAGCTTCGGAGAAGAGTTCGACTCGTGGAGTATTGTGAAGCAAGTCACTCGGAAGGACTGCTTCTGCTCCGTAAACGAGGAAGAACGATGATCGCCCTATAGATCTGTTCGGGGTTGTGCGGAGACCCCAAAGGACTGATGGCAGCTCGGTGACCCATGCGCCAGCGGCATGTCCCACCTCTCGCAGGAGTCGGGGCTTCAAACCTTGCAGAATAAGTCCATTTGCCCGCTCTGCTTGTCCGTTTGATTGAGGATGCGCCACGGAAGCAAAATCCACTCGGATACCTTGGCTTGCACAGAAACCTTTGAATCTGTCCGAATCATAGTTTGTTCCGTTGTCTGTGATTATGCTGTGAGGTACCCCGAATCGGGAGATGATGTCCCTGACAAACTTGATGGTTGTTAGGGCGTCGAGCTTCTTGATGGGCTTGGCTTCAATCCATTTTGTGAACTTGTCGACTGCCACCAGCAGATGTGTGTATCCTCCTTGGCCTGTCCTGAATGGACCGACTGTATCTAATCCCCATACTGCAAATGGCCACACAAGAGGGATTGTCTTCAACGCAGATGTTGGCTTGTGGGACTTGTTGGAGTAGAACTGATAGCCTTCACATCTGTCGACCATATCTTTAGCCATTTCGTTCGCCTGTAGCCAGAAGAAACCAGCTCTGAATGCTTTGGCGACGATTGCTCTCGAAGAGGCGTGATGACCGCAGGTTCCCGAGTGAATTTCTTCCAGGGTCAACTGTCCCTCCTCTGGGGAGATGCATCGTTGAAGAACGCCTGAAACGCTTTCCCTGTACAACTGACCATCAATGACAGTGAACGACTTCGACCTGCGGACTATCTGTCTGGCTTGGACTTCGTCTTCTGGTAATTCCTGCCCCAGGATATATGCAATGATCGGCACAGTCCAATCGGGGGTAACAGCAAGAATCTCCATGATTAGATCAACCACAGCAGGTACGTCGACTTCAGTCGGATCTGTCGAGCTCTTTGGTTGTACTGGTTCCTCTGTGAAAGGATCTTCTTTGACTGAAGGAAGGTGGAGGTGCTCGAGGCAGACGTCACTCGGGACTGGTCTCCGAGTGGATCCGAGTTTTGCCCACTCATCAGCTGCTTGGTTCTTCCGTCGCGGAACATGGTGGAGTTCCAAACCTTCAAACTTTTTCTCGAGCTTCCTCACCGCGTTGCAGTATGCAGTCATGGTGGGGTTCCTGACGTCCCACTCCTTCATCACTTGATTGACCACCAAATCCGAATCACTGTAGACCATCAGGCGACGGACACCGAGTGAGATGGCCATGCGCAATCCGTAGAGGAGAGCTTCATACTCCGCCTCGTTGTTGGAGGAATCAAAGTGTATCTGTAGCACATACTTGAGTTTGTCGCCCTTTGGTGATACGATCACAACGCCAGCGCCGGAGCCATTCAACATCCTGGACTCATCGAAGAACATTGTCCAATGAGCCGAGTAGATGTGGGTCGGTTGCTGTTGTTCTACCCATTCTGCTATGAAGTCAGCCAGAGCTTGAGACTTTATAGCTTTCTTGGCCTCGAACTTTATATCACAGTACAACATCTCCATTGCCCACTTCGCCACTCGGCCTGATCCGTCCCGATTGTGGAGGATTTCCGACAACGGAGCATCAGAAAGGACAGACACCGAGTGGTCTTGGAAATAATGGGCCACCTTCTTCACAGTCATGTAAATCCCGTAGATAAGTTTTTGATAGTGGGGTTACCTCTGCTTGGAAGGAGTCAGGACTTCGGAGACGTAATACACTGGCTGCTGAACTTTGTATGCTTTGCCTTCTTCTTCTCGTTCGATTGTAAGAACAGTGCTGACAACTTGATTTGTAGCCGCGATATACAGAAGAAGGGGCTCTTTACTGAGCAGAGCAGTAAGAACCAGCTGGGTGGAAAGTAGGACTTTGAGGTCGTCGAATGCAACTTGGGCTTCATCTGTCCACTCGAAAGTATCTGATTTCTTCATGAGTCGGTACAGAGGAAGTGCTTTCTCGCCGAGTCGACTGATAAACCTGCTCAAAGCCGCTAGGCAACCTGTGAGCCGTTGAACATCGTGTATTCTGACCGGCCTCTCCATTCGGACGATGGTTCCGATCTTTTTGGGGTTGACATCGATCCCTCGTTCGAAAACGAAGAAACCGAGTAACTTTCTGCTGGGAACACCGAATGAACACTTGGTGGGATTGAGCTTGATATCTTACCTACGAAGGTTGGCGAATGTTTCTGCCAAGTCGATCAGCAGGTCGGAACCTTTGCGTGACTTGACTACGATATCATCCATATACGCCTCCACATTCCAACAGATTTGGTCAAGGAGGCATTTTTGGATCATGCGCATAAAGGTAGCTCCTGCATTTTTCAAACCGAATGGCATAGTGATGTAGCAGAAGCACCCAAATGGGGTGATGAAGGCTGTTTTTAATTTATCGGGGCCATACAGACGGATCTGATGATAGCCCGAGTAGGCATCAAGAAATGACAAACGCTCGCAACCCGCAGTCGAATCGACGATTTGATCGATGCGGGGGAGCGGAAAATGGTCTTTCGGGCAGACCTTATTGAGATGCTTGAAGTCGATGCACATTCGGAGCGACTTGTCCTTCTTGGGCACCATGACAACATTGGCGAGCCACTCGGAGTGGTGAACCTCGCGAATGAAGTTGGCTGCCAACAGCCTGGCCACCTCTTCTCCGATTGCCTTCCTCTTGTGTGCGGCGGACCGACGCACGCGTTCTCGGACAGGCCGAGCGGTGGGATCCACATGCAGTCGGTGCTCAGCCAACTCCCTGGGTACATCTGGCATGTCAGAGGGTTTCCATGCGAAGATGTCCCAGTTCTCACGGAGGAATTGATTGAGCTCGGCTTCCTATTTAGGATCGAGGGTGGTGGAGATGTTCGTCGGGGCAGCAGTGTCGTCCGTCGGGTGGATGTTGACCTTCTTCGTCTCTCCCGCCGACTGAAGTGCGGACTCCGAACCTAGTTTCTTCGAACGCATCAAATCAGCGGGGTCGACTATTTTCTTGTACTCGTCAAGCTCGAGGACGGCCATCTGCTGGTCGGCGATTCTTGATCCCTGTTGCAGACACTCTTCGGCTCGCTATCGATTGCCAGTGATGGTGATCACACCTTTCGGGCCTGGCATCCTCAGCTTCAGGTATACGTAACATGGACGGGCCATGAAACGCGCATATGCCCGGTGGCCTAGAATTGCGTGGTAAGCGCTCTGGAAGTCTACCACCTCGAACGTCAGCTTTTCCTTGCGGAAGTTCTTGTCGGAGCCGAAAACGGCGTCCAACGCGATCTGGCCGAGTGACTTGGCCTTTCGTCCAGGGACGACTCCATGGAACTGCATGCTGCTCTCGCTGAGTTTGGACATCGGAATGCCCATCCCCATGAGAGTGTCGGCGTACATGATGTTCAAGCCACTGCCACCGTCCATGAGGACTTTGCGCAGTCGGACTCCCTCCACCACCGGGCCGACGACCAGAGCCTGTCTCCCTGGGGTGGGTACGTGTGCTGGATGATCCGACTGGTCAAAGGTGATCGCAGTCTCAGACCATTTGAGGAACTTGGGGTTGGTAGGGGTGGCCATGTTCACCTCCCTGTTCACCAGCTTTAGTCGACTCTTGCTCTCAACGTCAGCAAAAATCATCAGTGTTGCATGGACTTGGGGGAACGGATCCTCCTTGTCCTCCTCATCCTGTTCATTGTCCTTTTCACTCGGTTGCCCTTCGCTGAACCCCTGGATCAGGAGGCGACACTGTCGAGTGGTATGCTTCGCATATATGGGGTTGCCCTCTTCATCCATCTTCGTATGAACCAGACATGGCTGGTCCAGGATGGGGTTATCGAACTGCTTCTTCTTGGGGGTGAACTGAGCCTTCCCTTTGCCTTTGAACTTGGCATTGGTTACGACTGCAGCTTCTGCCTGCGGAGTGGACGGAGCTTTCTGCTTCTGCTTCCAAGTGTTACTCCCATCTCCATCGGCGACTGTTTTGTGCTTGCCGCTTCGGATGCGGTCCTCTTCTTCGCCATTTGCATAGCGTGTTGCTATCTCCATCATCTTGCTCATGGAGATGTCGCCTGTTCGGCCGAACTTCAGGTACAGATCCCTGTACTGCACGCCTGCCTTGAAGGCGCAGACTGCTTGATGCTCTGTGACGTTCTCCACCGTGTGGTAGAGGGTTGTCCAACGCTGAACGAAATCCTGTAGGGGCTCATTCTGCTTCTGGACGCAGTGTTGGAGCTCCACGAGGCCAGCAGGGCGCTTGCACATCCCTTCGAAGGTCCTGATGAACACTCGGGCCAGATCTGCCCAGCTGTAGATGCTTGAGGGGGCCAACTGGTTCAGCCACGCTCGCGCCGAGCCGTCGAGCATCAGAGGGAGGTGCTTCATGGCGACATGGTCGTCTCCTCCTCCGATCTGGACTGCCACTCGGTAATCATCCAGCCACGTTTCTGGTTTGGACTCTCCTGTAAACTTGCTAATTCCCGTCGCCAATCGGAAATTGGGAGGGATGTCAGCCGAACGTATGGCTCGACTGAAACACTCGAGACCAGAAACAATGGTCCTGCTTCCACTCAGATGGTCAATATCATAACCATCGCGGTGGGCTCGGCCCCTGTCGACCCTCCGCTAGGCGATACGCCCTCTCACGTCGGGCCTTGGGTCGTAAGAGTCGCCGACTGAACGTTGATCATCATGATGTCGGGGCCCGTAGGGCCCACCCCGCGGAGGGGTGCGTGAACGGCGACGATCTTCGGGATTTATGGAACGGCTGCCTCCCCTGTGTCGCTGGTGGGAACTAGGGCTGTGAACTGACCGATGCGTATTCGCACTAACAGAACTATTGTGGATCCTGTTGTGCGACTAGGAGACAGCCGAATTTTGCTGCTGCGCCGTGTGCAACAGGGCGCGGATTTGCTCAATCCCCCTGCCAGCCTCTGAATCAGTCGGCTGAAGGGAATCGGCTATCTTGGCAGCCGCAGCCAAGTTGAGGAGGGGTGTGCGGAACAACTCCACATTGCTCTGCCGAGTGTGCCGACTGGCAGAACGGCGAGGTGGATGACGCGCGCCGGACGTTTCGCCGATATCGTGCTCGTTCCGGCCAGCTGGACGGGGATCTTCATGGGAGTTGGCCATGTGTACTTCTGTTGCAGGCCCGCGACCCGCGTACTCGGAAGGAAACTCAGTAGGAACCGAGTCCGAGCGCTGGGACGGCGGGGCAACCACAACTGACTCTAGAACCGCCACTTGTGAAGACGCGTTCTGGCGCGCCTGGGCGTGTTGCACCCAACGCTGGAGCCGCGGACGGCGGGACCGCTTGTTGCGGCGCGTGACGGCGGCGTAGGTCGACACCGGAGCCGACTGCTGGAGAAGAAGAATGCCGCGGGCGCCGGCACGGAAGTGCGTAGCCCCGCGGCGAGGAAGCGCCTCGACGTCGAGAGGGGCGTCCCGAAGCCATGTCGAATCTTCGACGATGAAGGAGAGAGCGCCGAAGAAGATCTCATGACCCATGCTTGAATCTCCACCGGACGACATGACGAAATGATGTAGTCGCAAACTCGCCAGAAGTCGCTTAGACGCGTGCCCCACGGTGGGCACCAACTGTCGTGGGTATAAGCCTGACAGTAGATGTGTAGGGTACGAAAGGATGGGCAGAGCCTTCGCTACGGCGAGGTTGTATAAGTTTAGACCCCTCTGCGGTGGAGGTAATAGCCCTACATCTCAATGCTCAGGGAGCTTGTTGTCGAGTGGAATATAGAATTGCTAACCCCCGCAGCAGTGGGGGGAGGGTGGCTTATATAGAGTGCGCTGCCCTCCACAACGGTCTGCTGTACAGGGGTGGAGTAGTGGCAATTAAATGCCTACGTTACAGGTAACGTACATCTTAAATGCTAATAAAGGCACGTGGAAACGTATGACCGTTTCCGTCCAAGGAGGTTACGATGCACAGAGTGGAATCCAGTCGGTTAGTTTGATACGCTCCGAATGCTAGTCTCCGACTGGATGGTCGAGGACCTGTTACCGACTAGACGATGGGAACTCCTTAGTTCAGTCGGAACTGACTAAGGGCCTTGTCCCTTATGAGGGGTAGTCCTTGGGTAGGACCTACAGGGCAGGCCTATGACCCTACCCTAGGACTATAACCCCATCAGCGAGTGTATCTTTACAATTTTTGCCGAATGAAATGTGGCTGATGCTTTGTCTTTCTTCTTCCACAGAATTTTGTCCGGACTTGGAAAAAGAGACCTTCGAGGAGGAGCCATACTTGGACCCCATCAAATTTCCTGTTCCTGACGACTTGGCCATAAGTATGTATCGCCTCAACTCTCGCCTCGTGAAAGTTCAGGGATATCTCACTCGACTGCGAGCTGCTGTGGGGGGAATCGTCAAAGAACTGTGGCCTGAAGATACATTCCTTGTCGATCTGGAAGTTGTGATGGACCGCTTGGGTCGGGTTCCTGAGAGAGTCCAAGCATGGAAGAAATCCGCTGCTCGGTGTGGAGCTGATGTTACTCTTTCACTCGTCAGGGTCCACTCTAAGGAGGCCAAAGAGGACAAACTGAAAATGCTCCAAGTAAACGAACACCAAGAAGCTCCAGTTCAAATATTTCATGGAGACCTTCATCAGCGTTGTGACTCGCATTGCTGATGGAATCGATCTTGATACTTTTGTCGACCCAGCAAGTCCAGGAGGTCCTTGAGGAGAAAACTGTTGTTATTCCCAAAAAAAATAAATTTGCCTCGGTATGCCTAGTGGTTGATGTTCCATAAACTTCGTTTGGGTGATGAACCCGAGTACTTTATAGCTGCGCGGATGACTTTGATCTGTGTTGAGCTCTTTTGAATTTATCTGCGTCTGATATTTGCAATATTTGCTTGGTTTCCTTCGAATGAATAAACTGCTATTCATTCGGAAAAGTTTTTCTCGCAACTAAGTCTCTGAGTGTGAAGTCTTCTCTCCACTCGGATTATATCTTCACTTAGGCAAATTGTGTTCATAGCTAAGCCCCCGAGTGTGAGAGTTTGTCTTCACTCGGGGTACATTTTGTACTTAGGCGAAGACTGGTTCGTAGCTAAGCGTTCGAGTGAATATTTTTTGTCCACTCGGAAGAGTTTGTTAACTTAGGCGAATTTTGTTCGCAGCTAATCCCCCGAGTGTGAGGATCGTTCTTCACTCGGAGTATGTTTTATACTTAGGCGAAGACTCGCTTGCAACTAAGTGCTCGAGTGAATAGTTTTTATCCACTCGGAAGAGTTTGTTAACTTAGGCGAATCTTGTTCGCAGCTAATCCCCCGAGTGTGAGGATCGCTCTTCACTCGGAGTATGTTTTGTACTTAGGCGAAGACTGGTTCGCAGCTAAGCGCCCGAGTGAATAGTTTCTATCCACTCGGAAGAGTTTGTTAACTTAGGCGAATCTTGTTCGTAGCTATGCCCCTAAGTGTGAGGATCACACTTCACTCAGAGTATGTTTTGTACTTAGGCGAAGACTGATTCGCAGCTACGCGCCCGAGTGAATTGTTTTTATCCACTCGAAAGAGTTTGTTAACTTAGGCGAATCTTGTTCGCAGCTAAGCCCCCGAGTATGAGGATCGCTCTTCACTCGGAGTAGTATTTGGGCGTGTAGCCACTCCACCGGAATCGACAAAAAATTAAGAAGTTATGACTTTAACAAGCAACTTTATTCAGGAAACTTCATATCTTACATCAAATCGACCAGTAATCAAGCATAAAAACGTTTGAGCAGATCTGCATTCCATGCGGGGCTCGTCGATCCTTTTCTGGAGATTGTAGAGTCGATAAGCTCCATTGTTTAACACATTGGTGACGTTGAAAGGCCCTTCCCAAGCAGGTGCTAGCTTATGAGGTCGTTGTTGATCCAATATGAGTACGAGATAACATTCATGAAACGCCCGACTCCTCACATGCCTTGAATGAAAACGCCATAGGTCATGTTGATAAATTGTAGATCAAACCAACGCCATCTTGCGTTCCTCCTCCAAAAGATCCACTCCATCTTGACATGCTTGCTTGGCATCAGCTTCTGAATAGAGATCCACTCGGGGTAAACTGTGAAGCAAGTCACTCGGTAGAACGGCTTCAGCTCCATAGACCAGGAAGAAAGGAGTTCGCCTAGTCGACCGGTTCGGTGTTGTCCTCATACCCAGAGAACAGAAGGTAGTTCAGTCTCCCAAGCGCATGCAGCATACTCAAGGTCTCGCATGACTCGATGTTTTAATCCTTGTAGGATAAGGCCATTCGCTTGCTCTGCTTGGCCGTTGGTTTGAGGATGGGCAATGGATGCATAATCCACTCGGTTCCCTTGGTTAGTGCAGAAACGTCTGAACTCGTTCGAGTCGAAGTTTGACCCGTTGTCCGTGATCATGCTATGCTGGACTCCATAACAGAATGTAATTTCCTTCACAAACTTGATGGATGTACGGGAATCCATCTTCTTGATTGGTTTAGCTTCGATCCATTTGGTGAACTTGTCGACTGCGACGAGCAAGTGTGTGAACCCACTCTGACCTGTCCGGAAAGGCCCGACCATATCTAAGACCCAGACAACAAACGGCCAAATGAGAGGGATTATCTTCAGGGCAGATGCAGGTTCGTGAGACTAGTTGGAGTAGAACTAACAACCTTCACAATGGTCGACGAGATTTTTAGCCATTTCATTCCCGCACGACCACAAGAATCCAGATCGGTATGCTTTGGAAACAATGGTCCGAGAGGACGCATGATGGCCACAGGTCCCCGAGTGGATTTCTTCCAGAATCAGTTGGCCAACCTCAGGGGAGATGCATCGTTGAGCTATGTCGGTCACGCTCTCTCTATAGACCTGATCACCCACCAATGTGAAGGCTTTTGACTTGCGAACAATCTGTCGGGCTTCGTCTTCGTCTTCTTGCAGTTCTCGCCTTAAGATGTATGCAATATATGGCACTGTCCAGTCGGGAGTAATTACCAAAAATTCCATGATCAGATCGACGACTACTGGAACATCAACTTCAGTCGGATCGGAAATACTTGTTGGTTGCGGGGGCTCTTCAGTGAAAGGATCTTCTTGCACAGATGGAGTGTGCAAGTGTTCCAAACATACATTGCTGGGTATAGGCTTCCGAGTAGATCCGATCTTAGCCAATTCATCAGCTGCCTGGTTCTACAGTCGGGGTACATGATGGAGTTCTAAGCCTTCAAACTTCCTCTCAAGCTTCCTCACTGCATTGCAATAACCTATCATGGTAGGGTTCCTGACGTCCGACTCCTTCATCACCTGATTGACCATCAAGTTCGAGTCGCCGTAGACCATCACGCGTCGGACGCCGAGTGAGATGGCCATACGCAACCCCTAAAGGAGAGCTTCATACTCAGCTTCATTGTTGGATGAGTTAAAGTGTATCTGAAGGACATAGTTAAGCTTGTCGCCTTTTGGAGACACCAGTACTACACCAGCACCGGACCCATTTAATATTTTTGATCCATCAAAGAACATAGTCCAATGCACCGAGTGAATTTGGACTGGCTGTTGTTGTTCCACCCACTCGGCCATAAAATCAGCAAGGGCTTGAGACTTGATGGCTTTCTTTGCTTCAAACTTGATGTCCAAATATAATAACTCCATGGCCCATTTAGCCACTCGGCTCGTTGCATCCCGATTGTGAAGGATTTCTAATAGCGGAGCATCACTGACGACTGATATGGAGTGATCTTGAAAGTAATGTGCCACTTTCTTTGTTGTCAAATATATTCCATATAGAAGCTTCCGGTAATGGGGATACCTTTGCTTCAAAGGAGTCAACACTTCTGAAATATAATAGAGTGGACGCTGAACCTTGTAGGCTTTACCTTCTTCTTCTCTATCGACAGTCAGCACTGTACTGACGACTTGATTGGTGGCTGCGATGTATAGGAGCAGTGGTTCTTTGCTGTGCGGAGAACCAATCACTGGTTGGGTGGAAAGAAGAGCTTTGATCCCTACAAACGCTGCTTCTGCTTCATCATTCCACTCGAACACATCTAACTTCTTCATCAGTCGGTAAAGAGGTAGTGCCTTCTCACTGAGACAAGAGATAAACCGACTCAACGCTTCAAGACAACCCGTAAGTTTTTGTACATCATGTACTCGCACAGGGCTCTGCATTCAGACAATGGCACCGATCTTCTCGGGGTTAACATCGATCCCTCGTTCGGAAACGAGAAAACAGAGTAACTTGCCACTAGGAACGCCAAATGTGCACTTAGCTGGATTTAACTTGATGTCGTACTTCCTCAAATTAGAAATGTCTCTGCCAAGTCAGTCAGCAGGTCAGAACCTTTGCATGACTTGAATATTATAACATCCATATACGCTTCAACATTCTGACTGATCTGGTCAAGCAAACACATCTGGATCATGCGCATGAAGGTTGCACCAGCATTCTTCAAAACAAAAGGCATAGTGATGTAACAAAAACACTCGAAATGGGTGATGAAGGCTGTTTTTATTTCATCTGGACCAAACCGACGGATCTGATGGTAACCAGAGTAAGCATCCAAAAAAGATAAACGCTCGCATCCCGCAGTTGAATCAACAATCTGATCAATGCGGGGGAGCGGGAAGTGGTCTTTCGGACAGACCTTATTAATGTTCTTGAAGTCGATACACATGCGAAGGGAATTGTCCTTCTTGGGAACCATGACAATATTCGAGAGTCACTCGGAGTGGTAAATCTCGCGAATGAACTTGGCCTCCAAGAGTCACGCTACCTCCTTGCCAATTGATTTCCTCTTCTCTGATGCAGACAGTCGCAGGTGCTCCCTGTCTGGCTTCATCTTTGGAACCACTCGCAAATGGTGCTCAGCTAGCTCCCTAGGTACACCCACCATGTCAGCAGGCTTCCATGCGAAGATGTCCCAGTTCTCATGGAGGAACTGGATGAGCTCGGCTTCCTATTTGTTGTCGGGTGTCGTGGATGTATTGGTCGGAGCAGCATTGGGATCTGTCGGGTGGATGTTCACTTGCTCCACTTCGCGTGCTGACTGAAAAGTGGACTCTGAAGCAGGATTCTTGGAACGCATTAGGTCGGATGGGTCGGCAAACTTCCAGTATTCTTCCAACTCTACTACGGCGATCTACTGATCTGCTATCTTTGAACTTTGCTGCAAACACTCTTCAGCTCTCTGCCGATTGCTGGAAACAGTATGACCCCTTTAGGTTCTGGCATCTTCATATTCAAGTACACGTAACATGGTCGGGCCATGAAACATGCATAAGCACGACAACCCAGAATAGCATGGTATACACTCTGGAAGTCCACCACCTCAAATGTCAGCTTCTCTTTGCAAAAATTCCTGTCAGAGCCAAAAACAACATCCAGTCCGATCTGGCCGAGTGACTGCGCTTTCTTCCCTGGGATAACTCCATGAAAGGACATGGTGCTCTCGCTGAGGCGGGACATCACAATGCCCGTCAATTTGAGAGTTTCTGCATATAAGATATTCAGCCCACTCCCTCCATCCATCAAGTCTTTGCAAAGCCGAACACCTTCGACAACTGGGTCAACTACCAGAACCTGGCGACCTGGAGTCAGAACAACAACTGGATGGTCCGAATGATCAAACGTGATGGGGGTCTGCGATCACTTCAGATATGTTGGGGTGGAAGGTACTGCCATGTTGACTTCCCTATTGATAACTTTCAATCGACTTTTCCTCTCTACGTCAGCAAAAATCATCAGAGTTGCGTTGACTTTGGGGAAGTCATATTTCTCTTCATTATCCTCTTCTTAAGGGTCTTTTCCACTCGACTGACCTTCCTTGAACTCTTGGATTAATAGTCGGCACTGTCGAGTGGTATGCTTTGGCAATATCAAGTTCCCTCATCATATTTCTTCATGTGAAATACACACGGCTGATCCAAAACATCCGACTGCATCTTGGACTTCTTAGGGGGAAACAGTGCCTTGGACTTTCCCTTCAATTTCCCTGTTGCCAGAGCGGCTGCTTCTGCTGGGGTAGCATTCTCAACCTTCCGCTTCTACTTTCGATTGGAATTAGTGTCAGTATTGTCGACTGCTTTTCCCTTGCCGCTACGGAGGCGGTCTTCTTCTTCCCCGTTTGCATAACGGGTGGCTATCTCCATCATTTTACTCATTGACATGTCGCCTGAGCGACCAAACTTCAAATACAGCTCTCGATACCTGACACCTGCGTTGAAGGCACAGACTGCTTGGTGCTCGATAACATTCTCTATTGTGTGGTGAAGAGTGGTCCAGCGCTGGATGTAATCACGCAAGGACTCACTCGTCTTCTGCACGCAATGTTGTAACTCAGAAAGGCCAGCAAGACGCTTGCAAGTGCCCTCAAAAGTCTTGATGAACACTCGAGCCAGATCTGCCCAACAATATATGCTTGATGGCGCCAGCTGATTCAGCCATGCACGGGCCGAACCATCCAACATCAGGGGCAAGTGCTTCATCGCAACTTTGTCGTTGCAGCCGCCAGTCTGTACTGCAACTCGGTAATCATCCAACCAAGTCTCAGGCTTGGACTCGCCTGTGAACTTACTGACTCCATCCGCCACCCTGAGGTTGGGGGAATATTAGCAGAGTGGATTGCCCTACTGAAACACTCGGGACAGGATACTGCGGTTCCACTTCCACTCGGTTGATCTTTGTAGAGACAATCTATGTAGGCTCTGCCTCTGTCGATCCTTGTTTGTGCAAGTACATCTCTTGCATCAAATATGGGGTCCCGCTCGTCACCGAACGGGCGCCGGTCATCATAGAGCTGGGGCACATACGAGCCGCTGCGGGGAGGAGAACGCACTCGACAGTGGTCAGCACGGTGATAACGAGGAGGAAATTGGTTCCGACCCTGTTCTCGGTGCTGATACTCTCGGTGGCCCCGTCTCTGCGATGCTGGGGTAAACCTGGACTGTAAACTGATCGGACTATTTCAGCCCTTGGCGAATTGTTGTGTAATCTATTGATCGACTGTGATACAGCCAAATTCTACTATTGTGATGCTTGAAGCAAAGCGCGAATCTGCTCTAAGCCTCTGTCTGCCTCTGAATCTGACGGCTGAATTGAATGTGCTATTTTGGCTGTTGTTGCGACATTGAGTACCGGAGTACGATATACCTCTGTATTGGCGCAATGATCGCCCGAGAAGAGTTGTCGCTCACTCATACGTCTCCAACGTATCTACTTTTCCAAACTCTTTTGCCCTAGTTTTGGAGTATAATTTGCATGATTTGAATGGAACTAACCTGGACTGACACTGTTTTCAGCAGAATTGCCTTGGTGTTATTTTTGTGCAGAAATCAAAGTTCTCCAAACGTCCTGAAAATTTATGGGGAGCAGTTTTGGAAAATATCAAAAATACCTGCGCCAAGTTCCACCTCAGGGGGTGGGCTAGTGGGCCACAAGCCCCTGCTCCGCCACCACCCCCCTGGTGGCGGTGGGCAGGCTTGTGGGGCCCACAAGCACCTGCCGCCCCCAACTCCAGCTCTATAAGTTGTCTTTCGTCCCAGAAAAAATAAAAAGTGAAGTTTTCGTCGCGTTTTCGATACGGAGGCACCGCCACCACCTGTTCTTCATCTGGAGGGCAGATCTGGAGTCCGTCTTGGGCTCCGGAGAGGGGAAATCGTCGACATCGTCATCATCAACCTTCTTCCCTCTCCAACTCCATGAAGCTCTTCGTCGTTTGTGAGTAATCTATTCGTAGGCTCGCTGGGCGGTGATGAGTAGGATGAGATCTATCATGTAATTGAGTTAGTTTTGATGGCGATTGATCTCTAGTATCCACTATGTTCTGAGATTTGATGTTGCTACTATTTTGCCTTGCTTAATGCTTGTCACTAGGGCCCGAGTGCCATGATTTCAGATCTGAAATAATTATGTTGCCACCAATGTATGTGTGTTTTAGATCCGATCTTGCAAGTTGTAGTTACCTACTATGTGTTATGATCCGGCAACCCCGGAGTGACAATAACCGGAACCACTCCTCCTGATGATCATAGTTTGAGGAGTTCATGTGTTCACCAAGTGCTAATGCGTTGGTCCGGTTCTTTATTAAAAGGAGAACCTTAGTATCCCGTAGTTTCCTTTTGGACCCCGCTGCCACGGGAGGAATGGACAATAGATGTCATGCAAGTTCTTTTCCCTAAGCACGTATGACGACACACGGAATGCATGCCTACATCACATTGACGAACGGGAGCTAGCCACATATCTATCCGTGTTATAGCTGTTGCATGATGAATATCAGCCAAACAAATCACCGACCCATTGCCTACGAGTTTGTCCTACTACTGTTGTTACTTGTCTTGCTCTGCTGCTACTACTGTTGCTACTGTTGTTACTTGTCTTGTTGTGCTGGTACTACTGTTGCTACTGTTGTCACTTGTTTTGCTCTGCTGCTGCTGCTACTACTTTTGCTACTACTGTCGCTTGCTACTGTTGCTACTTGCTACTGCTGTCACTACTGTTGTTCCTTTCCGCTGCTATTGCTCGTTACACTGTTGTTACTCGTTACTTTGCTGTTACTACTGTGCCTACAGATACTAATCTTTCAGGTGTGGTTGAATCTGACAAATTCAGCTGCTAATACTTGAGAGTATACTCTCACCTCCCGTCGTGCAAACCAAGAAATTGGGTCAAATACTCTACCCTCGAAAACTGCTGCGAACCCATGCGCTGGTGGGCCATCAACAACATTCTTCCAGTTTCATTGCCGGGGAGTGCTATCAGCATTCTTTTGGTGCCGTTGCGGGAGAAGGTTAGTTGTTATAAGCATTCGTCTAGCTAACACTAGAGATTGCAGGATCAACAATTTTCTGGAGCCATTGCCAGGGAAGCACAGCTGACGTCAGCATTTTTCTAGCGCCGTTGCCGGGGAAGGTTAGTTGTTATAAGCATTCGTCTAGCTAACACTATAGATTGCAGGATCAGCACTTTTCTCGAGCCATTGCCAGGGAAGCACAACTGACGTCAGCATTTTTCTGGCGCCGTTGCCGGGGAAGCACAGCTGACGTCAGCATTTTTCTAGCGCCGTTGCCGGGGAGGTATTGCTATATTCTCTGAGTTACTTGGGATTTATATCTGCTGATCACTATGAAGAATCTGAAGGATCCGAAGACCAAAGTCTTGCCCTCAACTACGAGGGGAGGTAAGGAATTGTCATCTAGCTCTGCACTTGATTCACCTTCAGTTATGAGTAAGTTCGCGACTTCACCTCCTGCTAGAAATCTTGATATGTCGCCTGTGCTTGATGATGCTTGTGATACTACTGCTAGAGATGCTATGCTTCATACTATGCCTGATGATGCTATGCTTGATACTACTGCTAGAGATGCTATGCTTGATACTATGCCTGATACTGCTAGAGATGCTATGCCTGATACTGCTAGAGATGCTATGCTTGATATTGCTTTGCCTGATGATGCTAGAGATGCTATTTTGCCTGGTGTTCCACTAGGAGTGTTCCTTGATGCTCATATTGCTAGAGTTACTACCAATGCTCGTGATGCTTCTTAAACTACCGATGCTATTGAGATAGAACCTGCTTTTGCTCCTGCTAGATCTAGCTTTCCTAGATATGAATTGCCTGATATACCTGAGGGTTACGTTATGGAGGGAGAGATAGCTGAGGATTTTCTTGCGTGTAAGGATGCCCGTGACGCTGAGAAATTAGTTCTTAAGTGGAATGAAAAATCTCGGGAAGTTAGGATGAAAAATGATCCAAAGTTTGCCACTTCGCCTATCTTTGTCACCGATAAGGATTATGAATTCTCTATCGACCCTGAGATAATCTCTCTAGTCGAATCTGATCCTTCTCATGGTTATGAGTCTGAGACGGTCATAGCCCATCTTGCCAAACTATCTGAAATAGCCAACCTTTTCACTAATGAGGAGAAGATCCGCCACTACTATATCCTTAAGCTGTTTCCTTTCTCTCTAAAGGATGATGCTAAAGCCTGGTTCACCTCTCTTGCTCCTGGATGTGTGCGTAGTCCCCAGGAGATGGTCTATTACTTCTGTGAGAAATATTTCCTTGCCCATAAGAAGCAAGCTGCCTTGCAGGAAATATACAACTTTGCTCAACTCCAAGAAGAGAGTCTTCCACAAGCTTGGGGGAGGCTCGTCCAGCTACAGAATGCTTTGCCTGATCACCCTCTTAAGAAGAACGAGATACTTGATATCCTCTATAACGGACTTACCGATGCCTCTAGAGACTACCTAGATAGTTATGCCGGTTGTGTTTTTAGGGAACAAACTGTAGAACAAGCTGAGACTCTGCTGAATAACCTCTTGATCAACGATAATGCTTGGACTATTCCCGAACCACCTCCTAAGCCAACTCCTAAGAAAAGAGGTATTCTATTCCTCGGTCCCGAAGATATGCAAGAAGCCAAGAAATCTATGCAAGAGAAAGGAATTAGATCTGAAGATGTCAAAAATCTACCACCTATCGAAGAGATCCATGGTCTCGATAACCCGATACAGGTAGTAGAAGTGAATTCTCTGCGTAGGTTTGATGTGAGTGATATTCCTTTTGATAAACCTGCTAGCCTATGCTTTGATGAATTTGACAACTTTGTTGCCAAACAACAGAGTTTCAATGATTATGTTAGCAGACATTTGGAACAAAGTGCTCGTATGCTTAGCCATTTAAGTGCTTGTGTAGACAGAAATGTCAATGCTCTGAAGCTTCTGAGTAAACATGCCTCTATGATTACTACTCAGGTAGAACAAATACTTAAAGCTCAGAATGACCTGCTCAATGAATTAAATGACAACTGTGTCAGAGTCATTACTAGAGGAGGCAAAATGACTCAGGAACCTTTGTATCCTGAAGGTCATCCTAAGAGAATTGATCAAGATTCTCTAGGAGTCAATGCTGATACACCTAGCCATCCTGAGGAGAAGAAGAAGGATGATAGAAACCCGCACGCCAGTTCACCAAATACTATCACACCTGAAGAACCTAATGATATTTCTGCGTCTGATGCAGAAACAGAATCGGGTGATGAACATGAACCTGGTGACAATATGGTCTCTGATGTTCATAATAATGCTCAACCTAGCCATGATGAGGATGTGGAGATTGAACCTATGGTTAATCCTGATAATCCACAACCTAAGAGATACGACAAGAATGACTTCACTGCTAGGAAGCATGGTAAAGAAAGAGAGCGATGGGTTCAGAGACCTATGCCCTTTCCTCCTAAGCCATCCAAGAAAAAGGATGATGAGGATTTTGAGCGCTTCGTTGAGATGATAAGACCCGTCTTTCTGCAGATGCGGTTAACTGATATGCTCAAGATGTCTTCGTATGCCAAGTACATGAAAGATATCGTGACTAATAAATGGAAGATACCAGATCTTGAGATCTCCACCATGCTTGCCAACTACACTTTTAAAGGTGGAACTCCTAAGAAACTTGGTGATCCCGGAGTGCCCACTATACCTTGCTGCATTAAAGGAAACTACGTAAGAACTGCCTTATGTGACCTTGGAGCCGGTGTTAGTGTTATGTCGCTCTCTCTTTATCGTAGAATTGAGTTGGATAAGTTGACACCCACTGAAATTTCTCTGCAAATGGCCGACAAATCAATTGCTTTCCCTATCGGCATTTGCGAGGATGTGCCTGTTGTGGTTGCTAATACCACTATCTTAACACACTTTGTTATCTTGGATATTCCCGAGGATGATGCCATGGCTATCATCCTCGGAAGACCCATTTTAAACACCGCAGGGGCTGTTATAGATTGCAACAAAGGCAATGTCACTTTCCATGTCAACGGTAATGAGCACACAATGGACTTTCCGAAGAAACGATATCCACTACATTGCATCAGTGCTATCGAAAAGACTTCATCGATTCTCATTGGGAGCTTTGAATGCCCTATTCCTCGTGTCAAAATGAAGTATGATTAGCTTGTTGGGGAGATCCATATCCCCATTGAGGTGACTTAGTGGCTATTCGAAAACTCTCCGTTCTCTCTTGTAATTCGAGAAGGTTTTGTCATAAGGACTTGATCAATCCCATTGACGGATTTCTTTCGATGACCATGAGACGGATGAATCAAAGAGTCACATACCTCTGTTTTGAGCTTTCCTTTTCTGTTGCTTAGAAGAAAAATGATGGAATTAGTTTAGCTTTTCCTGTTTTCTGTTTTAGCGTCCCCGAGAAAATTACCTCAAAAATAAAAGTTCTCCGATGGTCCTGAAAATTTTGAAAATTTATGGGCCTGAGAGCTGGTCAGGGGGCCTGACTAGTGGGCCACAAGCCCCCCACCGCCATCTACCCCCCTGGTGGCGGGGTGCAAGCTTGTGGGGCCCACAGGCATCCCCTACACTCATTCCAGCTCCCAACCTCTTCTTCCACCTCCAGAAAAAATTGTTTCGCAGCTCAAACCCGTGTTCTTGTTCATTTGGTTGTGATTTTCGATCTCCTTGCTCAAAGCACCATTCTCCGAACCGTTTTGGGGAAATTACTCCTTGGTAAGTAACTCCTCCATTGGTCCAATTATTTTTTGCTCTAGTGCTTTATCCTTCATGAATTCTTGCTACCTTGGTGACCCTGTTCTTGAGCTAGAAAAGTTGATTTTAATTGGTCCCAAGTAGTTTTAGCGCGTGATTCGGTCTCTAGGCACTAGTAGGAGTAGTTGCTACAAGTTGGGTTAATCCTTATTCACTTTTCTTTCGAAGTCTCTAAAAATTACAGAATTTTTCAGAGCTAGAAAAAGGAAAAGATGAGGAGGTTCTTGAGAGGCTCTTCAAGCCGTAACGATAAGGAGGATGAGAATAACCACCCCCGAGTACGTAGTCCCTCGAGTCACAGAAGTTCGAGTGTGCGAGTGGCCAAGTGATGAATTTTTGCGCGTCGCCGGACTTTATGAAGACTTTTATTACTTGGTGGAGAACGCAGGTCTTACTGCGTTCGTTGAAGATAAGTTCCCACAATATCTCCTCCTCACCAATATTTTCGTTCAAAGCTTCAACTTTTATCCGAGGAAGAATCCTCCCATGGTAGAGTTCATGATATACGATGTTCCCCAGTGCATGACGCTGCAGGACTTTTGCAATGTATGCAAATTACCTTATGTTGGGGATATCCGTGACACTCGTCCACGGGACTTGGAGGATTTCATTGGTCTACTGCTGTTGGAGAGGAGAGAGGAGTGTCTCGCGCTAGAATTGCTAGCATACATTTTCCTGTGCTTCGGTACTTCTCACTATTTGTGGGAAAATGTTTGATTGGCTATGGGGAGGCTGGATCACTTAGTTCTCCAGACCTTGCGGCTTTGCGCAAAGGCCTTTATAACGATAAGACTTATAGCTTGGGCGCTATAGTAGCTCAACGATTGAACCTGAACCGTTCCAAGGGTGTTGTCTATGGAGGTATCTATGCTACCCGTCTTGCCAGACACTTTGAGATACCGATTAGACTGGGAGAGGAAGGAGAGATGCTTCTCCCTGAGAGATATCTGGATTATGACAGCATGGTTCGCCATGATTTTCTGGATAGAGATGCTAGTAAACGGGTGATTTATAACGTGGTGTTTAGTCAGGGTACTCGAGAGACTATTACGTTGCATGCTCCTTCTTTGTTTGATCTTCATGCAGGTAGGTACACTATTATGCCCGCGGACATCTACGCATATTGGGGCTTGGCCCAACCACAGGCGCTCGTGCCCAAGCCGCCAGTCGAGTACCAGACGACAGTTTATTAGTGGGAGCCGGAGGAGCTCACACAGCAGTGGCATCCACAGTCTGCTCCAGAGTATCCTGGAGCTGGTTATTTCCAACGTTGGGAGTAGACCAAGCTAGGCCAAAAGCCTAAGCTTGGGGGAGTACGTGTTCTCACCAAATTTGCATTCATGCTTATGCTTTCACTTCGTTAGCCGGTGTTTACACTTTGCCACTCTATTATCCATGCTAGTTTCTTTTTGTTTTCTTGTTTTCTTGTTTTGTGTCCTTACGAGAAAACCCAAAAAGATTTTTCTTTCTTCTTTTTCTTGTTGGGAGCTTTCTCGTGTAAATAGTTTTCTTTTTCTTTGTGTCAAGCTAGAAGATATTGGTTACAATGCTTAGTGGTTCTTACATGCTTACCTGTTTAGCTTTCAAAGAGCCATATTATTTTGTCTTCTCCTTTGTGTTTGCCTGCAGATTCATCTTAGTCGAATGCACTTATTATCGTTTTCATCGTTCGATCGTGCAAATGAAAGGCAACAATGATGATATATGATGAAGTGACTGAGAATGAAAAGCTAGTATGAACTCTATCTATTTTGTTTTTGTAAATATGACTAGCTTGTCGACCCAGATTTTGGCTTTGTTGTGAGAGAACCATGTTTACAATGACAACTTAGAGATCATAGTTTTTGATGCCATGCTTATTTAGCTGAGAGCTTATAATGGTTTGTCTTGATTGCCAACATAGATTTTGAGATGACTATGATGTAGTATGATAGGATGGTATTCTCCTTTGAATGTTTCAAGTGGCTTGACTTGGCGCATGTTCATGCATGTAGTTGAAACAAAATCAACATAGCCTCTATGATGTTCGTATTCATGGTGATTTATATCCTGTTCATGCTTGCATTCAATGTTAGTCAAACTCATTGCATCTTGATGACCGTTGTCGCTCTCTAGTTGGTCGCTTCCCAGTCTTCTGCTAGCCTTCACATGTACTAAGCGGGAATACTGCTTGTCACTACAAGAAATATGTGAACTAACGACCTTCAATATTGGTCACTGAATGGTCATTGATTTCCAGTTGTGACCTTTTTATGACCAAAAACAAAAGGTCTAAAGCTGAGGGTCTTTAGTGAACTATAACGACATTTTTTCGGGATTGGTCGTAGGATTTTATGACCAAACCGAAGGTCGTAGGTTTAACGACCAAATGATTTGGTCACTAGCAATCTGCCCACACCACGTCAGAGTCACCGTGGCAGGCTGACGTGGCAGAATTATAACCACATGAAAAGGTCGAAAATAAGATTCAGCCCGGTCCATTCCGGTCGTCTACATGGGTCGGGCCCAATAATTTGGCCTTTTATTTTCTGGGATAGAATCTTTTACTCAGCAGGTTTTTTATTAGTCCACTTTTCTTTTGGTCCTTGGCCTACTCTTTTTAGTCCAGTTCTTGTTTGGGCCTTGGCCTACTCTTTTTTTATGCCCAAGCCTTTTTAGACAAATTCTAGTTTGGGCCTTGGCCTACTCTTTTTTAGGCCCAAGCCTTCTTAGTCTATTTCTTATTTGGGCCTCGGCCATTTTGCTGTCCAAACTAACTTTAGTGCCCTAAAAAATGGTCCAAACAAAACTTAAATAATTTACAACTTCACAAAATACTTCATCAGGTTCAAATAGAGCAAGACATTGTTTCATCACCAGAATGACCAATCACTTAAATAATTGACAACTTCACAGGTGCACAGCTTCACAAAAACTCATCACGCATTTCCACCAAGCTCTCGAAGTCCATGCCCAGCGGACTTTCCTGATGGTCCGTCGCAGCCGCCATAGTTGCTTTCTGACTTGTGACTCTATCAGGTTCATCAGGTTCCAGGATCCTCTTTGTTTGTCCTGGAGGTGGGGCCATCACCCTTCCTGGAGCCATTGCAGCAGATGCTTCTGAGCTCTTCCTCTTCTTGCTGGTTGTCTTTAGTGCCTTGTATAAATAGCACAGAAAAAAATTAGATCACAAGATAAATATGTGAGCACAAGGAAACACAGAGCATACAAGAACCCAAACCCTCCAAGCAAGACAGAGTTTGCACCTTAACAGTCTTGTGCACTACAACTTCATCCTCCTTAGCATTGTACTCTAGGTCATCACTGTTAACTCCACTACCTTCTTGAACCCCATTAGTTGTACCTTCTTGTACATCATTTGTTTTCCTAATCATTGACGCTATTGCATCAATGCCAAGGGACTGGAATATCCGATTGTTCCTCATCATATTTCTAGCCCTAACCTTCACGTACTCGGTGAGAGGATGCTCATGTTTGCAAGGCAAAGTAAATATAATTATTACGTTAATTGTTGGAATGCATGGACAGACAGCCAAACATATCTTATGTTATTTTATTATCATTTAATCCTACTTATTCAGCTAAGGAAGAGTAACAACACACAGGCACAGCTAAGCCAGCTAATTCAGATTACAGCAATACATTTGCATAATAAAATCTGACAGTATTTTACATCACCAGCCTCCAAGATATTTTACTTAGCATATTACATTTCACTTAGCATATTAAGACACATTTTATAAATCTGACACTATAACCACAAGGAGCAACTTGCATACCACTGGTTGGCCTCGGGTTTGACCTTGTCATCCTTGACATGGATGATCTTGAGGTGGTGCTTGCAAAATAGTATAAACAACAATCAGATACAACAGGGATAAAGTAAAATGATGCACTTATATCAATAAAGGAAAGCATTTAGACGAGCATGCACATACATGTAATACATGTGAAGCTAGCAAACTTGTTGGATCAACAATATAGTGATGTAGTTAATGCATCAGTACTAATACATTTAAAACACTTGGACCAGCATGCACATACACGTGTAGCAATGCACATACAGTTAATGCATCAGTACTAAACTGACAGTTGAAGCAAGCAACTAAATTGAAGCACTTGGACTAGCATGCACATACAAGTGTAGCAATGCATTAGTATTAAAACATGTGAAACAGGAGGTAGTAATGTACTAAACTGATAGTTGAAGAAAACTATATATGTGAAGCAATGCATTAACTATTTACAACAATTACTTTTATGTTTTAACTTGCAATTTTATCCATGTACCTGTAATCATCTATAAGAAAAGTAATTACTCAACTGTACCCCTAATGGAGGCAAACATATGCATTCATAGCAACTGGTTGCCCAACATTTGGTGAATAAAGAAGCAAGCAGTGTGCAAGCAAGCAATCAAAGTGCATAAGTGCTACTAATACAAGGAAGCAAGCAATTAAAGTGCATAAGTGCTACTAATACAAGCAAGCAAGCAAAAGAAGTGCTACTGATAGAAACAAGCATAGTGCTACTGATAGAAACAAGCAAGCAAGGAAGAAAATTGAAGAGGAGCAAGAAAGCAAGTACTGTTGATACCAACCCTTGTAGCTTCTTCTCCAAGTGCTACTGATACAAGCAAGTATTGCTGATGGAAACTCTAATTAACCAGAGGGGGATAGAACGAACCACTAGGAATAAATCCCATGAACATGAACAGGAACCTCCAGGAGCTCCTAGATTGACTGAATCCTAACCCTAGATCGACCAGGTGGGGTATGTACCCCCATTTGTTACCCGTCACAAATGCAGGACCCCATGATCCAGCCCCATGAAAACTACAACCCTAACCCCATGAATCTAACCCTAACACCATGAACCCTAACCCTAACCCCATGAATGTACCGAACCATCCCAATTGATCCAGCACCTTGAACCCTAGAAGAACACATGAGGGGGATCTATCAAACCCTAGAAGAACACATGAGGGGGATCTATCAACGGGAGATGGGTTGAGGGGAGAGGTACCTATCGTCGTCGACTGTTGATTATGTAGATGTACCCACTATCGTCGTCGATGTAGTCGTAGTCGTCGACGTCGATGTAGATGTAGCCGTCGTCGTCGATGTAGATGTAGCCGTCGACGTGGTCGATGTAGTCGTCGTCGATGTAGATGTAGTCGTCGACGTCGTCAATGTAGTCGTCGTCACGGAGAGGGGAGAGGGGCGGTGCGGAGCACGGGAGGGGCGGCGGGGGGGCGCGGAGCAGGGGAGGGGCGGCGGAGTGGGGAGTGGAATGGATCCCGCGTGGGTAGTGGGGAGTGGAATGGAGAGGGGAGTGGGAGAGGGAGTGGTGGGTCCCGCGTGGTAGTGGGAGAGGGAGTGGAGGGAAATTTTGGTAGGGTGGGAGGGAAAATTTGGTGGGGTGGGAGGGAAAATTTTCACTAGTTTTTTGGGGTTTGGAGGTAGACTTTTTCTTTTTCTTTTTTATAAACATTGTAGAAATAATGGTTAAAATCATACCGAATAGTTCAAGAAGACATCGGTACTCAAATTTATATATCTTTTCTAGTTGGCAGGTCACATGTGATGATGCGACACGAAGGTTTCCCATTTTTTGATTTTTTTTTGAATTTTTCATGGCCGTTTCAAAATGCGGTCGAAACGGCGGACATGACGTTCCTACCTAGTGGTTGAATCTTGGAAACCTTTTGGTGTTTCTATGATTAAATAGATACTTGTGTACCTAGAAATGGTTTTTGCAAAAAATAAAGAGCAAACTATAAGGCAGCCGCAGTTTAAATTTGACCCGCTTCCAGCTGATTCGACATAGATTTGTCTTTTTCACGAGAGAAGGATAAAAGCTTTTTACACCCAACCATTTTGTTAATTGTACATTAAATATGGCCTAGTATGTTAGATAAATGATTTGGACCAATTTTGAAACAAATATATGGTAGGTCCTTCACAAAAAACTCATTTCAGGTACTTGAAAAATGAAAAATGATTTTTTTCATACAAGGAAGATGAAAACTTCCTTATTCAACATTGTTTGTCACTCCAACATGCACCATTATGCAAAATATGAGACCATTTCAACAAACTATGCCATGAATATGTCCATGAGATTGATCATGTGGCTTGAAAGCCATGAATCTTCACACATGATAGCTCATTTGTGTGAACACTTTTTAAAAATAATTGTCGTATTACAAGTTTATTATTTTACATGGTAACTTTATCACATATGATGACATAATGCAAAGGTTTCCCATTTTTTTGTTTTTTTTTGAATTTTCATGGCCGTTTCAAAATGTGGTCGAAACGGCGGGCATGACCGTTCCTACCTAGTGGTTGAATCATGGAAACCTTTTGGTGTTTCTATGATTAAATAGATACTTATGTACCTAGAAATGATTTTTGGAAAAAATAAAGAGCAAACTATAAGGCAGCCGCAGTTCAAATTTGACCCCCTTCTAGCTGATTCGACATAGATTTGTCTTTTTCACGAGAGATGGATAAAAGCTTTTGACACCCAACCATTTTGTCAATTGTACATTAAATATGGCCTAGTATGTTAGAAAAATGATCTGGACCAATTTTGAAACAAATATATGGTAGGTCCTTCACAAAAAAACTCATTTCGGGCACTTGAAAAATGAAAAATGAATTTTTCATACAAGGAAGATGAAAACTTCCTTAATCAACATTGTTTGTCATTCCAACATGCACCATTATGCAAAATATGAGACCATTTCAACAAACTATGCTAGAAGATCAACAAGTAGTGGTCATGATGTCTTTTTATGTGTGATTGATGGTCATGATCTGTTTATAGCAACAGGTTAGGTCTTTTCATGGGCACTTAAAGACATCTGCAACAAATAAGAAGTCACTTAAACCAATCTATGAAAAAATAAGATACAACAAGTAAGATCAACCAATCTATCAACATACTTGGTTTGAACAAAGATAAAGTCACTTAATCATTCATAATTAGAGATTCTTCTCATCTTGCATTACAACATTGCTACAAAAGAGCAACACACCAACAATAGCATAGTACAGTTACAAACATAGCATAGTGGAGTCACTTAATCATACATAATATAGAGATTCTGATCATCTTGCATTGCAACATTGGTACAAAAGAGCAACACAGCAACACAACAACACATCAACCATAGCATAGTGGACTTCATCTTCATCTGATCAGCTCATCCATCCAAAATGTCCCTGATCATCTTCAACTTCTCTTGGTTCGTCTCCAATGCCTTCAACTGATCAGCAATGTGGATCTTCAGCTCATCCCTGTGTTTAATCAGATTCTCAATTCCTTTCTTCAGACCATCAATGTGAAGGTTGAGCACCAAAATTTCATCATTAAGTTTGTCCTTCTCCTTCAAATGATTTGCCTTCTGGGTCCTAATGACCCCGCTTGAGCTTCTGCAAGGTTGAGCAGTTGATTCACATCTTCTACTAGTTTGTCATAGTTTGCATCAAGATTTCTTTTCTCCTCTGTGAGGTGGTGAATTTTTAGTGAATTCTCCAAATTATCATCCCTCCTAGCACTCTTTCTTTCTTCCAACATTTCCCACAGTTTTAACAATGCATTTTGCATTGTGGGAGGCCACTCTTGGTCTACCCAACCAACAAAACCACAGTTTTGAGGTGGCTGCAATAAAAAATAACCAGTACTTCAGCAATACAAAATAACCAGAAAATAACAAGCCAGAATTCTGTAATAAACATGCAATGACAGTGCTGTAATAAACAAGCAATGACAGTGCTGTAACAAGCCAAAATCTTTTAGCTAAACTAGCAATGATCGACAATGCTGTAATAAACAATGACAGTCTGAATATTTGAGCTAAATAAACAATGACAGTGATGTAGTAAACACTGACAGTATGAATATTTGAGCTAAACAAACAATGACAGTGCTGTAGTAAACACTGACAGTCTGAATCTCTTGAGCCAGATAGAAAAAACAGAAGCAACTTCATGCATGTCTAACACTAAAGAAGATAGAACTAACCGGCAGAGCGCACACTAAAAATCTTCTCCTTGTCTCAAATCCTTCGAATGCTACGCGACGCTCAGGCGGCAGCCCATGCTCCAAGCAAACATCCAGGGTAGAATTCTCGATGCCCATGTAGTCTTTGTCATCGATGCTAGCAGGGATCTGAAGAAGAACCAAGAAACAGAGATAAATCCCCAATGTGAAGAAACTGAAACCCTAAACCTAACCCTAGCTCTACAGATTACCCGGTACATCATGTCGTCCGAGGAAGAGCTGATGCCCAGGCTCGATAGGTCGTTGCTACTCTCATCCTCGTAAACCATGGCACGACGGAGGTGGTGGCGGCCGACGAGCTTTGGCGACGAGGGGGGCAGAGCACGAGCAGAGTAGACTGGCTCGGCCGACCAGGTTCGAGCAGGCCATTTGTTTTTTTGAAGGTGTCTATGCCATTTGTTTTTTTTGTAAGATGTCCCGGACGGCACGTGGCGGACGGGACGGGACGTCACATCATATAAAGAGGGAACTGCCACTTCGTCTCCCTCGTCTCCCTCGTCACCTCGTCTCCCACTTCGTCACCTCGTCTCCCACTTCGTCTCCCTCGTCTCCCTCGTCGCACCGTCTCCCTCGTCGCCTCGTCTCCCAATGGAGGGCGCTCGTCACGCCGTCGCCGTTGCGGATCTGCCGAAGCAGCAGGAGGTCGACACGACCGCAACCGCTGTCGCCGCCGCTGCGGAGCTGCCGAAGCAGGAGGACACAACCTCGAGCGGTGCTGCCGACGATGAGGTGGGTTTTTTAGATAGGGTTTTCTGGTTTTTTTATAGTTGATTCGTGCTTGAATGCTACATAGATTTATATATTGAGACTTGGATTTCTTTAATTTCAATCTTGATTTGTGCATGTGGATGTGGTAATGTTTCCCGTTCCCCTGCTTTCATAGTTACCGTTGATAAGCAGGAGATTATTTAGATAGGGTTTTCTGCTTTCATATATTCAAAGAGCAGAACACACTCTGCTTTTGCATGTGTTGGCGAACTTTTGCATTTTGTTGGCAGGAGATTAATTTGTGTGTGTAGTATAACTCTAGAGATGACGTGGAGGACGGCAACAAGGAGTCCTTCATTGAGAAGGAAGCCCGGAAGATCAGGGAGAAGGGGAAGGCAGCCTACTTCAGGAGGGGAATGTTCAGATGCTCATATTGCACCACAAAGCCAAAGCCCAAGGATGGTGTTTATGAACACCTGATGTCGCATGCACGCGGTTTATCACGGAGTGCTGATCAAGACATCAAGACCAGGGCAGAGCATGCAGCCCTCCTGAAGGCTCTAGGTCCCATTTAGTCGTCTCCTCTCGGTTTATCGTCGTCGTTGTGTGTTGTACTTTTGTGCACTGTCTTATCGGCCCGTTGTGTTGTGAACTGTGTTAGAATGTCTACTTTTGATGTTAATTATGGCAGTGTTATGGCTGCTTCTATTTTGCTGCTTGATCTATTTTGCTGCTTCTATTA
This sequence comes from Hordeum vulgare subsp. vulgare, assembly GCF_904849725.1. Taxonomy (NCBI): domain Eukaryota; kingdom Viridiplantae; phylum Streptophyta; class Magnoliopsida; order Poales; family Poaceae; genus Hordeum; species Hordeum vulgare. Next base: position 448,369,357 of record NC_058522.1, read on the forward strand.
TGTAGATAGCAACAACAACAGCAACAACTGCCCTGTTGCTAGGGTTGTGTGGAGATCCTAGTTGTTCTTTCTGTCGTCAAAAGGAAACTTCGCAACACCTTTTCTTTACATGCCCTGTTGCTAGGGTTGTGTGGAGATCGGTTGGGGTCACCTTGCGGACTGACAATTGCCCCAATTCTTACTGGCAATACTATTCCTGGTGTAATGCTTTCTTGCCTGCTGGTGGGAAATATTACACGGTGGGGCTTGCGGCTGTATGCTGGGCTCTTCGGTTGGCTAGGAACAGGGCTACTTTTGAAAACAAATTGATCAAAACTCCCTTTGAGATTATTTTTTCAATGTGTTCGCTCATTCTATATTGGGCAGGCTTGCAGAAGGAGGATGATGCAGGAGAGCTTCGTTCTGGTGCGGAGTTGGTGAGGACTAATACCATGCAGTTGATGAATCTCTGCGAGGCAGCGAGGTAGGGGATCACAGGAGGATGAGCCCGCTGTTCTTTGATGATCTGTGGGAGATATCCAGCTAGATGTTAGTTCTTATGTCTGGTTAAGACTTGTGCGTGTGGTTATGCTGTGTCAGAAAATACTTTGTCTGCTTTGTTTGATTGTTGGCTTTTATGCTATGGTAGTCGGTTCGATGGCGAGCGACTGTTGCATAGATGAAAGCTGGCAGTCTGCGAGAGCTTGTTGTCGTACCCAGTACTCTTTTCCTTTTTTTTTCTGTTGGCAACTTTGTGGTATTGCTGTATTTCCATTCGAAGTAATGGAAAGGGGTGTTATGCTCGGCTCAAAAAAAACAACAACAACTGCCGATCGGTGAGGTGGCCATGGCGTCAGCACCACCACCGCTGGTCACCAGCCTAGTAACGACCATTCATATTGGTCATTATCACCTAGAAATAAGGCAGTGTCAGGTGTTGTCCGCTTTATAACCTTTTCCAGTAAGCAAGTGATGACCTTTCTGATGAAAATGGTCGTTGGTTTTTGGGGCTAGGACCCCTCCAGACAGGTTACGACCAAATGATGTCAAATGGTCATAGATTTATGACCATTCTTTCTAGGGTCACTGACAAAAGGTCGTTAGTTGACATATTTCTTGTAGTGTGCGCATCCACTTCCATAAACCCAAAAGTTTTTCCACGAGAGTCCATCATACCTACCTATTTGCGGTATCTACCTGCCGTTCTAAGTAAAATTTCATGTGCCATTCTCTAAACCTTCAAGAAATAAATCCGTTTTGCATGCCCGAACCGCTCATGTGGTGACAGAGGGCTATTGGTATCTTCCATGTTAGGAGTGTTATCCTCGACATGTGTTTATTCACAGTCATTCACTAGAAAGGGGTCGGTATTTGGGATGCCCAGTTCCATGCTTAAATCGAAAACATAACTGTAAAACAAGACTCCCCCCGGATTGATGTTAGTATGGACGGTACCCGAGGATTTGGCTAGCCGTGGAGTGTGATTGATTGGTGGTGGGGGAGCTAAAACTTTACTTTTCTGTTTGGGAACCGCCTATAGCATGAGTAGCATGGAAGATATTGAGAACTCTTGGTCATTGCATTGACAATGAAAGCATCCACCCAAAATTATTATCTCTGTTTTCAAAGCTTGAGCTCTGGCAACTCTGCAAATCAATGCTTCCCTCTGCGAAGGGTTTGTCTACTTATTTTTCATATCGAGTCATCCTCCTCTTATATAAGCACCAATTAGAGAGCACCTCTGTCATTTTTATGCTTTGCTTTTGATTGATATTGAGTATGACTATGACTCGATCTTTGTTGCTATGAATTACAATGTTTAGTGAGCCCTTGATCTTTGAAAGTGCTCAACATTTATGTTTTGCGGTCTCAGAAAGAGCTAGCGAGATACCACCTATTCATATTGCTTCATGCTTGTTTTGATTGAAGTGTTGGTATTTGAAACTCATAATTATTTGCTCGTTAGCTGATTATGCCATTGATATTAGTTTACCGTGAGACCTTTGTGTCATTTGCTTATGTGGTTAACTTGTGATCTTGCTGAAATTCTGGTTATGAGTTAGACATAGTTGCAACAATAAGATCAAACACAGTTTGTCACAGTTTTTCTTTCTCTCTCAGTTTGTCAAGTGAGTTGCTTGAGGACAAGCAAGGTTTTAAGCTTGGGGGAGTTGATACGTCTCCAACGTATATACTTTTCCAAACTCTTTTGCCCTTGTTTTGGACTATAATTTGCATGATTTGAATGGAACTAACCTGGACTGACGCTATTTTCAGCAGAATTGCCTTGGTGATATTTTTGTGTAGAAATCAAAGTTCTCCAAACGTCGTGAAAATTTACGGGGAGCAGTTTTGGAAAATATCAAAAATACCCGCGCCAAGTTCCACCATAGGGGGTGGGCCAGTGGGCCACAAGCCCCTGCTCCGCCACCACCCCCCTGGTGGCGGTGGGCAAGCTTGTGGGGCCCACAGGCACCTGCCGCCCCCAACTCCAGCTCTATAAGTTGTCTTTCGTCCCAGAAAAAATAAAAAGAGAAGTTTTCGTCGCGTTTTCGATACGGAGGCGCCCCCACCACCTGTTCTTCATCTAGAGGGAAGATCTGGAGTCCGTCTTGGGCTCTAGAGAGGGGAAATCGTCGCCATCGTCATCATCAACCTTCTTCCCTTCCAACTCCATGAAGCTCTTTGTCGTTCGTGAGTAATGTATTCGTAGTCTCCTGGGCAGTGATGAGTAGGATGAGATCTATCATGTAATCGAGTTAGTTTTGATGGGGATTGATCCGTAGTATCCACTATGTTCTGAGATTTGATGTTGCTACTACTTTGCCTTGCTTAATGCTTGTCACTAGGGCCCGAGTGCCATGATTTCAGATCTGAAATTATTATGTTGCCACCAATATATGTGTGTTTTAGATCCGATCTTGCAAGTTGTAGTTACCTACTATGTGTTCTGATTCGGCAACCCTGGAGTGATAATAACTGGAACAACTCCCGGTGATGATCATAGTTTGAGGAGTTCATGTGTTCCCCAAGTGCTAATGCGTTGGTCCGGTTCTTTATTAAAAGGAGAACCTTAATATCCCGTAGTTTCCTTTTGGACCCCGCTACCACGGGAGGGATGGACAATAGATGTCATGCAAGTTCTTTTCCCAGAGCACGTATGACGACACACGAAATGCATGCCTACATCACATTGACGAACGGGAGCTAGCCACATATCTCTCCGTGTTATAGCTGTTGCATGATGAATATCATCCAAACAAATCACCGACCCATTGCCTACGAGTTTGTCCTACTACTGTTGTTACTTGTCTTGCTCTGCTGCTACTACTGTTGCTACTGCTGTTACTTGTCTTGCTCTGCTGCTACTATTGTTGCTACTGCTGTCACTTGTTTTGCTCTGCTGCTGCTGCTGCTACTGTTGCTACTTGCTACTGTTGTCACTACTGCTGTTCCTTGCCGCTGCTATTGCTCATTACATGTCGTTACTCAATACTTTGCTGTTACTACTGTTCCTATAGATACTAATCTTTCAGGTGTGGTTGAATCTGACAAATTCAGCTGCTAATACTTGAGAGTATACTCTCACCTCCCGTCGTGCAAACCAACAAATTTGGTCGAATACTCTACCCTCGAAAAATGCTGCGAACCCACGCGTTGGTGGGCCATCAACAACATTCTTCCAGTTTCATTGCCGGGGAGTGCTCTCAACATTCTTCTGGTGCGGTTGCAGGAGAAGGTTAGTTGTTATAAGCATTCGTCTAGCTAACACTAGAGATTGCAGGATCATCACTTTTCTGGAGCCATTGCCAGGGAAGCACAACTGACGTCAGCATTTTTCTGGCGCCGTTGCCGGGGAAGGTTAGTTGTTATAAGCATTCGTCTAGCTAACACTAGAGATTGCAGGATCAGCACTTTTCTGGAGCCATTGCCAGGGATGCACAGCTGACGTCAGCATTTTTCTGGCGCCGTTGCCGGGGAAGCACAGCTAACGTCACTCACACAGACTGGAAGTAGGAGGACGACAACGACCGTGTCCAGACGACGGTTCACCGACCTCGTGCTCGCCGCGACCAAACCCAGGTGGGCGATCTGCGGATCCCGCCATGAAGACCTCTGTTGCTGGATTGCAGATCTCGTACTCGGAAGGAACGTCGGACTGACCTAACACCGAGTGGATTGGGTCCTGAAGGGGTCTAGCAGGCTCGATGGCTGCAACCTGAGGAGTCGACAGAGATGACACCTGGTGAGCCACTGCGTTCTTGACCCACCGCTGGATTCGAGAGCGACCGGATCGCTTGCGATGACGAACAGGAGAGTGAAGAGCCGATAGCGGAGTCGACGGCTGCAGAAGGAGAATGATACGTCTCCAACGTATCTATAATTTTTTATGGTTCCATCTATTATCTTGTGAAACTTTGGATGTTTTGTATGCCTTTTATATCTTTTTTGGGACTAACTTATTAACTCAGTGCCAAGTGCCAGTTCCTGTTTTTTCCGTGTTTTTGACCCTTTTCAGAGGAGAATTTTAAACGGTGTCCAAACGGAATAAAACTTCCGAATAGATTTTTCCGAAACAGAAGATACGCAGGGGACGTGAGAACCAAGGCAGAGGCCACCAAGGGAGGCCACAAGCCCCCTAGGCGCGGCCAGGGGTCCCGCGCCAAGCAGGCTTGTGGGCCCCGTGTGGCTCGTCTGCCCTACCTCTTCCGCCTATAAATTCCTGAAAAATCCAAAATTACGTGAGAGATCCACAAAAATACTTTTCCGCCGCCGCAAGCTTCTTTCTCCGCAAGATCCCATCTGGGGCACGTTCTGGTGCCCTGCCGGAGGGGGGATTCGGATATGGAGGGCTTCTTCATCAACACCATGGCCTCTCCGATGATGCGTGAGTAGTTCACCATAGACCTTCGGGTCCATAGCTAGTAGCTAGATGGCTTCTTCTCTCTCTTGGATCTTCAATACAAAGTTCTCCATGATCTTCATGGAGATCTATCCGATGTAATCTTCTTTTGCGGTGTGTTTGTCGAGTTTGAGTTCCTTCTGATCTCTTATATGCATGATTTCATATCCTTGTAATTCTCTTGGAGTTGTGGTTTTTGTTTCGCCAACTTGATCTATGATTCTTGCAATGGGAGAAGTGCTTGGTTTTGGGTTCATACCATGCGGTGACCTCACCTAGTGACAGAAGGGGTAGCGAGGCACGCATCATGTTGTTGCCATCAAGGGTAAAAAGATGGGGTTTACATCATTGGTTTGAGTTTATCCCTCTACATCATGCCATCTTGCTTAAGGCATTACTCTGTTTGTCATGAGCTCAATAGACTAGATGCATGCTGGATACCGGTCGATGTGTGGAGTAATAGTAGTAGATGCAGACAGTATCGGTCTACTTGTCTCGGACGTGATGCCTATATCTATGATCATTGCCTTAGATATTGTCATCACTTTGTGCGGTTCTATCAATTTCTCGACAGTAATTTGTTCACCCATCGTAATATATTCTATTTTGAGAGAAGCCTCTAGTGAACATATGGCCCCCGGGTCTACTTCACACCATATTTTCAGCCTTACACTTTTACTTCGTTGCAGTTTCCGCATTCATATCTCACTTTGCAATCAATCTTGAAGGGATTGACAACCCCTTTATAGCGTTGAGTGCAAGCTTGTTTGTGTTTTGCGCAGCTACTCTAGACACTTGGCTTGATTCTCCTACTGGATTGATACCTTGGTTCTCAAAACTGAGAGAAATACTTACTGCTACTGTGCTGCATCACCCTTTCCTCTTTAAGGGAAAAACCAACGCAAGCTCAAGAGGTAGAAGAAAACGACGAAGGAGTTTGCACGGAAGTGCGTCCCTCCACGAACTGGCAGCGCCTCGATGTCGAGTGGCGCTTCTGGAAGCCATGCCGAGTCGTCGGCGACGAAGATGAGGGCACCGAAGCGGATCTCACCACCCATGATGGAACCGCCGCCGGAAGACATCACAAAGAGTGAAAAAATGCAAACTTGCCGGAAGTCGCTTAGACGCCCGCCCCATGGTGGGCGCCAACTGTCGTGGGAAACCTGACAGTAGAGGTGTAGGGTACGAATGGAGAGGGCAGAGTCCTAGCTACGGCAAGATTGTACGCAAGATGTATGAGTTCATGCCCCTCTCTTGGAGGTAACAACCCTACGTCTCAGGTGCTCGGGAGCTCTTGCGTTGTAGATTGTGTAATACAGGGGTGCGAACCCTTGTGCCAGAGGGGAGGGGTGGCTTATATAGAGTGCGCCTACCCTCATCAAGGCCTCAGCATCTAAGCGCTCGATCAATATGAGTTAAAGATATACGTTACTGATAACGTATGTGTGCAATAAATGCTCCTAAATACCATTAGTTGAACGTATGTACATTGGCCCTTGGGGGTGAGTTATGGTCTTCAATGTCGAGTGGGATTATTCCGAGTGGTTTCAAGTCATCGAGTGGATGGGAATGTAACCCGAGCGTTTACGCACTGAGTGACTTTTTTTGAGCGCCATCTCCATCCAGTCGGAATCTTCTGTGTGACCCTTGGCCTAATAATGAGGTACCCTTGGGTAGGACATTTAGGTCAGGTTTGTGACCCTACCCTAGGTACATATCCCCATCAAGTAGCGGTTGTTCTAGCAATACCGGTAACGTTGATGGCAGCTCTACTCCTAAGGCGCTACAACTAACCTTTTAGTAGTAGCACTGGAATTACCAGCGCTACTGGTACGTACATTAGCAATAGCTGTGGAATAAAGAAAGCGCTGCTGCTAATATACCAACGCTACTACTTTCAAAAATTTAATTCCCGTTTATGTATTTATGCCTCCTCTACGTATTTGTGCATGCTCTATACAGTAGTTTCATCATATTATAATAAACATACATTATTTTCATCATAATATACACATAAAATAGTCTCGTCATTTATACCATCATCATCATTATCCAACACAAATATTATCAAATCTCGAAAATAGCAATACACAAGTCATGGCACACCGACAAGTTCATCATCCCTATCTAAACCATGATGTAAAAGAGAAGAGTGATCAACATGAGCAAGAGCGCCACTATGTAGTACTTCTTGAGGCACCGGTTTCGCTTCGTCTCTTGCCGTAGCATCCACCTCAAGTAGCTCTTTTCCGTTTCGGCTCTATTGTTGAACCCTCTGTGGCTAGCGCCCGGGTACCTGTCCACGTGGGCCTGAGCGTCTGGTCAGTGGTTGTACACTCCTGGAACCCTTCCATTGAATACGACATAGCAATCCTTCGCCATCTCCGATCGATGTGCATGCATTGTAAGTTGATGAATTGAATGGTATATAATATGCAACATAATATACTTTCGAAACACAAAGAGGCATAGTTAGCCGAATACAAGCAACCTATAGTAAACATAAATAATGAAGTTCCTCATACTAAACTAATTAACTAGAGCGATGTACGCTAGTTTATAGAAAGACAGTAGTACTAATTATAAACACACATTGTCATCGTCAATCACTACTCCATGTCGGCACTCCGATCTTTATAGTCAGAGATGAAGGACCCGAGCTTCTTGTAAGGATTCAAGACCAGACGTTGAGCGAGTAGCAGCTCCCGGACATTCTCCCGCCTCATTGGCCCATGGAAGAACATCTCTTCTTGTTCCACGACCTGCTTCAAGATCACATGGGTAAGTTCACACTGGATGTGATAAAACTCAGCTCGGATTCGATGATCCTGTGTGCTTCCTATGCTTGTGACCTAGTTGACAATCTCGGCATCGCTGGAATTAGCTGACACGAGAAGGCGTTTTCTACCCCTTCTGTACTCGATCATGTGATGCATGAGGTAGAATCCATCATCCTTACTATCGTTCGGTTGCTGGATGCAGCAGAAGTCGGTCCTATGGCTGAAAGTCGGCGCTTTATTCATGTTCTTTTTCACCTGCATATATCCAACACTAAGGTTGAAGGTTAAAATGGCACGATCGAGAACACTCTTTATGTGCGTGTAATCCTTTTTCTTGATATTCTTCATTGCCTCCAAGTACAGAGCATGGGAGTATAGTGGGTACACACAGATGAGGTCGCCCCTCCCCTGGCTGTGCAAAATGAGTACACCTCAAATTAGCCTCTATGCTTGCAAAGGAATGATCAAAACTTACGAAAGGATATCCCTAGTTAACTTATGTGGGATGATAGGGCAGGAGAATCATTTCCTTATCCTTATTAGCAATTAGGAAGTCGCTGATGTACTTGATCACAGAGTCACGATGCTCTTTGCAGGCTGCCAAGAAGCTCTCGTGCATATAGTACGGGTCCGCGACGCAGATATATTCTATGTTCACGGAAATTTTCGGCATGAATTTTGCTAAAAAGTTTACGTATGAAGCGCGTGAAATTTTCCGGACTCGAAATGAATCAACATTCTGGCAAAGCATAGGCCACTCGGAAATTTTCTTGACCTATTCTAGAAGAATAAGACATGGAGTAGCAGTCCATGATTCCGGCAAAAAATATGTACCTGACATGACACATATGTCTAACACACACAAAAGAGTGACATGCTGCCTATAATAAAACAACCATGATGTATTTCATAAAAATGGTCATGGTCTGAATTAATAAAAGTGCCATACTACCTAAAATAAAACTCCATGATCTAATTAATAATAATAGTGTCATGCTATGTACAATGAAACTACCCTCGTATTGTTAATAAAATTGACATAATTTAAATATTAAAACTGCCATGCATGTTACAATATCTAATTGAAGGCAAAAGATCTCTTAATTTACCATGTCTATTAAAAATAAAATATATTAAGTTCATGGTGAAAATGTAGAAAAAAACCCATGGCATCTCTTATTTAGATTTTTGGTGATAGTCATGCGTTGATTGGAAGAAGAATTTCATCTCACATTGCCTAAGAATCCAAAAGTTTCTTGTGTTTAGTTCATGTACTTATATTTTATAAGGTTTATAAGTAGTACCTAAATTGGAATAGAACTTGGTTGAGTCACTTGTCAAAATAAACTTGGTCGAGTCATACCATCATTTTGATGTTTCTAGAAAGGAACTAAAATGGTAATTCATACAGTAGCTCAAAGAAATGGAACATGAAAATTCACTTGTAAAATAAAATTTGTGAAAGGCATAACATGGCAATAGAAAAAACAAGCTTATTTATATCCACGCAAAATTAATTGTGTTGTAAAAATAGTTTCTTATTCTTGGAATGTGTAATCTGATTTGGTTTCAATCTTGATTTGTTTGCAGGGTTTGGAGCTGGTGGACAAGAACTACTTCATCACGGAGAAGAACATCGCATTGCTCAAGTTGGCCAAGGAGGCCAACAACATCCTCTCAGACTACCGCATCCCGCTGGTCGGGGCGAACACGTGTTGCGCACTGGTAGCGGCGGTGGAGAGCCACTGCAGCAACGACATGGTGATGAACGCGGTGACCATCAGCATCTACGCACCAGAAACAATGGGGGTGCGCGGTGGTGGACTGTAACGGCTTCACGGTGGCCGCCACCTCTACGGGCGGGCTCATGAACAAGATGACATGCCGCATCGGGGGAGAAAGAACAGGTCTCCGGCTGTAGTGGGAGGGGAGGGGGTGGCGTACCTCGGGGGAGAAGAAGAGGTCTCCGACGATGGTGTGAGGTCAAGGAAGAGGAAGCAGGCGCCCGGCGACAGCGACGGAGGAGGTCTTCAGTGGGCGGCGTGAGATCGAGGGCGCGCAGGGATGGGCGGCGGCGACGACACAAGAGCGGGGGGGGGGGGGGGGTGGATGGAGAGGGGGAGTTAGGGAAATTTTGAGCCGGTTTAACTAAATATAGCAGTAGCATTGGGTTGGTACCAGCGCTACTGCTAAGTTAGCCGTAGCGCTTGTACTAATCCACAGCTACTCCTAAGTGCTATAGGACATAAAGGAGTAGCGCTAGTTTAGTACGAGCGCTACTGCTACGTTAGCAGTAGCGCTGGTAGCAATCTAGCGCTACTGCTAACTTTATTTTCGTTATCTCTTTATTACTTTCTTTTTATTATTTTTCTTTATTATATTATTTTTATAATTGTTATTTTATTTTTATTATTTTCATTTCTTTTTCGGTTTAGTTTTCTTTTTCTTTTGTATTGCTTTCTTCCTTTTGTGTTTATTTTTTTGTCTTTATACCGACGGCCTCGCTTGCAGTCAACGATGAGAACGTCTCCCTCCCACACTGTGAGAATATTTCTGGAACCATGTGTTGTTTCATACGCAAAATAGATACATATATATAAATGATTGTTTCTCAGCTGCATCGAAGATGTTTCACTTGAGCTTCTTCCCTTTCTTGTTCGTTGTCTTGATTCTTCTTTTCCAGCACCATGGAGTACGATCTTTCTTAGGTAATGTAGTCTTGATTCTTATTTTCACCTATGCTTCATCGTCATCATCATCTTCCCTCATCGGGTTGCCTTATTGGTCATAGTTTTCCTCATTGGCGACTCCATCCATTCCGACGATGTTCCTTTTGCCTCTCCTCACGACAACACGATTGGGATTGGTCGGGTCGGTTATGAAGAAGCATTGTGTCACGTTTTTAGAGTGTATCCATGGATCAATTTTGGCGATGACGTTAACGTTCACGGTAGCGCTCCTTGCATCGAGTATAGACATGGTAGTGAAATAGTTGTTTTCTCTTATGACGGCCTTAGCACACCTTACATGGAACATCGTTGCATCGTGCCTTCCAGCATAATTAAGCTCCCAGATCTCTTCGACCCTTCCATAGAATCTTTCAGTTGTGCCCTCGGAGTCGGTCACGCATTCAATCGTCACCCCTCAAATCTGGTAATCACTATCCATGTCTTTGGCCTCCGTGTAGAACGTGTACCCGTTGATATTGTATGCCTCATAGGACACAAGTTTGGCACGGGGCCATGTGCTAAGACGTGTATGAGAAACCCGTCTGCATTGCCCTCTTCCGGGGGATTAGCACGAACTTTCTCTTTGAACCAATGCAAGAAAGTGGTGTTTTGCTCTACAGTAACTTCGTCGTCCATCTTGCGCATCCCCTGATCATGTTACTTCTTTGTGATGATTTCTTTGTGCTGTGTCACATAATCATCTACCACATCTAGGTGTTGTAGCACTACTAAGTTAGCCCTGTCAAAGTCGTCCCGACGATCCGAGTAGTCCACGTGCAATTCCCTCCAGCCGTTGTTGTGACCTTCTCCTCCGAGCCTCCCATGGTGCTTGTTGACGGGCAAACCAACGACAGGGTCTTGTTTGCCTATATAATTCCTGCAAAAGGAGATGCACTCTTGGGTCAGATACACCTGGAAGATGCTCCCCTCCGGACGGGGCATGTTACAAAGGAATCCTTTGATGACCCCATTCATCCTCTCGAAAGGCATCATGTTGTGAAGGAACGTCGACCCGAGGTCGATGATGTCGTCGACGATGTGGAAACACAGATGCACCATGACATCAAAGAACACGGGCGGGAAGTACATCTCAAGATCACATAGTATGGCAACGATCTCTTCCTATAGCCTTCAGAGCTGCTTCACACTGATGGACTTTTGAGAAATAACATCGAAGAACTTGCAGAGATCAGTAAGTGTCTCACGAATGTGCTTGTCCATTATCCCTCTAATGGAAACTAGGAGTATGTGCGTCATGATCACGTGACAGTCATGAGACTTCATCCCTGTGAACCTTTTCTGCTTGGTGTCTAGATATCTGCTTATCTTCCCACAGTAACCGAAACTGACTTTGATTCCCGTAAGGCACTTGTTGAATTGATCGATATCCTTCGCACTTGAGGTGAAGCAAGAAGGGGGCAACAATTTTCCTCCTTCTTGTTGACTTTTCTTCCCCTTGGCCCCGCCACCGTCTCCGTCTTTGTCTCCTCCACCGACTTTTTATGGGGCATGTGGAGATACCCCCTGATCTCCAAATCTTTCAAGTCTTTCCTTGCCTTCGGCCCATCCTTGGTCTTCTATGGCATGTTCATCAGTGTGCCAAGCAAGCTCTTCAGGACATTCTTCGTGATATCCATTTGATCAAGGTAATGAGGCGTGTCGTGATTGGGCTAGTACTCCATGACCCAAAAAGCATACCTCATTTTCTATACCTTCCGCAACGGCTCTTGCACCTTTGCCATCTTTCCCGTTACGGGGCACTGTTCCGAGTTATTCAACAGCTCGTTGATTTTGGTGCCACTCCTCTTACGTGGAGTTCCTCGATGCTCAGCAAAACCATTGAATAGATCTCCACGTTTTTCCACGGGTCATCCTTTTCAAGCCATCTACGATGCCCCGTGTACACGATTTTCCCAGACCCGCCATCTTTTGTTGACTTAAGCTGTTGAAATGTTGTATCATCCATGCACCTCGTGCATCAGCCGTATCCGTGGCACACCTGGACTAAGGTGTACCCGTAACCGAGATAGTTGTGCAGCGTTGTCATCGGTGCATCTCTCATATAGAAATAATATGTTTTGCTGGCGTCCCATGTCTTGACCGACAATTTCCATAACGGGTCTAGCTCCTCTTCCAGAGGCCCCATATACAGGCTAATATTATTTCCCGGTTGTTGCAGCCCTTGAATCAGCATGCTCATGTGTATGTACTTTGTCTTCATGCACTTCAACGGGGGGAGGTTGTACATCCATACAAATACGAACCACGTGATGTGGTTGGTGCTCTGGTTTCTAAATGAATTCATGCCATCGGTACTCGCACCAAGCACGATGTTCCTCGCATCTTCTCTGAAAAGATAATATTCGGCGTTGAATTCTCTCCACTCGCTGGCATCTGCGAGGTGTCTCAGCTTCAAATCATCTCCATCATTGGGCTTCTTCCTCTCCACATGCCAGCGCATCAGCTTTGCTTCATTAGGATCTATAGAATACTACAACAGACGGGGAGTGATCAGAAAGTACCATACAACTTTCTAAGGAGCTTTATTTCGTGTCTTCTTGTATCGACAAGCATTGCACACTCGACACCTGGTTTTCTCCGCGTGCTCCCCCCCCCCCCCCGATTAATGATGCAATAGTTGATGCATGCGTGGTATCTAATGTGCAGCGGATCAAGAGGGCAAATGATTTTCTTGGCCTCATCGACACTAGTAGGACACAGGTTCCCCGCGGGAAGAACTTTATTATGTAGATACTTCAAATGCTCATTGAGGCTTTTGTTTGTCCATTTGTTTTTGGATTTTGTCTTTAGAAGTTCGAGCGTGAAACTCAAGCGGGTAACATCGGGGTCGCAACCGTCATATAATGGAGTTTTCGAGTCTACTTCAAGTTGCGCCAGCTTGGCCTCCTCTCTAGAAGAAACTCTGTTGCTAGTCGTACTCTTGCGAAGGAGGTATCGAACATGAGGGTCCTGCACGACTGAAATTAGTAGCGTCGAAGACTGCGGCGTGTCCGTCGCCTCTTCTCTGCCATTTCCGGACTCAGCTTCTTTGTCGTGTCGAGAATCTTCTCCGCCGCCATGTCCGGACTGTTCCCCGCCACCGTGTTCGGACTCTTGCCGTCGTGTCTGGCGCCATCGTTTTTGTGTCGATCGGTCATATCTTCGTCTAGTCCCATTTCGTTATTACCTGCCATGAGGACGTCCTCATCATCATGTTCACTTATCCACCGAGTATAGCCATCCATGAAACCATTGATCAACAAGTGGGGCTTCAAACTTCCACCATGAAAAGGGTCCAAAATTACTCCTTCTTTGCGTCTTGTACACGGACATCTAATCCCAGTCCGTTTATTTGCATACATGTCCATCGCCGCGGATTGGAAGTATCGCTCCACCTTCCTTCCACTCACCTTCATGATTGCACGGTATAACAAGCAATATGGTTATAAACAAAATGCATGCATGCATCAAAGTCATATAAAAATCTGGCATGACCTTGCCTAAAATCGAACATATCGAGTTTGCTCGAAATTCGCCGAAACAGAAACAAATTGACATTTCGGCAAAACATAAGCAACTCACAGGGCATGTCACACACACAAATCCCTTCATATCGCTAAAACACATATTCGCATAATTGAAATGCACAAATTTTTACTCACCTATATCCCGAGAGAGATTGTGCACAGCTAAATAAATCACTAGATCTAGTTGTTCCGAGGAGAGATGACTCTAGCTAACTGGTGGAGAGGGAGAGAGATGACTTAGCTAGCTAGATCTATATGTATGGAAGGAGGGAGAGCCAAATAAATATGGAAGGTACAGTTAGAAGAGCCCATTTATGGAGGATAATAAGGGTGGAGGGGGCATTAATGGGGGAGAGAAGAGAGGTGGAAGGGCGAGAGAAGAAGGGAAACAATGGTGGAGAAGTAACTTAGAGAGAGGAGCGGAGAAATGAGGGGAGAGGGCAAAGGGGGAGGAAGGGCGAGAGAGGGGTGTGTGGGTGAAAAGCCGCCACCAGACACGCGTAGCAGTTGCCCTGCTTTGGAAAGGGCGCTACTCCTATTCTACTTAGTAGTAGCGCTTTCCTAGAGCAGCACTACTGCTAAGTGGTGCCCAATAGCAGTAGCGCTGATTTCCCAAGAGCGCTACTGCTATTCTACTTAACACTAACGCTTTTTACAAGAGTGCGCTGCTGTTACTGCTACCGTTGGTGGGCTCATTGGGCCCCGTTTAGCAGTAGCGCTTTTTATTTATCCAGCGCTACTGCTAAGTCATTAGTAGTAGCGCTTGGCAGAGCCAACACTACTGCTAAGTAGAAGCAGTGCGTGCTATATTCCAGCGGTGCTAATAGGGTCAAACCTATAAGGTTTTCCCTACTAGTGATTTCCCTCACTGTCGTTGCCATAGACCTTTAGTCCCGTTCTTGGATCATTGCCCACACAATCATATCACGTTGCTCCCCCGCCTTTCCTCACATGCCCCAACATCGTTGACGCCCCTGCATCAATTTTCGTCCATGCAGCCCAACCGATGCCTCGAGCACTGACAACCCCACTACCCTCACTACCGGTGATACGTCCCGAACGTATCTAGTTCTCCAAGCACTCTTGCTCTTGTTTTGGACTCTAATTTGCATGAATTGAATAAAACTAACCTAAATTGACATTGTTTTCAGTAGAACTACCATGGTGTTGGTTTTGTGTAGAAATAAAAGTTTTTAAAATGGGATGAAACTGTTTGGAGATTTTTTATGGAATATACAAAAAATACTAGAGCTAAGAACCACTAGAGAGGAGGGCCACCAGTTGCTCACAAGGCAACAAGGTGCGCCCACCCACCTAGGTGCACCCAGATGCCTTGTGGGGCCCATGTGGCTCCGCTGACCCTAATTCCAAGCCTATACATTCCTATTCCCGAAAAAAAATAAGAGAGAAGCTTTCATCATCTTTTACGAGACGAAGCCGACTCAACTGATGACCCACAAGAATAGGTGGTAAATTGTAGTACTTTCAATAAGTAAGAGTGTCGAACCCAACGAGGAGCAGAAGGATATGACAAGCGCCTTTCAGCAAGGTCATTTCCGCAAGCACTGAAATAGTGGTAACAACTTGTTTGATAGTAAGATAATTGTAACAAGTGACAAATAGAAATAGGAACAATAGCTGTAGCAAGGTAGCCAAATTCTTTTCTGGAAAAGGACAGGTGAGAACAATTTCTTATAATAGGCAAAGCATTCTTGAGGGAACACATGAATTTCAACTAGTCACTTTCGTCATGTTGGGTTAATTCGCATTCGGTATTTTAATAATTTGATATGTGGGTATACCGGTGCTTGGGTCATGCTCTTACTTGAACAAGCCTATCACTTATGATTAACCCTCCCGTAAGCATCTACAAGTATGAGAAAAGTATTAAGAATAAATTCGAACCATAGCATTAAACATAGGGATCCAAATCAGCCCCTTACGGAGTAGTGCCTAGACTGGGGTTTAAGTTTTTGTCACTCTCGCCACCCACCCTCTAATTACTACTCCACAATGCATTCCTTAGGCCTAAAAATGGTGAAGTTTATGTAGTCGACATTCACATAAGACCACTAAGGTAATCAAAACATTCATATCATCAAAATATCGAAGAAATATGAACTTCATATCACTACTTGCAACATGATTTCTCCCGTGGCCTAAAGAACAAAGGTAACTACTCACAAGTGATAAACATGTTCATGATCACAGAGGTATTAAATAGCATAATGAATCGGAACATATGATATTCCACCAAATAAACCATAGATCATCAACTACATGATGTAATCAATGCTACTAGACACACCCCTGGTACCAATCAGAGGTTCCGGTACAAGATTGAGCACAAGAGATGAACTAGGGTTTTGAGAGGAGATGATGTTGACTAAGATGTTGATGAATATTTGACTCCCCAAGATGAGAGGGTTGTTAGTGATGATGGCCTCGATTTCCCCCTCCGGGAGAGAAGTTCCTCTAGCGGAATCGCTCCACCGGAAGCAAAAGTGATGTTGCCAAGGTTCCGCCTCAAGAGGATGGCGCTTCGTCCTGAAAATCCTCCTCTTAATTTTTCAGGGTAAAAGAGAATTTACCTGAAGATGATCGTGAGAGGTGGGCTGATGACCCACAAGTATAGGGGATCAATCGTAGTCCTTTCGATAAGTAAGAGTGTCGAACCCAACGAGGAGCAGAAGGCTCTGACAAACGGTTTTCAGCAAGGTAATCACTGAAAGTAGCGGTAACAAGTGATGGTGTAGTGAGGTGAAACATAGCAGGTGAAAAGTAACAAGTAACAAGTAATAGCAACGCTGCAGCAAAATGGCCCAATCCCTTTTGTAGCAAGGGACAAGCCTGAACAAAGTCTTATAGGACGAAAAACGCTCCCGAGGACACACGGGAATTTCTGTCATGCTAGTTTCATCATGTTCATATGATTCACGTTCGTTACTTTGATAGTTTGACATGTGGGTGGACCGGCGCTTGGGTACTACCCTTACTTGGACAAGCATCCCACTTATGATTAACCCCTCTTACAAGCATCCACAACTATGAAAGAAGAATTACGACAACGTCTAACCATAGCATTAAACTAGTGGATCCAAATCAGCCCCTTACGAAGCAACGCATAGACTAGGGTTTAAGCTTTTGTCACTCTTGCAACCCATAATGCCTTCCTCTAGGCCCAAATGCCTTCCTCTAGGCCCAAATAATGGTGAAGTGTTATGTAGTCGACGTTCACATAACACCACTAGAGGAAAAACAACATACAACATATCAAAATACCGAACGAATACCAAATTCACATGACTATTATTAGCATGACTTATCCCATGTCCTCAGGAACAAAAGTAACTACTCACAAAGCATAATCATAATCATGATTAGAGGTGTAATGAGTAGCATCAAGGATCTGAACATAAACTCTTCCACCAAGTAATCCAACTAGCATCAACTACAAAGAGTAATCAACACTACTAGCAACCTTAGAAGTACCAATCGGAGTCGCGAGACGGAGATTGGTTACAAGTGATGAACTAGGGTTTGTAGATGAGATGGTGCTGATGAAGATGTTGATGGAGATGAGTCCCCTCCGATGAGAGGAGTGTTGGTGGTGACGATGGCGACGATTTCCCCCTCCGGGAGGGAAGTTTCCCTGGCAGGATCGTCCTCCCGGAGCTCTAGATTGGTTCTGCTCAAGTTCCGCCTCGTGGCGGCGGAGCCTCCTCGAAAAAGCTCCACCCTGATTTTTTCGGGACGAAACCCTTCATATAGCAGAAGAGGGGGGCCAGTAGGCCACCAGGGTGCCCACAAGCCCTGTAGCCGCGACTAGGGGGCAGGCCACGGCTACCAGGCTTGTGGGCCCCTGGCAGCTCCCCTCTGGCACTTCTTTCCCCCAGTATTTTTTATATATTCCAAAAAATTCCACGTTGATTTTCAGGGCTTTTGGAGTTGCGCAGAATAGAGGACTCAAACTTGCTCCTTTTCCAGTCGAGAATTCCAGCTGTCGGTATTCTCCCTCTTCAAATAAACCTTGCAAAATAAGAGAGAAAAGGCATAAGTATGGTACCATAAAGTATAATAACAATCCATAAAGCGATAAATATCAACATGAAAGCATGATTCAAAATGGACGTATCATGGGCCAGGGGGCCACTAGCCATCAGGTCGCGCCAGGGGGGCTTGGCGCCCCCTCGTGTGTAGTGTGCACGTGGTAGCCCCCCTCCGGTACTACTTTCCTCCAGTTTTTTTATTGATTATAAAATAAATCTTTGTCAATTTTCAGCCCAATTTGAGATGTGGAGAATAGGTATCTCTCACATAGCTTTTTCAGGTCCAGAATTCCATCTGCCAGCATTCTACCACTTGATGTAAACCTTGCATATTATGAGAGAAGACATTAGAATTACTCCACCAAGTGGCAAAATGCATAAAAACACTATAAATAACAGTAACAAAACATGAGGCATAATGTATGTATCAACTACCCTAAGCTTAGACCTTGCTTGTCCTCAAGCGAAAACCGTAACGAAAATCATGAACACATGCTTTGAGAGAAAGGTGTCGATAAAAACAAAATGCAGACATAACAGTATCATGCTCATTATTATAACATCAAATAAAACTTATAGAATACTTCATCATAGCATTTTCATGATATAACTTATCATAAAGGCTTCTTATAAACAAGTAGCAATTCATCACAACATTGAAGTATGAAGCATAAACTCTATTAAAAACTAACAAACTATGTTTTTAGTCAACTTTGCAACACAATTCATCATATTTTCAGGAAGGGTCACATATCGGAGCTTTTAAGCAAGTCTACATACTCAACCATCATTTATTCTTCTATGATTGCTAACACTCACCTCATACATATGAGGAAAAGGTTCAACCGGGCACATAGAAAGACAGAGGCCTGTATTGTTGCCTCCCAACGTATTCACCTCAAGTGTGATGTCAACAATAATAACTCATCACCACCCACATTCAGCTGGATATACATATTTAGATCTTTACCCACCACATGATGCTTTCCAAGGAAAATATAAAGGAAGCAGAGGAAAATAATTTGACTCTTGTACAAAAGTGAATATATAAAGCTAAAAGATAGGCCCTTCCTAGAGGAAGCAGAGGTTGTCATGCACTTTTTGGTTGTATGCTAAATCTCTTAGTGCAAAGGAACGTTACGTTATATTGCCCCTTGCCATGGCAACCTTTAATATGCAATTTTTCACTTTTATTATCGCCATCACAAGTTTGTACAATGCTTAATTTTCCTTACACTAAATGATTAAACATGTTTAGAAGCAATTTTTATTTCTTTGTGCACCGATGACAACTTACTTGAAGGATCTTACTCAATCCATAGGTAGGTATGGTGGACTCTTGAAACATGGACTTGGGTTTAAGGATTTGGATGTACAAGTAGTATCTCTACTTAGTGTGGAGTTTTGTCTAGCAAAGGTATTGAGAAAGCACCACTTGTTAGAGGATTTATAACAATATAACTTCTATGTGAATGTGAACAAGCATAAATCATTACGTTGTCTTCTTCGTCCACTGTCAACAGTTTTTGCATATTATAATTAATGTGGGCTCAATATCATAAAAGATGTCAAGGATAGCATATTTGCATGTAAATCTTCTCTTCCCTTATTAATCCTTTCATGTGTTGCATCACCGACCAATGCTATGTTTGTCAACCTCCAACAAATTTTACCACTTATACTTTTCCTTTTGTGATGTCACTACTTACTATAATATTGCCATATGATTTTTTTCATTTTTTTCCTTTATTTTGATTGCAGCAAGAAAGTAAAGAAGCAAAACACAAACAAAACTTTATTATATAACTCTCACTCAATTACATAGATAGATAGATAGATCACAAAACTAGCACACGAAAGGACAGATCAAACTAAATTTTTATTTGACTAAATCATGAAATAACTAAAGGTCAAACTAAGATGGATAAAGATAAATAAGAGTGATGGTGATACGATACCGGGGCACCTCCTCCAAGCTTGGCACAAGCGAAGGGGAGTGCCCATACCCATGCAATCAAGTATCCTTCTTTGGTGGTGAAGACGAAGGTGGTGGTGATGTGTTTTTCTTCTCCAACCCGCGTCTGAGGATGAAATTATCTTCCCCGAGGCCCTGAGTCTACAGCTCCATGTGTAATATCTGTTCACATAATGTTGCTTTGCTCTCATGTAGAAAATGGGAAGGGATAAATTGGACATGAGGTTTGTACTTGTTAGGGAGGCTTGACTTCTTGAATTCCACGTGCATATCTCCGGGTTGAGGCAGTGGATCTTTGATGAAATCGGTGATGTAGATCTCTCCCTCCAAATCTTGAGACGACATAATTTCAGATTTGCCACGAAAACAACTCAAAACAAGAACAAAGGATTTCTCCGTGGTACTTGGGTCAATCATCGGAAGATATATATAGAGAATTTTTACACAAGGGGATACGTGTTCCACAAGAAAATGGTGCCATGATGGTGCCCGAGGGCCCCCATAGACATCTGGCCGTGCCAGGGGGCCTGCCGTCTAGTGGACACGTGGGTTGACTTACCGTGTGTTTCTCAGTTTCCTAAATTATCTAATATTCCAAAACTAACAAAAAATATTTTGCAGATTTTTACGAGTCTGTTTACTTACCGTATCACATACCTCTTCCTTTTAAGGGTTCTGGAGTGTTCTGGAAGGTCTCCCTAATGTGTTCTTCCGGTGTCATGGTTTGGATAATATTTGTTTCAACATTAATTGGTGTACCTGAAATATAGTGCTTTATTCTTTGTCCATTGACCACCTTAGGGTTAGTGCCTTCGGATTATTGATCTTAATAACTCCACACCGATAAACTTCTTCAAAGATATATGGTCCTTCCCATTGGGAGAGAATTTTTCCTGCAAAAAAATCTAAAATGACAAATGTACAATAGAACATATACCTAACTCTTACCACTTAGTGCCTGAGGGCACACGGGAATTTCATCTAGTCACTTTCCTCATGTTGGGTTAATTTGCGTTCGGTATTTTGATAATTTGATATCTGGGTGGACCCGTGCTTGGGTTCTGCTCTTACTTGAAGAAGCCTCCCACCTATGATTAACCCTCATACAAGCATGCACAACTACCAGAAAAGTATTAAGAATAAATTCTAACCATAGCATTAAACATAGAGATCCAAATCAGGCCCTTACTATTTAGTGCCTAGACTGGGATTTAAGTTTCTGTCACTCTCGCAACCCACCCTCTAATTACTACTCCACAATGCATTCCCATAGGTCCAAAGATGGTGAAGTGTTATGTAGTCGACACTCACGTAACACCACTAAGGGAATCACAACATTCAAATCATCAAAATATCGAACGAATATCTACTCCATATGTCTACTTGCAACATGATTTCTCTCGTGGCCTCAAGAGTAAAAGTAACTACTCACAAGTCATAAACGTGTTCATTATTAGAGAGGTATTAAATAGCATAATGGATCTGAACATATGATCTTCAACCAAATAAATGATAAAGCATCAACTACAAAATGTAATCAACACTACTAAACACACCCGAGGTACCAATTCGAGGTTCCGGTACAAGATTGCGTACAAGCGATGAAGTAAGGTTTTAAGTGGAGATGGTGCTAATGAAGATGTTGATGAATATTGGCCTCCCCAAGATGATAGAGTTGTTGGTGATGATGATGGCCTCGATTTCCCCCTCTAGGAGGGAAGTTTCTCCTGCGGAATCGCTCCCTCGGAGGGCAAAAGTGTTGCTTCCTAGGTTTCGCCTCGAGAATGCAACACTTCGTTTTGAAAGTCCTCATCTTAATTTTTTAGGGTAAAATAGAATTTATACCAAAAGATGGTCGCCAGAGGTGGGCCAAGGGGCCCACTAGAGAGGAGGCCGCGCAATGGGGGCCTAGCGCGCCCTCGTGTCTAGTGGATGCCTCGTTGCCCGTCTCCGATACTTCTTCGCTCTAGTATTTTTATTTATTATAAAATAAATCTCCATAAATTTTCAGCCCAATTGGATATGTGGAGAATAGGTATTTGTGACATAGCTTTTTTAGGTCCAGAATTCCATCTACCGGCATTCTCCCACTTGATGTAAACCTTGCATATTATGAGAGAAAAGACATTAGAATTACTCCACCAAGTGGAAAAATGCATAAAAACACTATAAATAATAGTAACAAAACATGATGCAAAATGGACGTATCAGCCCTCTCCTGTTCTTCCCCGGGATGGCTGATTTGGAGTCCATTTGGAGCTATGGAGAGGGGAATTCGCCGCGGTCGTCATCACCGACTCTACTCCATCAATAATTGCATGATGCTCACCAGCAGAAATGAGTAATTACTTTGTAGGCTTGCTGGACAATGATGGGATTGGATGAGATTGATCATGTAATTGAGTTATTTTGATAGATCTTAATCCTAATATCCACTGTGTTCTGAGATTGATATTGCTATGACTTTGCTATGCTTAATGTTTGTCACTACGGCCGAAGTGCCATGTTTTCAAATTTGAACCTATTATTTTTTCATGAATACGAGAGTGTTTTGGATCCTATATTGCAAATTATATGCACACCTATGATCCGCATACCCCAAGGTGACAATAATTGGGACTCTTTTCGGCGATTGTCGTAGTTTAAGGAGTTCATGTATTCACTATGTGTTAATGATTTGTAACGGTCTCTATTAAAAGGAGTCCTCATTATCCCTTAGTTTCTGTACGGACCCCCTGCCACAGGGGGGGTAGGACAAAAGATGGCATGCAAGTTATTTCTATAAGCATGTATGTCTATATACGGAATACATGTCTACATTACATTGATGAATTGGAGCTAGTTGCGTGTCGCTCTAGTATGTGATTTTTATACGATGAATGTGATCCAACGCAATTATCCACCACTGATCCAATGCATACGTGATATGTCCCCAACATATCGATAAATTTTTATTGTTCCATGCTATTATATTATCATCCTAGGATACTTATTAGGTCATAATTCACCAATTTATGTTATTTTTGAGCACCAACCTATTAACCTAGTGCTCAATGCCACTTGCTCTTTTCTGTGTGTTTCTTATTTTTCTGGTTTCCAGTACTAAATGAAGTCCAATTGCCACAAAACTTTTTTATGTTTTTTTGAACCACAAGTCACACGAGACGCCCATAAGGCAACATGGCGCGACCAATGTGGTGGCCATGCCCTGATGCCTTGGAACTCCCCTATGGTCCATATTGATCCATCCCCGCGCCTATAAATTCACAAATATTATAGAAACCCTAAGGATATACGCCAAACACTTTGTACGCTGTTGCTTGTCTGTGTTCCACGACGATCCCATCTGGAGCTCGGTTCCGACACCCTGTCGGAGGGGGAATCAATCACGGAGGGTGTCTTCATCAACCTTGGTGACTTCCTGATGATGTGTGAGTAGTTCACCACAGACCATAGAGTGTTAATGATGATGCACCTAGTTCATATAAAAAGAAAAAAAGAAAAATAAATATGATAGGACTTTCCATGCTTCTAGCGAACCTGTTATACAAAAACCTACTGAGAATCATAATGAGGTTTCTATTTGTGATGCAGAGACACAACCTCGTAGTGAACATTCACCTAGTGGAAATGATAATGATAATGATAATAATGATGTTTACATATATTCTCAACCAAAAAATGATAAAGCACCTAATAATGATGTGAACATGCCATTGATCTTGATAACCCACATCCTAAGTATAAACATTATGATAAGATGGATTTTGTTGCTAGTAAACATGGTAGAGAAAGAGAGCCATGGGCGTAGAAACCCATTCCTTTCCCTCGTAAGCCTTCTAGGGAATAAGGACGAGGAGGATGTTGAGCTCTTTTTTGAAATGCTTAGACCCATCTTTCAATGAACACATTTGAAGTATATATTGAAAATGCCTCCTCATGCTAAATACATGAAAGATATTATCACTAATAAAAGAAAGATACCTGAAGTTGAGATTTCCACCATACTTGCTAATTATTCTTTTGATGGTGAAGTGCCTAAGAAGTTGGGAGATCCTGGTATACCTATGATACCTTGCTCCATTAAACGAAGTTATGTTAAAAAATACTTTATGTGATTTAGGAGCCGGTGTTAGTGTTATGCATTTTATTTATACAAAAGACTTGATTTGAATAAGCTTGCACCTACTGAAATATCCTTGCAAATGGCTGATAAAGCACCTGCTATACTTATGACCCACAAGTATAGGGCGTAAATCGTAGTCCTTTCGATAATAAGAGTGTTGAACCCAACGAGGAGCTGAAGGAAATGATAAGCAGTTTCAACAAGGTATTCTGTGCAAGTGTTATGAGTAACAACGATAAGTAGTTTTGTAGCAAGATAATTCATAACAAGTGAGAAGTACTAATATTAACAAGTATGCAACAAGATATCCCAATCCTTTTTATAGCAAAGGACATGCCTTAAAGTACTCTTATAAGGGGCAAGCACTCCTGAGGACACATAGGAATTTCTGTCTAGTCATGTCCCTCATGTTGTGTTGATTCTCGTTTGTTACTTTGATAATTTTATATGTGGATGGACCGGTGCTAAGGCGATTTTCTTACTTGAAAAATCAACCCAATTATGATTACCCCCTCTTGTAAGCATGTGTAACTACAAAAGAAGAATTAAGATAAATCTAACCATAGCAGGAAACGTGTGGATCCAAATCAACCCCTCATGAATCAATGCATAAACTAGGGTTTAAGATTCTGTCACACTCGCAACCCATACACTACTTGTTACTCCACAATGCCTTACCTTAGGTCCATAACATGGTGAAGTGTCGTATAGTCGATGTTCACACGACACAACTAAGAGAAGCAACAACATACACATCATCAAAATATCGAACGAATACAAATTTCACGTTATTAACTATAACAAGACTTCTCCCATGTCCTCAGGAACAATAGTGACTACTCACATCTCATTAACATGTTCAATACCAGAGGTATAATAATGGTAATCAAGGATCTGAACATAATATCTTTCACCAAGTGAACCAGCTAGCATCAACTGCAAGATGTAATAAGCACTATTAGTAACCCACAGGTACCAATCTGAGGTTTTGAGATAAAGATTGAATACAAGAGATAAACTAAGGTTTGAATATGAGATGGTGCTAGTGAATTTGTTGATGAAGATTGGTCCTCCCACAAAGGAGGACGCATTGGTGATGACCATGGCTTCGATTTCCCCCTCCCGGAGGGAAGTTTCCCTGGCAGAATCTTTCTCACTGAGAGAAAAAGGGCCCCTACCCATGTTTCCACCTTGATATGGAGGTGCTTCATCCCGAAAGCATCCTTATGATTTTTTCTAGGGTAAAGCACATGATACAGGAGAATAGGGGCGTTGGGAGACCTGCTGGGGCCCAAGAAGGCAACAGGGTGCGCCCAAGGGGGATGGGCACACCTTGTTGGCTTGTGGAGAGCACGTGCCCCCTATGGTATAATTTTGGCCCAATAATTATTAAATATTCCAAAAAAAATGTTCATGAAGTTGTAGGTCATTTGGATTCGAGAGATTTTTCAGCCCTTTTCTTGCTTTTCAGGTCGAGAATTCCAATTTCCAGTAATTTCCCTCTTTGTGACATACCTTGCATATATAGAGATAAAAGGCATAGGAATTGTGTCAAAAAACACGTAGGCAACAACAACTGGTGCTAGGCACTCAGTAAATAGGTTAGTGCTCAAAATTAATATAAATTGGTAAATTATGACCCGATTAGTATCCTAGGATGATAATATAGTAGCATGGAACTATTAGAAATTATTGATATGTTGGAGACGTATCATGCATCCCCAAGCTTAATTCCTCCTCGTGCTCGAGTAGGTAAATGATAAAAACAGAATTTTTTGACGTGACATGCTACCTAATATGTAATCTTTTGCATGTATGCTCAATGAAAAACGATGAATTAACAAAATCAACATAGTAATATTTATAAGCAGAAGCAACAAAATCACCAATCTTGCAAAGTATGCGATCCTAAAAGAACGTTTACCCCATTCATCTTATCATATTGGCAAGGCATGGCTCCATCTTCACGACATTAATACAAATGTCAAGCACCACGGTGCCCATGTTAGGCAATTGGATTGTACTTTTTCAATGTGAATCAACTTTTTATTCTTCACACAATACATGAGCGTGAACCATGGACGTAGCATCAGGTGGAATAGAATATGGTGGTAGATATCAAAGGGGTAAAAATTGGAGAATATAGTCTCACATCAACTAGGTGTACCGATGGGCTATCGAGATGCCCATTGGTAGATGTCAATGCAAGGAGTATGGATTGCCATGCAAATGATGCACTAGAGCTATAAGTGTATGAAAGCTCAATGGAAGATGAGTGGGGTGTGCATCCAACTTGCTTGGTCATGAAGACCTCGGGCGTTTGAGGAAGCCCATCATCGTAATATGAAAGACAAGTTTATAATAATGAAAAAGTGATTACCACTATCATAGGAAAAGACATAACATGAGAATCTCTATATGAGTAACACGGGGACACTTTGAGGCACAAGTGCGGTAAAGGATAGTAGCAAACTCCCTTCTCTCTTATTCTCTCATTCAGTTTTTCATTTTTCATTTTTTTTCATAGTGGGCTAGTTTGGCCTCCCCCATTTTTATTTTACGCTTGAAGTCTCACCCTGACTTGTGGGAGAATAATGGTCTCCATCATCCTTTCCTCACTGGGACAATGCTCTAATAATGATGATCATCACACTTTTATTTACTTAAAAATCAATGGTAACTTGATATGAAGCAATATGACTCAAGATGAATGCCTCCCGTAGTGTACCAGGATGTGCAACGATCTAGCATGACATGTATTAGCAATATAATGAATGGTGGCATTGCCACAAATGCTATGTGAGCTCTATATGATCTTGCAAAGCAATATGATGATGAATGAACTAGTCATATGATGTAATGGTGGATTTGGCATGGCAATATATATCGAAATGCCTATGTGAATGCCATGACAGGTGTGTATGGTGGCTATTTTCGGGAATATATAGGAAGGCTTATGTGTGACAGAGCGTATCATGGAACTGGTTTGCCCCGGGGAAGTTTGCAAAGGGTATTCAATGAATGATAGTCAAAACCATCATGTAGCACATAAATAGAAATTGTGAGTTAATGATATCGATGTGGTAATATGAAAAAGGTCTGAGTGCATCATTGTTGAAGATTTAGTATTAAGAGGTGTTAATTTCTTGTTTGTCTAAATATTAAAAAAGGCATGGTGGGGATGTGTGAGCATTTATATTCATCGTTAAAATCCTAGTGTTGTTTCGAGTCAGAAGTTCATGATGGTTCACTCCTCCCAAGCACCTCCCTCGGGACATGCGAGTAGTGCTTTAATTTGTGCAAAAACTAATAAAACTTTGTAAATAGTATATGAGTTCTTCATGACTAATTGAAACCATGGCCATACACAATCTCACCTCCTCATATTTTGCTAGCCTCTTCGGTACCGTGCATTTCCCATTCTCACCTCGAGGATCATCCAAACTTCGTCGGGGCATCCAAACCTCGTTTCATGATACGCTCTGTCAAACATAAGCCTTCCTATATCTTCCTCGAAATAGCCACCATACCTACCTATCATGGCATTTCTATATCAATTCCGAGATATATTGCCATGCAACTTCCACCTTCACTTCATATGACTTATACTTCCATTGTCATATTGCTTTGCATGATCGTAAGATAGCTAGCATGATATTTACATAGCTTGTCCATTTTTGATATATTTTAGTACGCTAGATCATTACACATCCTAGTACACTGACAAAGGCATTCATATAGAGTCAGATCATCCTATTAGTTTTTCATATCGAGTTTTAAATAAATAATAGTGTGATGATTGATGACCCACAAGTATAGGGGATCAATCGTAGTCCTTTCGATAAGTAAGAGTGTCGAACCCAACGAGGAGCAGAAAGATCTGACAAGTGGTTTTCAGCAAGGTAAAATCTGCAGGCACTGAAATTGTCGATAACAAGTGATTGTGTGGTGAGATGATTCGTAGCAAGCAACAAGTAACAAAAGTAGAAACGGTGCAGCAAAGTGGCCCAATCCCTCTTGTAGCAAGGGACAAGCCTGGTAAAAGTCTTATAGGAGGAAAAACGCTCCCGAGGACACACGGGAATTTCTATCATGCTAGTTTTCATCATGTTCATATGATTCGCGTTCGTTACTTTGATAGTTTGATATGTGGGTGGACCGGCGCTTGGGTACTGCCCTTACTTGGACAAGCATCCCATTTATGATTAACCCCTCTCGCAAGCATCCGCAACTACGAAAGAAGAATTAAGACAAAGTCTAACCATAACATTAAACTAGTGGATCCAAATCAACCCCTTATGAAGCAACACATAAACTAGGGTTTAAGCTTGTGTCACTCTAGCAACCCATCATCTACTTACTACTTCCCAATGCCTTCCTCTAGGCCCAAATAATGGTGAAGTGTTATGTAGTCGACGTTCACATAACAACACTAGAGGAAAAAACAACATCCAACACATAAAATTACCGAACGTATACCAAATTCACATGACTACTATTAGCATGACTTATCCCATGTCCTCAGGAACAAAAGTAACTACTCACAAAGCATAATCATATTCATGACCAGAGAGGTAATGAGTAGCATCAAGGATCTGAGCATAAACTCTTCCACCAAGTAATCCAACTAGCATCAACTACAAAGAGTAATTAACACTACTAGCAACCTTACAAGTACCAATCGGAGTCGCGAGACGGATATTTGTTACAAGTGATGAACTAGGGTTTGGAGATGAGATGGTGCTGATGAAGATGTTGATGGTGATGAGTCCCCTCCGATGAGAGGAGTGTTGGTGATGACGATGGCAACGATTTCCCCCTCTAGGAGGGAAGTTTCCCGGCAGGATCGTCCTACCGGAGCTCTAGATTGGTTCTGCTCAAGTTCCGCCTCGTGGCGGCGGCGAATCCACGAAAAAGCTCCTCCTTGATTTTTTTTCTGGACGAAACCCTTCATTTAGAAGAAGAGGGGCCAGTGGGCGAGCAGGCTGCCCACAAGCCCCCTTGGCGCGACCTGGGGGGTGGCCGCACCGTGCAGGCTTGTGGCCGCCTGCTGGCGCCCCTCTGGCGCTTCTTCGGCCCAGTATTTTTTATAAATCTGGAAAATAATCCTCGTTGATTTTTACGGCGTTTGGAGTTGCGCAGAATAGGTATCTCAACTTTGCTCCACTTTCAGGCCAGAATTCCAGCTGCCGGCATTCTCCCTCTTCATGTAAACCTTGCAAAATAAGAGAGAAAAGTCATAAGTATTGTACCGTGAAGTGAAATAACAGCCCAAGAAGCGATAAATATCAACATGAAAATGTGATGCAAAATGGACGTATCAATGATCATCATTTTTAGGGCATTGTCTTAGTGAGGAAAGGATGATGGAGTCAATGATTCCCCCACAAGTCTAGAAGAGAATTCGGACAAAAATAAAAAAATGACAAAAAGACAAAAAGAAAAAGAAAAAATGAGAAAAAGAAAGAGAAAAAAGAAAAAACAAATAAATGAGAGAAAAGAGAGAAGGGACAGTGCTACTACCTCTTATTCCACACTTGTGCCTCAAAGTGGCACCATGTTCTTCATATAGGGAGTCTCTTGCTTTGTCACTTCCGTATGCTATTGGGAACGTTTCATTATAGAACTTGGCTTGTTTATTCCGTTGATGGGCTTCCTCAAATGCCTGAGGTCTTCATGAACAAGCAAGTTAGATGCACACCCACTTAGCTTCATCTGAGCTTTCACAAACTTATTGCTCGAGTGCATGCGTTGCATAACAATCCCTACTCCTTGCATTGAAATCTATTGATGGGCATCTCCATTGCCTGTTGATACGCCTAGAGTATGAAAACTTCCTTCTCCACTTTAACCCCTTTGAAACCTACCACCATATTCTATTCCACCTTTATGTTATATCCATGGTTCACACTCATATATTGCGCAAGTAATAAAAAGATGAGGCGTGTTAAAAATTATGATCCAATTTCTTGACTTGACATTTGTATTTATGTGGTGAGGATGGAGCCATGCTATAATTATATGATAAAATGAATAGGGGTAAATATTCTTTAAGGATCGTATGCTTTCAAACTTGATGATTATCTTGCTTATGTTTATAAGCATTGCTATGTTGATGTTTATTAATTCATCGTTTCTCACTGATGAGACCTGCAATAGATTACATGTTGGATAACGTCTCACATCAAAAAGTCTGTTTTTATCATTACCTACTCGAGGATGAGCAGGAATTAAGCTTGGGGATGCTGATACATCTCCAACAAATCTATACCTTTTTATCGTTCCATACTATTATATTACCATTCTAGGATACTTATTGGGAGTTTATCTACCATTTAATATTATTTCTAAGCACTAACCTATTGACCCAGTGCCTAGTGTCAGTTGCTGTTTTTTTTTGCTTGTTTTTGGCTTTTCAGGTTTACAGTACCAACGAAGTCCAATTGCCATGAAACTTTTTGGTGATTTTTTTGAACCAAAAGAAGATTCAGAAGCTTCGGGAGGTGGCCAGAACCATCACGAGGGAGGAACGAGACAACAGGGCGTGACTAGGGCCTATGGTGCACCTTGTTGCCTCGTTCTGCCCTTAGTTGCCTCCTGTCATACCTCTTCGTCCTATAAATTCAGAAATATCCCAGAAACCCTAGTGAGCCACCCAAAACACTTTATCCACTGCCACAATTTTCTGTTCTGCTGTGTGCCCATATGGAGCCCTTTTCTCATGCCCTGTCAAAGGGGTACGATCATGGAGGACCTCTGTTAGGGCATATTTATGCCTAAGTAATTTTGGTGATTGATGACAGTACCGTAAAGGACTAATCGTGTGCATTAAGATTTAGATAACACATGTCAACGGCACAAGACGACTCGGCCCCCTCCATGGAACAGAAGCACGGTGTTCTCTACGATTCTCTTTCTTTGAGTCATAGGAACGTCGTACTATTAAGAGGGGATCCGTTGAGGAAAGGTTTGGGTGGAATCAATTTTGCACGCACACACTTTTTCTCCTTTCCCTTTCCCTGCAACTTTGGAGTAGTTCCCACCTCTGGTTTATCTCCCCTTGCAAAAAGGTCTCCCAGCAGTAGTACTGCTAGGCCTAGCGGTAGTACCGTTAGAGCTGGCGGTAGTACCGCTAGTGCTGGCGGTAGTACCGCTGGGCTGGTGGTAGTACCGCCCCTGGTCAATGGTAGTACCGCTCGAGGAACTTAGTACCGCCTTTCTAGGGGCAGTACTTTGTCGGACTTTTTGCGAAGACTTTCTTGGCGGTGGTTGGCCCGGTAGTGCATCTGCACTACCATGGGCTCCGCGGTAGTACCATTGTAGCCGGCGGTAGTACCACTGGAGTGCTAGCGTTAGTACCGCTGCAGCCAGCGGTAGTACCGCTGGAGTGCTAGCGGTAGTACCGCTAGGCTCGGCCTGTGAGTGGGAAAACGGTTGGATTCCCCCCCCCCCTATATAAAGGGTTCTTCTTGCTCTAGAACCCTACCTTTGACCCTCCCAAGCTCTATTGTTGCTCCCTAAGCTCAAAAGTGCCCGATCTCTCTCCCTAGCCAATCAAACTTGTTGATTCTCTAGGGATTGGTTGAGAAGGCCTAGATCTACACTTCCACCAAGAGAAAATTGATTCCCCCACCAATCCCTTGCGGATCTTGTTACTCTTGGGTGTTTGAGCACCCTAGACGGTTGAGGTCACCTCGGAGCCACATTCCATTGTGGTGAAGCTTCGTGGTCTTGTTGGGAGCCTCCAAACTTTGTGTGGAGTTTGCCCCAACCTTGTTTGTAAGGGTTCGGTCGCCGCCTTCAAGGGCGTCTATAGTGGAATCATGGTACCTCGCATCGTGTGAGGGCGTGAGGAGAATACGGTGGCCCTAGTGGCTTATTGGGGAGCATTGTGCCTCCATACCGCTCCAACGGAGACGTACTTCCTGTCAAAGGGAAGGAACTTCGGTAACACACCCTCTTCATCATTGGTTCCACTTGCGGTTATCTCTAACCTTTACATTGTGTACGCTTATGTTGTTGTTTATCACTTACTTGTCTTAGTTATCTTTGTTGGTAGCATCGTATAGGTTCACCTCTTTGTTGACATTTTAGAGAACCCTTATGTTGCTAACCCAAACTTGCTAGGATTAATTAAAAAGTGGTCATTGCCTATTCTCCCCCTCTAGTCAACCATATCGATCCTTTCAATTGGTATCAGAGCCACGTCTCTTTATTAAGGGTTTCACCACCCGAAGAGTATGGAAGATGATGAGGGAGTTCCCCGTGCGCAAACCGAGGCCATGGACTTGACTTCGATCACAAGGGACGACTTAAATACGGCTATGGCCGCACTCAAGATGTCCTTGACAAACGAGGTCAAGACCATGCTTAAAGAGTTAATTGAGGGAATTAAAAGTTCTCCCAAACCGGCATTGGTGGTTAAACCCACCAAAACAGATTCGGAGGCCAATTCCTCTAAGGAAACGGCTAAAGGTATGCAACCTTCCCCTCCTCTCGAAAATCATGGGAATGGGACTTATGCATTTGTTCCACCACCCATGGTCTATGGAGGACCGGTTCCCACACCGCGTCTTAATCCTGTTGGTCCTCCTCCTAAGCTTGTAAAAGGTGATTTTGCTAACTGGGTATTTTCTATTAAGTCTCATTTGAATCACAGCTCAACAAATTTGTGGAGAATCATCGAGCAAGGCTACTATCCCCATGACCCAAGCAACCTCACTCCAAGAGAAGAAGCGGACAATCAATATAATCACTCCGCATTGTTTATTCTCCAGTCCACAGTACCACTTGAAGATCTTCCTCACTTGTGTCCCGTCACTCTGGCTAAGGACTGTTGGGAGCACATCATGGTGTTGTACAAGGGAAGCTCAAGCATTCGACGGTCCAATTATGAAGTGGTACTTGATAAGGCCGATGAGTTTGTGAGGAAGGAAGATGAGGACCCTCGTGATCTCTATCGAAGGGTGACTGCTATTGCTGTGGCTCTCAAGGACCATGGGAGCAAGGATGTGGATGATACATGGGTCAAGCACAAGTTTCTCAAGGCCACCATGCCTTTCCATAAAGCCATGTCATCTGTCATTCGCCAACAACCAGATTTCCACTCCTTGTCTTCCAGTGAGGTGTTGGATAAATTCATTGCAATGTCAATCTTGAACGAGACAGCTGACAATGCACTTTCTCGAGTTCGCTCAAAGACAGCTTCACCCAACCTTGCATTAAAGGCAAAAGCTGCTTCTAAAGAAGAAGAAGAGGATGAGGAAGAGGAGAGCTGCCCTGAAGACATGAAGTATGCTTATCATGAGAACATGGCTCTTGCGTCAAGGCAATTCTGGGGCAACATGAGGAACTCAAGACCCACCTTCACCAAGAACAATTCAAGTGGGTTCAAACCCAAGCAACGACTGAGGACATGCTATAATTGTGGTAATGTGAGTCACTTCGTGGCCAAATGTCCCTATGAGAAAAGGGAAGACAACGGGGGCAAGCTCATTCGCAAAGACAAAACCAAGTCATTCCCAAACAAGAACAACTTTGTGAAGAAACCCCACCCAAAGGGTATGGTGGCCCTTGAAGAGTACCCCTTTGATGATGATGACGATGACGATATGGTGGCAACTGCAACTGTTGCCATTGCCACCCCTTCTCCCAAGAAGGTGTCTCTCTTCAACGCCCCCAACGAGAACCACATCGCCAAGTGCCTCATGGCCAAAGGTATCGATCAGGTAACCCCCATCATTAAGACCAACATCGCTACTGCTCCTTCATTGTTGAATTGTGTTGATGATAGTGATGTTGGGGAACTTAATGAGCATGATCTTGACAAATTTCTGTGCACTATCAAGGGAGAACCCAAGAAGCACTTTGTTACTCTCTTGGAACAACTGGGTGAGGCTAATGACCTCATCGAGTCTCATGAGGAGATCATCTCCGAGCTTTAGGGACATAGTCGTGACTATGCAGATGAGATTGTTGAACTATCTATTGCACTAGAAAAGGAGCGCACTGTTCGGTTGGCTCTTGAGGAGTCATACAACGATTACTGCGCTAAAATACAAAAGAAACTAGATCATGCTACTGTTCTTACTCGTATGCTTAAGTTTGAAAAGGATGCTCTTGGGGTTGGCCATGACTGACTCAAAGTGGAGTTTGACACACTTGACAAGGCTCACAAGGTCTTGAAAGGTGTTCATTTCTCTCTGAAAGAATCTCATGATCAACTCCAAGCAAAGCTTACCAAGGAAATCTCTACTTGTCCTCCCTTTGTGTTAATTGATAATGCTTGTACAACTAACCCTTGTTGTGAGCATGTACATCTTGTGGAGGAAAATGCCAAGTTAAAGGAGAGACTTGAGAAGGGCCTTACGTCATGCATACAAGGTGAGAAGAGCCTGAACGACCTCTTGAGCAATCAAAAGGGTGTGGTAGGAAAGGAGGGACTTGGACTTACATCCAAGTCAAAAAGAAAAAGGAGGAACAGGAACAAACGATCCCCTACCCTCATGGACATGTTTGTCAAAGAGGGCGAAGGGACTCAGGAGGTGAACAAGAACAAGGTGGACGATGGTAACATCAAGAAGGGCGAAACCATTCCCACCAACACAGTCGGCAAACTCAATCCTTCCTATGTTTTATGTCGTGCTAGTGATGGGCATGTTTATGCCAGATTTGTTGGTTCTTACTATGAGTCCACTGAATGGGCTATTTGGGTTCCTAAGACCCTTGTCTCTAACATTAAAGGACCCATTCAAAAATGGGTACCTAAAACCAAGCCTTGATCTATTGCAGGAGTTTGCTTCCGGTGGGGTGTCATTGTTGCTCGATAGTGGAGCAACAAATCATATGACCGGAAGCAAGGACTTAGTGGTGGATGTGCATCCTTCTCCATCTATGCCCACCCATATCCAATTCGCAGATGCATCCTCGTCAAAGGTATTGGGATTTGGTAAGGTGGTCATCTCTCAAGAGTTATCTATTGAGAAGGTCGTGCTTGTTGAGTCTCTTGCCTACAATTTACTTTCGGTTCGTCAACTTGCAATTATGGTTTTTTCCACATTCTTTAATGTTGATAATGTGGTCCTCTTGTGGAGCAAGACTCTTAAAGTAGCCTATGTTGGATATGTCGAAAATGGTCTCTATGTGGTGAACTTTTCAAAGCGACCCACTAAGACTACGACTTGTCTAATGGCTAAAGTTGATGTGGGCTGGCTTTGGCATCGCCGACTAGCTCATGTCAATATGAGATCTTTGCAAAGTCTTCTCAAAGGGGACCATATTCGTGGACTAACAAATGTGAGTTTTGCTAGAGATCGTGCTTGCAGTGCCTGCATTGAAGGAAAGATTCATGAAACTGCTCATCGTCCAACGACTCTCATTTACACTAAGAGGCCATTGGAGCTCCTCCATATGGATCTTTTCGGTCCTCCATCATTTGATAGTCTTGGAGGCAGAAAGTACTGCTTGGTGATTGTTGATGACTACTCAAGATACACCTGGGTATATTTCTTCAAGAGGAAGAGTGAGACTCAACAAACTATGATCAACTTTGCTAATGAAGCTCAACGTCAACATGAAGCAAAGATTTTGATGATTAGAAGTGACAACGGCACCGAGTTCAAAAACTACACCTTGGATGAGTTTCTAGGTGATGAGGGAATAAAACATCAATATTCAGCACCATATACCCCTCAAAAAAATGGTGTGGTAGAAAGGAAGAACCGGACTTTGATGGATGCTGCAAGAACAATGATGGCGGAATTCAAATCTCCATATAACTTTTGGGCTGAGGCCATCAACACGGCATGTCACGCGTCCAATCGGCTCTATATCCGCAAAGGCTTGAACAAGACTCCATATGAGATTCTCACCAGAAACAAACCCAATCTCAAGTACTTCCGGGTATTCGGTTGTAAGTGTTTCATTCTCAAGAAAGGTGCTCGTTTAGCTAAATTTTATTCTAGAGCACAAGAGGGCATCTTTGTTGGTTATGCTACAAACTCTCATGCTTACCGTGTCCTCAACAAGTCCACCGGACTCATTGAGGAGACGTGTAACGTGGAGTTTGATGAAAATAATGGCTCCCAAGTGGAGCAAAGTGGTCTTTGTGATGTAGGTGATGAAATTCCTCCCCAAGCCATAAGAAGAATGGGGATTGGTCAAATACTCCCCATTGAGGAAACCCCTTGTGGCCGAAGGAGAAGGACAATGCTCTACTCAAGTGGAGCCATCACCCTCACAAGCCCCACACGCTTCCGATGAACAAAGAGAAGACCCTCAACAAGTTGAACAAGCTCAAGGACAAGATCAATTGCCCAAAGATGGTGATGTGTCCCATGATGTACAAGCACTTACCCAAGGTTCCGAACCTACTCAAGATCAAGATCAAGTACAACTACAAGATCCAGACCAAATAGAAGCACAAGATCAAGATCAGGAGCAACCATAAGAACAAGGACAAACAAGTGAACCTGCTCAAGTCGAAAATCAAGTTGATCAGGATACTGTCTCGTAATTCCCTTCCGCAGCGCCAAAAAGGACTACTGGTGCCAAGGGAGGTTCAAAACGCAAGGGCAAGCAAAGTAATCAAGTCGATGCTCCTCAGTTATCCAATGCAGAACTCTTGGAGCGTCGAGCAGCCAAGATTGCGAACAAGCTGAGAGTCAAGTCACATCTTATGAAGAATGTATTTGGCAGTTTGAAAAGGCGAGTATCCACCCATCAACAGATTTGGAATTATTGTGAGCATCATGCGTTTGTTTCGTATTGTGAACCTCAACAGGTACAGGAAGCGCTCGATGATGAGGACTGGCTTATGGCCCTGCATGAAGAACTCAACAACTTCGAGCGTAATCAAGTCTTGGATTTAGTGCCAAGACCAAAGGAGCAACATAATGTCATCAAGACCAAATGGATTTTCAAAAACAAGCAAGATGCCAATGGGATTGTGATTCTAAACAAGGCAAGATTGGTGGCTCAAGGCTACTCCCAAGTCGAGGGTATCGACTACGGTGAAACCTTTGCCCCTGTTGCTCGTCTAGAATCTATTCGCATGCTGCTTGCATTTGCTTCTCATCCTAATTTCAAATTACAGCAAATGGATGTGAAAATTGCTTTTATTAATGGTCCTTTAAATGAGTTGGTCTATGTCAAACAACCCCCGGGATTCGAACATCCCAAGCTCCCCAATCATGTGTACAAACTTAATAAGGCACTCTATGGCCTTAAACAAGCCCCACGTGCGTGGTATGAGTATCTTACTGAGTTGTTACAAGATCCTGGGTTTGAAATTGGGAAGATAGATCCCACTCTTTTTACAAAGAGGGTTAAAGGGAATTTGTTCGTATGCGAACTATATGTTGATGATATCATTTTTGGTTCTCCTAACATTTCTTTCAATGAAGAATTTGCTGCACTAATGACCGACAAATTTGAGATGTCTATCATGGGTGGGTTGAAGTTTTTCCTCGGATTCGAGATTAAACAAGGCTTAGAAGGGACCTTCATCAAAGAAGCCAAGTACACTCAAGACATGCTCAAGAGGTTCGAGCTCGAAGATGTCAAGCCGGTCAAGTTCCCCATGCCAACAAGATGCAAGCTTGACAGTGATCCCAATGGTAAAGCAGTGGATCAAAAGGTATATCGCTCCATGATTGGATCCCTCCTTTACCTTTGTGCATCTAGACCAGATATTATGTTGAGTGTAGGGATCTGTGCACGGTTTCAATCCGCACCAAAAGAAAGTCATTATATGGATGTTAAGCGAATCTTTCGATATTTGGCTCATACCCCAAACTTTGGTCTATGGTATCCCAAGGGAGCAAACTTCAACCTAGTGGGCTACCCTGACTCAGATTGGGCAGGAGATTGTGTGGAGAGGAAGTCAACTTCTGGAGGATGCCAATTCCTTGGTCGCTCACTGGTAAGTTGGTCTTCAAAGAAGAAGAATTGTGTCTCACTATCATCCACCGAAGCAGAGTATGTGGCAGCTGCAAGTTGTTGTGCACAGTTGCTATGGATGAGGCAAACTTTAAAGGATTACGGTGTCACGTGTGACAAAGTGCCTCTTCTATGTGACAATCAAAGTGCTATCAAGATTTCCCTCCCCCCATTAAGCATAAATCGATCAAGTCTTTCACTTTG
Organism: Hordeum vulgare subsp. vulgare; assembly: GCF_904849725.1. NCBI lineage: Eukaryota > Viridiplantae > Streptophyta > Magnoliopsida > Poales > Poaceae > Hordeum > Hordeum vulgare. The sequence goes on from NC_058522.1 coordinate 448,407,567, forward strand.
GCCATTACTAAATTGCACTTGTGCTTCAAAGACGAGCGTTGGTCATGAACCCAAGGATAATTCTTCGCGGTGTCATACCTTTGCCTCAAACATAGGTGGCCTCGGCCACCGCCCCCACCTTTCTCTCATATGGAAGAAAGGATACAAAATGACTAGTCAATATACCTTGCTGGTGCTATCTTTTTATTACACTGATTAGTCGTTGCCCACGTCTTTTCCACGAAATCCTATGTCTCGTTGTGTCATTTTGAGCCGTACTACCACCAGGGGTAGCGGTACTACCGCCAGGACCCCAGCGGTACTACCGCCAGGGGTAGTGGTACTACCGCTAGGACCCCAATCTATCACAACTTGACTAGGGCTTTTTAGGGCTGTCACAAGGGGGAGCGGTACTATCGCCAGGGGGAGCGGTACTACCGCCAGGACCCCAGCTGTACTACCGCAAGGGGTAGCGGTACTACCGCTAGGACCCCGACGGTACTACCGCTGGCCAGTACCCCTTGGGCTATATAAAGGAGGGGGAGCCCGTTTTTCCTTCCCTCTTTCTTCATGCTCGTGGCTCTCCCTTCCTCTACTCCAAACTCCCCCCGTTTGGATCTCTATTTGCGTAGCCCCTTCTCTCCCTTGAGTTGGAGGATTTGCTCCACTCCTCCATCCTCCATCAAGTGCCATGGACGCCGGTAAAGCTCCTCACTTTATTCCCTTGATTGGTGTTTTCTTGGTGATTTGGGTCCATGGTTATGGTTTGTGCTTAGTTTTTGGATAGAACGAAGGAGATATCCTAGGGGAGTTTAGGTTCTATGATTCATTGCTTTTATCTTGACATGCCCTAAGTATTCATGTTTTAGATCAAGTACTTCTTCTCATATTTCTCTTGGATTAGATCTAAAACTTGAATCCCCTTGACAAGGCTTGTCTCTATCTAGATGTTCTTGAGGTTCACATGTGATTAGGGCTATGGTGTTTCTTGTAGTGATTTTATGCAGTAGCCGTGGACCTCGTGAATCAAATCTAGCCGTTCTTATGGGTCTCTTTATATTCATATCTGAAAGTCAACCCCCTAGCGGTACTACCGCTAGGGGTAGCGGTACTACCACCAGGATCCCAGCGGTACTACCGCCAGGGGTAGCGGTACTACCGCCAGGAGGATATTTTTTTGTTGTGTTTGACAATGTGAGTTTATTCTTATGCTTCTTTTGACCATTGCCTTGACTCCTCCTGTCGCTCTTTTTGGGTTTGTGTTTTGTGTGTCACAGGTGGTGCTCGTTGCTCAAATCTCCCACGTGACACCCAACCGAAGTAGTATCACACTTCAGAGGCTCCAGAGGGCTCCGCCACTTCCGGTCTGACTCCCAAAAAGAGATCTTTCAAGAAGACTGCTTCCAAGAACAAGGGGATCAACGTTCGCACTATGCCCCCTAAGGATTTTCTGTTGTTCCACAACCGCAATCACTATCTGGAAGACAAGGCTTAGATCAAGAACATTGAGCATGTTTGGTCACGGGATCACTGCATGATATATCGTGACATCATCAAGCCATTCAAGAAGATATTTGTTCCAGGGCAGTGGATTGACCTTGCTCACCTTCAGCGGAATCCGGACTACTTTGGTGAGGCTCTCTCCTTGATTGATAAGCTTGGCCTTAAAAAGATCATCACCTTCAGGCAAGACTTTGACCCAGATGTTGTGGCCCAATTCTATGTCACTGTTCACTTTGCACCTGATGACGTGCGCACCATGACTTGGATGACCGGTACTCAGAAGATGACAGGTTCCTGGTGAGAATTCATGCAGCTTCTCAACGTCGACTTTCATGGGGACGAAACAATTCTTGGGATGCATCCTCATGCTCCTTCTTCATCTACTGCCACCCCAAGGACAGGCTGCAACAACTTTCTGTGAAGAAAGGTGTGCTCCCCAAGCATCTGGATATCATGCATCGGATCTTCTGCAACACTCTTTGCTCGCATTGGCAACTTTGACGATGTGCATAGTCATCTAGCTGAGATGCTTCTGCTCTGTGAGGAGGCTAGGACTAAGGAAACTGCCCCTCTCGATATTGCCCATGTGATATTCAATGATCTCTGGAATTGCATCATGAACCACAAGGTTCCCATCTACTGGCCCTACTTGTTTGCCTATATTCGCAAGAGGTGGCACGAAGTCTATCTTATAGATGAATTCCCTATTCAGGCTGATTCTTTTGTGCATGATCCTATCAAGCTCCGTATCAAAGACAAATGGGCCAACCCATCAACTTCGTCTCAGCACATGGACACGGACACAGAGACTGCTGCTGGAGGAGCTCCTGCTTCACAGTCCCGCTCTTCTGCTATGCCATCTTGGGCAGTGAAAATAAAGGATCAAATGAAGACTCTCTTCTGTATGCAGGCCAAGGGACAATATCAGTCTCATGTGGCCCAGAAGGAGAACCGTCAGAGGCACAAGCGTGTCTTGAGGACCCTTGATGTAGATATCTCAAGCGTCTCAGAGGGCGACATCACTCCAGAGTCTGATTGGATGCGGGCTCAAGGTTACCAATGGACTGGGTCTGATGCAGAGGAGGAGGCGTCTGAGGAGGACAATGAGGAGGAGCAGGATGATCCGGATGCCACGGACGCGTCTGGGGCTGATGAGGATGCAGAGTGACCACCTGTGTCGTTAGGTGTGCCCCTTTTTGGTGTCTTGTGCCAAAGGGGGAGATAGTCTAGGAGCTGGATTTGCGCTTTGCTTTAGCTTTGCATATCTTTATCGTGTTTGCTCTGAACTTGGTTTGATCTTATTTGCTATCTTTGCTTTGTGTGATGTGAGACTTGGTCTAGTGTGAGACTTATTTCTATCATATGATGTGAGTCATATGCTCTTCAATTATCTCTACCATTATCTTTATGTTCACATGCTATCTACTGTGCAAATCCGGTATTGTCATCAATCCACCAAAAAGGGGGAGATTGTTAGGGCATATTTATGCCTAAGTAATTTTGGTGATTGATAACAATACTGTAAAGGACTAATCGTGTGCATTAAGATTTCAGATAACACATGTCAATGGCACAAGACGACTCGGCCCCCTCCATGGAACAGAAGCACGGTGTCCTCTACGATTCTCTTTCTTTGAGTTATAGGAACGCTGTACTATTAAGAGGTGACCCGTAGTGGAAAGGTTTGGGTGGAATCAATTTTGCACGCACACACTTTTTCTCCTTTCCCTTTCCCTGCAACTTTGGAGTAGTTCCCGCCTCTGGTTTATCTCCTCTTGCAAAAAGGTCTCCCAGCAGTAGTACTGCTATCCCTAGCGGTAGTACCGCTGGGCATAGCGGTAGTACCGCTAGCCCTAGCGGTAGTACCGCTAGTGCTGGCGGTAGTACCCTGGTCTGGTGCCCTGCCCCAAACCACCAAAGATAGCCAATCCCATCTGGGGACTGTTCTGGTGCCCTGCCGGAGGGGGATTCGTACATGGAGGGCTTCTTCATCAACACCATTGCCCTACCCCAAACCCTGGTGCTGGCGGTAGTACCCTGGTCTGGTACCCCTGCCCCAAACCCTGAGCTGGCGGTAGTACCGCCCCTGGTCAGTGGTAGTACCACTCCAGGAACTTAGTACCGCCTTCCTAGTGGTAGTACTTCATCGGACTTTTTGCAAAGACTTTCTTGGCGGTGGTTGGCCCGGTAGTGCATCTGCACTACCATGGGCTCAGCGGTAGTACCGCTGCAGCCAGCGGTAGTACCGCTCGAGTGCCAGCGGTAGTACCGCTGCAGCCAGTGGTAGTACCGCTGGAGTGCCAGCGGTAGTACCGCTGCAGCCAGCGGTAGTACCGCTAGGCTCGGGCTGTGAGTGGGAAAACGGTTGGATTCCCCCCCCACTATATAAAGGGTTCTTCTTGCTCTAGAACCCTACCTTTGACCCTCACAAGCTCCATTGTTTCTCCCTAAGCTCAAAAGTGCCCGATCTCTCTCCCTAGACAATCAAACTTGTTGATTCTCTAGGGATTGGTTGTGAAGGCCTAGATCTACACTTCCACCAAGAGAAAATTGATTCCCCCACCAATCCCTTGCGGATCTTGTTACTCTTGGGTGTTTGAGCACCCTAGATGGTTGAGGTCGCCTTGGAGCCACATTGCATTGTTGTGAAGCTTCGTGGTCTTGTTCGGAGCCTCCAAGCTTTGTGTGGAGTTTGCCACAACCTTGTTTGTAAAGGTTCGGTCACCGCCTTCAAGAGAACCTATAGTGGAATCACGGTACCTCGCATTGTGTGAGGGCGTGAGGAGAATACGGTGGCCCTAGTGGCTTATTGGGGAGCATTGTGCCTCCACACCACTCCAACGGAGACGTACTTCCTGTCAAAGGGAAGGAACTTCGGTAACACATCCTCGTCTTCATTGGTTCCACTTGCGGTTATCTCTAACCTTTTCATTGTGTATGCTTATGTTGTTGTTTATCTCTTACTTGTCTTAGTTATCTTTGTTGGTAGCATCATATAGGTTCACCTCTTTGTTGACATTTTAGAGAACCCTTATGTTGCTAACCCTAACTTGCTAAGATTAATTAAAAAGTGGTCGTTGCCTATTCACCCCCCCCCCTCTAGTCAACCGCATCGATCCTTTCAACCTCGACATCATCCTTGTTGCTCCCATGGTAATGTGTGAGTAGTCCACCATAGACCTACGGGTCCGTAGTTAGTACCTATATGGCCATCTCTCTCTCTTGATATCCAATACAATGATCATTGCATATTCACTTTGATCTATCCGATGTAATTATTTTGTGTGTTGCGTTGGTTGGGATCCGATGAAACGTGGGTCTATGTTCAGATTATTCAGGATAAATATTTGAATCTTATCTGAATTCTAAGTATGATTCTTATGTTCGTGATCATTATATCTTCTTAAATCTCTCTGATCTATTGATTTTCATTGGCTAAGTAGATTTATCTTTCTTCAGTGAGAGGGGTGCGTTGTAGTGGGTTCAATCTGACGGATTTATGTATTCCAGTGACAGAAGGGGACAAGATCGTCTTTGTATTGTTGCCATTAATGATAAAACGATGGATTTACTTCATACTAATACAATTCTCTTTGTCTACATCACGTCATCATTCTCCAAGCATAACTTTGTTTTACTTAATACTCTAGATGCATGTTGGATAGTGGTCGATGGTGGAGTGATTGTAATAGGTGCAGGTAGGAGTCGGCCTATTTTCCTATGGACGTGATGCCTATATACACATGATCATTGTCGTGAGTATCACATAACTATGTGATTTTCTATCAATTTCCCAACAGTAATTTGTTTACCCATCTTAGTTTCATGAGAGATGCCACTAGGGAAAACTATGGCCCATGGATCTATGCACTTATAAGTATACAAACGCTACAATTCCTCGCCGCCTTTATTTACTTTTCACTTTGCAGCTTATAATCACACTACTTACTTGCTTGCAAATAATGATACAAGAGGATTGACAACCCTATTCACCATGTTGGGTGCAAGTGTTTGCTTCTTTTGTGTGCAACCATTAAAGATCGGGGTTGGTTGTTACTCCTATTGGTTCGATAAACCTTGGTTCTCTACTAAGGGAAATACTTACCTACATTGTGTTGCATCACCCGTTCCTCTTCATGGAAAACCCAAAGCAGATCACAAGTATCACTTGCCAACTAGAGAGTCGATAGGTTGGAATAAGGACAAGCATTATTGACTCGTGCTCAAAAGTAGACTCATAAAGATAAAACATAGGACCTTCATAGTGGGAAGTAGAGGTTGTCACACGCTTTTAAGATGGATGTGCAAACTATTAATGCAAAGGAATGTCACTTTATATTGCCCCTTGTGATAGCAAAATTTATTATGCACTATGTTGCTTTTATTTGTTTGCCACCACAAGATCGTAAAAAGCTTATTTTCCATTACAATAAAATATCATACGTGATTAGGAGTAATTTTTATTGCTTGGTGCACCGATGAAAACTTACTTGAAGGATCTTACTCAATCCATAGGTAGGTATGGTGGACTCTCATGGCAATTGACTCGGTTTAAGGGTTATGGATGCACAAGTGGTATCTCTACTTAGTGCAAAAAAAATTGGCTAGCAAAAGATCTAAAGAAAGCACCCCATGTTAGAGGATCCTTGACAAAATAACTTCTATGTGAATGTAAACTATCATGATGATTATGTTGTCTTCCATGTCCAACATCAACACTTGCTCATTATATAATATTTTGTGTATTTATATGTGAATCTCCTCTCCTCTATCAAAATCTTGCATAGATTGTATCAATTACTAATGCTACGTTTGTTCATCACTTATACTTTTTCTATGTGAAGTCATTACTCCTCACGGGATTAGCATTTGATCTTTTTATTTCTTTTATTTCAGTTCTATGATGATATATGCATGAGAGTAAAGCACATGAACTTAATTAATAATTACTATGTAAGTCTCTCACTAGGTTACATGGATAGATAGACAATCTCAAAGCAAAAATTCTAAACAAAGTGTCGTGGTTTTGTCACGGCAGATGTCCTCGTGAAAGGACTTAGTACTGGAGCCATCGCACTTTGGTGGCGTCTCAAAGGGGTTGAACGGGAGAGAGACGGCGATTTACCCAGGTTCGGCCCCTCGTGAGGAGGTAAAAGCCTACGTCCTGCTTTGAGTTGTGTTGATGGAGTTTCGATTACAAGGAGGGCGTAACTCGCCAGACCTAGTACTCGATGATTTCTAACCTGCCCTCTTCTTCCCTAGGACTCGCCTTTATATACAGGTCGACTCCCTAGGGTTCACAAGGGTACTTTCCTTTCTACAAACCGTGACCCTTACGATCTCTAAGTCGCCATCTTCCAAAGCTTGGAAACCTTCCGGAAGTTGCAAACCGCCATACAACCTTTGGTCCTGCGAGGCCAAGGCCCGAACCACGCTTAGACGAATCGCCTGATTTGGTGACCCGGCCAAACCAGGGCAGGTTATCAATAGGTAATATCCCCAACATTAGGCCCCAGATTGACTTGAATTTTCTTCACGCCAATATTTTTGCTCAGTTAAAGGCGATTCATTCTTCATCCTCCTCCATACGCCATGAACTTAACCCGCCATCTGTTGCGGAAAAACTTAAATCGCCAAACCATTTCTCGTTGGTATCTTATTATCCCTTGAATTCCAGAAAAGATAATGACGTAATCCCAACGGATCCCTTGGTATCGTTAACCCAAGATTTTCGGAGCGCCATCATGGCGAATCTTTATCCTTTGGCGGTTCCCGCTCGTGGCGCCTCGATTCCAGCGCCTGCCTTGTTAAATAGGTGGGGGGGACAAGACTGGGCGCATTCCACCCACCAGTCTTGTCGCCTTTTCTCCCCATTGCTGCAGCAAAGCAAACCCTCATTGTCTTCCGCGAGCTCCGCCACCAACCGTGGTTCCTGCCGTTGCCCGAAAGCTTTGGCGCCGCCCAAGGACCTTGTCGCCGTCAAGCACTTTGCCGCGGCCGAACAGTTCGCCATCACCGTCCATCTCGTCGTCGTTGAACACCTCGTCGTCGCCGAACACTTCGTCGCCGCCGAATACTTCGACCCCGCCCGAGGTTTCCGCGCCCGTCCGAGGTTTTCGCGCCCCTTTAGAAGCCTTCGTCGCCGTCGACCATCTCCGAACGAACCCACCAGGTTAGGTCTCCGTTTACTCACGAGCAGATCCCTATTCTTTTTGGAAGTTCATCACTGCCATGTTCTTGATGCCTTCCCGAATAGTTGTTACTTGTTCTTGATTTGTTGATATCAATGACGACGAGAAAACCAATGTCTCTAATACCTTTATTTGTCCACCCTTGATTTGCACACTTAGAGTAGAATTTCACCAAACCAACATCATTGTCCCATCTTGGTCGTAGGTTGCCGCATCCAGTCATTTTCTGCATTTATTTTCAGTTGTCCAGTAGATCCATAATCTACCCCTCGTTATGTGAAAACTGTTTGTAGTCTTCGTACTTCACCATTTTTGGATAAATGCCTCTCACGCCTTGAGACACAACTCCTTTAAGTAGCCAAACTTCGTAAGTTGCCATAGCAACCTGACTCGGGCCTTCTTTTGGCGGATCAAGATTTTTCCTCAGCCCGCGGACAAATTACTTGGCGAGTCAAATGAAATTGTCTCACCTCTTACAGTAAATGTTTTGGCGTGTCAATTCACCCGCACTTTATTCCTTTGTAGCATGGGCGCCGTCTTCAAAAGTGACTGGCTCCCTACCAAGGTCAATGATGCCATACTAGAGGATTATGTGAAAACGGGAAATTTGGACCCTCAGGATGTTATCGGTTGGCGTACCGGCTTTGGAGAGGAAATCCCCAATCCCAAAGAAGGGGAAATAGTTGTTTTCGTGGAACACCTTGAGCGGGGTTTTAAGCCGCCTGGATCGAAGTTCCTTAGAGACGCCATGGCTTTCATGAATGTTCGCCTCCAGGATCTAGGGTCCAATTTGATAAGCAACCTATGCCAGTTCCAGGTGTTTTGTGAGGCTTACCTGCGGATGGAACCCTCAGTTCCCTTATTCTGGTATTTATTCCACTTAAATCGCCAAACAGAATTTCACAATGGTCCCAGCCTGGAGCTCGGCGGTGTAAATGTTCAGCGCCGCAGGGATAGCCCATTTCCGTCACTCGCCAAGCCAAGCCACCCCAAAGGCTGGGGCGAGTCTTGGTTTTATTGTCAAGAGACTTCGCATGTAGGTGAAAACAAGCTTCTAGGTTATAGGGAAGATCGCCTCCCAACAAATTTCAAGCTCCCGGACAAGCTCACCGAAGAGGAGGAATCAGATTTTATCCCAGTATTGTCCGAGTTAAGATCTTTGACAAACAACGGCCTTACTGGGGTTGACTTGATCCGCTGCTGGGTCGAATGGCGCATCCTCCCTCTAAGTCGCCGGGACGGGTTAATGTGTGAATTTGACGACACTCTAGACCATCCTCAATGTTACTTCTGCACGGCTCTAACGGAAGTGATATTGTCACCATCATCAAGAAGCTGACTGGCGAGCCTGCGGGAAAATGCGGCCAAATAGGTCTCAAACCCTTCTGCAAGATTAATCCGGCACCTAAGGTAAGCAACTTTAACCCGCCTTTTGTCTTTACTTCTTATGTCTCATTCGAATTATGGCCTCTTATAACATATGCCATTTCAGAAAGGTGATAAATTTTGGTCCAAGAAGCCCAAAAAGCCAGCCATGAAGCAAGCTAGGACGCCTCCAAAGAAGAAAACCAAGGGCAAGGGCAAAGCTGGTGTGACTGAACCATCCGAGGCCGATGAATCCCAAGTCGGCGACGCACCTTCGGAGGTAAAAACCTATCTTCTCTTAACTCGCCATCCATTACTGTTAACTTTATATTTGTACCTCTGCATCTCTGGAATAGAATGAAGACAACGAAAGCCACGAGGATTCAGTAGAGGTAATTTCTGTTTCCTCCGATTCATCTCCTTCTCCACCTAAGCCGGCCATGCGAATTTGTGGGAAAGTTCCCTTCTCACATCCAAATGCCTGTTTGGACCCAAATTTTCTTCTGAAGAAAGCACAATACACTTCGAATCGGAAAACCCGAAGTCATTCCGGTGATCTGGTGTCCGGTTTACCAACAGGGAGCAAGAAAAGGCCAAATGAGGTATCCTTTAACAACACTTCTTCATGTCTCTTTGGATCGCATTTATAACCCGCTTATATCTTCGACGTGCGACTCTTGCAGAATTCTCCTCCTACATTTGGCGACTCAGTAATGTTGGCACTTCCTCCAATGATCCGTGTCCCTAGGTAAGTCTTTTGATAATTTTCACTTTGAATCTGATGGTGATAAGTTCTCAGTCCTTAAACGTGCCTCTTTCCTCTTTCAGGGCACAGGCGAAGAAAAGGAAAACTGGCGGGTCAACTCCCATCATAATCTCACAGCCTATCAAAGAGCCGGCGCCGATCCAAGATAACCCGGACCAAGACAAACGTGAGGATCAAGGGGATCTCCCTAGCTCTCCCAAGGAAAAAATGGATGCCCCCAAGCCACCAAGTCCATTGACAACAGCAGAAGACCCGGACGCTGTAATTATCACTGGTACCAGCTTCTCTAAACTGGCCACAGCGGTTTTATCGAAGCATGTGTCATCATCATCTCAAACTGTTCCTGAATATGAACTCTCCAAGGCTAAGCTCTCCCAATATGAACATTTGGAGTTCAAAGAACTTTGCTCTGGTTTTGGAAGTCGCCTAGAGGCGAGTTATGAGATGGAGAAAAGCCTGCTTCGGATGCTAAAAAAGAAACATGAGGTAAGTTTTGTTGTATACCATATTATCTTCATTAACCCCCAAGGGCCGGGTCATCAGTAAAAAGATGAGCCGGGTCTTGATGACTAGAAAAACTTTGGACCAGTAACCCCCAAGGGCCGGGTCATCAGTAAAAAAGATGAGCCAGGTCTTGATACTGTATAATTTTGTCTGAAAAATTATACATTAGCCCCCAAGTGTCAGGGATATTTCTTGCAATAGTTCTGGAACTTGCCCCTTAATCATATGCTTCAACAGGAATCTCTTATCCAGACTGAATCAACACTTGGCGACTTGAAGAAAAGCTTATCTGATCAGCAGGATGCCCGAGCCAAATCGGAGGAGAAGTATCAACTGGTCTTAGCTGAGATGGAAAAACTAAAAGCCGATTTAAAAAGGGCTCAAGCTGACCAAGATGCTTCAACAAAGCGAGCAGAGAAGGCTAAAGCCAAGCTGGCTACTATGCAACAAGAGCTGTCCGGTTTAAAACGTCATATCTCAAACATGGCGCAAGCCTTCTTTGGTAAAGTCTAACTCTTGACCTTTTTAAACAAATAACTCTTATCTGAGTCACTGATTATCATTACCCCTTGTACAGGTCCGAGAGCCGCCAACCTTCAGGATGATTGCGTTCTGACGCTGAAGGCGATTTACGCGCTGACAGAGCAGCTATATACCGGTAGTGTACTGACTGTGAAAGCAGTGATGGGTGCCAAGGAGCCTATAACCTCCATAAAGAAGATGCTTGGCTGCCTATCCATGCTTCCTCCCCAGATTGGCGAGTTAACTCGGTCAGCCGCCCGGAAGGGAGTGCTGACTACACTGACTCGCTGCTTAGCATATGCTCCAGAAATCAACCCAGAAGATGTAGCGCCGGGCTTTCCTCAACTTAAGGATGATGGGTCAGAATTCATCGAAGAGGACTACCAGCGTGTTGTCCAGGACTCCCGTCTGGTGGCGATTGAGCTTGCTGCAAGCTTGGACTTATCAAAGTACCAGGCCGCCTATGATAGCAAGAACAAGAAGGTCAACCCGCCAACCTTTGTGACGACCAGCTTAACTCCACGGCGACCCAAGAATCCTTTTGACTTGGACGCGAATCTTTCATCAATCCTGACCGATGAAGATGAATTTGCCACTCTCTCCAAGTGTAACTGGGTATTGGGCGACTTGCAGATTGAGGTTGGCCAAAGCTGCAACAGGCTGATCGAAGGGCGTCAGCAGAATAAATTTTCATTGAATTGGCCATGAGAGCCATGTAATAGGTCTCCTTTAGGAATCGATACTGCCTTTGTGATACCTTTAAAAAATCCTTATGTCGCCCTTAAGGCGATTTGAAATACTTGATCCGCCGTTTGAGGCTTTTTTATGATGCTTAATCCGCCATGGATAGAGTGATCTCGATCATCAACCTGTTCTAAGCTTTGAAAAACATATGTGTACCATCTCACGGAATAATAAGTGATAACAAATAGCAGTTGCCCCAAAATATTTTGAGGCGAATCAGAAAAAAAGTCTGAAAAACCTTGTGGCAGTTCCAGGAAGGTAAAAAATAGTAGTTTCGTCGGCTCATAAGGTCGCGACAGGATAGGGCGAGTCAAAAAACTCAAGCGCCACCCAAGGTAGCAGTTTCGTCGGCTCATAAGGTCGCGACAGGATAGTGCGAGTCAGAAATCTCAAGCACCACCCAAGATAATGATTTCGTCGGCTCATAAGGTCGCGACAGGATCGGGCGAGTCAGAAAGCTCAAGCGCCGCGCAAGATAATGATTTCGTCGGCTCATAAGGTCGCGACAGGATTGGGCGAGTCAGAAAGCTCAAGCGCCGCCCAAGATAATGATTTCGTCGGCTCATAAGGTCGCGACAGGATAGGGCGAGTCAGAAAGCTCAAGCGCCAGCCAAGAATGATTTCGTCGGCTCATAAGGTCGCGACAGGATAGGGAGAGTCAGAAAGCTCAAGCGCCACCCAAGAATGATTTCGTCGGCTCATAAGGTCGCGACAGGATAGGGCGAGTCAGAAAGCTCAAGCGCCACCCAAGATAATAATTTCATAGACCAAAATGGTAATAAAGCTGATCTCAATAAGAGGAAGCCCCCAAGTCGGGAGGCGTTTTAATTTTATTGCTTTATAATAAGGACTAAAAAACTTACAAAATGCAGAGCTTAAAAGCTCAAGTGTAGTAAGGCCGCAAGTGGGCAATATTCCAGGGGCGAGTCGACTCAGCCTCCGTGGTTGGCCGGTCAGGCCGGAGATCCACCAGATAGTAAGAGTCGTTGTGAAGATTTTTGCTGACGACGAACGGTCCTTCCCATGGTGGTGATAACTTATGCATGCCAGCACGATCCTGTATCAGCCGAAGCACTAAGTCACCTTCCTGAAAGGTTCGGCTCTTGACCCGGCGATTGTGATAACGCCATAAATCCTGCTGATAGATGGCCGATCGGGCCGCAGCCAAGTCACGCGCCTCCTCTAAGGCGTCCAAAGAGTCTTGACGTGCCAATTCGTTGTCCTCTTCCACATAAGCGGCGACTCTGGGTGAGTCATGCCTTATGTCAGTGGGAAGAACAACTTCTGCTCCATAGACGAGAAAGAAAGGGGTAAAACCCGTGGACCGGTTGGGGGTGGTCCGGATGCTCCATAACACTGAAGGCAACTCTTCAACCAACATCCCGGGGTCTTTTCCAAGGGAACCATGAGTCGGGGCTTAATTCCCCGTAAAACTTCCTGATTCGCCCGTTCCGCCTGCCCATTAGATTGCGGGTGAGCGACCGCAGAAACATCAAGCCGGATATGCTCTCGACGGCAAAACTCCTGCATCGCCCCTTGAGACAGGTTAGTGCCATTATGAGTAATGATACTGTGTGGATATCCAAACCGGAAAATCAGCTTCTTCAAGAATTTGACCGCCGTCTCCGCATCGTAAGTTCTAATAGGTTCTGCCTCAACCCACTTGGTGAACTTATCAACCGCCACCAGCAAATGGGTTTTCTTGTTGGATGACATTTTAAAGGGGCCAACCATGTCTAACCCCCAGACAGCGAAAGGCCAAGTGATGGGAATCATTCTTAGTTCTTGAGCCGGCACATGAACCTGTCGTCCATAACGCTGGCATCCCTCGCACCGAGGAACTATCTCTTCTGCATCTGCATGAGCCGTCAACCAAAAGAAACCATGACGGAATGCCTTTGAAACCAAAGAGCGTGACCCGGCGTGATGCCCGCAATCTCCGGAATGAACGTCATTTAGGATTATGCATCCTTCTTTGGAGGAAACGCATCGTTGAAAAACTCCAGAGGCACTCTGTTTATATAATTCCCCATTGATGATCACCATGGATTTGCTCCGTCGAACAATTTGGCGGGCCAAAACTTCGTCTGTTGGTAACTCGCCCCGGGCGAGATAGGCCAGATAGGGAAGAACCCAATCCGGCGTGACGTGGAGAGCCGCCACGAATTGAGACTCAGGATCTGGTATCGCCAACTCTTCCTCCGACGGCAAACTCACGGGGGGATTATGCAGAATATCCAGAAAAACATTGGGGGGAACCGGCTTTCGCTGGGAACCAAGACGTGAAAGGGCGTCAGCTGCCTCGTTGAGGTGCCGGTCAATGTGATCAACCTGATAGCCATGGAAATGACCCGCCACATCGGACACAGCTCTTCTGTAAGCCGCCATCATGGGGTCTCAAGAATCCCAAGTGCCTGAAACTTGCTGCGCCACCAGATCAGAGTCGCCAAAACATCTGACCCGCGTAAGGTTCATCTCCTTGGCGATTCGCAGGCCGTGAAGCAAAGCTTCATATTCCGCAGCATGTAAGATCAGGCCTGTCCTCCGAGGCCTGCAATTCCGTCCAATCATTGACGAAATCAACTAAGGCTTCAGACTTAATGGTTGTACGAGGGTAGTATCATACGTGATGCGGCCCAAGTTCAATCGCCCATTTGGCGATCCGCCCTGTTGCCTCCTGATTCTGGATGATGTCCCCGAGGGGGGCGGAACTAACCACCGTGATGGGATGCTCTTGGAAATAATGCTTAAGCTTCCGACTCGCCATAAACACCCCATACACTAACTTCTGCCAATGTGGGTACCGTTGCTTGGAAAGAGTTAGCACTTCGCTGACAAAATATACCGGGCGCTGAACTGGGTATTCCTTCCCTTCCTCCTTCCTTTCAATGACCACCGCCACACTTACTGCTTTAGAGTTTGCCGCAATATACAAAAGCATGGGTTATTTCTCAGTCGGGGCGGCCAAGACCGGCGGATTGACCAGTTGCTATTTCAAGGCTTCGAAAGCCTCATCTGCCTCATCTGCCCAAACAAAATGGTCAGATTTCTTTAGTAATTGATAAAGGGGAATCGCCTTTTCTCCCAGGCGGCTTACGAAGCGACTTAAAGCCGCAATGCGACCCGCCATCCATTGGACATGGTTAACATTCGCCGGTTTCCCAAGGGACGTGACTGCTTCGATTTTGTCCGGGTTACCTTCAATGCCACGCTCAGACACCAGGAAGCCCAATAATTTCCCTACAGGAACACCAAAAACACACTTGGTGGGATTTAGCTTCATCTGATACACCCGCAGATTATCGAAAGTTTCCTTGAGATCCTCTAGTAGCGTCTCCCCCCGGCGGGTCTTAATCACAATGTCATCAACATAGGCGTGAACGTTGCGTCCGATTTGGCCGCGGAGGCAGTTCTGGATGCAGCGCTGATAAGTCGCAACTGCACTCTGGAGCCCAAACGGCATGGATACATAGCAAAAAGCCCCAAAGGGGGTTATAAAAGCTGTTTTCTCTTGATCCTCCACGGCCATCCTTATTTGGTGATAACCAGAGTAGGCGTCCAAAAAGCACAAACGTTCGCATCCCGCCACCGAGTCAATAATCTGGTCGATGCGAGGAAGAGCGAAAGGATCTTTGGGACAAGCTCTGTTAAGGTCCGTGTAATCAATGCACATACGGAAAGTGCCATTCTTTTTTAGTACCAGGACCGGGTTAGCCAACCACTTGGGTGGAAAACTTCCACGATGAATCCGGCGGCTAAGAGACGGGCAACCTCTTCCCCGATTTCCTTGCGCCGTTCCTCGTTAAACCTGCGAAGATACTGCTGGATAGGTTTTGCTTTTGGGTCAACATTAAGATGGTGCTCAGCGAATTCTCTCGGCACACCGGGCATGTCAGAAGGTTTCCATGCGAAGATGTCCCGATTCTCATAGATGAATTCGATGAGCGCGCTTTCCTATTTGGGATCCAGACCCGTCGCAATGGTGAACTGCTTGGATGAATCGCCAGGAACGAAATCAACCGTTTTAGTGTCATCCGTTGGTTTGAACTTGAGGGGCGGCTCAGCATCTGTCGTTGGCTTCTTTAAGGGTGACATGTCAGAAGGATCAACATTAGCCCGATGATACTTGATCTCTTCTGCAGCGCAGGCGACTTCTGCATAAGCCGCGTCCCCTTCTTCACACTCCTTTGCAATTCTTCTATCACCGTCCACCGTGATGGGTCCCTTAGGACCAGGCATCTTGAGTTTAAGGTAAACATAGCATGGGCGAGCCATGAACCGGGCGTAAGCCGGCCACCCAAATAGAGCATGGTAGGGGCTTTTCAATTTGACCACCTCAAACATCAGCGACTCACTCATGTAGTTATATGCTGTTCGAAATGCGACTGTGAGCCTGACTCGGCCTATGGGGTACGCCGACTTGCCCGGGACGATTCCGTGGAATACCGTGGTTGAAGGCATCAAATCCTTCTCCAATAGATTCATCCTTTGGAAAGTGTCAAAATATAAGATATTAACGTTGCTGCCACCGTCCATTAGTACCTTGGACAGGGTGTACCCCCAACTTGAGGAGCTACGACCAACACTAAGTCGCCAGGGTTGTCAATTCTTGGCGGGTGATCCTCCCTACTCCATGATATGGTCTGCTCGGACCAGTGGAGGTACCGGGGAAGTGCCGGCTCAGACACACTGTATGCCCGGTGACTCACCTTCTTATCATGCCTGCAAGCACTGGTGGTGAAAACGTGGTACTGCCCATTGCTTAACTGTTTGGGGTTGTTGCGAAAGCCGCTGTTGTCATCCTGGCCCTGCGAAGCTCCCTGTGGGGGTGGTTGCTGAAAAGCCCCGAGCAGGTTATACCGCCGCTGGTGATGCACTGGGTACTGGTCGCTGCTTGGCTGTAGGCCCCCCTGAGCCCCCAGCTCGAGAAAACCGCCAAAGGGTTTCTGACGTTGGTTGGGTGCAGCAAACTGCTCCTGCCGTTGGTCCGGGTCACCATTTTGGCTTTTCTTGATCGCTTCCGCCCGAAACTCCCGCATCACGAAACAGTTCTCCCAGGAATGATTCGCCGGTCCGTCTGCCATGGCATGGTGCGGGCAAGCGCCCTTGAGTAACTCTTCATAGTTACGCGGCTTCTTACCACTGTAACCCTGTTTTTCTTCTGGCGTTGGTTGCCATTGTTGGTGTTGGTATTGGCGACTAAATCTAAAGATTCCTCTTGCTGCCTTCTCTTGCCATTGGCTCCCTGATTGTGGCGGTTACGTCCCTGGAACCGGGTATGATTTTTGGATGACTCACCCTTCTTTGGCGAGTTAGCTTTACCGTCCTCACCGGGATCTTTGGTGTCGTCCGCTTCAGCGTATCTAGTGAGAGTATCCATTAGCTCCCCCATGTCTTGGACCTTTCGCTCGAGTCGCCCCAACTTCTGCACCAGGGGTTCGTAGTGGCAATTCTGCTCGAGGATCAACACAACCTGAGCCGCCGTAATACCGTCTGATGAATGGATAATTTCCACGACCCGCCGTGACCAATGGTGGGCCGACTCATCGGGGCGCTGAACACAGTGCTGGAGATCGACAATTGTCATTGGACGTTTGCAGGTTCCTTGGAAGTTTTTGATGAAGCGCTCGTTCAATTCAGCCCATGTCTGGATGGAGTTGGGGGGTATGTTTTTTAACCAAGTACATGCAGACCCTTAGAGCATCATCATGAAGTATCTGGCGCAAACTGCTTCCTTTACGTCGAGCATGTCCATGGCGATTTCATAACTCTCGACCCACGATGCCGGCTCGAGGTCCGGGGTGTAATTAGGCACCTTTCTTGGTCCTTTAAAATCCTTTGGCATTTGTTCGTCGCGGAGGGCGAGGGCCAAGCACGGCACCCCCACTCGTCCACCGATCCCGACGAGAGGGGCTGGGGCGACTTGGATGTTCGGGAGTTCCCGGCCCGGCGGGTTTTGATGGTTAGGCGGGTTGTCCTGGGGATGAGTCGCCGTCCGTTGTTTACAGCGGGTTGGTCTTCTGGCCGACTCCTGGTGTGACTCGCCTGGGGAGTGGAATGCAACCTATCTAGGCTATGTGAGAACTGGGTGTTTTGAACCACCGCCGTCTTCAACATCTCAATGGCGTTTCTTGCTTCTATCTCGGCAGGAGTATTGCCGTGAATAGGAAGAGATTCCAAATGGCGAGTTGCATCAAGGACGTTGTCCACTAGGTTGGAAAAGTGACCTTGAGGTGTCCGGAATCGAGGAACGCGATCCTCAATTGGTTGAGCCGGCGGGGTAGGTGGTTGGCCCGGTCCTCCCCCTGGGGCGGCTCCCGCCCCAGGAGATCGCGGAGTATCGAACATGCGGGTTGGGTTGAGATCAGGGGGTAGGCGACCCTGGTGCCTCCGCTGATGGACGTCGTCAGGTGCGCGCTGGTGTCTTTCGAGCTGGCAGTTGTCAGTATTTAAGCGAATTCTTTCGGCGGTAATTTAAGCCTGTCGGGTCTCGATTCTGGCAGATTCCACCTCGGCATCCCGATGAGCTTTTGCCACTACTTCTCTTAGCTTCACCAATTCCGTGTTTACTGCCTCCTGGTTTTCCGGTGTGATGGGAGTCGCCATAAGCCTTGTAATTTCTGCTGCTAATTCCACCAAGATAGCGGCCGGGCTTCTAGATGTCTCGCCAGGCCCATCCCCGCCTGCCAGGTTTGGCGAGGGTTGAGTCGCCCCAGCCATGTAAATAGCGATTTGGCCGCGGGTTTGGTCAAGGACTTCGGGGTCCATGGGCAACGACAAGCCCCCGAGACAATCCCCATGCAGAGACCGGATTGAATCTCAATCGCCCATGGATGATTCGTCATCAGTGTTGACGGGTGTGGTTTCCTGGGTCGCTGAGTGTTCTGGCTCCTCAGATCCCTGCGTGAATCCAACAAAGATCTGGCGAGTCAGATTTGACATTGTTAGTGTGCGGACGTACCTGGCCGGCTCGATGATGTCGGTGGAGATGTCCGGCTCAGGCACGGATGATCCAATCATGCCAACGAAGACGTTGATCTTGCCGAAGGGGACCTTGTAACCAGATTTGATCGAATCTGCCTCGGGCCCCCATTGCAGGTTGTTGATGTAGAACTTCCCACGGCGGCTCCGGGTCATGAGCCCCGTCGCGTAGCTCCCAAACCCTGGTAGGGCTCCCTTTGAGAACTCAACTCCACCGTGCGCAGGCCCCACGGTGGGCGCCAACTGTCGTGGTTTTGTCACGGCAGATGTCCTCGTGAAAGGACTTAGTATTGGAGCCATCGCACGTTGGTGGCGACTCAAAGGGGTTGAACGGGAGAGAGACGGCGATTTACCCAGGTTCGGCCCCTCATGAGGAGGTAAAAGCCTACGTCCTGCTTTGAGTTGTATTGATGGAGTTTCGATTACAAGGAGGGCGTAACTCGCCAGACCTAGTACTCGATGATTTCTAACCTGCCCTCTTCTTCCCCGAGACTCGCCTTTATATACAGGTCGAGTCCCTAGGGTTCACAAGGGTACTTTTCTTTCTACAAATCGTGACCCTTACGGTCTCTAAGTCGCCATCTTCCAAAGCTTGGAAACCTTCCGGAAGTTGCAAACCGCCATACAACCTTTGGTCCTGCCAGGCCAAGGCCCGAACCACGCTTAGACGAATCGCCTGATTTGGTGACCCGGCCCAACCAGGGCGGGTTATCAATAGGTAATATCCCCAACACAAAGCATATATCAAATTTTATTTATCTAAATAATGATAACTAAGGATCAAACTAAGATAGATTGTAGTGATAAAAGTGATGGTGATACGATACTGGGGCACGTCCCCCCAGCTTGGAACAAGCCAAGGATTGTGCCCAGACCCATGTACTCACGCGTCCTTCTTGGGTGATGGTGGTGCTGAAGTAATCATTTTTGCTATGATTCTCCTTAGGATACCGATCTCCTCATTAAGCTTGTTAACTTCTCGTCTATGGTTGAGATTCTCCTTTCAAAGTTTGTGCGTGACGATCATCGCTCCCTCAATCACATAATTGGTTTTACTGGAGGAGGCCGCGATAGTGTTTACCAGTGTAGGACGATAAGGGGGAAACGTGCATCTGAAGGTGTAACCTTGTTTGGCAAGCTTAATGCTACTTCTTGAGCTTGCGTTGGATTTTCCCTTGAATAGGAAATGGTGATGCAGCAAAGTAGGGATAAGTATTTCCCTCAGTTTGAGAACCAAGGTATCAATCCAGTAGGAGTATCAAGATGAGGCACCAAGGCACCTGCGCAAAGACAAACAAACTTGCACCCAACGCGATAAAGGGGTTGTCAATCCCTTTACGATTACTTGCAAAGTGAGATCTGATAGTGATAATAGGTAAATATAAATAAATAAAAGTGCAGCAAGGTATTGTTGGTATTTTTGTATGTAGATCTGTATATATAATGTGTAAAATAGACCCAGGGGCATAGTGTTCACTAGAGGCTTCTCTCATGATAGAAAGTATTACGGTGGGTGAACGAATTACTGTCGAGCAATTGATAGAATCGTGCAAAGTCATGATGATATCTAAGGCAATGATCATACATATAGGCATCACGTCCGAGACAAGTAGACCAATACTTTCTGTATCTACTACTATTACTCCACACATCGACCGCTATCCAGCATGCATCTAGTGTATTAAGTTCATAGCAAACAGAGCAACGCCTTAAGCAAGATGACATGATGTAGAGGGATAAATTCATGCAATATGATATAAACCCCATCTTTTTACCCTTGATGGCAACAACACGATGCGTGCCTCGCTACCCCTTCTGTCACTAGGTGAGGACAGCGCACGGTATGAACCCAAAACCAACCAATTCTCCCATTGCAAAAATTATAGATCAAGTTGGCCAAACGAAACCCATAACTCGAAGAGAATTACAAGGATACGAAATCATGCATATAAGAAATCAGAGGAGACTCAAATAATATTCATCGATAATCTGATCATAAATCCACAATTCACCGGATCTCAAAAAACACAACGCAAAAGAAAGTTACATCGGATAGATCTCCATGAAGATCATGGAGAACTTTGTATTGAAGAACCAAGAGAGAGAAGAAGCCATCTAGTTACTAGCTATGGACCCGAAGGTCTGTGGTGAACTATTCACGCATCATCAGAGAGGCAATGGTGTTGATGAAGAAGCCCTCCATGTACGAATCCCCCTCCGGCAGGGCACCAGAAGCTTGCGGCGGCAGAAAAGTATTTTCGTGGCTATCTTTGTTGGTTTGGGGATTTTAGGGAATTTATAGGCGAAAGAGGTAGGGAAAAGGAGGCACGGGGGGCCCACGAGCCTGCTAGGCGCGCCCACCCTGGGGCGCGCCTAGGGGGCTCGTGGCCTCCTCCGTGGCCCTCTGCCTTGGTTTTCAAGTCTTCTGGATCCCTTCTATTATGGAAAAAATCATCCCGAAGGTTTTATTCCATTTGGATTCTGTTTAATATTCTTATCAGAAAGAGGTCAAAAACACGGAAAAAGTAGAAACTGGCACTAGGCACTGAGTTAATAGGTTAGTCCCAAAAGTGATATAAAATAGCATATAAATGCATATAAAACATCCCAAGTTGATAATATAATAGCATGGAACAATCAAAAATAATAGATACGTTGGAGACGTATCAAGCATCCCCAAGCTTAACTTCTGCTCGTCCTCGAGTAGGGAAGTGATAAAGACCGAATTTTTGATGTGGACTGCTACCTAACATATTTGTTCTTTTTAACTTCTTTATTGTGGCATGAATGTTTAGATCCATAAGACTCAAAACAATAGTTTAATATTGACATGAAAACAATAATACTTCAAGCATACTAGCAAACTAATCATGAACTTTTGAAATAACAAGGCCAAAGAAAATTATCCCTACAAAATCATATAGTCTGGCTATACTCCATCATCCCCACACAACGAATTTAAATCATGCACAACCCAGGTATTGGCCAAGTAATTGTTTTCGCACTCTTACTTTCTCAAACTTTTTCAACTCTCACGCAATACATGAGCGTGAGCCATGCATATAGCACTATAGGTGTAATAACGTGTGGTGGAGGTTGTGAGGCAAAAAGGAGGAGATGGTCACATCGACTCGGCGTATCAATGGGTTATGGAGATGCTCATCAATAGATATCAATGTGAATGAGTAGGGATTAGCATGCAACGGATTCACTAGAGCTATAAGTGTATGGAAGCTCAAAAATAAAAACTAGTGGGTGTGCACCCAACTTGCTTGCTCACGAAGACCTAGGGCAATTTTGAGGAAGCCCATCATTGGAATATACAAGCCAAGTTATATAATAAAAATTTCCACTAGTATATGAAAGCGACAAAACAAGAGACTCTCTATCATGAAGAACATGGTGCTATTTTGAAGCACAAGAGTGAAAAAAATAGTAGCATTGTCCCTTCTCTCTTTTTCTCTCTCTTTTTTTGTTTGGGCTCTTTGGCCTCTTCTTTTTTCATTTCATTTTTTTCCATTTTTTTGGTGGGCATCTTTGGCCTATTTTTTTATTTGGGCTTCGCTGGCCTCACATGGGACAATGCTCTAATAATGATGATGATCACAATTTTATTTACTTACAACTCGATACTTAGAACAATAATGACTCTATATGAAATGCCTCCGGGAGTGTACCGGGATGTGCAATGATCTAGCTTAGCGTATGATGTTGAAACATCTCGCTAGCTATCTTACGATCATTCAATGGAAATATGAAAGTGATGGCACATGTCATGAGACGGAACGGTGGAAGTTGGCAATATATCTCGGAATGGCTATGAAAATGCCATAATAGGTAGGTATGGTGGCTGTTTTGAGGAAGGTATATGGTGGTTTTGTGCACCAGCAAAAGTTGCACGACACTAGAGAGCCTAGCAATGGTGTAAGGGTGAGAGTGCATCTATACCATGGACTCACATTAGTCATGAAGAACTCATATAATTATTGCAAAACTTTTATTAGTAATCAAAACAAATTGCTAAACGCTTACTCCTAGGGGAAGGGTTGGTAGGAGTTAACCATCGCGCGATCCCGACCGCCACACAAAGGATGACAATCAATAAATCAATTATGCTCCTACTTCATAACATACCGGTTCACCACACGTGCATGCTACGGGAATCACTAACCTCAACACAAGTATTTCTAGATTCACAACACCCTACTATCATAACTCTAATATTACCATATCCATATCTGAAAACTAATTGTGAGGAATCAAACTTCTCTTACTAATCAATGTACTTGAATATGAAAGTTTTTATTATATCCTCTTCGGATGCCTATCATATTTAGGACTAATTTCATAACACACGCCTATTACCAAGTTACTTAGAGAGAGCACTCTCAAAATGATATAAGTGAAGATCGAGAGTTTTTATTTCTACAAAATATGACACCGCCGTCCTCTACAAAGATTTAAGTGAAGCACTAGAACAAAATTATCTAGCTCAAAAGATATAAGTGAATCTCATGGGAGCAAAATTATCTAGCTGAAAAGATATAAGTGATGCACATGCGAGCTAAATTGCCTAACTCAAAAGATATAAGTGAAGCTCATTGTGTATTCTAACAAATTCACGATGAGTGCATGTCCCTCTCAAAATGTGTGCAGCAAGGATGATTATGATAAAGAAAAAAGCAAAGACTCCTATAATACACGATGCTCCAAGCAAAACACATATCATCTGGTAAATAAAAATATAGCTCCAAGTAACGTTACCGATGGATTGAAGATGAAAGACGGGATACCTTCCCGGGGCATCCCCAAGCTTAGGCTTTTTGGTGTCCTTGAATTTGGCTTGGGATGACTTGGGCATCCCCAAGCTTATGCTCTTTCCACTCTTTATTCCATTGTCCATAAGAACATCACCCAAAACTTGAAAACTTCACAACACAAAACTTAAACAGAAACTCGTGATATCACTAGCATAAGAAAACAAACCACCAACTTTTTAGGTACTGTAGAAAACTTAATGTCCAGTTAGATTTATGTTATATTACTTTATTATCACTTATCCATGGCTTGTACCCCCTGATACTAACCATAGTTTCATCAAAATAAGCAATCAACACAACAAAAACAGAATCTGTCAAAAACAGAACAGTCTGTAGCAATCTGTTTATTTATTATACCTCTGCTATCCCAAAAATTCTGAAAAATATGAAAGTTAGGGAAATTTTCATATCAATCATAAGAAAAAAGAATCAACTCAAAATCGCTTTATGGATAGGAATTAAATATAATTTCGTGAGCACAAAGTTTCTGTCTTTTTTAGCATGATTAAACAACTATCACCAAAACTAATCATAAAGGTTCTCCTTAGCACAAACACTAATTAAAACATAAAAAACACAATCATAAAAGAATCATGTCGGGACCCCGATCCTAAACATAGGAATCCAGCATGTAACACATCGCATCCCTTTGCGGTCTCACGCACGGATAACCCCACGGCTGCAGCCTTACCTTAGCCGGGACCGTTTGCGCCTTTTGACTCACGTATGCAATTGTGTCGCTAGCAATCCAATGACAAAGAAACTGGATCGACATGTCTAGTCATAAACCAAAGTGGCAGTTCCGCACAGGGACAGGCATACATGACCCAGCAAAGCAGGTGTCGGTCACGAGCGAGTGTAGACGAGTCGTAGCAAGTTACAAGGACTCCATTAAATCGCGTGACATTTCCCCAGAGGAGACAGACACAGCAGCTAAGAAGGACACACGCCGGTCAACCATTGTGTCCGGAGCAGTAGCGAACTACCATGGCTTGATGGATCACAAAGGGGCATTTCCCTGTAAGGAGTGCTACTAAAGTTTACAGCTAGGCAATCGAACCCCATACATATCAAGTACGACACACGTACGCATGGCATACCGATATGTATAGATACATCGATGGCATCACAACATAATCATAAACATACAAGCTTTATTTAAAAGGCTCGGAAGAGCCACACACATAATATTACACAGTAAGGGTCTCACGACCCATCATAGCAGTCATTCAGTTACAAGCCAGCGGAAGTGTTTAAAACTGTCTGAGTACAGACAGGTGAAACTAGATGGCACATGGCCTGACTATACTACAGACCCAATCTAGGGCCAGATCGTAGCTGGGACACCAGCTACTCGTCATCGTCGATGTCTAGGAAGAACCCTCTGTTAGAGTCATTAACAACCTCTGCAACAATTATTAAACAAACATGAGTACGGAGGTACTCAGCAAGACTTTAGGATAACTATCTACTCATGCAATGTATCAATAAGGAATTGTGGGGTTTCATGCGGAAAGCCAGCATTTGACTCGTGGCTAGACAACTTACATTTTAAAACAACTTTTGACAACTTGATCTCTCGCAAACGAGTCCAGTAACACCACAAAAATACTCCATCATGGAATCATTCCGTCTCCATACGGAAATGTCGTCCACGACACTCACGCTTATCTTGACAATTTTCTGAGTAGCCATTTAAGTTATCTACAAACAACATATGTCTCCAAGTAGTCCATATCCGTGGATGCGGCTATTCGAATAGATCATAACCCTGCAGGGGTGTACTTCGTCACACACGCTCTCGCCACTTATCGCCATGTGCACGTCATGCACCTCGGCAACCTTCAAGCGGAAGCCCAGCGAGGGAGTCGGCCACGACCGTTAACCACACTAGTACCTATTCCAGGTCTATCGCCTATTTGAGGGTAACCCGCACGGAAGTCCGGCCGAGGTTTCTGCCACGGCCTCAAACGATGTGCGCAGGGTGCCCAAGCCCACCATCCGGGTGCCACTTGGTACACCGTGCCACTGCCTACCGCATCACAGCCCACCTCTCAGGTCAGCGCTATGCACGGCCTCCAGCATGACTATAAAACCAGAAACTAATTGCAACTCCTGGACCGAGTACTAAGCGATTAATAACTCGAGAGGGTCAATTAAGTATCCCAACGTGTGGTAGTATCAAGTCTTGGATTACATACATGGAACTCAGTTCCTAAGGACGGTTCCAATGAAACAATCCGCCATGTACACCTACACAACCTTTCACCGGTACCTTTACCAAATCAGGTTCGACACACAAGCTTTACTTACTGAACACATTCTCACAATTCTGTTCATCTCCCAGATGACAGACCATACACAACTCTAAGCATAGCATGCATTGCAGGATAAGGCACATCATGGCTCAAGCAACTACCAGGTATGCTAGGTTGCAAGGTTCAGCTATTTACTGTGACAAGGATAGGTCATGCAAAGGAAGTGGGTTCAACTAACATGGCAAAAGCATTTGAAGCATTTGATCCTAATGCAATAAGTAAGTGCAGGAGCGAGAACATGGGATTCATCGGGATGATCAAAATGGTTGCTTGCCTTGTTGCTCAGAGGAGGGACAATATCCGTCAATCGGATATTCGGTGGAATCCGGAGGAGCGGAGTCTATCGAAAAGTGTGACAACAATCAATCACAAGCATATGCAACAAGATGATGCATGAGCATGGCATGAGGATGCAAAGTGGTATACTATTATAGCTAACATTTATTAGGTTATCAAATTCAAATATTACTTCAAACGAGGTATTCTCGGATACCATTTTAATTGATTCGACCTGATGCTCAGATCAACTTGCTTTTAACATGCATGGAGTGACATGTTAGGTTGCTGGATTGTGATTTGGACAGTGTTTGATCATATTATTTGTAGTGAAATTTACATAATTTCCGAATTCCATCTTCAAAGTATTTATAAGAATTAACTTATTCATTAATCAACATGTTTGGTTCAGTAAAATTTTCAAACATGTTTGAAAATGATATATTCAGATTGCTTGAATTTTTCTGATACTTTTTCATATATAAATTATTTTCATTGGACTTACAGATTATTTTCTATGATTTTTAGAAGTTTTGGACATTTCTGGAATTATTTTTATATTAGAAAATCCCTGTATTGCGTCACAGTGACATCTCTGGTCAACAGAGGCTGGGCCAGGTCAAACCTGACCAGTGGGGTCCACTAGTCAGTGACAAGGGACTAATCCCCGAGTTGACCAGCCCCTAACTGGGGTTTGACCCACCCTGGGGCCCACTGTCAGTGACTAGGGGGGTGTTTAGTGGGTAATTAGTTTGACCACATCGGCCCCCACCGGAATATGGCCGGCGGCGACCACGGGCGCGGCGGAGGACTCGCCGGAGTTGAGCTGAATGGCGCTACAGGCATCGGTTTTGGTCGCGGTTTAGTGCTACGGCTAGCTAGTGAAGCGCCGCATCTAAAGGGGGAGGAGTTGGACCGAGTGATCACCGGAATCCATGCCGGCGACGAGGTCAGCGGCGGATGCGGCTCGGGCATCGTCAGGTGTGGCGTTGCGGGGCACTAGCGAGCTGGGGAAAAGGCTCTACGGCATCTACAGAGCTCCAGGAGCTCATTTCTGAGCTCGGTCTCGCGAGCGGGGTACCACAACGACGGCAACGACATAGTCGGCGACGAGGACCTTCGGGCTTCGGCGGCTAACGGGATTAGAGGAGGGGAATGGCCTCGGGAAGAGGGGGAACGGGAAGAGGAGCTCACGGCGGTTCTTGTGAAGCTGCCGGCAGGGTCGGGGAGAACCGGGAGGCGACGGATCAACGGCGACCGGATCTTCGGGGAGGGAGATATCCGAGAGGGGAAAGGGGAACCAGAGCCCGAAGGGAGGAGATAGGGCCGCGGGGAGGAGGAGAAGTAGGCTCGGGGCGTCGCGTTGGCACTCCTGGGAGCCTCCAGCGGCGAGCAGGCAGGCAGGATGTGGCCGGGGCTTGGCCGCCGTGCTCATCTTCTCCTCTGCCTAGTGGCAGGAGGAGGAAGATGACCGGGGAGCCCCTGGTGGGTTGGCCGGCGATAGATAACAGGTAAGCCTTTGTTTTCTCTTTTCCTTCTATTTTGTTTCTGTTTTATTTCCTGACATTGTTTCCCATTTATTTTGGCTTCACAAAAAACTATAAATAGTTTGAAAAATGCTGGGGTGTTTAGTTGGAATATTTCCAATCACCCATAAAGTTTTCAGCATTTTTGAAAGCTATATTTCTTTGAGTTCAAATTTAAAACTTGAAACCAGTAGTCTTTTGCATTTATTTAAAATGCCAAAAGTATTAAGGAAATGGTTTCCTTCATTGCTTATTTGTTTTCAAGAATTATCCGAAGAGTTGAACTTTTCTTGAGGCCATTTTGGGTTCATTGATTAGAATAAGTTTATAATTCCTTTGAATTTGAGAAGTGGCTAGGGTTTTTGAGTTTCCCTTCACCACTTACTTTGATCTTGTTGCCATTTTCTTGGATGCAATGCAAAGAAAATATGAGCACAATGCTAACCCTTGGTTAGGGTTCCAGGGATGTGACAAATCATGATGGTGTGGACTCAACAAAACAGAAAGTAAAAAGCCAAAATTAATTTATTCATTGGGTTGCCTCCCAACAAGCGCTATTGTTTAACGCCTTTAGCTAGGCGTAAGGCAATAGAATCAAGTATTGTCATCCTTAGTTCTCAAACCACTCATACCATCATCATTACTAGGGTGTTATTTAATTTTATCAATAATTATACTCCTAGATAGTCAACAAAGATAATCATTAGTGATGATAGGTTTTTTTAAGATATCAAGATAGGTAGGGTGAACACTCAACATTTTAAGATCTTCTTCTCTCTTACTAGATGGTTCACCATTGTTTTTGGGAACATAAGCAATCTTAGTGGCCTTATTGTGGGAAAAAATTGGAGTGTCTTGAATAGCAGCAAAAGCGGAACCCAAGTTGGTTATAACATCCTCTAGTTTGCCAATTCTAGTGGAATCATGATCTAGTTTTTCGTTAACTATGGGTTCCTTCTCCTTTAAATTTTTCAAAGTCATTCCCACCTTGGATCCATATTGAGTGATTTGATTGTGGATCTTTTTATCCAAATTTTTAATGAGTTCTATCGTAGCAACTTTATTTTCAATAATATCCAGCCTACGCATCACATGTTCCAAACTTAAAGTAGTTCCATTAACCATGAGTGGGGGTGAGCCTGCCAAATTTATTAAAGCACCATACGAATCAACGGTATGGCTACCCAATAAATTTACGCCTACGATGGTGTCAAGAACATACCTATTCCAAGGGGAAATACCCACATAAAAATTGCGAAGTAAAACGGTAGTAGATTGCTTACGAGTAGATCTATTTTGAGGATTGCAAATTCTATACCAAGAATCTTTTAAGTTTTCTCCATAATTTTGTTTAAAGTTAAGAGCCTCGCTCTCGGGAGTAATGAACATAGTGATAGGACTAGCCATAAGGATAAGTAGACTAACCCACACAAGCAAACCGAAAGTAAGCGAAAGAAAGGCGCAAACAAAAAAGGCAAAATAAAGAAAGGCAAATATATTCGTGAATTTTGTTTTAGAAGCGATGGAGAGGAAAACGAGAGGAAAATGCAAAATAGTGTAAATGCAAGAGATGAGTTTGCGATAGGTACTTGGTGGATATGGTTCACTTGAATACTCCCCGGCAACGGCGCAAGAAATTCTTCCTGCTACTTCTTGAGCTTGCGTTGGTTTTTCCCTTGAAGAGGAAATGGTGATGCAGCAAAGTAGAGATAAGTATTTCCCTCATTTTGAGAACCAAGGTATCAATCCAGTAGGAGTATCAAGATGAGGCACCAAGGCACCTGCGCAAAGACAAACAAACTTGCACCCAACGCAATAAAGGGGTTGTCAATCCCTTTAGGATTACTTGCAAAGTGAGATCTGATAGTGATAATAGGTAAGTATAAATAAATAAAAGTGCAGCAAGGTATTTTTGGTATTTTTGTACGTATATCTGAATATATCATTTGTAAAATAGACCCGGGGGCCATAGTGTTCACTAGAGGCTTCTCTCATGATAGCAAGTATTACAGTGGGTGAACAAATTACTGTCGAGCAATTGATAGAATCGCGCAAAGTCATGATGATATCTAAGGCAATGATCATACATATAGGCATCGCGTCCAAGGCAGGTAGACCGATACTTTCTGCATCTACTACTATTACTCCACACGTCGACCGTTATCCATCATGCATCTAGTGTATTAAGTTCAAAACAAACAGAGTAACGCCTTAAGCAAGATAACATGATGTAGAGGGATAAATTCATGCAATATGATATAAACCCCATCTTTTTACCCTTGATGGCAACAACACGATGCGTGCCTCGCTACCCCTTCTGTCACTAGGTGAGGACACCGCACGGTATGAACCCAAAACCAAGCACTTCTCCCATTGCAAGAATTATAGATCAAGTTGGCCAAACAAAACCCATAACTCGAAGAGAATTACAAGGATACGAAATCATGCATATAAGAAATCAGAGGAGACTCAAATAATATTCATAGATAATCTGATCATAAATCCACAATTCATCGGATCTCGACAAACACACCGCAAAAGAAAGTTACATCGGATAGATCTCCATGAAGATCATGGAGAACTTTGTATTGAAGATCCAAGAGAGAGAAGAAGCCATCTAGCTACTAGCTATGGACCCGAAGGTCTGTGGTAAACTACTCACGCATCATCGGAGAGGCAATGGTGTTGATGAACAAGCCCTCCGTGTCCGAATCCCTCTCCGGTAGGGCACTAGAACGGTCCCCAGATGGGATTTCGCGGAAACAGAAGCTGGCGGTGGCGGAAAAGTATTTTCGTGGCTCTCTCTATTGGTTTGGGGATTTTAGGGAATTTATAGGTGAAAGAGGTAGGGCAAAGGAGGCACGGGGGGCCCACAAGGCGCCCCCCAGGGGCTCGTGCCCTCCTCCGCGTCCCTCTTGCTTGGTTCTCAAGTCTTCTCGATCCCTTCTGTTATGGAAAAAATCATCCCGAAGGTTTTATTCCGTTTGGAATCCGTTTAATATTCTTATCTGAAAAAGGTCAAAAACACGGAAAAAACAGAAACTGGCACTGGGCACTGAGTTAATAGGTTAGTCCCATAAATGATATAAAATAGTATATAAATGCATATAAAACATCCCAAGTTGATAATATAATAGCATGGAACAATCAAAAATTATAGATACGTTGGAGACGTATGACTTAACTTTTTGAACTCCACGTGTGTTTCTCCCGGTTGAGGCAAAGGTACTTCTTCTTCTTCGTCATCACTCGAGGATTCAATCTGTTTTAAGTCAGCCTCCATCTCTTCCTCTGTTGACCACCCATAAGGATCCACATACCCTCCAACGTATCACTTAACTTTTTGAACTCCACGTGTGTTTCTCCCGGTTGAGGCAAAGGTACTTCTTCTTCTTCGTCATCACTCGAGGATTCAATCTGTTTTAAGTCAGCCTCCATCTCTTCCTCTGTTGACCACCCATAAGGATCCACATACCCATAGACTCGAGAATTGGCAATGAGATCTGAAATGTAGCTTTCTCCCTTCGTATCTCGCGATGACATATTGCCTCCAAATCTGTCAAGAAAACAACCCGAAAGAAGAATAGAGGAGAAACTCGAGATGCGGTGGTCAAAATAGAAGGGAGTATATATAAAAAAAATCTAGGTGAGAATACGAGTCGAGGAAGAAGACGGAGTCCGGGAGGCACATGAGGCCCCACAAGCTATCAGGGCACGCCTAGGGGGAGTGGGCACGCCCTGTTCGCTTGTGCCTCCCTCATCGGCCCCCTCACTCCTTTTTATTTTTGAAATTTTTCTAAAATACCAAAACTGACAAAAATATTTTTTTGGAATTTTTGGAGTCGGTTTACTTACCATATCACATACCTACCCCGCTTCAGATTTTTGGAGCGTTCTAGAAGTTCTCTTTTATGTATTCTTCTGAAGTCACAACTTGAATAATATTAGTTCAACATTTATGGGCGTACGTGAGATATAGTGTTTAATTCTTTGCCAATTTACAACTCTCGGATTTTTGCCTTCGAAGTTGTTAATCTTTATAGCAGCAGAGCAATAAACCTCCTCGAAAACATAAGGGCCTTCCCGTTTGGAGACAAGCTTACATGCAAAAAATCTAAAATGAGAATTGTACCAAAAAACTAGGTCTCCTAGATTGAATCCCATTTTTGTATTCTTTTAACATGCCATATTTTTACTTTTTCCTTATACAACTTCCCGTTTTCGCAATCTTGTGTCCTCCATTCGTCTAATGAACTAATATCAAATAACCTCTTTTCATGGGCAAGCTTAAATTCATAGTTAATTCCTTTAATTGCCAAATAAGCTTTATGTTCTAACTCAAGAGGTAAATAGTATGCTTTCCTATAGACCATTTTATAAGGGGAAATTGCCATGGGATTTTTATAAGAAGTTCTATAGGCCCGTAAAGCATCATCAAGTTGTTTATACCAATTCTTTCTAGAACTATTAACAGTCTTTTGCAAAATTAATTTTATTTATAGATTGCTCGACTAAACTTGACCATTAGAATGAGGGTGATAAGATGATGCAATTATATGGTTAACATCGTATTTAGCTAGAATTTTATGGAAAGCACCATGAATAAAATGTGAACCACCATTAGTCATTAAATATCTAGGGACTCGAAACCTCGGGAAAATTATATCTTTAAGAATTTTGATAGAAGTGTTATGATCAGCACTAATAGTTGAAATAGCTTCTACCCACTTAGTAACTTAATCAACAACAACTAAAATAGGAGTATATCCATTAGAAGAAGGAAAAGGTCCCGTATATTCAAAGCCACAAACATCAAATGGTTCAATAGCAAGTGAATAGTTCATAGGCATTTCCTCACGTCTACCAATGTTGACAATTCTTCGACATTCATCACAAGAGAGGACATACTCACATGCATCTTTGAAAAGAGTAGTCCAATAAAAACCACATTGTAGTACCTTGTGTGTAGTTCTGTCACCACCATGGTGTCCTCCATATGCCCCGGAGTGACACTTGCATAGGATTTGTCCTTGTTCATGCTCAGGTACACAACGTATAATAACACCATCTACTCCTTCTTTATAAATATGTGGGTCATCCCAAAACTAATGTCTAAAATCATAGAAGAACTTTTCTTTTGTTGGTATATGAAACTAGGTGGTATACATTTGGCAACAATATAATTACCATAGTGTGCATACCAAGGAGTATTATGTGAAGCATTTATAGCAGTGAGCTGCTCATCAGGAAAATTATCATCAATAGGCAGTGGGTCATGAAGAACATTTCCACTCTAGACTAGTTATCCGCTAAAGGGTTTTCATCTCCCTTCCTATATATGATATGCAAGTCAAATTCTTGAAGTAAAAGAACCCACCTAATAAGTCTGGGCTTAACATCTTTATTTTGCATAATGTATATAATAGAATCATAATCAGTGTGAATAGTAAATTAGGAATCAACAATGTAGGGTCTAAACTTATCACATGCAAACATAACTCCTAAAAATTCTTTATCAATAGTAGCAGAATTTGTTTGAGGATTGTTTAGGATTTTACTAGCATAGTGAATAACATTCAATTTCTTGTCTACTCTTTTCCCTAAAACAACACCAACATCATAATCACTAGCATCACACATAAATTCAAATGGTAAATTCCAATCAGGTGGTTGTACAATAGGTGCAGAAATCAAAGCTTTCTTAAGTACTTCAAAGGCTTCTACACAATCATCATGAAACACAAAAGGAATATTCCTTCGAAGAAGATTAGTTAGTGTCCTAGAATTTTTGGACAAATCTTAATGAAGAGACTACAAAAACCAGCATGACCCAGATTTTTTTTATACCTTTGATATCTTTAAGACATGGAATTTCTCTATTGCATAAACTTTAGCTTTGTCTACCTCGTTGCCTCATTGAGAGATTTTATGCCCAAGTACTATACCTCCATTCACCATAAAATGGCACTTCTCCCAATTCAAGACTAGGTTAGTTTATTCTCATATCTGCAAAACTCGATCAAGCTTGCTCAAGCAAGCATCAAAAGAAGTCTCGTATATGGAAAAATCATCCATGAAAACCTCAACAATATTTTCACAAAAGTCGGACAATATAACAATCATACATCTTTGAGAGGTAGCATGTGCACCGCGTAAAGCAAAAGGCATACGTCTATAGGCATAAGCTCCAAATGGGCATGTGAAAGAAGTTTTCTCATCATCCTATTTTGAGGCAGGTATTTGAGACAAACCAGAATATCCATCAAGAAAACAAAAGTGTGTGTGTGCTTAGATAACCTTTCTAACATTTGGCCAATAAAAAGCAATGGGTAATGATCCTTCTAGTAGCTTTATTTAATTTCCTAAAATCAATTAACATATTATAACTAGTTACGATTCTTTGTGGAATAAGTTTATTTCTATCATTGGGAACAACACTTATAACTCCTTTCTTAGGAACACAATGAACATGACTTACCTACATGCTATCGGTAATAGGATAAATTATTACCTGCCTCTAGAAGCTTTAGTATTTCAGTTCTTACCACTTCCTTCATCTTAGGATTTAAGCGGAATTGATGATCAACGACAAGTTTGGCATCTGGTTCCATATTAATCTTTTGCTGACATAGAGTGGGACTTATGACCTTAAGATCATCAAGAGTATATCCTATAGAAGCCCTGTGCTTCTTTAGAGTATTATGTAATATCTTTTCTTCATACTTCGAAAGGTTAGCACTGATAATAACATGATATATCTTTTTTCATTAAGATAAGCATATTTCAAAGTATCAAGTAATTTCTTTAGATCAAACACGGGATCTCCGTTGGGTAGAGGAGGATCCCCTAAGATATCAACTAGTAGGTTATGTTTAAGAATAGGTGTTTGTCCAAGTAATATATCATCTATCTTGTTTTGTTCATTCACATGCATATCATTTTCATGGTCTAGCTTATATTGTTCTAATGGATCAGTAGGTGGCATGAAAATAGAAAAATACCAATAATTTCATCCTTACCGGGTAATTATTTATCATGTGGTTGTCTATGAAACTTGGAGAAATTAAATTCATGAGACACATTAGTAAAGCTTACTTTGACCTTATTAGTAGCGCAATCAATTTGAGCATTAACGGTATTCAAAAAAGGTCTACCAAATATGATGGGGCAAAAGTTATTTTATTCTTAACCAAGTACAAAGAAATAAGTAGGGTACTTATTTTTTCCAGACCAGACTTCAACATCTCTAACAATCCCAAGTGGTGAAATAGTGCCTTTGTTTGTAAGTTTAATAGTGACATCAATATCTTCAATCCTAGAGGGTGTTATGTCATTCCTAATTTCTTGATATACAGTAAAAGGTACATCACTAACACTAGGACCCAAGTCACACAAGTCATGATAACAATGATGTCTAATCTTAACAAAAATAACACGCATGCCAACAATATGTTTATTTTTGCGTAACTTAACTTGAGAATTTCTAACCGTTTTGCAATTACAGTAGTTTCATCAGAGAAATAAATAATATATCCATCTATGTTTCGAACTAGGAGATCTTGAACTCTAGCTGTATTAGGCTCAACATTTATTTGTTCACAAGGTTTAGGTGTTCTAAGGTAACTTTTATTAACCACGGTTGTAGCCTTAACATGTTCCTTAATTCTAACAGGAAAATGTGGTTTCTCAATGTAAATTGTAGGAACAACCGGATCAACATGGTTAACAATTATTTCTTCCATCTTAGATTTAAAAGGTTCATCTAGTTGTTTTTTAATGAGTGGATGATATTTATACCACTTCTCCTTAGGGAGATCCCATTTGAATTGAATAGTCCTCTTCATGAAGGAACCTGTAGAAGAAGACTCAAGTTGCACTTGATCATTAAGAGAAATCCGAGCTTAAAAATTCTTCATAACCATTTCTCCTCGAAGATCATGGTTGGGAAAAGTATGCATCTTGGATATAAGCCTCCCTAAAGCTTGAGCGATGCTTTCTCCTTCATAAGGCCAGAAATTATATATAAAGTTCCGTTCATGATGAACTAGATTCATATGATAAAACTTCTGATGAAATTCCATCTTCAAATGATTCGAGTCCCACGATACAATATCATCCAATAGCCTGTACCACATCAATGATTTTCCCTCCAAAGATAAAGGGATGAACTTCTTCTTAACTTTGTCTCCGTATAAACCTACTAGCTCAAACAATACACAAATCCCATCAACATATATCAAGTGGTAATCAGGATGAGTTGTACCATCATAGGGATTAGTTAGCAGTTTCTCTAACATACCAAGGGAATCTCATAATAAATATTTTCAGTAGGTTTAGTAGGTTCAATAGGTTGAGATATAACCTTTTCCACCTCCGTTCGAGGCGAAGATGCCCCGAACAAGCCACAAAAGGTGACCTCTATAGTAACAAGCAACATTCAATTTCAGCATGTACCGAAAATGTTTCCGTAGCGATTTCCACATACCAAAGGCGCTTCACTCCGTGGAAATGGCACGAAAAAAGAGTCTTGATGACCCACAAGTATAGGGTATTAATAGTAGTCCTTCCAATAAGTAGGAGTGTCGAATCCAACGAGGATCATAAGGAAATGATAAGCAATTTCAGCAAGGTATTCTCTGCAAGTGCTATGAATAACAGCGATAAGTAGTTTTGTAGCAAGATAATTCATAACAAGTGACAAGTACCAATAGTAACAAGTATGCAGCAACAGAGTCCAATCCTTTTAATAGCAAAGGACATGCCTGAAAGTACTCTTATATGAGGCAAGCGCTCTTGAGGACACATGATAGTTTCTGTCTAGTCATTTTCATCATGCTGAGTTCATTCACATTCGTTACTTTAACAATTCGATATGTGGGTGGACCGGTGATAAGGAGTTGTTCTTACTTGAACAAAGAACACACTTATGATTACCCCGTCTCGCAAGCATCCACAACTACTGAAGGATAATTAAGATAAATCTAACCATAGCATGAAACGTGTTGATCCAAACCATCCCCTCATGAAGCAACACATAATCTAGGGTTTAAGCTTTTGTCACTCTCGCAACCCATCCTAGACTTGTTACTCCACAATGACTTCACTTACGCCCTTAACATGGTGAAGTGTCGTGTAGTCGAAGTACACACGATACCGCTAAGAGAAGCAACAACATACGCATCATCAAAATATCGAACGAATACAAATTTCACATGATTACTTATAACAAGACTTCTTCCATTCCCTCAGGAACAATAGTAACTACTCACACCTCATCAACACATTCAAGATAAGAGGTATAATAATGGTCATAAAGGATCTGAACAGAATATCTTTCACCAAGTAAACCAACTAGCATCAACTACAAGATGTAATAAACACTACTAGTAACCCACAGGTACCAATCTGAGGTTTTGCGACAAAGATTCAATACTAGAGATGAACTAGGGTTTGGAGATGAGATGGTGTTGGTGAAAATGTTGATGAAGATTGATCCTCCTGCAAAGGAGGAAGAGTTGGTGATGACGATGGCTTCGATTTCCTCCTCCCAGAGGGAAGTTTCCCCGACAGAATCTCTTCACGAGAGAGAAAAAGGGCCTCTGCCCAGGTTTCCGCCTCGAGACGGCAGCACTCCATCCTGAAATTACATTTTCTTTTCTAGGGTAAAACACACCATGTAGGAGAATAGGGGATTCGGGAGACCCGCTGGGGCCCCACAAGGCAATAGGGCGTACCCACGGGGTGGGCGTGCCCTGTTGGCTTGTGGCGAACATGTGGCCCACCTATGGTATATTTTTGGCCCAATAATTCTTAAATATTCCCTAAACATTTTCCATGAAGTTTCAGGTCCCTTGGAGTCGAGTGATTTTTTAGCCCTTTTCTTGGCTTTCATGTCGAGAATTCTAGTTTCCAGTAATTTCCCTCTTCGTGATGTACCTTGCATATTGAGAGATAAAAGGCATAAAAATTGTACCATAAACAGGAATAAAGGACAAGAATATCATACATATCAATAAAAACTCATGATACAAAATGGATGTATCATATACCTATTGGAAGGTGTGAGGATATCCTTGTTGTGCTTGCAAAAGTTACTCTCTTAACTGACTTTTTTAGTATTGAGATGCCCGAGGACAACAACATGTCGATTATCCTTGGTAGACCCTTTTTTATTACTGCAAGGGTTATTATTAATTGCAACAAAAGCAAGGTTACTTATCATGTCAATGGTAAACAACATAGAGTGCACTTTCCGAAGAAATAGAGTGTGGTGAATAATATTAATTCGGTTGAGCAAATTGATAATGTTCCCATTGGAGAGTATAAATTTCCTATTCCTACTATCAAGAGGAAATATGAGATTCTTATTTTCGAGGATATGCACATACCCATTGAGGTAACTATAGAGGTACCATAATTGATGGGACCGACAAGGACCATTTGTGGTTTGGCTATGGGGATCTATGTATGCAAAGAGCAGCACCAGTCAGAGCACACCCATGGTTTGTACAGGTTCAGGCCACACGAATGTGTAAAAACCTAGGTCATGTGTTCTTGTGGTTTATGTGGTTGCTCAAAGTACAAGGAGCGCTACAACCTGGCAAGGAGCTCGAGAGTGCTACTACGCATGCAACTGAGCAGGTTTTCGATCCTTGTAAAGGTAGCCATGGACCTACTTTTATAGGCAAAGGGGTTACCACAATGGCTAAAAGGTAAATTTACAAGGGTAAATAGTGGATGGAATAGTGGTTGTAACATTGGTCAAACTGTTACATGCTATAGTAACGTGTTTGGGAACGTTGCATGGGAAACAAAAAATTTCCTATGCACACGAAGACCTATCATGGTGATGTCCATCTACGAGAGGAGATTTGGATCTACGTATCCTTGTAGATCGCACATCAGGAAGCATTAAGAAACACGGTTGATGTAGTGGAACGCCTTCACGTCCCTCGAACCGCCCCACAAACCGTCCCGCGATCCATCCCACGATCTGTCCCGCGATCCGTCCAACAAACGTCCCGCGATCTGTGTCACGAACCGTCTTGCAATCCGTCTTCATGATCCGTTCTGATCTAGTGCCGAACGGACGGCACCTCCGCGTTCAGCACACATACAACTCGATGACGATGTCCACTTTCTTGATCCAGCAAGAGGGGCGGAGAGGTAGAAGAGTTCTCCGGCAGCGTGACGGTGCTCCGGTGGTGGTCACAATCTAATCCTGCAGGGCTCCGTCCGAGCTCCGTAGAAATATGATCTAGAGGAAGAACTATGATGTTTACACTCAAAAAAAAGAACTATGATGTCTAGATCTGAGATGCACGTGGCAAAAAGTTGTCTCAAATCAGCCCAAAATCACCACTATATATAGGAGGGAGGGAGGGGAGGAGGCAGCCTCAAAACCTCAAGGTTTGGCCGAAATTGGAGGTGGAGGAGTCCTACTCCAATCGTACTTGGAGTAGGATTCCACCTTCCCACTTGGAAACTCTTTCCACCTTGTGTTTTTTCCTTCTCAAACCTTATGGGCCTTAGTGGGAACTTATTCCAGCCCACTAGGGGCTGGTTTATCTCTTCCCAGAGCCCATGAGACCCCTTGGGGCGTGACACCCCTCCCGATGGTCCCCGGCACTCCCGGTACACTACCGATGAGCCCGAAACTTTTCCGGTGACCAAAACAGGACTCTCTATATATCAATCTTTACCTCCGGACCATTCCGTAGATCCTCGTGACGTCCTGGATCTCATCCGGGACTCTGAACAACTTTCGGTTACCAACACCTATAACTCAACTATACAGAAACGTCACCGAACCTTAAGTGTGCAGACCCTGCAAGTTCGAGAACTATGTAGACATGACCTCAGACACTCTCCGAACAATATCCAATAGCGGGACCAGGATGCCCATATTGGATCCTACATGTTCTCCGAAGATCTTATCGGTTGAACCTTAGTGTCAAGGATTCATATAATCCCGTATGTCATTCCCTTCGTCCTTCAGTATGTTACTTGCCCGAGATTTGATCATCGGTATCCGCATACCTATTTCAATCTCATTACCGGCAAGTCTCTTTAATCGTTCCGTAATAAAAGATCCCATGACTTACACTTAGTCACATTGCTTGCAAGGATTGTGTGTGATGTTGTATTATCGAGTGGGCCCCGAGATACCTCTCCGTCACACAGAGTGACAAATCCCAGTCTTGATCCATACTAACTCAACGGACACCTTCGGAGATACCTGTAGAGCACCTTTATAGTCACCCAGTTACGTTGTGACATTTGATACACACAAGGTATTCCTCCGGTGCTAGTGAGTTATATGATCTCATGGTCATAGGAATAAATACTTGACACGCAGAAAACAATAGCAATAAAATGACACGATCAATATGCTACGTATATAATTTGGGTCTTGTCCATCACATGATTCTCCTAATGATGTGATCCTGTTATCAAGTGACAACACTTGCCTATGGCCAGGAAACCTTGACCATCTTTGATCAACGAACTAGTCAACTAGAGGCTCACTAGGGACAGTGTGTTGTCTATGTATCCACACATGTATTTGAGTTTCCAATCAATACAATTCCAGCATGGATAATAAACGATTATTATGAACAAGAAAGTATAATAATAACTAATTTATTATTGCCTCTAGGGCATATTTCCAACAGTCTCCCACTTGCACTAGAGTCAATAATCTAGTTCACATCACCATGTGATTTTAACGTATCCAACACCCATATAGTTCTGGGGTCTGATCTTGTCTTGCTCGTGAGAGAGGTTTTAGTCAACGATTCTTAATCTTTCAGATGCATGTGTGCTTTACAAATCTTTATTTCATCTTATAGATGCTACTACTACATGCTATTCGAAAATACTCCAAATATCTGCTCTACTATACGAATCTGTTTCACTACTCATGGTTATTCGGATTAGTATCAAAGCTTGCATCAACGTAACCCTTTACGACGAACTCTTTAACCACCTCCATAATCGAGAAAAATTCCTTAGTCTATTAGTTACTAAGGATAATTTTGACTGTTGTTCAGTGATTCAATCCTGGATCACTCTCTGTACCTCTTAACAGACTTGTGGCAAGGCACACATCAGGTGCGGTACACAGCATGGCATATTGTAGAGTCTACGGCTAAGGCGTAGGGGATGACCTTCGTCCTTTCTCTTTCTTCTGTCGTGGTCGGGCTTTTGAGTCTTACTCAAATTCACACATTACAACACAGCCAAGAACTCCTTTGCTGATCTATTTTGAACTCCTTCAAAAACTTGTCAAGGCATGCATTTCATTTGAAAGTTCTATTTAGTATTTTGATCTATCTCCATAGATCCTGATGCTCAATGTTCAAGTAGCTCTATCCAGGTCTTCCTTTGAAAAACCCCTTTCAAACAACCTTTATGCTTTATAGAAATTCTACATTACTTCCGATCAACAATATGTCAACCACATATACTTTATCAGAAATACTATAGTGCTCCCACTCACTTCTTTGGAAATACAAGTTTCTCATAAACCTTGTACAAACCCAAAAGCTTTGATCATCTCATCAAAGCGTATATTCCAACTCCAAGATGCTTGCACCAGTCCATAAAAGGATCGCTGGAACTTGCATACTTGTTAGTATCCTTAGGATCGACAAAACCTTCTAGTTGTATCACATACAACCTTTCCTCAAGGAAACCGTTGAGGAAACAATGTTTTGACATCCCATGTGCAATATTTCATAAATAATGCAGAAACTACCAACATAATTCCAACAGACTTTTAGTATCGCTACGAGTGAGAAAGTCTCATCATACTCAACTATTTGAACTTGTCAGAAACATGTTTGCGATAAGTCAAGCTTTTCTTAATGGTGAATAGTCACCATCATCGTGTGTCATCCTTTTAAAGATCCATCTTTACTTAAT
Organism: Hordeum vulgare subsp. vulgare; assembly: GCF_904849725.1. Lineage (NCBI taxonomy): Eukaryota > Viridiplantae > Streptophyta > Magnoliopsida > Poales > Poaceae > Hordeum > Hordeum vulgare. The sequence goes on from NC_058522.1 coordinate 448,448,988, forward strand.
AGTCTTAATACCATCAAGTAGTTCTTCCAAAGTCTACACTTTGTCTTCATACATGGATCCTCTCTCAGATTTCATGGCCTGTAGCCATTTGTCGGAACCCGGGCCCACCATCGCTTCTCCATAGCTCGTAGGTCTATTGTTGTTCAAGAACATGACCTCCAAGACAGGGTTACCGTACCACTCTCTAGTAGTACGCGACCTTGTCGACCTACGAGGTTTGTAGTAACTTGATCCGAAGCTCTAATGATCACCATCATCAGCTTCCTCTTCAATTGGTGTAGGCGCCACTGGAACATCTTCATGTGCCCTGCTACACACTGGTTGAAGTGACGGTTCACTAACCTCATCAAGTTCCACCACCCTCCCACTCAATTCTTTTGAGAGAAACCTTTCCTCAAGAAAGGACCCGTTTCTAGAAACAAACACTTTGCTTCCGGATCTGAGATAGGAGATGTATGCAACTGTTTTGGATATCCTATGAAGATGCATTTATCCGCTTTGGGTTCGAGCTTATCAGACTGAATTTTTTTCAGATAAGCGTCGCAGCCCCAAACTTTCAAGAAACGACAGCTTAGGTTTCTCCAAACCATAGTCTATACTCTGTCATCTCAACGGAAATACGCGGTACCCTATTTAAAGTGAATGCGGTTGTCTCTAATGCATAACCCATAAACGATAGTGGTAATTCAATAAGAGACATCATAGTATGCACCATATCAAAATAGGGCGTGGCTATGACGTTCGGACACGCCATCACACTATGGTGTTCTAGGTGGCATAAATTGTGAAACAAATTCCACATTGTCTTAACTGTGTACCAAAAACTTGCAACTCAGATATTCATCTCTATGATCATATCGTAGATAGTTCATCCTCTTGTCACGACGATCTTCACTCCGAAATAGCGTTGAACTTTTCAACATTTCAGACTTTGTGATTCATCAAGTAAATACTCATGTATCTACTTAAATCGTCAATGAAGTAAGAACATAATGATATCCACTGCTTACCTCAGCACTCATTGGACTCCACACATCAAAAATGTATTACTCCCAACAAGTTACTCTCTTGTTTCATGTGGCATGATTTGCATGTCTCAAGTGATTCAAAATCAAGTGAGTCCAAACGATCCATCTCTATGGAGGTTCTTCATGCATTTATACCAACATGACTCAAGTGGCAGTGCCACAAGTAAGTTGTACTATCATTATTACTTTGTATCTTTTGGCACCAATATTATGAACATGTGTAGCACTACGATCGAGATTCAATAAACAATTGAGGGGTAATTATTCAAGCAAATAGAACAACTATTATTCTCTTTGAATGAATAATCGTATTGCAATAAACACGATTCAATGATGTTCATGCTCAACGCAAACACCAAATAAAAATTATTTAGGTTTTACCACCAATCCCGATGATAGAGGGAGCTTGCGATGTTTGATCACATCAACCTTGGAAACATTTCCAACACTTATCATCACCTCGCCTTTAGCTAGTCTTCGTTTATACCGTAGCTTTCATTTCAAGTTACTAATCACTTAGCAATCGAACCGGTATCCAATACCCTTGTGCTACTAGGAGTACTAGTAAAGTACACATCAATATCATGTATATCAAATATACTTCTATCGACTTTGCCAGCCTTCTTATCTACCAAGCATCTAGGGTAGCTCTGCCTCAATGACCGTTCCCCTCATAACAGAAGAACTTAGTCTCGGGTTTGGGTTCAGTCCTGGGTTTCTTCCTTAGAGAAGCAACAGGTTTGCCGTTTCATGAAGTATCCCTTCTAGCCCTTGCCTTTCTTGAAACTAGTGGTTCTACTAACCATCAACAATTGATGCTCCTTCTTGATTTCTACTCTTGCAGTGTCAAACAGTGTGAATCGCTCAAGGATCATCATATCTATCCTTGATATGTTTATAGTTCATGACGAAGCTCTAGCAGCTTGGTGGCACTGACTTTCGAGTACCATCACTATCTCATCTGGAAGATTAACTCCCAATTGATTCAAGTGATTGTTGTACTCAAACAATCTGAGAGCATGCTCAATAATTTGAGTTTTTCTCCTATAATTTTTAGACAAAGAATCTTGTCGGAGGTCTCACACCTCTCAACAAGGGCACGAGCATGAAATCTCAATTTCATCTCCTAGAACATCTCTTATGTTCCTCGATGTTTCAAAACATCTTCGGCGCCTTGCTTCTAAGCCATTAAGTATCACGCACTGAACTATCACATAGTCATCAAAACATGTATGTCAGATGTTCGCAACATCCAAAGACGACGCTCGAGGTGCAGCACACCGAGTGGTGCATTAAGGACATAAGCCTTCTGCGCAGCAATGAGGACAATCCTTAGTGTTACGGACTTTGTCCGTAAAGTTGCTACTACCAACTTTCAACTAAATTTTCTTTAGGATCATTTTAAAATAGTAGAGCTATAGCGCAAGCTACATCATAATTCGCAAAGACCTTTTGACTATGTTCATGATAATTAGAGTTTAACTAATCAAATTACTTGATAAACTCCCACTCAAAAAGTACATCTCTCTAGTCATTTGAGTGGTACATGATCCAAATCCACTAACTCAAGTCCGATCATCACGTGAGTTGAGAATAGTTTCAGTGGTAAGCATCTCTATGCTAATCATATCAACTATACGATTCATGCTCGACCTTTCGGTTTCATGTGTTCCGAGGCCATGTCTGCACATGCTAGGCTTTTCAAGCTTAACCCGAGTGTTCCGCGCGTGCAACTGTTTTGCACCCGTTGTATGTGAACGTTGAGTCTATCACACTTGATCATCACGTGGTGTCTCGAAACGACAAACTGTCGCAACGGTGCACAGTCGGGGAGAACACAATTTCTTCTTGAAATTTTAGTGAGAGATCACCTCATAACGCTACCGTCGTTCTAAGAAATATAAGGTGCATAAAAGGATTAACATCACATGCAATTCATAAGTGACATGATATGGACATCATCATGTGCTTCTTGATCTCCATCACCAAAGCACTGGAACGATCCTCTTGTCACCGGCGCCAAGAAAAGAGTCTTGATGACCCACAAGTATAGGGGATCAATCGTAGTCCTTTCGATAAGTAAGAGTGTTGAACCCAATGAGGAGCAGAAGGCTGTGATAAACAGATTTCAGCAAGGTAATAACTGCAAGCACTGAAAGTAGCGGTAACAAGTGATTGTCTAGCGAGGTGAAACATAGCAAGCAAAGAGTAACAAGTAACAAGTAGTACCAACGGTACAGCAAGTGGCCCAATCCCTTTTGTAGCAAGGTACAAGCCTGAACAAAGTCTTATAGGAGGAAAAACGCTCCCGAGGACAGACGGGAATTTCTGTCATGCTAGTTTCATCATGTTCATACGATTCGCGTTCGTTACTTTGACAGTTTGATATGTGGGTGGACCAGTGCTTGGGTACAGCCCTTACTTTGGCAAGCATCCCACTTATGATTAACCTCTCTCGCAAGCATCCGCAACTACAAAAGAAGAATTAAGACAAAGTCTAACCATAGCATTAAACTAGTAGATCCAAATCAGCCCCTCACGAAGCAACGCATAGACTGGGGTTTAAGCTTCTGTCACTCCAGCAACCCATCATCTACTTACAACTTCCCAATGCCTTCCTCTAGGCCCAAATATGATGAAGTGTTATGTAGTCAACGTTCACATAACACCACTAGAGGAAAAACAACATACAGGATATCAAAATACCGAACGAATATCAAATTCACATGACTATTATTAACATGACTTATCCCATGTCCTCGGGAACAAAAGTAACTACTCACAAGACATAATCATAATCATGACCAGAGGTGTAATGAATAGCATCAAGGATCTGAACATAAATTCTTCCACCAAATAATCCAACAAGCATCAACTACAAAGAGTAATCAACACTACTAGCAACCTTACAAGTACCAATCGGAGTCACGAGACGAAGATTGATTACAAGAGATGAACTAGGGATTGGAGAGGAGATGGTGCTGATGAAGATGTTAATGAAGATGCCTCCCCTTCGATGAGAGGAGTGTTAGTGATGACGATGGCGACGATTTCCCCCTCCGGGAGGGAAGTTTTCCCGGCAGGATCGTCCTGCCGGAGCCCTAGATTGGATCTGCTCAAGTTCCGCCTCGTGGCGGCGGCGAAACCACGAAAAACCTCCCGAGTGATTTTTTTTCCAGACCAGGACGCTTCATACATCAAAAGAGGGGGGCTAGTGGGCCTTCAGCCAGCCCACAAGCCTGCCTTGCGCCACCAGGGGGTGGTGGCGGTGGGCAAGCTTGTGGGGCCTTGGTGGTCCCCATCCGGTAGTTCTTTCGCCCAGTATTTTTAATATATTCCAGTAAAAATCCATGTAAATTTTCAGGGCATTTGGAGATGTGCAGAATAGTGGACTAGGATTTGCTCCTTTTCCAGTCCAGAATTCCAGCTGCGTGAATTCTCCATCTTCAAATAAACCTTGCAAAATAAGAGAGAAAAGGCATAAATATGGTACCACAAGTAATATAACAGCCCAAAAAGCAATAAATATCAACATGAAAGCATGATGCAAAATGGACGTATCAACTCCCCCAAGCTTAGACCTCGCTTGTCCTCAAGTGAAAACCAAGTTCCATAAACATGTCCACATGTTGAGGGACGAAGGTGTCGATAAAACATAATACGGACATGAGGGCATCATGATCACACATAGAACAGCAATATATTATAAAGATTCTTATGGGAAAGTAACAATTCCTTCACAAAGCAAAGCATGAAGCAAAAACCTTACCGAGAAGTAACCAACAATAGTCCATAGTCATTGAAGCAATTGCAATTTATCACAACATCAGAAAGAGTCAAATAAGAGCTTTTAAGGCAAACCCACATACTCAATCATCTCTTTTGTTTTCCACAATTGTTACAACTCATGTGATACTCATGGCGTCAAAGTTTCAGCTGGACATAGAGGAAGATAGGGGCTTATAGTTTTGCCTCCCAACGGTTTACCTCAAGGGTAAAGTCAACAACAATAAAGCATGAGTACTCAACTCCTAGTTGATATATGAGTATAGATCTTTCCCAAGCATGTGACGGTAGCCAAGACAAAGGCAAAAAGGGAAATGGTGAAGATCACCATGACTCTTACAAGGGTAAAAAGTAAAGGTACAAGATAGGCCCTTCGCAGAGGGAAGCAGAGGTTGTCATGCGCTTTTGATGTTTGAATGCGTGTCCTCTTAGTGCGGAGGAACGTCACTTTGTATTGCCTCCTGTGATAAAGAACTTTATTATGCAGTCTATTGCTTTTATGTCTTCCTCATCATAGTTTCGTACAAAGCTTATTTTCCACACACTAATAGATCATACATATTAGAGAGCAATTTTTATTGCTTGCACCGATGACAACTTACTTGAAGGATCTTATTCAATCCATAGGTAGGTATGGTGGTCTCTTAAGGCAAAACTGGTTGGAGGTTTATGGATGCACAAGTAGTATCTCTACTTGGTGCGGGTGTTTTGGCAAATATGAGGTGGAAGCAATCCTCACATGCTAAGGGATCTCTAATCATATAACATTGTTTGGAACCAAGCAAACACAATTCATTATGTTGTCTTCCTTGTCCAACATCTACTCCTAGGCATGTTATAGTTCGGTGAGTGCTCACAATTGTAAAAAATGTCTAAGATGATATATTTATATGTGAACCTCTCTTTCCTTATTACTTCTTATTAATTGCAACAATGACTGAGGTCTATGTTGATTTATTCTCAATAAGTTTCAATCATCATATGTGTCATAAGTGAAGTTATCACTTTCCATAAGATCGTCATATGATCTTTCATGCTATCGTTCTTTTCATACTTTTGATCATGTCACAAAGCAAAGCCCTTGACTATGACACTCTTTATTATATAGCTCGTAAGCTCGAATACATTGGGGGAGAGACAAAAGCAAAAGACTTAGACTAAAAACTAAAGACTTATTCCTCTAAGAGAAGAAATAAAAACTTAAAAGGAAAGAACTAAAACAAAGGTAAAAGCAAAAGATATGAAGGTGATACGATACCAGGGCAACTCCCCCAAGCTTGGCAGAAGCCAAGGGGATTGCCCATAGCAATGCTTAGTTGTGTTCCTTTGGCGGTGATGGTGGTGTTGTTTTCGCCTTTGACTCCAAGAGAGCTATCAACCTTTGATGTATACCTTTGAGATATGTGACATGGTTTTCCAGCAAATCAACTTCACGAGAAAGAGAAATATTGCGAGCACGAGTTGTTTCGCAAAACCTCAAGACTTCAATCAAGGATGGAGACAGCATGTGGAGGAAGGGTTGGAGAAAATCTACTCCTTCAACATCTTCAATGTTGAACATAGGTTGAACTTCCTCCCTGGCTTGGGTTTTCTCCTTAGCTTGGTCTCTGGCTTCCGTGACTTCTACTCTTTTCAGATCAGCATCTACTTCCTCATGAACTTGGTGAAGATCATTCTCCCCAACAGATTCCTGAGACATCTTTGCTCTAAATCTGCAACAGACAACAAGCTCGAAACGAAAACAGATGAAAACTACGCGATACGGAGATCAAAACCTTCGGGCGACTATATATTGATTTTTTTTCTGGGCTAGAAGGAGTCCTCCACAAGAAAACGGAGTCCGGGAGGCACATGAGGTGCCCACAAGCTTGCCCACCGCCACCAGGGGGTGGTGGCAGTGTGGGCCCTTGTGGCTGCCTCGTTTGCTCTCTGGACTGCTTTTTATTTTTCTAATTTTCCAAAAATTCCCAAACTGAGGAAATTTCCTATTGGAAAAGTATCGGAGTCCAATTTCTTGCTGAAACAGGCTGATAAACATCCCTTATGTACTCCTTTGGAGTTATGACATTGATGATGTTGGTCTCAACATTTATGGGAGTACGAGAGATGTAATGCTTGATTCTTTGCCCATTTACCACTCTAGGAAAATTTCCTTCCGTGTTATTGATTTTGATGGCACCGGAACGATATACTTCCTCGACAACATAGGGACCTTCCCATTTAGAGTGAAGCTTGCCTGCAAAGAATCTCAAACGAGAATTGTATAGCAAGACATAATCACCTAAATTGAACTCTCGTTTCTGTATTCGTTTGTCGTGCCATCTCTTAAACTTTTCCTTGAACAACTTGGCATTCTCATATGCCTCGGCTCTCCATTCATCTAACGAGCTGATATCAAACAACCGCTTCTCACCGGCAAGTTTGAAATCAAAGTTGAGCTCTTTGATTGCCCAATAAGCTTTGTGTTCCAGCTCAAGAGGTAAATGACCGGCCTTACCGTAAACCATTTTATACGGTGACATGCTCATGGGATTCTTATAAGCAGTCCTATAAGCCCATAGTGCATCGTCAAGTTTGCTAGACCAGTTCTTTCGAGATCTATTGACGGTGTTTTGTAGGATCAACTTGATCTCCCTATTACTCAACTCAACTTGAGCACTGGACTGAGGATGATAAGGAGATGCAACTCTATGGTTGACATCATACTTGGCTAGCATCTTGCGGAAAACACTATGAATGTAGTGTGAACCACCATCAGTCATCAAGTATCTAGGGACTCCAAATCTTGGGAATATGACTTCTTTAAGCATCTTAATAGAGGTGTGGTGATCAGCATTTTTAGTGGGGATAGCTTCTACACACTTAGTAACGTAATCCACAGCAACTAAGTTGTGAGTGTACCCATTGGAACTCGGTAAGGGTCCCATATAATCAAAGCCCCAGACATCAAATGGTTCAATGACAAGTGAATAGTTCATAGGCATCTCTTGACGCTTACTGATGTTCCCTATCCTTTGGCATTCGTCACAAGACAAGACAAACTTACGGGCATCCTTGAAGAGAGTGGGCCAATAGAAACCTGATTGCAATACCTTATGGGCAGTTCTATCGCCAGCATGGTGTCCTTTGTAGGCTTCGGAATGACACTTCTGCAGGATCTGTCCCTGTTCATGTTCAGGCACACAACATCTAATAACACCATCTACTCCTTCCTTATAAAGGTGAGGATCATCCCAAAAGTAGTGTCTCAAATCAAAGAAGAATTTCTTCTTTTGTTGATAGGTGAAACTGGTTGGTATGTATTTGGCTACGATATAGTTTGCATAATCGGCATACCACGATGCACTAAGTGAAGTGTGGATGACATTTAATTGCTCGTCAGGAAAGCTGTCATCAATAGGTAGTGGGTCATCAAGGACATTCTCTAGCCTAGACAAGTTATCTGCCACACGGTTATCAGCACCCTTTCGGTCAATGACGTGCAAATCAAATTCCTGTAGCAAGAGAACCCATCTGATCAGCCTAGGCTTAGCGTCCTTCTTCTGCATGAGGTACTTAATAGTAGCATGATCAGAATGAATAGTGACTTTGGAGTCAACTATGTAAGATCTGAACTTTTCACATGCAAACACGACTGCTAAAAATTCCTTCTCCGTAGTGGCATAGTTTCTTTGGGCACTGTCTAGAGTTTTACTAGCATAGTGAATGACATTCAACTTCTTGTCAACTCTTTGTCCTAGAACAGCACCAACAGCGTAATCACTAGCGTCACACATGATTTCAAAGGGCAAGTTCCAGTCAGGTGGTTGAACAATAGGTGCGGTTATCGAAGCCTTCTTAAGTATTTCGAAATCTTCCTCACAATCCTCATCAAAAACAAAAGGAACATCCTTCTGCAAGAGGTCGGTAAGAGGCCTAGAAATCTTAGAGAAGTCTTTAATGAACCTTCTATAGAAACCAACATGACCTAGGAAACTTCATATACCTCTGATATCTGTGGGGCAAGGCATTTTCTCAATTGCATCAACCTTAGCCTTATCAACTTCGATGCCTCTTTCAGAGATTTTGTGTCCTAATACGATACCTTCATTAACCATAAAGTGGCACTTCTCCCAATTCAAGACGAGGTTGGTTTCTTCGCATCTCTGTAAGACTCGATCAAGGTTGCTGAGGAAATCATCAAAGGAAGACCCGTAAACGGAGAAGTCATCCATGAAAACCTCGACAATCTTTTCACAAAAGTCAGAGAATATAGCCATCATAAATCTTTGGAAGGTGGCAGGTGCATTACATAAGCCAAAAGGCATATGTCTATACGCAAAGGTACCGAAAGGGCAGGTGAAAGTAGTTTTCTCTTGATCAGATTATGCAACAGGTATCTACGAGAAACCTGAATAACTGTCTAGAAATCAGAAGTGAGTGTGCTTTGATAGCATTTCTAGCATTTGGTCGATGAACGACAAAGGATAATGATCTTTCCTGGTTGCCTTGTTCAGTTTCCGGAAGTCTATCACCATTCTATAGCCGTTAATAATCCTTTGTGGGGTTAGTTCATCCTTGTCATTAGGAACGACGGTGATACCTCCCTTCTTAGGTACGCAATGTACTGGACTTACCCAATCACTATGAGAAATAGGGTAAATGATTCCTGCTTCCAGAAGCTTTAATATTTCTTTTCTAACGACCTCTTTCATCTTAGGATTTCATCTCCTTTGATGATCAGCAACTGGTTTAAAGTCAGGATCAGTTTTAATCTTGTGCTGACATAGAGTAGGACTAATACCCTTAAGATCATCAAGAGTATATCCAATAGCAGGGCGGTGCTTCCTCAGAGTTTTTAGTAACTTCTTCTCTTCGCGCTCTAAGAGGAGAGCACTAATAATAACAGGATATATATCCTTCTAATGAAGATAGGCTACTTAAGAGTATCAGGAAACTGTTTAAGCTCGAACACAGGATCACCCTTTGGTGGGGGAGGATCCCCAAGCAGTTCAACAGGCAGATTATTCTTGAGAATAGGATGTTGTTCTAAGACAATTCTATCTATCTCATCTCTCTCCTCCATATGCATATCATTTTCATGCTCAAGCAGATATTGCTCTAAAGGATCCATAGGAGGTACGGCAATAGAGGCAAGAGCAATGATTTCATCCCTACCAAACGACTCTCTTTCATGGGGTTGTCTTCCAAACTTGGAGAAGTTAAATTCATGAGACACACCCCCGAAACTTACTGTGACAGTCTGCTTAATGCAATCAATGTGAGCATTGACAGTGTTGAGAAAGGGTCTACCGAATATGATGGGACAAAAGCTATCTTGTGCAGTACCAAGGACTAGGAAATCAGTAGGATACTTCATCTTACCACACAGGACTTCTACATCTCTCACAATTCCCAGAGGGCAGATAGTGTCTCTATTAGCTAGCGTAACAGTGACATCAATGGGTTCTAACTCAACAGGTGCAATCTCATCTTTGATTTCATCATAGAGAGAATGGGGTATCGCACTAACACTAGCTCCCATATCACATAAACCATGGTAACAGTGATCTCATATCTTAACAGAAACAACGGGCATGCCAACTACAGGTCCGTGCTTGTCTTTGCGTGAGGTTTAGCAATTCTAGCGGAGTCCACACAAAATTTGATAACATGCAACCTATGTCTTCCGCTAAGAGATCTTTGATAATAGCAACACTAGGTTCAACTCAAATCTCTTCAGGGGGTGCAAGTGGTCTAATGTAACCCCTACGTATCACAGTTGGAGCTTTAGAATAATCCTTCATCCTAGCAGGGTATGGTGGTTTCTCAATGTAAGCACAAGGAACAACATGATCACTAAAAGCTATGATTTTCTCCTCAACTAGATTGGTTTTGGCTATGTTGCTTTCTATAGGAGGATGATATTTAAACCACTTCTCTTTGGGAAGATCAACATGAGCAGCAAAAGATTCACATAGAGAAGCTACTATCTCTGAGTCAAGTCCATACTTAGCGCTAAAATCTCTAGAAGTGTTTTTCTCAACAAAAGATTTAACGCAATCAAACTGGAAATTCATACCTGACTCCTTACCTTCCTCTAGCTCCCAATCTTCAGAGTTGCGTTTGATTCTCTCCAATAAATTCCACTTGTGATCAATATCCTTCTTCATAAAAGAACCGGCACAAGAAGTGTCAAGCATGGTACGATCTTCATGAGAAAGCCGAGCATAAAAGTTTTGAGTGATGATTTCTCTCGAGAGCTCATGATTGGGGCATGAATATAGCATTGATTTAAGCCTCCCCCAAGCTTGAGCTATGCTTTCCCTGTCACGAGGCCAAAAGATATAAATAAAGTTCCGATCACGATGTACTAAATACATAGGATAGAACTTTTGATGAAATTCCAATTTCAACCGATTGTAGCCCCATGATCCAGCATCACCACGTAACCTATACCATGTCAACACCTTATCCTTCAAAGATAAAGGAAGGACTTTCTTCTTTACCTCATCCTCGGGCAAACCTGCAAGCTTAAATAAACCACAAACTTCATCTACATAGATTAGATGAAAGTCTGGATCTGAAGATCCATCTCCTGTAAAAAGATTAGCCAGCAGTTTCTCAAGCATAGCCAAAGGAATTCCATAAAAGATATTTTCAGTAGGTACCTCAGGTTGAGGAGAAACTCTTCGTGCTTCCGTTCGTGGTGAAGATACCCCGAACAAACTCCTCAAAGGAAGAGTTTCCATAGTGACAAGTGACAATAAATTTCAGCACAGTATATAAATGTTTCCTTACCAATTTCCACTTACCAAAGGCGCTTCACTCCCCGGCAACGGCGCCAGAAAAGAGTCTTGATGACCCACAAGTTTAGGGGATCAATCGTAGTCCTTTCGATAAGTAAGATTGTCGAACCCAACGAGGAGCAGAAGGCTTTGATAAACATATTTTAGCAAGGTAGTAACTGCAAGCACTGAAAGTAGCGGTAACAAGTGATTGTGTAGCAAGGTGAAACGTACCAAGCAAAGAGTAACAAGCAACAAGTAGTAGCAACGGTGCAGCAAGTGTCCCAATCCCTTTTGTAGCAAGGGACAAGCCTGAACAAAGTCTTATAGGAGGAAAAACGCTCCCGAGGACACACGGGAATTTTTTTTCATGCTAGTTCCATCATGTTCATATGATTCACGTTCGTTACTTTGATAGTTTGATATGTGGGTGGACCGGCGCTTGGGTACTGCCCTTACTTGGACAAGCATCCCACTTATGATTAACCTCTCTCGCAAGCATCCGCAACTACAAAGGAAGAATTAAGACAAAGTCTAACCATAGCATTAAACTAATGGATCCAAATCAGCCCCTCACGAAGCAACGCATAGACTAGGGTTTAAGCTTCTGTCACTCCAGCAACCCATCATCTACTTACTACTTCCCAATGCCTTCCTCTAGGCCCAAATAGGGTGAATTGTTATGTAGTCGACGTTCACATAACATCACTAGAGGAAAAACAACATACAGCATATCAAAATACCGAACGAATATCAAATTCACATGACTATTACTAACATGACGTATCCCATGTCCTCAGGAACAAAAGTAACTACTCACAAGACATAATCATAATCATGACCAGAGGTGTAATGAAAAGCATCAAGGATCTGAACATAAACTCTTCCACCAAATAATCCAACAAGCATCAACTACAAAGAGTAATCAACACTACTAGCAACCTTACAAGTACCAATCGGAGTCGTGAGACAAAGATTGATTATAAGAGATGAACTAGGGATTGGAGAGGAGATGGTGCTGATGAAGATGTTGATGAAGATGCCTCCCCTCCGAAGCGAGGAGTGTTGATGATGATGATGGCGACGATATCCCCCTCCGGGAGGGAAGTTTCCCCGGCAGGATCATCCTGCCGGAGCCCTAGATTGGATCTGCTCAAGTTCCACCTCGTGGCGGCGATGAAACCACGAAAAAGCTCCCGAATGATTTTTTCCAGACCAGGATGCTTCATATAGCAAAAGAGTGGGGCTAGTGGGTCTTCAGGCAGCCCACAAGCCTGCCATGCGCCACCAGGGGGGTGGTGGCGGTGGGCAAGCTTGTGGGGCCTTGGTGGTCCCCCTCCGGTAGTTCTTTCGCCCAGTATTTTTAATATATTCCAGAAAAAATCCACGTAAATTTTCAGGGCATTTGGAGATGTGCAGAATAGTGGACTAGGATTTGCTCCTTTTCCAGTCAAGAATTCCAGCTACCTGAATTCTCCCTCTTCAAATAAACCTTGCAAAATAAGAGAGAAAAAGGCATAAATATGGTACCACAAGTAATATAACAGCCCAAAAAGCAATAAATATCAACATGAAAGCATGATACAAAATGGACGTATCACGCCACACCATGATCTCCATCATTATGATCTCTATCAACGTGTCGCCATCGAGGTTGTCGTGCTACTTATGCTATTACTACTAAAGCTACGGCCTACCAATATAGTAAACGCACCTGCAAACACAAACGTTAATTTAAAGACAACCCTATGGCTCCTGCCAGTTGTTGTACCATCGACGTGCAAGTCGATATTAATTATTACAGCATGATCATGCCATACATCCAATATATCACATCACGTCATTGGCCATATCATATCACAAGCATACCCTGCAAAAAAAGTTAGACGTCCTCTAATTTGTTGTTGTATGTTTTACGTGGCTGCTATGGGTATTTAGTATGATCACATCTTACTTACGCAAAAAACACAACGGAGATGTCAAATTGCTATTTAACCTCTCCAAGGACCGCCTCGGTCAAAAGCAATTCAACTAGAGTTGAAGAAACCAACACCCGCCAGTCATCTTTATGCAACGAGGCTGCATGTCAATCGAGGAAACCAGTATTTGAATTCAACAATACTGCCGAATCGAGAATAATGTTGGTCCGGGCCGCTTCAATTCAACAATACCGCCGAATCGAGAAAAGACTAAGGAGGGCAGCAAATCGAACATCATCGTCCACAAAACCCTTTATGTTCTACTCGAGATAACATCTACGCATGAACCTCGCTCATGATGGCACTATTGGGGAATGTTGCATGGGAAATAAAAAATCTCCTACGCACAAGAAGACCTATCATGGTGATGTCCATCTATGAGAGGAGATTTGGATCTACGTACCCTTGTAGATCGCACAACAGGAAGCATTAAGAAACGTGGTTGATGTAGTGGAACGTCTTCACGTCCCTCGAACCGCCCCACGAACCGTCCCGCGATCCATCCCACGATCCGTCCCGTGATCTGTCCAACGAACCGTCCCGCGATTCGTCTCACGAACCGTCTTGCGATCCGTCTTCATGATCCGTTCTGATCTAGTGCCGAACGGACGGCACCTCCGCGTTCAGCACACGTACAGCTCGATGACGATCTCCACCTTCTTGATCCAGCAAGAGGGGCCGGAGAGGTAGAAGAGTTCTCCGGTGGCGTGACGGCGCTCCGGTGGTGGTGACGATCTAATCCTGCAGGGCTCCGCCCGAGCTCCGTAGAAATACGATCTAGAGGAAGAATTATGGTGTCTAGATCTGAGTTGCACGTGGCAAAAAGTTGTCTCAAATCAGCCCTAAATCACCACTATATATAGGAGGGAGGGAGGGGAGGAGGCAGCCTCAAAACCTCAAGATTTGGCCGAAATTGGAGGTGGAGGAGTCCTACTCCAATCCTACTTGGAGTAGGATTCCACCTTCCCACTTGGAAGCTCTTTCCACCTTTTGTTTTTTCCTTCTCAAACCTTATGGGTCTTAGTGGGAGCTTATTCCAGCCCACTAGGGGCTGGTTTATCTCTTCCCATAGCCCATGAGACCCCTTGGGGCGTGACACCTCTCCCGATGGTCCCCGACACCCCTCCCGGCACTCCCGGTACACTACCGATGAGCCAAAACTTTCCGGTGACCAAAATAGGACTTCCTATATATCAATCTTTACCTCCGGACCATTCCGGAGCTCCTCATGACATCCCAGATCTCATCCGGGACTCCTAACAACTTTCGGTTACCAACACCTATAAATCAAGTCTACCAAAACGTCACCGAACCTTAAGTGTGCACACCCTGCGGGTTCGAGAACTATGCAGACATGACCTGAGACACTCTCCGATCAATATCCAATAGCGGGATCTGGATGCCCATATTGGATCCTACATATTCTTCGAAGACCTTATCGATTGAACCTCAGTGTCAAGGATTCATATAATCCCGTATGTCATTCCCTTTGTCCTTCGGTATGTTACTTGCCCGAGATTTGATCGTCGGTATCCGCATACCTATTTCAATCTCGTTACCGGCAAGTCTCTTTACTTGTTCCATAATACAAGATCACGTGACTTACACTTAGTCACATTGCTTGCAAGGCTTGTGTGTGATGTTGTATTACCGAGTGGGCCCCGAGATACCCCGAGATACCTCACCGTCACACGGAGTCACAAATCCCAGTCGTGATCCATACTAACTCAACGGACACCTTCGGAGATACATGTAGAGCACCTTTATAGTCACCTAGTACCCTTTCTTCACGACATACTTATAATGTGGGCTTGTTCCCCCCTTCTATGCTTTCTTCATAGACTTGATGTCGACCTATGATTTGATGCTTCTATATTTCACGCGAAAAGCCATGACCACGTTGTCGGTCTTCGTGGATTTTTGCGAAAATTACAGAGGAGTAGTCCCTGGTGTATCTCTCTTCTGTCACTTCTATTATCCATGCATAGAAGGGGATGTTTGCTCAGGCAGAATCACCTGGATTCCTCGGGCCACTCACAAGGAGGTGTATCCTCCCGGCAACCTACACAAGAAGTGTGAGGAGTGGCGGGCATACTGGTGTGACATCTTAGAAAAGGAGCCCCCAGTGTTCTGCAAGATATGGAAACCCAAGCCGGTCGACGACAAGCAGTGGAGCGCCCTTGCCCCTAACAACAATAAACTGGATATCATTATCATGTGCGTGCTCTTTTGAAGGATGCCAGGCTCACCATAGTGATGGTGGCCCCGGATTTCCTCACCAGGCGCATCGCCCCTTTGCATGACTGGGGGCGCTTCGCCTGGGAGTATGGCAGCGCTGCTGATGTCATACGGTTGCGCTCAGGGATCAACAACAGCCTCACATTACTACAGGTGTCCATCATGTGCCATCAGCTCTTCTGCCCCAAAGGGAAGTTTAAACTCCCAGCAACTGTCATCCTGCTCGTCAACAACACCGGCAAGGACACAATATTTGCATTGATGCCGGCGTGCAATGAGCACGGGGTTGATCCCACATGGGAGGCACAGCCAAGGGAGATGACGTAGGAGTGGTTTGATAATCTTACGAAGGTGCATATCCGTGACACCACCGGGCAAGAAATCGCGTTCGTCCACATGTGGCTCGAGGAGGCGGGTTTTTATGTGGGCGGCAACAATTCTTGTGCTGTCATGGCCGATGATGATGAGGAGGAGATCGGTGGCAAAACGGAGGGAAAAGAAGAAGATCCAACACCTGACCAACTGGAGGATCCTCCCGAGGTCGAGGGGCCCGAGCATGACGGACCCGAGGAGCTGGAGGTTGTCGTTGAACAGGAATTCAAGGAATTCCAAGTCCATGCGTGTAATATCCCAAAATTCTAAATATTGGAATGTCATATTAGATTAACTATATTGATTGATTGAGTGAATGATTGATTGAAATTGAGTGAATTTAAAAACTTTTGGGAAAAAGAGAGGGAATAAAATGACTTTCCCAAAACTTTCATCATTGCTTTTGAATTCAAATCCAATTCAAAATTAAAAATCATAGAGGGAAGATGACGTGAATTCTTGAAGTAAAGAATTTGACATGGGATTTGAAAGTACTTAAAAGTTTCCATTTGGAGTATTTCCATTTGCAAATTTGATCTTTGCAATTTTAAATATTTATGAATTCAAGTACCCTCATTAATTTCAATAAATAACGAGTGGAGGAAATGACCCTCCAAATAACACGCAAACTTGAATGTCATTTAAATTTATGAACTCAGAAAGTTTAAAAAAAATATTTGATCTTTGCATCAAAGCCTTTTTTTAATTTTGGAAAATATTTGTTTTTCAAAGTATTACAAAAATTCTTGAAAATATGGTCATATTGTAGAGTTTATTTTTCTGAATATTTTAGTATATAATATGCATATAGAAAGTTTTGCTTTATTTATATTTTAATTTTTTTTCTGTATGATTTCAAAATAAGGAAAAAATACCCTTAATAGGAAAATGATGAGCCGGTCCAGCAGCTGATCTGGCCCAAATCCACTCCACCGAGCCGAATCCCCTCTGAATCGGCCAACCGATCCCTTTCCCATTTTTCCTCTATTGGTGACAGCAGGACCCACCTGGTCAACCGATTCCTCCGCACGGTCGCCTTCCTTCTTCCTCTGCACATGTTCCTACGCCGGAGCCGTGCTACCTCGTGATCTTGCATTGGTTTTTCCCTTGAAGAGGAAAGGGTGATGCAGCACAGTAGCAGTAAGTATTTCCCTCAGTTTTGAGAGCCAAGGTATCAATCCAGTAGGAGGATCAAGCCAAGTGTCCAGAGTACCTGCACAAACACAAACAAGCTTGCACCCAACGCTATAAAGGGGTTGTCAATCCCTTCAAGATTGATTGCAAAGTGAGATCTGAAGGCGGAAAGTGCAACGAAGTACAACGAAGTACAAGTGTAAGGCTAAAAATATGGTGTGAAGTAGACCGGAGGGCCATAATGTTCACTAGAGGCTTCTCGCAAAATAGAAAATATTACGGTGGGTGAACAAATTACTGTCGAGCAATTGATAGAACCGCGCAAAGTCATGACAATATCTAAGGCAATGATCATACATATAGGCATCACGTCCGAGACAAGTAGACCGATACTGTCTGCATCTACTACTATTACTCCACACATCGACCGCTATCCAGCATGCATATAGTGTATTGAGTTCATGACGAACAGAGTAACGCCTTAAGCAAGATGACATGATGTAGAGGGATAAACTCAAACAAATGATGTAAACCCCATCTTTTTACCCTTGATGGCAACAACACGATGCGTCCCTCGCTACCCCTTCTGTCACTAGGTGAGGTCACCGCACGGTATGAACCCAAAACCAAGCACTTCTCCCATTGCAAGAATCATAGATCAAGTTGGCCAAACAAAACCCACAACTCGAAGAGAATTACAAGGATATGAAATCATGCATATAAGAGATCAGAAGAAACTAAAATAAGATTCATAGATAATCTGATCATAAATCCACAATTCATCGGATTTCGACAAACACACCGCAAAAGAAGATTACATCGGATAGTTCTCCATGAAGATCATGGAGAACTTTGTATTGCAAATCCAAGAGAGAGAAGAAGCCATCTAGCTACTAGCTATGCACCCGAAGGTCTATGGTGAACTACTCACGCATCATCAGAGAGGCCATAGTGTTGATGAAGAAGCCCTCGGTATCCGAATCCCCCTCCGGCAGGGCACCAGAATGTGCCCCAGATGGGATCTTGCGGAGACAGAAGCTTGCGGCGGCAGAAAAGTATTTTCGTGGATCTCTCGCGTAGTTTTGGATTTTTTGGGAATTTATAGGCGGAAGAGGTAGGGCAAACGAGCCACAGGGAGCCCACAAGCCTGCTAGGCGCGGCCCCCGGGCTGCGCCTAGGGGGCTTGTGGCCTCCCCTGGTGGCCTCTGCCTTGGTTCTCACGTCCCCTGCGTATCTTCTGTTCCGGAAAAAATCGTTTCGGAAGTTTTATTCCGTTTGGACACCATTTAAAATCTCCTCTGAAAAGGGTCAAAAACACGGAAAAACACGAACTGACACTTGGCACTGAGTTAATAAGTTAGTCCCAAAAAAGATATAAAAGGCATACAAAACATCCAAAGTTTGACAAGATAATACCATGGAACCATCAAAAATTATAGATTCGTTGGAGACATATCAAGCATCCCCAACCTTAACTCCTGCTCGTCCTCGAGTAGGGAAGTGAAAAAGACTGAATTTTTTATGTGGAATGCTACCTAGCATAGTTGTCCTTTGTAACTTCTTTCATGTGACATGAATGTTCAGATCCGTAAGATTCAAAACAATAGTTTGCTATTGACATGAGAACAATAATACTTCAAGCAAACTAGCAAGGTAATCATGAACTTTCGAGATAACAAGGCCAAAGAAAGTAATCCCTACAAAATCATATAGTCTGGCTATGCTCCATCATCCCCACACAACGAATTTAAATCATGCACAACCCCGGTATTGGCCAAGTAATTGTTTTCGCACTCTTACTTTCTCAAACCTTTTGAACTCTCACGCAATACATGAGCGTGAGCCATGGATATAGCACTATAGGTGGAATAGAGTGTGGTGGAGGTTGTGAGGCAAATAGGAGGAGATGGCCACATCGACTCGGCATATCAAAGGGCTATGGAGACGGCCATTAATAGATATCAATGTGAATGAGTAGGGATTGCCATACAACGGATGCACTAGAGCTATAAGCATGTGAAAGCTCAAAAGGAGAACTAGTGGGTGTGCATCCAACTTGCTTGCTCACGGAGACCTAGGGCAATTTTGAGGAAGCCCATCATTGGAATATACAAGCCAAGTTATATAACAAAGATTCCCACTAGCATATGGTGGTGAAAAACGAGAGGCTCTCAATCATGAAGAACATGGTGCTATTATGAAGCACAAGTGTGTAAAGAGATAGTAGCATTGTCCCTTCTCTCTTTTTCTCTCTTTTTTTTGTTTGGGCTCTTTGGCCTCTTTCCATTTCTCTCTTCTTCTTTTTTTGTGGGCAACTTTGGCCTCTTTTTTTATTTCCTCACATGGGACAATGCTCTAATAATGATGATCATCACACTTTTATTTACTCACAGCTCAAAGCTTAGAACGATGATGACTCTATAGGAAATGTCTCTGGCTGTGTACCGAGATGTGCAACGATCTAGCTTGGCATATGACGTTGAAACATCTCGCTAGCTATCTTACGATCATGCAATGGAAATATGAGAGTGACGGCACAAGTCACGAGACGGAATGGTGGGAGTTGCATGGCAATATATCTCGGAATGGCTATGAAAATGCCATAGTAGGTAGGTATGGTGGCTGTTTTGAGGAAGGCATATGGTGGGTTTGTGCACCGGCGAAAATTGCGCGGTACTAGAGAGGCTAGCAATAGTGGAAGGTGAAAGTGCATCTATACCATGGACTCACATTAGTCATGAAGGACTCACATACTTATTGCGAAAGTTTTTATTAGTAATCAAAACAAAGTGCTAAACGCATACTCCTAGGGGAAGGGTTGGTAGGTCTTAACCATCACGTGATCCCGACCACAACACAAAGGATGACAATCAATAGATCAATTATGCTCCAACTTCCTAACATAGCGGTTTACCATACATGCATGTTACGGGAATCACTAACTTCAACACAAGTATTTCTAGATTCACAACACCCTACTAACATAACTCTCAATATTACCGAATCCACGTCTCAAACTAATTGAGAGGAATCAACTTCTCTTTCTACTCAATGCATATGAAGATGGGGGTTTTATTGTATCCTCTTTGGGTGCCTATCACCTTTGGGACTACTTTCATAGAACAAGCCAACTACCAAGTTACGCACCACCATGCTCTAAAAGATCTAAGTGAGCACATAGAGTAAAATTGTCTAGCTCAAAAGATATAAGTGAAGCACAATGAGTATTCTAGCAAATTCACGATGAGTGCATGTCTCTCTCAAAAGGCATGCAGCAAGGATGACTATGACACAACAAAAAGAAAAGACTCCTATGATACAAGACGCTCCAAGCAAAACACATATCATGTGCTGAATAAAAATATAGCTCCAAGTAATGTTACCGATGGATTGAAGACGAAAGAGGGGATGCCTTCCCGGGGCATCCCCAAGCTTAGGCTTTTTGGTGTCCTTGAATTTGGCTTGGGATGCCTTTGGCATCCCCAAGCTTGAGCTCTTTCCACTCTTTATCCCTTTGTCCATGAGAAAATCACCCAAAACTTGAAAACTTCACAACACAAAACTTAACCAGAAACTCGTGATATCATTAGCACAAGAAAACAAACTACCACCTCTTGAGGTACTATAGCAATCTTGATTTCTATTTATATTGGTGTTAGATTACTGTATTCTCACTTTTCCATGGCTAATACCCCCCGATACTATCCATAGTTTCATCAAAACAAGCAACCAACACAACAAAAACAGAATCTGTCAAAAACAGACCAGTCTGTAGAATTTTATACTTCGTATACTTTTGGTACGTGAAAAATTCTGAACAATTACGACAGCCTGGGAAAAAGGCATATCAACCAGAAGCAAAAAGAATCAACTCAAAATCTTTTTCTGGATAAAAAAGAAAATAATTTCGTGAGCGAAAAGTTTCTGTCTTTTTCCAGCACGATCAAACAACCAACACAAACTAGTCATAAAGGTTTTGCTTGGCTCAAACACAAAAAGAAACACAAAAGACACAATCATAACAGAATTATGTTGGTGTGGACACAACAAAACAGAAAGAAGAAGATAAGTTCATTGGATTGCCTCCGAACAAGCGCTATTGTTTAACGCCCTTAGCTAGGCATAAGGTGATGTAATCACGTATCGTCGTCTTTGGTACTCAAACGATAAGTACCCCTCATCATGGATTCATAAGGAAATCTTATTTTATTTATAGGAAAATGCTCCATGCCCTTCTTTAAAGGGAAATGAAACCTAATATTCCCTTCCTTCATATCGATGATAGCACCAATAGTCCTTAGGAAAGGTCTACCAAGAATGATAGGGCATGTAGGATTGCAATCAATATCAAGCACAATGAAATCCACGGGTACATAGTTCCTATTTGCAATAATAGGAACATCATTGATCCTTCCCATGGGTTTCTTGACAGTAGAATCCGCAAGATGCAAATTATGAGAGCACTCCTCAGTCTCATTAAAGCCTAGAACATCACATAAAGACTTTGGAATCGCGGAAACACTAGAACCCAAATCACACAAAACATTGCATTCATAGTTTTTGATTTTGATTTTGATAGTAGGTTCCCACTCATCATGAAGCTTCCTAGGAATAGAAACTTCCAACTCAAGTTTCTCCTCAAGAGATTTTATCATAGCATCGATGGTATGATCGGTAAAGGCCTTGTTTTGGCTATAAGCGTGTGGAGAGTTTAGCATGGATTGCATCAAGGAAATACATTCAATCAAAGAGCAACTATCATAATTGAATTCCTTGAAATCCAAAGTAGTAGTTTCATTACTACTCAAAGTTTTGATATCTTCTACTCCACTTTCAATGTTTTTAGCATCAAGATAGATGGACTCTGAAACATTGGGGCATTTTTCAACCAAAGTGGATTCATATCCAGCCCCATCATCATTAGGTTTGACACTAGAAAACAAGGATTCAATGGGTGGCACACCAAGCACTTTAAGATCTTCGTGATTCTTATCATGAGAACACGCCTTTTTAAGCCATTCATGTCTAGCACGAATTTGGGCGGTTCTTTCTTTGCTCTCATCCATGGAAACACACATAGCTTTCAAAGTTTCATCCATATTGATCTTGGGAGGAGCACATCTAACTTTCAAAGCATCAATATCAATAGACATTCTATCAACGCTCCTAGCCAAATCATCAATTTTGAGTAGTTTTTCCTCTATGGACGCATTGAAAATCTTTTGCGAGTTGATAAACTCTTTGATATTACTCTCTAGATCAGAGGGTAATTTATTGTAATTTCCGTCAGTATTGTTGTAGGAGTTGCCAAAGTTAATAGATGGATTACTAGGAAAAGTCCTAGGAACATAGTTTCCTCTAAAAGCATTGTTGTTGCGAAAATTATTCTTACCAACAAAATTAACGTCCAAGCTCGCATTGCTACTCTCAATCAAGGAAGACAAGGGCATATCATTAGGATCTAAAGGAGCACCTTTACTAGCAACCAATTTCATTAACTCATCCATCTTAGCACTCAATGAGTTAATTTCTTCTATAGCGTGTACCTTTTTACTAGTAGGTGACCTTACAGTGTGCCACTGAGAGTAGTTTGTCATGATATTGTCTAGGAGTTTTGTGGCTTCTCCTAATGTGATTTTCATGAATGTTCCACCTGAGGTGGAGTCCAAGATATTTCTAGAAGCTAAATTCAAACCAACGTAGAAGATTTGTATAATCATCCAAAGACTCAAGCCATGAGCGGGACAATTTCTAATCATCAATTTCATTCTCTCCCAAGATTGTGCAACATGTTCATGATCAAGTTGCTTAAAATTCACGATATCATTACGGAGAGAGATAATCTTAGCCAGCGGAAAATACTTGGATATCTAAGCATCTTTGCACTTGTTCCAAGAATCAATACTATTTTTGGGCAAAGATGAAAACCAAGTTTTTGCTCGATCTTGCAGCGAGAACCGAAAAAGCTTCAATTTAATCACATCATTATCCACATCTTTCTTCTTTTGCATATCGCAAAGCTCAATGAAGGTATTAAGATGGGATGCGGCATCTTCACTAGGAAGGCCGGAGAATTGCTCTTTCATAACAAGATTCAGCAAAGCAGCATTGATTTCGTATGATTCCGCGCTAGTGGTGGGAGCAATCGGAGTACTAATAAAATCATTATTATTAGTATTCGAGAAGTCACAAAGTTTGGTGTTTTCAGTCATGGTGACTTCAGCAAGCAAACAAGCACACAAGCAAACAGAAAGCAAGCGAGAGAAAAGGGTGAACGAAAAAAGGCAAAGATTTTTGTAAAAAAAATTTTTTCAGAAGTGGAGGAGAGGAAAACGAGAGGCAAAAAAGTAAATGCAAGAGATGAGTTTGCTACACTTACTTGGATGTGCTTCACCTAGAATAATTCCCGGTGCCCAAAATTGACACGTTGACGGGAGACTATTCTTGACTTGATCCTCCCCGGCAACAGCGCCAGAAATCCTTCTTGCTACCTCTTGAGCTTGCGTTGGTTTTCCCTTCAAGAGGAAAGGGTGATGCAGCATAGTAGCAGTAAGTATTTCCCTCAGTTTTGAGAACCAAGGTATCAATCCAGTAGGAGAATCAAGCCAAGTGTCCAGAGTACCTGCGCAAACACAAACAAGCTTGCACCCAACGCTATAAAGGGGTTGTCAATCCCTTCAAGAGTGACTGCAAGGTGAGATCTGAAGGCGGAAAGTGCAACGAGGTAAAAGTGTAAGACTGAAAATATGGTGTGAAGTAGACCCGGGGGCCATAGTGTTCACTAGAGGCTTCTCTCAAAATAGCAAATATTACAGTGGGTGAACAAATTATTGTCGAGCAATTGATAGAACCGCGCAAAGTCATGATGATATCTAAGGCAATGATCATACATATAGGCATCACGTCGGAGACAAGTAGACCGATACTGTCTGCATCTACTACTATTACTCCGCACATCGACCGCTATCGAGCATGCATCTAGTGTATTGAGTTCATGACGAACAGAGTAATGCCTTAAGCAAGATGACATGATGTAGAGGGATAAACTCAAACCAATGATGTAAACCCCATCTTTTTACCCTTGATGGCAACAACACGATGCGTGCCTCGCTACCCCTTCTGTCACTGGGTGAGGTCACCGCACGGTATGAACCCAAAACCAAGCACTTCTCCCATTGCAAGAATCATAGATCAAGTTGGCAAAACAAAACCCACAACCCGAAGAGAATTACAAGGATATGAAATCATGCATATAAGAGATCAGAAGAAACTCAAATAAGATTCATAGATAATCTGATCATAAATCCACAATTCATCGGATCTCGAGAATCACAGCGCAAAATAAGATTACATCGTATAGATCTCCATGAAGATCATGGAGAACTTTGTATTGAAGATCCAAGAGAGAGAAGAAGCCATCTAGCTACTAGCTATGGACCTGAAGGTCTATGGTGAACTACTCACGCATCATCAGAGAGGCCATGGTGTTGATGAAGAAGCCCTCCGTATCTGAATCCCCCCTCCGGCAGGGCACCAGAATGTGCGCCAGATGGGATCTTGCGGAGACAGAAGCTTGCGGCGGCGGAAAAGTATTTTCGTGGATCTCTTGCGTAGTTTCGTATTTTTTGGGAATTTATAGGCGGAAGAGGTAGGGCATACGAGCCACACGGGGCCCACAAGCCTGCTAGGCG
The DNA here is from genome assembly GCF_904849725.1 of Hordeum vulgare subsp. vulgare. NCBI lineage: Eukaryota > Viridiplantae > Streptophyta > Magnoliopsida > Poales > Poaceae > Hordeum > Hordeum vulgare. Next base: position 448,473,983 of record NC_058522.1, read on the forward strand.
CGATCCCCCTAGCCGCGCCTAGGGGGCTTGTGGACTCCCCAGGTGGCCTCTGCCTTGGTTCTCACGTCCCCTACGTATCTTCTGTTCCGAATAAAATCTTTTCGGAAGTTTTATTCCGTTTGGACACCGTTTAAAATTCTCCTCTGAGAAGGGTCAAAAACACGGAAAAAACAGGAACTGGCACTTGGCACTGAGTTAATTAGTCCCAAAAGAAGATATAAAAGGTGTACAAAACAACCAAAGTTTGACAAGATAATAGCATGGAACCATCAAAAATTATAGATACGTTGGAGACGTATCAAGCCGCATGCCGCTCGGCCCCGATCTCCTTCCTTCTAGCACCACCGCCTCAACCCGAGCCCCCCCCCCCGCCCCACCAATAAATACCTCACCCATCGACCCGTTCCTCACAAAAACCCTAACCCCGGCACTCCTTCATGCTCACAATCTATCTCCATAGTTGCCGCAAGCCGTCGCCTCCAGCGCCGAATCCCCGCTCAGCTCCGGCGTTGCCAGCTACAGTTGTCACCAGCATTGGCACCGTCGTCATCGTCCACATCGTGAGGGACTCCCGTCGTCGCCAGAGGCCCCTAGAGCATTTGCCTGTGTCGAGCCAAGCCGCCGCCATCACCGGAGCCCTCGCCAGACCTAAACTCCCCGTGGTGAATACAACAAGCTCTCTCCTCCATCAGATCTTACAAGAACACATATGATTAGATCCCATGTTTTTATTTTGAAAGCACAAACTGTTTTTCTTTCCTGTTCGGTAGTCCGCTCGAAGTCATTGGGCGCACTCGCTAGGCCAATCTGAGGCAACCACATGTACTCGTGTCCGACTCCTAGTGCTAGTTTTTATTTTTTGCTTTATATATAAATTTCAGAAATAGTTCCTATTTTTTTTTCTTAATAACTTTTAGGGTTTTTAATATTTTTGGGTAATTTTTTTTTCATTGTGCAATAATTTTATTCTAATTTCTTTAGATGTCAAGTTTGGCCATATTAGAGTAATTTAAATTTGAATTCAAACATATTTAATTTAAACACTATTATGTTAATAACTTTTATTTAAAATTTGATATTTTATTGATTCTTTTTCTATTCGTCACTAGATGAATGGTTTATCGAGTAGTACTTGGTAATTTATATTTGGTTTGTTTTAAATAAAAGTTTTAGCAAAGGGGAATCCTATGCATCCACCGGCGGACGTCTAGTAAACATCTGTCGTACGATCTAACTCTTGGCACGTAGTTTGGTCGCCTCCCCGGCACATTAATTCCTGAAACAACAAACCAGTTGTATAAACAAACATCGAACAATCTCCTAACACACCCCTCTTGTCCCCTTACCCACTCATTAATTCTTGAAACAACGGCCGCGTTGGAGAAACAACGACCATGTTGCAAAAAACAATTCTTGAAACAACGGTCGCGTTGTAGAAATAATTTATGGAACTCCTGAAACAACAGTTGTGTTGCAGAAACAACGACCACATTGCAAAAACTGAAGAGGGATATATGGCTGCAAGGTTAGAGGAGAAGGAGAGGGAGGAGAGGGGAAGGAACTTCATGGGCATGCGCCAAGCTCGGGCGTTCAACTGCAGCCAACATCCCGAGCAATAGCGATGCCACTCTTGGGTCTGCCTCACTGGCGAACAATGGAGGGAGAAGGATATGGAGGGTATGGGAAGAGAAGTAGATGGAGGAGATGTGAAGAGAAGGAGATGAAGGTGAAGAGGAGGAGGAGCATGGCTTCTCGATGGACGGCGACGCGAGCATGGCGAGCGCTCTGGATCCAACAACGAACGAGAAGAGAAAGATAGGATAAGGTGTGATGTTACGTACCAATCTGGAGATAGGAAGATAAGGCGTGAATCAGTGGACACGTGGCCAGCGTAGAAGGAGGCGGATGGAAGACACCGATCCGTCGGTTGAATAGAAACTTTTCCCTTTAGCAAAACTACAATGTTTTGTTTATAATTTTTGTTTTAGGCTTCACCTTATTATTTTATTAATTTTAAATTATTATTTTTATCATTTTGACAAGTTTTTTTTTCTTTCAGTTAGTTAACAGTTGTTTTTCAACCAATTTATTTTATTTTATTTAGTGTTGTTTTAAGTTTGATTGGATGGATTCAATTCTAGTTCAATGATAACTTGCAATTGATTCCATTGTTAAATTAATTTCCTTTTGAAAAATACTTTCTACAAATATTTTTACAAGTTTTATCCTCTGTTAAGTTTAATTTAGATGAGAAACAATTTGTATTGAAATTGAAATTGTCTTTGGTTTAATTCAAGGTTAACATTGTTTTCATCATAAGTAGAGCTTAATAAAAGGTTTCCGATTACTTCTTTTTTCTAACAAACTTTTGTGAAAAATACTTTTGTTAACTTAGTTTTTTTATATTTTATTTTCTGTTAATTTATTATTTTTTAGTTCTTTCTTTGCTATCAAGTTTGATTAGGAGGAAATTTTGTATTTGCTTAGTAAGTTACTCTTTGTTACTCTTTGTTATGCATTTGTTCTTCAAAAGTAATGCTCTTATCTAGTAAAATATTTAATAAAATACTATTTGTTATGTATTTGTTTTTGGTGCTTTGTTATTGTTGATAACATGATATTCATAGGGAAAATTATTCTTGGTTGCTTTGACAAAGTTTTATGGTTTTCACTTTTGTCTTAAGTATTTCCTTCATGTCAGCACTAGTGTTTTTAGTACTTTCATTTGCTTCTTGATTGTTAGAATGATGGCTAGATTGAATGCTTATAAATGCCATGTTTGATTATAATAGATTCCATAGAAGAGTGACGAATAGTTATATCAAGTTATTTTTGAGAGCGATATTATCTTCAACCACTTACATCGCAAGTTGACTTTGACAATTTCATTCATACCTATGTTTTCATTGCATTTAGTGTTACCTTTCAACGAATCCATTTTAGTAGTGATGTTGAATTCTTGTAGTTGATAAGAATGCATGAGGTAGGAACCCATCTCCCTGATATCAAGCCTAGGACGTTATTTAGTTTTCATGCTATGCTATAGTAGACGGGGTTTTGGTATGAGTATTCGTGAGTTGTGTGACAAGGAAGACGTTATGTCAATGACGTCAACTTCATGATGGCCACTTCAAGGTTTCCATCTTTAGGACCTCAAGAATTCGAGACTCGAGACAAAATTTCAATACACACTACTCGGTGGAATAGGTCGAACATCACCCCGGAGATTTACCATGTGGGATAGCCATGGCACCTCAGAGATCTATCGTGTGGGATTAGCCTAGTGAGCTGGAAATTGGCTAGTAATCACGAGGAAAGATCCACCTAGACTCAAAGAGATGGAAGAATACTTCATGCCCAGAAGCTTACCTGTGTGTCCACAAGTCATAATGGGCTCCGGCTTGGTTGATCTTTCTTGTGATTCTAGCAAGATCAGTGCTACGAGATGTAGAAGACATTAGGATTGGATGGTAACTCTCATGGGTCATGGAAACTCTTTGAAAGACCATGTTTCGTTCGTCTTGTTCTCAAACACTCGAAAGTGTGAGGACTTACAAGGAGAGAGCGATTCTTGTGGGTAAAGTACACAACACTCTGCAGAGTTAAAACCTAATCGATTAGTCGTGTCCCTGTTTATGGAAAATTTGAGACTGTGTATTTGGATCTATCTCTGAACTCTTAGCACCGGACTGATAATTAATTGAGGGTAACTTACAATGACTTTTTTGGGCTATGAGACATCGGTTGGCGAAACCATGTCATATTAGATAACTCTATAGTAAACTCCTCACAATCCGTTGTTGTAGGAAAAGCAAAATAAAACCATCTTTTATGCAAAATCTCAGTCACAAAGCCACAGAGCCTTATTGCATATATATTAGTCTTTATCATCTGTTTCTGTTGTGATCTTGCTGGTATATTCAATGTACTGACCTACATGGCTACAACATATCATGTTGCAGGATTTCTATGACGAGTAAGAATTATGATTTTGGATTACGGTATACACTCAACTTGCCGATGGCGTTGATGGGACTCCACTCGCGATTGACTATTTTCGCTGAGATTGATGAGGTATATATCAGTTTTATGTTATTTATATGTGATTGAACTTTGATATGCACATTGTTGTACTATGTGTTACGGTAAGTAACCCGACTCCAAAAACTCCAAAGAAATATTTTCTGTTTGATTTTCGTATTTTAGAAAAAAAATCCAAAATTAGAAAGGAGTCAGGGGGACCCACGAGGGAACCACGAGCCAAGAGGTCCTTGTGTGCCTCCTGGCCTCCGTTTTCTTCTCGGAAACATATTATAACCTAGAAAAAGTAATTATATATACTCCCGTATGTTTTGACCACCACATCTCCTCGGTTCTTGTTTCAGGTTGTTTTTCTGACAGATTACCAAAGGTATGGGAGCTATGACTTTGTCATCCTCCAACAACATTAAGGACTAAGCATGATAGTTGCAGACGGAGCTCAAACAAGAAGGGTCCAAGGAAGTTATCTCGGGAGAATAACCTAGAGACTCCATGGAAGTGCAACCCCGGCCTGAGAACATGGAACCCTAGCTGGCATGGACACTTCTCTGAATCTTTGACCACCAATGGGGAGGAGAGCTTAGCTAGCTCAGGAAGTGCAAGATGAATCTACCCCGACGAGGCCCCTAGCAGGTTATATGTAAATAACTTAGACAATTTTATTCACATCTATGGAGTTGAGCATATTTCTTGCTCTCATATACCGTCCAACTGGGACATCTCTCTTCGAAGTGAAAGTGATGCGGGGAAAATCTATTGGTGGCTAGAGAATAAACATATCATGATGGAAGTATAAAGGAACACCGCAATAATTCAACAGCTACTCCATGAGATAAGGGAGTTAAAGGATGTTGTAAGGATAGAAATGGACCTAGAGGGTGGGTGAATAGGTACAATTACAAATTTTAATTGTTACTTATTAATTTTAGGCAATATTGCGGTATATGAAAGTGAGCCTAACAATTGCAAAGATGGTAGTGATGTTATGTGTACTAAGCAAGGCAACAAGTAAGTACATAGATAAGCACAAGTAATACAAGTAATACCACAAACACAAATAACCACAAGTAGGGAGTTAGGGTTAGAGATAACCGCAATTCCGAGAGATGAGGATGTATGCTGATGTGCACTTCCTTGGAGGCAAGCTACGTCACCGTTTAGAGAGGTGGATGTTACCATGAAGGCACACCAACGCCACGAAGGCTCACCCTATTATCTCCTTGATAGAACACCAAGAAGGTGTTTCTCAACCACTACCGGTAGACCTTGGGGTGGTCTCCAAACCCTCACAAACCTTCTGTGGTAATCATAATAAATGATTCCTCGCTGGAGTTCTCCTACTGCCTAGGAGTCTCCAACCTGCAAGAGTAACAAGATGCACCGCGAATACAAGGGGGAATCAACTTTTTCTTTGGTGAATGTGTAGATTGGGCACTCCTCCTTCACTCCTTAAAATATGAAGAGATTTGGTTGTCTAAGGAGGGAGAACTCCAAGAAATCAAGGTCTAAAAATGGTGGAGAGAGAAATGGAGTCGTCACCTTCTTTGTGGGGAAGAAGAAGACTATGTATAGGTGGGGATGGAATCTAGTCGTTGGGGCTAGATTCCTGTCAAGTCTAGAAATTCCGGGCATGCCTGGAGGTTCCAAACACCGGAAGTTCCGATCAAGTTTTGGGAAGGTTCTAGGCTACACACAGAGTTTGCATCCTCTCTGGAGTACCCCGGAAGCTCCCAGAATGGGGACAGAAGTTCCGGCTCCCAAAAGTTCCTGTCGACCGGGATAGAAGTTTCGTCGAGGGTCCAGCAAGGTTCCGGCCTACACATAGAGATTGCACACAAGGGCAGTTTCTCTGGGTGGCCTGGAAGCTTCCCGGACCTTCTCGTCCCCAGAAGTTCCGACCGTCCCAGAAGCTCCTGCGTAGGCAGAAACTTTAAACCATCTAATACAAACCAATTTTGAGAATTAATTTTTCTAGATCACATGTGTATGCAGAGTTGATTACGAGATGTTTTCATCATGCACCCCCTCTTAATAGTGCGACTGCCCTAGGGACTCAAGAAGGAAAGAAAACAATTATGGCACTCCGCCGTTTTCCTTTTTCCGGGTAGAGGGGAAGAACCATCCATGCTTCACTTTAATTTTGATGGTGTTGTTTACACTAGAGCATGTGGTTATAAACACACATGAAATTGTGATAGATGTCAAAAACTATTAAGGGCAATGATGCACTTTCAATCTCCCCCTTTCTGACATAGATGACAATAAGGCTTGAGAGGGTAGACACACAAAGTATGTATGCTATAAAGCAGTTTTGATGAAAGGAAATAACTCCCACACAACCTATGCCTTATTTTAGATTTGTATTTCAATAGCAAACACACAATTGGAAGTAGCTCCCTTCACACTATGCTACACACACAAGGACATAGCGACATAGAATAATTTACTAACCTTGATTTTCATATGTGACGAGACATATATGGATATATCACTCATGATAGATGTCGCTCACAATATGAGATGCGAATATGGAGTATGTCCTGCAACACATTGTAACCCATGAAGTGCTAACACATGGATAAATAGTTAACGAACACACAACGGTAAGGTTCAAGAATGAGCTAAGGTTCAAACGGTAGCAAATAAGAGCAAGGGTTCAAAAAAATAGGCAAATGATAAAAAGATGTGTCAACGCCCCTATCAAGAAATCCAACATCTCCTTGTTTGTCATCAAGATGGCAAAAAGGAAAAATGAAGGATGCACAACTAAATCCCCTATAAGTTGGAATCAGATGAGTCTTGGGACGACTCTCCAGAAGACATTAGGCCATGAGGGCGATGATAAGAAGCTTCATCTCCAGCTTCGACATTAAACAGATCAAACTTGGACTCGTATTTATCAAATGGAGTCCCATTAAACTCAGAATCATGAGCAAGGGTCATTCCAGATGCACGCATGCCATCCTTAAGGACCTTCATGCCCTCCTTCCTAGACTTGTTCTCCTCCCATTGCTTCTTGTGCATAAATTCATGCAGACAAAACATGTTCTTCAGAAGCCGCCAAAGTTGGTTGCTCTTTCTTGTCCTAGAATCACTAGGTTCCCCACAACAATCAACATGAGAGCGAGATCGAAGTTCAAAGTGATGTGAATATCCGGCATGAAGATCCTCTTCCTCCTCATCACCACCCTCATTAATGGTAGCCTTCCCTTTCTTAATCAACAAATTAACACTAGAGTGAACAGTCAGACGCCGGCCAGCAGATGCATCAGGAGCGTAAATCGGTACCTTGCGGTTCATCACAACACTGTACATTTCATGCCATATGAAATCCATCAAATCAATAGGGCCCTTATCAGAGTTGTGACAAGTCTAGTGAAGGAGGTTGATGAGATGACCACGAATCTTGTTTTTTTCACCCACTTTGATAGCAAGCACTTTGCGAAATATCTGGTGCATGATATCATAGAAGGGAAGAAGATCACAAACAAAGCCAACATGTCCATGAGCCGGGTACAACTCAGCCAAGTGATTAAACTGAAAGACCTCTTTGTCATGGATCTTGTGCACACTATCAACAGTAGTGTCAGTGTACGCATAGCCCAAAAGATGAGCCGACATAGAGAATAGACAGAGAACTTCTCATCACGAGGCATCCATGTAAGAGTACGTTGTATATCAGTCACAAAATGCACCGTGGCATATAACTAAGCCATAAGAGGTGGGGATACCTCATGCTGAAAATTCGTGAGAGGAAGAAGGTTGAGCATGACACACATACTATGTACTCCCATAAAATATGCAGTGTTGGTGGGAGTCTTGTCAAAATGAGTGATGTTGATACTCTTCTGAATGACAGACTTGTTGACAAACTGATTGAAGATCTCATCACAAATGCGTTGCTGAAATAAAGTCCAAAACTTGGAGTTAGCCAAATGCTCACGTTCTTCATTAACGGTATTGATCCTTCGCTGAGCAACCCACTCCGGTGTCGGGAACTCTTTCATAGAGATGGGCATGGGAGGAGGAGGATAAACGTGAACTAGCTTGCCCTTTTTGAAAGCAGTCTTCCGCTTCCTTGAGTGAGAGGGTGGAGGAGGAGGGGATTCAATGTATTCAGACTCAGCATCAGGCTCGGGATGGGAGGCAAACATGTTATCAGGCCCTAACACAACAACCTTTGTCTTCTTGACCCTCTCTTTGGATTTCCGTTCATACATCTTGGATAGTCGTGCACAAGAGCCAGAACCAGCTACTGAAAGGAGCTGATAGAAATAACAAGAGGATAGAATAAGTGCACAAGCTTCAAAAGGAAATCAAAGAAAATATGCCAGGACTCTTGTTAGGTTGAAAGTTCCGGGTGTGGGCCAAAAGGTCCGGTGGACGGAAGTTCCAGGAGATCGGAAGTACCGGCCCCTGCGTGGACGTGGAAACCCTAGCGAGGCTGGAAGTTCCGGCCTGCCCGGAAGTTCCAGGCACCAGTCGGGTCGTAGGGCTCCATCCAGATCCAAGGAGAGGACGGGCATAATTCGTGCAATGGTTTTGAAAGGAAAGACGTACCATAGATCTATGGTGGATGCAGTACAGGAAACATGGAGATTGATTTTATCCTAATACCATAAGCTTGACAAAGATATCTTCGAGCGAATCCAGAGAGAAGGTAGAGAAATTGCTTAGGTTACCTTTCTCCATGAAGATGGTGAAGAGCACACGAGATGCCCTCCGAACACGATGGAAGGGAGGAAGACCGGATGTTCCGGGGGCTGGCGACTCGCCCGAAAGCCGTGTATGGGAGAGGGGGCGCGCCACGGGAAGAGGAGATGAGGAGAGGGGTAGGGGAACAAATGGGGAAATGAATCTTTGGCAACCCATGCCCACTGTTAAGTGCCTCAAACTCGTGACGCCCAGAAGTTCTGGTCAAGTCGAAAAGTTCTGGCATACGGAAGTTCCGGGCCACATCCCAGAAGTTTCGGGTTATCTAGAGAGAACATGATCTCTCTAAAAGCCCGTGAACTTGAGGGAGAGGGACCGTAAGCTGCTAAGACCACCACAAGCCCAACAACATTTATGTGGATGGAAGAAGCTTGTGGACCAAATGAAATATCATAGGGTTCTAAGATCAGAGAGGCTTAGGTAGAACCTAATCTAGGGTCATATAGATCGAAAAATGAACCGAAGGGATTAATCCCCAATTATGAGTGTAGAGATCAGGGGAAAATATAGATATAGATCAAAGCAAAAAACATGAGAGATGAAGATAGTCCAAGCTCTAGGAGAGAGAGGGTGATGGACAGATCCACCATGTTTGAGTATATGTAACTTGGCACTGTGAATATATTAATCTTGAGCCCAACATCACAACTCCATCATTTAAAGTACCAAGTCACAAAAGTGATACATAGTAACTTTGAGAGTGTTTGTTTTGTTTATGCATCATATAGGGTGAGAGAACTCATGAATTGAGTGTCTCCCCCTAAACACATGCCTACATCTAGACATGACATGAAATAAGTGTATGCATGTGTGCAAAATTTCACATAATATTGTCAAGCTCCAAGATACCAAGTTCATGCCTAAGTTGAGAGAGCCTACGTTCATCCAGTGGTTGGGTGAAAATATCAGCAAGTTGCATATCCGTGCCAACATGAGCAATGTCAATATCACCCTTTTGTACATGGTTTCTTCAGAAGAGATACAGAATGTCAATGTGCTTGGTGTGAGAGTGATCACTAGGGTTTCAAGCAATCTTGATGGCACTTTCATTGTCACATAGTAAAGGCACATCTATGTAGGTTATACTATAGGCCTTGAAAGTTTGCCTCATCCATAGCAATTGTGTTGCACGGCTTGCGGTTGCAATATATTCTGCTTCATCGGTGGATAGGGAGACACATTTTTCTTCTTCGAGGACCAACTTACCAAGGAGCATCGAATAAACTGACACGCCCCGGAGGTGGAATTTCTTCCCACCTTGTCTCCGGCCCAATTTGCATCCGTGTACTCAATAATATCAAACTTGGCATCCTTGGGGTACCATAGACCCAACCTTGGGGTGTGAACAAGGTATCTGAGAATATTCTTAACAACCTTATGATGGCTTTCCTTAGGGGAAGCTTCAAATCTAGAAAAAATGCCTACATTTAACATGATGTCTAGTCTAGATGCACAAAGGTACAGCAATGATCCAATAATAGAGCGGTAAATAGATTGTTCAAATGGAATACCGTTTGTGTCTTCGTTAAGAGTAGTTGTGGTTGACATGGGTACCCTTCATGGACTGCGTTTGTCATGCGAACTTCGCAAGAATATCCTTTAGATACTTAGTTTGAGATAGAAAATTCCTTCTTGACATTTTTGGATTTGAAAACCGAGAATGAATTTCAAATCCGCATTCAGTGACATCTCAAAGTTCTTTGTCATGGAATGCACAAACTTCTTGCATAAGTGGATGTTAGGGGAACCAAATATGATATCATCCACGTAAATTTCACACCACATCAAATCACATTTTTTCCCCGTAGTGAACAGAGTAGGGTCAATCACCCCTCTCACAAAACCATCATCGAGTAAAACTGCTTAAGATGATCATACCAAGCACGAGGTGCTTATTTGAGGCCATATAAGGCCTTGTGAAGTTTGTACACATGGTATTTCTAATCGGGGTCAATAAACCCAGGTGGTTGTGCTACATATACTTCCTCTTGTAGAAGACCATTAAGAAAAAGCACTCTTAACGTCCATTTGGTGTAAAGTAAAACAATTGATGGCGGCATAAGCAAGTAAAATGCGAATTGATTCAAGACAGGCAACAAGGGCAAAGGCCTCATCAAAGTCCAAACCTTCAACTTGTAAGAACCCTTGTGTGAGTAACCTTGCCTTGTTTCTAATGATAAAACCATTTTCATCTTGTTTGTTCTTGAAGATCCATTTTGTTCCAATGACATTGTGCTCCTTAGTTGGCCTTTCGACTAAAGACCACACTTGGTTGCGCTCAAAGGTGTTCAACTCTTCTTGCATAGCAACAAGCCAGTAGTGGTCCATCAACGCATCTTGTGCCTTGAGAGCCACAACACTAGAGACAAAGGAGAAGTGATCACAAAAGTTTGTCAATTGTTTACGAGTGACTCTACCTTCCGATATCTTGGTGAGAGTGTGTTCAACGTCAACACGGCCAGCCACACGAGGCATGATGGAGGTTAAGGTTTTACGAGGTTCAACTTCGTTCCCATCATCAACATCCTCAACATAAGGATCCAAAATGTGTGGAGGAAGATCTTCATGCATAATTTGTTGAGGTTCGTCATAATCAACAGTTTCATCAATGTCCACATATGCATGTTCTTGGTCTTGTACTTTATGATGGACTTGTTGTTGTTCTTGTACTTGACGTTGAACATCTTCTTGTTCTATAATTATGGACTCCACTTGAGGGATGAGATATTGTAGTGGCAAAGGCCTAGTAGTTGTATGAGTAAGAGTGGTGCTTGTGTCCTCATCATCACTTGCATAGGGAACATGTTCCATTGGAAGGAGAGAACCTACACCCATGGTCAAAATGTCTTGCGAATGATCTTCTTCACCTGCATCACTTAGATCAACTTGATCCCAATGGGAGCCATTTAATTCATCAAACACCATGTCACAAGTTTCTACAACGCATCCCATGGATTTGTTGTAGATCCTATAGGCATGAGAGTTTGATCCATATCCAACAAATATACCCTCGGTTGTTTTAGATTGAAATTTTCCTAACCGTTCTTTATTGTTGAGAGTGAATAATTTGCATCCAAATACCTGGAAATACTTGACTTTTTTTATTTTCCTGTAATGAACTCATATGGGGTCTTCCGCAAGATCTTGCGAAGGAAGAGACGATTTGAGGCATGACATGCGGTGTTCACGGCTGCAGCCCAAAAGTTGTCGGCAGACTTGTACTCATCCAACATGGATCTTGTCATCTCCACAAGTGTACGGTTCTTTCTTTCAGCTACCCCAATTTGTTGCGGGGTATTGATACGTCTCCAACGTATCTATAATTTTTGATGGTTCCATGTTATTCTCTTGTCAACTTTGGATGTTTTGTGTGCATGATTATGCTATTTTATATCTTTTTTGGGACTAATCTATTAACTCAGTGCCAAGTGCGAGTTCCTGTTTTTTCCGTGTTTTTGACCTTTTTCAGAGAAGAATATTAAACGGAGTCCAAACGGAATAAAAGCTTCGGAAAGATTTTTTCCGTAACAGAAGATACGGAGGGAACTTGAGAACCAAGGCAAACGACTCCAGGGGAGGCCACAAGCCCCCTAGCCGTGGGCTGGGGGGCGTGCCTACCAGGCTTGTGGGCCCCCTATGGCTCCTTTTCCCTACTTATTCCGCCTATAAATTCCCTAAAAATCCAAAACTGCTAGAGAGAGCCACGAAAATACTTTTCCGCCGCCGCAAGCTTCTGTCTCCGTAAGATCCCATCTGGGACACGTTCTGGTGCCCTGTCGGAGAGGGGATTCAGACACGGAGGGCTTCTTCATCAACACCATTGCCTCTCCGATGATGTGTGAGTAGTTCACCACAGACCTTCGGGTCCATAGCTAGTGGCTAGATGACTTCTTCTCTCTCTTGGATCTTCAATACAAAGTTCTCCATGATCTTCATGGAGATCTATCTGATGTAATCTTCTTTTATGGTGTGTTTTTCGAGATCTGATGAATTGTGGATTTATGATCAGATTATCTATGAATATTATTTGAATTTCCTCTGATCTCTTATATGCATGATTTTGTATCCTTGTAATTCTCTTTGAGTTGTGGGTTTCGTTTGGCCAACTTGATCTATAATTCTTGCAATGGGAGAAGTGCTTGGTTTTGGGTTCATACCGTGCGGTGTCCTCACCCAGTGACAGAAGGGGTAGCAAGGCACGCATCATGTTGTCGCCATCAAGGGTAAAAAGATGGGGTTTATATCTATTGCATGAATTTATCCCTCTACATCATGTCATCTTGCTTAAGGCGTTACTCTGTTCGTTATGAACTCAATACACTAGATGTATGCTGGATAGCGGTCGATGTGTGGAGTAATAGTAGTAGATGCAGACAGTATTGGTCTACTTGTCTCGGACGTGATGCCTATATGTATGATCATTGCCTTAGATATCGTCATGACTTTGCACGGTTCTATCAATTGCTCGACAGTAATTCGTTCACCCACCGTAATACTTGCTATCATGAGAGAAACCTCTAGTGAACACTATGGCTACCATGTCTACTTCACATCATATTTTCAGCTCTACACTTTTACTTTGTTGCACTTTCCAACTTCAGATCTCACCTTGCAATTAATCGTGAAGGGATTGACAACCCCTTTATAGCGTTGGGTGCAAGTTTGTTTGTTTTTGCGTAGGTACTTTGGTGACTTGCCTTGATACTCCTACTGGATTGATACCTTGGTTCTCAAACTGAGGGAAATACTTACTGCTAGTGTGCTGCATCACCCTTTCCTCTTCAAGGGAAAAACCAACGCAAGCTCAAGAGGTAGCAAGAGGAATTTCCGGCGCCATTGTCGGGGAGGATCAAGTCAAGAATAGTCTCCCGTCAACGTGCCAATTTCTGGCATCGTTGCCGGGGAGTATAAAGTCAAGAATAGTCTCCCTTCAACGTGTCAATTTCTGGCATCGGGGACTATTCTAAGTGAAGCTTATCCAAGTAACCTTCGCAAACTCATCTCTTGCATTTACTTTTTTGCCTTTTCCCTCTCGTTTTCCTCTCCCCCACTTCTGAAAAACAAAAATTACAAAGATATTTGCCTTTTTCGTTTGCCTTTCCTTTGCTTGTGTGCTATATGCCTTCAATATGCTTGCATCTTCGCTTGCTGAAAATCTATTGATATGGATCCTCATCCACTTGCTAATCTCTTTAAGAGATCCAATTATGTTCATCCAATTGCTAGTGAGTTGAGTGCACTTGACTATCTTTATGAAGTTTTGCTTGAGATGCGTGAATCTGAAAATTGTGATGAAGAAATTTATGAAGTGATTCACGAGGGCTCCTTGGCTGAAAAGCATGATTGCAATTGTTTCATTATAAATTCTATTAATGACAATCATGCTAAAAATATGCAAAACCCTAAGCTTGGGGATGCTAGTTTTGCTATGTCCACTACTTGTTGCAATGATCATGATTGGGGTAATGATTTTTCTTATGATCTTGAAAATTTGTTTAAACCTCATGATGATTATGATATTTGCAATAATATTGAAAGTGGGATTGGAGAAGTCATGACTTTAGTTGATGATAATCCCACTATTTTTGAAGAGCGTCAACTTTCAATACTTGTGGATCATGAAAAGAATATCCTATGTGATAGCTATATTGTTGAATTTGAATATGATCCCACATGTAATTGTTATGAGAGAGGAAAATATTGTGGTAGAAACTTTCATATCACTAAATCACCTCTCGTTATGTTGAGATTGTTATTGTCTCTTTCTTCTTCCTTGCATATGGTAACTATTGGTTGTTTGGACAATATGTTTTCCTATAAAATGCCTATGCATAGGAAGCATGTTAGACTTAGATATGTTTGTCACATGCTTTATGATGCTCTCGTTGTGCTTCAATTCTTGTCTTTTGTGTGAGCATCATTGAATTATCAATGCCTAGCTAAAAGGCGTTAAACAATAGCGCTTGTTGGGAGGCAACCCAATGAATTTATCTTTGCTTTTTGCTTTCTGTTTTGTTGTGTCCACTCATGTTTTTTGTGTTTTTTTTGTGTTTGTGCCAAGTAAAACCTTTATGACTAGTTTTGGTGTTGGTTGTTTGATCGTGCTGAAAAAGACAGAAACTTTGTGCTCACGAAATTATTTTTCATTCCTATCCAGAAAGAGATTTTGAGTTGTTTTCTTTTGCTGTTGGTTGATATGCCAATTTCCCAAATTTTCGTCATTTTTCAGAATTTTTTAGATATCAGAAGTATACGAAGTATACAGATTGCTACAGACTGGTTTGTTTTTGACAGATTCTGTTTTTGTTGTGTTGATTGCTTATTTTGATGAAACTATGGATAGTATCGGGGAGTACTAGCTATGGAAAAGTGAGAATATAGTAATCTAACATCAATCTAAATAAAAATCAAGATTACTACAGTACCTAAAGAGGTGGTGGTTTGTTTTCTTATGCTAATGATATCACGAGTTTCTGTTTAAGTTTTGTGTTGTGAAGTTTTCAAGTTTTGGGTGATGTTCTCATGGACAATGGGATAAAGAGTGGATAGAGCTCAAGCTTGGGGATTCCCAAGGCATCCCAAGCCAAATTCAAGGACACCAAAAAGCCTAAGCTTGGGGATGCCCCGGGAATGCATCTCCTCTATCATCTTCAATCCATCGGTAACATTACTTGGAGCTATATTTTTATTCACCACATGATATGTGTTTTACTTGGAGCGTCATGTATTATAGGAGTCTTTTATTTTTGTTGTGTCACAATCATCCTTGCTGCACACCTTTTGAGATAGACATGCACTCATCGTGATTTTGCTAGAATACTCATTGAGCTTCACTTATATATTTTGAGCTAGATAACTTTGCTCTAGTGCTTCACTTAGATCTTTTTAGAGCACGGCGGTGTCATATTTTGGAGAAATAAAAACTCTCGATCTTCACTTATATCCTTTTGAGAGTGCTCTCTCTGAGTAACTTGGTAGTTGGCGTGTGCCATGGAAGAGTCCTAAAGATGATAGGCATCCAAAGAGGATATAATAAAACTTCCATATTCATGTGCATTGATTAGTAAAGAGAAGTTTGATTCCTCTCAATTAGTTTTGAGATATGGAATTGGTGATATTAGAGTTATGTTAGTAGGGTGTCGTGAATCTAGAAATACTTGTGTTGAAGTTAGTGATTCCCGTAGCATGCACGTATGGTGAACCGCTATGTTAGAAAGTCGGAGCTTAATTGATTTATTGACTGTCATCCTTTGTGTTGCGGTCGGGATCGCGCGATGGTTAACACCTACCAACCCTTCCCATAGGAGTATGCGTTTAGCACTTTGTTTTGATTACTAATAAAACTTTCGCAATAAGTATATGAGTTCTTCATGACTAATGTGTGTCCATGGTATAGATGCACTTTCACCTTCCACCATTGCTAGCTTCTCTAGTGCCGCGCAACTTTCGTCGGTGCACAAACCCACCATATACCTTCCTCAAAACAGCCACCATACCTACCTATTATGGCATTTTCATAGCCATTCCGAGATATATTGCCATGCAACTCCCACCGTTCCGTCTCCTGACTTGTGCCATCACTTTCATATTGCCATTGCATGATCGTAAGATAGCTAGCGAGATGTTTCAGCGTCATACGCTAAGCTAGATCATTGCACATCCCGGTACACTACCGGAGGCATTTCCTATAGAGTCATCATTCTCTAAGTGTTGAGTTGTAAGTAAATAAAAGTGTGATGATCATCACTATTAGAGCATTGTCCCACGTGAGGAAATAAAAAAAAGGAAGCCAAAGATGCCCACCAAAAAAATGAAAAAAGTCCAAAGAGCCCAAACAAAAAAAGAGAGAGAAAAAGAGAGAAGGGGCAATGCTACTATCTTTTTCCACACTTGTGCTTCACAAAAGCACCATGTTCTTCATGATTGAGAGTCTCTTGTTTTGACACTTCCATTTACTAGTTGGAATCTTCATTATATAACTTGGCTTGTATATTTCAATGATGGGCTACCTCAAAATTACCCTAGGTCTTCGTGAGCAAGCAAGTTGGGTGCACACTCACTAGTTCCCCTTTTGAGCTTTCACACACTTATAGCTCCCGTGCATCCGTTGCATGGTAATCCCTACTCATTCACATTGATACCTATTGATGGGCATCTCCATAGCCCATTGATACACCGAGTCGATGTGACCATCTCCTCCCTTTTCCCTCACAACCTCCACCACACTCTATTCCACCTATAGTGCTATATCCATGGCTCACGCTCATGTATTGCGTGAGAGTTGAAAAAAGTTTGAGAAAGTAAGAGTGCGAAAAAAATTACTTGGCCAATACTGGGGTTGTGCATGATTTAAATTCGTTGTGTGGGGATGATGGAGCATAGCCAGACTATATGATTTTTTAGGGATAACTTTCTTTGGCCTTGTTATTTCAAAAGTTCATGATTACCTTGCTAGTTTGCTTGAAGTATTATTGTTTTCATGTCAATAGCAAACTATTGTTTTGAATCTTACGTATCTGAACATTCATGTCACAAGAAAGAAGTTGCAAAGGACAAATAAGTTAGGTAGCATTCCACATCAAAAATTTAGTATTTATCACTTCCCTACTCAAGGACGAGCAGGAGTTAAGCTTGGGGATGCTTGATACGTCTCCAACGTATCTATAATTTTTGATGGTTCCATGCTATTATCTTGTCAACTTTGGATGTTTTGTATAGATGATTATGCTATTTTATATCATTTTTGGGACTAATCTATTAACTCAGTGCCAAGTGTCAGTTCCTGTTTTTTCGTGTTTTTGACCCTTTTCAGAGAAGAATATTAAACGGAGTCCAAACGGAATAAAACCTTCGGAAAGATTGTTTTCCATAACAGAAGATACGCAGGGAACTTGAGAACCAAGGCAAACGACTCTGGGGGAGGCCACAAGCCCCCTAGCCGCGGCCTGGGGTGCCGCGCCTACCAGGCTTGTGCCCCCCCCCCCCCGTGGCTCTTTGCCCTACTTCTTCTGCCTATAAATTCCCTAAAATTCCAAAACTGCCAGAGAGAGCCACGAAAATACTTTTCCGTCGCCGCAAACTTCTGTCTCCGCAAGATCCCATATGGGGCACGTTCTGGTGCCCTGCTGGAGGAGGGATTCGGACACGGAGGGCTTCTTCATCAACACCATTGCCTCTCCGATGATGCGTGAGTAGTTCACCACAGACCTTCGGGTCCATAGCTAGTAGCTAGACGGCTTCTTCTCTCTCTTGGGTCTTCAATACAAAGTTCTCCATGATCTTCATGGAGATCTATCCGATGTAATCTTCTTTTGTGGTGTGTTTTTCGAGATCCGATGAATTGTGGATTTATGATCAGATTATCTATGAATATTATTTGAGTTTCCTCTGATCTCTTATACGCATGATTTCATATCCTTGTAATTCTCTTTGAGTTGTGGGTTTCGTTTGGCCAACTTGATCTATAATTCTTGCAATGGGAGAAGTGCTTGGTTTTGGGTTCATACCGTGCAGTGTCCTCACCCAGTGACAGAAGGGGTAGCGAGGCACGCATCATGTTGTTGCCATCAAGGGTAAAAAGATGGGGTTTATATCTATTGCATGAATTTATCCCTCTACATCATGTCATCTTGCTTAAGGCGTTACTCTGTTCGTTATGAACTCAATACACTAGATGCATGCTGGATAGCGGTCGATGTGTGGAGTAATAGTAGTAGATGCAGACAGTATCGGTCTACTTGTCTTGGACGTGATGCCTATATGTATGATCATCGCCTTAGATATCGTCATGACTTTGCGCGGTTCTATCAATTGCTCGACAGTCATTCGTTCACCCACCGTAATACTTGCTATCATGAGAGAAGCCTCTAGTGAACACTATGGTCCCCGGGTCTACTTCACATCATATTTTCAGCTCTACACTTTTACTTTGTTGCACTTTCCACCTTCAGATCTCACCTTGCAATTAATTGTGAAGGGATTGACAACCCCTTTATAGCGTTGGGTGCAAGTTTGTTTGTTTTTGCGCAGGTACTTTGGTGACTTGCCTTGATACTCCTACTGGATTGATACTTTGGTTCTCAAACTGAGGGAAATACTTACTGCTACTGTGTTGTATCACCCTTTCCTCTTCAAGGGAAAAACCAACGCAAGCTCAAGAGGTAGCAGGTATATGGTGTGGTGCATTGATGATCAATTGCTTCATGAGTGAGAAACTCTTCTAGGGTGTAGTTCTTGAATTTAGATCCATTGTCACTTCTTATTGCCGAGATTTATTTGTAAAACTTGTGTTGAGCTTGCTTGGAAAAATCAATGAATGTGATCTTTGTCTCATCCTTGGATTTAAGAAAGAATACCCATGTATACCTTGAGTAATCATCACCAATGACAAACCCATACTTCTTCCCACCAAGACTATCCCATGAAGGAGGCCCAAAAAGATCCACATGAAGGAGCTCCAACGGTCTTCAGGTTGATACAATATTCTTGGCAGGATGTTTTGATTGATGTTGCTTCCCAACAATGCATGCGCTGCACACATGATCTTTCTCAAATGATACATTGGTTAGTCCTAGGATGTGTTTACACTTTAAGATATCTTGAAGATTTCACATACCGACATGGGTAGCTGGCAATGCCATAGCCATCCCTTTTCGGCCTTGGCCATGAGGCAAGTTGCATGGAATGTGCTCTCTTTCGTGAAATAAACCGTATAAAGGTTGCCATCCAACTCCCCCACAAAGGCAACTTCAAGAGTATCTCTCTTAAAGACTTTCACATACGTTAGTCCAAAAAGTGTATCATAGCCAACTCAGGCCAATTGACGAACAAAGAGTAAGTGATATTTAAGGGATTGGGCAAGCATGACATTTGCAAGTGACATGTCATTTGTGATGGCTACCTTGCCCAACCCAAATACGTGTCCTATAGACCCACCGCCAAATACAATGCTCATAAATGGTTGAATTGCTTCCATGAAGTCCATGAGCAATGTGCTATCTTCGGACATATGATTGGTGCTTCCGCTATGAATCACCCATTTAACTCCACCGAAGAAGGCAACCTACACGTATTTCAAACCGTGGTTAGAGGTATCCATTTTACAATGGGACCTCTCATGTTAGTAACAAGAGTCTTAGGCACCCAATTTTCATAGAATCGAAAAGAATTTTGAGGACCAACAAATTGAGCATTTACATCTCCATTTTTTGCCTTACGGAGCACATATGATTGAGGCATGCATTATTTTGGCTTGTTGGGAGCAGGCTGGCCCCTTGTGGCCTTCCTACTCGCAACCTTCCTGACGTCTCTCACTCTGTTTTCCTTGTGCCCTTCTTGCACAAATATCTCCTTGAAGGGATATGTGGACTTATGTGTCGTTATTGCATTCATGTTTAAGCTTGGATTAAATGCAAGCCCTTCTTTAGCTACTACCTCCTTATGTTGACTCAACACCTCATTGATGTTCTTTTGTCCTTGGGCACATGACATGAGCCCTTTTCCTGTTTGATCCTTTAGTAATCGGTTCTCCTCAAGAACACTAGCTAGGTCACCACCGCGGTTAGTAGCACAATAATCAACATTTATAATAGGAGAGGAGTAAACTTTGCCTACAATGTTAAGATATGTAAGCTTGAGTTCGTCAAACTTCTTTGTAAGAGTGTTGAGCTCCACTTCCTTTGTCTTGAGAGACAATAGTAAGAGCTCACAATCCTTTGAAAGAGTGGAATGAGACTCGTCAAGGTTACACTTGTCACTTTTTAACACTTCATATGTGTTTTAAGTCTTTGTCAAAGAGGCAAGTTCTTTAGCGAGCTTATCAATGTTTTCACCTATTTTTAAGCACAATTCATCATTACGTGCTTCCTCATATAGGAGTTTATGCTCAAGGATTTTGCATTTCTCCTTGTCCTCGACAACGAGGCTTTTGAGTTCCTTAATGGAGGTGGTGTGCTTACTCACCATCTCCATAAGCATATGAAACATAATGAGTTTCTTTCCTTTCAGGGAGCACATGACTTTCTTCATTTTAGCAAACATAGCATCACTTATTTCAGCTTCATGATCATGATCCTCACCATCAAGATATTCATCACTAGATGTGGTGGAGGAAAATAGAGGAGTGTTAGGTCATGGAGTTACCTTTACTTTGTCTGAAGATGCCTGGGCCTCATCATCTTCCACCACACCTTTTGCCATGAGACATTTGTTTGCATTACCTTTTTAGTCTTTCATGTAGTTGTATGTGACAACATCATCACCTTTGTTGACCAGTCTTAATGTGGTCTAAGTGTCTTGGGCTATGCCTGCAATACCCCCAACATCATCAGGGTCGGATTCATCTTGAGCAACCATTGCCTTCCTGTCTCTCTTCCTGAACTTGGAGTTTAATGGGTTGGGCAACTTCTTCTTTACAAAGGTCTTTGGAAATCTTGGTTTATCTTCTCTCTTCTCATAGGGACACTCGTTTGAGAAGTGGTTGGTTTCTTCACAATTGTAGTAAACCCTTACTTTATTCGTTTGGAATCTTCCCTTGAATTTTCCTGCACTAAACTTCTTGACAAAGAGAGCCATGTCTTCATATGAGAGCATGTCATCTGATTCATCTTTGTAGCCTTCTTCTTCATATTCCTCTTCTTCTTCACTAACATCATCATCCTTCACATGCTTGTCCTTCAAGGCAAGATTTGTCTTGGGAGATGAGGAGCCATGCATGGCAAGATGTCGTGTAGCGTTGGCCTTTGATTCTTTGAATAATTGGAAGGTTGAGATGACATCATCGGGAGGCATGTCCTTAAAACCATGTTCTCTCCTTAAGTCCCATGCCATTTCATGGTGGTATGGAGCAAGAGAATTTAAGAGTTTATCCACAAGAAAACGTTTAGTCAAATTGAATCCATCTTAACTCTTGTCACAATCATATGATTCTATGTCAGCGGCAAGTGTCCTCAATCTCTCAAGAAGTTGCTTGGGGTTCTCTCCTTTATCCATGCAGAAATATTGTAATGCCCCTTTTGCAATCTCATATTGTGCAAGACGAAGAGAGGACATTCCCCTCTTGGTCATCATAATGCTATCCTAGAGTTCTTATACATTTGATAGGTGAATGTAAGGCCTTTGCAACTTGTCAGACATGAACTTTCTTATGGGCATGATCGCAGTGTCATTGAGGTGTTTGTCATATACTCCACTCGATGTGAGGTCCTTTGGGTTCATAGGGTCGTAACCTTTCTCCAAGATCTCCAGCATCTCATCATTTGCAAACCTAAGATGATCCTGCATACCAACTCTCCACAAAGAAAAATCGGCGGTGTCAAGTAAAGGAGGGTTTCCCCTAGCATCATACTTAGGTTTCTCCACTCTAGATTTTCCATATAACCATGGATCACCGGTGTTGTTGTTAGTTTGAGCTTGTTGGCACAAATTAGGAAGACATGCAGTTGATCGTTTTATCACACCAGTTAGGTTCTCTGATGGTGTAATATTTGCACCAAATGCATCCAACTTCATTGTGACCAAAGCCTCATTAGAAGCCTCATGGTCCTCTTTCTGTTTAGCAAGGGCCCATTAAATATCTTCAGAAGTGAAGGATCTCCTTTCATCCGTGGATGAAGCTCATCCCTCAAGGGGAGGAGCAGTCAGCGGGTTCCCGTTCTTATCCATCTCGCTCTAGGGCAGTTAAGCCACACGATTAGAGCACGAGGCTCTGATACCACTTGAAAGGATCGAGATGGACCTAGCAATTTTAGGCAATATTGCGGAATATGAAAGTGAGCCTAACAATTGAAAAGATGGAAGTCATGCTATGTGTACTAAGCAAGACAACAAATAAGTAGATAGATAAGCACAAGTAATACAAGTAATCCCCCAGAGACAAATAACCACAAGTAAGGAGTTAGGGTTAGGGATAACCGCAACTCCAAGAGACGAGGATGTATGCCGATGTTCACTTCCTTGGAGGGAAGCTATGTCACCATTTAGAGAGGTGGATTTTACCCCGATGGAACACCAATGCCACGAAGGATCACCCTATTCTCTCCTTGAGATAACACAAGAAGGCGTTTCTCAACCACTAGTGATAGACCTTGGGGTGGTCTCCAAACCCTCACAAAATTTCCGGGGGTAATCACAATGAATGATTCCTCATCGGAGTACTCCTACCCCCTAGGAGTCTCCAACCTCCAAGAGTAACAATATGCAGTAGAAAACAAGGGGGAATCAACTTTTGCTTTGGTGAATGTGTAGATCAAGAACTCCTCCTTCAATCCTTAAAAGATCAAGAGCTTTGGTTGGCTAAGGAGGGAGAACTTCAAGAAATCGAGGTCTGAAAATGGTGGAGAAAGAAATGGAGTCGTCATCGTCTTCGTGGGGAAGAAGAAGACTATTTATAGGTGGGGATGGAATCTAGTCATTGGGGCCAGATTCCTGCCAAGTCCGGAAGTTGTAGGCAGGCCCGGAGGTTCCAGACACCGGAAGTTCTGGCCAAGTTCCGGGCAAGTTCTCGGCTACACAAAGAGTTTGCAACCTCTCTGGAGTACCCCGGAAGCTGCCAGAATGGGGATGGAAGTTCCGGTGCCCAAACGTTCAGGCCGGCCTAGAAGTTCCGGGGGACGGAAGTTCTGGCCAGGGTTCGGCAAGGTTCCGGCCTACACAAAGAGATTGCACACAAGAGCAGTTTCTTTGTGTGGCCCGAAAGCTTCTCGGACCTTCTGGTCCTCAAAAGTTCCGGCCGTCCCAGAAGCTCCGGCCTAGGCAGATACTTTGCGATGTTTAATTCAAACCAATTTTCATAATTGATTTTGCCCGATCACATGTGTATGTGGAGTTGATTACCAGATGTTTTAATGACGCAACCCTCTTAATAGTGCGGCTGCCCAAGGGACTCAAGAAGGAAAGAAAACAATTATGGCACTCTGCCTTTTTCCTATTTCCGAGTAGAGGGGCAGAACCATCCATGCTTCACTTTTATTTTTATGGTGTTGTTTACACTCGAGCATGTGGTCACAAACACAAAGAAAATTGCCATAGATGTCAAAAACTATGGCAGATGCACTTTTATTTTTATGGTGTTGTTTACACTCGAGCATGATGCACTTTCAGCTGCCCTAATAACATTTGCAGAGAACAAGCTTGCTACCTCAACACCACCATCACCCAAGAAGGACACCTGGGTACATAGGTATAGGCACCCCCCTTAACTTGTTCCACTCTTGAGGGAGGTGCCCTGGTATCGTATCACCATCACTCTTATCATTACCATCTATCTTAGTTCCATCCTTAGTTATATCATGATTTATAAAAATAAATTTCAGATTTGCTTTGCTTAGATTTTTTTCTTTAAGATCTATCTATCCTTGTAACCGTGTGCGAGAGCTATATAATAAAGAGTAGTTGAGTTTGTGTGCCTTACTCTCATGCATCTATCATCATAGCATTGAAATAAAAGAAATAATAAGCTCATATGCTAGTCCCATGGGGAGTAATAACTTCACATAGAAAAGGTATAAGTGATAAAAGTTGTTGAAAATAAACAAACATAGCATTAGTCATTGATACAATATATGCAAGATTATGATAAAGGAGAGGATATTTACATACAATACACTATCTTGGACATCTTTTATGATTGTGAGCCCCCATCAAATATTTTATAATTATCAAGTGTTGATGTTGGGCATGGAAGACAATGCAATGACCATTAGGTTACATTCACTAGAAGTTACATGGTCTTAGATCCCTTAACATGTGGTGCTTTATTTAGATCGTTTGCTTGCCAAAATTTCCCGCACAAAGTAGAGATACTACTTGTGCATCCATAACCCTAAAACCCAGTTTCTTGCCATGAGAGTCCACGATACCTACCTATGGATTGAGTAAGATCCTTCAAGTAAGTTGTCATTAGTGCATCAAGCAATAAAAATTGCTCTTAAAATATGTATAATCTTTAATTGTAAGGGAAAATAAGTTTTGTACGATATTGTGATGGCAAAGAAATATAAGAGACAGAGTGCACAATAAAGTTTCCTATCATAAGGGGCAATATAAAGTGACGTTCCTTTGCATTAAAAGTTTGCACATCCAAAAAATTAAAAGCGCATGACAACCTCCAGTTCCCTCTATGAAGGGCCTATCTTTTATCCTCACAAGTTCACTTATGTGCAAGAGTCAAAAAAGTTTATTCTCCTTCTAACCTATTAACTCTCTAGTTGGCAAGCATCATATGTTAAGGATAGATCTAGATAAATATATCCAGTTGAATGTAGGTGATCATGAAACATTATTGTTGACATTATCCTCAAGGTAAATAAGTTACATGGAAAAAACTATCAAGCCCCCGTCTTCCTATGTGTCCCACTGAAACACTAGCTCCAAAAATATGCAATGAGTGTCAGCAATCATAGAAGACTAAAGGATAGTTGAGTATGTGAACTTGGTACAATGGAAACCTCTTACTTAGAATCTTCTATGGAATATGATGAATTATGATTGTCTCAATAACTAAGAACATAGTTTGTTGATAGTCAATAGTGATTATGCCTTATACTTCCAATATTTTGGATGAATTGTTACTTGCTTAGGAGAAGCTATACGATGAAAATCTTGCTGCTATGACAATATTCATGATGCCCTTATTTCCATATTGTATTTTTTATCAACACCTCTCTCTTAAATCATGTGATCATTATTATCAAGTTCGGCTTTCGCTTGAGGACCAGCGAGGTCTAAGGTTGAGGGAGTTGATATGTCCTTTATGCATCATGAATTCTTATTGATGTTTATGTTATTCTTGTCCATTATTCCTCATTATGGTAAAATTCTTATGCCTTTTCTCTCTAAATATGCAAGGTACACCATGAAGAGGGAAACTCCGGGACACTGGAAGGGAAACAAATGACCTGAAATTTCACAGAGAATTTCTATAGAATATATATGAATTGTTGGGCCAAAAATATACTAGCGGGGGGCCACCTGCTCACCACAAAACAACTAGGAGCGGCTACCCCCTGGTCGCGTCATGTCTCCTTGTGGGGCGGGCAATAGGTCTCCCGACGCCCCCCCCTCTTCTCCTATATGGTGTGTTTGGACTTAGAAAAAATTTATAAGGATATTTTCGGGATGAAGCGCCACCGTCTCGAGGCAGAAACTTGGGCAGATGCCCTTTTGCTCTCTGACAGATATATTCTGTCGGGGAAATTCTATATAGGAAAGTGGTATTCGGGTTTCGGAATGGTTTTGGAGTTTTTCTGTATTGTACCGGGAGTGTCGAAAGGGTTCCACAGGTCCACCGAGAGGGGCCCACCAACCCCGGGGGCCACATGGGCCTAGGAGGTGGCGCACCAGCCCCTGGTGGGCTTGGCCAGCCAGCCCCGAGAGGCCCATGTGCCAAGCACAAAGGAGGAGGAGTCCTCCCAAGGGATTCCAGCTCCCTTGTGGGAGGAGGACTCTCCCCCTTAGTTCGGTCGAACCTCTCCTCCTAGGAGGAGGGGACAAGGCAGCCCACCTACCTCTTCCTCCTATATATAGTGGGGGTTTCGAGGGCAGCCACCACCTGAAAATCCATGTGGTGCCCTCTCCTACATAGATCGTCTTCTTTGTCTAGATTACTTTCGTAGAGCTCGGCGAATCCCTGCCAGATTAGTTCACCACCACCGCCACCACGCCGTCTTGCTTCCGCAGAACTCATCTACCTCACCTCCCCCTCTTGCTGGATCAAGAAGGTGGAGAACATCATCGAGCTATACGTGTGCTGAGCACGGAGGTGTCGTCCGTTCGGCACTAGATCTTGATTGGATCACAAGACGGCTTGCAATTCGAATTGTCCAGATACTCGACTACATCAATCGCGTTTCTTAGCACTTCCTGCTTAGCGATATACAAGGGTATGTGGATCCGATCTCTCCTCTTGTAGATGGTCATCACCATGGATAGATCGAGTTTGTGTGGGGGAATTTTTTTGTTTCCCATGCAACATTCCCCAACAGCTACGGACCAGAGGGGAAACTCTCCCACCATCTAGGGGGCAGGCCAAGGAAGAAGAAGAATGATGGGGCTCTCTCCCCCTCTCTCTCGGTGGTGCAGGAACACCATCGGGCAACCATCATGACGATGATCTACACCAACAACTTTTCCACCTTCACCACCAAGTCTCTCCCCCTCTATGCAGCGGTGTAACTCCTCTTTTCCCTATTATAATCTCTAATTAAACATGGTTCTTAATGCTATATATTATTACCCGATGATGTCTGACTATCCTATGATGCTTGAGTAGATTTCTTTTGTCCTATGGGTTGATTGATGATCGTGATTGGTTTGAGTTGTATGCTTCACTTTGGTGTCGTCCTTTGGTTCCCATCATATGAGAGCAAGTGTGGATCAGACCAGCGGGTTAGTTGTATGTTCATAGGACTATGCATTGGAGGGCAAGAGTGATAGAAGCTTTTTCCTAACATAGAAAGCGATTCATATGAGATTGAAGGGCGACCAACGTATCTTAAGGCTATGGTTGGGTTTTACCTTAATGAACGATGGTAGTTGCGGATGGTTGCTAATAGTTTCAATCATAAGTGCATAGAATTCATAGTAAGGAATGACATGCTATTAGTGGTGTTTCCCTCATATAAAACTGGTATAATGATTATCGGTCTAGTTATCTATTGCCTAGGGACAAATCTTTATCTTGTGTTACAAAAATGTTTCTACTAAACAACTAACTTAATTAATCTTTGTCTAAACAGCCCCTAACTTTTATTTACTTGTCCTTTATTTTTTTACAAAACTATCTATTACATCTACTAAGTACTTCTAGTTTTCTTCCCGCAAAACAGTTTCATACTTGTTCTAGGTAAAGTAAGCCTTAGCATGCATATAGTTGTATCTGTGGTCGATAGAACTTGTGAGAGTATTAATTCTACCTTTAGATCCTTATTGGGTTTGATACTCTTACTTATCAAAAAGGCTATAAATGATCCCCTACAGTTTTGAGTTATCATCTACACCAATACATATTTTGGGGATTTTATGCCCTAGGACCATAGTTTCATTCACCTTCAAGTGGAACTTCTCCCAATTGAAGACAAGATTAGTTTCCCAACATCTCTGCACAAATCAATCAAGGTTGTTTAAGCAATCATCAAAAGAGGTTCTGTAGACGGAGAAATCATCCATGAATAACTCAACAATCTTTTCACAAAATTCAGAGAATATAGATAGCACGTGCATAGCATAAACTGAAAGGCTTGCGTCTATAAGCACATGTTCCAAAAGGACAAGTTAAAAGTGATTTTCTCTTGGTCTTCTTTTGCTACACGTATTTGAGAAAAAACAAAATATCCATCAAGGAAACAAAAGTGTGTATGCTTAGATAATCTTTCTAACATTTGATCAATAAAGGGAAAGGGGTAATGATCTTTTCTGGTAGCTTTATTTAGTTTTATAAAATCAATTACCATCCTAGAACCAGTTACAATTCTTTGAGGGATCAGTTCATTTTTATCATGAGAAACAATGATAATGCCTACTTTCTTAGGGGCACAATGAACAAGACTTACCCATCTATTGTCATCAATAGGATAAATTATACGTGCTTCTAGAATCTTTAGTATTCAAGTTCATACCAAATCCTTCATCTTAGGATCTAGACTACGTTGATGATCAATGACTGGTTCAGCATCTGGTTCCATATTAATCTTGTGTTCGCATAAAGTGTGACTAATGCCCTCAAGATCATCAAGAGTATAGCCAATTGCAGCACGGTGCTTCTTCAAAATTTTAAGTTGCATTTTTCATCATGCTCTAAAAGGTTAGCACCAATAATAACATGATATATCTTCTTTTCACCACGATAAGCATATTTCAAGTATCAGGTAGCTTCCTTAATTCAAACACATGATCACTCTTAGGATGGAGAGGGTCTACCAATGTTTCAACATAAAAATTATGTTTAAGGATAGGTGCTTGATTAAAGAATATATCATCTATTGCATTCCTTTCATTCATATGCATATCATTTTCATGGTCTAGCAAATAGTGTTCTAATGGATCGATAGGAGGCACGGCAATAGAATCAAGACCAATAATCTCATCTCCACTAGGAAATTCTTTATCATGAGGTTGTCTAATAAACTTGGAGAAATTAAATTCATCAGATACATCACAAAACTGAACACTGGTCGTTTCCCTAATGCAATCAGTTTTAGCATTAATAGTACTCATAAATGGTCTACCAAAAATAATGTGAAAAATTATCTTGTTATGATCCAAGAACTAAAAAATCAATAGGTTATTTGATCTTAACAAACAAGAATTCAACATCTCTAAAAATCCCAAGCGGAATAGTTTCTCTATTCGTAAGCTTAATAGTAGCATCAACATCTTCTAACTCGACAGGTGCAAAATCATGCATACTTTCTTGATAGAGTAAGGGGAATGGCAGTAATACTAGCACTGACATCACATAAACCATGATAATAATGACCTCCAATTTCAACAAAAACAACACGCATACCAACAACATGTTTATGTTTACCTTCAGAGTCCTATTTAGCAATACAACTTGCTTCATCGCAAAAATATATAACATGGCAATCAATATTGTAAAATAGTAAATCTTTAACCATTGCAATTTTAGGTTCCACTTTTATTTTCTCACGGGGTCTATGTGTTTTGATATTGCTCTTATTAACCACAGTTGCACCTTTAGCATGTTCCCTAATTCTAATAGGAAAGGGTGGTTTCTCAATATAAGCAATTGGCACAACTAGGTCAACATTATAAATGGTTGTTTTCTCTTTAGCTATAATTTGTTCCTCACAAATTTCTTCAATAGGTGGATTGAATTTAAAACACTTCTCCTTAGGAACATCAATATGAGTAGAAAATGATTCATAGAAAGTAGCTACTATCTCAGAGTTAATTCCATATTTTGCACTAAACCTATGAAAAGCTTCAGTTTCCATAAAAGATTTAACACAATCAAACTCAAGATTTACACTTGACCCCATACCTTTTTCGATTTCCCAATATTCATAGTTTAGTTTAATTCTTTCCAGAAGATTCCATTTGAATGCAATAGTTCTCTTCATAAAGGAACTAGTAGAAGAAGTATCGAGCACTGATTGATCATCAAGAGATAGTCGAGCATAAAAGTTTTGTATAACTATTTCTCTGGAGAGCTCAAGATTGGGGCATGTGTGCATCTTAGATTTAAGTTTCCCGCAATCTTGAACAATACTTTCTTCTTCACGAGGCCACAAATTGTATATATAATTCTGATCATGATGAACCAGATGGATAGGGTAAAAAACTGCTGAAACTCCAACTTTAGTCGATTCCATTCCCATGTTCCAGCGTCATGCAATAGCCCATATCATATCAGTGTCTTTCCGTCCCAATATAAAGGGAATACCTTACTCTTAAATCCATCCTCAGATAAAGTTGGAGGCTTAAATAATCCACAAATTTCATCTATATAGATCAAGTGCATATCAGGAGGTATTGTTCCATCTCCTGCATAAGGATTAGCTAACAATTTCTCTAATATAACCGAAGTAATTTCATAATAAATATTTTTGGTAGGTTTAGTAGGTTGAGGAGCAGCTTTTTCCACTTCTGGTCGAGGCAAAGATACCCCGAACAAGCCCCTCAAAGGATTATCTTCCATCGTAACAAGTGACAGTAAATTTCAGCACGTAGGAAAAATATTTCCTGACAAAATTTCACTTACCAAAAGCGCTTAAATCCTAGCCAGAAAAGAGTCTTAATGACCCAAAAGTATCGGGGATCGATCGTAGTCCTTTCGATAAGTAAGAATGTCCAACCCAAGGAGGAGCAAAAGGAAATACAAGTGATTTAGCAAGGTAGTCTCTACAAGCACTGAAAGTAGCGGTAACTGATAGTTTGGTACTAAGGCAATTCATAACAACTAACAAGTAACAAGTAACAATTATAACAAAGGTACGAAAAGTTGGACCAATCCTTTTTGCATTAAATGACAAGACGGAAAGTTCTCTTCCATGAATTAAAGCGCTCTCCGGGACACATGAGAATTGTTGTCTAGTCACATTCATCATGTTTAGTTGATTCACGTTTGGTACTTTGATAATTTGATATGTGGGTTGACGGGTGCTAGGGTGTCGTTCTTACTTGAACAAACTACCCTCTTATGATTACCCCCCTCTTGCAAGCATCCGCAACTATGAAAGAAGTATTAAGATAAATCTAGCCATAACATGAAACATATGGACTCAAATCAGCCCCTTACAAAATAACACATCAACTAGGTTTTAAGCTTCTGTTACTCTCGCAATCCATCATCTACTTATTACTCCCCAATGCTTTTCATTAGTCCATGTGGTCGATGTTCACATGACACCACTAAAGGAACATCAACATACACATGATCAAAATATCGAATGAATATCAACTTCACATGATTACGTATAACAAGACTTGTCTCATGCCCTCACGAATGAAATTAACTACTCACAAATCATTATCATGTTCAATATCAGATGTGTAATGAATAGGCTTAAGGATCTGAACATAGAATCTTCCACTAGTTAAACCAACTAGCATCAACTACAAGATATAATCAACACTATTAGCAACCGACAGGTATCAATCTGAGTTGTAGAGACAAAGATTGAATACAAGAGATGGACTAGGGTTTGAGATGAGATGGTGCTCGTAGGGATGTTGCCAAAGATTGTTACTCCCATGATGGAGGAGGCGTTGGTGATGATGATGGCTTCGACTTTCCCCTCCTAGAGGGAAGTTTCCCAAGCAGAATCGCTCTGTCGGAGAGCAAAAGTGCTCCTACCCAGACTCCGTCTCGAGATGGCGTCACTTCATGCCCAAAGTAATCTCTCATTTTTTTCTAGGGAAAGTAGGCTAATATAGGAGAAGGTGGTCACCTGAGGGCTGCTGCGCGCGGGGGGGGGGGGGGGGTGGACGAGATGAAGGGGCATGCCTTGGGGGTAGGGCGCGGACTCAAGCTCATGGCCTTCTGGTGGGTCTCCTCCCAATATTTCTTTCACCAATATTTTCAATATATTCTAAAATAAATCTTTGTAAATTTTCACCTCATTTAGAGTTCGATAGAATATCATACTATTCCGTTGACTTTTTCGGTCTAGAATTCCAACTAGAGACAATCTCTCTTTGTACAAATCTTGTAAAAAAGGCATAATAAATATCAATAGTAAAACATGATGCAAAATGGACGTATCAGTGAAAAAGAATGTATCAAGTTTTTTACCATAGGCCGGCAAGGAGGATACATGGAGATCTGATCACTACGCATCCACGTGTCAGGGATCAGCCCCATGGCACGGGTGCGGGTGCGGGGCAGCGCCCGAGACACCATGATCGTTCGTGCGGCGCGGTACGGTGCCCCGTGTACTGTGCGTGCAACCACTGGATCACGTGCACCATAGGCAGCACATGCACGGCCAAATAATCCCGCCATCTCGTTAGAGTAATTCCATCGGTCGTGGAATCCCCTTTTGAACCCTAGCAAGTGATAGGGGAACAAAACTAACGATTTTTTAAGGTAGTACCAAATTTGTAACAAAATAAAAAACCACCTGTCAAAAAAAAACCAAAAATACCACTCCGTCGGCCAGCGAGAGGCCGAAGTGGGGCAGGTCGGCCAGCGGGAGGCCAAAGAGGGCAGGTCGGCCCTCTGGTGGTCGATGAGCCTGCCGTTGGCCCACGGCACGCCGAAGAGCACCAGTCAACCTCCAAGAGGCCGAAGAGCCCTTGGATAAGTGCCCCCCCCTTTCTCGTCTGACCACTCTTTTCGCCCTCCCCGTCCTCCAGGCTCCCTAGCTCCACCTCCCACACCCGTTGCTCTCTGGTGCTTCCACCCCCGCGCCGATCTTCACGCATTTTCGTATCGAACCCGCGTAAACAATAGATTAGGGCTCTCTCCAGATGCGTACGGTATTTTTTTGCTCCCAACTCAATCAAATGTCAGCTTTCAACTCGGTTGTCGATTCAGTTCTTATTGGTCACCGTTAGTTTGCAAGTAAATGGCTTACCCATTTTGTCGAGCTCCAGGTGGCCCTTGTTCTTCCTTTGATTCCGGTGCATCTGTATTCACTTTTGTGCTGGATCGTCGATGTTCAAGGCGTGTTATAAGATTCTATATCTTGTTTATCTGACTGTGGCATATGGTTGATGTTGTTTTGGTTGGAATGTAGGTGAATGCCTTTGTTTATATGATTATGATGTTTGCTTCCATTCTTGTTGTAGTATGTTCCGTGTAGTGTTAGATCACATCTTTCTCGGTACATTGAGGAGTGCAGAGCTTTAGCTATTCGGAGGGGTGACACAGATATTGATCTTGCTCTTCACAACAGTGAGGGTAACTTATACCATGTTTTGTTTAGACATGGTCGGATGAGAAGTAAATTCCATGGTTCTTTGTGGTAGGAACTTGTGAATGATTATGGTCTCCATCATTGTGACATGATGACTGTTAGGCTTGAGCACTATGGAACTATGATTGGTGTCGGTTTTCATTGGGATGGTGCTATATTGTTCCTTTTACCCTGTGTGGGTGAGTTATTTGTTGGACTGAATTTTGGTTTTGTTTCAGCCTATATGTTTTGTTCTTCTGCTCAGTTTGTGAAATTATTATTTTGTAGCTCTTGAGGATCTGAGTGAAACTCGGAGAGAACTTGTTGACAGTTGTTTTTATAGTCGTGGTGTCACTCTGAACTATCATCAAATGTATGTCCTGTCGCGACAGCTCTTTGATGACAACTACATATTGTATACTCCTTTTGTTCATAGGATGGATTCCATGAATGTTATTCTCAACATATGGTGACCCTTGGTTTCGGATATTTTTTTATTTGTTATTTGTTCTAGCATACTATTTTAAATTTGTAAGTTGAATATCATATAACTTGATGTTTTTTGTCAGGTTATTCCTAGCATGGTTGTGAGGAGTTTGAAGGAATTTGTGTCAATTCCTAGGACTGGTTCTTTAACTCTTGAAATTACTTTGGATTCTCAAGATGATGATATATCCGTGAGCATTCTTGTTCCTGCTTTATTGGCTTTGATGGTAGAATGGTGTTGAAGAAGGAAGGTTTCGGTAATTTTCTTCTTGCGTCGTCTATTGAAGTCAACAATTTGGTGCTCATAACCTTCAAAGAGCATGAACATGAGCTAGCTGTTGTTTTCAGCAATATGCCATAGTGATCGTACTGTCTCGCCATTTTCTTTCCCGCCATACTCTTCGGCCACTTTCTTTCCCGCCATTCTTTACCGCCATCCTCTGACGCTACTTTCTTTCCTGCCTTTCTGTCCTGCCATTTTCTTTCCCGTCTCGCTCTCAAGCACCTATAAAACTCCCCTCCACACTAAGGTGGGATAGAAGTGTAGCCAAGTTGCTAACTTTCGTCAAGATGTCCCATTATCCTTTTGACCATAGTTTTCACCCAGGTATGTCGCAATGTCTTCTGTGTTTCCCGCCAATTTATCCCCCCTACTTTCCCACCAAATTTTCCCACCTCCTTTCCCGCCAAATTTCCCCTGCCTCCTTTCCCGCCAAATTTTTCCCGCCTCATTTCCCTTCTCGTTTTCCCGCCATCGCCCTTGTTACCTGAGTCTATAAAAGGAGGCACTGGACTGCCTTCCTCCATCATCCAGCCACACATTAAAACACTACCGCTTTAGTCATTAATGAGTTTGCCTTGCTCGGATCAAAGCATTAGGCCTAAGAAAATGAAGAGTGCGAGTTTTCCTCGGGGGGTGGAAGCAGTTCGTTGTTGGTGCGGTGATCTGTGCAAGGTGAATGAGGTGACGGATTTTTTCAGGTTGGTTGGGGATGAAGTTTTTTATGTGCGCCAATTATGAGGAAGATCCACCCATTGCTCCTTCACCGTACATCAGTCCTCCGGTATGCTTTCAATCATCAAGAATGAACACGTTGTAGATATTATTGTTAGCTTGATATTTATAGTTCTACTTTTTGTTGTAGTCTACTCCTCCTCTGTGCATGTACTATCGTTGGATCGACACAGAACAGCTGGACTGGGCAGTGACCGAGATTGGTGAAAGAGGTCATCGTGCATGGGCTAGTTTGGACTTGGAAGAGCGTCGCACGAAGGTTGAAGCAGAGGAGAAAGCAGAGGAGAAGAGAGAGTGGGAAGAGTACTGTGTGGAGTTGAGGGCTTTTCTTGATGAGATGATCAGGAAAAAACAAGAAGAGAAACTTCGGCTGGAGGAGGTTTACAGACAGTGGAAGGAGGCCCGTGATGCTGAGAGGGAGAGAAAGAAAGAAAGGGCTCGCGCGGCCAAGGCAGCAGAAGAAGTTGGTGATGGAAAAGGAAAATATCCACGTTGGACTCAGTAGATTTATTTTATTGTATCCTAAAATTGTTGAATCTTAATTTCAACAAGTTGTATCTTAATTTCAACAAGTTGTATCAGCACGTTGTATCTTAATTTCAGCAAGTTGTATTTTAATTCCGGCAAGGTGTATCTTACTTTGAACATGTTAAGTTTTTCGGCCATATCTTTCCTACCATTTCCTTCCCGTCATTTCTTTCCCGCTGTATCTTTCCTGCCATTTATCTCCCGCCTTTGCAAAACGAGAGAGAGAATGAGGAGAGGAGGAAGAAGGAGCCGGCGGTCGGCCTTATCTAGGGGCACTTCGGCCTCCTGAAGGCCGACGGGCACTCTTCGGCCGCTCGTGGGACGACGGCTGGCACTTCGGCCGCCCGTGGGCCGACCAGCCCACTTAGGCCTCCCGCCGGCCGACGGGGTGGTACTTTTTTTGGTAGATGCTTTTTTATTTTGTTATAAATTTGATACTACTTTAAAAAAAATAGAAACTAACCCTTTGATGTCGATAGCATCGCCTTCCCCTACATATCGCGCATCCACTATATGTCGACGGGTATTGTAAAGAATGATGTGCATCACATTGGAAGAGGAGTTCCCTGTTGTCGACCATGAGTCGCCGTGCGTGACCGATGTCCGTGTCGTACGTTACACGCCAACGTACATCGCTAGCCATCCTAGGAACCCATGATTTCTCTCTGATATCGTTAGAGAAACTCTAGCAGACCCCGCATCCCGCCCCGGTCCGGAAAATAACCGCCAAAATGCGGGTCGGGCGGAAAAACCTGCCCGATCGGACCCCGCATCCCGCCCCGGCCCGCAAATATTTTTACGGGGCGCGGCAAAATCTCGACCCCAACCCGCGTATTCGTGGGTTCTCCCCTTGCCACTGCGGTGCCCTGCATATAAGCGGGAAGCGGTTGGTGGGGGGACATTTCAGCCCTTGCTTTCCCCGACCAAACACCTCCCCTCTCCCCCCTTCACCCAAGATTCCGGCAGGGCTGCCGGATTTGGCTTTTGCCGGCCTCCGGTGGCTGCGCCAAGCGATGGAGTGGTCAGGGAGCATCTCCCGTAGCCAAGGAAAGGCCGCATCAGCGCATGCAGGGACGGGTTCGTCCTCCCGGCGCCGCCGACGATTTGCGGGCATGGATTCGTCCGGCCGTCCACCGGGCTCGGTGCTCGCGCAGCGGCTCTGTGGCTCGCCGTTGCCGCTCATACAGTGCGACGACTGCACGCGGACAGTGCTGCGACTTACTTCGGGCACGCCGAACCACCCCGGATGGGTGTTCTTCAAATGCGAAAACGACGCGGTACGTGCACTTGCGATATCTCATTCTTTGGTTCAATTGCGGATCCTCATTCCGAACATGGTTATTCTTTTGTGTAGGAATATGGATGCTCATTTTAGTTTTGGGAAGGCGAATACATTGATTTATTGATAGAAAGAAAGTTAATAGAGGTCGATGCACTCCTTAGTAGAATAAAAAACAATGATGCGGCTGCATGTGCAACGTCTACTTCTTCCGAACCAAAGACGAAGAATGAAGAATGCAAGATGAAGAATCCGCACATCAACAATGAGTGCATGGAGAAGATATTGCTTCAACTAGTTGGAACAGTTATGGAAGTTGGAAATCTTCTAAAATGCATACTTGTGATTCTTGTTTTCTTTGGTCTTGCTATTCTAGCAAAGATGTGGTTATGTCCTATGTATCCAAATGTTGTTGGAAAAGCAAAGAAATGCATTATTCTAGCAAAGATGTGGTGTAAATTCAGGTTTTTCGGGCCGGGAGGAGTTGCGCCAGATCAGACCCCGCAAAGCCGACCCGTAAAAAAGCATATTCCGGGAATATGCTTTTTTACGGGTCCGTTATGCGGGGTATGCATCCGCGGCCGTGCGCGTCGGCCCGCAAAGACATTTTTCCACAAACTGCAAACACGTTTTGCGGGCTCTTAAAGAAGACTGAGATCACCTAATTGTATATGGTCCTACTACGACGAGGTACAAGTATGTGCAACCACATTGATAGTAACGAGCTCTACTATAACTGGTCACTAATAAAACTTAAAAAGGACACGTGCGGTTATGTGGGTATATCAAACCCAACGTGCCTTTTAGTACCGTGGGTTGCTTATCACTAGTGTCTGGTACAATAGTCGCTCTCTTTACGTAATGGTGTTTTGGCTTTCAGGAGCACGTGCTCCTGCGTGAATAATAAACATAAATATAGTAAATGTTTTCAAAATAATCTGAATTATTTTGTAGATGTTCGTGTTAGTTTCGTAACATCTTTGAAAGTTCTCATGCGAAACGAAGCAGCGTTGTTTTACCGGTGAAAAAAAAATTATGACATTCTGGGATAACGTTTGTTTAACATTTTTGTCTCCAAATTTGTGTGTGCCATTTGGATGTGACCAAGAACCCATATAATTTTTGTTCGAGTTTTTATGTCATTTCAAAATATATTTTTGTGCACAGTAGCACGCGCTCCCGAAAGCACCAACGGATTTAGACTCTCTTTTTTTTTCATATTCCAAACCGCCCAAAATCTAGATGGCACAACTCTTGCAATATTTTTGCCCCGCGTTATAACTGAAGTAACCATCACATCCATATAATAAGTATAAATGTCAGAAAAAAGGAACATATGAACAACACAAATACGACTGGCGCCGTATAAAAACTGGGTCTATGACGTTTGAGCTTATGCCTCTACCTTTGTAGCTTTTTCACTTTGGCTTAAAAAACAAATAAAACTCCGATTTTAGTAGTCATGGCGCCCCCTTATGTGCCGCAAGCACCACAATCCTTCCCAACCATCGCCCCCAATCACCGAGGTGGGTTCTTTGAGACGACTCACATTTTCCGAGATACGACTTTGCAAAGGAGCCGACGGATGCAGAATGTTGTCCAAGGATCTAGTTTTTACATGTAGCCGTGTATGCAATGCCCAAGGTTGCGGGCCACGCCGGCATCGTAACGTCACCTCCCGAGGCAGAACCATGATCGAGGTCGATAGCTATGTGTGTGCTCGGTTTGGCATAGATGACTGTACGTACTTTGTTTTTCCCTTCGAGAGCTGCACGTACCTAGTCGCACAGGAACCTCTGGTCTATGTGTGTTTATACACCCTAGCTATATGAAAAAAGCAATTAGTAATTAAATAAAATGTACAAAGTTTTGAAAATATTTTTGAAATAAACTTGGTCTTCCTTTGTACTTGTACTTGTAAAGTTTTCAAAAATCGATTTTTTGGCCAAAATAGTGTGAATAGTGACCTACAATGGCAAATAAATTTTGTTTCTTTCCCTGAAGTCGGAAATGGTTTTATATTTATGAAAATTTATATACTAGTGCAAAAGAAAGCCAAGTTTATTCTGAAAGAACATCTATTTTTCTTGACTTTTCTTAATTTATTTTCAAATAACCCCATATCAATTGTATATACACCGAGGAACCAAAGAATATTTCTCCTAGCCAGTTAGCCTAAACCCACGATTACCCTGTACATGAAAGCGAAAATACAGAGTCAACACAGTGAATGAATGCATACTGTAGAGCGAGGGGGAAAGAGAGAGATGGGAATCAAACGACTCCCCTTTAGTTTGAAATGGAACGCAAATACAAACGAGGTTGTTAAACTTACACGTAAGAGCGCGACCTAGTGAGTCAACTAATTCATTTGATTTGATCTCAGGGACAGCCAAGTAGTTATAATTTGATTCGATCTGAGGGAGGACTTCCGCTTAACTAAGAGTAGCTACACAGACCTGTTGAAATTAATGGCCTAGTATTAGAGTTGCTTTTGAAGTTTCCACATATGTTCACTAAGTTCATTACAAACTAGCTAGAGGAAAGGGAAACGGTTAGTAGTCTTAGACATGCTGCGGTTAGAGCATCTCCTGCCAGGAGATCCCTTAAAATATTCCTGCTGCAAGCTATGTCAAGGGCCCAAGAGAAGTTTTGCCAAAGACTTACGCTCTGTTTGGATCACCGTTCCTCTTGTAAATACACTTGTAGAAAATACACCACTGCCTCCGTCGTTTCACTTTCGACGGAAATTTACACAGCGGTCAGTAAATTACACGTGTAAGTTATACACGTCCGTATTGGAATACATCCATTCCATGCAGGGCCTTACAGTCTTCGGTTCTTCGCGCCTACCTCTCAAAGTTACGTTTTTTGTTTAGGCAAGCGGCCAAAGATCATCTCCACACTACGTTAAATATTCATAGGCGGAATGGGCCAGGGAATGGCACTTGCGTTCTGTGTGGTTTGCCTGAAAACACGGATGAAACTTATTATTCCCTCGTTTTATAATATAAAAGCGTTTTCGGTACTACACTCTTCGTCTTATAACATAAGAGCGTTTTCCATACTACATCAGTGTAAAAACGCTTTTATATTATGAAATGGAGGAATTATTTCAATGTGCTTCGGCTGTTTTATTTTTCTTTGAAGTTGTGCACGAGAATGTTTTAGGGCCGCCTGTAATGCCATGTCGATCCAGAACTAGTTATCTTTAGAACATCTTTAGCAAATTCTGTAAACTCTCAGCCCGCAAAAGCCGTTTAAAGAATCTCATAAAACTGTTTTTATACGTTTTTACAATATGGCATGTGGCCTGAACAGAATAGATCATGCAAAAAATAATAATGCCATAAAACACCCTAAAAACTAAATATATACATTATGTTTGGTTTCGGACTGACGGCGCATGCTCCGGCCGCCTCGAGTTGCTACTGCTCCTGCGCGACCGCGCGTGGCCGAGCGGTAGTTGCGCGCCACTGGCGGATCCACTGCTGCTGCTACGCGCCCGCGGCCTCGCCCTCGCCGGCCGCTGTTGCGCGCCTGAGGGGAGATGAAGCCCTGCATATAGTCTAGAGTACGCACATTTTTTTGGGGTGTAGTGAAGCATGCTACTGCGTCTAGAGCTGAGTTTGCTTGGGCATGTTTTGTTGCTCGTGGTCGTTTGATCACGACTGTCACACTTTTAACCATATTTGTGTGTGTCGTCTTAGAGCAACTCTAGCAGACCCCGCAAAAACTTGACCCGCAAAACGCGTTTGCGGTTTCACGAAGATCGGGTTTGCGGGTCGAAAACTAGCACGGCCGAACAGAAACCGTATCTACAACTGCATAATTTGAAAAAACACTTTCACGAAAGAACGTAGATCATGATCAACACACTACAAACATAGTTCATACTACATACTACGTTAATACTAGTACTAGAGGGGGTTGGATCTGACGGCGGCGAGGTCGCGGCAAATAGACGACGCCGGGGAGGAGAAGGACGCTCAATCCTCCTCGCCGGAGTTGCAGAGGTCGATGTACTTCGCCGTCTGCTCCTCGCGGATGCGGCGCCACTCCTCGTACTTCTCCTTGGCAGCGAGGTTGGCGGCGACCGCCTGCCGCCACTCGAGGTCTTCGAGCTCCTCGGCGTGACGTCGGCGCTCCGCCTCCTCACGCACGCTCCGCTCGGCGATGACGGCCGCAACGGCGTCGACGTCGGCGACGTAGTCTTCCGGCCCGACGACTCCGCGGCGGCCGAGCGAAGCAGGCTCCTCGGGCTCCTCCTTGACGGGGACGAAGTCGAACTCGTCCGGCTCCTCCGGCTCCTCCTCGTCCTCTGACCACTCCGTCTTCACGGGGTGAAGGCCCGCGCCGGAGGAGGAGGAGCTCCCGGCGTACGAACATCTCATGGAGGAGAAGGACGCGGGCCGTCGGTCGTACTCCTCCATCTCGCTTCGCCAAAAGCTCGCCGGCGGTGACATGGCGCGGTTGGTCCACCTCCGGGCCTCACGCTTCCTCGCGGTGTCCGAGCGGACGCGCCGCTCGCGATCCGGGTCGCTTCCACCGCCGGATCTGCTGCCGGAGCCGCGTCCGCAGCTCCACATGCAACCCCACATGACGGCTGGAGGCGGGGGACGTGGTCGCCGGCGGCGAGAAATATGAAGAAGGGATGGGGAATCGCGGGGGCTCGGCGGCGGCGGGGGATAGGGTTTCGACCCGCAAACGAGCCGCGGAACCGTAGATATAGCGGTCGGGCGTGCTGTTTGCGGGCCGCGGTAAAAAAATTTACGGGCCGGACGAGTATGCGGGCTCTGTTCTGGCCAAAAATTGGACCGAGCCCGCATATTCGCCGGAATTTTTATGGGTGTGCCTGTTTTGCCGGGTCTGCTAGAGTTGCTCTTAGACCCT
Source organism: Hordeum vulgare subsp. vulgare (assembly GCF_904849725.1). Lineage (NCBI taxonomy): Eukaryota > Viridiplantae > Streptophyta > Magnoliopsida > Poales > Poaceae > Hordeum > Hordeum vulgare. Next base: position 448,515,297 of record NC_058522.1, read on the forward strand.
TTACTATGTAGGTCAAAATAGATGTCAAATTTGCTTTTTGGACCTTTGGCACAGGTGCGCTACATTGCCCAGCCGGTGCCAAACAAACAATTTTGGGCATCGATGCATCTAGTTGCTCTCATGACAAATTCGTTGAGACAACAAACTAAGGACATGTTTGGGACTGCTTCAATTCATCAAAATCAGCTTCACTTCATCAAATTCACTTTGAAGCAGTTTCATGCATAAGCTATAGCACTATCAAAAGAATGTTTGGTTTCCATCTAGCTTCAGCTTCAAGAATAAAAAAATTGGTGGAAAGAATCTATTTGATTGGTTGAGGGGGAAGAAATGAAGGGGTATCCACTTACTGGTGACAGTTGTGGGTAATTTTCCCTCAACTCGAGCTTCTAGATTTTTTAGAGCACCCTGTGAGGAGCTTCACAAAAACTTTGAAGTTATATTCCAGATTCTAGTTTTTTGCGGAGCGGCATATCATGAAGCTACCCCATTTAACTTGTCTTTTCTGAAGCAGAGCTGAATTTTAAGGAGCAGAGCAGTCCCAAACAGGCTCTAAGCGTGTCTTGGTCCTTTCTCACGAGAAAGTAGCACCCGATGACGCTGGTCATTGGCTAAGTTGGGCTGATATATTACTAGTTTATTTGCATGCGGGCCCGTGCTGGAGTGGATGCCAAATCTTTAACGTTGTGTGACATGTGCTAAAAAATGTTCAACTGGCATCTACGCATACGTGGCCGACTTTTCAGAAATGTGGCACCGAGTATCAAGTGGAGGGCCTTAGGCCAACTCCACCGCGCGACCCCGTCCTGTCCGTGCGTGTCCGTTTGGGGTAAAATGAACAAAACAGACGGTCCAACGCGCGGAGCAAATGAACGTTTGTCCGTTTTGTATCCGTTTTTTGACCCCTCCCCGGCCCAACTTTGCGCCGATTTTGGGGTGAAACGGACAGCGCGCAGACGGGCAGGACGCGCGCTCTCGTCCGCCCCTGGCCCGCCAGTTGGTGGCACAAAGTAAAACCCACTCCCGCCTCTTTTGGCGCCATTTCCCACCAAACCCTCCCACTTCCTGCCGTCTCCCTCTCTCTCCCCCGTCTATGGCCGACGCCCACCCGAATTCCGGCGTTCCGGCCGTCGACTAGCCCGAAATGGCCAAGAAGAAGAAGGCCAAGGCGCCAATGAAGCCGCGGGCGGAGTGCACGCCGGAGGAGATCGCCAAGTTGGACGCGGAATCGATGAAGAGGAGGAACCGGAGGGCGGCCATGAAGGACACCGCCGCCGCGTGCAAGTTCGCCGCCGAGCGCGATGTTATGGAGGCCTCGCGGCGCAAGATCGAGGTCGAGGAGAAGGAGGCCATCGTCAACAAAGCGCACGCCCTCCTCATGCTTGGCATTTGTCGTCCGGACGGTTTCTCTGCAGCGGCCGTCGGCCCGGCGAGCACAGGCTCGTCGGTCGCCCGGTCTCATCACTGCGAGTCGCGGACCACGGCTGTGTCGCCCAGCTACCCCCCGCCAAGGCACGACACCCACACCCGTTTCTCGGGGTCGCCGGACGTGAGCGTGATCGCGCCTTCCACCCCGCGCCCCTCGGCCTGCATCGACCTCAACGTCGCACCTGGGTCCAGCAGCGGCGGCCGGGCGTCCGTCGAGATGCAAAGAAAGCAAGCACGACCGTCGTTTGCGTGCACCATGCCGTCCCCCTGCGTCCTGTTTGACAAAATGACAACGACGCCGGTCGACAACAACTACGACCAGTTCATGGAAGACGTGATCTACAACGGTGAGCATGTCCCTGCCTACAATCCCGACGAGACCCAAAGTCAGGATGGCCGCGCCCAGTACGTTGCCGATGAAGAGGCCGACGACCGTGCTGACTACGACCATGGTGACTCGTGGCATGGAGACTACGACATCTATTGCGAAGGTGATGGCGATGAAGATGGAGTCAATGACATTGATATTAGTGGTGAGCCATTGTTCATCGACGAGCTCACCCAAAGAGCGGAAGCACAAAAGAAGAAGAGCATTCGCACGGGTTCATACACCCAAGATGAGGACAAGCTGATTTGCAACTCTTGGATGGAGATTAGCCAAGATCCGAGGACGGGAGCGCAACAAAAGGGCCTAGTTTTTTGGACGAGAGTCCACAAAACTTTCCATGAAAGGAATATGTTTGAGCCCTATCAAATCACAAGCGGCCGTGGCATCACCTTGATTCAAAAGAGGTGGTTGTTCATCCAACAAGAGTGCAACAAGTATTGCGCCGCATTAGAGAGCATTGAAGCACGGCCCGTGAGTGGCCTCGGCATTGGGGACATGGTATGATCTCCTCATCCGAGTCCTTTCCTTGCTTCGGCCTTGTATATGTTTGCATGTCCAAATCTTTGTTGATCATGTGGTGTAGGCATTTCAATCTTTGGAAGCATTCAAGGCTCAGCACGACGACAAGCCATTCACGCTTACGCATTGTTGGACGATCATCAATGATTTCCCTAAGTTCAAGGATCAATATTGTGAACTTCAAAGGAAGAGAGGCAAGAAGACGACCAAGTTTGTTGGAGGTGAAGATGGCGAGGCGTTGAAGAGGCCGAGGGGCAAGACCAACTCCAAGGTGGACGACATACGTGATGCCACATCCATGGTCTTGCATGAGACTTTGCATGGCATGATGTCTCAAAAGCACATGAGGGACGAGAAGAAGCGGCAAAGCAAGGACGAGCAAATGAAGCAATACCTGGAGCTTCAAAGGAAGAAGCTAGAGATGGAGGAGGCGGCCAAGAAGAGGAAGATCGACCTGGAGGAGGCGGCCCGGCAAAGGAAGCTTGACATGGAGGCCGCCAATGTCGAGGCCAGGAAGAGGCAGCTCGACATCGAGGCAACCAATGCCGCAACCAAAGCGAAGGAGGTGACCCTTGCGATCATGAGCATGGACTTGACGAAGATGAGCGAGAAGACGAGGAGCTGGTTCGAGGCCAGGCAGAGGGAGATGTTCGACGCCGACGACCTGAACTTGGTCGTCCGATCGGACGTGGTCGTTCTTTTTTGGAGGCTTGCATGGGTGCCGCCCGCTGGGCCGCTGGCGGTGTACCGGCGAGAAACAAATTCATTTTTGAGGCTGGCTGTGTTGCCGGCCGGTGGTTGTGTTGCCGGTGAAGAAAACTATTCATTTTGGAGGCTGGTTGTGTTGCCGGCCGCTAGCTTTGTTGCCGGCGAGGACGTGTAGGCCGCTGGCTGTGTGGCCGGCGTGAACTAGGGCCGCTGGCATCTGAATCGTTGTTCTTTTTAGAGGCGGACAAGATAGTGCAAACGGATGCGGCCATGCGGTGGGCGCGCGGCCAGCGCATCCCAGGATAGGGCCGGACATGACCCCATCTCCCCACCCAAACGGACAGAATCCAGGCAAAACGGACGTCCGTTTAGAGTTGCGCGGTGGAGTTGGCCTTAGGCGCGTGTGAGACGGCTTTGAGGGCCATCCGGATAGGGGTAGCAATGGTGAGCATCCAGGTGGCCAGCGCTACTTTATCGCGTGTCGGTGGTGGTAGAACTACATAGGCAATGTTGTTGGTAAATATACATGAACGGTAGCCACGAAGGGAGTATGCACTAGTAGAAAATAGGGTTTCATTCTAGCCCGATCAGAGAAATAGTCCCGGTCGCATTACGAACCGGGACTAATGTGAGCATTAGTCCTAGTTCGAACGGCTGGAGCGATCAGAGGGCACAAGCATCTTTTCTCCCGGTTGGTGTGGGACCGTTAGTCCTAGTTGGTGATACCCACCAGGACTAAAGGGGTTGCGAGAGGAGCGATGCCCTTTAGTCCCGGTTAGTGTCTCCAACCGGGACTAAAGTCCTATCTTCAGTCCCGTGTTTGGACACCAGACGGGACTAAAAAGTTACCTATATATATCCCCTCGCCCCTGCCCCCCCTCTCCTCTGTTTATTAGTCATAGAAGGTGGGCGGTGTGTGCTATTTGTTTTCTCTTCCTATGCACAAGAGGTTCTCGATGAAATTCCTAAGAGCATGATGCCACTTGACTTCACCCAAAACAAACATCATATGAGGTGCCTGAACCACACTTAAGCTTTCTCATCTTTTTCTGCATATGTGTAGTGTGGTTTAGGGTGTCGTCCCCGTCCCCGTCCTCACCGTCGTCGTTCGCCCATGCCGATCTTGTCGTCGGCACCACCGTGGTGAGCCTCTTGTTCATATTTTTTCAAAAAATTCTTACTTGTATGATTTAGATAGTTATTTGCATAATTTTCTTACTTGTATTATTGTTTGCTATTATATAGTGCCATGGTTTTGATATCCACCCCCGTCGGTTCTCGTTCGTTCTATGATTTGGATGTGATATATTATATTTTATAACTATTTGTTTTATTTATTGTTTATGAAAATTACGCCGATCAACTTGACATAGATATTTTTGTCTAGGAGGTATGTGAAACAGAAATTCCAACCGACCCTCTTGTCGAGAGGTTAAATTTAGTTTTAAAAAAGAACATTTTTTTGAAAGAAAAATAAAAAGAATTGAAGAAGATAAGATGAAATTGGAGTTTCATGTTGCCGATGTCGTCGATCTACACAAGATCCAGGTGGATGCAATGCGCTTGAAGATTACAAAGATTAGAAAATATGCCATTAATAAAGAGGCTTGGTATCATTATGTTGTTGGATCAATTATTACCTTAGTTGTTAGTTTGATCACATTTGTTGTTACATTTAAATGTTTTACATAGTTGTATGTTAGTTTCAATGTATGTTATTTTGACCAACTACGTATGAACTTTATGTATTGATTTTTCCAGCAATAACATTTGATCACTAGTGTACTTTGGTTTTAATGTGATGAATTTGTCTTAATTTGGTCATTTCTCTATTCCTGATGTTCTATAATGGTTTTGGATATACTTAATTATATAATGCACATGAACCGGGAATGAATGTACGGTGACCGACACACTGTCGAGCACAATACGGGCATGCATAATTTTATCGTAATGGCTCAGGCAAACAGTCGGAATGGTTTACGTGTTGTCCATGTGTTGACTGGGAGAATAAGAAGGATTACTCTTCCTCGAAAATCCTACACACCCACCTGCTCTGGTCCGATTTCATGCCCAACTATAATTGTTGGACCAAGTATGGAGAAAGAGAGGTTATGATGGAATACAATGAAGAAGAAGTGGATGATGACAACTACCCTATGTTCCCTAAATAAGGTGATACTGCAATGGGGGAAGCTGAAGATCAAGAGACACCAGATGTGACCGGTAATGATCTTCGTAGGGCCATTGTTGATGCACAGAGAGAATGCGAAAGTGAAAAGGAGAAGTTGAAGTTGGAGCGCATGTTAGAGGATCACAAAAAATTGTTGTACCCAAATTGCGAAGATGGCAACACAAAGCTTGGTACCACACTGGAATTGTTGCAATGAAAGGCACAGAATGGTTTACCTGACAAGGGATTTGAGAAGTTACTGAAAATAATGAAGAATAAGCTTCCAAAGGATAACGAATTGCCTGATAGTACGTACGAAGCAAAGAAGGTTCTCTGCCCTCTAGGATTAGAGGTGCATACGATGCATGCATGCATTAATGACTACATCCTGTACCGTCGTGAGGAGTACCAGAATTTGAATGCATGACCGGTATGCGGTGCATTGCACTATAAGGTCAGCCGCGATGACCCTAGTTATGTTGACGGCGAGTGCCCTAGGAAGAGAGTTCTTGCCAAGGTGATGTGATATGCTCCCATAATACCACGGTAGAAACGTTTGTTCCAAAACAAAGAGCATGCCAAGTTGTTGCGATGCCACAAAGACCGTAAGAAAGATGTGATGTTAAGAGTACCCGCGGATGGGTCGTAGTGGAGAAAAATCGAGAGGGAGTTCCCTGACTTTGTATTTGACGCAAGGAACTTACGGTTTTCTCTAAGTACAGATGTCATGAATCCTTTTAGGGAGTAGAGCTGCAGTCATAGCACCTAACATGTGACTCTATGTATCTATGACCTTCCTCCTTTGTTGTGCATGAAGCGGAAGTTCATTATGATGTGAGTGCTCATCCAAGGCCCTAAGCAACCCGACAACGACATTTATGTGTACCTAAGGCCATTAGTTGAAGAACGTTTTGAAAGTGCGTTATATCGACTAGAGGGGGTGAATAGGAGATTTTTAGAATTTCATCACTGGGGAAATTCCTTGTGAGGAAAGTCCTCAGTTATGAACTGAGTGTAGCAGAAATAGCACACGATCAGGTGTGCAAAAGCGTCTACAGCAAAGTACTCGATGAGATTTTAGAGATTCGATTTGCACGGTTCGCAAGTACAGAGTAAGCATCTGAAGATTAACTCAAGTGAAGAATTTGAGGTTGAGGAAATTCAGAGAAAGTCTTCAGACAAATTCTTCAAACAGTACAGATGAAAGTCTTCAACATACAATTGAGGAAATGGAAGAGTTGAAGAAACAGAACCCGTAGCTTGATGAAGACAGTTGTTGATGACCCAGTTCCAACTGCTGTGACAGTTGTACGTCTAGTTCGGAGCGGCTTGGTATTGAAACCAAAGGAAACACAGTCCCTACTGTATTCGCCTTGAGCTAATGACACACAGTCCTCGCCCAACACACGGGGTAAGTCTTCAGGGCAGACTTCCAAACCCTCACAAACTTGATCACCTGGTGATCCATAATTGAATGTTGGATGCTCTAGACCATGACGCCTAACCGTTTGGAGGATGCACAGTCATCAAGGGTAACAACCGTCGGTTCCACACAAGAACAACTTCTTCAGTGATGCTCAATAACTTGGGTTTTTGGTTTGGGTTTGGTGTTTGGGGTATTTCCTCACTTGATGATTTTCTCTCGAAGACTCTGAGAAATTTGGGTTTCTCTAAATGACAAGTGTCAATTTCTCTTGGAGCAGCCAACCAGCTAGTGGTTGTGGGGGCAGCTATTTATAGCCTAGGAGCATCCCGACATGATTAGACATAAATACCCTTAAATAATATGACCGCTGGGTGGATAAGATCAGTGAGGTGGCGCGTGGCGCGGCAACGGTCAGAACTTTCAACTGTGAAAGTCCTCATGTCTCTCATATTCCTCACTTTGAGGCGGGTAGATTTAGGCTTGGGTTGAGCATCATGAGGAAAATAATTCCATAGTTTTACCTCGACCCCCTTTAACAGTACAATGTTCCTATCACTCAAGTGTAAATAAAATGAAACAGAAAGAGTAAATCCTCACGCTTCAAAGTCTTCAGAGTGTTTTCTTCAGGACACACCGAATTTCTCATCTTCAATATCTTCATGAGGAATATCAATTTCATCGCAATTTCTTCGCGGTCAAAGTCTTCAAGGAAGGACCAAAGTCTTCACCCGAAGACATACATTTTTAGGGGTCGATATTCATCGGATAACTAAAATTCCTCAGCGACTTATAGAGCATGTATACACTCACAAACATATCAGCCTCTTAACCTATGAGTCTTCAAACCACCAAAATTACTAAGGGGCACTAGATGCACTTACAATCTCCCCCTTTTTGGTGGTTGATGACAATAAGGTTAAGTTTTCAACGGGGATAATAATATGGAATGTAAGTACAGAGTTTGAGGAATTTGAAATCAAGATACAGAGAAACTCTCCCTGAATATGTGCATGTTTTGAGGATTTGCTTTGAACAGAAGATGCACATTGATGATTTATATCATGGAGATCTCCCCCTGTATCTTACAATTCATGCATGCATTTGACATATAGTATGAGGAATTAGAAATGCATGATGAAAAATGGTGTCTGACAAATTTCAGCATGCCTACATTAATAAACTTTGAGAAATAAGCATGCGAGGAAAAACGTTCAAAATAGTCAGAACACCAACGGGCTTAAGTTACAACTCATTACATCAAAAACTCCAGAAGAACCAAGAGTTTGTAACTTAATAGAGCTTATAAGCCCATAATGTATCCCGCTTGAAGACTAACTCTCAGATTTCTCCCCCTTTGTCATCAAGTGACGAAAAGGGACAAAACTGAGAACTAACGCCCTTGAAGAAATTCACTTCTTTGTTGATGTATAGGCATGAGCATCCTTGGAGATAGGCTTCTTCCTTCGACAAGTTGTAGTGTCCTCTCGTTCTTCATCTGATTCTGCGGTGTGAAATGATGAAAATGAACTGTCCTCCAAGTCAAGAACTGGAATTGTCTTGAATTTCTTCTTTGGAGGCCACGACCAGTCAAAGTCTTCAGTAAATTCCATTTCTTCAAGTTCCTCAAGAGTCTTCAGGTGAGCCAAGATGGCCCAAGTGCGATCAAAAAATTCATGAAGATAATAGTGATTTTTCTTCCCTGCATTTTGAGTTTCATTGAGGGTTTTCACAATGGCGCCAAACTGGCGTTTCACCCACTTGTGATTGCGATCGACTTTTTGGTGAAGACTTAGGAGAAGATCTCTGTTGGTCATCACCCTAGGGGCAGTTGGGCTTGTTTGTCTAGCAGTATCATCATATGAAGAATATGAGTCAGCCTTGTGAAATTGGCCGTCTAGGGGGCGATTTCCTTCATCAATCATAGATTTTCCTTTGCCTTCAACTGGTTCAAAAGATTGCTTGATGACTTTGATAGGCGGCAGATATCCAAGGTGATTCTGAAAGTCAGCTTGATAGTTGATGCCAGATATGTTCCTGATGAACCTCATAATCCAAGGTGCATATATCTTCAGCTCATATGGTGTCAAAGCGTTGTCAGCCAAATTCCTCAAGAAGAAATCATGAAGATTCGTAGGAATGCCATGAATGACGTTGAATAGGATATTCTTCATGATGCCTACAACGTCTTGTTCATTGTCATGCCCTTTGATTGGAGCGAAGGAATATGACAAGATTCGATAGACAGTTCTGGGCTCATAGTTCAAATCCTTTACGAGGAATCTGGTCCTTGGAGGTTGGCCTTGAACAAAAGGCTTCATGAGGACTTCCATGAGCTTGTTCGACAGTTCTCTTTCATCATATATTCTGACTGCATCCTCTAAAAGAATTGATATTGGGAGAGCTCGAAGCAATTCTGTGGCTGGAGCTTTGTAATGCGTGTGCTGAGTCATCCTGTCCAAGACCCATGTGTTGATGTCTTTGGGGTCGCCTGAGATATGAAGTGTGGCATAAATTGAAGAATTATGTCCGTATTCCGATCACTGATATCTGTGCAGAATGGCAGTAGCCCTGCTTCATGAAGAACATTGAGGACTAGGGTGAAGCAAGGTATTTCCTCCATGTCACAATGAGGAATGTGGGTGTGAAGAAATATCTTCTTTCTTCCACAGAGCACAATGGCATAGTAGTTGAGTTGATTTCTAGTCGAGTATTTTTTGTGCCTGATGCGTAGCCTATCATAGGGATTTGCACCTGTGAAGTAATGGCGTTCATAAAAGAGTGCTTCCTTCTGAAACTTCGGCCTCTTGGAGAAGGGTTGATGAGGCTTTGGTTGAAGATTGTGTTGTTGTTCATCTTGAGGAGTTGTGGTCACCCCAATGGCAGTTTCTGGATTCACCACAACAATTGCAGTTTCAGCATTTGGAGCAGGAGCATTTTCTTTAGCTTGAGAAATTTGTTGATCTGAGGAAGCAGTTGCAGTTTTTGATGCTACATTTTCTTCAGCTGATGCAGCTGATTCTCGGTCTTGTGTTGATTCCTCATGTATGGTCTTTTCATCAAAGCCAAACAGAATTTCAGTGTTAGCCGGACTTTGGGGAATTTGGGTTATTCTTGGTGAGTTAGGGTGAGCTTGTTCCCAGAACTCATCATGAATCAGAGGTGTGTTGCATCCAATTTCTTCATCACCCTTCTTTTCCTCAGTGGTCATAGGAGGTGTTGTGGCCTGAGGAATATTGTCAACTTGAATTTCCTCATCCATCGATGCTGATGCACGAGAGCGATTGTCTTCCATTTCTTCATCCTCTTCTGGAATGATGTATTCCTCACCGAATGGAACCATCATATACGATGATGCTACATTTAGAGGAGTAGCATCCACCGGGGCTGATGAAGATTCTGAAGGCATAGTCTTTAGACATTTTGCTTCTAAGGATTCTGAAGCCATTGAAGCTTTTATCTATTTAGCTTCCTTTTCAGCTGCTTTGGTTTTCTTCATGTCTGCTGCAGACGGAGTCACTTTCTTCACCTTTGAGGATTTAGGTGAAGGAGCAATTTCATTAGGCGTTGTTTCATCAGAGTCAGGCCTGGCAGATTCTTCAGCTTGAATATTTTGCGGAATTTCTTCAGCTGCTGGTTCTTCATTTTCATCACCCTCGGCCGTTTGCACAGTATGGCTTGGCTAAGGCGTTGCTGCTTGTGAGCGGAAATTATGTTGTTGTATTCATCAACTGTTGCAGTTGCGTCTTTGACGAATTGTACTTTGGCGCCCTTTTGATCAGCGTGGAGACTTCTATATCTGTCTGTGAGAGTCTTCAGCTTCGCCTGAGTAGAAACAAGTTTCTCAGGGATAAGGTGAGGAGGTTCTGCATCAAGAATTTCTCCTTTTTGGCCTTGGCAAGCCAAGCGTGTTTGGCTTGCTGACCCTTCCATTTAGCTTCATAGATGAAAGTGGCAAGCATGTGGCTGACTCCAGGAGGAAGCTTCAAATCATTAATTGGAGTGTTTGGATCCTCATGCCAGAGATCAATGAAGTTTAGCAATTCCTTCGAATCCAGCACGAGAGGGATGGTGCTTCTAGTTGCTTGTGCAACTCTTTCCTGCTTGTTTTTTATGATGGCTTGAAGAGTTTCATCATCATATTCTTCACTTCCTTCTGATGCAGAAGGAATGTTGACTTTGCCAGGGCTTGGCCTGGTACCTCTACCAGCAGTCATCTTAGTATTCAATAGACTTGGTGAAGATTTTGACACAGAGCCAGTGGTAGATGGCACAGAGGAACTAGGGTTTTCAGGTTGAATCTTAACGAGCTGCTTTTGTTGAGGTGGTGAAGACTTGGCTATAGTTGAGGCTTTTGCAGTTGTTGCAACTTTCTGAGGAAATTGCTATTTTGATGCAGCTGTTGAGGATTGTGGCTTGAGACTTGGTTTCTTCAGCAGAGCCTTCTTTTGAGGAATTTCAGTAGCAGAGACCCCATCAGCTGAAGAAGTGGCAGCAGTAGCTACAGCAGCAGAGTCCTCACTGAATTTCGTCACAGTAGCTTTAGCCTTTTTCTGCAGCTTAGACAGATATTTGTCTCTTTCATCAGGGTAATCCTCAATAGTAGCTACGCTTGAGGGATGAGCTGCTTGTTGATCTCCCTGTGGCAACCTTTTGTAGGGAGGCTTGATGTCAAACTTCTTGGCATATTTTGGAGTCACATATCTGTATTCTTTCCACTCTTTTTCCCATCGGAGTTCTATCCTCTCAAGCCTTATATTGCGCTTCGCCATGGTCTCTTTACCATGAATTTCCCCAACAAGTGTACAATAATCAGCATAGATCTCCTCAGGGATCTCAAAGGCAGTGTTTTGTTCTAGCCTTTTGCCACCTTTCTGTTTTCTGTCTTCCTCCATTTTCTTCAGCTCAGGCTTTTGCTGAGGAATTTATATTCTTGATGATTCTGAGGACACACGTAATGTTTCTTCTAGAAATGCTGCAAATGAGGTTAAGTTCATGAGAACCCAGTGATTCATCAACTAACATTTTGTACCTCTGAACAGAGTATAGGTGCAAAGAATTTGGAGAGGTCATATGCGTTCTCAGATTTGAGGAAATTGAAGAATTACTTAAGTTGAGGAACTTGACCAGTGAATTGAGGAATTGGACTAAGCATTCTGATCTTGGGTTCCAGAGTTGTGCAGATTCAAATATTTACACAATTGAGGAATCTCGTGAAGAAATTTAAGTGACTTAGCAAAATTCATCAAGTGTTCTAGACATGCGTGTGCACTGTTGAGGAAATTTTTGAGGAAAAACTGATTTCATGAATCTAAAGAGAATTATGAGATCAAGAGGGGCAGTAAAATATGATTTTGTTTACCTTGTGCGAAGAACACGGTGAACTGAAGCGGTAAAAAGAGGAAGTTCTTCGATCCAGATCTTCAGTGCCCTAACTTGGCGACTGAAGACAACTACGGTGACGGCGGAAGATATACTGTAGTCGGCGTGAGTCCGGCGACGGCGAGGGCGAGGTAGTGAAGCTTTTCCTCACCAGCGACAAAGATACTAGCGGGGGCGCTAGGGTTTGAGCTCGAGCGGAGAAGACGAGAGGAACAGAAGAGTTTCAGCTAAGGGGGTAAGGGGCTATTTATAGCTCGGGTGAAAACGGTCCGGCCGAAACATTTGGACCGAACTGCCCTTGCCTCTCGTCTCCGCGTGACAAATGGTGCCCACGATCGTAGCGGTGGAGATCGTGGTTATCCGAACGTGAGTAGTGGGTGCGGCTACTGTGGTAACTTTAAAAATAACTTTTTGAATCTTGAGGATTTTGTTGCAAAGTCCTCATATGACAAGGACTCAGTGAGGATTTTGAACAAGTGTCAAACAGAACGCATATGAAGAATTGAGAATAGACTGTGTTGAGCTTAGCATAGAGGGGAGTCGGGTCCGATCACATTCACTTAGAAGAAATATCAAATTGAAAACTGAGCAATAAGTGAATGTTGTTGAGGACATTGAAAACTCATTATATATATATAGTCAAATGAAGGTCATCACAAAATGTTTTGAAGAATTTCAAAGTTGGGTGGTGGCGTTACCCACCGTATAAGAATGATGATTTCAGGCGCCGCGTACAATTGTCGGAGGGCCGTGAGAACCAAATTCTTCATTGATTTCTTCACACTTAGAGTGATATTCTTCATTGATTGAATAAAATCATTACTTTGTGTGTTGCACATCTAAGTCATCAGTTTTGCATAAGTGTTAGAATGTGTGCATGTTTACAAGACATTCGAAGATTCTAGGATATCTAGCTCACACTGCAACTTGCAAAACCTTCTCTCATCCAAGGGTTTTGTGAAAATATCTGCTAGTTGATCATCAGTCTTGACATGGTCAATGATGATATTGCCCTTGAGGACATGGTCACGAAGAAAATGATGATGAATCTGGATGTGCTTGGTCTTCGAGTGTTGTACTGGGTTGTAGGCGATCTTGATTGCACTCTGATTGTCTTAGTACAGGGGAACATTCTTCATGTTGATGACATAGTCTCTGAGGGTTTGCTTCATCCATAGCAGTTAAGCACAACAAGATCCAGCACCAATGTACTCAGCTTTGGCAGTGGAGAGTGATACATAGTTCTGCTTCTTTGAGGACCAGCAGACTAATGGTCTTCCGAGGAAATGGCATGTGCCTAATGTTGACTTGCGATCCACACGGTCACCAGCATAATCCGAATCAGAATACCCAACGAGGTGAAGATTTGAGCCCTTGGGGTACCATAATCCTAGTGTTGGTGTGTGAGCTAGATATCGAAAAATATGTTTCACAGCCTTATGGTGTGATTCCTTCGGTTTTGCTTGAAAACGAGCACACATGCAAACACTAAGCATAATATATGGCCTAGATGCACATAGTTACAATAACGAGCCAATCATAGAGTGTAGCGACCCGACTCAAGACGAGTCAAGCCTCTGTGTTTCTGTGCCATCCCTGGATCAGTATGCTGGCACACACAGTACATCAATGTATATATCAAAGTGCAATCACATGTAAATAGCGTAAAACTGATATATATACCTTAAATATCTCAGCGGAAGCAGTCAAGGGAGTGGAGTCCCAATAAACACCAACGGCAAGTTGAGTGTAGACCGTAACCCTGAATCGTACTCTTACTCGTCGAAGAAAAATATCTGCAACATAAGACGCTGCAGCCGTGTAGGTCAGCATATTGAATATGCCGCCAAGTCACATAAGAGAGGGGTGAAAAGTAATCAACTATACTATATGCATATATGGCAGGTGGGGCTATAAGTTTTTAGCGAAAAGCAAGTTTTCTCCTACATCAAGAGAGGGCTAGAAGCAAAATGTTACTACATTGTTGGTTGTTAACGAGATGGTTCCACCAACCAATTCTCGTACCCATGTTGTCAATAATACCCACATCAATATTGTTATTTGTGTTGAGAATTTCAGATAACTTCAGTTCCTTTGGCTCAAGTTGTCCATGACCGTGGACACGGCTAATCGATTAGGTTTGAGTACTCTGTAGAGTTTTGCACACGTTCCCCACAAGATTTGATCGCCACCGAGTATGTCCTCGCACTTCAAGGTGTTTGAAGACCGGATGATCAAAACATGGTCTTACAACGGGTCCCTCTGAATCCCTGTCGGTGCCCATCCATTCCTACCGTTCTTCTACATCTGCTAGCACCGCCTGTCCAGAGTTGCCGCGTTGTCCAACCAAGCCAGAGCCCATAATGACTTGTGGTTGTGCAGGTAAGCCTTGGGTCTTGAAAATATCCGTCCATCTCTTTGAGCCTGGGTGAAGCTTTCCGCAGGATGTCATGGCCGTCCCCAGCATCCCGGGTCATCCACTGGGTTCTCCAGGGAGCCGATCAACCGTCCTTCACCCCGAGTTGCATTGCGTCCGAGGTCTTGAAAATCTTGTCTTAACCGGTCTTGATTATTTAATCAACCTCGCATCACTCGTGTTATGCACTCACCCGAAATCCCATCTACTCAAGCATAGCAATATGAAATTTGTCGTCCCGGGGCCAAGTATCGGGGTTGTTGTGTGCCTACCACATGATACTACAATCTATACTAAAATTTCCAAGTACCTAAGCAGCGTGCAATTGGGCATAGGATGGTAGAACTACGATGCATAAAACATAGGTGATAGTATGATCAAAGTGACTTGCCTGGTGATGTTGACGAAGAAGAATTTTCGTTCTCGGGAAATACGTGATAGAACTATTCGTCACTCTCCGATGAAATCTATATAATCAAACATAGTATTCACATAAGAACTCACACTAGCAATCATTCTAGCACTCAATTAACAAACAGCAATAAAAGTTGATGCAATCAAAAATCAATAAGAGAGAGCGGATAAAAATCCAAAGGAAACTTCAAAGAAGCTAGGAAGCGTTCTACTACATCAAACACTATATAGTTTTTGTTCTAACTGAAAATAAAACACTAAAATAGAAAAAATAACAGAAAACAAAATATAAAATAACTAAGATAACAGAAGTAAAATTTACAAAACAATATTATTTTATAAGTATTTTCAAAATAGGAAATCAAACTAGCAATGCAATCAATTCGCAAGTTAGTATAGAACTAGAATTGATTCCATGCAAACAAATATGAATAAATAAAATAAAATTTTGTTGTTGTTGAAAAGTTACTGGTAATTATCAAAAACAAAATATAACTTGTCACAATTACCAAAAAAAACAAATTAAGAACAATTAATACAAAAGAAATAGCAAGAAAACAAAAAAGGCTAAAACAGAATCTGTTTTGCTTAAAACCCTAAGTAAAAATATATAAAAAAATTGAAACTTAAATTACAGAAATATATGATCAATAGGAAATAGTAGCAAAAAGAATTAATTTAAAAGCTATTTTTAAACTCCCGGTATAAGCAAAACAAGCTTTAAATCAAATCTGATCTAATTCAAAGTTTATAGGTCCAAACATAGACAAATTATATATTTTCGGGAGCTACAAGAAATTTGTGATTTAACGCAAAAAGAATCACCTAATTCGGAGTTACAAACTAATAGATATGAATTTTATAAGATTGCAATTTTCTAAAAAAACTGCAATACGGGATTTCGTGAATCTCACCGTGGGTGACACACAGGAAGAACTCCGGCGAGGTGGCTGCTCCGGCAAGGTGGGGAGGTCGCTGGCGGGGAGGGGGAACGGCGGAGGGGGTCCTGGAGGCGAGGAAGGGGGCGTCAGGGGCTCCTGGGCGTTCTTCTGTTCGGCTCCTTGCAGGAACAACAATGGTGGGGGCGTCGTGGCTACGGGCAGGGAGAGGGCGAGCTGATGGGGAAAATGGAACGAGGAGAGGAGGGGCGGTCTTATAGGGGTGGTGGGAGGCTCGGGAAGGAAGTGTAGCCCGCGAATCGGGGGAGGGAAGCTTCCTGGGAAGCTTCTGCCATGGCCACAGAAGGAACCTCATGAGGAGGAAGAAGAAGGTGGGATTGGGCCAGATTGGTTTCCTAACGTGGCCCAAGTACATTCCTAAAATAAGAGATCTCTTTCCCTTTTATTAAAACAGGAATTAATACGCTTAAAAGGAAATAGAATATCCTTGGAATATAGGGGTATAATATATTAAAAAATTTAGAAAAATAAATTCAAAAAGATGGACATTTTTCCACGGCCAAAATACTTCAAAAAAATGTTTTTCCAGAAAATCCCCTAAATGCTTTATTTCTTTTTGCAAATAATTACTCAAATAAATCTTGGGTGTCATGGCTCAAATATTTCAAAGAATATCCCCGGGTTTGGAGGGTCATGTTTCTCCTCTCTTTTTCTCTTGTTTGACAAAGTATTGTTCCCGGCATTCCATGAGTGAAGAAGAAAACAAAATGCAAATGAAAAACCGAAAGGAAATTCAAGTGCCACCTTGGTTCAAATTCTTTGTAGTTGAAGAAGTCATGCTATCTCCTCTCGCTGGTTTTGAAAAGATGCATTTGAACTCACAGGAAACGGGGAACTCATTTTATTCCCTCTCATTCAAAAGTTTCGAAAAGTTTCAAATTTCACACAAGTTTCAATCACTCAGGCAACCAACAAACAATCAATCTAATAATTATATTAACATTCCAAAATTTATAATTTTGGGATGTTACAAACTACCACACTTAAAATGAATGTCGTCCTCGAGATTCGAAGAGGCTAGAAAGAAAGGTTAGGGTTTGGGGTCTTCTAACAATTCCAATCTCCGGCAAGGTCGGATGCTACCACACTTAAAATGAGAGATACTGGTCCCTCAAAATGTTTAACGATCCTCTAGGGTTTATGGCAACTGACTTCTCACAGTCTTCATACTTTTCGCTATATTCATAACGTCTCCATCAAAATGAGGGTCCTTCTGTTGATATAAGCGTCTTCCTTTACTGGGTCTTCTTAACTGACAGTCTTGTGATCAATTCTAAATAACCTATCGATGATTCTCATGGTGGTCTACCATTTGTTCCTATCCTGCAGAGAGAGGGGTCTTGTCTTCATCCTCACCGTAAAATTTTCTACGTGTGACAACAACTACCATGTACATGGGCTTTTCTTATACCATTCTAAGGCTTAAACAAAAGCTTCAAAGAATGTCATCTCTCACTATGGGTAATTCTCTCAGATTTACCATTCCGAATAGCAAGAGAATGAGAATAGTAAGTCGTCATGGTGGCCAAGCCATGTCGCACTGAAATCATTACCTTGTATAAGGCTTAGTGAATCTCGTATTCTAACACTTGGGCATCCTCACAAGCGTCGCAGAATTTCTCTTGTACACGAACGAAGCTCGGATAAATCCAATGATTCTGCAAGCTAAACAAAACATCTATCGTATCTTCACAACTCTCTGGCTTTCGTATGTTCCTAAGAAAACGTTTGCTGATCCATCATAGCTTCTTTCATAAATCATATTCATTTCATAATCAATCCTTTATTACATCCTTGCTTTCTTCAAAATTCTAACTCAAAAGTAATTTATTACAAATGCTGCCATCCACATTGTTCGGTATGGTCAAGCATTTCTGCGAACATTATTCATTTGTCTCTCTTGGAGGTACTTTAGTTCCACTTGAACTTTCCAATGTGTTCCTTGAAATCATCCATCTTTTGCTTTCTCATGGTGGCCATGAGCTTCATCTCCGCACGTACCTCACTTAGGTATTCCTGGGTATGACGGAGTCTTGCTTCAAGTATTTCTCCGATCTGACGTATGGCTTCCATGGCAGCTTCACGAACAGCATCAAAGAAGTTTGCTCGTGGTACATGTGAAATGAAAAAGTATTGCCCCATAGTCTTTGGACAAACTCCTTTGACATGATGGAGGTGTACTTCCACATACCAAAGTTCTACTCCACTTTCCATGAATGGGTAGCCTTTGTAGACTCATCTCCTTCAAGATGAATGTACTTCATCATGTCCTTCAGGATTTTCGGGTAATCATGATCACTGGTCAGGGTCATGATCGTTTCTGGGCCCTTGAGGAATGACTCGTAGAGAGTTGTCATCTGTAGGTGTCAGTAAATAGGTACTCAGAGGAATGTATATGTCTCCTTGGTAATCATGGTACATTCCTACTCAGTGGATCCTGTGGGTTTACTGATTACTACCACACTTAAATGAATTATACGCATGCCTGCATAGACCGTATTTTCTCATATCCTCATAATTGTTCAGAGATCTTTGTTCGAAGAGAAACAACGCATACAGTTTCAACATAGACAATCATGAGACAAGAATTTCCATTTATTCATGATGTTATTACAATCTCAGGGACTTCTATTACAAAAAAAATTTCACTCCATGATCTCATGAAAAACAAGAGTTCTTCAGATTACACTAATTACCGCGGTCAAAACTTAACTACTCCTTCTTAGCTTTCTTCCTTTGTGGACAATCGCTAGCAAAATGTCCTGCTTCATTGCAACGAAAGCAAATGAGTTCTGACAAGTCTCGAGGCGTCTTAGTGCTTGCTTTTGCTCCTTGGGTTTCCGGCTTCCTTCCTGAGCACATGTATTTGTGGTGGCCAAATTCCATACACTTGTAACATCTGACATGACTCAGGTCTATATCTACAGAGATTTGGCTCTTCCGAGGGTACTTTTTCTTCTTTCCGGACTCCTTTATTTTGGCCAGTTCTTCTATTTCAAGTGGATCAATCTCCACTTTTTCCGTCGGGAAGTTTCCCAGATACTCTTGGCTTCCCTTCATGCAATCCTGTGAATAATGTCCTTCTTCTCCACATGAGTAGCATGCATTGGAGAAAAATCTGGTCAGACCTTGTTCATCAGGGTCTTCTATATTTTCATTCATCACTGGCTCTTCTAGAATCTTCTTCTTGAGTGTTTACTTCATTGCTTCTTTCTGCTGCTGGACAACTTGTTGTACCTTGGGGTAAATGTGACACTGAGTTGGATAGTGGTTGGTTCCTTCACAAAGGAAACAAGTGACCTGACTACTTGGGCACTCCTCAACTGGGTGATTTTCTTCACAATGAGTGCATCCATCCTTGTGTTCTTCCTGGGTGTGTCCTATTTCTCCATAGATCTTGCATGCACAAGTCTTCTCCTTCGGATTGTCATAGCACTTCTGAATAAGTCGGGATCTTAGCAGAGTGTTCTTGAATTCGTCCCAAGTTTCTGCTCCACTAAATCCTGGTATAGCATGGTGCATTTTCCACCAGATCGCAGCACTTTGTGTAAAGTACTAAAGAGCGTGTTCCACTTCATACTTCCTTGAGATCAAGTTGCTCCCGAAGTGGTTCTCCATGTTCTGAATCCATATTTCAGCCTCCAGCTGGGTCATTGGTCCAGAGACTACAAGTCCAGCTTCATACTCCATCTGGTAGGGTTGAGGTTTTGGGGATGAGACGGGTAAGAGAGGGAGGGAGATACACACAATACAAACAATATTTTTGAGAATAGGTTTTATTTGTGGCCGTTGGAAAACACACACCAATGACGGCTCACAATTCATCGTATCTAACGTGAGTATATAAAAGGGGTTTGGACTTCTAATGGTCATATAAATATTCGAACGCTTCAGGGTCTTCGAATTCTTAGGGTCTTGAGAGTCTTCAATTGGTGCAGCTTCAACTGCATGATGAAATCCTCTTTACTTTGAAGTGGGAGCCGGTTGATCCTTCACGTGGTCAAAGGGGAAAGGGCATTGTCTAACTATTTGAGGTGAGAGAGAACGTTTGATGAAATCAGAAGAGATGAGAAGTAAAAGGTGTTCTTGAAAAATAGGAATTTTGAGAGAACCTTTCCTAAGAAATTTCCAGTTTCTAGGGTCGCGTCCTACAGTCAACATGTGCTCTAATACCATTTCTGTAGCGACCCGAGTCAAGACGAGTCAAGCCTCTGTGTTTCTGTGCCATCCCTGGATCAGTATGCTGGCACACACAGTACATCAATGTATATATCAAAGTGCAATCACATGTAAATAGCATAAAACTGATATATACCTTAAATATCTCAGCGGAAGCAGTCAAGGGAGTGGAGTCCCAATAAACACCAACGGCAAGTTGAGTGTAGACCGTAACCCTGAATCGTACTCTTACTCGTCGAAGAAAAATATCTGCAACATAAGACGCTGCAGCCGTGTAGGTCAGCATATTGAATATGCCGCCAAGTCACATAAGAGAGGGGTGAAAAGTAATCAACTATACTATATGCATATATGGCAGGTGGGGCTATAAGTTTTTAGCGAAAAGCAAGTTTTCTCCTACATCAAGAGAGGGCTAGAAGCAAAATGTTACTACATTGTTGGTTGTTAACGAGATGGTTCCACCAACCAATTCTCGTACCCATGTTGTCAATAATACCCACATCAATATTGTTATTTGTGTTGAGAATTTCAGATAACTTCAGTTCCTTTGGCTCAAGTTGTCCATGACCGTGGACACGGCTAATCGATTAGGTTTGAGTACTCTCTAGAGTTTTGCACATGTTCCCCACAAGATTTGATCGCCTCCGAGTATGTCCTTGCACTTCAAGGTGTTTGAAGACCAGATGATCAAAACATGGTCTTTCAATGGGTCCCTCTGAATCCGTGTCGGTGCCCATCCATTCCTACCGTTCTTCTACATCTGCTAGCACTGCCTCTCCAGAGTCGCCGCGTTGTCCAACCAAGCCAGAGCCCATAATGACTTATGGCTGTGCAGGTAAGCCTTGGGTCTTGAAAATATCCGTCCGTCTCTTTGAGCCTGGGTGAAGCTTCCCGCAGGATGTCATGGCCGTCCCCAGCATCCCGGGTCATCCAGTGGGTTCTCCAGGGAGCCGATCAACCGTCCTTCACCCAGAGTTGCATTGTGTCCGAGGTCTTGAAAATCTTGTCTTAACCGGTCTTGATTATTTAATCAACCTCGCATCACTCGTGTTATGCACTCACCCGAAATCCCGTCTACTCAAGCATAGCAATATGAAATTTGTCGTCCCGGGGCCAAGTATTGGGGTTGTTGTGTGCCTACCACATGATACTACAATCTATACTAAAATTTCCAAGTACCTAAGCAGCATGCAATTGGGCATAGGATGGTAGAACTACGATGCATAAAACATAGGTGATAGTATGATCAAAGTGACTTGCCTGGTGATGTTGACGAAGAAGAATTTTCGTTCTCGGGAAATACGTGATAGAACTATTCGTCACTCTCCGGTGAAATCTATATAATCAAACATAGTATTCACATAAGCACTCACACTAGCAATCATTCTAGCACTCAATTAACAAACAGCAATAAAAGTTGATGCAATCAAAAATCAATTAGAGAGAGCGGATAAAAATCCAAAGGAAACTTCAAAGAAGCTAGGAAGCCTTCTACTACATCAAACACTATATAGTTTTTGTTCTAACTGAAAATAAAACACTAAAATAGAAAAAAATAACAGAAAACAAAATATAAAATAACTAAGATAACAGAAGTAAAATTTACAAAACAATATTATTTTATAAGTATTTTCAAAATAGGAAATCAAACTAGCAATGCAATCAATTCGCAAGTTAGTATAGAACTAGAATTGATTCCATGCAAACAAATATGAATAAATAAAATAAAATTTTGTTGTTGTTGAAAAGTTACTGGTAAATATCAAAAACAAAATATAACTTGTCACAATTACCAAAAAAAAAATTAAGAACAATTAATACAAAAGAAATAGCAAGAAAATAAAAAAGGCTAAAACAGAATCTGTTTTGCTTAAAACCCTAAGTAAAAATATATAAAAAAATTGAAACTTAAATTAAAGAAATATATGATCAATAGGAAACAGTAGAAAAAATAATTAATTTAAAAGCTATTTTTAAACTCCCGATATAAGCAAAACAAGCTCTAAATTAAATCTGATCTAATTCAAAGTTTATAGGTCCAAACATAGACAAATTATATATTTTCGGGAGCTACAAGAAATTTGTGATTTAACGCTAAAAGAATCACCTAATTTGGAGTTATAGACTAATAGATATGAATTTTATAAGATTGCAATTTTCTGAAAAAACTGCAATACGGGATTTCGTGAATCTCACCGTGGGTGACACACAGGAAGAACTCCGGCGAGGTGGCTGCTCCGGCAAGGTGGGGAGGTCGCCGGCGGGGAGAGGGAACGGCGGAGGGGGTCCTGGAGGCGAGGAAGGGGGCGTCAGGGGCTCCTGGGCGTTCTTCTGTTCGGCTCCTTGCAGGAACAACAATGGTGGGGGCGTCGTGGCTACGGGCAGGGAGAGGGCGAGCTGATGGGGAAAATGGAATGAGGAGAGGAGGGGCGTTCTTATAGGGGTGGTGGGAGGCTCGGGAAGGAAGTGTAGCCCGCGAATCGGGGGAGGGAAGCTTCCTGGGAAGCTTCTCCCATGGCCAGAGAAGGAAGCTCGTGAGGAGGAAGAAGAAGGTGGGATTGGGCCAGATTGGTTTCCTAACGTGGCCCAAGTACATTCCTAAAATAAGACATCTCTTTCCCTTTTGTTAAAACAGGAATTAATATGGTTAAAAGGAAATAGAATGTCCTTGGAATATAGGGGTATAATATATTAAAAAATTTAGAAAAATAAATTCAAAAAGATGGACATTTTTCCACGGCCAAAATACTTCAAAAAATGTTTTTCCAGAAAATCCCCTAAATGCTTTATTTCTTTTTGCAAATAATTACTCAAATAAATCTTGGGTGTCATGGCTCAAATATTTCAAAGAATATCCCCGGGTTTGGAGGGTCATGTTTCTCCTCTCTTTTTCTCTTGTTTGACAAAGTATTGTTCCCGGCATTCCGTGAGTGAAGAAGAAAACAAAATGCAAATGAAAAATCGAAAGGAAATTCAAGTGCCACCTTGGTTCAAATTCTTTGTAGTTGAAGAAGTCATGCTATCTCCTCTCGCTGGTTTTGAAAAGATGAATTTGAACTCACAGGAAACGGGGAACTCATTTTATTCCCTCTCATTCAAAAGTTTCGAAAAGTTTCAAATTTCACACAAGTTTCAATCACTCAGGCAACCAACAAACAATCAATCTAATAATTATATTAACATTCCAAAATTTATAATTTTGGGATGTTACATTTGATATTCTTCATGCATCATGTAGGCAAATTTATCACTATAACGTTTGTCAGTACAACCAAAAATAATGTCGTTGACATATATTTGGCATACAAATAGTTCATTGTCATAGGATTTTGTGAAAAGAGTAGGATCAAGTGAACTAGGTTTGAAGCCTTTCTTCATGAGAAATTCCTTCAATGTCTCATACCATGCCCGAGGGGCTTGCTGATACGTCCCAAACGTATCTATAATTTCTGCTTGTTCCATGATCTTTTGAGTGACATTTTTATATGTTTTGCTACACTTTTATGTCTTTTTACACATATTTGGACTAACCTACTAACTCAGTGCACCTAGTGCCAGTCTCTGTCTACTGATATCTTTTTTGCACGGGCTTTTACCCAAATTTCCGGAGCCCCAAAAATCCCAAGAAAAATATATAAAAATCAGCGCACCAGAAGCTTCACGAAGCACGAAAGGGGGCCAGAGGGGGGCCAGGGGCCGCCCAGGCGACCTATGGGCGCGGTCCACTCCCAGGCCGCGCCGGGAGGCCGCATGGGTGGGTCCCACGCCCTCTAGTGCCCTCCTTTCGCCTATATTTACCCCTCGATGAGAAACACCCTATACGGGATCTAGAATCGCGAATTTCTCCATCGTTCCGCCACCACAACGCTTATGAGATCGGGAGCGTGAGGAGACCTCTTCCCGGCACCCTGTCGGAGGGAGGATTGAGCTCCAGGAGCTTCTCCACCACCATGTACGCTTCCTGGATGTGTCGTGAGTAGTCCTCCTATGACCATGAGTCCATGACCAGTAACTATGTGATGTCTTCTCTCCAATCTTGTGCTTCCATGATTAGTCCTTGTGAGCTTCCCTACATGATCAAGGGACCTATGTAATTTTCCTGCTATTACTATGCTCGATTTGTTGGGATCCGATGGATTATGAGATTATGTTCAGATTGCTACGAGTTATACATTTGATTATCCTTTTATATTATGTTCTTTAGTGATTCATGCATGTTCTCCGTTGCTCTTTATTGCTTTGTCCGAGTAGTAGATTGTAACTCCAAGAGGGAGCGTTATGCATGATTGTGGGTTCATGCCCCCTGATGTCTAGCTTGAGTGATAGAAACATGAGACTAGGGGATGTGTTGTTGCCACCAGGGATAAAAAAACGGTGCTTGTGACCATGGTTGCAAGGATTGTTTACCTTACGCATAGTTCGTTAATGCAGTTGTCTTTTGCTTTGAGTTTACACTTTGGGTGGGGCTCGCAACTTAATACCAGCAAGATGTTCTGGATAGATATCTCAAGGTGGATGATTAGTAAGTAGATGTTGATGAATAAACGATCTACTTGTCTTGGCGTACTGCCCATTACTATTGAGCTTCTAACTTTCAAGTAGCATAATTAGCATTGCGGTGCATTCATAATTATGTCAATTGCCCAGTTGTAATTTGTTTACCCAAGATTAGGTGTTTATCATCTTTTGGGAGAAAGACATCACTAGTGAACATCATGTGACTCCGGTCCATATCACTGATGTCAGTTGTGCTTCCCTTGCAACGCCGCCAGAAATTATCGTGTCGACGGCACCAGGAATCCTTCAGTTGTGGCTACGCCTTAAGGGACTTCCTAGGCAAGTATGCAAAGGATTTCCCCCGTGGCCTTGGAGCCCTGCATTGGTGTTCCCTCGAAGCGGAAAGGGTGATGTAGCACAGCGGTGGTAAGTATTTCCCTCAGTTTGAGAACCAAGGTATCAATCCACTGGAGGAGTATCTCAAGATCCTGCACAAACACAAAAGCTTGCTCCCAATGCTATGAAGGGGTTGTCAATCCCTTATAGATTGTTTGCCAAGTGAGAACTGAAAGCAACAAAGTAACAAAGCAAAGTAAAAGCGAAGGTGTAAACGATGGATGTGAATAGACCCGAGGGCCGTAGTGTTTACTAGTGGCTTCTCTCATGAAAGCAAGTAGACGGTGGGAGAACAAATTACTGTCGAGCAATTGATAGAACCGCGCAAAGTCGTGACGATATCTATGCAATGATTATATCTATAGGCATCACGTCCAGAACAAGTAGACCGATACTTTCTGCATCTACTACTATTACTCCACACGTCAACCGCTATCCAGCATGCATCTACTGTATTAAGTCCATAAGAACAGAGTAACGCCTTAAGCAAGATGACATGATGTAGAGGGATAATCTCAAACCAATGATAAAAACCCCATCTTTTTACCCTTGATGGCAACTACTTGATGTGTGCCTTGCTGCCCGTACTGTCACTCGGAAAGGTCACCACATGGTAGAACCCAAAACCAAGCACTTCTCCCATTGCAAGAATCATAGATCTAGTTGGCCAAACAAAACCCAAGACTCAGAGAGACTTACAAGGATATCAAATCATGCATATAAGAAATCAGCAAAGACTCAAATATATATCATAGATAATCTGATCACAAATCCACAATTCATCGGATCTCGACAAACACATCGCCAAAGAAGGTTACATCGGATAGATCTCCATGAAGATCATGGAGAACTTTGTATTTAAGATCCAAGAGAGAGAAGAAGCCATCTAGCTACTAACTACGGACCCGTAGGTCAGAAGTAAACTACTCACGAGTCATTGGAGGGGCGATGATGATGATGAAGAAGCCCTCCAACTCCAAAGTCCCCTCCGGCAGGGCGCCGGGAAGGGTCTCCAGATGAGATCTCGCGGAAACGGAAGCTTGCGGCGGCGGAAAAGTATTTTCGAGGCTCCCCAGATTTTTTGCTAAATATTTGGGAATATATAGGCCAAAGATCTAGGTCAGGGGGCGGCCAGGGAGGCCACAAGCCCTGCCACCATCGCCTCCCCCTGGTGGCGGAGTGGGGGCTTGTGGGCTCCCTGGAGCCCACCTGGCTTGGCCCAAAGGCCCCCTGATCTTCTTCCGTTCGGGAAAAAAACATTTTGGGGTTTTTCTTCCGTTTGGACTCCGTTCCAAAATCAGATATAAAAAGAGTCAAAAACACACACAAAAACAGGAACTGTCACTTGGCACTGGATTAATAAGTTAGTCCCAAAAAAGATATAAAAGGTACATAAAACATCCAAAGAAGACAAGATAACAGCGTGAAACCATCAAAAATTATAGATACGTTTGAGACGTATCAATCACCATCATTGCTTACACCTCCATCATTTAGTGCTTTCATTTACTTTTCTGTTGCAATCACTATCACTTTTCCCGCTTGTGTTTTGATCCTTTGAAAACTACAAGGCCGGAGAGATTGACAACCTCTCTGTACTCGTTGGGAGCAAAGTTATTTGTGTGTGTGCAGGTCCACATCTTCTGCTTACGCCAGGGCAGGGGACACCTACTTGTTGATCCTAGGAGTCCTCCTGGTTCGATAAACCTTACCGTCTCCGTGTAAGGGAAAACTTGCTGCTGACTACATCTCAACCTTCCACTTGTGGTAACCAACGAGGAGCGAGAAGTATATAAATCATCTCGTCATCAAGCAAGTTTTCTGGCGCTGTTGCCGGGGACTCCAGTCTTCAAGATAGGGGAGTTGCACGCTATCTTTTACTTTTTCTTTTTAGTCTTGTTAGTTTGCTTTCTTGTTTTCACTTTAGAGTCTTATACCAAAAACCACAAAAAAATTAGTTACTTTGCTTTGTTTTGTCGGTATGTCTAAATCCTTTGCCTCTAGTGTTCCACCCAAAGGAGACATTCTCACCTTTAAATAAAGGGTTGGAGAAAGTTTGAAAGATGCCTGGTATAGAATTAAAAATTCTCAAGATAGAGTCACAAAGAAGCAATCCACCACTATTTTGCTTAGAAACTTTTATGTTGGTATTGCTTCTTGACATAGGTTTTTTCTAGACACAACAATAGGAGGAAATTTCTTGGAAGCTCCCGTTGGGGAGGCTCTTAACATTATGGAAAATCTTGTCGGAATCCCACCTATTGTTGACATAAAGGATGATATCACTTTAGCTCAAATTATGACTAAACTTGAGAAAATAGAGCTAGAGATGCCAAGCATGAGTAAAATAAATGAAGTAGATCGTAGGATTCAAGGGAACTTAAATAGACTTATTAGCTCCATGCACAAAATTTACATACTTTGGAGACCCTTAAATCCCATGATATGGATCCTTCTAGGATTGATAAGATAGAGGATATTTTTGAAACTTTAGGAACTACTCTAACCTCTATCAAAACTAAAAAGGTAGAAACCCCCGCAAGGAAGGGACCTAGGTTCGTTAACGTACCCAAGGTTCCTCATCCCAAAATGAGTATACCTATTGCTAGGGCTGTTGAAACTGTGAAGACCTTGGAAGAGACACCTCTCTTAAATAGAATTAGAAATGAAATTCCAATCGGTCTTACTACCTTTGCGTTTGTTCCTAGAAGTGTTGCCACTAAGCCTCTCTTTGAGAGTCCTCTTAAGACTAGTTGTAGTATAGAAGAGCTTTATGATGATCTTTGTGATGGTTCAATTGATACAACTTGATCTTTTTGCATCATGCCTAGCTCAATAGCATAAAAGAAAGCGCTTGTTGGGAGGAAACCCAATTTGTTTTTACTTTCAGTTTTAGTGGTCTTGATGCTTGTTACTACTGTATTAACATCATTGTATCTTTATTTTCAAGCTTTGTGCCAAGTTTTAACCTCTGATTGCAAGAAAGTTCAAAAGTTGTGACATGCTTTCCAGAAACAGATTTTGTCTGTTTGCCGGAAAAATTTGCCAAAAATCAACGGATCATCTTTTTAATCTGATTTTTTTTCCAGAATGGTCTATATAATTATATTTCTGTAATATGTTCTGAGTTTTTTGATTTTATTTGCATAAGTACCCTGAAAAAATTATTTACTACATGTTGTTCTGTTTTTCACAGATTGTGCCACGTTTTGCGTTTTCATCATTTTGCAAATCTTAAGCTTGCTTTTCCTTTGAAAAAACCTTTTGGCAATCATGAGAAACAGTATATTTTCATGAAAATCATTATTTAGAGTAGGTAATGAATTATTTTATCATGGGTACTAACCACTCTAATCAGCTTATGATGAGTTTCGTATGAAGGGAGTTCTCAAGTATGCGATGGAAGATGATGAAAGAAGATCTAGGAGTGTCAAGCGCTCAAGCTTGGGGATGCCCCCATGCACCCCCAAGAAATATTCAAGGAGACTCAAGCGTCTAAGCTTGGGGATGCCCCCGTGCATCCACTTCTCTATCAACAATCATCAGTTCGTCCATCTCCATGCTATATTTTTATCACTTTATATGTTATGTGCTATGCTTGGAGTGTCCCGCTCTTTACTTTTTAGTTTGTTTTAGTTTTACTTGCTGTTCATAACAAGTCGATACTAGCTACCTTGTTTGGGAGAGAAACATGCTCCATTCCACTCTAGAACTCAACATAGATTTTCATGCTTATCTTTTTTATGTGTTCTTTATCTTTACATAGCTACTGTCATGCCTAGCTCTTAGTTTTCATGCTATATCTTTTTAAGAGCTATTATTTAGGTTGCTTTTGGAACTCTCTTGAGTTATCATGCTTATCTTGTTTAGAGAGTTGGCTCATTGCAGTGAGGTGTGTCTTGCATGAGTAGGTAACTCAGGTTGCTATTTAAGTATAGTAGTAACTTGCAATAGTATTGAGGTATTGATTTGAGTAATGTTTGGACTATTGGTGCCAAGAGCTTGAGCCTATTAGTGATAGGTGTCGTATTTTGGGAAATCCATGTGTTTTTCAAAAACTAAAAATTAGTTGAGAACTCTAGCTACTAAATTTATTGCTAACCTCTGGAGGGGTTGGAATATATAGAGTACCCTCACGTTACCATGGGTCGAGGATGCGCAAGGATAACCAAACCCCCAAACATTCCTCCTCGGGGTACTTGTCTCTTTGTGAATTTCCTAACTAGATAGAGAGTTACCTATAATAAGTGTATGAGTTCTTCGGACTAATGTGAGTATTTGATTGTTGGCACTTCCACAATCCATATTTTACTAGCCTCTTCGGTATCGTGCATTGCCCTTTATCATCTTGAGAGTTGGTGCAAACTTCACCGGTGCATCCAAACCCTTGGCATGATACACTACTGGAATTTATAATTTTTCCGTCTGCCATGGGTGACGGCAAAGGGGGGAACCACAGACGACAAAGGATTTGTCGTCGGTCAGCAGACGGAAAGTAGACGGAAAAAAAGTCCAGTGAAGAGGTTCTTTGCCGTCTGCTTTTTTAAAGAGGACGGGAAAGAATCTTTTCCATGAGGGGGCAGATGGCAAATTAAATGGGACGGTAGATACACCAACGGTCCCTTTAAGTGTTAACGGCAGACCTCCTCTCTTTGTCGTCTGCCCTCCCCCCTTTGCCATGTGGGGGCAGACGGAAAAGGGGGGAACCAAGCCCCTCTCTCTCTCCTCTTTGCCGTCTGCCATCCCCCCTTTGCCATGTGGGGGCAGACGACAAAGGGGGGAACCAAGCCCCTCTCTCTCCCCTCTTTGTCGTCTGCCATCCCCCCTTTGCCATGTGGGGGCAGACGGAAAAGGGGGGAATCAAGCCCCTCTCTCTCCCCTCTTTGCCATCTGCCATCCCCCCTTTGCCATGTGGGGGCAGACGGCAAAGGGGGGAACCAAGCCCCTCTCTATCCCCTCTTTGCCGTCTGCCATCCCCCCTTTGCCATGTGGGGGCAGACGGCAAAGGGGGGAACCAACCCCTTTTTATTTTATTTCTTATTATATCCAGCATTTTTCACAATAATCAGGATATATATATATATATATATATTTGACAAAAATAAATTTGTTTCCATACTCATAACCATATTAAAATAACTTTCATCCATAGTACATACATATTATGCAAGTTCCATCCGTACCAAACCATATATTACACCAGTTTCATCCACATGCATACAAACATATATATCCATATACTACAATAGTTTCAATACAATCTTCCGTGAATCCATGGTACAAGAAATCATCTTCAAGCATTCCATCAATATAATCCAAGTTTCCCGTGAAGTGAATGTAATCTGCAAAATGACAAATAAGAAAGTTAGAAGAATCATCCTAGATGAAGAAGTATATAGGTTATTTCGGAGAGAACTTAGCTAAGTATAGGCCATTTAATAGCTAAGTTAGGTGGAATAGGTCATCTTGGAGCTACATAGCCTTATTATGTCATTTAGGAGAGAACTTAGCTAAGTATAGGTCATTCTAGAGCTAACTTGGATAAAATATGTCATTTTGTAGCCAACTTTGATTATTAATCCATTTTGACCTTATAATGTCATTTTGGAGCCAAATTAGTCATTTTAATGAGCAAACCAAGGTTCTTATGATGTTTTTACCTAACTATGCTAATTATGTCACTTTGGAGGATAATTAGCTAAGTACATCTTTGTTGGGGAAAAGAACCTACGTAGAAGAAAAAAGAGAAGAAGTAAGAAGAGAAGAAGAAGGACAAGAAAAAGAAGAAGGAGGAGGAGGAGGAGGAGAAGCAGGAGGAGAAGGAGAAGGGAGAGGAGAAGAAGAAGAAAAGAAGAAGGGCAAGAAGAAGGAGGAGAAGAAGGAGAAGGAGCTTCTCTCCTCCTTCTACTTCTCCTTCTTCTTCCTCCTTCTCCTTCTTCTTCTCTTCTTCTTCTTCTTCCTTCTTTTCATTTTTCCTCTTTCTTCTCCTCTTGTCCCCTTCTTAGGGTTAAATTAGCTAAGAATGCCTTTTTGGAGCTAATTATGTCATTTCGAGGATAATTAGCTAAGTATAGGTCATGTTTTATTAAATAAACCATTTTGGAGCTAACTAAGGTAATTATGTCATTTAGGTGCAAGCCTAGCTAACTATAGGTCATTTCGGAGCTACTTGGGTAAAATATGTCATTCCGGAGCAAACTATGCTTACTAAGCCATTTTGGATCTAGCTAAGCTAATTATAGGCCATTTAATACATAATTTAGGGGGAATAGGTCATCTTGGTGCTACGTAAGCCTTATTATGTCATTTAGGAGAGAACTTAGCTAACTATAGGTCATTTTTTATTAAATAGGTCATTTTGGAGCTAACTAAGCTAATTATGTCATTTAGGTGGAAGCCTAGCTAACTATAGGTCGTTTCGGAGCTCACTTGGGTTAAATATGTCATTTTGGAGCTAACTATGCTTATTAAGCCATATTGGAGCTAAATTGGCTAATTATATCATTTAGGTGGAAGCCAAGCTAAGTACATAATATTCATGAGCTAACCAAGGTTGTTATGCCATTTTGAGCTTATAATTTCATTTTTAGCTAAATTGGTCATTTTTATGATCTAACCAAGGTTCTTATGATGTTTTCACCTAACTAAGCTAATTATGTCATTTTGTAGGATAATTAGCCAATTTAGTCTTTGTTGTATGAGTCTAAGCTACGTAGAAGAAGAGAAAGAGAAGAAGCAAGAAGAGAAGAAGAAGTAAAAGAAGAAGGAGGAGGAGGAGGAGAAGGAGGAGGAGGAGAAGGAGAAGGAAGAGGAGAAGAAGAAGAAAATAAGAAGGAGAAGGAGAAGGAGGAAGAAGAAGGACAAGCAGGAGCTCCTTCTTCTCTTCTTCTTCTTCTCTTCTTCTTCTTCTTCCTTCTTTTCATTTTTCCTCTTTCTTCTCCTCTTGTCCCCTTCTTCGGGCTAAATTAGCTAAGAATGCCTTTTTGGAGCTAATTATGTCATTTCGAGGATAATTAGCTAAGTATAGGTCATGTTCTATTAAATAGACCATTTTGGAGCTATCTAAGGTAATTATGTCATTTAGGTGGAATCCTAGCTAACTATAGGTCATTTCGGAGCTACTTGGGTAAAATATATCATTCCGGAGCAAACTATGCTTAGTAAGCCATTTTGGATCTAGCTAAGCTAATTATAGGCCATTTAATACCTAAGTTAGGGGGAATAGGTCATCTTGGAGCTACTACGCCTTATTATGTCATTTAGGAGAGAACTTTGCTAACTATAGGTCATTTTTTATTAAATAGGTCATTTTGGAGCTAACTAAGCTAATTATGTCATTTAGGTGGAAGCCTAGCTAACTATATGTCATTTCGGAGCTCACTTGGGTTAAATATGTCATTTTGGAGCTAACTATGCTTATTAAGCCATATTGGAGCTAAATTAGCTAATTATATCATTTAGGTGGAAGCCAAGCTAAGTATATAATATTCCTGAGCTAACCAAGGTTGTTATGCCATTTTGAGCTTATTATTTCATTTTTTAGCTAAATTGGTCATTTTAATGAGCTAACCAAGGTTCTTATGATGTTTTCACCTAACTAAGCTAATTATGTCATTTTGTAGGATAATTAGCCAATTTAGTCTTCGTTGGATGAGTCTAAGCTACGTAGAAGAAGAGAAAGAGAAGAAGCAAGAAGAGAAGAAGCAAGAAAAGAAGAAGGAGGAGGAGGAGGAGGAGGAGGCGGAGAAGGAGAAGGAAGAGGAGAAGAAGAAGAAAAGAAGAAGGAGAAGGAGAAGGAGGAAGAAGAAGGAGAAGGAGGAGCTCCTTCTCCTTCTCCTCCTTCTTCTCCTTCTTCTTGTCCTTCTTTTCTCTTCTTCTTCTTCTTCTTCCTTCTTTTCATTTTTCCTCTTTCTTCTCCTCTTGTCCCCTTCTTCGGGCTAAATTAGCTAAGAATGCCTTTTTGGAGCTAATTATGTCATTTCGAGGATAATTAGCTAAGTATAGGTCATGTTTTATTAAATAGACCATTTTGGAGCTAACTAAGGTAAATATGTCATTTAGGTGGAATCCTAGCTAACAATAGGTCATTTCGGAGCTACTTGGGTAAAATATGTCATTCTGGAACAAACTATGCTTATTAAGCCATTTTGGATCTAGCTTAGCTAATTATAGTCTATTTAATACCTAAGTTAGGGGGATAGGTCATCTTGGATCTACGTAGGCCTTATTATGTCATTTAGGAGAGAACTTAGCTAACTATAGGTCATTTTTTATTAAATAGGTCATTTTGGAGCTAACTAAGCTAATTCTGTCATTTAGGTGGAAGCCTAGCTAACTATAGGTCATTTCGGAGCTCACTTGGGTTAAATATGTCATTTTGGAGCTAACTATGCTTATTAAGCCATATTGGAGCTAAATTGGCTAATTATATCATTTAGGTGGAAGCCAAGCTAAGTATATAATATTCATGAGCTAACCAAGGTTGTTATGCCATTTTGAGCTTACTATTTCATTTTTTAGCTAAATTGGTCATTTTAATGATCTAACCAAGGTTCTTATGATGTTTTCACCTAACTAAGCTAATTATGTCATTTTGTAGGATAATTAGCCAATTTAGTCTTTGTTGGATGAGTCTAAGCTACGTAGAAGAAGAGAAAGAGAAGAAGTAAGAAGAGAAGAAGAAGTAAAAGAAGAAGGAGGAGGAGCAGGAGGAGAAGGAGAAGGAAGAGGAGAAGAAGAAGAAAATAAGAAGGAGAAGGAGAAGGAGGAAGAAGAAGGAGAAGAAGGAGCTCCTTCTTATTCCTCCTTCTCTTCTTCTTCTTCTCTTCTTCTTCTTCTTCCTTCTTTTCATTTTTCCTCTTTCTTCTCCTCTTGTCCCCTTCTTCGGGCTAAATTAGCTAAGAATGTCTTTTTGGAGCTAATTATGTCATTTCGAGGATAATTAGCTAAGTATAGCTCATGTTTTATTAAATAGACCATTTTGGAGCTCACTAAGGTAATTATGTCATTTAGGTGGAAGCCTAGCTAACTATAGGTCATTTCGGAGCTACTTCGGTAAAATATGTCATTCCGGAGCAAACTATGCTTATTAAGCCATTTTGGATCTAGTTAAGCTAATTATAGGCCATTTAATACCTAAGTTAGGGGGAATAGGTCATCTTGGCGCTACGTACGCCTTATTATGTCATTTAGGAGAGAACTTAGCTAACTATAGGTCATTTTTTATTAAATAGGTCATTTTGGGGCTAACTAAGCTAATTATGTCATTTGGTGGAAGCCTAGCTAACTATAGGTTGTTTCGGAGCTCACTTGGGTTAAATATGTCATTTTGTAGCTAACTATGCTTATTGAGCCATATTGGAGCTAAATTGGCTAATTATATCATTTAGGTGGAAGCCAAGCTAAGTATATAATATTCATGAGCTAACCAATGTTGTCATGCCATTTTGAGCTTATTATTTCATTTTTTAGCTAAATTGGTCATTTTAATGAGCTAACCAAGGTTCTTATGATGTTTTCACCTAACTAAGCTAATTATGTCATTTTGTAGGATAATTAGCCAATTTAGTCTTTGTTGGATGAGTCTAAGCTACGTAGAATTAGAGAAAGAGAAGAATAAAGAAGAGAAGAAGAAGTAAAAGAAGGAGGAGGAGGAGGAGGAGAAGGAGAAGGAAGAGGAGAAGAAGAAGAAAATAAGAATGAGAAGGAGAAGGAGGAATAAGAAGGAGAAGGAGGAGCTCCTTCTCCTTCTTCTCCTCCTTCTCCTTCTTCTTGTCCTTCTTCTTCACTTCTTCTTCTTCTCTTCTTCTTCTTCTTCCTTCTTTTCATTTTTCCTCTTTCTTCTCCTCTTGTCCCCTTCTTCGGGCTAAATTAGCTAAGAATGCCTTTTTGGAGCTAATTATGTCATTTCGAGGATAATTAGCTAAGTATAGGTCATGTTTTATTAAATAGACCATTTTGGAGCTAACTAAGGTAATTATGTCATTTAGGTGGAAGCCTAGCTAACTATAGGTCATTTCGGAGCTACTTGGGTAAAATATGTCATTCCGGGGCAAACTATGCTTATTAAGCCATTTTGGATCTAGCTAAGCTAATTAAGGCCATTTAATACCTAAGTTAGGGGGAATAGGTCATCTTGGAACTACGTAAGCCTTATTATGTCATTTAGGAGAGAACTTAGCTAACTATAGGTCATTTTTTATTAAATAGGTCATTTTGGAGATAACTAAGCTAATAATGTCATTTAGGTGGAAGCCTAGCTAACTATAGGTCGTTTCGGAGCTCACTTGGGTTAAATATGTCATTTTGGAGCTAACTATGCTTATTAAGCCATATTGGAGCTAAATTGGCTAATTATATCATTTAGGTGGAAGCCAAGCTAAGTATATAATATTCATGAGCTAACCAAGGTTGTTATGCCATTTTGAGCTTATTATTTCATTTTTTAGCTAAATTGGTCATTTTAATGAGCTAACCAAGGTTCTTATGATGTTTTCACCTAACTAAGCTAATTATGTCATTTTGTAGGATAATTAGCCAATTTAGTCTTTGTTGGATGAGTCTAAGCTACGTAGAAGAAGAGAAAGGGAAGATGCAAGAAGAGAAGAAGAAGTAAAACAAGAAGGAGGAGGAGGAGAAGGAGAAGGAAGAGGAGAAGAAGAAGAAAAGAAGAAGGTGAAGGAGAAGGAGGAAGAAGAAGGAGAAGGAGGAGCTCCTTCTCCTTCTTCTCGTTCTTCTTGTCCTTCTTCTTCTCTTCTTCTTCTTCTTCCTTCTTTTCATTTTTCCTCTTTCTTCTCCTCTTGTCCCCTTCTTCGGGCTAAATTAGCTAAGAATGCCTTTTTGGAGCTAATTATGTCATTTCGAGGATAATTAGCTAAGTGTAGGTCATGTTTTATTAAATAGACCATTTTGGAGCTAACTAAGGTAATTATGTCATTTAGGTGGAAGCCTAGCTAACTATTGGTAATTTCGGAGCTACTTGGGTAAAATATGTCATTCCGGAGCAAACTATGCTTATTATGCCATTTTGGATCTAGCTAAGCTAATTATAGGCCATTTAATACCTAAGTTAGGGGGAATAGGTCATCTTGGAGCTACGTAAGCCTTATTATGTCATTTAGGAGAGAACTTAGCTAACTATAGGTCATTTTTTATTAAATAGGTCATTTTGGAACTAACTAAGCTAATTATGTCATTTAGGTGGAAGCCTAGCTAACTATAGGTCGTTTCGAAGCTCACTTGGGTTAAATATGTCATTTTGGAGCTAACTATGCTTATGAAGCCATATCGGAGCTAAATTGGCTAATTATATCATTTAGGTGGAAGCCAAGCTAAGTATATAATATTCATGAGCTAACCAAGGTTCTTATGATGGATTCACTATCGCTGTCTACTTCAATGTTCTAGGGTGAAGTAGAGCGGTTCTTGAAACGTTTCTTGGACATACGTGTTTCTTGGAAGAATTCTCCTTCATATGTGTCTGGGTTAATGTGAGGTTCGTAATCCTCTTCATTGAGGGTAGGTGGTCTAAAATGTGGTGGCACTTCATAAACGACATCCCAACCTTTGAGATTTGGATCAGTTTGGCAGGCCCACGGTAGATAGAAAACTTGTGTCGCCTGTTGAGCCGTAATATAGACATCGGGAACATCTAAGTGGGTGTTTATGTTGATTTCGACTAGTCCTATATGTCCATGAGTCCTTATAGTCTCCCTCGGCTCAAACCAATAACATTTGAAGACTACGACGGTCGGTGGGTTTTCACCATAGAATAGAAGTTCATAAATTGCTTCAACTCTTCCATAATACTCGGTGCCTCCTTCGCCGATAGCAGAGACAGAACAATTTGTAGTATTTAGGTCGGGCATAGATAGCTCATTGCCAAAGGTACGAAAGTGATACTCGTTGATGTTGTATTTGTCAAATGAACGTACCTTATAGTCAAAACCATTAGCCACTTGTCTCAACTCGGCGTCCATAGACTCTGCATTAGCCTACAAGTTTAATACGAAAGAATGGATACATTAGCCACAAATTAGACCAAGAAATCAAATGGGCCCTTAATGGTAATTAATTACCCTTTGTTTGAACCAAGAGATGAAACCGGGATAGTCGCCTCCATGCTTTGCGAGAAGCTCATACTCTTCGACGGAATCCTTTTCGATGACCGCTCCATCCGAGAATTCGGCGACGTATCGACTATATCAAATATCCGGGAAGAAGAGTAGTTCAAAACAATTAGAAGTTGCGGAACAATAATTTGCCGAGAACTTACTCGATGTACGGCCGCACTTCTGTTAGGTTGGTGAAGATATACAATGAAATGGTCCGGCATTCTTCGACATCCAACGATTTCCCTTTCGAAGCACCGGATGGTGCGAGCTTACCTTTGAATAGGCTGAGGTTGGATCGAACTTTTTTTGGATCGCCATCATTATACCGAGGCTTCGGGTTATGCAAATGATGATTTTTGGCTTCGTAGTGTGCTGTCAAGAAGTTTGCCCCCTCCTCAGTAATGAATGCCTCGTCCATCGATGCTTCAATTCTACGTTTATTTTTACACTTAGCTCGAAGCGTCTTCTGCATCCTCTCAGTTGAGTAGCACCATCGATTTTGAACGGGCCCCCCCATTCTTGCCTCGGTCGGGAGATGCAAAATCAAATGTTGCATTGGATTAAAGAAGCCCGGTGGAAAGATCTTTTCTAATTTGCAGATCAACTCCGCCGCCAACTCTTCCATTTCATCTAGCACGCGAGGCGATAGTTCTTTCGCACAAAGAGAACGGAAGAAATAGCTCAGCTCTGCCAGTACTAGCCATTCATCCTCGGGGATAAAGCCACGCAACATCACCAGCATTACCCGCTCAATCCATATGTGCCAATCATGACTCTTGAGACCAAATATTTTTAATTTCTCAAGACTCGCTCCCCTCTTTAGATTCGCAGCATACTGATGTCAGATGTGCTTCCCTTGCAACGGCGCCAGAAATTGTCGTGTCGACGGCACCAGGAATCCTTCAGCTGCGGCTACGCCTTAAGGGACTTCCTAGGCAAGTGTGCAAAGGATTTCCCACGTGGCCTTGGAGCCTTGCGTTGGTGTTCCCTTGAAGCGGAAAGGGTGATGTAGCACAGCGGTGGTAAGTATTTCACTCACTTTGAGAACCAAGGTATAAATCCAGTGGAGGAGTATCTCAAGATCCTGCACAAACACAAAAGCTTGCTCCCAACACTATGAAGGGGTTGTCAATCCCATATAGATTGTTTGCCAAGTGAGAACTGAAAGCAACAAAGTAACAAAGCAAAGTAAAAGCAGAGGTGTAAACAATGGATGTGAATAGACCCGGGGGCCGTAGTGTTTACTAGTGGCTTCTCTCATGAAAGCAAGTAGACGGTGGGTGAACAAATTACTGTCGAGCAATTGATAGAACCGTGCAAAGTCGTGACGATATCTATGCAATGATTATATCTATGGGCATCACGTCCAAAACAAGTAGACCGATACTTTCTGCATCTACTACTATTACTCCACACGTCGACCGCTATCCAGCATGCATCTAGTGTATTAAGTCCATAAGAACAGAGTAACGCCTTAAGCAAGATGACATGATGTAGAGGGATAATCTCAAACCAATGATAAAAACCCCATCTTTTTACCCTTGATGGCAACTACTTGACGTGTGCCTTGCTGCCCCTACTGTCACTTGGAAAGGTCACCACATGGTAGAACCCAAAACCAAGCACTTCTCCCATTGCAAGAATCATACATATAGTTGGCCAAACAAAACCCAAGACACGGAGAGACTTACAAGGATATCAAATCATGCATATAAGAAATCAGCAAAGACTCAAATATATCATAGATAATCTCATCACAAATCCACAATTCATCGGATCTCGACAAACACACTGCCAAAGAAGATTACATCGGATAGATCTCCATGAAGATCATGGAGAACTTTGTACTGAAGATCCAAGAGAGAAAATAAGCCATCTAGCTACTAACTATGGACCCGTAGGTCTGAAGTGAACTACTCACGAGTCATTGGAGGGGCGATGATGATGATGAAGAAGCCCTCCAACTCCAAAGTCCCCTCCGGCAGGGCGCCGGGAAGGGTCTCCAGATGAGATCTCGCGGAAACAGAAGCTTGCGGCGGCGGAAAAGTATTTTCGAGGGTCCCCTGATTTTTTGCTGAATATTTGGGAATATATAGGCCAAAGATCTAGGTCAGGGGGCGGCCAGGGAGGCCACAAGCCCTGCCACCGCTACCTCCCCCCTCGTGGCGGAGTGGGGGCTTGTGGGCTCCCTGGAGCCCACCTGGCTTGGCCCAAAGGCCCCCTGATCTTCTTCCGTTCGGGAAAAAATTATTTCGGAGTTTTTCTTCCGTTTGGACTCCGTTCCAAAAACAGATCTGAAAAGAGTCAAAAACACAGAAAAGACAAGAACTGGCACTTGGCACTGAATTAATAAGTTAGTCCCAAAAAAGATATAAAAGGCACATAAAACATCCAAAGAAGACAAGATAACAGTGTGAAACCATCAAAAATTATAGATACGTTTGAGACGTATCAAGCATCCCCAATCTTAACTCCTGCTCGTCCTCGGGTAGGGAAGTGATAAAGAATGAATTTTTGATGCTTTCATGCTACCTAGCATAGGTGTCCTTTGTAATTCCTCTTATGTGACGTGAATGTTCAGATCCATTAGATTCAAAACAATAGTTTGCTATTGACGTGGAAACAATAATAATTCAAGCAAACTAGCAAGGTAATCATGAACTTACAAAATAACAAGGCCAAAAGAAAGTTAACCCTACAAAAGCATATAGTCTGGCTATGCTCTATCATCATTGCACAACGAATTTAAATCATGCACAACCCCGGTATTGACCAAGTAATTGTTTCACATCTTTACTTTCTCAAACCTTTTCAACTCTCACGCAATACATGAGCGTGAGCCATGGTTATAGCACTATAGATGGTGTGGAATGTGGTGGAGGTTGCAAGACAAAAAGGAGAAGATAGTCACATTAACTAGGCATATCAATGAGCTATGGAGATGCTCATCAATAGATATCAATGTGAATGAGTAGGGATTGCCATACAAATGATGCACTAGAGCTACGAGTATGTGAAAGCTCTTAAAGAAAACTAGTGGGTGTGCATCCAACTTGCTTGCTCACGAAGACCTAAGGCGATTTCGAGGAAGCCTATCATTGGAATATACAAGCCAAGTAATATAATGAAAATTTCCCACTAGCTATATGGTGGTGACAAAAAGAAAGACTCTCAATCATGAAGATCATGGTGCTTAATATGCACAAGTGTGGAAAAAGTGGTAGCATTGTCCCTTCTCTCTTTTTCTCTCACTTTTTTATTTTTTTGGTGGGCTCTTTGGCCTTTTTTTTGGTGGGGTTCTTTGGCCTCTTTTATTTCCTCACATGGGACAATGCTCCATTATTGATGATCATCACACTTTAAACTCAAAACTTAGAGCAACTATGACTCTATATGGAATTCCTTCGGTAGTGTACCGTGGCAATGATCTAGCATGGCATAGACATTAATGGAAACATTATGCTAGCTATCTTACGATCATGCAATGGCAATGTAGACGTGGTGGCACATGTCATGGTGGTAGTTGCATGGCAATATATCTCGGAATGACTTTGAAAAAGCCATAGTAGGTAGGTATGGTGGCTGTTTTGAGGGAGGCTAATAGTGGGTTTTGTGCACCGACGAAAGTTGCACGGCACTAAGAAGATAGTGATGGTGGAAGGTGAAAGTGCATATAAACCATGGACTCAACATTAGTCATGAAGAACTCATATACTTGTTGCTAAAGTTTTATTAGTAATCGAAACAAAGCATTCAACGCATACTCCTAGGGGAAGGGTTGGTAGGTATAAACCATCGCGCGATCCCGACCGCCACGCAGAGGATGACAATCAATAGACTAATCATGCTCAGATTTCATCACATAGTGGTTCACCATACGTGCATGCTACCGGAATCACTAACTTCAACACAAGTATTTCTAGATCCACAACACCTTACTAGCATGACTTCAATATTACCAAAACCACAACTCAAAACTAATTGAGATGAATCAAACTTCTCTAACTATTCAATGCACATGAAGGTGGAAGTTTTCGTATCCCTTTGGATAACTACCCCTTTTGAGACTACTTTAAAAGCATAGATCAACTACCAAGCCACGCACCGCTGCGCTCTAAAAGATATAAGTGAAGCACATAGAGCAAAAGTATCTAGCTCAAAAGATATAAGTGAAGCACATGTGGGCTGAATTGTCTACCAAAAGATATAAGTGAAGCTCGACAAAATCACGGTGAGTGCATGTCTCTCTCTCTCTAGGTGTGAAGAAAGGATGATTGTGACACAACAAAAATAAAAGACTCCTACGATACAAGACGCTCCAAGCAAAAACACATTACATGTGGTGAATAAAAATATAGCCCCAAGTAACGTTGCCGATGGATTGAAGACAAAAGAGGGGATGCCTTCCCGGGGCATCCCCAAGCTTAGGCTTTTACGGCATCCTTGAATCTCTTGGGGTGCCTTGGGCATCCCCAAACTTGAGCTCTTGCCACTCTTTATCTTTTTGTCCATAAGAACTTCACCCAAAACTTGAAAATTTCACAACACGAAACTTAAACTGAAACTCGTGATAACATTAGTACAAGAAAGCAAACCACCACTTCATTAGGTACTATAGAAAACTTAAATTCTACTTGTGCTGATGTTGGGTTATTGTATTTTCAATCTTCCATGGCTAATACCCCCTGATACTATCCATAGTTTCATCAAAATAAGCAACCAACACAACAAAAACAGAATCTGTTAACAGCAGACCAGTCTGTAGCAATCTGTATATTTCTTATACATCTGGTACTTCACAAATTCTGAAAAATTAAGACAGTCTGAAGAATTTGTGTATCAATCAGCAGCAAAACGAATCAACTCAAAAGCTCTTACAGAAGAAAAAAAAGAAAATTATTTTCGTGAGCAGAAAGTTTCTGTCTTTTCCAGCATGACCAAACGATCATCCCCAAGACTAATCATAACGGTTTTGCTTGGCACAAACGCAAAAAAACACAAAAAACACAATCATAACAGAATTATGGAAGTATGGAAAACACAAAACAGAAAGAAAAAGGATAGATTCGTTGGGTTGCCTCCCAACAAGCGCTCTTGTTTAATGCCCTTAGCTAGGAATCCAATGATGCTCTCACAAAATAAAAGAATTGAAGCACAATGAGAGCATCCTAAAGCATGTGAAAACCACATCTAAGTCTAACATACTTCCTATGCATAGGCATTTTATAGGAAAACAGATTGTCAAGACAACCAATAGTTGCCATATGCAAGGAAGAAGAAAGAGACAATAGCAATCTCAACATAACGAGAGGTATTTTGGTAACATGAAAGTTTCTACCACAATATTTTCCTCTCTCATAGCAATTACATGCGGAATCATATTCAAATTCAACAATATAGCTATCCCATAGGATATTCTTTTCATGATCCACATGCATGCAAAGTTGACGCTTTTCAAAAATAGTGGGATTATCATCAACCAAAGTCATGACGTCTCCAAACCCACTTCCAATATTATTGCAAATATCATATTCATCATGGGGTTTGAACAAATTTTCAAGATCATAAGAAAGATCATCACCCCAATCATGATTATTGCAACAAGTAGTGGTCAAAGCAAAACTAGCATCCCCAAGCTTAGGGTTTTGCATATTTTTAGCATGATTGTCAGTAATAGAATTCATAGTGAAACCATTGCAATCATGCTTTTCATCCAAGGAGCCCTCGTGAATCACTTCATGAATTTCTTCCTCACAATTTTCAGATTCACGCATCTTAAGAAAAACTCCATAAAAATAGTCAATTGCCCTCAACTCACTAGCAATTCCTTCCACATAAGTGGGTCTCTTAAAGGGATTAACAAACGAAGATGCAAGCATATTGAAGGAACATGGCACACAAGCGAACAGAAAGCAAGCGAGAAAAAGGGCGAACGAAAAAGGAAAACGAAAAAGGCAAACGAAAACGGCAAATGTGAAGTGGGGGAGAGGAAAACGAGAGGCAACTGGCAACAAAATTAAATGCAAGAGATGAGTTTGTGAGACCTACTTGGATAGATCTTGATTTCTCCTCCCCGGCAAAGGCGCCAGAAATACTTCTGATGTTAGTTGTGCTTCCCTTGCAACGGCGCCAGAAATTGTCGTGTCGACGGCACCAGGAATCCTTCAACTGCGGCTACGCCTTAAGGGACTTCCTAGGCAAGTATGCAAAGGATTTCCCCCGTGGCCTTGGAGCCTTGCGTTGGTGTTCCCTCGAAGGGGAAAGGATGATGTAGCACAGCGGTGGTAAGTATTTCCCTCAGTTTGAGAACCAAGGTATCAATCCAGTGGAGGAGTATCTCAAGATCCTACACAAACACAAAAGCTTGCTCCTAACGCTATGAAGGGGTTATCAATCCCTTATAGATTGTTTGCCAAGTGAGAACTGAAAGCAACAAAGTAACAAACCAAAGTAAAAGCGGAGGTGTAAACGATGGATGTGAATAGACCCAGGGGCCGTAGTGTTTACTAGTGGCTTCTCTCATGAAAGCAAGTAGACGGTGGGTGAACAAATTACTGTCGAGCAATTGATAGAACCGCGCAAAGTCGTGACAATATCTATGCAATGATTATATATATAGGCATCACGTCCATAACAAGTATACTGATACTTTCTGCATCTACTACTATTACTCCACACGTCGACCGCTATCCAGCATGCATCTAGTGTATTAAGTCCATAAGAACAGAGTAACGCCTTAAGCAAGATGACATGATGTAGAGGGATAATCTCAAACCAATGATAAAAACCCCATCTTTTTACACTTGATGGCAACTACTTGATGTGTGCCTTGTTGCCCCTACTGTCACTGGGAAAGGTCACCACATGGTAGAACCCAAAACCAAGCACTTCTCCCATTGCAAGAATCATAGATCTAGTTGGCCAAACAAAACCCAAGACTCGGAGAGACTTACAAGGATATAAAATCATGCATATAATAAATCAGCAAAGACTCAAATATATTTCATAGATAATCTGATCACAAATCCACAATTCATCGGATCTCGACAAACACACCGCCAAAGAAGATTACATCGGATAGATCTCCATGAAGATCATGGAGAATTTGTATTGAAGATCCAAGAGAGAAAAGAAGCCATCTAGCTACTAACTACGGACCCGTAGGTCTGAAGTGAACTATTCACGAGTCATTGGAGGGGCGATGATGATGATGAAGAAGCCCTCCAACTCCAAAGTCCCCTCCGGCAGGGCGCCGGGAAGGGTCTCCAGATGAGATCTTGCGGAAACGGAAGCTTGCAGCGACGGAAAAGTATTTTCGAGGCTTCCCTGATTTCTTGCTGAATATTTGGGAATATATAGGCCAAAGATCTACGTCAGGGGGCGACGAGGGAGGCCACAAGCCCTGCCACCGCCGCCTCCCCTGGTGGCGGAGTGGGGGCTTGTGGGCTCCCTGGAGCCCACCTGGCTTGGCCCAAAGGCCCCCTGGTCTTCTTCCGTTCGGGAAAAAATCATTTCGGGGTTTTTCTTCCGTTTGGACTCCGTTTCAAAATCAGATCTAAAAAGAGTCAAAAACACAGAAAATCAGGAACTGGCACTTGGCACTGAATAAATAAGTTAGTCCCAAAAAAGATATAAAAGGTACATAAAACATCCAAAGAAGACAAGATAACATCGTGAAACCATCAAAAATTATAGATATGTTTGAGACGTATCACATACCCATCGGGGAACATCAACCGCATTTTCACCCACAATAGCATTTCCCTCATAGCTGGCCTTTCAAGATTGAACCATGCCTTTGGCTTCGCTATGCTTTGCTTTCCTTTCCGTTGTCGCAAGTTTTGCAACGGTCTATCACATAGAGCCTACAGGTCGATTCTAGCCTTAGGATTATCTTTTGACTTCCCCTCTATGCCGAACAATGTA
Organism: Hordeum vulgare subsp. vulgare; assembly: GCF_904849725.1. NCBI lineage: Eukaryota > Viridiplantae > Streptophyta > Magnoliopsida > Poales > Poaceae > Hordeum > Hordeum vulgare. The sequence continues at coordinate 448,560,218 of NC_058522.1, forward strand.
CCAAAAATGGCCTCCGCAATATTCTTTTCAGTGTGCATCACGTCGATGTTGTGTCGGCAAAGGAGGTCTTTGAAGTAAGGCAGATCCCATAAGCATGACTTGTGAGTCCAAGCGTGTTCCGTATTATAACCTTTGAAGTATCCTGGACGCAAAGGATCAGGCTCGAGAGTGTTTAGCTCATCAAGGGTCTGTTGGCCTGTCAACGCTGCTGGTGCAGTGTTTTTGACAACTCTACCTTTGATGAAATTCTTCTTGTCTTTTCTGAACTTATGGTCAGGATCCAGGAATTGTCTATGCATGTCGAAGCAAGAATACTTGCGACCAGCCTGCAGCCAACGGAACTGAAGAGCTTCCTTGCATGTGGTGCACGGGAACCTTCCATGCACACACGAGCCAGCCAATAGCGAAAACGCCGGATAATCATGCGTCGAGTACATGTACCACACATGCATTTTGAAATTTGTTTTGGTAGCCGCGTCGTAGGTCTTGATCCCATTATCCCAGGCTTCTTGTAACTCATCATTAAGCGGCTGCATGTACACATTCATATTCTTCCCCGGATAGTTGGGCCCTGGAATTATCAACGTCAGGAAAATGTTCTTTCTTTTCATAATCTCTCCGGGTGGCAAATTTAGTGCAATGACAAATACAGGCCAACATCCGTATTGTGATGCCGTCATACCATACACATTGAACCCATCCGTGTTGATGGCAACTCTAGGTTGCCTTGGATCTTCCGATTTATCCTTATGTAATGCATCGAAGTGCCTCCACGCAAAACCATCCGAAGTGTGTACCAGTATCTTGTTCCCATCCGCATCTAGTTCGGTTCTTTTGCCCAATTTGTGCCATGTCATCTGTCTGGCCGTCTCTTCGACCATGAAAAGGCGTTGAAGTCTTGGTATGATTGGTAGATACTGAAGAACGCTAATGGGGATTTTGGTCTGATTCTTCTCACCCATACCGTTGTCTACCACAATATACCTGGAAGAATTGCAAATGGGGCAATATTTCAAGGCCGCATACTCAAGCCTAAATAAGGCACATCCATTCTCACAGGCATGTATCTTCTCATAGGGCATCTTAAGTACACGGAGGATTTTCTCTGACTCGTACAGGTTTGCAGGCAGTACATGGCCTTTGGGTATAAAGCGTCCAAATATCGTCATCATAGCGTCGTAGCATTCTCTGCCTAGGTTGAATTGAGCCTTCAGAGCCATTACTTGCGCGATGGCATCCAGCTGACAAAGCTCAGTCTGCTCGTGGAGAGGACATTTTGAAGACTCCAACATTTCATAGAAGGCCTTTGCAGATTCCTCCATCTCATCGTCCGAATCCCGAGCATCATCAAAGTCTTGCACCATGTCTTCAATCCCGGTACCATGCTCATCGGTGCGACGACGAATCACCTCAGCTCTGGCACGTTGGTCAGACTCACCATGAAAAGTCCACACCGTATAATTAGGCGTAAAACCCCACTTCTACATGTGTTTACCCATTTCAAACTCTGTCTGCTTTTTCCAATTGTCGCAGTTGGGACAGGGGCACCAGGTTTTTTGCTGGCCATTTGCAAATGCGGCTCTCACAAACCCCCCTGGTTTTTGTTAACCATTCATGGGTCATGTCTTTCTGACTAGGGTCACTAGTGTACATCCAAGCACGATCACTCATGTTGCCGAGCTACCTATGGGCACACAAGAAATAAATATATAATTCATCATCTATATTCATACACTAATCAAGTTTGTCAGTTTTATTACGTCCATGCAACCTACACGCTAATAGTTAAAGATAGGTCCTAATCCCACCCGAGTATGTGTAGATTGGGTTCGTTTTCCCATGCTCTGCTCCAGATGTGACGCAGAATTTCGGCAGCACCTCCCCGTTGTTCTCATGATACACGTCTCGGCAATAAGGAGAGAGGATGTGTACCCGAGAACAACAGGGAGGCACTGACGGAATTCTGCATCGGATCCAGAGCACGGCATACGGGAAAATGAACCCAATCTACACATACTCGGGCTGTCCATGGATAATGTTGGACAATTCGAAAGGATGGCGGTTATAAATATGCAAAGAAATGCATATTTATAGATGTCGCCCTTTCGAACAGGAGACGCATACTGGTCATGCATACTCATGATTGAAGAAACCTATAGCTAGCAAGTTTCATCGGCACGAAGACCGGGAAAGAGAAAATTAAGGGGGTAGGAGGAGAAGTCATTTGTGCTCACCAACAAACGCAAGGGCGGAGCTCGTCCAATGCACGTGGAGGTCGTCGAACAACTGCACATTGAAATTCACACGATCAACACAAATATGATGTTTTTATAATTAACATAACTATGTGACCTAACTCATAACTATGTGGGTCAGTGTCGTAGGGGGTTGGGGTCTTTTCGGTCAACAAGAGGCCAAAGAGGTGTCGGGAGTTGGGGGTTAGTGGCGTCGGGGGTCGGGGTAGGGGGTCGGGGGTCGAGGGTGAGTGGCGTCGGGGTCGGGGGTCGAGGGTCAGTGGCGTCGGGGGTCGAGGGGTTGGGGGTTCGCATACTATGGCATCTCCTCCAACCTCATCAGCTACCTGACCGGCCCGCTCGGGGAGAGCACGGCCGCCGCCGCCGCCGTCAACTCCTGGTCCGGCGCCGCGTCCATGATGCCGCTGCTCGACGCCGCCGTCGCTGACTCGTGGCTCGGCCGCTACCACACCATCGTCGCCTCCTCCATGCTATACATCACGGTCAGCCAACTCCGCACAACACACCCTGATTCGTTTCCTTCGTCGACGCCAAGCACAACTTTCTTCCTTCTAATCAATCAACTTTTCTGTGGATCTTTTCGGTAGCGTTTGGTTGAACGATAACGAGTTTACTGGTCCAAGAAATCTCGCACGAGTGGTGCATGGCACCGTATAGTAGTAGTAGTAGTAGTAGTATTTTTGTTGAGAATATTATGGTTGACAGGGATGTTTCAAAATTTCATTATTTTGTCCGGTGGAAGCACACACACCACAACATAGTGCTTCCCACGTCGCTGTGCTCATGAATCAGCTAGACCGTGCCGATCTTTTTTTGGGAGGATACCTGGTTGATCTTCTAAGATAGAATAATGTTCTCAACCCTAAACATTTTTCTTTTCTAATGACACCACTTTTTTCTTGAAACACATCATCAGTACTCCCGAGTCAAAAAAATATATTGTTTTTTTAGCCTTTCCGATGAAGAGGTACTGCGAGAAAAAAAATATTTTTTGTAAATAATAAGTGTCACATGTGTGACACAGAACACATCGGCGTTTTCAAACTATAAATACCGTTAAATAGAAACAAAACCAAAAAACACATCATGCTTGACAACTAATGTTATCATCCTCGTGTCATTAATTTTACCATAAACAATTGGCATATACAGTATAACCTAACAAACTAATTACCATGAACCTAAAAATGAGAAAAGAGAAAAAAACAAAAAAAGCATAAACAAATTTACCTAGGGGAGGGGCAGCGCTGGAAGGAGCGGTCGTGGGGGAGGGAGTCCACGACGGAGGGGAGCGATGCAGGGAGGGGCCGGGTGGATCCAACCTGGGGGAGGGGGCGCCGAGCGGCGCAGGGAGGGGTGGCCACGTGGGAGGGAAGGGTGCGGGGGAGGGGCAGCGTAGGGAGGTGGGGCAGAGCAGGGTGGTGGCGGTGCAGGGAGGAGGGGCGGAGCAGGGAGGTGGCGGCGCAGGGAGGAGGGCCGAGCAGGGAGGAGGAGGCGCAGGGAGTGGCGGCGCAGGGAGGAGGAGGCGCAGGGAGGGGCGGAGTAGGGAGGAGGAGGTGCAGGGAGGGGCAGAGCAGGGAGTGGCGGCGCAGGGAGGAGGAGGCGCGGGGAGGGGCAGAGCAGGGAGGTGGGGCGGAGCAGGGAGATGACGGCGCGGGGAGGGGCGATGCAGGGAGTGGCGGTGCAGGGTGGTGGCGGTGCCAGGTGGGGGAGGCGCCAGGGGAGGGGGCGGGCGTGCGGGAGGAGGGCGACGAGGTGGGGGAGGCATCGGGTGGGGGCAGCCGTTAGTGGGGTTGGTGGGCCGCCGTCCCCTTTGCCGTCCGTCGTGCTCCCAGGCAGACGGCAAAGGAATCCCAGGCAGATGGCAAAGGGGCGGGGTGGGTGGGGGTGGGGTTTCGGCCGTTTGGTGGGGGGCTTTGCCGTCTGCCCACCCTTTGTCGTCCGCCAGCGAACGACAAATTAAACCTTTGCCATCAGCCACCTCTTTGCCATCAGCACTGTGACAGCTGACAGCAAAGAGTACCTTTGCCATGCGTGAGCAGACGGCAAAGGCATGGCAGACGGCAAAATTCTGAATTCCAGTAGTGATACGCTTTGTCATCATAAGCCTCATTATATCTTTCCGCAAAGCAGCCACCATACCTACCTATTAAGGCGTTTCCATAGCCTTTCCGAGATACATTACCATGCAACTTCCACCATCTCATGACTTGATCTTCATGTCATACATGTTTTTGCTTGATCAAGGAGCCGCATGATAGTTGGGCATTGCCCTTATTATTTCTACATGACGCGCTAGTTTCATTGCATATCCTGCTACACTAGCAGAGGCATACATTTGCATACATCATGATAGTTTTTACTTGTCTTTATGTTGAGTACTTCTTATAAAGTGTGATGATCTTCTCTTATTCTTGTAAAACATAGAGTGTTGCCCTTAAGTGAGGAAAAGATCCCAAAGAGGACAATTTAAAAGATCCCAAAGAGGACAAATGAGAGATAAAAATAAATAGCCAAAGAGGCCACAAAAAAAGAGAAAAAAAAACGGGGGCAACACTACTATTCCTTTTGAAAGATCCACACTCGTACTCCATTGTTATATTTGTACTACATAGATATTATCATTCATGCATAACTATGTGGGGACCCTTACACTATAGAACTTGGCTTGCATATTCCAATGATGAGCCTCCTCAAATGAGCTCTAGGTCTTCATGAGCAAGCAAGTTGGATGCACCCTGCTACCTCTTGAGCTTGCGTTGGTTTTTCCCTTGAAGAGGAAAGGGTGATGCAGAACAGTAGTAGTAAGTATTTCCCTCAGTTTGAAAACCAAGGTATCAATCCAGTAGGAGTATCAAGGCAAGTCTCCAGAGTACCTGCGCAAAAACAAACAAACTTGCACCCAACGCTATAAAGGGGTTGTCAATCCCTTTCACGATTGATTGCAAGGTGAGATCTGAAGGTGGAAAGTGCAACAAAGTAAAAGTGTAGAGCTGAAAATATGATGTGAAGTAGACCCAGGGGCCATAGTGTTCACTAGAGGCTTCTCTCATGAAAGCAAGTATTACGGTGGGTGAACGAATTACTGTCGAGAAATTGATAGAATCGCGCAAAGTCATGATGATATCTAAGGCAATGATCATACATATAGGCATCATGTCTGAGACAAGTAGACCGATACTTTCTGCATCTACTACTATTACTCCACACACCGACTGTTATCTAGCAAGAATCTAGTGTATTGAGTTCATAACAAACAGAGTAACGCCTTAAGCAAGATGACATGATGTAGAGGGATAAATTCATGCAATAGATATAAACCCCATCTTTTTACCCTTGATGGCAACAACACGATGCGTGCCTCGCTACCCCTTCTGTCACTGGGTGAGGACACCGCACGGTATGAACTCAAAACCAAGCACTTCTCCCATTGCAAGAATTGTAGATCAAGTTGGCCAAACGAAACCCACAACTCGAAGAGAATTACAAGGATATGAAATCATGCATATAAGAGATCAGAGAAGACTCAAATAAGATTCATAGATAATCTAATCATAAATCCACAATTCATAGGATCTCGACAAACACACCGCAAAAGAGGATTACATCGGATAAATCTCCATGAAGATCATGGAGAACTTTGTATTGAAGATCCAAGAGAGAGAAGAAGCCATCTAGCTACTAGCTATGGACCCGAAGGTCTGTGTTGAACTACTCACGATTCATCGGAGAGGCAATGGTGTTGATGAAGAAGCCCTCCTTGTCCGAATCCCCCCTCTGACAGGTCAACACAATGGTCCCCAGATGGGATCTTGCGGAGACAGAAGCTTGCGGCGGCGGAAAAGTATTTTCGTGGCTCTCCCCCGTGGTTTTAGATTTTTAGGGAATTTATAGGCGGAAGAAGTAGGGCAAAGGAGCCACGGGGGGACCACAAGCCTGGTAGGCGCCCCCCAGGCCGTGGCTAGGGGGCTTGTGGCCGCCCCCGGGACCCTTTTCCTTGGTTCTCAAGCTCCATGCGTATCTTCTGTTTCGGAAAAAATATATTTCCGGAGGTTTTATTCCGTTTGGACTCCGTTTAATATTCTCCTCTGAAAAAGGTCAAAAACACGGAAAAAACAGGAACTGGCACTTGGCAATGAGTTAATAGGTTAGTCCCAAAAAAGATATAGAATGCATACAAAAAATCCAAAGTTGACAAGATAATAGCATGGAACAATCAAAAATTATAGATACGTTGGATACGTGTCAAGCATACCCAAGCTTAACTCCTGCTCGTCCTCGAGTAGGGAAGTGATAAAGACTAATTTTTTGATGTAGAATGCTACCTAGCATATTTGTCATTTGTAACTTTTTTCATGTGACATGAATGTTCAGATCCGTAAGATTCAAAACAATAGTTTTATATTGACATGAAAACAATAATAGTTCAAGCAAACTAGCAAGGTAATCATGAACTTTCGAAATAACAAGGCCAAAGAAAGTTATCCCTACAAAATCATATAGTCTGGCTATGCTCCATCATCCGCACAAAACAAATTTAAATCATGCACAACCCCGGTATTGTCCAAGTAATTGTTTTCGCACTCTTACTTTCTCAAACCTTTTTCAACTCTCACTCAATGTATGAGTGTGAGCCATGGATATAGCACTATAGGTGAAATAGAGTGTGGTGGAGGTTGTGAGGCAAAAAGGAGGAGATGGTCACATCAACTCGGCATATCAACGGGCTATGGAGATGCCCATCAATAGATATCAATGTGAATGAGTAGGGATTACCATGCAACAGATGCACTTAGAGCTATAAGTGTGTGAAAGCTCAGAAGGAGAACTAATGGGTGTGCATCCAACTTGCTTGCTCATGAAGACCTAGGGCAATTTTGAGGAATCCCATCATTGGAATATACAAGCCAAGTTATATAATGAAGATTCCCACTGGTATATGGAGGTGTCAAAACAAGAGACTCTCTATCATGAAGAACATGGTGCTATTGTGAAGCACGAGTGTGGAAAAAGATAGTAGCATTGTCCTTTCTCTCTTTTTCTTTTCTTTTTGTTTGGGCTCTTTGCCCTCTTTTTTCATATTTTTCGGTGGGCAACTTTGGCCTCTTTTTTTTATTTCCTCACATGGGACAATGCTCTAATAATGATGATCATCACACTTTTATTTACTCAATGCTCAATGCTTAGAACAATGATGACTCTATAAAAAAAGCCTCCGGCAGTGTACCGGGATGTGCAACGATCTAGCTTAGCGTATGACTCGCTAGCTATCTTACGATCATGCAATGGCAATATGAAAGTGACGGCACAAGTCATGGAATGGTGGGAGTTGCATGGCAATATATCTCGGAATGGCTATGAAAATGCCATAAAAGGTAGGTATGGTGGCTGTTTTGAGGAAGGTATATGGTGGGTTTGTGCACAAGCAAAAGTTGCGCGGCACTAGAGAGTCTAGCAAAGGTGGAAGGTGAAAGTGCATCTATACCATGGACTCACATTAGTCATGAAAAACTCATATACTTTTTGTGAAAGTTTTATTAGTAACCGAAACAAAGTGCTAAACGCATACTCCTAGTAGAAGGGTTGGTAGGTGTTAACCATCGCGCGATCCTGATACGTCTCAAACGTATCTATAATTTTTGATGGTTTCAAGCTGTTATCTTGTCTTCTTTGGTTGTTTTATGTACCTTTTTGTATCTTTTTGGGACTAACTTATTAATTCAGTGCCAAGTGCAAGTTCCTGTTTTTTCCGTGTTTTTGACTCTTTTCAGATCTGATTTTGGAATTGAGTCCAAACGGAAGAAAAACCCCAAAATGATTTTTTCCCGAACGGAAGAAGACCAGGGGCTTTTGGGCCAAGCTAGGTGGGCTCCAGGGAGCCAATAAGCCCCCACTCCGCAACCAGGGGAGGCGGCGGTGGGCAGGCTTGTGGCCTCCCTGGCCGTCCCCTGACCTAGGTCTTTGGCCTATAAATTCCCAAATATTCCGCAAAAAATCAGGGGAGCCTCGAAAATACTTTTCCGCCGTCGCAAGCTTCTGTTTCCGCGAGATCTCATCTGGAGACCCTTCCCGGCACCCTGCCGGAGGGGACTTTGGAGGTCGAGGGCTTCTTCATCATCATCATCACCCCTCCAATGACTCGTGAGTAGTTCACTTCAGACCTACGGGTCCATAGTTAGTAGCTAGATGGCTTCTTCTCTCTCTTGGATCTTCAATACAAAGTTCTCCATGATCTTCATGGAGATCTATCTGATGTAATATTCTTTGGCGGTGTGTTTGTCGAGATCCGATGAATTGTGGACTTGTGATCAGATTATCTATGATATATATTTGAGTCTTTGCTGATTTCTTATATGCATGATTTGATATCCTTGTAAATCTCTCCGAGTCTTGGGTTTTGTTTGGCCTACTAGATCTATGATTCTTGCAATGGGAGAAGTGCTTGGTTTTGGGTCTGCCATGTGGTGACCTTTCCCAGTGACATTAGGGGCAGCAAGGCACACATCAAGCAGTTGCCATCAAGGGTAAAAAGATGGGGTTTTATCATTGGTTTGAGATTATCCCTCTACATCATGTCATCTTGCTTAAGGCGTTACTCTGTTCTTATGGACTTAATACACTAGATGCATGCTGGATAGCGGTCGACGTGTGTGGAGTAATAGTAGTAGATGCAGAAAGTATCGGTCTACTTGTTTCAGACGTGATGCCTATAGAAATAATCATTGCATAGATATCGTCACGTCTGTGCACAGTTCTATCAATTGCTCGACAGTAATTTCTTCACCCACCGTCTACTTGCTTTCATGAGAGAAGCCACTAGTAAACATTACGGCCCCCGGGTCTATTCACATCCATCGTTTACATCTCTGCTTTTAATTTTCTTTGTTACTTTGTTGCTTTCAGTTCTCACTTGGCAACCAATCTATAAGGGATTGACAACCCCTTCATAGCGTTGGGTGCAAGCTTTTGTGTTTGTGCAGGATCATGAGATACTCTTCCGCCGGATTGATACCTTGGTTCTCAAACTGAGGGAAATACTTACCGTCGATGTGCTACATCACCCTTTCCGCTTCAAGGGAACACCAACGCAAGGCTCCAAGGCCACGGGGGAAATCCTTTGCATACTTGCCTAGGAAGTCCCTTAAGGCGTAGCCGTAGCTGAAGGATTCCTGGTGCCGTCGACACAACTATTTCTGGCGCCGTTGCAAGGGATACACAGTAAACATCAGAAGTATTTCTGGCGCCGTTGCCGGGGAGGAGAAATCAAGATCTATCCAAGTAGGTCTCACAAACTCTCCTCTTGCATTTACTTTCGTTGCCAGTTGCCTCTCGTTTTCCTCTCCCCCACTTCACACTTGCCGTTTTCATTCGCCTTTCTCCTTCGCCGTTTCCTTTTGCCCGTTTCATTCTCTCTTCCCGCTCGTTTGTGCGTGAGATAGTCCATCAATGTCTAGACCAACCACTCCAAACGACACCCCTGAAAATGAAGTTCTCAATTTCTGACAGAGGAAGAAAATTTGAAGGACGCTTGGTATAGGATTTGCAATGCTCAAAGTAGATCTACTCGTAAGCAATCCACTACCATCCTCCTTCGCAGTTTCTATGTTGGAATTTCTCCTTGGAATAGGTATATCCTTGATTCCATTGTAGGCGGGAACTTTTTGGGGAGCCATACTGTTGACTCCTATGGAGCTATCATTAATTTGGTAGGCTCACCCCCGCTCATGGTTAATGGAACTATCTTGACCTTGGAACACATGATGCAAAGGCTTGACGTTATTGAAAACAAAATTGCCACAGTTGAAATTATTGAGGGTTTGGATAGAAAGATCCACAATCAAATTACTCAGTAAAGATCCAAAGTGGGAAACTTTTTGAAAAATTTAAAGGAGAAGGAACTTATAGTTAATGATTCTTCTAGAATTGGCAAATTAGAAGATGTCATAACCAACTTGGGTTCCGCTTTTGCCGTTGTGCAAAATACTCCAAATCTTACTCTCAAAAAGACCGTCAAGCCTGTTTTTGTTCCTAGAGCTAGTGGTGTGTCATCTAATAAAGATGAAAATCTTAAGATAATAAATGATCACGCTACCTATGGTTTGAGCACCAAAGATGACTATACGTGAGTCCATCACTTTCGCCTAGCTAAGGGCGTTAAACAAAAGCGCTTGTTGGGAGGCAACCCAACGAATCTATCCTTTTTCTTTCTGTTTTGTGTTTTCCACACTTCCATAATTCTGTTATGATTCTGTTTTTTGTGTTTCTTTTTGCGTTTGTGCCAAGAAAAACCGTTATGATTAGTCTTGAGGATGATCGTTTGGTCACGCTGGAAAAGACAGAAACTTTCTGCTCACGAAAAGAATTTTCAGTTTTTTTATTTAAGAGATTTTGAGTTGATTCTTTTTGCTGCTGATTTCTACGCAAATTATTCAGAATTTCGTAATTTTTCAGAATTTTTTATGTACCAGAGGTATAAGAAAGATACAGATTGCTACAGACTGGTCTGCTGTTAACAGATTCTGTTTTTGTTGTGTTGGTTGCTTATTTTGATGAAACTATGGATAGTATCGGGGGGTATTAGCCATGGAAGATTTAAAGTACAGTAACCCAACATCAGCACAAGTAGAATTTAAGTTTGCTACAGTACCTAAGGAAGTGGTGGTTTGCTTTCTTGTACTAATGTTATCACGAGTTTCTGTTTAAGTTTCGTGTTGTGAAGTTTTCAAGTTTTGGGTGAAGTTCTTATGGACAAAAACATAAAGAGTGGCAAGAGCTCAAGCTTGGGGATGCCCAAGGCACCCCAAGAAATTCAAGGATGTCGTAAAAGCCTAAGCTTGGGGATGCCCCGGGAAGGCATCCCCTCTCTCGTCTTCAACCCATCGGTAACGTTACTTGGGGCTATATTTTTATTCACCACATGTTATGTGTTTTTGCTTAGAGCGTCTTGTATCGTAGGAGTCTTTTTTTTGTGTCACAATCATCCTAGCTGCACACCTAGAGAGATAGACATGCACACACCGTGATTTTGTCGAGCTTCACTTATATCTTTTGGTAGACAATTCAGCTCACATGTGCTTCACTTATATCTTTTGAGCTAGATACTTTTGCTCTATGTGCTTCACTTATATCTTTTTAGAGCGCAGAGGTGCGTGGCTTGGTAGTTGATCTATGCTTTGAAAGTAGTCTCAAAAGGGATAGTTATCCAAAGGGATAGGAAAACTTCCACCTTCATGTGCATTGAATAGTTAGATAAGTTTGATTCATCTCAATTAGTTTTGAGTTGTGGTTATGGTAATATTGAAGTCATGCTAGTAAGGTGTTGTGGATCTAGAAATACTTGTGTTGAAGTTAGTGATTCCCGTAGCATGCACGTATGGTGAACCGCTATGTGATGAAATGTGAGCATGATTAGTCTATTGATTGTCATCCTTTGCGTGGCGGTCGGGATCGCGCGATGGTTTATAACTACCAACCCTTCCCCTAGGAGTATGCGTTGAATGCTTTGTTTCGATTACTAATAAAACTTTTGCAACAAGTATATGAGTTCTTCATGACTAATGTTGAGTCCATGGTTTAGATGCACTTTCACCTTCCACCATCACTATCTTCTTAGTGTCGTGCAACTTTCGCCGGTGCACAAAACCCACCATTAGCCTCCCTCAAAGCAGCCACCATACCTACCTACTATGGCTTTTTCAAAGTCATTCCGAGATATATTGCCATACAACTACCATCCTGATATGTGCCACCACGTCTACATTGCCTTTGCACGATCGTAAGATAGCTAGCATGATGTTTCCATTGATGTCTATTCCATGCTAGATCATTGCCATGGTACACTACCGAAGGCATTCCATATAGAGTCATAGTTGCTCTAAGTTTTGAGTTGAAAGTGTGATGATCATCATTATTGCAGCATTGTCCCATGTGAGGAAATAAAATAGGCCAAAGAAGCCCATAAAAAAAAGAGGCCAAAGAGCTCACCAAAATAAAAAAAAATGAGAGGAAAAAGAGAGAAGGGATAATGCTACCACTTTTTCCACACTTGTGCATTTTGAGCACCATGATCTTCATGATTGAGAGTCTCTCGTTTTGTCACCACCATATAGCTAGTGGGAAATTCTCATTATATAACTTGGCTTGTATATTCCAATGATAGGCTTCCTCAAAATTTCCTTAGGTCTTCGTGAGCAAGCAAGTTGGATGCACACCCACTAGTTCTCTTTAAGAGCTTTCACATACTTGTAGCTCTAGTGCATCATTTGTATGGCAATCCCTACTCATTCACATTGATATCTATTGATGAGCATCTCCACAACTCATTGATATGCCTAGTTAATGTGACTATCTTCTCCTTTTTGTCTTGCAACCCCCACCATATTCCACACCATCTATACTGCTATAACCATGGCTCACACTCATGTATTGCGTGAGAGTTGAAAATGTTTGAGAAAGTAAAGGTGTGAAACAATTACTTGGCCAATACCGGGGTTGTGCATGATTTAAACTCGTCGTGCAATGATGATAGAGCATAGCCAGACTATATGCTTTTGTAGGGATAAATTTCTTTTGGCCTTGTTATTTTGAAAGTTCATCATTGCTTTGTTAGTGTTCTTGAATTATTATTGTTTCCACGTCAATAGCAAACTATTGTTTTGAATCTAATGGATCTGAACATTCACGTCACATAAGAGGAATTACAAAGGACGCCTATGCTAGGTAGCATGAAAGCATCAAAAATTCATTCTTATCACTTCCCTACTCGAGGACGAGCAGGAGTTAAGCTTGGGGATGCTTGATACGTCTCAAACGTATCTATAATTTTTGATGGTTTCACGATGTTATCTTGTCTTCTTTGGTTGTTTTATGTACCTTTTTATATCTTTTTGGGACTAACTTATTAATTCAGTGCCAAGTGCCAGTTCCTGTTTTTTCCGTGTTCTTGACTCTTTTCAGATCTGATTTTGGAACAGAGTCCAAACGGAAGAAAACCCTGAAATGATTTTTTCCCGAACGGAAGAAGACCAGGGGGCTTTTGGGCCAAGCTAGGTGGGCTCCAGGGAGCCCACAAGCCCCCACTCCGCCACCAGGGAAGGCGGCGGTGGGCAGGCTTGTGGCCTCCCTGGATGCCCCCTGACCTAGGTCTTTGTCCTATAAATTCCCAAATATTCCGCAAAAATTCATGGGAGCCTCGAAAATACTTTTTCGCCACCGCAAGCTTCCGTTTCCGTGAGATCTCATCTGGAGACCCTTCCCGGCACCTTGCCGGAGGGGACTTTGGAGGTGGAGGGCTTCTTCATCATCATCATCACCCCTCCAATGACTCGTGAGTAGTTCACTTCAGACCTACGGGTTCGTAGTTAGTAGCTAGATGGCTTCTTCTCTCTCTTGGATCTTCAATAAAAAGTTCTCCATGATCTTCATGGAGATCTATCCGATGTAATCTTCTTTGGCGGTGTGTTTGTCGAGATTCGATGAATTGTGGACTTGTGATCAGATTATCTATGATATATATTTGAGTCTTTGCTGATTTCTTATATGCATGATTTGATATCCTTGTAAGTCTCTGCGAGTCTTGGGTTTTGCTTGGCCAACTGGATCTATGATTCTTGCAATGGGAGAAGTGCTTGGTTTTGGGTTCTCCCATGTGGTGACCTTTCCCAGTGACAGTAGGGGCAGCAAGGCACACATAAAGCAGTTGCCATCAAGGGTAAAAAGATGGGGGTTTTATCATTGGTTTGAGATTATCCCTCTACATCATGTCATCTTGCTTAAGGCGTTACTCTGTTCTTATGGACTTAATACACTAGATGCATGCTGGATAGCGGTTGACATATGGAGTAATAGTAGTAGATGCATAAAGTATCGGTCTACTACTGTTTCGGACGTGATGCCTATAGAAATAATCATTGCATAGATATCGTCACGACTCTGCAGAGTTCTATCAATTGCTCGACAGTAATTTCTTCACCCACCGTCTACTTGCTTTCATGAGATAAGCCACTAGTAAACACTACGGCCCCCGGGTCTATTCACATCCATCGTTTACATCTCCGCTTTTACTTTGCTTTGTTACTTTGTTGCTTTCAGTTCTCACTTGGCAAACAATCTATAAGGGATTGACAACCCCTTCATAGCGTTGGGTGCAAGCTTTTGTGTTTGTGCAGGATCTTGAGATACTCTTCCGCCGGATTGATACATTGGTTCTCAAACTGAGGGAAATACTTACCGTCGCTGTGCTACATCACCCTTTCTGCTTCGAGGGAACACCAACGCAAGGCTCCAAGGCCACAGGGGAAATCCTTTGCATACTTGTCTAGGAAGTCCCTTAAGGCGTAGCCGTAGCTGAAGGATTCCTGGTGTCGTCGACACAACTATTTCTGGTGCCGTTGCAAGGGATACACAATAAACATCAGATCCCGACCGCTACACATAGCGGTTCACCATACGTGCATGCTACGGGAATCACTAACCTCAACACAAGTATTTCTAGATTCACAACACCCTACTAACATAACTCTAATATTACCAAATCCATGTCTCAAAACTAATTGAGAGGAATCAAACTTCTCTTTACTAATCAATGCACATGAATATGAAGTTTTTAATATATCCTCTTTGGATACCTATCATCTTTAGGACTACTTTCATAGCACAAGCCAACTACCAAGTTACTTAGAGAAAGCACTCTCAAAAAGATATAAGTGAAGATCGAGACTTTTATTTCTCCAAATTATGACACCACCGTGCTCTAAACAGATCTAAGTGAAGCACTAGAGCAAAATTATCTAGCTCAAAAAGATATAAGTGAAGCACATGCGAGCTAAATTGCCTAACTCAAAAGATATAAGCGAAGCTCAATGAGTATTCTAGCAAAATCACGATGAGTGCATGTCTCTATCAAAAGGTGTGCAGCGAGGATAATTGTGACACAACAAAAAGAAAATACTCCTATAATACACGATGCTCCAAGCAAAACACATATCATGTGGTGAATAAAAATATAGCTCCAAGTAACGTTACAATGGATTGAAGACGAAAGAGGGGATGCCTTCCCGGGGCATCCCCAAGCTTTGGCTTTTTGGTCTCCTTGAATTTGTCTTGGGATGCCTTGGGCATCCCCAAGATTGAGCTATTTCCACTCTTTATCCCATTGTCCATGAGAACATCACCCAAAACTTGAAAACTTCACAACACAAAACTTAAACAAAAACTCGTGATATCAATAGCATAAGAAAACAAACCACCACCAGGTACTGTAGCACACTTGATTTCTATTTATATTGGTGTTATATTACTGTATTCTCACTTTTCCATGGCTAGTGCCCCCGCCCCCCCCCCCCCGATACTATCGATAGTTTCATCAAAATAAGCAATCAACACAACAAAAACAGAATCTGTCAAAAACAGACCAGTCTGTAGCAATCTGTATACTTCGTATACTTCTGGTATCTCAAAAATTCTAAAACATTGTGACAATTAGGGCAATTGGAATATCAACTAGAAGCAAAAAGAATCAACTCAAAAGCTCTTTCTAGATAGGAATTAAAAAGAATTTCGTGAGCGCAAAGTTTCTGTCTCTTTCAGCAAGATCAAACAACCATCACCAAAACTAGTCATAAAGGTTTTACTTGGCACAAACACAAAAAGAAACACAAAGAACACAATCAAAATATAATTATGATGGTGTGGACACAACAAAACATAAAGCAAAAAAGCAAAGATAAATTCATTGGGTTGCCTCCCAACAAGCGCTATTGTTTAACGCCCTTAGCTAGGCATAAGGATTTCAATGATGCTCACACAAAAGACAAGAGTTGAAGCACAACGAGAGCATCATAAAGCATGTGAAAATCACATCTAAGTCTAACATACTTCCTATGCATAGGCATTTTATAGGAAAACATATTGGCAAGACAACCAATAGTTACCAAATGCAAGGAAGAAGAAAGAGACAATAGCAATCTCAACATAACGAGAGGTAATTTGGTAACATGAAAGTTTCTACCACAATATTTTCCTCTCTCATAGCAATTACATGTGGCATCATAATCAAATTCAACAATATAGCTATCACAAAGGATATTCTTTTCATGATCCACATGCATGCAAAGTTGACGCTCTTCAAAAATAGTGGGATTATCATCAACTAAAGTCATGACTTCTCCAAACCCACTTTAAATATTATTGCAAATATCATATTCATCTTGAGGCTTAAACAAATTTTCAAGATCATGAGAAAAATCATTACCCAATTCATGATCATTGCAACAAATAGTGGACAAAACAAAACTAGCATCCCCAAGCTTAGGTTTTTGCATATTTTTAGCATGATTGACACTAATAGGATTTATAGTGAAACCATTGCAATCATGCTTTTCATTCAAGGAGCCCTCGTGAATCACTTCATAAATTTCTTCATCACGATTTTCAGATTCAGGCCTCTCAAGCAAAACTCCATAGAGAAAGTCAAGTGCACTCAACTCACTAGCAAATGGTTCAACATAATTGGATCTCTTAAAGAGATTAGCAAGTGGATGAGGATCCATATCAATAGATTTTCATCAAGCGAAGATGCAAGCATATTGAAGGCACATAGCACACAAGCGAACAGAAAGCAAGCGAAAGAAAGGGCAAACGAAAAAGGCAAATATTTTTGTAAATTTTTGTTTTTCATAAGTGGGGGAGAGGAAAACGAGAGGCAAAAGGCAAAAAAGTAAATGCAAGAGATGATTTTGCGACAATTACTTGGATAAGCTTCACTTAGAATAGTCCCCGGTGCCAGAAATTGACACGTTGAAGGGAGACTATTCTTGACTTGATACTCCCCGGCAACGGCGCCAGAAATTCTTCTTGCTACCTATTGAGCTTGCGTTGGTTTTCCCCTTGAAGAGGAAAGGGTGATGCTGCACAGTAGCAGTAAGTATTTCCCTCAGTTTGAGAACCAAGGTATCAATCCAGTAGGAGTATCAAGGCAAGTCTCCAGAGTACCTGCGCAAAAACAAACAAACTTGCACCCAACGCTATAAAGGGGTTGTCAATCCCTTTCACGATTGATTGCAAGGTGAGATCTGAAGGCGGAAAGTGCAACAAAGTAAAAGTGTAGAGCTTGAAATATGATGTGAAGTAGACCCGGGGGCCATAGTGTTCACTAGAGGCTTCCCTCATGAAAGCAAGTATTACGGTGGGTGAACGAATTACTGTCGAGCAATTGATAGAATCGCGCAAAGTCATGATGATATCTAAGGGAATGATCATACATATAGGCATTACGTCCGAGACAAGTAGACCGATACTTTCTGCATCTACTACTATTACTCCACACATCGACCGCTATCCAGCATGCATCTAGTGTATTGAGTTCATAACAAACAGAGTAACGCCTTAAGCAAGATGACATGATGTAGAGGGATAAATTCATGCAATAGATATAAACCCCATCTTTTTACCCTTGATGGCAACAACATGATGCGTGCCTTGCTACCCCTTCTATCACTAGGTGAGGACACTACACGGTATGAACCCAAAACCAAGCACTTCTCCCGTTGCAAGAATTGTAGATCAAGTTGGCCAAACGAAACCCATAACTCGAAGAGAATTACAAGGATATGAAATCATGCATATAAGAGATCACAGAAGACTCAAAAAAGATTCATAGATAATCTGATAGATCCACAATTCATCGGATCTCGACAAACACACCGCAAAAGAGGATTACATCAGATAGATCTCCATGAAGATCATGGAGAACTTTGTATTGAAGATCCAAGAGAGAGAAGAAGACATCTAGCTACTAGCTATGGACCCGAAGGTCTGTGGTGAACTACTCACGCATCATCGTAGGGGCAATGGTGTTGATGAACAAGCCCTCCGTGTCCGAATCCCCCTCCGACAGGGCACCGAAACGGTCCCCAGATGGGATCTTCCGGAGACAGAAGCTTGCAGCGGCGGAAAAGTATTTTCGTGGATCTCCCCCGTGGTGTCAGATTTTTAGGGAACTTATAGGCGGAAGAAGTAGGGCAAAGGAGCCACGGGGGGCCCACAAGCCTGCTAGCCCCCCCCCCCCCAGGCCGCAGCTAGGGTGCTTGTGGCCTCCCCGGGGACCCTTTGCCTTGGTTCTCAAGCTCCCTGCGTATCTTCTGTTCCGAAAAAAATCTTTCCGGAGGTTTTATTCCGTTTGGACACCGTTTAATATTCTCCTTTGAAAAAGGTCAAAAACACGGAAAAAACAGGAACTGGCACTTGGCACTGAGTTAATAAGTTAGTCCCAAAAAAGATATAGAATGGATACAAAACATCCAAAGTTGACAAGATAATAGCATGGAACCATCAAAATTTATAGATACGTTGGAGACGTATCACACCCCCACTAGTTCCATTGGAGAGCTTACCTTAGCTCATATGTGCATTCGTTGCATGGCAATCCCTACTCCTCACATCATATCTATCATTTGGCTTTCTCTCGCCTATGGTTGTCATCATTGATGTGAGACTTTCACACCTTTTTGTCTTCCTTGCCCATCATCATTCTATTTTCCATCCTATGTGCCAACATATCTTTCTTATGCTCATCCATTGCATGACTGCTCAAAGTCGAAAGGGAGAGGATCATTTTGACTTGTGCCTGACTAGTGGTATGGGGTTGAGTCAAAATAAGATTCTGAAGGAGACCAAGTGTGAGGTTTAATAGAATGAGTTCTCAATTAAAAAAATAGGTTATGCTCTAAACCATCTCCCACTTCTTGCACGCAAACACCATTTGGAGACATTCGAGTCACGGACAGCGAGAGCTCTTGCACCCTTATGTTCTTACTTTGCTAATTTCAATACTAGATATAGACTCTTGCTTGTTATTGTCTTGACTTGAATTGCATATCTCACTTGCTTTACTTTGAAGTTCTTATATGTGTGTTAGCATGTCACCACAAAAACTATTTGTGTTATCATTTACCTACTCGAGGACGAGCAAGAATTAAGCTTGGGGATGTTGAAACGTCCCAAACGTATCTATAATTTCTGCTTGTTCCATGATCTTTTGGGTGACATTGTTATATGTTTTGCTACACTTTTATATCTTTTTACACATATTTGGACTAACCTACTAACTCAATGCACCCGGTGCAAGTTTCTGCATGCTGATGTCTTTTTTGTAGGGGCTTTTACCCAATTTTCCGGAGCCCCGAAAATCCCGAGAAAAATATAAAAAAATCAGCGCACCAGAAGCTTCACGAATCACGAAAGAGGCTAGAGGGGGGCCAAGGGCTTCCCAGGCGACCTGTGTGCGCGGCCCACCCCCAGGCCGTGCCGGGAAGCCGCCTGGCTGGGTCCCACGCCCTCTGGTGCCCTCCTTTCGCCTATATTTACCCCTCGACGAGAAAAATCCTATGTGGGATCCACAGTCGCGAATTTCTCCATCGTTACACCGCCGCAGCGCTTCCGAGATCGGGAGCGTCAGGAGACCTCTTCCCGGCATCCTGCTGGAGGGAGGATTAACCTCCGGGAGCTTCTCCACCATCATGGACGCTTCCCGGACGTGCCGTGAGTAGTCCTCCTTGAACCATGAGTCCATGACCAGTAGTTCTGTGATGTCTTCTCTCCAATCTTGTGCTTTCATGATTAGTCCTTGTGAGCTGACCTACATGATCAAGGCACCAATGTTAGTTTCGTGCTATTGCTATGCTCGGTTTGTTGGGATCCGATGGATTATGAGATTATGTTCAAACTGTTATAAGTTATATATTTGAATATCCTTTTATATTATGTTCTTTAGTGATTCATGCATGTTATCCGTTGCTCTTTATTGCTTTGGTTGAGTAGTAGATTGTAACTCCAATAAGGAGTGTTATGCACGATTTTGGGTTCATGCCCCCTGATGTCTAGCTTGAGTGACAGAAACATGAGACTAGGGGATGTGTTGTTGCCACCAGGGATAAAACAACGGTGCTTGTAACCACGGTTGCAAGGATTGTTTACCTTACGCATAGTTCGTTAATGCAGTTGTCCGTTGCTTTGAGTTTACACTTTGGGTGGGGCTCGCAACTTAATACCAGCGAGATGTTCTGGATAGATATCTCAAGGTGGATGATTAGTAAGTAGATGTTGATGAATAAACGGTCTACTTGTCTTGGCGTACTGCCCATTACTATTGATCCTCTAACTTTCAAGTAGCATAATTAGCATTGCGGTGCGTTCATAATTTTGTCAATTGCCCAGCTGTAGTTTGTTTACCCAAGCATAGGTGTTTATCGTCTATTGGGAGAGAGACATCACTAGTGAACATCATGTGACTCCGGTCCATATCACCACCATTGCTTACACC
The DNA here is from genome assembly GCF_904849725.1 of Hordeum vulgare subsp. vulgare. Taxonomy (NCBI): domain Eukaryota; kingdom Viridiplantae; phylum Streptophyta; class Magnoliopsida; order Poales; family Poaceae; genus Hordeum; species Hordeum vulgare. The sequence continues at coordinate 448,580,792 of NC_058522.1, forward strand.
TCCATCATTTACTGCTTTCATTTACTTTTCTGTTGCAATCACTATCACTTTTCCCGCTTGTTTTTTGACCCTTTGCAAACTACAAGGCCGGAGAGATTGGCAACCTCTTTGTACTCGTTGGGAGCAAAGTTATTTGTGTGTGTGCAGGTCCACGTCTTCTGCTTGCGCCAGGGTAGGGGGCACCTACTTGTTGATCCTAGGAGTCCTCCTGGTTTGATAAACCTTACAGTCTCCGTGTAAGGGAAAACTTGTTGCTGACTACATCTCAACCTTCCACTTGGGGTAACCAACGGGGAGCGAGAAGTATAGACATCATATCGTCATCACTTGCTTGAGGCCATAGAGTGCCTTTTTGAGTCTGATGACTTTGTCCGGATGCTTCGGGTCTTCAAAACCATGGGGCTGAGCAACATATACTTCTTCCTCAAGCTTACCATTGAGGAATGCACTTTTCACATCCATTTGATATAGATTAATATTGTGATGGTTAGCATAAGCAAGTAATATTCGAATAGCTTCAAGTCTAGCAACAGGTGCAAAAGTTTCATCGAAGTTAATTCCTTCAACCTGTGTGTAGCCTTGGGCTACAAGCCATGCATTGTTCCTCACTACCTGACCATCCTCATCTTGCTTGTTTTGGTAGATCCACTTGGTGTCGATGATATTGTGCTTGTGAGGATCTGGTCTTTTGACGAGTTCCCACACGTCATTTATCTTGAATTGAAGAAGTTCATCTTGCATGTCTTGAATCCACTCAGGTTTCATGAAGGCTTCGGCAACTTTTGAGGGTTTTGTGATAGACACAAACGAGGAATGCCCACAAAAGTTAACTAAATGTGAAGCTTTTGAGCGAGTGAGAGGACCTGGCGCCTTGATGTCATCGAGGATTTTGTCAAGTTCCACTTCATTTGCAATCCTTGGATGAGTTGGTTGAAGACTTTGGTTGGGCTGAGGAATTTGATCTGTAGCATTTTCCTCAGGTGCACCAACTTGAATTTCCTTGGTGTTGGGGACGACTTCTTCAACAAGGGGTTGTTACTCAGTAGGTATGATATCTTCAGTAGCCCTGAGCTTGATGGTTTCGTCGGGAGATAGTTTATCTGGCACACGAGGTAGTTGATCTCTTTGCGAGCCATTAGTTTCATCAAACCTCACATCTATAGTTTCAACAGCCTTGTTGTGATAGCTGTTGAAGACTCTGTAGGTGTGCTAGTCCTTCCCGTAACCAAGCATAAAACCCTCATGTGCTTTAGGTGCAAACTTTGAGCTATGGTGAGGATCTCTAATCCAGTATATTGCACCGAAGACTTTGAAATAACTTACATTAGGTTTGTTGTCAGTGAGGAGTTCATATGAGGTTTTCTTGAGGAATTTGTGAAGATATACTCGGTTGATGATGTGGCAAGCAGTGTTGATAGCTTCAGGCCAGAAGCGACGAGGAGTCTGTTATTCTTCAAGCATAGTCCCTGCCATTTCAACCAGAGTCCCGTTCTTGCGTTCAACGACGCCATTCTGTTGAGGAGTATAAGGGGTAGACAATTCGTGAGTAATACAAAGTTCATCAAGATAATCATCAAGACCAGTATTTTTGAATTCTGTCGCATTATCACTCATGATGTGTTCGATCTTGACACCGAAGTTCGTCGAGGCCCTTGAGGAAAATCGTTTGAAGACTTCCTACACTTCAATTTTATACAGAATGATGTGTACCCAAGTATAGCGAAAATAGTCATCAACGATCACAAAGCCATATAAAGATGCTGCATTGGTTAGAGTAGCATAATGAGTAGGTCCAAAGAGATCCATGTGAAGCAATTCAAACGAACGAGTAGTAGTCATGATAGTCTTCGAGGGATGTTTCGATCTAGTTATTTTTCCAGACTCACAAGCACCACACAGATGGTCCTTGAGGAATTTTACGGATTCGATCCCAATGACATGCTTCTTCTTCGCCAGTGTGTCAAATTCCTCATGCCTGCATGACCAAGTCGTCGATGCCATAGCCAGCCTTCTGAGGTTTTTGCTAGTAAGCATGTGGCTCGTTGAGGACCTGTGGAAAAATCAACAATGTACAAATCTCCTCTCCTAAAGCCTTTGAATACTTTGGATTTGTCAGATTCCATGATGACTACGCATCTATATTTTCTAAAGATGGCAACCATATCAAGATCACAAAGCATTGATACTGACATGAGGTTAAACCCAAGGGATTCGACAAGCATGACTTTGTCCATGTGTCTGTCCTTGGAGATAGCCTCTTTGCTAAGTCCCAATACCTTGATTTTACCTTTATCAGCGTAAGTGATTTGCCTCGGTGGTGATGGAGTTAGTGGCATATTCATCAACAGGCTTTTATCACCGTTCATGTGATTTGTGCAACCACTGTCAAGAACCCACTCTGTATTCTTGGGTTTGTTATCATGTAGATGAATTAGTACACCTTACCATCTCATATGCTTCAGACTTGAAGAAATATGATATCAATTTTAGTAGATAAGGATTTCATCATAAACGGTAAATTTGAGGACGTGTGAAATGTTATCATTTCATCATTTTTAGCTTGTGTCCAATCATGCAATTTCCTAAGGTCTCTAGCAAATTCTTCAGATGATGACATTCATCTAGAGACCTGACCTGCAGAAGAGATTAGTTCAATTTCTTCACCACCCACATCTGAAGGGGTGGCAAAGAGTTTATCATCCTGCGAGCACAATATGAGAATGGAGGCATTGAAGCTAATGCACTTCTTTTCACAGTAGGGGGTTAGAGTACTGAAATGAATAGGCAGAGAAATTCTTTCAGGACTTATGAACATAATGATTTGAGGAATAACGCTCATATTCCTGTCCCTTGTAATTTCCCTGCATATCAAAAGCATTAGCACGAGTACTAGCATAATATTGACCGTTTGAGGAATTTGATACTCATGAAGACTTTGGTCCACCTGAGGAATTTGATATGGGGTTCTCGTTCTTCACAGGTGGTGTCATGAGGACATTCACCTGAAGATTTCCCAAGCAACTTTTGGGGACAAAGATTTTTCTTAGGGGTGGTCCATTCCTGTAGTTAGTTCCAACATATCAAGCAAATACTTCACCGGATTGATTTTTGAACAATTTATAGTTGGACTCAAATGACTCATCAGAGGAATAGGATATTTCACATGCAAACCCTATTAGAGTGGATGGATCGACGGGAGGGCCTTTAGCAGCAACCCACGAGGTTTTGGGGTACTGCTCAGGTTTCCAGTATGATCCATCGGTATTCAATTTCCTCTCAAAGGCAATGCCTTCTTTCCTCCGGTTCCTGTTCAAAATCTGCTTTTTGAGCACATTGCAAAGGGTTTGATGCCCTTTGGGACTTTTCTATATGCATGTCACATACAATTCCTTCAACCATGCACTTTCGTCAATAGCATTTGTGGTTTCCTCAAGTGAAGAATTTGATACCACGGGAATAGTTGAAGAATTTGTAGCGATAGAAGCATTTGATGATTCTGGTAAAGAATTAGCAGTTTCACGCTCGATGAATTTCAAACATGGTGGAATGAATCAACTTGAGCGGTATTGATCTCTTGAGCAAGCAATGAATCATTTTCCATTCGAAGATCATCATGAGACATTCTCAACTTCTCAAGATCAAGTTTCCTCTAAAGAAATTCATAGGAAAGTTTATCATGATCAGCCAAGAGTGTGCCATAACGATCTTGAAGATTGTCAAATCTAGACTGAAGATTTTTCACATCTTTATTGAGGACTTGAGTACGATTCATTTCATCGTTCAACAGATCATCGCTTCTGTCTAGCAGTTTCTCAAGCTTTTCAATGGCACTTTGTTTCTTAGTGGCAATGTTGGCAAGTTTATAGTAACTGGGTTTTTGATAATCATCAGGTTCACAGTCACTAGAATCAGAGGAGGAAGTATGGTTTGGTACCTTTGAACCTTTTGCCATGAAGCAATAGGTTGGAGCAAAGTCATTAGCATATTCATCAGTGTAGATAGTGTTGTCATTTTCTTCAAGGTTGAAGATTGACTTGTTGACGAATGTGGTAGCCAGTGCAAGACTTGCCACACCAGACTCTGACTCTACTTCAGAACCTTCATCTTCATCACATTCCTTAGATTCTTCTTCAGAATCCATTTCCTTGCCAATTAGTGCCCGAGTCTTTCTGAAACTGGTCTTCTTGTGCGATGAGGACTTTGAAGATGAGGATTTTGAAGATTTCTTATTTTTATTCGTGTCATCAGAACTTTCATCCTTGTATTTCTTCTTCCTTGATTCTTTCACATGGCGAGGACAGTCAACAGTGTATTGACCAGATTTCTTGCATTTGTGACAAGTTCTTTCTTGTAGTCCTTAGATGAAGATTCTGATTTCCTCATATCTCTTCTGGAATATTTTCCTAACTGGCCACGCTTTGTAAACTTCTGGAATTTCCTCACGAGCATTGCAAGTTTCTGTCCAAGTTCTTCAGGGTCATCAATGTTGCAATCCGAGTCTTCTTCTTTGGATGAGGAAATAGCCTTAGCCTTCAGCGCACGAGGTCTTGAGTAGCTTGGTCCATACAGATCTCTCTTTTCTTCTTGTTGGAATTCATGAGTATTGAGTCTCTCAAGTATATCAGCAGGATCAAGCATCTTGTAGTCTCTTCGTTCTTGAATCATCAGAACCAGTGTGTCAAATGATGGATCAAGAGATCTTAGTAGTTTCTTCACAACTTCATGGTCAGTGATGTCTCTAGCTCACAGTGTTTGCAGTTCATTTGAGATGTCAGTGAGGCGATCAAAGTTATCTTGGCAGCTTTCATTATCAAGCCTCTTGAAGCGATTCAAGAGATTGCGAAGAACATCGACATGAGAGTCACGCTGTGTTGAGCCTATCCCAGATAATCTTAGTTGTGCCCAAAGCACTCACTCTGCCATACTAACCTTTGCTCAGATGGCCACAAATGATACTCTTCGCTTGTGAGTCAACTTGCTTGAACTTCTTCACATCAGCGGTAGAGATAGTAGCAGTGATGGAGGGAATACATTTTCCACAATATATGAGAGATCATTGTCAATAGCTTGAAGATGCATTTGCATCTTTGTCTTCCGGTAGGGAAAGTTCTTTCCTTCGAAGGTAGAACATCCTACAGTAACCTTGATCATACATGCGGTTGACATAACTAAAACTCCACGTGGTTAAACCAAAATCACATAGAACAAGGGAGTATTTTGCTCTGATACCAATTGAAAGTGTGTTATATCGACTAGAGGGGGTGAATAGGAGATTTTTAGAATTTCATCAGTGAAGAAAGTCCTCAGTTATGAACTGAGTGCAGCGGAAATAGCATAGGATCAGGTGTGCAAAAACGTCTAGAGCAAAGTACTCGATGAGATTTCATAGATTCAGTTTGCACGGTTCGCAAGTACAGAGTAAGCAGGTGAAGATTAACTCAAGTGAAGAATTTGAGGTTGAGGAAATTTAGAGAAAGTATTTAGGAAAATTCTTCAAACAGTATAGATGAAAGTCAACAACATACAATTGAAGAAATGAAAGAGTTGAAGAAACAGAACCCGTAGCTTGATGAAGACAGTTGTTGATGACCCAGATCCAACTGTTGTGACAGTTGTACATCTGGTTCGGAATGGCTTGGTATTGAAATTAAAGGACACACAGTCCCTACACTATTCTCCTTGAGCTAAGGACACACAGTCCTCACCCAACACTCGGGGTAAGTCTTCAGGGCAGACTTCCAAACTCTCACAAACTCGGTCACCCGGCGATCCACAATTGACTGTTGGATGCTCTAGACCATGACGCCTAACCGTCTGGAGGATGCACAGTCCTCAAAGGTAGCAAGCGACGGTTCCACACAGGCACAACTTCTTAAGTGATGCTCAATCACTTGGGTTTTTGGTATGGGTTTGGTGTTTGGGGTATTTCCTTACTTGATGATTTTCTCTCGAATACTCTCAGGAATTTGCGTTGCTCTAAATGACAAGTGTCAGTTTCTCTCGGAGCTGCCAACCAGCTAGTGGTTGTGGGGGCGGCTATTTATAGCCTGCGAGCATCCCGACATGATTTGACATAAATGCCCTTAAATAATATGATCGTTGGGTGGATAGGATCAGTGAGGTGGCACGTGGCGCGGCAACGGTCGGAACTTTCAACTGTGAAAGTCCTGATGTCTCTCATATTCCTAACTTTGAGGCTTTGGTAGATTTAGGCTTGGGTTGAGCATCATGAGGAAAATCATTTCGTAGTTTTACCTCGACCCCGTTTAATAGTACGGTGTTCCTATGACTCAAGTGTAAATAAAATGAAACAGAAAGAGTAAATCCTCACGCTTCAAAGTCTTCAGAGTGTTTTCTTTAGGACACACTGAATTCTTCATCTTCAATATCTTCATGAGGAATATCAATTTCATCGCAATTTCTTCGGGACCAAAGTCCTCAAGGAAGGACCAAAGTCTTCACCCGAAGACATACATTTTTAGGGGTCGATATTCATCGGATAACTCAAACTCCTCAGCAACTTATAGAGCATGTATACACTCACAAACATATCAGTCTCTTAACCTATAAGTCTTCAAACCACCAAAATCACTAAGGGGCACTAGATGCACTTACACGTTTATAATTGTGGGATAAAAAAGATGTGCATGTGTGGGATGAGCACAAAAAGGAGTAATTTGACCTACGAGTGTTGCTTTTTCGTAACCATCAATGTTTGGCCTGCTCTTAGTAACCTTTAAGGACATCCAAACAAGGGATACAATGCATGCACATACTGTTTAGATGAGGCTGAAGGTGCGTATTTGGATATTTGTAAGAAGGCTGTGTACCTGGGGCATCATCAATTTCTTCCGACCAAGCATCCCGTAAGAAAGAAAGGCAAGCATTTCAAAGGTGAGGCAGATCACACGAAGAAGCCTAGCCACTGTACTAGTGATGATATATTTGATATGGTCAAGGATTTCAAAGTAATCTTTGGAAAGGGTCATGGCAGTCAATCTGTTCCAAATGATGACGCTTCCGGACATCTGCCCATGTGAAGAAGGAATCTATATTTTGGTACCTACCCTATTGGAAAGTCCTAGAACTTCGCTCTGCGATCGATGTGATGCACGTGACGAAGAATCTTTGCGTGAATTGCTAGGCTTCCTGGTCTTGTATGGGAAGACAAAAGAATCACTCGAAGCACGACAAGACCAGCAACATATGAAAGAACGAGACAACATGCATCGACAGAACAATAAGGATAAAGGACGTCATTACTTAAGTCCTGCCAGCTACGCTCTTACCAAAGCAGAGAAGGAAAACTTTTTTGAATGCCTGAGCAGTATCAAGGTCCCGTCTGGCTTCTCGTCCAATATAAACGGAATAATAAATATTGCAGAGAAAAAATTCCAAAACATAAAGTCTCTTAACTGCCACGTGATTATGACGCAATTGCTTCCGGTTGCATTGAGGGGGCTTCTACAAGAAAATGTTTGATTATCCATTGTGAAGCTATGTGCAATCCTCAATGCAATTTCTCATAAGGTAATCGATCCATAAATCCTACCAAGGTTACAAAATGATTTGGTCCAATGTCTTCTCAGTTTTGTGTTAGTGTTCCCACCATCCTTCTTCAATATTATGATACATGTCTTAGTTCACCTAGTCGAATAGCTTACCATTATGGGTCCTATTTTCTACAAAATATGTTCCCCTTTGAGAGGTTCGTGGGAGTTCATGGGAGTCTTAAAGAAATATGATAATAACCGTGATAGGCCAGAAGCAAGCATCTCCAGGGGCTATGGAACAGAGGAAGTTATTGAGTTTTGTGTTGACTATATTCTTGGCCTTAAGCCGATTGGTGTTCCTCAATCGCGGCATGAGGGAAGATTCATTGCAAAAGGCACGCTAGTAAAGAAAACAATAATATGTAGGGATGTGCATTCTTTCAGTCAAGCACACTACACAGTTCTACAAAGTTCTACCTTGGCGGCCTCGTATATCAATGAACACAAGAATATTGTATGCTCCCAACACCCAGCGCAGTCTGGCGACTGGATTACACGTTCACACGTGGCAACTTTTGGCAGTTGGTTGCAAACACATCTCACGAATAACACCACTATTGAAGATGAGTTGTACTTGTTGGCCAGGACACCATCTTCGACTGTATTTTCTTTCCAAGGGTATGAGATAAATGGGATTATATCTTACACGACCGCCCAAGATAAAAAGAGCACCAACCAAAACAGTGGCGTCCGCTTTGATGCAACAAACACTCATAGGGAAAAGGACGCATATTATGGTTACATAGAGGAGATATGGGAGCTTGACAATGGACGTTCTTTTAATGTCCCTTTGTTTCGGTGCAAATGGGTCAATATGACATGAGGCGGGGTAAAGGTAGACCCCCAATGCAGAATGAAAACAATGGATCTAAACAATCTTGGGTACATAGACGAACCAGTCGTCCTAGCCAATGATGTGGCTCAGGTTTTCTATGTGAAGGACATGTCTACCAAACCGAGAAAGAAAAGATAAGGAGGCGAATACATCACACGATGAGCCAAAGCGCCACATAGTACTTCCGGGAAAAGAAACATCATGGGAGTAGAGGACAAGACAGACATGCCAGAAGATTATAAAAAGTTTGATGAAATTCCTCCCTTCAAAGTGAAGACCGACCCAAGCATCATGTTAAATGATGAAGATTCTCCATGGTTACTGTGCAATCATAAGCAAGGGACACACGCAGAAAAAAATTATACCCCAAGATCCCACTCTCGGATGTGACCGACTTCACGTCATCACTTTATCTCTAGTGAGTTTCTGGACTTATAGCTGGAAAGTCCAACTTCGGAAAAATCGGAGGAAACCTTTGTAAGAGTTAGGGTATATTTGTGTTTTGGATGTTCCTAGGTGGAATCTGGAGCGTTGGAATCCAACAAAGAGCTAGGGCATTTTGGCATTCGAAATATTATTTTTGAATAATTATTTGTTAAGTTATGAATTTTCAATTATTAATGTCATTTTAGCATCTTAATTATAGAGAGGAGTTACTCAGTGCATAACTGGGTTGAAAGCCATAGTTATGGGAGACAACTATTCTAATGATGGCTTTGACCTAGAATCACTGTAGTTACATGCAGGTGATGTATTAACTGGCAAAACCAATAATGTGAATAAAAATAGGTTCATAGTTTACCTAACATGCAAGCATAGTGAAAGGAAGAGATGGCCATTCTCGAGAAATAATAATGATCCATGCTATCGTGCACAAAAGGTGGTTCCGACCAAGGATGATAAGGCTTGGAAACAAAAGGAAGCGAAGAAACATTTCAAGCCCAGGATGATTGTTCATCCTCACTTTCACGAAGAAACATTTCAAGTTTGCTGCATGATGGGGTGATAGTCCCAGGGTAGGGTCATAGGCCTGCCCTATAGGTCCTACCCAAGGACTACCCTTCATAGAGGGCAAGGCCCTTAGACAGTTCCGACTGAACTAAGGACCCCCCCCCATCATCCAGTCAGTGACGAGCATTCGGAGCATATTTATCGTACCGACTGAATTCCACTATGTACAATTGTAACCTCCGAGGAGGGCAACGGTCATACGTTTTCATACACCATTATTAGCATTTAAGGCATACGTTACCTGTAACGTAGGCATTTATTCGCCACTACTCCACCCCTTTCCACCGGGCCGTTGTGAAGGGCAGTGCACTCTATATAAGCCGTCCTTCCCCACTGGTGCAGGGGTTGGCATTTACTGTAATCCTATATTCCACTCGACACTAAGCTCCCAAGAGCACTGAGACATAGGGCTTTTACCTCCACCGCAGAGGGGCCTGAACTCATACAACCTCGCCGTAGCTAAGGCTCTGCCCATCCTTTCGTACCCTACACATCTACTGTCAGACTTATACCCACGACAGTTGGTGCCCACCATGGGGCAGGCGTCTAAGCGACTTCCGACGAGTTTGCAGCTTCATCTTTTCATCATGTCGTCCGGCGGAGATTTATGCATGGGTCGGGAGATCCTCTTCGGCGCACTCTCCTTCATCGTCGATGGTTCGGCATGGCTTCGGGGTGCGTCTCTCGATGTCGAGGCGCTCCCCAGTCGCGGGGCTACGCACTTCCGTGCTGGTGCTCGCGGCGTCCTTCTTCTCCAGCAGTCGACCCCGGTGTCGACCTTCGCCCCCGTCACGCGCCGCAACAAGCGGTCCCGCCGTCCGCGGCTCCAGCGTTGGGTGCGACACGCCCAGGCGCACTAGAACGCGTCATCTCAAGTGGCGGTCCTCGAGTCGGTTGTGGTCGCGCCGCCGTCCCAGTGCTTGGACTCAGTTCCAACTGAGTTACCTTCCGAGTACTTGGGTCGCGGGCCTGCAGCCGAAGTTCTCATGGCAAATTCCCATGAAAGTCCCCACCGGACTGGCCGGAACGAGCACGAGGTCGGCGAATCGTCCGGCGCTCGCCGTCAACACCACCGTTCTGCCAGTCGACGCACTCGTCAGAGCAACGTCGAGGTGTTCCGTACACCCGTCCTCAACCTGGCTGCCGCTGCCAAGATAGTCGATTCCCTCCAACCGACTGATTCGGAGGCTGGTAGAGGGATCGAGCAGATCCGTGCCCTGTTGCACACGGCGCAGCAGCAGAATTCGGCGGTCTCTCAGTCGCACAACAGGATCCACAACAGTTCTGTTCACGCGAACACGCATCGGTCGGTTTACAGCCCCCACTCTCATCAGCGACGCAGAGGGGCAGCCATTCCACGAATCCCAAAGATCGTCGCCGTTCACGTACCCCTCCGCGGGGTGGGCCTTACGGGCCCCGACATCATGATGATCGGCGTTCAGTCGGTGACACGTATGATGCAGGGCCCGACGCAAGAGGGTACATCGCCCAGAGGAAGGTCGACAGGAGTCGAGCCCACCGTGATGGTCACGATAGAGACCGTCCGAGTGGAAGCAGGACCATCGTCTCTGGCCCCGAGTGCTTCAGTCGGGCCATCCGTTCAGCTCACATCCCTCCCAACTTCCGATTGGCGACGGGGATCAGCAAGTTCATAGGAGAATCCAAGCCAGAAACGTGGCTGGACGACTACCAAGTGGCGGTCCAGATCGGTGGTGGAGATGACCAGGTCGCCATGAAACATCTCCCCCTGATGCTCGACATCTCGGCACGAGCGTGGCTGAATCAGTTGGCTCCATCAAGCATCTACAGCTGGGCAGATCTGTCCCGAGTGTTCATCAGGACCTTCGAGGGCACGTGCAAACGCCCTGCTGGTCTCGTGGAGCTCCAGCACTGCGTCCAAAAGCAGAATGAGCCCCTGCGTGATTTCATCCAGCGCTGGACGACCCTCTACCACACGGTGGAGAACGTCACAGAGCATCAAGCAGTCTGCGCATTCAAGGCAGGCGTGCGGTACAGAGATCGGTACCTGAAGTTCGGTCGGACAGGCGACATCTCCATGAGCAAGATGATGGAGATAGCCGCACGCTCTTTTAAATGGCGAAGAAGAGGACCGCATACGTAGCAGCAAGCACAAGGCAGTCGCCGACGGAGATGGGAACAGCAATCAGAAGCAAAAGTAGAAAGCTCTGTCCACTCCGCAGGCAGAGGCAGCTACCGTTACAAATGCCAAGTTCAAGGGCAAGGGGAAAGCTCAATACACCCCCAAGAAGAAGCAGTTCGGGAACTCCATCCTGGATCAGCCATGTCCAATACACACGAAGATGGATGAAGAAGGCAACTCCATATTCCCGAAGCACACCACTCGGCAATGTCGCCTCCTGATCCAAGGGTTAGGCGAAGGGCAGCCGAGTGAAAAGGACAACGAGCAGGATGATGAGGACAAGGAGGATCCGTTCCACCAAGTCCACGCAACATTGATGATTTTTGCTGACGTGGAAAGCAATAGTCGACTGAAGCTGGTGAATAGGGAGGTGAACATGGCCACCCCGACCAACCCCACGTTCCTCAAATGGTCACAGACTGCGATCACCTTTGATCAGTCGGATCATCCAGCACACGTGCCCACCCCGGGGAGGCAGGCTCTGGTAGTCGACCCGGTGGTGGAAAGAGTCCGACTGCGCAAAGTCCTCATGGATGGCGGCAGCGGCTTGAATATCATGTACGCTGACACTCTCAAGGGGATGGGCATTCCGAAGTCCAAACTTAGCGAGAGCAGCATGCAGTTCCACGGAGTCGTCCCAGGACGAAAGGCCAAGTCACTCGGCCAGATCGCGTTGGACGTCGTTTTCGGCTCCGACAAGAACTTCCGCAAGGAAAAGCTGACATTCGAGGTGGTGGACTTCCAGAGTGCATACCATGCAATTCTGGGCCATCCGGCGTATGCACGTTTCATGGCCCGTCCATGTTACGCGTATTTGAAGCTGAAGATGCCGGGTCCCAAAGGTGTGGTCACCATCACAGGCAATCGGCAGCGGGCCGAAGAGTGTCTGCAGCAGGGGTCGCGGATTGCCGATCAGCAGATGGCTATCCTCGAGCTAGATGAGTACAAGAAGACGGCCGACCCCGCTGACTTGATGCGTTCGAAGAAGCCAGCTTCGGAGTCCGCATTCCAGTCGGCGGGCGACACGAAGAAAGTCAGCATCCACCCGACGGACGACACCGCCGCCCCGACGAACATCTCCACCACCCTTGATCCAAAATAGGAAGCCGAGCTCATCCAATTCCTCTGTGAGAACTGGGACATTTTCGCATGGAAGCCCGCTGACATGCCAGGTGTACCCGGGGAGTTGGCTGAGCACCGAGTGCATGTGGATCCTACCGCTCGGCCCGTCCGAGAACGCCTGCGTCGGTCCGCCGCGCACAAAAGGAAGGCAATCGGAGAAGAGGTGGCTAAACTTTTGGCAGCCAACTTCATTCGCGAGGTACACCACTCTGAGTGGCTCGCCAATGTTGTCATGGTGCCCAAGAAGGACAAGTCCCTCCGTATGTGCATCGACTTCAAGCATCTCAATAAGGTCTGCCCGAAAGATCATTTCTCGCTCCCTCGCATTGATCAAATTGTCGATTCGACTGCGGGTTGCGAGCGTTTATCATTCCTTGATGCCTATTCGGGCTATCATCAGATCCGTCTGTATGGTCCGGATGAATTAAAAACAGCCTTCATCACCCCGTTCGTGTGTTTTTGCTACATCACTATGCCATTCGGTTTGAAGAATGCAGGAGCAACTTTTATGCGCATGATCCAGAAATGCCTCCTTGACCAGATCAGTCGAAATGTGGAGGCATATATGGACGATATCGTAGTCAAGTCACGCAAAGGTTCTGACCTGCTGACTGACTTGGTAGAAACATTCGCCAACCTTCGTAGGTACGATATCAAGCTCAACCCTGCTAAGTGTTCATTCGGTGTTCCCAGCGGAAAGTTACTCAGTTTCTTCGTTTCCGAACGAGGGATCGATGTCAGCCCCGAAAAGATCGAGACCATCGTCCGAATGGAGCGGCCGGTCAGAGTACATGATTTTCAAAGGCTCACAGGTTGCCTAGTGGCTTTGAGCAGGTTTATCGCTCGACTCGGCGAGAAGGCGTTACCTCTGTACCGACTCATGAAGAAATCAGATACTTTCGAGTGGACAGATAAAGCCCAGATTGCATTCGACGACCTCAAAGCCCTGCTTTCCACCCAGCTGGTTCTTGCTGCCCCGCTCAGTAAAGAACCCCTTCTTCTGTACATCGCGACTACAAATCATGTCGTCGGCACTGTTCTCACAGTCGAACGTGAAGAAGAAGGCAAAGCGTACAAGGTTCAGCGGCCAGTATATTATGTCTCCGAAGTCCTGACTCCTTCCAAGCAGAGGTATCCCCATTATCAAAAGCTTATTTATGGGATCTACATGACTGCAAAGAAGGTGGCTCGCTATTTCCAAGACCACCCGGTGTCTGTCGTTTCTGATGCTCCGTTGTCAGAAATCCTCCACAATCGAGACGCATCAGGCTGAGTGGCGAAGTGGGCTATGGAGATGTTATACTGCGACATCAAGTTTGAAGCCAAGAAGGCTATAAGGTCTCAAGCTCTGGCTGACTTCATAGCAGAATGGGTAGAACAACAGCAACCGACTCACATCTACTCGGCTCATTGGACTATGTTCTTCGATGGGTCCAAGATGCTGAATGGCTCCGGCACTAGCGTAGTGATCATATCGCCAAAAGGTGATAAGCTTAAGTATGTGTTGCAGATACATTTTGATTCTTCCAACAATGAGGCAGAGTATGAAGCTCTCCTTTACGGATTGCGCATGTCCATCACACTCGGCGTCCGTCGCCTGATGGTCTATGGCGATTCAGATTTGGTGGTTAATCAAGTGATGAAGGAGTGGGATGTCAGGAACCCCACCATGACTGCATACTGCAACGCGGTAAGGAAGCTCGAGAAGAAGTTTCAAGGTCTGGAACTTCACCATGTTCCGCGACTGAAGAACCAAGCAGCTGATGAGTTGGCAAAACTCGGATCCACTCGGAGATCAGTCCCGAGTGATGTCTGCCTCGAACACCTAGATCTCCCTTCGGTGAAAGAAGATCCTTTTACGGAGGAACCGGTACAACCGAAGAGTTCAACAGATCCGACTGAAGTCGAGGTCCCCGCTGTGGTTGATTTGATCATGGAGATTCTTGCTATCATCCCCGATTGGACTGTGTCGTTCATTGCGTACATCCTGAGGCAAGAATTACCAGAGGACGAAGTCCAAGCGAGGCAGATCGTCCGCAGGTCGAAGTCCTTCACCGTCATTGATGGCCAGTTGTACAAGGAAAGTGTTTCAGGAGTCCTTCAACGATGCATCTCCCCTGAGGAGGGACAGTTAATCCTGGAAGAAATTCACTCAGGAACTTGCGGCCATCATGCCTCCTCAAGAGCAATCGTCGCCAAAGCATTCAGAGCTGGCTTCTTCTGGTTGCAGGCGAATGAAATGGCAAAGGATATGGTCGACCGATGCGAAGGCTGTCAGTTCTATTCGAGCAAGTCCCACAAGCCAACGTCTCCGCTGAAGACAATCCCTCTTGTTTGGCCGTTCAGAGTGTGGGGATTAGATACAGTCGGTCCATTCAGAACTGGCCAAGGGGGATTCACTCATCTGTTGGTGGCAGTCGATAAGTTCACCAAGTGGATTGAAGCCAAGCCCATCAAGAAGCTCGACACCCTTACGGTCATCAAATTTGTCAGAGACATCATCTCCAGATTCGGAGTCCCGCACAGCATAATCAGTGACAATGGCACAAACTCTGACTCTGACAGATTCAAAGGTTTTTGCACAGGCCAAGGTATCCGAGTGGATTTTGCATCTGTGGCGCACCCTCAAACCAACGGGCAAGCAGAGCGGGCGAACGGACTTATTCTTCAAGGGCTGAAGCCTCGACTCCTGCGAGAAATTGGACATGCCGCCAGCGCATGGGTCACCGAGCTACCTTCGGTGTTGTGGGGCCTCCGCACAACTCCGAATAGATCTACAGGGCGATCCCCGTTCTTCCTCGTTTATGGAGCAGAGGCAATCCTTCCGAGTGACTTGCTTCACAACTCTCCACGAGTCGAACTCTTCTCCGAAGCCGAAGCGGAGCAGGCCAGGCAAGACGGAGTGGATCTACTAGAAGAAGAGCGCGAGATGGCACTAACTCGCTCAACAATTTATCAACAAGATCTGCGGCGTTTTCACGCGCGGCACGTCACGAGTCGCACATTCCAAGCAGGTGACCTGGTGCTCCGAGTGGACCAGCAGAGGCCTCACAAGTTGGCTCCCGCCTGGGAAGGACCCTTCATCATCTCTAAGGTGCTGAACAACGGAGCATATCGACTCTACAACCTCGCCAGGGAAACGGACGAGCCGCGAGCATGGAACGGAAATCTCCTGAAGTGCTTCTACACGTGACCACCGACGGAGGCAATGTAAAGAACAAGTATCATTGAAGTAATACAAAGCAGGCTGATTTTTTGCAGGTCAAAAATTCTTCCGCGTTTGCAGACTCCGGTCTAAAAAACTCTCTCCGAGTGTGCATTAAAAGTCGCACTCGGGGACTTAGCTGCGACCCAGAGTCGCCTAAGTAAAAAACTCTCTTCGAGTGTGCGCTAACAGCCGCACTCGGGGACTTAGCTACGACCTAGAGTCGCCTAAGTAAAAAATTCTCTCCGAGTGTGCGCTAACAGCCGCACTCGGGGACTTAGCTGCGACCCAGAGTCGCTTAAGTAAAAAGTTCTCTCCGAGTGTGCGCTAACAGCCGCACTCGGGGACTTAGCTACGACCCAGAGTCTCCTAAGTAAAAAACTATCTCCGAGTGTGCGCTAACAGCCGCACTCGGGGACTTAGCTGCTACCGAGAGTCGCCTAAGTAAAAAATTCTCTCCGAGTGTGCGCTAACAGCCGCACTCGGGGACTTAGCTGCGACCCAGAGTCGCCTAAGTAAAAAATTCTCTCCGAGTGTGCGCTAACAGCCGCACTCGGGGACTTAGCTGCGACCCAGAGTCGCCTAAGTAAAAAACTCTCTCCGAGTGTGCGCTAACAGCCGCACTCGGGGACTTAGCTGCGACCCAGAGTCGCCTAAGTAAAAAACTCTCTCTGAGTATGCACTAAAAGTCGTACTCGGGGACTTAGCTGCGATTCAGAATCGCCTAGGTAAAAAACTCGCTCCGAGTGCGCACCAAAAGCCGCACTCGGGGACTTAGCTGCGACCCAGTGTCGCCTAAGTAAAAAACTCTCTCCGAGTGTGCACTAAAAGTCGCACTCGGGGACTTAGCTGCGATTCAGAATCCTCTAAGTACAAAACTCGCTCCGAGTGCGCACCAAAAGCCGCACTCGGGGACTTAGCTGCGATTCAGAATCGCCTAAGTACAAAACTCCTCCGAGTGCGCACTAAAAGCCGCACTCGGAGACTTAGCTGCGATCCAGAATCGCCTAAGTAAAAAAGCTTCCTTCGAGTGTATCCTCGAGATCCACTCGGAGGCTTAGCAAACCCTCATTGAGGCTCATGTGGATGTGAAGACAACTGACAACTACATGAGTATCAACTCACTCCGAGTGCGCACGAGATGCCGCACTCGGGGACTTAGCTGTGATCCAGAATCGCCTAAGTAAAAAAGCTTCCTTCTAGTGTATCCTCGAGATCCACTCGGAGGCTTAGCAGACCCTCAATGAGGCTCATGTGGATGTGAAGATAACTGACAACTACATGAGTATCAACTCACTCCAAGTGCGCACGAGATGCCGCACTCGGGGACTTAGCTGCGGTCCAGAATCGCCAAAGTAAAAAGCTTCCTTCGAGTGTATCCTCGAGATCCACTCGGAGGCTTAGCAGACCCTCATTGAGGCTCATGTGGATGTGAAGACAACTGACAATTACATGCTCCGCATGTTTGCCATTGGCTTCACCAAGAAACGCCAAACAAAAACCACGAGCCAAAATCGTGTCAGAAAATAAACTTGGCGAAAGAAGAGCAAAATATTCGATTCGAATTCAAAGTTGGATCTACGATAGTCGGCTCGGTGTGGATCAAGCTTATCCACACCAAACCACGAATGTGACGGCCAACAGCAGTGGCCCAAGTTTGATACAGATACCACTCAGCATACCGAGGTAAAGTTTTTCAAGCGTCATCAGGACTGGCACCGGGACTGGCGGGCTCCACAAAGGTGTCAAGGTCGATCCCGTCCGCGACACGAGTGGCTGTCTCGAGGAAGGTCTCCATGAAATCTTCGAATCGAAGCTTCTTGGTGTTTGCGACCTGCCACGCCTTCAGCTTTTCTTCGCGAGCTTCCTTGCAGTGCACTCGGACTAGCGATAGCGCCACGTCCACACCACAACGAGCGGCAGACTTCTTCCATGCCTGCACTCTGTTCGGGACGTCCTCCAGCCGAGTCATCAACCCTTCTATTTCCCGCCGGGAATCGTCTTCGGGCCACAGCTCCTTGTCGATCCGGCCGATAACTTCTCGCAGGCGGCCAATGAAAGGTCCCACTCTGCCAAGGCGAATATGTGCTCGGAGCATGTCCCGATTGGCTTCGTCGCCGAGTGGAACGTTCGAAACAACCGACCGTTCAATGTCAGCTGCTTCAGCCTCAGCGTCCAGACAAAAATCTGCCAAGAAAAGACAAGCAGAAAGTAAGCGCAGAATAAACTCCAAAGACAAGAAGCACTCGGCAAAAAGCTTACCACCGAGCAGTGCAATCATCTTCCTTGCCCAGTCGTTGACGTACTTCTCCTGCGAAATGCACCGACTGTTCATCAACTTCATCTGACCCATCAGTTCAGTTCTTTGCTTGCCCATTTTCTCAATTTCGGCCACCAATGCCTTGTTGGTCTCCCGGGACCCCTCCAGAGACTTCTCTCGGTCAGCAAGAGCCCCCTTCACACCAGCCAAGTCATTCACAGCCGCCTCCAATTCCGCGGCAAGCTGAACCTTTTCAGCCTTCAGAGTATTGTACGCGGATCCCATTTTGCAAGTCTTCTGCCAAATCAGCGGAAACAGAAGCTCAGACACATTCAACAAGGAAAACAAGCAAAGCTCAAAGTTCTTCAGGCCCCTGCCGATGCAAGCACTCGACAGCGGTCTCGGGGACTACACCGAGTGGGTTCACTAAGAGTGACCCCACTGACATGAAACTCGAACAGGCCGGCCCTATTGAGCTACATGACAAACAGACAAATCTATGAAACTACTATCACCCGACCTGAGTAACACTACTCTCGGGGACTACACCCAACGGGTGCACTCGGAGTACCCCCACTGGAAACATTCGGGCAGATCAGCTCTGATCCACTCGGGTAACGGAAAATACATATAAAGACAACTGTCGATGCAAGCACTCGACAGAAGTCTCGGAGTGAACGCACTGCAAACTAATCCTACCGTATCCGAGTATCACTTAAACCCCCAGTGGGTTACAAGAGGAAAGTAAACACTTACTAGCGCACTTACTCGGATATCGTCCCGGAGTTCCAAGCTTCTCTTGTACAAAGACGTGATGGAGTCATACGCCCCTTGGCGTCACCCACCATGAGCTCCACCTGCACCATGGCCTCCTTGGCGGCTCCCACTTGGTCTTCCGGGAGGTGTCGGGCGTCGTACTGGACGGTCGACGGACCTGGCATGACAGAAGACTCCTTGGGCATCCCAAGTCCCGCTCCAGTTGTTTCCGCCGCGAGGGGCACCGCCTCAGTCGACGGCATCGTCTCGGTCGGCGACGCGTCCATGGTGGGAGCAGCAGCAGATGGAACAACCTCAAGGACAGGCGCCAAAGTTGTCCCTGATCCCCTTTGGTCGTCCTCCTCTAGATGAATCACCTCCGAAGGAATCCCGACTGAACAACATGAGGTTACAGAAAAAGGGGCAAGATTAAAGGCAGCACTCGCGAAACAATAATGCAAACTCTCGGAGTCGTCACAACGTACCTTGCTGGGGTGTGGCAGCGTTATCCGTATCCATGGGATCATCGTCTTGGCGCGGCAGAGAGGTGGCGGAGGTAGCAGCTCTGTCAAGTAAAATCCACTCGACCGATAAGCATGAGTTCAATCAAATACTGAAAGAAGATGGGAGAACAAGACACTTACGCTGAGGCAACTCGAATAGCGATCCTCATCCAAGGCAAAGCTTTCCGAGGCTTGGACCCACTCGGTTTGGCCACCTTGGACGGTTGGTCCGTGGGCTCGGCAGCAGCGTCCCTGGTCCTCTTCACGCTCCGAGCACTCGGAGCCACGGGAGGAGCTCGCGGAGGAGTCGGCGCCACGGGAGAAGCAGGCGGAGCACTCGGAGCTGCTGGAGGAGCCGGCGTAGCCGCCGGTTCGTGACGGCGCTTAGTTCGAGGCTCTGATGGTGGAGGTGGCGAGCTCTGCTCCCCAACCTCGCCCTCCTCCTCTCCAGACTCCTCCGTTTCCCCACTGTCGGAGACGTACTCGGTGCTATCCACGCTGCCCTCCTGGCAGCCCTCCTCTTCCTCAGCGGGATTCCCGTTCGAGACGGGAGAGTGCCAGTTGGTCCACTCCAGCACAAAATACAGTCGACAACGTCAGACACCAGGCGGCGACACAAGAAAAGCAATAGATCTAAGAATATTGAAGGCACTCGACAAGATGCACTCACCTCATTCGGAGGAGGATTGTCGGCGCGGAAGGGCCTCACTCGTCGGGCTCCTTGGGGGTTGTCACATGCGCCTGTAATGCCGCGGACCCACGCTGTCACGGTCTCCCCGGTCACGCACTCTGGATGAGTCCGAGTGGAATCCTCGGGCCCCATGTAGTGCCACATGGCGTGGTGTCGGGCTTGCAGCGGCTGGATGCGCCGACCCAGAAAAGTCTCCAGCAAATCTGTGTCGGTGACTCCCTTGCGGACGACAGCTATCAGTGCGTCGACCAGAGGTTGGATCTGGATCTTTTCCAACTTTGAGAGTGCAAGCTGCCTGGGAGGGGCCAGACGGTCTAGGCTAAAGGGCGGCAACGCAGTCGCGGCATTCGGACAAGCTATGTCCTGGCAATAGAACGAGGTCGACTGCCAGTTCCTAACTGACTCGCACAGCTGGAGAGGGGGGTAGCTACTCTTTGTTTTCTTTTGGAAACCTAAGCCCCTGTAGAGCTGGAGGAGATGGGTTTTATTGTCCGACTGGCTAAGCTTTTTGATAGTCTGAGACCTAGCGGAGAAAATGTACTTAAAGAGCCCCCAATGGGGGGGACATCCAATAAAGCACTCGCACAGAGTGACGAATGCGGCGAGATGGGCTATCGCGTTGGGAGGAAAATGATGGAGCTGCGCCCTGAAGTGATTCATAATACCTCTAAAGAAGGGGTGGGGAGGCAAGGAGAAGCCCTTGTACACGTGGCTGAGCAGCAAGACGTGCTCTCCCTCCTGCGGCGCCGGCTCCGTCTCGCCCTCCGCCGTCAGCCTCCACGACTTGTTGGCAATCATGCCTTGCTCCACCAGCTCCAGAAGGTCGTCCGCCGTCACCGTGGAGGGGAGGAAATTCCCCTGGATCCAACCCGCCGGTAGTGCTCCCTGTCGCCGCTGAGCAGGAGCCGCCACCTTCTTCTTCTTCTTCTGCGACTCGAGCTTGCTCCTCTACCCCTTCGTCATGGTGAAGGCAGCAAATCCGCAGAGGAGGAGAGGAAGAAGGAGGCTTGGAACGCGCAGGGAGCTATGGGAGAAGCGAGGCGAGTGCGAGTAACAAGGGCAGCGCAACAAGAAACCCCCGCCGGAGAGGCTTAAATAAGGTTCCGACTGGGTCACTAACAGGTGGCCCCGAAATCTTATCCCCCGACCGGCTGCTGCGATATTAGTGGAGAAGATAAAGGCGCGGTAATCGAGGCGGCAGAAACTACTCGATGACGATGTCGACATCCCCGCTGAGCGCGCGGCAACCGAAATTTGAAGATCCCAGAAAATCCGCCGCTGTCAGTTTGACCGGTCACATCGAAAGATTCCGCGGAAGCACTCGGTCCCTGACGGTTCGTTTCACTGGTATATTCACTCGGATCACTGGTCGAAAGGATAAAATGGATCGAGGCAAACAACGCCGAAGTCACATCCATACTAGTCGGATCCGTACTCCAGGCACCACTTCGTCGTTCCAACCCCGATCCATTCAGGGACTAATGATGGGGTTATAGTCCCAGGGTAGGGTCATAGGCCTGCCCTATAGGTCCTACCCAAGGACTACCCTTCATAGAGGGCAAGGCCCTTAGACAGTTCCGACTGATCTAAGGACCCCCCATCATCCAGTCGGTGACGACCATTCGGAGCATATTTATCGTACCGACTGAATTCCACTCTGTACAATCGTAACCTCCCAGGAGGGCAACGGTCATACGTTTTCATACACCATTATTAGCATTTAAGGCATACGTTACCTGTAACGTAGGCATTTATTCGCCACTACTCCACCGCTGTCCACCGGGCCGTTGTGAAGGGCAGCGCACTCTATATAAGCCGCCCTTCCCCACTGGTGCAGGGGTTGGCATTTACTGTAATCCTATATTCCACTCGACACTAAGCTCCCAAGAGCACTGAGACGTAGGGCTTTTACCTCCATCGCAGAGGGGCCTGAACTCATACAACCTCGCCGTAGCTAAGGCTCTGCCCATCCTTTCGTACCCTACACATCTACTGTCAGACTTATACCCACGACACTGCAATTCCATTTCTATTGTAGCAACCAAGAATGGCATCCATTTATTTTTTTGAAAATATATGTTTCTTTCCTTGTACAAATATGCACGTAAGACATATATATGGATCCATTGGTATAGGCCACCTGAAAAGCATGCTATCTGATTGCAAAATCGGGAAAGCGTGAAAAGGGGAAGTTGATGATATGTTGAGGGTTGAGAAATCAGATAATCCTATGAGAATAGTGTAGAATTATAAGAAATAACATTTCCCGGGGCTCAGTAACAATGGTGGGGGTTCCTACCTCATTTTTCTACCCACTACAAAACTTAATATCACTACCCAAGAAAATGTTGAGAAGGTGACACTAAATGCAACAAAGAAAACAATAAAAAAGCAAATAGAAAGCAAAACAAAACTTCAAGGAAATCCAAATAAAAACTCCTAAAGGAAATGCAAGACTTAATTACAAATAACAAAAATAGTTTTTGTCCTAAATAAAACTTAGCAGCAAAGAAAAATACTAAACTAATAACTTAACACAAAAGAAAATACAAAATTATTAGGTTTAGAAAAAGTATTTTATAATATTCTTCAATAGAAAAAGTAATCAACTAAAATGCTTTTATAAAACTCTAGTTATGGTCAAAATAATATTAACTTAGAAATAAAAAATTCAAATAATAATAGAAACTGTTTCTAATATAAAGTAAAGTTAATAGAAAGTAAAATTTATCCAACTATAATAGCAAAAAGAAGTAATCCCGATTGGTGGCTTCAACCGGGGGTGAAGGCCTACCTTTACTCCCGGTTGCAGCCACTAGTCCCGGTTGGTGGCTGCAACCGGGACTAAGGGCCTACCCTTTAGTCGCGGTTGGAGCCACCAACCGGAACTAAAGGGTTGGCGATATTTAAAGTGCTTCTTCTCCCTCCTCCAATCTTCCTCTTCATTCCCTGGCCCGAGTGCACCGCAATGCCGCTCCCGCCGCCGGCCTCCACGTGACACCGTCAAGCTACCCGGTCGCGCCGCAACACCACTCCCTCCTCCGCTCATCCACGCGTGTGTCGTTTAAGCCGCCCGGTCCCACATCAACGACATCGCTCTCCTCCATGTGTGCGTTGTCCGAGTCGCCCATGCCCGCCTCGATGACATTGCCGCTCTCCTCCATGCACGTGCCACCCGAACCCGCCTCGTTGCCATCGGCGTCTCTTGGCTGCACTACAGGATTGGTGAGCACATCCATACCGTCGGCCTTCTCCTATATTGCGCCATATAGATTATAGCGATGAGACTAGCTAGTTAGTTTCAATTCATAATTTTCATTCAGTTTAGAACGTTCTAGTTGATTTTAGAAAACGTACTAGTTCGGTACTTAGTTGATTACTTAAATTTCTAGTTGGAAGGAACATAGTCGATTATACTACATCTAGAGATAAGTTTGTAGCAAACTTTTTATATAGGATCAAACTGAGTTCAGTTTAGTTTAGTTCCTAGTTTTTTTGCAGTTGGAAGGAAAGTTAGTTGATTATAGTACATCTAGATAAGTTTGTAGCAATCTTTTTTATATGGGATCAAACTGAGTTTAGTTCAGTTTAGATGTTGCACACGGAGAATTTGAAGTTATATGAGAAATTGGTTCAGACATAATAAGATTAGCATGTATAGTGATCGTTTTCGTGCATCGTAGGAATTTGTATGAATATTAAGTTTTCATAGGAATTTGTTCTCGGTGATGATGCCCCACCCGCATCCTCATCGTCGACTTGGCGGCGATAAGCAGTTTGAGAGGCCCCATGTCCGGGACTGGGCTTCGCCAGGCTGAGATTCCATGATGACTACGCATCGATATTTGCAAAAGATGACGATCATATCAAGATCACAAAGCATTGAGATTGACATGAGGTTAAACCCAAGGGATTCTACAAGCATGACTTTGTCCGTGTGTCGATCCCTAGAAATAGCAATCTTACCAAGTCCCAATACCTTGCTTTAACCTTTGTCTGCGTAGGTGATATGCTTAAGTGGTGATGGAATCAGTGGGATATTCATCAGTAAACTCTTGTCACCAGTCATGTGATTTGTACACCCGCTGTCAAGAACCCACTCTGTGTTTTTGGGTTTGTCATCCTGTAGATGAATTAGTATAGCTTACCATCTCATATGCTTCAGAGTGAAGAATATGATATCAAATTCATCACATGATGTAGAATCAGGACATAATGAGGACGTGTGAAATGATAAACATTTCACCATGATTAGCTTGCGTCCTATCAAGCATTTCCTCATGTCTCCAGAAAATTCTTCACATGAAGACTTTCATCTAGAGACCTGACCTGCAGAAGTGATTAGTCCAATTTCTTCACCACCCACATCTGAATGGGTGGCAAAGATTACATCGTCCTGCGAGCACCATAAGAAAATTGTGGCATTAAAGCTAATGCACTTCATTTCACAAGAGGGGTTAGAGTACTCAAATGAATAAGCGGAGAAATTCTTTGAGAACTTATGAATATAGTGATTTGAGGAATAGTGCACAGATTCATGTCCCTTGTAGTTTTCGTGCATATCAGAAGCATTAGTGTGAGTGCTAGCATAGTTTTGACCATATGAGGAATTTGATCCTCGTGAAGACTTTGATCCACTTGAGGAATTTGATCTCGGGTTCCTGTTCTTCACTAGTGGTGTCATGAGCACATTCACGTGAAGATTTTCTAAACTGCTTTTGGGAACCTAGATTTTCCTCAAGGATGGTTCATTCCTGCAGTTAGTTCCAACATATCTAGCAAATACTTCACCATTCTGGTTTTTGAACAGTTTATAGTGGAGTCAATTGACTCATTAGAGGAATATGAAGTTTCACATGAAAAGTCTGATAATATAGATGGGTCAATAGCAAGTCCTTTTGCAGCAACCCATGAGGTTTTGGGATACTCCTCAGGTTTCTAGTATGAACCATCAACATTCAATTTCCTCTCAAATGCAGTACACTCTTTCCTAGGGTTTCTGTTCAGGATCTGCTTTTTGAGCACATCGCAAAGGGTTTGGTGCCCTTTGAGGCTTTTGTAGATGCCTGTCACATAAAATTCCTTCAACCCTGCATTTTCATCAATGACATTTATGGTTTCCTCAAGTGAGGAATTTGTTACCACGGTGTTGGAGCATATATCTCCATATGTGGTATTGGTACTTGATGACAATTCCTATGGACTAATGGTTGCCTTAAGTTACATTTATAGGATTTGTCCATAGGCACTTCTTGAAGTCCATCTGTTGGGTTCAAGGAGTTTATATGATGACCAAGATGGTATTCAAGGTATTATCCAAAGAATGGTCATAGAGACACATGGTTGATCAAGATCTCAGACAAAGAGTAAATCAAGATGATCAACACACAAAGCGTACAAGATGTACCGAGAGGGATCAAGTGATCCCATGGTATGGATTTGTCCATAGGCACTTCTTGAAGTCCATCAGTTGGGTTCAAGGAGTTTATATGATGACCAAGATGGTATTCAAGGTATTATCCAAAGAATGGTCATAGAGACACATGGTTGATCAAGATCTCAAACGAAGAGTAAATCAATATGATCAACACACAAAGCGTACAAGATGTACCGAGAGGGATCAAGTGATCCCATGGTATGGTGTGTTTACATGGGCTTGCGTCAAAGGGAAGATCTCATACAACCCATGGAGTATGACGTCAAGTTGTGATCATCATCAATGGTTGATCAAGATCTGTGACAAAGAGTAAATCAAGATGATCAACACACAAAGCGTACAAGATGTACCGAGAGGGATCAAGTGATCCCATGGTATGGTAAGCATTGTCCATTACGTGTTTTTGTACTAACCCATGGTCTTTGTGAGAGTTCTATGTGGGGGTTAGGTGTGCTTCCATGGGCTTGCGTCTAGAGGAAGATCTCATACAACCCATGAATGATGACGTCAAGTGGTGATCGTCATCAAGATGGCGGTGTGCAAGTTCAAGTGGATCAACACGAAGATATCTTGCTTGAAGCCTGTTGTTCATTGTGGTGGCAATGGACTTGTGAAGATATGCTGAAGAGTGGCTCACCCATAGTGAGTATGGGGGAGCAATCAACTAGTCTTCGTCAAGCCAGCGCAATCAAGAAAGGTGGTCCATCTTTAGGAAGACAAGATCATCATCATCTAGCTCAAGAGGACGAGGTGCAAGGTATAGGTTTGCCCTTGATAGGTTTTCTGGTTAGGATAGATTGATGTACTATCAAGGGGGGCTCTCAAGTGAGTAGCTTGATCGTATCGTTTGTTGAGAGCTCAAACCATTTGCATCCTTGCATCATACTTCTTGGTTCTTATTTGGTGTTTCTCTTTGTGAGTTTTAGAGCTTATGGTCATCTTCATGACAAGCTCGAGTTCATCGAAAACGGAGTCCATATGCAACTACTATGATGTTTTCGATGTTGGAGTTTTTGCCAGTTCTTCATTCTTAGAGGACTCACATCTTTATATCATTGGAATTTTCATAACCGCATGGTCTTAAGATTTCCATAACCGCATGGTCGCTGTTTGGATAGCCCTTGTCGTCCTGAATCCAACAAGCTTGGGTTTTCTCGATTTGGAGCTCGTATGCGGAAGTTATGGCTGTTTCAGTGGCGAGCGGTAGTACCGCTGGACCTAGCGGTAGTACCGCTAGAGTTGGCGGTAGTACCGCTGGCCCAAGCGGTAGTACCGCTGGCTGGCGGTAGTACCGCCCCTAGTCAGCGGTAGTACCGCTCCAGGAGCTTAGTACCGCCTGCCTAGCGGTTGTTCATGGACGGACCTTTTTGCGAAGACTTTCTTGGCGGTGGTAGTGCCGTTGCACTACCAGGGGCCCAGCGGTAGTACCGCTGGAGTGCCAGCGGTAGTACCGCTAGATGGCGGTAGTACCGCTGGAGTGCCAGCGGTAGTACCGCTGGAGTACCAGCGGTAGTACCGCTGCAGCCAGCGGTAGTACCGCTGGAGCTCGGGCAGAAAGTGGGGGTAACGGTCTGATTCCTTCCCCCACTATATAAAGGGGGTCTTCTTCCCCCTTGGTCTTATCCATCCGTTGAGCTCTTGTTCTATCTCCATTGTTGACATTCTTAGAGCTTGATTACTCTCTATCCCTCCAATGATTCTTGCTTGTTCTTGAGGGAAAAGAGAGAGGAGATCTAGATCCACATCTCCACCAATCACTTTCTCCTCTATGTGAGGGGAACCCCTTGGATCTTGATCTTGGAGTTCTTTGTGAGCTCCTTGTTCTTCCTCTCATATTTCTCCATAGCTTTTGTTGTTGTGGAGGTTTCGTGTGTTCTTGCCATTGCATTAGTTGCATCGGTTTGAGTTCTCCACGGTGGTACGTGGAAGTGAGAAGTTGAGAAGCTTACTACCTTTGGTACTTAGTACCCTTGATATTGTTCTTCGTGGATGCTTTGGCATCCTAGAAGCTTGGTGGTGTCTCGGAGCTCAATCATTGTGGTGTGAAGCTCTGGGAAGCGTCGGGGTCTCCAATTAGGTTGTGGAGATTGCCCCGAGCAATTTGTACGGGTACCGGTTACCGCCCCCAAGGGTTGCCACGTGTACGGGTTCGGTGACCGCCCCCAAGGGTTGCCATTTGTACGGGTTCGGTGACCGCCCTCAAGGGTCCCTTAGTGGAATCACGGCATCTTGCATTGTGCGAGGGCGTGAGGAGATTACGGTGGCCTTAGTGGCATCTTGGGGAGCATTGTGCCTCCACACCGCTCTAACGGAGATTAGCATCCACAAGGGTGTGAACTTCGGGATACATCATCGTCTCCCCGTGCCTCGGTTATCTCTTACCCGAACCCTTTACTTATGCACTTTACTTTGTGATAGACATATTGTTTATTGTAATATATCTTGCTATCACTTAGTTGTTTATCTTGCTTAGCATAAGTTGTTGGTGCACATAGGTGAGCCTAGTTGTTTGTAGGTTTTGTGCTTGACATATTAAACGTTAGTTTTATTCCGCATTTGTTCAAGCCTAAACCTTAACTATTTTAAAGCGCCTATTCACCCCCCCCCCCTCTAGGCGACATCCACGTCCTTTTCACACGGGTACAGTTGAAGAATTTGTAGCGATAGAAGCATTTGAAGTTTCAGGTGAAGAATTAGAAGATTTGCGTTTGATGCATTTCAATCATGGTGGAATCAATTTTCCCCGAGCGGTACTCATCTGTTGAGCATGCAAAGAATCATTTTCAATTCAAAGATCATCATGGGACACCCTTAACTTCTCAAGATCTTGCTTTCTTTGAAGAAATTCATAAGAAAGCTTCTCGTGATCGGCCAAGAGGGTGACATGATGATCCTTAAGACTATCAAACCTAGACTGGAGTCTTTTGACATCATCATTCAAGATTTGAGTCTGATCCATTTCCTCATTCAATAGGTCATCGTTTTGTCTAGCAATTTCGGAAGTTTTTCAATAGCAGTTTGTTGCTTAGTGGAAATATTAGCAAGCTTATAGTAACTGGGTTTTTGATAGTCATCAGGTTCACAGTCACTAGAGTGAGAAGAGAAAGTGTGATTGTGTACCTTGAAACCTTTTGCCATGAAGAAATAGGTGGGAGCAAAGTCGTCATCACAGTCATCAGTGTTGTTGACGTTGTCATTTTCTTCGAGGTCGAAGATGGGCTTGCTGACAAAAGTAGTAGCAAGAGCTAGGCTTGCCACACCCGACTCTGACTCCTCTTCAGATCCTTCCTCTTCAACACCTTATTTAGATTCTTCCTCACAATCCATTTCCTTGCCAATAAGAGCCCGAGCCTTTCTGAAATTGTTCTTCTTGTGCGATGATGACTTTGAATATTTCTTATTTTTCTTTGAGTCATCAGAATTGTCATCCTTGTATTTGTTCTTCTTTGATTCCTTCAACCAGCTAGGACAATCAGCTATGTAGTGACCAGATTTCTTGCATTTATGACAGGTTCTTTTTTTGTAGTCCTCGGATGAAGATTCTCATTTCCTCATATCTCTTCTTGAAAACTTTCCAAATTGGCCACGTCTGGTGAACTTCTGGATTTTCCTCATGGGCATAGCAAGTTCCTGATCAAGTTCTCCGGCATCACCAAGACTGCAATCAGAGTCTTCTTCTTCAGATGAGGAAACAACCTTTGCCTTCAGCGCATGAGGTCTTCCATAGCTTGGTCCATAGAGGTCTCTCTTTTCAGCTTGTTGGAATTCGTGAGTATTGAGTCTCTCAAGAATATCAGCATGATCTAGTAACTTGTAGTCTCGTTGTTCTTGAATAATCAAAACCAGTGTATCGAATGAAGAATCAAGAGATCTCAATTGAGTCTCTCAAGAATATCAGCAGGATCTAGTAACTTGTAGTCTCATCGTTCTTGAATAATCAAAACCAGTGTATCGAATGAAGAGTCAAGAGATCTCAATGGTTTCTTCACCACCTCATGGTCAGTGATGTCTCTGGCTCCAAGATCATGTAGATCATTTGAGATATCAGTGAGGCGATCGAAAGTTTGTTGGAAGCTTTCATTGTCGAGTCGTTTGAAGCGGTTGAAGAGATTGCGAAGAACATTAACTCGAGAGTCACATTGAGTAGACACTCCTTCATTTACTTTGGATAGCCTTTCCCAGATAAGCTTTGCAGAGCACAAAGCACTCACTCTACCATACTAACCTTTGCTCAGATGGCCATAGATGATATTCTTCGCTTGGGAGTCGAGTTGCTTGAATCTCTTCACATCAGCAGCAGTGATATTTGCAGTGAGAGAGGGAACACCATTTGCACAACATACCAGAGATTGTTGTCAATTTCTTCCAGGTGCATGTGCATCTTGTTCTTCCAGTAGGGTTATTCTGCCTCGTCAATGGTAGGACGTCCCGCAGTTACCTTGATCATACCTGTGGTCGAATAACTAAAACTCCAGGTGGTTAAACCAAAATCACACAGAACAAGGGAGTACCTTGCTCTAATACCAATTGAAAGTGTGTTATATCGACTAGAGGGGGTTAATAGGTGATTTTTTTATAAATTCATCATTGAGGAATTCCTTGTGAGGAAAGTCCTCAGTCATGAACTGAGTGCAACGGAATAAGTACTCAGGCAAGGTGCAAAACACTGATAGCATAGTCGTTAGAGTGAATTGAAACGTTCGGTTTGCACAAGTAGCGTGTTCAGGACATGCAGGTGATGAACAAGTGAAGTGAAGAATTTGGGGTGAGGAATTTGTGAAAGTCTTCAGTAAAATCCTTCAAACAGTACCGATCAAAGTCATCAACATAAAACTAAGGAAACGAAAGGGTTGAGGAATTAGAACTAGGTGCTCGACGAAGACAATGGTTTGATGACCGAGTTCCAACTGATGTGACAGTCCTACGTCTGGTTTGGAGCGGCTTGGTATTTAAGACCAAGGACACACAGTCCCAGGACACACGGTCCTTACTGTATTCTCCTTGAGCTAAGTACGCATAGTGCTCACCCAACACTCGTGGTAAGTCTTCAGGGAAGACTTCCAAATCCTCACAAACTTGGTCACCGGCAATCCACAATTGATTGTTGGATGCTCTAGACCAGTGAAGCCTAATCGTCTAGAGGATGCACAGTCCTCGAAGGTAACAAGTGTATGTTCCACACAGGAACAATCTCTTCGGTGATGCTCAATCACTCTAGGGTTTTGGGGTTTTAGTTTGGGTGTTTAGGGTTTTTCCTCACTGATGATTTTCTATCAAAGTCTTCGAGGAATGGGTTTCTCTCAAATGACAAGTGTTAGTTTCTCTCTCGGAGCAGCCAACCAACTAGTGGTTATGGGGGCGGCTATTTATAGCCGGGAAGCAATCCCGGCATGAATTAGCATAAATGCCCCGGATAAGGTTGGGGACAGCTGGCTCGCGGCGCAGTAACAGTTGGAACATTTCAGGTGTGAAAGTCCTCATGTCCCTCATGTTCCTCACTGGTAGGTAACTCGCACTGGTGAAAACATAACTCCTCAGTTAGAGCAAATTCCTACGAGACTAGAAGATCTTCGTCTGTGTCACTGAAGAATTTGACTATACTATTGAAGATTTCCAAAGACTTCACCTGAG
This sequence comes from Hordeum vulgare subsp. vulgare, assembly GCF_904849725.1. NCBI lineage: Eukaryota > Viridiplantae > Streptophyta > Magnoliopsida > Poales > Poaceae > Hordeum > Hordeum vulgare. The sequence continues at coordinate 448,611,957 of NC_058522.1, forward strand.
GGGTTTGTATGTGTAGGCTTTGGGATGAGCATCACCTGGAAACTTTTCCTTAGTTTTAGCTTGACCCCCTTTAAAAGTACGGCGGTCCTATGACACAGAATACAGAAAATGAAACTACAAAAATGAAAGTCTTCATGCTTCAAAGTCCTCGCATCAATTTTTTTACGGACACACCAATTTCCTCACTTTCAAAGTCTTCAAGTAAGTACCAAAGTCTTCAGCCGGAGACATACATTTTTAGGGGTCGATATTCTTCGAATAACTCAAACTCATCAGCGACTTATAGAGCCTATGCACACTCACAAACACATTAGTCTCTTAACCTATAAGTCTTCAATACACCAAAATCACTAAGGGGCACTAGATGCACTTACAGGGACGGAACATAACCAAGCTTGAAGGAGATGAATGGGATCGTTTCATCGCTCGCATGCATCACACTGGTGGCGAATTGATCAGCTTCTCCTTCACAAGAGAAACTTCAAGGCTTGATGTTATCTCTCTCAACTATTAGGTAGAAGACGATGACCCACTTGATGAAGCAGTCTTTGCCCAAAGAATGAACAGGCTGAACGAGGATGAAACTGACACGCTTTTGGAAAAACTTCCGCCATGTGATGCCTACGTTGGGATGTCATTCGTGACCCGCGTGACACGGGGGTGGTTAACCGCCATGCCATGGTATGTTACTTATTATTACTATAGTAATTTGATATCCTTAGTATATATTAATGTGATGATATGGTTAGTGCGGAATTTGATGATATGCTTAGTACATATATTAATGTGATGATATGCTTATAGTGTAGTAATGTGACATGATCATCATGTTTGTTTTTTCAAAAATTACCTAAGAGTCTATGTGTGAGCTGTGGCACCAGGACGGATGAAGAAGGCATTGCTAGACTACGCCTTAATACAAAGGGATCTGTCTCCACCTGTGCTTATGCAGCGCACACGGACGGGCGCACTATCTTCAGTGCAGCTGGATGGAGCAGCTTCCTCGCTGGCAAGAATGTTCGGGTTGGACACGCCGTCTTAGTCAATATCAGGAACACCCCACGCCATGACTTCAGGATGATGATCGTTATCGACCTCCTTTAAGTATGTTAGTTTGCTCATGCGAAATGAACTCCTTATTAAATATGTTATAGATATACTTTGCTCGTGTTTGTGAGGATTGTCGTTAATACCTACTTGTGAGCTTGGCACTTATTATTAACTGGAATGCATTGTTTTATTAGATTAGTTCCTCGTGTGCAATGCTAAATGTTATGTGCTAGGAATTTTTTTTGTTGCACAAAACTTTCCTGGCATGCAATGTACATTCAACACTGCTAGGTGAACGATTATAACGATGGCGTTGCCTACATGGCACACCATCAGCACATAGACTACCGCTGGCATGGGACCCAAAGCCACCAGTATTTTTTAGCAATGGTGCCATATTGGTGGTGTAGGGCTGCCACGCCAGCAAAGCCTTTTTCCCATGCCATAGCTAGGCTTTTCTTCACTAGCACAAAGTTCACCTCCTCCTCGGCGTTCTCCTCCTCGAGCTCCTTACGGTTATGAGACAGCTCGGACGGCGTGGGCTCAAGCTCGGAGTAGTTGGAGTAGGTGTTGGAGCCCAACCAGGATGCGCCAGAGTTGGAGCCCGAGACGGAGTTGGAGCCCGCAATCTCTCTAGTGTTGGGCACCGGCGCCCTAGGGCACAGACCTCCCGTGGAGATCCTTGTTGTCTGTAGCTGCCTCACCATGCTGGTTGAACTACCTTTGGATTGCACTACCCATGGAAGCAATGGAGTGAAGCGTTGGTGGAACAATCCCGCATGTCGGTATTTAATCAGAGGAATGCGTGGAGTTGAACGGAGCGGGGGAGTGGACCGTCGGTGTGGAGTGTTCAATAGAGCACATCCTCCATCTTTTCACATTGAATCGAGGTGTTACGATCGGTAAAATTGTGTCCTGAGGGTGCACTAATTTCCCTGATGCGACAACACTGCATGGCAGCGTGCATGCATGGCACGCTGCTTCGGGTGCATGCATGGCAGGCTAAGATTAGGTCTCTACGACGGCCCATCGGCCTAGCACGCAGCTCATGGCCGATGTCGCGTGATGTTGTTCCCCCGCTGCCATGCGGGTCACTCATGTCCGCGGTCACGGAGCACCCAGCCGATCTAACCAATAAGACCTCATCTCGCGAATCGACCATGGAAAACCCTAGCATCCGATCTAAATTGTTCCCGAACAATGACCCAACGGCCCTAGTAGTGCGGGGTTTTGAGAGGCGTTTGAGGGGTTTCGGGAGGGGTTTGCGTGCTAGGGTTGAGCATAACTTTTTTTAAAAATCAAAAAATATGAAACTTGCGCACATATTTGTTTTATGTTACTAAGTTACTAGGAAAAATGAGAAACCACAACTACAAATATTTTCATAAAATTTCCTTCATACAACATAGCTATCACGAATAAGGGTGCATGATTTTCAAGGGGAATGCACTAAGGTTTATGGTTAATCGTGGCATAGTTTGTCCAAACGATCTCATATTAAGCATAGACCCTATGTTTGCACACTAGATGACAAGGAAGGGTGCACATTTAGCTATCACAAACAAGACGCATAGTTTGTCCAACTCGATTCTGAATTCAAATGTTGGTTTTTGCACACACCTTTTTTAACTATTAGTTTATTACTCTTTTATATTTATTTTTCATTTCTTTCATACATTTGCTAGACTCCTTTAAAATTCTTTTTAACACTCCTTTTTTCACAAGATAATATAAAACACAAGATAATATAAACCACACAGACTTCAACAAAAGTATATTGCAGTTCACATACTACATTATCAAAATATACAATCTTCCAAGAGTTCACAACCACAAAATTAAAACATTAGACAATCATGGAGGGCTACTAAACGAGAGTCAAAGCCTTCAGTAGGGTTGGATGGTGTGCCGTGATCTTGGCATCCTTCCCACTCCTCAATATGTCCCATTAATGAGACGGAAGGTGCTCAAAGAACCCCTCGGGCTTTGGCTTAGTGGTATAGTAAGGGCAGCAGAACTTCTTTCTCTTGTAGTAGGCAGCCTTTCCTTTGGCCTTGATCTTCTGGACTTCGTCCGATACGAAGGAGTCGACGTTTCGGTCGTCCACAGCATCTCCAAATGTATACTGCACACAAAAATGAGTTACATTCATATAGTAAAACAAATATACACAAAAGTCGCATTGATCATATATTAAAACAAATAAAATTTCAAATAGGCTTTACCTCGTAGACGTCGTCCGCAACAAAGTTGGGATCATACTGGTCCTTGAACCTAGTCATGCCCAGCTTCCTCTTGTTGCCCATAGGGTCATCCTCCTACAATATAAAACTAACTATTAATTATAGGAAACAAACAAATAATTCAAATATACACTAAAGTCGCATTGATCATATTATCCATAATATTAACCTATTTGCATTTTGCATATGCATGTGCACAGATGTCAGAGTGGAGAACTTAATAATTAGATCAAACTTACAGAAAACAAAAATTTAAATTTACCTAAACATTTTAATTTTGGATAATGAAGCAAATCTCCAAACTATGCTGAAAAAGTACAGTTGAAATAAATTGATAGGTATATATAAATTAATGCATTCCTTTTGAATAATAGCCAAAATCTAGACAAGAGCAATGCTTAAATTTATGATCAACTGAAGCACGATATAGAAATATATGCCCAAAATAAATGCAAATCTAGATGACAATGCAAATCTAGCCATCTAAATTAATGAAATAACTTCTAACAATCAAATTCCAAATATGTCTGACTGTTTGATTACATGGTTTCTAAGGGGGTATCAATTGACGTAGCAAGCACGATTCTAATATAAAAAACCTCAAACCAACTAATCTAACCAACTATACTAACACAGGAATCATAATGAAACTAACTAACACTATATTCTTAATTTTAGCACTACCTACGAAAGAGAAATGAGAAGAAGTACCTCCTCGACCACCTGCTCGTTGCCGGCCTACGCATCTGCACGCATTGCGCGGCTCGACGCCGAGTTGGAGCCTGCCACCTCCTTCTCCACTAGATCCGCCGCAACAACTCTAGCTCCATCTTCACTGCAGTTGGAGCATCTCCCGCACCGCCGTGGACGCAGGCAACTCCCTGCACGACATCTGGCACGGTCCCCGCGACCATCTCCTCCGGCATATCTCCGGCCAAAGCCATTGTAGCACCACGAGCGTCCTCCATCGCTGCCAGAAACAAACTGTCGAACGGAAGGAAGGATTAGTTTAGTTCCACCACAAGAAACCTAACCGTCAAAGTTAGGCTTAGTTCGCATTAAACTTGTTTCTTAGCGCATAAACAAATCTTTTTATTTTGCATTAAGTTACATGCGCACAAAGACATAATGTTTACATGTGTAAATTTTATCAAGCTATTTTGACATTTAAAAAATTGTCATCTCACCGGGTAGGATGTGTTTTCGGGTGCAACTTTGTTTAACCTATCTTTGAGGGGCATGCTAGAGATATTTGTCTCTATCCTAAAAAAAGTACATGCGAGATGAAAAGTTAGATTGTTGCAATTATCTAATTTAGTCTAACAATATATAAAAATGGTGGTTTACCCGTGGCTCCGTCCCATATTTTTGTTACTCTTTAGTTCCACCCCTTTTTGCACGCCATTTTTCCTTGTACAACCTTTTCCGCTATCAATGAAATATGTACTCCCTTCGTTTTTAAATATAAGTCTTCTAGATATTTCACTACGGACTACATATGGGTATATAAATATATTTTATAGTGTATATTTATTTACTTTGTTTCGTATGTAGTTTGTAGTACAATCTCTAAAAGAACTTATATTTAGAAACAGATGGAGTAGCTCTCATGCTATGTTGGGGGCCCCTCAGTATACGAAAAGGAGGGGGCGCTTCGAGGGTTCCCCCACCTCCCCCTCCCCCGCCGACGCCGCCGGCCGTCCCCGCCCCCCTCCCCTCTCCCCCTCTTTCCATCCCGCTCCGCCGCTCCAGGGGCCATCGGATCCGCGCCCCCTCTCCCCCTCCTCCCCTCCCGCGACCCGCGCCGCCCCCGCGGTGGTCGGGCCGCGCCCCCAGCCTCCCGCCCACTCGCCCCCCCTTCCCTCCCTCCTCCTGCCGTCGCCGGTGCGCCGCGCCAGCCCTTGGTCGGGCGGTCCCGGTGGTGGCGGGACTCCGGCCTTTACCCTCCTGGCTCGGGTGGCGCGGGGCAGCCCAGGGCCTGGTGGTGCGTCTCGGCGGCAGCGGCCCGGCACGGCGGCGGGGCTCCCCCTGGTGCGGCGTGGATGGTCTCGGTGGCGGTGGTGCTGTCGTTGGTGGCTGGGCAGCGGCGGCAGCGATCCGGCCCTTCAGGCCCAGATCTGGTCCCCCCGGGCCCGATCTGGGTGTGGGCGGGCCTGCCTCGTCGCCTCTGGTTGGTTTGCGGCGCGGCTTGAGGCGGGGATGACAGCGTTGACATCGCACCGCTGCAGCGTGACGATGGGAGCTTCACGAGCTTGTCCATGCCCGGCTGAGCTTTTGGACTGCATGAGGGTAGCGGCGGTGGCGGCCTACATGCAGCAGCACGGCTGCGGGGACTTTACGAGCCGCGGGACTTGGCCGGCGCTCGGCCGGGCCTTCTTGGCCTGGTGTGTCCGGTCGGCACCCGCCGATGGCGGTGGAGGACGTCCTCCGGGTGGCTGCGCTGCTCGTGCCCTCCGGTTCCAATGGTTCGGTGTGCTCTCGTCGTCGTGTCCGGACGGCGACCGTCTTGGATGGTGGAGGTGGTCCCCTCCTGTGTGGTTGACCCCCTGTCAGGTCGTGTCTTCGGGTGGTTCGCCTCAGACTGATCGGTCTTGCTACGTTGACCATGGTGAGACGACGATGATGATTGCAAGACCGAGGTGGCGTTTGTTGGTGGATGGCATGCTTAGTGGTGCGTCTCTGATTGTCCGGGGGGTGGTGGTTTGGGGGTCGGAAGAAATCCTTGTCTTTTGACACCGACATGGTGACGCTTGAGAGTGTCACCCTTCCTTCCTGAAGGGTGTCGGGTGTGCCTCCTCCCCACACCTCGGAGCGTACTGGGGAAACCCTAGGACCTGTCCGGGCAGCAGTGTCGTCGTCGTCACTATACTTTGTGAAGGTGCTGCTTGGTACGCGATGGATCAAGGTGCTTGGATCGTGGTGGGAATATTACAGAGGAGACGCAGCGGTTGCGGGTCATTATTGTTTTCGTTAAGCCGTCAGTGTTGGCATTATTTTTTCTTTTTTTTCTTTTGGGCGTGGATGTGCTGTTTTGTCCCAGCAGTGGTTTCATGTTGTATCCTGTGGTTGCTATATATATATATATATATATATAGCGGGGCGAAAGCCTATTTCAAGGGCTCTAATGCTATGTTAAAAGAAAAACTATGTTCCAGCAGCAATATTTTCTTGCGCATCCATAAGTTGATTGCATTGAACATGGGAAGGTTCGTAAGTCAGATCGAATGTTGGTTCAAACTTCATTATCTTATTTTATCATCACTGCATTCCCATAGAGCATATGTTGTATTCCCAGGGACCAGGACAACAACAGTGAGGACACGACGACGAAGTGGTGTTGTCAGCATACAAGAAACCTGGCAACGTACGTTCATACGCAACAAACAAACCACATGCATGCATGCATGCATGCATGCATGTGGGTGCGGCCCTGCAAACCTATACACATATACGTACAAACAAACGTATAAATCGTCCCCAAACCGCTCATGCATGGACAGTAGACTTTTGCGCTACATGGAGGGATATCCCAGAATGCACCACCGCCGCCAGCAAAACGAAACCATTTCTGGTTCGCACACGTACGCGACTAGAAGCTTGTCCGGTTGGGCTGAATGTGCATGACAATATGACATGGTGTGCAATCAAGAGGGTCCGAAGGCGCCACGCCGCTACACTACACTACATATGAATTTAGGGGATTGCAATTGCATTCTTTTCCTATCCAAATTTTGTCATGTGGTAACGTAGCGGGACGCTTCCACGCAGAGATGTTCTTTCTGGGGACAAATAGTAGCAGAAGCTAAAGATGGAGCTCAGGGCCCATTAATTGCCACAATCCGGCGCAGAAATCCTTCATAAAATCGCTCAACCGTAAGAGGGACAAAAAATTGAAGGAGGTTTGTCAACACAGGATTTCAATGGGAAAAGCACCACACGACGCACGGAGGATAACAGCAAGAAAAGGACCCCGTGGATGGATGGATGGATGGACGGATCAGCTGTCGGCTCGCGAAAGGCACGGCACGGGCCATACGGCCTACGGGGGCGAGGTGTGAAACGAGACGGAACGGAACGAGACGTTATAGACCGTGGCGTGGCCGCAGCGCCGCGATGGACGTGTCGAGTCGCCGGCGCACAGGCCGCGCTTTTCGCTTGATTCGAGCCCGAAAGCGACCGACGGATCGGTCTGCCGCCGCGCCGGGAATGCTCCTGGGCGCTCGCGAGGGAGCCACGTCCATCTCGCCACGGACCCGCACGGTCGCTTCTCTTGATCGGTCAGGTTATTATGTGCCGGTGGTGGAGTCAGTGGCGAGTGTGATCCACTTCTTTCTCTCGGTGTCAATGTCCTTCATGTAGAGGTCTATGGTTCGATCGGAGTGTGTCTTTACGGCATCTATAAAACGGTCAAAATTGCTTCCTATATTAGTACTCCCTCTGTCCCATTAGCTAGCGGGAAATGTTTTTCCAAATTTCTAAACTTAAGGAACATTAAAACTAAAAATCTGCCCACTACGCCCGTTAGTGGTTGCTATGTTGGGCTTAGCCGTGTTGTGAAATATACTCCCTTCGTTCTCAAATATAAGTTTTTATAGAATTCCACTATGGATTACATACATATGTATATAAACATATTTTAAAGTGTATATTTATTTATTTTGTTCTGTATGTAGTTCGTAGTAAAAATTTTAGAAAGACTTATATTTAGGAACCGGAGGTGTATTTAATTAGGACAGCGGCTTACCTATTAGATTTTCATTCTCTTTTATTCTTCCTTTTGTGTAGCCCTAAAAGAGAGATGAAAACAAGTGGATCCACCCCTATCCTTTTGTGTACTCTACTACCCCCGAAGCATTTAGTCTGTGACCAGCGATGCAGCACATGGGTGCTTCATGTAGTCGATTTTAAAATTTACTAACCTTAAACCAATGATTTTGGATAACATAGGTGAAAGTTGTAAGCCCTATTCAAGAATAATCCACTTTTCATAATTCTCCCTACTCTTGAGATTGCTTTTTCATTAGGTACCTAGGCACCTCATGTAGTCCAACCCATTGTCGTTATCCGCGTGTCTAATTCCATTCGTCTTGGTGTGGGCATTATGAAATGAAACGAAGTTAGTTGGGGTGATGCTTTACTGAATACAAAAAAGCTTCCTCAATTCAATGATAACTTTGTCGCGTTGCATCATCTCAAGATTTGTGTGTATCATTGAGTAAATTTGAGTGCTCTCTTTCTCTTGGTGTTAACATCCTAGGGCACTTGTTTATCAACTTCAATTCTGAGAGTGGTCCTTATGGATGCCTTTTGATGTTACTAGGCATTCTAGGGAGTGTGCTCCACTTCTTACCGGTGCCAGCGTCCTCGATCTAATAAAACGGTTCATAGCATCATAACCATCTCTGATTTGATTGAAATGTATCTTCCTTAACTAACCACCCCCAATGCTACGCGCTGCTAGTTTTGGTGTTGTTGTGTTCGGCTTAGGTGTGTTGTGATCATGTGTGAAATCTATTTGGTTAAGAGAACATATTATATTTCATATTTGTGTTCATTCGTCCTTTTATAGTGTGGCTCTGAAAAAGGTACTACCCCACGTATTTGGTTTCATGACTAGTGATGTAACATGTCGGTGCTTCATGTAGTTGATGGTAAGTGACTTTGTAAATCTTGTCACCACGAGCAAGTGTACCTAGGCATTTCATGTAGTTCAAACTATTGTTTTCATCCATGTGTCTAATTTCGGGTTGTATATGTCCTTATAAAATAAAACAAAGTTAGTTGGGATGATGGTTTGATGATTGCAGAAAAGCTTCTTCGAGTAAATGCTAACTTTATAGCATCGGTTCACCTCAAGAGTCAAGATTGTTGTGAGTAAATTCAACTACTCTATTTCTTATTGATGTTAACATCCTAAGGCGCGTGGATGCTGCTAGGCATCCTAGGCAGCTTGCTCCACTTCTCTTGAGATTTTGATTTGTCGTAGATGATGCAACATGTTGGTTCTTCATGGAGCAGATGGCAAGCGACTTACATTTTGCATGTGTCGGCATCCTAAGTTTTTTTCTTGCAAATGAAAATTTTCTATTACTAATCCATCAAAATTACAATCCAAGCAACACAACTCTTGTTCATAATCAGGCAAAATCTGATCTAGACAACAGCGTGAGCTACCAAACATGTGCAATTCGCCATAAAGTGACTTACAGGATTTCGACAGTGCTAACATGAGTAATACAAAAATATTACCGGTTATCTTACTTGTGTCGGCATCCTACACGTGGGTACTTCGTGGAGTCTATGGAATGTGCCCTACGATATCATTTCACATACGTCTTCATCCTAGAGCGTTATCGATATGCATCAAATCTAATTTTGTTTTCATCGGTCCTTTTCTGGTGTTACGGGGGCTAATTACCATTTTTCTTGGTGTGTATGTTGCGTTGGAGAATGAAACTAAGTTAGTTGGGATGATGGTTAAACGGCTACATAAAATCTTCCTCGAGTAATGCTAACTCTCTAGCATTGGTTCACCTCAAAAAACTGTGCTTCATGGAGTAAATTTGAGTGCTCTGTTTCTTTTTGTTGTTAACATCCTAGGCCACCTATTTATCACTTTTGATTTGGAGAGTAGTCCTTCTTAATTCACCATTGATGTTACTAGGCATCCTAGGTCTATGATCCACTTCTTACCAATGTCAACATCCTCACTCTAGTAATTCATAGCATCATATCCACCTTTCATTCGATCAGAGTGTGTCGTTCTTAAGTGGCCACTTTGATGATACTCGTTGCCCGTTTGGGTTGCCAAGTTGTTTTCTGTGTAAAATCTGGTTGATTAGGGGAACAGCTGACTTATTAGATTTCCTTTTTTTAATAGTGTTACTCATATAAGGTACACATTGAAGATTTTAGCTTGTGACCAGCTATTCAAGACAGCCTGCTTCATGGAGTCTATGGCGAGTCTCTTACATCTTACATGCGCCAGCATCTGGGTTAGCTAGGCATGTCCTCTAATTCAAACTATTATTATCATCCACCCTTTCTGGTATTGTGGGCATGAATTCCCATTTGTATTATTATGTATATTGTTTTATGGAATGGAATGAAGTTAGTTGGGACAATGATTTACCAATTGGATAAAAGCTTCCACAAGTAAATGTTAACTTTGTAGCACACTAGTTCACCACCAACGGTTCGGTTTTTTTGTGCTTGATCGAGTAAATTTGAGGGCTCAGTTTCTTATTGATGTCCACATCCTATGGCACCTCTGACTAAGAAAATAATGTGGATCCATGCATTTTGATATTTACTAGGGATAGATTCATCCTTGTCGGGTTGTGTGTATTAAATTCCTATGTCGAATGCAGTAGTTAGGATAATGGTGTATTGATTATAGAAAAGTATCACTAAAATATCTCTGTAAAAAGTACCTTCAAGCCAAACTTGTAACTAAGTAGCATCTGGTTGTGACCCATGATTCACACATGGTGAAGTACGGCTGCTCCACTTCTGTATAGGTGTTATACTATTCCCATCCATCTATTTCGACATTAATCATCACCGGTTCGTGTTTGTCATGTTGTATATCATGTTCTACCATGAAACATAGTTACGACAATGATTTCCCATATATGTAAAGTTTTGCTATTGTGGCTCTTGGAAATATTATTTCGGCTTTTCCTACGTTATGAGGTAGTTGGTTTGCATCCAACAGTTCAAGATTGTTGTGCTTCACGGAGTAAATAGTGAAATAACAAATGATGCACTTCTTAATAGTATGAGTCTATTAGGATATCCATCGCCACTGATTCATTATGTCGTTTTTGTCCATCTATTCTGATAGGGTGCTGCTACAAATCAACCGGCTGATTTCTCCAGGAAATCAACCGAGTTGGCAGCCGTACGATCACTTGTCCTACATCTGTTGGATCAACCAACTCTCTTCCCATTCACGGCTCCACCAATTTGACACAGCACCGAGAACTCTCGGTGATGTCCATGGTAGCATCAAAGCAGCCCCCAACGACACCCCCTCCCTGTAGGGTAACGTAGCATAAATTCAAAATTTTCCTACGCACATTCAGATCTTCCTATGGAGAGACCTGCAATGAGAGAGGGGTAAGAGCATCTTCATACCTTTGAAGATCGCTAAGCGGAAGCGTTTTCTAGAACGCGGTTGATGGAGTCGTACTCGCGGTGATTCCGATCTAGTGCCGAACAACGGCACCTCCGCGTTCAACACACGTGCAGCCCGGTGACGTCTCCCGCACCTTGATCCAGCAAGGAGGAGGGAGAGGTTGGGGAAGAAGACCAGCAACACGACGGCGTGGTGTTGGTGGAGAGACGAGGTCTCCCGGCAAGGCTTCGCCAAGCACAGGCAGAGAGGAGGAGGGAGAGAGCAGGGCTGCGAGAGAGAGAGATTAAACCGTGTCTCAAACAGCCCCGGACCTCATCTATATATAGGGGGAGAGGGAGGGGGCGCAGCCCTTAGGGTTCCCACCCCTAAGGGGTGCGGCAGCCCTCAGATGGGGAAGGGGTGGCGGCCAGGGCAAGGGGGAGGGGTGGCGCACCCCTCTGGTGGGCCTAAGGCCCACCTAAATTAGGGTTCCCCCCCTCTTTTCCTTTCCCCTGCGCCATGGGCTGAGTGGGGAGGCATACCAGCCCAACTAGGGGCTGGTTCCCACCCCCACTTAGCCCATCTTACCTCTTGGGGTCGCAGCCCCCCTTCGGTGGTCCCCCGGGACCACCTCCGGTGGTCCCGGTGGTCCGGGTACGTTACCGGTGATGCCCGAAACACTTCCGGTGTCCGAAACCATCCGTCCTATATATCAATCTTTACCTCCGGACCATTCCGGAGCTCCTCGTGACGTCCGGGATCTCATCCGGGACTCCGAACAACTTTCGGTAATCTCGTATAACAATTCCCTATAACCCTAGCGTCATCGAATCTTAAGTGTGTAGACCCTACGGGTTTGGGAGACAGGCAGACATGACCGAGACACCTCTCTGGCCAATAACCATCAGCGGGGTCTGGATACCCATGGTGGCTCCCACTAGCTCCACGATGATCTCATCGGATGAACCATGATGTCAAGGATTCAATCAATCCCGTATACGATTCCCTTTGTCTGTCGGTATAGAACTTGCCCGAGATTCGATCGTCGGTATACCTATACCTTGTTCAATCTCGTTACCGGTAAGTCTCTTTACTCGTTCCGTAGCACGTCATCGTGTGACTAACTCCTTAGTCACATTGAGCTCATGATGATGTTCTACCGAGTGGGCCCAGAGATACCTCTCCGTCACACGGAGTGACAAATCCCGATCTCGATTCGTGCCAACCCAACAGACACTTTCGGAGGTACCCGTAGTGCACCTTTATAGTCACCCAGTTACGTTGTGACGTTTGATACACCCAAAGCACTCCTACGGTATCCGGGAGTTGCACAATCTCACGGTCGAAGGAAAAGATACTTGACATTAGAAAAGCATTAGCATACGAACAATACGATCTAGTGCTAGGCTTAGGATTGGGTCTTGTCCACCACATCATTCTCCCAATGATGTGATCCCGTTATCAATGACATCCAATGTCCATGATCAGGAAACCATGATCATCTATTGACTAACGAGCTAGCCAACTAGAGGCTTGCTAGGGACACATTGTGATATATTCATTCACACATGTATTACTGTTTCCTGTTAATACAATTATAGCATGAACGATAGACGATTATCATGAACAAGGAAATATGATAACAACCATTTTATTATTGCCTCTAGGGCATATTTCCAACACTCCGCTCCCGTGGTGAAGCTCCATTGCAATCCCCGACGATGAGAGAAACCTGCAAGGCAACACCGCCGACGCCGGCGAAGCTACATTGAAGCACCATCCGTGCTCCGATGCAGCATCCGTGAAGCCCTATTGTAGCCTGGTGACCTCGACGAAGCTCCATTGAAGCACTAGCGGTGCTTCGATGCAGCATTTGTGAAGCTCCATTGTAGCCTGCTGACCCCGATGAAGCTCGATTGAAGCACCATCGGTGCTCCAATGCAGCATCTGCGAAGCTCCATTGTAGCGCCGATGAAGCACCAATGCAACTCCGGCGGCGCTTCAATGGAGCTTCGACAGGGTGGTTTACAACCTCACCGGCGGCTGTTGTTGCCATCGGCGAGCCAGCAACACCGCATTGCTGCCCCCCTTTGCAGCACGGCTCCGTTGTCACTCGTCGTCAAACAGCAGCCCCTCGCATCATAGGGGCACCCCTTCTTCGTAGAAGCAGCAACTATGTCGACCGGGATGGTAGAGGTCATGGAGGGTGAGGCGCTCGGGGATAGGAAGAAAGCGGAGTGTGGACAGAGGAGATCGGGCACATCTAAAGGAGTAAGATGACTCGGTTAAGGGAGAAGATGAGGTTGAGGGAAAAGATAATATTGTGGGGGAGGACGGTTCAGCGGTTCTCGGGGACGCGTGTCAGCCCCTCGAGGCGGCTTGAAGACGCGAGAAATCAGCCGGCTTATTTAGAACGTTTCCCATTCTGATATTACCTGGTGTTGATTTGAGTTTTTCATGGTGTGTGCATTGTGTTTGTACAATGTTGGTTAAGATGGTGGTTCACCTGTTATAGAAAAGTTTCCCTATTATGTGGAGAAATATGCCCTCGGTTAAAAAGTTACTAGCAGTCAACAATCTCATATCTATCTACCATTTGGTTTACAACAAACGGTTTGAAAAAAAAGGTGCTTCGCAAACAGCAATCCACTTCTTTTTCTCTAGAACTTGTTACAAAGGCTACCTTTTGTGATCTAATGTGAATTTTTGTGATTCAATGTTGTTATCGGCCCAGGTTACATATATACCCATTCCTTTTGAGTCAGTCTACTGTTATCATATGTCTTCCATTTCATTTCCACTCTATTGCATCTGTGCACCGCTCTCTCGATTTGCCGTACAAATACAAGGTGTTGATATTCGTCGACCATTAGACATTCATCACAAATATAAGGTGTTGCTGTTCGTCGACCATTTGACATTCATCAGATGGCTAAACATCCGAATACACGACAAGGCGGAACACCCCACATGATTAGCGCAATATTACACTACCATGAGAAGAAGAAACCCCCGCAACAAGAAGAACTATCTTGAATGCCAAAGTGAAGTGAAGTCATCTGAAGCAGCTTGTCACTCGAAATTGAAGAAATCAGTTGCAGCTCGAGTCTCATGACCGATTGGCACGCCGCTTGCATCTTAAATCTGAAGCCATGAACCGAGGAGGAAACTCGCGGTGAGATCACGTTGGAGACGACGGGAGCAACCAGAAAAGGTTACTGGGATCGCGAAGCAAACTTGGACGTGTTATAGGAGTCGGCGGGGATTGGCATCTGCATGGATGGCAGTTGCATGCATGGCCCTAACAGCTCACGCCTGTCCCCATGCGGAAGAGTTAATAAGCAAACTCGTCCGCTGCCTATTTTTCGCGTCGTTGATGATGTCCTGTCCCGTCCCGTCCCGTCCCTGCTCGTAGTGGACTTTCCGGAGACGCATTGGCACCAAACAAGTGATGTTTTTTTGTCACGGCTATATACGTGGGGTGAAGTGAACTATAACAAGCTGGAGATCGGTGACATGTGCCTGCATTTTGCCGTTCTCGTCCGGCCTGGTGCTCCTAGCTTTCGCCTGAAATCCTTGTGTTCTGGTGTTCCGGTTGCGCACGAGAGATGCGATGCTGAAACGTTGATCTTTCGCCACCTGGAGCTGGAACACTCCACGCAATCTTAAACAGACACAAGACTAGGAGAATGCATCGCGCACACGCATACAGATACAGGGAGGCGTGCGCGTCCTACCACTGCTAGGATAGTCCAGTCCAGCATACATCCAGGCATATACGCACCGAAGACCCTACCGATCTCGCGGCATTTAAGCCCCGGGGCGACGCTACGACTCCACAGCACAGTGGCCAGCGCCCACTCGTGCATGCATCATGCATGGACCGTCATGGAGCGCGGGATCATGATGCACCGGCGCACACAAGTCCACCTCCGGAACCGGGACACCTCACTTGCCACTTCGACTTCCCTTTCGAGGCCCTTGAATGCCCGTCCCTCTCAGGCCCCGCCCGGGCGCCACGTAGGCGCCCTCGACGGCGACCTCGCGGACCATGCCGACACCGCCGCGTGGCTCTCGGCGGTGCCGGAGCACGGCGAGGTGAGGTTGCGTGCCGGGCGTCGCAGCTGGCTCCGGGAGGCTTCACTAAATGCGGCATTGATGGCCGCGGCACGGCCAGCCGCTGGGGATCACGCCCCAATTATTACTGATCAAGGATCTGCCTGTACGACCACCACCCTCTGCAACCTGCGTGCCAGGCTGAGCTTCTAGTTCCAGATACGTACAGGCTACAGCAGCAGCGAGCGAGCACCTCTCAGCTTCAAGCATTGATTCGCCGGGCGGCGAAAGAACGCCGCCGCCGCACGCCGTCGCCGCCTAGGTGAAATGTACGGGTCGGGCAAGGAGGAGCAAAGGGACGTTTACCCGTGGAGACAAGTGCCTAGCTTGTAGTAGGAAATGTACATGGACATCAATGGGAAGAGGGTTGCTACCTCCATGTGCAATGAATGAATGCCCACCACCACCAGGTGACGATGCAGGGTTAGTAGGGCTTGCTTGCTCCATGCCATCAGCCTGGCACCACGAAGATGGGCTTAACTGCAATTATTTGATCAGGGCAGTATGTTTTTTCTTTACACAAAAATTGAATGTGTGTGGACGTCGTCAGCTCCGTCCGGTGTGTGACACACAGGAACTGATGGCGCTGCTTTACTGTTTCTAAAAGCTCAGGTGCAACAACATGGCACGTCGACCGGCAAAAGGCGATATGAGTTGAACTCGGTCAGGATCACCCCACAGTGTGGTTTCCTCAAGCGCGCGGTTCATCTTCCTGACGAGAAGGGTCCCTGCAGGAAGTCGTAGAGCTCCTCTGCAACTGCGAAGGGGTATTCTTCCTGCGGCAGAAGCGCGCCCGGGACCTCCACGAATTTGGTCACGCCTTTGGCGCCCTTGAGAGCCTCCATCTCGGCCTTGGACCTCTTGGGGGAATTCAGCGTCGACACCACTAAAACAGGGACATCTCCGTCCAACTTGGCAAACAGCTGCAGGAACTCTTCCCTCGACTGGACAGGGTCGAGAAGGCCCGTCAGAAACGCGGCAGGGACGTATCGCGCCTTTTCTTTTGGTCTCGTAGCGGCTTTCGACGATTTCTGGTGTCACATTCTCAGGGTTGGCATACACATGGGACTTGTATTGGGACTGGATGGACTTTTCGTTGCTCACCGGAACATTGTACATCATCCAGCCGATGGCTGGGGCCCTGAGGGTTCCTCATAGAAGCCCATACCTGTCATTAACAGGTCAAAAGTTATTTTGCTTGAATCTTATGCACTAGCAGGCCGGATGTCTGTAGAAAAATGGCTAATAGGGGTGATGATATTCATAGCACACATTATTTGCATTTATTCTGTGGGATTTCAATGCATACTGCTTTAGGTCACACCTACAATCCTGCATCACAGGCTTCACTAATCAGTTATACATATATATCAACATTAGTTAAATGCATGAGGCTACACATGTAAATCAGTACTGGAGCACAAAAATGAGGAATCTCCTTTCTCATAAAGCCACTAAACCAATTTGAAAAATGAAGTGCCTGCAAATGGTACTGTACTTTCCATGTGCAACGACAGAGACAATTCCATAACGGCAACCAAGGCCAAACATAACTAATAAAATCACTGCATAAGGCAGACTCGTTCGTACACAAACATTTTCTCAATTGCACCCTAGCTTGGGGCCTACACATCACCATGTTGCAACTACCTACAACCTAAAAGATATGTATGCAAAACAGTGCTGCAACTAAATGCAAATCTGTACTAAACCACGTAGAAGATTTTACTAACAGTGCTACAACTGAAAGATTTGTATTGAACCAACCAGCAGATTTACTATTTGTTGAACAAGATGCTCCAACCCACCTAAAGGCATGTGATAGCACTACTGATAGGATAGGCATGAACACTACAGAATAAAAGGCAGGATGAGGTACACTTTGATACAGTATAATGATGATCAAGAGGGAGTATTTTCTCCTATAGTACCGGTTGCATCTAAGGACTATCAAGATCATCTTAATGTTTCCACAGCTTCACAATCCTCACAATTCCGGGTATATTTCATACCTATGACATCTGCCTAGCACATTTTTTATATTCACCCTTGACAATTGACATACACAATGAACAACAAATATTGTGAGGAAAGGGTCAGAGAATATAGCCATAGCCCATAGGCATGACCGCATGAGGCTTGTAAATGGAGTGTCTGCAGATTCTGTAGTCAAGACAGCACAGAAAAATGCAAACTGTTTCTGAATAACTGGCAATGAAGTGCATTGGTAGTGGTGATTACTATTATCTAAAAAAAAACTCTCTTAATAAAATGAGTGTCCTGCCTTCACCTGATTTGAGCATAAACAAAGTTGCACAGATGACAGAACACAGGAGTGCCTATAAAAGTATTTCTCTGGCAAACATACGTATTACCATTATTAATAAGAATTAATAAGCGCAAGTTTAGTACCTTGTTTTCATATCAGAACCTTGGACAAATACAATGGAAAGGGTCCAGCCCAAGTAGGTGCAACAGCAGCAACCGCTGATGGTCTGATAAGGTCCTTCCCAGCCGCACAGACGGCTATCGTTGCTGCATGACCACCTCTAATAACTACCAGTTCACCATGTGAACATAGTGTGGACAATACAAGTGTATAACCACATCATTAAGTCCTACTGACATTCAAACAAAACAATAACTTCAAAGTGATGGCTGTTACTGAATATTGAAAATCATACTCACAAAAAGCAGTTAATCTGACAAACATCAACCAACTAGAATTTGTTTTCTTGTTTCTGGCAATATGTTATACTCGTTAACATTGACGAGAGAATTTTTCCATGGTGACTTTCGCTGTTCTGCTGAACTTTGTAAGCTTCCTTTAAGTATATTGCTAGTTAAGTTAAGAATAGTTAGATGCCAGTATACAGTTGCCACTCAGCTTTCATGTACCAGCCAAGAAGAATCTAACAGGGAAAAATGTTCTCTAGAATATTTCAGTTGGCTATGAATAATAACATTCAGCAGGCATTATTTCGTGCATACGGCAAACATACAACTTCAGGGATGGTTGAATGACTGAACATATATCTTTCAAAACAATGATTACAATAAGCATATACAAAGGTAAAGTAGGAAGTTGTCATTGAAGGATAGGAGTTGTAATATTCATGAACCAAATAAGTGTAACCAAAGCAAAGTATATAGAATCAAGCACAAATTAAAGGGAAGATGCTTGCAATGGCAGACTACCAGTGCACTGAGTAATCTGATTACCTGCATTGGCCAGAGGACTATTTGGTGAATTCAGTAGCTGAACCAGAAAATTCTCCAGCACATCAGCATTATAGTTCAGTGAGGCCTGTCTGAATAACCCAAACCAGGCCAATCAACAACAGTAGCACGGTGCGTGAGTTCTCCTTTCCGTGTCACAATAGCTTTGGCGACCACCCTCCATTCCTCCACTGTGCTAACATCAGAAATCGTTGGGATCATAAGGATGTTCTTCACATTCTCAGCAATCCCCACCTCATGTTCCTCATAGTAAACGCTTACTTGTTATTTTCAAATGTCCACTGCCACTTCCCAGTCTAGAAAAGCATACCAAATAATGTTACAGACAGATAATACCACAGAGAGACAATATAAAGTTGCTTGTATGATCACAGTTAGCAGTCGAATGTTGAGATATTTGCCTCTAAAGTAGTCGATATTAACTACGGACCTTAACTTTAACAATTGATGCACAGACAATTGTACTAGCGGAATCTGTTGGATTAAGCGAAAATTGGTATCATGAACTTCAGTAATATTTTGAGCATAATAGTACCAAGTTCAGCACAAATGTGGTCCACTGTTCAAGTCTTCAAGATCGCAAGAAAAAAAACTTACAATTCTGTTTTGTTTGCCTCACAATTCCTATTTCCCTTTTTTTTTCCTGTAAAGTCAATTCCTTATGTCCCAACCTCACATCTTGTTACTATAGGAGCAATATGACATCAACTTTACTCCATCTTAGAGAACATGCAAATATATGCATAAACTCAGCCATACACACCAACTAACAAAATGGACATAGCAAAATCACTGCACTAGCAATCAAGTAGGTAGAACCAAAGATAGGGCCATGTCATGACACTGAATGTGAATAATAAAGTAGATGTGCCAGACCATTAGAGAACACTGAAACTAAATCAAGTAAACAGACCGACAACTACCGGATGAACAGATAACGGGGAGGTAATAAAGTAGAAAACATTGGTGCATCCTCCTCTTAAAGTGCTACCTAAGAGCAAGTACAATAGGATGACGTAGGCGGGCTGTAAGACTTAAAATAATATATTTGTGATGAGTTGAAAGAGAGAGAAGAGAAGCCGGCTACAAACTAACAGCCGGCTGTAACACATGCTCCTAGACATTTTGTGAAAGAGGATGGTGGGCCTTATATCAATAAAGTAATACTTATTTATATCTACCTATTGTACTTGCGGGCTATAAGCTTGGCTATAGATGACGTGTCAATATCATATAACCAGCAGCTGGCTGTACTATTAACCATGCTCTAAGGTGAGAGTGGCGATAGGCAGGACGAGCGCGCTTGCTCCCGTTGCCTGGACCTATGGAACAACCTGGTGGTGATGGGCGCATTTAGTGCATATCTGAATACGAGCAAGGATACACAGTGTGCATAAGAGCAAGTATAATAAGGTACAGTCAGCAGGCTGTAAGAATTAAAATACTATATTTTTGCTAAGTTGGATGAGAAAGAAGAGAAGAGAGAAGGGAAGCAGGCTCTTCGTGAAGAGCCGGCTCTAGCACGTGCTCCTAGGTGCTTTGTGAGAATGAAAGATGGGCCATATATGATAAAAGTAGTACTCTTTTATAGCTAACTATTGTACAAACTAGCTATAAGATGGGCTATAAGACTTCTTATAGCCAGCAGTTGGCTATACTATTAGCCATGCTCTAATGCAGGTCTAATTATGACCTTGTGGTAACGGCTGCTTGTCCATATGTTCTGTTGGTGCAGGAAGTGGCCCACGGCACAACAAGTGTGCGGGAACATGTTTCACCGCTTGGTCCACCACACTGGTGCAGAAAAAAAAAAGACTAATGATGCCTGAATCGTGTTCCTCAATTTTTTTAAGTCCCTCAAAAAAATGCTTGAACGTATCCTTGGAGCAAACAAATGATTCGGTTGGACAGGTACAAGGTAAGGGCTATTGGAGCCTCAAACCGTCCGTTACCGTTCGGACGGACCGGTCTGGACGTATTTCGCTATCCAACACAGTACTCCAATAGTCCACAGACTGGTTCGGGTCATCCAGAATTTCATAAACCAGACGCAAACTAGGAGTGTTTTACGGTCATCCGGACCGCTGCTACATACGCATCCGACACCCCGGTCCCACCCAATACCCTCCCAGCCCGAAAAACCCTGTTTGCGCGAAGCGGTTGTCACACATTCATGCCAGTCAGCGCCACTCCAGAGTGGAGATGACCAAAGAGCATTTGTCGCTCAGAGCGACGCGACCGGACATGACCGAACAAGCGGGCGGCACCACTTCAATGCCGATGCGGCGACAGAGAAGCCTACTCCGGCCGTTGTGCCGCATTGAAGCCGGCTTCGCGTCCCTTGCCTGACGGGCCTACTTAATTAAGCAAGGCTCCGATGCCTTCCACACCGCACCACTATCCAATCTCCTCTCTGCTCCCACCCTCCCTGCTCCTCTCCACTCCGGCCGTCCAGACCACCGCACCATGACGAAGTCATGGTTCTTCGTGCCGATAGGCGACGCCAGCTCCGGATTTTCAAATCCTTATCTCGGCGCTCTCCAGGGCCCTCGACCTCCACGGCCATTGGGTCCGACAACGAGGAGGACCGGCCGTCGCCGCTGCAGCTGCTACGCCTGTACACGTGTACACGGAGGCGGTGATCACGAACGATGAGTTCGTGCGGCGAATGGAGCTCCTGATAGAGCGGGCTAAGTTATCGTGCTCTAGTTAATAGAACTACCATATATTCTTGAAAATTCAAGTGTGCTATACGTAACACGAACAAGAAAAATCCAATGGTTGTACAAAAGTTATATTACAACAAGTTCATAATTTGCCATGATGCTGAAATTGCACTTGAGGACAATTGAGTGAAAATTTTGCCATGATAGCGAGCTTTTTAAATTTGAACATGGAAAAAATGGCACTAGTGACGGTACCCATACTAATGTACCATGGTGTGTTATTTGTCGTGGCGACAAAAATGTAGGTAAGTGAACACAAGCACTTCGCAAAAAAAAATTCCTAGATGAACACAACACCTACCGAAATTGCAACAATTCCCTTTTTGGCATGACTTATGAGACACTAAATTACCGTAAAATTTGCCATTGGTCTAATATAAGAAACAATACTAATGCTACATACTATACCAAAAATAGAAACTGTCATGGTCTAGATAATATAAGTGTCATGTCACCTACAATAAAACTAGCATGATGTATTTAATAAACTTGCCATGGTGTAAAATAATTTTAAATAAAGATTAACCATGGCCAAACAAATAAATTTGCCATATTACATTCTTCTGTCATGGTCCAAATTTCATTTTGCCATAGTCCAAGTTATAATATTTCCCATGGTAAGAAAGTAAACATTTCATGGTACAAAAAAATAAATTTTCTAGGGTCTAAGAATAAATGTGTCATGACACAAAAGAAAGAAATTTGGCATGGTCCAAAAAAGGAAATTCCCCTTACTCCCAAAAAATCATGGCAAAAATACCTTTGTAGATCATGGCAAATGTGGATAAAGAAGTTTAGGAATTTGCAATGGCCACATTGGCAAATATTAAGAAAATTGTTATAAGAAAACACATGACAGCCTTTTCAATTGCTATGCTGTTTTTCAATTGCCCACAGTTGAATTAGATGTTCTTGTAATTTCTTTTAGGACATGAGTTGACGAATGCTCTAACTACGCCACGCGGATGGCCGGTGACAGGTGTTGATGCGATCCTGGTGTGCACCTTCGGCAGGAGACAACACGTGCAGCAGCTGGTTTGGTTTCCTAATAGATTGGGAGGGAAATGCACCATGCTCCGCGGTTACTATTAATTAGGGGGTTCAGGTCCAAGCCGTCGTCTACTGCCGAACGACCGTCAGCTTTTTTTTTTAGCAGAGTACAATCGAAGTCGCTCACATACACGAGCGTACACTCACCCCTATGAACGCACACACGCACACCCTACCCTTATGAGCACCTTCGAGAGACTAAGCCGGCACATCATCTTGAGATTGACAAAGTCGCCACTGACGCCTTCGTTGTCGACGGGAACGTCTCCTCCCACTGAAAGCACTTCGCCGGAATACCTGGAATAAATCCAGGAAAATGCAAGCACCAACGTCAAGTCTGGGACGTGAACTCTGGTGGGCAGGGGATACCACAGTCCTCCTAACCATCCAACCACAGGTTGGTTTGCACGACCGTCAGCTATTGACGTGCGTGCAGCCATTACGTAGTATGTACGTGACAGCCGAAATACAATAATTTTCGGACACCCTGTACGACTGACAATACAAGACGCAGCCCACATCTCATGCGAAAGAATGGCTGGCGATTCCGAGACTAGGCACGCTCGTCTGCTCATACGAATTTCCGGACCTAAGGTTTTCAAACAGTTTGCAAAAAAATTGGCGATGTAGAGAACACAGATTTTACTTAGGTCCAAAATATCAAGACCCAGCTCGAATGCATTTGGAAGATATAAATTGACAAGTAGAGAAAATATATACTGATGGTCAGCAAAAAATCAGCACTCATGCACATTTTTTCTTTTCCACCCCTTCAAACTGCGGTTGAATTGGTCTTGAAATCTTGCATGACTGTGGGCTAGGTCATCCCCTCTGTGACTTTTAGACATGGGAAGCAAGGACGTAGCACCGCAGGGGGAGCACGGATATTCTACAGTGGAAGAGGAGGTAGAAGAAGAAGAAAGAGGAGGGCAAGGAGGGCTTGCAGGGTCCTGGATGACCATGAAACACAAAACCTTATATGCACGTACTACTACTTCTTCTATTTCATAGGTGTATGTCATACAGGGTCCATTTGTTTCACGTTGTAGTAATTCCACCTTGTCAAGAAAAATCTGCAACAGTGTTTTGATGATTTGACCAAACAGTCATCAATGGATAGCGTCAATATAGTTTTAAGATTTTCTATAGGGCTAAACATCTGGCACGATGTTAAAATGATCATCAATCCAAGTATTAATCTCTGTGAGAAGAGTCTTGAAATAACAATAGGAGGAAGTATAATTTGGTTTTACCGAGGAAGCATATTGTGTTACAGGATGCAGAATGCAATGATTCATTCACTTATACATAGGTAAACAGGCATCTGATCAATGATCATTTGGTTCTCCCTCCCCTCTCCTCCTTGTAACAGATGAGTTCAAGGCAAGCTCCTCGTAAAGTAGAACAGAAGACAGATCAAAATTCGATAACCACCCAAGCATGCCGCATATTTTTGAAGAAATTAGGTATATGCTGCAGCGCATATGATGTGTCCTAACAACCAAAATTTTGCTAGTAACGATATTTATGACATTTATTAGGTGGTACGTGAGTTCTGCTAGGCATTGATTTTCTTTAAGCAATAGGGAAGTTTCTTAGGTACTGAAAACCTACCAAACAATTCAAAGATCTAAATCTGCGTGGGATAAGTTCGCGAAGCTCAATCGTGCTAAGACTCACGGCTTATTTTAACGGATTCCCCAGCCACCCAATACACAAGATTCTGTTGAGCCCAAATCCGGCAGCCAGCCACGCCAGCGTTTAACGTTGATACTTCTATTCGGCAAGTACTTGTTTGGCGATCTCACCTTGGAGGGCGAGTACGCGGGAGGGGAGATGAAGCAGCGTACAGCGAAGCGCCTCGCCCGCCGGAGCAGAACCAGGCGGCTGGAGGCCGTGACGACGAGGCGAGGAAGGCGGCGGCCGCCGCCGCGGAGGGGCGCATGAGCGGAGTGGGAGGCAGAGCCGGGTGCGACAGGGGTTGTGGTCTTGTGGAGAGGAAGCAGACAACGTGGGGTGGAGTGGAGTTATACGTGGGCATGGGCAGCCGGGCCGGGCTCGGACTGGAAAGTTGAGCTGGGTCACGTTGGACCGGGCTTGGGCCTATCAAAAAATAAAATTAAGCTGGAGTCTGGTCAGGTCGATCGAGTCGGGCTTTTTTCGTCTTGGGCCGGGCTCAGATCAAAAATTCAGGCCTAACGATCGGGTCGGGCCGAGCTCGGGCCTGGGTTTTTAGCATTGGACTTTTTTGACCCGGCCCGGCCCAAAAAATGCCCAGGTATAAGTGGAGTCAAACGACTTAGGGCAGGTTTGGTTGTGTGTATCGTTTTTTTCCTATTTGCATACTTGTCCTAGTTAAGCCTCATTGAGCATATGCACGCAAAAAACCAACATTTGCATGTTGAATGGTTGTCTAGATGTCCTCTCCCTCCATCCTAGCGACGCTTTTACGCACCATGTTTGGTTGCTCGCATTGTATGTGGTCGCATGAGTGCACGTTGTTTGATTACATACGAGCATATACTTGTGCTCACGTTGTACCCTACTTGCTGAGCTTACCAATACTACTACACCTTACACACATTCACACTGAGCACGCCAACGCCACAAACAGTTATGACGATGAACTGGACAAAGATGATGAAGTTTTTCAGCCCTAATGGTCGATCCACCTTGCCAACCGCAACCTTGTTGCGTGAATACTCTCGCACATATTTGGAGTAAGCATCGCCTGCCGCCTGCCTAGTCTTAAACCCTCCTCTGTGGTTGTTGTTGTCGTACCCTAAAATTTGTTTGTTGCAAGCTTCCCATGAACTCTAAACCGTTGAAACCCTACCTTCGAACACCACATACCATTTGCCCTTGCACAAGAGCAATAAG
Source organism: Hordeum vulgare subsp. vulgare (assembly GCF_904849725.1). NCBI lineage: Eukaryota > Viridiplantae > Streptophyta > Magnoliopsida > Poales > Poaceae > Hordeum > Hordeum vulgare. Next base: position 448,637,381 of record NC_058522.1, read on the forward strand.
TTCAAGCAACAAGCATTGCAACACGCATACATCAAGCAATGAAGAACTCTAGGAGCAAGCAGTGGAGCGAAAAGCATTAGTAAGCATGCAAGATCATAGCAAGTTCAACCTACACTATTTTGATGTCATCCTACCACCACATCCAAAAGAGGGTGTATTCCTACCACCGTGGGTTCGTGATCACCGCAAGGATCTCCGTGAGGGGCTAGTATATACCACCTCGCCAAAATATACAGACCATAAGATTGTTTTTAAGCCCTAACTACACAAATTATATGTCATCATCATCATCATCGTCCTTGTCTCCATCGCCGTCGAGCATCATGCACACCGTCGCCACCAGGAGAAGCAGCACTAGTAGTAGTGCTTTCCCATCCAGGACTGTTAGAATGACATGGTTTCTGAGCTAATCGCGACGTGGCCTTGGTAGTGCTCTGCCTCCAGAAGGATCGAGCAGGTGTCCTCATCCCATGAAGCACCGCCGAGGTCTCTGAGCTTGGATGCGGTGATCCACCTAGCTCTCCACTTACTCGGGTGGTTGTACACCTGGGTCGAGGTGACCTCCTGTCCACAAAAGTTGAACACCTGCTTTGCAACAAGGTTCAAGTACACCTCCTTGAAACCCTTGCCAGTCCTCACCCCACTAGATATGATCTCGCACATCTTGTTAAGCATGAAAGTGGAGAGGAACGGCTGTCATTTCATGTTGTTCCCCCTGCCATCCTTCTTCTCCTTTGTTGCTGCCTTTTGAGTAGCAGCATGAGCAACAGAATTGGGCTGAGCCAACACAAATGGAGGAACCGTAGGCAACACCTCGAAAACCTGTGAATCAAGAGGCATTTGTTCCATAGGAGGCTGGGAGTCCTTGACGTAGGACGACGGGAACTGGCTCTCGGACAACACGAGGGCCTGATTAATCTCTTGTGTTTGTGTGGTCATGTCCTACAATCCTAAGCGTCATGAACACCACAAGACAGTACACATGGATGGTACAACTAGCAGTAACAAATGCACACATGGATGATCTAGTTCAAGGCAGCACTACCAAATCCATCAAAGCATACCACACATCAACACATCATAAGAAAGCACTAAGCTTGGACACATATGGATGATCTTGCTCAACACTTGCACACTACCAACAAACCATCCATGACCACTAGCTACCAACACTTGCCCACATGGAAACAACCCCCCAATATGCTCCAAATCCATCACAGCTAGCTACTATAACATCATAGTCAAACAGATCGGACGGCCTAACCCTACCACATGGACAGATCTAGCTAGAACTAGTAGAGAGGAGGTGATGATTGAAACTAGAGGCGCCATCGGAACGGCCGGGAGGAGGCGCCTGACACGTCGAAGAGGAGGAGGAGGACCCACTACCGCAGTCAACCGGTCGCCAAAGTTGTTGCGCCACTTACCTCGTTGTCGAATTCGATCCGCGCCGGAGGAAAGCTCGAGAGGGGGAAATGGTGGTGGGAGTTTTGCCACCGCTGTCACCCTCGATATATAGGGCGACCGAATCGGCGGGCGGTGACTGTAATTCGTGCCGCCGCTTTTTCGGAGATACACCATCTCTCCCGCCATCTCCCTCCCCTGCGCGGCGCGACGCGACGTTCCCCTCCCCTGCATCGCTCGAGCCTGGTCGCAAAAAATGGCTGATTCGGCCGTTCCCAGCGGGCCTGGCTGAGAGGTGCTTTGAGGTTCGTGCTATGCGAGCCAAATAGTGAATGCACGCTACCAAACAGCCCATTTTCATCCCGCGCGGGCCTGGCTGGGCCTAATGCAGGCAACCAAATGTGTCGTGAGAGCCTCGTCATCAATTTGCTTGGTCCAAGTATTCCTCGGAATTTTGTACCCATTTTTTTTCTTTGAACCACTTTTTAGAAATGGATTTCTTTCCACTTAGGATAGGTGCCAATCCGATTAAGGGCAACTCCAACGCGCCGATGCATTTTGTTCACATGCGTATCTTTGGGTCTTAAAAACGAAACAACGACCTAACACGCATATGCAGACAAACACATGATTGTTTTTTGTCCGTCCGTGACCCATTTCCGATCTAAATTTGGGTCGGGTTAGCGTCAATACGGATACGTGTGATGCCCGTCCTTGTCCTCCCCGTGGCCCACCCGTCGGTGGCGCATCCACCACATTTCCCTTCCTTACTTAAAACCCTCCATCCTCCCGTCCACTTGTCATGAACGACATGCCAAACCCCGATGCCGATGTTGTCGGTCCAATGGAACCAGGGTACCACAACCCATCTACTGTCGGCCCAGTCGTCCATGCGAAGAAGGCCTAATGTGACATCTAACCCACTGGAGGACTCTGAAGGCCACCCGTGAGGTTCTAGCTTTGCGAGGTTCCACCTCTGTCAAAGAAAGAGACACCAGACGCTTGTCTACCAGCAGCCATAGGCCGCATGAGGTCTCTGATGTCTACTACACAACCTTATTCTTGTAGACTCGTGTTGAGCCTCCAAGCGCAGAGTTTTGTAGGACAATAGCAATTTTCCCTCAAGTGGATGACCTAAGGTTTATCAATCCGTGGGAGGCGTAGGATGAAGATGGTCTCTCTCAAGCAACCCTGCAATCAAATAACAAAGAGTCTCTTGTGTCCCCAACACCCCCAATACAATGGTAAATTGTATAGGCACACTAGTTCGGCAAAGAGATGGTGATACAAGTGTAATATGGATGGTAGGTATAGGTTTTTGTAATCTGAAAATATAAAAACAGCAAGGTAACAAATAGTAAACAGTGAGCAAAATGTTGTGTAAATGCTTGGAAACAAGGCCTAGGGTCCATACTTTCACTAGTGCAAGTTCTCCCAACAATACTAACATAGTTGAATCATATATAAATCCCTCACGTGCGACAAAGAGTTCCCTCGAAAGTCACAAATAGCGAAGAACAAACGAAGAAATTATTGTAGGGTACGAAACCACCTCAAAGTTATCTTTTCCGATCAATCTTATGAGCTATCCCTATAAGTGCCGCGAACAACCCTAGAGTTCGTACTAAAATAACACCTTAAGATACACATCAACCAAAACATTAATGTCACCACAAGTACCCATGGGCTTGATTATATGATATGCATCACACAATTTCAGATTCATCATGTTCAATCCAACACAAAGAACTTCAAGGAGTGCCGCAAAGTTTCTACCGGAGAGTCAAGACGACAACATGTGACAACCCCTATGCATAGATTCCCAAGGTCACGGAACCCGCAAGTTGACCACCAAAACATATGTCAAGTGGATCAACAGAACACCCCATCGTCACCACGGATATCCCATCGCAAGACATACATCAAGTGTTCTCAAATCCTTAAAGACTCAATCGATAAGAAAACTTCAAAGGGAAAACTCAATTCATCACAAGAACATAGAGAGGGGAAAACTCCATATGATTCTGTTGGGGAACGTCGCATGGGAAACAAAAAATTTCCTACGCGCACGAAGACCTATCATGGTGATGTCCATCTACGATCTAGTACCGAACGGATGGCACCTCCGCGTTCAGCACACGTACATCTCGACGATGATCTCGGCCTTCTTGATCCAGCAAGAGAGACGGAGAGGTAGAAGAGTTCTCCGGCAGCGTGACAGCGCTCCGGAGGTTGGTGATGATCTCGTCTCAGCAGGGCTCCGCCCGAGCTCCGCAGAAACGCGATCTAGAGGAAAAACTATGGAGGTATGTGGTCGGGCAGCCGTGAGAAAGTCGTCTCAAATCTGCCCTAAAAGCCCCATATATATAGGAGGAGGGAGGGGGACCTTGCCTTGGGGTCCAAGGGACTCCCAAGGGGTCGGCCGAGCCAAGGGGGGGAGGACTCCCCCCCCAAACCGAGTTGGACTTGGTTTGGTGGGAGGAGTCCCCCTCCCTTCCCACTTCTTCCCTCTTTTTTTTTTCCTTTGATTTTCTTCTCTTGGCGCATAGGCCCCCTTGGGGCTGTCCCACCAGCCCACTAAGGGCTGGTGTGTCTCCCCAAAGCCTATGGGCTTCCCCGGGGTGGGTTGCCCCCCCCCCCCCGGTGAACTCCCGGAACCCATTCGTCATTCCCGGTACATTCCCGGTAACTCCGAAAACCTTCCGGTAATCAAATGAGGTCATCCTATATATCAATCTTCGTTTCTGGACCATTCCGGAAACCCTCGTGACGTCCGTGATCTCATCCGGGACTCCGAACAACATTCGGTAACCAACCATATAACTCAAATACGCATAAAACAACGTCGAACCTTAAGTGTGCAGACCCTGCGGGGTCGAGAACTATGTAGACATGACCCGAGAGACTCCTCGGTCAATATCCAGTAGCGGGACCTGGATGCCCATATTGGATCCTACATATTCTACGAAGATCTTATCGTTTGAACCTCAGTGCCAAGGATTCATACAATCCCGTATGTCATTCCCTTTGTCCTTCGGTATGTTACTTGCCCGAGATTCGATCGTCAGTATCCGCATACCTATTTCAATCTCGTTTACCGGCAAGTCTCTTTACTCGTTCCGTAATACAAGATCCCGCAACTTACATTAAGTTACATTGCTTGCAAGGCTTGTGTGTGATGTTGTATTACCGAGTGGGCCCCGAGATACCTCTCCGTCACACGGAGTGACAAATCCCAGTCTCGATCCATACTAACTCAACTAACACCTTCGGAGATACCTGTAGAGCATCTTTATAGTCACCCAGTTACGTTGCGACGTTTGATACACACAAAGCATTCCTCCGGTGTCAGTGAGTTATATGATCTCATGGTCATAGGAATAAATACTTGACACGCAGAAAACAGTAGCAACAAAATGACACGATCAACATGCTACGTCTATTAGTTTGGGTCTAGTCCATCACATGATTCTCCTAATGATGTGATCCCGTTATCAAGTGACAACACTTGCCTATGGCTAGGAAACCTTGACCATCTTTGATCAACGAGCTAGTCAACTAGAGGCTTACTAGGGACAGTGTTTTGTCTATGTATCCACACAAGTATTGTGTTTCCAATCAATACAATTATAGCATGGATAATAAACGATTATCATGAACTAAGAAATATAATAATAACTAATTTATTATTGCCTCTAGGGCATATTTCCAACAGTCTCCTACTTGCACTAGAGTCAATAATCTAGTTCACATCATCATGTAATTCCAACGAATCCAACACCCATATAGTTATGGGGTCTGATCACGTCTTGCTCGTGAGAGAGGTTTTAGTCAACGGTTCTGAAACTTTCAGATCCGTGCGTTCTTTACAAATCTTTATGTCATCTTATAGATGCTGCTACTACGTGCTATTCGGAAATGCTCCAAATATCTACTCTACTATATGAATCCGTTTCACTACCCATAGTTATTCGGGTTAGTGTCAAAGCTTGTATCAACGTAACCCTTTACGACGAACTCCTTAACCACCTCCATAATCGAGAAAAAATTCCTTAGTCCATTAGTTACTAAGGATAAATTTTGACCGCTGCTAGTGATTCAATCATGGATCACTCTCTGTACCTCTCAACAGACTTTGAGTCAAGGCACACATCAGGTGCGGTACACAGCATGGCATACTTTAGATTCTACGGCTAAGGCATAGAAAACGACCTTCGTCTATTCTTTTTATTCTGCCGTGGTCGGGTTTTGAGTCTTACTCAAATTCACACCTCACAACGCAACCAAGAACTCTTTCTTCGCTGATCTATTTTGAACTCCTTCAAAAACTTGTCAAGGCATGCATCTTATTGAAACTTTCATTAAGCGCTTTTGATCTATCTCCATAGATCTTTGATGCTCAACGTTCAAGTAGCGCAATCCAGGTATTCCTTTGAAAACTCCTTTCAAACAACCTTATATGCTTCACAGAAATTCTACATCACTTCTGATCCACAATATGTCAACCACATATACTTATCAGAAATTCTACAGTGCTCCCACTCACTTCTTTGGAAATACAAGTTTCTCATAAACCTTGTACACACCCAAAATCTTTGATCATCTCATCAAAGTGTATATTCCAACTCCGAGATGCTTGCACCAGTCCATTGAAGGATCAGTGGAGCTTGCATACTTGCTAGTATCTTTAGGATCGACAAAACCTTCTGGTTGTATCACATACAATGTTTGCTCAAGGAAACCGTCGAGGAAACAATGTTTTGACATCCTACGTGCAATATTTCATAAATAATGCATCAACAACTAACATAATTCTAACAGACTTTTAGCATCGCTATGAGTGAGAGAGTCTCATCATAGTCAACTGTTTGATCTTGTCGAAAACATTTTTGCGACAAGTCGAGCTTTTCTTAATAGTGACTTGTCACCATCATTGTCTGTCTTCCTTTCAAAGATCCATCTTTACTCAATAGTCTTATGACCGTCAAGTAGTTCTTCCAAAGTCTACACTTTGTTTTCATACATGGATCCTCTCTCGGATTTCATGGCTTCCAGCCATTTGTCGGAATCCGGGCCCACCATCGCTTTCTCCATAACTCGTAGGTTCACTGTTGCTCAACAACATGACCTCCAAGAAAGGGTTACCGTACCACTCTGCAGCAGTACGCGACCTTGTCGACCTACGAGGCTTGTAGTAACTTGATCCGATGCTTGATGATCACCATCATCAGCTTCCACTTCAATTGGTGTAGGCGCCACAGGAACAACTTCCTGCGCCCTGCTACACACTGGTTCAAGTGATGGTTCAATAACCTCATCAAGTTCTACTACCCTCCCACTCAATTCTTTCGAGAGAAACCTTTCCTCGAGAAAGGATCCATTTCTAGAAACAAACACTTTGCTTTCGGATCTGAGATAGGAGATGTACCCAACTGTTTTGAATATCCTATGAAGATGCATTTATCCGCTTTGGGTTCGAGCTTATCAGACTGAAATTTTTTCACATAAGTGTCGAAACCCCAAACTTTCAAGAAACGACAGTTTAGATTTCTCTAAACCTCAGTCTATACTGTGTCATCTCAACGGAAATACGTGGTGCCCTATTTAAAGTGAATGCGGTTGTCTCTAATGCATAACCCATAAACGATAGTGGTAATTCGATAAGAGACATCTTAGTGTGCACCGTACCAAATAGTGCGTGGCTATGATGTTCAGACACATCATCACACTATGATGTTCCAGGTGGCATGAACTGCAAAACAATTTCCACATTGTCTTAACTGCGTACCAAAACTCGTAACTCAGATATTCATTTCTATGATCATATCGTAGACACTTTATCCTCTTGTTACGACGGACTTCACTCCGAAACAGAATTGAACTTTTCAATATTTCAGACTTGTGATTCATTAAGTAAATACTCTAGTATCTACTCAAATCATCATTGAAGTAAGAACATAATGATATCCACTACTTGCCTCAGCACCCATTGGACTGCATACATCAAAATGTATCACTTCCAACAAGTTACTATCTTGTTTCATCTCAATGAAAACAAGGCCTTGCTCATGTGGTATGATTTGCATGTCACTAGTGATTCGAAATCAGGTGAGTACAAAGATCCATCAGCATGGAGCCTCTTCATGCAATTTATACTGACATGACTCAAGCGGTAGTGCCACAAGTAAGTGGTACTATCATCATTAACTCGTATCTTTTGGCACCAATATCATGAACATGTGTAACACTACGATCGAGATTCAATAAACCATTGAAGGTGATTATTCAAGCAAATAGAGTAACCATTATTCTCTTTAAATGAATAATCGTATTGCAATAAACACGATCCAATCATGTTCATGCTTAACGCAAGCACCAAATAACGATTATTTAGGTTTAACACCAATCCCGATGGTAGAGGGAGCGTGCGACGTTTGATCGTATCAACCTTGGAAACACTTCCAACACGTATCGTCACCTCGCCTTTAGCTAGTCTCTGTTTATGCCGTAGCTTTCATTTCGTGTTACTAATCACTTAGCAACCGAACCGGTATCCAATACCCTCATGCTACTAGGAGTACTAGTAAAGTACACATCAACATCATGTATATCAAATACACTTCTTTCGACTTTTGCCAGCCTTCTTATCTACCAAGTATCTAGAGTTGCTCCGCCTCAGCGACTGTTCCCCTCATTACAGAAGCACTTAGTCTCGGGTTTGGGTTTAATCTTGGGTCTCTTCATTAGTGCAACAACTGTTTTGTCGTTTCACGAAGTATCCCTTCTAGCCCTTGCCTTTCTTGAAACTTAGTGGTTTTACAAACCATCAACTATTGACGCTCCTTCTTGATTTCTACTTTCGCAGTGTCAAACATTGCGAATCGCTCAAGGATCATTGTATCTATCCTTGATATGTTATAGTTCATCACGAAGCTCTCACAGCTTGGTGGCAGCGACTTTGGAGAACCATCACTATCTCATCTGGAAGATTAACTCCCACTTGATTCAAGTGATTGTCGTACTCAGACAATCTGAGCACACGCTCAACGATTGAGCTTTTCTCCTTTACATTGTGGACAAAGAATCTTGTTGGAGGTCTCGTACCTCTCAACAAGGGCACAAGCATGAAATCACAATTTCATCTCTTTAGAACATCACTTATGTTCCGTGACGTTTTACAACGTTTTCGGCGCCTTGCTTCTAAGCCATTAAGTATTTTGCACTGAACTATCGTGTAGTCATCAGAAACGTGTATGTCGGATGTTCACAGCATCCACAGACGACGCTCGAGGTGCAGCACACCGAGTGGTGCATTAAGGACATAAGCCTTCTGCGTAGCAACGAGGACAATCCTCGGTTTTACGGACTTAGTCTGCAAAGTTTGCTACTATCAATTTTCAACTAAATTTTCTCTAGGAACATATAAAAACAGTAGAGCTATAGCGCAAGCTACATCGTAATTCGCAAAGACCATTAGACTATGTTCATGATAATTAGTGTTCAACTTAATCAAATTATATGCTAAACTCCCACTCAAAAAGTACATCTCTCTAGTCATTTGAGTGGTTCATGATCCACTTACACTATCCCAAGTCCGATCATCACGTGAGTTGAGTATAGTTTCAGTGGTAAGCATCCCTATGCTAATCATATCAACTATATGATTCATGATCGACCTTTCGGTCTCATGTGTTCCGAGGCCATGTCTGCACATGCTAGGCTCGTCAAGCTTAACCCGAGTGTTCCGCGTGCGCAACTGTTTTGCACCCGTTGTATGTGAACGTTGAGTCTATCACACCCGATCATCACGTGGTGTCTCGAAACGACGAACTGTAGCAACGGTGCACAGTCGGGGAGAACACAATTTCGTCTTGAAATTTCAGTGAGAGATCACCTCATAATGCTACCGTCGTTCTAAGCAAAATAAGGCGCATAAAAGGATTAACATCACATGCAATTCATAAGCGACATGATATGGCCATCATCACGTGCTTCTTGATCTCCATCACCAAAGCACCGGCACGATCTTCTTGTCACCGGCGCCACACCATGATCATCCATCAACGTGTTGCCATCGTGGTTGTCGTGCTACTTATGCTATTACTACTAAAGCTACATCCTAGCAAAATAGTAAACGCATCTGCAAGCACATATGTTAGTATAAAGACAACCCTATGGCTCCTGCCGGTTGCCGTACCATCGACGTGCAAGTCGATATTTCTATTACAACATGATCATCTCATACATCCAATATATCACATCACATCATTGGCCATATCACATCACAATCATACCCTGCAAAAACAAGTTAGACGTCCTCTAATTTTGTTGTTGCATGTTTTACGTGGTGACCAAGGGTATCTAGTAGGATCGCATCTTACTTACGCAAACACCACAACGGAGATATATGAGTTGCTATTTAACCTCATCCAAGGACCTCCTCGGTCAAATCCGATTCAACTAAAGTTGGAGAAACCGTCACTTGCCAGTCATCTTTGAGCAAAGGGGGTCACTCGTAACGATGAAACCAGTCTCTCGTAAGCGTACGAGTAATGTCGGTCCAAGCCGCTTCAATCCAACAATACCGCGGAATCAAGAAAAGACTAAGGAGGGCAGCAAAACGCACATCACCGCCCACAAAAACTTTTGTGTTCTACTCGAGAAGACATCTACGCATGAACCAAGCTCATGATGCCACTGTTGGGGAACGTCGCATGGGAAACAAAAATTTTCCTACGCGCACGAAGACCTATCATGGCGATGTCCATCTACGAGAGGGGATGAGTGATCTACATACCCTTGTAGATCGTACAGCAGAAGCGTTAGTGAACGCGGTTGATGTAGTGGAGCGTCCTCACGTCCCTCGATCCGCCCCGCGAACAATCCCGCGATCAGTCCCACGATCTAGTACCGAACGGACGGCACCTCCGCGTTCAGCACACGTACAGCTCGACGATGATCTCGGCCTTCTTGATCCAGCAAGAGAGACGGAGAGGTAGAAGAGTTCTCCGGCAGCGTGACGGCGCTCCGGAGGTTGGTGATGATCTCGTCTCAGCAGGGCTCCGCCCGAGCTCCGCAGAAACGCGATCTAGAGGAAAAACTATGGAGGTATGTGGTCGGGCAGCCGTGAGAAAGTCGTCTCAAATCTGCCCTAAAAGCCCCATATATATAGGAGGAGGGAGGGGGACCTTGCCTTGGGGTCCAAGGGACTCCCAAGGGGTCGTCCGAGCCAAGGGGGGGAGGACTCCCCCCCCCAAACCGAGTTGGACTTGGTTTGGTGGGAGGAGTCCCCCTCCCTTCCCACTTCTTCCCTCTTTTTTTTTTCCTTTGATTTTCTTCTCTTGGCGCATAGGCCCCCTTGGGGCTGTCCCACCAGCCCACTAAGGGCTGGTGTGTCTCCCCAAAGCCTATGGGCTTCCCCGGGGTGGGTTGCCCCCCCCCCCGGTGAACTCCCGGAACCCATTCGTCATTCCCGGTACATTCCCGGTAACTCCGAAAACCTTCCGGTAATCAAATGAGGTCATCCTATATATCAATCTTCGTTTCTGGACCATTCCGGAAACCCTCGTGACGTCCGTGATCTCATCCGGGACTCCGAACAACATTCGGTAACCAACCATATAACTCAAATACGCATAAAACAACGTCGAACCTTAAGTGTGCAGACCCTGCGGGTTCGAGAACTATGTAGACATGACCCGAGAGACTCCTCGGTCAATATCCAGTAGCGGGACCTGGATGCCCATATTGGATCCTACATATTCTACGAAGATCTTATCGTTTGAACCTCAGTGCCAAGGATTCATACAATCCCGTATGTCATTCCCTTTGTCCTTCGGTATGTTACTTGCCCGAGATTCGATCGTCAGTATCCGCATACCTATTTCAATCTCGTTTACCGGCAAGTCTCTTTACTCGTTCCGTAATACAAGATCCCGCAACTTACATTAAGTTACATTGCTTGCAAGGCTTGTGTGTGATGTTGTATTACCGAGTGGGCCCCGAGATACCTCTCCGTCACACGGAGTGACAAATCCCAGTCTCGATCCATACTAACTCAACTAACACCTTCGGAGATACCTGTAGAGCATCTTTATAGTCACCCAGTTACGTTGCGACGTTTGATACACACAAAGCATTCCTCCGGTGTCAGTGAGTTATATGATCTCATGGTCATAGGAATAAATACTTGACACGCAGAAAACAGTAGCAACAAAATGACACGATCAACATGCTACGTCTATTAGTTTGGGTCTAGTCCATCACATGATTCTCCTAATGATGTGATCCCGTTATCAAGTGACAACACTTGCCTATGGCTAGGAAACCTTGACCATCTTTGATCAACGAGCTAGTCAACTAGAGGCTTACTAGGGACAGTGTTTTGTCTATGTATCCACACAAGTATTGTGTTTCCAATCAATACAATTATAGCATGGATAATAAACGATTATCATGAACTAAGAAATATAATAATAACTAATTTATTATTGCCTCTAGGGCATATTTCCAACAGATTCATCTATATTAATGAAACTCATGATACATCAAGATCATGTCATCTCAAGAACACGAGAGAGAGAGATCAAACACATAGCTACTAGTACATACCCTCATCCCCGAGGGTGAAAATGTTGGGGAACGTTGCATGGGAAACAAAAAAAATCTACGCACACGAAAACCTATCATGGTGATGTCCATCTACGGGAGGAGATTTGGATCTACGTACCCTTGTAGATCGCACAACATGAAGTGTTAAGAAAGGCGGTTGATGTAGTGGAACGTCTTCACGTCCCTCGAACCGTCCCGCGATCTGTCCCACGATCCGTTCTGATCTAGCGCCGAACGGACGGCATCTCCGCGTTCAGCACACGTACAGCTCGACGATGATCTCGGCCTTCTTGATCCAGCAAGCAAGACAGAGAAGTAGATGAGTTCTCCGGCAGCGTGACGACGCTCCAGTAATGGTGATGATGTACTCCTGCAGGGCTCCGCCCAAGCTCCGCAGAAATCCGAACTAGAGGTAAAACTATGTGGTCTAGGGTTGAGTTGCACGTGGCAAAAGTTGTCTCAAATCAGCCCTAAAACACCACTATATATAGGAGGGAGGGGGAGGGCTAGCCTTGAGGGACAAGCCCTGAAGGTGCACCACCCAAGGGAAGGAGGAGGACTCCTCCTCCAATTCGGTTTGGGAAGGAGGAGTCCTCCTCTTCCTTCCCACTTCCCTCTTTCCCTTTTTCTTTTATTTTCCTTTGGTATTTTCTTATGTGGCGCCATGGGCCCCTTGGGCTGACTCCACCAGCCCACTAAGGACTTGTGGCGCCACCCTAGTGCCTTGGGATCACTCCCGGGTGGATGGGCCCATCCCGGTGAACTCCCGGAACCCATTCGTCACTCCCGGTACACTGCCGGAATTGCCCGAAACTTTCCGGTGACCAAATGAAACCATCCTATATATCAATCTTCGTTTCCGTACCATTCCGGAAACCCTCATGACATCCGTGATCTCATCCGGGACTCCGAACAACATTCGGTAACCACACATATAACTCAACTATACTAAAACATCATCGAACCTTAAGTGTGCAGACCCTGCGGGTTCGAGAACTATGCAGACATGCCCCGAGGCACTCCTCGGTCAATATCTAATAGCGGGACCTGGATGCCCATATTGGATCCTACATATTCTCCAAAGATCTTATCAGTTGAACCTCAGTGTCAAGGATTCATATAATCTCGTACGTCATTCCCTTTGTCCTTCAGTATGTTACTTGCCCGAGATTCGATCGTCGGTATCCGCATACCTATTTCAATCTCGTTACCGGCAAGTCTCTTTACCCGTTCTGTAATACAAGATCCCGTGACTTACAATTAGTCACATTGCTTGCAAGGCTTGTGTATGATGTTGTATTACCGAGTGGGCCCCGAGATACCTCTCTGTCACACGGAGTGACAAATTCCAGTCTCGATCCATACTAACTCAACGGACACCTTTGGAGATACCTGTAGAGAACCTTTATAGTCACCCAGTTACGTTGTGACGTTTGATGCACACAAGGTATTCCTCCGGTGCAGTGAGTTATATGATCTCATGGTCATAGGAACAAATACTTGACACGTAGAAAACAATAGCAATAAAACGACGCGATCAATATGCTACGTTCATAGTTTGGGTCTAGTCCATCACATGATTCTCCTAATGATGTGATCCAGTTATCAAGTGACAACACTTGCATATAGCCAGAAAACCTTGACTATCATTGATCAACTGGCTAGTCAACTAGAGGCTTGCTAGGGACATTGTTTTGTCTATTTATCCACACATGTACCTATGTTTTCATTCAATACAATTATAGCATGGATAATAAACGATTATCTTTAAACAGGAAAGATAATAATAACTATTTATAATTGCCTCTAGGGCATTTTCCAAGGGATATTTAAATTAGTGCCCCTGGTTCCTTAGTTGTGCTCACTTTTCCCCACGCTCCAAACTTTTGCTCACTTTTCCCCTCTTCCTTAGCTGAAACTCTCACAAATGCTCATAGCGGCCGTTTGTTGTCTTGACCGTCCATTGACCGTCAGTTGACCGTTAATTGCTGACGAGTGGAGCCGAGTCTTCGGCTGACTGTTGCTTGCTGACGGGTGGGACCGCAAGGAGACACGTATTGGGCAGCTTGTCTGAATCTGAAACATATCTAGACAGGCCGCACTGCACCGCGCCGCCCCGCCTCCTCCGCCGGCGTCGTGCCGCATCCACCGCAGTTGTTTCCTCCACCCTATGCCCCTATTCCGTTCGTCGGCGACGTCGCGTCTCCGCCAGATATAGCTCACCTCCCCATCTAGGATTACATGGCGATGTTGAGTGAGGACGCCCGGAATGCAGTCGCCCGTGGAGAGGATTGGGTCGAATCCGCAGCAGATAATTCATGGATTAAACCTGGGTAAGCATTGTTTCCTCTCGACTTGACGTTCTAAGTCGTATTGTAGGCCGTATTTGACTTCTGTTTGCTTGAATCGTTCGAAATTGTGCTCGATTTTACCCGGCTAACTGAAGCCTTTATTTCCTTCAACAAAATAGGATTGATCCCGTGCTGGCTTTCCGGCTGGCGATTATAATGGAAACTAGTGTGCTGCATGGTACTAAACCGCATTTGATTTCATCATTTTTCTATCCCAAAGTGGTAGAAACCAGCATATCTTTCAAAGATTTGCAAGCTGAGCTCAGAAACACATATCCCTGGAGTGATGCCGATGCTGTTGAACTGAATTACTTCAGCAGTGACGAGTAAAGATTTCTCCCACTAACTTGCGATGATCATATGCCGTTGCTTTTTGCTGGGATTGCTGGCTGCCGATTCGGTAAACTCCAAATCGATGTGCTTCAGCCACGTGCAGAACGGGTGAAGGGGAAGGGAGTCCAGACATCATCTACCTGTGCTAATAGCCAGCACCCCGGCACTCCTTGTAGGTCGACACCAAGTAAAGCAAGTGGTTCATGGATCCACAACATGGCTGCTGCCAATTGTGGTTCCGATTCAGCTGCTGCTTCTCATGTACCTTCTGCAGTTGGTGTAGAAGAGGATGTAGAACCTGACGAGGCAGTGCCTACAAATGATGATGAAGACGAGATGATGTTTCCTGAATTGGTCGATGTAGCCAGTCAGCAAGCAGTGGATGACGAATATATGGAGGAGCCCATCAGCCAAGCTAGGTTTGATGACACTGACGATGAAGAGAAGGTGGAGAACATGGACAGCTTAATCGAGGATGAATACGATGGTGATGACATGCCAACAATTGAGTGGAACAGGGAAAAACCTGAGCTTAGTGTAGGTACCATTTTCCAATCAATGGTGGACTGTCGGAATGCAGTGACAACATGGTGCATTATATCTGAAAACACCTATAAGATTAAAAGGAGTGAGCCATCAAGGTTCACAGTTTTTTGTCCATATCCTAGGTGTAGGTGGAAGTTGCATGCATCTCGTATGAGAAAGAGCAAATATATTCAGGTGATCCAAGTTCAGTTAGTAATTTAGTTTCAGATTGTTGAGTAAGGTTTCTTAACTATTTTTTACCCTTTTATTTTGTTTCAGATAAAGGAAAACCCACAGAAGCACACCTGTCCACCTGGAGGGGGAGGGGGGAAGGCCAAAACCAAGCTAGCAAAAACTAGGTGGGTGGCAGATGCTATATTGGATTGGCTGAGAGAAGAACCTGGACTTGGTCCAACGGCACTCCATGGGAAGCTTTTTGAGAAGTACAAGATAGAAATTCCTTACATGAGAATTTTCAATGCTAGGGAAAAGGCTCTTGACAGAATTAATGGTCAATGGAATGACAGTTTTCAGCTGCTTTACACTTTCAAAGCTGAAGTGGAGATGGCAAGTCCAGGGAGTGTTGTAGAGATTGACAAGCATACAGTTCAATTCAAAATAAAAGGGAAGTCATTTCAGAAGCAGTGCTTCAGAAGGGCTTTTGTTTGTTTCAAGGCTTGCTGGCAGGGGTTTCTAGATGGTTGCAGGCCCTATTTGGCTGTAGATGCTACACATTTGACTGGAAGATGGAGAGGACAGCTAGTAGCAGCTTTTGTAGTTGATGGACACAACTGGCTATTCCCAGTTGCATTTGGTGTGGTGGAGGCAGAGTCTGAGGAAAGTTGGGTCTGGTTTCTGCAGCAGTTGCGCAACATTATAGGCACACCCCCAGGTTTGGCTATACACACAGATGCTTGCAAGGGTTTAGAGAGTGCAGTGGAAATTGTATTCCCTGGAGTGGAGCATAGGGAATGTATGCGACACCTAGCGCATAATTTCAAAAAGAAGTTCAAAGGTAAAGTTTATGATGAGAACTTATGGCCAACATCATACACATGCAGCAAAAGGAAGCATGAACACCATTTGAGAGTGTTGTATGCTCAAAATCCTCTTGTGAAGGAGTACATGGATGCACATCATGGTAAGGTGTGGTCAAGAAGCAAATTCAACGAAATCTGCAAAGTAGATTATGTGACCAGTAACCTTGCAGAGTGCTTCAATTCAAAGTTCAAGTTAGTGAAAGGGCTCTTGTTGTGGAAAGAATTTGACAAGATGAGGCAAATGATCATGATAAAGATGGCTCTTCGCAAAAGAATTGCAGAAACACAATATGTTGGTCATCAAATGCTCCCATCACTGATTAAGGCATTGCACTTGAAGGCAAGAGGCCTGAAGATGAAATGTATTCGATCTGGTACATATGAGGCAGAGGTTACCTATACTGACACTAAAAATAGGGTATGGAGGTATCCTGTGAACCTAAGTACTAGAGAATGTACTTGTAGGCAATGGCAGATCCGTGGGAAGCCATGCATACATGCCCTACATCTGATGACCGTTACCGGGGGTGCAGATGGTGAAGTTGATCAATATTGCTCTGAGTATTTCTCTGTTGCCAAATTTATGGCTGCTTATGCTGACAATGTGCCTGCACTATTGGGGAAAGATCAATGGAACATAGTAGATCCAGGGTTCAAACTCCACGCTCCTGTCATTACTAGACCACCAGGAAGACCAAGGAACCAGAGGATTAGAGGAGGTGAGGAGGGTCGTCTACCAAAGAAACGTGCTTGCAAAAAGTGTGGAGTTCTGGGGCATATTGCTAGGCTTTGTACCAATGCAGTGGATGCATCATTTGGAGAGGAGGAAAGATGGACATCATCCAATGCTGAGGAGAATGCAACATCAATGGAGATTGAAGATGCAGTGGAGAATGCAGCAGCAATGGAGATTGAAGATGCAGTGGAGAATGCCGCAACAAATGAAGCAGAAGATTTTGAAACCATGGCCTTTGATGGTTTTGAAGCTATAAGAGAGGAAGAGGAGGGGGTAATTGTTCCAATTGTGCCTTTAAAGATTACTGAACCCATAGATGACCGTCAAATGGTCATCAAGTGCTCGGCGAGTGGAACTACTCCATCAGCACCTCCACGGGGAAAACACCAAGTAAAGCCCAAGATCAAAAGGAACAAGAGTCTGAAAGAAAAGAGCACCTCAACTAGGGAAACCAGGAGCAAGACTGTGAAGCCAGCTGCAAACACAAGGAGCAAGTCAAAAATTTGAATTAAGTTGTTGGAAAATGTTTGTGTTGTCAATTTGAGGGCGAGTCGATCGCTTAAAACTTGGTAGATTTGTATTAAGATGTTGGCATCTTAAAACTTGGTAGCTTTGAGCTACTGTAATAATGTTGGCATCAGTTGTAATAATGTTGGCATCAGTTGTAATAATGTTGCTTCTACTTTGCTTCCTTATTTGAGTCAAAATTCAAATTTCCATCAAAATTTGAATTTAAATCAATATTTGAATTTGGGCCAAAATATGGATTCGAGCCAAAGTTGAAGTTGAACATTGGAGGTTCATTGCTCTGTGCGGTGTATTTGATCGAGCATTTCAAGTCCAATATTCTTAGGTGAACAGTCCGAATGAGAAATGTGCTAGAAACGAGCTCGAAAGCTAGGGTAAACAGCCCTATTTGAAATCAAGTTTTTTTTACCTTCCCTAAATGAGACATATATATTTTTATTAACACTTGTTCTATATATATAGGATAAAAACGAAGTCTCACTATTTATTGATTAATATTCATATTACTACATTTTTTTTGAAAAAAATATGCTTTTAATTCAAAACCTTCAAATAACACGTTTTAGATATGAAAATGAAAAAGTAAGTTCAGATCCTTCTAATTCACTCCAAAATGAAGCTATGGAGATTTTTATGATTTTTTTTATTTTTTTTAAACCCTAAACCCTCTCTCCCTATTCTACGAACTCTGAAAATGTTCATAGGTGATAGCTCATTTTTGTGAAGGCTTTTTTCATGAAAATGACCTACACCAAGTTTATATTTTTTTCTCATAACATTGTCACATATGACGACTATGTGCGCAAGAATTACAACATTTTGATTATTTTTGAATTTTTTAAAAACATTTGAACTTGATTTCGACAGGTCACTTCAAAAAATGACTTTTCAAAAACACGTCCTATACCGAGTTTATATATTTTTTATGGTAACTAGGTCTCATAAACAGACGAACTACGTTTGTTTTATATTTTTGCGATTTTTTCTAATTTAGTTATGGCCATTTGAAATGTGGTCAAACCCTAATAACCCCGTTGACTCGCTCATAACCCCGCAGAAATGCTCCAAACCCTAGCGTCAAACGTCCGCCGTCGGATCATACCCTAGCACCAAACACCACCCGTCAGATGTGGGCAGGCATGCGCGATCCGCGTGATGCATCCTGATTGGCTACTGCACTGACCTTCTCGGGTTTTTACGATCTGCCCCACTTTACATATGAAATTGTATTTTTCGCACATGACCACCACATGTCAGTGTTAAGAGTTGGTTCAAATATTCAAACTGCAAAATACAATGTGGCAAATCGTCAATATAGCTTCCCCTTCTCCTCTTCTCCATGTGACAGACAAAGGCATCGAGCAGATCGAGCAATTCCTCTGTTTCTTTCCCCATCTTCTCGTTCTTCTTCCTCTCGACCAATTCCTCTGTTTTTCCTCTCGGGCGATATGTCGACCTCCTCGTCAGCCCCCCGTTCCACGTGGCCGGTGTATGGTCCAGTGCCGATGACTCGATGCACTGACTGCCCACGGATTGCGCCACTGAAGCGGTTGACTTCGAAGGAGGAGAAGAATGGGAACTTTGGGCGCGAGTTCGTCAAATGCGAGAGCAAGCCGGAGGGGCAGGTTAGATCTGAGTTTTCCTCGCATCCTTTATCTCTGTCAGATTTGGATTTAGGTTACATGATTTCGTTTTCAGATCATGAAGAAATGCCACCATTTCGAGTGGATGGATGATTACATCCAAAGGCTTCAAGGGTTGGGCTTGCTGGATCGAGGGGGGATGCAATCTGCGAGTTCAATCTGCCCCATGACAGTGCCGCTCCGGCAGCAGCAGCGCGTCCGGAATACCCGATGGTGGTAGATGTCGAACTGTAGACGGAATTGAAGAAGATGAACAAGAACTTCAAGCAGCTGATTGAGTTGAAGAAGCAATCCAATCTGATAGCTTTAGGAATACTTGCTCTAGGAATTTTTTACTTGATGGCCATCTCTCGTTAGAGATGTTTGTCTACTGTTGTTGCCACTGTTTAGCAATCCTCGTCTGTTTATCTCAAATGCAACTCTGTTTAGTGCAACTGTCGATCTCTGAATGTATGCAGTTTACTATTAAGTTTCGACACTTTCAGTTTCGACAGAAGACAACTACCAGTTCAGTGATAGGATTATTTTGTTAGCTAATAACCTCGAGTGTTGGGTCATACCCTAGCTCGTCAGATGACAGTAAGCAGTACTTGAGCAGCACGAGGGATATACATCAAGTTCATCTCTTCTCTCTCGCACTTGCCAAACTTTTGTCCTCGAGTTTGTCAGTTCTGCTAGAAAAAAAACCTAGTTTGCGGGCCCAAAGAGAATCAAGCTGCAATAGGCCCACAAAGGATAAATGAGGCCCAGAAACAAGTGATGTCTCTTTTTTTGTTTAGGAACGATTGCTTTGTTCTTTTTTGTTTTTGATTGCTTTTTTCATTAATTTGATTGCCCAATCTCTTCTATCTTATTGAGGAATTTTTTTGGCTTTCCTTTATGGGTCCCTTCATTTATCCTTTTGACTAAAGCCAAACATCTCAAAGTGTAGTTTTTTACATAGTGTAATTTATACTTCATGATTGGAAAAAGAGGTCCAACCATACTTCAAACATAGTGTAGTTTTCTACATATTAAAGTAGGGATTAAAGTATATAAAACTACACTTTTGACTAAAGCCAAACATCTCAAAGTATTTGATACTTCAATATTTCTGAAAACCAAAGTATTCTTGGAATACCTAAAAAATACAGAGCTCAGCAAACCAAAGCCGTGTACAAATGTACAATATGTTCTTATTTTTAGAAGGCATCTATAAACACATAATTTTTAGTTAGTTTGGTTAATTTTTCCCACGCCAATTAGCCGTGTCTAAACTTGGGACAAACAAAATACAAACATAACAAAGCATTAATATAACACACATAACTTAATATAACTTAGATAGGGTTGCTAGGGCAACATATATAAGTTCTTGGGACATAGACACCAATTTCTTACATAGATAATAATAATTAGTAGCTAGGTCGGGCAACACACACACCAAACTAATACTACATACTACTAGATAGGGTAGCTAGGGCAACACCACCATGTCTTCACCGTCGTCTTCACCTTAACCGTCGGGTTCACCGTCTTCTTCGCCGCCGGCTTCAGTACTCCTCCTCCTCAAGGCCGTTATCGCCGAGGTGGTACGGGAGGCTGTGCATGCGGTCACGAGCGGGGAAGATGCTCTCGAAGTCGGTGAAGATGTTATAGGTGGTGAATGCGATGAACTCGCACCCACACCAATACACCTTGCCGAGCAGGTGGTAGGCATCGAACCTGTTGGTGAAGTGGACGACGAGCCCTACCGGTGGAGCGTTGGCGTGGGGACGCTGCTCCACGAGGTTGAACATGGGCGGCGAGCCCGCCGGGAGGTGGTGGAAGCCCGCACGGAGGAACCCCTGTGCAAGCTCAGTGCTATCCCTCCAGCGTGAGAACGCCCACACGCGGAGCGATTCCTCGACGATGACGTTGGCGGGGTACCGCCGTTCCGGCACGGTGGGCCATAGATCTGCATCTTGAATGCTTCGCTGAGTGGAACCGCTCTGGCTTTTAGGGGAAGAAGAGAAGTGGGAGGCGCAGATGGATCTGTAGAAGAAGAGGCAATGAAGGGCAGTTTAAATAGCCGGGGGAGACGAAGTGGGTACACGCGCAAACGGCATAGATCGTGACTCAGTGCTGCTGTGTGAACCGACGCGATCATCAATGTGTGAACGTGAATCGAAGCAAGCGTGCTCTGCGTTGGCGGCTCTGCGTGCTTTGCGTTGGTGGCTGCCTCCCCTTGCTGCGTTGGCGGCTGCCTGCCTCCCCCTTCTGCATGCTCTGCGTTGGCGGCTACCCCTTCTGCCACCAGCACAACTGAATCGAGCGGCAGCCGTGCGGCGTGAACTGTGATGCCTCGACATATGGACGCGAGCGTGCGAGCGTGCGTGCAGCCTGCCCCTTCTTCCACCGGCACGTATGCCTGCAACGCGTGAAACGACGTTGCGGAGTGACTGAATCCACTGGCAACCGTGCGGCACGGATCGATGCGTGCGTGTCGGCGTGCATGCATGCGTTTAGGTCTAGGTCACTAGATGCGTGCGTGGCGGTGTTCGCATGCATAACAGGCTACATCGATGCCAAAGACGGGCATGCATAGCAGGCTACATCGATGCCAAAGACGGGCATGCATAGCAGGCTGCATCCATCGATAGTAGGCTTTCTTAATTTATTACCAACAAACTAATGGGCCCGTCCTATGAACACAAACACGGCCCAACCAGCGAAGCCACAGTCACAGTTAACAGAGTTCAACATGGCCCCACAAGTCTGTTAACGGCCAAGACGGCAAACGCCTGTTATCAACATTTGTGAGAGTTTCAGCTAAGGGAGAGGGGAAAAGTGAGAAAAAGTTTGAAGCTGGGGAAAACTGAGCACAACTAAGGAATTGGGGGCACAGATGGAATAATCCCTTAATTAGTCTCCCACTTGCACTAGAGTCAATAATCTAGTCCTCGCATCGCCATGCGATTTACATTGTAATAAATCGAACACCCATACAGTTCTGGTGTTGATCATGTTTTGCCCGTGGAAGAGGTTTAGTCAGCGGGTCTGCTACATTCAGATCCGTGTGCACTTTGCAAATATTCACGTTCTCTCCTTCGATGTAGTCGCGGATGAGGTTGAAGCGTCGATTGATGTGTCTGGTATTCTTGTGAAACCTTGGTTCCTTTGCTAAGGCAATGGCACCAGTGTTGTCACATAACATAGTTCTTGGTTTTAGTGCGCTCGGCACAACTCCAAGATCTGTCATGAACTGCTTCATCCAGACACCCTCCTTTGTTGCCTCTGAGGCAGCAATGTACTCTGCTTCACATGTAGAATCTTCTACGACGTTCTGCTTGGAACTGCACTAGCTTACTGCACCCCCATTAAGAATAAATACGTATCCGGTTTGTGACTTAGAGTCATCCGGATCGGTGTCAAAACTTGCGTCGACGTAACCCTTTATGACGAGCTCTTCGTCACCTCCATAAACAAGAAACATCTCCTTAGTCCTTTTCAGGTACTTCAGAATATTCTTGACCGCCGTCGAGTGATCCACTCCTGGATTACTCTGAAACCTGCCTGCCATACTTATGGCCAAGCTGACGTCTGGTCTAGTGCACATCATTGCATACATGATAGAACCTACGGCTGAAGCGTAGGGGACGGAACTCATTTGTTCTCTATCTTCCGCAGTTGCTGGGCACCGAGTCTTACTGTGTAACACTGACAAGAATCCTTTCTTGGACTGATCCATTTTGAATTTCTTCAAAACTTTATCAAGGTATGTGCTTTGTGAAAGTCCTATGAGGCATCTCGATCTATCCCTATAGATCTTAATGCCTAGAATGTAAGCAACTTCTCCTAGGTCCTTCATAGAGAAACTTTTATTCAAGTAATCCTTTATGCTCTCCAAAAGCTCCACATTGTTTCCAATCAGCAATATGTCATCCACATATAATATTAGAAATTCCACAGAGCTCCCACTCACTTTCTTGTAAATACAAGATTCTCCAACGACTTGTATAAACCCAAATGCTTTGATCACCTCATCAAAGCGCTTATTCCAACTCCGAGATGCTTGCACCAGTCCATAAATGGATCGCTGGAGCTTGCATACTTTGTTAGCATTCTTTGGATTGACAAAACCTTCAGGTTGCATCATATACAACTGTTCCTTAAGAAAACCGTTAAAGAACGTCGTTTTGACATCCATCTGCCAGATTTCATAATCGAAAAATGCAGCTATTGCTAACATGATTTGGACGGACTTAAGCATCGCTACCGGTGAGAACGTCTCATTGTAGTCAACTCCTTGAACTTGTGAAAAACCCTTTGCCACAAGTCGAGCTTTATAAACGGTCCCATTACCGTCTGCGTCCGTCTTATTCTTAAAGATCCATTTGTTCTAAATAGCCTTGCGGCCTTCAGGTAGTACCTCCAAAGTCCATAGTTTGTTCTCGTACCTAGATCCTATCTTGGACTTCATGGCCTCCAGCCATTTGCTGGAATCCGGACCCACCATTGCTTCTTCATAATTCACAGGTTCATTGTTGTCTAACAACATAATTGATAAGACAGGATTATCGTAGCACTCAAGAGCAGTACATGATCTTGTCGACCTGCGAGGTCTGATAGGAACTTGATTCAAAGTTTTGTGATCATCATCATCAACTTCCTCCTCAACCGGCGCCGCAGCAACAGGGGTTTCCCCTTGCCCTGCGCCACCATCTAGAGTGACTAGAGGTTCGACAACCTCATCAAGTTCTATCTTCTTCCCACTCAATTCTTTCGAGAGAAACTCCTTCTCAAGAAAAGCTCTGTTTTTAGCACCAAACACTTTGCCCTCGGATTTGAGATAGAGGGTATACCCAACTGTCTATTTTGGGTAACCTATGAAGACGCACTTTTCCGCTTTGGGTTCCAGCTTTTCAGGCCGAAGCTTTTTGACATAAGCATCACATCCCCAAACTTTAAGAAACGACAACTTTGGTCTTTTTCCATACCATAGTTCGTATGGTGTCGTCTCAATGGATTTTGATGGTGCCCTATTTAAAGTGTATGCAGCTGTCTCTAATGCATAACCCCAAAACGATAACGGTAAATCGGTAAGAGACATCATAGATCGCACCATCTCTAATAGAGTACGATTACGATGTTCGGACACACCATTACACTGTGGTGTTCCACACGGTGTCAACTATGAAACAATTCCACATTCTCTTAAGTGAGCACCAAACTCGAAACACAGATATTCACCCCGACGATCAGACCATAGGAACTTGATCTTCTTGTTACGATGATTTTCAACTTCACTCTGAAATTGCTTGAACTTCTCAAACGTTTCATACTTGTGCTTCATCAAGTAGACATAACCATATCTACTCAAATCGTCAGTGAAGGTGAGAAAATAACAATATCCGCCGCGCGCCTCCACACTCATCGGACCGCACACATCGGTATGTATGATTTCCAGTAAGTCACTTGCACGCTCCATTGTTCCAGAGAACGGAGTCTTAGTCATCTTGCCCATGAGGCATGGTTCGCACGTGTCAAGTGAATCAAAGTCAACTGACTCCAAAAGTCCATCGGAATGAAGTTTCTTCATGCGCTTTACATCAATATGACCTAAGCGGTAGTGCCACAAAAACATGGCGCTATCATTGTTAACTCTAACTCTTTTGGTCTCAATGTTATGTATATGTGTATCATCGCTATCAAGATTCAATATGAACAATCCTCTCACATTGGGTGCATGACCATAAAAGATATTACTCATAGAAATAGAACAACCATTATTCTCTGACTTAAACGAGTAACTGTCTCACAATAAACAAGATCTAGATATAATGTTCATGCTTAATGCAGGCACTAAATAACAATTATTTAAGTTCATAACTAATCCTGATGGTAACTGAAGTGAAACTGTGCCGACGGCGATTGCATCAACCTTGGAACCACTTCCCACGTGCATCGTCACTTCATCTTTCGCCAGCCTTCGCTTATTCCACAGTTCCTGTTTCGAGTTGCAAATATGAGCAATACAACCGGTATTGAATACCCATGCACTACTGCTACTATGACAACAAACCTTCCATGGTAACGGCGCCAGGAATCCTGCTGCTGCGGCTACGCCTATAGGGACTTGCTTGGAAAATATGCAAAGGATTTCCCCGCGGCCTTGGAGCCTTGCGTTGGTGTTCCCTTGAAGAGGAAAGGGTGATGTAGCACAGCGGCGATAAGTACTTCCCTTAGTTTGAGAACCAAGGTATCAACCCAGTAGGAGGAGCGTTCAAGTCACAAGTACGTGCACAAACACAAAGAGCTTGCACCCAACGCTATGAAGGGGTTGCCAATCCCTTATAGATTGTTTGCAAAGTGAGAACTAAAAGCAAAGAGTAAACAAAGCAAAGTAAAAGTGAAAGTGGAAACAATAGTTGTGAATAGACCCGGGGGCCGTAGTGTTCACTAGTGGCTTCTCTCATGAAAGCAAGTAGACGGTGGGTGAACGAATTACTGTCGAGCAATTGATAGAACCGCGCAAAGTCGTGACGTTATCTATGGCAATGGATTATATCTATAGGCACCACGTCCAAAACAAGTAGATCGATACTTTCTGCATCTAGTACTATTACTCCACACGTCGACCGCTATCAAGCATGCATCTAGTGTATTAAGTTCAAAAGAACAGAGTAACGCCTTAAGCAAGATGACATGATGTAGATGAACAATATCAAATCTACGATGAAAGCCCATCTTGTTAACCTTGATGGCAACAACATGATGCGTGCCTTGCTGCCCCTTCTGTCACTGGGAAAGGTCACCACACGGTATGAACCCAAAACTAAGCACTTCTCCCATTGCAAGAATCATAGATCTAGTTGGCCAAACAAAACCCAAGACTCAGAGAGACTTACAAGGATATCAAATCATGCATATAAGAAATCAACAGAGACTCAAATATAATTCATAGATAATCTGATCACAAATCCACAATTCATCGGATCTCAACAGACACACCGCCAAAGAGGATTACATCAGATAGATCTCCATGAAGATCATGGAGAACTTTGTATTGAAGATCCAAGAGAGAGAAGAAGCCATCTAGCTACTAACTACGGACCCGTAGGTCTGAAGTGGACTACTCACGAGTCATTGGAGAGGCGATGATGTTGATGTAGAAGCCCTCCAACTCCAAAGTCCCCTCCGGCAGGGCACCGGGAAGGGTCTCCACATGAGATCTCACGGAAACGGAAGCTTGCGGCAGCGGAAAAGTGTTTTCGTGGATGCCGTGATTTTTTCTGCGATTTTAGGGAATTTATAGGCCAAAGAGCTAGGGCAGGGAAGCGCCACGGAGGCCACAGTCCTGGTTGCCACGCCCCCCTGGCCGCGTCATCAGGGCTTGTGGGATCCCTGTGGGCCCCCTGCCTTGGCCCTCACGTCCCCCGATCTTCTTCTGTTCTGGAAAAATTTATTTCGGGGATTTTATTCCGTTTGGACTCCGTTCCAAAATCAGATCTGAAAAGAGTCAAAAACACAGAAAAACAGGAACTGGCACTTGGCACTGAATTAATAAGTTAGACCCAAAAAAGATATAAAATGTATATAAAACATCCAAAGTTGATAAGATAACAGCATGAAACCATCAAAAATTATAGATACGTTTGAGATATATCAAGCATCCCCAAGCTTAACTCCTGCTCGTCCTCGAGTAGGGAAGTGATAAAGAATGAATTTTGATGCTTTCATGCTACCTAGTATAGATGTCCTTTGTAACTCCTCTTATGTGACGTGAATGTTCAGATCATTAGATTCAAAACAATAGTTTGCTGTTGACGTGGAGACAATAATACTTCAAGCAAACTAGCAAGGTAATCATGAACTTTCAAAATAACAAGGCCAAAAGAAAGTTATCCCTACAAAATCATATAGTCTGGCTATGCTCTATCATCCTTGCAGAACGAATTTAAATCATGCACAACCCCGGTATTGGCCAAGTAATTGTTTTCACACCTTTACTTTCTCAAACCTTTTCAACTCTCACGCAATACATGAGCGTGAGCCATGGTTTTAGCACTATAAGTGGTGTGGAGTGTGGTGGAGGTTGCAAGACAAACAAGAAGATGGTCACATTGACTAGGCATATCAATGAGCTATGGAGATGCTCATCAATAGATATCAACGTGAATGAGTAGGGATTGCCATACAATTGATGCACTAGAGCTAAGAGTATGTGAAAGCTCTTAAAGAAAACTAGTGGGTGTGCATCCAACTTGCTTGCTCACGAAGACCTAAGGCAATTTTGAGGAAGCCTATCATTGGAATATACAAGCCAAGTTATATAATGAAAATTTCCCACTAGCTATATGGTGGTGACAAAATGAGAGACTCTCAATCATGAAGATCATGGTGCTTAATATGCACAAGTGTGGAAAGGTGGTAGCATTATCCCTTCTCTCTTTTTCTCTCATTTTTTTGGTGGGCATCTTTGGCCTATTTTATTTCCTCACATGGGACAATGCTCCATCAATGATCATCATCACACTTACAACTCAAAACTTAGAGAAATGATGACTCTATATGGAATGCCTTCGGTAGTGTACCATGACAATGATCTAGCATGGCATAGACATCAATGGGAACATCATGCTAGCTATCTTATGATCATGCAATGGCAATGTAGAAGTGGTGCCACATGTCATGGTGGTAGTTGCATGGCAATATATCTCGGAATGGCTTTGAAAAAGCCATAGTAGGTAAGTATGGTGGCTGCTTTGAGGGAGGCTATATGGTGGGTTTTGTGCACCGGCGAAAGTTGCACGACACTAAAGAAGATAGTGATGGTGGAAGGTGAAAGTGCGTCTAAACCATGGACTCATCATTAGTCATGAAGAACTCATATACTTGTTGCAAAAGTTTTAGTAGTAATCGAAACAAAGCATTCAACGCATACTCCTAGGGGAAGGGTTGGTAGGTATAAACCATCGCGCGATCCCGACCGCCACACAAAGGATGACAATCAATAGACTAATCATGCTCAGACTTTATCACCCAGCGGTTCACCATACGTGCATGCTACGGGAATCACTAACTTCAACACAAGTATTTCTAGATCCACAACACCTTACTAATATAACTTCAATATTACCACAACCACAACTCAAAACTAATTGAGATGAATCAAACTTCTCTAACTATTCAATGCACATGAAGGTGGAAGTTTTCATATCCCTTTGGATAACTACCCCTTTTGAGACTACTATCATAGCATAGATCAACTACCAAGCCACGCGCTTCCGTGCTCTAAAAGATATAAGTGAAGCACATAGAGCAAAATCAACTAGCTCAAAAGATATAAGTGAAGCACATGTGAGCTGAATTGTCTAACCAAAGGATATAAGTGAAGCTCAACAAAATCACGGTGAGTGCACGTCTCTCTCTCTAGGTGTGCAGCAAGGAAGATTGTGACACAGCAAAAACAAAATACTCCTATGATACAAGACGCTCCAAGAAAAACACATAACATGTGGTGAATAAAAATATAGCCCCAAGTAACCTTACCGATGGATTGAAGACGAAAGAGGGGATGCCTTCCCGGGGCATCCCCAAGCTTAGGCTTTTACGGCATCCTTGAATCAACTTGGGGTGCCTTGGGCATCCCCAAGCTTGAGCTCTTGCCACTCTTTATCTCTTTGTCCATAAGAACTTCACCCAAAACTTGAAAATTCACAACACGAAACTTAAACAGAAACTCGTGATAACATTAGTATAAGAAAGCAAACCACCACTTCCTTAGGTACTGTAGCAAACTTAAATTCTACTTATGTTGGTTCTGGGTTACTTTATTTTCAATCTTCCATGGCTAATACCCCGTGATACTATCCATAGTTTCATCAAAATAAGCAACCAACTCAACAAAAACAGAATCTGTTAACAGCAGACCAGTCTGTAGCAATATGTATACTTCGTATACTTCTGGTACTTCAAAAATTCTGAAAACTTACGACAGTCTGAAGAATTTGCTTAGCAATCAACATCAAAAAGAATCAAATCAAAAGCTCTTACAGAAAAAAATGAAAATTCTTTTCGTGAGCAGAAAGTTTGTGTCTTTTCCAGCATGACCAAACGATCATCCCCAAGACTAATCATAACGGTTTTGCTTGGCACAAACGCAAAAAGAAACACAAAAAACACAATCATAACAGAATTATGAAAGTGTGGAAAACACAAAACATAAATAAAAAGGATAGATTCGTTGGGTTGCCTCCCAACAAGCGCTATTGTTTAACGCCCTTAGCTAGGCATAAGGTGATGGAATCACGTATAGTCATCTTTGGTGCTCAAACCATAAGTAGCCCTCATCATAGATTCATAAGGCAATCTTATTTTCTTTCTAGGAAAATGCTCCATGCCCTTCTTTAGAGGAAATTGAAATCTAATATTCCCTTCCTTCATATCGATGATAGCACCAATAGTCCTTAGGAAAGGTCTACCAAGAATAATGAGACATGAAGGATTGCAATCTATGTCAAGTACAATGAAATCCACGAGCACATAGTTCTTATTTGCAACAATAAGAACATCATCGATCCTTCCCATGGGTTTCTTGACAGTAGAATCCGCAAGATGCAAATTAAGAGAACACTCTTCAATCTTATGAAAACCAAGAATATCACATAAAGACTTTGGAATCGCGGAAACACTAGCACCCAAATCACACAAAGCATTGCATTCATAGTTTTTGATTTTGATTTTGATAGTAGGTTCCCACTCATCATGAAGTTTTCTAGGTATACGGACTTCTAATTCGAGTTTCTCTTCAAGAGATTTCATCATAGCATCTACGATATGAGTGGTAAAGGCTTTGCTTTGGCTATAAGCATGCGGAGAGTTTGCAATGTATTGCATCAAAGAGATGCATTCAAACAAGGAGCAACTATCATTATTGAATTCCTTGAAATCCAAAGTGGGAGTTTCATTACTACCCAAAATTTTGATTTCTTCTACTCCACTCTCCACACCTTTATCATCAAGATAGGTGGGCTCCGAATCATTGGGGCGTTTTTCAACCAAAGTGGATTCATATCCAGCCCCTTCATCAATAGGTTTGACACGCGAAAACAAAGATTCAAGAGGAGTCACACCAAGCACTTTAAGATCTTCGTGATTTGCATCACTAGAACGCACCCTTTTAAACCATTCATGCCTAGCGCGAATTTGGGCGTTTTTTTATTTGCTCTCATTCATGGAGACACGCATAGCTTTTAAAGTTTCATCCAAGTTGACCTTGGGAGGAGCACATCTAACTTTCAAAGCATCAATATCACAAGCCATCCTATCAATGCTCTTAGCCAAATCGTCTATCTTGAGTAGTTTTTCCTCTATGGACGCATTGAAAATCTTTTGAGAGTTGATGAACTCTTTGATATTACTCTCTAAATCAGAGGGTAAATTGTTAGGATTTCCATAAGTGTTGTTGTAGGAATTGCCATAATTGTTAGAGGAGTTACTAGGAAAAGGCCTAGGAACATAGTTTCCTCTAAAAGCATTGTTGTTGCCAAAATTGTTCCTACCAACAAAATTAACGTCCAAGCTAGCGTTGCTACTCTCAATCAAGGAAGATAGTGGTGTATCATTAGGATCTAAAGGAGCATTTCTACTAGCAACCAAATTCATCAACTCGTCCATCTTAGCACTAAGCGAGTTAATTTCTTCTATAGCGTGTACCTTTTTGCTAGCACGTGACCTTTCAATGTGCCACTGAGAGTAGTTGGTCATGATATTGTCTAGGAGTTTTGTAGCGTCCCCTAACGTGATTTACATGAACGTTCCACCTGAGGAGGAGTCCAAGATATTGCGAGAAGCGAAATTCAAACCAGCTTAAAAGATTTGTATAATCATCCACAAACTCAAGCCATGAGCGGGACAATTTCTAATCATTAACTTCATCCTCTCCCAAGATTGTGCAACGTGTTCATGATCAAGTTGCTTGAAATTCATGATATCGTTACGTAGAGAGATAATATTAGCCGGCGGAAAATACTTGGATATGTAAGCATCTTTGCACTTATCCCAAGAATCGATACTATTTTTAGGCAAAGAAGAAAACCAAGTTTTTGTGCGATCTCGCAACGAGAAAGGAAAAAGCTTCAACTTAATCACGTCATTATCCACATCTCTTTTATTTTGCATATCGCAAAGTTCAATGAATGTATTGAGATGGGATGCAACATCTTCACTAGGAAGGCCAGAGAATTGCTCTTTCATAACAAGATTCAGCATGGCAGTGTTGATTTCATAAGATTCCGCACTAGTGGCGGGAGCTGTACTCGAGAAGTCGCAAAGTTTGGTGTTTTCAGCCATGATGACTTCAACAAACCATCAAGAGCACAAGCAAGCAAGAAAACTGGCAAAGGAAAATGGCAAAAGGCGAAAGAAAATGGCAAAGGAGAAAGGCAAAAAGGCAAATGAAAACGGCAAGGGAGAAAGGCAAATGAAAACGACAAATGTGAAGTGGGGGAGAGGAAAACGAGAGGCAACTGGCAAAAAGGTAAATGCAAGAGATGAGTTTGTGACACGTACTTGGATAGATCTTGACTTCATCTCTCCTCCCCGGCAACGGCGCCAGAAATCCTTCTGCTACTGCGACAACAGACCTTCCCTAGTAACGGCGCTAGGAATCCTGCTGCTGCGGCTACGCCTATAGGGACTTCCTTGGCAAATATGCAAAGGATTTCCCTGTGGCCTTGGAGCCTTGCGTTGGTGTTCCCTTGAAGAGGAAAGGGTGATGTAGCACAGCGGCGGTAAGTATTTCCCTCAGTTTGAGATCCAAGGTATCAATCCAGTAGGAGGAGCGTTCAAGTCACAAGTACCTGCACAAACACAAAGAGCTTGCACCCAACGCTATGAAGGGGTTGTCAATCCCTTATAGATTGTTTGCAAGGTGAGAACTGAAAGCAAAGAATAAACAAAGCAAAGTAAAAGTGAAAGTGGAAACGATAGTTGTGAATAGACCCGGGGGTCGTAGTGTTCACTAGTGGATTCTCTCATGAAAGCAAGTAGACGGTGGGTGAACGAATTACTATCGAGCAATTGATAGAACCGCGCAAAGTCGTGACGTTATCTATGGCAATGATTATATCTATAGGCATCACGTCTAAAACAAGTAGACCGATACTTTCTGCATCTACTACTATTACTCCACACGTCGACCGCTATCAAGCATGCATCTAGTGTATTAAGTTCAAAAGAACAGAGTAACGCCTTAAGCAAGATGACATGATGTAGATGAACAATCTCAATCCTATGATGAAAGCCCATCTTGTTAACCTTGATGGCAACAACATGATGCGTGCCTTGCTGCCCCTTCTGTCACTGGGAAAGGTCACCACACGGTATGAACCCAAAACTAAGCACTTCTCCCATTGCAAGAATCATAGATCTAGTTGGCCAAACAAAACCCAAGACTCAGAGAGACTTACAAGGATATCAAATCATGCATATAAGAAATCAACAAAGACTCAAATATAATTCATAGATAATCTGATCACAAATTCACAATTCATCGGATCTCGACAAACACACCGCCAAAGAGGATTACATCGGATAGATCTCCATGAAGATCATGGAGAACTTTGTATTGAAGATCCAAGAGAGAGAAGAAGCCATCTAGCTACTAACTACGGACCCGTAGGTCTGAAGTGGACTACTCATGAGTCATTGGAGAGGCGATGATGTTGATGTAGAAGCCCTCCAACTCCAAAGTCCCCTCCGACAGGGCACCGGGAAGGGTCTCCAGATGAGATCTCGCGGAAACGGAAGCTTGCGGCGGCGGAAAAGTGTTTTCGTGGACGCCCTGATTTTTTCTATGATTTTAGGGAATTTATAGGCCAAAGAGCTAGGGCGGGGGAGCGCCAGGGAGGCCACAAGCCTGGTTGCAGCGGCCCCCCTGGCCGCGGCAACAGGGCTTGTGGGCTCCCTATGGGGCCCGTGCCTTGGCCCTCACGTCCCCCGATCTTCTTTTGTTTTGGAAAATTTTATTTTGGGGATTTTATTCCGTTTGGACTCCGTTCCAAAATCAGATATGAAAAGAGTCAAAAACACAGAAAAAACAAGAACTGGCACTTGGCACTAAATTAATAAGTTAGTCCCAGAAAAGATATAAAAGGTATATAAAACATCCAAAGTTGACAAGATAACAACGTGAAACCATAAAAAATTATAGATACGTTTGAGACGTATCAACTACTACGAGGGTTGGTTAAGTACACATCAATAACATGTATATCGAATATACTTGATTTTTCCTTCGCCGCCTTCTTATGAGCCAGATACTTGGGGCAGTTGCCCTTCCAGTGACCCAGTCCCTTGCAATAATAACACTCCGTTTCAGGCTTAGGTCCAGCATTGGGTTTCTTCGTCGGATTGGCAATAGGCTTGTCGCTTTTCTTGGAATTACCCTTCTTGCCTTTGCCGTTTCTCTTGAAACTAGTGGTCTTATTCACCATCAACACTTGATGCTTGATAACCCACAAGTGTAGGGGATCGCAACAGTTTTCGAGGGTAGAGTATTCGACCCAAATTTGTTGATTCACTCACAAGGGGAAGCTAAAGAATATTCTCAAGTATTAGCAGCTGAGTTTATCAAATTCGACCACACCTGAAAGATTAGTGTCTGCAAGCAAAGTATCAGTAGCAAAGTAGTATGATAGAAACGGTGTCAGAAACGATCTATTGATGGCAGGCTATTCCTAACTGTTGTATCAATGTCGCTAGTAAATAGCACGTTGACGGGGTATTATTCTTGAGAAGAATGCTCCCCCGGCTACGGCTCCAGAAAAGTCTTGCAACAAGTAACAGCGAAGTAGCAAGGAACAGCAGTAGCAGCAGCAGCAAAGTAACAGCAGTAGCAACAGTAGGAGCTAAGTGACAGCAGTAGCAACAGTAGCAACAAAGTGACAACAGTAGCAACAGTAGCAGCAAAGTGGCCCAATCCCTTTTGTAGCAAGGGACAAGCCAAGACAAAGTAACGTAGCGAGAACCAGTAGTAAAAGACTCGTAGGCAGTGGATCGGTGATGGATGAGTATGACGAATGTGATTCATCATGTAACAGCTATAACACGTAGAGATATGTAACTAGCTCCCGTTCGTCGATCTAATGTAGGCAGGTATTCCGTATGTAGTCATACATGCTTAGGGAAAAGAACTTGCATGACATCTATTGTCCATCCCTCCCGTGGCAGCGGGGTCCTAATGGAAACTACGGGATATTAAGGTTCTCCTTTTAATAAAGAACCAGACCAACGCATTAACACGCGGTGAATACATGAAATCCTCATACTATGGTCATCTCCGGGAGTGGTTCCGGCTATTGTCACTCCGGGGTTGCCGGGTCATAATACATAGTAGGTGACTACAACTTGCAAGATAGGATCTAAAACACACATATATTGGCGACAACATAATAGGTTCAGATATGAAATCATGGCACTCGGGCCCTACTGACAAGCATTAAGCATAGCCAAGTGGTAGCAACATCAATCTAGAACATAGTGGATACTAGGGATCAATCCCCGTCAAAAACTAACTCGATTACATGATAGATCTCATCCAACTCATCACCGTCCAGCAAGCCTACGATGAGATTACTCACGAACGATGAAGAGCATCATGGAATTGTCGATGGAGAAAGGTTGATGATGACGATGGCGACGATTTCCCCTCTCCGGAGCCCGAAACGGACTCCAGATCTGCCTCCAGATGAAGAACAGGATGTGGCGGCGCCTCCGTATCGCAAAACGCGATGAAACCTTCTCTGTGACTTTTTTTCCGGACGAAACGGAAGATATAGAGCTGAGTTTGGGGGCGTGGTGCCACGTGGGCCCCACAAGCCCTCACGGCGCGACCAGGGGGTGGCCGCGGCATGTGGGCTTGTGGCCCACTAGTCCACCTCCTCCGGTGGATCTTTGCGCATGTATTTTTCTTTTATTCCAGAAAAATTCTCCGTAAATTTTCAGGACATTCCAAGAACTTTTATTTCTGCACAAAAACAACACCATGGCAATTCTGCTGAAAACAACGTTAGTCCGGGTTAGTTCCATTCAAATCATGCAAGTTAGAGTCCGAAACAAGGGCAAAAGAGTTCGGAAAAGTAGATACGACGGAGACGTATCAACTCCCCCAAGCTTAAAGCCTTGCTTGTCCTCAAGCAATTCAGTTGACAAACTGAAAGAGACAAAAGAAAAACTTTGGCGAACTCTGTTTGATCTTGTTGTTGCAACTATGTCTAACTCATAACCAGAATTTCAGCAAGATCGCTAGCAAACCACAAAAGCAAATGACATCTAGGTCTCACAGTAAACTCATATCAATGGCATAATCAAGTAGTGAGCAAATAATAATAAGTCTCAAACGTCCACACTTCAATCAAAACAACATGAAGCAGTACAAATAGATGGTATCTCGCTAGCTCTTTCTGAGACCGCAAAACATAAATGCAGAGCACCTTCAAAGACCAAGGGCTGACTAAACATCGTAATTCAAGGCAATGAAGATCTAGTCACAGTCATACTCAACACAGTTAAAAGCAAAGCATAAAAATGACAGAGGTGCTCTCTAATTGGTGCTTTTGTAAGAGGAGGATGACTCAACAGGAACATAAGTAGACAGGCCCTTCGCAGAGGGAAGCATTGATTTGCAGAGGTGCCAGAGCTCAAGCTTTGAAGACAGAGATAATAATTTTGGGTGGCATGCTTTCATTGTCAACGCAATGACTAAGAGTTCTCAACATCTTCCACGCTACACATGCTATAGGCGGTTCCCAAACAGAAAAGTAACGTTTTGACCCCCCCCACCAATCAATCACACTCCACGGCTAGCCGAATCCTCGGGTACCGCCCATACCAACATCAATCCTGGGGGAGTTTTGTTTGCAATTATCTTTTCGATTTGAGCATGGAACTGGGAATTCCAATTACCGGCCCCTTTCTCGTGAATGATAGTGAATAAACACATATCGAGGATAACATGCCTAGCATGGAAGATACCAATAGCCCCCTGTCACCACATGAGCGGTTCGGGCATGCAAAACAGACTATTTCTTGAAGGTTTAGAGAATGGCACATGCAAATTTACTTGGAACGACAGGTAGATACCACACATAGGTAGGTATGGTGGACTCATATGGAACAACTTTGGGTTTATGGAAGTGGATGCACAAGCAGTATTCCCGCTTAGTACAAGTGAAGGCTAGCAAAAGACTGGGAAGTGACCAACTAGAGAGCGACAACAGTCATCAAAATGTATTGAGATTAACTAACATTGAGTGCAAGCATGAGTAGGACATAAATCACCATGAACATGAATATCATAGAGGCTATGTTGATTATGTTTCAACTAGATGCGTGAACATGCGCCAAGTCAAGCCACTTGAATCATTCAAAGGAGGATACCATCCTATCATACTACATCATAGTCATCTCAACATTCATGTGGGCGTCCAAGAGAGACCATTATAAGCTACTAGCTAAGTAAGCATGGCATAAGCAACTATGATCTCTAAGTTGTCATTGCAAACATGTTTCTCTCACAACAAAGCTTAATCAGACATGATGAGCTAGTCATATTTACAAAAACAAAATAGATCGAGTTCATACCAGCTTTTCCAGGCTCAGTCACTTCATCATATATCGTCATTATTGCCTTTCACTTGCACGACCGAACGATGTGAACAATAATAAGAGTGCTCGTGCATTGGACTACGCTGGAATCTGCAGGCAAACACAAAGGAGAAGACAAAGTAATATGGCTTTTTGAAAGCTAAAGAGGTATGCATGCAAGAGCCACTAAACATTGTAACCAATATCTTCTACCTTGACCCAAAGAAAAAGAAAACTATCTACACGGGAAAGCTCCCAACAAGCAAAAGAAGAAAAAGAAAACCTTTTTGGGTTTTTCTCAAACTAGACAGACACACGAAAAGAAAACGAGAAAACAAAAATAGACTAGCATGGATGATACAGTGGCAAAGTGTGAACACCAACTAACAAAGTGAAAGCATGAGCAAGAATGTAAAGTCGATGAGAAACACGTACTCCCCCAAGCTTAGGCTTTTGGCCTAACTTGGTCTACTCCCAAGGAGGGAAATAACCAGCTCTGGGGTACTCCGGAGTGGACTGAGGATGCCACTGCTGTGTGAGCTCCTCTGGCTCCCACTAATAAACTGGCGTCTGGTACTCGACTGGTGGCTCGGGCACGGGCACCTGTGGTTGGGCTAGGCCCCAATATGCGTAGATGTCCGACGGCATAATAGTGTACCTGCCTGCATGAAGATTGAACAAAGAAGGAGGAGGCAAAGTAATAGTCTCATGAGTACCCTGACTAAATACCAGGTTATAAATCATCCTTCTATTTATATCTCTATCCACAAAATCATGGCGAACCATGCTGTCATAATCCAGATATTTCTCAGGGAGAAGCATCTCTCCTTCCTCTCCGAGTCTAATGGGTATATCAAAGTGTCTGGCAAGACGGGTAGCGTAGATACCTCCATAGACAACACCTTTAGAACGGTTCAGGTTCAACCGTTGAGCTACTATAGCGCCCAAGCTATAAGTTTTATCGTTATAAATAGCTTCGCGCAAGACCGCAAGATCTGGGGAACTAAGTGACCCAGCTTTCCCACGGCCAATCAGACATTTTCCCACAAATAATGACAAGTACCGAAGCACGGGAAAATGAATGCTAGCAGCTCTAGCGCGAGACACTCCTCTCTCCTCTCCTACAACAATTGTACCGATGAAAGCTTCCAAGTCCCGTGGACAAGGTTCATGAATATCCCCAACAAAAGGCAATTTGCAAACATTGCAAAAATCCTGGAGTGACATGCGCTGGGGGATATCATAAAGTTTAAACTCAACCATAGGAGGATTCTTCCTCGGATAGAAGTTAAAGCTTTGCACGAAGATATTAGTGAGGAGGAGGTATTGCGGACACTTATCTTCAACAAAGGCGGTAAGGCCCGCGTTCTCCACCAAGTGATAAAAGTCCTCATAAATTCCAGCGGCGCGTAAGAACACGTCGCTTGGCCACTCGCACGCTCGAACTTCCGTGACTCGAGGGACCAGATACTTGGGCTTCTTCTCACTCCCATCATCCTTGGGGTCACGGCTTGACGAGCCTCTTAAGAACCTCGTCATATTTCCTTTCCCTATCTCTAGAAATTTCTGAAATTTTTAGTGACTCTAAGGAAAAGTGAACAAGGCTCAACAAAACTCGTAGCAACTACTCCCACAAGTGCCTAGAGGCCATATTACGCATCAAAACTACTTGGGACCAGCTATAATTAGCATGCAAAGCTCAAGAACATGGTCACCAAGGCAGCAAAAATATGCGGAGTATAAGGCACTAGAGAAAAAACTAATTGGACCAATGGAGGAGTCACTTACCAAGGAGTAATTTCCCCAAAACAGTTCGTAGAACGGTGATTTGAGCTAAGAGATCGAAAATCCCAGCAAGAGGAGCAAGAACACGGGTTTGAGCTTTGAAACGATTTTTTCTGGAGGTAGGAGAATCAGATGAGAGCAAGAATGAGTGGAGGGGGTGCCTGTGGGCCCCACAAGCCTAGGTGGCGCGGCCAGGGGGGTGCTCGCGCCCCTAGGGCTTGTGGCCCACTGGTGTGGCCCCCAGACAAGCTCTTTGTCTCAGAATTTTTCAAAAATTCCAGAAAAAATCATACTTGATTTTCAGAACGTTCGGAGAACTTTTATTTTTGGGATACTTTTCTACCGGATGCTAAAATAGAAAACAGGGAAAACTAAACTAAATCTATCATTTTTCTTCTAAGCAACCGAAGGTGAAAGCTTGGAACAGAGGTTTGTGACTCCTCGATTCATCCATCTCATGGTCATAGAAAGAAATCCGTCAATGGGGTTGATCAAATCCCCTCGACAAAACTTTTTTGAATCGCATAAGAAGACGGAGAATTTTCGAATAGTCACTAGGTCACCTCAATGGGGATGTGTATCTCCCCAACAAGCAAATCATACTTTATCTTGACACGAGGAATAGGGCATTCAAAGCTCCCAATAAGAATCGATGAAGTCTTTTCGATAGCATTGATGCAATGTACTCGATATTGTTTCTTCGGGAAGTGCACCGTATGCTCGTTATCGTTGACATGGAAAGTGACATTGCCTTTGTTGCAATCTATAACAGCCCCTGCGGTGTTTAAAAAGGGTATTCCGAGGATGACAGCCATGGCATCGTCCTCGGGAATATCCAAGATAACAAAGTCTATTAAGATAGTGGTGTTAGCAACCACAACAGGCACATCCTCGCAAATGCCGATAGGGAAAGCAGTTGATTTGTCGGCCATTTGCAGAGAGATTTCAGTGGGTGTCAACTTATCCAGTTCAAGTCTACGATAAAGAGAGAGAGAGAGGCATAACACTAACGCCGGCTCCAAGTCGCATAACGCAGTTCTAACGTAGTTGCCTTTAATGGAGCAAGGTATAGTGGGCACACTGGGATCACCTAGTTTCTTAGGAGTTCCGCCCTTGAAAGTGTCATTGGCAAGCATAGCGGAGATCTCAAGATCAGGTATCCTCCTCTTATTAGTCACAATATCTTTCATGTACTCAGCATACAGAGACATTTTGAGCATATCTGTCAAACGCATCTGCAGAAAGACATGTGTGATCATTTCAATGAAGCGCTCAAAATCCTCATCATCCTTTTTCTTGGATGGTTTGGGAGGAAAGGGCATAGGCTTCTGAACCCATGGTTATCTTTCTTTACCATGATTCCTAGCTGCAAAGTCATTCTTATCGTATCTCTTAATCTTAGGCTGTGGGTTATCAAGATCAACAGGTTCAATCTCCACATCCTTATCATTGATAGGTTGAGCATCTTCATGAACATCACTATTGATATTATCATCAGGCTCATGTTCATCACCAGATTGTGTTTCAGCATCAGAGAGAGAGACATCGTTTTGACTCTCAGGTGTAGCAGCAACAGGGTTGCTAGTGCTAACTCCTTGAGAATCTTGTTCAATTCTCTTCGGATGACCCTCAGGATACAAAGGTTCCTCAGTCATTCTACCGCCTCTAGTAACAACTCTGACAGAATTTTCATTCAACTCATTGAGTAATTCATTTTGAGCTTTAAGTACTTGTTCTACCTGAGTAGTAACCATAGAAGCATGTTTACTTAGAAGCTTAAGATCGTTGACATTTCTGTCCACACAAGCACTTAAATGACTAAGCATACAAGCATTCTTTTCCAATTGTCTGCTAACATAATCATTGAAACTCTTTTGTTTGGCAACGAAGTTATCAAATTCATCCATGCATAAGCTAGCAGGTTTATCAAAAGGAATATCACTCTCGTCAAACCTACGCAGAGAATTTACTTCTACTACCTGTATCGGGTTATCAAGACCATGGATCTCTTCGATAGGTGGTAGATTTTTGACATCTTCAGATTTAATGCCTTTCTCTCGCATAGATTTCTTGGCTTCTTGCATATCTTCAGGACTGAGGAATAGAATACATCGTTTCTTTGGAGTTGGCTTAGGAGGTGGTTCGGGAATAGTCCAAGCATTCTCATTGCACAAGATGTTATTCAGTAGAATCTCAGCTTGTTCTACGGTTCGTTCCCTAAAAACACAACCAACACAACTATCTAGATGGTCTTTGGAAGCATCGGTAAGTCCATTATAGAAGATATCAAGTATTTCATTCTTCTCAAGAGGGTGATCAGGCAAAGCATTCAGTAGCTGGATGAGCCTCCCCCAAGCTTGTGGGAGACTCTCTTCTTCAGCTTGAGCAAAGTTGTATATTTCCTGCAAGGCAGCTTGCTTCTTATGGGCAGGGAAATATTTTTCAGAGAAGTAGTAGACCATATCCTGGGGACTACGCACACAACCAGGAGCAAGAGAAGTGAACCAAGTCTTAGCATCATCCTTTAGCGAGAAAGGAAACAACTTGAGGATATAGTAGTGACAGATCTTTTCCTCACTAGTGAATAGAGTGGCTATATCGTGCAGTTCGGTAAGATGGGCTACAACCGTTTCAGACTCATAACCGTGAAAAGGATCAGATTCGACTAGAGTGATTAACTCAGGGTAGACAGAGAATTCATAATCCTTATCGGTCACAAAGATAGGCGAAATAGCAA
The DNA here is from genome assembly GCF_904849725.1 of Hordeum vulgare subsp. vulgare. Classification (NCBI taxonomy): domain Eukaryota; kingdom Viridiplantae; phylum Streptophyta; class Magnoliopsida; order Poales; family Poaceae; genus Hordeum; species Hordeum vulgare. The sequence goes on from NC_058522.1 coordinate 448,678,684, forward strand.
ACTTCGGGTCATATTTCATCCTAGCGTTCAGAGATTTTTATTTCCACTTGCGCGGTAGTTTCTCAACATCATAGCTATCCTTACACGCAAGAAAATCCTCAGCTATATCTCCCTCCATAACATAACGCGTATCAGGCATAACACTCAATTCAGGCATAGTAGCAGGTTCTACTTCAATAGTATCAGCGGTTTCAGAAGTATCATCACATCTAGCAGCAACTCTAGCAATCTGTGCATCAAGAAATGCACCTAGTGGCAAAGCAGTATCAAGCATAACATCATCAAGCACAAGCGACATATCAAGATTTCTAGCAGGAGGCGATGTCGCAAACTTACTCAAAACTGAAGGTGAATCAAGTGCAGAGCTAGATGGCAGTTCCTTACCTCTCCTCGTAGTGGAAGGCAAGATATTAGTTCTTGGATCTTTCGGATTCCTCATAGTGACCAGCAGACGAAAATCCCAAGTGACTCAGAGAATATAGTTGTGCTTCCCCGGCAACGGTGCCAGAAAAAGGTCTTGATAACCCACAAGTGTAGGGGATCGCAACAGTTTCGAGGGTAGAGTATTCGACACAAATTTGTTGATTCGCTCACAAGGGGAAGCTAAAGAATATTCTCAAGTATTAGCAGCTGAGTTTATCAGATTCAACCACACCTGAAAGATTAGTGTCTGCAAGCGAAGTATCAGTAGCAAAGTAGTATGATAGCAACGGTGTCAGAAATGATCTGTTGACGGCAGACTATTCCTAACTATTGTATCAATGGCGCCAGTAAATAGCACGTTGACGGGGGATTATTCTTGAGAACAATGCTTCCCCGGCTACGGCTCCAGAAAAGTCTTGCAACAAGTAACAGCGAAGTAGCAAGGAACAACAGTAGCAGCAGCAGCAAAGTAACAATAGTAGCAACAGTAGCAGCTAAGCGACAATAGTAGCAACAGTAGCAGCAAGGTGACAACAGTAGCAACAGTAGGAGCAAAGTGGCCCAATCTCTTTTGTAGCAAGGGACAAGCCAGGACAAAGTAATGTAGCGAGAACCAGTAGTAAAAGACTCATAGGCAGTGGATCGGTGATGGATAAGTATGACAGACGTGATTCATCATGTAACAGCTATAACACGGAGAGATATGTAACTAGCTCGTGTTCGTCAATCTAATGTAGGCATGTATTTCGTATGTAGTCATACGTGCTTAGGGAAAAGAACTTGCATGACATCTATTGTCCATCCCTCCCATGGCAGCGGGGTCCTAATGGAAACTACGGGATATTAAGGTTCTCCTTTTAATCAAGAACCAAACCAACGCATTAACACGCGGTGAATACATGAACTCCTCATACTATGGTCATCTCCGGGAGTGGTTCCGGCTATTGTCACTCCGGGGTTGCCGGGTCATAACACATAGTAGGTGACTACAACTTGCAAGATAGGATCTAAAACACACATATGTTGGCGACAACATAATAGGTTCAGATCTGAAATCATGGCACTCTGGCCCTACTGACAAGCATTAAGCATAGCCAAGTGGTAGCAACATCAATCTAGAACATAGTGGATACTAGGGATCAATCCCCGTCAAAAACTAACTCGATTACATGATAGATCTCATCCAACTCATCACCGTCCAGCAAGCCTACGATGAGATTACTCACGAACGATGAAGAGCATCATGGAATTGTCGATGGAGAAAGGTTGATGATGACGATGGCGACGATTTCCCCTCTGCAGAGCCCGAAACGGACTCCAGATTTGCCCTCCAGATGAAGAACAGGATGTGGCGGCGCCTCCGTATCGCAAAACGCGATGACACCTTCTCTCTGATTTTTTTTCGGGCGAGACGGAAGATATAGAGCTGAGTTTGGGGGTGGTGGTGCCACGTGGGCCCCACAAGCCCTCACGACGTGGCCAGGGGTGTGGCCGCGGCCTATGGGCTTGTGGCCCACTGGTCCACCTCCTCCGGTGGATCTTTGCGCATATATTTTTCTTTTATTCCAGAAAAATTGTCCGTAAATTTTCAGGACATTCCAAGAACTTTTATTTCTGCACAAAAGCAACACCATGGAAATTTTGCTGAAAACCGCGTTAGTCCGGGTTAGTTCCATTTAAATCATGCAAGTTAGAGTCCAAAACAAGGGCAAAAGAGTTCGGAAAAGTAGATACGATGGAGACGTATCAATGCTCTTTACGGAGTTCTGACTCTGCGACTTTCAGCATCGCGAATAACTCGTCGGATGACTTGTTAATACCTTACATGTTATAGTTCAACACAAAGCTCTTGTAGCTTGGTTGCAGTGATCAAAGAATTCTATCAGTGATAGCCTCTTGCGGGAGTTCAATCCCCAGCTCAGCTAGACGGTTTGAGTACCCACACATTTTGAGCACATGTTCACTGACAGACGAATTCTCCTCCATCTTGCAAGCATAGAATTTATCGGAGGTCTCATACCTCTCGATCTGGGCGTTCTTCTGAAAGATAAACTTCAACTCCTGGAACATCTCATATGCTCCATGACGCTCAAAGCGATGTTGAAGTCCCGGCTCTAAGCCATACAAGACTGCACATTGGACTACCGAGTAGTCCTCCTTGCGTGTTAACCAAGCGTTCTTAACATTTTGGTCAGCCGCAGCGGGTGGTTCATCTCCTAGCGCAGCATTAAGGACATAATCCTTCTTCCCAGCTTGAAGGAGCAACTTAAGATTACGAGTCCAGTCTACAAAGTTGCTTCCATCATCTTTCAACTTAGCTTTCTCTAGGAACATATTAAAATTCAGGTTGACTGTCACGTGAGCCATTGATCTACAACACAAATAATTCAAAGTGGACTTAGACTATGTTCAAGATAGTTAGAGTTTAACTAATCAAATTACTTGCTAAACTCCCACTCAAAAAGTGCATCTCTCTAGTAATTTGAGTGGTACATGATCCAAATTCACTAACTCAAGTTGGATCATCACGTGAGTTGAGAATAGTTTCAGTGGTAAGCATCTCTATGCTAATCATATCAAGTATACAATTCATGCTCGACCTTTCGGTCTCATGTGTTCCGAGGCCATGACTGTGTTGGGGAACATAGTAAATTCAAATTTTTCCTGCGCCATACAAGGATCTATCTATGGAGAGACCAGCAACGAGAGAGGTTGTAGAGCATCTTCATACCTTTGAAGATCGCTAAGCAGAAGCGTTACTATGAACGCGGTTGATGGAGTCATACTCACAACGATTCAGCTCGTGGTCGGTTCCGATCTATGTGCCGAATCACGGCACCTCCGTGTTCAACACACGTACAACCCGGTGACGTCTCCCACGCCTTGATCCAGCAAGGAGGCGGGAGAGGTTGAGGGAGAGCTCCGGCATCACGACGACGTGGTGGCGGTGGAGCTACGAGGTATTCTGAAAGGGCTTCGCCAAGCAACGCGGAAGAGGAGAAAGAGGAGAAGCAGGGCTGCGCCGAGAGAGAGATTTCGTGTGTCTCAAATCAGCCAAAACCTCCACTATATATAGGGGGAGAGGGAGGGGGGCGCCCCCTTTAGGGTTCCCACCCCCAAAGGGTGCGGCAGCCCCATCTAGGGCTGGTGGTGGCGGCGAGGGCAAGAGAGAGGGGGGTGGCGCACCCCAGATGAGCCTTAAGCCCATCTGCACTAGGGTTTCCCCCTTCCCTCTCTTGTGGCACCTTGGGCCTAGGTGGGAGGCGTACCAGCCCACTCTGGGCTGGTTCCCTTCCACCTTTTGGCCCATGCTAGCCTTTGGGGCTGGTGGCCCCTCCCGATGGACCCCCGAAACCCTTTCGGTGGTCCTGGTACATTACCGGTGTCGCCCGAAACAATTCCGGCGACCAAATCCTCACTTCCTATATATAATTCTTTACCTCCGGACTATTCCGGAGCTCCTAGTGACATCCGGGATCTCATCCGGGACTCCGAACAACCTTCGGTAACCTCGTACAACAATTCCCTATAACCCTAGCGTCATCGAACCTTAAGTGTGTAGACCCTACGGGTTCGGGAGGCATGCAGACATGACCGAGACATCTCTCCGGCCAATAACCATCAGCGGGGTCTGGATACCCATGGTGGCTCCCGCATGTTCCATGATGATCTCATCGGATGAATCACGATGTCAAGGATTCAATCAATCCCTATACAATTCCCTTTGTCTACCGGTATAGAACTTGCCCGAGATTCGATCGTCGGTATCCCCATACCTTGTTCAATCTCGTTGACGGCAAGTCTCTTTAATCATTTCGTAGCACATCATCCCGTGACTAACTCCTTAGTCACATTGAGCTCATTATGATGATGTTCTACCGAGTGGTCCCAGAGATACCTCTCCGTCACATGGAGTGACAAATCCCGATCTCGATTCGTACCAACCCAACAGATACTTTCAGAGATACCCGTAGTGCACCTTTATAGTCACCCAGTTACGTTGTGATGTTTGATACACCCAAAGCACTCCTTGGTATCCGGGAGTTGCACAATCTCACGGTCGAAGGAAAAGATACTTGACATTAGAAAAGCTTTAGCATACGAACAACACGATCTAGTGCCATGCTTAGGATTGGGCCTTGTCCATCACATCATTCTCCTAATGATGTGATCCCATTATCAATGACATCCAATGTCCATGATCAGGAAACCATGATCATCTATTGATCAACGAGCTAGCCAACTAGAGGCTTTCTAGGGACACATTGTGATCTATTTATCCACACATGTATTACTGTTTCCTGTTAATACAATTATAGCATGAAGAATAGATGATTATCATGAACAAGGAAATATGATAATAACCATTTTATTATTGCCTCTAGGGCATATTTCCAACAGTCTCCCACTTGCACTAGAGTTAATAATCTAGTTCACATCACTATGTGATTGCAATGAATTCAACACCCATACAGTTCTGGGGTTCAATCATGTCTTGCTTGTGAGAGAGGTTTATAGTCAACGGGTCTGAACCTTTCAGATCCGTGTGTGCTTTACAAATCTCTACGTCATCCTATAGATTCTACTACGCCCCATATGGAACCATTCCAAATGATTGCTCCATTATACGAATCCGGTTTACTACTCATAGTCCTCCGGATTAGTGACAAAGCTTGCATCGACGTAACTCCTTTACGACGAACTCTTTAATCACCTCCATAATTGCGAAAAAATCTTTAGTCCATTAGTTACTAAGGATAACTTCGACCGCTGTCCAATGTTCCATTCCTGGATCACTCTTGTACCCCACGACTGACTCATGGCAAGGCACGCTTTAGGTGCGGTACACATCATAGCATACTTGTAGAGCCTACGGCTGATGCATAGGGGACGGCATTCGTCCTTTCTCTTTCTTCTGCCGTGGTCGGGCTTTGAGTCGTACTCAAATTTACACCTTAGAACATAGCCAAGAACTCCTTCTTTGCTGATCTATTTTGAACTCCTTCAAAAATTTGTCAAGGCATGCATTTCATTGAAAGTTCCATTAAGCACTTTGATCTATATTTATAGATCTTGATGCTCAATTCTCAAGTAGCTACATCTAGGTTTTCCTTTGAAAAAAACTCCTTTCAAACAACCTTTATGATTTGCAGAAATTCTACATTATTTTTGATCAACAGTATGTCAACCACATATATTCATCAGAAATTCTATAGTGCTCCCACTCACCTTTTGGAAATACAAGTTTCTCACAAACTTTGTATAGAACCAAAAACTTTGATCATCTCATCAAAGTGTATTTTCCAACTCCGAGATGCTTGCTCCAGTCCATAGAAGGATTGATGGAGCTTTGCATACTTGTTAGCACCCTTTAGGATCGACAAAATATTCTGGTTGTATCACATGCAACCTTTCCTCAAGGAAACCGTTGAGGAAACAATATTTTGACATCCTATCTGCAATATTTCATAAATGATGCAACAAGTGCTAACATAATTTCAACAGACTTTCAACATCGCTACGAGTGAGAAAGTCTCATCATAGTCAACTCTGTGAACTTTGTCGAAAACACCTTTGCGACAAGTCGAGCTTTCTTAATGTTGACTTTTCACCATCATCATGTGTCTTCCTTTTAAAGATCCATTCATAGTTAATAGTCTTATGACCATCAAGTGGTTCCTCCAAAGTCTATCCTTTGTTTTTCATACATGGATCCTCTCTCGGATTTCATGGCCTCCAGCCATTTGTCGGAATCCGGGCCTACCATCGCTTCTCCATATCTCGTTGGTTCATTATTGTCCAACAACATGACCTCTAAGACAGGATTACCATACCACTCTATAGTAGTACGCATCCTTGTCCGCCTATGAGGGTTTTGGCAGTGACTTGATCTGAAACTTCATGATGACCATCATAAGCTTCCACTTCAATTGGTGTAGGCGCCACAGGAACAACTTCCTGCGCCCTGCCATACACTGGTTGAAGTGATGGTTCAATAACCTCATCGAGTATCCACCATACTCCCACTCAACTCTTTTGAGAGAAACCTTTCCTCGAGAAAGGACCCGTTTCTAGAAGCAAACACTTTTGCTTCCCGATCTGAGATAGGAGGTATACCCAACTGTTTTGGGTGTCCTATGAAGATGCATTTATCCGCTTTGGGTTCGATCTTATCCCGCTGAAACTCTTTCACATAAGCATCGCAGCCCCAAACTCTTAAGAAAGGACAACTAAGGTTTCTCTAAACCATAGTTCATACGGTGTCATCTCAACGGAATTAAGTGGAGCCCTATTTAAAGTGAATGCGGTTGTCTCTAATGCCTAACCCATAAACGATAGTGGTAATTTGATAAGAAATATCATAGTATGCACTATATCTAATAGTGCACGATTATGACATACAGACACACCATCAGACTATGGTGTTCCAGGTGGCATGAGTTGTGAAACATTTTTCACGTGAAACAATTTTCACCTTGTCTTAAATGTTTACCAAACTCGTAACTCAGATATATATGATTACCTCCACGATCACATCGTAGACATATTATCCTCTTGTCACGATTATATTCAACTTCACTCTGAAATTACTTGAACCTTTTTCAATAATTCAGAACTGTGTTTCATCAAGTAAATACACTAGTATCTACTCAAATCATTTGTGAAGTATGAACATAATGATATCCACTGCGCGCCTCAGTACTCATCGGACTGCACACATCAAAATGTATTACTTCCAACAAGTTACATTCTTGTTCCATCTCATTGGAAAAAGAGGTCTTCATCCATCTTGCCCATACGGTATGATTTGCATGTCTCAAGTGATTCAAAAATCAAGTGAGTCAAACGATCCATCCGCAGGGAGTTTCTTCATGCGTTTATACCAACAGGCATGGTTTGCATGTCTCAAACATTTCAAAAATGAGTGAGTACAAAGATCCATCAGCATGGAGCTTCTTCATGCATTTTATAACACTATGACTCAAGTAGTAGTGCCACAATTAAGTGGTACTATCATTACTACTTTGTATCTTTTGGCAACAATATTATGAACATGTGTATCACTACGATCGAGATTCAATAAATCATTCATTCTAGGTGCAAGACTATTTAAGGTATCATTCAAGTAAACAAAATAACCATTATTCTCTTTAAATGAATAATCATATTTGCCGTTAACATAATCCAATCATGGATATGCTCAACGCAAACACCAAATAACAAATATTTAGGTTTAACACTAATCTCGATGGTAGAGGGAGCGTGCAATGTGTGATTGCTGCGGCAACAAAAGTCCTTCCCTGGTGCTTAGGAATTCTTCTTGTTACTTCTCTGGTTTGCGTCGGTTTTTCCCTTGAAGAGGAAAGGGTGATGCAGCACAGGAGCAGTAAGTATTTCCCTTAGTTTGAGAAGCAAGGTATCGATCCAGAAGGAGGGCCTCGTCAAGTCTAGAGTACCTGCGCAAACACAAACAAGCTTGCACCCAACGCTTCAAATGGGTTGTCAATCCCTTCAAGATTGTTTGCAAAGTGAGATCTGAAGGCGGAAAGTGCAACGAAGTAAAAAGTATAAGGCTGAAAATATGGTGTGGAGTAGACCCTGGGGGCCATAGTGTTCACTAGAGGCTTCTCTCATAATAGCAAATATCACGGTGGGTGAACAAATAACTGTCGAGCAATTGATAGAACCGCGCAAAGTCATGACGATATCTAAGGCAATGATTTATACATATAGGCATCACGTCGGAGACAAGTAGACTGATACTTTCTGCATCTACTACTATTACTCCACACATCGACCGCTATCCAGCATGCATCTAGTGTATTGAGTTCATGACGAACAGAGTAACGCCTTAAGCAAGATGACATGATGTAGAGGGATAATCTCAAACCAATGATGAAAACCCCATCTTTTTACCCTTGATGGCAACAACACGATGCGTGCCTCGCTACCCCTTCTGTCACTGGGTGAGGTCACCGCACGGTATGAACCCAAAACCAAGCACTTCTCCCATTGCAAGAATCATAGATCTAGTTGGCCACACAAAACCCACAACTCGAAGAGAATTACAAGGATATGAAATCATGCATAAGAGAGATTAGAAGAAACTCAAATAAGATTCATAGATAATCTGATCATAAATCCAGAATTCATCGGATCTCGACAAACACACCGCAAAAGAAGACTATATCGGATAGATCTCCATCAAGATCATGGAGAACTTTGTATTGAAGATCCAAGAGAGAGAAGAAGCCATCTAGCTACTAGCTATGGACCCGTAGGTCTATGGTGAACTACTCACACATCATCGGAGAGGTCATGGTGTTGATCAAGAAGCCCTCCGTGTCTGAATCCCCCCTCCGGCAGGGCACCAGAATGTGCCCCAGATGGGATCTTGCGGAGACAGAAGCTTGCGGCGGCGGAAAAGTACTTTCGATGATCTCCTGATTTTTTTGGGATTTTTAGGGAATTTATAGACGCAACCCCTAGGTCAGGGGCGCTCAGGGGGCCCACAAGCCTGTGGGCCGCGGCCTACCCACCTGGCCGCGGGGTGGGGGCTTGTGGGGCCCCTGAGGCTCCCCTGCCTTGGCCCTCAATCTTCTCGATCTTCTTCCGTTCCGAAAAAATCTTTTCGGGGATTTTCTTCCGTTTGGACTCCGTTTCAAAATCTCCTCTGAAAGGGGTCAAAAACATGGAAAAAACAGGAACTGGCACTTGGCACTGAGTTAATAAGTTAGTCCCAAAAAATATATAAAAGGCATGAAACCATCAAAAGTTATAGATACGTTGGAGACGTATCAAGCATCCCCAAGCTTAACTCCTGCTCGTCCTCGAGTAGGGAAGTGCTAAAGAATGAATTTTTGATGTGGAATGCTACCTAGCATAGTTGTCCTTTGCAACTTCTTTCACGTGACATGAACGTTCAGATCCGTAAGATTCAAAACAAGAGTTTGTTATTGACATGAAAACAGTAATACTTCAAGCAAACTAGCAAAGTAATCATGAAATTTCAAAATAACAAGGCCAAAGAAAGTTACCCCAACAAAATCATATAGTCTGGCTATGCTCCATCATCCTCACACAACTAATGTAAATCATGCACAACCCCGGTATTGGCCAAGTAATTGTTTTCGCACTCTTACTTTATCAAACTTTTTATAACTATCACACAATAGATGAGTGCGAGCCATGGATATAGCACTATAGGTGGAATAGAGTGTGGTGGTGGTTGTGGGACAAAAAGGGAGGAGACGGTCACATTGACTCGGCGTATCAATAGGCTATGGAGATGCCCATTAATAGATATCAATGTGATTGAGTAGGGATTGCCATAAAAGAGATGCACTAGAGCTATAAGTATGTGAAAGCTCAAAAGGGGAACTAGTGGGTGTGCATCCAACTTGCTTGCTCACGAAGACCTAGGGCAATTTGAGGAAGCCCATCATTGGAATATACAATCCAAGTTATATAATGAAGATTCCCACTACCATATGCTAGTGACAAAGCAAGAAGCTTCAGTTATGAACAACATGGTGCTATCATGAAGCACAAGTGTGGAAAAAGATAGTAGCATTGTCCCTTCTCTCTTTTTCTCTTTTTTCAATTGGGCTCTTAGGCCTCTCTTTTTCTTCTTTTCTTTTCTCTTTTTTGGGGGCTCTTTGGCCTTTTTTATTTATTTCCCCACATGGGACAATGCTCTAATAATGATGATCATCACACTTTTATTTACTCACAGCTCAAAAATCACAATGATGATGACTCCATAGGAAATGCCTCCGACAGTGTACCGGGATGTGCAACGATCTAGCATGGCGTATGACGTTGAAACATCTCGCTAGCTATCTTACGATCATGCAATGGCAATATGAGAGTGATGACACAAGTCATGAGACGGAACGGTGGGAGTTGCATGGCAATATATCTCGGAATGGCTATGAAAATGCCATAGTAGGTAGATATGGTGGCTGTTTTGAGGAAGGAATTTGGTGGGTTTGTGTACCGGCGAGAATTTCGCGGCACTAGAGAGGCTAGCAATGGTGGAAGGTGAAAGTGCATCTATACCATGGGCTCACATTAGTCATGAAGAACTCACATACTTGTTGCGAAAGTTTTTATTAGTAATCGAAACAAAGTGCTAAATGCATACTCCGAGGGGAAGGGTTGGTTGGTGTAAACCATCGCGCGATCCCGACCTCAACACAAAGGATGACAATCAATAGATCAATTATGCTCCGACTTCCTAACATAGCGGTTCACCATACGTTTATGCTACGGGAATCACTAACTTCAACACAAGTATTTCTAGATTCACAACACCCTACTAACATAACTCTTAATATTACCAAATCCATGTCTCAAAACTATTTGGGAGGAATCAAAACTTCTCTTTCTATTCAGTGCACATGAAGATGGAGGTTTTTGCATCCTCTTTGGGTATCTATCACCTTTGGGACTACTTTCATAGCATAAGCCAACTACCAAATCACGCATCGCCGTGCTCTAAAAGATATAAGTGAAGCACAAGAGCAAAAGTATCTAGCTCAAAAGATATAAGTGAAGCACTATGAGCATTCTAGCAAAATCACGATGAGTGCATGTTTCTCTCTCTCAAAAAGGTGTGCAGCAAGGATGATTGTGACACAACAAAAAGAAAAGACTCCTACGATACAAGACGCTCCAAGCAAAAACACATATCATGTGGTGAATAAAAATATAGCTCCAAGTAATGTTACCGATGGATTGAAGACGAAAGAGGGGATGCCTTCCCGGGGCATCCCCAACCTTATGATTTTTGGTGTCCTTGAATTTGGCTTGGGATGCCTTGGGCATCCCAAAGCTTGAGCTTTTACCACTCCTTGTCTCTTTGTCCATGAGAACATCACCCAATACTTGAAAACTTCACAACACAAAACCTAAACAGAAACTCGTGATAACATTAGCACAAGAAAACAAACTACCACCTCTTTTGGTACTGTAGCAAACTTGAATTCTATCTATATTGATGTTGGGCTACTGTATTCTCACTTTTCCATGGCTAGTACCCCCCGATACTAACCATAGTTTCATCAAAACAAGCAACAAACTCAACGTCAAAAACAGACTAGTGTGTAGCAATATGTATACTTCTGGTACCTAAACAATTCTGAAAAATTACTACAGCCTGGGCAAAAGGCATATAAACCAGCAGCAAGAAGAATCAACTCAAAATCTCTTTCTGAATAAAAATGAAAAATCATCTCGTGAGCGAAAAGTTTCTGTCTTTTTCCAGCAGGATCAAACAAGCATTACCAAGACTAGTCATAAAGGTTTTGCTTGACTCAAACACAAAAAGAAACACAAAAGACACTATCATAACAGAATTATTATGGAGTGGACGCAACAAAAAAGAAACAAAAAAAAGATAAATTCATTGGCTTGCCTCCCAACAAGCGCTATTGTTTAACGCCCTTAGCTAGGCATAGATAATTCAATGATGCTCACACAAAAGACAAGAATTGAAGCACAACGAGAGCATCATAAAGCATGTGAAAATCACATCTAAGTCTAACATACTTCCTATGCATAGGCATTTTATAGGCAAACAAATTGGCAAGACAACCAATAGTTACCAAATGCAAGGAAGAAGAAAGAGACAATAGCAATCTCAACAAAATGAGAGGTAAATTGGTAACACGAAAGCTTCTACCACTATATTTTCCTCTCTCATAGCAACTACATGTCGAATCATATTCAAATTCAACAATATAGCTATCCCATAGGATATTCTTTTCATGATCCACATGCATGCAAAGTTGACGCTCTTAAAAAATAGTGGGATTATCATCAACTAAAGTCATGACTTCTCCAAACCCACTTTCAATATTATTGCAAATGTCATACTCATCATGAGGCTTAAACAAATTTTCAAGATCATAAGAAAAATCATCACCCCAATCATGATCATTGCAACAAGTAGGGGGCATAGCAAAACTAGCATCCCCAAGCTTAGGGTTTTGCAGATTTTTAGCATGATTGACACTAATAGGATTTATAGTGAAACCATTGCAATCATGCTTTTCATTCAAGGAGCCCTCGTGAATCACTTCATAAATTTCTTCATCATGATTTTCAGATTCACACAACTTAAGCAAAACTCCATAAAGATAGTCAAGTGCACTCAACTCGCTAGCAATTGGATCAACATAATTGGATCTCTTAAAGAGATTAGCAAGTGGATGAGGATCAATATCACTAGATTTTTAGCAAGCGAAGATGCAAGCATATTGAAGGCACATATCACACAAGAAAAGGAAAGGAAAATTGGTGAAGTGAGGGAGAGGAAAACGAGAGGCAACTGGCAAACAAAGTAAATGCAAGAGATGAGTTTGCTACGCCTACTTGGATGAGTCCTTGACTTGATCTTCCTCCCCGGCAACGGCGCCAGAAATTCTTCTGTTGCGGCAACAAAAGTCCTTCCCTCGCGCTTAGGAATTCTTCTAGTTACTTCTCTGGTTTTCTTCGTTTTTTCCCTTGAAGAGGAAAGGGTGATGCAGCACAGGAGCAGTAAGTATTTCCCTCAGTTTGAGAACCAAGCTATCGATTCAGAAGGAGGGCCTTGTCAAGTCCAGAGTACGTGCGCAAACACAAACAAGCTTGCACCCAACGCTTCAAAGGGGTTGTCAATCCCTTCAAGATTGTTTGCAAAGTGAGATATGAAGGCGGAAAGTGCAACGAAGTAAAAAAGTATAAGGCTGAAAATATGGTGTGGAGTAGACCCTGGGGGCCATAGTGTTCCCTAGAGGCTTATCTCATAATAGCAAATATCAGGGTGAGTGAACAAATTACTGTCGAGCAATTGATAGAACCGTGCAAAGTCATGACGATATCTAAGGCAATGATTTATACATATAGGCATCACGTCCGAGACAAGTAGACCGATACTTTCTGCATCTACTGCTATTACTCCACACATCGACCGCTATCCAGCATGCATCTAGTGTATTGAGTTCATGATGAACAGAGTAACGCCTTAAGCAAGATGACATGATGTAGAGGGATAATCTCAAACCAATGATGAAAACCCCATCTTTTTAGCCTTGATGGCAACAACATGATGCGTGCCTCGCTACCCCTTCTGTCACTGGTGAGGTTACCGCACGGTATGAACCCAAAACCAAGCACTTCTCCCATTGCAAGAATCATAGATATAGTTGGCCAGACAAAACCCACAACTCGAAGAGAATTACAAGGATATGAAATCATGCATAAGAGAGATCAGAAGAAACTCAAATAAGATTCATAGATAATCTGATCATAAATCCACAATTCATCGGATCTCGACAAACACACCGCAAAAGAAGATTACATCGGATATATCTCCATGAAGATCATGGAGAACTCTGTATTGAAGATCCAAGAGAGAGAAGAAGCCATCTAGCTACTAGCTATGGACCCGTAGGTCTATGGTGAACTACTCACGCATCATCGGAGAGGTCATGGTGTTGATGAAGAAGCCCTCTGTGTTCGAATCCCCCCTCCGGCAGGGCACCAGAACGTGCCCCAGATGGGATCTTGCGGAGACAGAAGCTTGCGGCAGCGGAAAAGTACTTTCGATGATCTCGTAATTTTTTGGGGATTTTTAGGGAATTTATAGGCGCAACCCCTAGGTCAGGGGGCGCTCAGGGGGCCCACAAGCCTGTGGGCCGCGGCCTACCCCCTGGGCACGGGGTGGGGGCTTGTGGGGCACATGAGGCTCCCCTGCCTTGGCCCTCAAGCTTCCCGATCTTCTTCCATTCCGAAAAAATCTTTTCGGGGATTTTCTTCCGTTTGGACTCCTTTTCAAAATCTCCTCTGAAAGGGGTCAAAAACATGGAAAAAACAGGAACTGGCACTTGGCACTGAGTTAATAAGTTAGTCCCGAAAAATATATAAAAGGCATGCAAAACATCCAAAGTTTGACAAGATAATAGCATGAAACCATCAAAAATTATAGATACGTTGGAGACGTATCAGTGATCATATCAACCTTGGAAACACTTCCAACATACATCATCACCTCGCCTTTAGCTATTCTCTGTTTATTCCGTAGCTTTTATTTCGAGTTACTAACACTTAGCAACCGAACCGGTATCTAATACCCTGGTGCTACTAGGAGTACTAGTAAACTACACATCAATATCATGTATATCCAATATACTTTTATCGACTTTGCCAGCCTTCTCATCTACCAAGTGTCTAGGGTAGTTCCTCTTCACTGACTGTTCCCCTCATTACAGAAGCACTTAGTCTCGGGTTTGGGTTCAACCTTGGGTCTCTTCACTAGAGGAGCAACTGGTTTGCGTTTAATGAAGTATCCCTTCAGGCCCTTTCCCTTCTTGAAACTAGCAGTTTCATAAACCATCAACAATTGATGCTCCGTTTTTATTTCTACTTCCACGGTGTCAAACATCACGAATAGCTCAAGGATCATCATATCCATCCTTGATATGTTATAGTTCATCACGAAGCTCTAGTAGCTTGGTGTCAATGACTTTGGAGAACTATCAATGTCTCATCTCGAAGATCAATTCCCACTCGATTCAAGCGATTGTAGTACTCAAACAATCAGAGCACATGCTCAATGATTGAGCTCTTCTCCTTTACTTTTGCAGACAAAGAATCTTGTCGGAGGTCTCATACCTCTCAACAAGGGCACGAGCATGAAATCCCAATTTCATCTCTTGGATCATTGCTACCTCTTGAGCTTGCGTTGGTTTTTCCCTTGAAGAGGAAAGGGTGATGCAGCACAGTAGCAGTAAGTATTTCCCTCAGTTTGAGAACCAAGGTATCAATCCAGTAGGAGTATCAAGCCAAGTCTCCACCGTACCTGCCCAAAAACAGCAAACTTGCACCCAACGCTACAAAGGGGTTGTCAATCCCTTCACGATTGATTGCAAGGTGAGATCTGAAGGCGGAAAGTGCAACAAAGTAAAAGTGTAGGGCTGAAAATATAATGTGAAGTAGACCCGGGGGGCATAGCGTTCACTAGAGGCTTCTCTCATGATAGCAAATATTACGGTGGGTGAACGATTTATTGTCGAGCAATTGATAGAACCGCGCAAAGTCATGACGATATCTAAGGCAATGATCATACATATAGGCATCACGTCTGAGACAAGTAGACCGATACTTTTGCATCTACTACTATTACTCCACACATCGACCGCTATCCAGCATGCATCTAGTGTATTGAGTTCATGACAAACAGAGTACGCCTTAAGCAAGATGACATGATGTAGAGGGATAAATTCATGCAATAGATATAAATCCCATCTTTTTACCCTTGATGGCAACAACATGATGCGTGCCTCGCTACCCCTTCTGTCATTGGGTGAGGTCACCGCACGGTATGAACCCAAAACCAAGCACTTCTCCTATTGCAAGAATTATAGATCAAGTTGGCCAAACGAAACCCACAACTCGAAGAGAATTACAAGGATATGCAATCATGCATATAAGCGATCAGAAGAAACTCAAATAAGATTCATAGATAATCTGATCATAAATCCACAATTCATCGAATCTCGACAAACACACCGCAAAAGAAGATTACATCAGATAGATCTCCATGAATATCATGGAGAACTTTGTATGAAGATCCAAGAGAGAGAAGAAGCCATCTAGCTACTAGCTATGGACCCAAAGGTCTATGGTGAACTACTCACGCATCATCGGAGAGGCAATGGTGTTGATGAAGAAGTCCTCCGTGTCCGAATCCGCCCTCCAGCAGGGCACGAGAACGTGCCCCAGATGGGATCTTGCGGAGACAGAAGCTTGCGGCGGCGGAAAAGTATTTTCGTGGCTCCCTCCCATGGTTTCAGATTTTTCGGGGATTTATAGGTGGAAGAAGTAGGGCAGAGGAGCCACAGGTGCCCCACAAGCCTGCTAGGCGCGGGGCCCCCAGGCCGCGGCTAGGGGGCTTGTGGCCTCCCCTGGTGCCCTCTGTCTTGGTTCTCAAGCTTCCTGCGTATCTTCTGTTCCGGAAAAATCTTTTCGGAGGTTTTATTCCATTTGGACTCCGTTTAATATTCTCCTCTGAAAAAGGGTCAAAAACACGGAAAAAACAGGAACTGGCACTTGGCACTGATTTAATAATTTAGTCCCAAAAAAGATATAAAAGGCATACAAAACATCCAAAGTTTGACAAGATAATAGCATGGAACCATAAAAAATTATAGATACATTGGAGACGTATCAAGCATCCCCAAGCTTAACTCCTGCTCGTCCTCGAGTAGGGAAGTGATAATGACTGAATTTTTTATGTGGAATGCTACCTAGCATAATTGTCCTTTGTAACTTCTTTCATGTGACATGAATGTTCAGATCCCTAAGATTCAAAACAATAGTTTGCTATTGACATGAAAACAATAATACTTCAAGCAAACTAGCAAGGTAATCATGAACTTTCGAAATAACAAGGCCAAAGAAAGTTATCCCTACAAAATCATATAGTCTGGCTATGCTCCATCATCTCCACACAACGAATTTAAATCATGCACAACCCCGGTATTGGCCAAGCAATTGTTTTTGCACTCTTACTTTCTCAAACCTTTTTCAACTCTCACGCAATACATGAGCGTGAGCCATGGATATAGCACTATAGGTGGAATAGAGTGTGGTGGAGGTTGTGAGGCAAAAAGGAGAAGATGGTCACATCGACTCGGTGTATCAAAGGGCTATGGAGATGCCCATCAATAGATATCAATGTGAAAGAGTAGGGATTACCATGCAATGGATGCACTTAGAGCTATAAGTATGTGAAAGCTCAAAAGGAGAACTAGTGGGTGTGCATCCAACTTGCTTGCTCACGTAGACCTAGGGCAATTTTGAGGAAGCCCATCATTGGAATATATAAGCCAAGTTACATAATGAAGATTACCACTATTATATGGTGGTGACAAAACAAGAGACTCTCAATCATGAAGACCATGGTGCTATTATGAAGCACAAGTGTGGAAAAAGATAGTAGCATTGTCCCTTCTCTCTTTTTCTCTCTTTTTTTATTGGGCTCTTCGGCCTCTTTCCATATTTTTTTTGTGGGCAACTTTGGCCTCTTTTTTTTATTTCCTCACATGGGACAATGCTCTAATAATGATGATCATCACACTTTCATTTACTCACAACTCAATGCTTAGAACGATGATGACTCTATAGGAAATGCCTCCGGCAGTGTACCGGGATGTGCAACGATCTAGCTTGGCGTATGACTCGCTAGCTATCTTACGATCATGCAATTGCAATATGTAAGTGACAGCACAAGTCATGAGATGGAACGATGGGAGTTGCATGGCAATATATCTCGGAATGGCTATGAAAATGCCATGATAGGTAGGTATGGTGGCTGTTTTGAGGAAGGTCTATGGTGGTTTTGTGTACCGGCGAAAGTTGCGCGACACTAGAGAGGCTAGAAACGGTGGAAGGTGAAAGTGTATCTATACCATGGACTCACATTAGTCATGAAGAACTCACATACTTATTGTGAAAGTTTTTATTAGTAATCGGAAGAGAGTGCTAAACGCATACTCCTAGGGGAAGGGTTGGTAGGTGTCAACCATCGCGCGGTCCCGACCGCAACACAAAGGATGACAATCAATAAATCAATTATGCTCCAACTTCCTAACATAGCGGTTCACCGTACGTGCATGTTACGGGAATCACTAACTTCAACACAAGTATTTCTATATTCACAACACCCTATTAACATGACTCTTAATATTACCAAATCCATGTCTCAAAACTAATTGAGAGGAATCAAACTTCTCTTTACTAATCAATGCACATGAATATGGAAGTTTTATTGTATCCTCTTTTGATGCCTATCATCTTTAGGACTACTTTCATAGCACAAGCCAACTACCCAGCTACTCAAAGAGAGCACTCTCAAAAAGATATAAGTGAAGATCGAGAGTTCTTATTTCTCCAAAATATGACACCGCCGTGCTCTAAAAGATCTAAGTGAAGCACTTAGAGCAAAGTTATCTAGGCTCAAAAGATATAAGTGAAGCACTATGAGCATTCTAGCAAAATCACGATGAGTGCATGTCTCTCTCAAAGGGTGTGCAGCAAGGATGATTGTGACACAACAAAAAGAAAATAATCCTACGATACAAGATGCTCCAAGCAAAACACATATCATGTGGTGAATAAAAATATAGCTCCAAGTAATGTTCCCGATGGATTGAAGACGAAAGAGGGGATGCCTTCCCGGGGCATCCCCAAGCTTAGGCTTTTTGGTGTCCTTGAATTTGGCTCGGCATGCCTTGGGCATCCCCAAGCTTGAGCTCTTTCCACTCTTTATCCCTTTGTCCATGAGAACATCACCCAAAACTTGAAAACTTCACAACACAAAACTTAAACAGAAACTCGTGATAACATTAGCACTAGAAAACAAACTACCACGTCTTTAGGTACTGTAGCAATCTTGATTTCTATTTATATTGGTGTTGTATTACTGTATTATTACTTTTCCATGGCTATTACCCCCCCTATACTATCCATAGTTTCATCAAAACAAGCAACCAACTCAACAAAAACAAAATCTGTCAAAAACAGACCAGTATGTAGCAATCTGTATACTTCGTATACTTCCGGTACCTCAAAAATTCTGAAATATTACGACTGGCTAGGCAAAAGACATATCAACCTTCAGAAAAAAGAATCAACTCAAAATATCTTTCTGAATAAAAATGAAAAATAATCTCATGAGCGCAAAGTTTCTGTCTTTTTTTAGCAGGATCAAACAACCATCACCAAGACTAGTCATAAAGGTTTCGCTTGGCTCAAACACAAAAAGAAACACAAAAGACACTATCATAACAGAATTATGATGGTGTGGATGCAACATAACAGAAAGAAAAAGATAAATTCATTGGGTTGCCTCCCAACAAGCGCTATTGTTTAACGCCCTTAGCTAGTCATTGATAATTCAATGATGCTCACACAAAAGACAAGAATTGAAGCACCACGAGAGCATCATAAAGCACGTGAAAATCACATCTAAGTCTAACATACTTCCTATGCATAGGCATTTTATAGGAAAACAGATTGTCAAGACAATCAATAGTTACCATATGCAAGGAAGAAGAAAGAGACAATATCAATCAAAACATAACGAGAGGTAATTTGGTGACATGAAAGTTTCTACCACAATATTTTCCTCGCTCAAAACAATTACATGTGGGATCATATTCGAATTCAACAATGTAACTATCACATAGGATATTCTTTTCATGATCCACATGCATGCAAAGTTGACGCTCTTAAAAAATAGTGGGATTATCATCAAATAAAGTCATGACTTCTCCAATCAGACTTTCAATATTGTTGCAAATATCATATTCATCATGAGGCTTAAACAAATTTTCAAGATCATAAGAAAAATCATCACTCCAATCATGATCATTGCAACAAGTAGGCGACATAGCAAAACTATCATCCCCAAGGCTAGGGTTTTGCATATTTTTAGCATGATTGACACTAATGGGATTTATAGTGAAACCATTGCAATCATGCTTTTCATTCAAGGAGCCCTCGTGAATCACTTCATAAATTTCTTCATCACGATTTTCAGATTCACGCATCTCAAGCAAAACTCCATAGAGAAAGTCAAGTGCACTCAACTCACTAGCAATTGGTTCCACATAAGTGGATCTCTTAAAGAGATTAGCAAGTGGGTGAGGATCCATATAACTAGATTTTCAGCAAGCGAAGATGCAAGCATATTGAAGGCACAAAGCACACAAGCAAAGTCAAGGCAAATGAAAAAGACAAATGAAAAAGGCAAATATATTTTTTGTAAATTTTTGTTTTTCAGAAGTGGGGGAGAGGAAAACGAGAGGCAAAAAAGGTAAATGCAAGAGATGAGTTTGCGACACTTACTTGGATGAGTTCTTGACTTGATCCTCCCCGGCAACGGCGCCAGAAATTCTTCTGCTACGGCGACAGAAACCTTATGTCGTCTCTTGAGCTTGCGTTGGTTTTTCCCTTGAAGAGGAAAGGACGATGCAGCACAGGAGCAGTAAGTATTTTCCTCAGTTTGAGAACCAAGGTATCAATCCAGTAGGAGAATCTCGTCAAGTCGAGAGTACCTGCACAAACACAAAAGAGCTTGCACCCAATGCTATAAAGGGGTTGTCAATCCCTTCAAGATTGATTGCAAAGTGAGATCTGAAGGCGGAAAGTGCAACAAAGAAAAAGTGTAAGGCTGAAAATATGGTGTGAAGTAGACCCGGGGGCCATAGTGTTCACTAGAGACTTCTCTCAAAATAGCAAATATTACGGTGGGTGAACAAATTACTGTCGAGCAATTGATAGAACCGCGCAAAGTCATGACGACATCTAAGGCAATGATCATACATATAGGCATCACGTCCTAGACAAGTAGACCGATACTTTCTGCATCTACAACTATTACTCCACACATCAACCCCTATCCAGCATTCATCTAGTGTATTGAGTTCATGACGAACAGAGTAACGCCTTAAGCAAGATGACATGATATAGAGGGATAAACTCAAACCAATGATGAAAACCCCATCTTTTTACCCTTGATGGCAACAACACGATGCGTGCCTCGCTACCCCCTTCTGTCACTGGGTGAGGTCACCGCACGGTATGAACCCAAAACCACGCACTTCTCCCATTGCAAGAATCACAGATCAAGCTGGCCAAACAAAACCCACAACTCGAAGAGAATTACGAGGATATGAAATCATGCATAAGAGAGATCAGAAGAAACTCAAATAAGATTCATAGATAATCTGATCATAAATCCACAATTCATCGGATCTCGACAAACACACTTGTAACGACCAAGATGCGGTCCTTTCCGATCTGGGGGTCGAGGCCCCCGAATAGGAAAGAAGCGCATCTAAGCGTTTCGCAAGCGAGTAACATAGCACAAATAATAATAAAAGTAGACAATTCGGGATTCAACTGTCTTCTCATAAATAACTCAGAGTACATCGCAGATACAATCAAGGTAGTTTCGCTACGGACTACAAAACATGGAAATGCTATGCTACCCGGCCTGCAGGCCCACAATCACGACCACGCCTCAGTCCTCTCGATAGTTCACATAGAGGCGGTCTGTCTCCTCTCGTACTGCCACGCCAGCTGGGTGCCGTCGGGATCATCTGTCTCTGGGGTACCTGTACCTGTTGGGAGTTTCAGAGGAATCCGTGAGTCACGGGGACTCAGCAATCTAAGACCTTGGTGCCAGAACTAGTCATGTTATTAGGTAGGGTAAGGGTGAAGTGTATAAGGCTGCAGCATCCTAAGCTTGATTAAGTGGCTAACTTACGCAAAGTAATGTGAAGGTGGTCTACACTAGCGGTCGGGATTACTTGATCACTAAGTGATCCTGAACACCTACCTTCGGCATTCATAACCCCACCGTGTTCCCGATCGAAGAGAGAACTTCGAGGGGACAATCACGGTTACGCACACAGTTGGCAATTTTATTAGCTTATGTTTAAGTTCTCTAATACCGGATGTTAACAAAATATTCCAAGTTGCCACATAACCGCGGGCACGGCTTTCCGAAAGATTAAACCCTGCAGGGGTGCTCCAACTAGTCCATCACAAACGTACACAGGCCGCAAAGGCATCCTCTATCACGAATCTCGTGATCTCGTTGGATTCCTTAGAGGAAAACCTCAACTCTCGGGGAAACCAAAGCTTCACTCGGATTCCTATACGCAAGATATACCGCTAAGGTAAGACAAGGCTAGCAGGACCTCCCGTCGTGTCGACGACCCTGATAAGAGCCGCGTATCTCAGTCTCAGGACACGATGGATGAGCTAGACGTCGGGATGGCTAAACCTCTGGGTGACCAGTGGGGCCCCGGACATCGCTCAGGTGGGACCAACACTCATGAGGAGCACTGGCCCGGGTTGTTGATTAAATTCCTCGGGGTAGCTATTCCCTATGTAGATTATTATGTGATTAGCAGATTAAAACCAATGTTGGGTCCTGCCGGACAAGCCTTAGCACTACGCGATTTATCAAGGGGGTCCCCATAACAACCCCAAACGTGTTAGGAGCGATCATTATGGAATCAAACACCGGTAACCGGTAACTAAGGCGGCAATAACGGAACAAAACACCCGGCAAAAGGCTAGGCCTCCCGTCATTTACCAAGTATATAGGTGCATTAATTAAATAACATAATTTAAGATAATGATATCAAGCTCATGTTATTACATGAGTCAAAGCCCCTGCAACTAGCAATGCTAACATTAGTAGCTGAGAAAGCCTACTTAGCCATACAAGTTTGCTAGGAAGGGGTACAGTGTTTGGGCTCATGGCATATTAAGAGGCAATTTAATTTCAGTGGTAGGCAGCGAGCAATATGACATGGAAACGAAACTAGCATAACAAGTCCAGAGATGGAATCAAGGTCATATCATCTTGCCTGTGATATCCTCAGCTTGGAATGGTTCTGGTTCGTCCTGCACGTACTCTCCTGACTCCACGTATTCGTTCTCCGATCCCGGTGCTACCCAACATAAGAATAACAACCAATGAACAGCAGCACCACAAGATGCAACAATCACATGATGCATGAGATGAAAAATGAGCATGCATCGCTATTTCTATCACTAGCACAAGCAAAAGAAACTACTACAAGTTTCTGGACAGAACTGTACACTAAGCTATTTTGACATGCATGAGGATGGCATGAACATACGTGGCTCGTGAAAACGATGCAAAACCATATAAAGAACATTACTAATGGAGCTACAGATCAACGGGAATCAACTAAACAAGATATGAAGCTCTACGTGGAAGAATCAACACCACACCCACAATTGGCACAAATCTGGTATTCCCAGGTTGCCAAGACATGTAACAACCCAACATGAATGGATTGGAGCAAGAAAGAACACCACAACATCAACTAAGCTCACACAATGATCAAGATGACTATACAACTCAATCTGCCCCAATCTGCATCTTAGCTCTTTGTGAGCTACATGCAACTTAGCTACAACCCTCCAAATATGACAAATAATATATGTGGCTGTAGCCAACCAAGAACACTACAAGCACCAGCAAGAATCACAGCAAAAGGAATTAAACTCTAGAAGATACAAGGCCACAAACTTTCCCAAAACCATCAGATCTCAGGGACTTAGTGAAAATTCCTGCACCTGAATTTCTGTCTTTGTTCTGAAGCTTTTTCACAGCAATCAAAACACAACCTACTGGACTCCAAATGAGATGAAATTTGACAGGGAGCTTCGAAAACATATCAGGTCCAAGATCCTAGCACTGAACTAAGGCTAGTTCTCAACACAATGACCAGCACATCCTCATCTATAGGAGAAGAAAATGTTTCCAGAATTCCCAGACTTAGTGAAATTCCAGATTTCACTAAGCTGGACTTTTTCAGCCACATGCCCACTTTGTCTAGGCATAGTTTGTATGCAAATAACACCAAGTGATAAATGACACCACTATGGTGTAGAGAAAAACCCCTACTTCTATTACACCAAAACACATGCCCTTGGGCTCCACCTATTCCATGGAAACCAAGATCAAACTTGCAACAAATCTGGATATGTCCCCTCCATAAAGTATCCCAATGGAAAAACTAAGTTCACCACTGGATTACTTGGGAGTTTCTATCCTAAATCATATATAAAATGTGGGCACCTACTTGGAACAAGTGACCACAAATTAAGGGAGAGGGAACTACTCCAAATCATGCCTAGGGAATGGGCATCAATTCATGTAGTTCCTACTAAAACAACAACTACAAAGGTTGAGCTCATGTGCACAATGACAAAGTGACATGGGGGTTTGAACCCCATGTTTGTGTCATGCACATCAACTTCACAACTCCTTCTACCAAGCTACCCATACATACAAATCACCATGGCCTCTCACATATGAACATGTGAAGGTGCACAAGTGTTGCAAGGTGGGGATGTTTTCACCACATGAATATCATCAACTCATAAGCATGTCATCTATTAGAAACTCACTCCACCTACAAATGCTAGCAACACAAAGAATGCTAACACATGCATATGGCAATCACACACACATGCATACCTACACTAGCAACCCTCATGTGTGTGCAACACACACACACACATGCACCTCTCACAAGCACCCCAATCATACACCACATCACCTTACACTACTATACAACACAAGCAAGGAGATAAAAACCAATCTCAACTAAAGTGATAATCACAAGACTACAAGCACATGCATCCACCACTCTACTAAGTGCATGTTCACACACACAAGTGAATCATCACTTATTCACAAGCCACCAACAAATGGACATATTTGCAGATTATGAGAGGAGGTAGCACAAACAAAAATGTGCAACAAAATGGCTACCCCACTACCAAGAACAAGGCTGCAAGAAAAATAGTGAAACAGAGAACAAGGGCAGGAAAATAAAATAAAAGGGAGGTACTGGGGGTCGAACAACAGACCTGCTGCTCGAGCACACACATGCACAAGGCAGTCACCACTCTGCTACGGTCACTGATCTGACCAGAGAGGAGGTTCTCTCCAGGTATGGTTGATCTGCCTGCTACTGTGTCGAAGAAAAATACACGAGAAAGGAAAAGGGTTGCCGAGGGGAGGGATCGAACCCACGCCCTCACCACTGGCACACCACACCACATACCACTGGGTTACGCTACGATGTCTGAACTATATCACGCAAAGAATCAACTAAAGGGCGTCCCCTCTGCTGAACTGCTACCGGCGGAAGACCGGAACAGGGGAGGGCTCTCGCCGGCGATGCGAGCCAAAACCAGCTCCGGCTCGTGGAGGGGAGGGAGCCCGCACACACACGAACTCATTTCCGGTGCTAATACCGCCCGAGGCATATCACAGCAACCTAGCTACGGTGCACGGCGGCGCCGGTGATAGAGACGCAGTACGTCGACGTGCTACTGCTCCTACGCGACGATCTACTGCAGGGAAGGGGTAGGAGATGGATCTGCTCACCCTACGGTAGGAGAGCTCGGCCGTGACGGAGAGGAAGCAGGGGAAGAAGAGGTGGTCGCCGTTCTGGCCTGCTCGTCGGAGAGGTTTGTCGCCGTCATGGAGAAGAGGAAGCACGGGAGTTCGCGTCGATCTAGCCGCGGGGATGGATTCGTGGATGACCCCGCATGCTCACTGAGTCGTCGGGGAGGGAGAAGAAGCTCGTACGCGGCGGCGAGGAGGACCTCAATCCACGGCCATGGCGGAGGAACTCTACCTTACCTAACGCGGACCTTTAGAGAGCAAGGTGGAGAGGGGAAAGGAGGTGGCGGCGCGAGAGAGGGAAACCCTACTGCACGGACGCCAAGGGGGTCGCCTTTATGGAGGGAAGGAGCGAGGAACGTTCCTCGACGTCCGTGACGTCGTCAAATCTCCGCTGCTCTGAATCCTGCTGGAGTGGAGCACTGACGGCAGAAGGGGGGAACGAGCACGCCATCTACAGGGAGGCCACGCGCGAGAGAGGGGAGTTGGGCCTGCTAGTGGGAGGAGGCCCACTAGTTGGCGCCAGATAGGAGAGGAGAAAAACCTGAGGGGTTTTTCTATTTAAAGCAAACAGGGAAAATGATGTAAATCACTGACAAATCTGCTGGGGTTAAAAATAAAACAAAAATGCCCCTCGTCATAAGGAATTATGACCTATTTGAATAAAATAGAAAAACAATATTTGGGGCAATTTGGAATAAATGCAAAACAGTAATTAATTGACTGTTTTGGATTTATTTGCACCCTTAAAACCAAGATACAAATCAGCGAATACACACATTGGCATCCTCCACAAAATACACTAAATCCTGGGCATTTTTTAAACAAGGTTGGGACAAGTGAATTTTGAATTGGGGAATTAAAAGAGAGAGAGAGGTTTGCAAATAGGACAAGCCCACTTCATTTAGAACTAGTCACACACACAAGAAAACATAGATCAACCCCAACACTTACACAACATCACAAAGTAGCTAACCACAAGATCACCACATCTCAAGAAATGCTAAGATCATATAACACAACACAAGACAAGGCAAACAAAGATATGCTATGCATGCATGCATGGGAAGGAAGGGAAAAAAATACAAAGGTCATCACAAGAACTCATGGCACAAATGACATCATCATAACTCTGACAAGGTGGGCCCACTTACAATAGGTTCCAAATAGGGAAGGTTTACATCTGGGGCACTACAAACTCTCCCACACTACAAAGAAGATCTCGCCCTCGAGATCTAAGACTGAAAGAAATCGGGAAATTCAGAATGGAGGTGGTCCTCGCGTTCCCACGTAGCCTCTTTATCGGAATGGTGAGACCACTGCACTTTGAGAAATTTGACAGTCTTGTTACGGGTCTTGCGCTCAGTCGCATCGAGAACCGCAACTGGATGCTCACGATAAGAAAGGTCAGGCTGAAGGTCGATATCTTGAAGATGCACAGTGCGCTCAGGGGTCTTGAAACACCTCCGAAGCTGAGAAACATGGAACACATCATGGACATTTGCAAAGGTTGACGGAAGCTCGAGCTGGTACGCAAGGTCGCCCCTCTTGCCAACCACTCTGAACGGACCAACGAAACGAGGCACAAGCTTGCCTTTGATGCCAAAGCGCTGCATACCTTTCATAGGTGACACCTTGAGATAGACAAAGTCATCAAGCTCATACGACATGTCACGGTGCTTGCTATCGTAATAGCTCTTCTGACGGGACTGAGCTGCTCTGAGGTTGTCGCGAATGATCCGACACATCTCCTCAGCTTCTTCTATCATATCATTGCCAAGGATCTGACGCTCGCCTGTCTGGGACCAGTTGAGCAGAGTACGACACTTCCTGCCATAGAGAATTTCAAACGGAGCCTTGCCAGAACTAGCTTGATAACTATTGTTATACGAGAACTCCGCGAAAGGCAGACAATCCTCCCACTTCATGCCAAAAGAGATAACACAGGCCCTCAGCATATCCTCAAGAACTTGATTCACTCTCTCCACTTGACCACTAGTCTGAGGATGGAACGGTGTGCTGAAGCGGATCTTCGTGCCCATAGCAGACTAAAAGGAGTCCCAGAACTTGGAAGTGAAGATACTTCCGCGATCTGACGAGATCATCATAGGTACGCCGTGCAAAGAGACAATCCTAGAGGTGTACAACTCTGCCAGCTGAGCTGCTGAAATGGACTCCTTGACTGGAAGGAAATGAGCCACTTTACTCAATTTGTCGATGACGACGAAGGTCTCCCGTTAGGGCTTCGCCAAGCACCATGGGAGAGGAGGGAGAGGAGAAGCACAGCTGCGCCGAGAGACAAAGAATTACGCGTCTCCAAAGGCCAAAACCTCCACTATATATAGGGGAAGGGGAGGGAGGCGCAGACCTTAGGGTTCCCACCCCTAAGGGGTGCGACAGCCCCCAGATGGGAGGCTAGGGTGGCGGCCAGGGAAAAGGAGGGGGTGGCGCACCCCTAGGTGGGCCTTAGGCCCACCAACGCCTAGGGTTTCCCCTCCTTCCCCTCTTGTGCGCCTTGGGCTGGGTGTGGGGGGCGCACCAGCCCACCTAGGGGCTAGTTCCCTCTCACACTTGGCCCATGAAGCCTCTCGGGGTTCGTGGCCCGTCCCGGTGGGCCCCCGCCCCCCAGAACCCTTCCAGTAGTCCCGGCACGTTGCCGGTGGTGCCTGAAACATTTCCGGCGTCCAAACCCATCCATCCTATATACAATCTTTACTTCCGGACTATTCCGGAGCTCCTTGTGACGTACGGGATCTCATCCGGGACTCCGAACAACCTTCGGTAACCTTGTACAACAATTCCCTATAACCCTAGCGTCATCGAACCTTAAGTGTGTAGACCCTACGGGTTCGGGAGGCATGTAGACATGACCGAGACACCTCTCCGGCCAATAACCATCAGTGGGGTCTCGATACCCATGGTGGTTCCCACATGTTCCACGATGATCTCATCGGATGAACCACGATGTCAAGGATTCAATCAATCCCGTATACAATTCCCTTTGTCTATCATTATAGAACTTGCCCGAGATTCGATCGTCGGTATCCCTATACCTTGTTCAATCTCATTACCGGCAAGTCTCTTTACTCGTTTCGTAGCACATCATCCCGTGAGTAACTCCTTAGTCACATTGAGCTCATTATGATCATGTTCTATCGAGTGGGCCCAGAGATACCTCTCCGTCACACGGAGTGACAAATCCCGATCTCGATTCGTACCAACCTAACAAATACTTTCGGAGATACCCGTAGTGCACCTTTATAGTCACCCAGTTACGTTGTGACGTTTGATACACCCAAAGCACTCCTACGGTATCCGGGAGTTGCACAATCTCACGGTCGAAGGAAAAGATACTTGACATTAGAAAAGCTTTAGCATACGAACAACACGATCTAGTGCTATTCTTAGGATTGGGTCTTGTCCATCACATCATTCTCCCAATGATGTGATCCCGTTATCAATGACATCCAATGTCCATGATTAGGAAACCATGATTATCTATTGATCAACGAGCTAGCCAACTAGAGGCTTGCTAGGGACACATTGTGATCTATTTATCATGAACAAGGAAATATGATAATAACCATTTTATTATTGCCTCTAGGACATATTTCCAACATATCACACATAGGATGTCAAAACATTGTTTCCTAGACGGTTTCCTTGAGGAAAGGTTGTATGTGATACAACCAGAAGGTTTTGTCAATCCTAAGGATGCTAACAAGTATGCAAGCTCCAGCGATCCTTCTATGGACTGGTGCAAGCATCTCGGAGTTGGAATATACGCTTTGATGAGATGATCAAAGCTTTTGAGTTTGTAAAACGTTTATGAGAAACTTGTATTTCCAAAGAAGTGAGTGGGAGCACTATAGAATTTCTGATAAGTATATGTGGTTGACATATTGTAGATCGGAAGTAATATAGAATTTCTGTGAAGCATAAAGGGTTGTTTGAAAGGAGTTTTTCAAAGGAAAACCTGGATAGAGCTACTTGAACATTGAGCATCAAGATATATAGAGATAGATCAAAACACTTGATAGAACTTTCAATAAAATGCATGCCTTGACAAGTTTTTGCAGAAGAAAGAGAAAGGACGAAGGTCGTCCCCTATGCCTTAGCCGCAGGCTCTAAAGTATGCCAAGCTGTGTACCACACCTGATGTGTGCCTTGCCATGAGCCTATCAAGGGGGTACAAAAGGTGATCCAAGATTGAGTCACTAAAACAACGGTCAAAGTCGATGCAAGCTTTGACACAGATCCGGACGACTCTAAGTCGCAAACCGGATACGTATTTATTTTTAATGGGGGTGCGGTAAGCTGGTGCAGTTCCAAGCAAAGCGTCGTAGCAGATTCTACATGTGAAGCGGAGTACATGGCTGCCTCGGAGGCGGCTAAGGAGGGTGTCTGGATGAAGCAGTTCATGACGGATCTTGGAGTGGTGCCAAGCGCACTGAATCCAATAACCTTGTTCTGTGACAACACGGGTGCCATTGCCTTAGCAAAGGAACCACGGTTTCACAAGAAGACCAGACACATCAAACGATGCTTCAACCTCATCCGCGACTACGTCGAGGGAGAGGACGTAAATATATGCAAAGTGCACACGGATCTGAATGTAGCAGACCCGCTGACTAAACCTCTTCCACGGCCAAAGCATGATTAACACCAGAACTGTATGGGTGTTAGATTTATTACAATGTAATTCACATGATGATGTGAGGGCTAGATTATTGACTCTAGTGCAAGTGGGAGACTGTTGGAATTATGCCCTAGAGGCAATAATAAATATAGTTATTATTATAATTCCTGTATCAAGATAATCGTTTATTATCCATGCTATAATTGTATTGAATGAAGACTCATTTACATGTGTGGATACATAGACAAAACACCGTCCCTAGCAAGCCTCTAGTTGGCTAGCCAGTTGATCAAAGATAGTGAGTGTCTTCTGATTATGAACAAAGTGTTGTTGCTTGATAACTGGATCACGTCATTGGGAGAATCACGTGATGGACTAGACCCAAACTAATAGACGTAGCATGTTGATCGTGTCATTTTGTTGCTACTGTTTTCTGCGTGTCAAGTATTTATTCCTATGACCATGAGATCATATAACTCAGTAACACCGGAGGAATGCTTTTTGTGTATCAAACGTCGCAACGTAAATGGGTGACTATAAAGATGCTCTACAGGTATCTCCGAAGGTGTTAGTTGAGTTAGTATGGATCAAGACTGGGATTTGTCACTCCGTGTGACGGAGAGGTATCTCGGGGCCCACTCGGTAATACAACATCACACACAAGCCTTGCAAGCAATGTGACTTAGTGAAAGTTGCGGGATCTTGTATTACGGAACGAGTAAAGAGACTTGCCGGTGAACGAGATTGAAATAGGTATGCGGATACTGACGATCGAATCTCGGGCAAGTAACATACCGAAGGACAAAGGGAATGACATACGGGATTATATGAATCCTTGGCACTGAGGTTCAAACGATAAGATCTTCGTAGAATATGTAGGATCCAATATGGGCATCCAGGTCCCGCTATTGGATATTGACCGAGGAGTCTCTCGGGTCATGTCTACATAGTTCTCGAACCCGCAGGGTCTGCACACTTAAGGTTCGACGTTGTTTTATGCGTATTTGAGTTATATGGTTGGTTACCGAATGTTGTTCGGAGTCCCGGATGAGATCACGAACGTCACGAGGGTTTCCGGAATGGTCCGGAAACGAAGATTGATATATAGGATGACCTCATTTGATTACCGGAAGGTTTTCGGAGTTACCGGGAATGTACCGGGAATGACGAATGGGTTCCGGGAGTTCACCGGGGGGGCAACCCACCCCGGGGAAGCCCATAGGCCTTGAGGGTGGCACACCAGCCCTTATTGGGCTGGTGGGACAGCCCAAAAGGTCCCTATGCGCCTAGGAAAGAAAATCAAAGAGAAAAAAAAGAGGAGGTGGGAAGGGAAGGAAGGACTCCCACCCACCAAACCAAGTCCAACTCGGTTTGGGGGGGAGCCTTCCCCCTTGGACTCGGCCGACCCCCTTGGGGCTCCTTGAGCCCCAAGGCAAGGTCCCCTCCCTCCCACCTATATATACGGAGGTTTTAGGGCTGATTTGAGACGACTTTTCCACGGCTGCCCGACCACATACCTCCATAGTTTTTCCTCTAGATCGCGTTTCTGCGGAGCTCGGGCGGAGCCCTGCTGAGACGAGATCATCACCAACCTCCGGAGCGCCGTCACGCTGCCGGAGAACTCTTCTACCTCTCCGTCTCTCTTGCTGGATCAAGAAGGCCGAGATCATCGTCGAGCTGTACGTGTGCTGAACGCGGAGGTGCTGTCCGTTCGGTACTAGATCGTCGGACTGATCGCGGGATTGTTCACGGGGCGGATCGAGGGACGTGAGGACGTTCCACCACATCAACCGTGTTCACTAACGCTTCTGCTATACGATCTACAAGGGTACGTAGATCACTCATCCCCTCTCGTAGATGGACATCACCATGATAGGTCTTCGTGCGCGTAGGAAAATTTTTGTTTCCCATGCGACGTTCTCCAACAAAATATGCCCTAGAGGCAATAATAAATTAGTTATTATTACATTTCTTTGTTCATGATAATCATTTATTATCTATGCTATAATTGTATTGATAGGAAGCACAAATACATGTGTGGATACATAGACAAACCACTATCCCTAGTAAGCCTCTAGTTGACTAGCTCGTTGATCAAAGATGGTCAAGGTTTCCTGACCATAGACAAGTGTTGTCACTTGATAACGGGATCACATCATTAGGAGAATCATGTGATGGACAAGACCCAAATTATAAACATAGCATGTGATCATGTTATTTTGTTGCTATTGTTTTCTGCGTGTCAAGTATTCATTCCTATGACCATGAGACCATGTAAATCACTGACACCGGAGGAATGCCTTGTGTCTATCAAACGTCAGAACGTTATTGGGTGACTATAAAGGTGCACTATAGGTATCTCAGAATGTGTCCGTTGAGTTAGCATGGATCAAGACTGGGATTTGTCACTCCGTGTGAGAGAGAGGTATATTGGGGCCCACTCGGTAATACAACATCACATATAAGCCTTGCAAGCAAAGTGACTCAACTGTGAGTCACGGGATCTTGTATTACGGAACGAGTAAAGAGACTTGCCGGTAACGAGATTGAAATAGGTATAGGGATACCAACGATCAAATCTCGGGCAAGTAACATACCACAGGAAAGGGAATGATATACGGGATTATATGAATCCTTGGCACATAGGTTCAACCGATAAGATCTTCGTAGAATATGTAGGATCCAATATGGTCATCCAGGTCCCGCTATTGGATATTGACCGAGGAGTGTCTCGGGTCATGTCTACATAGTTCTCGAACCCGCAGGGTCTACACACTTAAGGTTCGGTGACGTTTTAGTTTAGTTGAGTTATATGTGTTGGTGACTGAAGGTTCTTCGGAGTCCCGGATGAGATCACGGACGTCACGAGGGTTTCCGGAATGGTCCGGAAACGAAGATTGCTATATATAGGAAGTTGGTGTTGGGATTCCGGAAGGTTTTCGGGCATTGCCAGTAGTGTACCGGGAGTGACGAATGGGTCCCGGGGGCCCACTGGGTGAGCCCACCACGCCCCAAGGGGTCCACATGGGTTTATTGGATGCGCAATAAGGTATAATGGGCTGAC
Organism: Hordeum vulgare subsp. vulgare; assembly: GCF_904849725.1. NCBI lineage: Eukaryota > Viridiplantae > Streptophyta > Magnoliopsida > Poales > Poaceae > Hordeum > Hordeum vulgare. Next base: position 448,711,825 of record NC_058522.1, read on the forward strand.
AAAGTCATCCAAGGAAAGCCCATGAGGAAAAGGTGGAAAATCCAAAAGAGGTGGGAAAATAAGGAAGGAGTCCTAATCCAAGTGGGATTGGAGAAGGACTCTTCCCTTCCCACTTCGGCCGACCCAAGGAGGGCCTATTTGGCCGGCTCCCTATGGCTTTGCCCCACCCCTTGGCTCCTCCTATATATACTAGAGGTTTAGGGCTGTTTGAGATACAACTTTGCCACGTGCAACTCAAACCTACACCTCGTAGTTCTTCCTCTAGATTAGATTTCTGCGGAGCTCGGGCGGAGCCCTGCAGGAATAGATCGTCACCAACACCGGCGCGTCATCACGCTGCCAGAGAACTCATCTACTTCTCCATCTCTCTTGCTGGATAAAGAAGGCCGAGATCATCATCGAGCTGTACGTGTGCTGAACGCGGAGGTGCCGTCCGTTCGGCGCTAGATCGGAACGGATCGTGGGACGACGGTGATTTGAATCACGAAGTTGTACCACTACATCAACCGCGTTTCTTAACGCTTCCTGCTGAGCGATCTACAAGGGTATGTGGATCAAATCTCCCTCTCATAGATGAACATCACCATGATAGGTCTTCGTGTGCGTAGGATTTTTTTTGTTTCCCATGCGACGTTCCCCAACAATAACTCACTAGCAATCGGTTCAACATAATCGGGTCTTTTGGAAAGATTAGCAAGTGGATGACTCTCCATTACTTCAACTTTTTATTTTACTTTATGTTTTTGTGTGACAAAGATAAAGATACCATTGCTAGGCAATTAGAGAGAATAACAGGTGAATGGTAATGCGTGTGTAGGTACCTGATAAGAATTTGATGATACTCCGCGGGAACGGCGCTAGAAATTCTTCTTGCTATTTGTAAACTGCGTTGGGTTTTCCTCCGAAGAGGAGAGAAGATGCATCACAATAGAGATAAGTATTTCCTTCAGTGAGAACCAAGGTTATCGAACCAATAGGAGAATCACGCAAACTCTCGCCATCAACACCTACACACACTAAATCAAACACTAGCACCCAATGCACGCAAGAGGGTTGTCAAGCCCCTTAAACTCATTATTTGCAAGGATTAAATACTGATAGATAAACAATATAAATATAAAATAAAATAATATAAGATAAATGTTAGAAATATTCTTAGGGTTTTAGAAATATATTTTGTATAGATCCGGGGGCCATAGTTTTTGCTAGAGGCTTCTCTCTTGAAGATATCATACAATGGGTAGACAAATTACTCTGTGGCAATTGATAGAATAGCGCATAGTTATGAATTTTTTATTCACAACAATGATCATGTATATAGGAATCACGTCCATAAGCAAGTAGACCAACTCCTGACTCCATCTATTACTATTACTCCATCCATTCACCATTATCCAACATGCATCTAGCGTATTAAGTATGAAACACAGTAATGTTGGAGCAAGATGACATGATGTGGAAAAAATAAACTCAATCAATATGAATAAACCCCATCGTTTTATCCTTAATGGCAGCAAAAAAATATGTGTCATGTCCGTTTTTATCACTCGGATTAAGCACCGAAAGATTGAACCCATCACAACGCACCACTCCCATTGAAGATAAATAAATCTAGTTTGCCAAACTAAATCATTAGATCAAAGATAAATACGGAGCTATAATAATCATGCATAAAAGAATTTAGAGAATACTTAATTCATATTCATGAATAATCTAATCATAAACCCACAATTGATCGGATCCCAACAAACACACCGCAAAGAAGATTACCTCGAATAGATCATCATGGGAAGCGCGGTGAACTTTTTATTGAAGATCACACACACACACACACACACACACACACACACACACATATATATATATAGAGAGAGAGAGGGAGGGAGGGAGGGAGAGAGAGAGACAGAGGACTAGCTATGGACCCGTAGGTCTGAGGTACGTAGACTACTCACACAACATCATGGGATCAACAAGGTTGGTGTAGATGCCCTCTGTGATTGACCCCCCTCCGGAGGGCACCGGAAAAGGGCTCCAGATGGGATTACGGTGTAACACACACTTGTGGCGGCGACAAAAGTGTTTCAGGTGGCTCTCTTTTGGTTTCCTGATTTTAGAGAATTTATAGGGGCGGAGTTAGATCAAACGGAGCCATGAGGTGGTCCCGAGGTAACATGGTGTGTCATACCCCTTGGACGAGCCATGTTTCCTTGGCACTGCTTCGTGTGGCGTCTGGCCTCCCTCCAAAGCTGCCAGGTCTTATTTTTATCCAGAAATAATCATTAAAAAGTTTCATAGTGTTTGGACTTCATTTGGTGCTAGTTTTCTGAAAAGCCAAAAACACGCAGAAAACAACAACTCGCACTAGGCACTGGTTTAATATGTTAGTTTCCAAAGATGATATAAAACAACATATAAACACATATAAAGTATCCTATAATGATCATATAATATCATGGAATAATAAAAAATTATAAATACGTTGAAGATGTATCAGTATCCCCAAGTTTAATTCCTCATCGTCCTCGAATAGGTAAATGATAAGAACGAAACGTTTGATGAGGCATGCTACCCAACATGTAATCTCTTTTAGGTATGATCTTTGAAAAACGATGAACTAATAAACATCAACATAATAATATCCATAAACATAAATAAAATAATTATTAATTTCAAAATATATGATCCTTAAGGAATGTTACTCCCACTTTTATACTAGCATGGCATGTCTTTGTCTTCACCACATAAGCAGAAATCATGAGCACCATGCTCCTTCTTACCCCCTATTTTTACATGTGAGGTAAAAAGGTAAGACTTAACCTGACCGTTAATTAATGAGATTTTTTCTAGAATATGCATGAGTGTGCATATCATATTTTATATAAGAAAGGGGGTGAAGAACCCCTCCGTGAAGTTTACATCATTACAAGGCTTATAAGACCCTCGCCACCACTCACGTTTCACCGCAATAAATACAATTAGTCTCCACTAGACTGCCTATATAATCCGTTAAAAAGGAACTCTAGGTCATCCTTGAGCAGCCCCGCCGACTTCCACACGTGACCTTCATGATTAATGTTGCGCAGTGCTGTTTGAAGTGATGGTGTTTCGCCGTAGAAAATAATTGCATTGCGATGCTTCCAGAGTTCTCATAAACATAAAGTGATGATCGTCTTGAGGTCTCTTGGTGTGCAATGGTCCTCCACCCGTGTGGAGCACCATTCTACCAAGCCGTCTTCCGCCGCTGGCACCTATCCCGGAGCCCCCATGGCAGTCCAAAGCTAGAGTCACGGTGTACGTGCAAAACGCACGTTAGAGTATGTGATTTATGGTCTCCGCCTACTGGTCGCGGAAGGGGCATGCGACAAAAGGTCATGAGTGAAGCACGAGCAATTTTCCAGACAGCAGCAATGGCAACCATCGGAAAGGGTGACACGATACTATTCTGAAGACAAATGGCTTCATGGCAACCGGGTTCAAAACGTGGCACCCAACATATACGAGGTGATTGCCCTAAGAAAGAGGGCCTCACGAACAGTGCGACAAACCCTTCAGGACAAAAATTGGACGAGGGATGTTGGACCTAACCTCGGGCTACAGAACATTGAAGAATACCTGATGCTATGGGACACAGTGGCTGAGGTGAAGTCGCATGAGGAGAAGGAAGATGTCTAATTAATGAGATGAACGATTCAAATTTTTTATGTACTCATATCTCTCATGCAATAATAAGGGATACGAGGGTGCATGTTAAAACTGCTCGATAGATTATAGATAAGTCTTCCTAGCACAAAAGTGCTATGTAAGAAAATAGATTATATCCGATAGTATTAATTTCAAACCTGTTTGATAGAATCGTGTAAGCTACTCTTTTTGTATCATAATACTTATTGTTGAAAAGAACTAGTCTAGTTTTTTTCAACAACAAGTATTTAGAAACAAAGTGAGTAGTTTCTACCGCATGGCAAATGTGTCGAGCATCCTTCAAAAATGCATTAGTTGTAGATATCAATGGGCTGTGCTAGTGGCCGCGAGAGCCATTTCTGCTGGCTTTAAGCGGGACAATATAGCTTGCTTTCGCTGAAGCGTAAATAGTAATCGGGCTGGCTCTGTATCTAAATAGTAAATAGTACGGAGGGAGTAGTATATTTATGAGAAATTCTATTTAGAAGCGCCGCATGATGGACATTCCGTGCAGCGGTTTGCATCCTTTCTTCTCATATGCATGCATGCAATGATGTCATGAGTTGTTTTTTAAATGATCAGAATTTAAAAACTTTTATCTCTTAAACCGTTAATTCGATCGATGATTCGTTTTCGCCGTTGACTTTGTTTCGATAAAAGCTTCCAAACTAGATCCCATGCCGACATGTTTTGATAACTTTTTTTTACTCGTACTTACCACATTTGCTGTACTTACTTGTCATATTAGTAAGTACTTACTTGTCTGATAAAAAATAACTTAATCGCCAATTTTTTTGGAAACTGGGTATAAATATGACATCTAGACATAATCAAAATGGCAAGCACAAACAATTTTTTTAGGCGATTACGCGCAAAAATATGACAACTCAACATATTTAAAATCAGTGACCACAATTATTTTTTTATCATCGTTTATAAATATGATAACTCGACATAGTTAAACTAACAAACACACAAAATAGTTTTCTTAACAAAGTTGTATGTAAATATGACAAGTTTGCATATTTAAATTGACAAACACAACCTATGACAATGCTTTTATATCATGTATAATGAAAACTGTTACATGGTTTTGTACGGAAAAACATTAAAAGTGTCAATTAAGTTATTTTTTCAGGCGAGTAAGTGGTTAATAATATGGCAAGTGGGGTTAAAAAATGTGGCAAGTATGGATGGAAAAAAATAGTTGACGGAACATGCCGACATGGGATCTAGTTTCGAAGAACTCGTCGAGAGAAAGTCAATGGTGAAAGCGGATCATCGATTAAATTAACAGTTTTGTAGATAAAACTTTTTAAAATTCAAAATCAAAAGGAATCTTGGAGACATCATTGCATGCATGTAGCAGTTTTCATTATACATAATGATATCATTGCACGCATGCATGCATGAGAGAGATATGTAATGGTTGATTAACAGAAGGTTAATTTTTGCATTGGAATGTGATTAAGTGAGCCGCCGCACGGCAAGACGGAGGTGCGGCGCCGCTCCCTAGCGTTGTCCTATATTTATAAGGGGGGTGATCTGCCAGATTTTCGGTCGGCCGCGCGCGGGCCGCAGGATCTACCAACCCCGCGTCGTCCGCACTGTTGGATCCGCATGCAACATTTTTCTTCCTATGCAGCAAAATTTCGATGACATGCAACAATTTTTTCAATGGTTGCAACAAAAAACAAAATTTGTAGCAAAAAAAATATCTACGTGATCGTAGCAAAAAAACGAAGTTGATGATACGTGGTAGCAAAAGTCAAACGCCGGTTGTAAAAAAAATTACGTGACGTGTATGCAACTTTTTAGTGAACGGTTGCAGCAAAACATGATGCCGGTTGTAGCGAAAATTAATACGGTTGTAGCAAAAAATAAAAAACATCGATTGTAATAAAAAAATCCGACGAACTAAAGTTGCAACCAAACTTATATGCAGCTTTTTACTGAGACAAAATATAGTAAAAAAACGCTTGCAGCAAAAATAACGCAGGTTGCAACATTTTTAGACGAAAAATGTTGCATCCATTGACCGAAGAAGCGCGCGGCTGGAAAAAATGTTGCAAGGCTCGCGCGCGCCAGGGGGCGACCGGCGCGTTGGTTCGGCCTGCGCGCGGGTGAGAAACAATTCCCTATTTATAAAGAAAAGATGTCAGGGATGGATCCAGGACGGACAGGTTCCCACGTCTTATGCTAGCCACTGCGACAACTATCAAGTTTTAACTCCTAGGGCGTGTAGTACTTACAGGAAACAAGTGGGGTTTCTATTCGTTTTGACATAAAAAATCGTCTCTACGAGACCTTCAAAACTAGATCTCATGTTGATATGTTTCAATGACTTCTATTCGTTAAAAGTTACCACGTTTCGGATACCTAAGTTATCACATTTGTGCTACATAAGTTATTATCTTGGTTGCATTAAAGTTAAAAAGAAATGAAAAATTGTTCCTCTTACCTTTTTTATATGTACATGCATGCATGCATTAGAGGACAAAACTGATGACATCCTATATTTTTTTTAATTTGAAAAAAAATCAAAATTGATATGTAGCTCAAAACGTTGCTTTAATTAAAAATCTGTTTTCACAAAAAAAATCGGAAACAAGATCTATTGTTGATAACCCACATACATACCATGTAATACATGCACAACATAATTGATAACCCACGTACAAACATCGTGATTATTTTGTCCTGGTTTTTTTGCTGAAACATCTTCCAATAATGTTGTGCGAATAACATGGTCATTAACGCATCATAGACCTGATAACTTACATACAAACACCCTGATAACTCACATATCACACACATGATAATTTATGTATCTCGGTCCTGATAATTTTGGTGTGTGTGTGGGGGGGGGAGGCGGGGGGGGGGGGGGAGGGGGTGATCAAGTATCCTTTGGTAAAATTTATGTTAATAGCATGGTAAGTCACACATAGAAAACCCGATAACTTATGCACCCCCATCCTGGTACTTTTCGCGAGGGAAGGGTGATGAAATATACCCCGGTAACTCACACATCATAGACCTAATAACTAATGTACCCTAGTCTTGGTAAATTTGGTGACCGGATGGGGTTGGTTGATGAAATATACCCTCGGTATTTTTGTGTGTGAATAATGTGATAACTCACACATCGCAGACCTGATAACTTATGTACCACAATCCTGGTAACTTTGGCGATGGTGGTGAGGAGGGGGGTTGTTGGTGAAATATACCCCCGCAACTATTTGTGTGAATAGCATGATAACTGACACATCGGAAACCTGATAATTTATGTACCCCAGTCCTAGTAACTTTGGCGACGATGGTGATGGGTGGGGGAGGGCTGTTGGTGAAATATAACCCTTCAGCCCCCTGGTAACTTTTGCGGAAAAAACATGGTAACTTAGCTACAAACACCGCGGTAAATTTAGACCCGAATAAAAAGTTGTTGAAACATAGCCCGATTACTTCTATGCAAATAGCACGGTAATATATGCATCAAGGACCATCAATTTCCCCCCTCTAGCGCATGCATGCATGAGCATGCAAAAAAATGTTGGAGGAATCATTTTTATGCTCCCGCAAATTATGTGTAGTCAACGTGATAACTTATCTCAACTCACATGACAACTTACGTAGCACACACATGGTAACTTTTTGTCTGAAAAAAATCGTCGAAACATGTCAACATGAGATCTAGTTTGAAAGTCTCATCGCGATGAATCTTTTATGTGAAAATGATTTTTTTAATCGAAGCAATGGTTTAAGCTACAAAGTATTTTGAAGTTTTGAAATAATAAGAATCTTATGCTGATATCCTCTATTTTATTTACTAATGTACATGCATGTATGAATCAGAATGAACGCGGGCTGCATACTCTTCCTCCGCCATAAACATGATTAGTCTAGTGATTAAAATTAAAAAGTAGAATTAGACAAGTGATTAGTTAGGAAGAATTTTTTTTATCTTGATCTATTACTATCTTCCACTCGTTCGGAAGTTAGTCTTGTCATTTTTAATTTGTTCTATTTTTTCTCTCTCTCTAGGTTTCAACATTATTCTATACACTTTTTTGGTATATATGTAATATATTTTCTGTTTTCTCCTTTTTTTTCATTCTCCATTTTCCATTCTTTTATTGCATTTCGTTTCTTCATTTTTTTCATCTTTTCCTTTCTTTTGTTCATTTTTTTTCATTTTTCTTTGTTCCTTTGATTATTATTCTACATTTTTTGTATATGTCAACAACACTTTTCTAATACACGTCTAACATTTTTACAACATAAATTAAAACAAATTGTAATACATGGTAATTATTTTTCTATACACATTTAAACATTATTAAAATACTTGATTAATCATTTTAGATATAAGATTAACATTTAATGGTAGATGGTCAATATATTTCTAATATAATTTTTAAAATCCTTGATTAACAGTTTCTAATAAAAAAGACCAACATTTCCTTGAATATATGGTCAAATTTGCTTTCACACGCTGAACATTTTTCAAATGCTTAATTAACAATTTTAAATAATTGTTCAACATTTTTTCCAACATTTTGTTAACATTTTTATATACAGGATAAATAATCTCATCATTTTCTTAATACATGGACAAACTTTTTCTATACACAGTTAACATTTTTCTAAGTGCTTGATTAATATTTCTCAAATACTAGTTTTTTTTCAAATGCTTGATTAACATTTCTATATAATTAATTAATTTGTTCATCATGTTTTGAATACATGGTCAACATTTTTCTATATATATATATAATATTTCTCAAATGCTTGATTAACATTTTACAAATACCTGGTCAATATTTTTCAAATACTTGATCAATATTTTTCAAATACTTGGTCAACATTTTTTTCAAATTGCTTCATTAACATTTATATTTTTTTAAACTTAATTTCTTAGTACATAATTAACAATTTTCTATTTACATTCAACATATTTCCAAATGCTTGATTAACATTTTATCAAATACCTGTTTAACATTTTTCAAATTATTATTTAAGATTTTTTGTATGGTAATTTTTTGTAATATATATATTTGAAATATTTTGAAGTATAAACATAAGTAAAATGAAGCAAAAACAGAAAATAGAAAAGGAAAAGAACAGAAAAGGTGATTGTTGCATGGCATGCACATGTGCCTGCCATCTTGGTCACCCGTTCAGCTAGTCCGAAGGTGGACTCGCTGAAGGCGAGACATAGCGGCGCCCGCTACTGGCAGCCATGTAGATATATTGATGCGATTTGAACCAGAAATAAGGGGAGGAATTATTCGGAGAGTGCATTATTTGTCGTGCTTTCAGCCGTCGACACACATCGCGTTCTAGGCGCTTTCTTTGGATATTATCTGTTTATTTTTTACGTGTTTTTAGTTTTTAGATGATTTTTAGGTTTTTTCTAAGATTAAGACTCAAATTTTTAATATATTTTTTGCGTGAAATAACATGTTTTTTTTCTTCTAAGAGAGGCACAAACTTGCTTGTGGCGGAGGCACGGATTTGCTTCTGTGAAGGGTACATGCATGTCTCTCGAAAAAGGGAAAAACATGCATTTTTTCCTTCCGTTAGAGACACAAATTTGCTTCTTACGGAGGCACGGATCTACTTCCACAAGAGGCACGGTTGTATCTCTCAAAAAAGAAAAAGAATATACATTTTTCCTTCTGGGAGAGGCATGAATGTACTTTTCATGAAGATATGAATTAGCTTTCACAAGAGGCATGGACGGTTTTCTAGAAAAAGAAAAAAATGCATGTTTCTTCCCTTCCGCGAGTGTACCTCTCAAAAAAGAAAAAAAAGCATGTTTACTCTTTCGCGAGAGGCACAAATTTGCTTCTCGTGGAGACACGAATTTTCTTCCACGAGAGACACGGTCATGCCTCTCGGTAAATGAAAAAACGCATTTTCTTGTGAGAGACACGTATTTTCTTCCATGAGAGGTCATTTGAAAATAAAAGAAACATATTTTTTTCTTGAGAGATACAAATTTACTTTTACGAGAGGCATGTTCGTGCCTCTCGAAAAGGAAAAGGAAGTTCTTTTGGTGCTGTTTTTTTCGTTCCATTTTTTGTGAAAAATAATCATCAAAATCTATCAAATATGGGATCAAATTTTAAAGATTATGAAATTAGTTCAAGATTTGAACGCACGATTTGAAAGATAAAACATTTTAATGTGTCATTTATTGTAATTTGCAATGGTGGAAGTGATCTTTACAAAAACTCTCAGAGTGCAAGAAGTGGCATACATGTAATGAGACACTTGTTATAATTTGGAATGATGGAAGTCAGGCTGCAGATGGGAGTGGGCTTAAATGAGACTAACATTCCCATCCCATTTAAATTGATTTAGTGGGATCCCATTGGATAGAAAAGAAATAGATAGGCTAGCCCTATTAACCTATCGGGATCCCACCTCATCCACCAAGCCCCTTCCCCTCGGGTCATCCTAAGACTGACGCCTACGAGCGAGAAACGCGATGTTGAAAGCCATGAGAAAGATGTCATCCAACTAGCTAAGCGTCAAAATACTGTTGCAGATTGGCATTCTCACGCCACTGGTCAAGGACCTCTTCTCCGTCGGCGCGAGCATGCAGCCACTTCCTCATGAGGATCAATAGAGTTAATTGCAAAAGACTACCACAATTCGGGTCGTATTCACAAGTTGGTGTCATCTTTCAATTTTTTTGCAAATACGTACCAAGATACATGCCGTATTTTGCAGATCCTGTATTTCTACGTATAGATGCTCTTTCTGACACATATGATCCACCGGTCAGTCTCTTACAGGGAAAACCGGCCTGAACCGCTTTGGCCGGGGAAAAAGCGGTTTAGGCCGATTTTTCCTGTAAGAGACTGACCAGTGGGTCATGTGTGTCAGAAAGAGCATCTATACGTAGAAATACAGGATCTGCAAAATACGGCATGTATCTTGGTACGTATTTACAAAAAATTTAAAAAGATGACATCAACTTGTGAATACGGCCTGAATTGTGGTACTCTTTTGCGATTAACTCGGATCAATAAAGTTTCCACCACCATCCTCGCCAACCTAGTCGCCTCATATGCCAACTTCTGCTCCATCCAGCTTGATGATGTCGACAGAAAGACGCTCCTGTCCGTGGACGTGGTGCACAACTTGCTTCATCTCATCAGCAACATTAGTCCCGCCGCCGAGTGCAATCTCCTCAACGTGTCATTGTACATGGGCGCCGAGCTCATGGACGCCCTCCGCGGCCACCTGAGCAGCTTGTTCCGGGTGATATCTGGCGCCGGCAACAGTGGCGTGATAGAGGAGCAGAGCAGGTGGCAGCCATGTGTCAAAAGTTAAATCGATCATATAATTAGTAGTTCAGTACAAAATCTCAAGCCTAGCCAACATGAGTCGAGTGCAAGCTCCTCAGCTAAGTGGGATCCCACTTGTTCCCAGATAATTTCTGTATGTTGCGACGGGATTATTGGTTATTCCTACGAGACCAAGTGGGTTAAAGGTGAGAGTCCCATTCATAGACCCACTTGCAGCCTGAGGTGAAAGTAATCTTTGCAAAAAGTGTTCCTTAACTAGTGATTTTTTTACCAACCGCAACAATCTACAAGCATCTGAGGATCGGGGGAAAACTCTAAATCCGCCGCCGCCACCCTCCCACTCCCATCACTCCCCTTGCCGCCGCCTGAGGGGCTAGTCGGCGAAGTCCGACCGGCTCCAGGGACGGCGGCGGCAAGGCGTTTTTCTGCCAGTGCCGGCTTCCTGAGGCATGACCTCGTTCGACAGGTGGCAGCTGGATCTTGGGCTGGTTTCAGCCAAGGCTGTTGTGGTGGCGGGGATGCTGGCGGTCAGTGCGTGGAGCGTCCATGGAGGCTTGGTGCGGCGACCTTACTCGAGATGCTGAAGCAACGGGCCATGGACACGGTGTTGGCTACTGCGGGCCGGCTAGATCCACGCCCGTCCGGGCCAGAGGAGGGCGCGCAGGTTGCGACACGTGCTGGTGGAGGTTGGAGGCGACGCTCCTCTGTCGCGCCTCCGATGGGTGAGTTATGGCGGCTGCGGGCAGGGCCGGCCAGATCTGGGCCCTTCCTGGCCCGTGGCTGCTCGAGATGTGGTGCCAACCACGGCGTGCGGTGCGGATGTTGATGCTTCGTCATGCTCCGGCCTGGACGTGAGGAGGGGCAGCTCCAGATCAGCCGGTGGGTGCGTCCGGGGAGCTATTCCCGACGTAGGTATGCAATTTCTCCGGATGAAAATCCTGCTCTTGGACGGTGATGGCAACGCCCGTGGGTGTTGTTTCCTTGTTGAAGGCCTCACCGAGGAGACTTTGCACCTCTCTCGTCTTCGAGTCCGGTCTCTGGGTGAAAACCTAGATCTGCTTTGTTGGATCGGCAATGATGGCGTCCTTCACGTCGTTTTTTTGTTGGAAGCATCGCTATGGAGATTTGATCTCTTGATGGGGACATGGTGTGTGTGGTACCGTGCCTAGTCCGGAGTTGGCGGTGATAGGATGGTGTTGGGTCGTGGTGGCGCGTTCGTTGGCGGCTGGCTGTTACCGGAGCGGCACACATGTCTGCTCCTCTACGGATATGTCTTTTCTCTTCGGTGTCGCCGAAGCTGTTCAATATGCTTGTGGCCGCCATGATCGATGTTATAGCTTGGTGCATTTGTGTGATGTTGCAGCGAAGTCGAAGTCGTCGGGCCGTGAGCGCGGTCGGTGATGTATGATGACGCCGCTTTTATCGCTGATGTTCCTGCTGTTTGTTTGGTTTTTTACCGCTTTTGTATGCCATGTAGTGCTTTAGACCTAGTTTAGCTAGGTGTGGTATGTCCTTTGTACATGTTTTTGCCTGATTTTTCTTTAACAAACCGAGCAGTTTCAGCTATCGGGCTTCTTCTTCTGCAATGGAATCTTAATAGTTCTCTTGCTAACTTTAAAAAAAAAAACCCTAGTGATTTTTGCAAGGGAGCACTCCAGCCGGTTTTCCGTACCAGTTCCTTATCAGCCCATCAAATGCAACAGAGTGACCAATTACGGGCCAGGCCCAAAGGTAGTCTGATCAAGCCGCTATTTTTTGTTTGAACTGATTTTTTTGCTTGTTTTGTTCTGGAGCGCTGCCCAATCGTCAAACTGAAATGTGGAGATGTGAAGTGCCCACGTGAATGCATGGCTTCCACCAAAGAAACATGGCTTCACAACAAGGAAATCTTTACAGGTAGTACAATAAACGTGGTTGCACGAGAGACATGAAAAATTCTTGGACACAGGCGAAATTGCTAATCTGGCCCCGGATCGTTTATCAGCCCCGCGCTGCTAATCTCGTCAATCTGCACGCTGCACAAACGGGTCCCAAAATGTCGTAGGATTTCAAATCTTACAAAAAAAATCAACTGGAATACATATATTCATTTGAACTGTAGGAAGTTCCTTAAAGAAAGAGAGTAAGTGGTCTAAGGAATTTAAATTTTTGTTTGAAATAAGGAATTTAAGTAGTGGTGTGAAAAAAAAAGAGCTGCGGAGGAAAGGCATGGGCGCAACAAAACGACGGCGAGGCTCCAGTCGTCGAGCTCCCGAGTCCACTGCAGCCCACGTCGTCCGCCTCCTCTCCATTCCTCCCCTCGTCGCGCCCGACTCCGCCTCCCGCTCCCCTCATGCGCCCCTCCGCGGCCGCCTTCCTCGCCCCCGCCGTCACGGCCTCCAGCCGCCTGGTTCCGCTCCGGCCGGCGAGGCGCTTCGCTGTACGCTGCGTCGCCGCCCCTCCCGCCTCCAAGCCCGCCTACTCGCCCTCCAAGGTGAGTTCGCCGAACAATTGGTCGCCGAGTGCAAGTATCGACATAAATCGCTGCTTTTGCTTCCTACTTGATTTGGGCTCATCGGAATCGTTGTATCGGGTGGCTGCGCAATCCGTTCAATAAGCCGCGAGTCTTAGCATGATTGGGGTTCGCCAACTTATTCACGCGGATTTAGATCTCGAGTTGTTTGGTACTCCTAGGTTTTAAGTCTCTAGAACTTCCATATACTACTGCTTAAAAGTAATAATCGAATGCCTAGCAGAGCTTTAGGGCATTTCCAACCGATCCCCTAAAGGCCATAAGGGAGTAAAAATTTCAGTTTACTACCTTACGACCTAGCTAATCCCCTAAAAACGGTAAGGGGGTAATTTTTTTACTCCAACTCCCCATTCCCCCCAAATTTTCCGAGTAAAGCTCAGTCTCCCCCTCCCGCGTCGCACTGCCTCCCACCCCTGCCCCCGCCCCCCTCCCTCCCTCCTTGCCGCCGCCACCGACGACCTTGGAGCCGGCCCGGAATGGATAGCCAATACCCCCCGCTCGCCCCGCCGGACCTGGGGATGACAAAGAAGCACGGGGTCCAAGCTGCGCCTCCAACCGCACCAATGGTGTCTGGCATGGCCACCGCGTCTTCGGCAACGGCGCGCCGCCCTCCCGGCCCACCTACCGGAGGCATACGAGCTCGAAAGCCGACGGCGGCGGCGTCAGCACTCGCCGAGGCGGCCGCCAAGAAGAAGACCGTGGCGCCGCCTCGTCCAAAGCCTACGCATCGTGCGGCAACTCCGGCTGCCCCTACGGCGACTGCTCCGTCACGAGCGGCGGCAACAGCCGGCAACAAAAAACGCGACCGCCGAGTGCTTGATGAAATGCCAACAGGGTAAAAACCTCGCATCCTGTTGGAATTCGATAGTGATTGTTCGTGATCGGTAGTGATGGTTTATAGTGCTTGCTTTGACATTGTAGAGCGGAGATGAACACGGCCGAATTCCTCGCATCATTGGAGTCCTCGGCAACCGTTGGCCTTGATGATCTCGAACATTGTGTTTGAAGTGATGTCTTTTGGGTGAACTTCGCATGTTTAAATTTGAAAAACGCGGTGATGAAACTTTATGTTATGACGATTGTTGCTATCCATGCTTTCATTTGAATGATTTTAAGATATGCATTGTGTAGAGATTGTGTTTGTGCGGCTAGTATGCAAAACGGCCACAAATTTGATTTTACTCTTCTAACTATGGGGGATCGGCTAGGTGCAGCCACCGTAAGTGGAATAAAATTTTACTCCACTAACTTTACTTTTACTCCACTAACTTTTAGGGGATCAGTTAGAAACGCCCTTACGCGCCGTCCAAGCGTCATAATTTTTGTGTTATACACTCCTAGATATAGCAATTTTTTGAGTTGAATTTGATACACTGTTGTTGCCCCACATGACACATCATATGCTGTGTACCTAATTTTTTCAAAAGTATGCGGCATGCTATGAATCAACACATTTTGTAGCCTGTAACACAATATACTTCCTCCTTGGTAAAACCAATTATACTTCATCCTATTGTCATTTCAAGGCTGTTATCACAGAGATATTTTTTTGCGGTGGCACAGAAATTAATAATTGATTGAATGACCAGTTTAACCTTGTGCGAGATGTTTAGCCCTAGAGACTATGTTGACGCTATCGATTGATGACTTGTTGGGTCAAATTATCAAAACACTGTTGTAGATTTTTCTTGACAAGGTGGGATTACTGTTGTTAGGAAGTATTATATTAGTCTAGGAGTCCTTATTAGTCTATTAGTATTAGTCTAGGAGTCCTTATTAGTCTACGTTTACTTTCCTTGCACCTCAAGTCATGTGTAATATATATATGTCCCTTGGACCTTCAATACAGATAAGTTGCTTTCCTAACATGGTATTAGAGCTTAGGTTATTTTTTTCAGGCGCCGCAACTCGCCCTCCCGATCCAATCTTCGATTGCGCCGCTTTCTCTCGCTGGCCGCTTTCTCTATTGCGCCTCATCAAGCGACTCGCGGCCGTGAACCTCTCTGATCTCCATCCACGCCGTCCTGGCGCTCCTGGCCGCTGGCGCCGGTGGGAAGACCCTGGAAGAGATCCTCCGCATCCTAGGCGTGCGGTCCAACCTCGAGCTACAGGACTCCGTGGCAGGTCTCCTGGACGGATCCTCGAATCCTGACGGCGGCGGGCCGAGCATGGCGTTCGCGTGCGGCATATGGAGCGACCTGACGCGGCCGCTGAAGCCGGCCTTCCGTGACGCCGTCTCCCTCCAGATCTCCCGCAGGCGGCCCCTACCACCGCGTCTCCAGCCGCCGCCGCGCGTCCTCCCCCGCGTCTCCAGCCGCCGCGTCTCTAGCCGCCGCCGCCCCTAGCCGCCGCCAGATCAGATCTCGATCCCGTCTGCGGATCGATCTCATGCTCTGCTATTGGATGCTGGCGCCCCGTCACCTCCCTCTCCAAATCTCCAGGATCCATTGTCCATGGCTGTGCCCACCTGATCTGCCCGTCGGTCTGCTGCGTTCACCCGTCAGCCAAGTCTCCTGCAAGCCAGTCCCTGCTGTCAGCCTCCAGATCGAGCCACAACAGCTTGTCCAACAACCGCAGCCTCTCAGATCGGTCTGCACGGACATCTTGCCACATCGAAGCTCACCTCAGGCCGCTGCCTGTAAGTCCGCTCGTGGGATCCAGCCGCCGCCCATGCAAGCTACTTGCTTGGTAGCTTCTGGTGGTCCGCGTGCCTGCTGCTGTGTTGATACAGCTCTACATGGGTTTGTTACGCATTGCTTGCATGGCTGCGTGTTGTCCCATGTGCAGCTTTCCTCCTGCTATCCTGTGTTGCTTGCCTACATGCTTGCTGGCGCTTTTCTATAAGCTACTACCGCTGCTCACATGCTGATGCTTGCTATCGCATCTAGTTTCGTATATGCTTTTCAGTTTTTTTTCCGCCGCGTCCACCAAATCCGTTCATATTTTGTGTTTTCTCATGCCATGCGAGTCCATCATACCTTAGTCCGTCAGTCTTTCTCCGGTCCTGATCCTTTCTATACAACTTTTGTGGCTTATTTGCCCTTGTTGTTTTCTATAGGATTTTCTGGACTTCTTTTGCATTGTCGATCTACGTCCATCGTGCCTTATCCGTCGAGCTTCTTTCGCCGACGGTTGTCGTGGACTATGATTTTCTGCACAATGCTTTATTCTCTTGATGCGTCATCTTTTTTTAACAACCCATCTTCTCTTGATACTTATGTTGTATCTTCAAGTGATGCGGTGTCTTCCTCTCGATGTGCCATCTTCTTTTGACAACACATCTTCTCTTGATACTTATCTTGTATCTTCAAGTGATGCGGTGTCTACCTCTGATGTGCCATCTCTTTGTTCTCTCCTTCGGCGACTCGACAAGTTTTGAAGACTCTTCATGCTACGACGACACTCTCAAGGCGCGGATTTGGATTATCATATTTTTTTTAATATTACACTTCTTCAAATGCAATGCTATTGCATACGCTTTGCATTTGAGGGGGGGGGGTGTTAGGAAGTATTAGTATTAGTCTAGGAGTCCTTATTAGTCTATTAGTATTAGTCTAGGAGTCCTTATTAGTCTACATTTACTTTCCTTGCATCTCAAGTCATGTGTAATATATATATGTTCCTTGGACCTTCAATACAGATAAGTTGTTTTCCTAACAACTGTAACACGAAACAAATGGAGTCTATACTACTTACAGTATGAAATGGAAGTAGAGAAAATCTCAAATCTATGATGACGCTAATGATTGATGACTGTTGGGTCAAATTATCAAAACACTGCTGTAATTTTTTCTTGACAAGGTGGAATCACTACACAATGAAACAGAGCCTATACTACTTACAGTATGAATGGAAGAAGTATCTTCAGCAGTGCGGTGTTGTCCACATGCATATGAGATGTTATGTTTCATGGTCAGTAGTGCGGTGTTGTCCACATACATATGAGGTGTTGTGTTTCATGGTCAGTATTGTTTAACGTTTTTGGCTCACATTATCCAGGATACCGTAAGCCTGCTCTCTCTCTCTCTCCCCTGTCACATCCATATGAGGTTTTGTGCTACCTCCTTGCTTCCATGTCTAAAAGTTATACAAAATTTCAAGACCAATTCGACCTCAGTTTGAAGAGATGGAAAAGAAAAAAATGTGCATGAGTGGTGATTTTTCACTGACCATCAGCATATGTTTTGGCTACTTGTCAATTTCATATCTTCCAAATCAGTCTAGCTGGGCCTTGAAATTTTAAATGTAAATAAAATGTGCGCTCTCTACATTGCCAATTTTCTTTTGAAAACCTTAGGTACCTCTTTAAGAGTAGGATGCACCGATGCTTCCTCCTTTTTTATCTTCCTTTCATCTGCTTATCCAGTAGTAGTTGGTCCGTTTAATTGGTTTAGTTGCAGTGTTCCCTAATGGTCTGGCACATCTACTTTCTTTCTAGTTCTTATTCACAGTCGGTGTCATACCAGGGCCTTATCTTCGGTTCTACCTACTTGATTGCTAGTGCGGTGATTTTGCTATGTCGATTTCATTAATTGGCATGCATGTCTGAGTTTATGCATGTACTTGCATGTTCTCTAAGATAGAGAGAAGTTGATGTCATGTTGCTCCTATAGTAACAATGATGAGAGGTCAGGACATAAGGAATTGACTTTAGAGGAAACAAATTGGAAGTAGGAATTGTGAGCCAAACAAAACAGAATGCTAAGTTTTTTCATGATGACCTTGAAGACTTGAACAGTGAACCACATTGTGCTGAACTTGGTACTACGACAAGAAAGCCCTTTGTCCCAAGCAAGTTGAGGTAAGCTAGGGATGGAACCCAAGAAACCTATGTGAACCCATATAAGAAGGGATTAAGTACATGTAAACAAAGTAAGGGAATGTAAATTAAGGTTCTGGTACATGGATTGCTGAATTCCATGCAGTGATATAAAGGGCTGAATCTCTGGGTACATTCAAGTCCCGAAAGTCTCTTTTTACCGCCTCCTCCCATGCCAACTTTGGTTGCCCCCTACCCCTCCTAGTATTTTCACTACTCTTTAGAAATTAGAACACCGCTATTCACTGGTGCTTCTGCAGGCCTCTGTTGGATATGTCCAAACCACCGTAGTTGGTGTTGGACAAGCTTCTCTTCAATTGGTGTCACCCCTGCCTTATCACGTATTCCCCCATTCTTAATCCAGCCCTTTATTGTATGGCCACACATCCACCTTAGCATGTGCATCTCAGTGGCACTCTGTTGGATGTATTGTCCCTTAGTAGGCCAACACTCCCCTCCATATAGCATGGCAGGTCTGATCGCCGTCCTACAGAACTTACCTTTGACCTTCTGTGGTACCTTGTTGTCACAGAGAATGTCAGATGCTTGCCGCCAGTTCATCCACACTGCTTTGATACTGGGTTAACATCCTCATCGATACCACTGTTACATTGTAGCATTGATCCCAAGTATCAGAAGGTTTCCTCTTAGGCAATGGCCGACAAAGAGTGGACCACATTGTGCTGAACTTAGTACTATAATATGTACAAAATATTCCTGAAGTTCGTGATACCATGTTTACTTCAACAGATTCCGCTAGTACAATGGTTTGTGCATCCATTTGTTAAAGTTAAGTTCCTTAGTGAATATCGACTACTCTAGAGGCAAATATCTCAACATTGGACTGCTAACTGTGGTCACAGGAGCAACTTTATTTTGTCTCCATGTGCTATTATCTGTCTGTAACATTATTTGGTATACTTTTCTAGAGTGGGAATTGGCAGTGGACATTTGAGGATAAACCAGTAAGCATTTACTATGAGGAACATGATCAGGGGACTGCTGAGAATGTGAAGAACATCCTTATGATCCCTACGATTTCTGATGTTAGCACAGTGGAGGAATGGAGGGTGGTTGCCAAAGATATTGTGACACGTAAAGGAGAACTCAGCTACCGTGCTACTATTGTTGATTGGCCTGGTCTGGGTTATTCAGACAGGCCATCACTGAACTATAATGCTGATGTGATGGAGAATTTTCTGGTTCAGCTATTGAACTCACCAAATAGTCCTGTGGCGGATGCAGGTAAAACAGAATTTACTCTTTCAGTCTACTGGTAGTCTGTCATTGCAAGCATCTTTCCTGGAATTAGTACTTGATTCTATGCACTTTGCTCTGGTTACGGTTATTTGGTTCATGAATATGACTCATTCTTCTATCCTTTAATGGTACCTTCCTACTTTACCTGCATATGCTTATTGGAAGTTGGAACATTGTTATGAAAAGTACATGTATGGTTTAGACTGTTTAGTGGTTCAACTAGAGCCCAGAAGTAGTATGTTTGTGGTATGCACAAAATTATGCCTGCCCAACGTTATCATTCATAGCTAACTGAAATATTCTAGAGAAAGTGTTTCCAGGTTATATTCTTCTTGGCTAGTACATGAAAGCTGGCTGGCCATTTTATGCTGCATCTTACGGTTATGGTTCTGAACATAATTATCGTATGTTAGTACTTCATGGGTAGAGTAGCAATGTAGTTAAAGGAAGCTTATAGAGTAGAGCAGAACAGCCAAAGCCACCATGGGAATATTCTCTTGTCAATGTTAACAAGTACGAACATATGCCAGGAAGCAGAAAACAAATTCTAGTTGATCGTTGTCTGTCAGATTGACTGCTGTTCTCAGTACGATTTTCAATTATTCAGTACCGGCAATCACTTTGAAAATTTTGTTCTCTTTGAATCTCAGTAGTGACTTAACGATGTGGGTGTACACTTGCACTGTCTACACTATGTTCAGATGGTGAACTGGTAGTTGTTGGAGGTGGTCATGCAGCAACCATAGCTATCCGTGCAGCTGGGAAAGGCCTTATCAGACCATCTGCGGTTGCTGCTGTTGCACCTACTTGGGCTGGACCCCTTCCCATTGTATTTGGCCGAGGTTCTGATATGGAAACAAGGTACTAAACTTGCGCTTATTAGTTCTTATGGTATTACGTATATTTGCCAGAGAATACTTTTATAGGCACTCCCGTGTTCTGTCATCTGTGCAACTTTGTTTATACTCAAATCAGGTGGAGGCAGGGCACTCATTTTGTTGAGTTTATTTTAAGATAATGGTATAATACCAAGATCACCACTACCAATGCACTTCATTGCCAGTTTTTCAGCAACAGTTTGCATTTTTCTGTGCTGTCTTGACTACAAAATCTGCAGACACTCCATTTACAAGTCTCATGCCTATGGGCTATGGCTATATTCTCTGACCCTTTCCTCACAATATTTGTTGTTCACTGTGTATGTCAATTGTCAAGGGTGAATATAAAAATGTGCTAGGCAGATGTCATAGGCATGAAACATACCCAGAATTGTGAGAATTGTGAAGCTGTGGAAACATTAAGATTTTTTTTTCGAGAAAACGCAGAGATGTGCGTTTCTTTATATTGAAAAGAGGGAAAGTCAGTCTCAGAGGAGACGGTTACAACAGATTACAAGTAACTCAATGCACATCCCAGGATGGGGGCAAGACTACCCTAAGCCCCTTGTCCCGAGCTCTAGCCCAACATCTCATCTCATCTTTGATTCCATCCGCGAGCTCGGAGAGCGACAGAGTGGCATGATCAAATACACACGCATTCCTATGTTTCCAGATCATCCATGGAACTAGCAGTGTGGTGGACCTCAGCGCCTTGCGGAGTGATGGTGGTGTTGCATCTCTCGCCCTAATCCACCAGTTTTGAATGGAGATATCCTGCTCCGGCGTGGGGGCTGGTAAGCGCAGCCAGGAAAGAGCCTCGTGCCAGGCTTGCCGCGCGAAGGGACATGCCAGTAGCAGGTGGTGAATGGTCTCTGGCTCTTGGTCGCAAAGCAGGCATCGGGCGTGATGAGGGAGGCCGCGACGGGCGAGTCTGTCCGCGGTCCAGCATCGGTCTAGGTTCACAAGCCAGTGGAAGAACTTGACCTTCGGCGGAGCCCATCCCTTCCAGATTAACTTCCAGGAATGGCAAGCGAGGGATCCGTGGAAGGTGGCCTGATAGCATGATCGCGCCGAGTATTCTCCATTAGCAGTCCATGTCCAGACAAGCCTGTCTGGCTCGGCGGACAAGGTGGTGTGCGTGACGCGCTGCCATGTCGTCAAGTATTGGCCAATCTCTTGAAGCCCCACGACGCCGCGGATGTCTCGGGCCCACGCGTTGCCGGCGAGGCCATCCGCCACCGTCCGCACCCTTCTCCTATTCTTGGGAATGCATAGGTACAGCAGGGGTGCTAGCTCGCGAATCGACTGCCCATGCAGCCATCGGTCTTCCTAGAACAGCGCCGTGCGGCCATCACCTAGCACCATGAAGGTGGAGGCATAGAAGAGGCCGAGCTCCTCACTGGAGAACTGCATGTCCAGGCCTTTCTAGGCTCTGTCGGCGTCCGTCCTAGATAGCCAGAGCCACCGCAGCCGAAGCGCAAGCCCAGTGCGCTCCAAATATCGGATGCCCAGCCCTCCCAGTGCGAGAGGCCGACTGACGCGCGCCAGTTAACGTGACAGTGTCCTCCCTGAGCAGCCGCACGGCCAGCCCAGAGGAAGCCGCGCTGGATCTTCTCTAGTTGCTTCAGGGTCTTTTTCGGGGGCGCCAGGGCGAGCATCTGGTGGATTGGGATCGCGCTGAGGACCGATTTGACCAATGCCAACCTCCCAGATTTGTTCATGAGCCATGCTTTCCATGTCGGGAGGCGGCCAGCCACAGCATCGACTAGCGGCTGCATCTGAGCTGCTGTGGGTCGTCTGGTGGTGAGCGGTATGCCCAGGTAGGTGATGGGCAAGTTCGCCGCCTGGCAGCCCAACGCCTCCAGCAAGGCAGCACTCTCCTCGTCGCCGTGTAGGGTCGTGGCCGAGCTCTTGCCATAGTTGACCTGCAAGCCCGACGCGGCCTCGAAAATACCTAGGATGCCCTTCACCGCGAGCACCTCATCCATCTCAGCATGGCAAAACAACATCACGTCATCGGCGTATAGTGAGACGGCCGAAACAGTACGTCGGGGGTGCAGCCGCCGAAGTATGCAGGCCTGGAGCGCCCGATGCATGAGGCGGCCCAGCGCGTCGACAACGAGAACGAATAGCTGCGGTGATGTGGAGTCCCCTTGACGCAGCCCGCGACGGTGCCAAATCGGGGGGCCAGGCACGCCATTGAGCATGACCCGCGTGCTGGCCGAGGAAAGGAGGATGGCTATCCACTCCGTGAACCTGTCCCCAAACCCATATTGGCGCAACATCTCAAAGAGGAACGGCCAAGATATGGAGTCGAAAGCCCGCGTGAGATCGAGCTTGAGCATGATGCACGGGGCGCCGAAGTGGTGAAGCATTCGGAGAGACTGCCGGACGAGCATGAAGTTGTCGTGGAGGGAGCGTCTGGCAATGAATGCGTTCTGGTTGCGGCTGACTAGGCTGTCCAGCTTGGGGGCGATGCGCAACGACAGAACCTTCGCGAATAGCTTGGCCATGATGTGGATCAGGCAGATAGGCCGGTAGTCGCCCAGCTTTTGTGCATCCGCGCGCTTTGGCAGCAGGGTCAGGAGGGCTTGGTTGAGCTTACCAAACCCTCTCCCACGAAGCAGGAATAATTGCTCGAAGACATCCAGAATATCCTGCCTGATAACGCCCCAACAGGCCCGCAAGAACTCTGCAGAGAACCCGTCTGGCCCTGGTGCCTTGTGCGCCGGCATGTGCTGCACCGCAGCCCAAATCTCCTCAGGGGTGAAGGGCGCATCCAGGCTGCCAAGGTCATCGGCCGTGACGAGCTGCTCGAGATCCAGTGTGTGCTCTCGGTCCATGGCAGTGCCCAGTAGCCCGTCGAAGTGCGCGAATGCCGCTTGGGCCATCTCCTCATGATCGCATAGCACATGTCCGTCAACTAGGAGGCTGTGCACGCGGTTTTTCTGACGCCTGAACGTACACTGCTTGTGGAAGAATCTCGTGTTGGCGTCACCCTCGGCCAGGAAGGAGATGCGGGCGCGCTGCCGCGCGATGGTGCGCTCCAGAGAAGCTAGCCCAAGGTACGCCACCTTGAGCTGCTTGCGCAACCAGTCCTCTGCCGGGGAGAGCAGGCGACTCTCCATCGCGTGGTCGAAGCGGGCGATCAGCTCTCGGCATATGGCCAATTTGTCCCGGACATTGCCCGTGGACCTAGCACTCCAACTCGTAAGGGCGCGGGCGGTGGCCTGCAGACGCCGAACCAGCTGCTAGAAGGGGTCGGGGTCATGCACGGAGCTCCAGGCTGTGGCGACCGTGTCGTGAAATCCATCACGGCTGGGCCAGAAAGACTCGAAGCAGAAACGTCTGTGGGCCGTGGGCATGGGGGAGCAGTCCAACAGCAGGGGGCAATGATCAGACACGACAGATGCAAGGCATCTGAGGTGGCACTCTCCGTGGTAATCCTTCCAGTCCGTGGTGCAGAGAACACGATCGAGGTGCACAAGCGTCGGCGGGGTCTGCTCATTAGACCATGTGAAGCGGCGCCCATTTAGGTATACCTCCTTCAGGGCAAGATCGTTGATGGCGCGACGGAACCTTCCCATCATGCGGCGATTCAGGGTACCAGAGCTCTTGTCCGCGTCACGGTAGATGAGGTTGAAATCGCCGCATAGCATCCAAGGGCCCGGGCAAGCAGCCCGAATGTCCCGCAGCTCTTGCAGGAACAGTATCTTGTCGGGGTCGCTTTGGGGGCCATACACCGTGGTAAGCCACCACGGTGCACCACTGGGCGCGCACACTTTGACCGTGATCGCATTTTGGGTGAATAGGGGGTCGGAGATGGTGACAGCCCTACTCTTCCAAGCGATGAGAATACCGCCGCGGGTGCCGTCGGCAGGGAGATAAGTAGAGCCATCAAACTCGGACCCAAGAGTGTCTAGCACAATCGACGAGCAGACCAACGTCATTTTAGTTTCCTGGAGGCATACAATGGATGCACTGGTGGTACATATCAGTGAGCGGATAGCATAGCGCCTAGCGCGCGAGTTGAAGCCCCTGACATTCCAAACCACTATCTGGGGTCCTGGATACATAAGCACGAGGTCGACTACAGGCACCACCAGCCTAGCGCGCGCATGCCATGGCATCACCAGCCGGCAGTGACAGGCCTGCAGGGATCACACGGTCTACGAGAGCGGCTATGGCATGCAGCGCCGGAAGCTTGATCGACGCGGCGAACATATCGTCATATGCTTTCATCTCGACGGGGGTGATCTGCTGGTTTGCGCCGACGATCCCGAGGGTGCGGAGAATCTGCACCACCGCCCTTCTGTCCGTAGTGAGGGCCGCGGGTGCCGGAGCGACGACGGCGGCGGAACGTCCCCTCCTGGGACTGAAGTTGAGAGGGGGCCGCTGGCGTTTCCTGGGAGATGGCAGCATCGCATCTAGCTGCTTAGTGGCTGCAGACAGGAAGGCCCCCAGCGTCCATGTCTGTCTGGTGGCTACACAGGGTCGGCGTCTCTGCAGAGTAATCGGCGGCGAAGCAAAGCGCCCTGGCGTCGAAGGCTGCGCCCGGTTGTTGATGGGATACGCCCCAGGGTCCAGCTGGCAGGTAGGCCTCGGCAGGATGGAGATGTGGCCGCGGCCACGGGGGGGGGGGGGGATCCACGCCTGGTCCTTGCTGTTGTTGCGCGTCCAAGGACAGCACAGGCCGAACAACAGGCGAGCCATCGGGCGTGGGCATTTCTCCTGCCGTGTGCGCATCTGCAGGAGCTGGCGTATCCCCAGCGGGCAGGGGATCCTCGGCTAGGGTCCCAGCAACAACGACGTAAGCCACCAGCCCAGAGGGCTCGGTCCCATCGGCATCCAAGGGCGCTGGCATGGTGACAGCGGTCACGACGGCCGCGGGCCCCGCCTCCAGAGAGCTGGCTTGTAGGGACGGGGTGGCGTCAGCAGAGCTGGCGGGGGAGGGCGATGCGCGTCCCGCCCTGTCCTCAAAGGCGCGCGAAATTAGCCGAGGAGGTTGGTCAAAGAGGGCCTTTGTTGGTGCAGCAGCGGCAGGGGATGAAATAGGCTCGATTTGCCCCGACCGGGGTGCAGGCGGTGCAGCGGCCGACCTCACGCGCTGCTCGGCGGGCCCCAGCCGCAGCAGGCAACGATCCCGACAGGGCATAGGATCAGCTGCTGCAGAAGTGGGTCCGTCCGTATCTGCTTCGGTCGTGCGCGACGTCGACGCCCCAGCGCATCGTGGCCCTGAGCAGCGAACGGGGGAGCGCCAGCTGTCCCAATGCGAACGGCCGAACCGTCCTCCACGCCTGTGCTCGCCACTTTGCGAGAGGGACCGACAAAGCCGCTTTGGGCGTCACGACACGCGCCTGCTGGTGTCCTTTCCCGACGCCGTGACGAGGGCGTGCTGGGCCCTGCTGACCGGGCCAGGTCAGCATGCCAGCCCGCTTGGGGCACAACCCCTGCCGTGGCGCGGCTTGGTACGGCCAGGGAGCCACCACGCCGGCGCCGTCTGAATGGCCGGAGCGGCCATGTGCGTGCGCGAGCGGCGCGAGCGCGTCCACTGCCATACCATCGGCCCGGCCATTCTGTGCCTCAGCCGTACGACGGCGTTTGCGACCACGCCGGCGAGCGCGCCCGGGCCCAGGGCCAGGACCGTGACCATGCCCATTGCCGGGGCCATGCCGGCCGTCTGCGCCACCGTCCTCACCGTCTCCGGCGCTGCCCGCAGCGTCCTGGGCGATGGCCGGAGCAGCCCTGATCAGCTCCGCCTTAGTGAGAGCAATGGAGACGGGGAAGGTGAGCGTTCTGATGTCTGGCGCCTCTGACGGGACACGGCCGGGCAACTGCTCAATGATCTCCAGAGTGGCGGCGCGCCGGATGTCTGCCCGGTCGTGTGCGCGCCCGGTGACGCGGAAGACGGCCATGTCCTCGCGGGAGCGCGTACGGGGATGCAGGCGCTCGATCCAGCAGCTGCCACCTAGCACGTGCTCCGCCGTGGAGAGCAGCCAGGCGTGGGCGGGGATGCCGCGGAGCTCCAGCTCGACGCGGTACTCGAACTCGCCAGCGCCGGCGTGGGCAAGCTTGCACCAGGGCCGGAGGGACAGTGCAAAGCGCGACGAGCTGAAGAAGTGCTCGCCGCGGAACCTTCTCATGGTTGCGAGGGAGGAGAAGAGGATCAGGAAGTCCTCCGGGTGATGCTGATGAACCGAGAAGTCTCCCTCCTCCAGTTCCAGAGAAGACATGACGAGCTCGGACACCTCAACCAGGGACACAGATGGCCGAGTGCCCGTGACGGTGGCCACCATCGCGTGGCCGAGCACCAGTTCCGCCTCGTCCATCTCTTCTGTCTGGGCCAGGAACACGCGGGCGGGGGCATCATCGAACTGGCGAGACCGCTGCAGGGGAGGGGCTACAGCGGTGGGGATCGGAGCGGGCGGGCGCGTCGTCGGGGGGGACGCCCTGGCAGGGGCACCGCGAGGAGACCTGGGCTGCTGGTCCACGGTGGCGCGGCCGCAAGCCGCCGACCATCGCAGTCGCGGGATGCGTGGCCAGAGGCGAGACAGCGGCGGCATCGGATGTCGTTGGGGCAGTGCCTGACGCAGTGACGGTGATCAAGACACCGGAAGCAGAGGCCCCACGAGCTCCTCAGGGGAGGGGCTGCGGCGGCGCGCAGGCGAAGGCGCGGCCGGCGCAGCGCGACGCTGGCGACGAGGCCGTTCTCTGCGATGAGCCTGCTGGAAGCCGTCGGCGTCGAGCACTGGGCCGCCCGAGACGCGGTGAACCTCCGAGCGGGGTCCGAGGCGCTCCTTGGCGGGGGGACGGGCTGCAGGCGCAAGGCGGCCGGGAGCGAGGGCGGCCGGCGACGCGGCAGCGGCCGGCGGAGTGCGGGCGACATCTCTGTACGAGCGCGCCGAGGAGTCGCTCTCCGAGCTCGACCAGCGGTCCCCGTAGGAAACACGCTCGCCGGAGAGGGTCTCGCGGCGGTCGACAGGGTCAGCCCCCACTGGAGTCATGTCGCGGGAGAAGGAGGGCCGCGGTCGACAGGGTCAGCCCCCACTGGAGTCATGTCTAAGCGCTGCAGAAGGATTGTAGGTGTGACCTAAAGCAGTATGCATTGAAATCACACAGAATGAATACTAATGTACTCCCTCCGTTCCTAAATATAAGACCTTTTAGAGATTGCACTATAGATTACATACAAAGTAAAATAGGTGAATCTATATTCTAAAAGATGCCTATATACATCCGTATGTAATCCATAGTGTAATCTCTAAAAGATCTTATATTTAGGAACGTAGGGAGTAGATAATACGCGATATGATCACCCATATTAGCCATTTTTCTACAGATACCTGGCCTGCTAGTGCATAAGATTCAGGCTGATCGGACTAAAATAACTTTTGACCTGTTAATAACAGGTACGGGCTTCTACGAGGAACCCTCAGGGCCCCAGCCATCGGCTGGATGATGTACAATGTTCTGGTGAGCAACGAAAAGTCCATCCAGTCTCAGTACAAGTCCCATGTGTATGCCAACCCTGAGAATGTGACACCGGAAATCGTCGAAAGCCGCTACGAATTGACCAAAAGAAAAGGCGCGCGATATGTTCCTGCTGCGTTTCTGACGGGCCTTCTCGACCCTGTCCAGTCAAGGGAAGAGTTCCTGCAGCTGTTTGCCAAGTTGGACGGAGATGTCCCTGTTTTAGTTGTGTCGACGCTGAATTCCCCCAAGAGGTCCAAGGCCGAGATGGAGGCTCTCAAGGGCGCCAAAGGCGTGACCAAATTCGTGGAGGTCCCGGGCGCGCTTCTGCCGCAGGAAGAATACCCCTTGGCAGTTGCAGAGGAGCTCTACGACTTCCTGCAGGGATCATTCTCGTCATGATGATGAACCGCATGCTTGAGGAAACTACACTGGGGTGATCCTGACCGAGTTCAACTCATATCGCCTTTTGCCGGTAAATCCATCGACATGCCATGTTGCACCTGAGCTTTTAGAAAGAGCAAAGCACCGCCATCAGTTCCTGGGTGCCACACATACCGGAGCCTGCTTCTGACGGAGCTGACGTCCATACATACAGCTTCAATTTGTGTAAAAAAAAAATGCATACTGGCCTGATCAATAATTGCAGTTCACAGTTAAGCCCATCCTCGCGGTTCCAGTTCACGGTTAACCTTGCATCATCACCTGGTTACATTCATTCATTGCACATGGAGGTAGCAGTTCTCTTCCAAGTGAAGTCCCTGTTTTCTTCTACAAGGCACTGGTCTCCACAGGTAAACGTCTCTTCGCTCTTCCTTGCTCGACCCGTACATTTCACCTAGGCGACGACGGCGTGCAGCGGAGCAGCGCTCTTTGGCCGCCGGCGAATCAATGGTTGAAGCTGAGAGGTGCTCGCTCGATGTTGTACGTATCTGGAAATAGAAGCTCAGTCTGGTACGCACGTTGCAGAGGGTGGTCGTAGAGGCAGATTCTTGATCGGTAATTGGGGCCAAGGCCGGGCCGGCAAAATCGGGGACACTGTACGAAACTAAAAAAATAGGGCCTTATCTCATTAAAAAATTAGTTAACGAGCAATTATAGGAACCAGACTAATGTTTTTCATGATGATGCAAATCTGTATTATTGAAACACAAGATTTTAAAAGGTGAATAAAATTAAATTAAACTGTAAATTAGCATATATTAGTTGGAGATCACGTCAATGTCTGGATATTAGACAAATTGTTTAATTTACCTAATTTTGGGTCATGTCCGGTTAAATTGTTATACTATGATCTATAACCGACGAGGTAAATACCGATCTCTAACGAAGTAATGATCCCTGTTAAAAATTAACTAGGAATAGGTATCGACGTTAATCGAAAAGGAGGACTCGCTAAGCACTGAAGGCTACAGTCGGTAACGGATCGATCCGATGAGGCGATGACTCTGAAATTTGGGAAAGGAAGCTACGAAGGAGGCAACGATAGCAACCTAAATCTGATTGATCTGATGAGGCGAAGGCAACAAGACGATCTTTTTTTCTATTGCGCTGATACCCTTTTTAGACCGACCGTAGCCTTTTCATATTATCGATTTAGTGGTTTTCATTTTTTTAAGAAATATCGATCAAGGCCTTGACTCAGGCCTAACTCCAGCTCCCGCTCGAATGAGGCCCAACACCAGCGAGTGACTTTTTTTAGAAATACTACAAGATTTAGGGAGCTCCTACCTGCCGCTCTTTGCGGCAGGGACTCCTGCACCGCACAGAGGGACCGGCCCGACTAGGCCGGCCCAACTTTGTTTCCTTTTTTTTCTGTCACCTTTTTCCTTTTCTATTTATTTACTTTTTTGGTTTGTTTTTCTTTCCTTTTTTCCTTTTCTTTTTGTATTTGAAGCAAAATGAATTTTCGAATTTAAAGAACAATTTTGAAAAAATGTGAACAAATTTAGAAGCGTGAACACATTTGAAAGCACGAATATTTTTGAATCTTGAGAACAAAATTTTGAAATAAGAACAATTTTCAAAAGCCCTGAAGAAATTTGAAAGTGCGAACAAACTTTTAAATCACAAACATTTTTGGAAATTTGAGAACAAATTTTGAAACAGAGAACAATTTAAGAAAATCGTGAACAAATTTGGAAGCGCGAACAATTTTTTAAAGCATGAACATTTTTTGAATATTGAGAACAAAATTTTGGAAAGAAGAATAATTTTGAAAAACCCCAAAAAAATTTGAAAGCGCGAACAAATTTTTAAAGCATGAACATCTTTTGATTTTTGAGAACAAATTTCGAAGCCGAGAACAATTTTGAATAATCCTGAACAAATTTGGAAGCGCGAACAATTTTTTAAATCCCGAACTTTTTTGAATCTTGGGAAGAAAATTTTGAAAAGGAGAACAATTTTAAAAACCCTAAACAAATTTGGAGCGCGAATAATTTTGAACATTTTTTCAAAATGGAGAACAATTTTTTAAAGCATGAGCATTTTTTGAATCTTGAGAACAAATTTAAAGAACGAGAATATTTTAAAAAATTGTAAACAAATTTGGAAGCACGAACAATTTTTTAAACATTTTTGAATTCAGAACAAAATTTTAAATGTAGAACAATTTTTAAACATTTTTCAAAAATCCCAAACCTTTTTTGAAAATCCAAAATTTTCTTTGAAAAATACATACCATTTTTTAAAAAGCATTTTTTTTTAGAATTTGAAGGACAATTTTTCAAAATCCAAAACATTTTATGTATTTATGAACGAAGTTTGAAACATGATATTTTTTTGAAATTTGGAACATGTTTTAGAAGCAAGAACAATTTTCGAAATCTAAGAACATTTTTTGTATTTGTAGTTTTTTTTTTGAAAATCCAAAACATTTTTTGAAATAGAAACAGAAAAGAACAAAAGAAACAGAAAAGAATAAATAAAAAAGAAAACGAAAAAAAACTGCTTCAGGGAACCTTCTAGAAGTTTTTGAAAACCAAAAAAACCCGGCTAAGAACCTCTAGAAGGTTCCCAAAACCGGTTGGGTGATCAGATTGTAGCTGAAATTGGACCAACCCATTTGTCTTTGCTAGCATCCCTGCCGTTGTGCGGAGCCCTAACAATTCGCCGCAATGAGCGATGAAGAGGGTTTTTTCCTAGATTTATAAACAAAATTTGGGACCCCAAAATTATGGATCCTATGCAGTGACACATTTTAGATCACTGTTGGTCCGGCCCTGATTGGGGCGTGACCCCAACTGTTTGGTGCATGCTGGCTATCTGCTCATTTGTCCTCAACTTGCACTTATAGTGTCACCGACTTGCCGATGTGCATATAAACGTGTTTGATGAAATGTTACATGTAGAAACAAAAAGTGAGGCCTGAAAATGAGGTCTACGGTTGTTTTGGAGAGAGAAAATACGGGTGAAAGCAGAAACGTCCAGGCATTGACCGGAGGCGTCTCCAGACTTTGAGGGACATAATTAGATAGACACGGTTGTAGATGCTCTTAGTTCAAACTCAACTAGGTAGATTCGGTTGTAGACGCTCTTAGTTCACCTGACGTATAGTCGTGCTAGGCATCAGGTGACTGAAAATTCAATTTGGATCAATCAATTTGTTATTTACAAACAAATACGCAAATGTGTTAAATTCTAGGAGACATGCTAAATTCCCTACTCGCAAGGTCAATTTATGATTCACATTTTACGCGCAGTTTATCCCCGACGTAGAACTAATACCGCAAATAAAAAATTAAACATGTTCCCACTACATAGATAGTCCGGAACTGAACCTGAACATACGTTGGGACGGGCCGGGTTTCGGGCCGGGCTTGTAAAAGGCCGATGTTCTTTTCTCAAGCCCGAGCCTGGCTCGAAGCCCGAAATACACTCTTTTCTCAAGCCTGAGCCTGTCCTGAATGCTATTTCTTATTGTTTGCACGTGTAAGCCCAATCGAAAGCCTGAAAGCCCGGTCCAAAATCCTTAAAAAGAGAAGCCTAAGCCCAACCCGAGCTATCTTTCGGGTTGGAACATGAAGCCCGAGCCCGGCCCGAATGCCAAGCCTAAAGCCCATTTTTTTCCGGCCGGGCTCGTCATCAGGCCGGGCTGTCCATGCTCGAGTTTATCAGGAACACACCGCGGTTCATCACATACATACACGCGAGCGCGTGCGCACACACACACACACATTGACAAACATAAAATCTAACTCGACAAAGAGCTGTTGGTGGTTCACGCCTTCATGTGGATGGCGCACGCCGAGCGGTATAGGGTGCAGGCGAGCTCGTAGTCCACCTTCACCTCATCGAGGCATTCGGTGGTGCCCTCACTACTAGGAGAAATCCTAGTAGTAGCACTTGTTTTACCCATACCAGTAGCGTTGCCACCAGCGCTACTGTTAAGGCGCTACAACTAAGTTTTAGCTGTAACGCTGGAAAACCAGCGCTACTGGTATGTACGTTAGCAGTAGCGCTGGAATACAACAAACGTTGCTGCTAAGCCAACGCTACTACTAATATACCAGCGCTACTGCTAATATTCCTGCTTTCAAGAATTTAATTTCCGTCTACGTATTTGTGCCCCCTCTATGTATTTGTGCAAGCTCTATACAGTAGTTTCATCATATCATAATAAACACACATTATTCTCATCATATCATACACACAAAGTAGTCTCATCATTTATACCATCATTATCATATTATCCAACACAATTATCATCACATCTCGAAAATAGCGATACACAAGTCATGGCTGCCCCATAAGTTTCATCATCTCTATCTAAACCATGATGTAGAAGAGAAGAGCGATCAACATGAGCAAGAGCGCGACTATGTAGTACTTCTTGAGGCATCGGTTTTTCTCCCTCTCCTGCCGTAGCATCCACCTCAAGTAACTCTTTTCTGCTTTGGCTCTGCCGTCGAATCCTCTGTGGCTTGCGCCCGTGTACGTGTCCACCTGTGCCTGAGCGTCTGGCCAGTGGTCGTACACTCCTGGAACCCTCCCAATGAATATGACATAACAGTCCTTCGCCATCTCTGATCTATGTACCTGCATCGTAAGTTGATGAATTCAACGATAATATGCAACATAATGTACTCGAGAAACACAAAGAGACATAGTTAGCAAAATACAAGCAACCTATAGTAAACACAAATAACGAAGTTCCTCATACACAAACTAACTAACTAGAGCGATGAATACTAGTTCATAGAAAGACAACATTACTAATTATAAACACACATTGTCATCGTCAATCACTCCTCCATGTCGGCGCTCCAATCTTCATAGTAAGGGATGAAGGACCCAAGCTTTTTGAAAGGGTTCAGGTCCAGACGCTGAGCGAGTAGCAGTTCTCGGACATTCTCCCACCTCATTGGCCCGTGGAAGAACATCCCTGATTGTTAGACGACCTGCTTCATGATCACTTGGGCAAGTTCACACTATATGTGATAAAACTCAGCTCGGTTTCGATGATCCGGTGTCCTTGCTATGCTTGTGGCCCAGTTGACTATCTCGGCATCAACGGAAGGAGCTGACATGCGAAGGCGTTGTTTATACCTTCTGTACTCGATCATGTGATGCATGAGATGGAATCCATCAGCCTTACTAACGTTCGGTTGCTGGATGCAGCAGAAGTCGGTCTTATAGCTGAAAGCCGACCCTTTATTCGTGTACTTTTTCACCTGGATATATCCACCAGTAAGGCTGAAGGATAAAATGGCAATATCGAGAACACTCTTATGTGCGTGTAATCCCTTTTCTTGCTGTTCTTCGCTGAGTCCAAGTATAGAGCATGGGAGTATTGTGGGTACAGACAGATGAGGACGCCCCCCGCTGTGCAAAATAAGTACACCTCAAATTAGCCTCCATGCTTGCAAAGGAATGATCACAACTTACGAAAGGATATCTGCGGATAACTTACATGGGATGATAAGGCAGGAGAATCGTTTCCTGGTCCTTATTAGCGATCATGAAGTCGTTGATGTACTTGCTCGCATAGTCACAGTGCTCTTTGCAGGTTGCTAGAAGTTCTCGTGCATATAGTATGGGTCCGCGACGCAGATATATTCTATGTTCTCGCGCCTGATGATGTAGTTGAGATACAACGCATACAGGCGGATGAGCTGAAAATCCAGCTTGGTCATGTGGAACATGTCGTAGATGTAGTAAAATCGCAGGATGATCTTATCCGCGGGCCATCTATCGACGTATGACATCGCACCCGGAACCTGAGCCGCGTAAAGCGGTATCCTAGTTTTTCTGAGCCCAGAAGTCTTTTCTCTATCGCACATCAGCATGAAGTCTCCTTGCCTCCTTAGATCATTGTTCAATATGTTCTCTAGAGCTTTCTGAGGTAAGATCGGGTGGCCGGTGACATGGAAATGCTCCTGACCTACGACGGGTATTTTGTCTACCTCCCTGAGCTTGAGAGGCGGCTGGCTGCTTGAAGCAACTCTGGTGCCTTTAGAGCCTTTCCTATTCGGTCTCCTCCTTTGCTTCTTGGCGGGTAGCGGTAGTGAGCCCACATACCTTCCCTAACCACCAGCCCAACATCGTCGGGCTAATTATTAGTGGATGGCCCCCGCATTGTTCTTGCTGGGTAGAGGCGGCATATGGAGGCATCTCCTGCGAGGATTACATGAAGAGAGACTTTTTGCAATCAGCCGTAGGACGTTTCGGCTCCGACAAATCAGGCAACATCAAGTTATCTCCACGCTCATAGCTAGAGTCATAGTCCTGACCATCGTCATAGTCGGTATTGATATACTAGTTTGGGTCATCAACATCCTCCTTCATGACATCATCAACATTTGCTTCCTCGACAGGGGCGACGTCATCTGGCACTAATGGAAGCTCTCCCTCGCCGTGTCGTCCCCTATCACCCGCCACGATAGGTGCACGTAATTGGGTAGGTGGGGTGGTGTTCATACCTTGTTGATGAGTTGTCATTGGTGTGCTACCGGGCGCCTCGACACGAAGGTGAGTCTTCAGCCAAGGCAAGAACAAGCTCTTGCATGCGCTGATACGTCTCCAACGTATCTATAATTTTGATTGTTCCATGCTATTATATTATCTGTTTTGGATGTTTTATATGCATTAGTATGTTGTTTTATATTATTTTTAGGACTAACCTATTAATCTAGAGCCTAGTGCCAGTTTCTGTTTTTTCCATGTTTTTGAGTATTGCAGATAAGGAATATTAAATGGAGTCCAAACGGAATAAAATCTCCAGAATGATTTTTCTTGGACCAGAAGAAACCCAGAAGACTTGGAGTAGGGGCAGGGCACCTGCCGGGAGGCCACAAGCCTGCAGGGCGCGCCCTAGGGGGTGGGTCGTGCCCCCTGGCTTGTGGGTCCCCTGCAGGTCTCCTAACCCTATTCTCCGGCCTATAAATTCTCAAATATTCCCGTATAGCAAGAGAGAACCACGAAAATACTTTTCCGCCGCCGAGAGCCTCTGTTCCCGTGAGATCCAATCTGGGAGCCTTTTCCAGTAATCCGTCGAAGAGGGAATTTGTAAGTGCATCTAGTGCCCCTTAGTGATTTTGGTGGTTTGAAGACTTATAGGTTAAGTATCTAAAGTGTTTATAAGTGTACACAGGATCTATAAGTCATTGAGGAGTTTGAGATATTTGAAGAATATCGACCCCTAAAAATATATGTCTTCAGTTGAAGAAATTGGTCTGAAGCTGAAGAAATGAATCACGAGGAATCTGCGATGAAATTGATATTCCTCATGAAGATATTGATATTAAGAAGATCGGTGGTTCCTGAAGAAAATCGTTCTGAAGAAATTGAAGCGTGAAGATTTACGTTTTCTGTTTTACTTTCTTCGCATTTGATGAATAGGAACACCGTACTGTTAAAGGGGGTCAAAGTAACACTATGGAATGGATTTCCTCATGATGCTCAACCCAAGCCAAATCCTACCAAAAGCCTCAAGTGAGGAATATGAGTGACATGAGGACTCTCACAGTTGAGGGTCCCGACCGTTTCGATAACCACGCCAAGTCACTGGTCTTATCCACTCCAACGGTCATATTATTTAAGGGCATTAGTGTCAAATCATGTCGGGATGCTCCCAGGCTATAAATAGCCACCCCCACAACCACTAGCTGGTTGGCTGCTCCGTTAGAAACTGACACTTGTCATAAGAGCAACCCAAATTCCTCAGAGCCTTCGAGAGTAAATCATCAGTGAGGAAATACACCACCCACCGAAACCACAAACCAAACCTAGTGATTGAGCATCACTGAAGAAGTTGTTCCTGTGTGGGACTGAAGCCTTTTACCTTTGAGGACTGTGCATCCTCCAGACGGCTAGGCGTCATGGTCTAGAGCAATCCAGCAGTCAATTGTGGATCGCCGGGTGACCGAGTTTGTGAGGGTTTGGAAGTCTGCCCTGAAGACTTACCACGAGTGTTGGGGGAGGACTGTGTGTCCTTAGCTCAAGGAGAATACGGTAGGGACTGTGTGTCCCGGGACTGGGTGTCCTTTGGTTTCAATACCAAGCCGCTCCAAACCAGATGTACAACTGTCACAACAGTTGGAACTGGGTCATCAACAACAGTCTTCACCAAGAATCGGGTTCTAATTCCTCAACTCTTTACTTTCTCTGTATTATGTGTTGATGACTTTCACTGTGACTGTTTGAAGAATTTGCTGAAGACTTTCTCTGAATTTCCTCAACCCCAAATTCTTCGCTTAAGTTAATCATCATCTGTATTCTGCGTGCCTGCTTACTGTGTAATCTGTTTACACAACCTTCACTCTGTAATACTGCTGTTGTGAACGTTTGCACGTCTGATCCTTAACTGTTTTCGCTGTAAGTTAGTCATCAGTGAGGAATTTCCTCAAAAGGAATTTCCTCAGTGATGAAATTCTAAAAATCTCCTATTCACCCCCTCTAGTCGATATAACGCACTTTCAATTGGTATTAGAGCAAGGTACTCCCTTGTTCTGTGTGATTTTGGTTTAACCACCTGGAGTTTTAGTTATGTCGACTGCAGGCATGTTTAAGGTGACTGCAGCATGTCCTACCTACGAAGGAAAGAACTTTCCCTTCTGGAAGAACAAAATGCAAATGCATTTACAAGCTATTGATAATGATCTCTGGTATATTGTGGAAAATGGAGTCCCCATCATCTCTGCCAGTGTCACTGCAGCTGATGTGAAGAAATTCAAGCAACTCGATTCTCAATCGAAGAACATCATCTGTGGTCATCTGAGCCCTGGCCAGTTTGGAAGAGTAAGTGCCTTGGGCTCTGCAACACTGATCTGGGAGAGACTGTGCATGGTAAATGAAGGAGTATCAACCCAACGTGACTCTCGTGTTGATATTCTTCGCAATCTCTTCAATCGCTTCAAGAAACATGACAATGAAAGCTGCCAAGACACCTTTGATCGCCTCACTGACATATCAAATGAACTGCAAGCACTGGGAGCTCGAGACATCACTGATCACGAAGTTGTGAAGAAACTGCTGAGATCCTTAGATTCTTCATTTGACACTCTAGTTCTGATGATTCAAGAAAGGCCAGACTACAAGATGCTAGATCCAGCTGATATCCTCGAAAGGCTAAATACTCATGAATTCCAGCTAGAAGAAAAGAGAGATCTATATGGACAAAGCTATTCCAGACCACGTGCACTGAAGGAAAGAGCAATTTCCTCATCTAAAGAAGAAGACACAGATGACAACAGTTGTGACCCTGAAGAATTTGGTCAGGAGCTTGCAATTCTTGTGAGGAAATTCCAGAGATTTACACGACGAGGCCAGTTCGGTAAATCATCAAGAAGAGACATGAGGAAATCAGAATCTGCATCTGAGGACTACAAGAAACGGACCTGTCACAAGTGCAAGAAATCAGGTCATTACATTGCTGATTGTCCCTGCTGGGGAAAGGAATCAAAGAAGAAGAAATACAAGGATGACAGTTGTGATGACTCAAAGAAGAAGAAGAAATCTTCAAAATCCTCATCTTCAAAGTCCTCTTCACACAAGAAGACTAGCTTCAGAAAGGCTCGGGCACTTATTGGCAAGGAAATGGATTCCGAGGCAGAATCAGAGGAATGTGATGAAGAAGAAGGCTCTGGAGAAGACTCAGAATCCGGACAGGCTAGTCTTGCACTAGCAACCAATTTCGTCAGCAAGTCAATCTTCAATCTTGAAGAAAATAATTGCACTATCCATACTGATGACTATGCTGATGACTTCGCTCCAACCTATTGCTTCATGGCAAAAGGTTCAAAGGTATCAAATAATGCCTCCTCCTCTGATTCAAGTGATTGTGAACATGATGATTACAAAAAACCCAGTTACAGTAAACTTGCCATCATTGCCACTAAACAACAAACTGCTCTGGAAAAGCTTCAAAAACTGCTAGACAAAAGTGATGATCTGTTGAATGATGAAATGAATCTTAATCAAATCCTCGCTGATGACATGAAAAATCTTCAGTCTAGATTTGATAATCTTCAGGATCGTCATGATACACTCCTCACTGATCATGAGAAGCTTTCCTGCGAATTCCTTCAAAGAAAGCTTGATCTTGAGAAGCCGAGGATGTCTCATGATGATCTTCGTATGGAAAATGATTCATTACTAGCTCAACAGATTAGCACTAGTCAAGTTGAATTTATTCCTCCATGTCTTAAATGCATTGAACATGAAACTTCCAATTCCTCACCAGAATCAACAAATGCTACCATTGCTACAAATTCTTCAACTGCACCTGTTGTGTCTATTTCCTCACTTGAGGAAAACACAAATGTTACTGATGAATATGCAGGATTGAAGGAATTGTACGTGACAGGCATGTACAAAAGCCTCAAAGGACATCAAACCCTTTGTGATGTGCTCAAAAAGCAGATCTTGAACAGGAACCCGAGGAAGGAAGGAATTGCCTTTGAGAGGAAATTAAATGCTGATGGATCTTATTGGAAACCTGAGCAGTATCCCAAAACCTCATGGGTTGCTGCTACTGGGCCTCCTTTTGATCCATCTAATCTAACTGGCTTCTCATGTGAATTATCCTATTCCTCGGATGAATCATTTGATTCCAACTATAAACTGTTCAAAAATCAATCTGGTGAAGTATTTGCTCGATATGTTGGAACTAACTGCAGGAATGGCCCTCCTCTGAGGAAAATCTGGGTTCCCAAAAGTTGTCTTGAAAATCTTCAAGTGAATGTCCTCATGACATCACCTCTGAAGAATCTGAACCCCAGATCAAATTCCTCAGGAGGACCAAAGTCTTCAAGAGGATTAAAATCCTCAATGGTCAAAACTATGCTCGTACCCATGCTTATGCGTCTAACATGCAGGGAAAGTACAAGGAATATGATTATGAGCGCTACTCCTCAAATCATTATGTTCATAAATCCTCAAACCAGTTCTCTGCATACTCATATGAGTACTTTAACCCCCCTACTGTTAAGAGAAGTGCATTAGCTTCAATGCCACCTTTCTCATATGGTGCTCGCAGGATGATGAACGCTTTGCCACCCCTTCAGATGTGGGTGGTGAAGAAATCAAACTAATCACTTCTGCAGGTCAGGTCTCCAGATGAAAACCATCATTTGAAGAATTTGCTGGAGACCTGAGGAAATGCTTGATAGGACGCAAGCTAATGATAGATGAAATAGAGATATTTCACACGTCCTTATATTTCTGTTATGATGAAATTACTGAACTGATGAAATTAGTATCATATTCTTCAAATCTGAAGCATATGAGATGGTAAGCTGTACTAATTCATCTGCAGGATGACAAACCCAAAAATACTGAGTGGGTTCTCGATAGTGGCTGCACACATCACATGACTGGTGATAAAAGCCTACTGATGAATATGCCA
This sequence comes from Hordeum vulgare subsp. vulgare, assembly GCF_904849725.1. Lineage (NCBI taxonomy): Eukaryota > Viridiplantae > Streptophyta > Magnoliopsida > Poales > Poaceae > Hordeum > Hordeum vulgare. The sequence goes on from NC_058522.1 coordinate 448,751,612, forward strand.
CTAACTCCATCACCTCTGAAGCAAATCACATATGCTGACAAAGGTAAAAGCAAGGTATTGGGACTTGGCAAAGTAGCTATTTCCAAGGATAGGCATATGGACAAAGTGATGCTTGTTGAATCCCTTGGTTTTAACCTCATGTCAGTCTCGATGCTTTGTGATCTTGATATGATTGTTATCTTTGGTAGATATAGATGTGTAGTCATCATGGAATCTGACAGATCCAAAGTCTTCGAAGGTGTAAGAAGAGGGGATTTGTACATTGTTGATTTCTCTACAGGTCCTCAACCAGCCACTTGCTTACTAGCAAAAACCTTAGAAGGATGGCTGTGGCACCGAAGATTAGGTCATGCTGGCATGAGGAATTTGCACACACTTGCAAAGAAGAAGCATGTCATTGGCATCGAATCAGTCAAATTCCTCAAGGATCATCTCTGCGGTGCTTGTGAATCTGGGAAAATGACCAGATCCAAGCATCCCTCCAAAACCATCATGACCACTACACGTCCATTTGAATTGCTTCATATGGATTTATTTGGACCTACTCACTATGCCACACTAATCAATGCAGCATCTCTATATGGTTTTGTCATAGTTGATGATTATTCCAGATACACTTGGGTGCATATTATAGTGTATAAAACTGAAGTGCAGGAAATCTTCAAACGATTTTCTTCAAGGGCCTCGACGAACTTCGGCATCAAGATCAAACATATCAGGAGTGATAATGGAATCGAGTTCAAAAACACTGGTCTTGATGATTATCTTGATGAACTTGGTATTACTCACGAATTGTCTGCTCCTTATACTCCTCAGCAGAATGGTGTCGTCGAAAGAAAGAACAGGACTCTGGTTGAAATGGCAAGAACTATGCTTGAAGAATATCAGACTCCTCATCGCTTTTGGCCTGAAGCAATCAACAGTGCATGCCATATCATCATCAGGGTATATCTTCACAAATTCCTCAAGAAAACCTCATATGAACTCCTCACTGACAAGAAACCCAATGTGAGTTATTTCAAAGTCTTCGGTGCAAAATGCTGGATTAGAGATCCTCATCATAGCTCAAAATTTGCACCTAAGGCACATGAAGGTTTTATGCTCGGTTATGGAAAGGACTCGCACACCTACAGAGTCTTCAACAACTATCACAACAAAGTTGTTGAAACTGTAGATGTGCGGTTCGATGAAACTAATGGCTCGCAAAGAGAGCAATTGCCTTCTGATCCAGATAAGCTGTCTCCTGAGGAAGCAATAAAGCTTAAGCCTACTGAAGACATTGTCCCCACTGAGGAAATTGGTGAAGAAACGATCCCCATCGCTGATAAAAACCAAGAAGATGCTCCTGAGGAAATTGCAACAGCACCACTTCCTCAGCCCAGACAAAATCCTCAACCAGCTCATCCGAGGATTGCAAATGAAGTAGAACTTGACAAAATCCTCAACGACATCAACGCGCCAGGTCCTCTCACTCGCTCAAAAGCTTCACACTTAGTTAACTTTTGTGGGCATTTTTCCTTTGTATCCATCACAGAACCCTCAAAAGTAGCTGAGGCTTTTCTGGAACCGGAGTGGATCCAAGCCATGCAAGACGAACTTCTTCAATTCAAGCTGAATGACGTATGGGAGCTCGTCAAACGACCAGATCCTCGCAAGCATAACATCATCGGCACCAAGTGGATTTTCCGAAACAAGCAAGATGAGGACGGTCAAGTGGTGAGGAATAAGGCACGACTTGTAGCCCAAGGCTACACCCAGGTTGAAGGAATAGATTTCGATGAAACTTTTGCACCTGTTGCTAGACTTGAAGCTATTCGAATTCTACTTGCCTATGCTAATCATCATAACATCACCTTATATCAAATGGATGTGAAAAGTGCATTCCTCAATGGTAAGCTTGAGGAAGAAGTATATGTTGCTCAGCCCCCAGGTTTTGAGGATCCAAAGAATCCAGACAAAGTCTTCAGACTCAAAAAGGCTCTGTATGGCCTCAAGCAAGCCCCTCGGGCATGGTATGATACATTGAAGGAATTCCTCATGAAGAAAGGCTTCAAACCTGGTTCACTCGATCCAACTCTTTTCACAAAATCTTATGATAATGAGCTGTTTGTATGTCCAATATATGTTGATGATATCATATTTGGCTGTACTGACAAAAGATACAGTGATGAATTTGCCTACATGATGAGTGAAGAATATCAGATGTCCATGATGGGGGAGCTGAAATTCTTCTTAGGTCTTCAAATTCGTCAACAAAGCAATGGAATCTTCATATCAGAGGAGAAATACCTCAAGGATGTTCTGAGGAAATTCGACATGCACGAATGCAAAGGGGCCAAGACTCCGATGCCTACCAACGGCCACCTCGGCACTGATGAAAATGGTAAAGACTTCGATCAGCAGGTATACCGTTCTATGATTGGCTCTTTATTGTATCTATGTGCATCTAGGCCAGATATAATGCTTAGTGTTTGCATGTGTGCACGTTTTCAAGCAAAACCGAAGGAATCACACCATAAGGCTGTGAAACATATTCTTCGATACTTAGCTCACACACCAACACTAGGATTATGGTATCCCAAGGGCTCCAATCTTCATCTGGTAGGGTATTCTGATTCAGACTATGCTCGTGACCGTGTGGATCGCAAGTCAACGTCTGGCACATGCCATTTCCTCGGAAGATCACTAGTTTGCTGGTCCTCAAAGAAGCAGAACTGCGTATCACTCTCCACTGCCGAAGCTGAGTACATTGCTGCTAGTTCTTGCTGTGCTCAATTACTATGGATGAAGCAAACCCTCAAGGACTACGACATCAACATGAAGAATGTGCCTCTCTACTGTGACAATGAGAGTGCTATCAAGATTGCATATAACCCAATACAACACTCGAAGACCAAGCACATCCAGATTCGTCATCATTTTCTTCGGGACCATGTCCTCAAGGGCAATATCCTCATCGACCATGTGAAGACTGATGATCAACTGGCTGATATCTTCACTAAGCCCTTGGATGAGAAAAGGTTTTGCAAGTTGCGGTGTGAGCTAAATATCTTAGAGTCTTCAAATGTTCTGTAAAAACATGCACACATCCTAACACTTATGCAAAGTTGATGACTTAGATGTGCAACACATGATGAAACGATTTTCTTCAACTAATGAAGAAAGTCACTCTGAATGTGAAGAAATTAATGAAGAAATTGATTCTCAGGGCCCTACGACAATTGTACGCGGCGTCTGTAATCAACATTCTTATATGGTGGGTAACGCCACCGCCCAATGTGAAATTCCTCAAGTTGATTTTCTTCAAATGATCAATTTCCTCACAATGCATTTTTTCCTCAAAATAGTTATTCTTCATTGTGATGATCTATTACAAAATCTTCAAAAACACTTGATGATTTTCATTTGCCTAGGTAGACTGTGATTTCTAGTCCTCAACAGCATTCACTTATTGCTATTTCTTCAAGTTGATGTTTCTGCTAAGTGAATGTGATCGGACCCTACTTTCCCTCTATGCTATACTTATCCAGTCTATTCAATTCTTCATATGCGTTCTACTTGAAACTTTGTTTAAAATCCTCACTGCATCCTTGTCAGCTGATGATTTTGTAACAAAAATCCTCAAATCTTCAAAAATTGTTTTCTTCAAAGGAACAGTAACTGAACCCCACTTCCCACGATCGGATAACCACGATCTCCACTATCTCCACCGCATCGTACGGGAGCTACACGTGTCCTGCAGAGACGTAGAGGCAGGGGCTATTCGGTCCGAAACTTTCGCGCCAAACAGTAACTTTCGGGCTATAAATAGATCCTTATCCCCCTCGGTATCCTCTTCTTCGCCTCATCACTGTTCTGCCATTGCACTCTCCACCAAACCCTAGCGCCACCGCTGGTAGTCTTGTCGCCGGTAAGGAAGAGCTTCACTGCCTCGACCTTTTCGTCGCCAGGATCACGCCGGAGTCGGAACATCTACGTCCGCCGCCTTAGACGTCCTCTGCTACCAAGTTAGGGTGCATTGGACACTCGACCGAAGAGCCTCTCTAACACTACTTTCTGTGTTCTTCGTTTGCACCTTCCAGGGTAAATATATCCCATTTTTACAGCAGATTAGATCTGAAATTTTACCCCTTCTATGAGAAATCTGTTTTTCCTCAAGATACGATGTGCATGTGATTCCTCAAACACTATCTATCACCACAATCATTGATGAACTAGCTAAGCATTTAAGATTTTCACGAGATTCCTCAATTGTGCAAATTTTCGGATCTGTACAACTCTGGAACCCAAGAACAGTATGCTTAGGCAAATTCCTCAACCACTGGTTATATTCCTCAAACTGTCAAACTTTTTCATTTTCTTCAAATCTGAGAACGCATATGACCTCTCCAAATTCCTCGCAACTATACTCTGTTCACAGGTACACACATGTCAGCTGATGAATCTCTCGGTTCTCATCACATTAACTCATTTGCAACGTTTCTGGAAGAAACTCTTCAAGGCTCATCAGAATCCTCAAGAGTTCAAAATCATCAGCAAATTCCTCGTTTGAAGAAAATGGAGGAAGAAAGGAAACAGAAGGGAGGAAAGAAACTGGAGCAGAACACAATTGCTGATATTCCTGATGACATATACTTGGACTATTGTACGCCTGATGAAGAACCTGAGACAATGGCCAAGAGAAAGATTAGGCTGCAGAAAATTGAACGCAGATGGGCAAAGGAATGGAAGGAGTACAGGTTTGTGACTCCAAAATATGCAAAGAAATTCGCTTTGAAGCCTCCTGGCAGAAGGGCCCCACTTGAGGATCATCAAGTAGCACATCCCTCAAGTATTATGACACTTGATGACTACCCAGATGAAAAAGAAAGGCATCTGGCCAAGCTCAAGAAGCAAGCAGAAGCTGCTGTGAAGAAATTTAATGAATCCTCAGCTGCTGCCTCAGGTGCTGCTCATTCCTAAGCAGCAGAAACTTCAGGCTCAGATATTCCTCAGAAGCAGTCTGCGCCATCAAAGCCAAAGGCTCCAAAGCCTCAAGAGAATTCTGCACAGGCTTCTGTCACAAAACCCCCAGCTCCAAAACCCTCAGCTCCAAAACACTCGGTTCCAAAACCGTCAACACCAAAACCATCATCGCCAAAACCCTCAGCACCCATCTCATCTACACCAGAATCCTCAGCTCCACCTCCAAAGCCAGTACAGAAGAATGTCGTGAAGCCTACGACAACCAGCTCCAGCTCCTCACTCCCAGCTGCAACAAGCTCGGAGACAAAGTCTTCAACACCACTTGTAAAGACTTTGGCAACTACTGAACGTGCACCTCTGCCCAGCCCCAGCAAAATCATCACAGTCCCGTCTGCATCAGAGGGAAGTGATGAGTATGATGATGAAACCCTGCAAGCCATCATCAGAAACAAACAAGAACGGGTAGCACAAGCATCACGCAGTGCTATTCCTCTGGCAATGGACCCCAAGGTCCTCCTCGACTTCATCAGTGTATGGTATGACGACCCAAACACACCCATTGATGATTTGAAACTTCCTCCTGGCATCAGCCACATGGTGGCCACCTTCATAAACGAAGCCAAGTGGAAGGAACAGAAGGCCAAGCAGGCAAAGATTGCAAAGGCCAAAAAGGAGAAATTCCTCAGGCAAAATCTCCTCAAGCTGACGCCCTAAGCACTGGTGTCAACCCAGGCAGAGCTGCAAGTCTTGACTGACAAGTGTGACAAATTGTGAGACCGCAAAAGCATCAAGCGTAATTTCATCAAGCTAGCCAATAGTGCTGTTGGTGACTACAACAAACGACACCCACCACCAGCACCAACTCCTCAGCCCCTGGTTGAGCAGCCAGAAGATGTATCTCCTGATGAGGAGGAAATTCCTCAAGCTGAGGAACAACACCAAGAGCGCCGTGCTGATGAGCCGGCCATTGAAGAAATCATCACCGAGACCGCTCCTGATGAAATTGCAACCCCTGATGCAACTTCTCCTGATCCAGCTGCTTCATCAAAGCAGGCTGATGACTGTTCCAGCTGGTTCCTCACTACCAGCTGAAGAATCTGCAGAAATAACACCTTCACCAAAAGCTTCAAAGGTGAAGAAGATAATCCCGTCTGCATCAGACGCGAAGAAGACAAGAGCTGCTGAGAAGGAAGCAAAGAAGAGAAAAGTTTCCTCAGCAGAAGAAAAGATAGAGGCAAAGCGCCTCAAAGAAACTGAAGAATCTGCCCCTCTGGACCCGGTGCCTCTAAATGTTGCACCTTCATATGAAATGGTCGTCATTGGTGACCAAACTACAAGGGAAGATGAGGAAATGAAGGATGTTGTCTCTGAGGAACACACTGATGAGGAAATCCAGATTGATGACAGTCCTCAACCTCATGTTCCTCAGACAGAGATTCCTCAAGCTTCAGCTGCAGCAGCTGATCAAAATGCCTCTGCCACAAAGCCAGCTGAAGAAAAACAAGCTGATGAGAATGTCCATCCTGAGCAGCCTCCTCATTCTGAACAGGCTGACCAAACTCCTCAAGCTGAGAAAGAAGCAGAAATTCCTCAGTCTGAAGCTCAGCCAGAGCAAGCAGTTCCAGCTGATGAAATTCCTCAACCTGAGGAAAATGCTAAAGAAAATGTTCCCGCCCCTGACAATGAATTCATTGTGCTCAACCCAGAGACTGCCATGGTTGTTTCCCCTCCCATTCCTCAGCACAATATCAAGCCAGTTCAGCGTCAGCCATTCTCGAAGCGGCCAAAGTTTCAGAAAGAAAATTTCTTTGAGGAACGCATGTATTTCATCGGAGAGAATCCTTATGACAAGCCTCAAATGAGGCATCTGAAGTTTTGGACAAGGACTCAGATGAACTACTATGCTTCTGTGCTCTGTGGACGCAACAAGATATTCCAGCACAGGCACATTCCTCATGATGAGCTTGAAGAAATTCCCTGCATGGAACCAGTCCTCAGTGTACTCCGCGATGCAGGTTTGCTCCCTATGTGCTCAGATATATCAGACTGGAATAGTGAACTTATTCTTCAGTTCTATGCAACTCTGCACATCTCGGGCAACGCTGATGACATCAACACTTGGGTGTTCGACTGGATGACCCAAAACACTCACTACAAGGCTCCAGCGTCTGAACTCCTCAGAGAACTGCCCGTACCGATTCCTTCAGACGGGGCAGTGAAGCTTTATGGTGAGCGTGAGCTGCCAAATGGAATGATGGAAGTCCTCATGAAGCCTTTGGCTGCAGGCAAACCCTCAAGAACCACATTCCTCGTCCATGAGCTCAAGTACACACCCCAGTCTGTCTACCGCATTCTCTGCAGTGTGCTCGCGCCAATCAAAGGCCATGACGATGAAGAAGATGTCGTCGGCCTCATGAAGAATATCCTCTTCAACATCATTCATGGTATTCCTATGAATATCCATGATTTCTTCTTGAGGACTTTGGCTGACAGTGCAATGTGCCCCTATGATCACAAAATTTATGCACCATGGATCATGAGATTCCTCAGGACAAGGACATGCATCAACTTCCACGCAGATTTCCAGAACCATGTTGGTTATATGCCTCCTATCCATGTCAACAAGAAGACTTTCGAGCCCATTGAGGGAAAAGGAAAGTCTGTGATTGACGAAGGTAGCAGGCCCCTTGATGGCCAGTTTAAAGAACCAGACGCTTATTCTTCATGGGACGATACTGAGACTCGTCCACCCAGCCCTGTTCCTCGTCGCGTGCTAAACACCAGAGAGCTTCTCTTCAGTCTTCATTAGAAGGTGGATCACAACCACAAATGGGTCAAACGCCAGTTTGGTGCCATTTTGAAAACCCTCACTGAAACCCAGAACTCTGTGAAGATTAATCATCACTATCTGCATGAGGTTTTCGATCGCACCTGGGCTACACTTGCACATCTGAAGACCCAGACTGAGCTTGGAGAAATGAACTTTGAGCAGGACTTTGACTGGTCGTGGCCTCCCAAGAAGAAGTTCAGGCCCATTCCAGTGCCAGATCTTGAAGACAGCTCCTTCTCGTCATTCCGCACCGCCGAATCTGATGAGGAACAACTCGACACCGCAACAGGCCCAAGGAAGAAGACTACACCCAAGAAGCGTCAAGGATCTTCATCAACCGCCAAGAAATGAAGTCTTCACGGGCGTTAGTCCTCAGTTTGTCCCTTTTTGTCACTTGATGACAAAGGGGGAGAAACTTGAGAGTTAGTCTTCAAACGGGATTTATTTTTGGGGCCTATGAACTATATTTAAGTTACAAACTCTTGGCTCTTCTGAAGTTTTTATATAATGAGTTGTAACTTAAGCTCGATGGTACTCTGACGCTTTTGAACGTTTTTCTTCGCATGCTTATTCCTCAAGTTTTAATGCACGCATGCTGGAATTCGTCAGATACCATTTGCCATCATGCATCTTCATTTTCTTCATATGATATGTTACATGTATGCATGATTTACAAGATTCAGGGGGAGATCTCCATGATATAGATCATCAATGTGCATATGCTATAAAAGCAAAATCCTCAAGGTATGCACATCTTCAGGGGGAGTCTGTGTGAATCTTGTCTTCAAATTCCTCAATTGAGTATTTACACTTCACATGTTTATTCCCTGTTGAAGACTTAACCTAATTGTCATCAACCACCAATAAGGGGGAGATTGTAAGTGCATCTAGTGCCCCTTAGTGATTTTGGTGGTTTGAAGACTTATAGGTTAAGTATCTAATGTGTTTATAAGTGTACACAGGATCTATAAGTCATTGAGGAGTTTGAGATATTTGAAGAATATCGACCCCTAAAAATATATGTTCAGTTGAAAAAGTTGGTCTGAAGCTGAAGAAATGAATCACGAGGAATCTGCGATGAAATTGATATTCCTCATGAAGATATTGATATTAAGAAGATCGGTGGTTCCTGAAGAAAACCGTTCTGAAGAAATTGAAGCTTGAAGATTTACGTTTTCTGTTTTACTTTCTTCGCATTTGATGAATAGGAACACCGTACTGTTAAAGGGGGTCAAAGTAACACTATGGAATGGATTTCCTCATGATGCTCAACCCAAGCCAAATCCTACCAAAAGCCTCAAGTGAGGAATATGAGTGACATGAGGACTCTCACAGTTGAGGGTCCCGACCGTTTTGATAACCACGCCAAGTCACTGGTCTTATCCACTCCAACGGTCATATTATTTAAGGGCATTAGTGTCAAATCATGTCGGGATGCTCCCAGGCTATAAATAGCCACCCCCACAACCACTAGCTGGTTGGCTGCTCCGTTAGAAACTGACACTTGTCATAAGAGCAACCCAAATTCCTCAGAGCCTTCGAGAGTAAATCATCAGTGAGGAAATACACCACCCACCGAAACCACAAACCAAACCTAGTGATTGAGCATCACTGAAGAAGTTGTTCCTATGTGGGACTGAAGCCTTTTACCTTTGAGGACTGTGCATCCTCCAGACGGTTAGGCGTCATGGTCTAGAGCAATCCAGCAGTCAATTGTGGATCGCCGGGTGACCGAGTTTGTGAGGGTTTGGAAGTCTGCCCTGAAGACTTACCACGAGTGTTGGGCGAGGACTGTGTGTCCTTAGCTCAAGGAGAATACGGTAGGGACTATGTGTCCCGGGACTGGGTGTCCTTTGGTTTCAATACCAAGCCGCTCCAAACCAGATGTACAACTGTCACAACAGTTGGAACTGGGTCATCAACAACAGTCTTCACCAAGAATCGGGTTCTAATTCCTCAACTCTTTACTTTCTCTGTATTATGTGTTGATGACTTTCAATGTGACTGTTTGAAGAATTTGCTGAAGACTTCCTCTGAATTTCCTCAACCCCAAATTCTTCACTTAAGTTAATCATCATCTGTATTCTGCGTGCCTGTTTACTGTGCAATCTGTTTACACAACCTTTACTCTGTAATACTTCTGTTGTGAACGTTTGCACATCTGATCCTTAACTGTTTCCGCTGTAAGTTAGTCATCAGTGAGGAATTTCCTCAAAAGGAATTTCCTCAGTGATGAAATTCTAAAAATCTCCTATTCACCCCCTCTAGTCGATATAACGCACTTTCAGAATTGATTAGAGGGGGCATCTACATCAACTCCATTGCCCCTCTGATGATGTGTGAGTAGTTCACCATAGACCTTCGGGTCCATAGCTAGTAGCTAGATGACTTCTTCTCTCTCTTTGATCATCAATACCATGTTCTTCATGATCTTCATGGAGATCTATCCGATGTAATACTCTTTTGCGATGTTTTGTCGAGATCCGATGAATTGTGAGTTCATGTTCAGATTATCTATGAATATTATTTGAGTCTCCTCTAAATTCTTCTATGCATGATTTCATATCTTAGCAAGTCTCTTCGAGTTATTGGTTTGGTTTGGCCAACTCGATTGGTAATTCTTGCAATGGGAGAAGTGCTTAGTTTTGGGTTCAATCCTGCGGTGTCCTCACCCAGTGACATAGTAGGGGTAGCAAGGCACGTATTGTATTGTTGCCATCGAGGATAAAAAGATGGGGTTTGCATCATATTTCTTGAGTTTATCCCTCTACATCATGTCATCTTACTTAATGCGTTACTTTGTTCTTCGTGAACTTAATACTCTAGATGTAGGCAGGAGTCGGTCGATGTGTGGAGTAATAGTAGATGCAGAATCGTTTCGGTCTACTTGACACAGACGTGATGCCTATATGCATAATCATTGCCTTGGATATCTTCATAATTATTCGTTTTTCTATCAATTGCTCGATAGTAATTTGTTCACCCACCATATTATTTTCCTTTATGAGAGAAGCCTCTAGTGAAACCTATGGCCTCCGGGTCTATTTTCCATATTATACTTTCAGATTTATAAACCAAAAATACCAAAAATATCTTGCTGCAATTTATTTACTTTTGTTTCCGCAATCTTTTATATGTATCTCTATCAGATCTCATCCTTGCAAATAATTGTGAAGGGATTGACAACCCCTTTTTAGCGTTGGGTGCAAGTGTTTGATTGTTTGTGTAGGTACTACGATTGGGGCCTTGCTTGTCCTCCTACTTGATTGATACTTTGGTTCTCAACTAACTGAGGGAAATACTTATTTACTTTGCTGCATCACCCTTTCCTCTTCAAGGGAAAATCAACGCAAGCTCAAGAAGTAGCAAGAAGGATTTCTGGCGCCGTTGCCAGGGAGTATACATAGCAAGATCAAGCCTACCAAGTACCCATCACAAACTCATCTCTTGCATTTACATTATTTGCCTCTCGTTTTCCTCTCCCCCACTTCACCAATTTGCCGTTTTATTCGCCTTTTTTCTCGCCGGATTTCTTTTTGTCTACTTGTGTTACCTTGTGCCTTATATTTGCCTGCATATTTGCTTGCTCAAAATCTATTGATATGGATCCCCATCCACTTGATAATCTTTTCAAGAGATCCAATTATGATGAACCATTTGCTAGTGAGTTGAGTGTACTTGATTATCTCCATGAAGTTTTGCTTGAGATTTGTGAATCTGAAAATTGTGATGAAGTGATTCACGACGTTTCCTTGAATGAAAAGCATGATTGCAATGATATTGTTATAAATTCTATTAATATCAATTGTGCTAATGATATGCGAACCCACAAGCTTGGGGATGCTATATTTGATGAGTTTGCCATGACCACTACTTATTGCAATGATCATGATTGGGGAGATAATGCTTCTTATGATCTTGATAATTTATTTAATACTCTTGATGAATATGATATCGAAAGTGGGTTTGGAAGAGTGTCAACTTTAGGTAAAAAGAATCCCACATATTTGGAGAGTGTTCAATCTTATGATTTTTTTGATAAAAGTGGGTTTGGAGAGGTCATGACTTTAGTTAATGTTAATCCCACTACATTGGAAGATTGTAAGACTTTTATGCATGTGGATCATGAAAATAATGCTTTATGTGATAGCTATATTGTTGAATTTATTCATGATTTTACTGAAAATTACTATGATAGAGGAACATATGCTTTTACTATCAAGTTTCTTCTCTATGTGTTGGAAATTTTGAAGTTATACTTGTTTTCCCTTCCTATGCTAATTGATTCTTGTTCCCATAACTTTTTGCTCACAAAATACCTATGAATAGAAAGTGGGTTAGACTTAAATATGCTTGCCATATGATTCATGATGCTCTATTTATGTTTCAGTTCTTTACCTTTATGCGAGCATCATTGAAATCGTTATGCCTAGCTAGGGGCGTTAAACAATAGCGCTTGTTGGGAGGCAACCCAATTTTATTTTTACGCTTTGTTTTTTTTCTTATGTTTTTGAGTGTTGCATTATTACCTCTGTAATAATTGTGTTTTCTTGTTTTAATTAGTGTTTGAGCCAAGTAAGACCTTTGGGATGGTCGACGGTGTTTGCAAGTTGATTTTGGTGAAAAACAGAAACTTTCGCTCTCAGTCCAAGAATGTTTTCAATTCACTCGGAACCTGCTTTTGATCTGATTTTTTACAAAATATTGACCTACAATTTTCCGAGATTGTCCTAATTTTTCAGAATTTTTGGAGTTACATAAGTATTCAAAGTAAACAGATTGCTACAGGCTGTTCTGTTTTTGACAGGTTCTATTTTCTTTGTGTTTTTTGCTTACTTTGATGAATCTATGGGTTGTATCGGTGGGTGTGAACCATGGAGAAGTTGAAATACAGTAAATATTACATCAATATAAATAAATAATTAGTTCACAAGAGTACCTAAAGTGGTGATTTATTTTTCTTATACTAACGGATCTCATGAGTTTTCATTTGAGTTTTGTGTTGTCAAGTTTTCAAGTTTTGGGTAAAGATTTGATGGACTATGGAAGAAGGAGTGGCAAGAGCCTAAGATTATGGATGCCCAAGGCACCCAAAACCTTATTCAAGGATACGAAAGAGCCTAAGCTTGGGGATGCCGTGGAAGGCATCCCCTCTTTCGTCTTCAATCCATCAATAAATTTACTTGAGGCTATATTTTTATTCACCACATGATATGTGTTTTGCTTGGAGCGTCTTGTATGATACGAGTCTTTACTTTTTAGTTTGCCACAATCATCCTTGCTGCACACATCTTTTGAGAGAGACACACTGAATCATGAATTTATTATAATACTCTTTGTGCTTCACTTATATCCTTTGAGCTAGGCAATGTTGCTCTAGTGCTTCACTTATATCTTTTAGAGATCATCGATGTTGTGTTTTATAGAAATTATTAAACTCTCATACCTCACCTATATTGTTTTGAGAGTTCTTTAAACAACATGGTAATTGGTTTAGGTTATGAATTTAGTCCTAATATAATGGGCATCCAAGAGGGATATAATAAAAACTTTCATATTAAGTGCATTGAGTATGATGAGAAGTTTGATTCCTTGCATATAGTTTTGAGATATGAAGATGGTAATATGAGAGTCATGCTAGTAAGTAATTGTGAATTGTAAGGAATACTTGTGTTAAAGCTTGTGATTCCCGTAGCATGCACGTATGGTGAACCGTTATGTGATTAAGTTGGAGCATGATTTGTTTAATGATTGTCAACCTTTGTGTGGAGGTCGGGATCGCACGATGGTTAACTCCTACCAAGCCTTCCCATAGGAACATGTGTCTAATACTTTGCTTCGATAACTAATAGGCTTTTGCAATAAGTATGTGAGTTCTTTATGACTAATGTTGAGTTCATGGATTGTACGCACTCTCACCCTTCCACCTTTGCTAGACTCTCTAGTACCGCACAACTCTCGCCAGCAAATTAAACCCACCTTCCTCAAAACAGCCACCATATATTTTCCTCAAAACAACCACCATACCTACCTATTATGTCATTTTCATAGCCATTCCAAGATATATTGCCATGCAACACCACCGTCCCGTTTTTATGACACGCACCATCACTTCCATATTGCTTATAGAGTCATATTTTATTCTAGATATCGAGTTGTAATCTTTTGAGTTGTAAGTAAATAAAAGTGTGATGATTTGCATTATTAGAGCATTGTCTCGTGTGAGAAAAGGATGATGGAAGCTATGATTCCCTCACAAGTTGGGATGAGTCTCCGGACTTTACAAAAAATAAAAGAGGCTAACGAAGCCCATAAAAAAATAAAAGAGGCCAAAGAAGCCCACCAAAAAAGGAAAAAAATGAGAGAAAGAGAGAAGGGACAATGCTACTATCTTTTTCCACACTTGTGCTTCAAAGTAGCACCATGTTCTTTATAGGGAGTCTCCTATTTTGTCACTTTCATATAACTAGTGGAATTACATCTTTTGCACAACCACTTAGTTTCCTTTTTGAGCTCCCATACACTTATAGCTCTAGTGCATTTGTTGCATGGCAATCCCTACTAACTCACGTTGATATCTATTGATGGGCATCTGAAAGTGCGTTATATGGACTAGAGCGAGGGTGAATAGGAGATTTTTATAATTTCATCACTAAGAAATTCCTAGTGAGGAAGGTCCTCAGTCATGAACTAAGTGCAGTGGATATAGTACGTGATCAGGTGTGCAAAAACGTCTACAACAAAGTACTCGATTAGATTTCAGAGATTCGGTTTGCACAGTTCACAAGTATAGAGTAAGAAGCTGAAGATTAACTCAAGTGAAGAATTTGAGGTTGAGAAATTCATAGAAAGTCTTCAAACAAATTCTTTAAACTGTACAGATGAAAGTCTTCAACAAACAATTGAGGAAATGAAAGAGTTGAAGAAATAGAACCCGTATCTCGATGAGGACAGTTGTTGATGACCCAGTTCCAACTGTTGTGACAGTTTTATGTCTGGTTCGGAGTGGCTTGGTATTGAAATCAAAGGGCACACAGTCCCGGAACACACAGTCCCTACTGTATTCTCCTTGAGCTAAGGACACACAGTCCTCGCCCAACACTCGTGGTAAGTATTCGGGGCAGACTTCCAAACCCTCACAAGCTCGGTCACCCGGCAATCCATAATTGACCACTGGATGCTTTAGATGTCTAACCGTCTGGAGGATACACAATCCTCAAAGGTAACAAGCATTGGTTCCACACAGGAACAACTTTTTCAGTGATGCTCAATTACTTGGGTTTTTGGTTCGGGTTTGGTGTTTTGGGTATTTCCTCACTTGATGATTTTCTCTCACAGGCTCTGAGTAATTTGGGTTGCTCTAAATGACTAGTGTCAGTTTCTCTCGGAGCAGCCAACCAGCAAGTGGTTGTGGGGGGCGACTATTTATAGCCTGGGAGCATCCCGACATGATTTGACATAAATGCCCTTAAATAATGTTACTGTTGGGTGGATAAGATCTGTGAGGTGGCGCGTGGCGCGGCAACGGTCGGAACTTTTAGCTGTGAAAGTCCTCATGTCTCTCATATTCCTCACTTTGAAGCTTTGGTAGATTTAGGCTTGGGTTGAACATCATGAGGAAAATCATTCCGTAGTTTTACCTCGACTCCCTTTAACAGTACAGTGTTCCTATGACTAAAGTGTAAATAAATAGAAACAGAGAGAGTAAATCTTCAAGCTTCAAAGTCTTCAGAGTGTTTATCTTCAGGACACACCAAATTCCTCATCTTTAATATCTTCATGAGGAATATCAATTTCTTCGCGATCAAAGTCTTCAAGGAATGACCAAAGTCTTCACGTGAAGACACACATTTTTAGGGGTCGATATTCATCGAATAACTCAAACTCCTCAGCGACTTATAGAGCATGTGTACACTCACAAACATATCAATCTCTTAACCTATAAGTCTTCAAACCACCAAAATCACTAAGGGGCACTAGATGCACTTAGAATCTCCCCCTTTTTGGTGGTTGATGACAATTAGGTTAAGTTTTCAACGGGGATAATAATATGAAATGTAAGTACAGAGTTTGAGGAATTTGAAATCAAGATACAGAGAAACTCCCCGTGAAGATGTGCATGTTTTGAGGAATTTGCTTTGAACAACACATGCACATTGATGAATTATATCATGGAGATCTCCCCCTGTATCTTGCAATTCATGCATGCATTTGACATATAGTATGAAGAATTAGAAATGCATGATGAAAAATGGTGTCTGACGAATTTCAGCATGCCTGCATTAATAAACTTGGGGAATAAGCATGCGAAAAAACATTCGAAAGAGTCAGAACACCATCGGGCTTAAGTTACAACTCATTACATCAAAAAACTTCAGAAGAGCCAAGAGTTTGTAACTTAATAAAGTTTATAAGCCCATAGATAGAATCCGCTTGAAGACTAACTCTCATATTTCTCCCCCTTTGTCATCAAGTGACGAAAAGGGACAAAACTGAGAACTAATGCCCTTGAAGAATTTCACTTCTGTGTTGATGTAGAGGCGTGAGGATCCTTGGAGGCAGACTTCTTGGTTGGACCAGTTGCAGTATCCTGAGGTTCTTCATCTGATTCTGCAGTGCAGAATGAAGAAAATGAGCTATCCACCAAGTGAGGAACTGGAATAGGCTTGAATTTCTTCTTTGGAGGCCACGACCAGTCAAAGTCTTGAGTAAATTCCATTTCATCAAGTTCCTCGGGAGTCTTCAGGTGAGACAATATAGCCCAAGTGCGATCAATACCTCATGAAGATAATAGTGATTTTTCTTCACTACATTTTGAGTCTCGTTGAGGGTTTTCACAATGGCGCCAAACTGACATTTTACCCACTGTAAGTGCATCTAGTGCCCCTTAGTGATTTTGGTGGTTTGAAGACTTATAGGTTAAGTATCTAATGTGTTTATGAGTGTACACATGACCTATAAGTCACTGAGGAGTTTGAGATATTTGATGAATATCGACCCGTAAAAATATATATCTTCAGTTGAAGAAATTGGTCTGAAGCTGAAGAATTGAATCGTGAAGAATCTACGATGAAATTGATATTCCTCATGAAGGTACTGGAATTGAGGAATTCGGTGTGTCCTGAAGAAAATCATCTTGAAGACTTTGAAGCATGAAGATTTACTCTTTCTGTTTTATTTTCTTCGCATTTGAGTAATAGGAACACCGTACTGTTAAAGGGGGTCGAATTTACACTCTGGAATGAATTTCCTCATGATGCTCAACCCAAGCCTAATTCTACCAAAAGCCTCAAGTGAGGAATACGAGTGACATGAGGACTCTCACAGTTGAGGGTTCTGACCATTTCGATAGCCACGCCACATCATTGGTCTTATCCACACCAACGGTCATATTATTTAAGGGCATTAGTGTCAAATCATGTCGGGATGCTCCCAGGCTATAAATAGCCGCCCCCACAGCCATTAGCTGGTTGGCTGCTCCGTTAGAAACTGACACTTGTCATAAGAGCAACCCAATTCCTCAGAGTCTTCGAGAGTAATTCATTAGTGAGGAAATACCCCATACACCGAAACCACAAACCAAACCTAGTGATTGAGCATCACTGAAGAAGTTGTTCCTGTGTGGTACTGAAGCCTTTTACCTTTGAGGACTGTGCATCCTCTAGACGGTTAGGCGTCATGGTCTAGAGCTTTCCAGCAGTCAATTGTGGATCGCCGGGTCACCAAGTTTGTGAGGGTTTGGAAGTCTGCCCTAAAGACTTACCACGAATGTTGGGCGAGGACTGTGTGTTCTTAGCCCAAGGAGAACACGGTAGGGACTGTGTGTCCCGGGACTGTGTGTCCTTTGGTTTCAATACCAAGCTGCTCCAAACCAGATGTACGACTGTCACAGCAGTTGGAACTGGGTCATCAACTACTGTCTTCGCTGTGAAACGGGTTCTAATTCCTCAACTCCTTACTTTCCTCAGATTATGTGTTGATGACTTTCACTGCTACTGTTTGAAGAATTTGCTGAAGACTTTCTCTGAAATTCCTCAACCCCAAATTCTTCATGCTAGTTAATCCTCATCTGTATTCTGCGTGCCTGCTCACTGTGCAATCTGTTTTCACATTCCTCACTCTGAAAAAACTGCTGTTGTGAAACTTTGCACTTCTGATCCTTTACCGTTTCCGCTGTAAGTTAGTCATCAGTGAGGAATTTCCTCAAAAGGAATTTCCTAAGTGATGAAATTCGAAAAATCTCCTATTCACCCCCTCTAGTCGATATAACGCACTTTCACCCACTTGTGATTGCGATCGAATTTCTGGTGAAGACTGAGGAGTAGCTCTGTGTTAGTCATCACCCTTGGGGTTGTTCGGCTTGGAGGCTTTGCTCTGCCATCAGACTCTTGAGTGGTAGTGTCATCATATGAAGAATAAGAGATAGCCTGGCGAAATTGACCATCCAGGGGTCGATTTCCTTCATCAATCACAAACTTGCCTTTGCCTTCAACTGGTTCAAAAGTGCTTTTGATGACTTTGAGAGGCGGCAGATAGCCGAGATGGGTTTGAAAGTCAGCTTGGTAGTTGATGGCAGATATGTTTTTGATGAAATTCATGATCCAAGGTGCATAAATCTTCAGCTCAAATGGTGATAAGGAATTGTCAGCCAAAGTCCTCAAGAAAAAATCATGAAGATTCATTTTGTTGCCATGAACAACGTGAAACAGGATATTCTTCATGATCTCGACTACATCTTCTTCTTTGTCATGGCCCTTGATTGGTGCGCTGGAATATGACAGTATTCTGTAAACTGTCCTGGGCACATACAGTAATTCCTTCACAAGGAATCTTGTCATGGGTGGTTGACCTGGAGCCAAAGGTTTCACGAGGACTTCCATTAGATGATTTGGCAGTTCTCTTTCATCTTATAGTCTAATTGCTTCATATGAAGGAATTGTAAGTGGAGTAGCTCGAAGCAATTATGTGGCTGGAGCTTTGTAATGAGTGTGTTGTGTCATCCAGTACAGAACCCATGAGTTGACGTCTTTGGGGTCACCAGAGATGTGCAGTGTGCGGTAGAACTGGAAAATGATGTCAGTATTTCACTCTCCAATAGATGTGCAGAATGGCAATAGCCCTGCATCGTGAAGAACACTCAGAACTGGGACGAAGCAAGGAATTTCCTCCATGTCACAATGAGGAATATGAGTGTGATGAAATATCTTCTTTCTCCCACAGAGCATAGATGCATAGTAGTTGAGTTGATTTCTGGTCCAGAACTTTCTGTGCCTGATGAGAAGCCTATCATAAGGATTTTCTCGTGTTAAGTAATGACGTTCATCATATAAGTCTTCCTTCTGAAACTTTGGCCTTTTGGAGAAGGGCTGATGAGGCTTCGGTTGAAGATTATGTTGTTGTTCATTCTCAGGAGTTGTGGCCACTACAATTGCAGTTTCAGGATTGACCACTACAATTGCAGTTTCAGCATTTTGAGCAGGAGCATTTTCTTCAGCTTGAGGAATTTGCTAATCTGAGGGGGCAGTTGTAGTTTTGGGTGCTGCAGTTTCTTCAGTTGATGCAGCTGATTCTCGATCTTGTGTTGATTCCTCATGTGAGTTGTTTTCCTCACACCCAGTCAAAATCTCAGTGGCTACAGGAGTTTGAGCTGTTCTTGGCGAGTTTGGGTGAGCCTCTTCCCAGAACTCATCATGGATCACAGGTGTACTGCATCCAATGTTTTCATCACCCTTCATTTCATCAGCAGTCATTTCAGGATTATGAGAAGGTGGTGTTGTGACTTGAGGAATTTCATCTGCTTGAATGTCCTCGTCCATGTGTGTGGATGCACCAGAGCGATTTTCCTTCATTTCTTCATCCTCTTCTAGAATGACGTATTCTTCACCGAATGGAACCATCATATAGGATGGTGCTACATTGAGGGGAGTAGCGTCCACTGGAGCTGATGATGAGGTTGGCTCAGTCTTCACGCATTTCGCCACTGAAGACTCTGAAGTAGTTGAAGTTTTTCTCTTCTTAGCTTCTTTTTCAGTAGCTTTAGTTTTCTTCACGTCTGATGCAGACGGAGTAGTCACTTTCTTGACCTTTGAAGATTTTGGTGAAGGTGTAATTTCATCAGCGTTGCTTTATCAGTGTCAGGCCTCGCATATTCTTCAGCTGAAATATTCTAAGCAATTTCTTCAACAGCTGGTTCTTCAGTTTCATCTTCCTCACTCAATTTCACAGTATAGCTTGCCTGAGAACTTGTTTGCTGCTTTGGAGCGGAAATTTTGCTATTGTATTCATCAATTGCAGTAGTTGCGGCTTTGATGAATTGCACTTTGACACCCTTGCGTTCAGGATGAAGACTTGTATACCTATCCGTGAGGGTTTTCAGTTTTTCCTGAGTCGAAACAAGTTTCTCAGGCGTCAAGTTAAGGAGGTTTTGCTTCAAATATTTCTCTTTCTTAACTTTTGCAAGCCTAACTTGTTGGGCTTGCTGATCCTTCCATTTTGCTTCATTGATGAATGTAGCAACCATATGACTTACTCTAGGAGGAAGCTTCAAATCATCAACTGGAGTGTTTGGATCCTCATACCAGAGATCGATGAAATTCAGCAGTACTTTCGGATCCAGTGCAAGGGGTATGGTGCTACCAGTGTCTTGTGCAACTCTTTCTTGCTTGTTTCTGATGATTGCTTGAAGTGTTTCATCATTATATTCTTCACTTCCTTCTGATGCAGAAGGAATGTTGATGACTTTGCTTGGACTAGGGCTGGTGCCTCTACGAGCAGTCATCTTAGTCTTCAATAGACCAGGTGAAGATTTTGAAGCAGAGCCTGAGGCAGATGGCACATAGGAACTTTTGTTTTCTGATTGAAGCTTACTCAGCTGATTCTGCCGAGGAGGTGAAGACTTTGCAGTTATAGCAATTTTCTGAGGAATTTGCTCTTTTGAAACTGCTGATGAGGCTTTTGGTTTGAGACTTTGTTTCTTCAAAAGAGCCTTATTGTGAGGTTGTTCTATAGCAGAGGCCTCAACAGCAGAAGAAGTAGCAGCTGTAGCTGCAGCAGCAGAGTCCTCATTGAATTTTGTGACAACAGCTTTAGCCTTTTTCTTCAGCTCTGACAAATACTTGTCTTTTTCATTAGGGTAATCCTCAATAGTGGCTACACTTGAGGGATGTGCTGCTTGTTGATCTCCTTGTGGCAATCTTTTGCAAGGTGGTTTGAGAACAAACTTGGCATATTTTGGAGTGACATATCTGTATTCCTTCCACTCCTTTGCCCACCTGTGTCCAATTTTCCGAAGTCTTATATTGCGTTTAGCCTTGTCTCTTTGCCATGAATTTCTTCATCTGGCATGCAGTACTCAACATAGATCTCCTCAGGGATCTCAAAGGCAGTGTTCTGTTCCAGCTTCTTGCCACCCTTCAATTTTTGGTCTTCCTCCATTTTCTTCAGCTGAGGCTTTTGCCGAGGATTTTGTATTCTTGATGATTCTGAGGACACAGGCAATGTTTCTTCTAGAAATGCTGCAAATGAGTTAAGTTGATGAGAACCTAGAGAATCATGAGCTGACATTTTGTACTCGTGAACAGAGTATAGGTGCGAAGAATTTGGAGAGGTCATATGCGTTCTCAGATTTGAGGAAATTGAAAAATTTCTTAAGTTGAGGAATTTGACCAGTGAGTTGAGGAATTGGACCAGTGAGTTGAGGAATTTGACTAAGCATTCTGATCTTCGGTTCCAGAGTTGTGCATATTCGAAAATTTACACAATTGAGGAATCTCGTGAAGAATTGAGTGGCTTAGTGAAATTCATCAAGTGTTCTAGACATGGGTGTGTACAGCTGAGAGATTCTCTGAGGAAAAACTGATTTCACAAGTCTAAGGAGAATAAAGAGTTCAAGAGGGGTAGTAAAATAGGATTTTAATTACCCTGTGAAGAACACGATGAACTGAAGCAGTAAAAGAGGAAGTTCTTTAGTCCAGATCTTCAATGGCCTAACTTGGTGACTGAAGACAACTACGACAGTGGCAGAGGAAGATGTTCCGCACTCGGCGTGAGTCCGGCGATGGCGAGGTCGAGGGAGTGAAGCTTTTCCTCACCAGCGATGAAGATGCTAGCGACAACGCTAGGTTTTGAGCTCGAGCGGAGAAGACGAGAGGAAGGAAGAGTTTCGACTAGGGGGGGGGGTAAGGGGATATTTATAGCTCAGGTGAAAACGGCCCGGGGCGAAACTTTCGGACCGAACTGCCCTTTCCCTTTCGTCTCCGCATGACATGTGTTGCCCACGATCAAAGCGGTGGAGATCGTGGTTATCCAAACGTGAGTTGTGGGTGCGGTAACTGTGTAATGTTTAAGAACATTTTTGAATGTTGAGGATTTTGTTGCAAAGTCCTGAGCTGACAAGGACTCAGTGAGGATTTTGAACAAGTGTCAAATAGAACGCGTATGAAGAATTGAGAATAGACTGGGTTGAGCTTAGCATAGAGGGGAGTCGGGTCCGATCACATTCACTTAGAAGAAAAACCAACTTGAAGATTTAGCAATAAGTGAATGCTGTTGAGGACATTGAAAGATCATTATAATATATATATATATATATATATATATAGTCAAATGAAGATCATCACAGAAAGTTATGAAGAAATTGAAAATTTTGAAGACTTTGAAATTTTTCGAGGAATTTGCGGAAAGTCTCAGATTGAAGAATTTCCAACTTGAAGAATTTCAAAGTTGGGTGGTGGTGTGACCCACCGTATAAGAATGATGATTTCAGGCGTCGTGTACAATTGTCGTAGGGCCGTGAGAACCAAACTCTTCATTAATTTCTTCACACTTAGAGTGATATTCTTCATTGATTGAAGAAAATCGTTACTTCGGGTGTTGCACATCTAAGTCATCAATTTTGCATAAGTGTTAGGATGTGTGCATGTTTTTACAAAACATTTGAAGACTCTAGGATATTTAGCTCACACCGCAACTTGCAAAACCTTCTCTTATCCAAGGGCTTTGTGAAGATGTCTGCTAGCTGATTATTAGTCTTCACATGATCAATGATGATATTGCCCTTGAGGACATGATCTTAATGAAAATGATGATGAATCTGTATGTGCTTGGTATTCGAGTGTTGTATTGGGTTGTAGGCGATCTTGATTGCACTCTCATTGTCGCAGTAGAGGGGCACATTCTTCATGTTGATGCCGTAGTCTCTGAGGGTTTGCTTCATCCATAGAATCTGAGCACAGCAAGATCCAACAACAATGTATTCAGCTTCAGCTGTGGAGAGTGATACACAATTTTGCTTCTTTGAGGACCATCAGACTAATGATATTTCGAGGAAATGGCATGTGCCTGATGTTGACTTGCGATCGACACGTTCACCAGCATAATCAGAATCATAATATCCAACGAGGTGAAAATTTGAGCCCTTGGGGGTACCATAAACCTAGTGTTGGTGTGTGAGCTAGATATCAAAGAATATGTTTCACAGCCTTATGGTGTGATTCCTTTGGTTTTGCTTTAAAACAAGCACACATGCAAACACTAAGCATAATATCTGGCCTAGATGCACATAGGTACAATAAAGAGCCAATCATAGAACGATATACCCGCTGATCGAAATCTTTACCATTTTCGTCAGTACAGAGATGGCCGTTAGTGGCATAGGAATCTTGACGTCTTTGCATTCATGCATGCCAAATTTCCTCAGAACATCCTTAAGATATTTCTCATGAGATATGAATATGGCATTGCGTTGTTGACGAATTTGCAGACCTAAGAAGAATTTCAACTCCCCCATCATGGACATTTGATATTCTTCACCCATCATGTAGGGAAATTCATCACTGTAACGTTTGTCAGTACAACCAAAAATAATATCGTCGACATATATTTGGCACACAAATAGTTCATTGTCATTGGATTTAGTGAAAAGAGTAGGATCAAGTGGACCGAGTTTGAAGCCTTTCTTCATGAGGAATTCCTTCAATGTATCATACCACGCCCGAGAGGCTTGCTTGAGGCCATAAAGTGCCTTTTTGAGTCTGAAGACTTTTTCAGAGTGCCTCGGGTCTTCAAAACCTGGGGGCTGAGCAAAATATACTTCTTCCTCAAGCTTACCATGGAGGAATGCACTTTTCACATCCATTTGATATAGAGTAATATTGTGATGGTTAGCATATGCAAGTAATATTCGAATAGCTCCAAGTCTAGCAACAGGTGCAAAAGTTTCATCAAAGTCAATTCCTTCAACCTGTGTGTAGCCTTGGGCTACAAGTCGTGCCTTGTTCCTCACTACCTAACCATCCTCATCTTGCTTGTTTTGGTAGATCCACTTGGTGCCGATGATATTGTTCTTGCGAGGATCTGGTCTTTTGATGAGTTCCCATAAATCATTTAGCTTGAAATAAAGAAGTTCATCTTGCATGGCTTGAATCCACTCAGGTTCCATGAAGGCTTCAGTAGCTTTTGAGGGTTCTGTGATAGACACAAAAGAGGAATGCCCACAAAAGTTAACTAAATGTGAAGTTTTTGAGCGAGTGGGAGGACCCGGCGCATTGATGTCATCGAGGATTTTGTTAAGTTCCACTTCATTTGCAATCCTTGGATGAGCTGGTTGAAGACTTTGGATGGGCTGAGGAATTTAGTGTGTAGCATTTTCCTCAGGTGCACCTTCTTGAACTTCATAAGTGTTGGGGACGACTTCTTCAACAAGGGGTTGTTCCTCAGTAGGAATGATATCTTCAGTAGCTTTGAGCTTGATGGCTTCCTCGAGTGTTAATTTATCTGGCACATGAGGCAGTTGCTCTCTTTGCGAGCCGTTAGTTTCATCGAATCACACATCTACAGTTTCAACAACCTTGTTGTGATAGGTGTTGAAGACTCTGTAGGTGTGCGAGTCCTTTCCGTAACCAAGCATAAAACCCTCATGTGCTTTTAGGTGCAAACTTTGAGCTATGGTGAGGATTTCTAATCCAGTATCTTGCACCAAAGACTTTGAAATAACTTACATTGGGTTTCTTGTCAGTGAGGAGTTCATATGAGGTTTTCTTGAGGAATTTGTGAAGATATACCCTGTTGATGATGTGGCAAGCAGTGTTGATTGCTTCAGGCCAGAAGCGACGAGGAGTCTGAATATCTTCAAGCATAGTCCATGCCATTTCAACCAGAGTCCTATTCTTGCGTTCAGCGACGCCATTCCGTTGAGGAGTATAAGGAGAAGCCAATTCGTGAGTAATACCAAGTTCATCAAGATAATCATCAAGAACAATATTTTTGAATTCTGTCCCATTATCACTCCTGATGTGTTTGATCTTGACGCCTAAGTTCGTCGAGGCCCTTGAGGAAAAACATTTGAAGACTTTCTGCACTTCAGTTTTATACATAATGATGTGTACCCAAGTATAGCGAGAATAGTCATCAATGATGACAAAGCCGTATAAAGATGTTGCATTGGTTAGAGTAGCATAATGAGTAGGTCCAAACATATCCATGTGAAGAAATTCAAACAGACGAGTAGTAGTCATGATAGTCTTTGAGGGGTGTTTGGATCTGGTTATTTTTTTGGACTCACAAGCACCGTAGAGATGGTCTTTGAGGAATTTGATAGATTCGATGCCAATGACATGCTTCTTCTTCGCCAGTGTGTGCAAATTCCTCATGCCTGGATGACCAAGTCATCGATGCCATAGCCAGCCTTCTGAGATTTTTGCTAGTAAGCATGTGGCTGGTTCAGGACATGTGGAAAAATAAACAATATACAAATCTCCTCTCTTAAAGCCTTCAAAGACTTTGGATTTGTCAGATTCCATGATGACTACACATCTATATTTTCCAAAGATGATAATCATACCAAGATCACAAAGCATTGAGACTGACACGAGGTTAAACCCAAGGGGTTCGACAAGCATGACTTTGTCCATGTGCCGGTCCTTGGAGATAGCCACTTTACCAAGTCCCAATACCTTGCTTTTACCTTTATCAGCATAAGTGATTTTCTTGAGTGGTGATGGAGTGAGTGGCATATTCAAAGCTTTATCACCAGTCATGTGATTTGTGCAACCACTGTCAAGAACCCACTCTGTATTCTTGGGTTTGTCATCCTGCAGATGAATTAGTACAACTTACCATCTCATATGCTTCAGACTTGAAGAATATGATATCAATTTCATCAGATAAGAATTTCATCATAAACAGTAATTTTGAGGACGAGTGAAATGTTAAGATTTCATCAATTTTAGCTTGCGTCCATTCAAGCAATTTCCTCAGGTTTCCAGCAAATTCTTTAGATGATGACTTTCATCTAGAGACCTGTCCTACAGAAGTGATTAGTTTGATTTCTTCACCACCTACATTTGAAGGGGTGGCAAATAATTCATCATCCTGCGAGCACTATATGAGAATGGAGGCATTGAAGCTAATGCACTTCTATTCATAGTAGGGGGGGGGGTTAGTGTACTCAAATGAATAGGCAGAGAAATTCTTTGAGGATTTATTAACATAATGATTTGGGGAATAACGCTCATATTCATGTCCCTTGTATTTTCCCTGCATATCAGAAGCATTAGTGCGAGTATGAGCATAATATTGACCATTTGAGGAATTTGATCCTCGTGAAGACTTTGGTCCACCTGAGGAATTTGATCTCGGGTTCTGGTTCTTCACAGGTGGTGTCATGAGGACATTCACCTGAATATTTTCCAAGCAACTTTTGGGGACCCAGATTTTCCTCAGGGGTGGTCCACTCCTGCAATTAGTTCCAATATATCGAGCAAATACTTCACCAGATTTATTTTTGAACAATTTATAGTTGGAGTCAAATGACTCATGAGAGGAATAGGATATTTCACATGCAAAGCCTGTTAGAACGGATGGATCAATGGGAGGGCCTTTAGCAGCAACCCATTATGTTTTGGGGTACTGCTCAGGTTTCCAGTATGATCCATCAGCATTCAGTTTCCTCTCGAAGGCAATGCCTTCTTTCTTCTGGTTCCTGTTCAGAATTTGCTTTTTGAGCACATCGCAAAGGGTTTGATGCACTTTGAGACTTTTGTATATGCCTGTCACATACAATTCCTTCAACCATGCATTTTCATCAGTAGTATTTGTGGTTTCCTCAAGTGAAGAATTTTATACCACATGAATAGTTGAAGAATTTGTAGCGATAGAAACATTTGATGATTCTGGTGAAGAATTAGCAGTTTCACGCTCGATGCATTTCAGACATGGTGGAAGGAATTCAACATGAGTGGTACTGATCTGTTGAGCAAGCAATGAGACATTCTTAACTTTTCAAGATCAAGCTTCCTTTGAAGAAATTCATAGGAAAGTTTCTCATGATCAGCCAAGATTGAGCCATAACGATCTTCAAGACTATCAAATTTAGACTTTAGACTTTTTACATCTCAGTGAGGACTTGAGTACGATTCATTTCATCGTTCAACATACCATTGCTTCTGTCTAGTAGTTTCTGAAGCTTTTCAATGGCACTTTGTTGCTTAGTGGCAATGTTGGCAAGTTTATAGTAACTAGATTTTTGATAATCATCAGGTTCATAGTCACTAGAATCAGAGAAGGAAGTATGGTTTGGTCCCTTTGAACCTTTTGCCATGAAGCAATAGGTTGGAGCGAAGCCATCAACATATTCATTAGTGTAGATAGCGTTGTCATTTTCTTCAAGGTTGAAGATTGACTTGGTGACGAATGTGGTAGCAGTGCAAGACTTGCCACACCAGACTCTGAGTCTACTTCAGAACCTTCCTCTTCATCACATTCCTCAGATTCTTCTTCAGAATCCATCTCATTGCCAATCAGTTCCCGAGCCTTTCTGAAACTGGTCTTCTTGTGCGATGAGGACTTTGAAGATGAGGACTTTGAATATTTCTTCTTCTTCTTCGAGTCATCAGAACTTTCATCCTTGTATTTCTTCTTTCTTGATTTTTTCACCAGCAAGGACAATCAACAATATAGTGACCAGATTTCTTGCATTTGTGGAAGGTTCTTTTCTTGTAGTCCTCAGATGATGTTTCTGATTTCCTCATATCCTTTCTTGAAGATTTTCCGAACTGGCCACGTTTAGTGAACTTTTGGAATTTCCTCACGAGCATTACAAGTTCCTGTCCAAGTTCTTCAGGATCACCAAGACTGCAATCCGAGTATTCTTCTTTAGATGAGGAAATGGCCTCAGCCTTCAGCGCACGAGGTCTTGAGTAGCTTGATCCATACAAATCTCTCTTTTCTTCTTGTTGGAATTCATGAGTATTGAGTCTCTCAAGTATATCATCAGGATCAAGCATCTTATAGTCTCTTCGTTCTTGAATCAACAGAACCAGTGTGTCAAATGATGGATCAACAGATCGTAGCAGTTTCTTCACAACTTCATGGTCAGTGATGTCTCTAGCTCCCAGTGCTTGCAGTTCATTTGAGATGTCAGTGAGGCGATCAAAGGTATCTTGGCAACTTCCATTGTCAAGAATCTTGAAGCGATTCAAGAGATTGCGAAGAACATTGACACGAGAGTCACGCTGTGTTAAGACTACCTCATTGACTTTGGACAACCTATCCGAGATAAGCTTCGCTGTGCCCAAAGCACTAACTCTGCCATACTGACCTTTTCTCAGATGGCCACAAATGATATTCTTCGCTTGCAAGTCAAGTTCCTTGAACTTCTTCACATCAGCGGCAGAGATAGTAGCAACGATGGAGGGAATACCATTTTCCACAATATACCAGAGATCATTGTCAATTGCTTGAAGATGCATCTGCATCTTGGTCTTCCAGTAGGGAAAGTCCTTTCATTTGAAGGTAGGACATCCTGCAGTAACCTTGATCATACCTGGGGTCGACATAACTAAAACTCTAGGTGGTTAAACCAAAATCACACAAAACAAGGGAGTACCTTGCTCTGATACCAATTGAAAGTGCGTTATATCGACTAGAGGGGGGTGAATAGGAGATTTTTATAATTTCATCACTGAGGAAATTCCTAGTGAGGAAGGTCCTCAGTCATGAACTAAGTGTAGCGGATATAGTACAGGATCAGGTGTGCAAAAACATCTACAACAAAGTACTCGATTAGATTTTAGAGATTCGGTCTACACAGTTCACAAGTATAGAGTAAGCAGGTGAAGATTAACTCAAGCAAAGAATTTGAGGTTGAGGAAATTCAGAGAAATTGTTCAGACAAATTCTTTAAACAATATAGATGAAAGTCTTCAACAAATAATTGAGGAAATGAAAGAGTTGAAGAAATAGAACCCGTAGCTCGATGAAGACAGTTGTTGATGACCCAGTTCCAACTGTTGTGACCGTTGTATGTCTGGTTTGGAGCGGCTTGGTATTGAAATAAAGGACACACATCCCCGGAATACACAGTTCCTACCGTATTCTCCTTGAGCTAAGGACACATAGTCCTCGCCCAACACTCATGGTAAGTCTTCAGGGCAGACTTCCAAACCCTCAAAACTCGGTCACCCGACAATCCACAATTTACAGCTGAATGCTCTACACCATGACGCCTAACAGTCTAGAGGAGACACAGTCCTCAAAGGTAACAAGCGTCGGTTCCACACAGGAACAACTTCTTCAGTGATGCTCAATCACTTGGGTTTTTGGTTTAGGTTTGGTGTTTGGGGTATTCCCTCACTTGATGATTTTCTCTCGAAGGCTCTGAGGAATTTGGGTTGCTCTAAATGACTAGTGTTAGTTTCTCTCGGAGCAGCCAACCAGCAAGTGGTTGTGGGGGGGGGGACTATTTATAGCCTGGGAGCATCCCGACATGATTTGACATAAATGCCCTTAAATGATGTTATCGTTGGGTGGATAAGATCTATGAGGTGGCACGTGGCACGACAATGGTCGGAACTTTCAACTGTGAAAGTCCTCATGTCTCTCATATTCCTCACTTTGATGCTTTGGTAGATTTAGGCTTGGGTTGAGCATCATGAGTAAAATCATTCCGTAGTTTTACCTCGACCCCCTTTAACAGTACGGTGTTCCTATGACTAAAGTGTAAAGAAAATGAAACAGAAAGAGTAAATCTTCAAGCTTCAAAGTCTTCAGAGTGTTTATCTTCATGACACACCGAATTCCTCATCTTCAATATCTTCATGAGGAATATCTATTTCTTCACAATTTCTTCGCGATCAAAGTCTTCAAGGAATGACCGAAGTCTTAACCCGAAGACACACATTTTGAGGGGTCGATATTCATCGAATAACTCAAACTCCTCAACGACTTATCATGTGTACACTCAAAAACAAATCAGTCTCTTAACATATAAGTCTTCAAACCACAAAAATCACTAAGGGGCACTAGAAGTACTTACATCATCTCCATAGCCCGTTAATATGCCTATTTGATTTGAGACTATCTTTTTTTTGCAACCTCCACCACACTCTATTCTACCTATAGTGCTAGATCCATGGCTCATGCTCATGTATTGCGTGATAGTTGAAAAGGTTTGAGAACATAAAAGTGTGAAACAATTGCTTGATTTTCATCGGGGTTGTGCATGATTTAGATACTTTGTGTGGTGAAGCTGGAGCATAGCTAGACCATATGATTTTGTAGGGATAACTTTCTAAGACCATGTTATTTCGAAAGGAAGCAATTGCCTTCTTAGTATGCTTGAAGTATTGTTGTTTTTATGTCAATATTAGACTTTTGTTTTGAATCTTATGGATCTAAATATTCATGCCACAATAGAGAATATTACATGGATAAATATATTAGCTAGCATTCCACATCAAAAAATTTATTTTTATCATTTACCTACTCGAGGACGGGCAGGAATTAAGCTTGGGGATGCTTGATATGTCTCCAACGTATGTATACTTTTTGATTGTTCAATGCTAATATGTTATCTATTTTGGATGGTTTATATGCATTAATATGCTGTTTTGTATTATTTTTGGGACTAACTTATTAATCTAGAGCCTAGTGCCAGTTTCTGTTTTTTTTCCATGTTTTTGAGTATTGCAGATAAGGAATATTAAATGGAGTCCAAACGGAATAAAATCTCCAGAATGATTTTTCTTGGACCAGAAGAAACCCAGAAGACTTGGTGTAGGGGGCAGGGCACCTGCCGGGAGGCCACCAGGCTGCAGGGCGCGCCCTAGGGGGTGGGCCGCGCCCCCTGGCTTGTGGGTCCCCTGCAGGTCTCCTAACCCTATTCTTCGGCCTATAAATTCCAAAATATTCCCGTATCGCAAGAGAGGGCCACGAAAATACGTGACATCCCATCTGGGAGCCTTTTTCGGTAATCTGTTGAAGAGGGAATTGATCATGGAGGGCATCTACATCAACTCCATTGCCCCTCCGATGATGCGTGAGTAGTTCACCACAGACCTACGGGTCCATAGCTAGTAGCTAGATGGCTTCTTCTCTCTCTTTGATCTTCAATACCATGTTCTTCATGATATTCATGGAGATCTATCCGATGTGGTACTCTTTTGTGGTGTGTTTGTCGAGATCCGATGAATTGTGAGTTTACTTTCAGATTATCTATGAATATTATTTGAGTCTCTTGTGAATTCTTATATGCATGATTTCATATCTTATTAAGTCTCTTCGAGTTATTGGTTTGGTTTGGCCAACTATATTGGTAATTCTTGCAATGGGAGAAGTGCTTAGTTTTGGGTTCAATCTGTCCTCACCCAGTGACATAGTAGGGGTAGCGAGGCATGTATTGTATTGTTTCCATCGAGGATAAAAAGATGGGGTTTTCATCATATTGCTTGAGTTTACCCCTCTACATCATGTCATCTTACTTAATGTGTTACTTTGTTCTTCATGAACTTAATACTCTAGAGGCAGGCAGGAGTCGGTCGGTGTGTGGAGTAATAGTAGCAGATGTAGAATCGTTTTGGTCTACTTGACACGGACGTGATGCCTATATGCACAATCATTGCCTTGGATATCTTCATAATTATTTGCTTTTCTATCAATTGCTCGACAGTAATTTGTTCACCCACCGTATTATTTTCCCTTATGAGAGAAGCCTCTAGTGAAACCTATGCCCCTCGGGTCTATTTTCCATATTATACTTTCAGATCTATAAACCAAAAATACCAAAAATATCTTACTACAATTTATTTACTTTTGTTTCGGCAATCTTTTATATCTATCTCTGCCAGATCTCATCCTTGCAAATAACTCTAAAGGGATTGATAACCCGTTTTTAGTGTTGGGTGTAAGTGTTTCATTGTTTTTGTAGGTACTACGATTGGGGGCTTGCTTGTACCTCCTGCTGGATTGATACCTTGGTTCTCAACAAACTGAGGAAAATGCTTATCTACTTTGCTGCATCACCCTTTCCTCTTCAAGGGGAAACCAACGCAAGCTCAAAAAGTAGCATGCGCCAATCCGTTTAGGGGTCTCGTCATCATCGACTGGTGCCGGAGGAGGCAAATCCTCGAAGCCCGCTTTGATACTGGCCACACAAATTTTGAAGATGCCATGGGGCATCTGTCGGTTGTGGAGCATGCGGTCCTTCGGCTTAACGATCGTTGCCTTTCCCACGTCCACCTTCTGGACATTAATATTGTATAGTAGGGTGCACGGGGTTTCTTCGGCCTGCGAAGACATGACTACGACGTCAGACATCCAAAAGGCAACTGAAATGGAAGACTATAGATATGCTGGTGAAGAGTGTATGACGCGTAATTACCGTGATGGCGTGAGCTCAGCCAAAGATGAAGACCTGCCGAGCATGCCAGAGTCGGAGGACGGGCTGCTATGAACCGGAGCGAGACCAGGTACGGGAGCATGTGCGGTTGCGTGAGCAGGTGCTGGTGGTGCGATGTTCACCAAATTTCTCCCGACAAAGCTGAGAAGCAGAAAGTCCTCTGGCCCTTTTTCTGGATTCTTCTTTGACCAATCCCAAACTGCCAGAACCAAGGTGCCAAAGGAAGCTGCCACATATGCATTGCCCCTTTCTTCGAGTACCTTTACCAACTCTTCTTTGGACTCACCTTTGCTCTTATCAACCGCCCGTGCGACCTTCTCGCCGATGGTGAGTTGAATAAGCCGCCATCTCTGCTTTTTTTCCTCCGGCTTCTCGTGGTAGCAGTTCTTCCATGAGGCGCCATCTCCACGGCGTGCACACATCCATACGATGAAGGTTTGTCCATCGAGACATTTTTCAGTATGTTCAGGGCCAGGTTGAACGTGTTGTCCCACTTGGGCCTCGCCGACGACTGAGACGACTCATCGCTTTCGGCTGCCTTTTGGTGCTGCTCTTTCTGCAAAAGGAACGTGGATGGTTTACAAATGTGACAAAACTTGTTGACGAATTGATTCTTTGCTAATATAAGGTGGTAATACAACAATTACTAGTAGTCTCATGAACTCCCTCGTGTTTGGGTCCGTGTAAAATATCTTACTGACGGAGTCCCACTTGTGCCGGGCCTTGATCCAGTCATGCTCCTCCGGGTCGGTGAACTCCGCCAAGGGGTCTAGGATTCCATGACTTTCATGTTCGGCATCCTCCTTGGCCCATACGTGCCTCTTCCCCTCATAACCACGACTTCCGAGGTGGTGGGGAGGCATGTTCCTGGCCTGGAGCGCCTTCATTTTCTCCGACTTTTTCTGTAGCGCAAGTCTCCTTGAATTTTTTGAAGTCCTCTTATGTTAGTGTAAGATTGTCAGCAGGAATCTTGGACCACGATTCATTCTTCGCAATCATTTTTTCACCCTTACTTTCCAGGCGGACAAGGCATTGGTGAATGTCATCATTGCCTTGCTGTTTATTTTATCATGGGTTCGTGAGCCCACGAAAGTTTGCTTTCATCCCAGCCGAGGAACATGAACCTATTGTAGAACTTCGTTAGGAGCATGTGCTCCATATGTGGTATCTTCCTTAACTTTTCGTTGTTCATGTTGGCGGTTTCCCTGAGGATGCATCCTAGTTGATTGCCGTAGCACGCGCATGCTTCCTCCGACGTTGTTGGCTCTAATTTTGTGGGGTGCATCGCCGTGACCACAACTTTTCCGATGCCGAGCTCGTTTGGTTTTCTTGCCCTCTTCGTCTTTGGTCCTTCACCAAATACGTCAGCATCGTTGCCGGTCTTGGCGGTGGTGTCGGTGCTGGTGCCACTGGTGGTGCCGGTGCCAATGTCGGTGTCAGGGTTGGTCTCACTGCCACCCTGCATCCGCAACTGGTGTTCGTCCAGGTAATCAAAAAAACATTTGCTTCCTCAAAATGGTCTTCTTCGAGGCGACCAGAACCCCCGGCTTCGTCGTGGCTAGACATATTTCCTACGAGTATTTAAGTATAATAGTTTAATTCTAGGCCGAATAAGATGAATAATAAAAAGGTGCCTATATTTGGTCAGAATGTTGATTTATTCCCCTTTCCGGCAATTCCCGAGCACTCGATATGTCCTAGTTTCTAGCACAAGTCATGCCGAAATTCATGAAAATTTTCGGCATGACCTTTGCTAAAAAGTGGACATATGGAGCGCCTGAAATTTGTCGGAATGGAAATGAATCAACATTACGGCAAAACATAGGCCACCGAGACATTCATGATTTGTACAGATTTCAGACTTCCTCAAACAAAATAGTTTGCGTGAATAAAAACACATCCTGTCTTTTCAATAGGATTGCTCACATCAAGAATCAAGATTATGCACAAGTGTCAAACGCAAGTGTCCACAACATCAGAAGATTATATTTTAACATTTCAAAATTGCAATGGCAGCAATTTCATTTAACTTCCTACTTAGCTCTGATCTGCCTTGAACCACATGGAGGAAAAAAGCACATGAATCGACCTACAATACGATAAATTTTGTTAGTCTATGCTACTTTGCTGGAATGATTCCAATTGGCATCAACTTATAAAAAACCCAACTTCTCCCTCTTGTTGCATTTGCAAGCCGGGAACTGGTTTTTAGGTCTTCAACTTCTAAAAAGAAACCTTCTCATATACTTGCTAGAATGTTTATGTTGGTTAAAGTAAAGACTAAAAATCCATGCCCAATTTATAAAGCTCACAAGAGGGAGTACAAGCAATAGAATTGCAATGGACGACATCGTCCTGTTTGGTCAACAATGCGCTATTTTGTTTTCAAGTTAAATACTCAATCAGAACCTAGTAACCTAGCCCACGAGATCAGCAACACTAGTCAACAAAAATTTGCACACTTAATTACCCTTAGCCCACTAGATTAGCCCCAAGCATAGTCATGTTGACTTGGATCTTAATGCAACCATGTTGACTATAGAACAAAAGCAAGAATAACAACAACTACAAAATGCTGAGAGGGTGGCGGCGGCAGCATCAAGAAGTTGCAATGCACAATGGCGAGGTGAAGCCGGGGAGGAGCCAAACGGGCTCGGTGCAGAAGGACTTCAATTTTGGGGGAGGAAGGATGAGGGGGGGGGGGCTTACCTGTAGGGTAACATAGCATAAATTCAAAATTTTTCCTACGTATATTCAGATCTTCCTATGGAGAGACCAGCAACGAGAGAGGGGTGAGTGCATCTTCATACCTTTGAAGATTGCTAAGCAGAAGCGTTACTAGAACACGGTTGATGGAGTCGTACTCGCGGCGATTCAGATCATGGTGTGATTCCGATCTAGTGCCGAACTACGGCACCTCCGCGTTCAACACACGTGGAACCCGGTGACATCTCCCGCACCTTGATCCAGCAAGGAGGAGGGAGAGGTTGGGGAAGAACTCTAGCAACACGACGGCATGGTGTCGATGGAGAGACGAGGTCTCCTGGCAGGGCTTCGCCAAGCACCGGCACAGAGGAGGAGAAAGAAGGGCAGGGCTGCGCCGAGGGAGAGGGCAAAGTGTGTCCCCCAATGGCCAAAAGTGCCCACTATATATAGGGGGAGGGGAGAGAGGGTGCCACCCCTAGGGTTCCCACCCTAGGTGGTGCGGCAGCCCCCCCCCCCGATGGGAGGTGCGGAGGCCAAGGCAGGGAGGAGGGGTGGCGCACCCCTCTGGTGGGCCTTAGGCCCACCTGCGCTAGGGTTCCCCCCCTCTCCCCTCTTCGTGCACCATGGGCTGAGTGGGGGGGGGGCACACCAGCCCACCTAGGGGCTGGTTCCCTTCCCCACTTGGCCCATCTAGCCTCCCGGGGATGTTGCCCCCTTTCGGTGGACCCCCGGGGCCACCTCCGGTGGTCCCGGTGGTCCCGGTATGTTACCGGTGACGCCCGAAACACTTCCGGTGTCCGAAATCATCCGTCCTATATATCAATCTTTACCTCCGGACTATTCCGGAGCTCCTCATGACGTTCGGGATCTCATCCGGGACTCCGAACAACTTTCGATAACCTCGTATAACAATTCCCTATAACCCTAGCGTCATCGAGCCTTAAGTGTGTAGACCCTACGGGTTTGGGAGACAGGCAGACATGACCGAGACACCTCTCCGGCCAATAACCATCAGCGGGGTCTGGATACCCATGGTGGCTCCCACTTGCTCCACGATGATCTCATCGGATGAACCACGATGTCAAGTATTCAATCAATCTCGTATACAATTCCCTTTGTCTGTCGGTATAGAACTTGCCCGAGATTCGATCGTCGGTATACCTATACCTTGTTCAATCTCGTACCGGTAAGTCTCTTTACTCGTTCCGTAGCACGTCATCGTGTGACTAACTCCTTAGTAACATTGAGCTCATGATGATGTTCTACCGAGTGGGCCCAAAGATACCTCTCCATCACACGGAGTGACAAATCCCGATCTCGATTCGTACCAACCCAACAGACACTTTCAGAGATACCCGTAGTGCACCTTTATAGTCACCCAGTTACGTTGTGACGTTTGATACACCCAAACCACTCCTACGGTATCCGGGAGTTGCACAATCTCACGGTCGAAGGAAAAGACACTTGACATTAGAAAAGCTTTAGCATACGAACAATACGATCTAGTGCTATGCTTAGGATTGGGTCTTGTCCATCACATCATTCTCCCAATGATGTGATCCCGTTATCAATGACATCTAATGCCCATGACCAGGAAACCATGATCATCTATTGACTAACGAGCTAGCCAACTAGAGGCTTGCTAGGGACACATTGTGATCTATTTATTCACACATGTATTACTGTTTCCTGTTAATACAATTATAGCATGAACAATAGACGATTATCATGAACAAGGAAATATGATAATAACCATTTTATTATTGCCTCTAGGGCATATTTCCAACAGTCTCCCACTTGCACTAGAGTCAATAATCTAGTTACATTGTGATGTATCGAACACCCATAGCATTATGGTGTTGATCATGTTTGCTCGTGGAAGAGGTTTAGTCAACGGGTCTGCAATATTCAGATCCGTCTGTACTTTACAAATATCTATTACTCCACTCTGGACATGGTCCTGGATGGAGTTGTAGCGGCGTTTGATGTGCTTCGTCTTCTGGTGAACCTGGGCTCCTTGGCTATGGCAATGTCCCCAGTGTTATCACAGAAGAGTGTCATTGGACCCGACGCGCTTGGAACCACTCCAAGGTCGGTGATGAGCTCCTTCATCCAAATTCCTTCATGAGCCGCTTCTGAAGCAGCTATGTACTCCGCTTCACATGTAGATGCTGCCACGACGTCTTGCTTGCTGCTGCACCAGCTAACTGCCCCACCATTCAGAACATACACGTATCCGGTCTGCGACTTAGAGTCATCCGGATCTGTGTCGAAGCTAGCATCGGCGTAACCCTTTACGACGAGCTCTTCGTCACCTCCATAAACGAGAAACATTTCCTTAGTCCTTTCAGGTACTTAAGGGTATTCTTGACTGCTGTCCAGTGTTCCATACCGGGATCACTTTGGTACCTCCCTATCAAACTTATGGCAAGGTTTATATCACGTCTGGTACACAGCATGGCATACATTAGAGAGCCTACGACTGAAGGGTAGGGGACAGAACTCATCTTCTCTCTATCTGCTGCCGTGGTCGGCGACTGAGTCTTACTCAATCTCATACCTTGTAAAACTAGCAAGAACCCTTTCTTTGAGTTTTCCATATTGAACTTCTTCAATATCTTGTCAAGGTATGTACTTTGTGAAAGACCTATGAGGCATCTCGATCTATCTCTATAGATCTTGATACCTAATATGTATGCAGCTTCTCCAAGGTCCTTCATTGAAAAACTCTTGTTCAAATAGGCCTTTATGCTCTCCAACATTTCTGTATTGTTCTTGCCAAACCATAGTTCATACGGTGTCGTCTCAACGGATTTAGACGGTGCCCTATTTAAAGTGAATGCTGCAGTTTCTAATGCGTATCCCCAAAATGAGAGCGGTAAGTCGGTAAGAGACATCATAGATTGTACCATATCTAATAAAGTGCGATTACGACGTTCAGACACTCTGCTGCGTTGCGGTGTGCCAGGCGGCGTTAGTTGTGAAATGATTCCACACTTCCTTAGGTGTGTGCCAAACTCGTGACTCAAATATTATCCTCCACGATCAGATCGTAGACACTCAATTTTTCTGTCACGTTGATTCTCGACCTCACTCTGACATTCCTTGAACTTTTCAAATGTCTCAGATTTGTGCTTCATCAAGTAGATATACCCATACCTACTCAAATCATCGGTGAGAGTGAGAACATAAGATAGCCACCGCGAGCTTCAACGTTCATTGGATCACACACATCAGTATGTATTATTTCCAATAAGTCGGTTGCTCTCTCCATTATTCCTGAGAATGGAGTCTTAGTCATCTTTCCCATGAGGCACGGTTCGCATGTGTCAAATGATTCACAGTCAAGAGACTCTAATAGTCCATCAGTATGGAGCTTCTTCATGCGCTTAACGCCGATATGACCAAGGCGGCAGTGCCACAAGTATGTGGGACTATCATTATCAACTTTACATCTTTTGGTACTCACACAGTGAATATGCGTAACATCCCCATCGAGATTCATCAAGAACAAACCATTCACCAGCGGAGCATGACCATAAAACATATCACTCATATAAATAGAACAACCATTATTCTCTGACTTAAATGAGTAGCCTTCTGGCATTAAGCAAGACCCTGATACAATATTCATGCTCAAAGCTGGTACTAAATAACAATTATTAAGGCTTAAAACTAGTCCCGGCGGTAGATGTAGAGGTAGCGTGCCGACAGCGATCACATCGACCTTGGAGCCATTCCCGACGCGCATCGTCACCTCGTCCTTGGCCAGTCTCCGCTTATTCCGCAGTTCCTGCTTTGAGTTGCAAATGTGAGCAACAACACCGGCATGAAATACCCAGGAGCTACTACGAGCTCTGGTAAGGTACACATCAATAACATGTATATCACATATACCTTTAACGTTGCCGACCTTCTTGTCCGCTAAGTATTTGGGGCAGTTCCGCTTCCAGCGACCCTTTCCCTTGCAATAGAAGCACTCAGTCTCACGCTTGGGTCCATTCTTTTTCTTCTTCCCGGCATCTGGCTTACCGGGCGCGGCAACGGCTTTGCCGTCTTTCTTGAAGTTCTTCTTACCCTTGCCCTTCTTGAAACTAGTGGTCTTGTTGACCATCAACAGTTGATGCTCTTTCTTGATTTCTACTTCTGCAGACTTGAGCATCGAGTACAACTCGGGAATGGTCTTCTCCATCCCTTGGATGTTGTAGTTAAGCACAAAGCCTTTGTAGCTTGGTGGGAGAGACTGGAGGATTCTGTCAATTATAGCATCATCCGGAAGTTCGACCCCAAGTGAAGTCAGACGACCGTGTAACCTAGACATTTTGAGTATGTGCTCGCTGACAGAACTGTTCTCCTCCATCTTACGGCTAAAGAACTTGTCGGAGACTTCATATCTCTTGACACGGGCATGAGCTTGAAAAACTAGCTTCAGATCTTGGAACATCTCATATGCACCGTGTTGCTCAAAACGCCTTTGGAGCCCCGTTTCTAAACTGTATAACATGCCACACCTAACCAGAGAGTAGTCATCACTCCGCGTTTGCCGGACGTTCAGAATGTCCTGGGCTGCTGCGGGAGCGGCAGGGTCACCTAGCAGCGCATCAAGGACATAAGCCTTTTTAGCTGCTTCAAGGATGAGCTTCGAGTTGCGAACCCAGTCCGCATAGTTGCTACCATCATCTTTCAGCTTGTTTTTCTCTAGGAATGCGTTGAAATTGAGGTTGACGTTGGCCATCTACAATATTTATAAAGACAACTTTTAGACTAAGTTCATGACAATTAAGTTCATTTAATCAAATTAAGTATGAACTCCCACTTAGATCGACATCCCTCTAGTCATGTAAGTGATACATGATCCATGTTGACTAACCCGTGTCCGATCATCACGTGAGACGGACTAGTCACCATAGTGAGCAACTTCGTGCTGATCATATTGAACCATATGACTCATGTTCGACCTTTTGGTCTCTTGTATTCAAGGTAATGTCTGTACATGCTAAACTCCTCGAGTCAACCTAGGTGTTTCGCGTGTGTAAATCTGGCTTACACCCGTTGTATGCGAACGTTAGAATCTATCACACCTGATCATCACGTGGTGCTTCGAGACAATGATCCTTCGCAACGATGCACACTTAGGGGAATACGTTCTCGAAATTTTAGGAGGGATCATCTTATTATGCTACCGTCGTTCTAAGCAATAAGATGAAAAACATGATAAACATCACAATGCAATCATATAGTGACATGATATGGCCATTATCATCTTTCCTGTTTCGATCTCCATCTTCAGGCATCGCATGATCATCATCGTCACCGGCGTGACACCATGATCTCCATCATCATGATCTACATCATCGTGTCTCCGTGAAGTCGTCACGCCAACTACTACTATCACTACTACTATAGCTAACCGTTAGCAATGAATTAAAAGTAGTAAGCACATGGCGTTGCATCTCATACAGTAAATTAAGACAACTCCTATGGCTCCTGCCGGTTGTCATACTCATCGACATACAAGTCGTGAAACCTATTACAATAACATGATCATCTCATACATCATACATGAAACATCACAACTTTGGCCATATCACATCACATGTCAAACCCTGCAAAAACAAGTTAGACGTCCTCTAATTGTTGTTGCAAGTTTTACATGGCTGATTTGGGTTTCTATCAAGAACGCTTTCTTACGTACGTGGCAGCCACAACGATGATATGCCAAAGCTATTTACCCTTCATAAGGATCCTTTTCATCAAATCCAATCCGACTAGAGTAGGAGAGACAGACACCCGCTAGCCACCTTTATGCACGTTGTGCATGTCTGTCGGTGGAACCAGTCTAACGTAAGCGTACGTGTAAAGTTGGTCCGGGCCACTTCATCCCACAATACTGCTGGAAAAGAATAAGAATAGTAGCGGCAAGCAATTGCCAAATCATCGCCCACAACCTTTTGTGTTCTACTCGTGCATAGAATCTACGCATAGAAAACCTGGCTCTGATACCACTGTAGGGTAACGCAGCATAAATTCAAAATTTTTCCTACGCATATTCAGATCTTCCTATGGAGAGACCAGCAACGAGAGAGGGGTGAGTGCATCTTCATACCTTTGAAGATCGCTAAGCGGAAGCGTTACTAGAATGCGGTTGATGGAGTCGTACTCGCGGCGATTCAGATCGCGGTGTGATTCCGATCTAGTGCCGAACTACGGCACCTCCGCGTTCAACACACGTGCAGCTCGATGACGTCTCCCGCACCTTGATCCAGCAAGGAGGAGGGAGAGGTTGGGGAAGAACTCCAGCAGCACGACGGCATGGTGTCGATGGAGAGACGAGGTCTCCTGGCAGGGCTTCGCCAAGCACCGGCACAGAGGAGGAGAAAGAAGGGCAGGGCTGCGCCGAGGGAGAGGGCAAAGTGTGTCCCCCAATGGCCAAAAGTGCCCACTATATATAGGGGGAGGGGAGAGAGGGTGCCACCCCTAGGGTTCCCACCCTAGGTGGTGCGGCAGCCCCCCCCCCCGATGGGAGGTGCGGAGGCCAAGGCAGGGAGGAGGGGTGGCGCACCCCTCTGGTGGGCCTTAGGCCCACCTGCGCTAGGGTTCCCCCCCTCTCCCCTCTTCCTGCACCATGGGCTGAGTGGGGGGGGCACACCAGCCCACCTAGGGGCTGGTTCCCTTCCCCACTTGGCCCATCTAGCCTCCCGGGGATGTTGCCCCCTTTCGGTGGACCCCCGGGGCCACCTCCGGTGGTCCCGGTGGTCCCGGTATGTTACCGGTGACGCCCGAAACACTTCCGGTGTCCGAAATCATCCGTCCTATATATCAATATTTACCTCCGGACTATTCCGGAGCTCCTCGTGACGTTCGGGATCTCATCCAGGACTCCGAACAACTTTCGATAACCTCGTATAACAATTCCCTATAACCCTAGCGTCATCGAACCTTAAGTGTGTAGACCCTACGGGTTTGGGAGACAGGCAGACATGACCGAGACACCTCTCCGACCAATAACCACCAGCGGGGTCTGGATACCCATGGTGGCTCCCACTTGCTCCACGATGATCTCATCGGATGAACCACGATGTCAAGGATTCAATCAATCTCGTATACAATTCCCTTTGTCTGTCGGTATAGAACTTGCCCGAGATTCGATCGTCGGTATACCTATACCTTGTTCAATCTCGTACCGGTAAGTCTCTTTACTCGTTCCGTAGCACGTCATCGTGTGACTAACTCCTTAGTAACATTGAGCTCATGATGATGTTCTACCGAGTGGGCCCAAAGATACCTCTCCATCACACGGAGTG
The DNA here is from genome assembly GCF_904849725.1 of Hordeum vulgare subsp. vulgare. Lineage (NCBI taxonomy): Eukaryota > Viridiplantae > Streptophyta > Magnoliopsida > Poales > Poaceae > Hordeum > Hordeum vulgare. The sequence goes on from NC_058522.1 coordinate 448,794,090, forward strand.
ACAAATCCCGATCTCGATTCGTACCAACCCAACAGACACTTTCAGAGATACCCGTAGTGCACCTTTATAGTCACCCAGTTACGTTGTGACGTTTGATACACCCAAACCACTCCTACGGTATCCGGGAGTTGCACAATCTCACGGTCGAAGGAAAAGACACTTGACATTAGAAAAGCTTTAGCATACGAACAATACGATCTAGTGCTATGCTTAGGATTGGGTCTTGTCCATCACATCATTCTCCCAATGATGTGATCCCGTTATCAATGACATCTAATGCCCATGACCAGGAAACCATGATCATCTATTGACTAACGAGCTAGCCAACTAGAGGCTTGCTAGGGACACATTGTGATCTATTTATTTACACATGTATTACTGTTTCCTGTTAATACAATTGTAGCATGAACAATAGACGATTATCATGAACAAGGAAATATGATAATAACCATTTTATTATTGCCTCTAGGGAATATTTCCAATATTATCGGGGTGGGAGAGCAGGGGGGTCGAACAACGGGGGGTGGCGGCGCGTGGAGGGGGCAGTGGCGCATGGAGGGGGCAGCGGAGCTTGGAGGGGGCGGCGTGAGGTCGAGGGCGCGTGAGGAGAGGCAGGGAGGTCTCAGGCGGACGGCGACACCAAGACAAGAGTGGGGGAGAGGGGGAGTTAGGAAATTTTTGAGCCGAGTTAACTAAATATAGCAATAGCGCTGGTTTAGAACCAGCACTACTGCTACTCAGCAGTAGCGCTCGTACTAATCCAGCACTACTTCTAACTGCTATAGAACATATAGCAGTAGCGCTGGATGAGTACCATCGCCACTGCTAACTACTATAGAACATATAGCAGTAGCACTGGATGAGTACCATCGCTACTGCTAAGTAGCAGTAGCGCTGGTTATAAACCAGCGCTAGTGCTAACTTTCTTTTCATTATTTTATTTTTATTATTTTTCTTTATTTTTCTTTATTATTATTTTTCTTTTGTTTTTGTTATTTTCCTTTCCCTTTTTGTTTACTTTCCTTTTTCTTTTTTATTGCTTTCTCCCTTTTGTTTTTGTTTTTTGTTTTTATCCCGATGGCCTCGCACGCAATCGTTGAGAACGTCTCCCTCCCATAATGCGTGAATATTACCGGAACCTAGTTTTGTACACAAAATACTTGTATAAATTATTGTTCCTCAGCTGTGTCGAAGACCTGTCACATTGAGCTTCTTCCCTTTCTTGTTCGTTGTCTTGATTCTTCTTTTCCAGCACCATGGAGTATGATCTTTCTTAGGTAATGTAGTCTTGATTCTCCTTTTCACGTATGCTTCATCGTCATCGTCATCTTCCCTCATCAGGTTGCCGTATTGGTCGTAGTCTTCTTTGTTGTCGACTCCGTCAATTCCAACAATGTTCCTTTTTCCTTTCCTCATGACAACACGACTGGGATTGGTCGGCTCAGTTATGAAGAAGCATTGTGTCACGTGCTTAGCATGTATCCATGGCTTAGTTTTGGCGATGAGGTTAACGTTCACGGTAGCGATCTTTGCGACGGGTATAGACATTGTAGTGAAATACATGTTTTGTCTTACGACGGCCTTAGCCCACGTGACATGAAACATCATCACATCATGCATTCTAGCGTAGTTAAGCTCCCAAATCTCATCGACCCTTCCGTAAAATCTTTGAGTTGTGCCTTTGGAGTCGGTTACACATTCAGTCGTCACCCCTGAGTTCTGGTAATCACTGTCCATGTCTTTGGCCTCCGTGTAGAACGTGCACCCCTTGATATCGTATGCCTCATAGGACGCGAGTTTGGGCATGGGGCCATGCGCTAAGGTGTGTATGAGAAACCCGTCTGAACTGCCCTCTTCCGGGGGATTAGCATGAACTTGCTCTAACCAACGCAAGAAAGTGGCGTTGTGCTCTACAGTAACTTCGTCGTCCGTCTTGCGCATCCCCTGCTCATAGTACTTCTTTGCATGATTTTTTTGTGCAGTGTCACATAATCATCTACCACATCTTGGTATTGTAGCACTACTAAGTTAGCCCTGTCAAAGTCATCCCACCGATCTGAGTAGTCCACGTGCAATTCCCTCCGGCCGTTGTTGTGACCTTCTCCTCCGAGCCTCCCATGGTGCTTCTTGACGGGCAAACCGACAACAGGGTCTTTGCCGCCTATATAATTCTCGCAAAAGGAGATGCACTCTTGGGTCAGATACCCTTGGACGATGCTCCCCTTAGGACACGACATGTTACGGACAAATCCTTTGATGACACCATTTATCCTCTCGAATGGCATCATACTGTGAAGGAATGTTGGCCCGAGGTCGATGATGTCGTCCACGATGTGGACACACAGATGCACCATGACGTCAAAGAACACGGGTGGGAAGTACATCTCAAGCTCACATAGTATCAGAACAATCTCTTCCTGTAGCCTTCGGAGCTGCTTCACACTGATGGACTTTTGAGAGATAACGTCGAAGAAGTTGCAGGGATGAGTAAGCGTCTCATGGATGTGCTTGTCCATTATCCCTCTAACGGCAATCGGCAGTATCTGCATCATCATCACATGACAGTCATGATACTTCACCCCGCTGAACCTTTTCTTCTTGGTGTCTAGAAATCTGCTTATTCGCACAGTAACCGGAACTGACTTTGATTCCCGTAAGGCACTTGCTGAATTGACCAATCTCCTTCACACTTAAGGTGAAGCAAGAATGGGGCAACGATTATCCTCCTTCTTGTTGTCGTTTCTTCCCCTTGGCCCCACCGTTGTCTCTGTCTCCTCCATCGACTTATTACGGGGCATGTGGAGATCCCTCCTGGTGTCCAAATCTTCCAAGTCTTTCCTTGTCTTCGGCCCATCCTTGGTCTTCTCCAGCATGTTCATCAGTGTGCCAAGAAAGCTCTCGAGGACATTCTTCGTGATATGCATTTGAACAAGGAAATAAGGTGTGTCGTGATTGGGCTATTACTCCAAGTCCCAGAAAACATACCATGTTCTTCATACCTTCACCAGCGGCTCCGACGCCTTTTCCATCTTTCCCGGTGCGGGGCACTATTCCCAGTTATTCAACAACTTGTTGATTTTGGCGCCGCTCCTCTTATGTGGAGGGCTGATACGTCCGAAACGTATCTATAATTTCTGCTTGTTCCATGATGTTTTGGGTGACATTGTTATATGTTTTGCTACACTTTTATATCATTTTACACATATTTGGACTAACCTACTAACTCAGTGCACCCACTGCTAGTTTCTGTCTGCTGATGTCTATTTTGCAGGGGCTTTTACCCAATTTTGTGAAGCCCGAAAAATTTCAGGAAATATATATATAAAATGAGCGTAACGGAAGCTTCCAGATCATCGAAGATGGGCCACAAGGGGGCCAGGGGCCGTCCAAGCGACCTGCTGGAGCGGCCTACTCCCTGCCCGCACCAGGAGGCCGCCTGGGTGGGCCCCACCTCCTCCGGTGCCCTCCTTTGGCCTATATTTAGTCCTTCGAGAGAAAACCCTTACACAACTTCCGTAATCGTGAATTTCTCCATCGTTCCACCGCCGCAGCGTGATGTCTACTATGCAACCTTCTCCTTGTAGACGTTGTTGGGCCTCCAAGTGCAGAGGGTTTGTAGGACAGTAGAAATTTTCCCTCAAGTGGGTGACCTAAGGTTTATCAATCCGTGGGAGGCGTAGGATGAAGATGGTCTCTCTCAAGCAACCCTGCAACCAAATAACAAAGAGTCTCTTGTGTCCCCAACACACCCAATACAATGGTGAATTGTATAGGTGCACTAGTTCGGCAAAGAGAAGGTGAAACAAGTGCAATATGGATGGTAGATATAGGTTTTTGTAATCTGAAATTACAAAAATAGCAAGGTAACAAGTAACAAAAGTGAGCATGAACGGTATTGCAATGCGTGGAAACAAGGCCTAGGGTTCATACTTTAACTAGTGAAGCTCTCTCAACAATGATAACATAATTGGATCATATAACTAGCCCTCAACATGCAACAAAGAGTCACTCCAAAGTCACTAATAGCGGGGAACAAACGAAGAGTTTATTGTCGGGTACGAAACCACCACAAAGTTATTCTTTCTAATCGATCTATTCAAGAGTCCGTAGTAAAATAACACGAAGCTATTCTTTCCGTTCGATCCATCATAGAGTTCGTACTAGAATAACACCTTAAGATACATATCAACCAAGACCCTAATGTCACCTAGATACTCCATTGTCACCTCAAGTATCCGTGGGCATGATTATACGATATGCATCACATAATCTCAGAATCATCTATTCAACCAACACATAGAACTTCAAAGAGTGCCCCAAAGTTTCTACCAGAGAGTCAAAACGTGTGCCAACCCCTGTGCATAGGTTCCCAATGTCACGAACCCGCAAGTTGATCACCAAAATATACATCAAGTACTCACATGAATCCACATGTGCCAACCCATATGCATAGGTTCCCAATTGTCACAAACCCGCAAGTTGATCACGGCAGATAGACACGTGCAAGACATACATCAAGTGTTCTCAAAGACTCAATCCGATAAGATAACTCGAAAGGGGAAACTCAATTCATTACAAGAGGGAGAGGGGGAAGAACATCATAAGATCCAACTATAGTAGAAAAGCCCATGGTACATAGAGATCAAGACATCTGAAGAACACGAGAGAGAGAGAGATCAAACACATAGCTACTGGTACATACCCTCAGCCCCAAGGGAGAACTACTCCCTCCTCATCATGGAGATCGCCGGGATGATGAAGATGGCCACCGGAGATGGATTCCCCCTCCAGCAGGGTGCTGGAACGGGCTCCAGATTGGTTTTTGGTGTCTACAGAGGCTTGCAGCGGCGGAACTCCCGATCTAGGTTTATTTCTGGAGGTTTCTGAATTTATAGGAATTTATGGCGGTGGAATTACGTCGGTTGGGCCCACGAGGAGGTCACAAGCCTGGTCACCACCACCTAGGGGGGTGGTGGCGGCGTCAGGGCTTGTGACTCCCTCGTGGCTCTTCTGGCCTTCTTCCAAAGCTTTGGGGGCCTCTTTTGGTCCAAAAACAATCATCGTAAAGTTTCATTCCATTTGGACTGTGTCTGAAAATGGGCCAAAAAACACAGAAAAAACAGAAACTGGCACTTGGCACGGAGTTAATAGGTTAGTCCCAAAAAAGATATAAAATAGCATATTCATGCATATAAAACATCGAAAGTTGACAAGATAATAGCATGGAACCATAAAAAATTATAGATACGTTGGAGACGTATCAAGCATCCCCAAGCTTAACTCCTGCTCGTCCTCGAGTAGGGAAGTGATATAGAATGAATTTTTGATGTTGCATGCTACATAGCATAGTTGTCCTTTGTAACTTGTCTCACGTGACATGAATGTTCAGATCCATTAGATTCAAAACAATAGTTTGCTATTGATGTGGAGACAATAATACTTCAAGCAAACTAGCAAGGTAATCTTGAACTTTCAAAATAACAAGGCCAAAAGAAAGTTATCCCTACAAAATCATATAGTCTGGCTATGCTCTATCATCATTGCACAACGAATTTAAATCATGCACAACCCCGGTATTGGCCAAGTAATTGTTTTCACACCTTTACTTTCTCAAAAATTTTCGACTCTCATGCAATACATGAGCGTGAGCCATGGTTATAGCACTATAGATGGTGTGGAATGTGGTGGAGGTTGCAAGACAAAAAGAGAATATAGTCACATTAACTAGGCATATGAATAAGCTGTGGAGATGCTCATCAATAGATATCAATGTGAATGAGTAGGGATTTGTCGTGGGTATAAGCCTGACAGTAGATGTGTAGGGTACGAATGAGATGGGCAGAGTCCTAGCTACGGTGAGGTTGTATGAGTTCAGGCCCCTCTGCGGTGGAGGTAACAGCCCTACGTCTCAGTGCTCTCGGAACTTGTTACCGAGTGTGATATGGAGTACAAAGATTTGCTAACCCTTTTACCAGTGGGGGAGGGCGGCTAATATAGAGTGCGCTGCCCTCCACAACGGTTCTGATTCAAGGGTGGAGTAGTGGCGATTGAATGCATACGTTACAGGTAACGTATGCTCTAAATGCTAGTAAATGCACCCGGAAACGTACAACAGTTTCCCTCCGGAGAGGTTACGGCGCACCGAGTGTATCCAGTCGGTAGGCCCGGTGTTCTCCGAATGTTAGTCTCCGACTGGATGATTCCGGGCCTGCTACCGACTGGATGATGGGGGACCTTAATTCAGTCGGGGCATACTTAAGGTCATGTCCCTTGTGTGGGGTAGCCCTTGGGTAGGACGTGTAGGACAGGCCTATGACCCTACCCTAGGACTATAACCCCATCATTAGTCCCCGAATGGATTGGGGTTGAAACGTCGAAGCAGTGCTTGAGGTTCAGATCTGACTGAACTAGGTTCGGCTTGGGCGTTGCTTGCCCTTATCCATTTTATCTCTCTCTCGACCAACGCTCCGAGTGGAAGTGCTTGCGAAACAGACTGTCGGGAACCGAGTGCTTCCACGGCATCTTTTGACGCGACCGGTCAACTGACAACGGCGGATTTTCCGGGATCTCAAATTTCGGGTTCCGCGCGCTTAGCGGGGACGATGTCAGCGCGCTCGAGTAGCGCCTGACTCCTCGATCCTCGCGACTTCAACTCCTCCACTGATATCGCCGCGGCTGGTTGGGCAGATAAGATTCCGGGCCCACTCGCCAGCGACCCAGTCGGTGCTCTATTTAACTCTGGGCGACGAGACCTTCCGGTTACGCTCGCCGAATCCTTTGCTCTCGCTTGCTCCGTCTTCCTTGCCACGTCCTGCGCCTAAACGCCCTTCTCTTCCCCTCCTTCTCGAGAGCTCACCGTCGCCGCCATGACCAAAGGTCAGACCAGCAAGATGGAGGCGAGGAAGAAGAAGACCAAGGCGGCGGCTGCTCAGCGGCGGCAGCGGCCGTTGCCGGCGGGGTGGATCCAGGGAGACTTTCTCCCCTCCACGGTGACGGAGGGGGACCTGCTGGAGCTGGTAGAGCACGGCCAGCTCGTGCATAAGTCCTGGAGGCTGCCGACGGACGACGAGGTCGAGCCGGCGCCACGGGAGGGGGAGCGCGTCTTGCTCCTCAGCCATGTTCACAGGGGTTTCTCTCTGCCCCCGCATCCTTTCTTCAAAGGTATCATGAATCATTTTGGTGCTCAACTCCATCACTTCCCTCCAAATGCCATCGCCCACCTTTCTGCCTTCATTGTTTTGTGCGAGTGCTTTATCGGTTGCCCCCCATTGGGGTTTATTCAAACATATCTTCTCCGCCCGCTCTCAAACCATCAAACCTCTTAGTCAGTCGGATGACAAGACGCATCTCCTCCAGCTCTGCGGGGGTTTAGGGTTTCAGAAGAAGAGCCGGAGCAGCTACCCTGCTCTCCAGTTGAGTGAGTCGGTTAGGAACTGGCAGTCGACGTGGTTCTACTGCCAGGACATAGCCTGTCCGAACGCGTCGACTGGACTGCCTCCATTTAGTCTAGATCGCCCTGCTCCGCCCAAACAACTCGCCCTCTCGAAAGCCAAGAAGAACGACATCCAGCCTTTGGTCGAGGCACTCGTGGATGTTGTCAGGAGGGGGGTCACCGGTATTGACCTGCTGGAAGTCTTCATCGGTCGGCGAATCCAGCCTCTGCAGGCCCGCCACCACGCTATGTGGCACTACACAGGGCCCGAGGATTCCACTCGGACCAACGTGGAGGGCATTCTCGAGGAGAAGGTGACCTCATGGGTGCTCCAAATCACGGGTCCCTGAGAGAACCCCAAAGGAGCCCGCCGAGTGACGCCTTACAGCGCGGACAACCCTCCACCGAATCAGGTGAGTAGCATTAGCCGAGTGCATTGGACTGTCTTGATTTCAGTCGTTTATTTATATCTCCGTGTGATGCTTAATGTTTCCGACTGAACCTCATGCAGGAGTGGACCAACTGGTCTTCCCCCGTCTCGAACGGGAATCCGGAGGAGGAGGAGGAAGAAGGCAGCCAGGAGGGGAGCGTGGAGAGCGCCGAATACGTCTCCGACAACGGGGAGTCGGAGGAGGAAGACAACGAGGAAGTGGAAGAGGATGAAGAGCCAGATTCGCCACCTCCGTGGCCAGAGCATCGGAGTAAGCGTAGGCATGAGCCTGCCGTCCCTTCAGCCCCTCCTACGTCGTCGAGTGTTCCGCCTGCTGCCTCGGCGGTACCGAGTGTTCGAGGCACCAAGAGGGCCAGGGACGCAGCCGCTGAACTTGCAGGCCAGTCCTACAGGGCGCCCAAGCCGAGTGGGCCCAAACCTAGGAAGGCTCTGCCGCGGATGAGGATGGCCATTCCCGTCACCTCCACGTAAGTGAATCTAACTTTCGGCTCTTTCTGTGGACCGAGTGAACTCCTGCTTTACAAGTCGAATGGACTTCACTCGACAGGGTTGCCACTTCTACGACCTCGCCGGCCCGCCAAGGGGACGACCCCATGGACATGGACGACGTCGTTTCGTCTCAGCCAGGTATGTTGTGGGAGAGTCGGGTATTTTATTCCTGTAGACTACGCCATCCTTTTCTTTTTCTGAGGCGCTATGTTATTTGGCTTGTCAGGGGCGATCTGCCTAGACGAGGGTGACCAGGGGAGAGCCGGCCCCGTCGTGGAGCCTGTCCTAGAGCCTGTCCTGGAGCCTGTCCTTGAGGCCGCTCTTCCAGCTTCCGCCCCTGCCGCCAACGCTCCCCCGACCGAAGTGCCTCCACCGACTGAAGTGCCTCCACCGAGTGAACCGGTGCCGGTGGGTGAGGAACCTACTGGGGCGAACCTTGGGATGCCCCATGAACTTCCCACGATTCCCGGTTCGTCGAATGCTGAATTCAGCATTCGGTGTGTCCCAGAGGAGCAGGTGGGGGCGGCCAAGGGGGCCATGATCCAGGCGGAGCTTATGGCCGGAGAGGCCCAGAGGGCTTATGACTCTGTTGCGGCCTTGTACCGGCGGAGCTTGGAGCTGCGCGATGACATCCGAGTAAGTAGTCTAGTAAGTACTTACTTTTCTTCTGTAACCCACTGGGTGTTGTCTGCTGTTTGCAATGGGTTCACTCCGAGTGAACCCAGTGGGTGTAGCCCCCGAGACTTCTATCGAGTGCTTGCACCGACAGTTGTCTTTATACATTTGGTCTTTAGTTTAGTTGTGTCCGTAGACAATATTTCCGAGTGCGAGTACTTATTACAGTCGGAGCGCTCTTGCGGTAAGAGTCTCCGAGAGTAAGTTGCACGCAGGTGGAGTAGTATTAGCCCCTGAGGCGTTGGTGAAAACATGCATCTCAATAGGGCGGGTCTGCTTGAGGTGCATGCCAGTGGGGTCACTCTCAGTGAACCCACTGGGTGTAGTCCCCGAGACCGCTATCGACTGCTTGCATCGGTAGGGGTCTGAAGAACTTATACTGTGTATTGAGAAACTTGCTGATTACCCTTTGTTTCGTTGTGTAGAAAACTTGTGAAATGGGAACTGCTTATGAAGCCTTGAGGGCGGAGAGGAACCAGTATGCTGGTGAACTGGAAGCTACAATGCTCGCCATGGCCGGCATGAAGGACGCGCTGGAAGTTCGAGAGAAGTCCTTGGAGGAGGCGCTGGAGGCAAATAGGGTGTTGGTGGCGGAGGTGGAGAGACTGAAGAAACAGAGGACTGAACTGCACAATCAAATGGCTGTTCGGAACAAACGATGGACAGCTCAGGAGAAGTATGTCAACGACTGGGCTGTCCAGATGATTACTCGTCTGGCAGGTAAGTCTTATGCTTTGTCGAGTGGTTGTACCGTGTGACGAACACTCGGTTTTTACTGTCTGTTTGCTTGTTTGGTGCAGATTTTTGTGGTGACGCCGAAGCTGAAGCGGCGGCTGTAGAGCGGTCCATGAAGGACAATGTGCCACTCAGCGCGAACGCCAACCGGGATATGCTCCGGGCGCATATCCGTGTAGGCAAAGTGGGTCCTTTCGTCAACCGACTGAGAGAAGTCATCGGCCGCATTGAGAAGGAGCTTTGGCCGGAAGACGAGTCGCGGCAGGAGATGGAGACTCTGTTGGGGCGACCAGAGGAGATTCCGGACCGAGTGCAATCCTGGAAGAAATCGGCAGCGCATTGCGGTGCTGACGTTGCGCTGTCCTTGGTCCGAGTCCATTGCAAGGAGGTGCGGGAAGATAAGCTGAAAGCATTGAAGGTCGCCAACACGAAGAAGCTTCAATTCGAAGACTTCATGGAGACGTTCCTTGAGACTGCCACCCGCATCGCTGATGGAATCGACTTGGACACTTTTGTGGAGCCCTCTAGTCCTGACGCCGGCCCAGCTAACACGTGATCACACTTTATCCTCGGTATGCCGAGTGTTTACCTGTAAGATACTGTGGCCACTTCTGTTGGCCGTCGTACTTTTAGATCGGTGCGGGTAATCTTGATCCGCACTGAGTCAGCTATCGTTTTTGGACTTATGTTGTCGGAATGAAAACATTTAGTCTTTTGTTGAAATGTTGTTTCGAGTGAAACACTTAGTGCGTACTCGGAGAAGATTAAGACTTAGGTGATTCTTGGTCACGTCTAAGTCCCCGAGTGGTACTTGTAGTGCACACTCAGAGGAGATTAAGACTTAGGCGATTCAGGATCGCAGCTAAGTCGCTGAGTGTGACGTATAGTTCACGCTCGGAGGAAGTTATTACTTAGGTGATTCTTGATCACAGCTAAGTCTCCGAGTGCAACGTATAATGCACACTCGGAGGATGTTAATACTTAGGCGATTCGTGATCATAGCTAAGTCTCCGAGTGCGACGTATAGTGCACACTCGGAGGGAGTTATTACTTAGGCGATGCAGGATCGCGGCTAAGTCCCCGAGCGCGACGTATAGTGCACACTCGGAGGAAGTTAATACTTAGGCGATTCGTGATCACTGCTAAATCTCCGAGTGCGACGTGAAGTGCACACTCGGAGGGAGTTAAAACTTAGGCGATGCAGGATCGCGGCTAAGTCCCCGAGTGCGACGTATAGTGCACACTCGGAGGAAGTTAGTACTTAGGCGATGCAGGACCGCGGTTAAGTCGCCGAGGCGACGTGAAGTGCACACTCGGAAGGAGTGAATACGTAGGCGATTCTTGATCACAGCTAAGTCCCCGAGTGCGACGTGAAGTGCACACTCGGAGGGAGTTATTACTTAGGCGATGCAGGATCGCGGCTAAGTCCCCGAGTGCAACGTGAAGTGCACACTCGGAAGGAGTGAATACTTAGGCGATTCTTGATCACAACTAAGTCTCCGAGTGCGACGTGAAGTGCACACTCGGAGGGAGTTATTACTTAGGCGATGCAGGATCGCGGCTAAGTCCCCGAGTGCGACGTATAGTGCACACCCGGAGGAAGTTAATACTTAGGTGATTCGTGATCACAGCTAAGTCCTCGAGTGCGACGTGAAGTGCACACTCGGAGGAAGTTAATACTTAGGTGATTCGTGACCACAGCTAAGTCCCCGAGTGCGACGTGAAGTGCACACTCGGAGGGAGTTATTACTTAGGCGATGCAGGATCGCGGCTAAGTCCCCGAGTGCGACGTATAGTGCACACTCGGAGGAAGTTAATACTTAGGTGATTCGTGATCACAGCTAAGTCCCCGAGTGCGACGTGAAGTGCACACTCGGAGGGAGTTATTACTTAGGCGATGCAGGATCGCGGCTAAGTCCCTGAGTGCGACGTATAGTGCACACCCGGAGGAAGTTAATACTTAGGTGATTCGTGATCACAGCTAAGTCCCCGAGTGCGACGTGAAGTGCACACTCGGAGGAAGTTAATACTTAGGTGATTCGTGATCACAGCTAAGTCCCCGAGTGCGACGTGAAGTGCACACTCGGAGGGAGTTATTACTTAGGCGATGCAGGATAGCGGCTAAGTCCCCGAGTGCGACGTATAGTGCACACTCGGAGGAAGTTAATACTTAGGAGATTCGTGATCACAGCTAAGTCCCCGAGTGCGACGTGAAGTGCACACTCGGAGGGAGTTATTACTTAGGCGATGCAGGATCGCGGCTAAGTCCCCGAGTGCGACGTATAGTGCACACTCGGAGGAAGTTAATACTTAGGTGATTCGTGATCATAGCTAAGTCCCCGAGTGCGACGTGAAGTGCACACTCGGAGGGAGTTATTACTTAGGCGATGCAGGATCGCGGCTAAGTCCCCGAGTGCGACGTATAGTGCACACTCGGAGGGAGTTATTACTTAGGCGATGCAGGATCGCGGCTAAGTCCCCGAGTGCGACGTATAGTGCACACTTGGAGGAAGTTAATACTTAGGCGATTCGGGATCACAGCTAAGTTTTTTTTTGAGAACTCTGAATCTGCACAAAACTGAATCTGCTGAATATATTATTTCTTCAAACTTGTTCGTTACACTGCTTCAGTCGACGATCACGTATAAAAACGCTTGAGGAGATCTCCGTTCCATGCACGCGGCTCATCTGTCTCCCTCTGAATGTTGTATAGTCTGTATGCTCCGTTGTTCAGCACCTTGGAAATGATGAAAGGCCCTTCCCAGGCCGGAGCCAACTTGTGTGGTCTTTGCTGATCCACTCGGAGCACTAAATCGTCAGCTTGGAATGTGCGGCTCCTGACATGACGTGCATGAAAGCGTCGCAGATCTTGTTGGTAAATTGTTGAACAAGTGAGTGCCATCTCGCGTTCCTCCTCCAGAAGATCGACTCCATCTTGCCTTGCTTGTTCCGCTTCGGCTTCAGAGAAGAGTTCGACTCGCGGGGCATTGTGAAGCAGGTCACTCGGAAGGACCGCTTCAGCTCCATAGACGAGGAAGAACGGCGATCGCCCCGTTGATCGGTTTGGAGTGGTGCGGAGACCCCAAAGTACTGAAGGTAACTCGGTGACCCATGCACCAGCAGCATGTCCTACCTCTCGCAAGAGTCGAGGCTTCAAACCTTGAAGGATAAGTCCATTCGCGTGCTCAGCTTGTCCATTGGATTGCGGATGTGCTACGGAAGCAAAATCCACTCGGATACCCTGACTCGCATAGAAACCTTTGAATCTGTCCGAGTCGAAGTTTGTCCCATTGTCCGTGATTATGCTGTGAGGCACTCCGAATCAGAAAATGATGTCCCTGACAAACTTAACGGCCGTGGAGGCGTCGAGCTTCTTGATGGGCTTAGCTTCTATCCATTTAGTAAACTTGTCGACTGCCACCAACAGATGTGTGTAGCCTCCTTGGCCTGTCTTGAATGGTCCGACTGTGTCTAATCCCCAAACTGCAAATGGCCATACAAGTGGGATTGTCTTCAGAGCAGATGTTGGCTTGTGGGACTTGTTTGAGTAGAACTGACAGCCTTCACATCGGTCGACCATAGCTTTGGCCATCTCGTTAGCCTGCAGCCAGAAGAATCCAGCTCTGAACGCCTTGGCGATGATTGCTCTAGAAGAAGCGTGATGGCCGCAGGTTCCCTAGTGGATATCTTCTAGGATCAACTGTCCTTCCTCTGGGGAAACGCAACGTTGGAGGACGCCTGAAACACTCTTCTTGTACAATTGAACGTCAATGACAGTGAAAGTCTTCGACCTGCGAACTATTTGCCGGGCTTGGACTTCATCTTCTGGAAGTTCTTGTCTCAGGATATATGCCATGATTGGCGCAGTCCAATCGGGAATGACTACCAGAATTTCCTTGACCAGATCAACCACCGCAGGTACATCGACTTCAATCGGATCTGTTGCGCTCTTGGGTTGTATCGGTTCTTCAGTGAAGGGATCTTCTTTGACTGAGGGAAGATGGAGGTGCTCGAGGCAGACGTCACTCGGGACTGGTCTCCGAGTGGATCCGAGTTTCGCCAACTCATCAGCTGCTTGGTTCTTCAGTCTCGGAACATGATGGAGCTCTAGACCTTCAAACTTCTTCTCCAGCTTCCTCACTGCATTGCAGTACACTGTCATGGTGGGGTTCCTTACGTCCCACTCTTTCATCACTTGATTGACCACCAAATCCGAATCGCCGTAGACCATCAGGCGACGGACGCTGAGTGAGATGGCCATGCACAATCCGTAGAGGAGAGCTTCATACTCCGCCTCGTTGTTGGAGGAATCAAAGTGTATCTGGAGTACGTACTTGAGTTTGTCGCCTTTGGGTGATATGATCACAACGCCAGCGCCGGATCCATTCAACATCTTAGACCCATCGAAGAACATCGTCCAATGAGCCGAGTAGATGTGAGTCGGTTGCTGTTGTTCTACCCATTCTGCTATAAAATCAGCCAGGGCTTGAGACTTAATAGCTTTCTTGGCCTCGAACTTGATGTCACAGTACAACATCTCCATTGCCCACTTCGCCACTCGGCCTGACGCGTCTCGATTGTGGAGAATTTCCGACAAAGGAGCATCAGAAACGACAGATACCGAGTGGTCTTGGAAATAATGGGCCACCTTCCTCGCAGTCATATAGATCCCATAGATGAGCTTTTGATAATGGGGATACCTCTACTTGGAGGGGGTCAGGACTTCGGAGACGTAGTACACTGGCCGCTGAACTTTGTATGCTTTGCCTTCTTCTTCTCGCTCGACTGTAAGAACAGTACTGACGACTTGATTTGTAGCCGCGATATATAGAAGAAGGGGCTCTTTACTGAGCGTAGCAGTAAGAACCGGCTGGGTGGAAAGTAGGACTTTGAGGTCGTCGAATGCGACTTGGGCTTCGTCTGTCCACTCGAAGGTATCTGACTTCTTCATGAGTCGGTATAGAGGAAGTGCTTTTTCGCCGAGTCGACTGATGAACCTGCTCAAAGCCGCTAGGCAACCTGTGAGCCGTTGAACATCGTGTATTCTGACCGGCCTATCCATTCGGACGATGGCCCCGATCTTTTCGGGGTTAACACCGATTCCTCGTTCGGAAACGAAGAAACCGAGTAACTTTCCGCTGGGAACACCGAATGAACACTTGGCTGGGTTTAGCTTGATATCGTACCTACGAAGGTTCGCGAATGTTTCTGCCAAGTCAGTCAGCAGGTCGGAACCTTTGCGTGACTTGACTACGATATCGTCCATGTATGCCTCCACATTTCGACCGATCTGGTCGAGGAGACATTTTTGGATCATGCGCATAAAGGTAGCTCCTGCATTCTTCAGACCGAAAGGCATAGTGATGTAGCAGAAGCACCCAAACGGGGTGATGAAGGCTGTTTTCAACTCATCGGGACCATACAGACGGATCTGATGATAACCCGAGTAGGCATCAAGGAATGACAAACGCTCGCATCCCGCAGTCGAATCGACAATTTGATCTATGCGGGGGAGCGGGAAATGGTCTTTCGGGCAGACCTTATTGAGGTGTTTGAAATCAATGCACATTCGGAGTGATTTGTCCTTCTTGGGCACCATGACGACATTGGCGAGCCACTCGGAGTGGTGAACCTCGCGAATGAAGTTGGCAGCCAGCAGCTTGGCCACCTCTTCTCCGATTGCCTTCCTCTTGTGCGCGGCGGACTGATGCAGGCGCTCTCGGACGGGCCGAGCGACGGGATCCACATGCAGTCGGTGCTCAGCCAACTCCCTGGGAACACCCGGCATGTCAGAAGGCTTCCATGTAAAGATGTCCCAGTAATCAGGGAGGAATTGGGTGAGCTCGGCTTCCTATTTAGGATCGAGGGTGGTGGATATGTTCGTCGGGGCGGCAGACTCGTCCGTCGGGTGGATGCTGATTTTCTTCGTCTCTCCCGCCGACTGGAACGCGGACTCAGAAGCTGGTTTCTTCGAGCGCATCAGGTCGGCAGGGTCGACTGTCTTCTTGTACTCTTCGAGCTCAAGTACAGCCATCTGCTGGTCGGCGATCCTTGATCCCTCTTGCAGACACTCCTCAGCTCGCTGACGGTTGCCGGTGATGGTGATAACGCCTTTTGGACCTGGCATCTTCAACTTCAAGTACACATAGCACGGGCGTGCCATGAAACTCACGTACGCCGGGCGGCCCAGAATCGCATGGTAAGCGCTCTGGAAATCCACCACCTCGAATGTGAGCTTCTCCTTGCGAAAGTTCTTGTCGGAGCCAAAAGTGACGTCCAACGCGATCTGACCGAGTGACTTGGCCTTCCGCCCGGGGACGACTCCGTGGAACTGCATATGGCTCTCGCTGAGTCTGGACATCGGAATGCCCATTCCCTTGAGGGTGTCAGCGTACATGATGTTCAGTCCTCTACCGCCGTCCATGAGGACTTTGCGCAGTCGGACTCCTTCCACCACCGGGTCGACGACCAGAGCCTGTCTTCCTGGAGTGGGGACATGCATTGGATGGTCTGACTGATCAAAGGTGACCGCAGTCTGAGACCATCTAAGGAACTTGGGAGCAGTCGGAACGGCCATGTTGACCTCTCTGTTCACTAGCTTCAGTCGACTCTTGCTTTCGACGTCAGCAAAAATCATGAGGGTTGCATGGACTTGGGGGAACGGATCCTCCTTATCCTCCTCATCTTGTTCAGGATTCTTCTCACTCGGTTGTCCTTCGCTGAACCCCTGAATCAGGAGACGACACTGCCGAGTGGTATGCTTCACGTATATGGGATTGCCTTCTTCGTCCATCTTCGTGTGTATTGGGCAAGGCTGATCCAGGATGGGATTTTTGAACGACTTCTTCTTGGGGGTAAACTGCGCTTTCCCTTTGCCCTTGAACTTGGCGCTGGTTACAGCTGCAGCTTCTGCTTGCGGTGTGGGTGGAACCTTCTGTTTCTGCTTCCGAGTGTTACCTCCGTCGGTATCGCCGACTGTCTTGTGTTTGCCGCTCCGGATGCGGTCTTCTTCCTCGCCATTTGCATAACGAGCAACTATATCCATCATCTTGCTCATGGAGATGTCACCTATCCGACCGAACTTTAGGTACAACTCTCTGTACCGTACGCCTGCCTTGAATGCGCAGACTGCTTGATGCTCGGTGACGCTCTCCACCGTGTGATAAAGAGTTGTCCATCGCTGGATGAAGTTGCGCAAGGGCTCATTCGGCTTCTCGGCACAATGCTGAAGCTCCACAAGGCCTGCAGGGCGTTTGCACGTCCCTTCGAAGGTCCTGATGAACACTCGGGCAAGATCTGCCCAACTGTAAATGCTTGAGGGGGCTAACTGGTTCAGCCAAGCTCGCGCCGAGCCGTCGAGCATCAGAGGGAGGTGCTTCATAGCGACATAGTCGTCCCTCCTCCGATCTGGACTGCCACTCGGTAATCGTCTAGCCATGTTTTAGGCTTGGATTCCCCCGTAAATTTACCGATTCCCGCTGCCAATCGGAAGTTGGGCGGGATGTCAGCCGAGCGGATGGCTCGACTAAAACACTCGAGGCCGGACACGATGGTCCTGCCGCCACTTGGACGATCCAGATCATGGCCATCGCGGTGGGCTCGACCCCTGTCGACTCTTTGCTGGGCGATTCGCCCTCTTGCGTCGGGTCTCGGGTCGTAAGTGTCGCCGACTGAACGCCGATCATCATGATGTCGGGACCCATAGGGCCCACCCCGCGGAGGGGTGCGCGATCGGCGACGATCTTCACGGACCATGGAACGACTGCCCCCCCTGTGGTGCTGATAGGAGCCAGGGCTGTGAACCGACCGATGTGTGTTTGCATGGGCGGAACTATTGTGGATCCGATTGTGCGACTAGGAGACTGCCGAATTCTGCTGCTGCGCCGTGTGCAACAGAGCACGGATCTGCTCGATTCCTCTTCCTGCCTCTGAATCAGTCGGCTGGAGGGAATCGGCGATCTTGGCTGCCACAGCCAAGTTGAGGAGAGGTGTGCGGAACAACTCTACTTGAGAGGACGCAAACTGACGCGCTCGGGCATGTTGCACCCAGCGTTGTAGACGCGGACTGCGAGATCGTTTTCTGCGGCGCGTGACGAAGGTGCAAGCCGGCAATGGAGCCGATTGTTGGAGAAGAAGAACGCCGCGAGCGCCGACACGGAAGTGTGTGGCCCCGCGACGGGGAAGCGCCTCGACGTTGAGAGGTGCCTCCCGAAGCCACGCCGAATCGTCGACGACGAAGGAGAGAGCGCCGAAAAGGATCTGGTGACCCATGCTCGAACCTCCACCGGACGACATGAGGAAAGGAAGTAGTCGCAAACTCGCCGGAAGTCGTTTAGATGCCTGCCCCACGGTGGGCGCCAACTGTCGTGGGTATAAGCCTGACAGTAGGTGTGTAGGGTACGGATGAGATGGGCAGAGTCCTAGCTACGGCGAGGTTGTATGAGTTCAGGCCCCTCTGCAGTGGAGGTAACAGCCCTACGTATCAGTGCTCTCGGAGCTTGTTACCGAGTGTGATATGGAGTACAAAGATTTGCTAACCCTTTTACCAGTGGGGGAGGGCGGCTTATATAGAGTGCGCTGCCCTCCACAACGGTTCTGATTCAAGGGTGGAGTAGTGGCGATTGAATGCATACGTTACAGGTAACGTATGCTCTAAATGCTAGTAAATGCACCCGGAAACGTACAACAGTTTCCCTCCAGGGAGGTTACGGCGCACCGAGTGTATCCAGTCGGTAGGCCCGGTGTTCTCTGAATGTTAATCTCCGACTGGATGATTCCGGGCCTGCTACCGACTGGATGATGGGGGACCTTAATTCAGTCGGGGCATACTTAAGGTCCTGTCCCTTGTGTGGGGTAGCCCTTGGGTAGGACGTGTAGGACAGGCCTATGACCCTACCCTAGGACTATAACCCCATCAGGATTGCCATACAAATGATGCACTAGAGCTAGGAATATGTGAAAGCTCTTAAAGAAAACTAGTGGGTGTGCATGCAACTTGCTTGCTCACGAAGATGTAAGGCAATTTTGAGGAAGCCCATCATAGGAATATACAAGCCAAGTTATATAATGAAAATTTCCCGCTAGCTATATGGTGGTGACAAAACAAGAGACTCTCAATCATGAAGATCATGGTGCTTAATATGCACAAGTGTGGAAAGGTGGTAGCATTGTCCCTTCTCTCTTTTTCTCTCATTTTTTTTGGTGGGCTCTTTGGCCTCTTTTTTTTGGTGGGCATATTTGGCCTCTTTTATTTCCTCACATGGGACAATGCTCCATCAATGATGATCACCACACTTTCAACTCAAAACTTAGAGCAACGATGACTCTATATGGAATGCCTTCGGTAGTGTACCGTGACAATGATCTAGCATGGCATAGTCATTAATGGAAACATCATGCTAGCTATCTTACGATCATGCAATGGCAATGTGGACGTGGTGGCACATGTCATGGTGGTAGTTGCATGGAAATATATCTCGGAATGACTTTGAAAAAGCCATAGTAGGTAGGTATGGTGGCTGTTTTGTGGGAGGCTAATGGTGGGTTTTGTGCACCGGCGAAATTTGCACGACACTAAGAAGATAGTGATGGTGGAAGGTGAAAGTGCATCTAAACCATGGACTCAACATTAGTCATGAAGAACTCATATACTTGTTGCAAAATTTTTATTAGTAATCGAAACAAAGCATTCAACGCATACTCCTAGGGGAATGGTTGGTAGGTATAAACCATCGCGCGATCCCGACCGTCACGCAAAGGATATCAATCAAAAGACTAATCATGCTCAGACTTCATCACATAGCGGTTCACCATACGTGCATGCTACGGGAATCACTAACTTTAACAAAAGTATTTCTAGATCCACAACACCTTACTAGCATGAGTTCCAAATTACCATAACCACAACTCAAAACTAATTGAGATGAATCAAACTTATCTAACTATTCAATGCACATGAAGGTGGAAGTTTTTGTATACCTTTGGATAACTACCCCTTTTGAGACTACTTTCAAAGCATAGATCAACTACCAAGCCACACACCTCTGCACTCTAAAAGATATAAGTGAAGCACATAGAGCAAAAGTATCTAGCTCAAAAGATATAAGTGAAGCACATGTGAGCTGAATTGTCTACCAAAGGATATAAGTGAAGCTCGACAAAATCACGGTGAGTGCATGTCTCTCTCTCTAGGCGTGCAGCAAGGATGATTGTGACACAGCAAAAATAAAAAGACTCTTACGATACAAGACGCTCCAAGAAAAACACATATCATGTGGTGAATAAAAATATAGCTCCAAGTAACATTACCGATGGATTGAAGACGAAAGAGGGGATGCCTTCCCGGGGCATCCCCAAGCTTAGGCTTTTTCGGCATCCTTGAATCAACTTGGGGTGCCTTGGGCATCCCCAAGCTTGAGATCTTTCCACTCTTTATCTCTTTGTCCATAAGAACTTCACCCAGAACTTGAAAACTTCACAACACAAAACTTAAACAGAAACTCGTGATATCATTAGTATAAGAAAGCAAACCACCACTTCCTTAGGTACTGTAGAAAACTTGAATTCTACTTATGTTGATGTTGGGTTACTGTATCTTCAATCTTACATGGCTAATACCCCCCGATACTATCCATATTTTCATCAAAATAAGCAACCAACACAACAAAGACAGAATCTGTTAACAGCAGACCAGTTTGTAGCAATCTGTATATTTCGTATACTTCTGGTACTTCAAAAATTCTGAAAACTTACGACAGTCTGAATAAATTGCATAGAAATCAGCATAAAAAAGAATCAACTCAAAAGCTCTTACATAATAGAAATGAAAATTCTTTTCGTGAGCAGAAAGTTTCTGTCTTTTTCCAGCATGATCAAACAATCAGCACCAAGGCTAATCATAACGGTTTTGCTTGGCACAAACACAAAAAGAAACACAAAAGACACAATCATAACAGAATTGTGATGGTGTGGAGAAAAAAAACATGAATCAAAAAGCAAAGAAAAATTTATTCATTGGGTTGCCTACCAAGAAGCGCTATCGTTTAACGCCCTTAGCTAGGCATTGATTTCAATGATGCTCACATAAAAGGTAAGGATTGAAACACAATGAGAGCATCATGGAGCAAATGGCTAGCACATTTAAGTCTAACCCACTTCCTATGCATAGGGATTTTGTGATCAAACAATTTATTGGAGCAAGAATCAACTAGCATAGGAAGGCAAAACAAGCATAGCTTCAAAAATTTCAACATATGGAGAGCAAGCTTGATACTATTGCAATAAGTAGAAGCATATGATCCTCTCTCATAGTAATTTTCAGTAGCATCATGAATGAATTCAACAATATAACCAGCACCTAAAGCATTCTTTTCATGATCTACAAGCATAGAAATTTTACTACTCTCCACATAAGGAAATTTATTCTCAAGAATAGTAGTGGGAGTATCGTAAAAGACTTTAGCACTACAAATTGTGTCCACAATGAAAAAGCAAGGTTTAGCAAAAGGTTCTCGAGAGTATGACAAGTTTTATCATCCCTCTTCTTTAAAGCATAAGTATCCTCACAATAATCATCATAGATAGGGGGCATGCTTTCATCAAAATAATTTTGATCATTCAAAGTGGAAGAACTAAAAAGATCATCTTCATCAAATATAGAATCCCCAAGCTTGTGGCTTTGCATATCATTAGCATCATGGGTATTCATAGAATTGATGCTAACAACATTGCAATCATGCTCATCATTCACATATTCTATGCCAAGCATTCTATGTAATTCTTCTTTCAGCACTTGAGCACAATTTTCCTTCCCATCATGCTCACGAAAGACATTGAAAAGGTGGAGCATATGAGGCATCCTCGATTCCATTTTTTGTAGTTTTCTAGCGAAAGAACAAGAAACAAAAATATTCGATTCCAAGATCTAAAGATATACCTTCAAGCGCTAACCTCCCCGGCAACGACGCCAGAAAAGAGCTTGATGTATACTACGCAACTTTCTCCTTGTAGATGTTGTTGGGCCTCCAAGTGCAGAGGGTTTGTAGGACAGAAGCAATTTTCCCTCAAGTGGGTGACCTAAGGTTTATCAATCCGTGGGAGGCGTAGGATGAAGATGGTCTCTCTCAAGCAACCCTGCAACCAAATAACAAAGAGTCTCTTGTGTCCCCAACACACCCAATACAATGGTGAATTGTATAGGTGCACTAGTTCGGCGAAGAGAAGGTGAAACAAGTGCAATAGGGATGGTAGATATAGGTTTTTGTAGTCTGAAATTACAAAAACAGCAAGGTAACAAGTAACAAAAGTGAGCACGAACGGTATTGCAATGCGTGGAAACAAGGCCTAGGGTTCATACTTTCACTAGTGAAGTTCTCTCAACAATGATAACATAATTGGATCATATAACTAGCCCTCAACATGCAACAAAGAGTCACTCCAAAGTCACTAATAGCGGGGAACAAACGAAGAGATTATTGTCGGGTACGAAACCACCACAAAGTTATTCTTTCTGATCGATCTATTCAAGAGTCCGTAGTAAAATAACACGAAGCTATTCTTTCCGTTCGATCCATCATAGAGTTCGTACTAGAATAACACCTTAAGATACATATCAACCAAGATCCTAACGTCACCTAGATACTCCATTGTCACCTCAAGTATCCGTGGGCATGATTATACGATATGCATCACATAATCTCAGAATCATCTATTCAACCAACACATAGAACTTCAAAGAGTGCCCCAAAGTTTCTACCAGAGAGTCAAAACGTGTGCCAACCCCTGTGCATAGGTTCCCAATGTCACGAACCCGCAAGTTGATCACCAAAACATACATCAAGTACTCACATGAATCCACGTGTGTCAACCCATATGCATAGGTTCCCAATTGTCACACACATGCAAGTTGATCACATCAGATAGACACGTGCAGGACATACATCAAGTGTTCTCAAATACTCATTCCGATAAGATAACTCCAAAGGGGAAACTCAATTCATTACAAGAGGGAGAGGGGGAAGAATATCATAAGATCCAACTATAGTAGCAAAGCCCATGGTACATCGAGATCAATACATCTCAAGAACACGAGAGAGAGAGAGATCAAACACATAGCTACTGGTACATACCCTCAGCCCTGAGGGAGAACTACTCCCTCCTTGTCATGGAGATCGCCAGGATGATGAAGATGGCCACCGGAGATGGATTCCCCCTCTAGCAGGGTGCTAGAACAGGCTCCAAATTGGTTTTTGGTGGCTACAGAGGCTTGCGGCGGCGGAACTCCCGATCTAGGTTTCTTTCTAGAGGTTTCTGAATTTATAGGAATTTATGGCGGTGGAATTACGTCGGTTGGGCCCACGAGGAGGTCACAAGCCTGGTCGCCACCACCTAGGGGGGTGGTGGCGGCGTCAGCGCTTGTGAATCCCTCGTGGCTCTTCTGGCCTTCTTCCAAAGCTTCGGGGGCCTCTTTTGGTCCAAAAAAATCATCGTAAAGTTTCATTCCATTTGGACTCTGTCTGAAAATGGGCCAAAAACACGGAAAAAACAGAAACTGGCACTGAGTTAATAGGTTAGTCCCCAAAAAGATATAAAATAGCATATTCATGCATATAAAACATCCAAAGTTGACAAGATAATAGCATGGAACCATAAAAAATTATAGATACGTTGGAGACGTATCACATCGCTTCTGAGATCGGGAGCGTTAGGAGAGCTCTTCCCGGCACCCTGCCGGAGGGAGGATTGACCTCCGGGAGCTTCTCCACCGCCATGGACGCTTCCCCTACATGCCGTGAGTAGTCCTCCTTGGACCATGAGTCCATGACCAGTAGCTATGTGATGTCTCCTCTCCAATCTTGTGCTTCAATGGTTAGTCCTTGTGAGCTGCCCTACATGATCAAGGCATCTATGTAATTCTCTTGCTATTGCTATGCTCGGTTTATTGGGATCCGATGGATTATGAGATTATGTTCAGATTGTTATGAGTTATATATTTGATTATCCTTTTATATTATGTTCCTTAGAGATTCATGCATGTTCTCCGTTGCTATTTATTGCTTTGGCCGGGTAGTAGATTGTAACTCCAAGAGGGAGCGTTATCTATGATTGTGGGTTCATGCACCTCAATGTCTAGCTTGAGTGACAGAAACATGAGACTAGGGGATGTGCTATTCTCATGAGGGAGAAAACAACGGTGATTGTGACCACAGTTGCAAGGATTGTTTACCTTACGCATAGTTCGTTAATGCAGTTGTCCGTTGCTTTGAGTTTACACTTTGGGTGGGGCTCGCAACTTAATACCGGCAAGATGTTCTGGATAGATATCTCAAGGTGGATGATTAGTAAGTAGATGCTGATGAATAAACGGTCTACTTGTCTTGGCATACTGGTCATTACTATTGAGCCTCTAACTATCAAGTAGCATAATTAGCATTGCGGTGCGTTCATAATTCTGTAATTTGGCCAACTGTGATTTGTTTACCAAAGCATAGTTGTTTGTCGTCTTTGGGGAGATAGACATCACTAGTGAACATCATGTGACTCCGGTCCATATCTCCACCATTGTTTACACCTCCATGATTTACCGCTTTCTGTCACTTTTCCATTGCAATCACTATCACTTTTCCCGCTTGTGTTTTGATCCTTTGCAAACTATTAGGCCGGAGAGATTGACAACCTCTCTATACTCGTTGGGAGCAAAGTTATTTGTGTGTGTGCAGGTCCACGTCTTCTGCTAGCACCAGGGTGGGAGACACCTATTTGTTGAGCCTAGGAGTTCTCCTGGTTCGATAAACCTTACAGTCTTTGTGTGAGGGAAAACTTGCTGCTCACTACATCTCAACCTTCCACTTGGGGTAACCAACCAGGAGCGAGAAGTATATACATCATCTTGTCATCAAGCAAAGTTTTCTGGCGCCATTGCCGGGGACTCGAGTCTTCAAGATAGGGGAGTTGCGCACTATCTTTTACCTTTGCTTTTTAGTCTTGTTAGTTTGCTTTTCATGATTGGCATGACTAGTTAGGCTTATGGAAAACTGCACTCTTAGTTCGCTGCTTGCGGAAGGCCGCTTTACCACACCCATGGTAGAGAAATCTCCTCCACCTACTGAATGTGTCCCATTCAAAATACCACTTGGGATAATTGAAATAATTAGGAATGATTGTTATGCAGGAGATGGAACAGTCAATCCTAGTATTCATTTGTTGAAACTTACAGAACTTTGTGAGTTGTTTAAGATTTCAGGTTTGACAAGATATGGAGTCGTGAGGAAATTATTTGCCTTGTCACTGAAAGGAAAAGTATTGGAATGGTATAGGCTACTAGATGATTCTCACCTACAGGATTGGGAAGAGATCCAGTCTCTCTTTTACTCCAAGTTTTATCCTCTTCATGAAGTGCATGAGAATATGAATTATGTTTATAATTTCTAACCTCATGACGGAGATAGCATAGCTCAAGCTTGGGGGAGACTGAAAACTTTAATGCTAAAATGTCCTAACGATGGGCTCCCCAAATATTATGCTTATGTGGAGAGTAAGTGTACCTTTTTTCCATGTCGATCATGGTAACAAAGCTTTATGTGATACTTATATTGTTGAGTTTATTCATGATCCCACTGAAAATTATTATGAGAAGGGAACATATGCTTATAGATATTTCAATAATATCAAGTTCCCTCTCTTTATGTTGAAGGTTTTGAAGCTGCACTTGTTTTGCCTTCCTATGCTTATTGCTTTGTGCGTCAATGAATTATTCTATTGCAATATTCCTATGCATAGGAAGCATGTTAGATTTAAATGTGTTTGGTATTTGCTTCTTGATGCTCTCTTTTGTTAGACAACTCTTATTCCTACGAGAGCATCATTAAAATTTTAAGCCTATCTTTATGGTTATAGAGGAAGAGCTCTAGGGAGACAACCCTTGTTATCTTTATTTTGTGTTTTTTACTTTCATTTTTAGTGGTGTTGATGCTTGTTACTACTGTAGCAATATCATTGTATCTTTATTTTTAAGCTTTGTGCCAAGTTATAGCCTCCGATTGCAAGAAAGTTCAAATAATTGTGACATGCCGTCCAGAAACAGATTCTGTCTGCTTGACGGAAAATTCGCCAAAAATCACCAGATCAACTTTTTGATCAGAATTGTTTTGACAGTATGCTCTATATAATTGAATTTCTGGCATCTATTGAGTTTTTTGATTTGAGTTGCAGAAGTGCCCTGAATAAATTATTTACTATCTGTTGTTATGTTTTTCACATATTTTGCCATGTTTTGCAAATCCTAAGCTTACTTTTTATTTGCAAAACCCTTTTGGCAATCATGAGAAACAGTAGCTTTTCATGAAAATAATTATTTCCAGTAGGTAATGAATTATTTTATTAAGGGTACTAACCACTCTAATCAGCTTATGATGAGTTTCGTATGAAGGGAGTTTTCAGGTATGCGATGGGTGATGATGAAAGAGGATACAGGAGTGTCAAGCGCTCAAGCTTGGGGATGCCCCCATGCACCCCAATAAATATTCAAGGATACTCAAGCATCTAAGCTTGGGGATGCCCCCGTGCATCCCCTTCTCTATCAACAATCATCAGTTCTTCCATCTCCATGCTATATTTTTATCACTTCATATGTTATGTGCTATGCTTGGAGCGTCCCGCTCTTTAATTTTTAGTTTGTTTTAGTTTTGGTTGCTCCTCATAAAAAGTCGGAACCTAGCCTACCTTGTTTGGGAGAGAAACATGCTCCATTCCACTCTAGAACACAACATAGGTTTTCATGCTTATGTTTTTGTGTGTTCTTTATCTTTTCGTAGCTACTGTCATGCTTAACTCTTAGTTTTCATGCTTATCTTTTAAGAGCTTTTATTTAGGTTGCTTTTGGAACTCTCTTGAGTTATCCTCCTTATATTGTTTAGAGAGTTGGCTCGTTGCACTGAGTTGTGTGTCTTGCATGAGTAGGTAATTGATGTATCTATTTAAGTATAGTACTAATTTGCAATAGTTTTGAGGTATTGATCTGAGTAATGTTTGGACTATGGTGCCAAGAGCTTGAGCCTATTAGTGACAGGTGTCATATTTTGGGAAATACGTGTGTTTTTCAAAAACTAAAAATTAGTTGAGAACTCTAGCTACTAAATTGATCGCTAACCTTTGGACGGGTTGGAATATATAGAGTACCCTCACGTTACCATGAGTCGAGGATGTGCAAGGATAACCAAACCCCCAAACACTCCTCCTCGGGGTACTTGTCTCTTTGTGAATTTCCTAACTAGATAGAGAGTTACTGATAATAAGTGTATGAGTTCTTCGGACTAATATGAGTATTCGATTGTTGGCACTTCCACCATCCATATTTTGCTAGCCACTTCGGTACTGTGCATTGCCCTTTCTCACATTGAGAGTTGGGTGCAAACTCCGCTGGTGCATCCAAACCCATGACATGATACGCTCTGTCATACATAAGCCTCATTATATCTTTCCTCAAAACAGCCACCATACCTACCTATTAAGGCATTTCCGTAGCCTTTCCGAGATACATTGCCATGCAACATCCACCATCTCATGACTTGATCTTCATGTCATACATGCTTTTGCTTGATCGAGGAGCCGCATGCTAGTTGGGCCTTGCCCTTATTACTGCTACATGACGCGCTAGTATCATTGCATATCCTACTACACTGACAGAGGCATACATTTGCATACATCATGATAGTTTTCAATTGTCTTTATGTTGAGTACTTATTATAAAGTGTGATGATTTTTCTTTTTGTCCTTGTAAAACATAGAGTGTTGCCCTTAAGAGAGGAAAATATCCCAAAGAGGACAAAACAAAAGATCCCAAAGAAGACAAATGAGAGATAAAAAGAAAGAGCCAAAGAGGCCACACAAAAATAAAAAAAGAGAAAAAGGAAAAAAGAGAGAGAAGGGGGCAACACTACTATTCCTTTGAAAGATCCACAATCCTACTCCATTGCTATATTTGTACTACATAGAGATTATCATTCATGCATAACTATGTGGGGACCCTTACACTATAGAACTTGGTTTGCATATTCCAATGATGAGCCTCCTCAAATGAGCTCTAGGTCTTCATGAGAAAACAAGTTGGATGCACCCTCACTAGTTCCATTGGAGAGCTTACCTTAGCTCATATGTGCATCCGTTACATGGCAATCCCTACTCCTCACATCATATCTATCATTTGGCTTTCTCTCGCCTATGGTTGTCCCATTGATGTGAGCCTTTCAAACCTTCTTGTCTTCCTACCCCATAATTATTCTATTTTCCATCCTAAGTGCCAACATATCTCGCTTACGCTCATCCATTGCACGAGTGCTCAAAGTCGAAAGGGAGAGGATCATTTTGACTTGTGTCTGACTAGTGGTCTCGGGATGAGTCAAAATAAGATTCCGAAGGAGACCAAGTGTGAGGTTTAGTAGATTGAGTTCTCAATTAAAAATATATTTTATGATCTCAACCCATCTCCCACTTCTTGCACGCAAACACCATTGGAGACATTCGAGTCAGGGACATCGAGAGCTCTTGCACCTTTATGTTCTTACTTTGCTAATTTCAATACTATATATAAACTCTTGCTTGTTATTGTCTTGACTTGAATTTCATATCTTACTTGATTTACTTTGAAGTACTTATACGTGTGTTAGCATGTCACCACAGAAATTATTGTGTTATCATTTATCTACTCGAGGACGAGCAAAGATTAAGCTTGGGGATGTTGATACGTCCCAAATGTATCTATAATATCTGCTTGTTCCATGATCTTTTGGGTGATATTGTTATATGTTTTGCTACACTTTTATATCATTTTACACATATTTGGACTAACCTACTAACTCAGTGCACCCAGTGCCAGTTTCTGTCTGTTGATGTCTATTTTACAAGGGCTTTTACCCAATTTTACGAAGCCCGAAAATTCAAGGAAAAATATATAAAAAATCAGGGTAACGGAAGCTTCCAAATCACCGAAGATGGGCCAGAGGGGGGGGGTCAGGGGCCGTCCACGCAATCTGCTGGCACGGCCTACCCCCTGGCCGTGCCAGGAGGCCGCCTGGGTGGGCCCCACCTCCTCCAGTGCCCTCCTTCGGCCTACATTTAGTCCTCCGAGAGAAAACACTTACACAACTTCTAGAATCGCGAATTTCTCCATCGTTCCGCCGCCACAACGCTTCCGAGATCGGGAGCGTCAGGAGACCTCTTCCCGGCACCCTGTCGGAGGGAGGATTGACCTTCGAGAGCTTCTCCACCGCCATTGATGCTTCTCGGACGTGCCATGAGTAGTCCTCCTTGGACCATGAGTCCATGACCAGTATCTATGAGATGTCTCCTCTCCGAACTTGTGCTTCAATGGTTAGTCCTTTTGAGCTGCCCTACATGATCAAGGCATCTATGTAATTCTCCTGCTATTGCTATGCTCGGTTTGTTGGGATCCGATGGATTATGAGATTACGTTCAGATTCTTATGAGCTATATATTTGATTATCCTTTTATATTATGTTCCTTAGTGATTCATGCATGTTCTCCGTTGCTATTTATTGCTTTGGCCGAGTAGTAGATTGTAACTCCAAGAGGGAGCGTTATGCATGATTGTGGGTTCATGCCCCTCGATGTCTAGCTTGAGTGATAGAAACATGAGACTAGGGGATGTGCTATTGCCACCAGGGAGAAAACAACGATGCTTGTGACCACGGTTGCAAGGATTGTTTACCTTACACATAGTTTGTTAATTCAGTTGTCCGTTGCTTTGAGTTTACACTTTAGGCGGGGCTCGCAACTTAATGGCGACGAGATGTTCTGGATAGATATCTCAAGGTGGATGATTAGTAAGTAGATGTTGATGAATAAACGGTCTACTTGTCTTGGTGTACTGCCCATTACTATTGAGCCTCTAACTATCAAGTAGCATAATTAGAATTGCGATGCGTTCATAATTTTGTCAATTGCCCAACTATGATTTGTTTGCCCAAGCATAGTTGTTTATCGTCTTTTGGGAGAGAGACATCACTAGTGAACATCATGTGACTCTGGTCCATATCACCACCATTGTTTACACCTCCATCATTTACCGTTTTCTTTTAGTTTTCCGTTGCAATCACTATCACTTTTCCCGCTTGTGTTTTGATCCATTGCAAACTACAAGGCTAGAGAGATTGACAACCTCTTTTTACTCGTTGGGAGCAAAGTTATTTGTGTGTGTGCAGGTCCATGTCTTTTGCTAGCACGAGGGTGGGAGACACCTACGTGTTGAGCCTAGGAGTTCTCCTGGTTCGATAAACCTTACAGTATTCGTGTGAGGGAAAACTTGCTGCTGAATACATCTCAACATTCCACTTGGGGTAACCAACGAGGAGCGAAAAGTATATACATCACCTCGTCATCAAGGGCCTCGATGCTCAGCTAAACCATTGAATAGATTTCCATGTTTTGTCTACGGGTCATCCTTTTTGAGCTATCTATGATGCCCCATATACACGATTTGCCCAGACCCGCCATCGTTCGTTAATGTTAGCTGCTGAGACGTTTTATCATCCATGCTCCTCGTGCATCCACGGTATTTGTGGCACACCTCGCCTGAGGTGTATCCGTAACTGATATAGTCGTGCCCCATTGTCATCAACGCGGCTCTCATATACAAATAATCTCTTGTGCTGGCATCCCATGTCTTGATCAGCGATTTCCATAACATGTCTAGCTCCTCTTTCAGAAGCCCCATATACAGGTTAATATTATTTCCTGGTTGTTGTGGCCCTTGAATCAGCATGCTCATGTGTATGTACTTTGTCTTCATTCACTTCCATGGGGGGAGGTTGTACATCCATACAAAGACATGCCATGTGCTGTGGTTGGTGCTCCGGTTTCCTAACGGATTCATGCCATCGGCACTCGCACCAAGCACGATGTTCCTTGCATCTTCTCTGAAAAATTGATATTCGGCATTGAATGCTCTCCAATGGCTAGCATCTGTGAGGTGTCTCAGCTTTGGATCATCTCCATCATCGGGCTTCTTCCTCTCCGCATGCCAGCGCATGAGCTTTGGTTCCTTAGGATCTACGAAATACCGATGCCGACGGGGAGTGATTGGAAAGTACCATACAACTTTCCAAGGAGCTTTCTTTCCTGCCTTCTTGTATCGAGAAGCATTGCACACTGGACACCTGATTTTTTCCACGTGCCCCCCCGATAAATGATGCAATCATTGATGCATGCGTGGTATCTAATGTGCGGCAGATAAAGAGGGCAAACGATTTTCTTGGCCTCCTCGACACTAGTAGGACACAGTTTCCCCGCGAGAAGAACTTTAGTATGTAGATACTTCAAATGCTCATCGAGGATTTTGTTTGTCCATTTTTTGGCCTTCATCTTTAGAAGTTCGAGCGTGAAACTCAAGCGGGTAACCTTGGGATCGTAGCCATCATACAATGGAGTCTTCGAGTCTACTTCAAGTTGCACCAGCTTGGCCTCCTCTCTAGAAGAAACTCTGCCGCTAGTTGTACTCTTGCGAAGGAGGTCTCGAACATGAGGGTCCTGCACGATTGAACTTGGTAGCGTCAAAGACTGCGGCGTGTCCATCGCCTCTTCTCCGCCATGTCAGGACTCTTCTTCGCCGTGTCCAGAATCTTCTCCGTCGCCATGTGCGGACTCTTCCCCGCCGCCGTGTCCGGACTCTTCCCCGCCACCGTGTCCAACACCATCATCCTCGTGTCGATCGATCATCTTTTCGTCTAGTCCCATGTCGTTATTCCCTGCCATGTGGACACCCTCATCATCATCTTCACTTGACCAGCAAGTATAGCCATCCATGAAACAATTCATCAGCAAGTGCGCCTTCAAACTGCCATGATCAAAAGGGTCCAAAATTACTCCTTCTTTGCATCTTGTACACGGACATCTAATCCTAGTCCGATTATTTGCATACATGTCCATCACCGCGGATTGCAAGTATCGCTCCACCTTCCTTCCACTCACCTTCATGACTGCACAGTATAACAAGCAAAAGGGTTATAAACAAAATGCATGCATGCATCAAAGTCATATAAAAATTTGGCATGAGCTTGCCTAAAAATAGGACATATCAAGTTTGCTCGAAATTCGCCGAAACAGAAATAAATAGACATTTCGGCAAAACATAAGCAACTCACGAGGCATGCCACTCACACAAATCCCTTCATATCGCAAACACACATATCCTAATTATTTAAATGCACAACTTTTTACTCACCTATATCCCGAGAGAGATTGTGCACGGTTAGATCATTAGGGACTTCGCGACCTATCGGGATCGAAAGTGGATGGCTAAATAGCTAGCTAGATCTAGTTGTTGGGAGGAGAGATAACTCTAGCTAACTAATGGAGAGGGAGAGAGATGATCTAGCTAGATCTATATGTATGGAAGGAGGGAGAGCCAAATAAATGTGAAAGATAGAGCTAGAAGAGGCCATTTATGGAGAATAATTAGGGTGGAGGGGGGCATTAATGGGGAGAGAAGAGAGGTAGAAGGAAGAGAGAGGAAGGGAAATAATGGTGGATAGGTAACTTAGGGAGGGGAGAGGGGAAAGGAGGGGAGAGGGCAAAGGGGGAGGAAGGGGGAGAGAGGGTGTGTGGGTGGGTGAAAAGGTTCCACCAACCACGCGTAGCAGTAGCGCTGTTTTTCAAAGGGCGCTACTACTATTGGTCTTAGTATAATAGCACTTTTCTAGAGAAGCGCAACTACTAAGTGGGGCCCAATAGTAGTAGTGCCGTTTCCCGCCGAGCACTATTGCTATTGGTCTTAGCAGTAGCGCTTTTTCCAAGGGTGCGCTCCTACTACAGCTACCGTCGGTGGGCTCCTTGGGTCCCCCTTAGCAGTAGCGCTTTGTTCATTTCCAGCACGACTGCTAAGGCCTCACTTGTAGCGCTGGGCAAAGCCACCCCTACTGCTAAGTAGCGGCAGCGCGTGCTAGATTCCAGCGCTACTAATAGTGTCCTACTTATAAAGTTTTTCCTACTAGTGCCTCTTTGTCGTCTGCCACCACCTCCTTCACAACGGGTGCGCAAGCTCCGACTCGCGGGGCTTCTAGTGGGCTAGAGTTGGTCATAGAGCTCATTGAAGCTCTCCCACCCACGGTTACTGCCGCTGTTGGAGAGGGCGCTCATTGAAGCGCTCCCACTCGCGGTTACTGCCGCTACTAGAGAGGGCGCTCATTGAAGCGCTCCTACCCGTGATTACTGCCGGTGCTGGAGAGGGCGTCGCGGTTGCACAAGTGCACCTCGCGCCACAGATCAAGACCGCGGGCCAACTGGAGCTGCCGGTCTCCACATCGTGCATGGCAGCGACTTGCGGCGACCCCGCGCCTGTGACCTTGTCCCGCCATGATCTGCGCTTGAGGGAAAAAACAGACCAGGTGCGCTCGTAGTAGCTAAGAAAAGAAGGCGGTGAGTAAACTGCGGTGGAGGAGGAAGATTAGGAACCCTTAATGCCCCCTCCCCGTACATATGGTGGCGGTTTATGGGCCGTGTGTACATTTCTTACGAGACAATAAAAATATACCTCTTGTTTTCCGGTCCAAAAAAAATATCCAAAAACACGAAAATGGATGCAAATATAAGGGCCAATGGCAGGATAGTGTATCTGATAGAGACGCTCTTACTTCCCTCTGGTTGGTCCCTTGTAGCGAAAATTGAGGAGCGGTTTATATGTAGCTAAAGTGTTATGCTGGTTATCTACAGATGTACTGTGATTCTTCGTTTATGGTCCTCTTTGTAACGCATGGAGAATTGAGACCCATTTACGGAGGTGTGTACATGATTGGAGGCTACAACGAAGGGATACTCTTACCCAGCATGGATGGCAACATGATCTTAGGATTGCCCCCTACATTGTAGGTGTTATACGGACTCCACATGATTCTGTGTATTTCGCCTTTTTTTAAACGAGGCAAAAGACTTGCCATTTCATTGAATAAGAAGAATAGAGTGTTTCGGTGTTTCAATCCCACCAAGCGGGAATATTACATAGGCCTACTCTCATGGCATCAAATTACACAAATGCTTAGCAACCGCTAGGGCCTAGATGGACGTGTCATCCTTAATAGCCTGCAAAATCACCACCACATGCGTCGCTTTGGATCATAACACTTGGTAATTTTTCTCCTTCCAAATCTCCCAGCTCACAAGATGGATCAAGGAGGCCAAGGCTTTCCTTGGCAGCACACTGTTGGTGCTAATTCCACCCCACCATGATCTCACCGTGCCGTATCTAGGCCAAAGACCTGCATCAGCATCTAGATGCATCCATGTGAGAACCTCATTCCAGACCCGAATGGAGAAGAGACACTTGAATAGGAGGTGTGTCGCGGACTCCTGCACCTAACTGCATAGGGGGCACCGATCACAGTTGGGCCATCCACGACGCTGGAGTCTTTTTGCCGTCCAAATCCTATTTTGCGTGAACAACCATGCAAAAAATTTACATTTGGGAGGGACCCAAGCCTTTTGGACGATGGTTTGCAAGTTGGAATGAATAAGGCCCGCAAATTGCACTGAGTAGGCCGTCTTGGCAGAATAGGCCCATCATTGGAGAGATTTCATCAAATGGTGTCTTGGACACCCGGTTGGATGTTGACATGGGTGAGCTTGTTCCAGAGAGCAACATATTGTTCAATATCGACGTCAGATAAACCCGCTCTTGTGTCAATCATGGTTATCGAGTGGTCATTGATACGTCTCCGTCGTATCTATAATTTTTGATTGTTTCATGCCAATATTCTACAACTTTCATATACTTTTGGGAACTTTTTATACTATTTTTGGGACTAACATATTGATCCAGTGCCAGTTCCAATTTGTTGCATGTTTTTTGTTTCGCAAAATATCCATACCAAACGAAGTCCAAACGCAATAAAAAACCTCTGGGGATTTTTTTTGGAATATTTATGATTTTTGGGAATAAGAATCAACGCGAAACGATGCCCGAGGGGGTCACGAGCCCAGGAGGCGCGCCCTACCCCCCCAAGCGCGCCTGGAAGGCTCGTGACCAATCCCTAAGGCAGTTGGGTCCCTTCTTTCACCGTAAGAAAGCTTATATTCGGAAGAAAATCGTGTTAAAAGGACACCTCAATCGGAGTTACGGATCTTCGGGAATTTAAGAAACGGTGAAAGGCCAGAATCTGGGAGCGCAGAAACAGAAGGACACAGAGAGAGAGATCCAATCTCGGAGGGGCTCTCGCCTCTCCGTCGCCATGTAGATGATGGACCGGAGGGGAAACCGTTCTCCATCTAGGGAGGAGGTCAAGGAAGAAGAAGAAGAAGGTGGCTCTCTCCCCCTCTCTCCCGGCGGCGCCGGAACGCTGCCCGGGATATCATCGTGTGACGGCGGTCTACACCAACACCTACGTCATCTTCACCAACACCTCCATCACCTTCCCCTATCTATATTCAGCGGTCCACTCTCCCGCAACCCACTGTACCCTCTACTTGAACATGGTGCTTTATGCTTCATATTATTATCCAATGATGTGTTGCCATCCTATGATGTTTGAGTAGATTTTCGTTGTCCTATCGGTGATTGATGAATTGCTATGACTGGTTTAATTTGCTCGTGGTTATGTTGTTGTCCTTTGGTGCCCATGATATGAGTGTGCGCGTGGATCACACCATAGGGTTAGTAGTATGTTGATAGGACTATGTATTGGAGGTCAAGGGTGACAGAAGCTTTAGCCTAGCATAGAAATTGATGCATACGAGATTGAAGGGGGACCAATATATCTTATTGCTATGGTTGGGTTTTACCTTAATGAACGTTAGTAGTTGTGGATGCTTGCTAATAGTTCCAATCATAAGTGCATAGAATTCCAAGTAAGGGATGACATGCTAGCAGTCGCCTCTCCCACAAAAAACTTGCTATCGGTCTAGTAACGTAGTCAATTGCTTAGGGACAATTCCGCAAGTCCTACCACCACTTTCCACACTCGTTAAACTAACGTAATTGTTTCTTTATCTAAACAACCCCTAGTTTTTATTTACGTGTTATTTATTATCTTGCAAACCTATCCTATCACACCTACAAAGTACTTCTAGTTTCATACTTGTTCTAGGTAAAGCGAACGTAAAGTGTGCGTAGAGTTGTATCGGTGGTCGATAGAACTTGAGGGAATATTTGTCCTACCTTTAGCTCCTCGTTGGGTTCGACACTCTTACTTATCGAGAAAGGATACAATTGATCCCCTATACTTGTGGGTTATCAAGACCTTTTTCTGGCGCCGTTGCCGGGGAGCGATAGCATGGGGTGAATATTCTCGTGTGTGCTTCTTTGCTTTATCACTAAGTAGATTTATTTGCTGTTCTAAGTTTTTATCTATCTTTAGTTATGGATATGGAACACGAAATACCAAAAAAATTAGGTGTACTTGCTACTCATGGAGACGGGGAACCTCCTAAAACCCTCGATGCTCGTTATGTGGAAAATATTACGCACTTCTTTAATAATCCTGAGAAAACCCCATTCAATTATATAATGGGAGACACGTTGGATCAACGTGAATACTTTAGGGTTATCGCTTGACTCAAAAGGGAAATTATTATGCGATCAAATTCATATGTTGAAATGGTATGCTTGGGAATTATGCTTGAGATATGATATTACTTGTTGATCTAGGATGAAGGCTAAACACCTTCCCTTTTCTTGTAAATTTAATGCTAATGAAACCTTGGCTTCTTATGCTAATGGTATATATGATTACTATGATGTGGAACAAATAGAAGAGTTTGTTGCTTTTATGGGTGCTTATGAAATTGAAGCTCTGTTTAAAAAGTGTGATGATAATGATGATGTTTACCGATCTGAAAATTTGGTTATGCTTCATTATTGTTATGCTAATTATGAATATAATGCGCATATTTATCGATTTATGGTGAAATTCTTCGCTTCCCAAGAAGAGACTAATATTTTGCAGGAAACTATGGAAGAAGAAAATGCTGAAACTGCGAGATCATTAGATGAAAAAGATGACGAGGAGAGCGAAGAACAAAAGGAGGAAGAGCGAACTAGCTACCCGTGCCCACCTTCTAATGAGAGTAACTCTTCAACTCATACATTGTTTAATTTTCCTTCGTTCTTACCGAAGGATGAATGCTATGTTGATTGCTATGATCCCTTGGATTCGTTTGAAATATCCCTTTTTGATGAACTTGATGCTTGCTATGCTTGTGGTCATGATGCCAATATGAATGATGCTTATGAAGATGAACTTGCTATAATTCCTTATGTTAAACATGAAATTGTTGCTATCGCACCCACTTATGATAGTCCTGTTATCTTTTTGAACTCTTTCAACTACACTATATCGGAGAAGTTTGCTCTAATTAGGGATTACATAGATGGGTTGCCTTCTACTATTACACATGATGATTTTGATGAATATAATATGCATGTGCTTGCTGCTCCTACTTGCAATTATTATGAGAGAGGAACTACATCTCCACCTCTCTATGTTTCCAATACGATAAAATTGCAAGAAACTGCTTATGCTATGTATTGGCTTTTACTTGATGTGCATGAATTGTTCTTTTATGACATGCGAATGCATAGGAAGAGAGTTAGACTTCATCATTGCATGATATATGTTACCTTGTGCTCACTACTAAATTAAAAATCATTGTTAATTAAAATTGGCTTTGATATACCTTGGGATCCGGGTGGATCCATTACTTGAGCACTTTATGCCTAGCTTAATGGCTTTAAAGAAAGCGCTGCTTGGGAGACAACCCAGAAGTTTTAGAGAGTCATTTATTTCTGTTGAGTGCTTTTATATAGTTTAAAAACAAAAAAATATATAGAGGGGAACTCAAAACTTTTTCAAAAAGAGAAGCGATTGAAAGGTGATGCATTGCGGAAGTGAGGGTCGACCTTGAACACTTGTGTTCATGCTCATGGAAACAATGTAGAATTTTTCATGGAAGTTTCTCACAAAAATAATTATCGCCTTGTACAATTCCATTGTATTATAAAAATAATGTGCCAAGTAAAGCCTTTACGATTAGTTTGGGTGATAGTTGTTTGATCATGCTGAAAAAGACATAAACTTTGCACTCACGAAATCATTTCTTATTTCTATACAAAGAGTGATATTGAGTTGATTCTTTCTGCTGCTGATTGATATACAAATTTCCTTAATTATCATATTTTTTCAGAATTTTTGGAGTAACATAAGTATGGTATAAGTTCATATTACTACAGACTGTTCTGTTTTTGACAGATTCTGTTTTGACAGATCCTGTTTTCTATGCATTGTTCTCTTATTTTGATGAATCTATGGGTAGTATCGGGGGGTAGGAACCATGGTGAAGTTGGATTACAGTAGATATAATGATAATATGAATTTGGAATGAGTTCACAACAGTACTTAAAGTGGTGATTTACTTTATTATACTAACGGATCTCACGAAGGTTTTGTTGAGTTTTGTGTGATTGAAGTTTTCATGTTTTTGGTGAGACCACGATGGATGAAGGAATAAGGAGAGGCAAGAGCCTAAGCTTGGGGATGCCGGAGGCACCCCAAGGTAATATTCAAGGAAGGTTCAAGCATCTAAGCTTGGGGATGCCCCGGAAGGCATCCCCTCTTTCGTCTACAATCTATCGGTAATTTTACTCGGAGCTATATTTTTATTCGTCACATGATATGTGCAAATGCTTGGAGCGCCTTTTGTGATTATTTTTCCTTTTTATTTTATGCGCCATGCTGGTATGAGATAGTCCTTGGTTGATTTATAGAATGCTCTTTGCACTTCACTTATATCTTTTGAGTATGGCTTTATAGAATGCTTCATGTGCTTCACTTATATCATTTGAAGTTTGGATTGCCTGTTTCCCTACACATAGAAAATCGCCATTTGTAGAATGCTCTTTTGCTTCACTTATATTTGTTAGAGTGGGGTATATCTTTTGTAGAAATAATTGAACTCTCATGCTTCACTTATACCTATTTAGAGAGTTAACAGGAGTTGGTCATTCACATGGTTAGTCATGAAATCCTACATAAAACTTGTAGATCACTGAATATGATATGTTTGATTCCTTGCAATAGTTTTGCGACATGAAGATGTGATATTAGAGTCATGATAGTGAGTAATTGTGTATTCGTAGAAATACTTGTGTTAAGGTTTGTGATTCCTGTAGCATGCACGTATGGTCAACCGTTATGTGACGAAGTCGGAGCATGATTTATTTATTGATTGTCATACTTTGTGTGGAGGTCGGGATCGCGATGGTTAACTCCTACCAACCCTTCCCCTAGGAGCATGCGTGTAGTACCTTGTTTCGATGACTAATAGACTTTTGCAATAAGTATGTGAGTTCTTTATGACTAATGTTGAGTCCATGGATTATACGCACTCTCACCCTTCCACCATTGCTAGCCTCTCTAGTACCACACAACTTTCGCCGGTGCATTACACCCACCATATACCCTGCCTCAAAACATCCACCATACCTACCTATTATGGCATTTCCATAGCCATTCCGAGATATATTGCCATGCAGCTTCCATCGTTCCGTTTATTATGACACGCACCATCATTGTCATATTGCTTTGCATGATCGTAAGATAGCTAGCATGATGTTTTCATGGATTGTCCTTTTTTGATGTCATTGCTACGCTAGATCATTGCACATCCCGGTATACCGTCGGAGGCATTCATATAGAGTCATATTTTGTTCTAAATATCGAGTTGTAAGTAAATAAAGTGTGATGGTCATCATTATTAGAGCATTGTCCCATGTGAGGAAGTAATAAAAGAGGCCAATGAAGCCCAAATAAAAAAAAAAGAGGCCAAAGAAGCCCACCAAAAAAGAGAAATAATAAAAAAATGATAGAAAAGAGAGAAGGGACAATGCTACTATCCTTTACCACACTTGTGCTTCAAAGTAGCACCCTGACCTTCATGATAGAGAGTCTCTTATGTTGTCACTTTCATATACTAGTGGGAAATTTTCATTATAGAACTTGGCTTGTATATTCCAATGATGGGCTTCCTCAAATTGCCCTAGGTCTTCGTGAGCAAGCGAGTTGGATGCACACCCACTAGTTTCTTTTTGAACTTTCATACACTTATAGCTCTTGTGCATCTGTTGCATGGCAATCCCTACTCACTCACATTGATATATATTGATGGGCATCTCCATAGCCCGTTGATATGCCTAATTGATGTGAGACTATCTCCTCCTTTTTGTCTTCTCCACAACCACCATATTCTATTCCACCTATAGTGCTATGTCCATGGCTCACGCTCATGCATTGCGTGAAAGTTGAAAAAGTTTTAGAACACTAAAGTATGAAACAATTGCTTGGCTAAAACCGGGGTTGTGCATGATTTAAATACGCTGTGTGGGGAAGATGGAGCATACCCAGACTATATGATTTTGTAGGGATAACTTTCTTTGGCCTTGATATTTTGAGAAGACATGATTGCTTTGTTAGT
This sequence comes from Hordeum vulgare subsp. vulgare, assembly GCF_904849725.1. Classification (NCBI taxonomy): domain Eukaryota; kingdom Viridiplantae; phylum Streptophyta; class Magnoliopsida; order Poales; family Poaceae; genus Hordeum; species Hordeum vulgare. The sequence continues at coordinate 448,834,340 of NC_058522.1, forward strand.
ATGCTTGAAATATTATTGTCTCTATGTCAAATGATAGACTATTGCTTCGAATCACTCGTGTTTTAGTATTCATGCCATGATTAGATTATATGATCAAGATTATGCTAGGTAGCATTCCACATCAAAAATTATCTTTTTTTATCATTTACCTACTCGAGGATGAGCAGGAATTAAGCTTGGGGATGTTGGTACGTCTCCATCGTATCTATAATTTTTGATTATTTCATGCCAATATTCTACAACTTTCATACACTTTTGGCAACTTTTTATACTATATTTGGGAGCAACATATTGATCCAGTACCCATTTCCTGTTTGTTGCATGTTTTTTGTTTTGCAGAATATCCATACCAAACGAAGTCCAAACGCAATAAAAAACCTATGGGGATTTTTTTGGAATATTTATGATTTTTGGGAAGAAGAATCAACGCGAAACGATGCCCGAGGGGGTCACGAGCTTAGGAGGCGCGCCCCTAGGAGCGCATGGCAGGCTCGTGACCAATCCCTATGGCGGTTGGGGCCCTTCTTTCGCCGCAAGAAAGCTAATATCCGGAATAAAATCGTGTTAAAAGGACACCTCATTCGGAGTTATGGATCTCCGGGAATTTAAGAAACGGTGAAAGGCCAGAATCTGGGAGCGCAGAAACAGAAGGACACAGAGAGAGAGAGATCCAATCTCGGAGGGGCTCTCGCTTCTCCGCCGCATTGGAGACCATGGACCAGAGGGGAAACCCTTCTCCCATCTAGGGAGGAGGTCAAGGAATAAGAATAATAAGAAGGGGGCTCTCTCCCCCTCTCTCCCGGCGGCGCCGGAACGCCGCCCGGGACATGATCGTGTGACGGCGATCTACACCAACACCTGTGTCATCTTCACCAACACCTGCATCACCTTCTCCCATCTATATTCACCGGTCCACTCTCCCGCAACCCGCTGTACCCTCTACTTGAACATGGTGCTTTATGCTTCATATTATTATCCAATGATGTGTTGCCATGCTATGATGTCTGAGTAGATTTTCGTTGTCCTATCGGTGATTGATGAATTGCTATGATTGGTTTAATTTGCTTGTGGTTATGTTGCTGTCCTTTGGTGCCCATGATATGAGCGCGCGCGTGGATCACACCATAGGGTTAGTAGTATGTTGATAGGACTATGTATTGGAGGGCAAGGGTGACAGAAGCTTCAGCCTAACATAGAAATTGATGCATACGGGATTGAAGGGGACCAATGTCAGAACTTCGAAAAGAGCATCAAGTGTTGATGGTCAATAAGACCACTGGTTTCAAGAGAAACGGCAAAGGCAAGAAGGGTAACTCCAAGAAGAGCGGCAAGCCTGTTGCCAATCCGACGAAGTAACCCAAGGCTAGACCTAAGCCGGAAACAAAGTGTTATTATTGCAAGGGAATGGGTCACTGGAAGCGCAACTGCCCCAAGTATTTGGCTGATAAGAAGGCGGCCAAAGAAAAATTAGGTATATTTGATATACATGTTATTGATGTGTACTTAACCAACTCTCGTAGTAGTGCGTGGGTATTTGATACCGGTTCTTTTGCTCATATTTGCAACTCGAAGCAGGAACTGCGGAATAAACGAAGGCTGGCGAAGGATGAAGTGACGATGTGCGTGGGAAATGGTTCCAAGGTTGATGCAATCGCCGTCGGCACAGTCTCACTTCAGTTACCATCAGGATTAGTTATGAACTTAAATAATTGTTATTTAGTGTCTGTGTTAAGAATGAACATTATATCTGGATCTTGTTTATTGCAAGACGGTTACTCGTTTAAGTCAGAGAATAATGGTTGTTCTATTTCTATGAGTAATATCTTTTATGGTCATGCAACCAATGTGATAGGATTGTTCATATTGAATCTTGATAGTGATGATACACATATACATAAAATTCAGACCAAAAGATGTAGAGTTAACAATGATAGCGCCATGTTTTTATGGCACTGATGCTTAGGTCATATTCTTGTAAATCGTGTGAAGAAACTCCATTCCGATGGACTTTTGGAGTTACTTGATTTTGAATCACTTGACACGTGCGAACCATGCCTCATGGGCAAGATGACTAAGACTCTGTTCTCTGGAACAATGGAGCGTGCAAGTGACTTGTTGGAGATCATACATACCGATGTGTGCGGTCCGATGAGTGTGGAGGCGCGCGACGGATATCGTTATTTTCTCACCTTCACTGACGATTTGAGTAGGTATGGATATATCTACTTGATGAAGCACAAGTCTGAAATGTTTGAGAAGTTCAAGCAATTTCAGAGTGAAGTTGAAAATCATCATAACAAGAAGGTCAAGTTCCTACGTTCTGATTGTGGGGGTGAATATCTGAGTTTCGAGTTTGGTGCTCACTTTAGACAATGTGGAATCGTTTCATAGTTAATACCGCCTCGAACACCACATCGTAATGGTGTGTTCGAACATCGTAATCATACTTTGTTAGAAATGGTGCGATCTATGATGTCTCTTACCGATTTGCCTTTATCTTCTTGGTGTTATGCATTGAGATAGCTGCATTCACTTTAAATAGGGCACCATCAAAATACGTTGAGATGACACCATACGAGCTGTGGTATGGCAAGAGACCAAATATGTCGTTTCTTAAAGTTTGGGGATGTGATGCTTATGTCAAAAAGCTTCAGCCTGAAAAGCTAGAACCCAAAGCGGAAAAGTGCGTCTTCATAGGTTACCCAAAGGAGAGACAGTTGGGTACAGCTTCTATCTCAAATCCGAGGGCAATGTGTTTGTTGCTAAGAACAAGGATTTTCTTGAGAAGGAGTTTCTCTCGAAAGAATTGAGTGGGAGGAAGATAGAACTTGATGAGGTTGTCAAACCTCTAATCCCTCTAGATGGTGGCCCGGGGCAGGGGAAACCTCTGTCGAAGCAACGCCGTTGAGGAGGAAGTTAATGATGATGATCATGAAACTTTGGATCACGTTCCTATCGGACCTTGCAGGTCAACAAGATCACGTACTGCTCCTGAGTGGTACGGTAATCCTGTCTTATCAATCATGTTGTTAGACAACAATGAACCTGCGAATTATGAAGAAGAAATGGTGGGCCCGGATTCCAACAAATGGGTGGAGGCCACGAAGTCCGAGATAGGATCTATGTATGAAAACAAAGTGTGGACTTTGGAAGTATTACGTGAAGGACGCAAGGCTATTCAAAACAAATGGATCTTTAAGAAGAAGCCGGACGCGGACGGTAATGTGACCGTTTATAAAGCTCGACTTGTGGCAAAGGGTTTTTCACAAGTTCAAGGAGTTGACTACAATGAGACGTTCTCACCGGTAGCGATGCTTAAGTCCGTCCGAATCATGTTAGCAATAGCTACATTTTTTGATTATGAAATCTGGCAGATGGATGCCAAAATGGCATTCCTTAACGGTTTTCTTAAGGAAGAGTTGTATATGATGCAACCCAAAGGTTTTGTCGATCCAGAGAATGCTAACAAAGTATGCAAGCTCCACCGATCCATTTCTGGACTGGTGCAAGCATCTCGGAGTTGGAATAAGCGCTTTGGTGAGGTGATCAAAGCATTTGGGTTTATACAAGTGGTTGGAGAATCTTGTATTTACAAGAAATTGAGTGGGAGCTCTGTGGCGTTTCTAATATTATATGTGGATGACATATTGCTGAATGGAAACAACGTGGAGTTTTCGGAGAGCGTAAAGGATTACTTGAATAAAAGTTTCTTTATGAAGGACCTAGGAGAAGCAGCTTACATTCTAGGCATTAAGATCTATATGGATAGATCGAGACGCCTGAAAGGACTTTAGAGCACATACGTTGATAAAGTTTTGAAGAAGTTCAAAATGGAACAATCCAAGAAGGGGTTCTTGCGAGTATTACAAGGTATAAAACTGAGTAAGACTTAGTGTCCAGTAACTACGGAAGATAAAGAAAAGATGAGTACCATCCCCTATGCTTCATCCATAGGTTCTATCATGTATGCAATGCTGTGGACTAGACCGGACGTCAGCCTGGCCATAAGTATGGCAGGCAAGTTTCAAAGTAATCCAGGAGTGGATCTCTAGACGGCGGTCAAGAATATTCTGAAGTACCTGAAAAGGACTAAGGAAATGTTTCTCGTTTATGGAGGTGACGAAGAACTCGTCGTAAAGGGTTACGTCGACGCAAGCTTTGACACTGATCCGGATGACTCTTAGTCTCAAACCGGATATGTATTTATTCTTAATGGGGTGCGGTAAGCTGGTGCAGTTCTAAGCAAAGCGTCGTAGCAGATTCTACATGTGAAGCGGAGTACATGGCTACCTCGGAGGCAGCTAAGGAGGGTGTCTGGAAGAAGCAGTTCATGACAGATCTTGGAGTTGTGCCGAGCGCACTAAATCCAATAACTCTGTTCTATGACAACGCTGGTGCCATTGCTTTAGCAAAGGAACCAAGGTTTTATAAGAAGACCAGACACACCAAACGACGCTTCAACCTCATCCGCAACTACTCGAAGGAGAGGACGTAAATATTTGCAAAGTGCACACGGATCTGAATGTAGCAGATCCGCTGACAAAACCTCTTCCACGAGTGAAGCATGATCAACACCAGAACTGTATGGGTGTTAGATTCATAACAATGTAAATCGCATAGCGATGTGAGGACTAGATTATTGACTCTAGTGCAACTGGGAGACTGTTGGAAATATTCCCTAGAGGCAATGATAAAATAGTTATTATTATATTTCCTATTTCAAGATAATCGTTTATTATCCATGCTATAATTGTATTGAATGAAAACATCGATAGATGTGTGGATACATAGACAAAACAATATCCCTAGCAAGACTCTAGTTGGCTAGCCGGTTGATCAAGGATGGTTAAGGTTTTCTGACCATATGCAAGTGTTGTCACTTGATAACTGGATCACATCATTAGGGGAATCATGTGATAGACTAGACCCAAACTATGAACGTAGCATGTGATTGTGTCATTTTATTGCTATTGTTTTCTACGTGTCAAGTATTCATTCCTATGACCATGAGATCATATAACTCACTAACATCGGAGGAATACCTTGTGTGTATCAAAAGTCACAACGTAACTGAGTGACTATAAAGGTAATCTACAGGTATTTCCAAAGGTGGTCGTTGAGTTCGTAAGGATCAAGACTGGGATTTGTCACTCTGTGTGACAGAGAGGTATCTCGGGGCCCACTCGGTAATACAACATCACAAATAAGCTGTGCAAGAAATGTGACTCAACTATAAGTCACGAGATCTTGTATTACGGAACGAGTAAAGAGACTTGCCGGTAACGTGATTGAAATAGGTATGCGGATACCGACGATCGAATCTCGGGTAAGTAACATACCGAAGGACAAAGGGAATGACATACGGGATTATATGAATCCTTGGCACAGAGGTTCAACCGATAAGATCTTCGTAGAATATGTAGGATCCAATATGGACATCCAGGTCCCGCTATTGGATATTGACCGGGGAGTGTCTAGGGTCATGTCTACATAGTTCACGAACCCGCAGGGTGTGTACACTTAAGGTTCGATGATGTTTTAGTATAGTTGAGTTATATGTGTGGTTATCGAAGGTTGTTAGGAGTCCCGAATCAGATCACGTACGTCACGCGGGTTTCTGGAATGGTCCGGAAACGAAGATTGATATATAGGATGGTTTCATTTGGTCACCGGAAAGTTTCGGGCATTACCGGCAGGGTACCGAGAGTGACGAATGGGTTCCGGTTATTCACCAGGAGGGGCCCACCCACCCGGGAGTGAGCCCAGTGACCCTATGGTGGCGCACCAGCCCTTAGTGGGCTGGTGAGGCCAGCCCAATAGGGCCATGGCGCCACAAGTGGATAATACCAAAGGAAAAAAGGAAAGAGGGAGTTGGGAAGGAAGCAGTGGACTCCTTCCCCCAAACCGAATTGGGGTGGGAGTCCACCTCCTCAATTCGGCCGGCGCCCTTGGGGCTCCCTTGAGCCCCAAGGCTAGCCCTCCCATCCTCCTATATATATTGGTGGTTTAGGGCTTTTTGAGACACAACTTTTCCATGTGCAACTCAAACCTATACCGCGTAGTTCTTCCTATAGATCGGATTTCTGCGGAGCTCGGGCGAAGCCCTGCAGGAGTAGATCATCACCACCACCGGAGCACCATTACGCTGCCGGAGAACTCATCTAGTTCTCCGTCTCTCTAGCCGGATCAAGAAGGCCGAGATCGTCGTCGAGCTGTACATGTGCTGAACGCGGAGGTGTCGTCCGTTCGGCACTAGATCGGAACAGATCATGGGACGGATCATGGGACGACGGTGAATTGAATCACGAAGTTGTACCACTACATCAACCGCGTTTCTTAATGCTTCCCGCTTAGCAATCTACAAGGGTAGGTGGATCTAATCTCCTCTCGTAGATGGACATCACCATGATAGGTTTTCGTGTGCGTAGGAATTTTTTTGTTTCCCATGCAACGTTCCCCAACACTTCCAAAGTCAAACACTTTGTTTTCATACATGGATCCTATCTCGGATTTCATGGCCTCCAGCCATTTGTCAGAATTTGGGCCCACCGTCGCTTCTTCATAGCTCGTAGGTTTATTGTTGTCCAGCAACATGACCTCCAAGACAGGATTACCATACTACTCTGGAGCAGTACGTGTTCAACCTACGAGGTTTGGTAGTAACTTGATCCGAAGCTTCATAAACACCATCACTAGCTTCCAGTTCAACTGGTGTAGGCGCCACAAAAACAGTTTCCTACACCCTTCTACTCTCTGGTTGAAGTGATGGTTGCTACCTCTTGAGCTTGCATTGGTTTTTCCCTTGAAGAGGAAAGGGTGATGCAGCACAGGAGCAGTAAGTATTTCCCTCAATTTGAGAACCAAGGTATCAATCCATTAGGAGAATCGAGGTCAAGTCCAAAGTACCTGCATAAACACAAAAGAGCTTGCACCCAACGCTATAAAAGGGGTTGTCAATTCCTTCAAGATTGATTACAAAGTGAGATATCAAGGCGGAAAGTGCAACGAAGTAAAAGTGTAAGGCTGAAAATATGGTGTGAAGTAGACCCGGGAGCCATAGTCTTCACTAGAGGCTTCTCTCAAAATAGCAAATAATACGGTGGGTGAACAAATTACTGTCGAGCAATTGATAGAACCGCGCAAAGTCATGACGATATCTAAGGCAATGATCATACATATATGCATCACGTCCGAGACAAGTAGACCGATACTTTCTGCATCTACTACTATTACTCCACACATCGACCGCTATACAGCATGCATCTAGTGTATTGAGTTCATGACGAACAGAGTAACGCCTTAAGCAAGATGACATGATGTAGAGGGATAAACTCAAACCAATGATGTAAACCCCATCTTTTTACCCTTGATGGCAACAACATGATGCGTGCCTCGCTACCCCTTCTGTCACTGGGTGAGGTCACCACACGGTATGAACCCAAACCAAGCACTTCTCCCATTGCAAGAATCATAGATCAAGTTGGGCAAACAAAACCCAAAACTCGAAGAGAATTACAAGTATATGCAATCATGCATATAAGAGATCAGAAGAAACTCAAATAAGATTCATAGATAATCTGATCACAAATCCACAATTCATCAGATCTCGACAAGCACACCGCAAAAGAAGATTACATCGGATAGATCTCCATGAAGATCATGGAGAACTTTGTATTGAAGATCCAAGAGAGAGAAGAAGCCATCTAGCTACTAGCTATGGACTTGAAGGTCTATGGTGAACTACTCACGCATCATCGAAGAGGTCATGGTGTTGATGAAGAAGCCCTCCGTATTCGAACCCCCCCTCCGGCAGGGCACCAGAACGTGCCCCAGATGAGATCTTGCGAAGACAGAAGCTTGCGGCGGCAGAAAAGTATTTTCGTGGATCTCTCACGCAGTTTTGGAATTTTTAGGAATTTATAGGCAGAAGAGGTAGGGCAGACGAGCCATAGGGGGCCCACCAGCCTGCTAGACGCGGGCCCCCCTAGCCGCGCCTAGGGGGCTTCTGGGATACCCTGATGGCCACTGCCTTGGTTCTCACGTCCCGTGCGTATCTTCTATTCTGGAAAAAATCTTTTCGGAAGTTTTATTCTGTTTGGACACCGTTTAAAATCCTCCTCTGAAAAGGGTCAAAAACACGGAAAAAACAGGAAGTGGCACCTGGCACTAAGTTGATAAGTTAGTCCAAAAATATATATAAAAGGCATACAAAACATACAAAGTTTGACAAGATAATAGCATTGAACCATGAAAAATTCTAGATACGTTGGAGACGTATCAAGCATCCCCAAGCTTAACTCCTACTCGTCCTCGAGTAGGGAAGTGATAAAGACTGGATTTTTGATGTGGAATGCTACCTAACATAGTTGTCCTTTGTAACTTCTTTCATGTTACATGAATGTTCGGATCTGTAAGATTCAAAACAATAGTTTGCTATTGACATGAAAACAATAATACTTCAAGCAAACTAGCAAGGTAATCATGAACTTTCGAAATAACAAGGCCAAAGAAAGTTATCCCTACAAAATCATATAGTCTGGCTATGCTCCATCATCCTCACACAACTAATTTAAATCATGCACAACCCCGGTATTGGCCAAGTTATTGTTTTCGCACTCTTACTTTCTCAAACTTTTTTCAACTCTCAGGCAATACATGAGCGTGAGCCATGGATATAGCACTATGGTGGAATAGAGTGTGGTGGTGGTTGTGAGACAGAAAGGAGGAGATGGTCACATTGACTCGACGTATCAAAGGGCTATGGAAATGCTCATTAATATATATCAATGTGAATGAGTAGGGATTGCCATACAAAGGATGCACTAGAGCCACAAGTATGTGAAAGCTCAAAAGGAGAACTAGTGGGTGTGCATCCAACTTGCTTGCTCACGAAGACCTAGGGCAATTTTGAGGAAGCCCATCATTCGAATATACAAGCCAAGTTATATAATAAAGATTCCCACTAGTATATGGTGGTGACAAAATGAGAGGCTCTCAATCATGCAGAACATGGTGCTATATTGAAGCACAAGTGTGGAAAAGATAGTAGCATTGTACCTTCTATCTTTTTTTTGTTTGGGCTCTTGGGCCTCTTTTTCTCTTTTATTTTATTTTATTATGGGCAACTTTCGCCTGTTTTTTTTATTTCCTCACATGGGACAATGCTCTAATAATGATGATCACCACACTTTTATTTACTCACAGCTCAAAGCTCAGAATGATGATGACTCTATAGGAAATGCCTCCGGCAGTGTACCGGGATGTGCAACGATCTAGCTTGACTTATGATGTTGAAACATCTCGCTAGCTATCTTACGATCATGCAATGGAAATATGAGAGTGACGACACAAGTCATGAGACGGAACGGTGGGAGTTGCATGGCAATATATCTCGGAATGGCTATGAAAATGCCATAGTAGGTAGGTATGGTGGCTGTTTTGAGGAAGGCATATGGTGGGTTTGTGCACCGGCGAAAATTGCGCGGTACTAGAGAGGCTAGCAATTGTGGAAGGTGAAAGTGCATCTATACCATGGACTCACATTAGTCATGAAGAACTCACATACTTATTGCGAAAGTTTTTATAAGTAATCGAAACAAAGTGCTAAACGCATACTCCTAGGGGAAGGGTTGGTAGGTGTAAACCATCGCGCGATCCCGACCGCAACACAAAGGATGACAATCAATAGATCAATTACGCGCCGACTTCCTAACATAGCGGTTTGATACGTCTCAAACGTATCTATAATTTTTGATGGTTTCACACTGTTATCTTGCCTTCTTTGTATGTTTTATGTACCTTCTTATATCTTTTTGGGACTAACTTATTAATTCAGTGCCAAGTGCCAGTTCCTATTTTTTCTGTGTTTTTGACTCTTTTCAGATCTGATTTTGGAACGGAGTCCAAACGGAATAAAAACCCCGAAATGATTTTTTTCCGAAACGAAAGAGGACCAGGGAGCCTTTGGGCCAAGGCAGGTGCCCCCCGGGGAGCCCACAAGCTCCCACCACGCCACCAAGGGGGAGGCGGCGGTGGGCAAGCTTGTGGCCACCCTGGCCGCCCCCTGACCTAGATCTTGCGCCTATATATTCCCAAATATTCCGCAAAAAATCAGGGGAGCCTCGAAAATACTTTTCCGCCGCCTCAAGCTTCCGTTTCCGCGAGATCTCATCTGGATACCCTTCCCGGCGCCGTGCCGGAGGGGACTTTGGAGTTGGAGGGCTTCTTCATCATCATCATTGCCCCTCCAATGACTCGTGAGTAGTTCACTTCAGACCTACTGGTCCGTAGTTAGTAGCTAGATGGCTTCTTCTCTCTCTTGGATCTTCAATACAAAGTTCTCCATGATCTTCATGGAGATCTATCCGATGTAATCTTCTTTGGCGGTGTGTTTGTCGAGTTCCGATGAATTGTGGACTTGTGATCAGATTATCTATGATATATATTTGAGTCTTTGCTGATTTCTTATATGCATGATTTGATATACTTGTAAGTCTCTCCGAGTCTTGGGTTTTGTTTGGCCAACTAGATCTATGATTCTTGCAATGGGAGAGGTGCTTGGTTTTGGGTTCTGCCATGTGGTGACCTTTCCAAGTAACAGTAGGGGCAACAAGGCACACATCAAGCAGTTGCCATCAAGGGTAAAAAAATGGGGTTTTTATCATTGGTTTGAGATTATCCCTCTACATCATGTCATCTTGCTTAAGGCGTTACTCTGTTCTTATGGACTTAATACACTAGATGCATGTTGGATAGCGGTCGACGTGTGGAGTAATAGTAGTAGATGCAGAAAGTATCGGTCTACTTGTTTCGGACCTGATGCCTATAGAAATAATCATTGCATAGATATCGTCACGACTCTGCACAGTTCTATCAATTGCTCGACAGTAATTTGTTCACCCACCGTCTATTTGCTTTCATGAGAGAAGCCACTAGTAAACACTACGGCCCCGGGGTCTATTCACATCCATCGTTTACATCTCCGCTTTTACTTTGCTTTGTTACTTTGTTGCTTTTAGTTCTCACTTGGCAAACAATCTATAAGGGATTGACAACCCCTTCATAGCGTTGGGTGCAAGCTTTTGTGTTTGTGCAGGATCTTGAGATACTCTTCCGCCGGATTGATGCCTTGGTTCTCAAACTGAGGTAAATACTTACCATCGCTGTGCTACATCACCCTTTCCACTTCGAGGGAACACCAATGCAAGGCTCCAAGGCCACGGGGGAAACACACACCAATGACGGCTCACAAATCATCGTAACTAACGTGGGTATGTAACAGGGGTTTAGACTTCTAATGGTCATATAAATATTCGACCATTTCAGGTTCTTCGAATTCTTCGGGTCTTGAGAGTCTACTGTTGGTGTAGCTTCAATTCTTCAAACGCGTGGTGAAATCCTCTTTACTTTGAAGTAGAACTCCGTTGATTCTTCATGAGGTCGAAGGGGTAAGGGGATTGTATAACTATTTGAGGTGAGAGAGAACATTTGATGAAATCAGAAGAGATGAGAAATGAAGGATGTTCTTGAAAAAATATAAATTTTTGAGAGATCCTTTCCTAAGAAATTTCCAGTTTCTAGGGGTCACATCCTACAGTCAACATGTGCTCTGATACCATTTCCGTAGCGACCCGACTCAAGACGAGTCAAGCCTTTGTGTTTCTGTGCCATCCCTGGATCAGTATGCTGGCACACACAGTACATCAATGTATATATCAAAGTGCAATCACATGTAAATAGCGTAAAACTGATATTTATCTTAAATATTTCAGCGGAAGCAGTCAAGGGAGTGGAGTCCCAATAAACACCAACGGCAAGTTGAGTGTAGACCGTAACCCTAAATCGTACTCTTACTCGTCGAAGAAAAATATCTTCAACATAAGACGTTGCAGCCGTGTAGGTCAGCATATTGAATATGCCGACAAGTCACATAAGAGAGGGGTGAAAAGTAATCATCTATACTATATGCATATATGGCAGGTGGGGCTATAAGATTTTTGCGAAAAGCAAGTTTTCTCCTACATCAAGAGAGGGCTAAAAGCAAAATGTTACTACATTGTTGGTTGTTAACAAGATGGTTCCACCAACCAATTCTCGTACCCATGTTGTCAATAATTCCCACATCAATATTATTATTTGTGTTGAGAATTTCAGATAACTTCAGTTCCTTTGGCTCAAGTTGTCCATGACCGTGGACACGGCTAATCGATTAGGTTTGAGTACTCTGCAGAGTTTTGCACACGTTCCCCACAAGATTTGATCGCCTCCGTGTATGTCCTCGCACTTCAGGGTGTTTGTAGACCGGATGATCAAAAGATGGTCTTTCAACGGGTCCCTCTGAATCCCTGTCGGTGCCCATCCATTCCTACCGTTCTTCTACATCTGCTAGCACCGCCTGTCCAGAGTCGCCGCGTTGTCCAACCAAGCCAGAGCCCATAATGACTTGTGGCTGTGCAGGTAAGCCTTGGGTCTTGAAAATATCCGTCCGTCTCTTTGAGCCTGGTTGAAGCTTTCCGCAAGATGTCATGGCCTCTCCAGCATCCCAGGTCATCCACTGGGTTCTCCAGGGAGCCGATCAACCGTCCTTCACCCAGAGTTGCATTGCGTCCGAGGTCTTGAAAATCTAGTCTTAACCGGTCTTGATTATTTAATCAACCTTGCATCACTGGTGTTATGCACTCAATCGAAATCCCGTCTACTCAAGCATAGCAATATGAAATTTGTCGTCCCGGGGCCAAGTATCGGGGTTGTTGTGTGCCTACCACATGATACTACAATCTATACTAAAATTTCCAAGTACCTACTCAGCATGCAATTGGGCATAGGATGGTAGAACTACGATGCATAAAACATAGGTGATAGTATGATCAAAGTGACTTGCCTGGTGATGTTGACGAAGAAGAATTTCTCGAGAAATAACTTGATAGACTACTCGTCACTCTCCGATGAAATCTATATAACAAACATATCATTCACATAAGCACTCATACTAGCAATCATTCTAGCAATCAAAACAAAAGAGAGAGCGAATAAGAAACCGAAAGAAACTTCACTAAAATTAGGAGTCTTCTACTACCTCAAACACTAAATAGTTTTTTTTGTCCAACGGAAAATAATAACAGGGAACTAGGATATAAATTTAACTAAGATAAATTAGAGTATTTTTCACAAAACTTTTTCAAAGTATTTCCAAACGGGATTTGAAACCGTGGAGAAACCAATTGCAAGTTACTAAGGAACTAGAATTGATTTCATGATACAAATAAAAATAAAATAAAAACTTGTTGCAAAAATACTGTTTAACTAACAGAAACAAAACATAATATTTCTGAAATAATAAAGAAAATATTTTAAAAACAATTTACCGAAAAGAAATAGCCATAATCCTAAAAGAGGTGAAACAGAAATTGTTTCACAAGAAACAGTGAGCTAAAATACTCAAATAAATCTGAAATGTTTACCACTGATACATAAGATCACTAGTGATCAGAAGCAAAAGGAATCAAATTAAAAGCTATTTTTAAACTCCTGGAATAGGCAAAACAAGGTTTAAACTAAATCTGATCTAATTCAAATTTGCAAATTTCAAACATAGACAAATTATATGTTTTTAAAAACTACAGAAACTTTTTGAGCTACTCGAAAAAGAATCAACTCCATTGGACTTATGGATCAAAAGTTATGGGCTAAACAAGATTGGAACTTTTCTATTTTTGAACTAAATCTGAAAAATAGAACAAACAGGGAATCCATGTGGCGGCTTTTGATTGGCTGATGGGTGTGCGTGGCAGGGGGGCGGTGGAGGGGGGGCGAGGTGGAGGGGCCTGTAGGGGGGGGCGACGGGAGGAGTTCCTGGCCTCCTGGTCGTGGCGATGGGGAGGAGCAGCAGCTCCGGGCAAGGCTGCAGGGCGAGGGGGTGGGGTGGGGCGGCGGAGGAGGAGGGGCCGAAGGGGTGGGGCGGTGCGGCAGGGGTGCCAGGGGCGGGGGCGAGGTGAGGCTGGGCGAGGCAGGAGGAGTTCGGCGAGGTTCTCCCGGGGATGAACTCCGGCGAGGTCCACACGGGGAGGAGGAGGAGGGGAGAGGCGGCGGTTCCAACGGGAATGGAACGAGGAGGACCGGGGCCTTCTTATAGAGGCGACGGGAGGTGCTGGGAGGGAAAGAGCTTCGCGAATCCCGGAGGTGAAGATTTCTCTGTCCTTGGAAGGAAAGCTCCTGTGACGTGAGGGAGAGGCAGAGGAGGAAGAAGATCTTGTTGGGCCAGAGAAAAGGAAAGGTCTTAATGGGCCAGCAGGGGTTTCCACATAAAAGTGATTCCTTTCCTATTTTGAAAACTAGGAAACTAAAACGATAAAAGGGAATTCAAATCAATTCGGAATAAAGAGTTTCTATATACTAAAATTATCAGAAAAAATATAATATAAATGATGGGCATTTTTCCACGGCAAAAATAAAAACTTCGGAAAAAAATATTTTCACAAAATTGCCTAAAGGATTTATTTTCTTTTGCAAATACTTTTCAAATGACCCTCTAAGTTTTAGGGTTCAAATAACCTTCAAAATGCCCATGTGTTTGAGGGTCATGTTCCTCCTCTCTTTTTCTGTTTGACAGAATGTATTTCCCGGCATTTCTTGCACGAAGAAAACAAATAGAAATGCAAAAGAATTCAAATGCAAATATCTCCGTTCAAATTCTTTATAGTTGAAGAAGTCATGTCATCTTCTCTCTTTGCTTTTAAATGATTTAATTTGAATTCATCGGAGAAGGGGAAAGTCATTTTATTCCCTCTCATTCAAAAGTTTTGAAAAATTTCAAATTTCCACTCAAGTTTCAATCACACAAGCAAACAAACAAACAACTAATAATTATTTTTAACATTCCAAAATTTGGGATGTTACATTTTTGTATCCTCTTTGGGTACCTATCACCTTTGGGACTACTTTCATAGCATAAGCCAACTACCAAGTTACGCACCGCCGTGCTCTAAAAGATCTCAGTGAAGCACATAGAGCAAAATGGTCTAGCTCAAAAGATATAAGTGAAGCACAATGAGCATTCTAGCAAATTCACGATGAGTGCATGTCAATCTCAAAAGGTGCGCAACAAGTATGATTGTGACACAACAAAAATAAAAGACTACTACGATACAAGACGCTCCAAGAAAAACACATATCATGTGGTAAATAAAAATATAGCTCCAAGCAATGTTACCGATGGATTGAAGACGAAAGAGGGGATGCCTTCCCGAGGCATCCCCAAGCTTAGGCTTTTTGGTGTCCTTGAATTTGGCTTGGGATGCCTTGGGAATCCCCAAGCTTGAGCTCTTTCCACTCTTTATCCCTTTGTCCATGAGAACATCACCCAAAACTTGAAAACTTCACAACACAAAACTTAAACAGAAACTCGTGATATCATTAGGACAAGAAAACAAACTACCACCTCTTTATGTACTGTAGCAATCTTGATTTCTATTTATATTGGTGTTAGATTACTGTATTCTCACTTTTCCATGGCTAGTACCCTCCGATACTATCCATAGTTTCATCAAAACAAGCAATAAACTCAACAAAAACAGAATCTGTCAAAAACAGACCAGTCTGTAGCAATCTGTATACTTTGTATACTTCTGGTACCTAAACAATTCTGCAAAATTATGAGTGCCTGGGCAAAAGGCATATCAACTAGCAGAAGAACGAATCAACTCAAAAGCTCTTTCTGAATAAAAATGAAAAATAATTTCGTGAGCGAAAAGTTTCTGTCTTTTTCAGCAGGATCAAACAACCATCACCAAAACTAGTCATAAAGGTTTTGCTTGGTCAAACACAAAAAGAAACACAAAAACACAATTATAACAGAATTATGATGGTGTGGACGCAACAAAACATAAAGAAAAAGATAAATTCATTGGGTTGTCTCCCAACAAGCGCTATTGTTTAACGCCCTTAGCTAGGCATAAGGTGATGGAATCACGTATCGTCGTCTTTGGTGCTCAAACCATAAGTAGCCCTCATCATGGATTCATAAGGTAATCTTATTTTCTTTCTAGGAAAATCCTTCATGCCGTTGTTTAAAGGAAATTGAAATCTAATATTCCCTTCCTTCATATCGATGATAACACCAATAGTCCTTAGGAAAGGTCTACCAAGAATGATAGGGCACGTAGGATTGCAATCAATATCAAGCACAATGAAATCCACAGGTACATAGTTCCTATTTTCAATAATAAGAACATCATTGATCCTTCCCATGGGTTTCTTGAGAGTAGAATCCGCAAGATGCAAATTAAGAGAACACTCCTCTATCTCATTATAGCCTAGAACATCACATAAAGACTTTGGAATCGCGGAAACACTGGCATCCAAATCACACAAAGCATTGCATTCATAGTTTTTGATTTTGATTTTGATAGTAGGTTCCCACTCATCATGAAGCTTTCTAGGGATAGAAACTTCCAATTCAAGTTTCTCTTCAAGAGAATTTATCATAGCATTGACGATATGATCGGTAAAGGCCTTGTTTTGGCTATAAGCGTGTGGAGAGTTTAGCATGGATTGCATCAAGGAAATGCATTCAATCAAGGAGAAACTATCATAATTGAATTCCTTGAAATCCAAAGTAGTAGTTTCATTACTACTCAAGGTTTTAATATCTTCTACTCCACTTTTAATGCTTTTCGCATCAAGATAGATGGACTCCGAATCATTGGGGCATTTTTCAACCAAAGTGCAATCATATCCAGCCCCATCATCATTAGGTTTGACACTAGAAAACAAAGATTCAATGGGAGTCACACCAAGCACTTTAAGATCCTAATGATTTTTATCACGAGAACACGCCTTTTTAAGCCATTCATGTCTAGCACGAATTTGGGCCGTTCTTTCTTCGCTCTAACTCATGGAAACACGCATAGCTTTCAAAGTTTCATCCATGTTGGTCTTGGGAGGAGCACATCTAACTTTTAAAGCATCAATATCACTAGACATTCTATCAACGCTCCTAGCCAAATCGTCAATTTTGAGTAGTTTTTCCTCTATGGACGCATTGAAAATATTTTGCGAGTTGATAAACTCTTTGATATTACTCTCTAGATCAAAGGGTAATATATTGTAATTTCCATGAGTATTGTTGTAGGAGTTGCCAAAGTTATTAGAGGGGTTACTAGGAAAAGGCCTAGGAACCTAGTTTCCTCTAAAAGCATTGTTGTTGCCAAAATTATTCCTACCAAGAAAATTAACGTCCAAGCTCGCATTACTACTCTCAATCAAGGAAGACAAGGGCATGTCATTAGGATCTAAAGGAGCACTTCTACTAGCAACCAAATTCATTAACTCATCCATCTTAGCACTCAACGAGTTAATTTCTTCTATAGCGTGTACCTTCTTACTAGTAGGTGACCTTTCAGTGTGCCACTGAGAGTAGTTTGTCATGATATAGTCTAGGAGTTTCATGGCTTCTCCTAACGTGATTTCCATGAATGTTCCACCTAAGGCGGAGTCCAAGATATTTCTAGAAGCGAAATTCAAACCAGCGTAGAAGATTTGTATAATCATCCAAAGACTCAAGCCATGAGCGGGACAATTTCTAATCATCAATTTCATTCTCTCCCAAGATTGTGCAACATGTTCATGATCAATTTGCTTAAAATTCATGATATCATTACGGAGAGAGATAATCTTAGCCGGCGGAAAAATACTTGGATATGTAAGCATCTTTGCATTTGTTCCAAGAATCAATACTATTTTTGGGCAAAGACGAAAACCAAGTTTTTGCTCGATCTCGCAACGAGAACGGAAAAAGCTTCAATTTAATCAAATCATTATCCACATCTTTTTTCTTTTGCATATCACAAAGCCCAATGAAGGTATTAAGATGGGATGCAGCATCTTCACTAGGAAGGCCGGAGAATTGCTCTTTCATAACAAGATTCAGCAAAGCAGCATTGATTTCGTATGATTCCGCGCTAGTGGCGGGAGCAATCGGAGTACTAATAAAATCATTATTATTAGTATTCGAGAAGTCACAAAGTTTGGTGTTTTCAGTCATGGTGACTTCAACAAGCAAACAAGCACACAAGTGAACAGAAAGCAAGCGAGAGAAAAGGGCGAACGAAAAAAGACAAATATTTTTTTAGAAATGGGGGAGAGGAAAACGAGAGGCAAAAAAGCAAATGCAAGAGATGAGTTTGCGACACTAACTTGGATGAGTTCTTGGCTTGATCCTCCCTGGCAACGGCGCCAAAAATCCTTCTGCTGCCTCTTGAGCTTGCGTTGATTTTCCCGTGAAGAGGAAAGGGTGATGCAACACAGCAGCAGTAAGTATTTCCCTCAGTTTGAGAACCAAGGTATTAATCGAGTAGGAGAATCAAGGTCAAGTCCAAAGTACCTGCGCAAACACAAAGGAGCTTGCACCCAACGCTATAAAGGGGTTGTCAATCCCTTCAAGATTGATTGCAAAGTGAGATCTGAAGGCCGAAAGTGCAACGAAGTAAAAGTGTAAGGCTGAAAATATGGTGTGCGGTAGACCCGGGGGCCATAGTGTTCACTAGAGGCTTCTCTCAAAATAGCAAATAATACGGTGGGTGAACAAATTACTGTCGAGCAATTGATAGAACCGCGCAAAGTCATGATGATATCTAAGGCAATGATCATACATATAGGCATCACGTCCGAGACAAGTAGACCGATACTTTCTGCATCTACTACTTACTCCACACATCGACCGCTATCGAGCATGCATCTAGTATATTGAGTTCATGACGAACAGAGTAACGCCTTAAGCAATATGACATGATGTAGAGGGATAAACTCAAACCAATGATGTAAACCCCATCATTTTACCCTTGATGGCAAAAACACGATGCGTGCCTCACTACCCCTTCTGTCACTGGGTGAGGTCACCGCACGGTATGAACCCAAAACCAAGCACTTCTCCCATTGCAAGAATCATAGATCAAGTTGGCCAAACAAAACCCACAACTCGAAGAGAATTACAAGGATATGAAATCATGCATATAAGAGATCAGAAGAAACTCAAATAAGATTCATAGATAATCTGATCATAAATCCACAATTCATCGGATCTCGACAAACACACCGCAAAAGAAGATTACATCGGATAGATCTCCATGAAGATCATGGAGAACTTTGTATGGAAGATCCAAGAGAGAGAAGAAGCCATCTAGCTACTAGCTATGTACCCGAAGGTCTATGGTGAACTACTCACGCATCATCGGAGAGGTCATGGTGTTGATGAATAAGCCCTCCGTATCTGAATCCCCCTCCGCCAGGGCATCGGAACGTGCCCCAGATGGGATCTTGCGGAGACAGAAGCTTGCGGCGGCGGA
This sequence comes from Hordeum vulgare subsp. vulgare, assembly GCF_904849725.1. Taxonomy (NCBI): domain Eukaryota; kingdom Viridiplantae; phylum Streptophyta; class Magnoliopsida; order Poales; family Poaceae; genus Hordeum; species Hordeum vulgare. Next base: position 448,853,680 of record NC_058522.1, read on the forward strand.
AAAGTATTTTCGTGGATCTCTCACGCAGTTTTGGATTTTTTAGGAATTTATAGGCGGAAGAGGTAGGGAAGATGAGCCACAGGGGGCCCACGCCTAGCCCACAAGCCTGCTAGGCGTGGGCCCCTTAGTCGCGCCTAGTGGGCTTGTGGGGTCCCCTGATGGCCCCTGCCTTGGTTCTCACGTCCCGTGCATATCTTCTTTTTCAGAAAAAATCTTTTCGGAAGTTTTATTCCGTTTGGACACCGTTTAAAATCCTCCTCTGAAAAGGGTCAAAAACACGGAAAAAGCAGGAACTGGCACTTGGCTCTGAGTTAATAAGTTAGTCCAAAAAAAGATATAAAAGGCATACAAAACATCCAAAGTTTGACAAGATAATAGCATGGAACCATAAAAAATTATCGGTTCGTTGGAGACATATCAATGGTTCAACAACCTCATCAAGTTCCACCATCCTCCCACTCAATTCTTTCAAGAGAAACTCTTTCTCAAGAAAGGACCCGTTTCTGGAAACAAACACTTTGCTTCGGATCTAAGATAGGAGGTATACCCAACTATTTTGGGTATCCTATGAAGATGCATTTATCTGCTTTGGGTTCGAGCTTATCAGGCTGAAGCCTTTTGACATAAGCATCATAGCCCCAAACTTTAAGAAACGACAACTTAGGTTTCTCCAAACCATAGTTCATACGGTGTCATCTCAACGGAATTACGTGGTGCCATATTTAAAGTGAATGTGGTTGTCTATAATACCATATCCAATAGGGCGCAGCTATGACCTTCGGACACACCATCACACTATGGTTCCAGGTAGCATGAGTTGTGAAAGAATTTTCACATCCTGTAAAATGTATACCAAACTCGCAATTCAGATATATATCTACCTCCAAGATCACATCGTAGACATATTATCCTCTTGTCACGATGATCTTCGACTTCATTCTGAAATTGCTTAAACTTTTCAGTATTTCTGACTTGTGATTCATCAAGCAAATACACTTGTATCCACCCAAATCAGAAGTGAAGTAAGAACATAACGATATCCACCGCGTGCCTCAACATTCATTGGATTGCATACATCAAAATGTATTATATCCAACAAGTCACTTGCTCGTTCCATCTCACTTAAAAAACGAGGCCTTCAGTCATCTTGCCCATGTGGCATGATTTGCATGTCACAAGTGATTGAAAATCAAGTGAGTCCAAAAGATCCATCTGCATGGAGTTCCATCATGCGTTTACACCAATAGGCATGGTTTGCATGTCTCAAACGATTAAAAACGAGTGAGTCCAAAGATCCATCAGCATGGAGCTTCTTCATGCGTTTTATACCAATATGACTTAAGAGGCAGTGCCACAAGTAAGTGGTACTATCATTACTACTTTGTATCTTTTGGCATCAATATTATGAACATGTGTATCACTATGATCGAGATTCGATAAACTATTCATATTAGGTGCATGGCCATTGAAGGTATTATTCAAGTAAACAGAGTACCCATTATTCTCTTTAAATGAATAATCGTATTGCAATAAGCACAATCTAATCATGTCCATGCTCAACGCAAACACCAAATAACATTTCTTTAGGTTTGACACTAATCCCGATGGTAGAGGGAGCGTGTGATGTTTGATCACATCAGCCTTGGAAGTACTTCCAACACACATCGTCACCTCACCCTTGCTAGTATCCGTTTATTCCATAGCTATAATTTCGAGTTACTAACACTTAGCAACTGTACTGGTATCTAATACCCCGGTGCTACTAGGAGTACTAGTAAGGTACACATCAATATCACGTATATCCGATATATTTTTGTCGACTTTACCAGCCTTCTCATATACCAAGTATCTAGGGTGGTGCTGCTTTAGTGACCGTTCCGCTCATATTAGAAGCACTTAGTCTCGGGTTTGGGTTCAACCTTGGGTTTCTTCTTTTAGAGGGGCAACTGGTTTGCATTTCATGAGGTATCCCTTTTTTCCCTTGCTCTTCTCGAAACTAGTGGTTTGACTAACCATCAACACTTGATGCTCCTACTTGATTTCTACTTTCGCGGTGTCAAACATCACGAAGAATTCAGGGATCATCTTGTTCATCCCTGATATGCTATAGTTCATCACGAAGCTCTAGTAGCTTGGTGGTAGTGACTTTGGAGAACTCTGTCAATAACTATCTTATCTGGAAGATCAACTCTCACTCGATTCAAGCGATTGTAGCACCTAGACAATCTGAGCACATGCTCAACAATTGAGCTTTTCTCCCTTACATTGCACGCAAAGAATCTTGTCGGAGGTCTCATACTCTCAACACGGGCACGAGCCTGAAATCCTAATTTCAGCTCTTGGAATATCTCATATGTCCCGTGATTTTCAAAACGTCTTGGGCGCCTCAATTCTAATCCATAAAGCATGACACACTAAACTATCACGTACTCATCAAAACGTGTATGTCAGATGTTCGCAACATCCACACACGAAGCTCGGGGGTTAGCACATCTAGCGGTGCATTAAGGACATAAGCCTTCTGTGCAGCAATAAGGACAATCCTCAGTTTACGGACCTAGTCCGCATAATCGCTACTGTCATCTTTCAACTTAGTTTTCTCTAGAACATATCAAAAACAGGGGAGCTACAATGCAAGCTAATCATCTACAACATAATTTGCAAAGACATTTTGACTATGTTCATAATAATGAGTTCAATTAATCATATTACTTAAGAAGTCCCACTCAAATTGACATCCCTGTGATGATTCGAGTGATACATGATCCGTATCCACCAACCTAAGTCTGATCATCACGTGATATGAGTTGGCTTCAATGGTGAACATCTCTATGTTGATCATATCTACTATATGACTCATGTTCGACCTTTCAGTCTCTTGTGTTCCATGGCCATGTCTGTATATGATAGGCTCGTTAAGTTTAACTGGAGTGTTCCGCGTGTGCAAAATTGTCTTACACCCGTTGTATGTGATCGTAGAGTCTATCACACTCGCTCATCACGTGATGTCTCGAAACAACGAACTTTCGCAACGGTGCACACTTGGGGAGAACACAATTTTATCTTGAAATTTTAGTGAGGGATCACCTTATAATGCTACCGTCGTCCTAAGCAAAACAAGGTGCATAAAAAGGATTAATATCACGTGCAGATCATAAGTGACATGATATGGCCATGATCTTGTGATTTTGATCTCCATCTCCAAAGCATGATCCCCATCGTCATCGGCACAACACCATGATATCCATCATTGTGCTACCATCAAGGTTGTCACACCAACTATGTTGTTACTACTAAAGCTACTGAACTAGCGATAAAGCAAAGCATCACCACGCGCCGAAATAAATTAAAGACAACCCTATGGCTCCTACCGGTTGCCATAGCATCGACATGCAAGTCGATGTTTAACTATTACAACATGATCATCTTATACATCAAATATATAACATCATGTACTTGGCCATATCATATCACATCATACCCTGCAAAAACAAGTTAGACGTCCTCTAATTTGTTGTTGCAAGTTTTACGTGGCTGCTATGGGTATCTAGTATGATCGCATCTTACTTACGCAAAGCCACAAAGGTGATATGCAAATTTCTATATAACCTTCTCCAAGGACCGCCTAGGTAAAATCCGATTCAACTAAAGTAGGAGAAACAGACGCCCGGCAGTCATCTTTATGCAACAAGTTGCATGTCAGCCGATGGAACCGGTCTCTCGTAAGCGTACAAGTAAGGTTGGTCCAGGCACTTCATCCAACAGTACCACCGAATCAAGAAAAGACTAAGGAGGGAAGCAATCTGAATATCAACACCCACAAACTCCTTTGTGTTCTACTCAAGATGTCATCTACGCATAGACCCAGCTCATGATGCCACTGTTGGGGAACGTCGCATGGGAAACCAAAAATTTCCTACACCCACACACGATCTATCCATGGTGATGACCATATACGAGAGGAGAGAGTGCATCTACATACCCTTGTAGATCGCTAAGTGGAAGCGTATATAACACAGTTGATTTAGTCGAACATCTTCGCGATCCAAATGGCAATCCATCCCGCGATCCCATCATGATCTGTCCCATCATCTCATCACAATCCAACCCGCAATCTCATCACGATCCATCCCGATCTAGTGCCAAACGGATGGCACCTCCCTGTTCAGCACACGTACAGCTCGATGAAGATCTCTGCCTTCTTGATCCAGCAAGAGGGGGTGGAGAGGTAGCTGAGTTCTACGACAGCCCAATGACATGGTGGCGATGGTGGTGGAGCTGATCCGGCAGGGCTTTGGCATGCACTAACGAACCAATCTAGAGGAGGAACGAACTACAAAGAGGGAGAGGTGGCTAGGCCTTGGATTGTGGTGTCGCTTCCCTCTCTTTCCTCCACTATATATAGGAGGGAGGAGGAAGAGGTGGCGCCCTAGGGTTTCCCATAGGGTTGGCTAGCCGCGCCCAAGAGGAGGACGAGTCCTCCTCCAAGTGGGTTTGGTGGAGGGGCTAGGAGGACTCCTCCTCCTAGTCAAACTCCTCCCATCCTCCACTATTTCGGCTGCATAGGCCCATGAGGCTGGCCGCCCAGCTCACCACGGGCTGGTGCGCGACCTCTTAGGCCAAGGTGCCCCCCGGGGTGGGTGGCCCCTCCCGGTGAACCCCTGGAACCCATTCATCACTCCCGGTACACTATCACTAATGCCCAAATCTTTTCCAAAACTCGGACACCTCTTTCCTATATATCAATATTCTCCCAGGACCATTCCGGAACTCCTCGTGACGTCCGGTATCTCATGCGGGACTCCAATCAACCTTCGGTCACCAACATACATAACTCAACTATACCGAAAACGTCACTAAACCTTAAGAGTGCAGACCTTGTGGGTTCGAGAACTATGTAGACATGACCGAGACACTCTCGCGGTCAATAACCAATAGCGGGACGTGGATGCCCATATTAGCTCCTACATATTCTACGAAGATCTTTATCGGTCGAACCTCTATGTCAAGGATTCAGTCAATCCCGTACGTTGTTCCCTTTGTCCATCGGTATGTTACTTGCTCGAGATTCGATCGTTGGCATCTCCATACCTAGTTCAATCTCCTTACTGACAAGTCTCTTTACTAGTTCTGTAATACAAGATCCTGTGACTAACTCCTTAGTCACATTCCTTGCAAGGCTTGTTGTGATGTTGTATTACCGAGTGGGCCCTGAGATACCTTTCCGTCACACGGAGTAACAAATCCCAGTCTTGATTCATGCCAGCCCAACAAACACCCTCGAAGATACCTGTAGAGCACCTTTATAGTCACTAGTTACGTTGTGATGTTTGATATACACAAGGTATTCCTCCGGTGTGCGGGAGTTGCATGATCTCATGGTCATAGGAACACATACTTGACATGCAGAAAACAGTAGCAATAAACTGACACGATCACATGCTATGTTCATAGTTTGGGTCTTGTCCATCACATCATTCTCCTAATGATGTGATCTCCTTATCAAATGACAACTCATGTCTATGGTCAGGAAATCTTGACCATCTTTGATCCACGAGCTAGTCACGAGGGGTAGTGTGTGTTGGAATTATGCCCTAGAGGCAATAATAAATATAGTTATTATTATAATTCCTGTATCAAGATAATTGTTTATTATCCATGCTATAATTGTATTGAATTAACACTTATATACATGTGTGGATACAAACACAAAACACTGCCCCTAGCAAGCCTCTAGTTGGCTAGCCAGTTGATCAAAGATAGTCAGGGTCTTCTGATTATGAACAAGGTGTTGTTGCTTGATAACTGGATCACGTCATTAGGAGAATCACGTGATGGACTAGACCCAAACTAATAGACGTAGCATATTGATCGTGTCATTTTGTTGCTACTGTTTTCTGCGTGTCAAGTATTTGTTCCTATGACCATGAGATCATATAACTCACTAAAACCGGAGGAATGCTTTGTGTGTATCAAACGTCGCAACGTAACTGGGTGACTATAAAGATGCTTTACAGGTATCTCCGAAGGTGTTCGTTGAGTTAGTATGGATCGAGACTGGGATTTGTCACTCCGTGTGATGGAGAGGTATCTCGGGGCCCACTCGGTAATACAACATCACACACAAGCCTTGCAAGCAATGTGACTTAGTGTAAGTTGCGGGATCTTGTATTACGGAACGAGTAAAGAGACTTGCCGGTAAACGAGATTGAAATAGGTATGCGGATACTGACGATCGAATCTCGGGCAAGTAACATACCGAAGGACAAAGGGAATGACATACGGGATTAAATGAATCCTTGGCACCGAGGTTCAAACGATAAGATCTTCATAGAATATGTAGGATCCAACAAGGGCATCCAGGTCCCGCTATAGGATATTGACCGAGGAGTCTCTCGGGTCATGTCTACATAGTTCTCGAACCCGCAGGGTCCGCACACTTAAGGTTCGACGTTGTTTTATGCGTATTTGAGTTATATGGTTGGTTACCGAATGTTGTTCGGAGTCCCGGATGAGATCACAGACGTCAGGAGGGTTTTTGGAATGGTCCGGCAACGAAGATTGATATATAGGATGACCTCATTTGATTACCGGAAGGTTTTCGGAGTTACCGGGAATGACGAATGGGTTCCGGGTATTCACCGGGGGGGGGGAACCCACCCCGGGGAAGCCCATAGGCCTTGGGGGTGGTGCACCAGCCCTTAGTGGCTTGGTGGGACAACCCAAGAAGGCCCTATGCGCCATAGGAAGAAAATCAAAGAGAAAAAAGAAGAGGAGGTGGGAAAAGGGGGAAGGACTCCTCGTTCCAAACCTAGTTGGACTCGGTTTGGAAGGGGAGGGTTCCCCCCTTTGGCTCGGCCGAACCCCTTGGGGGTCCTTGGACCCCAAGGCAAGGCTCCCCCTCTTCCCCCTATATATACGGAGGTTTTAGGGCTGATTTGACACAACTTTGCCATGGCAGCCCGACCACATATCTCCACGGTTTTACCTCTAGATCACGTTTCTGCGGAGCTCGGGCGGAGCCCTGCTGAGATAAAATCATCACCAACCTCCGGAGCGCCGTCACGCTGCCGGAGAACTCATCTACCTCTCCGTCTCTCTTGCTGGATCAAGAAGGCCGAGATCATCGTCGAGCTGTACCTGTGCTGAACGCGGAGGTGCCGTCCGTTCGGCACTAGATCGTGGGACTGATCGCGGGACGGTTCGCGGGGAGGATCGAGGGACGTGAGGACGTTCCACTACATCAACCGCGTTTCTTAATGCTTCTGCTGTGCAATCTACAAGGGTACATAGATCGAATATCCCCTCTCGTAGATGGACATCACCATGATAGGTCTTCGTGCGCGTAGGAATTTTTTTGTTTCCCATGCGACGTTCCCCAACAGTGGCATCATGAGCTAGGTTCATGCGTAGATGTCTTCTCGAGTAGAACACAAAAGTTTTTGTGGGCGATGATGTGTGTTTTGCTGCCCTCCTTAGTCTTTTCTTGATTCCGCGGTATTGTTGGATTGAAGTGGCTTGGACCGACATTACTCGTACGCTTACGAGAGACTGGTTTCATCGCTACGAGTAACCCCGTTGCTCAAAGATGACTGGCAAGTGTCAGTTTCTCCAACTTTAGTTGAATCGGATTTGACCGAGGAGGTCCTTGGATGAGGTTAAATAGCAACTCATATATCTCCGTTGTGGTGTTTGCGTAAGTAAGATGCGATCCTACTAGATACCCATGGTCACCACGTAAAACATGCAACAACAAAATTAGAAGACGTCTAACTTGTTTTTGCAGGGTATGCTTGTGATGTGATATGGCCAACGATGTGATGTGATATATTGGATGTATGAGATGATCATGTTGTAATAGATAATATCGACTTGCACGTCGATGGTACGGCAACCGGCAGGAGCCATAGGATTGTCTTTATACTAACGTTTGTGCTTGCAGATGCGTTTACTATTTTGCTAGGATGTTGCTTTAGTAGTAATATCATGAGTAGCACGACAACCCCGATGACGACACGTTGATGGAGATCATGGTGTGGCGCCGGTGACAAGAAGATCATGTCGGTGCTTTGGTGATGGAGATCAAGGAGCACGTGATGATGGCCATATCATGTCACTTATGAATTGCATGTGATGTTAATCCTTTTATGCACCTTATTTTGCTTAGAACTACGGTAGCATTATGAGGTGATCTCTCAATAAAATTTCAAGACGAAATTGTGTTCTCCCCGACTGTGCACCGTTGCTACAGTTCGTCATTTCGAGACACCACGTGATGATCGGGTGTGATAGACTCAACGTTCACATAAAACGGGTGCAAAACAGTTGCACACGCGGAACACTCGGGTTAAGCTTGACGAGCCTAGCATGTGCAGACATGGCCTCGGAACACATGAGACCGAAAGGTCGATCATGAATCATATAGATGATATGATTAGCATAGGGATGCTTACCACTGAAACTATACTCAACTCACGTGATGATTGGACTTGAGCTAGTGTAAGTGGATCATGAACCACTCAAATGACTAGAGAGATGTACTTTTTGAGTGGGAGTTTAGCAAGTAATTTGATTAAGTTAAACTCTAATTATCTTGAACATAGCCTAAGTCCACTTTGAATATATTTGTGTTGTAGATCATGGCTCACGCGACAGTTATCCTGAATTTTAATACGTTCCTAGAGAAAGCTAAGTTGAAAGATGATGGAAGCAACTTTGTAGACTGGGCTCGTAATCTTAAGCTAATCTTACAAGCTGGGAAGAAGGATTATGTCCTTAATGCTGCGCTAGGAGATAAACCACCCGCTACGGCTGACCAGGATGTTAAGAACGCTTGGTTAACACGTAAGGAGGACTACTCAGTAGTTCAATGTGCAGTCTTGTATGGCTTAGAACCGGGACTTCAACGTCGCTTTGAGCGTCATGGAGCATATGAGATGTTCCAGGAGTTGATGTTCATCTTTCAGAAGAACGCCCGGATCGAGAAGTATGAGACCTCCGATAAATTCTATGCTTGCAAGATGGAGGAGAACTCGTCTGTCAGTGAACATGTGCTCAAAATTTCTGGGTACTCAAACCGTCTAGGTGAGCTGGGGATTGAACTCCCGCAAGAGGCTATCACTGACAGAATCCATCAATCACTGCCGCCAAGCTATAAAGGCTTTGTGTTGAACTACAACATGCAAGGGATGAACAAGTCACCCGACGAGTTGTTTGCGATGCTGAAAGTCGCAGAGTCTGAACTCCGTAAAGAGCATCAAGTGTTGATGGTGAATAAGACCACTAGTTTGAAGAGAAATGGCAAAGGCAAGAAGGGTAATTCAAAGAAGAGCGGCAAGCCTGTTGCCAATCCGATGAAGAAACCCAAAGCTGGACCTAAGCCTGAAACAGAGTGTTACTATTGCAAGGGTATGGGTCACTGGAAGCGCAACTGCCCCAAGTATCTGGCTGATAAGAAGGCGGCCAAAGAAAAATCAGGTATATTTGATATACATGTTATTGATGTGTACTTAACCGGCTCTTGTAGTAGTGCCTCGGTATTCGATACCGGTTCTGTTGCTCATATTTGCAACTCGAAACAGGAACTGCGGAATAGACGAAGGCTGGCGAAAGATGAAGTGACGATGCGCGTAGGAAATGGTTCCAAGGTTGATGCAATCGCCGTCGGCATAGTTTCACTTCAGTTACCATCAGGATTAGTTATGAACTTGAATCATTGTTATTTAGTGCATGCGTTGAGCATGAACATTATATCTGGATCTTGTTTATTGCGAGACGGTTACTCTTTTAAGTCAGAGAATAATGGTTGTTCTATTTCTATGAGTAACATCTTTTATGGTCATGCACTCAATGTGAGAGGATTGTTCATATTGAATCTTGATAGTGATACACACATACATAACATTGAGACCAAAAGAGTTAGAGTTAACAATGATAGTGCCATATTTTTGTGGCACTGCCGCTTAGGTCTTATTGGTGTAAAGCGCATGAAGAAACTCCATGCCGATGGACTTTTGGAGTCACTTGACTTTGATTCACTTGACACGTGCGAACCATGCCTCATGGGCAAGATTACTAAAACTCCGTTCTCCGGAACAATGGAGCGTGCCAATGACTTGTTGGAAATCATACATACCTATGTGTGCGGTCCGATGAGCGTAGAGGCACGCGGCGGATATCGTTATTTTCTCACCTTCACTGACGATTTGAGTAGATATGGTTATGTCTACTTAATGAAGCACAAGTATGAAACATTTGAAAAGTTCAATCAATCTCAGAGTGAAGTTGAAAATCATCGTAACAAGAAGATCAAGTTCCTACGGTCTGATCGTGGGGGTGAATATCTGAGTTTCGAGTTTGGTGCTCACTTAAGACAATGTGGAATTGTTTCACAGTTGACACCGCCTGGAACACCACAGCGTAATGGTGTGTCCGAACGTTGTAATCGTACTTTATTAGAGATGGTGCGATCTATGACGGCTCTTACCGATTTGCCGTTATCGTTTTGGGGTTATGCATTAGACACAGCTACATTCACTTTAAATAGGGCACCAACAAAATCCGTTGAGACGACACCATACGAACTGTGGTATGGCAAAAGGCCAAAGTTGTCATTTCTTAAAGTTTGGAGATGTGATGCTTATGTCAAAAAGCTTTAGCCTGAAAAGCTGGAACCCAAAGCGGAAAAGTGCATCTTCATAGGTTACCCAAAAGAGACAGTTGGGTAACCCTTCTATCTCAAATCCGAGGGCAAAGTGTTTGTTGCTAAAAATGGAGCTTTTCTCGAGAAGGAGTTTCTCTCGAGAGAATTGAGTGGGAGGAAGATAGAACTTGATGAGGTTGTCGAACCTCTCATCCCTCTAGATGGTGGCGCAGGGCAAGGGGAAACCTCTGTCGTTGCGATGCCGGTTGAGGAGGAAGTTAATGATGATGATCATGAAACTCCGGTTCAAGTTCCTGTGGAACCACGCAGGTCGACGAGACCACGTGCTGCTCCAGAGTGGTACGGTAATCCCGTTTTTTCAATCATGTTGTTAGACAACAATGAACCTGCAAGTTATGAAGAAGCAATGGTGGGCCCAGATTCCAACAAATGGCTAGAAGCCTTGAAGTCCGAGATAGGATCCATGTATGAGAACAAAGTGTGGACTTTGGAAGTACTACCTGAGGGCCGCAAGGCTATTCAGAACAAATGGATCTTTAAGAGGAAGACGGACGCTGACGGCAATGTGACCGTTTATAAAGCTCGATTTGTGGCAAATGGTTTTTCACAAGTTCAAGGAGTTGACTACGATGAGACATTCTCACCCGTAGCGATGCTTAAGTCCGTCAGAATCATGTTAGCAATAGCTGCATTTTTCGATTATGAAATATGGCAGATGGATGTCAAAACGGCGTTCCTTAACAGTTTCCTTAAGGAAGAGTTGTATATGATGCAGCCCGAAGGTTTTGTCGATTCTAAGAATGCTAACAAGGTGTGCAAGCTCCAGCGATCCATTTATGGACTGGTGCAAGCATCTCGGAGTTGGAACAAACGCTTTGATGAGGCGATCAAAGCATTTGGGTTTATACAAGTGGTTGGAGAATCTTGTATTTACAAGAAAGTGAGTGGGAGCTTTGTGGCATTTCTAATATTATATGTGGATGACATATTGCTGATTGGAAACAACGTAGAGTTTTTGGAGAGCATAAAGGATTACTTGAATAAAAGTTTCTCTATGAAGGACCTAGGAGAAGCTGCTTACATTCTAGGCATTAAGATCTACAGGGATAGATCAAAACGCGTGATAGGACTTTCACAAAGCACATACCTTGATAAAGTTTTGAAGAGGTTCAAAATGGAACAGTCCAAGAAAGGGTTCTTGCCAGTTTTACAAGGTACGAGATTGAGTAAGACTCAGTGCCCAGCAACTGATGAGGATAGAGAGCATATGAGCACTGTCCCCTATGCTTCAACCATAGGTTCTATCATGTATGCAATGTTGTGCACTAGACCGGACATTAGCTTGGCCATAAGTATGGCAGGCAGGTTCCAGAGTAATCCAGGAGTGGATTACTAGACGGCGGTCAAGAATATCCTGAAGTACCTAAAAAGGACTAAGGAGATGTTTCTCGTGTATGGAGGTGACGAATAGCTCGCCGTAAAAGGTTACGTCGATGCAAGCTTTGACATAGATCCGGACGACTCTAAGTCGCAGACCGGATACATATTTATTCTTAATGGGGGTGCGGTAAGCTGGTGCAGTTCCAAGCAAAGCGTCGTAGCAGATTCTACATGTGAAGCGGGGTACATGGCTGCCTCGGAGGCGGCTAAGGAGGGTGTCTGGATGAAGCAGTTCATGACGGATCTTGGAGTGGTGCCCAACGCACTGAATCCAATAACCTTGTTCTATGACAACACGGGTGCCATTGCCCTAGCAAAGGAACCACAGTTTCACAAGATGTCCAAACACATCAAACAACGCTTCAACCTCATCCGTGACTACGTCGAAGGGGAGGACGTAAATATATGCAAAGTGCACATAGATCTGAATGTAGCAGACCCGCTGACTAAACCTCTTCCACGGGCAAAGCATGATCAACACCTGAACTGTGTGGGTGTTAGATTTATTACAATGTAATTCGCATGATGATGTGAGGGCTGGATTATTGACTCTAGTGCAAGTGGGAGACTGTTGGAATTATGCCCTAGAGACAATAATAAATATAGTTATTATTATAATTCCTGTATCAAGATAATCGTTTATTATCCATGCTATAATTGTATTGAATGAAGACTTATATACATGTGTGGATACATAAACAAAACACTATCCCTAGCAAGCCTCTAGTGGGCTAGCCAGTTGATCAAAGATAGTCAGGGTCTTCTGATTATGAACAAGGTGTTGTTGCTTGATAACTGGATCACGTCATTAGGAGAATCACGTGATGGACTAGACCCAAACTAATAGACGTAGCATATTGATCGTGTCATTTTGTTGCTACTGTTTTCTGCATGTCAAGTATTTGTTCCTATGACCATGAGATCATATAACTCACTGACACCGGAGGAATGCTTTGTGTGTATCAAAAATCGCAATGTAACTGGGTGACTATAAAGATGCTTTACAGGTATCTCCGAAGGTGTTCGTTGAGTTAGTATGGATCGAGACTGGGATTTGTCACTCCGTGTGACGGAGAGGTATCTCGGGGCCCACTCGGTAATACAACATCACACACAAGCCTTGCAAGCAATGTGACTTAGTGTAAGTTGCGGGATCTTGTATTACGGAACGAGTAAAGAGACTTGCCGGTAAACGAGATTGAAATAGGTATGCGGATACTGACGATCGAATCTCGGGTAAGTAACATACCGAAGGACAAAGGGAATGACATACGGGATTAAATGAATCCTTGGCACTGAGGTTCAAACGATAAGATCTTCGTAGAATATGTAGGATCCAATATGGGCATCCAGGTCCCGCTATTGGATATTGACCGAGGAGTCTCTCGGGTCATGTCTACATAGTTCTCGAACCCACAGGGTCTGCACACTTAAGGTTCGACGTTGTTTTATGCGTATTTGAGTTATATGGTTGGTTACCGAATGTTGTTCGGAGTTCCGAATGAGATCACGGACGTCACGAGGGTTTCCCGAATGGTCCGGAAACGAAGATTGATATATAGGATGACCTCATTTGATTACCGGAAGGTTTTCGGAGTTACCGGGAATGTACCGGGAATGACGAATGGGTTCTGGGTGTTCACCGGGGGGGGGGGGGGGCAACCCACCCCGGGGAAGCCCATAGGCCTTGGGGGTGGCGCACCAGCCCTTAGTGGGCTGGTGGGACAACCCAAGAAGGCCCTATGCGCCATAGGAAGAAAATCAAAGAGAAAAGAAAAAAAAGAGGAGGTGGGAAAAGGGGGAAGGACTCCTCCTTCCAAACCTAGTTGGACTCGGTTTGGAAGGGGAGGGTTCCCCCCTTTGGCTCGGCCGAACCCGTTGGGGGTCCTTGGACCCCAAGGCAAGGCTCCCCATCTTCCCCTATATATACAGAGGTTTTAGGGCTGATCTGACACAACTTTGCCACGGCAGCCCGACCACATATCTCCACGGTTTTACCTCTAGATCGCGTTTCTGCGGAGCTCGGGCGGAGCCCTGCTGAGATAAGATCATTACCAACCTCCGGAGCACCGTCACGCTGCCGGAGAACTCATCTACCTCTCCGTCTCTCTTGCTGGATCAAGAAGGCCGAGATCATCGTCGAGTTGTACGTGTGCTGAACGCGGAGGTGCCGTCCGTTCGGCACTAGATCGTGGGACTGATCGCGGGACGGTTCGCGGGCCGGATCGAGGGACATGAGGACGTTCCACTACATCAACCGCGTTTCTTAACGCTTCTGTTGTGCGATCTACAAGGGTACGTAAATCAAATATCCCCTCTTGTAGATGGACATCACCATGATAGGTCTTCGTGCGCGTAGGAAAATTTTTGTTTCCCATGCGACATTCCCCAACAGTGTGTACTCTATGTGTCCACACATGTATTTGAGTTTCCAATCAATACAATTCAAGCATGGATAATAAACGATTATCATGAACAAGGAAATATAATAATAACCAACTTATTATTGCCTCTAGGGCATATTTCCAATAACATTGTGCACATTGATTGAAATGATGCGAAACTACAAAGATCGGTAGGATTGTCGCTCATGAGATGTCACTCAAGGACAAAGATGAGCTGCAAAACAAGTCAAGCGGTGCTTACAAAGCTTCATGTGAAGCTCCCGCTACTTCAAAAGAGAATCTTGTCACTGATGAAGAGATAAGCCTCATGGTCAGAAAATTCAACAAGTTCTACATGAGTAGAGGCACAGAGAAAGGCTCAAGCTCAAGATATGATGAGAAGTGTTCGTCCAGTTGTAACCGAAAGTGCTACAACTATGGGAAGCCCGGACACTACTCCAATGAGTGCTCGGCTCTCTACAAACAAAGAGAAGAGTCACCTCAAAGACGAAGCTCAAGAGATGAGTCACCTCGCAGAGAGAGAAGGTGTAGAGAAGATCCTTATGAACAAAGACACTCACGAAGAGGCAAGGAATCGGAGAAGAAGGACAAATACACCAAGATCAGCTCAATAGGAAGACATCAAGGTCATGTTGGTGAATGGGTTTCTGGCTCTGAGTCTGACAACCACTCCGAGAGAAGCTATCACTCCAACTTCGACTGTAGTCAAGATGAATGTCTTGTCGGCATTGCACTCGTTTCCTCCAACTCCTATGACTTATTTGATTCACCAAATGAAGGGTTCGGAAACTGCTTCATAGCTAAAGGCCCCAAGGTATGACACCCCGAGCATCTTGATTTCAATACTGATGATGATGACTTGTTAGGAGAAGATGACTCGCTCTTTAATAAAACTAGTGATTGCGCTGAAAATAAACTTGCTAATTATCATGCTAGTCAAGAGAAATCGAATGAAGATGATAATAAATAGATTGAATGACTAACTCAAGAATTAAACACTCTTACGTTAGCTCATGAAACTACTCTAGAAGATCATAGAGAGCTTGCAATAACTCATGACAAACTACGCTTCGAGAAGCACAATTTGGAGCACGAGCATGAGTTCCTAAAAGCGATCAATGATGATCTTCGAAAGAAGAGTTCTTCTTATCTAGCCAAGCGATTACTCTTGTCTACTTTTGTTCCACAAGTTAAACCTAAGAACACTAGTAACAAAGGCAAGAAAGTTTCTTCATCTAGTAACAACCATGCTAAAGCCAAATCTAATTATGTTGTTGCTAGTAGCTCTTTTGATTCCACTAATGATTCTCTTAGCCAAGTTACACTTGAGCAAGAAAACAATGTGTTGAAAGGGATTATAGAGAGAGGTGTCTTCAAAAGTCTTGCCAGAAGTAAGCAATTTGAGGAAATTGTGCGCAAGTAAGGAGGACATCGAAAGAAACAAGGTGTTGGCTACTTCAATGTCAACGGACATGATTGGGAAGAAGGTTCATATCACATTCCTAAGTTTTTTCCTCAAGAGGAGAAGTATGATCCTAGAAGAAAGAGAAAGGATAAAGGTCGTCCCCTATGCCTTAGTTGTAGGCTCTATAGTATGCTATGTTGTGTACCGCACCTGATGTGTGCCTTGCCATGAGTCGATCAAGGGGTACAATAGTGATCCATGAATGGATCACTGGACAGCGGTCACAAATATCCTTAGTAACTTGAGTACTAAGGAAATATTTCTCGATTATGGAGGTGATAAAAGAATTCATCGTAAAAGGTTACGTCGATGAAATCTTTGACACCAGTCCGAATGACTCTAAGTAGCACACGGGGTTCATATAATAGAGCAGTCCTTTGGAATAGTTCCAAATGGTGCGTGGTAGCAGCATCTACAGGATAACATAGATATTTTTGAAGCACACATGGATCTGAAAGGTTGATACCTATTGACTAAAACCTCTCTCACAAGCAAACATGAATAAACCCCATAACTTATTGGGTGTGAATCACATAGTGATGTGAACTAGATTATTGACTCTAGTGCAGGTGGGAGACTGTTGGAAATATGCCCTAGAGGCAATAATAAAATAGTTATTATTATATTTCTTTGCTCATGATAATCATTTATTGCTACTATTTTCCCAAACTATGAACGTAGCATGTGGTCATATCAGTTTATTGCTACTATTTTCTGCATGTCCAAGTATGTGTTCCTATGACCATGAGATCATGCAACTCCCGGACACCAGTGGAATGCCTTATGTGTATCAAATGTCACAAAGTAACTGGGTGACTATAAAGGTGCTCTACAAGTATCTCCGATGGTCTCTGTAGGGTTGGCGTGAATCGAGACTGGGATTTGTCACTCCGTACAACGGAGAGGTATCTCTGGGCCCACTCGGTAATACAACATCACAAGAAGCTTGCAAGCAATGTGACTAAGGAGTTAGTCACGGGATCTTGTATTATGGAGCAAGCAAAGAGACTTGATAGTAATGAGAATGAACTAGATATGGAGATACCGACGATCGAATCTCGGGCAAGTAACATACCGAAGGACAAAGGGAACATCATACAGGATTGATCGAATCCTTGACGTAGATGTTCGACCGGTAAAGATCTTCGTAGAATATGTAGGATCCAATATGGGCATCCAGGTCCCGCTATTGGTAATTGAACGGAGAGTGTCTCGATCATGTTTGCATAGTTCTCGAACCAGCAGGGTCTGCACACTGAAGGTTTGGTGGCGTTTTGGTATAGTTGAGTTATGTTTGTTGGTGACCGAAAGTTGTTCGCTGTCCTGGATGAGATCCCGGACGTCAGGAGGAGTTCCGAAATGGTCCGGAGATGAAGATTGATATATAGGAAAGAGGTATCCGGGTTCCGAAAAGATTTCGGGCACTACTAGTAAAGTACCGGGAGTGACGAATGGGTTCTGGGGGTTCACTGGGAGGGGCCACCCACCACGGGGGGGGGCACATAGGCCTAAGAGGTGGCGCACCAGCCCGTGGTGGGCTGGGCAGCTAGCCTCATGGGCCTATGCACCCGAATAAAGGAGAAGGTGAGATGTTTGACTAGGAGGAGGAGCCCTCCTAGCACCTCCACCAAACCCACTTGGAGGAGGAGGACTCCTCCTCATGGGTACGGCTGGCCAACCCTAGGGGAAACCCTAGGGCGCCACCCCTTCCCCCTCCCACCTATATATAGTGGAGAGGAGAGAGGGCAGTCACACCACAATCCAAGACGCATCCACCTCTCCCTCCCTCTAGTTCGTTCCTCCTCTATATTTATTCGACAGTGCACGGCGAAGGCCTGCCGGATCAGCTCTCTCGGTGTTCTGGGAATGGGGGTACCCAGACCTGCCCGCGTGCGACCCAGGGCTGACCCGCTTCATCAAGCACCCCCACAGGCCCGGCACCACTCAAGGCAAGGCCCTTGCGAGGGGCCAAGCCTCGCGAGGAGGAACAACATCAAGACCCATAGGGGGCCTCCCCAGGATCCCTGCGGAGCGGCGGATATTCCGAGGCGAGACCCGGCCTCAGGAGTCAAGGATGACGCGGAGGAAGGACATGCGAGCAGCATTCAGCAGGATGAAGCAGTTTCCCCTTTAGTGCAAAGGGGCAAGGACGGACCGGGGTTCCCAAGGCATCTTCCAAAGGTTTCCCTTCTAGTGCAACAAGGCCATCACCACCCGCCAGCAAGACATGCGTCATCCTTGGACCTGTCCGTGCAGCGCGGGCAGCCACTTTGCAGGCAAAGACTGCTTTTGGGCAGGGGAACATGTTCCCGTGTTCCCCTTCAAAATTGGCCATGGTGGGATCCCTTCCCGCCGAAACGATAAGGGAAGAGGACCGGGGCCGCCACTATATATAGAGGGTAGGTTAATTCATAGAGGGGGGCCTGATTCATTCACTCGCCCACTCGCACCATGCAAAGACCACTGCTACGGCAACAAAAGTCCTTCCTTGGCGCTAGGAATTCTTCTTGTTACTTCTCTGGTTTGCGTCGGTTTTTCCCTTGAAAAGGAAAGGGTGATGCAGCACAGGAGCATTAAGTATTTCCCTCAGTTTGAGAACCAAGGTATTGATCCAGAAGGAGGGTCTCGTCAAGTCCAGAGTACGTGCGCAAACACAAACAAGCTTGCACCCAACGCTTCAAAGGGGTTGTCAATCCCTTCAAGATTGTTTGCAAAGTGAAATCTGAAGGCGGAAAGTGCAATGAAGTAAAAAGTGTAAGGCTGAAAATATGGTGTGGAGTAGACCCGGGGGCCATAGTGTTCACTGCAGGCTTCTCTCAAAATAGCAAATATCATGGTGGGTGAACAAATTACTGTCGAGCAATTGATAGAACCACGCAAAGTCATGACGATATCTAAGGCAATGATCATACATATAGGCATCACGTCCGAGACAAGTAGATCGATACTTTCTGCATCTACTACTATTACTCCACACATCGACCGCTATACAACATGCATCTAGTGTATTGAGTTCATGACGAACAGAGTAACACCTTAAGCAAGATGACATGATGTAGAGGGATAATCTCAAACCAATGATGAAAACCCCACCTTTTTACCCTTGATGGCAACAACACGATGCGTGCCTCGCTTCCCCTTCTGTCACTGGGTGAGGTCACCGCACGGTATGAACCCAAAACCAAGCACTTCTCCCATTGCAAGAATCATAGATCTAGTTGGCCAGACAAAACCCACAACTCGAAGAGAATTACAAGGATATGAAATCATGCATAAGAGAGATCAGAAGAAACTCAAATAAGATTCATAGATAATCTGATCATAAATCCACAATTCATCGGATCTCGACAAACACACCACAAAAGAAGATTACATCGGATAGATCTCCATGAAGATCAAGGAGAACTTTGTATTGAAGATCCAAGAGAGAGAAGAAGCCATCTAGGTACTAGCTATGGTCCCGTAGGTCTATGGTGAACTACTCACGCATCATCGGAGAGGTCATGGTGTTGATGAAGAAGCCCTCCGTCTCCGAATCCCCCTCCGGCAAGGCACCAGAACATGCCCAGATGGGATCTTGTAGAGACAGAAGCTTGTGGCTGCGGAAAAGTACTTTTGATGATCTCCTAATTATTTTGGGATTTTTATGGAATATATAGGCGCAACCCCTAGGTCAGAGGGCGCCCAGGGGGGCCACAAGCTTGTGGGCCGCGGCCTACCCCCTGGCCGCAAGTTGGGGCTTGTGGGGCCCCTGAGGCTCCCCTGCCTTGGCTCCCAAGCTTCCCGATCTTCTTCCGTTACGAAAAAATCTTTTCGGAGATTTTCTTCCCTTTGGACTCTGTTTCAAAATCTCCTGTGAAAGGGGTCAAGAACATGGAAAAAACAGGAACTGGCACTTGGCACTGAGTTAATAAGTTAGTTCCAGAAAATATATAAAAGGCATGCAAAACATCCAAAGTTTGACAAGATAATAGCATGAAACCATCAAAAATTATAGATACGTTGGAGACGTATCAAGCATCCCCAAGCTTAACTCCTGCTCGTCCTCGAGTAGGGAAGTGATAAAGAATGAATTTGTGATGTGGAATGCTACCTAGCATAGTTGTCCTTTGCAACTTCTTTCACGTGACATGAATGTTCAGATCCGTAAGATTCAAAACAATAGTTTGATATTGACATGAAAACAATAATACTTCAAGAAAACTAGCAAGGTAATCATGAACTTTCAAAATAACAAGGCCAATGAAAGTTATCCCTACAAAATCATATAGTCTGGCTATGCTCCATCATCCTCACACAACTAATGTAAATCATGCACAACCCCGGAATTGGCCAAGTAATTGTTTTCGCACTCTTACTTTCTCAAACTTTTTATAACTGTCATGCAATACATGAGCGTGAGCCATGGATATAGCACTATAGGTGGAATAGAGTGTGGTGGTGGTTGTGAGACAAAAAGGAGGAGATGGTCACATTGACTCGGCATATCAAAAGGCTATGGAGATACCCATTAATAGATATCAATGTGAATGAGTAGGGATTGCCATACAAGAGATGCACTAGAGCTATAAGTATGTGAAAGCTCAAAAGGAAAACTAGTGGGTGTGCATCCAACTTGCTTGCTCACGAAGACCTAGGGCAATTTTGAGAAGTCCATCATTGGAATATACAAGCCAAGTTATATAATGAAGATTCCCACTAGAATATGGTAGCGACAAAGCAAGAAGCTCTCAATCATGGAGAACATGGTGCTATTATGAAGCACAAGTGTGGAAAATGATAGTAGCATTGTCCCTTCTCTCTTTTTCTCTTTTTTTAATTTGGGCTCTTAGGCCTCTTTTTTCTTCTTTTCTTTTCTCTTTTTTTGTTTTTGTTTTTGGGCTCTTTGGTGTATTTTTTTATTTACTCACATGGGACAATGCTCTAATAATGATGATCATCACACTTTTATTTACTAACAGCTCAAAATGGTGATGACTCTATAGGAAATGCCTCCGGCAGTGTACCGGGATGTGCAACGATCTAGCATGCCGTGTGACGTTGAAAACATCTCGCTAGCTATATTTCGTTCATGCAAGGGCAATATGAGAGTGACAGCACAAGTCATTAGACGGAACGGTGGGAGTTGCATGGCAATATATCTCGGAATGGCTATGAAAATGCCATAGTAGGTCGGTATGGTGGCTGTTTTGAGGAAGACATATGGTGGGTTTGTGCACCAGCGAGAATTGCGCAGCACTAGAGAGGCTAGCAATGGTGGAAGGTGAAAGTGCATCTATACCATGGACTCACATTAGTCATGAAGAACTCACATAATTGTTGCGAAATTTTTTATTAGTAATCGAAACAAAGTGCTCAACGCATACTCCGAGGGGAAGGGTTGGTAGGTGTTAACAATCGCGCGATCCCGACCACAACACAAAGGATGACAATCAATAGATCAATTATGCTCCGACTTCCTAACATAGCAGTTCACCATACGTGCATGCTACGGGAATCACTAACTTCAACACAAGTATTTCTAGACTCACAACACCCTACTAACATAGCTCTTAATATTACCAAATCCTCGTCTCAGAACTAATTGAGAGGAATCAAAACTTCTCTTTCTACTCAATGCACATGAAGATGGAGGTTTTTGCATCCTCTTTGGGTAACTATCACATTTGGGACTACTTTCATAGCATAAGCCAACTACCAAATCACGCACCACCGTGCTCTAAAGATATAAGTGAAGCACTAGAGCAAAAGTATCTAGCTCAAAAGATATAAGTGAAGCACTATGAGCAAAAGTATCTAGCTCAAAAGATATAAGTGAAGCACTATGAGCATTCTAGCAAAATCACGATGAGTGCATGTCTCTCTCTCCCAAAAAGGTGTGCAGCAAGAATGATTGTGACACAATAAAAGGAAAAGACTCCTAAGATGCAAGACGCTCCAAGCAAAACACATATCATGTGGTGAATAAAAATATAGCTCCAAGTAATGTTACCGATGGATTGAAGACGAAAGAGGGGATGCCTTCCCGGGGCATCCCCAAGCTTAGGATTTTTGGTGTCCTTGAATTGGCTTGGGATGCCTTGGGCATCCCCAAGCTTGAGCTCTTTCCACTCTTTATCTCTTTGTCCATGAGAACATCACCCAAAACTTGAAAACTTCACAACACAAAACTTAAACAGAAACTCGTGATAATATTAGCACAAGAAAACAAACTACCACTTCTTTTGGTACTGTAGCAAACTTGAATTCTATCTATATTGGTGTTGGGCTACTGTATTTTCACTTTTCCATGGCTAGTACCCCCCGATACTAACCATAGTTTCATCAAAACAAGCAACCAACTCAACAAAAAAGAATGTGTCAAAAATAGACCAGTCTGTAGCAATCTGTATACTTCGTATACTTATGGTACCTCAAAACTTCTGAACAACTACGAATGGCTGAGAAAAAGGCATATCAACCACCATCAAAAGGAATCAACTCAAAAGCTCTTTCTGAATAAAAATGAAAAATCATCTCGTGAGCAAAAAGTTTCTGTCTTTTTCCAGCAGTATCAAACAACCATTACCAAGACTAGTCATAAAGGTTTTGCTTGGCTCAAACACAAAAAGAAACACAAAATACACAATCATAACAGAATTATGATGGTGTGGACACAACAAAACCGAAAGGAAAAAGAAAATATAAATTCATTGGGTTGCCTCCGAACAAGCGCTATTGTTTAACACCCTTAGCTAGGCATTGATAATTCAATGATGCTCACACAAAAGACAAGAATTGAAGCACAACGAGAGCATCATAAAGCATGTGAAAGTCACATTTAAGTCTAACATACTTCCTATGCATAGGCATTTTATGGGAAAACAAATTGGCAAGACAACCAATAGTTACCAAATGCAAGGAAGAAGAAAGAGACAATAGCAATCTCCACATAACGAGAGGTAATTTGGTAACATGAATGTTTCTACCACAATATTTTCCTCTCTCATAGCAAATTACATGTGGGATCATAATCAAATTCAACAAAATAGCTATCACAAAGGATATTCTTTTCATGATCCACATGCATGCAAAGTTGATGCTCTTCAAAAATAGTGGGATTGTCATCAACTAAAGTCATGACTTCTCCAAACCCACTTTGAATATTATTGCAAATATCATTGCAACAAGTAGTGGACATAGAAAAATTAGCATCCCCAAGCTTAGGGTTGTGCATATTTTTAGCATGATTGTCACTAATGGGATTTATAGTGAAACCATTGCAATCATGCTTTTCATTCAAGGAGCCCTCGTGAATCACTTCATAAATTTCTTCATCACGATTTTCAGATTCACGCATCTCAAGCAAAACTCCATAAAGATAGTCAAGTGCACTCAACTCACTAGCAATTGGATCAACATAATTGGATCTCTTAAAGAGATTAGCAAGTGGATGAGGATCCATATCACTAGATTTTCAGCACGCGAAGATGCAAGCATATTGAAGGCACATAGCACACAAGCAAAGGAAAGGCAAGCGAAAGAAAAGGGCGAACAAAAAAGGCAAACGAAAAAGGCAAATTGGTGATGTCGGGGAGAGGAAAACGAGAGGCAACTGTCAAACAAAGTAAATGCAAGATATGAGTTTGTGACACTTACTTGGATGAGTTCTTGACTTGATCCTCCCCGACAACGGCGCCAGAAATTCTTCTGCTACGGCAACAAAAGTCCTTCCTTGGAGCTAGGAATTCTTCTTGTTACTTCTCTGGTTTGCGTCGGTTTTTCCCTTGAAGAGGAAAGGGTGATGCAGCACAGGAGCAGTAAGTATTTCCCTCAGTTTGAGAACCAAGGTATCGATCCAGAAGGAGGGTCTCGTCAATTCCAGAGTACCTGCGCAAACACAAACAAGCTTGCACCCAACGCTTAAAAGGAGTTGTCAATCCCTTCAAGATTGTTTGCAAAGTGAGATCTGAAGGCGGAAAGTGCAACGAAGTAAAAAGTGTAAGGCTGAAAATATGGTGTGGAGTAGACCCGTGGGCCATATTGTTCACTAGAGGCTTCTCTAAAATAGCAAATATCACGATGGGTGAAAAAATTACTGTCGAGCAATTGATAGAACCGCGCAAAGTCATGACGATATCTAAGGCAATGATCATACATATAGGCATCACGTCCGAGACAAGTAGACCGATACTTTCGGCATCTACTACTATTACTCCACACATCGACTGCTATCCAGCATGCATCTAGTGTATTGAGTTCATGACGAACAGAGTAACGCCTTAAGCAAGATGACATGATGTAGAGGGATAATCTCAAACCAATGATGAAAACCCCACCTTTTTACCCTTGATGGCAACAACATGATGCGTGCCTCGCTACCCCTTCTGTCACTGGGTGAGGTCACCGCACGGTATGAACCCAAAACCAAGCACTTCTCCCATTGCAAGAATCATAGATCTAGTTGGCCAGACAAAACCCACAACTCGAAGAGATTTACAAGGATATGAAATCATACATAAGAGAGATCAGAAGAAACTCAAATAAGATTCATAGATAATCTGATCATAAATCCACAATTCATCGGATCTCGACAAACACACCGCAAAAGAAGATTACATCGGATAGATCTCCATGAAGATCATGGAGAACTTTGTATTGAAGATCCAAGAGAGAGAAGAAGCCATCTAGTTACTAGCTATGGACCCGTAGGTCTATGGTGAACTACTCATGCATCATCGGAGAGGTCATGGTGTTGATGAAGAATGAAGAAGCCCTCCATGTCCGAATCCCCCTCTGGCAAGGCACCAGAACGTGCCCGAGATGGGATCTTGCGGAGACAGAAGCTTGCGGCGGCGGAAAAGCACTTCCGACGATCTCCTGATTTTTTTGGGATTTTTAGGGAATATATAGGCGTAACCCCTAGGTCAAAGGGCACCCAGGGGGCCCACAAGCCTGTGGGTCACGACCTACCCCCCCTGGCCGCGGGGTGGGGGCTTGTGGGGCCCCTGTGGCTCCCCTGCCTTGGCTCCCAAGCTTCCCGATCTTCTTCCGTTACGAAAAAAATCTTTTCGGGGATTTTCTTCCTTTGGACTCTGTTTCAAAATCTCCTCTAAAAGGTGTCAAAAACATGGAAAAAACAGGAACTGACACTTGGCACTAAGTTAATAAGTTAGTCCCAGAAAATATATAAAAGGCATGCAAAACATCCAAAGTTTGACAAGATAATAGCATGAAACCATCAAAAATTATAGATACGGTGGAGACGTATCAACCACCCAGCCTCTTGAGGCCCTCGAACACTGTACTAGTTCATCCATCAACCTCTATGAGAGGCAATCCACCAAAGCAGGAGTAGGGTATTACGCTTCTTAGTGGCCCGAACCTAGGTAAACTGCCATGTTCTTTGTCTTCCTCACCATCAAGTGAGTTCTCTGCCATCCCCAGCGAGTAGCAAGTTAGGTGAAGCGCGATCGTTGTACACGCCCGTGAGTTCGAATCTTTAGGGTTTTGCGGAGCCCGAAATCCGACATTTGGTGCGCGAGGTAGGGGGCGTGTCAAGGTTTTCTCCAAGCTCTGCCTTCACCAAGCTTCGCCGCTCCGATGGTTGATGCTCGCTAGGCTTGCACTGAGGGCCGCAGCACCCGCGTTGCTCAGACAGCGCCCGTGGGCCCCGCCGGCGCGTGTTGGTCACCATCGCCCATGGTGAATGTCGCCACGGACCCCGACGCTCAAGAACAACAAGGTTCCTCCTAGCCAGCTACCGATCAGCCCGACGGCCGCACCACACTCCATCGCTCGTCCGGGCTTTCGGGTCGGCCTCGCACGCCCGGTCGAAGATGCCGCATGGCTGGCGCGCGCTTGCGATAGCCTCCAAGATGCTCCGCTATCCGCCCGCCCCTGACCTCCACAATGACTGGCTCCAGTGCATCGAGGAGCTCGTCGCCTCTGCCGGTGATCCCGCGGCGTTCTCCTGCTCATTTTGACCCCAACCGTCCCTAGCGAATGACGAGGAGCAAGATGCGCCACCCCCACCTCCGCGGCATGGCGCGCGCCCCGAGACCAGGTAGGAAGCGTGTCCCCGCGACCGGCCTCTCGAACCCAGGGCGAGGCCAGGAGATGAAGCAAGCTATGAGGTGGTTCCTCGTCCACGCGCCGGCACATGTGCGCCCTTGGCGCTCCAAATCCCGCGCCGCGAGCATGCCCCGCTCGAAGCAGACCCACTGGAGCAACAGGACAAGGTCCCCCCCCCCCCCCCGCGAGCTGCACCGGTCGAGCCGGTGGGGTGCCTCGCCATCGCCCATGAGCTCTACCCAACTGCGTGGCCATGCAATTTCAAGCCCGAACTACCCCCTATGCTACGACGGCACCCTGGACCCGGACGAGTTCCTGCAACTCTACACACTGAGTATCAGGGCGGCATGAGTGGGCGACAAGGTTATGGCGTGCTGGTTCCCCATGGCGCTCAAGGGCGGCGCGCTCTCTTGGCTCCTCAACCTCCCAAGGGTGTCCATCACCTCCTGCGATGATCTACGTGAACTCTTCATCGCCAAATTCCAGGGCACCCGCGACCGTGCTCCCATTACGAACGACCCGCGGCGCATCAAGCAGCAGGAGGGGGATATCCTGCACAAGTTCATACAACGCTTCACGGCCATGCGCCTCAAGATCCCCAAGGTGTCGGACGAGGTCGTCATCTCGGCCTTCTCCGACGGAGTCACCGACCTCAAGATGAAGGAGGAGCTCGCCATGAGTGATGAAATGAGCACTGCATTGGAGATGTTCAACCTGGCAAACAGATGCGCCCGGGCAGAAGAAGGTCGCCTGTCGCTCCTCGGGCCCCAGGCGACGGAACAAGAAGAGAAGAAGACCAAGGCCAAGGAGGCGAAGCGCAAGGCTCCGGCGGTGCTCGCAGCCGAGCCAGAGATGAAGCGCGACCGAGGGGGAGAGTGTCCGTAACGAGGAGGGCCAACGTGCAACTTCCACGGCACCAGCGGCCATGGTACCTCTGAGTGCCACGAGCTCCGACTGGTCCGTGCCGAGCACTTCAGCAAGCGCCCCGGACGGGGAGACAGAGGCCCCGCCCGCGGCGGTGGTCGCAGTGGAGGCCACTGGGATGATCGGGAGCCACGTCAGGGGTGGCATGAATAGCCTCATGAAGACCGTTGGTGCGGCCAGCCTCAGGAGGACCACCGACGCGACCAGGCTCGAGACGACTGTTGATGCGACGACCTTCAGGAGGGGCAACATCGCGGTCAGCCTCGTGAGGTTCACGCTCGTGAGGCTGGGCTGCCTACGCCACCCAGAAGGAGGGATGAAGACAGGCAGAATATGGGGCTTTGGGCTTCTAGGAAGTCACGGCGGTGGCCTCCATCCTGGGTGGCGCCCAGACCCCGGCCTCGAACCGCGCCTTCAAGCGGTTCGCCCGGGAGGTGAATGCCGCTCTTCCGAAGCCTGAAGCGATGCACCCCCTCAACTTGTCCCAGACCACCATCACCTTCGACCCAAGTGATAAGCTCAGGTGCTCGTTCATGGCTGGCAAGCTCCCCATGATGTGCACCCCGACCATCAGCAACGTCCTCGTCACCAAGACCCTAATCGATAGTGGAACGGGGCTCAACGTCCTCTCGGTCGAGACCTTCGAGACACTATAGCTGCCATACAAACAACTCATGCTGACCAAGCCCTTCTCGGGAGTCACATAAGGGTCCACCGTGCCCATCAGGCAGGTGCGTCTGCGAGTCACTGCTACTTCTCAAACAACAGAGCCAGAAATTGACACGTTGACGGAGATTGGGCTTGCGTTGGTTTTTCCCTTGAATAGGAAAGGGTGATGCAGCACAGGAGCAGTAAGTATTTCCCTCAGTTTGAGAACCAAGGTATAGATCCAGAAGGAGGGTCTCGTCAAGTCCAGAGTACCTACGCAAACACAAACAAGCTTGCACCCAACGCTTCACAGTGGTTGTCAATCCCTTCAAGATTGTTTGCAAAGTGAGATCTGAAGGCGGAAAGTGCAACGAAGTAAAAAGTGTAAGGCTAAAAATATGGTGTGGAGTCGACCTCGGGGGCCATAGTGTTCACTAGAGGCTTCTCTCAAAATAGCAAGTATTACGGTGGGTGAACAAATTACTGTCGAGCAATTGATAGAACCGCGCAAAGTCATGACGATATCTAAGGCAATGATCATGCATATAGGCATCACGTCCGAGACAAGTAGACCGATACTTTCTGCGTCTACTACTATTACTCCACACATCGACCACTATCCAGCATGCATCTAGTGTATTGAGTTC
This sequence comes from Hordeum vulgare subsp. vulgare, assembly GCF_904849725.1. Taxonomy (NCBI): domain Eukaryota; kingdom Viridiplantae; phylum Streptophyta; class Magnoliopsida; order Poales; family Poaceae; genus Hordeum; species Hordeum vulgare. Next base: position 448,881,925 of record NC_058522.1, read on the forward strand.
ATGACGAACATAGTAACGCTTTAAGCAAGATGACATGATGTAGAGGGATAATATCAAACCAATGATGAAAACCCCATCCTTTTACCCTTGATGGCAACAACACGATGCGTGCCTCGCTACCTCTTCCGTCACTGGGTGAGGTCACCACACAGTATGAACTCAAAACCAAGCACTTCTCCCATTGCAAGAATCATAGATCTAGTTGGCCAGACAAAACTCACAACTCGAAGAGAATCACAAGGATATGAAATCATGCATAAGAGAGATCATAATGAACTCAAATAAGATTCATAGATAATCTGATCATAAATCCACAATTCATCAGATCTCGACAAATACACCGCAAAAGAAGATTACATCGGATAGATCTCCATGAAGATCATGGAGAACTTTGTATTGAGGATTCAAGAGAGAGAAGAAGCCATCTAGTTACAAGCTATGGACCCGTAGGTCTATGGTGAACTACTCACGCATCATCGGAGAGGTCATGGTGTTGATGGAGAAGCCTTCCGTGTCCGAATCCCCCCTCCGACAGGGCACCAGGACGTGCCCCAGATGGGATCTTGCGGAGACAGAAGCTTGCGGCGGCGGAAAAGCGATTGCGATGATCTTCTGATTTTTTTGGGAATATTTGGGAATATATGGGTGCAAGATCTAGGTCAGGGGACCTCCAAGGGGCCCACAAGCCTGGATGGCGCGGCCCCCCTGGCTGCGGGGAGGGGGCTTGTGGGGCCCCTGGGGCTCTTCTGGCTTGACTCCCAAGTTCTCCGATCTTCTTCCGTTCCAGAAAAAATCTTTACGTGGATTTTCTTCCGTTTGGACTCCGTTTCAAAATCTCCTCTGAAAGGGGTCAAAAACATGGAAAAAACAGGAATTGGCACTTGGCACTGAGTTAATAAGTTAGTCCCAAAAAATAAATAAAAGGCATGCAAAACATCCAAAGTTTGACAAGATAATAGCATGAAACCATCAAAAATTATAGATACGTTGGAGACGTATCAAGCATCCCCAAGCTTAACTCCTGCTCGTCCTCGAGTAGGGAAGTGATAAAGAATGAATTTTTGATGTGGAATGCTACCTAGCATAGTTGTCCTTTGCAACTTCTTTCAGTGGCATGAATGTTCAGATCCATAAGATTCAAAACAATAGTTTGCTATTGACATGAAAACAGTAATACTTCAAGCAAACTAGCAAAGTAATCATGTACTTTTGAAATAACAAGGCCAAAGAAAGTTATCCCTACAAAATCATATAGTCTGGCTATGCTCCATCATCCTCACACAACTAATGGAAATCATGCACAACCCCGGAATTGGCCAAGTAATTGTTTTCTCACTCTTACTTTCTCAAACTTTTTATAACTATCACGCAATACATGAGCGCGAGCCATGGATATAGCACTATAGGTGGAATAGAGTGTGGTGGTGGTTGTGAGACAAAAAAGGAGGAGATGGTCACATTGACTCGGCGTATCAATAAGCTATGGAGATGCCCATTAATAGACATCAATGTGAATGAGTAGGGATTGCCATACAAGAGATGCACTAGAGCTATAAGTATATGAAAGCTCAAAAGGAAAACTAGTGTGTGTGCATCCAACTTGCTTGCTCACGAAGACCTAGGGCAATTTTGACGAAGCCCATCATTGGAATATACAAGCCAAGTTATATAGTGAAGGTTCCCACTAGCATATGGTAGTGACAAAGCAAGAAGCTCTCAATCATCAAGAACATGGTGCTATCATGAAGCACAAGTGTGGAAAAAGATAGTAGCATTGTCCCTTCTCTCCTTTTCTCTTTTTTTATTTGGGCTCTTAGGCCTCTTTTTTTTCTCTTTTTTTTTTGTTTTTGGGCTCTTTGGCCTCTTTTTTTATTTCCTCACATGGGACAATGCTCTAATAATGATGATCATCACACTATTATTTACTCACAGCTCGAAGATCACAATGATGATGACTCCATAGGAAATGGCTCTGGCAGTGTACCGGGATGTGCAACGATCTAGTATGATTATGCAATGGCAATATGAGAATGATGGCACAAGTCATGATACGGAACGGTGGTAGTTGCATGGCAATATATCTCGGAATGGCTATGAAAATGCCATAGTAGGTAGGTATGGTGGCTGTTTTGAGGAAGGAATTTGGTGGGTTTGTGCACCCGTGAGAATTGCGCGGCACTAGAGAGGCTAGGAATGGTGGAAGGTGAAAGTGCATCTATACCATGGACTCAACATTAGTCATAAAGAACTCACATACTTGTTGCAAAAGTTTTTATTAGTAATCGAAACAAAGTGCTAAACGCATACTCCGAGGGGAAGGGTTGGTAGGTGTAAACCATCGCGCGATCCCGACCTCAACACAAAGGATGACAATCAATAGATGAATTATGCTCCGACTTCCTAACGTAGCGGTTCACGATACGTGCATGCTACGGGAATCACTAACTTCAACACAAGTATTTCTAGATTCACAAGACCCTACTAACATAGCTTTTAATATTACCAAATTCATGTCTCAAAACTAATTGAGAGGAATCGAAACTTCTCTTTCTACTCAATGCACATGCAAATGGAGGTTTTTGCATCTTCCTTGGGTACCTAGCACATGGGACTGCTTTCATAGCATAAGCCAACTACCAAATCACACACCGCCGTGCTCTAAAGATATAAGTGAAGCACATGAGCAAAAGTATCTAGCTCAAAATATATAAGAGAAGCACATGAGCAAAAGTATCTAGCTCAAAAGATATAAGTGAATCACAATGAGCATTCTAGCAAAATCACGATGAGTGCATGTCTCTCTCTCTCAAAAAGGTGTGCAGCAAGGATGATTGTGACACAACAAAAAGAAAAGACTCCTAAGATACAAGACGCTCCAAGCAAAACACATATGATGTGGTGAATAAAAATAGAGCTCCAAGTAATGTTACCGATGGATTGAAGACGAAAGAGGGGATGTGTTCCCGGGGCATCCCCAAGCTTAGGCTTTTTGTGTCCTTGAATTTGTCTAGGGGTGCCTTGGGCATCCCCAAGCTTGAGCACTTTCCACTCCTTATCTCTTTGTCCATGAGAACGTCACCCAAAACTTGAAAACTTCACAACACAAAACTTAAACAGAAATTTGTGATAGCATTAGTATAAGAAAACAAACTACCACTTCTTTTGGTACTGTAGCACACTTGAATTCTATCTATATTGATGATGGGCTTCTGTATTCTCACTTTCCCATGGCTAGTACCCCCCGATACTAACCATAGTTTCATCAAAACAAGCAACCAACTCAACAAAAACAGAATCTGTCAAAAACTGACCAGTCTGTAGCAATCTGTATACTTCGTATACTTCTGTTACCTCAAAAATTCTGACAAATTACGAGGTCTGGGGAAAAAGCATATCAATCAGAAGCAAAAATAATCAAATCAAAAGCTCTTTCTGAATAAAAATGAAAAATCATCTCGTGAGCGAAAAGTTTCTGTCTTTTTCCAGCAGGATCAAACAACCATTACCAAGAGTAATCATAAAGGCTTTGCTTGGCTCAAACACAAAAAGAAACACAAAAAACACAATCACAACAGAATTATGAAAGTGTGGACGCAACAAAACAAAAAGAAAAAGATAAATTCATTTGGTTGCCTCCCAACAAGCGCTATTGTTTAACGCCCTTAGCTAGGCATAGAAGCGATAGAATCACATATCGTCGTCTTTGGTGCTCAAACCATAAGTGGCCCTCATCATGGATTCATAAGGCAATCTTATTTTCTTTCTAGGAAAGTGTTCCATGCCCTTCCTTAAAGGAAATTTAAATCTAATATTCCCTTCCTTCATATCGATGATAGCACCAATAGTCCTTAGGAAAGGTCTACCAAGAATAATAGGGCATGTAGGATTGCAATCAATGTCAAACACAATGAAATCCACGGGTGCATAGTTCCTATTTGCAATAATAAGAACATCATTGATCCTTCCCATGGGTTTCTTGGCAGTAGAATCAACAAGATGCAAATTAAGAGAACACTCTTCAATCTCATTAAAACTCAGAACATCACATAAAGACTTTGGAATCGCAGAAACACTAGCACCCAAATCACACAAAGCATTGCACTCATAGTTTTTTTATTTTGATTTTGATGGTAGGTTCCCACTCATCATGAAGCTTTCTAGGGATAGAGACTTCCAATTCAAGTTTCTCTTCAAGAGCTTTCATCATAGCTTCGACGATATGATCGGTAAAGGCTTTGTTTTGGCTATAAGTGTGTGGGAGTTCAACATGGATTGCATCAAAGAAATGTATTCAATCAAGGAGCAACAATCATAATTGAATTCCTTGAAATCCACGGTAGTAATTTCATTACTACTCAAAGTTTTAACGTCTTCTACTCCACTTTTAATGCTTTTAGCATCAAGGTAGATGGACTCCGAATCATTGGGGCACTTTTCAACCAAAGTGGATTCATATCCAGCCCCATAATCATTAGGTTTGGCACAAGAAAACAAAGATTCAATGGGAGTCACACCAAGCACTTTAAGATCATCGTGATTCTCATCACGAGTTTCGGGTTTAGCAGCCATTTTATTGACTAAAGTAGCTTGCTTATCAGAAATCTTGCCCACTAGCTTTTCAAGACGAGCGAACTAGGAATTCAACACAAGGAATTCTTTGGACATATCATCAACTTCTCTACTCATAAAAGCCAGAAAAGAATTTTGCTCCTTCAGCTCTCTACCGAAGTAACTATTATATTCAAATTGTGTAGACATGAAGCCTTTAACACTAGTTTCAATATCTTCTAACTTCGCAAAGTGAGCATCAAAATCCCTTAGTGGGGCCATTCGGGCTTTAGTAGGCAAGCAAGCACACAAGCAAACAAAAAGCAGGCGAGAAAAAGGGCAAACGAAAAGGGCGAACAAAAAGGCGAACGAAAAAGGCGAATTGGTGAAGTGGGGGAGAGGAAAACGAGAGGCAACTGGCAAACAAAGTAAATGCAGGAGATGAGTTTGCGACACTTACTTGGATGAGTTCTTGACTTGATGTTCCTCCCTAGCAACGGTGCCAGAAATCCTTCTGCTACTTCTCAAACAACAGCGCCAGAAATTGACACGTTGACGGAGATTGGGCTTGCGTTGGTTTTTCCCTTGAAGAGGAAAGGGTGATGCAGCACCGGAGCAGTAAGTATTTCCCTCAGTTTGAGAACCAAGGTATCGATCCAGAAGGAGGGTTTCGTCAAGTCCAGAGTACATGCGCAAACACAACCAAGATTGCACCCAACGCTTCAAAGGGGTTGTTAATCCCTTCAAGATTGTTTGTAAAGTGAGATCTGAAGGCGGAAAGTGCAACGAAGTAAAAAGTGTAAGGCTGAAAATATGGTGTGGAGTAGACCCTGGGGGCCATTGTGTTCACTAGAGGTTTCTCTCAAAATAGCAAGTATTATGGTGGGTGAACAAATTACTGTCGAGCAATTGATAGAACCGCGCAAAGTCGTGACAATATCTAAGGCAATGACGATGCATATAGGCATCACGTCCGAGACAAGTAGACCGATACTTTCTGCATCTACTACTATTACTCCACACATCGACCACTATCCAGCATGCATCTAGTGTATTGAGTTCATGACGAACAGAGTAACGCTTTAAGCAAGATGACATGATGCAGAGGGATAATCTCAAACCAATGATGAAAACCCCATCTTTTTACCCTTGATGGCAACAACATGATGTGTGCCTCGCTACCCCTTCTGTCACTGGGTGAGGTCACCGTACGGTATGAACCCAAAACCAAGCACTTCTCCCATTGCAAGAATCATAGATCTAGTTGGCCAAACAAAACCTACAACTCGAAGAGAATTACAAGGTTATGAAATCATGCATAAGAGAGATCAGAAGAAACTCAAATAAGATTCATAGATAATCTGATCATAAATCCACAATTCATCGGATCTCGACAAACAAACAGCAAAAGAAGATTACATCGGATAGATCTCCATGAAGATCATGGAGAACTTTGTATTGAAGATCCAAGAGAGAGAAGAAGCCATCTAGTTACTAGCTATGGACCCATAGGTCTATGGTGAACTACTCACGCATCATCGGAGAGGTCATGGTGTTGATGGAGAAGCCTTCCGTGTCCGAATCCCCCCTCCGGCAGGGCACCAGGACGTGCCCCATATGGGATCTTGCGGAGACATAAGGTTGCGGCGGCGGAAAAGCGATTGCGATGATCTCCTGATTTTTTTGGGAATATTTGGGAATATATAGGGGCAAGATCTAGGTCAGGGGACCTCCAGGGGGCCCACAAGCCTGGATGGCGCGGCCCCCTGGCTGCGGGGTGGGGGCTTGTGGGGCCCCTGGGGCTCTACTGGCTTGGCTCCCAAGTTCTCCGATCTTCTTCCATTCCAGAAAAAATCTTTTCGGGGATTTTCTTCCGTTTGGACTCCGTTTCAAAATCTCCTCTGAAAGGGGTCAAAAACATGGAAAATATAGGAACTGACACTTGGCACTGAGTTAATAAGTTAGTCCCAAAAAATAAATCAAAGGCATGCAAAACATCCAAAGTTTGACAAGATAATAGCATGAAACCATAAAAAATTATAGATACGTTGGAGACGTATGAGTGACCTTTGGTGAGCGCAAGAACTACCACACTGAGATCATCATCTTCGACGTCGCGCACATCCACCTATCGTACAACGCGATCCTTGGGTACCCCGCTCTCGCCAAGTTCATGGCAATGACCCACCATGGCTACAACATCATCAAGATGCCAGGGAGCGGCGGCGTCATCACCATCGCCTACGACGAGAAGGATGCCGTCTGTACACTCGAGCGCGCCTATCGTGCCATGACGGCGGAACGCTCGGACGATGAAGAAGATGAGCCACCTCGTGAGTACCTACGCAAGAAGAAGAAGAAGCTCCTCCCCACGGAGCGCCCTGAGATTGCGGGCTCCGTGCCCGGGGACGGGGTCATGCCTCCCATCGCATACGAAGGCGCGCTAAGGGCCCCCCTTGGGTCAGACCTGGGGCCTCCCACCGGGGAGGTTCCCGTCCTAACCAGTGAGGCGAGGGTGGCACTCGAGCACAACCCGAGGGCGCACTCCGGCGCGCGTCTGACCAGCTCCCGTGAGTCCGTCATTAGAGCAACCCAAGAACTTCGAGAGGTCCAGGCCGTGCGTGGCGGAGACCGCCCTGCATCACCAAACGCAGTCGCCGTCGTCAAGACGGCCGATCGGCCCCGCATCTGCATCAACGTGCACGCAATCGACAGAGCCGTGGCTCAAGGCCCCTTCTGGCCTGCGCGAACTGACCATCGGTGGGTGTACTCGGGCGCCGGCACCCTCATGCCCTTGGGGCTGGGGAACGCGGCTGCTACCTACCGGCGGCTCCAGCGAGGCATGCTCATGCATTGCGTGTTGGGGCGTGGTGAGGAAGAGGAGGAGATGCTCAAGCCAAGCGAAGGTCCCGAGCCTAGGGAGACAGCGAACCCGTGAGGGTCGCGATCGTGGAAGCAGGAGATCGGGCGACGACGGCGCCCTCGACCCTTCAGCGGCACGGCTGCCAGGTGAATTTTTGTTGGCTGCTGCCAGGTAACTTTTTGGCTCACTCTGTCCGATGGCGCCCACAGCGCAATGTGGCCTCCAGGAGTTCAGGGCACTCCCCAGCCCGCCACTTTCATTTATGCATCCTTCAGTTGTTTTTGTCGCTCCCACTTCGAACCCTAACGTTCTACCTTGCTTGAATCTTTGGGCGGTCGGCCCCCCGCTTGGGGGCTCTGGCTGAAGCTTATCCTTGGAGGCCTCGTGAGGCAACACACACCCTGCCTCAATCCCAAAGAAGAAAACGTCAGCAGGTTTTACCAATGACCCAAAAGGAACCAGTCGCCTATGCCTCGGGGGTAGGGACACTCGTGAGGCCAAAGCGTCCTCGCGACCTCCCAGATACCCCCCCCCCCCGTGACACTCGCAAGTGATAACGAGTTGCAGCTGTATACGTCGGGTCCCCCCGAGGCCGCGGAGGGGTCCCTCTCACGCCTAGTTGCAACCCTATGCTCCACGCTAGGGAGAAGACGGGTTTACCAATGACCCAAAAGGAATCAGGCGCATAAGCCTCGGGGGTAGGGACACTCGCGAGGCCAAAGCGTCCTCGCGACCTCCCAGATACACCCCTGTGACACTCTCACGTAATAACGAGCTGCGGCTGTATATGCCCAGGGCCCCCCGAGGACGCGGAGGGGTCCCTCCGACGCCTAATGGCAGCCCTACGCTCCATGCTGGGGAGAAGACGGAGGCAATCAACTCAGTCCGCCAGTGACTATGCCCGCAGTTGGCAAGGAAATCAACACGGTCCACCAATGACTATGCCCGCAGCTGGCAAGGACACCAACACAGTCCACCAATGACTAGGCCCACAGCTGGCCAGGAAATCAACCTAGTCCACCTACGACTATGCCCACGCCCAGTGCGGGGGACGGACAACTAGAGGTACGGAGCTGCTCGTACGTCGAGGGAGACCCCTAAGCTTCACGACTCAGGGGGCTAACTGCACCCGTAGCCCCTTCCCTCTTGGGGCGTCCTGGAATCCGGTCGGTTCAACGGCGGTGGAGGTTGATACGTCTCCATCGTATATACTTTTCCAAACACTTTTGCCCTTGTTTTGGACTCTAATTTGCATGATTTGAGTTGAACTAACCCGGACTAATGCTATTTTCAGCAGAATTGCCATGGTGTTGTTTTTGCGCAGAAATAAAAGTTCTCGGAATGACCTGGAAATTTACGAGGGTTTTTTGTGGAATATATAAAAAATATTGGCGCAAGAATGAACCGGAGAATGGAGCGAGGAGCCCACAAGCCTAGGAAGCCCCCCCCCCCCGGCCGCGCCTAGCAGGCTTGTGGGGCCCTCTGGGCTCCGCCGCCTCCAACTCCAGCTCTATTTAGTCCCTTTCATCCGGAAAAAAATCAAGGAGGAGAGTTCAGTGTGTTTTACAATACGGAGGCGCCACCAGCACCTGTTCTTCATCTGGAGGGCAGATCTGGAGTTCGTTCTGGGCTCCGGAGAGGGGAGATCGTCGCCATCGTCATCACCAACCTTCCTTCATCGCCAATTCCATGATGCTCTTCACCGTTCGTGAGTAATCTCATTGCAGGCTTGCTGGACGGTGATGGGTTGGATGAGATCTATCATTTAATCGAGTTAGTTTTGATAGGGATTGATCCCTAGTATCCACTATATTCTGAGATTGATGTTTCTACTACTTTGCCATGCTTAATGCTTGTCACTAGGGCCCGAGTGCCATGATTTCAGATCTGAACCTATTATGTTCTCGTCAATATATGTGTGTTCTTGATCCTATCTTGCAAGTTGTAGTCACCTACTATGTGTTATGACGCAGCAACCCCGGAGTGACAATAGCCGGAACCACTCCCGGAGATGACCATAGTATGAGGAGTTCATGTATTCACTAAGTGCTAATGCTTTGTTCCGGTTCTGTATTAAAAGGAGAACCTTAATATCCCGTAGTTTCCATTAGGACCCTGCTGGCACGGGAGGATGGACAATAGATGTCATGCAAGTTCTTTTCATAAGCACGTATGACTATATATGGAATGCATGCCTACACTAAATTGACGAACTGGAGCTAGTTACATATCTCCCCATGTTATAACTGTTGCATGATGAATGTCATCCGGCATAATTATCCATCACCGATCCAATGCCTACGAGTTTTTTCCTACTGGTCCTTGCTACGTTACTTTGCTGCTACTCCTGTCCCTGCTGCTACTGTTACTGCTACTGCTGTCACTATTGCTACTGTTATTGTTGCTACTGTTGCTATCACACTACTTTGCTACTGATACTCTGCTGCAGATACTAAGTCTTTCATGTGTGGTTGAATTGACAACTCAACTGCTAATACTCGAGAATATTCTTTGGCTTCCCCTTGTGTCGAATCAACAAATTTGGGATGAATACTCTACCCTCGAAAACTGTTGCGATCCCCTATACTTGTGGGTTATCAAGAATATTTTCTGGCGCCGTTGCCGGGGAGGCATAGCTCTATTCTCTGAGTCACTTGGGATTTACGTGTGTTGATCACTATGAGGAATCCGAGAGATCCAAAAACTAAAATCTTGCCCTCAACTACGAGGACAGGTAAGGAACTGCCATCTAGCTCTGTACTTGATTCACCTTCAGTTATGAGTAAGTTTGCGACACCACCTCCTGCTAGAAATTTTGATATGTCGCTTGTGCTTGTTGATGCTACTTCTGCTATCCATGATGCTTGTGATGATGCTTTGCTTGATACTGCTTTGCCACTAGGTGCATTCCTTGATGCACAAATTGCTAGAGTTGCTGCTGAATGTGATGATACTTCTGAGACTGCTGAAAGTATTGAAGTAGAACCTGCTATTTCACCTCTTAGAACTAGCTCTCCTAGATATGAATTGCGTGATATACCTGAGGGTTATGTTATGGAGGGAGAGATAGCTGAGGACTTTCTTGCTTGTAAGGATAGCTATGATCTTGAGAATTTTTTGCACAAGTGGAAAGAAAAATCTCTGAACGCTAGGATGAAATACGACCCGAAGTTTACTACTTCACCTATCTTTGTGAACGATAAGGATTATGAATTCTCTCTCGATCCTGAGTTAATCACTGTGGTCTAATTTGATCCTTTTCATGGTTATGAGTCTGAAACGGTTGTAGCTCATCTTACTAAGCTGCACGATATAGCCACCCTATTCACGAGTGAGGAAAAGATCTGCCACTACTATATCCTTAAGTTGTTTCCTTTCTCGCTAAAGGATGATGCTAAGACTTGGTTCACTTCTCTTGCTCCTGGTTGTGTGCGTAGTCCCCAGGATATGATCTACTACTTCTCTGAGAAATATTTTCCTGCCCATAAGAAACAAGCTGCCTTGCAGGAAATATATAACTTTGTGCAAGTTGAAGAAGAGTCTCCCACAAGCTTGGGGGAGGCTTGTCTAGCTGCTGAATGCTTTGCCTGATCACCCTCTTCAGAAGAATGAAATATTTGATATCTTCTATAATGGACTAACCGATTCTTCTAGGGACCACCTAGATAGTTGTGCTGGTTGTGTTTTCAGGGAACGAACTGTGGAACAAGCTGAGATTCTATTGAATAATATCTTGTGCAATGAGAATGCTTGGACTATTCCCGAACCACCTTCGAAGCCAACTCCGAAGAAAAGTGGTATCCTATTCCTCAGTCGTGAAGATATGGAAGATGCTAAGAAATCTATGAAAGAGAAGGGCATCAAATCTGAAGATGTCAAGAATCTACCACCTATCGAAGAGATCCATGGTCTTGATAACCCGACACATGTAGTAGAGGTAAATTCTCTTCGTAGATTCAATGAGAGTGATATTCCTTTTGATAAACCTGCTAGCTTATGCCTAGATGAATTTGATAACTTTGTTGCCAAACAACAAAGTTTCAATGATTATGTTAGCAGACAATTGGAACAGAATGCTCGTATGCTTGGTCATTTAAGTGCTTATGTGGATAGAAATGTCAATGATCTTAAGCTTTTGAGTAAACATGCCTCTATGGTTACTACTCAAGTAGAACAAGTACTTAAGGCTCAAAATAACTTGCTCAATGAGCTGAATGACAATTCTGTTAGAGTCGTCACTAGAGGCGGTAGAATGACCCAGGAACCTTTGTATCCTGAGGGCCATCCTAAGAGAATTGAGCAAGATTCTCAAGGAATTAGCACTGATGCACCTAGTCATCCTAGGAAGAAAAATAAAGATGATAGGAACTTGCATCCTAGCAAGCCTATTGCTATTACACCCGAGAATCCAAACGATGTCTCTGTTTCTGATGCCGAAACACAATCTAGTGATGAACATGAGCCTAATGATAATATCGATAGTGGTGTTCATGATGATGCTCAACCTAGCAATGATAAGGATGTGGAGATTGAACCTAGTGTTGATCTTGATAACCCACAACATAAGAATAGGAGATACGATAAGAACGATTTCGTTGCTAGGAAGCATGGTAAAGAAAGGGAACCATGGGTTCAGAAACCCATGCCCTTTCCTACCAAACCATCCAAGAAAAAGGATGATGAGGATTTTGAGCGATTTGTTGAAATTATTAGACCTGTCTTTCTGCAAATGCGTTTGACAGATATGCTCAAAATGTCTCCTTATGCTAAGTACATGAAGTATATTGTTACTAATAAGAGGAGGATACCTGAGGTTGAGATTTCCACCATGCTCGCTAATTACACCTTCAAGGGTGGAACTCCTAAGAAACTAGGTGATCCCGGAGTGCCCACTATACCTTGCTCCATTACAGGAAACTATGTTAGAACTGCTTTATGCGATCTTGGAGCCGGTGTTATTGTTATGCCTCTCTCTCTCTTTATCGTAGACTTGAATTGGATAAGTTGACACCCACTAAAATCTCCTTGCAAATGGCCGACAAATAAATCGCTTTCCCTATCGGCATTTGCGAGGATGTGCCTCTTGTGGTTGCTAACATTACTATCTCAACAGACTTTGTAATTCTGGATATTCCTGAGGATGATGTCATGGCGGTCATTCTTGGAAGACCCATTTTAAACACTACAGGGGCTGTTATTGATCGCAACAGAGGCAATGTCACTTTCCATGTCAATGGTAATGAGCATACTGTGCACTTTCCGAAGAAACAATAACGAGTACATTGCATCAATGCTATTGAAAAAACTTCATCGATTCTTATTGGGAGCTTTGAATGCCCTATACCTACTGTTAAGATGAAGCATGATTTGCTTGCTGGGGATATGCACATCCCCATTGAGGTAACATAGTGACTATTCGAAAATTCTCCGATTTTATGCGATTAGAAAAAAAATTTGTCAAGGAGACTTGATCAACCTCATTGACACATTTCTTTTGATGACCATGAGATGGATGAATCTAGGAGTCACAACCCTCTGTTCTAAACCTTTACCTTCGGTTGCTTAGAAGAAAAGATAGATTGAACTTTAGTTTTTCCTGTTTTCTCCTTCTTGTGTCCCGTAGAAAAGTGTCCAACAAATAAAAGTTCTTCAAATGCCCTGAAAATCAAGTTTGATTTTTTCTGGAATTTTTAAAAAATTCTGAAACACAAAGCTAGTCAGGGGGATGCACGAGTGGGCCACAAGCCCAGGAGGCGCGGGCACCCCCTGGCCGCGCCTACCAGGCTTGTGGGGCCCACGTGGCCCCTCTCCACTTATTCCAGCTCACATCTCCTTCTCCTACCTCCAGAAAAAAATCATTCTACAGATCAAACCCGTGTTCTTGCTCTTCTTGCTGCGATTTTCAATCTCCTTGTGCAAAGCCCCATTCACCAAACTGTTTTGGGGGAATTGTTCCTTGGTATGTGACTCCTCCATTGGTCCAATTAGTTTTTGTTCTAGTGCCTTATTCGTTGCGTATTATTGCTGCCTTGGTGACCCTGTTCTTGAGCTTTGCATGCTAATTTTAGCTGGTACCAAGTAGTTTTGATGCATGATATGGCCTCTAGGCACTTGTAGGAGTACTTGCTATGAGTTTCGTTGAGCCTTGTTCACTTTTCCTTGGAGTCACTAAAAATTCCAGAAATATTCAGAGAAAGAAAATGGAAAAGATGAGAAGGTTCCTAAGAGGCTCTTCAAGCTGTGACGCCAAGGATGATGAAAATGAGAAGAAGAATCCCAAGTATCCGGTCCCCCGAGTTGCAGAAGTTCGAGCGTGCGAGTGGCCAAGCGATGTGTACTTACGCGCCGCCGGACTTTATGAGGACTTTTATTACTTGGTGGAGAATGCAGGACTTACCGCATTCGTTGAAGATAAGTGTCCACAATACCTCCTCCTCACTAATATTTTCATGCAAAGCTTAAATTTCTATCCAAGGAAGAACCCTCCTATGGTTGAATTCAAGTTATATGATATCCCCCAGCGCATGTCACTACAGGATTTTTGCAATGTTTGCAAATTATCTTATGTTGGGGATATTCATGAACCTCGTCCACAGGACTTGGAGGCTTTGATTGATATTATTGTTGTAGGAGAGGAGAGAGGAGTATCGTGCACTAGAGTTGCTAGCATTCATTTTCCCGTGCTTCGGTACTTCTCATTATTCGTGGGAAAATGTTTGATTGGCCGTGGGAAAGCTGGAGCTCTAAGCTCCCCAGATCTTGCGGTATTGCGCGAAACTCTTTATAATGATAAAACTTATAGCTTGGGCGCTATAGTGGCTCAACGGTTGAACATGAACCATACTAAAGGCGTTGTTTATGGAGGTATCTATGCTACCCATCTTGCTAGACATTTTGAGATACCAATTAGACTGCACGAGGAAGAAGAGATTCTTCTTCCTGAGAGATATCTAGATTATGATAGCATGGTTCGCCATGACTTCCTTGATTAAGATATAAATAAGAGGATGATTTACAACCTGGTATTTAGTCAGGGTACCCGTGATACTATTACTTTGCCTGCTCCTTCTTTGTTCAATCTTCATCTAGACAGGTACATTATTAGGCCCTCGGACATCTACGCATATTGGGGCATAGCGCCACCACAGGCGCCTGTGCCCGAGCTACCAGTCGAGTACCACACGCCAGTTTATTAGTGGGAGCCAGAGGAGCTCACCCAACAGTGGCACCCTCAGTACACTCCGGAGTATCCCGGAGACGGTTACTTCCCACCTTGGTAGTAAACCAACTTAGGCCAAAAGCCTAAGCTTCGGGGAGTATGTGTTTCTCATCGACTTTATATTCATGCTTACACTTTCACTTTGATAGTCGGTGTTCACACTTTGCCATTGTATCATCCATGCTAGTTTATTTCTTTTTATCGCTTTCTTCTCGTGTGTTTGTTTAGATTGAGAAAACCCAAAAAGATTTCCTTTTCTTCTTTTTCTTGTTGGGAGCTTTCCCGTGTAAATAGTTTTCTTTTTCTTTGGGTCAAGGTAGAAGACCATGGTTACAATGTTTAGTGGCTCTCGCATGCATATCTGTTTATCTGTCAAAGAGCCATATTACTTTGTCTTCTCCTTTGTGTTTGCCTGCAGATTCCAGCTTAGTCCAATGCACGAACACTCTTATTATTGTTCACATCATTCGATCGTGCAAGTGAAAGGCAATAATGACGATATATGATGAAGTGACTGAGCCTGGAAAAGCTGGTATGAACTCGATCTATTCTATTTTTGTAAATATGACTAGCTCATCGTTCCTAATTCAGCCTTGTTATGAGAGAAACATGTTTGCAATGACAAGTTAGAGATCATAGTTTCTGATGCCATGCTTAATTATCTAGGAGCTTATAATTATTTGTATTGGATGCCAACATGAATTTCAAGATGATTATGATGTAGTATGATAGGATGGTATCCTCCTTTGAATGATTCAAGTGGCTTCACTTGGCACATGTTCACGCATGTAGTTGAAACAAAATCAATATAGCCTCTATGATATTCATGTTTATGGTCATTTATGTCCTACTCATGCTTGCACTCAATGTTGGTTAATCTCAATGCATTTCGATGACTGTTATCGCTCTCTAGTTGGTCGCTTCCCAGTCTTTTGCTAGCCTTCACTTGTACTAAGCGGGAATACAGCTTGTGCATCGACTTCCATAAACACAAATTTGTTCCATATGAGTTGTACCGACCCAACTCAAGACGAGTCAAGCCTCTATGTTTCTGTGCCATCCCTGGATCAGTATGCTGGCACACACAGTACATCAATGTATATATCAAAGTGCAATCACATGTAAATAGCCTAAAACTGATATATACCTTAAATATTTCAGCGGAAGCAGTCAAGGGCGTGGAGTCCCAATAAACACCAACGTCAAGTTGAGTGTAGACCGTAACCCTGAATCGTACTCTTACTCGTCGAAGCAAAAATATCTGCAACATAAGACGTTGCAGCCGTGTAGGTCAGCATATTGAATATGCCGGCAAGTCACATATGAGAGGGGTGAAAAGTAATCATCTATACTATATGCATATATGGCAGGTGGGGCTATAAGTTTTTAGCGAAAAGCAAGTTTTCTCCTACAACAAGAGGGGGCTAAAAGCAAAATGTTACTACTTTGTTGGTTGTTAACGAGATGGTTCCGCCAACCAGTTCTCGTACCTGAGTTGTCAATAATTACCCTCATCAAATATATTTAATGGTGTTGAGAAATCCAGATAACTTCAGTTCCTTTGGCTCAAGTTGTCCATGACTGTGGACACGGCTAATCGATTAGGTTTGAGTACTCTGCAGAGTTTTGCACACGTTCCCCACAAGATTTGATCGCCTCCGTGTATGTCCTCGCACTTTAGGGTGTTTGAAGACCGGATGATCAAAACATGGTGTTTCAACGGGTCCCTCTGAATCCCTATCGGTGCCCATCCATTCCTACCGTTCGTCTACATCTGCTAGCACCGCCTGTCCAGAGTCGCCGCGTTGTCCAACCAAGCCAGAGCCCATAATGACTTGTGGCTGTGCAGGTAAGCCTTGGGTCTTGAAAATATCCGTCCGTCTCTTTGAGCCTGGGTGAAGCTTTCCGCAGGATGTCATGGCCTCTCCAGCATCCCGGGTCATCCATTGGGTTCTCCAGGGAGCCGATCAACCGTCCATCACCCAGAGATGCATTGCGTCCGAGGTCTTGAAAATCTTGTCTTAACCGGTCTTGATTATTTAATCAACCTCGCATCACTCGTGTTATGCACTCAACCGAAATCCCGTCTACTCAAGCATAGCAATATAAAATTTGTCGTCCCGGGCCTAGTAACGGGGTTGTTGGCTGCCTACCACATGATACTACAATATGTAACCATAATTTCCAAGTACCTAGTGAGCATGCAAATGGGCATAGGATGGTAGAACTACGATGCATAAAACATAGGTGATACATGATCAAATGACTTGCCTGGTGATGTTGACGAAGAAGAATTTTTGTTCTCGAGGAATAACTTGATAGACTACTCGTCACTCTCCTATGAAATCTATATAACAACCATATCATTCACGTAATCACTCATACTAGCAATCATTCTAACAATCAAAACAAAAGAGAGAGCGAATAAGAATCCGAAGGAAACTTCAAATAAGACTAGGGAGTCTTCTACTACGTCAAACACTAAATAGTTTTTGTCTAACAGAAAATAAAATACTTAAACAACAGTGAACTAAGATATAAATTTAACTAAGATAAAATAAAGTATTTTTCACAAAAATATTTGAAAGTATTTCCAAACGGGATTTGAAACAGTTGAGAAATCAATTGCAAGTTATTAGGGAACTAGAATTGATTTCATGATAACAAATAAAATAAAAATAAAAACTTGTTGAGAACCTACTGTTATCTAACAGAAAACCAAATATAAACTTTCTCAAATATAAAAGAAACTAATTTAAAAACAAATATAGAAAAATAAATAGCTATAATCCTAAAAGAACTAAAACAGAATCTGTTTTGGTAAAAACCCCAATTAAAAATATTTCAAAAAATTGAAACTTAAACTACTGAAATATATGATCAATAGGAAGCAGCAGCAAAAAGAATCAAATTAAAAGCTATTTTTAAACTCCCGGAATAAGCAAAACAAGCTTTAATTCAAATCTGATCTAACTCAATTTTTCTAAATCCAAACATAGACAAATTATATATCTACAGAAACTACATAAACTTTGTGATCCAATGCAAAAAGAATCACGTAATTCGGAGTTATAGACTAATAGATATGAATTTTCTAAGATTGCAATTTTCTGAAAAAACTGCAATACGGGATTTCGTGAATCTCACCATGGGTGACTAAGAGGAAGAACTCCGGCGAGGTAGCTGCTCCGGCGAGGTGGGGAGGTCGCCGGCGGGAAGGGGGAACGGCGGAGGGGTCCCGGAGGCGAGGAAGGGGGCGTCATGGGCTCCTGGGCATTCTTCTGTTCGACTCCTTGCAGGAACAACAATGGTGGGGGCGTCGTGGCTACGGGCAGGGAGAGGGCGAGCTAATGGGGAAAATGGAACGAGGAGAGGAGGGGCGTTCTTATAGGGGTGGTGGGAGGCTCGGGAAGGAAGTGTAGCCCGCGAATCGGGGGAGGGAAGCTTCCTGGGAAGCTTCTGCCATGGCCACAGAAGGAAGCTCGTGAGGAGGAAGAAGAAAGTGGGATTGGGCTAGATTGGTTTCCTAACGTGGCCCAAGTACATTCCTAAAATAAGAGATCTCTTTCCCTTTTTATTAAAACAGGAATTAATAGGATTAAAAGGAAATAGAATATCCTTGGAATATAGGGGTATAATATATTAAAATTTTCAGATAAATAAATTCAAAAAGATGGACATTTTTCCACTACCAAAATAAATACTTCAAAAAAATGTTTTTTTAGAATATCCCTAAATTGGTTTATTTTCTTTTTGCAAATATTTTTCAAATAAACCTTGGGTTTTATGGTCCAAATATTTCAAAGGAATATCCCCGGTTTGGAGGGTCATGTTCCTCCTCTCTTTCTTGCTTGGCAAGAATTATTTTTGGGGTATTTCTCGGGGAAGAAAAATATAGAAGCAAGGGCAAATATTTGAAAGGATTCAAATGCAAACTCCGTTCAAATTCTTTATAGTTGAAGAAGTCATGTCATCTTCTCTCTTTGCTTTTAAATGATTGAATTTGAATTCCCGGAGAAGGGGAAAGTCATTTTATTCCCTCTCATTCAAAAGTTTTGAAATGTTTTCAAATTTCACTCAAGCTTTCAATCACTCAAGCAAACAAACAATCAATCTAATAATGTTATTAACAATCCAAAATTTGGGATGTTACATGAGTCCACCATACCTACCTATATGCGGTATCTACCTGTCGTTCCAAGTAAACTTGCATGTGCCACTCTTTAAACCTTCAAGAAATAATCTGTTTTGCATGCCCAAACCGCTCATGTGGTGACAAGGGGCTATCAGTATCTTCCATGCTAGGCGTGTTGTCCTCGATACGTGTTTATTCACTATCATTCACGAGAAAGGGACGGTAATTGGAATGCCCAGTTCCATGCTCAAATCGAAAAGATAATTGCAAACAAAACTTCCCCTGGATTGTTGTTGGTACGGACGACACCCGAGAATTTGGCTAGCCGTGGAGTGTGATTGATCGGTGGCGGGGGAGTCAAAACTTTACTTTTCTGTTTGGGAACCGCCTATAGTATGTGTAGCATGGAAGATGGTAAAAACTCTTGGTCATTGCGTTGAAAATGAAAGCATGCCACCCAAAATTATTTATCTCTGTCTTTAAAGCTTGAGCCCTGGCACCTTTGCAAATCAATGCTTTCCTCTGCGAAGGGCCTGTCTATTTATGTTTCTGTTGAGTCATCCTCTTCTTATAAAAGCACGAATTAGGGAGCACCTCCGTAATTTTTATGCTTTGCTTTTAATTGTTATTGAGTATGACTGTGACTGGATCTTCTTTGCCATGAATTACAATATTCAGTCAGCCCTTGGTCTTAGAAGGTGCTTTGCATTTATGTTTTGCGGCCTGAGAAAGAGCTAGCGAGATACCATCTGTTCATATTACTTCATGATTATTTTGATTGAAGTGTTGACGTTTGAAACTCATTATTATTGCTCGCTAATTGATTATGCCATTGATATGAGTTTACCATGAGACCTAAATGTCATTTCTTATGTGGTTTGCTTATGATCTTGCTGGAAATCTGAATATGAGTTAGACATAATTGCAACAACAATATCAAACAAAGTTCGTAAAAGTTTTTCTTTTGTCTCTTTCAGTTTGTCCACTGAATTGCTTGAGGACAAGCAAGGCTTTAAGCTTGGGGGAGTTGATACGTCTCCATCGTATCTACTTTTCCAAACTTTTTGCCCTTGTTTTGGACTCTAATTTGCATGATTTGAATGGAACTAACCCGGACTAACGCTGTTTTCAGCAGAATTGCCATGGTGTTGTTTTTGCGTAGAAATAAAAGTTCTCGGAATGACCTGGAAATTTACGAGGATTTTTTGTGGAATATATAAAAAATACTGGCGCAAGAATCAACCGGAGACGTGGAGCGAGGAGACCACAAGCCCAGGAGGCGCCCCCCTGGCCGTGCCTAGCAGGCTTGTGGGGCCCTCGGGGCTCCGCCGCCTCCAACTCCAGCTCTATTTAGTCCCTTTCATCCGGAAAAAAATCAAGGAGGAGAGTTCATCGCGTTTTATGATACGGAGGCGCCGCCACCACCTATTCTTCCTTTGGAGGGCTGATATGGAGTCCGTTCTGGGCTCCGGAGAGGGGAGATCGTCGGCATCGTCATCACCAACCTTCCTTCATCGCCAATTCCATGATGCTCTTCACCGTTCGTGAGTAATCTCATCGTAGGCTTGCTGGACGGTGAAGGGTTGGATGAGATCTATCATGTAATCGAGTTAGTTTTGATGGGGATTGATCCCTAGTATCCACTATGTTCTGAGATTGATGTTCCTACCACTTTGCCATGCTTAATGCTTGTCACTAGGGCCCGAGTGCCATGATTTCAGATCTGAACCTATTATGTTCTCGTCAATATATGTGTGTTCTTGATCCTATCTTGCAAGTTGTAGTCACCTACTATGTGTTATGACCCGGCAACCCCGGAGTGACAATAGCCGGAACCACTCCCGGAGATGACCATAGTTTGAGGAGTTCATGTATTCACTAAGTGCTAATGCTTTGTTCCGGTTCTATATTAAAAGGAGAACCTTAATATCCCATAATTTCCATTAGGACCCCGCTGCCACGGGAGGGATGGACAATAGATGTCATGCAAGTTCTTTTCGTAAGCACGCATGACTATATACGGAATGCATGCCTACATTACATTGACGAACTGGAGCTAGTTACATATCTCCCCATGTTATAACTGTTGCATGATGAATGTCATCCGGCATAATTATCCATCACCGATCCAATGCCTACGAGTTTTTTCCTACTAGTCCTTGCTACGTAATTTGCTGCTACTTCTGTCACTGCTGCTACTGTTACTGCTACTGTTGTCACTATTGCTACTGTTACCGTTGCTACTGTTGCTATCACACTACTTTGCTACTGATACTTTGTTGCAGATACTAAGTCTTTCAGGTGTGGTTGAATTGACAACTCAACTGCTAATACTCGAGAATATTCTTTGGCTTCCCCTTGTGTCGAATCAACAAATTTGGGTTGAATACTCTACCCTCGAAAACTATTGCGATCCCCTATACTTGTGGGTTATCAGAGGTAGGTGCGGGGCGGGCCGTGCCGATGCAGAGCCTAGTGCGCTCAACAACCCAATTGAAACCTCTTAAGGAGAATGTTGGAGTCACTCATACGTCAAAGGAGATTCCCGAGCATCGCGACTCAGGAGCCTGAACTATGCCCGTAGCCCCTTCCCTCTTGGGCTGCCCAGGAGGTCCAACGGTGGCGGA
The DNA here is from genome assembly GCF_904849725.1 of Hordeum vulgare subsp. vulgare. Classification (NCBI taxonomy): domain Eukaryota; kingdom Viridiplantae; phylum Streptophyta; class Magnoliopsida; order Poales; family Poaceae; genus Hordeum; species Hordeum vulgare. The sequence continues at coordinate 448,903,317 of NC_058522.1, forward strand.
GGTACGCGCGGGGCGGGCCCTGCCGACGCAGAGTGCTGAAGAAGTTCGAGAGTCTCAAATTGTCAGTTTCTAGGAGGGACGCTAGAGTCACTCGTACGTCAAGGGGGACTTCTGAGCATCGCGACTCAGGAGCCTAAACTGCGGCCGTAGCCCTTCCCTCTTGGGTCACCCAGGCAGTCCAATGGCGGCGGAGGTACGCGCGGGGCGGGCACTGCCGACACACTGTGCTGAAGGAGTTCGGGAGTCAGTTTCTTAGGAGGGACATTGGAGTCGCTCGCACGTCAAGGGGGACTCCTTAGCATCGCGACTCAGGGCCTAACTGTGCTCATAGCCCCTTCCATCTTGGGCCGCCCAGGCGGTCCCACGGCGGCGGAGGTACGCGTGGGGCGGGCCCTGCCGACGCAACGTGCTGAAGGTGTTCTGAAGTTTCAAATCCTCGTCGCGTTCCCCTCATGAGGGCTGCTCGCACATCAAGGGGGACTCCTGAGCATCGCGACTCAGGAGCCTAACTGGACCCGTAGCCCCTCATCTCTTGAGCCGTCCTGGAATCCGGTCGGTTCAATGGCGGCTGAGGTATGCACGGGTCGAGCCCTGCCGACGCAGAGTATCACAACAAACATGAAAGAAACGAGGCGAAGAAAACATTCAAGCAGTCAGCCAGTTATTACAAGCCTTAACAAGTTCTTGAAAACGCAAACGAGTTTGACGCCTACACGAGGCACGATGTGCATTGTAGGGAAAAACAGGGGAACAAATCAGGAGGAGCTACTGTCGCGGGTCGCTCCATCTTCAGGGGGCTTGTCGTCGGCGTCAGTGGCGTCGTCTTATTGGAAATATGCCCGAGAGGCAATAATAAAGTTGTTATTATTATATTTCCAGTTCATGATAATTGTCTATTATTCATGCTATAATTGTATTAACCAGAAACCGTAATACATGTGTGTGAATAAATAGATCACAATGTGTCCCTAGTGAGCCTCTAGTTGGCTAGCTCGTTGATCAATAGATGATCATGGTTTCTTGATCATGGACTACTGAAGGCCGCACGCCTATGAAGGCCTCGCAGTAGAAAGCAAAGATGGACATGAGAAAGATGGAGTTGGGCTGGAGGTGAAGGGCCTGGATCCCATAGTGGTTCAGGATGGCGGTGAAGAACGAGGAGAAAGGTGGCCCCAGTCCAGCGAAGACGCTATGGATGAAGAAGGGGTATACCGCCTTCGGCGCGGGCCACTTTGGTGTGGCGCCGGGCCAGATCAGGGTCCGCCCGTGCTCGTTGGACTCGAGCGCAGTCCATGGCAGCACGAGTGTAAGATCCACATCCTTGGAGAGGGCGCACTCCACGAGCGGAGAATCCGAGACCTTGCGTCTGTGGCTTCTGCTTGCCGGCGGGAGCCATCGCTGAACCGACAAGGGACGACACGGTGCTGGATCTGGGGGACGTCGGTTGGAGTTGGAGAGCGAGGAGGAAGAGCCAGTCCGGGAGAAGGGAGAGCAATAACGGACCAAAGCAACGACTCACATTCCCGATAACCCGGGTAAAGACAGAAGACAAGGGAGACCTGACATCAGCCGCATGACACGCACTGGCCTGGCCCACAAGCATTTAGGGCCCGCAGCGCTTCATGCCATCCCCCGAGGCTTCGCCCAGAAGCCGACCCGAGCACGCCTTGGGCCCGGGGGCTACTGTCAGCGTTCTGGGAATGGGGGTACCCAGACCTGCCTGCCTACGGCCCAGGGCTAGCCCACTTCATCAAGCAAACCAACATGCCCGACACCACTCAAGGCAAGGCCCTTGCGAGGGGCCAAGCCTCACGAGGAGGAACAACATCAAGACCCGCAGGGGGCCTCCTCAGGACCCCTCCGGAGCGGCGGATATTCCAAGGCGAGACCCGGCCTCAGAGTCAAGGATGCCGCGGAGGAAGCGCATGCGAGCAGCAGACAACACGACAGAGCAGTTTCCCCTTTAGTGCAAAGCGGGCAAGGACGGACCGTGGTTCCCAAGGCATCTTCCAAAGATTTCCCTTCTGGTGCAACAAGGCCATCGCCGCCCGCCAGCAGGACACATGTCATCCCTGGACCCGTCCCTACAGTGCGGGCAGCCACTTTGCAAGCGAAGACTCCTTTTGGACATGGGAGCATGTTCCCGTGTTCCCCTTCAAAATTGGCCATTGTGGGATCCCTTCCCGCCGAAACGATAAGGGGAGAGGACCGGGACCGCCACTATATATAGAGGGTAGGTTACTTCATAGAGGGGGTCCGATTCATTCACTCGCCCACTGGCACCACGCAAAGATCACCCAGCCTCCGAAGGCCCTTGAACACTGTACTAGTTCATCCACCAACCTCCACGAGAGGCAATCCACCAAAGCAGGAGTAGCGTATTACGCTTCTCAGCGGCCCGAACCTGGGTAAACTACCATGTTCTGTGTCTTCCTCACCATCAAGTGAGTTCTCTGACATCCCTAGCGAGTAGCGAGTTAGGTGAGGCGAGCCCACGAGAGATCTTCGTACACGCCTCTGAGTTCGAATCTTTAGGGTTTTGCGGAGCCCGAAATCTGACAAGCTCCACCAACATCGCCGCCACGCCGTTAAGCTGTCGGAGAACTCATCTACCTCTCCACCTCCTCTTGCTGGATCAAGAAGACGGAGATCGTCATCGAGCTGTACGTGTGTTGAACGTGGAGGTGCAGTCCGATCGGCACTAGATCGGGATAGATCGTGATGAGATCGTGGGACGGATCGTGATGAGATCGTGGGATGGATCATGACGGGATCGCGGGACGGATTGCGATTTTGATCGCGAAGATATTCGACTACATCAACCGCGTTATATATGCTTCCGTTTAGCGATCTACAAGGGTATGTACATGCACTCTCTCCTCTCGTAGATGGTCATCACCATGGATAGATCTTGTGTGCGTGTAAGAAATTTTTTGTTTCCCATGAGACGTTCCCCAATAGACCGGTCAGGAAATTTCGATCCAGACGGGCTTCTTAAACGGGTCTCAAATGCCCAGACTAGCCGGCACCCCTCATATCCAGCACAAATATGGGAAGAATGGGGTGCGGGGATGCTAGGACGGACCCGACAGCCCGACCCCGCCACAATTGCACCTAATCCACCAAACTCTTCATCCTCCTTCCACCGCCCTCCAACCTTTCTTGTGCCCGAGCCCTCTTCGGTCTTCCACCCTTGCTCCCCATCCTCACCACCGGTCCCGATCCGCCACCGTAGATGTGGTCTAGCCCGTCTCCGACCACCACGACGGAGACACAGTTCGCCTCGCCCCTCGGCGTCCCTTCCTCGACTACGTCTTGCAAGGCAGATAACGTCATCGGAAAGATGTGGCGTTGTTGACAGTGAGAGATGGAGGCGGCGGTATCGTCGCGGGGAGGTGTGGACATGCTCGAGGAGCTGTCTCCCCCGTCACGCTTGGCACCCCACACCCCATCCATCTGAGCGTCGACGCGGATTACGTCGTCCGACACCCTTGGGACAGAGGAGGATTCGACGGCCAGCTGGGACATTCCGGATAGCTTTCCACCCACACAGATGCCGTCGGTCGACGCATGTGAGTCGTCGCAACTCGTTCGGGAGCGGATGAGCACGTGCACTACATGTTCGACGGAATGACAGATGAAGACAAGCACGTTTTGTTTGCTCCTGTCCGATCAAAGTCGCGTACGACATGTTTAATGTTTTGCATAGACCACTAATTCATTTTGCACATGATGAATGCTTGCAAACCATGATCATCAATGAAAATAAAGATTCGACCGAAATGAAGTATGAATTGGAGGGCACCACCGCACAGGATACGAAGATCATGTTGATGAACGAAACCCTCTTCGATGAGCATGCAAAGAAGTGGCTTGCGAATAAAAAAAGAAGGAGATCAACGACCGTAGGGCGCATGAGACGGCGAGGGCGGCAGCGGCGACGGATCATGCGGCCAGGATGCAGGCGGAGCCGACTGTTCAGACAGAACAGAGCGAGCATGCTTCATGGATGCCGTCCGGCCAGTGATCCAACTAGCAAGCCATCCGTCACGCGCGGACATTAATTTCATTTTAACATGTCTGATTTCTTATACTATGATTTGATTTGATGTGCTTTGTTTTAAACTACTAAGTTTAGATAATTTATACTCCGTATTAGATGATCGACATCTATGGATTACATAGATTTAAGGATCGGCATTTGAAGTATGTGAATCTGCGACGCAATATATGAGCAGCGGGCGGACGCATCTGCGTACGTATAGTGGGCTGGATTTGACAAGTCGTGATGATCTTAGCCGTCGGGGAATCAACGACGTGAGCCGTGCACGCATAGTTGCATTTGCATACGGACTGCCATTAAGATGGACTAATCACACATTTAAGAGTCAGGCTGCGTACCATCACCGGCGCGGCTTCCCAATCATCTACCCTCGCGCGTCTCCGACTAGTGGCTATAAAAGACCCTTTCGGTTCGCCAACTCCCTCCAACGATCAACATGGATCAAGTAAACATTCTTGCACTGGCAGCGTTCCTCGCCGCCGCGGCAGCAGCGCTGCTCTTAAAGAGGCCAAAGGACAGCAAACCATCCGCCGTGGCATTGCTTCCGCCACCCGTCGCGAGCGGCGTTTCCACGATTGCAGCGTTGGGTACGCTTGTCACCAAGGGCCTCACCGCCGTGATACACGACCTGCACGCAGAGCTGGGCAGCGTGTTCACGGTGAGCCTCCTGGGGCTGAAGAAGGTGACGTTCCTGATCGGGCCGGAGGTGACGGCTCACTTCTTTGAAGGCTCGGAGTCGGAGATCAGGCAGTCGGATATCTACAAGATCACCGTGCCCGTGTTCGGCCGCGGAGTCCTCTTCGACGTGGATCTGCCTACGAGGAGGAGGCAGATCAGATTCCTATCCGACGCCATAAAGCCCGTCAAATTGAGGGGCCAAGTTGATTCCATGGTTCGTGAAGTGGAGGTAAGCACTAAGCAAACATTTAGATACATACGGAAAGAAAAGAGTTAATTACAACACTCATGCCACAACTTGGCATAAAAAATCAGTTTAATGCTAAAACTTGCAGCATACATAGCATACGTTTGAACTGGTGCCATAACTTGATTTTGACGTGCATATACGATGCAAGTCACGTTTTTATACGAAAATGATGCTGATTAGACGCGCCAACGTGGCATAGGACCCGCTGTCAGCGACCGGATGGTTGGGAGGCCGTGTGTCCTGCTATTTTGCAAAAAAAAGACTTAAACTTTTTTCTTCGCCCGAACAAGCGGCTTCCACAAGGGTCCATTTGTCAGTGTCACATATATAATTGAGAAATAACAACATACAAGTTGATTGGGGATTTAAACAGGTGACCTATAGCAAGCAGCTGCGAACGATAATCACCTGACCAATGATCACTTTAAACTGGATTAGAAGATGATGTCATCCTTATGCGTATTTTTTGAGGTAACCTTTTTATCTTAAGCGGGTCAAAGTCCCAACGACCCATTTTACACTGTATTTAAAGAAAACTTTAAAAATACAGGTAAATTGTAATCGTATGTTATAACTAAAATAAATTTCAGAATGACAATGAATACTTTTATATACTACATATATATTTTTATTATATATATAATTTTTTAACAAGACTTAAATATTTTATAGTGTAATATTATCTAATTGTTATCATTATTATTTATAACATAAGAATATGATTTAGATATATTTTATAAATTAAAAGAAGTAACGACGCTGCTGCTGGGTGGTGTGGTGGCCACTCGCACCCGATGAACACATGTAGCTGCTTTAAATTCCAGCCAGCTATTTTTACATTGTATGAATATATGTTTATTAAAGCATGACCACTTTTAAACTTATATAAGCATTAATATTATTTTTATACTGTAAACACGTTTAAACTTATATAAGCATTTATTGAACATATGTTTTATCCAATATGCATATTATTACATGAACATTTTTTCATTTATTGAATAAATTATAAAATGTTAAATTATTACATGATTATTTTATAATTTATTCATATGTATACAACTATTTATACCACACGATTATATTTTACGGTGCAAAATGGGTTGTAGAGACTACAGACCACTTATTACTCAAAGAATATATCAGCACTTAATAATAACATGAAGAAATCATAGGTCAGGTTCTTAGCCTCGTGTAGTTTCTGTCTTGAGGTTAGTGGTCGAATCTCCACTTGCGCGCTGCTTTTTATATCAATCACGCAATTATTCATGTGACACTAACAAGTAGAACCTACTGCCATGCAGCTATTTTCTGTTACGAAAAAGTCAGAGTTTTTGTTTTTTCAAAATAGCAGGCACACGTCCTTTCTGTCATCCGGTCGCTGACATCGGTCCCATGCCATATTGACGCGTCTATTCAGCATTTTGTTTGTATAGAAACGTGACTTACACCCTCAAAGACAAGTTATAACACCAGTTCAATGTATGCCACAAGTTTAGCACTAAGCTGATTTTTGTGCCAAGTTGTGACACCAATGATGTAATTGACTCAAAAGAAAACGTAGAAATGGAAGATATATAGAAGAGTTCACCCAAACCTACGTATATATAGCTCTTTTTATCATCGTTGTTTCTTCCTGTTATCACTGTGCATTGCTGCTAGCTAACTTATCTCTACACTACACAAATGGTGTATAGCTAGGACTACTTCGGCAAATGGGGAGAGCATGGCACGGTGGATCTGAAGCAGGAGCTGGGGCAGGTGCTTATGCGGATCGCGAATCGGTGCCTGCTCGGAGAACAGATCCGAGACAACATGTTCGACGAAGTGTCGCAGCTCCTGCACGAGCTCTTCGACAACGGCTTTCACCTGACCAGCCTCTTCTTTCCGTACCTCCCGATCCCACCCCACCGCCGGCGCGACGCAGCCCGGGCCAAGCTGGGGGAGATATTCCGCGAGGCTGCCAGATCACGCAGGGCCTCGGGCCGAGCCGAGAACGACCTGCTACAGAAGCTCGTGGATTCGAGGTACGCCGACGACCGCTCCTTGACCGAGAGCGAAATCGCCGGGCTGCTCATCGTCATGATTTTCGCCGGGCATCACACAAGTGCCAGTGCCGTTGTCTGGACGGGAGCTTGCCTGCTCAGCCATGGAGACCGGCGCCACCTGGCGGCCGCCGTCGAGGAACAGAAACAGATCATCGGACGACACGGCAGGGATCGCATCCACTACGACGTCCTGCGAGAGATGTGCACCCTGCATTGCTGCATCAAGGAGGCGCTGAGGATGTACGCTCCAACGAACGTGATAATCCGCCGGGCGAACAAGAGCTTCAGCGTGCAAGCAAGAGAAGGCAGCAGATATGCGATCCCCAAGGGACATACCTTGGTAACCCCGCCGTCGGTGAACAACAGGCTGCCGCACATTTTCAAGGACCCTCGTGTGTATGATCCGTCTAGGTTTGGTCCTGGTAGAGAGGAGGATAAAGTTGGCGGCAAATTCTCGTTCACGACGTTTAGTGCCGGGAGGCACGTTTGCTTGGGGGAGGACTATGCTTACATGCAGATCAAGGCAATATGGAGCCATGTGCTAAGGAACTTTGAGCTCAAGATCGTCTCCCCTTTCCCGGAGGAGGAATGGGAGAAAGTCAGTCCAGGGCCAAGAGGCAAAGTGATGGTTACTTACAAGAGGCGTCTGCTCAAATGAGCAGCTGGCGCCAAATAATAAATTATGTAAGAGCATTTCCAACAACCCATCAAAAAATACTTGATGCGTTAATAGATTCGTTTTTTGAACGCCTGGTAGCTCTAACAGAGGTTGTAAAATTGTGCGCGCACTAAAAAACGCTACCCCGCGCACTATATTTGATGCGCCGGCTTGCGCGCGCAGCAAACTCTGGACTGCTGTAGGTGGGACCGTTGGATTGGGCGCCGCACTAGCGCGCGTCTGTTGGAGATGCTCCGGTCCCCGCGCTGTAAAAGTGCTACAGTGAGGCACTAAAATATTTATTGGGCGCGTAATTTTTGCATTGCCGTTGTAGGTGCTCTAAAGATATGTGTGTAAGGCTGGTTGTAATTGGTAGCATCATATATTAGTATCATGCATATGCTACTAGTATATGATACCACATCTGTAATGCATATTATCATGTACGAGTATCATAGAACAGTTCATTTATTGCTATGTATGACACATACTAGCACAACATTTAATATGATACTCAATCATCTCTTTCTTTATTTAATTCTATGCCACCTCATCAAATATGTCTATGTGGCATGCATGATACTACTTGATACTTCTATTACAACCAGCCTAAGAACGATTTTTAGTTTGAGTTTTTTTTTCTCCCCCACCTAAATGTACTATATGTATCTAAAGGTAACCTCCGTGAGTAGTATATAAAAGATCCAATGATGTTTGCAGAAAGGCCATGGGATATCAAGTCAGATAAAAAGTAAGCCTGGTTTCTCTCACTTTATGCAAGGAATTTCGAAAGTGAGATCTATACTAAGAGCTTAGCCGATCTTCCATAAGTTAATTCCTCATTCTACCCCCATCCTTTAATTTCCCCTTTCTAAGGAATTAATCTTTCATTCATCTAGCCCATCCTCAAATTCAGTCCCTGCATAATTAAACACCGACATTACAATAACATCAAACCTACTAGCATATCATTACCTAGTACGTTAGCACTAAATGGGCATTAAACAAGCTAAAGCATCACTAAATATTCCTCCCTTCGTATCATAACATATGACGTTCTAGCAGGTAGTAGATACACAAGAAGAGCTCTACTCCTCATTGGAGGAGATTCTTCACCCCGCGTTAGAGGGCCCGGCCTCGTAGTCATTTGCGGCGGGTTGAATCCAAGGCATCGTGGTGAACCCACCAGCCACTTCCTTAGTAGTGGCTCACCTTGGAGGTCCTTGAACATCTCCACACACTCGGCCTCGATGCTCGCACTCGGTTGTGCGAGCGCTCTCCAAGGACACGAAGATGCGTGGTTCTTCATGGCGATCTCTAGGTTTGTGACTAGTACACCCATGACGTTGGCACGGGCGCTTGACCTCGAGCTCGCCTCGGCCGTGTGGTGATCCACCTACTCGGACCCTCTTAAGTGAGCTCGTGGTGTTCACGGGTGTCGTTGCCCTTGAACTTGGCAGTGGGGTATACCTCCATCCCCTCATCATCCTTTTCACTTAGTAGAAAACGGGGCTAACTTTCCGGCTAGTCAAATTAACTATTAGGTCTTGATGTCACATGGTTTAAATTTTAGAATTCCAAACAATTATAAAAATAAACAATAGTGTTTAATAAACAACAATAATTAATTTTAAAAACTTTAAAAAATCAAAAAACTAAAAAACTAAAAAAAACTCAAGTAATTCTTAAAAAGCATAAAAAATAAAAAAAAAATTCAAAATATCTAAAAAGTTCAAAATAAAGTAAGTAATAATAATAATATTGAATTTCAATGAAAATCAAATAAGTAATAATATTATTTTATTCATTTTTTGCCATTTATTCATTTAATATGGCATAATTAATATCTTTAAGTCTATAAATCGAATTTTGACAAATAATATATCCATTATTATCATAAAAATGTGAGGAATCCAAATATGAAACCTTTTTTAAAATAGAATTAGAAACAACTAACATAGCAATAAAATAATATTAACTAATTACAAAAACAAAATTATTGTCAAAGAAGAGAAACTAAAGTTAATTATATTAAATTGGAAAAAATAATTACTTTTTAATATAGCAAAACTAATTCTACCAACTAAAGTGCCAACTTTCAACCTTTTTAGTGTTCATTTGTATTGCTTTTTTAATTTCAAGGTTATTTAGCTCAAAAAACTATTAAATGCATGAAAAGTAGCAAATGAAGTAAGAAAAGGTTGAAATTTGAAGATGTGGCTTAGAATGGTGCATATTGAATGCACAAAAAATCTGGAGTTGAAATAAGTTTAAAAATGAAAAGTCTTTGTAACATATGAGTTTTCGTTCAAAAACCTCATACTTCGAAGGAGATGGTCCAGTTTGTACACGGAGTGCATTCAGTTTTTGTTGTAACCCTCTTAACTTTTTATCGCATGCTATGTGGTGGAAATGATGATACCATGCGAAGTTTCAACATTTTCAGAGTTCATTTGTATTGCTTTTTAATTTCAGGGTCATTTAGCTCAAAAAAATACATTAAATGCATGAAAAGTAGCAAATGAAGTTAGAAAGGGTTGAAATTTGAAGATGTGGCTTAGAACGGTGCATAGTGAATGCACAAAAAGTCTAGAGTTAAAATAAGATTAAAAAATGAAATGGCTTTGTAAGAGATGAGTATTCGTCTAGAACCTTGATACTTCGAAAGAGATAGAAAGGGGAAATTAAAGGATGCGTGGTTCTTCGAAAGGATGGACGTCCAGTTTGTACACGAAGTGCATCATGTTTTTGCCGTAACCCTTCCAACTTTTTAGCACATGTCATATGGGTGAAATGATGATACCATGCCAAGTTTGAGCCTTTTCTGAGTTGATTTGTAGCGCTTTTCAATTTCAGGGTCATTTAGCTCAAAAAAATCATTTAATGCATGGAAAATAGAAAATGAGGTGAGAAAGGGTTGAAAATTTATGAGGTGGCTTTGAATGATGCATATTAAGGGCACAAAAGGTCTGGTGTTGAAATAAGATTAAAAAATGAAATGGCTTTGTAAGAGATGAGTAGTCGTACACAACTCTCATACTTCGAAAGAGATAATCCACCTTGTACATGGAGTGCATCATGTTTTTGCCGTAACCCTTTCAACTTTTTAGCACATGTCATGCGGGTGAAATGATGATACCATTGTTCCAGCCTTTTCAGAGTTGATTTATAGCGCTTTTCAATTTCAGAGTCATTTAGCTCAAAAAAATCATACCATGCCCATCCAAGCCACATCCTCAAATTTCAACAGTTTCTAACTTCAATTGCTATTTTTCATGCATTAAATATAAAAAAATAGGTAAATGACCCTGAAATTACCACAAAAACTGAATGCACTTCGTGTACAAACTTGGCCATCTACTTGACAGTATGAGGGTTTCGGACGAAAACTCATATGTTACACACGCATTTCATTTTTGCTAACTTGTTTCAACTCCAGACTTTTTGTGCATTCAATAAGCACAATTCCAAGCCACATCCTCAAATTTCAACAGTTTCTAACTTCAGTTACTATTTTTCATGCATTTAATGATTTTTAGGTAAATGACCCAAATTAAAAAGCACTACAAATGAACTCTAAAAAGGTTGAAACTTGGCATACTATCATACATCATAATGTTGGAAATATGCCCTAGAGGCAATAATAAATTAGTTGTTATTATATTTATTTGTTCATGATAATCGTTTATTATCCATTCTATAATTGTATTGATTGGAAACACAAATACATGTGTGGATACATAGACAAAACACTGTCCCTAGTAAGCCTCTAGTTGACTAGCTCGTTGATCAAAGATGGTTAAGGTTTCCTAACCATAGACAAGTGTTGTCACTTGATAACGGGATCACATCATTAGGAGAATGATGTGATGGACAAGACCCAAACTATAAACGTAGCGTATGATCGTGTCAGTTTATTGCTATTGTTTTCTGCATGTCAATGTATCTGTTCCTATGACCATGAGATCATGCAACTCCCGGACACCGGAGGAATACCTTGTGGGTTATCAAATGTCACAATGTAACTAGGTGACTATAAAGGTCCTCTACAGTTATCTCCAAAGGTGTCTATTGAATTGGCATGGATGAAGACTGGGATTTGTCACTCCGTGTAACGGAGAGGTATCTCGGGGCCCACTCGGTAATACAACATCACAACAACCCTTGCAAGCAATGTGACTAAGGATTTAGTTACGGGATCTTGTATTACAGAACGAGTAAAGAGACTTGCCGGTAACGAGATTGAACTAGGTATGGAGATACCGACGATCGAATCTTGGGCAAGTAACATACCGAAGGACAAAGGGAACATCATACGAGATTAACTGAATCCTTGACATAGAGGTTCAACCGATAGAGATCTTCTTAGAATATGTGGGAGCCAATATGGAAATCCAGGTCCCGCTATTGGTTATTGACCAGACAGTGTCTCAGGTCATGTCTGCATAGTTCTCGAACCTGCAGGGTGGGCACACTTAAGGTTCGGTGATGTTTCGGTATAGTTGAGTTATATGTGTTGGTGACCGAAGTTTTGTTCAGAGTCCCGGATGAGATCCCGAACATCACGAGGAGTTCCAAAATGGTCCGGAAATGAAGATTGATATATAGGAAATTCGTATTTGGATCCCGGAAGGTTTTCGGGCATTGCCGGCAGTGTAACGGGAGTGACGAATGGGTTCCGGGGGCCCACTGGGTGGACCCACCACGCCCCAAGGGATCCACATGGTTTTATTGGATGCGCACTAAGGCTTAATGGGCTGGCAAGTCATCCAAGGAAAGCCCATGAGGAAAAGGTGGAAAATCCAAAAGAGATGGGAAATTAAGGAAGGAATCCTAATCCAAGTGGGATTGGAGGACTCCTCCCTCCTCCACATCGGCCGACCCAAGGGCTCCTCCCTTGTGGCGCAAGGCGTGCCCCCTCCCTCCTCCAATATATACTAGAGTTTAGGGCTGTTTGAGACACAACTTTGCCACGTGCAACCCTAAACCTCTACTTCATAGTTCTTCCTTTAGATCGGTTTTCTGCGAAGCTCGGGTGGAGCCCTGCAGGAATAGATCACCACCACCACCACCGGAGCGTGCGGCGCTACCGGAGAACTCATCTACATCCCCATCTCTCTTGCTGGATCAAGAAGGCGGAGATCGTCATCGAGCTGTACGTGTGCGGAACGCGGAGGTGCCGTCCGTTCGGCACTTGATCGGGACGGATCACGAGACGGTTCCTGGAATGGATCGTGGGATGGATCATGAAGACGTACCACTATATCAACCGCATTTATTAACGCTTCTGCTTAGCGATCTACAAGGGTATGTGGATCCGATCTCCCTCTCGTAGATGATCATCACCATGATAGGTCTTCGTGTGCGTAGGAAAAATTTTGTTTCCCATGCTACGTTCCCCATCACACAATGCTCCAGAAATCTTGCTCACATCATATTTAAACAGGGACATAAATAAAAATACTCATGCAAGCTAGAGATCCTCAAGCAGTACATAACATATAATATCTAGAAATAGAAGTGTTCGCCGTTGCGAATGCTACTTGTCTGAATCAGAATATCCCCAAATTGGTGGTGGTGGTGCTTGATGTACGAGGTGACGCTGGCAATAGTTCATGATTTGAATCCTGCGGTACAACTCGTATGTAATGTACGCGTCTTTTGCTGCATACTCAATGTTGATACCGTTAAGTGGGGTCGTCTCCCACTCTTTGTGCTGATCTGAGGGGAATTTCGTCTTCATATCAGTGTACTCCTCGACGATCATGGCAACTGCCATATGAGCCATATGAGTCCTCATATGTTCAAGCCTGAATATGTCTTGGATATCAATGTTCATCTCGTATCTCAATACCGAAGTTGTGCCTCATCTTGAGCTTGTCATTCCTTATATCAACGCTAGCAAAACGTATGCCGCTATGAAGGAAGTCCATGAGTACTGGATAGTGCTTGTCACTACTTCAACAACAACAAATTAAAATGGAAGAAATGTTACATACAGCTATAAACCAAGTATATTTCGGGAGAAGTATAATAATTAAGAATCATAACGAGTATATTTTGGCACAAGTATAATATGCAACTATAAAGGAAAATTCGTTCACTTCAACAAAAGAGGAATCAAAAGAAGCCCTAGATGTTGCTATCCTATGAAATTTTCATATATGAATCAATAGAATAAGTATATGCAACAAAGAAAATTCTTTCACTACAACTAAAGAGGAATGAATATTTCCCATATTGTTATCCTATGCAATTTTCATATCCTATGAATTGATCAAGAAACCCTAAATTAACTATGACATATATGTTCTCCCACGGTTTTGCCAGTATGCAACAAGGAAAATTATTTCACTACAACTAAAGAGAAATTGATCTTTAGGATTCAAATGGAACATATTGCTATCCTATGCAATTTTCATAACCTTTGATCAAAGAAAGGCCTCAAATCTTACCTTGCCCATTGGAAGACCATGACATTTCTGTTGAAACAAAGTTGGATGACGGCAACACCTTCTTGATTGGCCGTGTACTCGAGGTCAAGCCCCGTGAACTTGTCTTTATCCTCCGCCACTCCAAGTTGTTCCTTGAAATAGGAAAGAAAACGCGGCACCATGGCACTGTCGTTCATGTATACAACATTGAGTTTGGTCGTGCCATGTGTGAGAACCTTTCCGTAGCGAGTGATTGGATCATCCATGGTGGAAGATATGGGGAAGAAGAGAGGAGAGAGCAGAGGAGACAAGAATGGTCGCGGTTACTGTAGCCCTCGCGGTCTGTACCACTTATCATGTTTTTCATCGCGCGAAACGATGCGGGAGGCTAACGGTTTGGACCTTAAGTCCCGGGTTGAGACACCAAATGAGAGTAAAGGGGCTCGCACCAGGCGAACGGTTGCCACCACCCCTTTAGTCCCGGTTCGTGGCTCAACCCAGGACTAAAGACCCTTAACGAACCGGGACAAAAGCCGTTTGGCCTCCAACCGCTCGAACCGAGACTAATGGTCACATTAGTCCCGGTTCAAAACCAAACCGGGACTAAAGGGTCAAACGAAAGACATGTTTTCTACTAGTATGTCCTTCCCTTTCGAGCTTTGCTCCACACATCTAGGAGGCTCCCTGATACGTCCCAAACGTATCTATAATTTCTGCTTGTTCCATGATCCTTTGGGTGATATTGTTATATGTTTTGCTACACTTTTATATCATTTTACACATATTTGGACTAACCTACTAACTTAGTGCACCCACTGCCAGTTTTTTTCTGCTAATGTCTATTTTGCAGGGGTTCTTACCCAATTTTCCGAAGCCCGAAAAGTTCTAGGAAAAATTATATAAAAATCAGCGTAACGGAAGCTTCCAGATCACCAAAGAACGGCCAGAGGGAGGCCAGGGGCCATCCAGGCGACCTCCTGGCGCGGCCTACCCCCTCGCCGCGCCAGCAAGCCTCCTAGGTGGGTCCCACCTCCTCTGGTGCCGTACTTTGGCTCCTATTTTTACCCCCATGGAGAAAATGGTGATTCTAGACCCCTTTTCTCCAGAAGCAATTCCGATCTCCGCCGCCATCGCCGACAAGTTTCGGGGGACATAATTCCTGTGTCGGCACCCTGCCGGGATGGGGAAGTGCCCCCGGATTCATCTCCATCTACGTTGCTTCCTCCCTCCATGAAGCGGGAGTAGTTCCTCCTCGGGGTCGAGGCCTTCTACCATAGCTATGTGGTTAATTCTCTCTCCCATGATGTGATCTTGATTGTGATCATAGGCTATGTTAACCTAGGGTGATCCCATGATGTTCCCCTTCTTCTGTGTATTGGATTGATGTACTTACTTGATCTTATCTAGTATAATCCTCGAGACCATGGTGATAACGGTCTATTGGACATGGATTACAAGAATATTTTCATGAGTGATTTCCTCTTTTGTGAATTGATTGAATATTGAGAGTCTCTTGGTGCTAGTCTTTCACTATACTTGAGATATGTTGTGGTGATTGTGGTACTCTCTTTGGATGGCCGCGGTGACATTGGGAAATCCATAGATGAGAACTACGAACTCTGAGGTGTGCGTTTGTAGCCCTACAAAATTTCCCTTCTCTCTTGATCACAATGGAATGACCTCCAAGTACGTCTCCATTGCATATTTTAGTGGAAATATCATGTGATTAGATTATGTTAATGTTGTTGGGAGTTTCCACTAGTGAAAGTATGAAGCCTAGGCCTTGTTTCTCACCATTGTTACATCGTTTATGCTCACTTTTGTCACTTGCTACCTTGCTGCCATTTTTATTACAGATTTATATTACCTTGCTTTGTCACTCCTATCACCCATATTTTACCATCTCTTCGTCGAACTAGTGCACCTATAAAACTGACAATTGTATTAGGTGTGTTGGGGACACAAGAGACTTCTTGTATCTTAATTGCATGGTTGCTTGAGAGAGATCATCTTCAACCTCTACTTCCCTGAGTTCGATAAACCTTAGGTCATCCACTTGAGGGAAATTGTTGTTGTCCTACAAACCTGTGCACTTGGAGGCCCAACATAGTCTACAAGAATAGAAGCGTGCGTAGTAATCAAGCTATTTCTGGCACCGTTGCCGGGGAGGTGAGTGCTTGAAGGTATATCTTTAGATCTTGCAATTAAATCTTTCCGTTTCTTGTTTTTATTTTCACTATTTAGGTGTATGGAAAATTGTACTCTTAGTTCGCTGCTTGGGGAAGGCTGCTTTACCACACCCGTGGTAGAGAAGTCTCCCCCACCTACTGAATGTATCCCATTCAAAATACCACTTGGGATAATTGAAATAATTAGAAAGGATTGTTATGATGGAACATTCCATCCTAGTGATCATTTGTTGAAACTTACAGAACTTTGTGAGTTGTTTAAGATTTCAGGTTTGACAAGAGATGGAGTCATGAGAAAATTATTTGCCTTGTCACTGAAAGGAAAATCACTGGAATGGTATAGGCTACTAGATGATTCTCACCTACGGGATTGGGAAGAGATCCAGTCTCTCTTTTACTCCAAGTTTTATCCTCTTCATGAAGTCCATGAGAATAGGAATTATGTTTATAATTTCTATCCTCATGACGGAGAGAGCATAGCTCAAGCTTGGGGAGACTGACAACTTTAATGCTAAAATGTCCTAACCATGTGCTCCCCAAAGATATGATTATTACTAATTTCTATGTTAGGCTCTCTTGACAGGATAAAGACTTTCTCGATGCTTCCTCTATGGGTTCTTCACAAACGAAAGGATTGTTGCTAAATGGGAACTCCTTGAAAGAATTCAACACAATACTGAAGATTGGGAGATCGACAAAGGTAAAGAGTCAGGTATAAATTATGAGTATGATTGCATTAAGACCTTTGTTGAAACTACAAGTTTTCATAAGTTTAGTGCTAAGTTTGGGCTTTATTCTCAACTCCTTGTTGATTTCCTCAAATCTTTTGCTTCGCATCTTAATATGCCTAAGGAGAATTGGATCAAGCATCATGAACCTTTTAAAGAGATTTGCAAATAAGATGCAATTGTTAATGATGATTGCAACATGCATGATCCAATTCCTGAAAATGAAGTTTTATATAAGCATGTTAATTTTTGTGGAGTGGATAGACCTTGTGAAAAGCCTATGATTGAAGAAGAGAAGTATTGTAAGCAACATAAGCATGAAAGAACAATCACTTGGGTTAGAGATTTAAATGAAATTGCTAGAGAATTGTGTGACCTTTATCCTTTTACTTGTGAACTTTGTGGTATAGAGGGTCACTTTAATTTTCAATGCGTGAACTTTCAAAACATAACTGTTAACTAGTAGTGTGATAACATGATCACTTCTGATATTTATGATGAACTTATGTTATTTTTAATGTGTGAAGAGTTATCAGAAAAAACTTATTGGCTAGATGATAATGCCTTAGGAATAAACAACACTTTGCAAAAATTCCATCTCTATTGTGTTGTTAATTGCCATGAAAACGATTACATAAGTAAGATTAGAAAGGAGGGAACTTTACCAAGGCTTCAAAATGTCTCTCATGTTTCCACTTATAAAAAGGAGAGTTTCTCCCAAGTTTCCCCTATTGTTTCTAATGATAAACCATAATATTTGGAGAAGCTTCCTCTCCAACCACTCCCTCCTAAGGTGACGAAGAAGAAAAATAAGAGGAGGAAGAGTAACTAGAAGGAAGAAGAATGGGTATCAACCTGGCCTGAGCATATTTCTCGCATCAACTTTTATCCTAATAGATAAAAATTTATGGAGGATAGTGAGCTTGATTGCTATTATCTTGATGATAAGTCTGTAGGTACTATTGAAGATGATTTTGATTATGATATGCATGTTACTTATTGTGATTGGGAAGATGATGATAATGCTACTTATGATCTTGAAAATCTTTTTGGTACCAACTTTGAAAATGATGGTATGGAAAGCTCTAAGCTTGGGGATGATAGGATTGCAAGTCCTTTACCCATTAGTGATGTGATTATTGATAATTCTTTTGCTAGTAAGAATAAAGACAACATGTTTACAAATATAGTTGCTAGACATAATAATGCTCTTTTCTACCATGATGATTTTATAACTCCTATCTATAGTGATTGTAGAGATACCTATGACATAAGGAGAAATTATCCTTGAAACTTTTCATAATCATGGAGGTAATTACTCCCTTGCTGAACACCATCTCCCTAATACACAATTAATCTATAGTGTTCAGGTTGTTTATGATAGTCCTACTCCCACTATTACCAATGAGAAAGATTATGCTTACGTGGAGAGTAAGAGTACCTTTTTGCATATGGATCATGGTAACAATGCTTTATGTGATACTTATATTTTTTAGTTTATTCATGATCCCACTGAAAATTATTATGAGAAGGGAACATATGCTTATAGATATTTCAATAATATCAAGTTCCCTCTCTTTATGTTGAAGGTTTTGAAGCTGCACTTGCTTTGCCTTCCTATGTTTATTGCTTTGTGCTTCAATGAATTATTCTATTGCAATATTCCTATGCATAGGAATAATGTTAGACTTACATGTGGTTGGTATTTGATTCTTGATGATCTCTTTTGTTCTACAACTCCTATTCCTACGAGAGCATCATTAAAATCTTAAGCCTATCTATATGGCTATAAAGAAAGAGTTCTAGGGATACAACCCTTGTTATCTTTACTTTGAGTTTTTACTTTCAGTTTTTAGTGGTCTTGATGTGTGTTACTACTGTAGCAACATCACTGTATCTTTATTTTAAAGCTTTGTGCCAAGTTTTAGCCTCCGATTGCAAGAAAGCTCAAAAGTTGTGTCATGCTGTCCACAAACAGATTCTGTGTGCTTGACGGAAAAATTCGCCAAAAATCACGAGATCATTTTTTGATCTGAATTGTTTTGACAGCATGCTCTATATAATTTTATTTCTGGCATCTGTTCTGAGTTTTTTTATTTGAGTTGCACAAGTGCCCCGAAAAAAATTATTTACTACCTGTTGTTCTATCTTTCACAGATTCTGCCAGATTTTGCATTTTCACCATTTTGCAAAGACTAAGCTTTTTTTCCTTTGCAAAAACCTTTTGGCAATCATGAGAAACAGTAGATTTCATGAAAATATTTATTTCCAGTAGGTAATGAATTATTTTATTATGGGTACTAACCACTCTAATCAGCTTATGATGAGTTTCGTATGAAGGGAGTTTTCAAGTATGCGATGCAGATGATGAAAGAAGATCCACGAGTGTCAAGCGCTCAAACTTGGGGATGCCCCCATGCACCCCCAAGAAATATTCAAGGAGACTCAAGAGTCTAAGCTTGGGGATGCCCCCGTGCATCCCCTTCTCTATCAACAACCATGAGTTCGTTCATCTCCATGCTATATTTTTATCACTTCATATGATATGTGCTATACTTGGAGCATCCCGCTCGTTACTTTTTAGTTTATTTTAGTTTTTCTTGCTGTTCATAACAAGTTGGAACCTAGCCTACCTTGTTTTGGAGAGAAGCACACTCCATTCCACTCTAGAACACAACATAGGTTTTCATGCTTATCTTTTATGTGTGTTCTTTATCTTTACATGGCTGCTTTCATGCTTAGCTCTTAGTTTTCTTGCTATATCTTTTTAAGAGCTTTTATTTAGGTTGCTTTTGGAACTCTCTTGATTTGTCATGCTTATCTTTTGTAGAGAGTTGGCTCATTGCACTGAGTTGTGTGTCTTACATGAGTAGGTAACTGAGGCTGCTATTTAAGTATAGTAGTAACTTACAATAGTTTTGAGGTATTGATTTGAGTAATGTTTGGACTAGTGGTGCCAAGAGCTTGAGCCTATTAGTGATAGGTGTTGTGTTTTGGGAAATCCATGTGTCTTTCAAAAACTAAAAAATAGTTGAGAACTATAGCTACTAGATTGATCGCTAACCTCTGGAGGGGTTGGAATATATAGAGTACCCTCACGTTACCATGGGTTGAGGATGCGCAAGGATAACCAAACCCCCAAACACTCCTCCTCGGGGTACTTGTCTCTTTGTGAATCTCCTAACTAGATAGAGAGTTACCGATAATAAGTGTATGAGTTCTTCAGACTAATGTGAGTATTTGATTGTTGGCACTTCCACCATCCATATTTTGCTAGCCTCTTCGGTACCGTGCATTGCCCTTTCTCACATTGAGAGTTGGTGCAAACTTCACCGTTGCATCCAAACCCATGACATGATACGCTCTGTCATACATAAGCCTCATTATATCTTTCCTTAAAACAGTCACCATATGTACCTATTAAGGCATTTCCATAGCCTTTCCAAGATACATTGTCGTGCAACATCCACCCATGACTTGATCTTCATGTCATACATGCTTTTGCTTGATCGTAGAGTCGCATGATAGTTGGGCCTTGCCCCAGTTATTGCTACATGACGCACTAGTACCATTGCATATCCTGCTACAGTGGCACAGGCATACATTTGCATACAACATGATAGTTTTCACTTGTCTTTATGTTGAGTACTTCTTATAAAGTGTGATGATCTTCTTTTTATTCATGTAAAACATAGAGTGTTGCCCTTAAGTGAGGAAAAGATCCCAAAGAGGACAAATGAGAGATAAAAAGAAAGAGCCAAAGAGGCGCAAAATAAAATAAAAAATAAAAGGAGAGAAGGGGGCAACACTACTATTCCTTTTGAAAGATCCACACTCATACTCCATTGCTATATTTGTACTACATAGAGATTATCATTCATGCATAACTATGTGGGGACCCTTACACTATAGAACTTGGTTTGCATATTCCAATGATGAGCCTCCTCAAATGAGCTCTAGATATTAATGAGCAAACAAGTTGGATGCACCCCCACGAGTTCCATTGGAGAGCTTACCCTAGCTCATATGTGCATCCGTTACATGGCAATCCCTACTCCTCACATCATATCTATCATTTGGCTTTCTCTCACCTATGGTTGTCCTCATTGATGTGAGCCTTTCACACTCTTTTTTGTCTTCCTTACCCATCATTATTTTATTTGCCATTCTAAGTGCCAACATATCTTGCTTACGCTCATCCATTGCATGAGTGCTCAAAGTCGAAAGGGAGAGGATCATTTTGACTTCTACCTGACTAGTGGTGTGGGGATGAGTCAAAAAAGATTCTGAAGGAGACCAAGTGTGAAATTTTAGTAGATTGAGTTCTGAATTAAAAAATATTTTATGATCTCAACCCATCTCCCACTTTTTGCATGCAAACACCATTTGGAGACATTCGAGTCACGGACAGCGAGAGCTCTTGCACCTTTATGTTCTTACTTTGCTAATCTCAATACTAGATATAAACTCTTGCTTATTATTGTCTTGACTTGAATTGCATATCTTAGTTGCTTTATTTTGAAGTTCTTATATGTGTGTTAGCATGTCACCACAGAAATTATTGTGTTATCATTTATCTACTCGAGGACGAGCAGAATTTAAGCTTGGGGATGTTGATACGTCCCAAACGTATCTATAATTTATGCTTGTTCCATGATCTTTTGGGTGACATTGTTATATGTTTTGCTACACTTTTATATCATTTTACACATATTTGGACTAACCTACTAAATCAGTGCACCCAGTGCTAGTTTCTGTCTGCTGATGTCTATTTTGCAGGGGCTTTCACCCATACTTCCGAAGCCCGAAAAATTCCACGAAAAATATATAAAAATCAGCGTAACGGAAGCTTCCATATCACCGAAGATGGGCCAGAGGGGGCCAGGGGCCATCCAGGCGACGTCCTGGCGTGGCCTACCCCCTGGCCGCGCCAGCAGGCAGCCTGGATGGGTCCCACCTTCTTTGGTGCCCTACTTTGGCTCCTATTTTTACCCCCATGGAGAAAACGCTGATTCTAGACCCCTTTTCTCCAGAAGCAATTCTGATCTCCGCCGCCATCGCCAACAAGTTTCGGGGGACAGAATTCCTGTGCCGGCATGCTGCCGGGTTGGGGAAGTGCCCCTGAATTCATCTCCATCGACGTTGCTTCCTCCCTCCATGAAGCGGGAGTAGTTCCTCCTCGGGGCCGAGGCCTTCTACCGTAGCTATGTGGCTAATTCTCTCTCCCATGATGTGATCTTGATTGTGATCATAGGCTATGTTAACCTAGGGTGATCCCATGGTGTTCCCCTTCTTCTATGTATTGGATTGATGTACTTACTTAATCTTATCTAGTATAATCCCCTAGACCATGGTGACAGCGGTCTATTGGATATGGATTAGAAGAATATTTTCATGAGTGATTTCCTCTTTTGTGGATTGATTGAAAATTGAGAGTCTCTTGGTGCTTGTCTTTGACTATCCTTGAGATATGTTGAGGTGATTGTGGTACTCTCTTTGCGTGGCCGCGGTGACATTGGGAAATCCATAGATGAGAACTACGAACTCTGAGGTGTGCTTTTGTAGCCCTACATAATTCTTGTCCTCTCTTGATCACAAAGGAATGACCTCCAAGTACGTCTCCATTGCATGTTTTAGTGGAAATATCATGTGACTAGATTATGTTAATGTTGTTGGGAGTTGCCACTAGTGAAAGTATGAAGCCTAGGCCTTGTTTCTCACCATTGTTACACCGTTTATGCTCACTTTTGTGACTTGCTACCTTACTGCCATTTTTATTACATATTTATATTACCTTGCTTTGCCGCACCTATCACCCATATTTTACCATCTCTTCGCCGAACTAGTGCACCTATACAACTCGCAATTGTATTAGGTGTGTTGGGGACACAAGACACTTCTTGTATATTAATTGCAGGGTTGCTTGAGAGAGACCATATTCAACCTCTACTTCCCTGAGTTCGATAAACCTTAGGTCATCCACTTGAGGGAAATTGTTGCTGTCCTACAAACCTGTGCGCTTGGAGGCCCAACATAGTCGACAAGAATAAAAGCGTGCGTAGACATCACTCCCCTCATCATCCTTTTCCTCCTCTTTCGAGCTCCGCTCCAGACATCTAGGAGGCTCATGAATAAGTATGGATGGCCACGTGGTACGTGTGATACACGTACTCCTTAACGGCGAGCTCCATCGCTTAGTCGATAGCATGCCATACATGGTGATGGTTGATGACCCACAAGTATAGGGGATCAATCGTAGTCCTTTCGATAAGTAAGAGTGTCGAACCTAACGAGGAGCAGAAGGCTTTGATAAACAGTTTTCAGCAAGGTAATAACTGCAAGCACTGAAAGTAGCGGTAACAAGTGATGGTGTAGTGAGGTGAAACGTAGAAGGTGAAAAGTAACAAGTAATAGCAACGGTGCAGCAAAGTGGCCCAATCCCTTTTGTAGCAAGGGACAAGCCTGAACAAAGTATTATAGGAAGTAAAGTGCTCCCGAGGAGACATGGGAAATCTGTCAAGCTAATTGTCATCATGTTCACATGGTTCGCGTTCGTTACTTTGATAGTTTGATATGTGGGTGGACCGGCGCTTGGGTACTGCCCTTACTTGGACAAGCATCCCACTTATGATTAACCCCTCTCGCAAGTATCCGCAACTACGAAAGAAGAATTAAGACAACATCTAACCATAGCATTAAACTAGTGGATCCAAATCAGCCCCTTACGAAGCAACGCATAGACTGAGGTTTAAGCTTCTGTCACTCTAGCAACCCATCATCTACTTACTACTCCCCAATGCCTTCCTCTAGGCCCAAATATGGTGAAGTGTTATGTATTCGACGTTCACATAACACCACTAGAGGAAAACACAACATACAGCATATCAAAATACCGAACGAAAACCAAATTCACATGACTATTAATAACAAGACTTATCCCATGTCCTCGGGAACAAAAGTAACTACTCACAAAGCATGGATATATTCATGACCTGAGAAGTAATGAATATCATAATGGATCTGAACATATAATCTTCCACCAAGTAAGCCAACTAGCATCAACTACAAAGAGTAATCAACACTACTAGCAACCTTACGGGTACCAACCGGCGTCGCGAGACGGCGATTGGTTACAATAGATAGACTAGGGTTTGGATAGGAGATGGTGCTGATGAAGATGTTGATGGAGATAAATCCCCTCTGACGAGAGGAGTTTTGGTGATGACGATGGCGACGATTTCCCCTCCGGGAGGGAAGTTTCCCCAGCAGGATCGTCCTGCCGGAGCTCTAGATTGGTTCTGCTCAAGTTCCGCCTCGTGGCGGCGGCGCCTCCTCGAAAAAGCTCCGCCCTGATTTTTTCCCGGGCGAAACCCTTCATATAGCAGAAGAGGGGGGCCAGTGGGCCACCAGGGTGCCTACAAGCCCTTTAGCCGTGGCTAGGGGGCAGGCCGCGACTACCAGGCTTGTGGGCCCCTGGCAGCTCCCCTCTGGCACTTCTTTCGCCCAGTATTTTTTTTATATTCCCAAAAAATTCCACGTTGATTTTCAGGGCATTTGGAGTTGCGCAGAATAGAGGACTCAGACTTGCTCCTTTTCCAGTCCAGAATTCCAGCTGCCGGTATTCTCCCTCTTCAAATAAACCTTGCTAAATAAGAGAGAAAAGGCATAAGTATGGTACCACAAAGTATAATAACAGTCCATAAAGCGATAAATGTCAACATGAAAGCATGATGCAAAATGGACGTATCAACTCCCCCAAGCTTAAACCTTGCTTGTCCTCAAGCGAAAACCAAGATCCATAAACATGTCCACATGTTTTGGGATGAAGGTGTCGATAAAACATAATACGGACATGAGGGCATCATGATCACACATAGAACAGCAATACATCCTAAAGATTCTTATGGGAAAGTAACAATTCTTTCACAAAGCAAAGTATGAATCAAAAACCTTACCGAGAAGTAGCCAACAACAGTCCATAGTCATTGAAGCAATTGCAATTTATCATAACATGAGAAAGAGTCAAATAAGAGCTTGTAAAGCAAATCCACATACTCAATCATCTCTTTTGTTTTCCACAATTGTTACAACTCACGTGTTACTCCTGGTATCAAAGTTTCAGTTCGACACAGAGAAAGAAAGGGGCTTATAATTTTGCCTCCCAACCATTTACCTCAAGGGTAAAGTCAACAATAATAAAGCATAAGTACTCATCTCCAAGTTGATATATGAATATAGATCTTTCCCTAGCATATGACGTTCACCAAGATGAAGACGGAATAGGGAATTGGTGTTGGTCACCATGACTTTCACAAGGACAAAAGTAAAGGTACAAGATAGGCCCTTCGCAGAGGGAAGCAGAGGTTGTCATGCGCTTTTAAGGTTTGGATATACGACCTCTTAGTGTAAAGTAACCTCACTTTATATTGCCCCCTGTGACAAAGAACTTTATTATGCAGTCTGTCGCTTTTATGTCTTCCTCATCATAGGTTCGTACAAAGCTTATTTTCCACACACTAATAAATCATACATACTTTAGGTAGCAACTTTTTATTGCTTGCAGCGATGACAACTTACTTGAAGGATCTTACGCAATCCATAGGTAGGTATGGTGGACTCTCATGGCAAAACTGGGTTGAAGGTTTATGGATGCACAAGTAGTATTTCTACTTAGTACGGAAGTTTGGGCTAAAATGAGGTGGAAGCAACCGTCACATGCTAAGGGATCTCTAGACATATAACATTGTTTGGAACCAAGCAAACACAATTCATTATGTTGTCTTCCTTGTCCAACATCTACTTCTAAGCATGTAATAGTTTGGTGAGTGCTCACAATTATAGAAAGTGTCTAAGATGATATATTTATATGTGAACCTCTCTTTCCTTATTACTTCTTATTAATTGCAACAATGACTGGGGTCTATGTTGGTCTATTCTCAACAAGTTTAAATCATCATACTTGTTATATGTGAAGCTATCACTTTCCATAAGATCATCTCATGATCTTTCAAGCTATCGTTCTTTTCATACTTTCGATCACGACACAAAACAAAGCCCTTGACTAAGATACTCTTTATTATATAGCTCGCAAGCTCGAATACATCGGGGAGACACAAGGCAAAAGACTCAAACTAAACACTAAAGACTTATCCCACTAAGATAAGAAATAAAAACTGTAAAGGAAAGAACTAAAACAAAGGTAAAATCAAAAGATATAAAGGTGATACGATACCAGGGCAACTCCCCCAAGCTTGGCAAAAGCCAAGGGGATTGCCCATACCAATGCTCAGTTGTCTTCCTTTGCTGGTGGTGGTGGAGGAGTTGCAACATGAGTTTGATCCTCCGTCTTCCAAGGCATAGGTGCTCCATCATGGCAGGATGAACGAGTCGACGGAATGCTCAAATCTGCAGCCAACCGTATTGATTTAAATCTATACTCATACTCGCAGTTTTAGTTCTGCAGGTCATAGATCTAGCCCTGGAGTTGATCAACCCTGTCATAGAGCCTGGAGAGGTCCTTCCCAATGTCATTGGCATCCATCTTGTGCTTGTTGGTGAACTCCGTGATCATCATGTGGTTGGCGTTGAGTCCACGCTCCATCATCCCTTGGCACTTGAAGACTTGTTGCTCCATTGCTTCGAGCCTCGTCTCCACGCTTCCGGTCTTCTTAGGCCCCTCAACATCACGGATGTGCAACGTCCCCTCACGCATCTCAATAGATTGAGGGTGTTGCAGCACTTCCATGAGGTAGGGATTGATGACCTTCTTGAAGATCTTGTCCTTATGAGCTTTTGGGGAAGTCATGACGATCTAGATCTGCAACAGAAACAGGCTCGAAACGAAAAACAGAGGAAAACTACGCGATACGGAGATCAAAACCCTCGGGCGTATATATAATGAAATTTTTCTGGACCAGAAGGAGTGCTCCGCAAGAAAACGGAGTCCGGGAGGCACACGAGGTGCCCACAAGCCTTGTAGCCGCGGCCAGGGGGGAAGGCCGCGGCTACCAAGCTTGTGGCCGCCTCGTGCGCTCTCCGGACTGCTTTTTATTTTTCTATTTTTCCATAAATTCCAAAACGGAGAAAATTTCCTACTGGAAAAGTTTTGGAGTCCAATTACTTACCGAAACACATACCTCTTCGTTTTCAGAGTCTGAAACAGGCTGATAAACATCCCTTATGTACTCCTCTAGAGTGATGATATTGATGATATTGCTCTCAACATTTATGGGAGTACTAGAGATATAATGCTTGATTCTTTGCCCATTTACCACTCTCGGAAAATTACCTTCCGTGTTATTGATTTTGATGGCACCGAAACGATATACTTCCTCGACAACGTAGGGACCTTCCCATTTAGAGAGAAGCTTGCCTGCGAAGAATCTTAAGCGAGAATTGTATAGCAGGACATAATCACCTACATTGAACTCACGTTTTTGTATTCTTTTATCGTGCCATCTCTTAACCTTTTCCTTGAACAACTTGGCATTCTCATATGCTTGGGCCCTCCATTCATCTAATGAGCTGATATCAAACAACCGCTTCTCACCAGCAAGTTTGAAATCAAAGTTGAGCTCTTTGATTGCCCAATAAGCTTTCTGTTCTAGCTCAAGAGGTAAATGACAGGCCTTACCGTAAACCATTTTATACGGCGACATGCCCATGGGATTCTTATAAGCAGTCCTATAAGCCCATAGTGCATCATCAAGTTTGCTAGACCAATTCTTTCGAGATCTATTGACAGTCTTTTGTAAGATCAATTTGATCTCCCTATTACTCAACTCCACTTGACCACTAGACTGAGGATGATAAGGAGATGCAACTCTATGGTTGACATCATACTTAGCGAGCATCTTGCGGAAAACACCATGAATGAAGTGTGAACCGCCATCAGTCATCAGATATCTAGGGACTCCAAATCTTGGGAAAATGAGTTCTTTAAGCATCTTAATAGAGGTGTGGTGATCAGCATTTCTAGTGGGGATAGCTTCTACCCACTTAGTGACGTAATCAACAACAACTAAGATGTGAGTATACCCATTGGAACTCGGGAAGGGTCCCATATAATCAAAGCCCAGACATCAAATGGTTCAATGACAAGTGAATAGTTCATAGGCATTTCCCGACGTTTACTGATGTTCCCTATTCTTTGGCATTCATCACAAGACAAGACAAACTTACGGGCATCCTTGAAGAGAGTGGGCCAATAGAAACCTGATTGCAATACCTTATGAGCAGTTCTATCTCCAGCATGGTGTCCTCCGTAGGCTTCGGAATGACACTTCTGCAGGATCTGTCCCTGTTCATGTTCAGGCACACAACGTCTAATAACACCATCTACTCCTTCCTTATAAAGGTGAGGATCATCCCAAAAGTAGTGTCTCAAATCAAAGAAGAATTTCTTCTTTTGCTGGTAGGTGAAACTGGGTGGTATGTATTTGGCTACGATATAGTTTGCGTAATCAGCATAGCATGGTGCACTATGTGAAGTGCGGATGACATTCAATTGCTCACCGGGAAAGCTGTCATCAATAGGTCATGGGTCATCAAGGACATTCTCTAGCCTGGACAAGTTATCTGCTACAGGGTTATCAGCACCCTTTCGGTCAGCAACGTGCAAATCAAATTCCTGTAGCAGGAGAACCCATCTGATTACCCTAGGTTTAGCGTCCTTCTTCTCCATAAGGTACTTAATAGCAGCATGATCAGAGTGAATAATGACTTTGGAGTCAACTATATAAGATCTGGACTTTTCACATGCAAACCCGACTGCTAAAAATTCCTTCTCCGTAGTGGCATAATTTCTTTGGGCACTGTCTAGAGTTTTACTAGCATAGTGAATGACATTCAACTTCTTGTCAACTCTTTGTCCTAGAACAGCACCAACAACATAATCACTAGCATCGCACATGATTTCAAAGGGCAAGTTCCAATCAGGTGGTTGAACAATAGGTGCGGTTATCAAGGCCTTCTTAAGTATTTCAAAAGCTTCCTCAGAATCCTCATCAAAAACATAAGGAACATCCTTCTGCAAGAGGTTGGTAAGAGGCCTAGAAATCTTAGAGAAGTCTTTAATGAACCTTCTATAGAAACCAGCATGACCTAGGAAACTTCGTATACCTCTGATATCTGTGGGGCAAGGCATTTTCTCAATTGCATCAACCTTAGCCTTATCAACTTCAATGCATTTTTTACAGATTTTGTGTCCTAAGACGATGCCTTCATTAACCACGAAGTGGCACTTCTCCCAATTCAAGACGAGGTTGGTATCTTTGCATCTCTGTAAGACTCGATCAAGGTTGCTGAGGCAATCGTCAAAGGAAGAGGCGTAAACGGAGAAATCATCCATGAAAACGTCAACAATCTTTTCACAAAAGTCAGAGAATATTGCCATCATACATCTTTGAAAGGTGGCAGGTGCATTGCATAAGCCAAAAGGCATACGTCTATAAGCAAAGGTACCGAAGGGCAGGTGAAAGTGGTGTTCTCCTGATCAGATTGTGCAACAGGTATTTGCGAGAAACCTGAATAACCGTCTAGAATGCAGAAATGTGTGTGTTTAGATAGCCTTTCTAGCATTTGGTCGATAAACGGCAAAGGATAATGGTCTTTCCTAGTTGCCTTGTTCAGTTTCCGGAAGTCGATCACCATCCTATAGCCATTAATAATCCTCTGTGGGATTAGTTCATTTTTATCATTAGGAACGACGGTGATACCTCCCTTCTTGGGTATGCAATGCACTGGACTTACCCAATCGCTATGAGCAACAGGATAAATGATTCCTGCTTCCAGAAGCTTTAATATTTCTTTTCTCACGGCCTCTTTCATCCTAGGATTTAATCTCCGCTGATGATCAGCAACTGGCTTAGAATCAGGATCGGTTTTAATCTTCTGCTGACATAGAGTGGGACTAATACCCTTAAGATCATTAAGAGTATATCCAATAGCAGCACGGTGCTTCCTCAAAGTTTGTAATAACTTCTTCTCCTCCTGATTCAAGAGGTGAGCACTAATAATAACAGGATATATCTCCTTCTCATCAAGATAGGCATACTTAAGTGTATTTGGTAACTGTTGAAGCTCGAACACAGGATCACCCTTTGGTGGGGGGGTATCCCCAAGCAGTTCAACAGGAAGATTATTCTTAAGAATATTATATTGTTCTAAAACAATTTTATCTATCTCATCTCTTTCATCCATATGCATATCATTTTCATGCTCAAGCAGATATTGCTCTAAAGGATCCGTAGGAGGTACGGCAATAGAGGAAAGAGCAATGATTTCATCCCTACCAGACGACTCTTTTTCATGGGGTTGTCTTCCAAACTTGGAGAAGTTAAATTCATGAGACACACCCCCGAAACTAACAATGACAGTCTGTTTAACGCAATCAATGTGAGCATTGACAGTGTTGAGAAAGGGTCTACCAAATATGATGGGACAAAAGCTATCTTGTGCAGTAGCAAGGACGAGGAAATCAGTAGGATATTGCGTCTTACCACACACGACTTCTACGTCTCTCACAATTCCCACAGGGCAGATAGTGTCTCTATTAGCTAGCGTAATAGTGACATCAATGGGTTCTAACTCAGCAGGTGCAATCTCATCTTTGATTTCATCATATAGGGACCGGGGTATTGCACTAACACTCACTACTGGAATCTGCTGGTTTGCCGACAGCCAGAGCTGATGGCAACGGACAGTTTAACGAACAGCAAAAGCTTTGCCGTCAGTGTGCTCTCGGCAAAGGAACCGGCCAAGATTTTATCGGCAATCACCTTCTTTGCCGTCAGCTGAAGGTCGACCGACGGCAAAGACTTTGCCATCAGCTTTGTGGCACGGGCTGATGGCAAAGAGAAATGGCGGCAACGGCGCAGGCCGAGCCCCGTTAGAAGGTTAACGGCAGGCTTTGCCCACAGCCGTAGCAAAGCTGATGGCAAAGCCGAAACCCTGGGTCCCCTGGGTCCCCTCTTTGTCCACAGCCGTAGCAAAGCTGACGGCAACGCCGAAAACCTGGGTCCCCTTGGTCCCCTCTTTGCCGGCAGCTGGAGCACCACTGACGGCAAAGCCGAAAATCTGGGAAAATTTGGTAATTCCCAGAGTTGCCAGGATACACAGGCTGCCGCCACGTGTCTTCTTTGCCGTCAATCCACCGACGGCAAAGCCGTTGCCGTCAGTAAGCTGTAGGCAAATACCCTCTCTGCTTTTTTTCATATTTGCTTTCTGTTAATTCCCTGCATTTGCAAAACATAGATACAAACAGCAACATATATATATTTGGCTAGCCCCTAAACAGCACCACAAGTGCATCACAAAGTGCAAACAGCACAACACAAGTGCATCACAAAGTGCAAACAGCACGAATATATGTAATTAAAGTGCAAACAAGATCACAAAGTATTAGAAAGCATCACAAGTGCATCCGCAAAGACAAGTGCATTACAAAGTTCATCTAAGACTACACAAGTGCATTACAAAGTCCCTCGAGCATCCATCCATATGCCATGCTGCTTTATCAAAATCTGCATAATGAGAAAGAAGTTAGAAGAAGAATACAATAAGAAAGAACTTATCTAAATTAAGCTAAGCAATTAGAAGAAGAAGTGGAAGAAGAAGAAGAAGAAGAAGAAGAAGAAGAAGAAGAAGAAGAAGAAGAAAAAGAACAAGAAGAAGAAGTGGAAGAAGAAGAAGAAGAACAAGAAGAACAAGAAGAAGAAGAAGAAGATGGAGAAAAAGAAAGAAGAGAAGTTATCTTTTTCTCCTCTTTCTTCTTCTCTTATTTCTTCATCTCTTGTTTGTTCTTCTCTTCTGGTTTCCTTTAAAACTTTCTAAACTAATTATGTCATTTTTGAGCTCTGATATCAACTAGAATTTACTAAGCTAACTAAAGCATGGCTAATATCAACTAGAATTTACTAAGCTAACTAAAGCGTGGCATAATCTAAGTTGATCTAAACAATAAGAAGAATAAGAAGGAGAGGAATAACTTACCGAATGCCAAGAAACGGCGGAGAAGCTCCATATCCGTTGGTCGCTGGGTTGCTAGGGCTCTCACCAGGAGAAGTAAAGGGATCGTGGGATTCAACTCTGGAATGATGCTGCAACAAGGCAAGAGTTAAAATATGTGGTTAGCACGGCGACAGACAATGGTATAAGACCGTGCAAGGTTGGTCATTGAAAGGGAACTCACCGTTCCCACCGGAGAAGGCATCGGCGGAGGGGGCGGCAAACCTTGCTTCTCACACATAGCCTGCAAATTAGTTTTCGAGGAGTCAAAGAAATAGCCTTGTTCCGTCTCACACATAGCCTTGCTTCTCACACAACTGACTTACCGCAACGAAGTCGTGCATGGCCTTCGCATGGGCATTATTGCGTGCCCTCTCCTCCTCAAGAAACCTCTGCGTATTCCGCTCCCTCTCCTCCAACAAGAGCCTGGTGGCCTCCCTCTCCTTCATAAGTGCGGCATGCAACCACTCCTCAAAAGGAATTTTCATCATCCATCCAGGGACAAAAGAATGATAGAAATAATGAAGAAAACTAACCTCGATGGCAAGATCAACTCGCCTCGCGCGTTACCGTATTACAGGAGCGGAGCTCGTTTGCCTCGCCTTGATCTGAGATAGAGTCTCAGTGATAGGGACGAAGCCATCACACATGGCCAGCGTGCCATGACTCTTACCGCCACCAGAGATCATCAACGCCTCTGGATCAATAGGATTCTGGCTCGGGTCAAAGTCAGGCCCGCGCAGCTGTTTGACCACCTCAGAATAAGACGTCATCTTGTTGTAGGCGGACAGGCTTGTGTACGCTGACGGCCCGTCCCCTCAAAATATGCCTTCACCGTCTTGTATGAGCCCTTATGGGCCATGCTAAACGCGGCGTATCCCTGAGGCTCGGGCTGGTTATTGTGTTTGGCCTACACGAAAACACAAAGAATTAGTACAACAAAAATCATGAACGAATGAATTATTGATGAAACAAAACAAGGCACACATACCCATTTTTTGGCGTATTGCTTGATGTTGGCATTGCCTTGGTGGTGTGGCACACCAACCAATTGGGCACGACGGCCCTTGGCCATAGTGTGGGTGCTCAACCAAGCCTCTGTGCACCACCTGTCCACTATCACCTCCCAACAATCCATCTTATCGGCCAACCATCTCGGGGGCACCTATGAATGTAAGTTAATGAAGAATGAAACTAAGTATTATTACTAAATAGACCTAACTAGCCCTAAGAATTGATCTTTGGAATGTACATACCTCCATGTACTCGGTCTTATCAAGGTAAATATTTCGACATTCAATCTTTGTCTTCGGCTCCCCTTGCTTGGCGTACCAATCTCGAACAGCCTGAACACGCAGCTCGTGCCTCGTGTTATTCAATAAACTCTTGCACTCTTTCACGAGGTTCTTCTTGGCCGCCTCCTCCGTCCCCTCCTCGACCCTAAAGTAACTCTGCAATTATGCCAAATAGATGCACAGATGAATAGTGAAATGATTTGGAAGGAAATAACAATATATAACATTGTATACTTTTTATTGGGTAAAATAATAGTTACCCAAAATTCAGCCAACACCTTGTCGGCCACGCTCACGCAAACAACACCATTGACATGTGTGTTTTCGGGGAGCAGAGCGGCTTGGTAGTGCTCCCACTTGAGTCATGGCTCGGGAACCATACCCTCATCGGGCAACTGCACTATCCCGGGGAAGTGCTCCCTAAGTAAAGCACCAAGGAGGCAGTTTGGATTCCGGGTATTCTTCGGGTAATCCCACCCCCTACATAATGATAAGGCAAAGACATTAGCTACTTGGTGAAATATAATGATATAAGGTACACAATATATATCAACTTACTTCTCGCAATCTGGCTTAATGAACGCCCTGTGCTGCAACTCCAATCGGTCTGGAACTCGTGTCGTACCATGTTGGTAGACCAACTAGCTGGCAGCCCCCTCAGCATACGCCTCAGCCCCCTTCGCCTCAGCCTCCTCCTCAGCCTCCGTCTCAGCCCCCTGCATCGGTGTCTGCTCCTGGACGGGAGGATCCCGCACTCGTGACACCCTCGTCTACAAGGGTGAAGTGGTTGAGACAGAAGTAGCCGAGGGTGGTGGCGACTGGCTCCTATCATGCAACCTCCCTCTCCCACGACCACGTCCTCTGCCTCTCTTCTTTCCTCCGCTTCTCCCACGGGGCTCCTCGGCAAAGCTCTGCAACAAAGTTCTCCGTAGCTGCCCAGGTGCTATCCTCAACTTATCCCCGCCTGCCATGTCTCACCACCTGTAACGATAAATAGTTAAATAATTAGTAAAAACTCAAGGACAATAATTAAATGAACAATAATAAATACATGAATAATTCAACTAATAATTGAATAATTAAACAACAATGTTTGGATGCATACAAAGTACTAATAGTCTGGATCATCTGTCTCTTCTCCATGGTCAATTGAAGCAAAATCATCATCAGTATCACATGTGTCGTCATGACTCATATCGTCCTCGGGTTCAGGGACATCATGTGGAAGGCCTTTTTGTAACCGATCAAGTATTGATAGCTCATCGGCATTGGTAACTTCTTCTACTTCCACTTATTCCTCATCATCACATGAGTCTTGTTCCTCTGTGTTCAGGGTGGACGTAGAGCAGTTTCGGGTACGACGTCTCACGCCACGTGATTCTTGGAAGAATTCTCCATCATATGTTATTGGGTCAATTTGAGGTTCATAATCGTCTTCATTTGGGGGAGGTGGTCTAAGATGTGGCGGCACATCGAACACGACATACCAACCTTCCAGGTTCTTAACACTCTGACGACAGTATGGCAGATAGAAAACTTGGGTGGCCTGTTGAGCCACAATATAGACATCGGCACCGCTTAACTGCCTGTCTTGTCGAATTTCGACAATCCCAAGATGTTCATGAGTTCGTCTTGTCTTAGTAGGATCGAACCAATGACATTTGAACACAACAACGTTCGGAGGATTTTCACCAAAATAATGAAGTTCGTAGACTTCTTCAAGTCTTCCATAATACTCGACACCTCCCTCGCCTATAGCAAATACACCGGAATTGTTTGTTTTTCGACCGGGCATTGAAAGCTCTTTGCTAGCAGTACGAAAGCGATACCCGTTGATGTCGTACTTCTGAAATGTACGGACCTTAAAGTCAAAACCATTAGCTATTTGTCTCAATTCATCGTCGACTTGCTCATCTGAATTAGCCTAGAAGTTAAGAAAAGATAGAATTTGGTGTGTTACTCATGAGTAATAGCAACAAAGGAAATCACCTATTATATATAAGGGAGGTACCGTTTTTTTGAACGAAGAGATGAAACCGGGATAGCCGCCTCCTGTCTTTTCAAGAAGTTCATACTCGAGAATGGATTCTTTTTCGATTCCAACACCATTTGAGAATTGTTCGACGTATCGACTGTATCAATTAATAATAGTTGTTAGACACAAAACTTGTTAAAAGTTGCGAAACAATGTACAGAGCACTTACTCGATGTATGGCCGAACTTCTGTTAAGTTGTTCAATATATACATCGTTAGTGTGCGCCACTCCTCGACGCACAGCAACTATGGTTTTCCCACACCAGAAGGTGCTAGCTTCCCTTTGAAGTGGCTGAGATTGGATTCACGTCGTTTGGGGTCGCCCAGATTGTACCGAGGCTTTGGATTATGCAAGTTGTTCATAGTGGCATCATAGTGTGCTGTTACGAAGTTTGCCGCCTCCTCGGTAATGAACGCCTCGGCCATCGATGCTTCAATTCTACGTTTATTTTTACATTTTCCTCGAAGTGTCTTCTGCATTCTTTCAGTTGCGTAACACCAATGATTTTGCACAGGGCCACCCAATCTTGCCTCAGTTGGGAGATGCAAAATCATGTGTTGCATCGGATTAAAGAAGCCCGGTGGAAAAATCTTCTCTAACTTGCAGAGCAACTCAGGCGCCAACTCTTCCATGTCATCTATCAAGGCACGCGACAACTCTTTAGAACAAAGAACACGGAAGAAATAGCTCAACTCGGCCAATACTAGCCATTCAGCCTCGGGGATATAGCCGCGCAACATCACCGGCATTATCCGCTCAAGCCATATGTGCCAATCATGACTCTTGAGCCCAAAAGTTTTCATTTTTTCAATGCTCGCTCCCCTCGCTAGATTCGTAGCATACCCATCGGGGAACAACAACTTTTTTTCACCCACAAGAGGATTTCCCTTATTGCTCCCTTCTCAAGATTGTACCAGGCAGGTGGTTTGGACCAATTTTTTCTTCCTTTCGGTTCTCGCATGTTTAGTGATGGTCTATCACACAGAGTCTCCTGGTCAACTCTAGCCTTTGTATTATCTTTGCCCTTATCAGTGCCGAGAAATGTGCCAAGAAGGGCCTCGGCGATATTCTTTTCAGTGTGCACCATGTCAATGTTCTGTGGAAGTAAGAGGTCTTCGAAGTAGGGGAGATCCCAGATGCATGGCCTATGGGTCCAGGCGTGTTCCTCATTATAACCCAAGAAATACCCTGGACGGTTTGGATCAGGCTCCATAGATTTTAACTATTCATTAATTTGTGCCCCCGTCAATGCAGGTGGTGCTGAGTGTTTGACAACTTTACCTTTCATGAAGTTCTTCTTGTCTTTTCTAAATGGATGGTCCATAGGCAAGAACTGTCTATGCCAGTCAAAGCAGGAATACTTCCCACCCGCCGGCAACCAATGAAACTTAAGAGCTGCCTTGCATTGTGGGCATGGGAACCTTCCATGCACACACGAGGCAACGAAAAGCGCAAATGTCGGCAGATCATGCAACGAGTATTGGTACCAAACATACATTTGAAAGTTCTCTTTCTTAGCTGCGTCGTATGTGTTGACCCCATTCACCCAAGCTTCTTTCAAGTCATCCATCAGCGGTTGCATGTACACACTCATATTCTACCCCGGGTAGTTTGGCCCTGGAACTATCAACGTCAGAAATATGTGCTTTCTTTGCATAATGGATGATGGTGGAAGATTGAGGGGAATGACAAATACGGGCCAGCAACTATATTGGGTAGCCATCATACCGAAAGGATTGAACCCATCGAGGCTGATGGCGATTCAACAATTCCTTGGTTCTTTAGCTTTTTCCTTATGTATACTATCGAATGCCTTCCATGCGTCACCATCTGAAGGGTGTACCAATATCGGAACTCCGTGTTCATCTAATTCTTTCCTAATTCCATGTTTGTGCCATGTCATCTGTTTTGCTGTTTCTTCGAGTATGTAAAGTCGTTGAAGTCTTGGTAGGATCGGCAGATACCGTAGGACACTCACGGGGATTTTGCTCTTCTTCTTCTCACCTTCACCATTTTCTACCTCAACATATCTGGAGGACTTGCAAAATGGACAATATGTTTTGTCCGCATACTCTTTCCTAAATAAGGCACATCCTTTCTCACAAGCATGTATCTGCTCATACGGCATCTTGAGTGCACTAAGGATTTTGTCTGACTCATATAGGTTTGAAGGCATAATATGACCTTCTGGTAGAAAGCACCCAAACAGGGTCATCACTGAGTCAAACAGGTCTCTTCCAATGTTGAATTGGGCTTTCAGAGCCATTACTTGTGCGATGGCATCTAGCTGAGAAATCTTAGTGTGCTCGTGAAGAGGACGTTTTGAAGACTCCAACATGGCATAGAAGGCTTTCGCGGATTCCTCCATCTCTTCGTCCTTGTTCCGAGCATCATCAAAGTCATTCACCATGTCTTCAATCCCTGTACCATAATCATCGATGCACCGACGCAACACCTCGTCTCTGTTATGTTGGGCCGACTCACCATGAAATGTCCACAAGGTATAGCCGGGAGTAAAACCACGCATCTGCAGGTGTTTACCCATTACATCCTTTGTCTGTCGCGAATAATTCTTGCACTTAGTGCAGGGGCACCATGTTTTCGGCTGGCCTTTAGAAAATGTCGTTTCCATGAATTCATAGGTTTTGCTTAACCATTCATCGGTCATATCTCTCTGACTATGGTGACCGGTGTACATCCATTCATGATCGGTCATTCTGGCAAGCTAGCTACATAGTATCCACATATAAAACAATATAAATTATCAGTTCATCAAGTATGTTAAATTAATTATGGCCATTTTTTAATCATGGTTAATACATTGGGATGCACGGCATGCACACCTACCAGCTACTAGGTAAAGATGGGTCCTAATCCCACCCGAGTATGTGTAGATTGGGTCATTTCCCCATGCTCTGCTCCCGACCCAACGCAAAATTTCGGCAACACCTCCCCGCTGTTCTCCTGATACACGTCTCGGCAACTAACCGAGAGGATGTGTACCCGGAGAACAACAAGGAGGAGCTGTCGAAACTCTGCATGGGATCCGGAGCAAAGCGTGGGAAACGACCCAATCTACACATACCCGGGCTGTCCATGGATAACGTTGGACAATTCGAAAGAATCAGCATTATAACTATGCAAATGCATGCATATTTATGACAGGAACCCTTTCGAACGGGAGACGCATATTGGTTACGCAACAACTTTGCATTTTAATACTAAAAATACGTAGCTAGATAGTGTCATCAGCACGAAGGCCGGAACAGAGCAAAATAAAGGGGGTGGAGGAGGAGTTAACAAATGTGCTCACTTTCGAATGCAGGGGAGGTCGTCGAAAACCAAACCCTCGCGGAGAAGCTACTGCCCATTTAAATGCACTCAATCAACACAAATACGCACTCGCGGTAATTAAGCTAACTAATACTAACATCTATTATTAATAATTTATTATTCAAGTTTTGTTACTCTTCTCTTCTTCTACTTCTTTTTCTTCCTATTATTTTCTTTCTATTGCTAACAGCTAGCTAACTAATACTAACAACTAGCTAACTAATACTAACAGCTAGCTAACTAATACTAACAGCTAGCTAACTAATATTTACATGTACTAACATCTATTGCTAACTAAATCTAACTAAAAATCTACCACTAAGTAATTGCTAACTAAATTTAACTAAAAATCCACTACTAACAGATCTAACTAAGGCCTCCTTTGATTTGAAGGATTTTCATAGGAAAAACGCAGGAATGCAAATTCCATAGGATTTGCTACTGTAGCGTCATTTGATTTGCAGGAACAAGTCCGGAGAAATACTATTGCGATCCAGAGGAACACTGTTGGTTTCCTATGATTTTGCAGGAAGGGGAGCATTGAGCCGGACCTGTTTTTTACACGAAGAACGAGGCAAGAGGGACA
Source organism: Hordeum vulgare subsp. vulgare (assembly GCF_904849725.1). Classification (NCBI taxonomy): domain Eukaryota; kingdom Viridiplantae; phylum Streptophyta; class Magnoliopsida; order Poales; family Poaceae; genus Hordeum; species Hordeum vulgare. The sequence goes on from NC_058522.1 coordinate 448,942,621, forward strand.
AAGCTGCATGTCAAATTGCTCTTGTGACTAAAGAATGCTTTCCGTGAGCGCGTTCTAATGAAAAAGGCCTGTGCAAATACAAAGCATGTGTGAGTACGGTGCATGGTTTGTGTCTAGCCCAGTTTGGGGCGGTGCATGATTTCTTTACTAAACAATGCATTCCTTTGTTTTCAGTTCCTCCATTTCAAACGTTTCATTTGTTTCATATTCCTGTACTTTTCCTCTGTTTTTCAATCCTCGGTTTTACACATGCATTCCGATAGTTTTCCTACATTTTTCCTATTCCTATGTTTTTGCAATCTTGTAAATCAAAGAGGCCCTAACATAGAAAAAATAAACTAAAAAAAGAAAAAAGAAAAGGGGAGGAGGAGCTCACGGGCGAGTCGGGGCGGGGCTGGCGCGGGGCAGAGGCGAGTAAGGGCGGCGCAGGGCAGAGGCGGGTAGGGGCGGGCGCGGGTCAGAGGCGAGTAGGGGCGACGCGGGGCGGCGTCGGCGAGTACGGGCGGGCGCGGGGCGGCGTGGGGGCCGATGCCTCGGGGCGGGGCGATGGCGGGGCTGGCGCGGGGCGGCGCCGGCGAGTAGGGGCGGTGCGGGGCGGTGCAGGGCGGGGCTGGCGCGGGGGCCGATGCCTCGGGCATGGGTCGACGACGGCGGTGAGTCGGGAGAGCAGGGTGGGAGAGGTGAGAGAGAAGAGGGGTTAGGTTGTGGCATGCACGGGGGGGGGGGGGGTAACCACCTGACTATGCCGTCAGTTGGTTGTCGGCAAAGACAGACGTTAGGCTTTGCCGTCAGCTGGCTGTCGGCATAGACGGCTCCCGTTAAGACGTGGTCGAACCTGGGACTGAGAACCTCCCTATGTCATTAGCCGCCCTATGCCGTCAGTCTTTTGCTCCTTTGCCGTCAGCTGGCTGACGGCTTAGATAGAGCGGACGGCATAGAGTTTCTATGTTGTCAGCCGCGCCTATGCCGTCAGCATTATTTTCGGCTGAGGGTAAAGCCTCTATGCCGACAGCCCCGTGAAAATGCTGACGGCAAAGCCAAAAGCTTTCGGCAAATTAGGTTTTTCCAGTAGTGACCAGCACCCATATCACATAAACCATGATAACAGTGATCTCCTACCTTGACAGAAACAACGGGCAGGCCAACTACAGGTCCGTATTTGTCTTTTGCATGAGGTTTAGCAATTCGAGCGGAGTCGTCACAGAATTTGATAACATGCCCGTCTATGTCTTCGGCTAAGAGATCTTTGATAATAGCAACACTAGGTTCAACTCTAATTTCCTCAGGGGGTGCAAGTGGTCTAATGTAACCCCTACGTATCACAGTTGGAGCTTTAGAATAATCCTTTTTCCTAGCATGGTAAAGTGGTTTCTCAGTGTAGGCACAAGGAACAATAGGATCATTATAGGCAATGACTTTGTCTTCAACTAGATTGGGTTTAACTATGTTGACTTCTACGGGAGGATGATACTTAAACCACTTCTCTTTGGGAAGATCAATATGAGCAGCAAAAGATTCACATAGAGAAGCTACTATCTCAGAGTCAAGTCCATACTTAGCGCTAAAATCTCTAGAAGTGTTTGTTTCAACAAAAGATTTAACGCAATCAAACTGGAAATTCATACCTGACTCCTTACCTTCTTCAATCTCCCAATCTTCAGAGTTACGTTTGATTCTTTCCAATAAATTCCACTTGTGGTCAATATCCTTCTTCATAAAAGAGTCGGTACAAGAAGTGTCAAGCATGGTACGATCTTCATGAGAAAGCCGAGCATAAAAGTTTTGAGTGATAATTTCTCTCGAGAGCTCATGATTGGGGCATGAATATAGCATTGATTTAAGCCTCCCCCAAGCTTGAGCTATGCTTTCCCTGTCACGAGGCCAAAAGTTATAAATATAATTCCGATCACGATGTACTAAATGCATAGGATAAAACTTTTGATGAAATTCCAATTTCAACCGATTGTAGTCCCATGATCCAGTATCATCACATAGCCTATACCATCTCAACGCCTTATCCTTCAAAGATAAAGGAAAGACTTTCTTATTTACCTCATCCTCGAGCAAACCTGCAAGCTTAAATAAACCACAAACTTCATATACATAGATTAGATGCAAGTCTAGATGTGATGATCCATCTCCTGTAAAAGGATTAGCCAGTAGTTTCTCAAGCATATCCGAAGGAATTTCATAAAAGATATTTTCAGTAGGTACCTTAGGTTGAGGAGCAACTCCTCGTGCTTCCGTTCGTGGTGAAGATACCCCGAACAAATTCCTCAAAGGAATAGTTTCCATAGTGACAAGTGACAATAAATTTCAGCACAGTATATAAATGTTTCCTTACCAAATTCCACTTACCAAAGGCGCTTCACTCCCCGGCAATGGCGCCAGAAAAGAGTCTTGATGACCCACAAGCATAGGGGATCAATCGTAGTCCTTTCAATAAGTAATAGTGTCGAACCCAACGAGGAGCAGAAGGCTCTGATAAACGGTTTTCAGCAAGGTAATAACTGCGAGCACTGAAAGTAGCGGTAACAAGTGATGGTGTAGTGAGGTGAAACGTAGCAGGTGAAAAGTAACAAGTAATAGCAACGGTGCAGCAAAGTGGCCCAATCCCTTTTGTAGCAAGGGACAAGCCTGAACAAAGTCTTATAGGAAGTAAAGCGCCCCCGAGGACACATGGGAAATCTGTCAAGCTAATTGTTATCATGTTCACATGGTTCACATTTGTTACTTTGATAGTTTGATATGTGGGTGGACCAACGCTTGGGTACTGCCCTTACTTGGACAAGCATCCCACTTATGATTAACCCTCTCGCAAGCATCCGCAACTACAAAAGAAGAATTAAGACAACGTCTAACCATCGCATTAAACTAGTGGATCCAAATCAGCCCCTTACAAAGCAACGCATAGACTGGGGTTTAAGCTTCTATCACTCTAGCAACCCGTCATCTACTTACTACTCCCCAATGCCTTCCTGTAGGCCCAAATATGGTGAAGTGTTATGTAGTCGGCATTCACATAACACCACTAGAGGAAAAGACAACATACAACATATCAAAATACCGAATGAAAACCAAATTCACATGACTATTAATAGCAAGACTTATCCCATGTCCTCGGGAACAAAAGTAACTACTCACAAAGCGTGGATATATTCATGACCAGATAAGTAATGAATATCATAATGGATCTTAACATATAATCTTCCACCAAGTAAACCAACTAGCATCACCTACAAAGAGTAATCAACACTACTAGCAACCTTACGGGTACCAATCAGCGTCGCGAGACGGCGATTGGTTACAAGAGATAGACTAGGGTTTGGATAGGAGATGGTGCTAATGAAGATGTTTATAGAGATGACTCCCCCCCGATGAGAGGAGTGTTGGTGATGACGATGGCGACGATTTCCCCCTCCGGGAGGGAAGTTTCCCTAGCAGGATCGTCCTGCCGGAGCTCTAGATTGGTTCTGCTCAAGTTCCGCCTCGTGGCGGCGCCGCCTCCTCGAAAAAGCTCCGCCCTGTTTTTTTTCCCGGACGAAACCCTTCATATAGCAGAAGAGGGGGGCCAGTGGGCCACCAGGGTGCCCACAAGCCCTGTAGCCGCGTCCAGGCGGCAGGCCGCGGCTACCAGGCTTGTGGGCCCCTGGCAGCTCCCCTCTCGCACTTCTTTCGCCCAGTATTTTTTATATATTCCCAAAAAATTCCACGTTGATTTTCAGGGCATTTGGAGTTGTGCAGAATAGAGGACTCAGACTTGCTCCTTTTCCAGTCTAGAATTCCAGCTGCCGGTATTCTCCCTCTTCAAATAAACCTTGCAAAATAAGAGAGAAAAGGCATAAGTATGGTACCACAAAGTATAATAACAGTCCATAAAGCAATAAATATCAACATGAAAGCATGATGCAAAATGGACGTATCAATGGCACGTAGGACCATGGTGGCGACGAGAACGGACACAGTTCCGAGGGTCGGTGAGGTGGCGCCGAGCTCGGGGGAGGTAGCGCGGACTACGAAGAGGAACAAGACCTCGACACAACGGTGTGAATTTCGAAAGACGTTGTGGAGACGTCGTATGTCCCCGAGACTGTGGTGTGAAGACACCGTATGTCCCAGGGGCGGCTGTGCTCGAGCGGCAATGGTGACCCTAACCTCGAGGGAGGCATCATTGGTGGCTTGGATCAGTGGTCATGGAGGCTCAAATTGGCCGCGATGATGCTGGAAATGGTTGGGAGGGAGTGTGCAAGTGTTTAGGAGAGGGGTCGGCGCAGAGATTTATATCCGCTAGAGCATCTCCAACAGCCTTGCTATAATGGATTGCTAAAATTGGGTATAGCAAGAGGAAAGAGAAGAATTAGCAACCCCAACAGTTTTTTGCTCCAACAACATTGCTATAAAATTTAGCAAGCCTCTCAATGACACGTGGGGACCAGTGCTAGGCCCAGGGCAGCAGAAATCTAGGGGCGGTGGGGTCCACTTGTCAATGGAGCAAAGGAATGTAGGGGACCACAAAAACCGGGCTGCTAAAAATTATCCCAAGTGCCTTTCCAATTTGAAAATATACTAAGTGTGGAAGCAAATATAACAAGCTTTGTAAAAAAAATTGTGGGGGCTGCTACTGCAACAGAAGACCTTCCAACGGCGCCAGAAACACGTGCTGACGGGAGATTGTTCTTGTCTTGATTCTCCTCAGCAACGGCACCAGGAATCCTTCTGCTACGGCTACGCCTTTAGGGATTTCCTAGGCAAATATGCAAAGGATTTCCCCGTGGCCTTGGAGCCTTGCGTTGGTGTTCCCTCGAAGCGGAAAGGGTGATGTAGCACAGCGTTGGTAAGTATTTCCCTCAGTTTTGAGAACGAAGGTATCGATCTAGTGAAGGAGTATCACAAGTGCCTGCACAAACACAAAGAACCTGCTCCCAATGCTATGAAGGGGTTGTCAAACCCTTATAGATTGTTCGCAAAGTGAGAACTGAAAGCAACAAAGTATCAAAGCAAAGTAAAAGCGGAGGTGTAAATGATAGATGTGAATAGACCCGGGGGCCGTAGTGTTTACTAGTGGCTTCTCTCATGAAAGCAAGTAGACGGTGGGTGAACAAATTACTGTCGACCAATTGATAGAACCGCGCAAAGTCGTGACGTCATCTATGGCAATGATTATATCTATAGGCATCACGTCCAAAACAAGTAGACTGATACTTTCTGCATCTACTACTATTCCTCCACACGTTGACCGCTATCTAGCATGCATCTAGTGTATTAAGTCCAAAAGAACAGAGTAACGCCTTAAGCAAGATGACATGATGTAGATGGACAATCTCATATCAATGACAGAGCCCACCTTGTTACCCTTGATGGAAACCACTCAATGTGTGCCTTGCTGCCCCTACTGTCACTGGGAAAGGTCACCACATGGTAAGAACCCAAAACCAAGCACTTCTCCCATTGCAAGAATCATAGATCTAGTTGGCCAAACAAAACCCAAGACTCGGAGAGACTTGCAAGGATATCAAATCATGCATATAAGAAATCAGCAAAGACTCAAAGATATATCATAGATAATCTGATCACAAATCCACAATTCATCGGATCTGGACAAACACACCGCCAAAGAAGATTACATCGGATAGATCTCCATGAAGATCATGGAGAACTTTGTATTGAAGATCCAAGAGAGAGAAGAAGCCATCTAGCTACTAAATACGGACTCGTAGGTCTGAAGTGAACTACGCATGAGTCATTGGAGGGGCAATGATGTTGATGTAGAAGCCCTCCAACTCCAAAGTCCCCTCCGGCAGGGCGCCGGGAAGGGTCCGCAGATGAGATCTCGCGGAAACGGAAGCTTGCAGCGGTGGAAAAGTATTTTCGAAGCTCTTTTTATTTATTTTATTCTGATTTTTAGGGAATATATAGGCGCAAGATCTAGGTCAGGGGGCGCCAGGGAGGCCACAAACCTGCCCACCGCAGCCTCCCCCCTGGTGGCGGAGTGGGGGCATGTGGGCTCCCTGGAGCCCTCCTGGCTTGGCCCACAGGCCCCCTGATCTTCTTCCGTTTGGGAAAAAATCATTTCGGGGATTTTATTCCGTTTGGACTCCGTTCCAAAATCAGATCTGAAAAGAGCCAAAAACACAGAAAAAACAGGAACTGGCACTTGGCACTGAATTAATAAGTTAGTCCCCGAAAAGATATAAAAGGTACATAAAACATCCAAAGATGACAAGATAACAGCATGAAACCATCAAAAATTATAGATACGTTTGAGACGTATCAGGGACCACTTATACAAAGGCTGTTGGAGCAACATTTTTAGGCCAAGTTGCTATATTTCCAGTTTTAACAATCCTAGCCAAATATACAAAGGCTATTGGATATGCTCTTAATGACCTAAAATCAGGCGGCATGCTGGCTGCCAATGTAGGGAACGTGCAACGCAAAATGAAACGTATGCTAGACAGTGGCGGAGGCAGGGGTGCTGGCAGGGGCCTTGGCCCCCTATGCTCTCACAAATACACCTATATGTACTCCTAATCCTTCATTTGTCAAACAAAATTAGCTAGGTTTAGGTGATGTGGCCTGCTCTAACATTATATGACATGTTTTGGCCCCCTCTATATTTATTTTCTGCCTCCGCCACTGATGCTAAACGAACACACTTAGTGTCCTTACACGATTTGGTTTAAACTCGTAGGGTATCATATTGACTCTTCACACATCCTTAGGTAATGCCCTTTGCTCTGGGCCTCCTTCGAGTCGGGCACTCACGCCGTTGTTGGCGCCGTGGTCTCCGTTAGCTTCGTTGCTCTCTCCTTGACAAGCTGTTCGTTGAGCTGGAACTCTCATGTGGAGTGCGCTTCCTTGTGGGTTCTGTAGTTGTCATATAGGCATCTTCCATTCATTATATATTCATATCTGCAAGGAGGTTGCCATGGCTTGCCGCCCCACTTTTGCTTCTTGGCACGAATTTTTTTCTGCCTCGATTGCCGTGACAACTCCTACCTCCGTTTTTAAATATAAGTTTTTTTTAAATATTTTACTAGGGAAATCTTAAAAAACTTGTATTTAGGAACGGAGGAAGTAGCTTGGAATTTTGATCCTCTTTAAGGTTTATTGTCCTCCGTGCGTTTGTTGTTGTGACTCTTCGAGACATTGCTGTTGTGGGTCTCCAAGGTCTTCACTCTTGGCATGGGCGGCGGCCTGTTCTTGTGGTCTCCTCACTGGTGGTATAGTTGTTTGCGACCTTCATGAGTGTTGTCATTGACGTTAGCTATCCCTCTCCATGTTTCTTGCCAAGTGTGGAATCGGTAGAGGCTTGGGTCTTTTTTTGAAATGAACAACAAGTATTCCATTACTTAAAACATGTCGGCATTGTCACCAGCTACAAGGTTTGTTACAAATTCAGGAAAGAGGTAATATCTCTCGAAGTCATTGAACTTGCGTCACATGTTCAGTTTAGTGCTAGAACTTTAAAAATACAGATTTATGGTGAGCTAACGTGACTAATGCATGCAGATACGGTCATATGCCCGCGTATCCATGTGTATGGCCCACTTGCGAGTGCGGGATGGCGTTGGATATGTTGCAATTTTTACACAAAACACCTTAATATTTTTTATTTATGAAAAAAGTCAACTACCACGTCACATTTTTGCACAAAATCGCCTAACCATTTTAATTTACAAAAAACGGACCGCACTACTGTATATATGTGCAAAAGTCAATAACAAAAATTAATATGTCCTAACTCGAAACAACAACCATCAGTTCAACACGAGTTGGCATAGCCACAATGATCCCCATTGCCCGTATGTCAACTAGGAATAAGGAGGGAGATCCTATACGGAGCTGCCGGTTTTGAAAAAGTTCATCTAATTTAAAAAAATCATCAATTTTGAAAAATATTTCACCTAATTGAAAAAAAGTTCATCGGTTTTGAAATAAGTGCATCTATTTTGAAAAAAGTTCATCGATTTTGAATAACATTTCATCTAATTGAAAAAAAAGTTAACCGGCTTCGAAAAAGTACACAAAAAACCCCAAAAAAGTTCATCCATTTTAAAAATCATGTTTCAATTATTATTCTTATGTGAGCATCATTGTAATCTGCCTAGCTAAAAAGCTTTAAAGAAAAGTGCTTGTTGGGAGACAACCCAACACTTTTACTTTCTGTTTTTTGGGTTTTCACATGATTAAGCTACTCTACTAATCATGTTTTATGCCTTTTATTTCAATAATGTGCCAAGTAAAACCTTTGGGATAGTGTGGATGATAGTTGACTTGATTCTGTGCAAAAATAGAAACATTTTCTCTAGGTCCAAGAATTTTTTAAATTCACTAGAACGTGATTTTGATCTGATTTTTTTACACATGATTTATATACAAATTTCCTCTATTTTCCTAATGTTTCACAATTTTTAGAGACAGCGAAGTATTGTTACACTACAGATCTTCACAGACTGTTCTGTTTTTGACAGATTCTGTTTTGCATGCATAGTTTGCTTGTTTTAGTGTTCCCATAGCTTATATTCAGTGATATAAATTATGGGAATAGTAGAATACAGTAGGTATCGTGTGGTAACAATTATGAATCTTATCTTGACACTACCTAAGTGAATGATCATTATTTATTATACTAACCCATCTCACGAAGTTCCGTTAAGTTTTGTGTGATTGAAGTTTTCAAGTTTTGGATGAGACACTGGTATGAGTAGAATAAGGAATGACAAGAACCTAAGCTTGGGGATACACAAGACACCCCAACGTAATATCTAAGTAAGACTCAAGCGCCTAAGCTTGGGGATGCCCCGGAAGGCATCCCCTCTTTAGTCTTCAACATTATCGTTATATCTTACTTGGAGCTATATTTTTATTTGTCACATAATATGAGTTTTGCTTGGAGCGTCATTTTATTTTTGTTGTTCTCTGCTAGGTGTTATTTGTAATCTTGTTTTTCAATAAAAAATTTCAAGAATTGCATTAGGATGCTCGCATTGCATGCTTTTATTGGTGTTGTGTAAAAACAAAAACGGGTGTTGTACTGCTTGAATTTTCATATTTTACTAGAATGTGAAAAGTTTATGAAACTTTTACACGGTGTTTTCATATCAATTTTATAGAATGTCCTAAATTTTAATAATTTTTTGAGTTACACAAGTGCACAGTTTTCATAAATTGATACAGACTGTTCTGTTTGGACAGATTGATGTCATAGTTTTGTTATATACCTATCCTATAGTTTCCATAGCCTATATTGGTAGATATAAATTGTGGGAATGATAGTGTATAGTATATAATGTTTGAAAAACTTTATGTAACTTCTCTTGCCAGTACATGAAGTGTTGATTTATTCTTATGTGTACTAACATATCTCATGAGTTCTTTTCAAGTTTTGTGTGGATGAAGTTTTTTTGACATAGGTGAAACCGGGACATGAGAGGATTGAATGCAATACAAAAGCTCAAGCTTGGTGATGCCCAAGGCACCCCAAGACAATATTACAAGAAGTCTCAAGCATCTAAGCTTGGGGATGCTACGCATCCCACCCCTCTTCGTCAACTATCGGTTAGCCTATGTTGAGCCTAATTTTTTTATTTGTTCAAATGATATATGTGTTGGGGAACGTTGCATGGGAAACAAAAAATTTCCTACGCACACGAAGACCTATCATGGTGATGTTCATCTACGAGAGGGAGATTAGATCTACATACCCTCGTAGATCGCTCAACGGGAAGCGTTAAGAAACGCGGTTGATGTAGTGGTACAGCTTCGTGATTCAAATCACCGTCATCCCATGATTCGTCCCTCGAACCGTCCCACGATTCATCCCGATCTAGCGCCGAACGGATAGCACCTTGGCGTTCAGCACACGTACAGCTCGATGATGATATCGGCCTTCTTGATCCAACAAGCAAGACGGAGAAGTAGATGAGTTCTACGGCAGCACGATGGCGCTCCGGTGGTGGTGATGATATACTCCTCGAGGGCTCCGCCCGAGCTCCGCAGAAATCCGATCTAGAGGCAAAACTATGTGGAATAGGTTTGAGTTGCACGTGGCAAAGTTGTGTCTCAAAAACCCTAAAACCACCAGTATATATGGGAGGAGGGGAGGGGCTAGCCTTGGGGCTCAAGGCCCTCAAGGGTGCGCCGGCCAAGGGGGAGGAGTTGGACTCCAACCCCAATTCAGTTTGGTGGGGAAGGAGTCCACTCCTTACTTCCCACCTCCCTGTCTTTTTTTTCTTTCCTTTGGTATTTTTTCTTGTGGCGCCATAGCCTCTTGGGCTGACTCCACCAGCCCACTAAGGACTTGGTGCGCCACCCTAATGCCATGGGCTCACTCTCGGGTCGGTGGGCCCCTCCCGGTAAACACCCGGAACACATTCGTCACTCCCGGTACACTGCCGGAAATGGCCAAAACTTTCCGATGACCAAATGAAACCATCCTATATATCAATCTTCATTTTCGGACCATTCCGGAAACCCTCGTGACATCTGTGATCTCATCCGGGACTCCGAACAACATTCAATAACCACACATATAAATCAACTATACTAAAACATCATCGAACCTTAAGTGTGCAGACCCTGCGGGTTCGAGAACTATGCAGACATGACCCGAGACTCTCCTCGGTCAATATCCAATAGCGGGACCTGGATGCCCATATTGGATCCTACATATTCTCCGAAGATCTTATCGGTTGAACCTCGGTGTCAAGGATTCATATAATCCTGTATGTCATTCCCTTTGTCCTTCGATATGTTACTTGCCCGAGATTCGGTCGTCGGTATCCGCATACCTATTGCAATCTCATTACCGGCAAGTCTCTTTACTTGTTCCGTAATACAAGATCCCGTGACTTACACTTAGTCACATTGCTTGCAAGGCTTGTATGTGATGTTGTATTACCGAGTGGGCCCCGAGATACCTCTCCATCACAAGGAGTGAGAAATCCCAGTCTTGATCCAAACTAACTCAACGGACACCTTCGGAGATACCTGTAGAGTACCTTTATAGCCACCCAGTTACGTTGTGACATTTGATACACACAAGGTATTCCTCCGGTGCCAGTGAGTTATATGATCTCATGGTCATAGGAATAAATACATGACACGCAGAAAACAATAGCAATAAAATGACACGATCAATATGCTACGTACATAGTTTGGGTCTAGTCCATCACATGATTCTCCTAATGATGTGATCACGTTATCAAGCGACAACACTTGTCTATGGTCAGGAAACCTTGACCATCTTTGATCAACAAGCTAGTCAACTAGAGGTTTACTAGGGACAGTGTTTTGTCTATGTATCCACACATGTATCTATATTTCCAATCAATGCAATTATAGCATGGATAATAAACGATTATCACGAACAAAGAAATATAACAATAACTAATTTATTATTACCTCGATGGCATATCTCCAATAGTCTCCCACTTGCACTAGAGTCAGTAATCTAGTTCACATCACTATGTGATTTTAACGAATCCAACACCCATATTGTTGTGGGGTTTGATCACGTCTTGCTTGTGAGAGAGGTTTTAGTCAACGGATCTGAACCTTTTAGATCCGTGTGAACTTTACAAATCTTTATGTCATCTTATAGATGCTGCTACTACATGCTATTCAGAAATATTCCAAATATCTAGTCTACTATACGAATTCGTTTTACTAATAGTTATTCGGATTAGTGTCAAAGCTTGCATCGACATAACCCTTTACGACGAACTCTTTAACCACCTCCATAATCGAGAAAAATTCCTTAGTTCATTAATTACTAAGGATAACTTTGACCGTTGTTTAGTGATTCAATCCTAGATCACTCTCTGTACCTCTTAACAGACTTGTGGCAAGGCACACACCAGGTGTGGTACACAGCATGGCATACTTTAGAGTCTATGGCTAAGGCATAGGGGATGACCTTCGTCCATTCTCTTTCTCCTGCCGTGGTCGGGCTTTGAGTCTTACTCAAATTCACACCTTACAACACAGCCAAGAACTCCTTCTTTGCTGATCTATTTTGAACTCCTTCAAAAACTTGTCAAGGCATGCATTTCATTGAAAGTTCTATTTAGCATTTTGATCTATCTCTATAGATCTTGATGCTCAATGTTCAAGTCGCTCTATCCAGGTCTTCCTTTGAAAAACTCCTTTCAAACAACTTCCGATCAACAATATGTCAACTACATATACTTATCAGAAATTCTATAGTGCTCCCACTCACTTCTTTGGAAATACAAGTTTCTCATAAACCTTGTATAAACCAAAAAACTTTGATCATCTCAACAAAGCATATATTCCAACTCCGAGATGCTTGCACGTCCATAGAAGGATTGCTGGAACTTGCATACTTGTTAGCATCCTTAGGATCGACAAAACCTTTTGGTTGTATCACATACAACCTTTCCTCAAGGAAACCGTCGAGGAAACGATGTTTTGACATCCTATGTGCAATAGTTCATAAATAATGCAGCAACTGCTAACATAATTCCAACAGACTTTTAACATTGCTACGATTGAGAAAGCCTCATCATACTCAACTCCTTGAACTTGTCGGAAACAGCTTTGCGACAAGTTGAGCTTTTCTTAATGGTGACTTTTCACCATCATTGTTTGTCTTCCTTTTAAAGATCCATCTTTACTTAATAGTCCTACGATCATCAAGTACTTCTTCCAAAGTCTACACTTTGTTTTCGTACATGGATCCTCTCTCGGATTTCATGGCCTCCAGCCATTTGTCGGAATCCGAGCCCACCATTGCTTCTCCATAGCTCGTAGGTTCATTGTTGTTCAACAACATGACCTCCAAGACAGGGTTATTGTACCACTCTGTAGTAGTACGCGACCTTGTCGACCTACGAGGGTTTGTAGTAACTTGATCCGAAGCTCAATGATCACCATCATCAGTTTGCACTTCAATTGGTGTAGGCACCACAGGAACAACTTCCTGCACCTTGCTACACGCTGATTAAAGAGACGGTTCAATAACCTTATCAATTTCCACCACCATCCCACTCAATTCTTTCGAGAGAAACCTTTCCTCGAGAAAGTACCCGTTTATAGAAACAAACACTTTGCTTCCGGATCTGAGATAGGAGATGTACCCAACTATTTTGGATATCCTATGAATATGCATTTATCCGCTTTGGGTTCGAGCTTATCAGACTGAAAGTTTTTCATATAAGCGTCGCAGCCCCAAACTTTTAAGAAACGACAGCTTATGTTTCTCCAAACCATAGTCTATATTGTGTCATCTCAACGAAAACACGTGGTGCCCTATTTAAAGTGAATGCGGTTGTCTCTAATGCATAACCCATAAATGATAGTGGTAATTGGATAAGAGACATCATAGTATGCACCATATCAAATAGGGCGCAATTATGACGTTTCAGACACACCATCACACTATTGTGTTCTAGGTGGCATGAATTGCGAAACAATTTCCACATTGTCCTAATTGTGTACCAAAACTCGCAACTCAGATATTCATCTCTATGATTATATCATAGACAGTTTATCCTCTTGTCACGATGATCTTCACTTTGAAATAGCTTTGAACCTTTCATCAAGTAAATACTCTTGTATCTTACTCATGTATCTTACTCAATTCGTTAGTGAACTAAGAACATAATGATATCCACTGCGTGCCTCAGCACTCATTGGACTGCACACATCAAAAAGTATTGCTTCAAACAAGCTACTTTCTTGTTCCATGTGGTATGATTTTGCATGTCTCAAGTGATTCAAAATCAAGCGAGTCCAAATGATCCATCTGCATGGAGTTAATACCAATAAGTTTGGTTTGCATGCCTCAAACATTTCAAAAATGAGTGAGTACGAAGATCCATCAATCATGGAGTTTCTTGATGCACTTTATAGTGTCATGACTCAAGCGGCAGTGCCACAAGTAAGTGGTACTATCATTACTACTTTGTATCGTTTGGCACCGATATTATGAACATGTGTAACACTACGATCCAGATTCAATAAACCATTGAAGGTAATTATTCAAGAAAATAGAATAACCATTATTCTCTTGAAATGAATAATTGTATTGCAATAAACACGATCCAATCATGTTCATGCTCAACGCAAACACCAAATAACAATTATTTAGGTTTACCACTAATCCCGATGGTAGAGGGAGCGTGCGATGTTTGATCACATCAACCTTGGAAACACTTCCAACACTTATCGTCACCTCACGTTTAGCTAGTCTCCGTTTATTCCGTAGCTTTTATTTCGAGTTACTAATCACTTAGCAATCGAACCAGTATCTAATACCCTCGTGCTACTAGGAGCACTTGTAAAGTACACATCAATATCATGTATATCAAATATACTTCTGTTGACTTCGCCAGCCTTATCATCTACCAAGTATCTAGGGTAGCTCCGCCTCAACGACCGTTCCCCTCATAATAGAAGCACTTAGTCTCGGGTTTGGGTTCAATCTTGGGTTTCTTCATTAGAGAAGCAACTGGTTTTCCGTTTCATGAAGTATCCCTTCTAGCCCTTGCCCTTCTTGAAACTAGTGGTTTTGCTAACCATCAACAATTGATGCTCCTTCTTGATTTCTACTTTCGCAGTGTCAAACATTGCGAATCGCTCAAGGATCATCATATCTATCCTTGATATGTTATAGTTCCTCATGAAGCTCTAGCAGCTTAGTGTCAGTGACTTTGGAGAACCATCACTATCTCATCTGGAAGATTAACTCCCACTTGATTCAAGCGATTGTTGTACTCAGACAATCTGAGAACATGCTCAATGATTTGAGCTTTTCTCCTTTACTTTGTAGACAAACAATCTTGTCGGAGGTCTCATACCTCTCAATAAGGGCACGAGCATGAAATTTCAATTTCATCTCTTAGAACATCTCTTATGTTCCATGACGTTACAAAACGTCTTCGGCGCCTTGCTTCTAAGCCATTAAGTATTACACACTGAACTATCACGTAGTCCTCAAAAACGTGTATGTCACATGTTCGCAACATCCATAGACGACGCTCGAGGTGCAGCACACCGAGTGGTGCATTAAGGACATAAGCCTTCTGCGCAGCAATGAGGACAATCCTCAGTTTTACAGACTCGGTCCGCAAAGTTGCTACTATCATCTTTCAACTAAATTTTCTCTAGGAACATATAAAAACAGTATAGCTATAGCGCAAGCTACATCATAATTCGCAAAGACCTTTTGACTATGTTCATGATAATTAGAGTTTAACTAATCAAATTACTTAATAAACTCCCACTCAAAAAGTACATCTCTCTAGTCATGTGAGTGGTACTTAATCCAAATCCACTAACTCAAGTCCGATCATCACGTGATTTGAGAAAAGTTTCAGTGGTAAGCATCTTTATGCTAATCATATCAACTACACGATTCATGCTCGACCTTTCGGTCTCATGTGTTCCGAGGCCATGTCTGCACATGCTAGGCTCGTCAAGTTTAACCCGAGTGTTCCGCGTGTGCAACTGTTTTGCACCCGTTGTATGTGAACGTTGAGTCTATCACACCCGATCATCACATGGTGTCTCGAAACGATGAACTGACGCAACGGTGCACAGTCGGGGAGAACACAATTTCATCTTGAAATTTTAGTGAGAGATCACCTTATAATGCTATCGCCGTTCTAAGAAAAATAAGGCGCATAAAAGGATTAACATCACATGCAATTCATAACTGACATGATATGGCCATCATCTTGTGCTTCTTGATCTCCTTCACCAAAGCACCGGCATGATCTTCTTATCACCGGCGCCACAGCATGATCTCCATCAGCATGATCTCCATCATCGTGCCACCATCGAGGTTGTCGTGCTATCTCTGCTATTACTACTAAAGCTACAACCTAGCAATATAGTAAATGCATCTGCAAACACAAACGTTAGTTTAAAGACAACCCTATGGCTCCTGCCGGTTGCCGTAGCATCGACGTGCAAGTTGATATTAACTATTACAGCATGATCATCTCATACATCAAATATATCACATCACTTCATTGGCCATATCATATCACAAGCATACCCTGCAAAAACAAGTTAGACGTCCTCTAATTTGTTGTTGAATGTTTTAAGTGGCTGCTATGGGTATCTAGTATGATCGCATCTTACTTACACAAAAACCACAACGGAGATGTGCAAATTGCTATTTAACCTCTCTCCAAGGACCACCTCGGTCAAAACCCATTCAACTAAAGTTGAAGAAACAGGCACCCGCCAGTCATCTTTATGCAACGAGTTGCATGTTAGTCGATGAAACCAGTCTCTCGTAAGCATACGAGTAATGTCGGTCCGGGCCACTTCAATCCAATAATACCGCCGAATCGAGAAAGCACTAAGGAGGGCAGCATATCGAACATAAACATCCACAAAACCTTTTGTGTTCTACTCGAGATAATATCTACGCATGAACCTAGCTCTGATACCACTATTGGGGAACATTGCATGGGAAACAAAAAAATTCCTACACACACAAAGACCTATCATGGTGATGTTCATCTACGAGAGGGAGATTTGATCCACATACCCTTGTAGATCGCTCAGCCGGAAGCGTTAACAAACGTGGTTGATGTAGTGGTACAGCTTCGTGATTCAAATCACCGTCTTCCCACGATCCGTTCCGATCTAGCGTTCAAAGGACGGCACCTCCGCTTTCAGCACACGTACAGCTCGATGATGATCTCGGCCTTCTTGATCCAGCAAGAGATACGGAGAAGTAGATGAGTTCTCTGGCAGCATGACGGCGCGCCGGTGTTGGTGACGATCTATTCCTGCATGGCTCCTCCCGAGCTCCGCAGAAATCTAATCTAGAGAAAGAACTACAAGGTATCAATCCAGTAGGAGAATCTCGTCAAGTCCAGAGTACCTGCCAAACACAAACGAGCTTGCACCCAACGCTATAAAGGGGTTGTCAATCCCTTTAAGATTGATTGGAAAGTGAGATCTGAAGGCGGAAAGTGCAACGAAGTAAAAGAGTAAGGCTGAAAATATGGTGTGAAGTAGACCCGGGGGCCATAGTGTTCACTAGAGGCTTCTCTCAAAATAGCAAGTATTACGGTGGGTGAACAAATTACTGTCGAGCAATTGATAGAACCGCGCAAAGTCATGGCGATATCTAAGGCGATGATCATACACATAGGCATCATGTCTGAGACAAGTAGACCGATACTTTCTGCATCTACTACTATTACTCCACACATCTACCGCTATCCAGCATGCATCTAGTGTATTGAGTTCATGACGAACAGAGTAACGCCTTAAGCAAGATGGCATGATGTAGAGGGATAAACTCAAACCAATGATGAAAATCCCATCTTTTTACCCTTGATGGCAACAGCACGATGCGTGCCTCACTACCCCTTTTGTCATTGGGTGAGGTCACCGCATGGTATGAACCGAAAACTAAGCACTTCTCCTATCGCAAGAATCATAGATCAAGATGGCCAAACAAAACCCACAACTCGAAGAGAATTACAAGGATATGAAATCATGCATATAAGAGATCAGAAGAAACCCAAATAAGATTCATAGATAATCTGATCATAAATCCACAATTCATCGGATCTCGACAAACACACCGCAAAAGAAGATTACATCGGATAGATCTCCATGAAGATCATGGAGAACTTTGTATTGAAGATCCAAGAGAGAGAAGAAGCCATCTAGCTACTAGCTATGGACCCGTAGGTCTATGGTGAACTACTCACGCATCATCGGAGAGGTCATGGTGTTGATGAAGAAGCCCTCCGTATCCGAATCCCCCCTCCGGCAGGGCCCCAGAACGTGCCCCAGATGGGATCTTGCGGAGACAGAAGCTTGCGGCGGCGGAAAAGTACTTTCGATGATCTCTTGATTTTTTCTGGGATTTTAGGGAATATATAGGCGAAAGACATAGGGCAGAGGATATCCACGGAGCCCACAAGCGTGGGAGGCGCACCCCCCTCGCCGCGGCTAGGGGGCTTGTGGGGTCCCTGGTGGCCCCCTGCCTTGGTTCTCAAGTCTCCCGATCGTCTTTTGTTTCGGAAAAAATCTTTTCAGAAGTTTTATTCCGTTTGGACTTCGTTCAAAATCCTCCTCTGAAAAGGGTCAAAAACACGGAAAAACATGAATTGGCGCTTGGCACTGAGTTAATAAGTTAGTCCCAAAAAATATATAAAAGGCATACAAAACATCCAAAGTTTGACAAGATAATAGCATGAAACCATCAAAAATTACACATACGTTGGAGACGTATCATGCGCCGGCCAAAGAGGCCCTCCTTGGGTCGGCCGAAGCGGGAAGGGAAGAGTCCTTCTCCAATCCCACTTGGATTACAACTCCTTCCTTATTTTCCCACCTATTTTGGATTTTCCACTTTTTCCTCATGGGCTTTCCTTGGATGACTTTGTCAGCCCATTATACCTTATTGCGCATCCAATAAACACATGTGGACCCCTTGGGGCGTGGTGGGCCCACCCAGTGGGCCCCCGGAACCCATTCGCCACTCCCGGTACACTCCCGACAATGCCCGAAAACCTTCCGGAATCCAAACACCAACTTCCTATATATCAATCTTTGTTTCCGGACCATTTCGGAAACCCTCGTGACGTTCGTGATCTCATTCGGGACTCCGAACAACCTTCGGTCACCAACACATATAACTCAACTAAACTAAAACGTCACAGAACCTTAAGTGTGCAGACCCTGCGGGTTCGAGAACTATGTAGACATGACCCGAGACACTCCTCGGTCAATATCCAATAGTGGGACCTGGATGCCCATATTGGATCCTACATATTCTATGAAGATCTTATCGGTTGAACATCTGTGCCAAGGATTCATATAATCCTGTATGTCATTCCCTACATTTCCTTTGTCCTGCGGTATGTTACTTGCCCGAGATTTGA
Organism: Hordeum vulgare subsp. vulgare; assembly: GCF_904849725.1. Classification (NCBI taxonomy): domain Eukaryota; kingdom Viridiplantae; phylum Streptophyta; class Magnoliopsida; order Poales; family Poaceae; genus Hordeum; species Hordeum vulgare. Next base: position 448,961,508 of record NC_058522.1, read on the forward strand.
TCGTGGTATCCCTATACCTATTTCAATCTCGTTACCCGCAAGTCTCTTTACTCGTTCCGTAATACAAGATCCTATGACTCACACTTGAGTCACATTGCTTGTAAGGCTAATATGTGATGTTGTATTACCGAGTGGGCCCCAAGATACCTCTCCGTCACACGGAGTGACAAATCCCAGTCTTGATCCATGCTAACTCAACATACACCTTCGGAGATACATGTAGTGCACCTTTATAGTCACCCGGTAACGTTGTGACGTCTGATACACACAAGGCATTCCTACGGTGTCAATGAGTTACATGATCTCATGGTCATAGGAATGAATACTTGACACACAGAAAACAATAGCAACAAAATAACACGATCACATGCTATGTTTATAATTTGGGTCTTGTCCATCACATGATTCTCCTAATGATGTGATCCCATTATCAAGTGACAACACTTGTCTATGGTCAGGAAACCTTGACCATCTTTGATCAACGAGCTAGTCAACTAGAGGCTTACTAGGGACAGTGTTTTGTATATGTATCCACACATGTATTTGTGTTTCCAATCAATAAAATTATAGCATGGATAATAAACGATTATCACGAACAAATAAATATAATAATAACTAATTTATTATTGCCTCTAGGGCATATTTCCAACAGTGATGTGCACTCGATTATCTTTATGAGGTCTTGCTTGAAAATCGTGAATCTGAAAATTGTGATGAAACATCAAAAGAAATTTATAAAGTGATCCATGATAGTTTGTTGAATGAAAAGCATGATTGAAATTTTGCTAATATAAATTCTATGAATATTAATTATGCTAGTGATCATGATTGGGGTGATAATCATGATGTTTCTTGCAATCTTGAAAATCCATTTGAGCTTCATGATGAATCTTTTATTGATAATTATATTTGCAATACTACTAATAGTGGGTTTGGAAGAACATCAACTTTAGGTAATAATGATCCCACTACTTTGGAGAATGATCAATCTTATGCAATTTGTGATAAAAGTGGGTTTGGAGAGGTCGTGACTTTAGTTGATGTTAATCCCACTATCTTGGATGATTATAAGATTTGTATGCATATGGATCATAAAGAGAATATTTTTCATTATAGTTATATTGTTGAGTTTGACTATGATCCTACTTGTAACTATTATGAGACAGGTGAATATGGTTATAGAATTTTTCGTTTCTTGATATTCAAATTGCCAATGATTTATTATTCCTACTTGCATATGCTAGACACTTCTTGTCTTGATAAATTATTTTATAAAAAATTCCTATGCATAGGAAGTATGTTAGACTTAAATTTGCTTGTCACATCTTTTATGATGCTCTCTTTGTGCTTCAATTCTTGTCTTCTACGTGAGCATCATTATTATCACAAGCCTATCTTAATGGCTATAAAGAAAGAGCTTCTTGGGAGAAAACCCAATACTTTCTATAATTTTGAGTTGACATGACTATTGCTACTATAATAGTAGTGTTTTTATGTTTTAATTAGTGTTTGTGCCAAGTAAAGCCATTGGGATGATTTGGATGATAGTAGATTTGATCCAATGCAAAAACAGAAACTTTTACGTCCAGTGCAGAATTTCTCTATTTTTTGGAATGTGTTTTTGATATGATTTTTTTACAAATAATTTATACACCAATTTCCCAGGTTTTCCTAATTTTTCACTATTTTCAGAGTTATAGAAGGATGATTTTCGTGCTGATAATTACAAACTGTTTTGTTTTAGACAGATTCTGTTTTTTTGCTTGCATAGTTTGCTTGTTTTGATGATGCTATGGATTATATGGGGGGTATAAGTCATGGATAAGTTAGAATACAATACCTTATGTACTAATTAAATATGAATCAATTTATAACAGTACCTAAAGTTTATGGTTTGCCTATTATACTAACGGATCTAATGAGGTTTGTGTTGAGTTTTGTGTGTTGAAGTTTTTAAATTTTGGGTGAGACAATGATGGATGAAGGAATAAGAAGCGGCAAGATCCTAAGCTCGAGGATTCCCAAGGCACCCCAAGGTAATATTCAAGGAAGACCCAACCGTCTAAGCTTGGGGACTCCGAGGAAGGCATCCCCTCTTTCGTCTCCATTCCATGGGTATGTCACTTGAAGTTATAATTTTATTCATCACATGATATATGTTTTTTCTTTGAGCTTCGTGTATTATAGTTTGGTTTGTTCTTAGTTTGCCATAGTCATTGTTTGTTGGACACACCTACTTGATACAGGCATATTGTGACACCCTAGTTTTTGCCCTTTTCTCTTTTCTTTGTTTTTTATTGAATATTTGGTTTGAAATTAAGTTTTTGAATTATCTCATGGTGATTTGCGATTGGGCATTCTTTTTTCCTTCACCCAAGTGACTCCTAGCTCTCTCAAACCCTCTTGAACATCATACCTCTCAAGATATTGTCATCTAAATATTTTTCTTTAAGGCATAATATTCATTTTCTCCCTTAAATGAGTATTTATCTCTTCTGCTCCAAAGCAACCCTCATTTTTATTGCCCGGAAAAATCTGAATAAATTCCCTACCATTATATAGGTCATGCCTCATCTTCCTATGCAAAAATATCTCAAGGTCATGTGAAGAATTTTGGCTCAGGAAAATATTTTCTCTTTTGGACAGAAAAGTCACTTTGTGAAAGGAAGTGCACTTTTGCGTGATCCATTGGAGCTGAAATTTTTATAGCATGGCTACCTTCCAACCTAAACCTTAGCCTCCAACTTCCAGCTCTTATCTCCTTATAATTTTCTCGCAATTTGCTCCTACAATTTGTTGGAAATATGCCCTAGAGGCAATAATAAAGTGGTTATTATTATATTTCGAGTTCATGATAATTGTCTATTATTCATGCTATAATGTATTAACCGGAAACCATAATACATGTGTGAATATATAGATCACAATGTGTCCCTAGTGACCCTCTAGTTGGCTAGCTCGTTGATCAATAGATGATCATGGTTTCCTGATCATGGACACTGGATGTCATTGATGACGGGATCACATCATTGGGGAATAATGTGATGGACAAGACCCAATCCTAAGAATAGCACTACATCGTGTTGTTCGTCTGCTAAAGCTTTTCTAATGTCAACTATCGTTTCCATAGACCATGAGATTGTGCAACTCCCGGATACCATAGGAGTGCTTTCGGTGTATCAAACGTCACAACGTAACTGGGTGATTATAAAGGTGCACTAAAGGTATCTCCGAAAGTGTCTATTGGGTTGTACGAATCGAGAGTGGGATCGGTCACTCCATGTGACGGAGAGGTATCTCTGGGCCCACTTGGTAATCCATCATCATATTGAGCTCAGTGTGACTAAGGAGTTAGCCACAGGGTGATGTGTTATGTAACGAGTAAAGACACTTGTCGGTAACGAGATTGAACAAGGTATAGGGATACCGGCGATTGAATCTCGGGCAAGTATCATACCGGTAGACAAAGGGAATTGCATACGGGATTGATCGAATCCCGACATCGTGTTTCATCTGATGAGATCATCGCGGAACATGCCGGAACCAACATGGATATCCAGACCCCGTTGTTGGTTATTGACCGGAGAGGTGTCCCGATCGTGTCTGCATGCTTCCCGAATCCGTAGTGTCTACACACTTAAGGTTCGATGACGCTAGGGTTATATCGGAATAGTGTACGTGGTTACCGAAGGTTGTTCGGAGTCCCGGATGAGATCCCGGATGTCACGAGGAGTTCTGGAATGGTCCGGAGGTAAAGATTCATATATAGGAAGTGAGGATTTGATCGCCGGAAGTGTTTTGGGCGTCACCGGTAATGTACCAGGACCACCGAAAGGGTTCCGGGGGTCCACCGGGAAGGGCCACCAGCCCCGAAGTGCTACATGGGCTAAAAGTGGATGGGAACCAACCCCTAGGTGGGCTGGTGCACCACCACTGAGGGCCTAAGGCACAGCAAGGGGCAAAGGGGCCAAACCCTAGGCGTGGAGGGGCTTCCTTGGGCCCATGGCCCACCCTAGGGTGCCACCCCTCCACCCATCTAGGGATGCCGCACCCCTTAGGGTGGAAACCCTAAGGGTCGGCACCCTCCTCCCTCTCCTCCTATATATAGTGGAGGGTTTGGTGCTCTCTCGGCGCAGCCCTACTCCTCCTCCTCCTTGTCCTTCGTAGTGCTTGGCGAAGCCCTGTCGGAGTACCACACAGCTCCACCATCACCACGCCGTCGTGCTGATGGAGCTCTCGCTCAACCTCTCCTCCGTCCTTGCTGGATCAAGGCGTTGGAGACGTCACCGGGCTGCACGTGTGTTGAACGTGGAGGCACCGTTGTTCGGTGCATAGACCGGAATCCACCGCGATTTGAATCACTGCGAGTACGACTCCATCAACCGCGTTCTAGCAACGCTTCCGCTTAGCGATCTTCAAAGGTATGAAGATGCTCTACCCCTTTACTCGTTGTTGGTTTCTCCATAGATAGATCCTTGTGTGACGTAGGAATTTTTTTGAAATTACTACGTTCCCCAATAGTGGCATCTGAGCCAGGTTCTATGCGTAGATTCTATGCACGGGTAGAATACAAAAGTTGTGGGCGCTAATTTTTTCAATTGCTTGTCGTTGCTAGTCTTATCTTGATTCGGCCGCATCGTGGGATGAAGTGTCCCGAACCGACTTTACACGTACTCTTACGTGAGACTGGTTCCACCGATCGACCTGCACCTGATCCATAAGGTGGCTTACGGATGTTTGTCTCTCCCACTTTAGTCAGATCGGATTCGATGAAGGGGGTCCTTATGAATGGTAAATAGCATTGGAATATCAACGTTGTGGCTGTCACGTAGGTAAGAAGCGTTCTTGCTAGAAACCCTAATCAGCCACGTAAAACTTGCAACACCAATTAGAGGACGTCTAACTTGTTTTTGCAGGGTATGCTATGTGATGTGATATGGCCAAAAGGACGTGATGTTACATATGTGATGTATGAGATTGATCATGTTCTTGTAATAGGATTCACGAATTGCATGTTGATGAGTATAACAACCGGCAAGAGCCATAGGAGTTGTCTTAAGTTATTGTATGAGATGCAACGCCATGTGATTACTTTGCTTTATTGCTAAACGTTAGCTATAGTGGTAGAAGTAATAGTTGGCGTGACGACTTCACAGAGACACAATGATGGAGATCATGGTGTCATACCGGTGACAATGATGATCATGGTGCCCTAAAGATGGAGATCAAAGGAGCAAGATGATATTGGCCATATCATGTCACTATATGATTGCATGTGATGTTTATCATGGTTTTCATCCTATTGCTTAGAACGACGATAGCAAATATAAGATGATCCCTCATTAAAATTTTGAGATATGTATTCCCCTAAGTGTGCACCGTTGCGAAGGATCGTTGTCTCGAAGCACCACGTGATGCTCGGGTGTGATAGATTCTAACGTTCACATACAACGGGTGTAAGCCAGTTTACACATGCAAAACACTTAGGTTGACTCGACGAGCCTAGCATGTACAGACATGGCCTCGAATACGGGAGACCGAAAGGTCGAACATGAGTCTTATGGTTGATACGATCAGCATGGAGATGCTCACCATTGATGACTGGTTCGTCTCACGTGATGATCGGACACATGCTAGTCGACGTGGATCATGTAACACTTGGATGACTAGAGGGATGTCGATCTAAGTGGGAGTTCATTAGTAATTTCATTAGATGAACTTAATTATCATGAACTTAGTCTAAAATTGTCTTTACAAATATTGTAGATCCAATGGCCAATGCAAATGTCTCATTCAACTTCAACGGGTTCCTAGAGAAAACAAAGCTGAAAGATGATGGGAGCAACTATGCGGATTGGGCTCGTAACTTAAAGCTCATCCTCGCTGCTTCCAAGAAGGCATATGTTCTTAATGCGCTGCTCGGTGACCCTCCCATTCCCGCGGCAACCCAGGACGTTAGGAACGCCTAACAGTCGTGGAGTGATGACTACTCTCTGGTTCAGTGCGACACGCTTTACAGTTTAGAACCGGGGCTCCAAAGGTGTTTTGAGCAACACGGAGCATATGAGATGTTCGAGGACCTGAAACTTGTTTTTCAAGCTCATGCCCGGGTCGAGAGACATGAAGTCTCCAACAAGTTCTTTAGTTGTAATATGGAGGAGAATAGTTCTATCAGTGAGCACATACTCAGAATGTCTGGGTTGCAGAACCGCTTGACTCAGCTGGCAGTTGAACTTCCGGATGATGTGGTCATTGACAGAATCCTCGAGTTGCTTCCACCTAGCTATAAAGGCTTTGTGATGAACTACAACATGCAACGGATGGAGAAAACCATTCCAGAGTTGTATTCAATGCTGAAATCTGCGAAGGTAGAAATCAAGAAATACATCAAGTCTTGATGGTCAATAAGACCACCAGTTTCAAGAAGGGCAAGGGTAAGAAGAACTTCAAGAAAGACGGCAAAGCAGTCGCCACGCCCGGTAAACCAGTTTCAAGAAGGGCAAGGGTAAGAAGAACTTCAAGGAAGAAGCCAAAGAAAGGACCCAAGCCTGAGACTGAGTGCTATTACTGTAAGGGAACCGATCACTGGAAGCGAAATTGCCCTAAGTACTTAGCGGACAAGAAGGCCGGCAACGTCAAAGGTATATATGATATACATGTTATTGATGTGTACCTTACGAGCGCTCGTAGTAGCTCCTGGGTATTTCATACCGGTGCTTTTTCTCACATTTGCAACTCAAAACAGGAACTACGGAACAAGTGTAGGCTGGCTATGGATGAGGTGACGATGCGCGTCGGGAATGGTTCCAAGGTCGATGTGATCACCGTTGGCACGCTACCTCTACATCTACCTTTCGGATTAGTTTTAAACCTTATTGTTATTTAGTACCAACTTTGAGCATGAACATTGTATAGGGATCTTGCTTGATGCAAGATGGCTACTCATTTAAATTTGAGAATAATTGTTGTTCTATTTATATGAGTGGTATGTTTTATAGTCATACCCCGCTGGTGAATGGTTTATTCTTGATGAATCTCGATCGTGATGTTACACATATTCATAGTGTGAGTACCAAAATATGTAAAGTTGATAATGATAGTCCCACATACTTGTGGCACTGCCGTCTTGGTCATATTGGTGTCAAGCGCATGAAGAAACTCCATACAGATGGACTTTTGGAGTCTCTTGATTTTGAATCATTTGACACATGCGAAACGTGCCTCATGGGCAAGATGACCAAGAGTCCGTTCTCTAGAACAATGGAGCGAGCAACCAACTTATTGGAAATAATACACACTGATGTATGCGGTCCAATGAGCGTTGAGGCTCGCAATGGCTATCGTTATGTTCTCACCTCACTGATGACTTGAGCAGATATGGGTATGTCTACTTAATGAAGCACAAGTCTGAAACCTTTGAAAGGTTCAAGGAATTTCAGAGTAAGGTAGAGAATCAACGTGACAAGAAAATAAAGTTCTTATGATCTGATCGTGGAGGAGAATATTTGATCCACGAGTTTGGCATGCACCTTAGGAAATGTGGAATTGTTTCACAACTCACGCCGCCTGGCACACCGCAGTGTAGCGATGTGTCTAAACGTCGTAATCACACTTTATTGGATATGGTGCGATCTATGATGTATCTTACTGATTTATTGCTATCATTTTGGGGATATGCATTGGAAACCGTCGCATTCACTTTAAATATGGCACCGTCTAAATCCATTGAGAGGACACCTTATGAATTATGGTTTGGAAAGAAACCTAAGCTGTCGTTTCTGAAAGTTTGGGGCTGCGATGCTTATGTGAAGAAACTTCAACCAGAGAAGCTCGAACCCAACGCGGAAAAATGCGTCTTCATAGGATACCCTAAGGAAACTATTGGGTACACCTTCTATCTTATATCCAAAGGCAAAATCTTTGTTGACAAGAACGGATCCTTTCTAGAGAAAGAGTTTCTCTCAAAAGAAGTAAGTGGCAGGAAAGTAGAACTTGATGAGGTAATTGTACCTCCTCTCGAACTGGAAAGTAGCGCAGCACAAGAAATGTTTCTAAGGTGCCTGCACCGGCAAGAGATGAAGTTAATGATGATCATCATGACACTTCGGATCAAGTTGCTACTAAACCTCGAAGGTCCACAAGGATACATTCCGTACTAGAGTGGTACGACAATCCTGTCATGGAAATCATGTTGCTCGACAACAGCGAACCTTCGAACTATGAAGAAGCGATGGCGGGCCCGGATTACAACAAATGGCTTGAGGCCATGAAATCCGAAATAAGATCCATGTATGAGAACAAAGTATGAACTTTGGTGGACTTTCCCGATGATCGACAAGCCATAGAAAATAAATGGATCTTTAAGAAGAAGACTCACGCGGATGGTAATGTGACCATCTATAAGGCTCGACTTGTCGCCAAGGGTTATAGACAAGTTCAAGGGATTGACTACGATGAGACCTTCTCACCCGTAGCGATGCTGAAGTCGGTCTAAATCATGTTAGCAATTGCCGCATTTTATGATTATGAAATCTGGCAAATGGACGTCAAAACGGCATTCCTGAACGACTTTCTTAAGGAAGAATTGTATATGATACAGCCGGAAGGTTTTGTCGATCCTAGCAATGCTAACAAGGTATGCAAGCTCCAGTGCTCCATCTATGGGCTGGTGCAAGCATCTCGGAGTTGGAACATTCGCGTTGATGAGGTGATCAAAGAGTTTGGGTTTGTACAGACTTATGGAGAAGCCTGTATTTACAAGAAAGTGAGTGGGAGCTCTGTAGCATTTCTCATATTATATGTGGATGACATATTGTTGATGGGAAATGATATAGAACTATTGGAAAGCATAAAGGCCTATTTGAATAAGAGTTTTTCAATGAAGGACCTTGGAGAAGCTTCTTAGATATTAGGCATCAAGATCTATAGAGATAGATCGAGACGTCTCATAGGTCTTTCACAAAGCACATACCTTGACAAGATATTGAAGAAGTTCAATATGGGTAAGGCCAAGAAGGGGTTCTTGCCTATATTACAAGGTGTGAGGTTGAGTATGACTCAACGCCCGACCACGGCAGAAGATAGAGAAAAGTTGAGTACCGTCCCCTATGCTTCATCCATAGGATCTATTATGTATGCTGATACGTCCATTTTGCATCATGCTTTCATGTTGATATTTATTGATTTATGGGCTATTATACTACTTTGTGGTACCATATTTATGCCTTTTCTCTCTTATTTTGCAAGGTTTATTTGAAGAGGGAGAATTCAGGCAGCTGGAATTCTGGACTGGAAAAGGAGCAAATCTTAGTCCACTATTCTGCACATCTCCAAGTGCCCTGAAAAGTTACGTGGAATTTTTTGGGATTATATAAAAAATATTTGGCGAAAGAAGTACCGGAGGGGGGCCACCAGGGCGCCACAAGCCCTGCCACCGCCACCCCCCTGGTGGCGGAGGGAAAGCTTGTGGGCTCCCTGACGGCCCACTAGCCCCCCCTCTTTTGCTATATGAAGGGTTTCGTTCTAGAAAAAAATCATTCGGGAGCTTTTTCATGGTTTCGCCGCCGCCACGAGGCGGAACTTGAGCAGATCCAATCTAGAGCTTCGGCAGGACGATCCTGTCGGGGAAACTTCCCTCCCGGAGGGGGAAATCGTCGCCATCGTCATCACCAACACTCCTCTCGTCGGAGGGGAGGCATGTTCATCAACATCTTCATCAGCACCATCTCCTCTCCAATCCCTAGTTCATCTCTTGTAATCAATCTCCGTCTCACGACTCCGATTGATACTTGTAAGGTTGCTAGTAGTGTTGATTACTCTTTGTAGTTGATGCTAGTTTGATTACTTGGTGGAAGAGTTTATGTTCAGATCCCTGATGCTATTCATTACACCTCTGATCATGATTATGATTATGCTTTGTGAGTAGTTACTTTTGTTCCTGAGGACATGGGATAAGTCATGCTGATAATAGTCATGTGAATTTGATATTCGTTCGGTATTTTGATATGTTGTATGTTGTCTTTTCCTCTAGTGGTGTTATGTGAACGTCAATTACATAACACTTCACCATATTTGGGCCTAGAGGAAGGCACTGGGGAGTAGTAAGTAGATGATGGGTTGCTGGAGTGACAGAATCTTAAACCCCAGTCTATGCGTTGCTTCGTAAGGGGCTCATTTGGATCCACTAGTTTAATGCTATGGTTAGACGTTGTCTTAATTCTTCTTTTGTAGTTGTGTATGCTTGCGAGAGAGCTTAATCATAAGTGGGATGCTTGTCCAAGTAAGGGCAGTACCCAAGCGCTGGTCCACCCACATACCAAACTATCAAAGTAACTAACGCGAATCATATGAACATGATGAAACTAGCATGACAGAAATTCCCGTGTGTCCTCGGGAGCGTTTTTCCTCCTATAAGACTTTATTCAGGCTTTTCCCTTGCTACACCGTTGCTACTACTTGTTACTTTTCGCTCGCTACGTTTCACCTCACTACACCATCACTTGTTACCGCTACTTTCAGTGCTTGCAGTTATTACCTTGCTGAAAACCGTTTATCAGAGCCTTCTGCTCCTCGTTGGGTTTGACACACTTACTTATCGAAAGGACTACGATTGATCCCCTATACTTGTGGGTCATCAAGACTCTTTTCTGGCGCTATTGTCGGGGAGTGAAGCGCCTTTCGTAAGGAAACATTTTTATACTGTGCTGAAATTTATTGTCACTTGTCACTATGGAAACTGTTCCTTTGAGGAGTTTGTCCGGGGTATCTTCACCACGAACGGAAGCACGAGGAGTTGTTCCTCAACCTGAGGTACCTACTGAAAATATCTTTTATGAAATTCCTTCGGGTATGCTTGAGAAACTGCTGGCTAATCCTTTCACAGGAGATGGATCTTCACATCCAGACTTGCATCTGATCTATGTAGATGAAGTTTGTGGTTTATTTAAGCTTGCAGGTTTGCCTAAGGATTAGGTAATTAAGAAAGTCTTTCCTTTATCTTTGAAGGATAAGGCGTTGACATGGTATAGGCTATGTGATGATACTAGATCATGGGGCTACAATCGGTTGAAATTGGAATTTCATCAAAAGTTTTATCCTATGCATTTAGTACATCGTGATCGGAACTTTATTTATAACTTTTGGCCTCGTGATAGGGAAAGCATAGCTCAAGCTTGGGGGAGGCTTAAATCAATGCTATATTCATGCCCCAATCATTAGCTCTCGAGATAAATCATCACTCAAAACTTTTATGCTTGGCTTTCTCATGAAGATCGTCCCATGCTTGACACTTCTTGTACCGGTTCTTTTATGAAGAAGGATATTGATCACAAGTGGAATTTATTGGAGAGAATCAAACGCAATTTTGAAGATTGGGAGCTGGAGGAAGGTAAGGAGTCAGGTATGAATTTCCAGTTTGATTGCGTTAAATCTTTTGTTGAGACAAACACTTCTAGAGATTTTAGCGCTAAGTATGGACTTGACTCTGAGATAGTAGCTTCTCTATGTGATTCTTTTGCTGCTCATGTTGATCTTCCCAAAGAGAAGTGGTTTCAATATCATCCTCCTGTAGAAATCAACATAGCCAAAACCAATCTAGTTGAGGAGAAAGTCATTGCTTTTAGTGATCCTGTTGTTCCTTGTGCTTACACTGAGAAACCACCATACCCTGCTAGGATAAAGGATTATTCTAAAGCTCCAACTGTGATACGTAGGGGTTACATTAGACCACTTGCACCCCCTGAGGAGATTAGAGTTGAACCTAGTGTTGCTATTATCAAAGATCTCTTAGCCAAAGACGTAGACGGGCATGTTATCAAATTCTGTGAGGACTCCGCTAGAATTGCTAAACCTCATGCGAAGGACAAACACGGACCTGTAGTTGGCCTGCCCGTTGTTTCTGTCAAGATAGGAGATCACTGTTACCATGGTTTATGTGATATGGGAGCTAGTGTTAGTGCAATACCCCGTTCTCTATATGATGAAATCAAAGATGAGATTGCACCTGCTGAGTTAGAACCCATTGATGTCACTATTACGCTAGCTAATAGAGACACTATCTGCCCTCTGGGAATTGTGAGAGACGAAGAAGTCATGTGTGGTAAGACGAAGTATCCTACTGATTTCCTCGTCCTTGGTACTGCACAAGATATCTTTTGTCCCATCATATTTGGTAGACCCTTTCTCAACACTGTCAATGCTCACATTGATTGCACTAAGCAGACCGTCACTGTTAGTTTCGAGGGTGTGTCTCATGAATTTAACTTCTCCAAGTTTGGAAGACAACCCCATGAAAGAGACTCGTCTGGTAGGGATGAAATCATTGCTCTTGCCTCTATTGTCGTACCTCCTACGGATCCTTTAGAGCAATATCTGCTTGAGCATGAAAATGATATGCATATGGAGGAGAGAGATGAGATACATAAAATTGTCTTAGAACAATATCCTATTCTCAAGAATAATCTGCCTGTAGAACTGCTTGGGGATCCTCCCCCACCAAAGGGTGATCCTGTGTTCGAGCTTAAACAGTTGCCTGATACTCTTAAGTATGCCTATCTTGATGAGAAGGAGATATATCCTCTCATTACTAGTGCCCTCTTCTCAGAGCAAGAAGAGAAGAAGTTACTAAGAACTCTGAGGAAGCACCGTGCTTCTATTGGATATACTCTTGATGATCTTAAGGGTATTAGTCCCACTCTATGTCAGCACAAGATTAAAACCGATCCTGACTTTAAACCAGTTGCTGATCATCAAAGGAGATTAAATCCTAAGATGGAAGAGATCGTTAGAAAAGAAATATTAAAGCTTCTGGAAGTAGGAATCATTTATCATGTTGCTCATAGTGATTGGGTAAGTCCAGTACATTGCGTACCTAAGAAGGGAGGTATCACCGTCGTTCCTAATGATAAGGATGAACTAATCCCACAAAGGATTATTACTGGCAATAGGATGGTGATAGACTTCCGGAAACTGAACAAGGCAACCAGGAAAGATCATTATCCTTTGTCGTTTATCGACCAAATGCTAGAAAGGCTATCAAAACACACACACTTCTGCTTTCTAGACGGTTATTCAGGTTTCTCGCAAATACTATTGCACAATCTGATCAGGAGAAAACCACTTTCACCTGCCCCTTCGGAACCTTTGCTTATAGACGTATGCCTTTCGGCTTATGCAATTCACCTGCCACCTTTCAAAGATGTATGATGGCTATATTCTCTGACTTTTGTGAAAAGATTGTCGAGGTTTTCATGGATGATTCTCCGTTTACGGGTCATACTTTGATGATTGCCTCAACAACCTTGATCGAGCCTTACAGAGATGCGAAGATACCAACCTCGTCTTGAATTGGGAGAAGTGCCACTTTATGGTTAATGAAGGTATCGTCTTGGGACACAAAATTTCTGAGAGAGGCATTAAAGTTGATAAGGCTAAGGTTGATGCAATTGAGAAAATGCCTTGCCCCACAGATATCAGAGGTATACGAAGTTTCCTAGGTCATGCTAGTTTCTATAGAAGGTTCATTAAAGACTTCTCTAAGATTTCTAGGCCTCTTACCAACCTCTTGCAGAAGGATGTTCCTTTTGTTTTGATGTGGATTGTGAGGAAGCTTTCGAAATACTTAAGAAGGCTTTGATAACCGCACCTATTGTTCAACCACCTGACTGGAACTTGCCCTTTGAAATCATGTGCGACGCTAGTGATTATGCTGTTGGTGTTGTTCTAGGACAGAGAGTTGACAAGAAGTTGAATGTCATTCACTACGCTAGTAAAACTCTAGACAGTGCCCAAAGAAACTATGCCACTACGGAGAAGGAATTTTTAGCAGTCGTGTTTGCATGTGAAAAGTTCAAATCTTATATAGTTGACTCCAAAGTCACTATTCACTCTGATCATGCTGCTATTAAGTACCTTATGGAGAAGAAGGGCGCTAAGCCTAGGCTGATCAGATGGGTTCTCCTGCTACAGGAATTTGATTTGCACGTCGTTGACCGAAAGGGTGCTGATAACCCTGTAGCAGATAACTTGTCTAGGCTAGAGAATGTCCTTGATGACCCACTACCTATTGATGACAGCTTTCCTGTTGAGAAATTAAATGTCATCCGCACTTCACATAGTGCACCGTGGTATGCCGATTATGCAAACTATATCGTAGCCAAATACATACCACCCAGTTTCACCTATCAGCAAAAGAAGAAATTCTTCTTTGATTTGAGACACTACTTTTGGGATGACCCTCTCCATTATAAGGAAGGAGTAGATGGTGTTATTAGACGTTGTGTGCCTAAACATGAACAGGGACAGATCTTGCAGAAGTGTCATTCCGAAGCCTACGGAGGACACCATGCTGGAGATAGAACTGCCCATAAGGTATTGCAATCAGGTTTCTATTGGCCCACTCTTTTCAAGGATACCCGTAAGTTTGTCTTGTCTTGTGACGAATGCCAAAGAATAGGGAATATCAGTAAGCGTCAGGAAATGCCTATGAACTATTCACTTGTCATTGAACCATTTGATGTCTGGGGCTTTGATTATATGGGACCCTTCCTGAGTTCCAATGGGTACACTCACATCTTAGTTGATGTGGATTACGTCACTAAGTGGGTAGAAACTATCCCCACTAAAAATGTTGATCGCCACACCTCTATTAAGATGCTTAAAGAAGTCATTTTCCCAAGATTTGGAGTCCCTAGATATCTGATGACTGATGGCGGTTCACACTTCATTCATGGTGTTTTCCGCAAGATGCTAGCTAAGTATGATGTCAACCATAGAGTTGCATCTCCTTATCATCCTCAGTCTAGTGGTCAAGTGGAGTTGAGTAATCGGGAGATCAAGTTGATCCTACAAAAGACCGTCAATATATCTCAAAAGAATTGGTCTAGCAAACTTGACGATGCACTATGGGCTTATAGGACTGCTTATAAGAATCCCATGGGCATGTCACCGTATAAAATGGTTTACGGTAAGGCCTGTCATTTACCTCTTGAGCTGGAACACAAAGCTTATTGGGCAATCAAAGAGCTCAACTTTGATTTCAAACTTGCCGCTGAGAAGCGGTTGTTTGATATCAGCTCATTAGATGAATGGAAAGCCCAGGCATATGAGAATGCCAAGTTGTTCAAGGAAAAGGTTAAGAGATGGCACGACAAACGAATACAGAAACGAGAGTTCAGTGTAGGTGATTATGTCCTGCTATACAATTCTCGTTTGAGATTCTTTGCAGGCAAGCTTCTCTCTAAATGGGAAGGTCCTTATGTTATCGAGGAAGTATATTGTTCCGATGCCATCAAAATCAATAACACGGAAGGAAATTTTCCTAGAGTGGTAAATGGGCAAAGAATCAAGCATTACATCTCTGGTACTCCCATAAATGTTGAGACCAATATCATCAATGTCATAACTCCAGAGGAGTACATAAGGGATGTTTATCAGCCTGTTTCAGACCCTGAAAACGAAGAGGTATCTGTTTTGGTAAGAAATTGGACTCCGATGCTTTTTAATAGGAAATTTCCTCTGTTTTGGAATTTTTGGGAAATTAGAAAAATAAAAAGCAATCCGGAGAGCGCACGAGGCGGCCACAAGCCCTGCTACCGCCCCCTACCCCCTGGTGGTGGAGGGCAAGCTTGTGGGCACCTCGTGTGCCTCCCGGAGTCTGTTTTCTTGCGGAGCACTCCTTCTGGTCCAGAAAAAATCAATATATACTCGCCCGAAGGTTTTGATCTCCATATCGCACAGTTTTCCTCTATTTACGTTTCGAGCTTGTTTCTGCCGCAGTTCTAGGTCAAGATGTCTTCTCAGGATTCAGAGGGGGAGAGCTATGTGGCTGACTACCTTGCTAACCCCAAGGTCTATGGGGACTTGGAACCATATGGCTGGATCACTGATGAGGAAGAGGACTATGAGCCCAAAGGGAAGGGACAAACGAGTTCCGATGAAGAGGAGGCTCCTCTACCTCAACCTGCAAACACCCATGTGGAGTTTAAGAAGTCAAGCCTCCCCAACTCCAGGAGGAAGCCTAAGACCATATTTATCCCCTCTCTTTTCTTGCAGGAGAGTAAGCAGGAGCTTTGCCATAGAGTGTTGAAGCTTGAGGAGGAAAATGACGATTTAAGGGAGCAGAACTTTTTGCTCAAGTGGAAATTAGACAAGCTCAAGACTACTTCAACAACTTCACCACCATCACCACCAAAGGAAGACAACTAAGCATTGGTATGGGCAATCCCCTTGGCTTCTGCCAAGCTTGGGGGAGTTTCCCTGGTATCGTATCACCTTTATATCTTTTGCTTTTACCTTTGTTTTAGTTCTTTCCTTTTTAGTTTTTATTTCTTCTCTTAGAGGAATAAGTCTTTAGTGTTTAGTTTGAGTCTTTTGCTTTTGTCTCTCCCCCGATGTATTTGAGCTTACGAGCTATATAATAAAGAGTATCTTAGTCAAGGGCTTTGCTTTGTGCCATGATCAATAGTATGAAAAGGACGATAGCATGAAAGATCATGAGACGATCTTATGGAAAGTGATAACTTCACTTATGACACGTATGATGATTGAAACTTGTTGAGAATAAATCAACATAGACCTCAGTCATTATTGCAATTAATAAGAAGTAATAAGGAGAGAGAGGTTCACATATAAATATATCATCTTAGACACTTTTTACAATTGTGAGCACTCACCAAACTATTACATGCTTAGGAGTAGATGTTGGACAAGGAAGATATGCCATGCTGTGTACCAGACCTGATGTAAACCTTGCCATAAGTTTGGTAGGCAGGTACCAAAGTGATCCAGGAGTGGATCAGTGGACAACAATCAAGAACATCCTTAAGTACATGAAAAGGACTAAAGATATGTTTCTCGTTTATGGAGGTGCCAAAGAGCTTGTCGGAAAGGGTTATGTTGATGCTAGCTTCGACATAGATCCGGATGACACCAAGTCACAAACCGGATACGTGTATATTTTGAATAATGGGGCAGTTAGCTGGTGCAGTTGCAAGCAAAGCGTCGTGGCGGCATCTACATGTGAAGCGGAGTACATAGCTGCTTTGGAAGCAGCACAGGAAGGAATCTGGATGAAGGAGTTCATCACTGACTAGAAGTGATTCCAAGTGCGTCGGGCCCGATGACTCAGTTCTGTGACAACACTAGAGCTATTACCATTGCAAACGGGCCCAGGTTTCACAAGAAGACCAAGCACATCAAGCGTCGCTTCAACTCCATACGTGGATACATCCAGGATAGAGATATAGATATTTGTAAATAGTACATACGGACCAGAATGTCGCAGATCCGTTGAGTAAACCTCTTCCACGAGCGAAACATGATCACCACCAGAACTCTATGGGTGTTCGATTCATCACAGTGTAACTAGATTATTGACACTAGTGCAAGTGGGAGAATGTTGGAAATATGATGTAGAGGCAATAATAAAGTGGTTATTATTATATTTCCAGTTCATGATAATTGTCTATTATTCATGCTATAATTGTATTAACCGGAAACCGTAATACATGTGTGAATATATAGATCACAATGTGTCCCTAGTGAGCCTCTAGTTGGCTAGCTCGTTGATCAATAGATGATCATGGTTTTCTGATCATGGACATTGGATGTAATTGATAACGGGATCACATCATTGGGGAATGATGTGATGGACAAGACCCAATCGTAAGCATAGCACTAGATTGTGTTTTTCGTCTGCTACAGATTTTCTAATGTCAAGTATCATTTCCTTAGTCCATGATATTGTGCAACTCCCGGATACCGTAGGAGTGCTTTGGGTGTATCAAACGTCACATCGTCACTTGGTGATTATAAAGGTACACTACTGTGACATCCTCATCTTTTGCTATAGTGTTGAATGTAATTAAGCTACAGTGATCCCGCGCTAATGATGCCACGTCATCGTAATTTTTATCGTTGTTCTCGCGTTAGTTCGAAACCGAGTCAAGTTCGAAATTTAAAATAAAGCCGAACGAGAAACGTTTTGTGATGTTAAATAAAAATGTCGGGAGAGTTATTAAAATTCCCTAATGAATTATAGAAATGAAACGGGCATTTTTGAAGGTATTACAATCCCTATATAATTAAAACAAAAAGTTATATATAAAAAAATAGAATAAAAGAAAGTATTTTAAAAATAATAATAAATGAATATATATATATATAAACCTGGCCAACTGGCCCAGATGGCCACCTCCCCACCAAATCCCGGCCCACTACACCTCGGGTATAAAGCCCCCCAGGGGGCCAAACCCTAATCGCCCCAGCCCCCCACTCGCTCCCCTTGCCGCCGCCACCTCCCCATCCCGTCGATCCCCAACCCCCCTCGCGATGAGGCACCCACCCCTCCTCTCCAGATCGCTCACCCACCCCTTTGTCTCCCATGACCGGCCCCTCCTCCCTCGCTAACCCCCACACCCCCTGGCGACCGAGGCAACCGTCTCACCTCCCAGCGCTCCCTTCCCATCCTCCCGTCACCCCACCCACGTCACCCACTCCCCGGCGGCCTCCCTCCCCACCGCCGGCCGAGCCTCCTCTCCCCAGCCGAGTTCCCCACCCCCCTGGCCGATCCACCCCGCCCCAGATCCACTCGGTCGGCCCTCATCGCCCCGCACACCTCATCCCGGTGACCCCCTTCTCCACCCCTGTGAGCAGAACCCAGCGCCGGCTCACCGGCCTCCCTCCCCAGCGCCTCACTGATCCCCTCCAACCATCACCGGCGACGCCTTGGCCGGGGCCCCACCGGCCACGGCCGATCGCGCCACCGGTCGCACCATCGCCGGCGCCATCTCCATCACCCCGTCATCACCGCGCCACCGGCTTCCCCGTCCTCCTCCTCAACGGCTCCACCGAGCCTCACTGCCCCATTCCCCGTCAACGTCGGTGAGCCCTTTTTTCAGGCTCCTCCCACCCCTTCCTTCCTTTCCCCATCCCGGTTCCGTTCCGGCGATCGCCAGCACGATCCGACGTCGTTAGGCACCTGTAGGAGATGGTGGAGTTGCCTCCTCCCTCTCTCTGTTGAGAGAGAAGTCTCTGTTGAGAGAGATGGCAGTGACAGAGAGGTTGAAAAGAGATGTTAGAAAGAAAAACAAGAAAAAATAATATGTATAATGATGTATATGTGTATGTATGTATTAGATGCATGTATGTATGTATTATTATTATGTATGTATGCATGTATAGGGAAAGATACATTATGTTTAAGGTATGTAGGTAAATATGAATATGTATGTGTATTAGACCGCTATCACTTACCGATGGGGCCAAACCCCTCCACTCCCACTTACAGGGAGGCCCCACACGCTGTTAAAAAAAGATAATAAAATTAAATATATATTTTTATTAAATAAATAATTAGATATAGTATTTGATTAATTAGTTAATTAATTAAACAGAGTAATTAGAATAATTAGAGTATGATACGTGGGTCCCCCACCAAATTAATCTCATTAATTAATAATTAACCTAATTAAAAATTTGTGTCTATGACACATGGAACCCACTGGTCAGTTAACGAGTCAACTGCTGATGTCAGCGTGACATCATGATGATGTCATATTTGCATTAAATCAAATTAATTAAATCTGTTTTTAATTCCTAAATATTGAATAAAACTATAAAAATTAATATGAAATAATCCGTAAGTCAGATCAAAATATTTTCAACATGAAAGTTGATCAGCGGGACGAGATGAACCCGGATACACGGTCCATTCATCTCTCACGCGTCCCTAGCATAGCAAACGTGGAACTTTTCCATCGTTTTCAGTCTGACCGGTAGTAGCCCAAGACCCAGGAAATATCGTGAGATATTCTTCCGACCCGTCTGCGACATATGTTGCTGCGTTAGCTCATGCCTAGCCTGCATATTGCCATGTTATGCTTAGTGTTGCACATGTTGCTATTATTTATTGTTTCTCCCCCCTCTTCTTACTGGTAGACCCCGAGACTAACGCTCCTGCCGGGTACATCTTTGACCGTGCCGAACAGCCATTTGCCACAGAGCAACAAGGCAAGCAAACCCCCCTTGATCATCCCTATACCACCTATGTTTTTCTTCCTCCTGCTTGCATTACTATTTTGCTACTGTTGTAGTTAGCTCCTAAATCTAATGCATAGCCTATTTTTGATGAACTGTTACTTTCAGTACTGTACTTTAAATCTGCTTAGTACAGGTGGAGCAGTCATCCCTTCTGACCCAGTAGTCAAGTTGCCCCGCTTTGTTTTCAAATCTCGATCCCTGATCAACGAGCCAGACCCAATAGAGCACATTCACCCCCCTTAGTTGTACGACATTACAGAGATACTATCGGGTACCGAGGGTGACACCTCGCTAAGTACTCCTGATGATATCTCTGTAGTATTGCTAGTCGGTCGTGGTTATCGAGGGTGATTCCTCTTTCACCATTCCCGACGATGCCTCTATCATGCAACCCCTCAAGTGTGGGACCCTCGAGGGTGATTCCTCTAAGTCCACATTGACGGTTACATCGTTCGGGATCCAACGAGGGTGATACCTAGGATTCCCCCCGATGTTACAACCACGGAGTTACTCGACCATGTTACTCGGATCGTTGATGAATAGATGTTAGGCGGGTGGATTCCCGCGTGTTTGTGTCGATGGCTTAATTAAAATGATAATGGATTTGGGTATTTGATCTGGGTTGGTCGGAAGGCCTTATTATGCACTAACCATCCGCGTGGGAAGAATTATGGGTACTCGACGTCACGGTATCAGTCGAAGCTTTTCAGATGTCAGCAATGGAGCGGCACACGCCCGAGTGGTCCCGAGATGCATCACGCTTGTGATTAAGGGATGCTAGGACTGACCTCGGCCGCCCATGCATCATGCAGGAGCGCGGAGCGCAAGTGGGCCTCCTACTGCAACAAAAGACCTTCCAACGGCGCCAGAAATAGGCACGTTGTCGGGAAATTATCTAGACATGCTCCTACCCGACAACAGCGCCAGAAATCCTTCTCCTACGGCTACGCCTTTAGGGACTTCCTAGGCAAATATGCAAAGGATTTCCCCGTGGCCTTGGAGCCTTGCGTTGGTGTTCCCTCGAAGCGGAAAGGGTGATGTAGCGCAGCGGTGGTAAGTATTTCCCTCAGTTTTGAGAACCAAGGTATCGATCCAGTGAAGGAGTATCGCAAGTGCCTGCACAAACACAAAGAACCTCCCCCCAACCCTATGAAGGGGTTGTCAATCCCTTATAGATTGTTCGCAAAGTGAGAACTAAAAGCAACAAAGTAACAAAGAAAAGTAAAAGCGGAGGTGTAAACGATAGATGTGAATAGACCCGGGGGGCGTAGTGTTTACTAGTGGCTTCTCTCATGAAAGCAAGTAGACGGTGGGTGAACAAATTACTGTCGAGCAATTCATAGAACCGTGCAAAGTCGTGACGATATCTATGCCAATGATTATATCTATAGGCATCACGTCTAAAACAAGTAGACCGATAATTCTGCATCTACTACTATTACTCCACACGTCGACCGCTATCCAGCATGCATCTAGTGTATTAAGTCCAAAAGAACAGAGTAACGCCTTAAGCAAGATGACATGATGTAGATGGACAATATCATATCAACGACAGAGCCCACCTTGTTACCCTTGATGGCAACCACTCAATGTGTGCCTTGCTGCCCCTACTGTCACTCGGAAAGGTCACCACATGGTAAGAACCCAAAACTAAGCACTTCTCCCATTGCAAGAATCATAGATCTAGTTGGCCAAACAAAACCCAAGACTCGGAGAGACTTACAAGGATATCAAATCATGCATATAAGAAATCAGCAAAGACTCAAATATATATCATAGATAATCTGATCACAAATCCACAATTCATCGGATCTCGACAAACACACTGCCAAAGAAGATTACATCGGATAGATCTCCATGAAGATCATGAAGAACTTTGTATTGAAGATCCAAGAGAGAGAAGAAGCCATCTTGCTACTAATTACGGACCCGTAGGTCTGAAGTGAACTACTCACGAGTCATTGGAGGGGTGATGATGATGATGAAGAAGCCCTCCAACTCCAAAGTCCCCTCCGGCAGGGCGCCGGGAAGGGTCTCCAGATGAAATCTTGCGGAAACGGAAGCTTGCGGCGGTGGAAAAGTATTTTTGAGGCTCCCCTGATTTTTTGCTGTATTTTAGGGAATATATAGGCCAAAGATCTAGGTCAGGGGGGCAGGGAGGCCACAAGCCCTGCCACCGCCGCCTCCCCCCTGGTGGCGGAGTGGGGGCTTGTGAGCTCCCAGGAGCCCTCCTGGCTTGGCCCACAGGCCCCTGATCTTCTTTCGTTCAGGAAAAAATCATTTCGGGGATTTTATTGCGTTTGGACTCCGTTCCAAAATCAGATCTGAAAAGAGCCAAAAACACAGAAAAAACAGGAACTGGCACTTGGCACAGAATTAATAAGTTAGTCCCAAGAAAGATATAAAAGGTACATAAAACATCCAAAGATGACAAGATAACAGCGTGAAACCATCAAAAATTATAGATACGTTTGAGACGTATCAAGCATCCCCAAGCTTAACTCGTGCTCGTCCTCGAGTAGGGAAGTGATAAAGAATGAATTTTTGATGCTTTCATGCTACCTAGCATAGATGTCCTTTGTAACTCCTCTTATGCGACGTGAATGTTCAGATCCATTAGATTTAAAACAATAGTTTGCTATTGACGTGGAAACAATAATAATTCAAGCAAACTAGCAAGGTAATCATGAACTTTCAAAATAACAAGGCCAAAAGAAAGTTACCCCTACAAAAGCATATAGTCTGGCTATGCTCTATCATCATTGCACAACAAATTTAAATCATGCACAACCCCGGTATTGGCCAGTTAATTGTTTCACACCTTTACTTTCTCAAACCTTTTCAACTCTCACGCAATACATGAGCGTGAGCCATGGTTATAGCACTATAGATGGTGTGGAGTGTGGTGGAGGTTGCAAGACAAAAAAAGAAGATAGTCACATTAACTAGGCATATCAATGAGCTGTGGAGATGCTCATCAATAGATATCAATGTGAATGAGTAGGGATTGCCATACAAATGATGCACTAGAGCTAAGTGTATGTGAAAGCTCTTAAAGAAAACTAGTGGGTGTGCATCCAACTTGCTTGCTCACGAAGACCTAAGGCAATTTTGAGGAAGCCTGTCATTGGAATATACAAGCCAAGTTATATAATGAAAATTTCCCACTAGCTATATGGTGGTGACAAAATGAGAGACTCTCAATCACGAAGATCATGGTGCTTAATATGCACAAGTGTGGAAAAGTGGTAACATTGTCCCTTTTCTCTTTTTCTCTCATTTTTTTATTTTTATATTTTTTGGTGGGCTCTTTGGCCTCTTTTTTTAGTGGGCTTCTTTGGCCTCTTTTATTTCCTCACATGGGACAATGCTCCATCAATGATGATCATCACACTTTCAACTCAAAACTTAGAGCAACTATGACTCTATATGGAATGCCTTCGATAGTGTACCGTGGCAATGATCTAGCATGGCATAGACATTAATGGAGACAGCATGCTAGCTATCTTACGATCATGCAATGGCAATGTAGATGTGGTGGCACATGTCATGGTGGTAGTTGCATGGCAATATATCTCGTAATGACATTGAAAAAGCCATAGTAGGTAGGTATGGTGGCTGTTTTGAGGGAGGCTAATGGTGGGTTTTGTGCACCGGCGAAAGTTGCATGGCACTAAGAAGATAGTGATGGTGGAAGGTGAAAGTGCATCTAAACCATGGGCTCAACATTAGTCATGAAGAACTCATATACCTATTGCAAAAGTATTATTAGTAATCGAAACAAAGCATTCAACGCATACTCCTAGGGGAAGGGTTGGTAGGTATAAACCATCGCGCGATCCCGATCGCCACGCAAAGGATGACAATCAATAGACTAATCATGCTCAGATTTCATCACATAGCGGTTCACCATACGTGCATGCTACAGGAATCACTAACTTCAACACAAGTATTTCTAGATCCACAACACCTTACTAGCATGACTTCAATATTACCATAACCACAACTCAAAACTAATTGAGATGAATCAAACTTCTCAAACTATTCAATGCACATGAAGGTGGAAGTTTTTGTATCCCTTTGGATAACTACCCCTTTTGAGACTACTTTCAAATCATAGATCAACTACCAAGCCACGCACCGCTGTGATCTAAAAGATATAAGTGAAGCACAAAGAGCAAAAGTATCTAGCTCAAAAGATATAAGTGAAGCACATGTGAGTTGAATTGTCTACCAAAGGATATAAGTGAAGCTCGACAAACTCATGGTGAGTGCATGTATCTCTCTAGGTGTGCAGCAAGGATGATTGTGACACAACGAAAAATAAAAGACTCCGACGATACAAGACGCTCCAAGCAAAAACACATAACATGTGGTGAATAAAAATATAGCCCCAAGTAACGTTACCGATGGATTGAAGACGAGAGAGGGGATGCCTTCCCGGGGCATCCCCAAGCTTAGGCTTTTAAGGCATCCTTGAATCTCTTGGGGTGCCTTGGGCATCCCCAAGCTTGAGCTCTTGCCACTCTTCATCTCTTTGTCCATAAGAACTTCACCCAAAACTTGAAAACTTCACAACACGAAACTTAAACAGAAACTCGTGATAACATTAGTATGAGAAAGCAAACCACCACTTCCTTCGGTACTGTAGAAAACTTAAATTCTACTTGTGCTGATGTTGGGTTACTGTATTTTCAATCTTCCATGGCTAATACCCCCCGATACTATCCATAGTTTCATCAAAATAAGCAACCAACACAACAAAAACAGAATTTGTTAACAACAGACTAGTCTGTAGCAATCTGTATATTTCGTATACCTCTGGAACTTCAAAAATTCTGAAAACTTATGACAGTCTGAAGAATTTGCATAGAAATCAGCAGAAAAAAGAATCAACTCAAAAGCTCTTACAGAAAAACAATGAAAATTCTTTTCGTGAGCAGAAAGTTTCTATCTTTTCCAGCATGACCAAACGATCATCCCCAAGACTAATCATAACGGTTTTGCTTGGCACAAATGCAAAAAGAAACACAAAAAACACAATCATAACAGAATTATGAAAGTGTGGAAAACACAAATCAGAAATAAAAAGGATAGATTCGTTGGGTTGCCTCCCAACAAGCGCTTTTGTTTAACGCTCTTAGCTAGGCAAAAGGTGATGGAATCACGTATAGTCATCTTTGGTGCTCAAACCATAAGTAGTGTGATCATTTAGCATCTTAAGATCTTCGTATTTATTTGATGACTCACCACTAGCTTTAGGAACAAAAACAGGCTTGACGGACTTTTTGAGAGTGAGATTTGGAGTATTTTGCACAACGGCAAAGGCGGAACCCAAGTTGGTTATGACATCTTCGAATTTGCCAATTCTAGAAGAATCATTAACTATCAGTTCCTTCTCCCTTAAATTTTTCAAAAAAATTCCCACTTTGGATCTGCACTGAGTAATTTGATTGTGGATCTTTCTATCCAAACCCTCAATAAGTTCAACTGTGGCAATTTTGTTTTCGATAGCGTCAAGCCTTTGCATCACGTGTTCCAAGGTCAAGGTAGTCCCATTAACCATGAGCGGGGGTGAGCCTACCAAATTCATGATAGCTCTATAGGAGCAACAGTATGGCTCCCCAAAAAGTTCCCGCCTACAATGGTATCAAGGATATACCTATTCCAAGGATAAATTCCAACATAGAAACTACGAAGAAGGACGGTAGTGGATTGCTTACGAGTAGATCTACTTTGAGCATTGCAAATCCTGTACCAAGCGTCCTTTAAATTTTCTTCTCATTCTGCCTGAAATTGAGAACTTCATTCTCAGGGGTATCGTTTGGAGTGGTGGGTCTAGCCATTGATGGACTATCTCACACACAAACGAGCAAGAAGAGAGTGTGAAACGGGCAAAAGAAAATGGCAAAGGAGAAAGGCAAAAAGGCAAAAGAAAACAGCAAAGGAGAAAGGCAAACGAAAACGGCAAATGTGAAGTGGGGGAGAGGAAAACGAGAGGCAACTGGCAAAAAAGTAAATGTAGGAGATAAGTTTGTGAGACCTACTTGAATAGATCTCTCCTTCCCTGGCATAGACGCCAGAAATACTTCTGCTACTGCAACAAAAGACCTTCCAACGGCGCCAGAAATAGGCACGTTGTCGGGAAAATATCTTGACATGCTCCTCCCCGGCAACGGCGCCAGAAATCCTTCTGCTACGGCTACGCCTTTAGGGACTTCCTAGGCAAATATGCAAAGGATTTCCCCATGGACCTGGAGCCTTGCGTTGGTGTTCCGTCGAAGCGGAAAGGGTGATGTAGTGCAGCGGTGGTAAGTATTTCCCTCAGTTTTGAGAACCAAGGTATCGATCCAGTGAAGGAGTATCACAAGTGCCTGCACAAACACAAAGAACCTGCTCCCAAGGCTATGAAGGGGTTGTCAATCCCTTATAGATTGTTCGCAAAGTGAGAACTAAAAGCAACAAAGTAACAAAGAAAAGTAAAAGCGGAGGTGTAAACGATAGATGTGAATAGACCCGGGGGCCGTAGTGTTTACTAGTGGCTTCTCTCATGAAAGCAAGTAGATGGTGGGTGAACAAATTACTGTCGAGCAATTGATAGAACCACGCAAAGTCGTGACGATATCTATGGCAATGATTATATCTATAGGCATCACGTCCAAAACAAGTAGACCGATACTTTCTGCATCTACTACTATTACTCCACACATCGACCGCTATCCAGCATGCATCTAGTGTATTAAGTCCAAAAGAACAGAGTAACGCCTTAAGCAAGATGACATGATGTAGATGGACAATCTCATATCAACGACAGAGCCCACCTTGTTAACCTTGATGGCAACCATTCAATGTGTGCCTTGCTGCCCCTACTGTCACTGGGAAAGGTCACCACATGGTAAGAACCCAAAACCAAGCACTTCTCCCATTGCAAGAATCATAGATCTAGTTGGCCAAACAAAATCCAAGACTCGGAGAGACTTACAAGGATATCAAATCATGCATATAAGAAATCGGCAAAGACTCAAATATATATCATAGATAATCTGCTCACAAATCCACAATTCATCGGATCTCGACAAACACACTGCCAAAGAAGATCACATCGGATATATCTCCATGAAGATCATGGAGAACTTTGTATTGAAGATCCAAGAGAGAGAAGAAGCCATCTTGCTACTAACTACGGACCCGTAGGTCTGAAGTGAACTACTGACGAGTCATTGGAGGGGCGATGATGATGATGAAGAAGCCCTCCAACTCTAAAGTCCCCTCTGGCAGGGTGCCGGGAAGGGTCTCCAGATGAGATCTCGCGAAAACGGAAGCTTGCGGCGGCGGAAAAGTATTTTCAAGGCTCCCCTAATTTTTTGCTGTATTTGAGGGAATATATAGGCCAAATATGTAGGTCAGGGGGGCCCAAGGAGGCCACAAGCCCTGCCACCGCCGCCTCCCCCCATGGTGGAGGAGTGGGGGCTTGTGGGCTACCAAGAGCCCTCCTGGCTTGGCCCACAGGCCCCGTGATCTTCTTTCGTTCGGGAAAAAATCATTTCGCGGATTTTATTCCGTTTGGACTCTGTTCCAAAATCAGATCTGAAAAGAGCCAAAAACACAGAAAAAATAGGAACTGGCACTTGGCACTGAATCAATAAGTTAGTCCCAAAAAAGATATAAAAGGTACATAAAACATCCAAAGATGACAAGATAACAGCGTGAAACCATCAAAAATTATAGATACGTTTGAGACATATCAGGGCCCACGAACCCTTTGTTCTTAGGAGTTAGACCGGCGGGCTGGCCTCTGTGTTGAGTCTTAGGTGGGGCCGCGACGTGTCGATATTCCGAGGCCGGGCATGACCCAGAAAAGTATGTCCAACCAGAGTGTTATCGAGCGCGTCAGGGAATATGTTGTGCACCCCTGAAGGGAAGAATTTATCTAGTCGAATAGTCGTGTCCACGGTTAGAGGACAACTTGGAGTTGTGCCCTGATATTATACAACTACAACTGTTACTTAACTAGATTTAGTTGCCCCGGGATTGCTTCCTCGCAGGGAGTCGACGGAGGATCTCTGGGCGTAACCTCATATTAATATTGCTGCAACAATATGACTATTAATTGTGTTACCTTGCTCTTCTCTCGTCTATTGGTGCAAGACTCTGAAGATGCTAGTCTTCGATAGGACTAGGCCTTTCCCTCTCTATTCTCGCATTGCTGCAGTCAGTCCACATTTAAACCCCTTCTTTTATACTGATGCATACTTAGAATAGTTCTGATGTAAGACTTGCGAGTACTTTGGATGAGTGCTCACCGTTGCTTTGCTCCCCCTTTGTCCCCTTGATCCGTTGCCCCGACCAGATGATGGAGCCCAAGAGATGGAGTTTCCTGCCGACGCCTACCACCCCGATGGTGACTTCTTCGTGGAGGCCGCTGAAGACCAGGAGTAGTTTAGGAGGTTCCCACGCAGGAGGCCTCGCCTCGTTCGATCGTGTTTCTTTTATGCTAGCCTTCTCTAAGGCACCCCATGTTTTATGTATGTACTTAGATATTGTTGCTTCCACTGACTCGTGTGTTTATCGAGCTTATGTATTCTAGCCCTCGAGGGCCATGGCTTGTAATATAAAGCTTGTATTATTTTATTTGTGTCTAGAGTTGTGTTTTGATATCTTCCCATGAGTCCTTGGGTTTGATCATACGCATTTGCGTGTATGATTAGCATACAATGAAATCGAGGGCGTCACAACTACAAGTATCTCCGAAAGTGTCTGTTGGGTTGTACGAATCGAGACTCGGATTTGTCACTCCGTGTGACAGAGAGGTATCTCTGGGCCCACTCGGTAATCCATCATCATATTGAGATCAGTGTGACTAAGGAGCTAGCCACAGGATGATGTGTTATGGAACGAGTAAAGAGACTTGCCGGTAATGAGATAGAACAAGCTATAGGGATACCGACGATCAAATATCGGGAAAGTATCATACCGGTAGACAAAGGGAATTGCATGCGGGATTGATCGAATCCCCGACATCGTGGTTCATCCGATGAGATCATCCTGGAACATGTGGGAACCAACATGGATATCCAGACCCCGTTGTTGGTTATTGACCGGAGAGGTGTCTTGGTCATGTTTGCATGCTTCTCAAACCCGTAGGGTCTACACACTTAAGGTTCGATGGCGCTAGGGTTATATGGGAATAGTGTACGTGGTTACCGAAGTTTGTTCGGAGTTCCAGATGAGATCCCGGACGTCACGAGGAGTTCTGGAATGGTCCGGAGGTAAAGATTCATATATAGGAAGTGATGATTTGATCGCCGAAAGTGTTTCGAGCGTGACCGATAATGTACCGGGACCACCGGAAGGGTTCTAGGGGTCCACCGAGAAGGGCCACCAGCCCCAAAGTGCTACATGGGCCAAAAGTGGATGGGAACCAACCCCTAGGTGGGCTGGTGCGCCACCACTAAGGGCCCAAGGCGCAACAAGGGGCAAAGGGGCCAAACCCTAGGCGTGGAGGGGCTGCCTTGGGCCCAAGGCCCACCCTAGGGCGCCACCCCTCCACCCATCTAGGGCTGCCGCACCCCTTAGGGTGGAAACCCTAAGGGTGGGCACCCTCCTCCTTTCCTCCTATATATAGTGGAGGGTTTGGGGCTGTTTTGAGACATAATTTCTCTCTCTCTCTCTCTCCCGGTGCAGCCCTACTCCTCCTCCTCCACGTCCTCCGTAGTGCTTGGCGAAGCCGTGTCGGAGTACCACGTAGCTCCACCGTCACCACGCCGTCATGCTGTCGGAGCTCTCCCTCAGCCTCTCCTCCCTCCTTGCTGGATCAAGGCGTTGGAGACGTCACTGGGCTGCACGTGTGTTGAACGCGGAGGCACCGTTGTTCGGTGCATAGATCGGAATCCACCACGATCTGAATCGCTGCGAGTACGACTCCATCAACCGCGTTCTACCAACGTTTCCGCTTAGAGATCTTTAAAGGTATGAAGATGCTCTACCCCTTTGCTCGTTGCTGGTTTCTCCCTAGATAGGTCCTTGTGTGACGTAGGATTTTTTTTGAAATTACTACGTTCCCCAACACAGTTTCTGTCTAGAAACTTGTCAGCTCTCTCATTTCTTGTCTAAACGGTCTCGAGATGAACCAAGACCACAAATCGGCCTCCCCTTGAAAGGAATAGAGCCTAGACATAGTATGGCAGCCCTAGCGCATGCGTAGCACCAGTGCATGCGGTGACCACGTGGAAACAAGGCGTTCGACAAGCGCTCGATGTGCTTTGCACATCGGCCACCGCTCTGTCTCGCCCGTGAGGTCGCCTCGCGACACCTCGGCGTGTCTCCGCCCTCATGCTGCTTCGGCCCTTTCCTACCCACCCCTCATTGCCGCTCCTCGATGTTGGTGGCTGGCTTGACGGATGATGACCCACAAGTATAGGGGATCAATTGTAGTCCTTTCGATAAGTAAGAGTGTTGAACCCAACGACGAGCAGAAGGAAATGACAAGTGGTTTTCACCAAGGTAGTTTATGCAAGCACTGAAACAAGCGGTAACATATAGTTTGGTAGCAAGATAATTCATAACGAGTAACTAGGGACAAAAGTAAATAAAGTGCAGCAAGGTATCCCAATCCTTTTGAGTGCAAAGGACAGGCTGGAACAAGTACTTATAGTGATGCAAACGTTCTTGAGGGCACATGGGAATTTCATCTAGTCACTTTCACCATGTCCATTTGATTCGCGTTCGCTACTTTGATGATTTGGTATGTGGGTGGACCGATGCTTGGTTGTTGTTCTTACTTGAACAAGCCTCTCACTTATGATTACCCCCTCTCGCAAGCATCCGCAACTATAAAAATAGAATTAAGACAAAGTCTAACCATATCAATAAACGTTTGGATCCAAATCAGCCCCTTACGGGATAGCGCATAAACAGGGGTTTAAGATTCTATCACTCTAGCAACCCATCATCTAATTAGTACTCCACAATGAGTTCCCTTAGGCCCATGAATGGTGAAGTGTCATGTAGTCGATGTTCACATGACACCACTAAGAGAATCACAACATACATATCATGAACATATCGAACGAATACCAAATTCGCATGATTAATTATGACAAGACTTCTCCCATATCCTCAAGAAGAAAAGTAACTACTCACTCATCATCATGGTGTTCAAGATCATAGGGTATTGAATAACATAAAGGATCTGAACATTTAATATCTCAAGAGGCAAACGAACTAGCATCAACTACGATAAGTAATCAACACTACAAGCCAATCACACGTACCAATCTGAAGTTCTGACACAAAGGTTGAATACAAGAGATGAACAAGGGTTTGAGATGAGATGGTGTTGTTGATGGTGATGATGAAGATTGGTCCTCCCACAATGAGAGGGTTGTTGGTGATGACGAAGGCTTCGATTTCCCCCTCCTGGAGGGAAGTGTCCGAGTCTGAGAGAAAAAGTGCTCCTGCTCTAGTTCTGCCTCGTGGCGGCGGCGCCTCGTCCCGAAAGTCTCTCCATAAAATTTTTAGGGTAAAATGACTTATATACCAGAAGGAGGAGGCCATACGTGGGCCAGGGGCTCCACACAACATCACGACATGCCCCCGCGCGCCCTGGTGTTGTGTGGGCACCTGGCTTGCCTTCTCCAATGGATCTTTGGACCAATATTTTTTATATATTCCAGAATAATTCTCCGTGAAATTTCATCCCATTTGGAGATGTGCAGAATACGTATCTCTGCTGTAGCTTTTTCAGGCCCTGAAATCCAGCTGTTGGCATTCTCCCTCCTTGTGTAAATCTTGCATATTAAGAGAGAAGGCGTTAGAAATACTCCATGAAGTGTTATATTGATCAAAAACTTCATAAATAGCAGCAATAAAACATGATGCAAAATGGACGTATCAACGGACGTGAACACGACGACGTAGGGCGCACAATGACCTGTGTGATCGAAACGTCCCGCCAACGCGTCATTTGCATGGATCCACGTGGCTAGTGTGCTTGGCTGATCCCCCCTAACCTTTCCCATCTGCATGAGCCCCTCTTGTAGCCTCTCGTCGCTCCAGAAGACTCATCGGCGGCTGAGAGCCCTGCTTTGACCACCTCTATAAATAGAGCCCCTCCTGGACCATTCTAGCCACCCCACCGACTCCTCTAGCCACAAGAACTCTAGTGTAGCACCATGACTAGGCCGGGCGAGCCTCCAGCCACCGATCATCATCGGAGTTGGTCGTGGATCCCCTTCCGTCGACCGCTTGCTCCAGTGTTCCCCACCCTCCTTCATTTGCCTTGGTGTTCTTGTGAGCTTCCCTGGAGCGTGACGGTGCTACTGGACCCCCTCAAACTCGCCGGAAACCAAAGCATCGACGAGCTCCGCCTCCTGCCTTCTCTAGAGAAGAACCCTGCGACATAGTCCGTCCTCCTCTGCTCGAGTTTCTTGTACATACGTGCTCGCCTTGATGAGCTGCATTCATTTCCCTCCTCACCGATGGCAGTCGTGCCCTCCCCGCCAGAGAATCATCGCCGACCGAGTTGTCGTCCCTGTCTCTCTCTCTCCCTCTCTCTCTCTCTCTCTCTCTTTCTCTCTCTTATAAAACTGACAAGAAGGCCCCCTCGCTAGTCTCTTTTCTCTCTCTCGAAGCGGTATAAGTGAAGACGTATTCTGAGAATACGCCTTCAACGTGGACCTCTCTGGGTTTTCCTATTTTTTGTTTAATTCTAATATTTTGGCTGAAACTTTGACCAGCTCTAATTCTAAACCATAAGTCCAAATGAGATGATTATTTTTGCAACACTTTTGTATTAAGCTCCTCTTTCAGCATGCAAAAAATTGAGACTTTTCCTTATTGTACATATTTTCTGGTGCATTAATATGCTTTATGTGACATTTTCCCTTTGATATTTGGATTATTTTTAGAAGGTTCAACTTGTCTTGAAGAGGACGAGGAGTTTTGTAACCCTCCTCTGGACTAAGGAAAGCCACCACAAACATTTGCAAGGCTGACTTTGCAATGACTATGATTTTACTTGAACTTAAATTCATATATGGCATATAATCGTTTAAACGGTATCACTTGTGCTAGCTTAACTTTCATGCTATTTCTGTTATGATTGTAAAAGTAGGTTGGTTACTTGGTTAAAGATTATGTAGTAGAGTTGTATCGTCATAATCATGCTTATGTTGGTACCGTCATTCGGTCACATTTATGCATATGCATATCATGGCATTTTTCAAGGCATACTATGACTCGAGTAAATTTTATTTCAAGTTAAAAATGGTAATAATACAACTTGAACATGTTGTTGATCAAGTCATGGTGACACCGAATCGAGCTTCCCATTGCAACCACATTTTCCTTTATGGGAAGGCCCTTATTCGGTATACTCACATGCCTGTTGCCAGTGCCTCCAACGAGGGAAGGTTATGCGCTTTCGCTACCCTGGCCCGGCAGGCAGGCATAGCCTTGTGCGCCCATAGTTGTTTTGGTACCATTGTCCCCATTTGGGACTGTTTTGTTTTGCCAAGACGGTGGTCGGGTGATGTCCGAGTGGCATCCGGGGCCACCAATGACTTAGCCCAAACAGGAGTTGGTCGGAGTGGCTGGGAGAGTGTTATGAAGTAGATTGGTTTTGTTGGAACACCGTTGGTCCACCCGAATGGGAGCATGAGGCCATGTGTTCCATGGTGTGGGTACAGTGTACTAACCTCTGCAGAGTGTGTATATAATATACCGATAGCCGCGTCCTCGGTCATGGACACGGTTCGTAGCAGGTCACACCATGGATCAACAAAAATAATTAACCTGCACACTAAAAATATAATCATGTCACATGTTATATGGTTTGTCGAGATCAACGACATGGTTTCTTTCGTGATCGGAAGGTGATCACCCTGGTAAGATGACCTATAGGTCCATAGCTAGTACCTAGATCTCTCTCTCTCTCTTTCTCTGATCTTCAATACAAAGTTCACTGCGATTCCTGTGGTGATCTATTTGATGTAATATTCTTTATGGTGTGTATGTTGGGATCCGATGAATTATGGGTTTATGATCAGGTTATTGATGAATATTAACTCAGACTTCTATGAATTCTTTTATGCATGATCATTATAGCTTCATATTTCTCTTCGATCTATCGGTTTGGTTTGGTGAACTAGATTGTTTTATCTTCAGTGGGAGTGGTGCGTTGTGATGGATTCAATCTTGCGGTGCTCAACCCAACGATAGAAAGGGACATGATACATATTTACATTGCTGCTATTAAAAATAAATTGATGGGGTCTATTCATATTGATTGAGTTTACTTTATCTACATCATGTTATCTTGCTCCAAGCATTTCTCTGTTCCATACTTAATACTCTAGATGCACGTTGGATAGCGGTCGATGAGTGGAGTAATAGTAGTAGATGCAGGCAGGATCCGGCCTACTTTCTTATGGACGTGATGGCTATATACATGATCATTATCGTGAATAAATATTTCATAACTATGCGCTATTTTACCAATTGCGCAACAATAATTTGACTACCCACCGTATGCTATCTTCTAGAGAGAAGCCTCTAGCAAAAACTATGACCCCCAGTCTATGCAAAATATATTATTAAAACTCAAAAAATATTGTTTCCGTTTATCTTCTCTTATTTTATTTATACTTATATTATCTATCTATCCGTATTTAGTCCTTGCAAGTAACGAGTTCAAGGGGCTTGACAACCCTCTTGATCGAGTTGCATGCAAGTGTTTGATTCTGTGTGTGAAGGTGCTCACGACGAGAGTTTGCGTGATTCTCCTATTCGATCGATAATCTTGTTTCTAACTCATGAAAATACTTATCTCTACTGTGTCGCATCTCCTCTCTGTTGGGGAACGTCACATGGGAAACAAAAAAATACGCACACGCAATACCTATCCATGGTGATGATCATCTATGAGAGGGGAGAGTGAATCTACATACCCTTGTAGATCGCTAAGAGGAAGCGTATATAACACGGTTGATGTAGTGGAACATCTTCGCGATCCAAATCGCAGCCCGTCCCGCGATCCCATCACGATCCATCCCGATCTAGTGCCAAATGGACGGCACCTCTGTGTTTGGCACACGTACAACTCGATGACGATCTCCACCTTCTTGATCTAGCAAGAGAGATGGGGATGTCGATGAATTCCTCGGCACAATGATGGCGCTCCGGTGGTGGTGGTGATCTATTCCTGCACGGCTCCGCCCGAGCTCCGCAGAAAACTGATCTAGAGGAAGAACTACGAAGTAGAGGTTCAGGGTTGCACGTGGCAAAGTTGTGTCTCAAAAACCCTAAACCCTCTAGTATATATAGGAGGAGGGAGGGGCTAGGCCTTGTGCCACAAGGCAGGAGCCCTTGGGTCGGCCGAAGTGGAGGAGGGAGGAGTCCTCCTCCAATCCCACTTCGATTAGGACTCCTTCCTAAATTGCCCACCTCTTTTGGATTTTCCATCTTTTTCCTCATGGGATTTCCTTGGATGACTTAACAGCCCATTAAGCCTTATTGCGCATACAATAAACCCATGTGGACCCCTTGGGGCCCCAGAACCCATTCGTCACTCCCGGTACAGTGTCGGCAATGCCCGAAAACCTTCTGGAATCCAAATACCAACTTCCTATATATCAATCTTCGTTTCAGGACCTTTCTGGAACTCCTCGTGATGTCCCGTATCTCATCCGGGACTCCGAACAAAACTCTGGTCACCAACACATATAACTCAACTATGCCGAAACGTCACCGAACATTAAGTGTGCAGACCATGTGGATTCGAGAACTATGCAGACATGACCTGAGACACTCTCTCGTCAATAACCAATAGCGGGACCTGGATGTCCATATTGGCTCCCACATATTCTACGAAGATCTCTATCGGTTGAACCTCTATGTCAAGGATTCAGTTAATCCCGTATGGTGTTCCCTTTGTCCTTCGGTATCTTACTTGCCCCATATTCGATCGTCGGTATCTCCATACCTAGTTCAATCTCGTTACCGGCAAGTCTCTTTACTCGTTCTGTAATACAAGATCACGTAACTAACTCCTTAGTCACATTGCTTGCAAGGCTTGTTGTGATGTTGTATTACCGAGTGGACCCCGAGATACCTCTCCGTCACACGGAGTGACAAATCCCGGTCTTGATCCATGCCATCCCAACAGACACCTTTGGAGATACCTGTAGAGCACCTTTATAGTCACCTAGTTATGTTGCGACATTTGATAGCCCACAAGGTATTCCTCCGGTGTCCGGGAGTTGCATGATCTCATGGTCATAGGAACAGATACATTGACATGCAGAAAACAGTAGCAATAAACTGACACGGTCATATGCTACGTTCATAGTTTTGGGTCTTGTCCATCACATCATTCTCCCAATGATGTGATCCCGTTATCAAGTGAGAACACTTGTCTATGGCGAGGAAACCTTGACCATCTTTGATCAACGAGCTAGTCAACTAGAGGCTCACTAGGGACAGTGTGTTGTCTATTTATCCACACATGTATTTGAGTTTCCAATTAATACAATTCTAGCACGGATAATAAATGATTATTATGAACAAGGAAATATAATAATAACCAATTTATTATTGCCTCTAGGGCATATTTCTAACAGTCTCCCACTTGCACTAGAGTCAATAATCTAGTTCACATCACTATGTGATTGTAATGAACCTAACACCCATACATTTATGGGGTTTGGTAATATCTTGCTTGTGAGAGAGGTTTTAGTCAATGGGTCTGAACCTTTCAGATCTGTGTGTGCTTTACAAATCTCTATGTCATCCTATAGATGGTGCTAACACGCACCATTTGGAACTATTCCGAATGACTGCTCCACTATACGAATCTGGTTTACTACTCAGAGTTATTCAGATTAGTGTCAAAGCTTGCATCGACGTAACCCTTTACAACGAACTCTTTAATCACCTCCATAATCGAGAAAAAAAAATCCTTAGTCCACTAGTTACTATGGATAACTTTGACTGATGTTCAATGATTCAATCTTGGATCACTCTTTGTACCCCTTGACAGACTCATGGCAAGGCACACATCAGGTGCGGTACACAGCATGGCATACTTTAGAGCCTATGGCTAAGGCATAGGGGACAATCTTCGTCCTTTCTCTTTCTTCTGCCGTGGTCGGGATTTGAGTCTTACTCAAATTCACACATTACAACACAGCCAAGAACTCCTTCTTTGCTAATATGTTTTGAACTCCTTCAAAAACTTGTCAAGGCATGCATTTCCTTGAAAGTTCTATTAAGCGTTTTCATCTATCTCTATAGATCTTGATGCTCAATGTTCAAGTAGCTTAATCCAGGTTTTCCTTTGAAAAACACCTTTCAAACAACCCTTTATGCTTTCCAGAAATTCTACATTATTTCCGATCAACAATATGTCTACCACATATACTCATCAGAAATCCTATAGTGTTCCCACTCACTTCTTTGGAAATACTAGTTTCTCACAAACCTTGTATAAACCCAAAAGCTTTGATCATCTTACCAAAGCGTATATTCCAAATCAGAGATGCTTGCACTAGTCCATAGAAGGATCGCTGGAGCTTGCATACTTGTTAGCATCCTTAGGATCGATAAAACCTTCTAGTAGTATCACATACAACCTTTCCTCAAGGAAACTGTCGAGGAAACAATGTTTGACATCCTATGTGCAATATTTCCTAAATCATACAGCAACTACTAACATAATTACAACAGACTCTTAGCATCGCTACGAGTGAGAAAGTCTCATCATAGTCAACTCTTTGAACTTGTCAGAAACTTCTTGGCAATAAGTTGAGCCTTTCTTAATGGTGACTTTTCACCATCATCGTGTGTCTTCCTTTTAAAGATCCATGTGTACTTAATAGTCTTACGACCATCAAGTAGTTGTTCCAAAGTCTACACTTTGTTTTCATACATGGATGCTCTCTTGGATTTCATGGCCTCCAGCCATTTGCCCGAATTCGGGCCCACCATCGCTTCTCCATAGCTCGTAGGTTCATTGTTGTTCAACAACATGACCTCCAAGACAAGGTTACTGTACCACTCTGTAGCAGTACGCGACCTTGTCGACCTACGAGGGTTTGTAGTAACTTGATCCGAAGCTTAATGATCACTATCATCAATTTCCACTTCAATTGGTGTAGGTGCCACAGGAACAACTTCATGCGCGCTGCTACACACTGGTTGAAGTGACGGTTCAATAACCTCATCAAGTTCCACCACCCTCCCACTCAATTCTTTCGAGAGAAACTTTTCCTCGAGAAAGGACCCGTTTTCTAGAAACAAACACTTTGCTTCCGGATCTGAGATAGGAGGTATACCCAACTGTTTTGGGTGTCCTATGAAGATGCATTTATCTTCTTTGGGTTCGAGCTTATCATGCTGAAACTTTTCCACATAAGCATCGCAGCCCCAAACTTTTAAGAAACGACAGCTTAAGTTTCTCCAAACCATAGTTCATACGGTGTCATCTCAACGGAAATACGTGGTTCCCTATTTAAAGTGAATGCGGTTGTCTCTAATGCATAACCCATAAATGATAGTCGTAATTCGATAAGAGACATCATAGTATGCACCATATCAAATAGGGCGCGGCTATGACGTTCGGACACACCATCACACTATGGTGTTCTAGGTCGCATGGGATGCGAAACAATTTTCACACTTGTCTTAATTGTGTAACAAACTCGCAACTCAAATATTCATCTCTATGATCATATCGTAGACATGTTACCCTCTTGTCACGACGATCTTCAACTTCACTCTGAAACTACTTGAACCTTTCAATAATTCAGACGTGTGTTTCATCAAGTAAATACACTAGTATCTACTCAAATCATTTGCGAAGTAAGAACATAACGATATCCACTGCGTGCCTCAGCACTCATTGGACTGCATACATCCAAATGTATTACTTCCAATAAGTTACTTTCTAGTTCCATCTCACCGGAAAACGAGGCATTCAGTCATCTTGCCCATGTGGTATGATTTACATGTCTCAAGTGATTCAAAATCAAGTGAGTCCAAACGATCCATCTGCATGGAGTTTCTTCATGCATTTATACCAATAGGTATGGTTCGCATGTCTCAAACGTTTCAAAAAAGAGTGAGTACAAAGATCCATCAGCATGGAGCTTCTTGATGCATTTTGTACCAACATGACTCAAGTGGCAGTGCCACAAGTAAGTGGTACTATCATTACTACTTTGTATCTTTTGGTGTAGCACTACGGTCGAGATTCAATAAACCATTGAAGGTATTTATTCAAGCAAATAGAATAACCATTATTCTCTTTAAATGAATAATCTATTGCAATAAACATGGTCTAATCATGTTCATGCTCAACGCAAATACCAAATAACAATTATTTAGGTTTAGCACTAATCCCGATGGTAGAGGGAGCGTGCGATGTTTGATCACATCAACCTTAGAAACACTTCCAATACATATCGTCACCTCGCCTTTAGCTAGTCTCCGTTTATTCCGTAGCTTTTATTTCGAGTTACTAACACTTAGCAACCGAACCGGTATCTAATACCCTCGTGCTACAAGGAGTATTAGTAATGTACACATCAATATCATGTATATCAAATATACTTCTGTCGACTTTGCCAGACTTATCATCTACCAAGTATCTAGGGTAGTTCCGCCTCAGTGACCGTTCCCCTCATAACAGAAGAACTTAGTCTCGGGTTTGGATTCAACCTTGGGTTTCTTCATTAGAGCAGCAACTAGTTTGTCGTTTCATGAAGTATCCCTTCTTGCCCTTGCCCTTCTTAAAACTAGTAGTTTTACTAACCATCAACAATTGATGCTCCTACTTGATTTCTACTTTCGTAGTGTCAAACATTGTGAATAGCTCAAGGATCATCATATCTATACTTGATATGTTATAGTTCATCACGAAGCTCTAGTAGCTTGGTGGTAGTGACTTTGGAGAACCATCACTATCTCATCTAGAAGATTAACTCCCACTAGACTCAAGCGATTGCTGCACTCAGACAATCTGAGCACATGCTCAACGATTGAGATTTTCTCCATTACTTTGTAGACAAAGAATCTTGTTGGAGGTCTCATACCTCTCAACAAGGGCACGAGCATGAAATCCCAATTTTATCTCTTAGAACATCTCATATGTTCCGCGATGTTCAAAACGTCTTCGGCGCCTCAATTCTAAGCGTTAAGTATTACACACTGAACTATCACGTAGTCATCAAAAACGTGTATGTCAGATGTTCGCAACATCAACAGACGACGCTCGAGGTTCAGCACACCGAGCGGTGCATTAAGGACATAAGCCTTCTGTGCAACAATGAGGACAATCCTCAGTTTACAGACCCAGTCCGCATAATTGCTACTATCATCTTTCAACTAAATTTTCTCTAGGAACATATCTAAAAATAGTAGAGCTACAGCGCAAGCTACAACATAATTTGCAAAGACCTTTTGACTATGTTCATGATAATGAGTTCAATTAATCATATTACTTAGGAACTCCCACTCAAATAGACATCCCTCTAGTCATTCGAGTGGCGCATGATCCAAATCCACGAACTCAAGTCCGATCATCACGTGAGTTGAGTTTAGATTTAGTGGTAAACATCTCCATGTTGATCATATCAACTATGTGATTCATGCTCGATCTTTCGGTCTCTTATGTTCTGAGGCCATGTATGTACATGCTAGGCTCGTCAAGTTTAACCCGAGTGTTCCGTGTGTGCAACTGTTTTGCACCCGTTGTATGTGAACGTTGAGTCTATCACACCCGATCATCACGTGGTGTCTCCAAACGACAAACTGTCGCCATGGTGCACACTCGGGGAGAACACAATTTTATCTTGAAATTTTAGTGAGGGATCACCTTATAATGCTACCGTCGTTCTAAGCAAAATAAGGTGCATAAAAGGATTAACATCACATGCAAATCATAAGTGACATGATATGGCCATGATCTTGTGCTTCTTGATCTCCATCACCAAAGCACCGACATGATCTTCATCGTCACCGGCACCACACCATGATCTCCATCATTGTGCCGCCATCGAGGTTGTCATGTTATCTATGCTATTACTACTAAAGCTACTACCTAGCAATATAGTAAACGCATCTGGAAGCACAAACCCTATGGCTCATGCCGGTTGCCGTAGCATCGACGTGCAAGTTGATATTTAACTATTACAACATGATCATCTCATACATCCAATATATCATATCATGTCTTTGTCCATATCACATCACATGCATACCTGCAAAAACAAGTTAGACGTCCTCTAATTTTTTGTTGCATGTTTTACGTGGCTGCTATGGGTATCTAGTATGATCGCATCTTACTTACGCAAAGCCACAACGGTGATATGCAAATTGCTATTTAACCTTCTCCAAGGACCGCCTCGGTCAAAACCGATTCAACTAAAGTTGAAGAAACACACACCCGCCAGTCATCTTTATGCAACAACTTGCATGTCAGCCGATGAAACCGGTCTCGCGTAAGCGTAAGAGTAAAGTTGGTCCACGCCGCTTCAATCCAACAATACTACCGAATCAAGAAAAGACTAAGGAGGGCAGCAAATTGAACATCAACGCCCACAAACTCTTTTGTGTTCAACTCGAGATATCATCTAAGCATGAACCTAGCTCATGATGCCACTGTTGGGGAACGTCGCATGGGAAACAAAAAATTTCTTACGCACACGCAATACCTATCCATGGTGATGATCATCTACGAGAGGGGAGAGTGAATCTACATACCCTTGTTGATCGCTAAGCGAATCGTATATAAAGAGGTTGATGTAGTGGAACATCTTCGTGATCCAAATCGCAGCCTGTCCCACGATCTCATCACGATTCGTCCCGCGATCCCATCACGATCCATTCTGATCTAGTGCCGAACGGACGGCACCTCCGCGTTCAGCACACGTATAGCTTGATGACGATCTCCGCCTTCTTGATCCAGCAATAGAGATGGGGATGTAGATGAATTCCCCGGCAGCGTGATGGCGCTCCGGTGGTGGTGGTGATCAATTCCTGCACGGCTCCGCCCGAGCTCCGCAGA
The DNA here is from genome assembly GCF_904849725.1 of Hordeum vulgare subsp. vulgare. Taxonomy (NCBI): domain Eukaryota; kingdom Viridiplantae; phylum Streptophyta; class Magnoliopsida; order Poales; family Poaceae; genus Hordeum; species Hordeum vulgare. The sequence continues at coordinate 449,003,608 of NC_058522.1, forward strand.
AAACCGATCTAGAGGAAGAACTACGAAGTAGAGGTTTAGGATTGCATGTGGCAAAGTTGTGTCTCAAAAACCCTAAACCCTCTAGTATATATAGGAGGAGGGAGGGGCTAGGCCTTGCGCCACAAGGGAGGAGCCCTTGGGTCGGCCGAAGTGGAGGAGGGAGGACTCCTCCTCCAATCCCACTTGGATTAGGACTCCTTCCTAAATTGCCCATCTCTTTTGGATTTTCCACCTTTTTCCTCATGGGCTTTCCTTGGATGACTTGCCAGCCCATTAAGCCTTAGTGCGCATCCAATAAAACCATGTGGATCCCTTGGGGCGTGGTGGGTCCACCCAGTGGGCCCCCGGAACCCATTCGTCACTCCCGTTACACTACCGGCAATGTCCGGATACCTTCCGGAATCCAAATACCAACTTCCTATATATCAATCTTCGTTTCCGGGCCATTCCGGAACTCCTCGTGATGTTCGGGATCTCATCCAGGACTCCGAAAAAAACTTCGGTCACCAACACATATAACTCAATTATACTGAAACGTCATCGAACCTTAAGTGTGCAGACCCTCCGGGTTCGAGAACTATGCACACATGACCTGAGACTCTCTTTGGTCAATAAGAAAAAGTGGGACATGGATGTCCATATTGGCTCCCACATATTATACAAAGATCTTTGTCGGTTGAACCTCTGTGTCAAGGATTCAGTTAATCTCGTGTGTTGTTCCCTTTGTCCTTCGGTATGTTACTTGCTCGAGATTCGATCATCGGTATCTCCATACCTAGTTCAATCTCGTTACCGGCAAGTCTCTTTACTCGTTCCGTAATACAAGATCCCGTAACTAAGTCCTCAGTCACATTGCTTGCAAGGCTTGTTGTGATGTTGTATTACCTAGTGGGCCCCGAGATACCTCTCCGTCACAGGGAGTGACAAATCCAAGCCTTGATCCATGCCAACCCAACAAACACCTTTGTAGATAATTGTAGAGCACCTTTATAGTCACCCAGTTACGTTGCGACGTTTGATAACCCAAGGTATTCCTCCGGTGTCCGGGATTTGCATGATCTCATGGTCATAGGAACATATACATTAACATGCAGAAAACAGTAGAAATAAACTGAAATGATCATATGCTACGTTCATAGTTTTGGGTCTTGTCCATCACATCAGTCTCCCAATGATGTGATCCCGTTATCAAGTGACAACACTTGTCTATGGCCAGGAAACCTTGATCATCTTTGATCAACGAGCTAGTCAACTAGAGGCTTACTAGGGACAGTGTGTTTCTATGTATCCACATATGTATTTGAGTTTCCAATCAATACAATTCTAGCATGGATAATAAACGATTATTATGAACAAGGAAATATAGTAATAACCAATTTATTATTGCTTCTAGGGCATATTTCCAACACTCTTGGGTGATGCGGCCTTGAACAACTCAGATTACAAGGAAGACCCACAAGACGACAACAATTCCCCTCAAGACGAGAAGCCCTCGAGCAGCAACGTCGAGGAGGGTTTCACATATTCATAAAATATCTATTTTTCTAGAAAAATTACAAAATTGTTCACATTTAAGAAAATGTTTCATTTATAAAAAAATGGTCTATAAAACTATTCCAAACAAAACATTCGTACTTTTTCTCTATAAAACTACATTTGTTCACTTCAAAAAATAAATTTACAATATCTTTTTAATATTAAAATGAAATAAGAAACCGAACCAGAAAGAGTCGATAAAGTAGTTGATCCGTTAATGTGTCTGGTCACCAATGGGTTGGCCCAAGTCAGGTGCACCTGTGCGAAACCAGGACTAGTTGTCGCACTGTGCGTCAAATAAGTCTCCCACTCTGCCCCCACGAAGACTATACCTCACTTATTGCGAGTACAGTATTCATCTGGCGTGAAGTATTCATCCCAGGGATTTTAATTGTTTTCCTTTTTATTTGATTTTCTCTGTTTCTTCACTTTGCTCCGTCATTTCTCTACTTTATTTATTTGTTTTTTCTTTTCTTTCTTCATTTTAATATTCCATCAGCTTACTTTGTTTGTTTCTCGGTTGTCACATTTTTTTTACCTTTTTAGTTTTATTTTTGTTTATTTTGTTCCGTTTTTATTTTCCATTTCTAAACATGTCAACTTTTTTTCAGTAAGTATTAAATTTTTAGTTTAGACATGAAACTTGTTTTTATACTTGTTGAACATTTTTAAATACACAATTTACAATATTATTTTAATATTTGGCTTTGAGCACTTCTTCGAATGCACGGTTAACAATTTTCAAATACAGATTAGGAATTGGTAAAGGAAATATATATTTTTGTAAACTACGCGATCTCTTTTGAAATTTCATGGACAATATTTCGCAAATACTTGAATATTTTATTTGAAATGTAAAATACATTCTTTAAACATTGGCGAACATTGTTTTACATTGTATGATTATTTTTTGTGTACCCGTTAAACATTTTTTTAATATTACATGATTAGCACCTTGTTGAAACTATATTTTTATGCCAATTATTATGTACACATTCTGCATTTTATGCATATAGCAGAAGCAATTTTTAAATACACGTTTAAAACTTTTCAAATACATTATTAACACTTTTTAATATTTATATTTCTTGGATGTCTACTTTGTCCATACGCATTGACATATTGTTTTATACATCAGGAATATTTTTTACATATATCTTTAATATTTTTCAAATACACTAATAATGAGAAGTTAAAGATATATTTTGATGTTTAATTTTACATGCATATTGTATATTATTTATTCATCTGAATCATTTGTTATATATATGTTTAAATTTTTTCATATACATGATAATACTTTCCATATATATGTTTAAATTTTTTCATATACATGATAATACTTTCCATATATATGTTTTGGTGCCTACTTTTTCATGCACATTGTAAAATTTTCATATATATTAGATTTTTTATCATACACATTTAAGAATTTACTATATTATATGTAAAGTAATTTTTGTAGTAGATATATTCAGAATATTTCAAAGTACAAGCAAAAATAAAAGAATAAAGAAAAACAAAGGGAAAAAATGTGAACCATATAATGATGAAAAGCAGAGTGCTGAAGACATATGGTGCGCGTTGGGCCACCGCATTCTGTCGGCTGCTGTAGGCGAGACGTGATACTTTCTCGCGTGAAGTGAGATATAGTCGCATCCCCACTCTTCCGGGGATTTCCTATTTGGCGCTTATGCGTCCGTTCACCTGTATGAGATGGTCCGGCCTATCTTTATTCGCTAAAATGTTTAAAAAAAAGGGGCGCAGTGAGAGTAGGTGCAAGCGACAACCACCACTACGCCACTGAGTCCTACGTGTTACAAACGTGTTATTTTTGATTTTATTTGTTGCCCCGGTCGTGGGAATCCTTCAATTTTTGGAAGCTTCCAGAACCTTTTGAAACCGTTTTAGCCGATTCACTGGTCATCTGCAGGGCTGTTTTATCCAGATTTTACTTTCTCATTTTATATTTTTATGTTAATATGTGATTTTTCAAAATTCTTATTTTTATTGAAAATTTATGATTTTCCTTATTAAAAAATTTAGTTAAAGTTTTCTGACATGTGGTGAACTCTTTTAAAATTTGAAGATATTTTCTATATCCTATAGTTTTTTTAAATTGATGAACTTTTTTAAAAATTAGATGAACTCTTTCAAGTTTGATGAATTTTTTTAAGAGTTTGATAAACTTTTTTTAAATTTGATGAAATTTTTTACAAATTTGATGAAATTTTTCCAAATTTGATGAACCTTTTTCAAAATTCTATGAACTCTTTTTAAAACTCGTTAAACTTTTTAAAATTCAATGATTTTTTTAAATTGATGAACTTTTATCAAATTTAATTAAAAAACAAATTGTGAACTTTTTTTAATCTGTAAACTTTCATTTATTGGAATCGTGCAGTCAGTATTATCCTTAGATATTATCGATGTACTACATGTAAACAGTACTCCCTCAGTAAACTAATATAAGAGCCTTTAGAATATTACTTTAGTAATCCAAACACTCTTATATTAGTTTACAGAGGGAGTACTATGTAGCTATAGTGGTCAACAACTTTTTTGCAGGATTTTTATTATTCGCTGGCGTTACGTGTTTATAGGCTGGCCCAACTGGACGCTGCTGAGTAGGAGCTCCCACTCTTCTGCATGCCGAGCGCAACCGGAGCCTTCAAAAGACTCGGGCTGGCCTAGCAGATCCACCCAAGGGGATGTTTCATGCGCGCATAAGACATTTTTATTTATTTATATAAAATGGTACTCCCTCCGTTCCTCAGTGTGTTCTATAAATTGCGTCAAAAACATCGAAAATGATAAATCTCGAATTTTTGAATTTTTAGGCATGGCAAACGTTTGTCGCAACAACTTCAGTTCGTACGAGGTTGAGAAACATGATAATTTTCTGACAAAAAATAAATTAAAACACAGTTATCATGTTTGAACAATTAAATTTGTCACCTCGGTTCAACTAAAATTATCATGAAAATACGTTCGGGATGACAAGCTTAAAATCAGAACGTTCGGGATTTACCGGTTACAAAAATCATAGTACCTTTTACAAAAAAAAAGTGAGAAAATAACTCACGCCTCCGGCTTGTTTGGAGCGACGCGAATCACACAGAACGGACCGCGCAACCGCGCAAACGGGGAGAACAAAAAGCATGGCAACCACCAGACGAACTTACAAACGGCCGCTCGCCGCCTGCGTTTCGCCCTAACGGCCCGGACGTCGCCCGCCGCCGCGCCGCCCAGCCATGCATGATCACCCGCTCAACATCCCTCTCCCCCCTATCGTCCAACGCCGACGGCCAACTGACGACCAGGCAAAAACCAAGACGCGCCGCCGCCGGTCTTTCCGTTCCACTTTCCACCCCCCTGACCTCACCGCAATCCCAGTATTCTCCGCCCCGCTCGCTTTCCCCGCCGGCCATCGGACGTCGGCGCGGCGCCCAACTTGCCGTTCCCGCAGGGTTCACGTCACGGACTCCGCCGTCATTTTCACACTCCGAAACCCGGCCGCTTTTGCGGCCGAGTGCTGGACGCCCATGCCCATGGTTATTCTCACAACCTTCTGGCGCTCCGGAGCTTTGCGCTCACCAGTCACCATCCAAGTATCCATCCAACCACGACGGCGGGCCAACGACAACGCCGGCCACTGAAACCTAGGTTCCATTCCTCGCCTTTGCTTCCGGGGCTCCTACTCTGACACGAGCGACAAAACGGCGGCGCCAAAAAGAAGTCGCAGGAGGTCGATCACCAACAGAATATTTTAGCACCGGCCACGGCCGAGGCGTTCAAATCGCTGTGCGAATCATGGCCGAATTGAGTGGCGCTGGAATCATTTTATGGGGCCAGCGCGCGTCGATCGGATGGATGGCCGTTGCTATCTCACACGAGTATCTATCTTTTCTTTTTGTTGCTGGGAGGTGAGGATACATGCAGCATAGTATATGCTGAGCATGTGTGAATGACGCAGAGTTGAATAATTGCAGCTCGTACAAAGAGGATCTTCTCTTCCTGTCGATGGTCACTCAACGGATCAACGTTTTATTAGCAGCTGCGTTAGTAGGTTATACAATAAGTGTTGATGCAGGCCGTGGAGCAATTCCGGCTATCAAGCCAAATTTCTCGGTAGAAGGGTGGTGTCTTCGACGTATGTCAGTTTTGGGCAAAGTTTAGTGGACGGCGTTTGACTTGGCGTCAGGCCTGGTTCGGCACGCAAAGAGCGCTGGACTGAACTTTGTGGACAGTGCCAAAAGTGTGAACTGTTGAGACCTTTGAACGTTTACTCAGACAGAATCTGAAACTTCTCAAAAGTCGAACAAAAACTTGTCCTCGTAATTTTGTTGACCCTCCAGAGCATCGTGTCGTCTAAAGTGTTATTTTCTACACCATGTCTAGTTTTTATCCACGCTATATTTTTGGTTTCGGTGATTGGTTTGGCTTATTCTTCTTCTCCATCTGGACTGGACGTGCAACCAATATATTTCCTGGTCGCTTTCAGCCGTCCCTTTCTGATCGCAAAGGGCGAAATAATGCCCATGTTCATCCCATGACAGCAAACCCTCCCTTTGTTTCTCCCACTGAAAGCGAGTTTCTACTGCTCTTCTATCTTTGCCAACATTTGAAGGGAAGAAGATCGACCAGAGAGCAAGCTGGTGGCAAGCCAAGAACAAAGGTAGTAAACAGTAAGGGCGCCCAACATCACAACTTTTTCTCTACCGTCGCATACATACATATTCCTCCAAAGAAGAGAGACAAGGGCCAGTCCAGATCAAGAGCCACTGAACACAGAGTGCAACGCACACAAAGGCTACCATCGATTCACCCGTTGAAGCGATGACCCATGAACCAAGTAAAGTGCCGTGTTACCAGTGGAACTGCCAAACGAGCCCACTGCATCACTATAACCCCCTCTAGAACCCGACGTGGTTCCAAACCACCGTGCACGGGGGAAAAGACGAGTGTCGAAGGTGACTTGGAGACCACCTCCACTACGCTTCCTCTAGTCGCCATCTAGGTGGCTCGTCATGGCCTGGGTTGTAGGTTTAACCCAAGCAAAGCAAGCTCCCATGAGAGGTGAGATTTCCTTTCGCGAAAGCCATCGGGCCATGGACGCGCCAAGAGCATCGTTTTCGCAACCGGGGGGGGGGGGGGGGGGGGGGGGGGGGGGGGGACAAGTTTATGTGGATCTAACAGGCGCTGAAAGATATGTTTCGTCTTGGAACATTAGGCGCAGGAGAGGATAACCAACCGGTCTCTCTCCCCCTCTCGATCGTGTCATGGGCTGGTTCTTTGAAGACGCCAAGCGCCATGCATGGGGGACAGTTCAGCGCATAAGTTTCTCTCCTATGACTAAAATTTAGTAGTAGAATATAAACCTAATGGCGTCACCGTGAGCCGGAGTCGTCAAAAACGCATTGCGTTCAGATTTGTGTCCATATGTTTGTTGTTGAAACAAAATTACTTTTTTTCCCCTCTCTTCAGCCTTTGTTTGGGGGCGGCTTTTCGGCTCCCGGACTCGCATGCAGCTGGTTGAGAAGAAAAAAAACTACTTGTTTATACAACAAACATGTGTGTTCTAACTTTGTCCACGTTTTTATGAACAAATGAAATTTGTTGCGCTGCTCCTAAAAAGTCAAATTCAATGGTCTAGAAATGCCTTATCCAAGTATCAATTATGTTTTAACCCTGCAAAAAAAAAGGTTGGTTATGTTGTTGTTGTTGTTGTTGTTGTTGTTGTTGTTGTTGTTGTTGTTGTTGTTGTTGTTGTTGTTGTTGTCGTCGTCGTCGTCGTCGTCGTCTTTTTGTTCTTTTGCACATAACACTATGAATGTCATCTTTCCATGAAAAATGCATGCAGGACTATGACACATAAATGTTTGTTAAAAATGTGTGCATGAACATATATATTTGCTTTACAAAGATGATACAAAAATGCCCAGGGAAATAATTTGCTGGTTGGTATGCCCCCCCATCTTATTTCCCACGATGTGGCTGTCTTGCAGTACGCAGCTGACACCATCAACTGCCTCGATCACGGCATGGATAAAGCACTTAACCTTAAGTTGATGTTGCATGAATTGAAGTTTGGCCTTAAAGTTAACTTTTAAAAAAGTGAAATTCAATATGCCAACCTCCTCAGTTATGACATAGCCCGGTTTCCTATCAAGTACCTTGGGATGCATGTGAGCTTTACATCTCCAAAAAGCTCTAATTGGGATTTCCTTGAAGGAAAATATCTCAAAAGGTTTGATGTTTGGGTGGGTAATGTTGCATCTATGGGGGTAGACATACATTACTCAACATTGTTGTTACTCATATCCCCCTCTACCACATGTCCTTGTGGGTAATGAAAATACTTATTTCAGAAAAGATGCTCGCGTCCGGCTTTAAATTAGTGAAGCCTTTACAACCAACCAACGGTACAAAACAACACAGGAGAACAAAGCAAAGAAAGAGCCTCAGTAAGATACATGGGTGCCCAGTGGCAGCAAAAAAGCTCAAAAACAAGACAAGAGACATTGGAGCCCTCATACATGCTCGGAAGACCAATGTTGTGAATGGAGCCGGCTCGAGAAAGAGATCAACTGACAAAGGGGGTTATGACAATGTCATCGCCTGGGCGGCCGGCAGACTAGCACCATCCTATTCCATCGCTAGAAGGAGCCCCCAGCTCCTCGCCCTGGTTCGAGAGGCGCCGCACCGTTAGATGATGGAGTGTTCACCATCCTAGAACGTGAGGTCCAGGACACCAAAGGGAGGTCTTCTAGCACAATCATCTCCCCGAACCTAGCTCCGCATGAGAGCACAACCCTCGAGGCAAGGACCCAACACACAACAAGAAGAAGCTATTGTTCACAAAACTCCCAGCAACCAGCGACCTAGGACCCAACTCACATGACAAAGCCTCCAAGGAGAACACGACGCCACAATGTCGCCACCATACGGCCTGCAACCAGCCAGACCAATTGTTTTCACCCAGAGCCGTGGTGAATGGGGTCGCCGCGATGACACCTCCAAGGAGGAAGACGGCACACACCAGCATCGATATCACTAACATTGACATAGTCGGGCAGAGCTTTCGCTCGAGACTCAACCCCCACCACCCAGATCAAACAGCCATGACCGGCTAGGAAAAGTTGCAAACAAAGCACGAAACATGCCGCATGGCAACGAAGACGACAACTGCACGATGGACGACCCCAGAATGAGCCACCTCGCCTCCCACAAGGCCGAGGCAACACACGAACACCCGCACAATGATACCCGCCGGAAAGGTGCCATCGTGCCCACCATTCCGAGCCACCGCACTAGCAACCAAGGAGATCATGCTCAACCACCACACACATGGTGATGGACAACAAGCATGCAGCATGCCTCGCACTACTGGAATTCAGTTTTTTGTCGTCTGCCAAATCTTTGCCGTCTGCTGGCTGATGGCAAAAAACTGGAATTCAGCTTTTTGTCGTCTGCCAAATCTTTGTCGTCTGTTGGCTGATGACAAAGAGTGTCTTTGTCGTCAGCTGCCACAAAGCAGACGGCAAAGAACTGGCTGATAGCATAGAATGTCTTTGCCATCAGTCAATTCTTTGCCGCCAGCCGCATACGACAAAGATTAGGACAATAGACGGCAAAGTTTTGGACTGGGCCCACCTGACCGAGGGGTTTTTAGGTCAAACTACAGTCGCTTCTTTGTCGTCTGCTAGCGGACGACAAAGAGTCCGGAGGCAGACGACAAAGTGTCTAGACCCTTTGTCGTCCGCCAGCACACGACAAAGCCTTAGTATTCTATAACGATCGTCCCGCCCCCACCCCGGCCCTCTCTCTCTCACTACTGTGTAACGGCCATCCCTCCTTCTCTTCTTCTGTTCCACTCCTCCCCCGGCGCCCACCGCCGTCACCACCGTCGCGCCGCCGCCCCCGGCGCCCTCGGCGCCACCCCGGTGCCCCACAGCCCCGTCGTCGCCACCCCACCGCCCCCGGCGCCGCCCCGGTGCCCCACAGCCGCCCGCCCCTCCCCCCCGACCCCGGCGTCGCCCCGCGGCCCCAACACCCCCGGCGCTGCCCCGCCGCCCTAACACCCCCGACCCCGCCGCCCACGACGCCACAGCCGCCCCTGCCGGTGAGCCCCCACACCCCCACCCCTATATATGGATGTGTGATTCCGATTGCTTTGCTAGTTGTGGATTGTGAAAGCCCCTTCGGTTAACAAATTGTGTGGCATGCTGGTAAGAGCTGTCGGTGAAAATGGATGGATCGATGGGTGAACAATCTCTTTGTGGCACGATATTTTCTACTCCCTCGATCCCAAAATATAAGATCTTTGTTTACACTAGGGAGTAGCTTGTTATCACAGCTCCTCATGAATCATGGTACTGGATGACCAAAGAGTTGTGTTGTATTTCCACAGAAAAATTGTCATTTGACACTACAAATTGGCATAGATTGCATACACTCTATAAAGAAATTTTCATTCCAACATTCCGAAAATGACACACAAATTGTTCTTGGAATTGCTTGCAGTATATATATTTTGTTGAGATTTGGTTATCCGGAATATGAATATGAGATCGAAAAATGTAAATACATATGCTTTGTTGAATTGATTATAACTTTTTGTAAAATATTTATAAAGTATAGTATGTAGCATTTTCCATGCATGTTGAGAGAAATATAAGTAGTGGAGTTCATGAGGTGGTATGTATGGTCAAGTGACATGTGTTCATATTGAGACAAATAAAAATAGTATTGCAAGCATCAACTATATATATATATAGTATTGCAGGAATCAACTATATATATATATATATACATATATATGTGTATACATATATACACATATATATACATATATATATATATATACATATATATATATATATACACATATATATACATATATATATATATATGCACCCTAGCTGGTGGTTACTAAAAAACCAATTGTAGGAATTATAATCTGTCGTTTGTTTTAAAAATTATGGCAAAGATATCGAGATCAGTGGCGAATCTAGAAAAAAATGGAGGGGGGCTGAGCTGCCTTAGAAGTGCAAATATGTATTAGGATGAGCTAAAAAATAACTAGGACTTTGAGAGTAGTAGTAAAAATTATTTTAGCAGTGCTGGAGGGAGGGCGACTCAATCTCAAGGGAGCCCTCTAGTTGGGTTTATAAGGCGGGCACATGTTTTTAGGTCGTCAATTTGACTAGGGAAACATATGTTATATTTTACAAAAATATATTTTTAGATTCTTTGTCAAATGATGACTCTAACCATATAATTTTTGATGCATATTATATATTTTTTATTAGTTAAATCAAAGTCCTAAAACCTCATGCGTGACTTATAAACTCAATCGAGATGCAACCTCCGCTCTAGGTATAAATGTGCAACTAATACCATCCAATAGAGATGAAGAAAATAACAAAAATAATTTCACACCATTGACATAAGATTTGGAGTTCAAACTGGATACACATGCTCCAGTAAAAAAAGTTATGATGTAATCATTGTGAATAGTTAATGGATACTAGTGATAGCAGATTTTAGTTTCTTGGCAGATTTTAGTGATGATGATTATTAGTTTGTAAGATTCACAACTTAAAATATATATATATATACATATTATTATTCATGTTAGTTATTCAATTTTTTTATGTTGTACTAATTTATTTTAATCTTTATCATGACAGGTCAGCAGGTGTTGAAAGATGGTAGGCGCGAGTCCAGATCGCTCGACGGGTTCTTCTTCGGCGGCCCGCACGAGGGGTGGTACTTTCATTCCACCCCTATCTCTCCGTAGAGCCTTGGAAGACAGTCTGACGACACCACCCGCGGGTGCTTCTTCGTCGGCGGCATTGCCCACTGGGAGAGGTGCTGGTCGGGTAGGGAAGAAGGGGAAGGTTACAGGGAGAGGTGTGGCCGCGAAAGAGGTAGGTGGACTGGTTCGCCGTCCTCGCCACCACCACCAGCTCATTCACCCGAGCACAGGACTACTATGGTGGACCCGTTTGAGGAGGAGGCTACGGGGACTCCGGTCTAGGAGCCTCGGGTGGACGGGCATTCGGCCCATGAGACTCCGGTCCAGGATCAGCCTCGGGTCGAGGTGCCTTCGGCCCACGAGACTCCGGTTCCTGAGACTACGTCCGAGGAGACTCCTGCCACACACTCTTCGGCCGACGTGGAGAGGTCCGGAGGGGGTGCCTGGCCGGATCGGACCGAGGTACCGGATTGGACCGAGAGTCCGGGTGGTTGTTCTGTTGATGGAGGGGATGAGTTTATGGATAGTGAGGGCGACGTGCAGGTGGATGGGGCCACCGTGTACAAGCGTGGTAGTACACGTCTCCCGGTCGTGCCGGCTACCCGCGAGCAGAGGCCGGCGATTAAGCCTAAAGGGGATAGGTAAGTACATTTACTCTTTTTTTAGCTTTTGCCTTCAAGTTTCTTCAAATATCTATACGTTGACCTTATCATACTGCAGGGGATGGGCACACCCTCATGGAGTCCGCAAGCTGAACAATATGATTGGTGTGCTTTGTTGGACAAATTTTCCGGGGTTTGTCACGTTGCCTAGTGAGGGTCAGGTTCCTACACTAGGATTTTCCTAGGAGCACTACGAGGCTGCGCAGGCCTCGCCGGAGGAAATTATATATGGTGTCTTGTGCCACACGAGGGCCGAGATGGTGATCAAGAGCTTTTGGGTAAATTATCCTTTTACACAATCTAAAATTAACAATATAGCTAATTATTGTACTAATCGGTGTTGTCTCGTTCGAATGCAGACCTTCAAGAGGTGTGAGGAGGGATATGAGGAGGAGGAGGCCAAGGTTCTCGAGGCCGAGTGTAGGCGGTTATTACAGAACTTACGCCACGAGGCTCGACCGCGGGCTATTCGAGACTACTACGCGACGCGTGGTATTAAGAAGCAGAAGAAGGAGTGTCGGAGAAAGTATCTGAAGAAGGAGGAGTACATGAAGGTAATTACCTATTCTTAAGGCCTTCTACGTAGTTTTCTTGATTTGATTCATAGGCGTAACGCTCAAAATTCTTTCTAATAACTCATAGGTGCCCCTGAGATGGTGTGCGGATAAGATGGATTGTTGGGAGGCATTGGTGGATGAGTGGTGCAGAGGGAACTGGCGAGCCGTCCACGACAATGCAAAGGATCAGCGTAGCTGCTACTGCAACAAAAGACCTTCCAACGGCGCCAGAAACAAGCGTGCTGACGGGAGACTATTCTTGTCTTGATACTCCTCAGCAACGACACCAGAAATCCTTTTGCTACGGCTACGCCTTTAGGGACTTCCTTGGCAAATATGCAAAGGATTCCCCCGTGGCCTTGGAGCCTTGCGTTGGTGTTCCCTCGGAGCGGAAAGGGTGATGTAGCACAGCGGCGGCAAGTATTTCCCTCAGTTTTGAGAACCAAGGTATCCAGTGATCCAGTGAAGGATTATCACAAGTACCTACACAAACACAAAGAGCTTGCACCCAACGCTATGAAGGGGTTGTCAATCCCTTATAGATTGTTTGCCAAGTGAGAACTGAAAGCAAAAAGAAACAAAGCAAAGTAAAAGCGAAAGTGGAAACGATAGGTGTGAATAGACCCGGGGGCCGTAGTGTTCACTAGTGGCTTCTCTCATGAAAGCAAGTAGACGGTGGGTGAACGAATTATTGTCGAGCCATTGATAGAACCGCGCAAAGTCGTGACGTTATCTATGGCAATGATTATATCTATAGGCATCACGTCCAAAACAAGTAGACTAATACTTTCTGCATCTACTACTATTAATCCACACGTCGACCGCTATCCAGCATGCATCTAGTGTATTAAGTCCAAAAGAACAGAGTAACGCCTTAAGCAAGATGACATGATGTAGATGGAAAATCTCATATCTACGATAAAAGCCCATCTTGTTACCCTTGATGGCAACAACACTATGTGTGCCTTGCTGCCCCTTCTGTCACTGGGAAAGGTCACCACACGGTATGAACCCAAAACCAAGCACTTCTCCCATTGCAAGAATCATAGATCTAGTTGGCCAAAAAAAACCAAGACTGGGAGAGACTTACAAGGATATCAAATCATGCATATAAGAAATCAGCAAAGACTCAAATATATATCATAGATAATCTGATCAGAAATCCACAATTCATCGGATCTCGACAAACACACCGCCAAAGAGGATTACATCGGATAGATCTCCATGAAGATCATGGAGAACTTTGTATTGAAGATCCAAGAGAGAGAAGAAGCCATCTAGCTACTAACTACGGACCCGTAGGTCTGAAGTGAACTACTCACGAGTCATTAGAGGGGCGATGATGTTGATGTAGAAGCCCTCCAACTCCAAAGTCCCCTCCGACAGGGCACCGGGAAGGGTCTCCACATGAGATCTCGCGGAAACAGAAGCTTGCGGCGGCGGAAAAGTGTTTTCGTGGATTCCCCTATTTTTTCTGTATTTTACGGAATATATAGGCGAAGGAGCTAGGTTAGGGGGGCGCCAGGGAGGCCACAAGCCTGGTAGCCGCCACCCCCTGGTGGCGGCTACAGGGCTTGTGGGCTTCCTGTGGCTCTCCTGCCTTGGCCCTCAAGTCCCCTGATCTTCTTCCGTTCTGGAAAAAAATTATTTAGGGGATTTTATTCCGTTTGGACTCCATTCCAAAATCAGATCTGAAAAGAGTCAAAAACATAGAAAAAACAGGAACTGGCACTTGGCACTGAATTAATAAGTTAGTCCCAAAAATAATATAAAAGGTACATAAAACATCCAAAGTTGACAAGATAACAACATGAATCCATCAAAAATTATATTTACGTTTGAGACGTATCAGTAGCCAAATGGTTGGTGTACCACACCATCAAGGCAGCGCCAACTTAGTTCAGTTCGGACGAAACTGGGTATGTGGTTTGCTTCATGATTCATGCAATTCATTCTTCATGCTAGCTTGAGCCCCTTACTAATACTTTGTTCCTCTCTTTTAGGCACATCACAATAAGTCGGAGATGCCACACTTGTACGACCTTTATGGCATGGCCCATAGTGCCTCCTACAAGAAGGTGAAGGCATTCTCTGAGTCTGACCTGGATGATCCAAATAACTTCACCAACATATCATCCCACCACAAGCTTGTGACATACAGGGACACGGGGAAGGCTAGGAAAGGGGAGGACTTTAACCCGAGCCATGAACCTTTGAATCCAGAGCTGGTGATGATATCTGGTGGCGGGAGGCCCCATGGCTCGATAGCCATTGGAGATGGGATAATACGTTGTCCACTCACTCTCTCGGAGATCAAGGCGCGCCAGTCGAGCTCCTGTCCTGAGATAACGCCTCGTCCATGGCCAGTCGATCTTGCCATCGAGGTTAGTTGTACGGACTCAGAAAACTTTCATCCATTTCATTATGTTTGTGACCATCGATCATTATTGTGGTAATGAGGAATGGTGTTGCAGGCTGCTCTTCATAAAGAGAGAGCGGCAAACCAGGCTGCTCTTGAGAAAGAGAGATTGACAAGCCAGGCTGCTCTTCAGGCTGCTCTTGAGGAGAGGGATCAGACCACGACACGATTGCTTGAGGAGCAGAGGGCCCGGAATGACGCGGGTCAACGGGCCCTGTACGAGCTTTTTGTGGTAAGTTTTTTTTCACATTAGCCAAATCATGTGTGTAATGTCTGTTTCATTACTAACTAATACGACCGACTCTTCAGAGTATGTGCGAGAA
The DNA here is from genome assembly GCF_904849725.1 of Hordeum vulgare subsp. vulgare. NCBI lineage: Eukaryota > Viridiplantae > Streptophyta > Magnoliopsida > Poales > Poaceae > Hordeum > Hordeum vulgare. The sequence continues at coordinate 449,018,868 of NC_058522.1, forward strand.
GAACAGTCAAGTCCCTCCGCCGATGCCCGTCTTTTGTGCGATTGGCACGATGAGTTTCATTTCAATGGTCATTATAAACTAGTATTAACAATTGAGTGTCATCATGCTAAGTGAGACATTGCAAAATATCTTTTCTGCAGAATAACTCCTGAGCGGCATCGCAAGACCCTTCTCGAGAACAACCGTCTCCAAACGAAGCCGCCGCGAGCAACCGTGGTGTTTCTCCTCCTTGATGACCACGACGACAAGTTTTCTCTAGTTCATTTTTGACATAATTAGATAATTTAACTCCAATAAGAGGAGAACAGGATAAGAAATAGGAAAAATGAAAAGAAGGAAGAAGAAGAAGAAGAGAAGAAGAAGGAGAAGGAGGAGGAGGAGATGAAGGAGAAGCACGAGGAGGAGGAGAATGAGGAGAAGGTGACCTTCTCCTCCTTCTCCTCCTCCTTATTCTCATTCTTCTTGATTTCTTCTTCTTCTCCTCCTCTTCCTCTCAAATGACATATTTAGCCCAAGTTAGCTCCAAAACAACATATAGTTAGCTTGGCTTCCACCTAAATGACATAATTAGCTTAGTTAGGTCCAAAATGACCTATTTAATAATAATAAAATGACCTATACTTAGCTAAGTTCTCTCCTAAATGACATAATAAGGCTTACGTAGATCCAAGATGACCTATTCCACTAACTTAGGTATTAAATGGCCTATAATTAGCTTAGCTAGCTCCAAAATGGTTTAATAAACATAGTTTGCTCTGAAATGACCTATTTTACCCAAGTTAGCTCCGAAAGGACCTATAGTTAGCTAGGCTTCCACCTAAATGACATAATTAGCTTATTAGCTCCAAAATGGCCTATTTAATAAAAATGACCTATACTTAGCTAAGTTCTCTCCTAAATGACATAATAAGGCTTACATAGCTCCAAGATGACCTATTCCCCCTAACTTAGGTATTAAATGGCTTATAATTAGCTTAGCTAGCTCCAAAATGGCTTAATAATCATAGTTTGCTCCAAAATGACCTATTTTACCCAAGTTAGCTCCAAAAGGACCTATAGTTAGCTAGGCTTCCACCTAAATGACATAATTAGCTTAGTTAGCTCCAAATTGGCCTATTTAATAAAAATGACCTATACTTAGCTAAGTTCTCTCTTAAATGACATAATAAGGCTTACGTAGCTCCAAGATGACCTATTCCCCCTAACTTAGCTATTAAATGGCCTATAATTAGCTTAGCTAGCTCCAAAATGGCTTGGTAAGCATAGTTTGCTCCGAAATGACCTATTTTACCCAAGTTAACTCCAAAATGACCTATAATTAGCTTGGCTAGCACCTAAATGACATAATTAGCTTAATTAGCTCCAAAATGGCCTATTTAATAAAAAAGACCTATACTTAGCTAAGTTCTCTCCTAAATGACACAATAAGGCTTACGTAGCTCCAAGTTGACCTATTCCCCCTAACTTAGCTATTAAATGGCCTATAATTAGCTTAGCTAGCTCCAAAATGGCTTGATAAGCATAGTTTGCTCCGAAATGACCTATTTTACCCAAGTTAGCTCCAAAATGACCATTACTTAGCTTGGCTACCACCTAAATGACATAATTAGCTTAGTTAGCTCCAAAATGGCCTATTTAATAAAAATGTCCTATACTTAGCTAAGTTCTCTCCTAAATGACATAATAAGGCTTACGTAGCTCCAAGATGACCTATTCCCCCTAACTTAGCTATTAAATGGCCTATAATTAGCTTAGCTAGCTGGCTTAATAAGCATAATTAGCTCCAAAATGACAAATTTTACCCAAGTTAGCTCCAAAATGACCTATAATTAGCTTGACTACCACCTAAATGACATAATTAGCTTAGTTAGCTCCAAAATGACCTATTTAATAAAAAATGACCTATACTTAGCTAAGTTCTCTCCTAAATAACATAATTAGCTTAGTTAGCTCCAAAATTACCTATTTAATAAAAAATGACCTATACTTAGCTAAGTTCTCTCCTAAATAACATAATAAGGCTTACGTAGCTCCAAGATGACCTATTCCTTCTCCTTCTTCTTCTCATTCTTCTTCTCTCCTCCTTCTTCTCCTTCTTCTTCTCCTTCTTATTCTCTTCTTATTTTCTTCTTCTTCTTCTCCTCCTCCTCCTCCTTCTCCTTCTCCTCCTCGTCCTCGTCCTCCTCCTTCTTGTTTTTCTTCTCCTTCTTCTTCTCTTCTTGCTTCTTCTCTTTCTTCTTCTACGTAGCTTATTTTCCCCAACAAAGACATACTTAGCTAATTATCCTCCAAAATGACATAATTAGCTTAGTTAGGAAAAATCATCATAAGAACCTTTGTTAGCTCATTGAAATGACTAATTTAGCTCCAAAATGACATAATGAGCTCAAAATGGCATAAGAAACTTGGTTAGCTCATGAATATTATATACTTAGCTTGTTTTCCTCTAAAATGACATAATTAGCCCATTTAGCTCCAAAAAGACATACTTAGATATTTTGGCTCCAAGAAGAGGAGGAGAAATAGGAAAAATGAAAAGATGGAAGAAGAGTAAGAAGAAGAGAAGAAGAAGGAGAAGGAGGAGTACGAGAAGGAGGAGGAGGAGAAGGAGAAGGAGGAGAAGACCTTCTCCTCCTTCTCTTTCTTCTTCTCCTTCTTCTTGATTTCTTCTTATTCTTCTCCTCCTATTTCTTCTCCTATTTCTTATTCTCCTTACCTTATTTTCCCCAACAATGACATAATTAGCCCATTTAGCTCCAAAATGACATAATAAGCTCAAAATGGCATAAGAACCTTGGTTAGCTCATGAATATTATATTCTTAGCTTGTTTTCCTCTAAAATGACATAATTAGCCCATATAGCTCCAAAAAGACATAATTAGATAATTTAGCTCCAACAAGAGGAGAAGAAATAGGAAAAATGAAAAGAAGGAAGAAGAAGAAGAAGAGAAGAAGAAGGAGAAGAAGGAGAAGAAGGAGAAGGAGGAGAAGAAGGAGAAGAAGGAGAAGGAGGAGAAGTCTAATTCTCCTTCTTCTTCTCCTTCTTCTTGATTTCTTCTTCTTCTCCTCCTCCTCCTCTTTCTTCTCCTCTTTCATATTCTCCTTACCTTATTTTCCCCAACAATGACATAATTAGCCCATTTAGCTCCAAAATGGCATAAGTACCTTGGTTAGCTCATGAATATTATATACTTAGCTTGTTTTCCTCTAAAATGACATAATTAGCTCAAAAACATCATATGTTGTTCTTCTTCTGACTTTCTTATTCACATTTTTGCAGATTGGATGTACTACATGCATGGAAACTGGCATTCATGGAGTGCCTTATTAGCTCTAGTTTTCATTTGAGTTGATGAACAATGTCGAACTATATGTATATGTATGTATGGATGAACAGTGTAGAACTTTGTATGTTGGTTCTTTCGATATATGGGATGTACATTGATGAACTGTATATGTATATCATATATGTGTGGTGAACTATATATATGTGTTGTGAAATATATATCATATATGTGATGTGAAATATATAGTATATGTGCTGTGAAATATATATATATATATGTGTTGTGAAATAATAAAAAACAAACAAAATAGAAGCTATATGGGCTCTTTGTCGTCTGCCAGCTGATGGCAAAGGGCTTTGCCATCAGCTGACATACGGCAAAGGTGCCAGATGGCACCCAGCTGTGCACCCTGGGGCAGCTGCAGCTGTCCATATAGCTTCTTTGTCGTCTGCTGCCCGGGGAGGCGGACGACAAAGGGGATGAGGGAGGCAGATGACAAAGGGGATGAGGGAGGTAGATGGCAAAGCCTCCTTTAGCTCTAAAGGAGGTGTCACCTGTCGGCTGCCGTCTCAAATTATTTGCCGACTGCTCAGTGCGAGATACTGACGGCAAAGAGCTTTGCCGTCCGCTTAGGGTAGGCTGACGGCAAAGAAGCTAGAATGCCGTCGTAAGCTAACGCAGAATCTTTGCTACAGGTGTTCTCTTTGCTGTCTGGGGATTAATCAATGCCGTCGATGGAGTCCTCTTTGCCGTCTGTTATGGCTGACGGCAAAGAAGCTGATTCCTCTAATGTCGTGTGCTGTTGTGCCAGTGCAGCTCTGTCACCCAGAGCACCCAAAGTCGCCACCTTTCACCCATACGTACGGAGACAGACCCTAGATCTGGCCTCCTGGGCATCCTAGATAAGTAACCACAAGGGATACCAACACGACAAGGGCCATGACCATAGACTCCATGAGATCGAAGCCAGCCCATAGGAGCTAGTCGATCTGCCAAACGGCGACGATCGGGACACCCACCCAAGATCGCCCGCCATATGTGCGGATTCACGCCTCCAGGCTCCAACGACAGCAACCCGCCCACCCTCATGTTGGAAATATTCCCTAGAGGCAATAATAAATTAGTTATTATTGTATTTCTTTGTTCATGATAATCATTTATTATCCATGCTATAATTGTATTGATTGAAAACACAAATACATGTGTGGATACATAGACAAACAGTGTCCCTAGTAAGCTTCTAGTTGACTAGCTCGTTGATCAAAGATGGTCAAGATTTCCTGACCATAGACAAGTGTTGTCACTTGATAACGGGATCACATCATTTGGAGAATGATGTGATGGACAAGACCCAAACTATAAACGTAGTATATGATCGTGTTAGTTTATTGCTACTGTTTTCTGCATGTCAATGCATCAATTCCTACTTCCTATGACCATGAGATCATGCAACTCCTAGACACTGGAGGAATACCTTGTGTGTATCAAACGTCGCAACATAACTGGGTGACTATAAAGGTGCTCTACAGGTATCTCCAAAGGTGTCTGTTGGGTTGCCATCGATCAAGACTGGGATTTGTCACTCCTTGTAACGGAGAGGTATCTCGGGGCCCACTCGGTAATACAACATCACAACAAGCCTTGCAAGCAATGTGACTAAGGAGTTAGTTACGAGATCTTGTATTACACAACAAGTATAGATACTTGCCGGTAACGAGATTGAACTAGGTATGGTGATACCGAATATCGAATCTTGGGCAAGTAACATACCGAAGGACAAAGGGAATAATATACGGGATTATATGAATCCTTGACATAGAGGTTCAACCGATAGAGATCTTCATAGAATATGTGGGAGCCAATATGGACATCCAGGTCCCGGTATTGGTTATTGACCACAGAGTGTCTCAGGTCATGTCTGCATAGTTCTCGAACCCGCAGGGTGTGCACACTTAAGGTTCGGTGACGTTTCGGTATAGTTGAGGTATATGTGTTGGTGACCGAAGTTTTGTTCGAAGTCCCGGATGAGATCCCGGACATCACGAGGAGTTCTGGAATGGTCCGAAAATGAAGATTGATATATAGGAAGTTGGTATTTGGATTCCGAAAAGTTTTCGGGCATTGCTGGCAGTGTACCCGGAGTGACGAATGGGTTCTAGGGGCCCACTGGGTGAGCCCACCACGCCCCAAGGGGACCACATGGGTTTATTGGGTGCACAATAAGGCATAATGGGATTACGAAGTCATCCAAGGAATGTGTTGGGGAACGTCGCATGGGAAACAAAAATTTTCCTACGCGCACGAAGACCTATCATGGTGATGTCCATCTACGAGAGGGGATGAGTGATCTACGTACCCTTGTAGATCGTACAGCAGAAGCGTTAGTGAACGCGGTTGATGTAGTGGAACGTCTTCACGTCCCTCGATCCGCCCCGCGAACAATCCCGCGATCAATCCCACGATCTAGTACCGAACGGACGGCACCTCCGCGTTCAGCACACGTACAGCTCGACGATGATCTCGGCCTTCTTGATCCAGCAAGAGAGACGGAGAGGTAGAAGAGTTCTCGGCAGCGTGACGGCGCTCCGGAGGTTGGTGATGACCTTGTCTCAGCAGGGCTCCGCCCGAGCTCCGCAGAAACGCGATCTAGAGGAAAAACCGTGGAGGTATGTGGTCGGGCTGCCGTGGAAAAGTCGTCTCAAATCAGCCCTAAAACCTCCGTATATATAGGTGGGAGGGAGGGGAGGAGGCAGCCTCAAAACCTAAAGGTTTGGCCGAAATTGGAGGTGGAGGAGTCCTACTCCAATCCTACTTGGAGTAGGATTCCACCTTCCCACTTGGAAACTCTTTCCACCTTGTGTTTTTTCCTTCTCAGACCTTATGGGCCTTAGTGGGAACTTATTCCAGCCCACTAGGGGCTGGTTTATCTCTTCCCATAGCCCATGAGACCCCTTGGGGCGTGACACCCCTCCCGATGGTCCCCGGCACCCCTCCCGGCACTCCCGGTACACTACCGATGAGCCCGAAACTTTTCCGGTAATGCACGAAAACCCTCCGGTAACCAAATGAGGTCATCCTATATATCAATCTTCGTTTCCGGACCATTCCGGAAACCCTCGTGACGTCCATGATCTCATCCGGGACTCCGAACAACATTCGGTAACCAACCATATAACTCAAATACGCATAAAACAACGTCGAACCTTAAGTGTGCAGACCCTGCGGGTTCGAGAACTATGTAGACATGACCAGAGAGACTCCTCGGTCAATATCCAATAGCGGGACCTGGATGCCCATATTGGATCCTACACATTCTACGAAGATCTTATCGTTTGAACCTCAGTGTCAAGGATTCGTGTAATCCCGTATGTCATTCCCTTTGTCCTTCGGTATGTTACTTGCCCGAGATTCGATCGTCAGTATCCGCATACCTATTTCAATCTCGTTCACCGGCAAGTCTCTTTACTCGTTCCGTAATACAAGATCCCGCAACTTACACTAAGTCACATTGCTTGCAAGGCTTGTGTGTGATGTTGTATTACCGAGTGGGCCCCGAGATACCTCCCCGTCATACGGAGTGACAAATCCCAGTCTTGATCCATACTAACTCAACGAGCACCTTCGGAGATACCTGTAGAGCATCTTTATAGTCACCCAGTTACGTTGCGACGTTTGATACACACAAAGCATTCCTTCGGTGTTCGTGAGTTATATGATCTCATGGTCATAGGAACAAATACTTGACACGCAGAAAACAGTAGCAACAAAATGACACGATCAACATGCTACGTCTATTAGTTTGGGTCTAGTCCATCACATGATTCTCCTAATGATGTGATCCTGTTATCAAGTGACAACACTTGCCTATGGCCAGGAAACCTTGACCATCTTTGAACAACGAGCTAGTCAACTAGAGGCTTACTAGGGACAGTGTTTTGTCTATGTATCCACACAAGTATTGTGTTTCCAATCAATACAATTATAGCATGGATAATAAACGATTATCATGAACTAAGAAATATAATAATAACTAATTTATTATTGCCTCTAGGGCATATTTCCAACAGTCTCCCACTTGCACTAGAGTCAATAATCTAGTTCACATCACCATGTGATTCCAACGAATCCAACACCCATATAGTTATGGGGTCTGATCACGTCTTGCTCGTGAGAGAGGTTTTAGTCAACGGTTCTGAAACTTTCAGATTTGTGCATTCTTTACAAATCTTTATGTCATCTTATAGATGCTGCTAATACGTGCTATTCGGAAATGCTCCAAATATCTACTCTACTATATGAATCCGTTTCACTACTCATAGTTATTCGGATTAGTGTCAAAGCTTGCATCAACGTAACCTCTTTACGACGAACTCTTTAACCACCTCCATAATCGAGAAAAATTCCTTAGTCCATTAGTTACTAAGGATAAATTTTGACCGCTGCTAGTGATTCAATCATGGATCACTCTCTGTACCCTCAACAGACTTTGAGTCAAGGCACACATCAGGTGCGGTACACAGCATGGCATACTTTAGATTCTACGGCTAAGGCATAGAAGACGACCTTCGTCTATTCTCTTTATTCTGCCGTGGTCGGGTTTTGAGTCTTACTCAAATTCACACCTCACAACGCAACCAAGAACTCCTTCTTTGCTGGTCTATTTTGAACTCCTTCAAAAACTTGTCAAGGCATGCATCTTGTTGAAACTTCCATTAGGCGCTTTCGATCTATCTTCATAGATCTTTGATGCTCAACGTTCAAGTAGCGCAATCCAGGTATTCCTTTGAAAACTCCTTTCAAACAACCTTATATGCTTTACAGAAATTCTACATTACTTCTGATCCACAATATGTCAACCACATATACCTATCAGAAATTCTGTAGTGCTCCCACTCACTTCTTTGGAAATACAAGTTTCTCATAAACCTTGTACGAACCCAAAATCTTTGATCATCTCATCAAAGTGTATATTCCAACTCCGAGATGCTTGCACCAGTCCATTGAAGGATCGCTGGAGCTTGCATACTTGCTAGTATCTTTAGGATCGACAAAACCTTCTGGTTGTATCACATACAATGTTTGCTCAAGGAAACCGTCGAGGAAACGATGTTTTGACATCCTATGTGCATTATTTCAAAAATAATGCAGCAACTACTAACATAATTCCAACAGACTTTTAGCATCGCCACGAGTGAGAAAGTCTCATCATAGTCAACTGTTTGATCTTGTCGAAAACATCTTTGCGACAAGTCGAGCTTTTCTTAATAGTGACTTATCACCATCATCGTCTGTCTTCCTTTTAAAGATCCATCTTTACTCAATAGTCCTACGACCATCAAGTAGTTCTTCCAAAGTCTACACTTTGTTTTCATACATGGATCCTCTCTCGGATTTCATGGCTTCCAGCCATTTGTCGGAATCTGGGCCCACCATCGCTTTCTCCATAACTCGTAGGTTCACTGTTTCTCAACAACATGACCTCCAAGATAGGGTTACCGTACTACTCTGCAGCAGTACGCGACCTTGTCGACCTACGAGGTTTGTAGTAACTTGATTCGAAGCTCAATGATCACCATCATCAGCTTCCACTTCAATTGGTGTAGGTGCCACAGGAACAACTTCCTATGCCCTGCTACACCCTGGTTGAAGTGATGGTTCAATAACCTCATCAAGTTCTACTACCCTCCCACTCAATTCTTTCGAGAGAAACCTTTCCTCGAGAAAGGATCCGTTTCTAGAAACAAACACTTTGCTTTCGGATCTGAGATAGGAGATGTACCCAACTGTTTTGGATATCCTATGAAGATGCATTTATCCGCTTTGGGTTCGAGCTTATCAGGCTGAAACTTTTTCACATAAGTGTCGAAGCCCCAAACTTTCAAGAAACGACAGTTTAGATTTCTCTAAACCTCAGTCTATACTGTGTCATCTCAACGGAAATACGCGGTGCCCTATTTAAAGTGAATGCGGTTGTCTCTAATGCATAACCCATAAACGATAATGGTAATTCGATAAGAGACATCACAGCATGCACCATACTAAATAGTGCGTGGCTATGACGTTCAGACACATCATCACACTATGATGTTCCAGGTGGCATGAACTGTGAAACAATTTCCACATTGTCTTAACTGTGTACCAAAAACTCGTAACTCAGATATTCATTTCTATGATCATATCGTAGAGAGTTCATCCTCTTGTTACGACGAACTTCACTCTGAAACGGAATTGAACTTTTCAGTATTTCAGACTTGTGATTCATTAAGTAAATACTCCTGTATCTACTCAAGTCGTCAGTGAAGTAAGAACATAATGATATCCACTGCGTGCCTCAGCACTCATTGGACTGCATACATCAAAATGTATCACTTCCAACAAGTTACTATCTTGTTTCATCTCAATGAAAACAAGGCCTTGCTCATGTGGTATGATTTGCATGTCACTAGTGATTCGCAATCAGGTGAGTAAAGATCCATCAGCATGGACCCTCTTCATGCAATTTATACTAACATGACTCAAGCGGCAGTGCCACAAGTAAGTGGTACTATCATCATTAACTCGTATCTTTTGGCACCAATGTGTAACACTACAATCGAGATTCAATAAACCATTGAAGGTGATTATTCAAGCAAATAGAGTAACCATTATTCTCTTTGAATGAATAATCGTATTGCAATAAACACGATCCAATCATGTTCATGCCTAACGCAAGCACCAAATAACAATTATTTAGGTTCAACACCAATCCCGATGGTAGAGGGAGCGTGCGACGTTTGATCATATCAACCTTGGAAACACTTCCAACACGTATCGTCACCTCGCCTTTAGCTAGTCTCCGTTTATGTCGTAGCTTTCATTTCGCGTTACTAATCACTTAGCAACCGAACCGGTATCCAATACCCTTGTGCTACTAGGAGTACTAGTAAAGTACACATCAACATTATGTATATCAAATATACTTCTCTCGACTTTTGCCAGCCTTCTTATCTACCAAGTATCTAGAGTTGCTCCGCCTCAGTGACTGTTCCCCTTATTACAGAAGCACTTAGTCTCGGGTTTGGGTTTAATCTTGGGTCTCTTCATTAGCGCAGCAACTGTTTTGCCGTTTCACGAAGTATCCCTTCTAGCCCTCGCCTTTCTTGAAACTTAGTGGTTTTCATGTTGCAATAGAAAATATCGACTTGCACGTCGATGGTACAGCAACCGGCAGGAGCCATAGGGTTGTCTTTATAACTAACGTTTGTGCTTGCAGATGCGTTTACTACATTGCTAGGTTGTAGCTTTAGTAGTGATAGCATAGATAGCATGACAACTTCGATGGCGGCACGATGATGGAGATCATGGTGTGGCGCCGGTGATGATGGAGATCATGCCGATGCTTTGGTGATGGAGATCAAGAAGCACAAGATCATGACCATATCATGTCACTTTTGAATTGCATGTGATGTTAATCCTTTTATGCAACTTATCTTGTTTAGAACGATGGTAGCATTATAAGGTGATCCCCCACTAAAATTTCAAGATAAAATTGTGTTCTCCCCGACTGTGCACCGTTGCGATAGTTCGTCGTTTCGAGATACCACGTGATTATCGGGTGTGATAGACTCAACGTTCACATACAACGGGTGCAAAACAGTTGCACACGCGGATCACTCGGGTTAAACTTGATGAGCCTAGCATGTACAGACATGGCCTCGGAACACAAGAGACCGAAAGGTCGAGCATGAATCATATAGTTGATATGATCAACATGGAGATGTTCACCACTGAAACTATACTCAACTCACATGATGATCGGACTTGAGTTAGTGGATTTGGATCATGCGCCACTCAAATGACTAGAGGGGTGTCTATTTTGAGTGGGAGTTGTTAGTAATATGATTAGCTAAACTCAATTATCATGAACATAGTCAAAAAGGACTTTGCAAATTATGTTGTAGCTTGCGCTGTAGCTCTACTATTTTTTATATGTTCCTAGAGAAAATTTAGTTGAAAGATAATAGTAGCAATTTTGCGGAGTCAGTTTGTAAACTGAGGTTTGTCCTCATTGCTGCACAGAAGGCTTATGTCCTTAATGCACCGCTCGGTGCGCTGAACCTTGAGCATCGTCTTTGGATGTTGCGAACATCTGACATACACGTTTTTTATGACTACGTGATAGTTCAGTGCGTAATGCTTAACGGCTTAGAATTGGCGCACCGAAGACGTTTTGAAACGTCACGGAATATAGGAGATGTTCCAAGAGATGAAATTAGGATTTCATGCTCGTGTCCTTGTTAAGAGGTATGAGACCTCTGACAAGATTCTTTGTCTACAAATTAAGGGAGAAAAACTCAATTGTTGAGCATGTGCCGAGATTGTCTGAGTGCTACAATCGCTTGAATCGAGTGGGAGTTGATCTTCCAGATGAGATAGTGATGGTTCTCCAAAGTCACTGCCACCAAGCTTCGTGATGAACTATAACATATCAAGGATACATATGATGATCCTTGAGCTATTCACAATGTTTGGCACTACGAAAGTAGAAATCAAGTAGGAACATCAACTGTTGATGGTTAGTAAAACCACTAGTTTTAAGAAAGGGCAAGGATAAGAAGGGATACTTTATGAAACGGCAAAACAGTTGCTGCTCTAGTGAAGAAACCCAGGGTTGAACCCAAACCCGAGACTAAGTGCTTCTGTTATGAGGGAAACGGTCACTGAGGCGGAATTATCCTAGATACTTGGTAGATGAGAAGGCTGGCAAAGTCGACAAAAGTATATTGGATATACCTGATATTGATGTGTACCTTACTAGTATTCCTAGTAGCACCAGTGTATTAGATACCAGTTCAGTTGCTAAGTGTTAGTAACTCGAAATTATGGCTATGGATGAAAAGGATACTAGCAAGGGTGAGGTGACGATCTGTGTTGGAAGTAATTCTAAGGTTGATGTGATCAAACATCGCACGCTCCCTCTACCATCGGGATTGGTGTTAAACCTAAATAATTGTTATTTGGTGTTTGCGTTGAGCGTGAACATGATTGGATCGTGTTTATTGCTATACGATTATTCATTTAAAGAGAATAATGGTTATTCTATTTGCTTGAATAATTACCTTCAATTGTTTATTGAATCTCGGTCGTAGTGCTACACATGGTCATAATATTGATGTCAAAAGATACAAAGTAGTAATGATAGTACCACTTACTTGTGGCACTGCCACTTGAGTCATGTTGGTATAAAATGCATGAAGAAGCTCCATCCTGATGGATCTTTGTACTCACTCATTTTTGAAACGTTTGAGACATACAAAGCATACCTATTGGTATAAACGCATGAAGAAACTCCATGCAGATGGATCGTTTGGACTCAGTTGATTTTGAATCACTTGAGACATGCAAATCATACCACATGGGCAAGATGACTAAATGCCTCGTTTTTCCATTGAGATGGAACAAGAAAGTAACTTGTTGGAAGTAATACATTTTTGATGTGTGCAGTCCAATGAGTGATGAGGCATGCAGTGGATATTGTTATGTTCTTACTGTTAGAGCATATATTTCTATATGTGGTTTTGGTAATTGATGACAATTCCTATGGACTAATGGTTGCCTTAAGTTATATTTATAGGATTTGTCCATAGGCACTTCTTGAAGTCCATCTATTGGGTTCAAGGAGTTTATATGATGACCAAGATGTTATTCAAGGTATTATCCAAAGAATGGTCATAGAGACACTAGGTTGATCAAGATCTCACACAAAGAGTAAATCAAGATGATCAACACACAAAGCGTATAAGATGTACCGAGAGGGATCAAGTGATCCCATGGTATGGTAATCATTGTCCATTACGTGTTTGTGTACTAACCCATGGTCTTTGTGAGACTCCTATGTGGGGGTTAGGTGTGCTTCCATTGGGCTTGCGTCAAAAGGAAGATCTCATACAACCCATGAAGGATGACGTCAAGTGGTGATCGTCATCAAGATTGTGGTGTGCAAGTTCAAGTGGATCAGCACGAATATATCATTAAAACTATTGCCAATGATCATGTGTTGGTAAGGACAAGCTCATGTGCTAACAAGGACAAGATCAAGATAAGCATTCCTCAGCACTACATGCTTGATTCTTGTGGATGTTCACATGGTGGACAAATAAGATGAATACATAATCTAGGCTTTCCGCATTGTGTATGGGAGACCTACTTGAAGACTTCATCATGTCTTGCTTTCAACTTGAGCCAAGAAGGAACAACAACATCAAGCTCAAGTGAAAGGGCTAACTCAAAGGTATCAGTTCCTTTGACGTTAGTGGTGCGGAGTGATGATCAGCGAATAAAAGTATACACTCAAGTATGGATCATCAGTACCCTTATATGATTCTTGAGTCCTTAGGGATCCCGCACTATTAAGAGGGGATCATAAGTTTTGCGATGAACTTGCTCAAACTACATCTCCATTGTTTTGCTCAGACCACATCTCCACTGCTCTACTGTTATCTGAAAACAGAACTACTGCCTCGGACATCCGGCTTCCTCCGGACGTCCGAGGGCCAGACGACCGACTGCTTCGGAAATCCGGAATCCTATACCACAGAAATCAGAGCCATATAACTCGGACTTCCGGCTCCCTTCGGACGTCCGAGGCCTCGACGTCCGACCAGCTTCGGAAATCCGGAACTATGCACCAGAGAAACTTGAGCCATATAACTCGGACTTCCGGCCTCCTCCGGACGTCCGAGGCCCGGACGTCCGACCAGCTTCGGAAATCGGGAACTATGCACGAGAGAAACTTGAGCCATATAACTCGGACTTCCGGCTCCCTCCAGACGTCCGAGGGTCGGACGTCCGACCAGCTTCGGAAATCCAGAGCTTTGCACCAGAGAAACTTGAGCCATATAACTCGGACTTCCGGCTCCCTCTGGACGTCCGAGGGCCGGACGTTCGTCCCCTTTCGGAAATATGGAACCTTGCACTAGTGAAGTTTGAGTCGAATAACTCGGACTTCCGGCCTTCTCCGGATGTCCGGTCCCTGTTCAACTCCATAGTGGTTCCAGATATATTTACAGCCCTCGAACGTCCGACCCTTGTCGGAGGTCCAACCCCTTGTGGACGGCCGGACTTCCGTAAACTGACAGACGTCTGAACCCTGTGTGACTTAAAGTGTCCCCAACGGCTGTTTTTCTCTCCCCACTATAAATACCCTCCCCTCCCACTTCGTGAGAGGGTGTCCAACACAACCTTATCCTCATAACAACAAATTTCTACCTCACACACATTTGCTCACACCAAATCTTAGATCCCAAGAGCATTTGTGAGCCCCTTTGAGAGTTGTTCCAATCAAAAGATAGATCGTCTCCCTCTCCTTCTCTCAACCCAAGCTATTTGAGATTTGAGCAAGTTTTGAGCATTCCCTGTGATCTTGTTACTCTTGGAGGTTGGAGACTCCTAGGCGGTAGGAGTTCTTCGGAGAGGATCAATCCGTGTGATTTCCCCCGGAAAAGTTTGTGAGGGTTTGGAAGCCACCTCAAAGGCTTACCACTAGTGGTTGAGAAACGCCTTCATGGTGTTATCTCAAAGGGAGAATAGGGTGAGCCTTCGTGGCGTTGGTGTGCCTTCGTGGTAACACCCACCTCTCTAACGATGACTAGCTTCCCTCCAAGGAAGTGAACATTGGGATACATCTTCGTCTCAGTGACCTTGGTTATCCTTAACCCTAACTCCTTACTTGTGGTTTACTTGTGTTACTTGAGCATACATACATTGCATATTGTTTGTGCTCATTATATTGTGTTGGCTATTTCTTGTACAAGATTAATCATTCAAGCATACCCTCTATATCCACACGTTCACACTTGCAGCTTTTGATATATCGTGTGATATAGTGTGATCTAGTATCTTGTGTCGTTCACCTACTTGTCGTGTGATATAGCTCAAGTAAGTTTGTGTAACTTACTTGTGCTTGTTAGTAACTGTATTGTGTCCATCTTGGTAGATCGTGTTGTTGATACACGTTGCAGTGCCTAGTGCATTTAGGATTTGTGCTTGACAAGTACCCTCTTAGTTTATTTCCGCATTAGGTTCAAGCCAAATCCGAAGAAGTTTTTAAATAGACTATTCACCCCCCCTCTAGGCGTCATCGAGGTCTTTTCAATTGGTATCAGAGCTAGGTCTCTCTTTAATTAGGTTTCACGACCTAGAGAGTATCGATGTCGACTATTGGATTAGTGCACAATGGCACCTTTGACTTTGATGGCACAAATTATACCTTATGGAGAATTCGTATGCTTCATCACTTTCAGGCCATGGGCCCAAATACTTTACGAATTGTTCTTGTAGGGATTGCCGACAAAAAGGATGATGCATCTTCATCTACTAATGAAATGTATCATGATTGTGAGGCTTTTCTTGCCATTCATCGGACGATAAGTCCTGAAGTGTTTAAGTCTATCTCGACTTGCAAGTCAGCTCATGAAGTTTGGACTAAACTTGAAGATATATATGGTGGGTCCAATCTTGATGAAGACGATATTATGATGAAGGAGTTGGTGCATGAGCTCTTCACTCTTTTCGATCATAAAGAGTCCACCACTACTTCCATATCCGATTGCTTGCACACCTCAGCATCTTCAATCTCACAAGGTAATGACATGGTGAGTGAAGAAATATATGTTGATGAAAATGTCATAGCCTCTATGGACATGAGCATATCTAGCACCACACATAGTGTAAATTATTGTGCTGATAGGTCATGCATTTCACCTAAAGATCCGTCGACAAATGTCTGTGGTGATATGCCTGCTCTCCCGTGTCCTCTTGATCAAAATATCTTGTTTCTCCCTAGTTGCTCTATGACTAATCATTTAGGGTAAATCAAGAAATATGAAGTACTTTTGACTAATGAAGAATCTGATTCACCAAAAGAATCATCATCAACTCCTCCAGTTCACATGTGCCTCATGGCAAGAGGTAATAATGAGGTATCATCTTCCCTGTGCAATAACGATGATATTTGCGATGAGGATGATGATGATGACTTGACTGAAAATATCTATGTGATCAGTAAAATTCTTCATAAAGCTAAAAATAACGCTCTTCAAAGGTTCCAAGATGTTCTTGCTTACTTTTAAAATTGTAATGATTCACTTAACCATGAACAAGCTAAAAGTGAACAACTTGAATATGAACTTGAGAAGAGTCTTCAAGCATGTAGAGACTTAAGATGTTCAAAAGAAGAGATTGAAGTTACTCATGATAAATTTAAAAGGGATTTTGAGGTCCTTCTCCTTGAATGCAAGAATGTCAAGGGAGAGCTCGTCAAAACCTCTAAGATCTATGAGGAGCTTCAATCTACTCATGAGAACTCTCTAATCGCTACTTACTCCTCTCATATTATTGATGATACTTGTACATCTAACCCTATCTCTTTTGAAGTATCAACATTGAAGGAGAATGTTGAGCTACGTGCTCAACTTGATTTACTAACTAGCAATTATGGGAAGTTGGAAGAAAACTATGTAATGCTCACAAGCTCTCATGCCGATCTTCAAACATCACATAATGTGCAAAAGTTAGCTCATGAGGCTATCATCACCAAGGTAACATCAAGTGAGCCTCATGTGGACAATGGCACTACTTCTAGTCAAAGTACTATATTTCCATGTGCTAGTCCTCGTAATTCGTCTACTCATAATGTCGCTACCTCATGTGATGAATTACTTTCCTTGCCTTGTTGCTCTAACATTGAAGCTTACACTTCCTCTAGTACTTGCATTGATACTAACCGTGCAGAGGAAATCGAAGAGCTCAAGGCCCAAGTCACTTCTTTGAAGAAAGACTTGGAATAGTGTCATGAAGGGATGTCCACACTCAACAACTTCTTGTGTGAGCAAACATCTCCGAATGACAAAAATGATGTTGGAGTAAACTCAAACAAGAACAAGAGGGGCCTAGAACAAGTCAATAATTCGGCCAAAATCATTTGCTTCAAGTGCAAAGTTAAAGGGCACCATGTTAGATCTTGCCCTCTGAAGACGAAGTCTCAAAGTCACAAGCAACAAGGGAAGTGGCCACAAACTCAATCACATATTCAACTACAAGTTGAAGGAAGGCCTCTTCCAAATAAGACCCAAGCCAACACTACCCGAGGTGAGAAATCAACTAGGAAGAAAGCAAAGGGTAGATGTTGGTACTTATGTCGTGAGAAGGGTCACGTCGCTTCGTCTTGCACAAGATGTAACTTATCCAACCCAATCACTATTGATGATATCTATTCCCTTGGGAAGGATAAGGTTGGCAATGTGTTTGCCAAGTTTGTTGGTACTCAAAATGGTGTCAAGAAAAGAACCATTTGGGTTGCCAAGCCTATTGTGATTAACCTCTTAGGACCCAACGTAGTTGGGGACCAACAAGCTCAAACTTGATCAATGGGTGACTATGGAGGACATTAGAGACTTGGATACATAATGAAGAATTAAGGGGTCTTCGTCATTCAAATTATCTCAAGCCAAGTCATTTGGATTATTGAGCTTCTATCTTATATCCAATGTGCCTCCTTACGGTAACTTATACTTAAACGGTTTACATTGTTAGGTGCTTGACCCTTTGCATGATGTGGTTTTGTACCTTGCATGCGTTTGTATATGTTGTGCTTCCAACTTGCTTATCTTGAGTAATCGAGTATGTGTATATTGGTTTGCATATCATGTACATGTGGGTCTTGTATTGAGACTTTTGCATCTTGTTTGTATTTTTGTTGGCTCTTGTGAGAGACTAATGGATTATCCCATTGTGGGGGAGTGATGTGCTTTGCACACCTCACAATCCTATGAATGTGTATACATGGGGAATACCACTTAGTTTTGATATTGCAAGATTATCTAGTTTCTATGTGGTATGTCTTACTCATGATAAATTCAAATTCTATATGGTCCATTAATTATCTCTTGTTGGTTTCAATTTGCCACTTGTTAATATTGTTGGTTTATCACATTATGGGGGAGTAATATGCTATGTGCATATTACAAACCTAGAAAATGTGTACATTTAAGGTGTTGCCACTTAGTGTTGATATTGTAAATTATCTTGTTCCTAGGTGGCATGTTAGCTCTACAAGTGTCATTTTCTTGTGTTTTATGGGTAAAGATGATCTTAGATATACTTGCGATCTACCAATGAGTATCACTTCCAAAATACTTCTTGTCCTTGACAATGGTATTCCCATCATGTGATAGGAATTGCTAATCGGCTTTACACTGGATTTTGTGTTTCGTTTGTCTTCCTTGCCTCTTATGGATCTATTTTAACATGTCTAGTGTTTTTATAGATATAGAGAAAGTGATGATCCCATCGTGTCATTTTGTATTTAAATGCAAATTCTATATAATGCACGTCCCTTGGGGGAGCTATCCTATTTTCTTTAGAACACTCTCTTTATTCACCCATCATAAAATCTTTTGATCCCCATCAAGTGTGTGTTGATGGGAGGCAAGTCTTGCTCTTTATGATGCTTTGTGCCATCATGAAAATTTGTCGAGGGCTTGGTTTGTTGGAACCTAGCTCTCTTTTGGAAATTAAATACCTCATGTTTGTTTTCCTTCAATTGGTTTCTTGTTTCCTTTTATTTGGCATGTGTCAATGAATATCTCATTCCTTGAGGTATCTTTTAGTTGATATCCTTCAAGTGATATTTCTTTTTTGTTTAGGATCTTATTATCACTTGATGCCTTGTCTTTTGGTGACTTATCAACTTTGTGTTGAGTTGATTCTTGAGAGTCTTGAGCATGCATATCTACTATATACAACTTCTTTTGCTTGCTTTCCTTCTTTGACCCAATATATAGGGGAAACTCCACCTTGTCATAAATTGGCTAAAGTGTGCATGAAATTCAAATTCATATCTATATGCACATATGTATGTGGAGTTTGTCCTATGTATTGCTGGTTTTCTAACTCTTTGGTCCCAATGAGTTTGGGCACCATTTTGTTTGTTTTTGCTGTTCCAGGAACAACTGGAGATGCATTGGATGCTCGGCTCACCTATAAGGAAGGTGTTGAGACCATGTGATTATTGGAGCCAAGCTAGGATGATCAAAGAACAACTACCTACTACATCAATCCAATGTTGTCTCGGTAACAAGTATCCACTTCATGCATTCTTTTCTTGCAAAGGCCCCAACCTGTCTTTTCTTTTCCAGGTTGCATCATGTCATGAATCTCTTGATTCGTTCTTGTAGTACTTGTTTGCTTTCTCAAAGCATCCGAACGATGATGTCTTACTACTAGTTGGGATCTCTTTGATGTTCGTATGTTGGAAGTTCATATTGTACAATAAGAAAATATTAGGCCATGTGCTATGCTTCCAAGCAAAAGATCTCATTGATATATTTGTGACTTCCTTTTGGATATCTAGTTTGTTCCTTCTTGTAACCATTTCGTGTGTACATCCTTCTTTGTGGATATATATCATCATGGTTGTCTTCTACTTAGAATCTTTTACACATGAGAGAAGTTACATCTCTAATTGATATCCTCTTTTCTTTCACGTCCATCGTTGCATTTCCATTTTCAGTTTTTGGTGGCTTCGTGAAAGGATTTGTTTTGAGTGCGTATCTTATTTTCCTACATCTTGATGCACTCTTTGGCCGTAAAGATTATTTTTCCTCATGCTTGTCTTGATGAGGGTTTTGCCATTTTCAATTAGTATCCCTCCTCTTGACAAGGTTCTTACTTCCTATCTTCACAATGGGTTGTTACAAGCGTTGGTTCTTATTTTGTTTGTTAGTAAGCTTGTGAACCCATTTTCTAGTATGTGTGTGTGGGAATGATATCTCTTGCACTTTGTATCTCATTTCATCAAGACTATGTTGATGAGTAATGCTCATCCTTATCTTAGTCTTCTCAAGTGCTTTGCCATGACTCACACACATTACTCTGTTTGAGCCTATTCTTAAGTTGCTTCTATTACATGTTGCTCAAACCATTTGTTTTGTGAAATTGATATGCTTATTGTCTCATCTATATTCTTGCACTCGTTGTGTGTTTTATAAATTCTGGGGGAGCAACGATCCTATTTTGTGCACCTGTGTCAAATACAAAAATCTCATATTAGTGCACAAATCATGGGGAGCTTCTCTAGTTTTTGATAAAGCACTATGTTGCCTTCATCATAATATCTTTTATTCATGTGGTTCGAAGGACCATATGATTGTTTGTTCCATCTGGAATCTTTTGATTGCTTGCCTCTATCTTTGTATGTCTTTGTGGCATATGATCCTTTTATTTGCAATCTTTGGGTCCTCAATATAGTTTGTTTTCCTCCAACTACTTATCATTGTATTTGTGTATTTTTCTGCACTCATTTGCTGAGAAGTACACACTTTTTGGAGGACCACCTACTATATTGGCTTTCTAAACTTTTCATCCATTTTGGCAATCGATGCCAATGGGGGAGAAGTTTAGAGAGTTTACTTTGGATATGTTTAGAGGGTTTTGCTTTTATTGCGTAAGCATTTACATCTTGCACACATGCATTATTACCTTGTATGTGTGTGCTTGGTTATGCTTATTTCCTTATATAAACTCTCTTGAAGTGGTTGTCTTCAATTACCAAAATGGGGGAGATTGTTAGAGCATATATCTCCATATGTGGTTTTGGTAATTGATGACAATTCCTATGGACTAATGGTTGCCTTAAGTTATATTTATAAGATTTGTCCATAGGCACTTCTTGAAGTCCATCTGTTGGGTTCAAGGAGTTTATATGATGACCAAGATGTTATTCAAGGTATTATCCAAAGAATGGTCATAGAGACACTAGGTTGATCAAGATCTCAGACAAAGAGTAAATCAAGATGATCAACACACAAAGCGTATAAGATGTACCGAGAGGGATCAAGTGATCCCATGGTATGGTAAGCATTGGCCATTACGTGTTTGTGTACTAACCCATGGTCTTTGTGAGACTCCTATGTGGGGGTTAGGTATGCTTCCATTGGGCTTGCGTCAAAAGGAAGATCTCATACAACCCATGAAGGATGACGTCAAGTGGTGATCGTCATCAAGATTGTGGTGTGCAAGTTCAAGTGGATCAGCACGAATATATCATTAAAACTATTGTCAATGATCATGTGTTGATAAGGACAAGCTCATGTGCTAACAAGGACAAGATCAAGATAAGCATTCCTGAGCACTACATGCTTGATTCTTGTGGATGTTCACATGGTGGACAAATGAAGATGAATACATAAGCTAGGCTTTCCGCATTGTGTATGGGATACCTACTTGAAGACTTCATCATGTCTTGCTTTCAACTTGAGCCAAGAAGGAACAACAACATCAAGCTCAAGTGAAAGGGCTAACTCATAGGTATCAGTTCCTTTGACGTTAGTGGTGCGGAGTGATGATCAACGAATAAAAGTATACACTCAAGTATGGATCATCAGTACCCTTTTATGATTATTGAGTCCTTAGGGATCCCGCACTATTAAGAGGGGATCACAGGTTTTGCGATGAACTTGCTCAAACTACATCTCCACTGTTCTGCTCAAACCACATCTCCACTGCTCTGCTGTTATCTGAAAACAGAACGAGTGCCTCGGACATCCGGCCTTCTCCGGATGTCCGGTCCCTGTTCAACTCCACTAGTGAAGTTTGAGTCAAATAACTCGGAATTCCGGCCTTCTCCGGATGTCCGGTCCCTGTTCAACTCCACAGTGGTTCCAGATATATTTACAGCCCTCGGACGTCTGACCCATGTCGGACATCCGACCCCTTGTGGACGCCCGCACTTCCGTAAACTGCGGGACGTCCGAACCGTGTGTGACTTAAAGTGTCCCCAACGGCTGTTTTTCTCTCCCCACTATAAATACCCCCCTCCCACTTCGTGAGAGGGTGTCCAACACAGCCTTATCCTCATAAGAACACATTTCTACCTCACGCACATTTGCTCAAACCAAATCTTAGATCCCAAGAGCATTTGTGAGCCCCTTTGAGAGTTGTTCCAATCAAAAGATAGATCATCTCCCTCCCCTTCTCTCAACCCAAGCTATTTGAGATTTGAGCAAGTTTTGAGCATTCCCCGTGATCTTGTTACTCTTGGAGGTTGGAGACTCCTAGGCGGTAGGAGTTCTTCGGAGAGGAATCAATCCGTGTGATTTCCCCCGGAAAAGTTTGTGAGGGTTTGGAAGCCACCTCAAAGGCTTACCACTAGTGGTTGAGAAACGCCTTCATGGTGTTATCTCAAAGGGAGAATAGGGTGAGACTTCGTGGCGTTGGTGTGCCTTCGTGGTAACACCCACCTCTCTAACGATGACTAGCTTCCCTCCAAGGAAGTGAACATCGGGATACATCTTCGTCTCAGTGACCTTGGTTATCCTTAACCCTAACTCCTTACTTGTGGTTTACTTGTGTTACTTGAGCATACATACATTGCATATTGTTTGTGCTCATTATATTGTGTTGGCTATTTCTTGTACAAGATTAATCATTCAAGCATACCCTCTATATCCACACGTTCACACTTGCAGCTTTTGATATATCGTGTGATATAGTGTGATCTAGTATCTTGTGTCATTCACCTACTTGTCGTGTGATATAGCTCAAGTAAGTTTGTGTAACTTACTTGTGCTTGTTAGTAACTGTATTGTGTCCATCTTGGTAGATCGTGTTGTTGATACACGTTGCAGTGCCTAGTGCATTTAGGATTTGTGCTTGACAAGTACCCTCTTAGTTTATTTCCACATTAGGTTCAAGCCAAATCCGAAGAAGTTTTTAAATAGCCTATTCACCCCCCCTCTAGGCGTCATCGAGGTCTTTTCACTTACTTCACTGACGATTTGAGTAGATACAGGAGTATTCACTTGATGAATCACAAGTCTGAAATATTGAAAAGTTCAAAGCTATTTCGGAGTGAAGATCGTCGTGACAAGAGGATAAACTGTCTACAATATGATCATAGAGATGAATATCTGAGTTGCAAGTTTGGTATACAATTAAGACAAATGTGAAAATTGTTTCACATCTCATGCCACTTAGAACACCATAGTGTGATGGTGTGTACGAATGTCATAGTCGCACCCTATTTTATATGGTGCATACTATGATGTCTCTTATCGAATTACCACTATCATTTATGGGCTATGCATTAGAGACAACCGCATTCACTTTAAATTGGGCACCACGTATTTCCGTTGAGATGTCACTGTATGAACTCTTGTTTGGAGAAACCTAAGCTGTCATTTCTTAAAAGTTCGGGGCTGTGATGCTTATGTGGAAATGTTTGAGCATGATAAGCTCGAACCCAAAGCGGATAAATAGAGCTTCATAGGACACCCAAAACAGTTGGGTATACCTCCTATCTCAGATTCGGAAGCAAAGTGTTTGTTTCTGGAAACGGGTCCTTTCTCTAAGAAAAGTTTCTCTCAAAAGAATTGAGTGGGAGGGTGGTGGAACTTGATGAGGTTATTGAACCGTCACTTCAACCAGTGTGTAGCAGTGCGCAGGAAGTTGTTCCTATGGCGCCTACGCCAATTGAAGTGGAAACTGATGATAGTGATCACTAAGCTTTGGATCAAGTTACTACAAACCTCGTAGGTCGACAAGGTCGCGTACTGCTATAGAGTGGTACGGTAACCCTGTCTTGGAGGTCATGTTGTTGAACAAACAATGAACCTACGAGCTATGGAGAAGCGGTGGTGGGCCTGGATTCCGACAAATGGCTCGAGGCCATGAAATCCGAGAGAGGATCCATGTATGAAAACAAAGTGTGGACTTTGGAAGAACTACTTGATGGTCGTAAGACTGTTAAGTATAGATGGATCTTTTAAAGAAAGACAGATGATGATGGTGAAAGTCACCATTAAGAAAGCTCGACTTGTCGCAAAGAAGTTTTCGACAAGTTCAAAGAGTTGACTATGATGAGACTTTCTCACTCATAGCGATGCTAAGAGTCTATTGGAATTATGTTAGCAATTGCTACATTATTTATGAAATCTTGCAGATAGGATGTCAAAACATTGTTTCCTCGACGGTTTCCTTGAGGAAAGGTTGTATGTGATACAACCAGAAGGTTTTGTCAATCCTAAGGATGCTAACAAGTATGCAAGCTCCAGCGGTCCTTCTATGGACTTGAGCAAGCATCTCGGAGTTGGAATATATGCTTTGATGAGATGATCAAGGATTTTGGGTTTATACAAGGTTTATGAGGAACTTGTATTTCCAAAGAAGTGAGTGGGAGAACTATAGAATTTCTGATAAGTATATGTGGTTGACATATTGTTGATCGGAAGTAATGTAGAATTTATAGAAATCTTAAAGGGTTGATTGAAAGGAGTTTTTCAAAGGAAAACTTGGATAGAGGTACTTGAACATTGAGCATCAAGATCTATAGAGATAGATCAAAACGCTAAATAGAACTTTCAATTAAATGCATGCCTTGACAAGTTTTGAAGGAGTTCAAAATAGATCAACAAAGGAGTTCTTGGCTGTATTGTAAGGTGTGAATTTGAGTAAGACTCAAATACCGACCACGGCAGAAGAAAGAGAAAGGACAAATGTCGTCCCCTATGCCTTAGCCGTATGCTCTAAAGTATGTCATGTTGTGTACCGCACCTCATGTGTTCCTTGCCATAAGTCTGTCAAGGGGTACAAAGAGTGATCCAGGATTGAATCACTAAACAACAGTCAAAGTTATCCTTAGTAACTAATGGACTAAGGAATTTTTCTCGATTATGGAGGTGATTAAAGAGTTCTTCGTGAAGGGTTACGTCGATGCAAGCTTTGACACTAATCCGAATAACTCTAAGGAGTAAAGCGGATTCGTATAGTGGGGCAATCATTTGGAACAGTTCCAAATGGCACGTAGTAGCAACATCTACACGATAACATAGAGATTTGTAAAGCACACACAAATCTGAAAGGTTCAGACTCGTTGACTAAAACCTCTCTCACAAGCAGGACGTGATCAAACCCCAGAACTATATGGGTGTTGGATTCGTTAAAATCACATAGTGATGTGAACTAGATTACTGACTCTAGTGCAAGTGGGATACTGTTGGAAATATATGCCCTAGTGGCAATAATAAATTAGTTATTATTATATTTCTTTGTTCATGATAATCATTTATTATCCATGCTATAATTTTATTGATTGGAAACACAAATACATGTGTGGATACATAGACAAAACACTGTCCCTAGTAAGCCTCTAGTTGACTAGCTCGTTGATCAAAGATGGTCAAGGTTTCCTGACCATAGACACTTACAAGTGCTGTCACTTGATAACAGGATCACATCATTGGGAGAATGATGTGATGGACAAGACCCAAACTTTAAACGTAGTATATGATTGTGTCAGTTTATTGCTACTGTTTTCTGCATGTCAATGTATCTGTTCCTATGACCATGAGATCATGCAACTCCCAGACACTAGAGGAATACCTTGTGTGTATCAAACGTCGCAACGTAACTGGGTGACTATAAAGGTGCTCTACAGGTATATTCAAAGGTGTCTGTTGGGTTGGCATGGATCAAGACTGAGATTTGTCACTCCGTGTGACGGAGAGGTATCTCGGGGCCCACTCGGTAATACATCATCACAACAAGCTTTGCAAGCAATGTGACTAAGGAGTTAGTTATGGGATCTAGTATTACAGAACGAGTAAAGATACTTGCGGGTAATGATATTCAACTAGGTATGGTGATGCCGACGATCGAATGTCGGGCAAGTAACATACCGAAGGACAAAGGGAATAGTATACGGGATTATATGAATCCTTGACATAGAAATTCAACCGATGGAGATCTTCGTAGAATATGTGCGAGCCAATATGGACATCCAGGTCCCTCTATTGGTTCTCGACCATAGAGAGTCTTAGGTCATGTCTGCATAGTTCTTGAACCCGCAGGGTCTAAACATTTAAGGTTCAGTGACGTTTCTGTATAGTTGACTTATATGTGTTGGTGACCTAACTTTTGTTCTGAGTCACGGATGAGATCCCGGACGTCACGAGGAGTTCCAGAATGGTCCGGAAACGAAGATTGATATATAGGATGTTGGTATTTGGATTCTGGAAAGTTTTCGGGCATTGCCAGCAGTGTACCGGGACTGACGAATGGTTCCGAGGGCCCATTGGATGGGCCCACCACGCCCCAAGGGGACCACATGGGTTTATTGGATGTGCAATAAGGCATAATGGGATGACAAAGTCATCCAAGGAAAGCCCATAAGGAAAAAGTGGAAAATCCAAAAGAGGTGGGAAATTAAGGAAGGAGTCCTAATCCAAGTGGAGTTGGAGGAGGACTCCTCCCTCCTCCACTTCGGCCGATACAAGGGAGCCTCCCTTGTGGCGCCAAGGCTGCCCCCTCCCTCCTCCTCTAAATACTAGAGGTTTAGGGATTTTTGAGACACAACTTTGCCACGTGCAACCCTAAACCTCTACTTCGTAGTTCTTCCTCTGGATCGGTTTTCTGCGGAGCTCGGGCGGAGCCCTGCAGGAATAGATCATCACCACCACCAGAGAGCCGTTGCGCTGCCAGGGAACTCATCTACATCCCCGTCTCTCTTTCTAGATCAAGAAGGCGGAGATCATCATCGAGCTGTACGTGTGCGGAACGCGGAGGTGCCGTCCGTTCGGCACTTGATCGGGACGAATCATGAGACTGTTCGTGGGACGGATCGTGGGACGGTTCGTGGGACGGATCATGACGAGGTACCACTACATCAACTACATTTATTAACGCTTCCGCTTAGCGATCTACAAGGGTATGTGGATCCGATCTCCCTCTCGTAGATGATCATCACCATGATAGGTCTTCATGTGCATAGGGAATTTTTGTTTCCCATGCAACGTTCCCCAACACCTCATGCCTGCATGCTTGCTGAGGGCCATGCCGCCACCAAGGAATATCACAGACGGCTAGGACAGGGGAAGGACATCGGGAGACTGTTGGAATTATGCCCGAGAGGCAATAATAAATAAAGTTATTAGTATAATTCCTGTATCAAGATAATAGTTTATTATCCATGTTATAATTGTATTGAATGAAGACTTATATACATGTGTGGATACATAGACAAAACACTGTCCCTAGCAAGCCTCTAGTTGGCTAGCCAGTTGATCAACGATAGTCAGTGTATTCTGATTATGAACAAGGTGTTGTTGCTTGATAACTGGATCACGTGATTAGGAGAATCACGTGATGGACTAGACACAAACTAATAGACGTAGCATGTTGATCGTGTCATTTTATTGCTACTGTTTTTTGCGTGTCAAGTATTTATTCCTATGACCATGAGATCATATAACTTACTAAGACCGGAGGAATACTTTGTGTGTATCAAACGTCGCAACGTAACTGGGCGACTATAAAGATGCTCTAAAGGTATCTCCGAAGGTGTTCGTTAAGTTAGTATGGATCGAGACTGGGTTTTGTCACTCCGTGTGAAGGAGAGGTATCTCGAGGCCCACTCGGTAATACAACATCACACACAAGCCTTGCAAGCAATGTGACATAGTGTAAGTTGCGGGATCTTGTATTACGGAACGAGTAAAGAGACTTGCCGGTAAACGAGATTGAAATAGGTATACGGATACTGACGATCGAATCTCGGGCAAGTAACATACCGAAGGACAAAGGGAATGACATACGGGATTATATGAATCCTTGGCACTGACGTTCAAACGATAAGATCTTCGTAGAATATGTAGGATCCAATATGGGCATCCAGGTCCCCCTATTGGATATTGACCGAGGAGTCTCTCGGGTCATGTCTACATAGTTCTCGAACCCGCAGGGTCTGCACACTTAAGGTTCGACGTTGTTTTATGCGTATTTGAGTTATATGGTTGGTTACCGAATGTTTTTTGGAGTCCCGAATGAGATCACGGACGTCACGAGGGTTTCCGGAATGGTCCGGAAACGAAGATTGATATATAGGATAACCTCATTTGATTACCGGAAGGTTTTCGGAGTTACCGGGAATGTACCGGGAATGACGAATGGGTTCCAGGAGTTCACCGGGGGGGCACCCACCCTGGGGAAGCCCATAGGTATTGGGAGTGCCGCACCAGCCCTTAGTGGGATGGTGGGACAGCCCAAAAGGGGCCTATGCGCATTGGGAAGAAAATCAAAGAGAAAAAGAAAAAAAAAGGAGCAGGTGGGAAAGGGAAGAAGGACTCCACCTTCCAAACCAAGTAGGACTCGGTTTGGGAGGGGAGACCTTCCCCCCTTGGCTCGGCCGACCCCTTGGGGGTTCTTGGACCCCAAGGAAAGGCTCCCCCCTCTCCCTCCTATATATAGTGGGGTTTTAGGGCTGATTTGACACAACTTTTGCCACGGCAGCCCGACCACATATCTCCACGGTTTTACCTCTAGATCGTGTTTCTGCGGAGCTCGGGAGGAGCCCTGCTGAGACGAGATCATCACCAACCTACGGAGCACCGTCACGCTGCCGGCGAACTCTTCTACCTCTCCGTCTCTCTTGATGTATCAAGAAGGCCGAGATCATCGTCGAGGTGTACGTGTGCTGAACACGGAGGTGCCGTCCGTTCGGCACTAGATCGTGGGACTGATCGCGGGATAGTTCGCGGGGCGGATCGAGGGACGTGAGGACGTTCCACTACATCAACCGCGTTCACTAACGCTTCTGCTGTACGGTCTACAAGGGTACGTAGATCACACATCCCCTATCGTAGATGGACATCACCATGATAGGTCTTCGTGTGCGTAGGAAATTTTTTGTTTCCCATGCGATGTTCTCCAACAGTGGCATCATGAGCTAGGTTCATGCGTAGATGTCTTCTCGAGTAGAACACAAAAGTTTTTTGTGGGCGGAGATGTGCGTTTTGCTGCCCTCCTTAGTCTTTTCTTGATTCCACGGTATTGTTGGATCGAAGCGGCTCAGACCGACATTACTCGTACGCTTACGAGAGACTGGTTTCATCGCTGAGAGTAACTCCGTTGCTCAAAGATGACTGGCGGGTGTCAGTTTCTCCAACTTTAGTTGAATCGGATTTGACCGAGGAGGTCCTTGGATGAGGTTAAATAGCAACTCATATATCTCCGTTGTGGTGTTTGCGTAAGTAAGATGCGATCCTACTAGATACCCATGGTCACCACGTAAAACATGCAACAACAAAATTAGAGGACGTCTAACTTGTTTTTGCAGGGTATGCTTGTGATGTGATATGGCCAATGATGTGATGTGATATATTGGATGTATGAGATGATCATGTTGCAATAGAAAATATCGACTTGCACGTCGATGGTACAGCAACCGGCAGGAGCCATAGGGTTGTCTTTATAACTAACGTTTGTGCTTGCAGATGCATTTACTATTTTGCTAGGATGTAGCTTTAGTAGTAATAGCATGAGTAGCACGACAACCCCGATGGCGACACGTTGATGGAGATCATGGTGTGGCGCCGGTGACAAGAAGATCGTGCCGGTGTTTTGGTGATGGAGATCAAGAAGCACGTGATGATGGCCATATCATGTCACTTATGAATTGCATGTGATGTTAATCCTTTTATGCACCTTATTTTTCTTAGAACGACGGTAGCATTATGAGGTGATCTCTCACTAAAATTTCAAGACAAAATTGTGTTCTCCCCGACTGTGCACCGTTGCTACAGTTCGTCGTTTCGAGACACCACGTGATGATCGGGTGTGATAGACTCAACGTTCACATACAACGGGTGCAAAACAGTTGCGCACGCGGAACACTCGGGTTAAGCTTGACGAGCCTAGCATGTGCAGACATGGCCTTGGAACACATGAGACCGAAAGGTCGATCATGAATCATATAGATGATATGATTAGCATAGGGATGCTTACCACTGAAACTATACTCAACTCACGTGATGATCGGACTTGAGCTAGTGTAAGTGGATCATGAACCACTCAAATGACTAGAGAGATGTACTTTTTCAGTGGGAGTTTAGCGAGTAATTTGATTAAGTTAAACTCTAATTATCTTGAACATAGTCTAAGTCCACTTTCAATCTATTTGTGTTGTAGATCATGGCTCACGCGACAGTCACCCTGAATTTTAATACGTTCCTAGAGAAAGCTAAGTTGAAAGAGGATGGAAGCAACTTTGTAGACTGGGCTCATAATCTTAAGCTAATCTTACAAACTGGGAAGAAGGATTATGTCCTTAATGCTACGCTAGGAGATGAACCACCCGCTACGGCTGATCAGGATGTTAAGAACGCTTGGTTAGCACGTAAGGAGGACTACTCAGTAGTTCAATGTGCAGTCTTGTATGGCTTAGAACCGGGACTTCAACGTCGCTTTGAGCGTCATGGAGCATTTGAGATGTTCCAGGAGTTGAAGTTTATCTTTCAGAAGAATGCCCGGATCGAGAGGTATGAGACCTCCGATAAATTCTATGCTTGCAAGATGGAGGAGAACTCGTCTGTCAGTGAACATGTGCTCAAAATGTCTGGGTACTCAAACCGTCTAGCTGAGCTGGGGATTGAACTCCCGCAAGAAGCTATCACTGAAAGAATCCTTCAATCACTGCCGCCAAGCTATAAAGGCTTTGTGTTGAACTACAACATGCAAGGGATGAACAAGTCTCCCGGCGAGTTGTTTGCGATGCTGAAAGTCGCACAGTCTGAACTCCGTAAAGAGCATCAAGTGTTGATGGTGAATAAGACCACTAGTTTCAAGAGAAACGACAAAGGCAAGAAGGGTAATTCAAAGAAGAGCGGCAAGCCTGTTGCCAATCCAACGAAGAAACCCAAAGCTGGACCTAAGCCTGAAACAAAGTGTTACTATTGCAAGGGTATGGGTCACTGGAAGCGCAATTGCCCCAAGTATCTAGCTGATAAGAAGGTGGCCAAAGAAAAATCAGGTATATTTGATATACATGTTATTGATGTGTACTTAACCGGCTCTCGTAGTAGTGCCTGGGTATTCGATACCGGTTATGTTGCTTATATTTGCAACTCGAAACAGGAACTGCGGAATAGACGAAGGCTGGCGAAAGATGAAGTGACGATGCACGTAGGAAATGGTTCCAAGGTTGATGCAATCGCCGTCGGCACAGTTTCACTTCAGTTACCATCAGGATTAGTTATGAACTTGAATCATTGTTATTTAGTGCCTACGTTGAGCATGAACATTATATCTGGATCTTGTTTATTGCGAGACGGTTACTCTTTTAAGTCAGAGAATAATGGTTGTTCTATTTCTATGAGTAACATCTTTTATGGTCATGCACCCAATGTGAGAGGATTGTTCATATTGAATCTTGATAGTGATACACACATACATAACATTGAGACCAAAAGAGTTAGAGTTAACAATGATAGAGCCATATTTTTGTGGCACTGCCGCTTAGGTCATATTGGTGTAAAGCGCATGAAGAAACTCCATGCCGATGGACTTTTGGAGTCACTTGACTTTGATTCACTTGACACGTGCGAACCATGCCTCATGGGCAAGATGACTAAAACTCCGTTCTCCGGAACAATGGAGCGTGCAAGTGACTTGTTGGAAATCATACATACCGATGTATGTGGTCCGATGAGCGTAGAGGCACGCGGCGGATATCGTTATTTTCTCACCTTCACTAACGATTTGAGTAGATATGGTTATGTCTACTTAATGAAGCACAAGTCTGAAACATTTGAAAAGTTCAAGCAATTTCAGAGTGAAGTTGAAAATCACCGTAACAAGAAGATCAAGTTCCTACGGTCTGATCGTGGGGGTGAATATCTGAGTTTCGAGTTTGGTGCTCACTTAAGACAATGTGGAATTGTTTCACACTTGACACCGCCTGGAACACCACAGCGTAATGGTGTGTCCGAACGTCGTAATCGTACTTTATTAGAGATGGTGCGATCTATCATGTCTCTTACCGATTTGCCATTATCATTTTGGGGTTATGCATTAGAAACAGCTGCATTCACTTTAAATAGGGCACCATCAAAATCCGTTGAGACGACACCATACGAACTGTGGTATGGCAAAAGGCCAAAGTTGTCGTTTCTTAAAGTTTGGGGATGTGATGCTTATGTCAAAAAGCTTCAGCCCGAAAAGCTGGAACCCAAAGCGGAAAAGTGCATCTTCATAGGTTACCCAAAAGAGACAGTTGGGTACACCTTCTATCTCAAATCCGAGGGCAAAGTGTTTGTTGCTAAAAACGAAGCTTTTCTCGAGAAGGAGTTTCTCTCGAGAGAATTGAGTGGGAGGAAGATAGAACTTGACGAGGTTGTCGAACCTCTCATCCCTCTGGATGGTGGCGCAGGGCAAGGAAACCTCTGTTGTTGCGACGCCGGTTGAGGAGGAAGTTAATGATGATGATCATGAAACTCCGGTTCAAGTTTCTGTCGAACCATGCAGGTCGACGAGATCACGTGCTGCTCTAGAGTGGTACGGTAATCCCGTCTTGTCAATCATGTTGTTAGACAACAATGAACATGCAAATTATGAAGAAGCAATGGTGGGCCCAGATTCCAACAAATGGCTAGAAGCCATGAAGTCCGAGATAGGATCCATGTATGAGAACAAAGTGTGGACTTTGGAAGTATTACCTGAGGGCCGCAAGGCTATTCAGAACAAATGGATCTTTAAGAGGAAGACGGACGCTGACGGCAATGTGACCGTTTATAAAGCTCGACTTGTGGCAAAGGGTTTTTCACAAGTTCAAGGAGTTGACTACGATGAGACATTCTCACCCGTAGCGATGCTTAAGTCCGTCAGAATCATGTTAGCAATAGCTGCATTTTTCGATTATGAAATCTGGCAGATGGATGTCAAAACGGCGTTCCTTAACGGTTTCCTTAAGGAAGAGTTGTATATGATGCAACCCGAAGGTTTTGTCGATCCTAAGAATGCTAACAAGGTGTGCAAGCTCCAGCGATCCATTTATGGACTGGTGCAAGCATCTCGGAGTTGGAACAAACGCTTTGATGAGGTGATCAAAGCATTTGGGTTTATACAAGTGGTTGGAGAATCCTGTATTTACAAGAAAGTGAGTGGGAGCTCTGTGGCGTTTCTAATATTATATGTGGATGACATATTGCTGATTGGAAACAACGTAGGGTTCTTGGAGAGCATAAAGGATTACTTGAATAAAAGTTTCTCTATGAAGGACCTAGGAGAAGCTGCTTACATTCTAGGCATTAAGATCTACAGGGATAGATCAAAACGCCTGATAGGACTTTCACAAAGCACATACCTTGATAAAGTTTTGAAGAGGTTCAAAATGGAACAGTCCAAGAAAGGGTTCTTGCCAGTTTTACAAGGTACGAGATTGAGTAAGACTCAGTGCCCAGCAACTGATGAAGATAGAGAGCATATGCGCTCCGTCCCCTATGCTTCAGCCATAGGTTCTATCATGTATGCAATGTTGTGCACTAGACCGGACGTTAGCCTGGCCATAAGTATGGCAGGTAGGTTCCAGAGTAATCCAGGAGTGGATCACTGGACGGCGGTCAAGAATATCCTGAAGTACCTGAAAAGGACTAAGGAGATGTTTCTCGTGTATGGAGGTGACGAAGAGCTCGCCGTAAAAGGTTACGTCGATGCAAGCTTTGACACAGATCCGGATGACTCTAAGTCGCAAACCGGATACGTATTTATTCTTAATGGGGGTGTGGTAAGCTGGTGCAGTTCCAAGCAGAGCGTCGTAGCAGATTCTACATGTGAAGCGGAGTACATGGCTGCCTCGGAGGCGGCTAAGGAGGGTGTCTGGATGAAGCAGTTCATGACGGATCTTGGAGTGGTGCCAAGCGCACTCAATCCAATAACCTTGTTCTGTGACAACACGGGTGCCATTGCCCTAGCAAAGGAACCACGGTTTCACAAGAAGTCCAGACACATCAAACGACGCTTCAACCTCATCCGCGACTACGTCGAAGGGGAGGACGTAAATATATGCAAAGTGCACACAGATCTGAATGTAGCAGACCCGCTGACTAAACCTCTTCCACGGGCAAAACATGATCAACACCAGAACTATATGGGTGTTAGATTTATTACAATGTAATTCGCATGATGATGTGAGGGCTAGATTATTGACTCTAGTGCAAGTGGGAGACTGTTGGAATTATGCCCGAGAGGCAATAATAAATAAAGTTATTATTATAATTCCTGTATCAAGATAATCGTTTATTATCCATGCTATAATTGTATTGAATGAAGACTTATATACATGTGTGGATACATAGACAAAACACTGTCCCTAGCAAGCCTCTAGTTGGCTAGCCAGTTGATCAACGATAGTCAGTGTCTTCTGATTATGAACAAGGTGTTGTTGCTTGATAACTGGATCACGTCATTAGGAGAATCACGTGATGGACTAGACACAAACTAATAGACGTAGCATGTTGATCGTGTCATTTTATTGCTACTGTTTTCTGCGTGTCAAGTATTTATTCCTATGACCATGAGATCATATAACTTACTAACACCAGAGGAATACTTTATGTGTATCAAACGTCGCAACGTAACTGGGTGACTATAAAGATGCTCTACAGGTATCTCCGAAGGTGTTCGTTAAGTTAGTATGGATCGAGACTGGGTTTTGTCACTCCGTGTGATGGAGAGGTATCTCGGGGCCCACTCGGTAATACAACATCACACACAAGCCTTGCAAGCAATGTGACTTAGTGTAAGTTGCGGGATCTTGTATTACGGAACGAGTAAAGAGACTTGCCGGTAAACGAGATTGAAATAGGTATACGGATACTGACGATCGAATCTCGGGCAAGTAGCATACCGAAGGACAAAGGGAATGACATACGGGATTATATGAATCCTTGGCACTGAGGTTCAAACGATAAGATCTTCGTAGAATATGTAGGATCCAATATGGGCATCCAGGTCCCGCTATTGGATATTGACCGAGGAGTCTCTCGGGTCATGTCTACATAGTTCTCGAACCCGCAGGGTCTGCACACTTAAGGTTCGACGTTGTTTTATGCGTATTTGAGTTATATGGTTGGTTACCGAATGTTGTTCGAAGTCCCGGATGAGATCACGGACGTCACGAGGGTTTCCGGAATGGTCCGGAAACAAAGATTGATATATAGGATGACCTCATTTGATTACCGGAAGGTTTTCGGAGTTACCGGGAATGTACCGGGAATGACGAATGGGTTCCGGGAGTTCACCGGGGGGGCCACCCACCCTGGGGAAGCCCATAGGTATTGGGGGTGCCGCACCAGCCCTTAGTGGGCTGGTGGGACAGCCCAAAAGGGGCCTATGCGCATTGGGAAGAAAATCAAAGAGAAAAGGAAAAAAAAGGAGGAGGTGGGAAAGGGAAGAAGGACTCCACCTTCCAAACCAAGTAGGACTCGGTTTGGGAGGGGAGACCTTCCCCCCTTGGCTCGGCCGACCCCTTGGGGGTTCTTGGACCCCAAGGCAAGGCTCCCCCCTCTCCCTCCTATATATAGTGGGGTTTTAGGGCTGATTTGACACAACTTTTGCCATGGCAGCCCGACCACATATCTCCACGGTTTTACCTCTAGATCGCGTTTCTGCGGAGCTCGGGCGGAGCCCTGCTGAGACGAGATCATCACCAACCTCCGGAGTGCCGTCACGCTGCCAGAGAACTCTTCTACCTCTCCATCTCTCTTGCTGGATCAAGAAGGCCGAGATCATCTTCGAGTTGTACGTGTGCTGAACGCGGAGGTGCCGTCCGTTCGGCACTAGATCGTGGGACTGATCGCGGGATAGTTCGCGGGGCGGATCGAGGGACGTGAGGACGTTCCACTACATCAACCGCGTTCACTAACGCTTCTGCTGTACGGTCTACAAGGGTACGTAGATCACACATCCCCTCTCGTAGATGGACATCACCATGATAGGTCTTCGTGTGCGTAGGAAATTTTTTGTTTCCCATGCGACGTTCTCCAACAGTGAGATCTGGCCCGATTCATCGAACAGGGGAGAAGGAGAGTGCCTAAGGGACAGGGGAGAGGAGAAGGAGATGTGGGAGCGCCCCGATGCCGCCGCGGGCCGGTCGGAAGCCGTCGGTCAAAGGCCGTCGGTGACGAAGATGAGTGAGAGGAGCATGGAGGTGGGGAGGTTTGGGAAAGCGGCGGCGATCGCTTCGTGGGTCGCTTTGAGACGCGAGGGGGCGCGTTCAGATATATAGTAATTGTAATGAACAAAAGTTTCATAGAAAAGCTTCATAAGCACAAAAGAAGATTGTTCTCGCCGGAGTGCAATAAAAACGAATATTTTAGCTTGTAAAGTGGATCTTGATTTGGAGATCCAAGGAAGGGCGAGTAGATGTGAGGATCTAAGGAAGCAAAATATCAGTTTGATGGTAAAATGGTGGTGGAAACTTGACATGCAAAATGGATTTGGCAAAATATTGTAAAATCTAAATATATAGCTAACAAATTGTGGCCAATATGAGCCCCGGGTTTTCCGATCCTCCTTGCTGGAAAGCCATTTTAGAGGTTAAGGACTTGTATATGGCTGGCGGGAGGATCAAGGTGGAGTCTGGTGATATAGCTAGGGTATGGGAAGATCCTACTCCGTATTCATGGGCTGATCTCATTTATTATACAATTCCCGTAGGCTGGTTGTAATGGGTAGTATCATATACTAGTACCATGCATATGATACTAGTGTATGATACCACATCCGTACTGCATAGTATCATATGTTAGTATCATAGTGTAGTTCATTTATTGCCATGCAAGACACATAGTAGCATATCATTTAATATGATACGTTATCATGATATGATATTCAACCATCTCTTTCTTCATTTAATTCTATACCACCTCATCAAAAGTGCCTAGTTGGCATGTATGATACTACATATGATACTACCATTACGGGTAGCCTTATATGTTTGACATATGCACTGACCAATATTGTGCAGTCAACAAGTTCAGTGTCATAGACGTTGCTTTATTTTTTCGTAGAAGCCGGACCCCTCAAATGATCCTCATCGTTCGCCGACACGTCCAATGAGTGATCGGACAGGAGAAAGAAGGAAAAAATGATCCAACCGGACCCCTCATATCATCCCTATATGTCCGGGCTGTCCGCGAACCCTTATATCCATCTCAAATATGGGGAGGATATGATGGCTCGAAGACGCGCCAGGACGCATCCGGTCAGTCCGCCACATAAGACACGACCCAACCCCGGACCACCTTTTCTTTTCTTTATTCATTCTATTTCTTCTCTCTCTTCCTCTCCATCAATCACGTGTAAGTGACCGGACATATGAGGAAGAAAATGAGGAGTGTAACTACACAGACAGACAAATAAGGGACACGCCCGGTCACTGTCCGGACGCATCCGCCGGCGTTTGAGGGCCCGAATTTGCAAGTCGTGGCTAGAGATGCTCTTTAGACTACTCTTTTTGATTAACGACATGCGCTGGGAAGAGTATGCCCGAGGTAAAAATATTTTTTTTATTGTGGAAGTTCTAACGATGTCCTTCAAATCACCCATGAACGTCTATGAAGGCATTAAAGCATTTTTTGTCGTCTTCGAGTTGGATTGTTCTGATCGACATTACTCTTCATTGGCGGCGGTTACCGTTCTGGTGTGATGGTCCTATGAAACCTTAGCACGAGGACTTCCCAATTGTATGCTACAATAAGTTTCATCCGGATCGAGCATGGAAGGGGCGATGATGGCGACGCGTCTTCGGCTCGCTTGAGTGCTTTTAGTCGTCAATTGGTGGTCTACGGATCTGGATGTAATTTGTGTTACTTATAGTGTTTGTTGAACTACCATGATTGAAGATGAATAGATCATAAGTTTTTTTAAACTAAAGTGCCATAAATGTTCGTTGATGGTTCGCTTGTCAAAAGGAACCAACCACAAACTAGGTGGAGGTTTGCGGGAGTCGGGACCTCCACCACGAAGGAGTCTGAACGCCCTTGCCCACTAAAATTCCCTCTACCGAAGGGCTTTTCCACTTCTTCCGTTCCTCCCCTTGCTCTATACCTGCCATCTCTTAGAGTAACATTAATTTTTTCCGTCAAAGGTGGACTTTATTGACTTAAAATGAAGCATCAAATGGATACAAACACAATAAGCCCACACTCGGCCTCTGCATAGTTAGCATGTGCACAACCACTATGAACACGCACACACACAATGACGGCAAATAGCAAAGTCATATATGACCAAGGTTATACCTCTTTTAGAAAAGGAGGAATACACCCGACCTCTGCATCAGAAAGATGCATGCAGCCCCGACCAAGGTTATGCCTAAGCAAGGAAAAATAAAATTGTCAAAGCGTTCAAATCCACAGTCAACACACTACAACTGTAACCATACCCGCACCAACAATCTCATGACATCATAATGGCAATGAGGTTTTTCAACAAAAACACCTTGAAGAAGGGAGCTTCACTCAAGCGTTGTCATCATCGGATCTAAGCACTAAAGGCTAGATTCTAGGATTTCACCGTCAAGAACTAGTCCAAGCATATCCGAGCAATACCTGCAACAAGGTAATGGCACAAAAGTATTGTCACTACGAGGCATAACCAACTCAGGTCAGGCCTAGGTTTTCATCACGGAGCTTGTCGAAGTCAATCATATGTTGTCCCCGCCACTTTTTGCAATCCGAGCATGTACATGCATTTGGCTGCCACCAGTACACAACCATATCCTTTGCGTCAAGCCATCGTTTGTAGATTTTATCTCACCGCTAAAGGCAACCACCATATGTGAAGAAAGGAATCCTCACAACGACCTTTTCATGGCCACCATAGTTCGTGCAAGGCCAACATCACACACCAGAGTGGTCACCACATAGATCTATGACAATAGTTATCGCCCACCTGGTAGCCACCCGCACACCTCAAGGCGCCACCAGTGGGTGGGCTGCCATGGGAAGGTTTGGCCAAGGACGAGACCATGTCAGACCCCTAGCCCCCCTAGCCGGATCAAGGTCCAGTCTCGAGCCAACCCAACCTCGTGACTAACCCCCATACGAGAATGAAAATGCCCTAGCAAGATTAGAAATAAGGAGGATTGGATCTCGACACCTTCTATCGGATCTGCGGAGGGGACACGTAGGCCCAAGCTGGGAAATTTGATGAAACAAACGCGGCGGATTCATACAAAACGGACGACTTTCATACAAACACGCTGAATTTTCATCACATTCTAAACAATTAGAACAAAAAAAACCGTTCCGACCCTAAACCTACCTTATGACGGCGTCCGACATCCTCCATTCGCCTTCTTCATGAGCACCGGCGATAAGACCAATAAAGTGAAGCTGCAGACTCCGGCGAATAAGAGCAGAACATGGGAGACAGACTGGCCCACATGGGACACCAGTCCCGGCCGCCTCCCATGCCCTACTCATCCTTGGAGGAGTCCGCACCTTGTCCGTTGTCGATGAACGCGAGGTCCACGTCGGAGATGGTTGCGCCGATGATGTCATCATCGAACTAGCCCGCACAATAGTTTGTTGGTGGGGTGTAGGAGGCAAAACTGACGTTGTTCTCATCCGCGATCGCCTGTAACTGTGCCTCCATGGTGTCCACTTCCCAACGAGCGACGTCTTGAACGCGGAGGGCCTCGTATATCGCACGCTGCTCCATGAGAAAGTTGCGGTTCGCCACGCCCATGGCCGCCATGGCCTCCTCGCTCGCGCGCTCACTGTTTATTTGGCCCTGGGCCAGCTGGTGCTGCTCGAGGAGGATCATGTTATATTGTTGCTCCTCATGTGCCTCTTGGAACACCGACATAGACATTGGCGCAAACTGCTCCTTAACCATCGCGTCATTGAAGTGCCCGTGCACCTGCTCCATGGTGAAGCCGGCATGCACATGCGTTGGCTTTGGTGTGGCGTCGTCGGAGCCCGTCTTCATCGTGGCATGTCGGACTCGATTCACCCAGTACAGGCGCCCCGCAAGGGCAACCACCATCGTGCTTAATCTCCGTTGACACCATCTCTCACACAACATTACCACGTGCAGTCATGGCAGATGTGGTGTGGAGCGAGCAACTTGTGTTGTGATGGAGTTAGCCGTTGTGGTCGGGGTTTAAATAGCGGATTCCGATGAGGCTAGGCATCCGGGTGTGTCGATGTGCGGCGCGGTAGTTGGTTCCTTGACTGGCAAGCCTGTTTGACGGGATACAGACGGATAGGGCATTAAACGGGCGTGATAAATATTCGTCCCGTCTCGTCGAATAACGCTTCTCCGGCATTGAACCCTTGGCCAGCATGCCACTTTAGTGGTGGAGCCAGTGAGTGGCTGTGTTTGCTACATCAATATGGGACGCTTTAGCGACATGACTGCGGGCAGCTAGCAAACGGAAACGCGCATAGATGAGGGAGTAGGGTTTTTGGCGGACTAGAATGATCAGATGCGTCCAGACGTCGGCAAAGGCCCTTACATTTTTCTCCGGTTTATGAAAAAAAAAACACTTTCAAACCCCTCGACGGATAGAACACACATGGGTTGTCCAATTTTCGTGGTATGCAGACGGTTTGAAAGTGGCTTGAAGATGCCCTAACATACGTGCCCCCGATGGTAAACATGGCCATTTTCATATGGTATTTGTATTTTGTAGGAACCTGTCCATGTGCAGGTGATAGGTCGCCCACCCGCATACGTACCCGAGGAAAATGGCCAGGCAAAGACTTTTGGGCGCAGCGTGCGCGCGCATATCTATCACTCCGCCAGCTCGCCGACGCGTGGTGCGTGGACCGACCTCAAAGGCTCACTCCGTCTCCTCCGTTCTGTACAGTACCACTCCATCCACGGACCATATGTCCATGATTGGCCGATCCGGCGTTACTCACGGCGAAAGCCAGAGCCACACACGACAAACGTACTCCAGCCAACTAACTATGCCCCACGGTTTGTTTGACATTTACTTCAATGAAGCGACTTATTTCATCCAACGTTCGTTCGAGGTTGTGCGGACGCCCAACGCGTCAATTTATTTTTAAAACACGTTTGTTTTGTGTCCGTTTCGATCTATTTTTATCCAAATTTAAGACTGAAATACGTCGGTGTGAACGCGTACGCTCTTTCGGTGTACGCCTCAACCATCACGGTCAACATAATTGAGGAGGACATGATTATCTTTGATATTATCACAATCATTGCATATGCGTATTTATTTGAGGTGATTTCTGATAAAACTCATGCAATAATTTATTTATGTTATCCGAAACAAAAATACTTCACCTGTTTTTATTTTATGCCTAAATGCAGAATGACCGAACACTTGTATGAATCACGTGTGATGACAAGGAAAGAGGAAATGGTTGGATGTTATTCAAGAGGTTCTCTCATGTCAAAGAAAATAATTAGTTGATGTTCAAGAAGTTCTCTCACGTCACTTTTAGCCCAAGAGAAGATAGAGTCCAAATCTTTCACGTTCTGGACTCAGATTCGGACTGCGTAGACAAACCTGTACCAAAACGCCTTCAACTTTTTCATCTCATTCTTTTTGAGC
Source organism: Hordeum vulgare subsp. vulgare (assembly GCF_904849725.1). Lineage (NCBI taxonomy): Eukaryota > Viridiplantae > Streptophyta > Magnoliopsida > Poales > Poaceae > Hordeum > Hordeum vulgare. The sequence continues at coordinate 449,060,556 of NC_058522.1, forward strand.
TGCAAATAAGATTTTACTCGCTTTCATGCATAATTGGAATCACCATCAAAATCGTTCGGAGCATGGAGATATCGACCAAACAAAATGACGTTGCACCAGAATCTGAGTCAAACAACAACTCCAAAGGTGTTGCACCACCTTCACTTGGGCCCATAGACCTTGTACGACCTAGGGTTAGTTTTAGGGTGCCTTGGGATGTCCTCCCACCTCCTTGGCCGCCACCCCTTGCTCCTAGATAAGTAGATCAACCTAGTAGCTTTTTCCTTGGGATTTGTTTAGTTAAAAGTTAGCCATTGCAACTTTGTGTACTTCGTTTGTGTCCAACGACGAGACTAAGACCGCTTTCGGATCCCATGCCTTATAAATCCTTCATCTATATACGCAATATTCAGATTGCAATATCATATTCTTGCGTGTTTCTTCGATTGCTTGCAGGAATATACCTTCTTGGTCAGGTTGATTGTTCTCCGGCGTGGTCAATAACCTCTTGGAGTTGGTTTAGCGATTGCTAAGGCGCAACGTCGTGCACGTTTGTAGTCGGATCGTCAAAGTCGTGTCCACCAAATCGATAGTTATCATCTCACCGAAAGATCGGGACACCCTCGCCTCTATCAAGATTCTATCAATAATTTATGATGGCCGCCCTCCTCGGACCCACACGCCAGCGACCGCGGTCGGCCTTTTTTAATCCGAACGCGCGATGGTGTTCGGCCATCTGCTTCCAGAACCCTCCTGTCCCCATCTCGCCACCCCGTCGGCGACTAAACCCTAGCCATGGTCGACTCCTTCCAAAACAAGGGCAAGGCCCCGTCAGCCACCCCTGGCCTCGCGAATGCATCAGCGTCCCGGTGCACCAAGCGCGGTGGCATTGGGAGCACCGCGTTTCGCTGCAGTACCCCGACGTCACCCTCCCGCACAAGTGCCATCTGGATCCGGAGAGGATCCCGGTGCCCGTGTCGCGGTCGGCGCGGATGCACGTAGAGGAGGCGAGTCGCCGCCGGCGTCAACTGACGCAGGAGCAGCGGCTCAACCCGGCGTACGCGGCCGACTCTCCAACTAGGAGGTCTGCTTCGCGCTCGAGCACGAGGAGCTGCGCCGGCGCGGCGTGCGTGACGTGTAGCCAAGAGGCCCTCCGTCACCCCCGCCCATCGTTAACGACGAAGACCAGGAGGTGGAAGCCGCTAACCAGGCGGCGCTGGCAGGCCTTCTTCGCGAGAGCGAGGAGGAGGAGCGACGCAAGGCCGAAGAGGAGGAGGCAGCGTACGAGGCGCAGCTCGCGGAGGCCATCACCCTGTCCACTGCCGACGACTGAGTCGTGGCCCCTCCGCCGAAGAGCGAGCCGCAGCCGGAGGTCTACCAGTGGACCGGCGAGCTCCGCGAGTGGGTCGGTGCACCGTCCATATGGTTGGGTGCGACACCGGAGCAGGAAGAAGCCTACCTCCTGCACTGGAAGTCGCAACACCTACGGACGGAGCGCGAAGAAGGCTGCCGGCAGATGGAGCTGGATCGGGAGGCGGAGGAGGAACAACGGAAGATGGAGAAGGAGGAGCGCGTCCGTGTTGCTCTGCCACCGCCACCAGCACAGCCCGCGCCGGCGGGACAAACGACGAAGGCACACGCAGCTGCGTTCTGGAACACGGCGTTTTCCTGGGCCGGCTCTGCGCCGATGTTGGTCGACTCACCGGCCCCTACGACGCCGCTGCCGCCTAGGGTTGTCTGCCTCGTAGTTAGTTTTTTATATTTAATTAATGTAATGTGGACTCGCGAAATCTCGCCGGCCTTCAAGGCCGGTTTTAAATCCTTAATGAATGCATATTATATATTTTTGTAAATGTTTTTTTCATCATCGGAAAAAAATGGATCGGACCAACGTTAAACGCATGCGTCGAACTAAACGATGAAACGGACGCGATGTCAAAATGATCGTCCGTTTCGGTCGGTTGGTTAGAGTTGCTCTTACTTACCAACTAGCAGTCGTTTTGGGTTCGATTCAATCCGCTGTCCGCAGAAGGCACCCCTGGCCGACTAGCCGGAGAGGGACGGGTTCGTCGTCCTTCAGCGGACGTACTTGCTTGCCGGAATGCCGGTACGAGCACTCGTGCTAGCCGTTGGAGCGCTGCCGTGCTGACATGTTTCGGGTAAGCCGTGGTGGCGGTTGGGGTCCTTTGGCGCCATGCGATGATTTGCGTTTTGTGTTTTTGTGGTATAAGGAATGCGGGGTGGTTTGAGCCTTGGGGTGTCACGTCCCTTTCGCGCGTGGCTGGTGGTCACAGATGACCGGCCGGATGTGGTTAAGGGGTCTCTGATTTGTGTGGCTGAGTTTGTACATCTGTCACGATTTGATTACCATAGAGCAAACGAAAAGTAGTGGTCTGCCGATTGCGTTTGACAGAGGCGCGCGGCGTCGAAACGGGCAAACGGGGGGCACAAAAAGCAACGGTCAATGGTAGAAAAGAGCGTGGACCGGCAAGCAACACGACCGGCGAGGCCAAGTAACGGTCAACCTTGCATATATACAGTATCAAGAAATGTCTGCTCCTCTGGAGCTTGCACTCTTCCACATCACCAGAAAAGAAATCGCATGGGAGTTCACCGGTGTCACAGCTTTCGTACCACGTGATGACATGCAGTACTGCCAAGGAAGGATCGAGCACCGGATCTACGGGGCGGCACCTTTTCGACGCGAACGATGGACTTTTGGCACTTCCGTCTCACATTGACAGGTGCCAAACCATTTTGGCGACTAAACGAAGATCTGGATCACGTGATTCGGGGCGCAACACGACGATGAGAAAAGGAGGTTTGCGTGCTAGCGCGTAGCGCCTGCGCACGCATTGACTCGGATCGCCGGCTTTATAGTGCCCACCTCGCTTCACTGAACTCCGAGAACAGCCTTTCCCGTACCCGCACGGATGCAGCATGCAGCATGCAAAGGAGAGGATCTCGTCGCGGGACACGCAGTTGAGGCGCGTGCCATTATTATGAGAGGCAGATAATCGCGGCCGCAACTGAGTCGAATTAGACATGTTTTTAAACTTTCATGTAATAGCGCATGTATAACCGTTGATAAAATAATTTTATATTAACTTTTGCATGTAATTTAGATATAGTAAAAACACCTATAAGAGCATCCATAACGGGACATGATAAATCCAGCCCCCTATACGCTCGTGGGCAGGTTTGCGGACAACGTCCACCGGTCCCTCATATGTTGTGTCGCATATCCGCATACCTTCAATGCACTCCTTAACCATTTCTTGGCATTCTCATCCAACGCGGTTTCGTCCGCCAACATGACTTTCGCATCCTTCATGTCCTCTGCGAGTTGCAACTTCTTCTTCTTCTCCGCAAGCCATTTCTTGGCATGTCATCCAAGACGATTTCGTCCGCTAACATGATCTTCACATCCTCCATATCTCGTGCGAGTTGCAACCTCTCCTTCCCGAACTCAATCTCTTCAAATGTCTTGCCCTTCTGCAGTTCGATCTTCTCTCTCTTAATTTCAAGCCTTCTCTCTGCCCCCATCCGGTCCCACTTCATCCTCTTCTTTTGCGCATCTGACATGATCTTGTACCTCCCCTCTTTCTTGTTCCCCCTTGTCGAAAAATGCTCGTCCATGTGGACGACATTTTTGTAGCCGCGACGTCAGGGAGATCCTTACCTTCTTTCACTTGTTTTTCATGACTTGTCAGTTATCTGTTGGCACGGTACCTCTTCCATTGGTGATGAAAATCTCGCCCTCCTCATCATCCAACCAAATGGATTGGTGGGAGCTTGAGCCATCATTTCTCTTCTTGTCGGCTTTGAAATCGGCCGCAACATGTGTCCACTTTGGCTTACCATTCAATAAGAGGCAACAATGGCTAAAAGCAAATGGCTTCTTCTTGACCTAGTGATACAAAGTGTCCGTCAATGACGTCTAGCAAACCACATACATATGAGCACAATAATGCAAACACAATAAGCATATTGAAATGACAATAAGATGAGGCAATTGAGCTTACATGAGTTGTCACTTCCATCCCACTTTGAGGGCGTTTGGTCAATTTTGAGTAGTAGGCGACGTACTTGTTCACTTCTCTTGAATGATCCCACATCGATGTTGGAGAGATGCCACATTGTGGGTGGTCACGATAGGATGCAGCTCCACATACTCGTTCGTTCATGGTAGTCCTTCCAAATCTTCTCTCAATACATGTTCCCTTTTGCTCGATGCCACTTATTGGATCCAATCTTGTGTCCAACCAAGATTTGACCAACAAGATGTCCTCAAATCTTAAGAAAGCCGGACTTCTTGCCTTAGCCGTCTTGCCCTTCTTATTCTTCTTGCTCGGATTGGGATCAGATGTTGTCCCAACTACAAATGCGATGGTGTCCTCCAATTCATAATCCATTTCGGTCGGATCTTCATTGTCATTGATCATGCTTGCCAAGTACGTACGCCTCCTAGATGATCATGGTTTGCAAGAATTCATCATGTACGAACTAGTCATCTATACAAAACATTGAACATTTGATCGGACAGGAGCAAACAAAATGTACATGTCTTGTTCTGTCATTCCGTCGAACATGTGGAACGCAACCCGCGTGGTGGCGGTACCCGTGCTTATCTGCTCCCGAACAAGCGACGGCTACTCACATTCGTCGATCGTTGGCTTCCGCATGGGCGGAAAGCTGTCCGGAATGGCCTAGCTGACCATCGAATCCTCCTCCACGCCAAGGGGACTGGACAACATAATCCGCGTCGGCGCTTGGATGGATAGGGTGCGGGGAGTCGGGTGTGGCAGAGGAGACGTCTCGTCGACCATGTCCGCACCTACATGCGATGCCACCACTACCTCCATCTCTCATTGCCGGTGACGCCGCATCTTCCAGGCGACATTCTCTGGCTTGCAAGACGAAGTGGAGGAAGGGACACCAGCGGACAAGGCGGACCGTGTCTCTGTCGCGACGGTCGGGGACGGGTCGGAAGGCATCACGGCGGCGGATCGGGACCGATGGTGAGGATGGAGAGCAAGGGTGCCGAACGGCGAGGCCTCGGGTGTGGGAAATGTTGGAGGGCGGTGGGAGGAGGAGGAAGGGTTTAGAGAATTTGAGGCAATTTGAGGTAGGGTCGAGCTGTCGGGTCCAACGTGGCGGGCGTGCCCGGGCGCACCCATGCTGCCCCATATTCACCTCATATTTGGGCTGTATATGAGGGGTGCTGATCATCCCGGACATCTGAGGCCCGTTTAAGAAGTCCGTCTCAGTCAAGATTTCATGACCGGTGTGTGACCAGACAGCCTGTCTGGGCGTATGAGGCGACTTTGGGTCGGCCGACTGTAGATGCTCTAATGGGTTATATCTTAGCCTTATCATCAATAACTAGCTATTTCTAAAAGCATGGTGAAACATATTGTGTTAAAAAATCATCTCTTAAATAAGAGAAGACAAGCCTTTTTAATTATTTTTCTCTCCTCCACCTCAACAGTCATCCTACGTGGCGCTCTTAAAATAACACCATTGTACATGCCCGTAAAACCAACGAACGAACGACACCAAAAATAGTGTCCCTTTTTTTACGAGGCCAAAAATAGTGTGTAATTTGAAACCAATCATTGATCACATTTTTTGTAGCCATTTGAGCAATGGATATAACAGAAGGATTGGGCGTACTTTGCTACGCCATTGAATTTGTTGGGATTCTTAAATTTTTGTACTCACTCTATTTTAAAATATATATTGTATTACTTTTTTGAAAAGTCAAACTTCTTTACGTTTGGTCAAATTTGGAGAAAAATATATTAAAATTTATAATATGAAATTTATGTTATTAGATCCATCATGAAATGAATTTTCATTAAAAAAATATTTTGGATGTCGATACTTTGACTCTGAATTTAGTCAAAGATAAAGACATTTTACTTTCCAAAATATTAATAACCCTTACACTGAAACTGAAACTGATGCAATATTTAGTTTGAGAGGCGGGCCTTTCGTGGTATTATTCTATTTTATCTGTTGTTCAACCCATATTTATGTGGCGATATTTTTACATCAGTTGTTGTACGTACTATATGTTGCGGAACGTTGCATGGAAAAAATAAAAAAATTCCTACGCGCACCTAACATCTAGCTATGAAGATCAACATCTATGAGAGGGAAAGTGCATCTACATATCCTTGTAGATCGCTAAGCGGAAGCGTACATAACGCGGTTGATGTAGTCGTACTCTTCACGATCCAATCTCAATCCGATCTGATATAGCGTCGAACGGACGTTACCTCTGCGTTCAGCACACGTGCAGCTCGATGACATCTCCTCCTTCTTGATCTAGCAAGAGAGGAAGGAGAAGTAGATGGGATCTCCACCAGCACGACGGTGTGGTGGAGATGGTGGTGGAGCAATCCCAGCAAGGCTTCGCCAAGCGCCTCCGTAACTGCAAACGAGGAAAAACGGGAGAGAGGGGAGGCCGCAGGGCATGGGAATTGTTGTGTCTAGCCCTCCCCCTATCCTGTACTATATATAGGAGGCAAGGGGCAGGTTCAAGTCACAACCCCTTGCCCCTCCTGCAAGGAGGGCCGACGGCTGGGTGGAGTCCTTCCTCCACAAGGAAGGGAGGAGTCCCCCTCCTCCAAGGCACCTCCGAGGTGCCTTGTCCCTTTGGGACTTTTTCCCCAAGCCAATTTTGCCTCTACGGGCTGGTGTCCCTGGCCTAGGGTGGCTGGGGTGCCACCCGTACAGCCCATGTGGGACCATGGGGTAGGTGGACCCTCCGGTGGACCCCCGGAACCCTTTCGACACCCTCATACACTATCGTTAATGCACGAAACTTTTCTCGTAGGCAAAATAGGGCTTCCCATATATAAATATTTCCCTACGGGCCATATTGGAACTCCTCGTGACCTCCGAGATCTCATCTGGGACTTCAAACAACATTCCGTCACCAACGTACATATCCCAATACTACTCTAGCGTCAATCAAATGTTAAGCGTGCGGACCCTACATGTTTGAGAATCATGTGGACATGACCGAGACACCTCTCCGATCAATAACCAATAGCGGGACCTGGATGCCTATATTGGTTCTCAAATATTCCACGAAGATCATTATCGGTTGATAACCCACAAGTGTAGGAGATCGCGACAGTCTTCGCATGTAAGATAACACAATTTATTTATTCGACACAAGGGGAGCCAAAGAATATTTATAAGCTTTAACAGTTGAGTTGTCAATTCAACCGCACCTGAAATATACTTGCTTGGCAACAAAATATTAGTAGCAACGGTGATATGGAAGTGATGGTGGCAACAGAAATAAGGGTGGCAAAGCAACGAAAGTAAAACAACAAAAGTAAAGCAACTTGTAACCAACATGATTAAAACACTGTAGGCTAAGGGGACGGATGGTTGGCCATGGATGAGAGATATCATGTATTTAACTTGGGGCAAGGCACATAGAAAAGTAATGATCATCTAGGCAAATATAAAACATTAGGCATGTATCCCAAGGTAGTCGTGCGTGCTTGCAATAAGAACTTGCACAACATCTTTTGTCCTACCATCCCGCTACCAACGGGGCCAAAAGAAACTTATGGAGATTAAGGTGCTCCTGTCAAAGAGCACCGGAACAAAGCATTAATAATCAATGAATACATGGAATCCTCAAATCATAGTCTATCCCCTTTGGTGTCCCAAGCTATCACCATTAGGATCGCCGGTTCCGGACTATAATAGGTGCATACTACTCATAGATAGGATCCTAGAACACAAACATATTCATGAAAACATAAGGTATTCAGATCGGAAATCATGGAACTCGGGCCCAAAGTGACAAGCATTAAGAGTAACAAGTAGTAGCAAAGATGATAAACACCATAGTAGATGATAGGCAACATGCCCCCAACAATCTGACAAACTATTACATGATCTAACTCATCCAATCGCTACCATCCTCTTCACCTACAGCAGGGAATTACTCACACATGATGGGGAAAGCCATGGGAGGGTGATGGAGTGGTGATGGTGATGACGATGGCGACGATTTCCCCTCTCCGGAGGCCAAGGCAGCCTCCAGATTAGATCTCCAAGAGAAGAACCGAGGGTGGCGGCGGCTCCGCGTCGAGAACTTGCAAAACGACTTCTATTCTGGGATTTCTCCGTCACGGGTAAAAATAGGAGCCAAGGTAGGGCATCGGAGGGGGTGGGCCCCACCCAGGCGGCCTCCCTGCGCGGCCAGGGGGCAGGCCGCACCACCAGGTCGCCTGGAGGCCTAGTGTCCCCCTCTAGCCCATCTTCTGGCCAAGGGTTCCTCCTAATGTGTGGATTTTCTCTATTTTTATTGGTATTTTCCGGGACGCCTAAAAATCCATTTTCCTACACACAAGAAAACCATAGGGGAAGCTGTGCTGAAAATAGCGTCAACACTAGTTAGTTTCATTCAAATCATGCAAGAGTGAGGCCAAAACAATAGCAAAAGTGTTTGGAAAAGTAGATATGTTTGAGACGTATCAACTCCCCCAAGCTTAGCATATTGCTTGTCCTCAAGCAATCCAGTTCAACAAACTGGACACGAAAAAACAAACTTTGTCAAACTATTTTGCTTCATTAGATGCATATAAGCATGTACTACAAACAAGTCCAACAAGTATTGAAGCAATGCTACAAAGACAATGTACGAAACAATCCTTCGATCATGTGAAGAATTTGAAACAACTAAGAATGAATAATATGCAACCAAAAATCATGACAAAATCACAATGCACATGACTTGGACATATTAGAGTGGCATTTCGCTAGCCCCCATGGGTGAAGCAAAACATAAATGCAGACGCTCCTTCACAGTCTTAAAGGAGACTAGAATTAAATATTTCAGAATGAGTAATATCACAATCATGTAGAAGACAATGTGGTACTTTGGGACAACGCACATTACACTCAGAATGACAATAATGCTATCAATAGTTGGTGCTTTTATATAAGAAGAGGATGACTCAACAGTAAAGTAAAATAGATAGGCCCTTCGTAGAGGGAAGCATTGATTTGGAGAGGTGCTAGAGCTTGAGCTTTTAAAACAGAGATGAATCAAAATTTTGGGTGGTATGCTGATACGTCCATTTTGCATCATGTTTTGATGTTGATATTTATCGCTTCTTGGGATGTTATTTCACTTCACGGTACAATACTTATGCCTTTTCTCTCTTATTTTGCAAGCTTTACATGAAGAGGGAGAATGCCGGCAACTGGAATTCTGGCCTGAAAGTGGAGCAAAGTTGAGATACCTATTCTGCGCAACTCCAAACGCCGTAAAAATCAACGAGAATTTTTTTCCGTATTTATAAAAAATACTGGGCCGAAGAAGCGCCAGAGGGGCGCCAGCAGGTGGCCACAAGCCTGCACGGTGCGGCGACCCCCCAGGCCGCGACATGAGGGCTTGTGGGCAGCCTGCTGGCCCACTATCCCCCCTCTTCTGCTATATGAAGGGTTTTGTCCAGGAAAAAATCAGGGAGGAGCTTTTTCATGGATTCGCCGCCGCCACGAGGCGGAACTTGAGCAGAACCACTCTAGAGCTCCGGCAGGACGATCCTGCCGGGGAAACTTCCCTCCCGGAGGGGGAAATTATCGCCATCATCATCACCAACACTCCTCTCATCGGAGGGAACTCGTCACCATCAACATCTTCATCAGCACCATCTCATCACCGAACCCTAGTTCATCTCTTGTACCCAATCTCCGTCTCCCGACTCCGATTGGTACTTGTAAGGTTGCTAGTAGTGTTGATTACTCTTTGTAGTTGATGCTAGTTGGATTACTTGGTGGAAGAGTTTATGTTCAGATCATTGATGCTACTCATTACCTCTCTGGTCATGAATATGATTATGCTTTTTGAGTAGTTACTTTTGTTCCTGAGGACATGGGATAAGTCATGCTAATAGTAGTCATGTGAATTTGGTATTCGTTCGATATTTTGATGTGTTGTATGTTGTTTTTCCTCTAGTGGTGTTATGTGAACGTAGACTACATAACACTTCACCATTATTGGGGCCTAGAGGAAGGCATTGGGAAGTAGTAAGTAGATGATGGGTTGCTAGATGACACAAGCTTAAACCCTAGTTTATGCGTTGCTTCGGAAGGGGCTGATTTGGATCCACTAGTTTAATGTTATGGTTAGACTTTGTCTTAATTCTTCTTTCGTAGTTGCGGATGCTTGCGAGAGGGGTTAATCATAAGTGGGATGCTTGTCCAAGTAAGGGCAGTACCCAAGCGCCGGTCCACCCACATATCAAACTATCAAAGTAACGAACGTGATTCATATGAACATGATGAAACTAGCATGACAGAAATTCCCGTGTGTCCTCAGGAGCATTTTTCCTCCTATAAGACTTTGTCCAGGCTTGTCCCTTGATACAAAACGGTTTGGGCCACTTTGCTGCACCGTTGCTACTTTTGTTACTTGTTGCTTGCTACGAATCATCTCACCACACAATCACTTGGTACCGACAATCTCAGTGCCTGCAGATATTTCCTTGCTGAAAACCACTTGTCAGATCCTTCTGCTCCTCGTTGGGTTCGACACTCTTACTTATTGAAAGGCCTACGATTGATTCGCTATATTTATGGGTCATCATGTACTCATATAAAACATGTTTGTTTGCAAGGTTGATCAAGTCTTACTACCAAACACGTGATATATAGAGCAAAAAGTTTCACTTCTTATAAAGCAATCATGGTACCTTTATTTTAATGGATATTGTCCCCACCATAATAGTTTTGTATTTGTGGTGCACATGTAGAGGACAATCCCACTCTCCAACCTTCACGGTCTCAATATACTCAATAGAATTAAGGACATGCCTTTTATCGATCTTCTTCGGAAAATATACCGTGTGCTCCTTCTCATTAACATTGAAAGTCATCTTTCCTTTATTGCAAACAATAATAGCACGTGCGGTGTTAAGAAAAGGTCTACCAAGAATAATAGACATGCTCCCATCCTCGGGCATGTCAAGCACAACAAAGTCAATAAGGATCAAGCAATTAGCAACTTCAACACGAACATCCTCACAAATACCAACATGAATGGTCGTTGACTTATCAGCCATTTGAAGAGAGATATATGTAGGGAATAGTTTATCTAGACAAAGCCTTTTGTAAAGAGAAAAAGGCATAACACTCACTCCTGCACGAAGATCACATAAAGCAGTCTGACATAATTATTTTTTATGGAGCAAGGGATGGTGGGTATACCTGGATCACCAAGCTTCTCAGGAATCTTAGCACTGAAAGAGTAATTAGCAAGCATAGTAGATATTGCTTCATTAGGAACTTTATTTTATTAGTAACAATATCTTTCATATACCTCGAGTACGGAGGCAACTTAATAGCACCAGTCAAAGGAATTTGAAGAAAAATAGTTTTCATCCATTCACAAAATTTATTGTAATGCCCTTCTTCTTTGATTTTGAAAGACTTACCTGGGAAGGGCATTGATTTCTGTACCCATGGTTCTCTTTCCTTCCCATGTCTTCTTGCAACAAAGTCTTCTCTAGTATATCTCTTGCGCTTTTCGGGTGCTTCTTCTTCTTGTACTTTAGGAGGATCATTCTTCTCATTATCTTTATCAGGTTCGGCACCATCTTCAGTTTCAGCATCGAAAATAGATATAATATTAGGATCAACAATAGGTTCTTCATAAATTATGGTATCATTGGAGTTATCAACTTCCTTGTGTTTCTTCTTCTTCTTCGGGGAGCTGACAACGTCTTCTTCGTGCAATGGAGAATCTTGCTCGATCCTCTTTGGATGCCCCTCCGGATAAAGGGGGTCCTGGGTGTGTGTACCACCTCGGGTCTTTATACCATACGCCTGTGTATCAACTTGTTTGGCATTGTTTGCAAGCAAATATTTTTGCACATTAGAAATTTGTTCAAGCTGAGTTTGAACCATATGAAAATGCTTAACAAGACCTTTAACATCATTAAGAGTTCTACTTAAAACATCAAGCAAACTTTTGATAGCAAGGGAATTATCATGCAACTGGCTTTGAATCCTCTCATTAAAGTGATTTTGCTTGATAATAAAATTACCAAGCTCATCTAAACATTGATCAGGGGGCTTACCATGAGGGATGTAACTTGCATTGAATTCTAAAAGAGAGTGTATGATGACCCACAAGTGTAGGGGATCGCAACAGTCTTCACGGGTAAGTTAACCCAATATATTGATTCGACACAAGAGAAGCCAAAGAATATGTATAAGCTTTAACAGTTGAGTTGTCAATTCAACCACACCTGAAAGATACTTGCTTGGCAACGAAATATTAGTAGCAACGGTGATATGGAAGTGATTGTGGCAAAGCAATGAAAGTAAAACAACGAAAGTAAATAACTTGTAACTAGCAGGATTAAAACACTTTAGGCTAGGGAGATGGATGGTTGGTCATGGATGAGAGATATCGTGTATTTAACTTGGGGCAAGGCACATAGAAAAGTAATGATCATCTAGGAAAATATCAAACGTTAGGCATGTATCCCAAGGTAGTTATGCTTGCTTGCAATAAGAAATTGCACAACATCTTTTGTCCTACCATCCCGCTACCAACGGGGCCAAAAGGAACTTATGGAGATTAAGGTGCTCCTGTCAAAGAGCACCGGAACAAAGCATTAACAATCAATGGATACATGGAATCCTCAAACAATAGTCTATCCCCTTTGGTGTCCCAAGCTGTCACTATTGGGATCGCCGGTTCCGGACTATAATAGGTGCATACTACTCATAGATAGGATCTGAGAACACAAATATATTCATGAAAACATAAGGTACTCAGATACGTAATCATGGCACTCGGGCCCAAAGTGACAAACATTAAGAGTAACAAGTAGTAGCAAAGATGATAAACACCATAGTAGATGATAGGCAACATGCCCCCAATAATCTGACATACTATTACATGATCTAATTCATCCAATCCCTACCATCCCCTTCACCTACAGCAGGGAATTACTCACACATGATGGAGGAAGCCATGGGAGGGTGATGGAGTGGTGACGGTGATGACGATGGCGACGATTTCCCCTCTCGGGAGGCCAAGGCAGCCTCCGGATTAGCTCTCCCGAAGAAGAACCGAAGGTGGCGGCGGATCCACGTCGAAAACTTGCAAAATGACTTCTGTTCTCGGATTTCTCCGTCAGGGGTAAAATTAGGAGCCAAGGTAGGGCACCAGAGGGGGTTGGCCCCACCCAAGCGGCCTCCCGGCGCGGCTAGGGGGAAGGCCGCGCCACTAGGTCGCTTGGAGGCCTGGTGGCCCCCTCTGGCCCATCTTCTGGCCAAGGGTTCTTTTTTATGCGTAGATTTTCTCTATTTTTTATTGGAATTTTCTGGGACGCCTAAAAATCCATTTTCCTGTACACAAGAAAACCATAGAGGCAGCTCTGCTGAAAACAGCGTCAGTCCGGGTTAGTCTCATTCAAATCATGCAAGAATGAGGCCAAAACATTAGCAAAAGTGTTTGGAAAAGTAGATACGTTTGAGACGTATCATCGGTCGAACCACGATATCAAGGATTCAGTCAATTCGGTATGCAGTTCGCTTTGTCCAGCGGTATGTTACTTGCCCGAGACTCTATCGCGGGTATCTCCATACCTAGTTCAATATCGTTATTGCCAAGTCTATTTACTCGGTCTGTAAAACAAGATCAAGAGATACCTCTCCGTCATACGGAGTGACAAATCCCAGTCTCGATGCATGCCAACCCAACAGACACCCTCGGAGATACCTGTAGAGCATCTTTATAATCACCTAGTTACGTTGTGACATTTGATACACACAAGACATTCCTTCAATGACATGGATTTACATGATCTCATGGTTATAGGAACAAATACATCGACATGCAGAAAGAAATAGCAATAAACTTATTCATGCAATCCAATTCAATGCTTACGGTTTGGGTCTTGTCCATCACATCATTCTCCTAATGATATGATCTCGTTATCAAATGACAAATCATGTCTATGGCTAGGAAACCTTAACCATCTATTATAAATGAGCTAGTCTAGTAGAGTCTTACAAAGGGACACTTTGTTGTCTATGTATCTACACATGTATTTGAGTTTCCAATCAATACAATTATAGGACGGATAATAAACGAATATCATGCAGAAGGAAATAGGATAATATCCAATTTATTATTGCCTCTAGGGCATATTTCCAATAGTCTCCCACTTGCACTAGAGTCAATAATCTAGTTCACATCACCATGTGATTAACACCCAATTAGTTCTGGGGTTTGATCATGTTTTGCTTGTGAGAGAGTGATACATCTCCAACGTATCTATATTTTTTGCTGATTTCATGCTATTATCTTGTCAAACTTTGGATGTTTTTCATGCCTTTTATATATTTTTTGGGACTAACTTATTAACTCAGTGCCAAGTGCCAGTTCGTGTTTTTTCCATGTTTTTTACCCCTTTTAGAGGAGAATTTTGAACGGAGTCCAAATGGAAGGAAACTGCCAAAAAGATTATTTCCGGAACAGAAAAAGACCGGAGAGCCGAAGAATCAGGGCAGGGGCCCACCAGGAACCCCACAAGCCCTCATGGCGCGGCCAGGGGGGAGGCCGCAGCCCACTGGCTTGTGGGCTCCCTGAGGCCCCTTTGCCCTAGGTTTTGCGCCTATATATCCCCAAAAATTCCACAAAAAATCAGGAGATCATCGAAAGTACTTTTCCGTCGCCGCAAGCTTCTGTCTCCGCAAGATCCCATCTGGGGCACGTTTTGGTGCCCTGCCGGAGGGGGGGGTTCGGATATGGAGGGCTTCTTCATCAACACCATGACCTCTCCGATGATGCGTGAGTAGTTCACCATAGACCTACGGGTCCATAGCTAGTAACTAGATGGCTTCTTCTCTCTCTTGGATCTTCAATACAAAGTTCTCCATGATCTTCATGGAGATCTATCCGATGTAATATTCTTTTGCGGTGTGTTTGTCGAGATCCGATGAATTGTGGATTTATGATCAGATTATCTATGAATCTTATTTGAGTTTCTTCTAATCTCTCTTATGCATGATTTCATATCCTTGAAATTCTCTTCGAGTTGTGGGTTTTGTTTGGCCAACTAGATCTATTATTCTTGCAATGGGAGAAGTGCTTGGTTTTGGGTTCATACCGTGCGGTGACCTCACCCAGTGACAAAAGGGGGAGTGAGGCACGTATCGTGTTGTTGCCATCAAGGGTAAAAAGATGGGGTTTTCATCATTGGTTTGAGATTATCCCTCTACATCATGTCATCTTGCTTAAGGCGTTACTCTGTTCTTCATGAACTCAATACACTAGATGCATGCTGGATAGCGGTCGATGTGTGGAGTAATAGTAGTAGATGCAGAAAGTATCGGTCTACTTGTCTCGGACGTGATGCCTATATGTATGATCATTGCCTTAGATATCGCCATGACTTTGCGCGGTTCTATCAATTGCTCGACAGTAATTTGTTCACCCACCGTGATATTTGCTATTCTGAGAGAAGCCTCTAGTTAACACTATGGCCCCCGGGTCTACTCCACACCATATTTTCAGCCTTACACTTTTTACTTCGTTGCACTTTCCGCCTTCAGTTCTCACTTTGCAAACAATCTTGAAGGGATTGACAACCCCTTTGAAGCGTTGGGTGCAAGCTCGTTTGTGTTTGTGCAGGTAATCCGGACTTGACGAGACCCTCCAACTGGATCGATACCTATGTTCTCAAACTGAGGGAAATACTTACTGCTCCTTTGCTGCATCACCCTTTCCTCTTCAAGGGAAAAACCAACGCAAGCAAGTCTCCGTCAACGTGTCAATTTCTGGCGCTGTTGTTTGAAAAGTAGCAAGAAGAATTTCTGGCGCCGTTGCCGGGGAAGGACTTTTGTTGCTGTAGCAGAAGAATTTGTGGCGTCGTTGCCGGGGAGGAGGAATATGAAGTCAAGAACTCATCCAAGTAGGTGTCGCAAACTCATCTCTTGCATTTACTTTTTTGCCTCTCGTTTTCCACTCCCCCACTCCTGAAAAACAAAAATTTACAAAAAATCTTTGCCTTTTTCGTTCGCCCTTTTCTCTCGCTTGCTATCTGCTCGCTTGTGTGCCATGTGCCTTCAATATGCTTGCATCTTCGCTTGTTCAAAATCTAGTGATATGGATCCTCATCCACTTGCTAATCTTTTTAAGAGATCCAATTATGTTGATCCAATTGCTAGTGAGTTGAGTGCACTTGACTATCTTTATGGAGTTTGGCTTGAGATGCGTGAATCTAAAAATTGTGAGGAAGAAATTTATGAAGTGATTCACGAGGGCTCCTTGGATGAAAAGCATGATTGCAATGGTTTCACTATAAATTCTATTAGTGACAATCATGCTAAAAATATGCAAAACTCTAAGCTTGGGGATGCTAGTTTTGCTATGTCCACTACTTGTTGCAATGATCATGAGTGGGGCGATGATTTTTCTTATGATCTTGAAAATTTGTTTAAGCCTCATGATGAATATGATATTTGCAATATTATTGAAAGTGGGTTTGGAGAAGTCATGACTTTAGTTGATAATAATCCCACTATTTTTGAAGAGCGTCAACTTTGCTTGCATGTGGATCATGAAAAGAATATCCTATGTGATAGTTACATTGTTGAATTTGATTATGATCCCACATGTAATTGCTATGAGAGAGGAAAATATTGTGGTAGAAACTGTCATGTTACCAAATTACCTCTCGTTATGTGGAGATTGCTATTGTCTCTTTCTTCTTCCTTGCATATGGAAACTATTGGTTGTCTTGATAATCTGTTTTCCTATAAAATGCCTATGCATAGGAAGTATGTTAGTCTTAGATATGATTTTCACATGCTTTATGATGCTCTCGTTGTGCTTCAATTCTTGTCTTTTGTGTGAGCATGATTGATTTATCAATGCCTAGCTAAGGGCGTTAAACAATATCGCTTGTTGGGAGGCAACCCAATGAATTTATCTTTTTCTTTCTATTTTGTTGCGTCCACACTCTCATAATTCTATTGTGATTGTGTTTTTTTGTGTTTCTTTTTGTGTTTGAGCCAAGAAAAACCTTTATTAGTCTTGGTAATGGTTGTTTGATCCTGCTAGAAAAAGACAGAAACTTTTCGCTCACGAGATGATTTTTCATTTTTATTCAGAAAGAGCTTTTGAGTTGATTCTTTTTCCTGCTGGTTGATATGACTTTTTCCCAGGCCTTCGTAATTGTTCAGAATTTCTGAGGTAAAACTAGTATACAAAGTATATAGATTGCTACAGACTGGTCTGTTTTTGACAGGTTCTGTTTTTGTTGAGTTGGTTGCTTGTTTTGATGAAACTATGGATAGTATCGGGGGGTACTAGCCATGAAAAAGTGAGAATTACAGTATCCCAACACCAATATAGATAGAATTCAAGTTTGCTACAGTACCAAAAGTAGTGGTAATTTGTTTTCTTGTGCTAATGTTATCACGAGTTTCTGTTTAAGTTTTGTGTTGTGAAGTTTTCAAGTTTTGGGTGATGTTCTCATGGACAAAGAGATAAGGAGTGGAAAGAGCTCAAGCTTGGGGATGCCCAAGGCATCCCAAGCCAAATTCAAGGACACCAAAAAGCCTAAGCTTGGGGATGCCTTCCCCTCTTTCGTCTCAATCCATCGGTAACATTACTTGGAGCTATATTTTTATTCACCACATGATATGTGTTTTGCTTGGAGCGTCTTGTATCTTAGAAGTCTTTTCTTTTTGTTGTGTCACAATCATCCTTGCTGCACACCTTTTTTGAGAGAGAGGGACATGGATTCATCGTGATTTTGCTGGAATGCTCATAGTGCTTCACTTATATCTTTTGAGCTAGATACTTTTGCTCTTTGTGCTTCACTTATATCTTTTAGAGCACGACGGTGCGTGACTTGGTAGTTGGCTTATGCTATGAAAGTAGTACAAAAGGTGATAGGTACCCAAAGAGGATGCAAAAAACCTCCATCTTCATGTGCATTGAGAAGAAAGAGAAGTCTTGATTCCTCTCAATTAGTTTTGAGACGTGGATTTGGTAATATTAAGAGCTATGTTAGTAGGGTGTTGTGAATCTAGAAATACTTGTGTTGAAGTTAGTGATTCCCGTAGCATGCACGTATGGTGAACCGCTATGTTAGGAAGTCGGAGCATAATTGATCTATTGATTGTAATCCTTTGTGTTGAGGTCGGGATCACGCGATGATTAACACCTACGAACCCTTCCCCTAGGAGTATGCGTTTAGCACTTTGTTTCGATTACTAATAAAAACTTTCGCAACAAGTATGTGAGTTCTTCATGACTAATGTGAGTCCATGGTATAGATGCACTTTCACCTTCCACCATTGCTAGCCTATCTAGTGCCGCGCAATTCTCGCCGGTGCACAAACCCACCATATGCCTCCCTCAAAACACCCACCATACCTACCCACTATGGCATTTTCATAGCCATTCCGACATATATAGCCATGCAACTCCCACCGTTCTGTCTCATGACTTGTGCCGTCACTCTCATATTTCCATTGCATGATTGTAAGATAGCTAGCGAGATGTTTCAACGTCATACGCCATGCTAGATCATTGCACATCCCGGTACACTGTCGGAGGCATTTCTTATAGAGTCATCATCATTTTGAGCTTTGAGATTTGAGTAAATAAAAGTGTGATGATCATCATTATTAGAGCATTGTCCCATGTGAGGAAATAAAAAAGAAAAAAAAAGAGGCCAAAGAGCGCAAAAATAAAAAAGAGAAAAAAGAGAGGCCCAAGAGCCCAAATAAAATAAAATAAAGAGATAAAAAGAGAGAAGGGACAATGCTACTATCCTTTTCCACACTTGTGCTTCATAATAGCACCATGTTCTTCGTGATTGAGAGCTTCTTGCTTTGTCACTACCATATGCTAGTGGGAATCTTCATTATATAACTTGGCTTGTATATTCCAATGATGGGCTTCCTCAAAATTGCCCTAGGTCTTCGTGAGCAAGCAAGTTGGATGCACACCCACTAGTTCTCCTTTTGAGCTTTCACATACTTATAGCTCTAGTGCATCTCTTGTATGGCAATTCCTACTTATTCACATTGATATCTATTAATGGGCATCTCCATAGCCCTTTGATACGCCGAATCAATGTGACCATCTCCTCCTTTTTTTCTCACAACCACCACCACACTCTATTCCACTTATAGTGCTATATCCATGGCTCACGCTCATGTATTGCGTGATAGTTATAAAAATTTGAGAAAGTAAGACTGCGAAAACAATTACTTGGCCAATACCGGGGTTGTGCATGATTTACATTAGTTGTGTGAGAATGATGAAGCATAGCCAGACTATATGATTTTGTAGGGATAACTTTCCTTGACCTTGTTATTTGAAAGTTCATGATTACCTTGCTAGTTTGCTTGAAGTATTATTGTTTTCATATCAATAGCAAACTATTGTTTCGAATCTTACGGATATGAACATTCATGTCACGTGAAATAAGTTGCAAAGGACAACTATGCTAGGTAGCTTTCCACATCAAAAATTCATTCTTTATCACTTCCCTACTCGAGGACGAGCAGGAGTTAAGCTTGGGGATGCTTGATACGTCTCCAACGTATCTATAATTTTTGATGGTTTCATGCTATTATCTTGTCAAACTTTGGATGTTTTGCATGCCTTTTATATATTTTTTGGGACTAACTTATTAACTCAGTGCCAAGTGCCAGTTCCTGTTTTTTCCATGTTTTTGACCCCTTTCATAGGAGGATTTTGAATGGAGTCCAAACGGAAGGAAACTGCCAAAAAGTTTTTTCCGGAACAGAAAAAGATGGGAGAGCCGGAGAATCAGGGCAGGGGCCCACCAGGGACCCCACAAGCCCTCATGGCGCGGCCAGGGGGGAGGCCGCGGCCCCCTGGCTTGTGGGTTCCCTGAGGCCCCTTTGCCCTAGGTTTTGCGCCTATGTATCCCCAAAAATTCCAGAAAAAATCAGGAGATCATCGAAAGTACTTTTCCGCCGCCGCGAGCTTTTGTCTCCGCAAGATCCCATCTGGGACACGCTCTGGTGCCCTGCCGGAGGGGGGATTCGGATACGGAGGGCTTCTTCATCAACACCATGACCTCTTCGATGATGCGTGAGTAGTTCACCATAGACCTACGGGTCCATAGCTAGTAACTAGATGGCTTCTTCTCTCTCTTGGATCTTCAATACAAAGTTCTCCATGATCTTCATGGAGATCTATCCGATGTAATCTTCTTTTGCGGTGTGTTTGTCGAGATCCGATGAATTGTGGATTTATGATCAGATTATCTATGAATCTTATTTGAGTTTCTTCTGATCTCTCTTATGCATGATTTCATATCCTTGTAATTCTATTCGAGTTGTGGGTTTTGTTTGGCCAACTAGATCTATGATTCTTGCAATGGGAGAAGTGCTTGATTTTGGGTTCATACCATGTGGTGACCTCTCCCAGTGACAGAAGGGGTAGCGAGGTATGCATCGTGTTGTTGCCATCAAGGGTAAAAAGATGGGGGTTTCATCATTGGTTTGAGATTATCCGTCTACATCATGTCATCTTGCTTAAGGCGTTACTCTATTCGTCATGAACTCAATACACTAGATGCATGCTGGATAGCGGTCGATGTGTGGAGTAATAGTAGTAGATGCAGAAAGTATGGGTCTACTTGTCTCCGACGTGATGCCTATATGTATGACCATTGCCTTAGATATCGTCATGACTTTGCGCGGTTCTATCAATTGCTCGACAGTAATTTGTACACCCACCGTGATATTTGCTATTTTGAGAGAAGCCTCTAGTGAACACTATGGCCCCCGGGTCTACTTCACACCATATTTTCAGCCTTACACTTTTTACTTTGTTGCACTTTCCGCCTTCAGATCTCACTTTGCAAACAATCTTGAAGGGATTGACAACCCCTTTGAAGCATTGGGTGCAAGCTCATTTGTGTTTGCACATGTACTCTGGACTTGACGAGACCCTCCTACTGGATCGATACCTTGGTTCTCAAACTGAGGGAAATACTTACTGCTCCTTTGCTGCATCACCCTTTCCTCTTCAAGGGAAAAACCAACGCAAGCAAGTCTCTGTCAACGTGTCAATTTCTGGCGTTGTTGTTTGAGAAGTAGCAGAGAGGTTTTATTCAACGAATCTGCAGCATTCAAATTCGTGTGTACTTTACAAATCTCCATGTCATAATGTAGATGCTGCTACCACGCTCCACTTGGAGCTATACCGAATGACTCCTTCACTGTAGGAAATCCGGTTTGTATGGTCTTCGCAGGTGCGTTGGTTTCCCTCCAAGCTTAAAGGGTGATGTAGCACAACGACGGCAAGTATTACCGTCAGTTAAGAAAGCAAGGTATCAATCCAGTAGGAAGATCCACAAGACTACGTAAGGAGCACCTCCACACAAATAGAAAATGCTCGCAACCCAACACGTAGAGGGGTTGTTAATCCCTCGTGGGTAAAATAAGGATAGATTGATATATGCACATAAGAGTGATAGCAAATAGAATGCAACAAGGTATTTTTTTGCTTTTTTGATAATATAGATCTTAAAACAAAAGAGCAAATAAAGTAGAAAAGCAAATAGCAAAGTCGAGATTACAAATAGAAGATGTGAAGTAGACCCGGGGGCCGTAGGTTTCACTAGTGGCTTCTCTCGAGAAATAGCAAGCGGTGGGTAAACACATTACTGTTGGGAAACTGGTAGAAGAACAAATAATTATGATGATGTTCAAGGAAATGATCATGTATATAGGAATCACGTCCAAGACAAGTAGACCGTCTTCTCCTGCATCTACTTCTATTACTCCACACATCGACCGCTATCCAGCATGCATCTAGTGTATTGAGTTCATGGAGAAACGGAGTAATGCCTTTAGAATGATGACATGATGTAGACAAGATCTATTCATGTAGGAATATGCCCCATCGTTTTATCCTTGATAGCAACTATACATTCGTGGCTTGTCTGTTTCTGTCACTAAGATTGAGCACCGCAAGATCGAACCCATCACAAAGCACCTCTTCCCATGGCAAGATAAAAGATCAAGTCGGCACACAAAAACCAAATATCAGAGAAGAAATATGAGGCTATAATAATCAAGCATGAATATGTTTTCGTAAATCTGATGATAAACTCACAATTCATCGGATCCCAACAAACACACCGCAAAAGAAAGAGTTACATCATATAGATCTCTAAGAGACCATTATATTGAGAAACAAAACAAGAGATAAATCCATCTAGCTAATGCCTACGGACCCATAGTCTGATATGAACTACTCACGCATCATCGGTGGAGCACCAATGAGGATGGTGAACCCCTCCGTGACCGTGTTCCTCTCCGGAACGAGCTCTAGATTGGATTTTGTGGCTCTGGAACTTGCTTTGGCTAAAACGATTTTCTATCGACTCCTCTATTGTTTGCTGAATATTGGGGTATTTATAGAGCTCAAATGTGGCGGAGAAGATTCCTGAGAGCCCCACTAGGCACGAGGCCGCGTCAGGGGCCTCTGGCGCGCCCTGATTTCTAGTGGCCCCCCTCGGCCTCGGCTGCTGCTCATTCTTGATTCCCAAGTATCCTTCTGGTCCAAAAAATCTCCCTAAAGTTTCATGACAATCAGACCTTATCTGATATGGATTTTCTACAAAGGAAAAAACAGCAAAAAAGAACAACATGCACTAGGCACTATGTCAATACGTTAGTCACAAAAAATGATATAAAATTGCTATAGAATGATTATAAAACATCCAATGATGATAACATAACAACATGGAACAATCAAAAATTATAGATACGTTCGAGACGTATCAACATCGTGATACGTCTCCGTCGTATCTACTTTTCCAAACTCTTTTGCCCTTGTTTTGGACTCTAATTTGCATGATTTGAATGGAACTAACCCGGACTAATGCTGTTTTCAACAGAATTGCCATGGTGTTGTTTTTGCACAGAAATAAAAGTTCTTGGAATGACCTGGAAATTTACGAGGATTTTTTGTGGAATATATAAAAAATACTGGCGCAAGAATCAAACGGAGGGGTGGGGCGAGGAGCCCACAAGACCACCAGGCGCGGGCCCCCCTGGCCGCGCCTAGCAGGCTTGTGGGGCCCTCAGAGCTCCACCGCCTCCAACTCCAGCTCTATTTAGTCCCTTTCATCCAAAAAAATCAAGGAGAAGAGTTCATCGCGTTTTACGATACGGAGGCACCACCACCTCTTGTTCTTCCTCTGGAGGGCAGATCTAGAGTCCGTTCTGGGCTCTGGAGAGGGGAGATTGTCGCCATCATCATCACCAACATTCCTTCATCGCCAATTCCATGATGCTCTTCATCGTTCATGAGTAATCTCATCGTAGGCTTGTTGGACGGTGATGGGTTGGATGAGATCTATCATGTAATCGAGTTAGTTTTGATGAGGATTGATCCCTAGTATCCACTTTGTTCTGAGATTGATGTTGCTACTACTTTGCCATGCTTAATGCTTGTCACTAGGGCCCGAGTGCCATGATTTCAGATCTGAACCTATTATGTTCTCGTTAATATATGTGTGTTCTTGATCCTATCTTGCAAGTTGTAGTCACCTACTATGTGTTATGACCCGGCAACCCCAGAGTGACAATAGCCGGAACCACTCCCGGAGATGACCATAGTATGAGGAGTTCATGTATTCACTAAGTGCTAATGCGTTGTTCCGGTTCTCTATTAAAAGGAGAACCTTAATATCCCGTAGTTTCCATTAGGACCCCGCTGCCGCGGGAGGGATGGACAATAGATGTCATGCAAGTTCTTTTCCCTAAGCACGTATGACTACATACGAAATACATGCCTACATTACATTGACGAACTGGAGCTAGTTACATATCTCTTCGTGTTATAACTGTTGCATGATGAATATCATCCGGCATAATTATCCATCACCGATCCAATGCCTACGGTTTTTTCCTACT
Source organism: Hordeum vulgare subsp. vulgare (assembly GCF_904849725.1). Lineage (NCBI taxonomy): Eukaryota > Viridiplantae > Streptophyta > Magnoliopsida > Poales > Poaceae > Hordeum > Hordeum vulgare. The sequence continues at coordinate 449,084,517 of NC_058522.1, forward strand.
GGTCCTTGCTACATTACTTTGTCGCTATTGTTGTCACTGCCGCTACTGTTACTTTGTCGCTACTGCTGTCACTGCTGCTACTGTTACTGTTGCTACTGTTGCTATCACACTACTGTGCTACTGATACTTTGCTGCAGATGTTAAGTCTTTCAGGTGTGGTTGAATTGACAACTCAACTGCTAATACTCGAGAATATTCTTCGGCTTCCCCTTATGTCGAATCAAAAAATTTGGGTTGAATACTCTACCCTCGAAAACTGTTGCGATCCCCTATACTTGTGGGTTATCAAGACTATTTTCTCGCGCCGTTGCCGGGGAGGCATAACTCTATTCTCTGAGTCACTTGGGATTTACGTCTGCTGATCACTATGAGGAATCCGAAAGATCCAAAAACTAAAGTCTTGCTCTCAACTACGAGGACAGGTAATGAACCGCCATCTAGCTCTGCACTTGATTCACCCTCAGTTATGCGTAAGTTTGCGACACCACCTCCTGCTAGAAATTTTGATGTGTCGCATGTGCTTGATGTTGCTACTTCTGCTGTCCATGATGCTTGTGATGATGCTTTTCTTGATACTACTTTTCCACTAGGTGCATTCCTACATGCACAAATTGCTAGAGTTGCTGCTAGATGTGATGATACTTCTGAAACTGCTGAGATTATTGAAGTAGAACCTCCTATTTCACCTGTTAGAACTAGCTCTCCTAGATATGAATTGCCTGATATGCTTGAAGGTTATGTTATGGAGGGAGAGATAGATGAGGACTTTCTTTCTTGTAAGGATAGCTATGATCTTGAGAAATTACTTCACAAGTGGAAAGAAAAATCTTTGAACGCTAGGATGAAATACGACCCAAAGTTTGCTACTTCGACTATCTTTGTGACCGATAAGGATTATGAATTCTCTGTCGACCCTGAGTTAATCACTCTGGTCGAATCTGATCCTTTTCATGGTTATGATTCTGAAACGGTTGTAGCCCATCTTACTAAGCTGCACGATATAGCCACCCTATTCACGAGTGAGGAAAAGATCCGCCACTACTATATCCTTAAGTTGTTTCCTTTCTCGCTAAAGGATGATGCTAAGACTTGGTTCACTTATCTTGCTCCTGGTTGTGTGCGTAGTCCCCAGGATATGATCTACTACTTCTCTGAAAAATATTTCCCTGCCCATAAGAAGCAAGCTGCCTTGCAGGAAATATACAACTTTGTGCAAGTTGAAGAAGAGAGTCTCCCACAAGCTTGGGGGAGGCTCGTCCAGCTACTGAATGCTTTGCCTGATCACGCTCATGAGAAGAATGAAATACTTGATATCTTCTATAATGGACTAACCGATGCTTCTATTTTGCATCATGCTTTCATGTTGATATTTATCGCTTCTTGGGCTGTTATTTCACTTCACGGTACAATACTTATGCCTTTTCTCTCTTATTTTGCAAGGTTTACTTGAAGAGGGAGAATGTCGGCAGCTGGAATTCTGGCCTAAAATTGGAGCAAGTTTGAGATACCTATTCTGCGCAACTCCAAACGCCGTAAAAATCAATGAGGATTTTTTTTCCGAATTTATAAAAAATACTGGGCCGAAGAAGCACGAGAGGGGCACCAGCAGGTGGCCACAAGCCTGCTAGGCGCGGCCACCTGAAAAGACCTCGATGACACCTAGAGGGGGGGTGAATAGGCTATTTAAAAACTTCTTCAGATTTGGCTTGAACCTAATGCGGAAATAAACTAAGGGGGTACTTGTCAAGCACAAATCCTAAATGCACTAGGCACCGCAACGTGTATCAACAACACGATCTACCAAGATGGACACAATGCAGCTACTAACAAGCACAAGTAAGTTACAAAAACTTACTTGAGCTATATCACATGACAAGTAGGTAAATAACACAAGATACTAGATCACACTATATCACACGATATATCAAGGGTTGCAAGTATGTGCGTGTGGATATAGAGGGTATGCTTGAATGATTAATCTTGTACAAGAAATGACCAACACAATATAATGAGCACAAGCAATATGCAATGTATGTATGCTCAAATAACACAAGTAAACAACAAGTAAGGAGTTAGGGTTAAGGATAACCAAGGTCACTGAGACGAAGATGTATCCCGATGTTCACTTCCTTGGAGGGAAGCTAGTCACCGTTAGAGAGGTGGATGTTACCACGAAGGCACACCAACGCCACGAAGGCTCACCCTATTCTCCCTTTGAGATAACACCACGAAGGTGTTTCTCAACCACTAGTGGTAAGCCTTTGAGGTGGCTTCCGAACCCTCACAAACTTTTCCGGGGGTAATCACACGAATTGATTCCTCTCCGAAGGACTCCTACCGCCTAGGAGTCTCCAACCTCCAAGAGTAACAAGATCACGGGGAATGCTCAGAACTTGCTCAAATCTCGAATAGCTTGGGTTGAGAGGGGAGAGGGAAAAGATCTATCTTTTGATTGGAACAACTCTCCAAGGGGCTCACAAATGCTCTTGGGATCTAAGATTTGGAGTGAGCAAGTGTGTGTGAGGTAGAAGTGTGTTCTTATGAGGATAAGGCTGTGTTTAGCTGCGCTCTCACGAAGTGGGAGGGGGTATTTATAGTGTGGAGAGAAAAAGAGCCGTAGGGGACACTTTTAAGTCACACAGGGTCCGGACGTCCGACAGTTGTCGGAAGTCCGGGCGTCCGTGAGGGACCGGACGTCCGACAGCGGTCGGACGTCCGAGACCTGTAGCCATGACTGGAACTCTTCAGAGTTCGTCAGCGGCCGGGCTTCCGACAGGGGTCGGTCGTCCGAGGCCTGTAGATGTGCCTGAACATATTTGAATTCATCAGCATACGGACGTCTGGACTGGCCCGGAAGTCTGTGTTATACAGCACAATTTCTACTGGTGGTGGCTTCCGGATTTCCGACGGATGTCGGACGTCCGGTGCTCGGACGTCCGGAGGGAGCCGGATGTCCGAGATATAGTGCACAGATACTACTTGTGTTGACTACCGGATTTCCGGAGCTTGGCCGGACGTCCGGCCCTCGGACGTCCGGAGGGAGCCGGATTTCCGAGATATAGTGCACAACTTCTACTGGTGCAGGCTTCCGGATTTCCGGGACTTGGCCGGACATCCGGGCCTCGGACGTCCGGAGGGAGCCGGAAGTCCGAGTTATATGGCTTAGATTTCTCTCGTATAGGATTCAGGATTTCCGAACTAGTCGGTCGTCCGGCCCTCGGACGTCCGGAGGAAAACGGATGTCCGAGGCACTGGCTCTGTTTTCAGATAAAAGCAGAGCAGTGGAGATGTGGTCTGAGCAGAATAGTGGAGATGTAGTTTGAGCAAGTTCATCGCAAAACCTGTGATCCCCTCTTAATAGTGCGGGATCCCTAAAGACTCAAGAATCATAAAAGGGGTACTGATGATCCATACTTGACTGTATACTTTTATTCGCTGATCATCACTCCACACAACTAACGTCAAAGGAACTGATACCTTTGAGTTAGCTCGTTCACTTGAGCTTGATGTTTATGTTCCTTCTTGGCTCAAGATGAAAGCAAGACATGATGAAGTCTTCAAGTAGCTTTCCCATACAAAATGCGGAAAGCCTAGCTTATGTATTCATCTTCATTTGTCCACCATGTGAACATCCACAAGAATCAAGCATGAAGTGCTCAAGAATGCTCATCTTGATCTTGTCCTTGTTAGCACATGAGGTTGTCCTTATCAACACATGATCATTGACAATAGTTTCAATGATATATTCGTGTTGATCTACTTGAACTTGCACACCACAATCTTGATGACGATCACCACTTGACGTCATCCTTCATGGGTTGTATGAGATCTTCCTTTTGACGCAAGCCCAATGGAAACACACCTAACCCCCACATAGGAGTCTCACAAAGACCATGAGTTAGTACACAAACACGTAATGGACAATGCTTACCATACCATGGGATCACTTGATCCCTCTCGGTACATCTTATACGCTTTGTGTGTTGATCATCTTGATTTGTTCTTAGTCTGAGATCTTGATCAACCTAGTGTTTCTATGACCATTCTTTGGATAATACCTTGAGTAACATCTTGGTAAACATATAAACTCCTTGAACCCAACATATGGACTTCAAGAAGTGCCTATGGACAAATCCTATAAATATAACTTAAGGCAACCATTAGTCCATAGGGATTGTCATTAATTACCAAAACCACATATGGAGATATATTATGCTCTATCAATCTCCCCCATTTTGGTAATTGAAGACAACCACTTCAAGAGAGTTTATATAAGGAAATAAGCATAACCAAGTGCACACATAAAAGGTAATAGTGCATGTGAGCAAGATGTAAATGCTTACGCAATAAAAGGAAAACCCTCAAATCATATCCAAAGTAAACTCTCTAAACTTCTCCCCCATTAGCATCGATTGCCAAAACGGACGAAAAGTTTAGAAAGCAAATATAGTAGGTGGTCCTCCACAAAGTGTTTACTTCTCAGCAAATGAGTGCAGAAAAATACACAAATACAATGATAAGTAGTTGGAGGAAAACAAACTATATTAAGGACCCAAAGATTGCAAAAGGAATCGTATGCCACATAGACATACAGAGATAGAGGCAAGCAATCAAGAGATCCCAGATGGAACAAACAATCATATGGTCCTTCGAACCACATGAATAAAAGATATTATGATAAAGGCAACATAGTGCTTTATTAAAAACTAGAGAAGCTCCCCATGATTTGTGGACTAGTATGAGATTTTTGCATTTGACACAGGTGCACAAAATAGGATCGTTGCTCCCCCAGAATTAATAGAAACACACAACGAGTGCAAGAAGATAGATGAGACAATAAGCATATCAATTGCACAAAACTAATGGTTGAGCAACATGTAAAGGAAGCAACTTAAGAATAAGCTCAACCAAAGTAATGTGTATGAGTCATGGCAAAGCACTTGAGTAGACTAAGATAAGGATGAGCATTACTCATCAACATAGTCTTGATAAAATGAGATACAAAGTGCAAGACCTATCATTCCCACACACACATACTAGGAAATGGGTTCACAAGCTTACTAATACACAAACTAAGAACCAATGCTTGTGACAACCCATTGTGAAGATAGGAAGTAAGAACCTTGTCAAGAGGAGGGATACTAATTGAAAAGGACACCACCCTCATCAAGATAAGCACGAGAAAAAGTATTCTTCACGGCCAAAGATACGCACTCAAAACAAATCCTTTCACGAATCCATAAAAAAAAACTTGAAAGAGGAAATGCAACGATGGACGTGAAAGAAAAGAGGATATCAACTAGAGATGTAACTTCTCTCATGTGTAAAAGATTCTAAGTAGAAGACAATCATGATGATATATGTCCACAAAGAAGGATGTACACACGAAATGGTTACAAGAGGGAACAAACTAGATATCCAAAAAGGAAGTCATAAATATATCAATGAGATCTTTTGCTTGGAAGCATAGCACATGGCCTAATATTTTCATATTGTATAGTATGAACTTCCAACATACGAACATCAAAGACATCCCAACTAGTAGTAAGACATCATCGTTCGGATGCTTTGAGAAGGCAAACAAGTACTACAAGAACGAATCAAGAGATTCATGCCATGATGCAACCTGGGAAAGAAAAGACAGGTTGGGTTCTTTGCAAGAAAAGAATGCATGAATTTGATACTTGTTACCGAGACAACATTGGATTGGTGTAGTAGATAGTTGTTCTTTGATCATCCTAACTTGGCTCCAATAATCATATGGTCTCAACATCTTCCTTATAGGTGAGCCGAGCATCCAATGCATCTCCAGTTGTTCCTGGAACAAGAAAAACAAACAAAATGGTGCCCAAACTCATTGGGATCAAAGAGTTAGAAAACCAACAATACATAGGACAAACTCCACATACATATGTGCATATAGATATGAATTTGAATTTCATGCACACTTTAGCCAATTTATGACAAGGTGGAGTTTCCCCTATATACTGGGTCAAAGAAGGAAAGCAAGCAAGAGAGTTGTATATAGTAGCTAGATGCGTATGCTCAGGACTCTCAAGAATCAACTCACCATAGAGTTGATAAGTCATCAAAAGACAAGGTATCAAGTGATAATAAGATCCTAAAACAAACGAACTATCACTTGAAGGATATCAATTAAAAGATACCTCACGAAATGAGATATCCGTTGACACATGTCAAAATAGAAGACTACAAGAAACCAATTGAGGGAAAAACAAACACGAGGTATCTGGTTTCCAAGAGAGAGCTAGGTTCCAACAAACAAAGCCCTCTACACATATTCATGATGGCACAAAGCATCATAAAGAGCAAGACTTGCCTCCCATCAACACACACTTGATGGGGATCAAAAGATTTTATGATGGGTGAATAAAGAGAGTGTTCTAAAGAAAATAGGATAGCTCCCCCAAGGGACGTGCATTATATAGAATTTGCATTTAAATACAAAAACGCACACGATGGGATCATCGCTTTCTCTACATCTATAAAAGCACTAGACAGGTTAGAATAGATCCATAAGAGGCAAGGAAGACAAACGAAACACAAAAACAATGTAAAGATGATTATCAATTCCAATCATATGATGGGAATACCAATTGTCAAGGACAAGAAGTATTTTTGAAATGATACTCATTGGTAGATCACAAATATATCCAAGATCATCTTTACCCATAAAACGCAAGCAAATGACACTTGTAGAGCTAACATGCCACCTAGGAACAAGATAATTTACAATATCAACACTAAGTGGCAATACACCAAATGTACACATTTTCTAGGTTTGTAATATGCACATAGCATATTACTCCCCCAAAATGTGATAAACCAATAACATTAACAAGTGGAAAATTAAAACCAACAAGAGATAATTAATGGACCATATAGAATTTGAATTTCTCATGAGTAAGACATACCACATAGACACTAGATAATCTTGAAGCATCAAAACTAAGTGGTATTCCCCATGTATACACATTTATAGGATTGTGAGGTGTGCAAAGCACATCACTCCCCCACAATGGGATAATCCATTAATCTCTCACAAGAGCCAACAAAAATACAGACAAGATGCAAATAGGCTCAATACAAGACTCACATGTACATGATGTGCAGACCAACATACACATACTTGATTACTCAAGATAAGCAAGTTGGAAGCACAACATATACAAACGCATGCAAGGTACAAAACCGCAACATGCAAAAAGGGGGCAACCACCTAACAATGTAAACAGTTTAAGTATAAGTTACCGTAAGGAGGCACATTGGATATAAGATAGAAACTCGATAATCCAAATGACTTGGCTTGAGATAATATGAATGATGAAGACCCCTTAATTCTTCATTATGTATCCAAGTCTCTAATGTCCTCCAAAGTCACCTATTGATCAAGTTTTAGCTTGTTGGTGCCCAACTACGTTGGGTCCTAAGAGGTTAATCACAATAGGCTTGGCAACCCAAATGGTTCTTTTCTTGACACCATTTTGAGTACCAACAAACTTGGCAAACACATTGCCAACCTTATCCTTCCCAAGGGAATAGGTATTATCAATAGTGATTGGGTTGGATAAGTTACCTCTCGTGCAGGACGAAGCGAGGTGACCCTTCTCACGACATAAGTAGCAACATCTACCCTTTGTTTTCTTCCCAGTTGATTTCTCACCTTGGGGAGTGTTGGCTTGGGTCTTATTGGGAAGAGGCCTTCCTTCAACTTGTAGTTGAATATGAGATTGAGTTTGTGGCCGCTTCCCTTGTTGCTTGGGACTTTGAGACTTCGTCTTCAGAGGGCAAGATCTAACATGATGCCCTTTAACTTTGCACTTGAAGCAAATGATTTTGGCCGAGTTCTTGACTTGTTCTAGGCCCTTCTTGTTCTTGTTTGAGTTTACTCCAAACTCATTTTTGTCATTCGGATATGTTTGCTCACACAGGATGGTGTTGAGTGTGGACATCCCTTCATGACACTGTTCCAAGTCTTTCTTCAAAGAAGTGACTTGGGCCTTGAGCTCTTCGATTTCCTCTGCACGGTTAGTATCAATGCAAGTACTAGAGGAAGTGTAAGCTTCAATGTTAGAGCAACAAGGCAAGGAAAGTAATTCATCACACGAGGTAGCAACATTATGTGTAGACGAATTACGAGGACTAGCACATGGAAATATAGTACTTTGACTAGAAGTAGTGCCATTGTCCACATGAGGCTCACTTGATGTTACCTTGGTGATGATAGCCTCATGAGCTAACTTTTGCACATTATGGGATGTTAGAAGATCGGCATGAGAGCTTGTGAGCATTTCCTGGTTTTCTTCCAACTTCCCATAATTGCTAGTTAGTAAATCAAGTTGAGCACGTAGCTCAACATTCTCCTTCAATGTTGATACTTCAAAAGAGGTAGAGTTAGATGTACAAGTATCATCAACAATATGAGAGGAGTAAGTAGCAAATAGAGACTTCTCATGAGTAGATTGAAGCTCCTCATAGATCTTAGAGGTTTTGATGAGCTCTCCCTTGACATTATTGCATTCAAGGAGAAGGACCTCAAAATCCCTTTTAAGTTTATCATGAGCAACTTCAATCTCTTCCTTTGAAGATCTTAAGTCTCTACATGCTTGATGACTCTTCTCAAGTTCATGTTCAAGTTGTTCACTTTTAGCTTGTTCATGATTAAGTGAATCATTACAGTTCTCAAAATAAGCAAGAACATCTTGGAACCTTTGAAGAGAGTTATTTTTAGCTTTATGAAGAATTTTACTGATCACATAGATATTTTCAGTCAAGTCATCATCATCATCCTCATCGCAAATATCATCGTTATTGCACAGGGAAGATGATACCTCATTATTACCTCTTGCCATGAGGCACATGTGAACCGGAGGAGTTGATGATAATTCTTTTGGTGAATCAGATTCTTCATTAGCCAAAAGTACTTCATATTTCTTGATTTCCCCTAAATGGTTAGTCATAGAGCAACTAGGGAGAAACAAGCTATTTTGATCAAGAGGACATGAGGAAGCAGGCATATCACTACAGACATTTGTCAAGGAATCTTTAGGTGAAATGCATGACCTATCAGCACAATAATTTACACTATGTGTGGTGCTAGATATGCTCGTGTCCATAGAGGCTATGCCATTTTCATCAACATATATTTCTTCACTCACCATGTCATTACCTTGTGAGATTGAAGATGCTGAGGTGTGCAAGCAATCGGATATGGAAGTAGTGGTGGACTCTTTAGGATTGAAAAGAGTGAATAGCTCATGCACCAACTCCTTCATCATAATACCGTCTTCATCAAGGTTGGACCCACCATATATATCTTCAAGTTTAGTCCAAACTTCGTGAGCTGACTTGCAAGTCGAGGTAGACTTAAACACCTCAGGACTTATGGTTCGATGAATGGCAAGAAAAGCCTCACAATCAAGATACATTTCATTAGTAGATTAAGATGCATCATCCTTCTTGTCAGCAATCCCTACAAGAACAATTCGTAAAGTATTTGGGCCCATGGCCCGAAAGTGATGAAGCATACGAATTCTCCATAGAGTATAATTTGTGCCATCAAAGTCAAAGATGCCATTGTGCACTAATCCATTAGTCGACATCGATACTCTCTAGGTCGTGAAACCTAATTAAAGAGAGAACTAGCTCTAATACCAATTGAAAAGACCTCGATGACGCCTAGAGGGGGGGTGAATAGGCTATTTAAAAACTTCTTCAGATTTGGCTTGAACCTAATGCGGAAATAAACTAAGGGGGTACTTGTCAAGCACAAATCCTAAATGCACTAGGCACCGAAACGTGTATCAACAACACGATCTACCAAGATGGACACAATGCAGCTACTAACAAGCACAAGTAAGTTACACAAACTTACTTGAGCTATATCACATGACAAGTAGGTAAATAACACAAGATACTAGATCACACTATATCACACGATATATCAAGGGTTGCAAGTATGTACGTGTGGATATAGAGGGTATACTTGAATGATTAATCTTGTACAAGAAATGACCAACACAATATAATGAGCACAAGCAATATGCAATGTATGTATGCTCAAATAACACAAGTAAACAACAAGTAAGGAGTTAGGGTTAAGGATAACCAAGGTCACTGAGACGAAGATGTATCCCGATGTTCACTTCCTTGGAGGGAAGCTAGTCACCGTTAGAGAGGTGGATGTTACCACGAAGGCACACCAACGCCACGAAGGCTCACCCTATTCTCCCTTTGAGATAACACCACGAAGGTGTTTCTCAACCACTAGTGGTAAGCCTTTGAGGTGGCTTCCGAACCCTCACAAACTTTTCCGGGGGTAATCACACGAATTGATTCCTCTCCGAAGGACTCCTACCGCCTAGGAGTCTCCAACCTCCAAGAGTAACAAGATCACGGGGAATTCTCAGAACTTGCTCAAATCTCGAATAGCTTGGGTTGAGAGGGGAGAGGGAGAAGATCTATCTTTTGATTGGAACAACTCTCCAAGGGGCTCACAAATGCTCTTGGGATCTAAGATTTGGAGTGAGCAAGTGTGTGTGAGGTAGAAGTGTGTTCTTATGAGGATAAGGCTGTGTTTAGCTGCGCTCTCACGAAGTGGGAGGGGGTATTTATAGTGTGGAGAGAAAAAGAGCCGTTGGGGACACTTTTAAGTCACACAGGGTCCGGACGTCCGACAGTTGTCGGAAGTCCGGGCGTCCGCGAGGGACCGGACGTCCGACAGCGGTCGGACGTCCGAGACCTGTAGCCATGACTGGAACTCTTCAGAGTTCGTCAGCGGCCGGACTTCCGACAGGGGTCGGTCGTCCGAGGCCTGTAGATGTGCCTGAACATATTTGAATTCATCAGCATACGGACGTCCGGAGTGGCCCGGAAGTCCATGTTATACAGCACAATTTCTACTGGTGGTGGCTTCCGGATTTCCGACGGATGTCGGACGTCCGGTGCTCGGACGTCCGGAGGGAGCCGGATGTCCGAGATATAGTGTACAGATACTACTTGTGTTGACTACCGGATTTCCGGAGCTTGGCCGGACGTCCGGCCCTCGGACGTCCGGACGGAGCCGGATTTCCGAGATATAGTGCACAACTTCTACTGGTGCAGGCTTCCGGATTTCCGGGACTTGGCCGGACATCCGTGCCTCGGACGTCCGGAGGGAGCCGGAAGTCCGAGTTATATGGCTTAGATTTCTCTGGTATAGGATTCAGGATTTCCGAACTAGTCGGTCGTCCGGCCCTCGGACGTCCGGAGGAAACCGGATGTCCGAGGCACTCGCTCTGTTTTCAGATAAAAGCAGAGCAGTGGAGATGTGGTCTGAGCAGAATAGTGGAGATGTAGTTTGAGCAAGTTCATCGCAAAACCTGTGATCCCCTCTTAATAGTGCGGGATCCCTAAAGACTCAAGAATCATAAAAGGGGTACTGATGATCCATACTTGAGTGTATACTTTTATTCGCTGATCATCACTCCGCACAACTAACGTCAAAGGAACTGATACCTTTGAGTTAGCTCTTTCACTTGAGCTTGATGTTGTTGTTCCTTCTTGGCTCAAGATGAAAGCAAGACATGATGAAGTCTTCAAGTAGCTTTCCCATACAAAATGCGGAAAGCCTAGCTTATGTATTCATCTTCATTTGTCCACCATGTGAACATCCACAAGAATCAAGCATGAAGTGCTCAAGAATTCTCATCTTGATCTTGTCCTTGTTAGCACATGAGGTTGTCCTTATCAACACATGATCATTGACAATAGTTTCAATGATATATTCGTGTTGATCCACTTGAACTTGCACACCACAATCTTGATGACAATCACCACTTGACGTCATCCTTCATGGGTTGTATGAGATCTTCCTTTTGACGCAAGCCCAATGGAAACACACCTAACCCCCACATAGGAGTCTCACAAAGACCATGAGTTAGTACACAAACACGTAATGGACAATGCTTACCATACCATGGGATCACTTGATCCCTCTCGGTACATCTTATACGCTTTGTGTGTTGATCATCTTGATTTGTTCTTAGTCTGAGATCTTGATCAACCTAGTGTTTCTATGACCATTCTTTGGATAATACCTTGAATAACATCTTGGTCAACATATAAACTCCTTGAACCCAACATATGGACTTCAAGAAGTGCCTATGGACAAATCCTATAAATATAACTTAAGGCAACCATTAGTCCATAGGGATTGTCATCAATTACCAAAACCACATATGGAGATCTATTATGCTCTATCACCACCCCTGGTCGTGCTTAGGGGGCTTGTGGGCACCCAGCTGGCCCTCTCGCCCCCCTCTTCTGCTATATGAAGGGTTTCGTCCGGGCAAAAATCAAGAGGAGTCTTTTTCATGGAATCGCCGCCGCCACAAGGCGGAACTTGAGCAGAACCAATCTAGAGCTCCGGCATGACGATCCTGCCGGGGAAACTTTCCTCTCGGAGGGGGAAATCATCGCCATTGTCATCACCAGCACTCCTCTCATCGGAGGGGACTCATCACCATCAACATCTTCATCAGCACCATCTCATCTCCAAAACCTAGTTCATCTCTTGTAACCAATCTCTGTCTCGCGACTCCGATTGGCACTTGTAAGGTTGCTAGTAGTGTTAATTACTCTTTGTTGTTGATGCAAGTTGGATTTCTTGGTGGAAGAGTTTATGTTCAGATCCTTGATGCTACTCATTACCTCTCTGGTCATGAATATGATTATGCTTTGTGAGTAGTTACTTTCGTTCCTGAGGACATGGGATAAGTCTTGCTAATAGTAGTCATGTGAATTTGGTATTCGTTCGATATTTTGATGTGTTGTATGTTGTTTTTCCTCTAGTGGTGTTATGTGAACGTAGACTACATAACACTTCACCATTATTGGGGCCTAGAGGAAGGCATTGGGAAGTAGTAAGTAGATGATGGGTTGCTAGATGGCACACGCTTAAACCCTAGTTTATGCGTTGCTTCGGAAGGGGCTGATTTGGATCCACTAGTTTAATGTTATGGTTAGACTTTGTCTTAATTCTTCTTTCGTAGTTGCGGATGCTTGCGAGAGGGGTTAATCATAAGTGGGATGCTTGTCCAAGTCAAGGCAGTACCCAAGCGCCGGTGCACCCACATATCAAACTATCAAAGTAACGAACGTGAATCATATGAACTTGATGAAAACTAGCATGACAGAAATTTGCGTGTGTCCTCGGGAGCTTTTTTCCTCCTATAACACTTTGTACAGGCTTGTCCCTTGCTACAAAGGGGATTGGGCCACTTTGCTGCATCTTTTCTACTTTTGTTACTTGTTGCTCTCTTCGAGTCATCTCACCACACAATCACTTATTACTGATAATTTCAGTGCTTGCAGATTTTACCTTGCTGAAAACCACTTGTCAGATCCTTCTGCTCCTCGTTGGGTTCTACACTCTTACTTATTGAAAGGACTATGATAGATCCCCTATACTTGTGGGTCATCATTGTGCCGGTTGTGTTTTTAGGGAACGAACTGTGGAACAAGCTGAAATCTTATTGAATAATATCTTGTGCAATGAGAATGCTTGGACTATTCCCGAACCACCTCCGAAGCCAACTCCGAAGAAAAGAGGTATTCCATTCCTCAGTCCTGAAGATATGCAAGAAGCTAAGAAATCTATGAAAGAGAAAGGCATTAAACCTGAAGATGTCAAAAATCTACCACCTATCGAAGAGATCCATGGTCTTGATAACCCGACACAGGTGGTAGAGGTAAATTCTCTTCGTAGATTCAGTGAGAGTGATATTCCTTTTGATAAACCTGCTAGCTTATGCCTAGATGAATTTGATAACTTTGTTGCCAAACAACAAAGTTTCAATGATTATGTTAGCAGACAATTGGAACAGAATGCTCGTATGCTTAGTCATTTAAGTGCTTGTGTGGACAGAAACGTCAATGATCTTAAGGTGTTGAGTAAACATGCCTCTATGGTTACTACTCAAGTAGAACAAGTACTTAAGGCTCAAAATGACTTGCTCAATGAGTTGAATGACAATTCTGTTAGAGTCGTCACTAGAGGCAGTAGAATGACCCAGGAAACTTTGTATCCTGAGGGTCATCCTAAGAGAATTGAACAAGATTCTCAATGCGTTAGCACTGATGCACCTAGTCATCCTAGGAAGAAGAAAGATGACAGGAATTTGCATGCTAGCAACCCTGTTGCTGTTACACCCGAGAATCCAAACGATATCTCTGTTTCTGATGCCGAAACACAATGTGATGATAATATCGATAGTGATGTTCATGTTGATGCTCAACCCAGCAATGATAAGGATGTGGAGATTGAACCTGTTGATCTTGATAACCCACAACCTAAGAATAGGAGATACGATAAGAACGACTTCATTGCTAGGAAGCACGGTAAAGAAAGGGAACCATGGGTTCGGAAACCCATGCCCTTTCCTCCCAAACCATCCAAGAAAAAGGATGATGAGGATTTTGAGCGATTCGTTGAAATGATTAGACCTGTCTTTCTGCAAATGCGTTTGACAGATATGCTCAAAATGTCTCCGTATGCTAAGTACATGAAGGATTTTGTGACTAATAAGAGGAGGATACCTGAGATTGAGATTTCCACCATGCTCGCTAATTATACCTTCAAGGTTGGAACTCCTAAGAAACTAGGTCATCCCGGAGTGCCCACTATACCTTGCTCCATTAAAGGCAACTACGTTAGAACTGCTTTATGCGACCTTGGAGACGGTGTTAGTGTTATGCCTCTCTCTCTTTATCGTAGGCTTGAACTGGATAAGTTGACACCCACTGAAATCTCTCTGCAAATGGCCGACAAATCCACTGCTTTCCCTATCGACATTTGCGAGGATGTGCCTGTTGTGGTTGCTAACGTTACTATCTTAACAGACTTTGTTATCTTGGATATTCCCGAGGATGATGCCATGGCGGTCATCCTTGGAAGACCCTTTTTAAACACTGCAGGGGCTGTTATTGATTGCAACAAAGGCAATGTCACTTTCCATGTCAATGGTAATGAGCATACGATGCACTTTCCGAAGAAACAATATCGAGTACATTGCATCAATGATATTGAAAAAACTTCATCGATTCTCATTGGGAGCTTTGAATGCCCTATACCTACTATTAAGATGAAGTATGATTTGCTTGTTGGGGATATGCACATCCCCATTGAGGTAACCTAGTGACTATTCAAAAATTCTCCATTTTTACGCGATTCGAAAAAAGTTTGTCAAGGAGACTTGATCAACCTCATTGACGGATTTCTTTTGATGAGCATGATGGATGAATCTGAGAGTCACAGCCCTCTGTTCCAAACTTTCACCTTTGGTTGCTTACAAGAAAAATGATAGATTTAGCTTTAGTTTTCCTTGTTTTCACCTTTTTGCGTCCCGTAGAAAAGTGTCCCGAAAATAAAAGTTCTTCGAATGCCCTGAAAATCAAGTATGATTTTTTCGGGAATATTTGAAAAATTCCGAGACGAAGAGCTAGTCAGGGGGATGCACCAGTGGGCCACAAGCCCTGGAGGTGCGTGCACCCCTGGCTGCGCCTACCAGGCTTGTGGGGCCCACGTGTCGCCCCTCCACTTATTCCAGCTCCCATGTCCTTCTCCTAACTCCATAAAAAATCATTCTAAAGCTCAACACGTGTTCTTGCTCTTCTTGCTGCGATTTTCGATCTCCTTGTGCAAAGCTTTAACTTCTATCCAAGGAAGAGTCCTGCTATGGTTGAGTTCAAGCTATATGATATCCCCCAGCGCATGTCACTTCAGGATTTTTGCAATGTGTGCAAATTACCTTATGTTGGGGATATTCATGAACCTCGTCCACGGGACTTGGAGGCTTTCATTGATACTATTGTTGTAGGAGAGGAGAGAGGAGTATCTTGCGCTAGAGTTGCTACCATACATTTTCCCGTGCTTCGGTACTTCTCTTTATTCGTGGGAAAATGTTTGATTGGCCGTGGGAAAGCTGGGGCCCTTAGCTCCCCATATCTTGCGGTTTTGCACGAAGCCCTTTATAATGATAAAACTTATAGCTTGGGCGCTATAGTAGCTCCACGGTTGAACACTAACCGTTCTAAAGGCGTTGTTTATGGAGGTATCTATGCTACCCGTCTTGCTAGACATTTTGAGATACCTATTAGACTGCACGAGGAAGAAGAGAGTCGTCTTCCTGAGAGATACCTGGATTATGATAGCATGGTTCGCCATGACTTTCTTGATAAAGATATAAATAAGAGGATGATTTATAACCTGGTATTTAGTCAGGGTACTCGTGAGACTATTACCTTGCCCGCTCCTTCTTTGTTCAATCTTCATCTAGGCAGGTACATTATTATGCCCTCGGACATCTACGCATATTGGGGCATAGCACCACCGCTGGCGCCCGTGCCCGAGCTACTAGTCGAGTACCAGATGCCAGTTTATCAGTGGGAGCCAGAGGAGCTCATCCAGCAGTGTCACCCTCAGTCCACTCCGGAGTACCCCAGAGATGGTTATTTCCCTCCTTGGGAGTAGACCAACTTAGGCCAAAAGCCTAAGCTTGGGGGAGTACGTGTTTCTCCCCGACTTTATATTCTTGCTCACACTTTCACTTTGTTAGTCGGTGTTCACACTTTGCCACTGTATCATCCATGCTAGTTTATTTATTTTTCTCGCTTTCTTCTCGTGTGTTTGTCTAGTTTGAGAAAACCCAAAAATATTTCCCGTTCTTCTTTTGCTTGTTGGGAGCTTTCCCGTGTAAATAGTTTTCTTTTTCTTTGGGTCAAGGTAGAAGACCATGGTTACAATGTTTAGTGGCTCTCGCATGCATATCTGTTTATCTGTCGAAGAGCCATATTACTTTGTCTTCTCCTTTGTGTTTGCTTGCAGATTCCAGCTTAGTCCAATGCACGAACACTATTATTATTGTTCACATCCTTCGGTCGTGCAAGTGAAAGGCAATAATGACGATATATGATGAAGTGACTGAGCCTGGAAAACCTGGTATGAACTCGATCTATTTTGTTTTTGTAAATATGACTAGCTCATCGTTCCTAATTCAGCTTTGTTGTGAGAGAAACATGTTTGCAATGACAACTTAGATATCATAGTTTCTGATGCCATGCTTAATTAGCTAGGAGCTTATAATGGTTTGTCTTGGATGCCAGCATGAATTTTGAGATGATTATGATGTAGTATGATAGGATGGTATCCTCCTTTGAATGATTCAAGTGGCTTGACTTGGCGCATGTTTACGCATGTAGTTGAAACAAATCAACATAGCCTCTATGATATTCATGTTCATGGTGATTTATGTCCTACTCATGCTTGCACTCAGTGTTGGTTAATCTCAATGCATTTTGATGACTGTTGTCGCTCTCTAGTTGGTCGCTTCCCAGTATTTTGCTAGCTTTCACTTGTACTAAGCGGGAATACTGCTTGTGCATCCACTTCCATAAACCCAAAGTTGTTCCATATGAGTCCACCATACCTACCTATATGCGGTATCTACCTGCCGTTCCAAGTAAATTTGCATGTGCCATTCTCTAAACCTTCAAGAAATAATCTATTTTGCATGCCCGAACCGCTCTTGTGGTGACAAGGGGCGATCAGTATCTTCCATGCTAGGCGTGTTATCCTCGATATGTGTTTATTCACTATCATTCATGAGAAAGGTGTCGGTAATTCGAATGCCCATCTCCATGCTCAAATCAAAAAGATAATTGCAAACAAAACTCCCCTAGATTGTTGTTGGTATGGACGGCACCCGAGTATTCGGCTAGTCGAGGAGTGTGATTGATCGGTGGTGGGGGAGTCAAAACTTTACTTTTGTGTTTGGGAACCGCCTATAGTATGTGTAGCATGGAAGATGGTGAAAACTCTTTGTCATCGTGTTGACAGTGAAAGCATGCCACCCAAAATTATTTATCTCTGTTTTAAAATCTTGAGCTCTAGCACCTCCGCAAATCAATGCTTCCCTCTGCGAAGGGCCTGTCTATTTATGTTTCTGTTGAGTCATCCTCTTCTTATAAAAGCACCAATTAGAGAGCACCTCCGTCATTTCTATGCTTTGCTTTTAATTGATATTGAGTATGATTGTGACTGGATCTTCTTTGCCATGAATTACAATGATCAGTCAGCCCTTGGTCTTTGAAGGTGCTATGTATTTATGTTTTGCGGTCTCAGAAAGAGCTAGCAAGATACCATCTGTTCATATTGCTTCATGATTGTTTTGATTGAAGTGTTGACGTTTGAAACTTATTATTATTGCTCGCTAGTTGATTATGCCTTTGATATGAGTTCCTATTGAGACCTAAATGTCATTGCTTATGTGGTTAGCTTGTGATCTTGCTGAAAATCTGAATTGCAACAAGAAGATCAAACAGAGTTCGTAAAAGTTTTTCTTTTGTCTCTTTCAGTTTGTCAACTGAATTGCTTGAGGACAAGCAAGGCTTTAAGCTTGGGGGAGTTGATACGTCTCCGTCGTATCTACTTTTCCAAACTCTTTTGCCTTTGTTTCGGACTCTAATTTGCATGATTTGAATGGAACTAACCCGGACTAACGTTGTTTTCAGCAGAATTGCCATGGTGTTGTTTTTGCACAGAAATAAAAGTTCTCGGAATGACCTGGAAATTTACGAGGATTTTTGTGGAATATATAAAAAATATTGGCGCAAGAATCAACCGGAGGGGTGGAGCGAGGAGCCCACAAGCCCACGTGGCTCCCCCCCCCCCGACCGCTTCTAGCAGGCTTGTGGGGCCCTCGGAGCTCCACCGCCTCCAACTCCAGCTCTATTTAGTCCCTTTCGTCCGAAAAAAATCAAGGAGAAGAGTTCATCGCGTTTTATGATACGGAGGCGCCGCCACCTCTTGTTCTTCCTCTGGAGGCAGATCTGGAGTCTGTTCTGGGCTCCGAAGAGGGGAGATCGTCGCCATCGTCATCACAAACCTTCCTTCATCGCCAATTCCATGATGCTCTTCATCGTTCGTGAGTAATCTCATTGTAGGCTAGTTGGACGATGATGGGTTGGATGAGATCTATCATGTAATCGAGTTAGTTTTGATGGGGATTGATCCCTAGTATCCACTATGTTTTGAGATTGATGTTGCTACTGTTGGAATTATGCCCTAGAGGCAATAATAAATATAGTTATTATTATAATTCCTGTATCAAGATAATCATTTACTATCCATGCTATAATTGTATTGAATGAAGACTTATATACATGTGTGGATACATAGACAAAACAGTGTCCCTAGCAAGACTCTAGTTGGCTAGCCAGTTGATCAAAGATAGTCAGGGTCTTCTGACTATGTACAAGGTGTTGTTGCTTGATAACTAGATCACGTCATTAGGAGAATCACGTGATGGACTAGACCCAAACTAATAGACGTAGCATGTTGATCGTGTCATTTTGTTGCTACTGTTTTCTGCGTGTCAAGTATTTGTTCCTGTGACCATGAGATCATATAACTCACTGACATCGGAGGAATGCTTTGTGTGTATCAAACATCGCAATGTAACTGGGTGACTATAAAGATGCTCTACAGGTATCTCCGAAGGTGTTCGTTGAGTTAGTATGGATCGAGACTGGGATTTGTTACTCCGTGTGACGGAGAGGTATCTTGGGGCCCATTCGGTAATACAACATCACGCACAAGCCTTGCAAGCAATGTAACTTAGTGTAAGTTGCGGGACCTTGTATTACGGAACGAGTAAAGAGACTTGCCGGTAAACGAGATTGAAATAGGTATGCGGATACTGACGATCGAATCTCGGGCAAGTAACATACCGAAGGACAAAGGGAATGACATACGGGATTATATGAATCCCTGGCACTGAGGTTCACAAGATAAGATCTTCGTAGAATATGTGGGATCCAATATGGGCATCCAGGTCCCGCTATTGGATATTGACCGAGGAGTCACTCGGGTCATGTCTACATAGTTCTCAAACCCGCAGGGTCTGCACACTTAAGGTTCGACGTTGTTTTATGCGTATTTGAGTTATATGGTTGGTTACCGAATGTTGTTCGAAGTCCCGGATGAGATGACGGACGTCACGAGGGTTTCCGGAATGGTCCGGAAACGAAGATTGATATATAGGATGACCTCATTTGATTACCGTAAGGTTTTCGGAGTTACCGGGAATGTATCGGGAATGACGAATGGGTTCCGGGTGTTCACCGGGGGGGCAGCCCACCCCGGGGAAGCCCATAGGCCTTGGGGGTGGCGCACCAGCCCTTGGTGGGCTGGTGGGACAGCCCAATAAGGCCCTATGCGCCATAGATAGAAAATCAAAGAGAAAAAAAGGAGGTGGGAAAGGAGAGAAGGACTCCACCTTCCAATCCTAGTTGGACTAGGATTGGACGAGGACTCCTCCTCCCTTGGTGGCGCAGCCCTTGGGGCTCCTTGAGCCTCAAGGCAAGCCTCCCCTCTCCTCCTCCTATATACATGGAGCTATTAGGGCTGATTTGAGACAACTTTGCCACGGCAGCCCGACCACATACCTCCACGGTTTTACCTCTAGATCGCGTTTCTGCGGAGCTCGGGCGGAGCCATGCTGAGATTAGATCACCACCAACCTCCGGAGCGCCGTCACGCTGCCGGAGAACTCATCTACCTCTCCGTCTCTCTTGCTGTATCAAGAAGGCTGAGATCATCGTCGAGCTGTACGTGTGCTGAACGCGGAGGTGACGTCCGTTCGGCACTAGATCGTGGGACGGATCGCGGGACGGCTCGTGGGACGGTTCGCGGGGCGGATCGAGGGACGTGAGGACGTTCCACTACATCAACCACGTTCAGTAACGCTTTTGTTGTGCGATCTACAAGGGTATGTAGATGGGAAATCCCCTCTCGTAGATGGACATAACCATGATAGGTCTTCGTGCGCGTAGGAAATTTTTTGTTTCCCATGCGACGTTCCCCAATAGTGGCATCATGAGCTAGGTTCATGCGTAGATGTAATCTCGAGTAGAACACAAAAGTTTTTGTGGGCGGTGATGTGCGTCTTGCTGCCCTCCTTAGTCTTTTCTTGATTCCGCGGTATTGTTGGATTGAAGCGGCTTGGACCGACATTACTCGTACGCTTACGAGAGACTGGTTTCATTGCTACGAGTAACTCTGTTGCTCAAAGATGACTGGCAAGTGTCGGTTTCTCCAACTTTAGTTGAATCTGATTTGACCGATGAGGTCCTTGGATAAGGTTAAATAGCAATTCATATATCTCCGTTGTGGTGTTTGCATAAGTAAGATGCGATCCTACTAGATACCCATGGTCACCACGTAAAACATGCAACAACAAATTAGAGGACGTCTAACTTCTTTTTGCAGGGTATGCTTGTGATGTGATATGGCCAACGATGTGATGTGATATATTGGATGTATGAGATGATCATGTTGCAATAGATAATATCGACTTGCACGTCGATGGTACGGCAACCGATAGGAGCCATAGGGTTGTCTTTAAACTAACGTTTGTGCTTGCAGATGCGTTTACTATTTTGCTAGGATGTAGCTTTAGTAGTAATAGCATGAGTAGCACGACAACCCCGATGGCGACACGTTGATGGAGATCATGGTGTGGCGCCGGTGACAAGAAGATCGTGCTGGTGCTTTGGTGATGGAGATCAAGGAGCACGTGATGATGGCCATATCATGTCACTTATGAATTGCATGTGATGTTAATCCTTTTATGCACTTTATTTTGCTTAGAACGACGGTAGCATTATGAGGTGATCTCTCACTAAAATTTCAAGACGAAATTGTGTTCTCCCCGACTGTGCACCGTTGCTACAGTTTGTCGTTTCGAGACACCACGTGATGATCGGGTGTGATAGACTCAACGTTCACATACAACGGGTGCAAAACAGTTGCACACGCGGAACACTCGGGTTAAGCTTGATGAGCCTAGCATGTGCAGACATGGCCTCAGAACACATGAGACCGAAAGGTCGATCATGAATCATATAGTTGATATGATTAGCATAGGGATGCTTACCACTGAAACTATACTCAACTCACGTGATGATCGGACTTGAGCTAGTGTAAGTGGGTCATGAACCACTCAAATGACTAGAGAGATGTACTTTTTGAGTGGGAGTTTAGCAAGTAATTTGATTAAGTTAAACTCTAATTATCTTGAACATAGTCTAAGTCCACTCTGAATATATTTGTGTTGTAGATCATGGCTCACGCAACAGTCACCCTGAATTTTAATACGTTCCTAGAGAAAGCTAAGTTCAAAGATGATGGAAGCAACTTTGTAGACTGGGCTCTTAATCTTAAGTTGATCCTACAAGCTGGGAAGAAGGATTATGTCCTTAATGCTGCGCTAGGAGATGAACCACCCGCTACGGCTGACCAAGATGTTAAGAACGCTTGGTTAACACGTAAGGAGGACTACTCAGTAGTTCAATGTGCAGTCTTGTATGGCTTAGAGCCGGGACTTCAACGTCGCTTTGAGCGTCATGGAGCATATGAGATGTTCCAGGAGTTGAAGTTTATCTTTCAGAAGAACGCCCGGATCGAGAGGTATGATACCTCTGATAAATTCTATGCTTGCAAGATGGAGGAAAATTCGTCTGTCAGTCAACATGTGCTCAAAATGTCTCGGTACTCAAACCGTCTGGCTGAGCTAGGGATTGAACTCCCGCAAGAGGCTATCACTGACAGAATTCTTCAATCACTGCCGCCAAGCTATAAGGGCTTTGTGTTGAACTACAACATGCAAGGGATGAACAAGTCACCCGGCGAGTTGTTTGCGATGCTGAAAGTCGCATAGTCTGAACTCCGTAAAGAGCATCAAGTGTTGATGGTGAATAAGACCACTAGTTTCAAGAGAAACAGCAAAGGGAAGAAGGGTAATTCAAAGAAGAGCGGCAAGCCTGTTGCCAATCCGACGAAGAAGCCCAAAGCTGGACCTAAGCCTGAAACAGAGTGCTACTATTGCAAGGGTATGGGTCACTGGAAGCGCAACTAACCCAAGTATCTAGCTGATAAGAAGGCGGCCAAAGAAAAATCAGGTATATTTGATATACATGTTATTGATGTGTACTTAACCGGCTCTCGTAGTAGTGCCTGGGTATTCGATACCGGATCTGTTGCTCATATTTGCAACTCGAAACAGGAACTACGGAATAGGCGAAGCTGGCGAAAGATGAAGTGACGATGCGCGTAGGAAATGGTTCCAAGGTTGATGCAATCGCCGTCGGCACAGTTTCATTTCAGTTACCATCAGGATTAGTTATGAACTTGAATAATTGTTATTTAGTGCCTGCGTTGAGCATGAACATTATATCTGGATCTTGTTTATTGCGAGACGGTTACTTTTTTAAGTTAGAGAATAATGGTTGTTCTATTTCTATGAGTAACATCTTTTATGGTCATGCACCCAATGTGAGAGGATTGTTCATATTGAATCTTGATAGTGATAATACACATATACACAACATTGAGACCAAAAGAGTTAGAGTTAACAATGATAGCGCCATGTTTTTGTGGCACTGCCACTTATGTCATATTGGTGTAAAGCGCATGAAGAAACTCCATACAGATGGACTTTTGGAGTCACTTGACTTTGATGCACTTGACACGTGCGAACCATGCCTCAAGGGCAAGATGACTAAAACTCTGTTCTCCGGAACAATGGAGCGTGCAAGTGACTTGTTGGAAATCATACATACCGATGTGTGCGGTCCGATGAGCGTGGAGGCACGCGGCGGATATCGTTATTTTCTCACCTTCACTGACGATTTGAGTAGATATGGTTATGTCTACTTAATGAAGCACAAGTCTGAAACATTTGAAAAGTTCAAGCAATTTCAGAGTGAAGTTGAAAATCATCGTAACAAGAAGATCAAGTTCCTACGGTGTGGTCATGGGGGTGAATATCTGAGTTTCGAGTTTGGTGCTCACTTAAGACAATGTGGAATTGTTTCACAGTTGACACCGCGTGGAACACCACAGCGTAATGGTGTGTCTGAACATCGTAATCGTACTTTATTAGAGATGGTGCGATCTATGATGTCTCTTACCGATTTGTCGTTATCGTTTTGGGGTTATGCATTAGACACAGCTGCATTCACTTTAAATAGGGCACCATCAAAATCCATTGAGACGACACCATACGAACTATGGTATGGCAAAAGGCCAAAGTTGTTGTTTCTTAAAGTTTGGGGATGTGATGCTTATGTCAAAAAGCTTCAGCCTGAAAAGTTGGAACCCAAAGCGGAAAAGTGCATCTTCATAGGGTACCCAAAAGAGACATTTGGGTACACCTTCTATCTCAAATCCGAGGGCAAAGTGTTTGTTGCTAAAAACGGAGCTTTTCTCGAGAAGGAGTTTCTCTCGAGAGAATTGAGTGGGAGGAAGATAGAACTTGATGAGGTTGTCGAACCTCTCATCCCTCTGGATGGTGGCGCAGGGCAAGGGAAACCCCTGTCGTTGCAACGCCGATTAAGGAAGAAGTTAATGATGAGGATCATGAAACTCCGGTTCAAGTTCCTATCGAACCATGCAGGTCGACGAGACCACGTGCTGCTCCAGAGTGGTACGGTAATCCCGTCTTATCGATCATGTTGTTAGACAACAATGAACCTGCAAATTATGAAGAAGCAATGGTGGGCCCAGATTCCAACAAATGGCTGGAGGCCATGAAATCCGAGATAGCATCCATGTATGAAAACAGAGTGTGGACTTTGGAGATACTACCTGAGGGCCGCAAGGCTATTCAGAACAAATGGATCTTTAAGAAGAAGACGGACGCTGACGGCAATGTGACCGTTTATAAAGCTCGACTTGTGGCAAAGGGTTTTTCACAAGTTCAAGGAGTTGACTACGATGAGACATTCTCACCCGTGGCGATGCTTAAGTCCGTCAGAATCATGTTAGCAATAGCTGCATTTTTCGATTATGAAATTTGGCAGATGGATGTCAAAACGGCGTTCCTTAACGGTTTCCTTAAGGAAGAGTTGTATATGATGCAACCCGAAGGTTTTGTCGATCCTAAAAATGCTAACAAGGTATGCAAGCTCCAGTGATCCATTTATGGACTAGTGCAAGCATCTCGGAGTTGGAACAAACGCTTTGATGAGGTGATCAAAGCATTTGGGTTTATACAAGTGGTTGGAGAATCTTGTATTTACAAGAAAGTGAGTGGGAGCTCTGTGGCGTTTCTAATATTATATGTGGATGACATATTACTGATTGGAAACGACGTGGAGCTTTTGGAGAGCATAAAAGGTTACTTGAATAAAAGTTTCTCTATGAAGGACCTAGGAGCAGCTGCTTACATTCTAGGCATTAAGATCTATAGGGATAGATCAAACGCGTGATAGGACTTTCACAAAGCACATACCTTGATAAAGTTTTGAAGAGGTTCAAAATGGAACAGTCCAAGAAAGGGTTCTTGCTAGTTTTACAAGGTACGAGATTGAGTAAGACTCAATGCCCAGAAACTGATGAAGATAGAGAGCATATGCGCTTCGTCCCCTATGCTTCAGCCATAGGATCTATCATGTATGCGATGTTGTGCACTAGACCGGATGTTAGCCTGGCCATAAGTATGGCAGGCAGGTTCCAGAGTAATCTAGGAGTGGATCACTGGACGGCGGTCAAGAATATCCTGAATTACCTGAAAAGGACTAAGGAGATGTTTCTCGTGTATGGAGGTGACGAAGAGCTCGCCGTAAAGGGTTACGTCGATGCAAGCTTTGACACAGATCCGGACGACTCTAAGTCGTAGACTCGATACGTATTTATTCTTAATGGGGGTGCGGTAAGCTGGTGCAGTTCCAAGCAAAGCGTCGTAGCTGATTCTACATGTGAAGCGGAGTACGTGGCTGCCTCGGAGGCGGCTAAGGAGGGTGTCTGGATGAAGCAGTTCATGACGGATCTTGGAGTGGTGCCAAACGCACTGAATCCAATAACCTTGTTCTGTGACAACACGGGTGCCATTGCCTTAGCAAAGGAACCACGGTTTCACAAGAAGACCAGACACATCAAACGACGCTTCAACCTCATCCGCGACTACATCAAAGGGGAGGACATAAATATATGCAAAGTGCACACGGATCTGAATGTAGCAGACCCGCTGACTAAACCTCTTCCACGGTCAAAGCATGATCAACACCAGAACTGTATGGGTGTTAGATTTATTACAATGTAATTCGCATGGTGATGTGAGGGCTAGATTATTGACTCTAGTACAAGTGGGAGACTGTTGTAATTATGCTCTAGAGGCAATAATAAATATAGTTATTATTATAATTCCTGTATCAAGATAATTGTTTATTATCCATGCTATAATTGTATTGAATGAAGACTTATATACATGTGTGGATACATAGACAAAACACCGTCCCTAGCAAGCTTCTAGTTGGCTAGCCAGTTGATCAAAGATAGTCAGGGTCTTCTGACTACGAACAAGGTGTTGTTGATTGATAACTGGATCACGTCATTAGGAGAATCACGTGATGGACTAGACCCAAACTAATAGACGTAGCATGTTGATCGTGTCATTTTGTTGCTACTGTTTTCTGCATGTCAAGTATTTGTTCCTATGACCATGAGATCATATAACTCACTGACACCGGAGGAATGCTTTGTGTGTATCAAACGTGGCAACATAACTGGGTGACTATAAAGGTGCTCTACAGGTATCTCCGAAGGTGTTAGTTGAGTTAGTATGGATCAAGACTGGGATTTGTCACTCCGTGTGACGGAGAGGTATCTCAGGGCCCACTCGGTAATACAACATCACACACAAGCCTTGCAAGCAATGTAACTTAGTGTAAGTTGCGGGATCTTGTATTACGGAACGAGTAAAGAGACTTGCCGGTAAACGAGATTGAAATAGGTATGCGGATACTGACGATCGAATCTCGGGCAAGTAACATACCGAAGGACAAAGGGAATGACATACGGGATTATATGAATTCCTGGCACTGAGGTTCAAACGATAAGATCTTCGTAGAATATGTAGGATCCAATATGGGCATCCAGGTCCCGCTATTGGATATTGACCGAGGAGTCTCTCGGGTCATGTCTACATAGTTCTCGAACCCGCAGGGTCTGCACACTTAAGGTTCGACATTGTTTTATGCGTATTTGAGTTATATGGTTGGTTACCGAATGTTGTTAGGAGTCCCGGATGAGATCACGGACGTCACGAGAGTTTCCGGAATGGTCCGGAAACGAAGATTGATATATAGGATGACCTCATTTGATTACCGGAAGGTTTTCGGAGTTACCGGGAATGTACCGGGAATGACGAATGGGTTCCGGGAGTTCACCGGGGGGGCAACCCACCCCGGGGAAGCCCATAGGCCTTGGGGGAGACACACCAGACCTTAGTGGGCTGGTGGGACAGCCCACAAGTGGTCTATGCGCCAAGAGAAGAAAAATCAAGAGGAAAAGAAAAAAAAGGAGGAGGTGGGAAGGGAGGAGGACTCCCTCCCACCAAACCTAGTCCAACTCGGTTTGGGGGGGGAGAGTCCTCCCCCTTGGACTCGGCCGACCCCCTTGGGGCTCCTTGAGCCCCAAGGCAAAGCCCCCTCCCTCCCACCTATATATACGGAGGTTTTAGGGCAGATTTGAGATGACTTTTCCACGGCTGCCCGACCACATACCTCCACGGTTTTACCTCTAGATCGCGTTTCTGCAGAGCTCGGGCGGAGCCCTGCTGAGACAAGGTCATCACCAACCTCCGGAGCGCCGTCACGCTGTCGGAGAACTCTTCTACCTCTCCGTCTCTCTTGCTGGATCAAGAAGGCCGAGATCATCGTCGAGCTGTACGTGTGCTGAACGCGGAGGTGCCGTCCGTTCGGTACTAGATCGTGGGACTGATCGCGGGATAGTTCGCGGGGCGGATCGAGGGACGTGAGGACGTTCCACTACATCAACCGCGTTCTCTAACGCTTCTGCTATACGGTCTACGAGGGTACATAGATCACTCATCCTCTCTCGTAGATGGACATCACCATGATAGGTCTTCGTGCGCGTAGGAAAATTTTTGTTTCCCATGCGACGTTCCCCAACATTGACAACCCCTTTATAGCGTTGGGTGCAAGCTCTTTTGTGTTTGCGCAGGTACTCTGGACTTGGCGCGGTTCTCCTACTGGATTGATACCTTGGTTCTCAAACTGACGGAAATACTTACTGCTCCTGTGCTGCACCACCCTTTCCTCTTCAAGGGAAAAACCAACGCAAGCTCAAGAGGCAACAGAAGGATTTCTGTCGCCATAGCAGTAGAACTTCTGGCGCCGTTGCTGGGGAGGAGGATCAAGTCAAGAATAGTCTCCCGTCAACATGCTAATTTCTGGCGCCGTCGCCGGGGAGGATCAAGTCAAGAACTCATCCAAGTAAGTGTCGCCAACTCATCTCTTGCATTTACTTTTTTGCCTCTCGTTTTCCTCTCCCCCACTTCTGGAAAACAAAAATTCACAAAAATATTTGCCTTTTTTGTTTGCCTTTTTTTTGCCCTTTTCTCTCGCTTGCTTTATGTTCGCTTGTGTGCTTGCTTGCTTGCTGAAGTCACCATGACTGAAAACACCAAACTTTGTGACTTCTCGAATACTACTAGTAATAATTTATTAGTACTCCGATTGCTTCCCGCCACTAGTGCGGAATAATACGAAATCAATGTTGCTTTGCTGAATCTTGTTATGAAAGAGCAATTCTCCGGCCTTCCTAGTGAAGATGTCGCATCCCATCTTAATACCTTCATTGAGCTTTGAGATATGCAAAATAAGAAAGATGTGGATAATGATGTGATTAAATTGAAGCTTTTTCCTTTCTCGTTGCGAGATCGAGCAAAAACTTGGTTTTTGTCTTTGCCCAAAAATAGTATTGATTCTTGGAATAAGTGCAAAGATGCTTACATATCCAAGTATTTTCCGCCAGCTAAGATTATCTCTCTCCGTAATGATATTATGAATTTTAAGAAACTTGATCATGAACATGTTGCACAACCTTTGGTGAGAATGATATTGATGATTAGAAATTGTCCCGCTCATGGCTTGACTCTTCGGATGATTATACAAATCTTCTACGCTGGCTTGAATTTCGCTTCTAGAAATATCTTGGACTTCGCCTCAGGTGGAACGTTCATGGAAATCACGTTAGGAGAAGCCACAAAACTCCTAGACAATATCATGACGAACTACTCTCTATGGCACACTGAAAGGTCACCTACTAGTAAGAAGGTACACGCTATAGAAGAAATTAACTCGTTGAGTGCTAAGATGGATGAGTTAATGAATTTGGTTGCTAGTAGAAGTGCGCCTTTAGATCCTAATGACATGCCCTTGTCTTCCTTGATTGAGAGTAGCAACGCTAGCTTGGACGTTAATTTTGTTGGTAGGAATAATTTTGGCAACAACAATGCTTTTAGAGGAAACTATGTTCCTAGGCCTTTTCCTAGTAACCCCTCTAATAATTTTGGCAACTCCTACAACAATACTCATGGAAATTACAATAGATTACCCTCTGATCTAGAGAGTAATATCAAAGAGTGTATTAACTCACAAAAGATTTTCAATGCGTCCACAGAGGAAAAACTACTCAAAATTGACAATTTGGCTAGGAGCGTTGATACAATGTCTAGTGATATTGATGTTTTGAAATTTAGATGTGCTCCTCCCAAGATAAATATGGATGAAACTTTGAAAGCTATGTGTGTTTCCATGAGTGAGAGAAAAGAAAGAACCGCCCAAATTCGTGTTAGACATGAATGGTTGAAAAGGGCGTGTTCTCGTGATAAGAATCACGAAGATCTTAAAGTGCTTGGTGTGACTCCCATTGAATCTTTGTTTTGTTGTGTCAAACCTAATGATGATGGGGCTGGATATGAATCCACTTTGGTTGAAAAACGCCTCAATGATTCGGAGTCCATCTATCTTGATGCTAAAAGCATTGAAAGTGGAGTAGAAGATATTAAAACCTTGAGTAGTAATGAAACTACTACTTTGGATTTCAAGGAATTCGATTATGATAGTTGCTCCTTGATTGAATGCATTTCCTTGATGCAATCCATGCTAAACTCTCCACACACTTATAGCCAAAACAAGGCGTTTACCTATCATATCGTCGATGCTATGATAAAATCTCTTGAAGAGAAACTTGAATTGGAAGTTCCTATCCCTAGAAAGCTTCATGATGAGTGGGAACCTACTACCAAAATCAAAATAAAAAACTATGAATGCAATGCTTTGTGTGATTTGGGTGCTAGTGTTTCCGCGATTCCAAAGTCTTTATGTGATGTTCTGGGTTTAGTGAGATTGAGGGGTGTTCTCTTAATTTGCATCTTGTGGATTCTACTATCAAGAAACCCGTGGGAATGATCAATGATGTTCTTATTATTGCAAATAGGAACTATGTACCCGTGGATTTCATTGTGCTTGACATTGATTGCAATCCTACATGCCCTATCATTCTTGGTAGACCTTTCCTATGGACTATCGGTGCTATCATCGATATGAAGGAAGGGAATATTAGATTTCAATTTCCTTTAAATAAGGGCATGGAACATTTTCCTAGAAATAAAATAAGATTGCCTTATGAATCTATGATGAGGGCTACTTATGGTTTGAGCACCAAAGACGTCGATACGTGATTCTATCACCTTATGCCTAGCTAAGGGCGTTAAACAATAGTGCTTGTTGGGAGGCAACCCAATGAATTTATATTTTTCCTTTCTGTTTTGTTGCGTCCACACCATCATAATTCTGTTACGATTGTGTATTTTGTGTTTCTTTTTGTGTTTGAGCCAAGCACAACCTTTATGACTAGTCTTGGTGATGGTTGTTTGACCCTGCTGGAAAAAGACAAAAACTTTTCGCTCACGAGATTATTTTTCATTTTTATTTAGAGAGAGCTTTTGAGTTTATTCTTTTTGCTGCTGGTTGATATGCCTTTTTCCCACATAGTCATAATTGTTCAGAATTTTTGAGGTACCAGAAGTATACGAAGTATACAGATTGCTACAAACTGGTCTATTTTTGATAGATTCTATTTTTGTTGAGTTGGTTGCTTGTTTTGATGAAACTATGGATAGTATCGGGGGGTACTAGCCATGGAAAAGTGAGAATAGAATTCAAGTTTGCTACAGTACCTAAAGAGGTGGTAGTTTGTTTTCTTGTGCTAATGATATCACGAGTTTCTGTTTAAGTTTTGTGTTGTGAAGTTTTCAAGTTTTGGGTGATGTTCTCATGGACAAAGGGATAAAGAGTGGAAAGATCTCAAGCTTGGGGATTCCCAAGGCATCCCAAGCCAAATTCAAGGACACCAAAAAGCCTAAGCTTGGGGATGCCCCGGGAAGGCATCCCCTCTTTCGTCTTCAATCCATAGGTAACATTACTTGGAGCTATATTTTTATTCACCACATGATATGTGTTTTGCTTGGAGCGTCTTGTATCGTAGGAGTCTTTTCTTTTTGTTGTGTCACAATCATCCTTGCTGCACACCTTTTGAGATAGACATGCACTCATCGTGAATTTGCTAGAATGCTCATCGTGCTTCACTTATATCTTTTGAGCTAGATAATTTTTGCTCTATGTGCTTCACTTAGATCTTTTAGAGCACAGCAGTGCGTGATTTGGTAGTTGGTTTGTGCTATGAAAATAGTCCCAAAGGTGATAGGTACCCAAAGAGGATACAAAAACTTCCATCTTCATGTGCATTGAGTAGAAAGAGAAGTTTGATTCCTCTCAATTAGTTTTGAGACCTGGATTTGGTAATGTTAAGAGTTATGTTAGTAGGGTGTTATGAATCTAGAAATACTTGTGTTGAAGTTAGTGATTCCCGTAACATGCACGTACGGTGAACGGCTATGTTAGGAAGTCGGAGCATAATTGATCTATTGATTGTCATCCTTTGTGTTGCGGTCGGGATCGCGCGATGGTTTACACCTCCCAACCCTTCCCCTAGGAGTATGCGTTTAGCACTTTGTTTCGATTACTAATAAAAACTTTCGCAACAAGTATGTGAGTTCTACATGACTATTGTGAGTCCATGGTATAGATGCACTTTCACCTTCCACCATTGCTAGCCTCTCTAGTACTGCGCAATTTTCGCCAGTCCACAAACCCACCATATGCCTTCCTCAAAACAGCCACCTTACCTACCTACTATGGCATTTTCATAGCCATTCCGAGATATATTGCCATGCAACTCCCACCGTTCCATCTCATGACTTAAGCCGTCACTCTCATATTTCCATTGCATGATCGTAAGATAGCTAGCGAGATGTTTCAACGTCATATGCCAAGCTAGATCGTTGCACATCCCGGTACACTGCCGGAGGCATTTCCTATAGAGTCATCATCGTTCTAAGCTTTGAGCTGTGAGTAAATAAAAGTGTGATGATCTTCATTATTAGAGCATTGTCCCATGTAAGGAAATAAAAAAAAGGGAGGCCAAAGATCCCAAATAAAAAAAGAGAGAAGAGAGAAAAAAGAGGGCAAAGAGCCCAAATAAAAAAAGAGAGAAAAAGAGAGAAGGGACAATGCTACTATCTTTTTCCACACTTGTGCTTCATAATAGCACCATGTTCTTCATGATTGAGAGCCTCTTGTTTTGTCACCACCATATCCTAGTGGGAATTTTCATTATATAACTTGGCTTGTATATTCGAAGCATGGGCTTCCTCAAATTGCCCTAGGTCTTCGTGAGCAAGCAAGTTGTATGCACGCCCACTAGTTCTCCTTTTGAGCTTTTACATACTTATAGCTCTAGTGCATCATTTATATGGTAATCCCTACTCATTCACATTGATATCTATTAATGGGCATCTCCCTTGCCCTTTAATACGCCGAGTCAATGTGACCATCTCCTCCTTTTTGTCTCACAACCATCACCACACTCTATTCCACCTATAGTGCTATATCCATGGTTCACGCTCATGTATTGCGTGATAGTTGAAAAAGGTTTGAGAAAGTAAGAGTGCGAAAACAATTACTTGGCCAATACCGGGGTTGTGCATGATTTAAATTAGTTGTGTGGGGATGATGGAGCATAGCCAAACTATAAGATTTTGTAGGGATAACTTTCTTTGGCCTTGTTATTTCGAAAGTTCATGATTACCTTGCTAGTTTGCTTGAGATATTATTGTTTTCATGTCAATAGCAAACTATTGTTTTGAATCTGACGGATCTGAACATTCATGTCACATGAAAGAAGTTACAAAGGACAACTATGCTAGGTAGCATTCCACATCAAAAATTCAGTCTTTATCACTTCCCTACTCGAGGAAGAGCAGGAGTTAAGCTTGGGGATGCTTCATACGTCTCCAACGTATCTATAATTTTTTATGGTTCCATGTTATTATCTTGTCAAACTTTACATGTTTTGTATGCCTTTTATATCTTTTTTGGGACTAACTTGTTAACTCAGTGCCAAGTGCCAGTTCCTGTCTTTTTCGTGTTTTTGACCCTTTTCACAGGAGGATTTTAAACGGTGTCCAAATGGAATAAAACTTCTGAAAAGAATTTTTCCGGAACAGAAGATACGCACAAGACTTGAGAACCAAGGCAGAGGCCAACAGAGGACCCCACAAGCCCCCTAGGCGCGGCCAGGGGGGCCGTGCCTAGCAGGCTTGTGGGGCCCGTGTGGCACGTCTGCCCTACCTCTTCCGCCTATAAATTCAGAAAAAATCCGAAACTGACGAGGAGATCCACGAAAATACTTTTCCGCCGCCTCAAGCTTCTGTCTCCGCAAGATCCCATCTGGGGCACGTTCTGGTGCCCTGCCGGAGGGGGGATTCGGATACGGAGGGCTTCTTCATCAACACCATGACCTCTCCGATGATGCGTGAGTAGTTCACCATAGACCTTCGGGTCCAGCTATTAGCTAGATGGCTTCTTCTCTCTCTTGGATCTTCAGTACAAAGTTCTCCATGATCTTCATGGAGATCTATCCGATGTAATCCTCCTTTGTGGTGTGTTTGTCGAGATCTGATGAATTGTGGATTTATGATCAGATTATCTATGAATCTTATTTTAGTTTCTTTTGATCTCTCTTATGCATGATTTCATATCCTTGTAATTCTCTTCGAGTTGTGGGTTTTGTTTGGCCAACTTGATAAATGATTCTTGCAATGGGAGAAGTGCTTGGTTTTGGGTTCATACCGTGCGGTGACCTCACCCAGTGACAGAAGGGGTAGCGAGGCATGCATCGTGTTGTTGCCATCAAGGGTATAAAGATGGGGTTTTCATCATTGGTTTGAGTTTATCCCTCTACATCATGTCATCTTGCTTAAGGCGTTACTCTGTTCGTCATGAACTCAATACACTAGATGCATGCTGGATAGCGGTTGATGTGTGGAGTAATAGTAGTAGATACAGAAAGTATCGGTCTACTTGTCTCGGACGTGATGCCTATATGTATGATCATGGCCTTAGATATCGTCATGACTTTGCGTGGTTCTATCAATTGCTCGACAGTAATTTGTTCACCCACCGTATTATTTGCTATTATGAGAGAAGCCTCTAGTGAACACTATGGCCCCCGGGTCTACTTCACACCATATTTTCAGCCTTACAATTTTACTTCGTTGCACTTTCCGCCTTCAGATCTCACTTTGCAATCAATCTTGAAGGGATTGACAACCCCTTTATAGCGTTGGGTGCAAGCTCTTTTGTGTTTGCGCAGGTACTCTAGACTTGGCGCGATTCTCCTACTGGATTGATACCTTGGTTCTCAAACTAAGGGAAATACTTACTGCTCCTGTGCTGCACCACCCTTTCCTCTTCAAGGGAAAAACCGACGCAAGCTCAAGAGGCAACAGAAGGATTTCTATGGCCGTAGCAGGGTGCCATCCATACCAACACTTTCCAAGGAATTTATTATTTGACAACATAAAATATATTTTTCTTTTTGGGACCGGGCATCCCTATTACTGCCATAATCTCGTGCAATGATAAGTGAATAAACACTCATCTTGAGACTGACCTATTTAATATGGAAGATACTGGCCACCTAATGCCGCTTGATGAGTGGTACAGGCACAAAAAACAAAATTTTATTTTGAATATTAGAGTTGGCACTTGCAAATTTACTTGGAACGGCGTTGAAATACCGCATTTAGGTAGGTATGGTGGACTCATTTGGCACAACTTTGGGTTTAGGATTATGATGCACAAGCAGAATTCCCGCTTAGTACAAGTGAAGGCTAGCAAATAGATTGAGAAGCGCCCAACCAAGGAACAAAAATCATCATGAGTGAACATTAAACATAACTAACAATGAATAATGCAACACAAGTAGGACGTAATTTCATAGCATAATTATTGACTTCATGTGCATACATAGGGAATCACAAACCTTAACACAAATATTCTTACTAGAGCATAAATACTCGTCAACATAACTCACATATTACTATATTCATATCGCAAAACTATTGCAAAGAATCAAGCTTAATATCCAATGATATTCATGAATTTTTTATTATATCTTTCCTGGACATTCATCACTTGGGAACTAATTTTCATTTAAAGCAAATTGCCAATGCAAATAACATGCTCTCAAACAAGTATAAGTGAAGCACGAGAGCACAAGTTTCTTTAAAATTTTCAACTCTCAAAATTATATAAGTGAAGCAAGAGAGGATTTCTTCAAAATTTCAGAAACTCTTAAAATAATCTAAGTGAAGCATGAGAGTAAATTTCTTCAAAATAGCAGCACTACTAGGGAAAAACTTATACACACAGGCTTATTAGTAGCGTTGGTAAAAAAGAGGCGCTACTGCTCTGTACTAGTAGCACGTGTACACAAACCACGCCACTGCTACACAAATAGAAGTAGCATGGTGAGATAAAAGCTCGCTACTATTACAATTGCTACCCCCTCCCACCAGGCTAGGTATAGTATTAGCGCCTCATTCAAAACAGCGCTACTGCTAACATAATAGTAGTAGCGTGTTTTTGGTGCAGGGCGCTACTGCTAAGTTTGAACTTGGACACATGGAGAGCCCCACTTAGCAGTAGCGTGTGCCGCCAAAGCGCGCTACTGCTACTACAATAGCAGCAGCGCATTTGCCCCAAGCGTGCTACTGCTAAAGCGCATCCACCAACTTTTCCCTTTCCCTCCCCTCCCTTCCCCCTCCCCCATCCACCACTTCCTATCACTTTCCTCACCTTCCAACCAGCTCCCAACTCCTCTCTCCCTCACTTTGCTTCTTCCTCACTACTTCTCCCCGATTACTCTCTTTCTTCTACCTCTCTTTCTCTCTCTTTAGGTTCATTGTTGTCCAACAACATGACCTCCATGAAAGGATTACCGTACCACTCTAGAGTAGTACGTGTCCTTGTCGACCTACGAGGTTTGGTAGTAACTTGATCTGAAGCTTCATGATCACCATCGTTAGCTTTCTCATCAACTGGTGTAGGCGCCACGGGAACATCTTCCTGCGACCTACTACTCTCTGCTTGAAGTGATAGTTCAATAACCTCATCGAGTTCCACCATCCTCCCACTCAATTCTTTCGAGAGAAACTCTTTCTCAAGAAATGATCCCTTCTTAGAAATAAACACTTTACCTTAGGATCTAAGATAAGAGGTATACCCAAGTGTTTCCTTTGGGTATCATATGAAGATGCATTTATCCGCTTTGGATTCGAGCTTATCAGGCTGAAGCCTTTTGAAATAAGCATTGCAGCCCAAGCTTTAAAAAACGACACCTTAGGTTTGTTGCAAAACCATAGTTCATACGGCGGGATCTCAACGGAATTGTATGGTGCCCTATTTAAAGTGAATGCGGTTGTCTCTAATGCATAACCCCAAAATGATACTGTAAAATCGGGAAGAGACATCATAGTATGCACCATATCCAATAGGGCACGGCTACGACGTACGGACACACCATCACACTATGGTGTTAGAAGTGGCATGAGTTGTGAAACAATTTCCACATTGTCTTAAATGTATACCAAACTCGTAACTCAGATATTCACCTCCATGATCACATCGTAGACATTTTATCCTCTTGTTACGACAATCTTCAACTTCACTATGAAGTTGCTTGAACTTTTCAACATTTCAGACTTGTGATTCATCAAGTAAATATACCCATATCTACTCAAATCATCTGTGAAGCAAGAAAATAACGATATCCACTACGTGCTTCAACACTCATTGGGCTGCATACATCAAAATGTATTATTTCCAATAAGTCACTTGGAGCTCCATGTCACTGGAAAACGGGTCTTAGTAATCTTTCTCAAGAAGCATGTTTCGCATGTGCCAAGCGATTCAAAAATTGAGTGAGTCCAAAGATCCATCAGCATGGAGTTTCTTCATGCGCTTTACACCAATATGACTTAAATGGCACTGCTACAAGTAAGTGGTACTATCATTACTAACTTTACATCTTTTGGCATCAATACTATGAACGTGTGTATCACTATGATCGAGATTCAATAAACCATTCACATTGTGTGCATGATCGTAAAATATATTATTCATGTAAATATAATAACCCATTATTCTCTAACTTACGTGAATAATTGTCTCGCAATAAACAAAATCAATATTATGATCATGCTCTATGCAGGCACCAAATAACATTTATTTAGGTTTACCACTAATCCCGAAGGTAGATGGAGCATGCGATGGTGATCACATCAACCTTGGAAACACTTCCAACACACATCGACACATTGCCCTTAGCTAGTCTCCGTTTATTCTGCAACTCCTGTTTCGAGTTACTAATATTAGCAACTGAATCGGTATCAAATACCCAGGAGCTACAACGAGCACTAGTAAGGCACACGTAAATAACATGTATATCAAATATACTTGTGTTGACATTGCCAGCCTCCTTATATGCCAAGCATCTAGGGTAGTTCCGCTCTCACCGATCGCTCCCCTCACAACAGAAGCACTCAGTTTCGGGTTTGGGTTCAACCTTGGGTTTCTTCATCGGAGTTTCCATTCAGCGACAACTGGCTTGCCATTCTCGAAGTTTCCCTTCTTGCCCTTGCTCTTCTTGAAACTAGTGGTTTTACTAACCATCAACACTTGATGCTCGTTCTCGATTTCTACCTTCGTGGTGTAAAACATCGCGAATAGCTTAGGGATCAGCATCTCCATCCCTTCCATGTTATAGTTCATCACGAAGCTCCAGTAGCTTGGTGGTAATGACTTGGAGAACTATGTCAATCACTATCTCACCTGGAAGATCAACTCCCACTTGATTCAAGCAATTGTAGCACCCACACAATCTGAACACATGCTCACCGATTGAGCTATTCTCCTTCATTTTGCAGGCAAAGAATCTTGTCGGAGGTCTCATACCTCTCAACACGGGCACAAGTCTGAAATCCCAATTTCAGCTCTTGGAACATCTCATATGCTCAGTCTAATGTTCTCCACACCCACAAACAACATTTGAGGGGGTGGCGCATCGAGCGGTGCATTAAGGACATAAGCCTTCTATGGAGCAACTAAGGACAATCCTCGGACCACATACCTAGTCTGCATAATATGGCTATCATCATCTTTCAACTTAGTTTTCTCTAGGAACTTATAAAAAATATAAGGGGAGCTACAGCATGAGCTATTGATCTACAACATAATTTGCAAAGACATTTTGACTATGTTTATGATAATGAGTTCAATTAATCATATTACTAAAGAACTCCCACTTAAATCAACGTCGCTCTGGTTATTCGAGTGTGACATGATCCAAATCGACCAACCCAAGTCCGATCATCACGTGAGATGAGGTGGTTTAAATGGTGAACATCTCCATCTTGATCATATCTACCATATGACTCATGTTCTACCTTTCGGTCTCTTGTGTTCCGAGGCCATGTTTGTACATGCTAGGCTCGTCAACTTTAACCCAAGTGTATGCGAAAATTGAGTCTATCCCACCCAATCATCACGTGGTTCCTTGAAACGACAAACCTTCGCAATGGTGCACACTTGGGGAGAACACAATTTTATCTTTAAATTTTAGTGAGGGGTCATCTTATAATGCTACTGTCTTCCTAGAAAAATAAGATGCATAAAAGGATTAACATCACATGCAAATCATATAAGTGACATGATATGGCCATCATCATCTTTTTCCTTTGATCTCCATCTCCAAAGCACCGACATGATCCCCATCGTCATTGGCATGACACCATGATCTCCATCATCGTGTCGCCATTGGGTTGATGCGCTAACTATGCTTCTACAACTATTGCTAACTCATAACGATAAAGTAAAGCAAAAAGGCACAAATAAATTAAAGACAACCCTAAGGATCCTGCCAGTTGCCATACTCATTGACATGCAAGTCATGATAATCAATACAACACATGATCATCTCATACATCACTTATATCTTATCATGTCTTTGGCCATATCATATCACAACATACCCTGCAAAAACAAGTTAGACACCCTCTACTTTGTTGTTGCATGTTTTCCGTGGCCTATGGGTAACTAGCAAGAACCGTTGTTAGCTATGCAAAGCCACAACAGTAATATTCAAGTTGCTATTTAACCTTCTACAATGACCACCTCTATGGAATCCGATTCAACTATAGTGGGAGAGACAAACACCCGCCGGCCATCTTTATGCAACAAGTTGCATGCCAGTCGATGGAACCGGTCTCTCGTATATGTGATGTCTACGCACGATTCTATTCTTGTAGACTATGTTGGGCCTCCAAGCGCAGAGGTTTGTAGGACATCAACAATTTCCCTCAAGTGGATGACCTAAGGTTTATCGAACTCAGAGAAGTAGAGGTTGAAGATGGTCTCTCTCAAGCAACCCTGCAATTAAGAAACAAGAAGTCTCTTGTGTCCCTAACACACCTAATACAATGGTAAATTGTATAGGTGCACTAGTTCAGCGAAGAGATGGTAAAATATGGGCGATAGGTGTGGAAAATCAAGGTAATATAAATCTGAAATAAAAATTACAGCAAGGTAGCAAGTGAAAAAATTGAGCATAAACGGTGTAACAATGGTGAGAAACAAGGCCTAGGCTTCATACATTAACTAGTAGCAACTCCCAACAACATTAACATAGTCTAATCACATGATATTTCCACTAAAACATGCAATGGAGAAGTACTCAGAGGTCATTCCTTTGTGATCAAGAGAGGACGAGAATTATGTAGGGCTACAAAAGCACACCTCAGAGTTCGTAGTTCTCATCTATGGATTTCCCAATGTCACTACAGCCATCCAAAGAGAGTACCACAATCACCACAACGTATCTCAAGGAAAGTCAAAGGCAAGCAGCAAGAGACTCTCAATCTTCAATCAATCGACAAAAGAGGAAATCACTCATGAAAATATTCTTCTAATCCATGTCCAATAGACTGCTGTCACCATGGTCTCAGAGATTATACTAGATAAGATCAAGTGAGTACATCAATCCAATACATAGAAGAAGGGGAAACATCATGGGATCACCCTAGGTTAACATAGCCTATGCTCACAATCAAGATCACATCATGGGAGAGAGAATTAACCACATGGCTACTGTAGAAGACCTCAACCCCGAGGAGGAACTACTCCCGCTTCATGGAGGGAGGAAGCAACGTCGACGAAGATGAATCCGGGGGCACTTCCCCGTCCCGGAGGGTGCCGGCACAGGAATTCTGGTCCCCTTAAACTTGTTGGCGATGGCGGCGGAGATCGGAATTTCTTGTGGATAAAAGGGTTCCGGCGTCAGGGTTTCCTGCACGGGGGTAAAAATAGGAGCCAAGGTAGGGCATCAGAGGGGGTGGGCCCCACCCAGGCGGCCTGCTCACGCAGCCAGGGGGCAGGCCGCGCCACCAGGGCGCCTCGAGGCCTAGTGGCCCCCCTCTGGCCCTCCTTTGGCCGCCTGGAGTCTTCTGGAACGCTGACTTTGTATATATTTTTTGTGGAATTTTTCAGGCACTGTAAATAAGGGTATAAACCTGCAATTCACACACATTAGCAGACAGAAACTGGCACTGGCTGCACTGAGTTAGTAGGTCAGTCCAAATATGTTGAAAAGGGTATGAAAGTGTACAAAACACATATCAATATCACCCAAAACTTGCATGGAGCAAGCAGAAATTATAGATACGTTTGGGACGTATCAACATCCCCAAGCTTAATTCCTGCTCGTCCTCGAGTAGGTAAATGATAACACAAATAATTTCTGTGGTGACATGCTAACACACATATAAGAACTTCAAAGTAAAGCAAGTAAGATATACAAATATAGTCAAGACAATAACAAGCAAGAGTCTATATCTAGTATTGAAACTAGCAAAGTAAGAACATAAAGGTGCAAGAGCTCTCGCTGTCCGTGAATCGGATGTCTCCAAATGGTGTTTGCGTGCAAGAAGTGGGAGATGGGTTTAGAGCATAAAAAATATTATAGAGTTTAATTGGGAACTCAATCTACTAAAACTTCACACTTGGTATCCTTCGGAATCTTATTTTGACTCATCCCCACACCACTAGTCAGGCACAAGTCAAAATGATCCTCTCCCTTTAGACCTTGAGCACTCATGCAATGGATGAGCGCAAGCAATATATGTTGGCACTTAGGATGGCAAAGATAATAATGATGGGGAAGGAAGACAAAAAAGGTGTGAAAGGCTCACATCAATGAGGACAATCGTAGGCGAGAGAAAGCCAAACAATAGATATGATGTGAGGAGTAGGGATTGCCATGCAACGGATGCACATATGAGCTAAGGTAAGCTCTCCAATGGAACTAGTGGGGGTGCATCCAACTTGCTTGCTCATGAAGACCTAGAGCTCATTTGAGGAGGCTCATCATTGGATTATACAAGCCAAGTTCTATAGTATAAGGGTCCCAACATAGTTATGCATGAATGATAATCTCTATAGAGTACAAATATAACAATGGAGTACGAGTGTGGATCTTTCAAAAAGAATAGTAGTGTTGCCCCCTTCTCTCTTTTTATTTCTTTTCTTTCTTTCTTTCGTTCTTTTGTATTTTTTTTATTTTTGTGGCCTCTTTGGCTCTTTCTATTTATCTCTCATTTGTCCTCTTTGGATCTTTTCATGTGTCCTCTTTTGGGATCTTTTAATTTGTCCTCTTTGGGATCTTTTCCTCACTTAAGGGCAACACTCTATATTTTACAAGAATAAAAAGAAGATCTTCACACTTTATAAGAAGTACTCAACATAAAGATAAATGAAAACTATCATGATGTATGCAAATGTATGCCTTTGCCAGTGTAGCAAGATATGCAATGATACTAGCGCCTCATGTAGCAATAAAAAGGGCAAGGCCCAACTGGCATGCGGCTCCTCGATCAAGCAAAAGCATGTATGACATGAAGATCAAGTCATGAGATGGTGGATGTTGCATGACAATGTATCTCGGAAAGACTATGGAAATGCCTTAATAGGTAGGTATGGTGGCTGTTTTGAGTAAGGATATAATAAGGCTTATGATGGCAGGGTGTATCATGCCAAGGGTTTGTATGCATCGGCGAAGTATGCACCGACTCTCAAGATGAGAAAGGGAAATGAACGATACCGAAGAGGCTAGCAAAATATGGATGGTGGAAGTGCCAACAATCGAATACTCGCATTAGTCTGAAGAACTCATGCACTTATTATTGGTAACTCTCTATCTAGTCAGGAGATTCACAAAGAGACAAGTACCCCAAGGAGGAGTGTTTGGGGGTTTGGTTATCCTTGCGCATCCTCGACCCATGATAACGTGATGGTACTCTATATATTCCAACCCCTCCAGAGGTTAGCGATCCATCTAGTAGCTAGAGTTCTCAACTAATTTTTTGTAGTTTTTGAAAATACACACGGATTTCCCAAAATACGAAACCTATCACTAATAGGCTCAAGCTCTTGACACCAAAAGTCCAAACATTACTCAAATCAATAACTCAAAACTATTGCAAGGTACTACTATACTTAAATAGCAACCTCAATTACCTACTCATGCAAGACACACAACTCAGTGCAACAAGCCAACTCTCTAAACAAGATAAGCATGATAACTCAAGAGAGTTCCAAAAGCATCAAAATAAAACTTCTTAAAAAGATAAAGCATGAAAACTAAGAGCTAAGCACGACAGCAGCTATGAAAAGATAAATAACACACAAAAAGATAACCAAGAAAACCTATGTTGTGTTCTATGGTGGAGTGGAGCATGTTTCTCTCCCAAACAAAGAAGGCTAGGGTCCAACTTGTTATGAACAGCAAGCAAAACTAAAACAAACTAAAAAGTAAAGAGTGGGACGCTCCAAGCATAGCACATAACATATGAAGTGATAAAAATATAGCATGGAGAAGAACGAACTGATGATTGTTGATGGAGAAGGGGATCCACGGGGGCATCCCCAAGCTTAGACACTTGAGTCTCCTTGGATATTTCTTGGGGTGCATGGGGGCATCCCCAAGCTTGAGCGTTTGACACTCCTAGATCTTCTTTCATCATATTCCATCGCATACTTCAAAACTCCCTTCATACGAAACTCATCATAAGCTGATTAGAGTGGTTAGTACCCATAATAAAATGTTTTTTATCCACTGGAAATAAAGATTTTCATGAAGAGCTACCGTTTCTCAAGATTGCCAAAAAGTTTTTTCAAAGAAAAATAAAGCTTAAGATTTGCAAAACGAAGAAAACGCAAAACGTGGCAGAATCTGTGAAAAACAGACTAGCGGGTAGTAAATAATTTTTTCAGGGCACTTCTGCAACTCAAATAAAAAAACTCAGAACAGAAGCCAGAAAGCCAATTGTATGGAGCATACTGTTAAAATAATTCAGATAAAAAAGATGATCTCGTGATTTTTGGTGAATTTTTTTGTCAAGTAGACAGAATTTGTTTCTCGACAACATGTCACAACTTTTGAACTTTCTTGCAATCGGAGACTAAAACTTGGCAGAAAGCTTAAAAATAAGATACAATGATGTTGCTATAGTAGTAACACACATCAAGACCACTAAAAACTGAAAGTAAAAACTCAAAGTATAGATAACAAGGGTTGTCTCCCTAGAGCTCTTTCTTTATGGCCATCAAGATAGGCTTAAGATTTTAATGATGCTCTCGTAGGAATAAGAGTTGTAGAACAAAAGAGAGCATCAAGAACCAAATAACAAACACATTTAAGTCTAACATGCTTCCTATGCATAGGAATATTCTAATAGAATAATTCATTGAAGCACAAAGCAATAAGCATAGGAAGGCAAAACAAGTGCAGCTTCAAAACCTTCGACATAAAGAGGGGAAACTTCTTTTTTTTAGATATTTAGAACCATGTCTCCCCCTCTCATTATAAATTTCAGTGGCATCATGGATGAACTCAACAATATAACTATCACATAAGGCATTATTTCCATGATCCAAAAGCATAAAAGTATCATTACTCTTCTTATAAGCAAAATCTTTCTTATTAGGAATAGTGAGAGTAAAGCAATCATTATCATCATCGTAATCAATATATTTAGGAAGCATAGTGTCATCAAAGCAAAATTTCTCCTCAAAAGTTGGGGGACTAAAAACATCATTTTCATCAAACCCGTCATCCCCAAGCTTAGAGCTTTCCCTGTCATTAGCAATATTGATATTCAAAGAAAGCATAAAAATTAAGAAAACCTGAGGGAAGTAGAGGTTGAAGATGGTCTCTCTCAAGCAAACCTGCAATTAAGAAACAAGAAGTCTCTTGTGTCCCCAACACACCTAATATAATGGTAAATTGTATAGGTGCACTAGTTCAGCGAACAGATGGTAAAATATGGGTGATAGGTGTGGCAAAGCAAGGTGATATAAATCTGTAATAAAAATTACAGCATGGTAGCAAGTGACACAAGTGAGCATAAACGGTGTAACAATGGTGAGAAACAAGGCCTAGGCTTCAT
Source organism: Hordeum vulgare subsp. vulgare (assembly GCF_904849725.1). Lineage (NCBI taxonomy): Eukaryota > Viridiplantae > Streptophyta > Magnoliopsida > Poales > Poaceae > Hordeum > Hordeum vulgare. The sequence continues at coordinate 449,129,348 of NC_058522.1, forward strand.
ACTTTCACTAGTGGCAACTCCCAACAACATTAACATAGTCTAATCACATGATATTCCCCTAAAACATGCAATGGAGACGTACTCGGAGGTCATTCCTTTGTGACCAAGAGAGGACGAGAATTATGTAGGGCTACAAAAGCACACCTCGGAGTTCGTAGTTCTCATCTATGGATTTTCCAATGTCGCCACAGCAATCCAAAGAGAGTACCATAATCACCACAACGTATATCAAGGATAGTCAAAGACAACCACCAAGAGACTCTCGATCTTCAATCAATTCACAAAAGAGGAAATCACTCATGAAAATATTCTTCCAATCCATGTCCAATAGACCGATGTCATGATGGTCTCGGAGATTATACTAGATAAGATAAAGTGAGTACATCAATCCAATACATAGAAGAAGGGGAAACATCATGGGATCACCCTAGGTTAACGTAGCCTATGATCACAATCAAGATCACATCATGAGAGAGAGAATTAACCACATAGCTAATGTTGAAGACCTCAGCCCCGAGGAGGAACTACTCCCGCTTCATGGAGGGAGGAAGTGTTGGAAATATGCCCTAGAGGCGATAATAAAATGGTTATTGTCGTATTTCCTTGTTCATGATAATCGTCTATTGTTCATGCTATAATTATATTAACAGGAAATAGTAATACATGTGTGAATAAATAGATCACAATGTGTCCCTAGGAAACCTCTAGTTGGCTAGCTCGTTGATCAATAGATGATCATGGTTTCCTGATCATGGACATTGGATGTCATTGATAACGGGATAACATCATTAGGAGAATGATGTGATGGACTAGACCCAATCCTAAGCATAGCGCTAGATCGTGTTGTTCGTATGCTAAAGCTTTTCTAATGTCAAGTATCTTTTCCTTCGACCGTGAGATTGTGCAACTCCCGGATACCGTAGGAGTGCTTTGGGTGTATAAAATGTCACAACGTAACTGGGTGACTATAAAGGTGCACTACGGGTATCTCCGAAAGTATCTGTTGGGTTGGTACGAATCGAGATCGGGATTTGTCACTCCGTGTGACGGAGAGGTATCTTTGGGCCCACTCGGTATAACATCATCATAATGAGCTCAATGCGACTAAGGAGTTAGTCATGGGATGATGTGCTACAGAACGAGTAAAGAGACTTGTCGGTAACGAGATTGAACAAGGTATAGGGATACCGACGATCGAATCTCGGGCAAGTTCTATACCGATAGACAAAGGGAATTTTATACGGGATTGATTGAATCCTTGACATCGTGGTTCATCCAATGAGATCATCGTGGAACATGTGGGAACCACCATGGGTATCTAGACCCCGCTGATGGTTATTGCCCGGAGAGGTGTCTCGGTCATGTCTGTATACCTCCCGAACCTGTAGGGTCTACACACTTAAGGTTCGATGACGCTAGGGTTATAGGAAATTGTTGTACGAGGTTACCAAAGGTTGTTCGGAGTCCTGGATGAGATCCCGGACGTCACGAGGAGCTCCGAAATAGTCCGGAGGTAAATATTGATATATATGATGGATGGGTTTGGACGCCGGAAATGTTTCAGGCACCACCGGCAACGTGTCGGGACCACCGGAAGGGTTCCGGGGGCCCACCGGGAGAGGCCACCAGCCCCGGGAGGCTACATGGGCCAAGTGTGAGAGGAAACCAGCCCCTAGGTGGGCTGCTACGTTACCCAACAGTAGCATCCGAGCCAGGTTTTCTATGCGTAGATTCTTTGAACGAGTAGAACATAAAGGTTGTGGGTGCTGATCTTGTCAATTTCTTACCACTACTAGTCTTATTCCTTTCCGGCGGTATTGTGGGATGAAGCGGCCCGGACCGACATTACACGTATGCTTACGTGAGACAGGTTCCACCGCGTGACATGCACATGGTGCATAAGATGGCTAGCGGGTGTCTATCTCTCCTACTCTAGTCGGATCGGATTTAATGAAAAGGGTCCTTATGAAGGGTAAATAGCTTTGGCATATCAACGTTGTGGCTATCACGTAGGTAAGAAGGTGTTCTTGATAGAAACCCAAATCAGCCACGTAAAACTTGCAACAACAATTAGAGGATGTCTAACTTGTTTTTGCAGGGTATGACATGCGATGTGATATGGCCAAAGGATGTGATGTTACATGTGTGATGTATGAGATGATCATGTTCTTGTAGTAGGATTCACGACTTGCATGTCGATGAGTATGACAACCGGCAGGAGCCATAGGAGTTGTCTTAATTTATTGTATGAGATGCAACGCCATGTGTTTACTACTTTTGCTTCATTGCTAACGGTTAGCTTTAGTAGTAGTAGTAATAGTTGGCGTGACAACTTCAAGGAGACACAGTGATGGAGATCATGATGATGGAGATCATGGTGTCACGCCGGTGACGATGATGATCATGCGATGCCCGAAGATGGAAATCGAAGGAGCAAAGATGATGATGGCCATATCATGTCACTATATGATTGCATGTGATGTTTATCATGTTTTTCATCTTATTTCTTAGAACGACGGTAGCATAATAAGATGATCCCTAATAAAATTTCGAGAATGTATTCCCCTAAGTGTGCACCATTGCAAAGGATCGTTGTCTCAAAGCACGACATGATGATCGGGTGTGATAGATTCTAACGTTCGCATACAACGGGTGTAAGGCAGATTTACACACGCGAAACACTTAGGTTGACTCGACAAGCCTAGCATGTACAGACATGGCCTCGAATACGAGAGACCGAAAGGTCGAACATGAGTCGTATGGTTGATACGATCAGCATGGAGATGCTCACCATCGACGACTAGTCCGTCTCACGTGATGGTCGGACACGGGTTAGTCGACATGGATCATGTAACACTTGAATGACTAGAGGGATGTCGATTTAAGTGGGAGTTCATTCAAAATTTTATTAGATGAACTTAATTATCATGAAGTTAGTCTAAAAGTTGTCTTCACAAATATTGTAGATCCAATGGCCAACGCACCTATCAACCTCAATTTCAACGCATTCCTAGAGAAAAATAAGCTGAAAGATGATGGTAGCAACTATGCGGACTGGGTCCGCAACTTGAAGCTCATCCTCATTGCATCCAAGAAGGCTTATGTCCTTGATGCGCCGCTAGGTGACCCTCCTGTTCCCGTGGTAGCCCAAGACGTTCAGAACGGCTAGCAAACGCGGAGTGATGACTACTCTCTGGTTAGGTGTGGCATGCTATATAGTTTAGAACCGGGGCTCCAAAGGCGTTTTGAGCAACACGGAGCATATGAGATGTTACAGGAGCTGAAACTAGTTTTTCAAGATCATGCCCGGGTCGGGAGATATGAAGTCTCCGACAAGTTATTTAGCTGTAGGATGAAGGAGAACAGTTCTGTTAGTGAGCATATACTCAAAATGTCTGGGTTGCACGGTCGTCTGACTTAGCTTGGAGTCGAACTTCCGGATGATGTTGTAATTGACAGAATCCTCTAGTCTCTCCCACCAAGCTACAAGGGTTTTGTGCTGAACTACAACATGCAGGGGATGGAGAAGACCATTCCCAAGTTGTACTCGATGTTGAAAGCTGCAGAAGTAGAAATCAAGAAAGAGCATCAAGTGTTGATGGTCAATAAGACCACCAGTTTCAAAAAGGGCAAGGGTAAGAAGAACTTCAAGAAAGACGGCAAAGCTGTTGCCGCACCCGGTAAACCAGTTGCCGGGAAGAAAAAAAATAATCGACCCAAGCCTAAGACTAAGTGCTACTATTGCAAGGGAACCGGTCACTGGAAGCGGAACTGCCCCAAGTACTTAGCGGATAAGAAGGCCGGCAACGTCAAAGGTATATATGATGTACATGTCATTGATGTGTACCTTACCAGCGCTCGTAGTAGCTCCTGGGTATTTGATACCGGTGTTATTGCTCACATTTGCAACTCAAAGCAGGAACTGCGGAATAAACGGAGGCTGGATAAGGACGAGGTGACGATGTGCGTCGAGAATGGTTCCAAGGTCGATGTGATCGCCGTCGGCATGCTACCTCTACCTCTACCTTTGGGATTACTTTTAAACCTTAATAATTGTTATTTAGTACCAGCTTTGAGCAGCAACATTGTATCAGGGTCTTGCCTAATGCGAGACAGCTACTCATTTAAGTCAGAGAATAATGGTTGTTCTATTTATATGAGTGATATGTTCTATGGTCATGCTCCGTAGGTGAATGGTTTATTCTTGATGAATCTCGATCGCGATGTTACACATATTCATAGTGTGAATACCAAAAGATGTAAGGTTGATAATGATAGTCCCACATACTTGTGGCACTGCCGCCTTGGTCATATCGGTGTCAAGCGCATGAAGAAACTCCATACTGATGGACTGTTAGAGTCTCTTGACTTTGAATCATTTGACACATGCGAACCGTGCCTCATGGGCAAGATGACTAAGACTCCATTCTAAAGAGTAATGGAGCGAGCAACCGACTTATTGGAAATAATACATACTGATGTATGCGGTCCAATGAACGTTGAAGCTCGTGGTGGCTATCATTATGTTCTCACTCTCACTGATGATTCGAGTAGGTATGGATATATCTACTTGATGAAGCACAAGTCTGAAACATTTGAAAGGTTCAAAGAATTTCAAAATGAGGTTGAGAATCAACGTGACAATAAAATAAAGTGTCTACGATCTAATCGTGGAGGAGAATATTTGAGTCACGAGTTTGGCACACACCTAAGGAAGTGTGGAATTGTTTCACAACTGATGCCGCCTGGCACATCGCAATGTAACAGAGTGTCTGAATGTCGTAATCGCACTTTATTAGATATGGTGCGATCTACGATGTCTCTTACCGACTTACCGCTATCATTTGGGGATACGCATTGGAAGCTGCAGCATTCACTTTAAATAGGGCACCATCTAAATCCGTTGAGACGACACCGTATGAATTATGGTTTGGCAAGAAACCTAAGCTGTCGTTTCTGAAAGTTTGGGTCTGTGATGCTTATGTGAAGAAACTTCAACCAGAAAAGCTCGAACCCAAAGCGGAGAAATGCGTATTCATAGGATACCCTAAGGAAACTATTGGGTATGCCTTCTATCTTAGATCCAAAGGTAAAATCTTCGTTGCCAAGAACGGATCCTTTCTAGAGAAAGAGTTTCTCTCGAAAGAAGTAAGTGGGAGGAAAGTAGAACTTGATGAGGTAATTGTACCTCCTCTCAAACCGGAGAATAGCGCAGCGCGGGAATATGTTCTTGTGGCGCCTACGCCAACTGAAGAGGAAGTTAATGATGATGATCATGAAGCTTCGGATCAAGTTGCCAGTGAACCACGAAGGTCCACAAGGGTACGTTCCGCACCAGAGTGGTACGGCAACCCTGTGATGGAGATCATGTTGTTAGACCACGGTGAACCTTCGAACTATGAAGAAGCAATGGCGGGCCCGGATTCCAACAAATGGCTTGAGGCCATGAAATACGAGATAGGATCCATGTATGAGAACAAAGTATGGACTTTGGTGGACTTGCCCGATGATCGGCGAGCCATAGAAAATAAATGGATCTTCAAGAAGAAGACTGGCGCAAACGGTATTGTGACCATTTATAAAGCTCGACTTGTCGCAAAAGATTTTCGGCAAATTCAAGGAGTTGACTACGATGATACTTTCTCTCCTGTAGCGAAGCTGAAGTCAACCAGAATCATGTTAGCAATTGCTGCTTTTCATGACTATAAAATTTGGAAAATGGACGTCAAAACAGCGTTCCTTAACGGGTATCTTAAGGAAGAGTTCTATATGATGCAACCAGAAGGTTTTGTCGATCCTAAAAGTGCTAACAAGGTATGCAAGCTCCAGCGCTCCATCTATGGGTTGGTGCAAGCATCTCGGAGTTGGAATATTCGCTTTAATGAGGTGATTAAAGCGTTTGGGTTCATACAGGTTTATGGAGAAGCCTGTCTGTACAAGAAAGTGAGTGGGAGCTCTGTAGCTTTTCTCATACTATATTTGGATGACATATTATTGATGGGGAATTATATAGAGTTATTGGAGAGCATAAAGCCTACTTGAATAAGAGTTTTTCAATGAAGGACCTTGCAGAAGCTGCATACATATTAGGCATCAAGATCTATAGAGATATATCGAGACACCTCATAGGTCTTTCACAAAGTACATACCTTGACAAGATATTGAAGAAGTTCAATATGGAAAACTCGGAGAAGGGGTTCTTGCTAGTTTTGCAAGGTATGAGATTGAGTAAGACCGAGTCACCGACCACGGTAGCAGAAAGAGAGAAGATGAGTATTGTCCCCTACGCTTCAGCCGCGGGCTCTCTAATGTATGCCATGCTATGTACCAGACCTGATATATGTTGGGGAACATTGCACGGGAAACAAATTTTTCCTACGCACACGCAATACCTATCATGGTGATGTTCATCTACGAGAGGAGATTTTCGATCTACGTACCCTTGTAGATCGCACAGCGGTAAGCGTTAAGAAACGCGGATGATGTAGTGGAACAGCTTGCGTCATTCAAATCACCGTAGTCGTACACCCCATCCCACGATCTCATCACGATCCGTCCCGCGAACTTCATCACGATCCGTCCCGCGATCTCATCATGATCCTTCCCGATCTAGTGCCGAACGGACGGCACCTCTGCGTTCAGCACACGTACAGCTCGATGACGATCTCCGCCTTCTTGATCCAGCAAGATGGGGCGGAGAGGTAGAAGAGTTCTCCAGCAGTGTGACGATGCGCCGGTGGTGGTGATGATCTACTACGGTAGGGCTTCGCCTAAGATCCACAGAAATACGATCTAAAGGAAAAAATGCGTGGTATTGGGTCGAGCAGCACGTGGCAAAGTTGTGTCTCAAAAACCCCTAATACCTCTAGTATATATAGGAGGGAGGGAGGGGAGGAGGCAGCCTCAAACCCTCAAGGTTTGGCCGAAATTGGAGGTGGAGGAGTCCTACTCCAATCCTACTTGGAGTAGGATTCCACCTTCCCACTTGGAAACTCTTTCCACCTTGTGTTTTTCCTTCTCAAACCTTATGGGACTTAGTGGGAACTTATTCCAGCCCACTAGGGGCTAGTTTATCTCTTCCCATAGCCCATGAGACCCCTTGGGGCGTGACACCCCTCCGGGCACTCCCGGCATCCCTCCCGGCACTCCCAGTACATTACCGATAAGCCCGGAACTTTTCAGGTGACCAAAACAGGACTTCCTATACATCAATCTTTACCTCCGGACCATTCGGAGCTCCTCGTGACGTCTTGGATCTCATCCGGTACTCCGAACAACTTTCGGTTACCAACACCTATAACTCAACTATACCGAAACGTCACCGAACCTTAAGTGTGCAGACCCTCGGGTTCGATAACTATGTAGACATGACCCGAGACACTCCTCGGTCAATATCCAATAGCGGGACCTGGATGCCCATATTGGATCCTACATACTCTCCGAAGATCTTGTCGGTTGAACCTCAGTGCCAAGGATTCATATAATCCCGTATGTCATTCCCTTTGTCCTTCGGTATGTTACTTGCCCGAGATTCGATCGTCAGTATCCGCATACCTATTTCAATCTCGTTTACCAGCAAGTCTCTTTACTCGTTTCGTCATACAAGATCCCGTGACTTACACTAAGTCACATTGCTTGCAAGGCTTGTGTGTGATGTTGTATTACCGAGTGGGCCCCGAGATACGTCTCCGTCACACTGAGTGACAAATCCCAGTCTTGATCCATACTAACTCAACGGACACCTTCGGAGATACCTGTAGAGCATATTTATAGTCACCCAGTTACGTTGTGATGTTTGATACACACAAGGTATTCCTCCGGTGCCAGTGAGTTATATGATCTCATGGTCATAGGAATAAATACTTGACACGCAGAAAAATAGTAGCAACAAAATGACACGATCAACATGCTACGTTCATTAGTTTGGGTCTAGTCCATCACATGATTCTCCTAATGATGTGATCCCGTTATCAAGTGACAACACTTGCCTATGGTCAGGAAACCTTGACCATCTTTGATCAACGAGCTAGTCAACTAGAGGTTTACTAGGGACAGTGTTTTGTCTATGTATCCACACAAGTATTGTGTTTCCAATCAATACAATTATAGCACGAATAATAAACGATTATCATGAACAAAGAAATATAATAATAACTAATTTATTATTGCCTCTAGGGCATATTTCCAACAGTCTCCCACTTCCACTAGAGTCAATAATCTAGTTCACATCACCATGTGATTTTGACGAATCCAACACCCATATAGTTCTGGGGTCTGATCACGTCTTGCTCGTGAGAGAGGTTTTAGTCAACGGTTCTAAAACTTTCAGATCCATGTGTTCTTTACAAATATTTATGCCATCTTATAGATGCTGCTACTACGTGCTATTCGTAAATACTCCAAATATCTACTCTACTATACGAATCCGTTTCACTACTTATAGTTATTCGGATTAGTGTCAAAGCTTGCATCAACGTAACCCTTTACGATGAACTCTTTAACCACCTCCATAATCGAGAAAAATTCATTAGTCCATTAGTTACTAAGGATAACTTTGACCGTTGTTGAGTGATTCAATCTTGGATCGCTCTTTGTACCTCTTAACAGACTTGTAGCAAGGCACACATCAGGTCCGGTACACAGCATGACATACTATAGAGTCTATGGCTAAGGCATAGGGGACGACCTTTGTCCTTTCTCTTTCTTCTGCCAAGGTCGGGTTTTGAGTCTTACTCAAATTCACACCTTACAACACAACCAAGAACTCCTTCTTTGCTGATCTATTTTGAACTCCTTCAAAAAATTGTCAAGGCATGCATCTTGTTGAAACTTCTATTAAGCGTTTCGATCTACCTTCATAAATCTTGATGCTCAACATTCAAGTAGCGCAAGCCAGGTATTCCTTTGAAAAACTCCTTTCAAACAACCTTTTATGCTTTACAGAAATTCTACATTACTTCTGATCCACAATATGTCAACCACATATACTTATCAGAAATTCTAGAGTGCTCCCACTCACTTCTTTGGAAATACAAGTTTCTCTCAAACCTTGTATAAATCCAAAAGCTTTGATCAACTCATCAAAGCATATATTCCAACTCCGAGATGCCTGCACCAGTCCATAGAAGGATCTCTGGATCTTGCATACTTGTTAGCATCCTTAGGATCGACAAAATCTTCCAGTTGTATCACATACAACCTTTCTGTCGAGGAAAACAATTTTTTGACATCCTATGTGCAATATTTCATAAATAATGTAGCAACTGCTAACATAATTCCAACAGACCTTTAGCATCGCTATGAGTGAGAAAGTCTCATCACAGTCAACTTCTTGATCTTGTCGGAAAACATCCTTGCGACAAGTCGAGCTTTTCTTAATGGTGACGATTCACCATCATCATCTATCTTCCTTATAAAGATCCATCTTTACTTAATAGTCCTACGGCCATCAAGTAGTTCTTCCAAAGTCTATACTTTGTTCTCACATATGGATTCTCTCTCAGATTTCATGGCCTCCAACCATTTTCAGAATCCGGGCCCACCATTGCTTCTCCATAACTCGTAGGTTCATTGTTGTTCAACAACATGACCTCCAAGACAGGGTTACCGTACCACTCTGTAGCAGCACGCGACCTTGTCGACCTACGAGGTCTGTAGTAACTTGATCTGATGCTCCATGATCACTATCATCAGCTTCCACTTCAATTGGTGTAGGCGCCATAGGAACAACTTCCTGCGCCCTGCTACACACTAGTTGAAGTGATGGTTCAATAACCTCATCAAGTTCTATCACCCTCCCACTCAATTCTTTCGAGAGAAACCTTTCCTCGAGAAAGGACCCGTTTTTAGAAACAGACACTTTGCTTCCAGATCTGAGATAGGAGATGTATCCAACTGTTTGGGATATCCTATGAAGATGCATTTATCCGCTTTGGGTTCGAGGTTATCAGACTGAAAAATTTTCACATAAGCATCGCAGCCCCAAACTTTCAAGAAACGACAGTTTAGGTTTCTCCAAACCATAGTCTATACTGTGTCATCTCAACGGAAATACGTGGTGCCCTATTCTAAGTGAATGCGGTTGTCTCTAATGCATAACCCATAAACGATTGTGGTAATTCGATAAGATACATCATATTTTGCACCATATCAAATAGGTCGCGGCTACGACGTTTCGACACACCATCACACCATGGTGCTCTTGGTGGCATGAATTGCGAAACAACTTCCACATAGTCTTAACTGTGTACCAAAACTCGCAACTCAGACATTCATCTCTATGATCATATTGTAGACAGTTTATCCTCTTGTTACGATGAACTTCACTCTAAAACAGAACTGAACTTTTTCAATATTTCAGACTTGTGATTCATTAAGTAAATACTCATGTATCTACTCAAATCGTCATTGAAGTAAGAACATAATGATATCCACTACGTGCCTCAGCACCCATTGGACTGCATACATCAAAATGTATTACTGCCAACAAGTTACTATCTTGTTTCATCTCAATGAAAACAAGGCCTTGCTCATGTGGTATGATTTGCATGTCACAAGTGATTCAAAATCAAGTGAGTATAAAGATCCATCAGCATGGAGCCTCTTCATGCAATTTACACCAACATGACTCAAGCGGCAGTGCCACAAGTAAGTGGTACTATCATCATTACCTCGTATCTTTTGGCACCAATATCATGAACATGTGTAACACTACGATCGAGATTCAATAAACCATTGAAGGTAATTATTCAATCAAATAGAATAACTATTATTCTCTTTAAATGAATAACCGTATTGCAATAAACACAATCCAATCATGTTCATGCTTAACGCGAGCACCAAATAACAATTATTTAGGTTTAACACCAATCCCGATGGTAGAGGGAGCATGCGACGTTTGATCATATCAACCTTGGAAACACTTCCAACACGTATCGTCACCTCGCCTTTAGCTAGTCTCCGTTTATGTCGTAGCTTTCATTTTATGTTACTAATCACTTAGCAACCGAACCGGTATCCAATACCCTCGTGCTACTAGGAGTACTAGTAAAGTACACATCAACATCATGTATATCAAATATACTTCTTTCGACTTTTGCCAGCCTTCTTATCTACCAAGTATCTAGAGTTGCTCCGCCTTAGTGACTGTTCCCCTCATAACAGAAGCACTTAGTCCCGGGCTTGGGTTTAATCTGGGGTCTCTTCATTAGTGCAGCAACTACTTTTCTATTTCACGAAGTATCCCTTCTAGCCCTTGCATTTCTCGAAACTTAGTGGTTTTACTAACCATCAACTATTGATGCTCCTTCTTGATTTCTACTTTCGCAGTGTCAAACATCGCGAATCGCTCAAGGATCATTGTATCTATCCTTGATATGTTATATTTCATCACGAAGCTCTCACGGCTTGGTGGCAGTGACTTTGGAGAACCATCACTATCTCATCTGGAAGATTAACTCCCACTTGATTCAAGCGATTGTCGTACTCAGATAATCTGAGCACACGCTCAACGATTGAGATTTTCTCCTTTACTTCATGGACAAAGAATCTTGTCGGAGGTCTCATACCTCTTAACAAGGGCACAAGCATGAAATCACAATTTCATCTCTTTAGAACATCTCTTATGTTCTGTGACGTTTCAAAACGTCTTCGGCGCCTTGCTTCTAAGCCATTAAGTATTTTCTACTGAACTATCGTGTAGTCATCAGAAACGTGTATGTCGGATGTTCACAACATCTACAGACGACGCTCGAGGTGCAGCACACCGAGTGGTGCATTAAGGAGATAAGCCTTCTGCGCAGCAACGAGGACAATCCTCGGTTTTACAGACTGAGTCTACAAAGTTTGCTACTATCAACTTTCAACTAAATTTTCTCTAGAAACATATAAAAACAGTAGAGCTATAGCGCAAGCTACATCGTAATTCTCAAAGACCATTAGACTATGTTCATGACAATTAGTTCAATTAATCATATTACTTAAGAACTCCCACTCAAAAAGTACATATCTCTAGTCATTTGAGTGGTACATGATCCAAATCCACTATCTCAAGTCCGATCATCACGTGAGTCGAGAATAGTTTCAGTGGTAAGCATCTCTATGCTAATCATATCAACTATACGGTTCATGCTTGACCTTTCGGTCTCATGTGTTCCGAGGCCATGTCTGCACATGCTAGGCTCGTCAAGCTTAACCCGAGTGTTCCGCGTGTGCAACTGTTTTGCACCCGTTGTATGTGAACGTTGAGTCTATCACACCCGATCATCACGTGGTGTCTCGAAACGAAGGACTGTCGCAACGGTGCACACTCGGGGAGAACACAATTTCGTATTGAAATTTTAGTGAGAGATCACCTCATAATGCTACCGTCGTTCTAAGCAAGATAAGGTGCATAAAGGATTAACATCACATGCAATTTATAAGTGACATGATATGGCCATCATCAGGTGCTTCTTGATCTCCATCACCAAAGCACCGGCACGATCGTCTTGTCACCGGCGTTACACCATGATCTCCATCATCATGATCTCCATCAACGTGTCGCCATCGGGGTTGTCGTGCTACTCATGCTATTAGTACTAAAGCTACGCCCTAGAAATATAGTAAACACATCTGCAAGCACAAACGTTAGTTTAAAGACAACCCTATGGCTGCTGCCGGTTGCCGTACCATCGACGTGCAAGTCGATATTAACTATTACAACATGATTATCTCATACATCCAATATATCACATCACATCGTTGGCCATATCACATCACAAGCATACCCTACAAAAACAAGTTAGACATCCTCTAATTGTTGTTGCATGTTTTACGTGGTGACCATGGGTATCTAGTAGGATCGCATCTTACTTACACAAACACCACAACGGAGATATATGAATTGCTATTTAACCTCATCCAAGGACCTCCTCGGTCAATTCCGATTCAAATAAAGTTGGAGAAACCGACACCCGCCAGTCATCTTTGAGCAACAGAGTTACTCGTAGCGATGAAACCAGTCTCTCGTAAGCGTACGAGTAATGTCGGTCCGAGCCGCTTCGATCCAACAATACCGCGGAATCAAGAAAAGACTAAGGGCGGCAGCAAAACGCACATCACCACCCACAAAAACTTTTGTGTTCTACTCGAGATTACATCTACGCATGAACCTAGCTCATGATGCCACTGTTGGGGAACGTTGCATGGGAAACAAAATTTTCCTACGCACACGCAATACCTATCATGGTGATGTTCATCTACGAGAGGAGATTTTCGATCTACGTACCCTTGTAGATCGCACAGCGGTAAGCGTTAAGAAACGCGGACGATGTAGTGGAACAACTTGCGTGATTCAAATCACCGTAGTCGTACACTCCATCCCACGATCTCATCATGATCCGTCCCGCGTACTTCATCACGATCTGTCCCGCGAACTTCATCACGATCCGTCCCGCGATCTCATCATGATCCTTCCCGATCTAGTGCCGAACGGACGGCACCTCCGCGTTCAGCACACGTACAACTCGATGACGATCTCCGCCTTCTTGATCCAGCAAGAGGGGGCGGAGAGGTAGAAGAGTTCTCCGGCAGCGTGACGATGCGCCGGTGGTGGTGATGATCTACTCCGGCAGGGCTTCGCCTAAGCTCCACAGAAATACGATCTAGAGGAAAAACTGCGTGGTATAGGGTCGAGCAGCACGTGGCAAAGTTGTGTCTCAAAAACCCCTAATACCTCTAGTATATATAGGAGGGAGGGAGGGGAGGAGGCAGCCTCAAACCCTCAAGGTTTGGCCGAAATTGGAGGTGGAGGAGTCCTACTCCAATCCTACTTTGAGTAGGATTCCACCTTCCCACTTGGAAACTCTTTCCACCTTGTGTTTCTTCCTTCTCAAACCTTATGGGCCTTAGTGGGAACTTATTCCAGACCACTAGGGGCTGGTTTATCTCTTCCCATAGTACATGAGACCCCTTGGGGCGTGACACCCCTCCCGGCACTCCCGGCATCCCTCCCGGCACTCCCGGTACATTACCGATAAGCCCGGAACTTTTCCGGTGACCAAAACAGGACTTCCTATATATCAATCTTTACCTCCGGACCATTCCGGAGCTCCTCGTGATGTCCTGGATCTCATCCGGTACTCCGAACAACTTTAGATTACCAACACCTATAACTCAACTATACCAAAACGTCACTGAACCTTAAGTGTGCAGACCCTCGGGTTCGAGAACTATGTAGACATGACCCGAGACACTCCTCGGTCAATATCCAATAGCCGGATCTGGATGACCATATTGGATCCTACATACTCTCCGAAGTTCTTATCGGTTGAACCTCAGTGCCAAGGATTCATATAATCACGTATGTCATTCCCTTTGTCCTTCGGTATGTTACTTGCCCGAGATTCGATCGGCAGTATCCGCATACCTATTTCAATCTCGTTTACGAGCAAGTCTCTTTACTTGTTTCGTAATACAAGATCCCGTGACTTACACTAAGTCACATTGCTTACAAGGCTTGTGTGTGATGTTGTATTACCGAGTGGGCCCCGAGATACCTCTCTGTCACACGGAGTGACAAATCCCAGTCTTGATCCATACTAACTCAACGGACACCTTCGGAGATACCTGTAGAGCATCTTTATAGTCACCCAGTTATGTTGTGACGTTTGATACACACAAGGTATTCCTCCGGTGCCAGTGAGTTATATGATCTCATGGTCATAGGAATAAATACTTGACACGCAGAAAAACAGTAGCAACAAAATGACACGATCAACATGCTACGCTCATTAGTTTGGGTCTAGTCCATCACATGATTCTCCTAATGATGTGATCCCGTTATCAAGTGACAACACTTGCCTATGGTCAGGAAACCTTGACCATCTTTGATCAACGAGCTAGTCAACTAGAGGCTTACTAGGGACAGTGTTTTGTCTATGTATCCACACAAGTATTGTGTTTCCAATCAATAAAATTATAGCACGGATAATAAACAATTATCATGAACAAAGAAATATAATAATAACTAATTTATTATTGCCTCTTGGGCATATTTCCAACAATATAAAGCTTGCCATAAGTTTGGTAGGGAGGTACCAATGTGATCCCGGTATGGAACACTGGACATCGGTCAAGAATATCCTTAAGTGCCTAAAAAGACTAAGGAGATGTTTCTCGTTTATGGAGGTGACGAAGAGCTCATCATAAAGGGTTACACCGATGCTAGCTTCGACATAGATCCGAATGACTCTAAGTCACAAACCAGATACGTGTATGTTCTGAATGGTGGGGCAGTGAGCTGGTGCAGCAGCAAGCAGGACGTCGTGGCAGCATCTACATGTGAAGTGGAGTACATAGCTGCTTCGGAAGCAGCTCATGAAGGGATCTGGATGAAGGAGTTCATCACCGATCTTGGAGTGGTTCCAAGCGCGTCAGGTCCGATGACACTCTTCTGTGATAACACTGGAGCCATTGCCATAACCAAGGAGCCCAGATTTCACAGGAAGACCAAGCACATCTAACACCGCTACAACTCCATCTAGGACCAGGTCCAGAGAGGAATCATAGATATTTGTAAAGTACACACGGATCAGAATATTGCAGACCCGTTGAATAAACCTCTTCCACGAGCAAAACATGATCAACACCACACTGTTATGGGTGTTTGATTCATTATAATGTAACTAGATTATTTACTCTAGTGCAAGTGGGAGACTGTTGGAAATATGCCCTAGAGGCAATAATAAAATGGTTATTCTCATATTTCCTTGTTCATGATAATCGTCTATTGTTCATGCTATAATTGTATTAACAGGAAACAATAATACATGTGTGAATAAATAGATCACCATGTGTCCCTAGCAAACCTCTAGTTGGCTAGCTCATTGATCAATAGATGATCATGGTTTCCTGATCATGGACATTGGATATCATTGATAACGGGATCACATCATTAGAAGAATGATGTGATGGACAAGACCCAATCCTAAGCATACCGCTAGATCGTGTTGTTCGTATGCTAAAGCTTTTCTAATGTCAAGTATATTTTCCTTCTACCGTGAGATTGTGCAACTCCCGGATACCTTAGGAGTGCTTTCGGTGTATAAAACGTCACAACGTAACTGGGTGACTATAAAGGTGCACTACGGGTATCTCCGAAAGTATCTGTTGGGTTGGTACGAATCGAGATCGGGATTTGTCACTCCGTGTGACGGAGAGGTATCTCTGGTCCCACTCGGTAGAACATCATCATAATGAGCTCAATGTGACTAAGGAGTTAGTCACGGGATGATGTGCTATGGAACTAGTAAAGAGACTTGCCGGTAATGAGATTGAACAAGGTATAGGGATACTGACGATCGTATCTCGGCCAAGTTCTATACCGATAGACAAAGGGAATTGTATATGGGATTGATTGATTCCTTGACATCGTGGTTCATCCAATGAGATCATCGTGGAACATGTGGGAACCACCATGGGTATCCAGACCCTGCTGATGGTTATTGATCGGAGAGGTGTCTCGGTCATGTCTGCATACCTCCCGAACCCATAGGTTCTACGCACTTAAGGTTACCGAAGGTTGTTCGGAGTCCCGGATGAGATCCCGGACATCATGAGGAGCTCCGGAATAGTCTGGAGATAAATATTGATATATAGGATGGATGGGTTTGGACGCTGAAAATGTTACGGGCACCACCGGCAACGTGTCGGGACCACCGGAAGGGTTCCGGTGGCCCACCGGGAGAGGCCACCAGCCCCGGGAGGCTACATGGGCCAAGTGTGAGAGGAAACCAGCCCCTAGGTGGGCTGGTGCGCCCCCATACCCAGCCCAAGGCACACAAGAGGGGAAGGAGGGGAAACCCTAGGCGCTGGTGGGCCTAAGGCCCACCTAGGGGCGCGCCACCCACTCCCTTGCCCTGGCCGCCGACCTAGCCTCCCATCTGGGGGCTTCCGCACCCCTTAGGGGTGGGAACCCTAAGGGTTGCGCCTCCCTCTCCTTGCCCCTATATATAGTGGAGGTTTTGGCCTTTGGAGACACGCAATTCTTTCTCTCTCGGCACAACCCTGCTTCTCCTCTCCCTCCTCTCCCACGGTGCTTGGCGAAGCCCTGCCGGGAGACCTCGTAGCTCGACCGCCACCACGCCGTCGTGCTGCCGGAGCTCTTCCCCAACCTCTCCCTCCTCCTTGCTGGTTCAAGGTGCGGGAGACGTCACCGGGATGCACGTGTGTTGAACGTGGAGGTGTCGTGGTTCAGCACTATATCGGAATCACACCGCGATCTGAATCGCAGCGAGTACGACTCCATCAACCGCGTTCCAGCAATGCTTTCTCTTAGCGATCTTCAAAGGTACGAAGATGCTCTCACCCCTCTCTCGTTGCTGCTTTCTCCATAGGAAGATCCATGTATGGCGTAGGAAAATTTTGAATTTTAGCTATGTTACCCAACAGGAAGCAACGTCGATGGAGATGAATTCGGGGGCACTTCCCCGTCCCGGCAGGGTGCCGGCACAGGAATTATGGTCCCTCGAAACTTGTTAGCGATGGCGGCACAGATCGGAATTGCTTCTGGAGAAAAGGGTTCCGGCATGAGGGTTTCCTCCACGGGTAAAAATAGGAGCCAAGGTAGGGCACCAGAGGGGGTGAGCCCCACCCAGGCGGCCTCCTCGCACGGCCAGGGGGCAGGACGCGCCACGAGGGCGCCTCGCGGCCTGGTGGCCCCCCTCTAGCCCTCCTTCGACCGTCTGGAGTCTTCTAGAGTGCTGATTTTGTATATATTTTTTGTGGATTTTTCGGGCACTGTAAATATGGGTATGAACCTGCAATTCACAAACATCAGCACACAAAAACTGGCACTGGGTGCACTGAGTCAGTAGGTTAGTCCAAATATGTTGAAAAAGGTATGAGAGTGTACAAAACACATATCAATATCACCCAAAACTTTCATGGAGCAAGCAGAAATTATAGATACGTTTATGATGTATCAATGTGGACGAGTAAGGTTGATCCGGACCGCTTCATCCCAAAATACCGCCGAATCAAGATAAGACTAAGGAAGTAAGCAATCTGAACATCAACGCCCACAAACACTTTGTGTTCAACTCATGCGTGTTATCTACGCATAGACCTAGCTCATGATGCCACTGTTTGGGAACATTGGATGGGAAACAAAAAATTTCCTACGAGCACCCAAGATCTAACTATGGAGATCAACATCTACGAGAGTGGGAGTGCATATGCATACCCTCGTAGATCGCTAAGCGGAATCGTACATAACACGGTTGATGTAGTCATACTCTTCACGATTCAATCGCAATCTGATCCGATGTAGTGTCGGACGGACGACATCCCCTTGTTCAGCACAAGTTCGTCTCCATGACGTCTCCTCCTTATTGATCTAACAAGAGAGGAAGGAGAAGTAGATGGGATCTCAACCAGCATGACCGTGTGGTGGAGATGGTGGTGGAGCAATCCCAACAGGGCTTCGCCAAGTGCCTCCAGAACTACGAACGAGGAAGAACGGGTGAGAGGCAGGCCGCAGGGCGTGGGAATTGTTGTGTCCAGCCCTACCCCTCTCATGTATTATGTATAGGAGGCAAGGGGCAGGTTCAGGTCGCATCCCTTGGCCCCTCCTCCAAGGAGGGCCGACGGCTAGGGTGGAGTCTTCCCTTCACAAGGAAGGGACGAGTCCCCCTCCTCCAAGGCACCTCCGGGGTGCCTTGTCCCTTTGGGACTCTTGCCCCAAGCCAATTTCGCCTGTAGAGGCTGGTGCTCATAGCCTAGGGTGGCTAGGGCGCCACCCCTACGGCCCATGTGGGCCAACACGGTAGGTGGACTCCCCCCGGTGGACCCCCGGAACCCTTTCGACACCCCGGTACACTACCGGTAATGCCTTTAGTAGGCAAAATAGGACTTCCCATATATAAATTTTTACCTCCGGACCATTCCTAAACTCCTCGTGACATCCGGGATCTCATCCGGGACTCCGAACAATATTAGATCATCAACGTGTACATATCCCAATACTACTCTAGCATCAATAGAGCTTTAAGCGTGCGGACCCTATGGGTTCGAGAATCATGTGAACATGATCGAGACACCTCTCCGGTCAATGACCAATAGAGGGGCCTCAATGCCCATATTGGTTCCCACATATTCCATGAATATCATTATCGGTCGAACCATGATGTCAAGGATTCAGTCAATCTCTTATGCAGTTCCCTTTGTCCAGCGGTATGTTACTTGCGTGAGACTCGATCGTCAGTATCTACATACCTTGGTCAATCTCGTTACTAGCATGTCTCTTTAATTGTTCCATAATACAAGATCATGTGAGTAACTCCTTAGTCACATTGCTTGCAAGCTTCTTGTGATGTTGTATTACCGAGTGGGCCCATAGATACCTATATGTCATACGGAGTGACAAATCCCACTCTTGATCCATGCCAACCCAACAGACACCCTCGGAGATACCTATAGAGCATATTTATAACCACCTAGTTATGTTGTGACATTTGATTCACACAAGGCATTTCTACGGTGTGAGGGAGTTGCATGATCTCATGGTCATAGGAACAGATACATTGACATGCAGAAAGCAATAGCAATAAACTTAGTCATATGATCAAATACTATGTTTACAGTTTGGGTCTTGTCCATCACATCATTCTCCTAATGATGTGATTCCATTATCAAATGACAACTCATGTCTATGTCTAGGAATCCTTAACCATCTTTGATCAACGAGCTAATCTAGTAGAGGCTTACTAGGGACACTTTGTTCTCTATGTATCCACACATGTATTTGAGTTTCCAATCAATACAATTATTGCACATATAATAAATGATTATCATGAACAAGGAAATATGGTAGTAACCAATTTATTATTGCCTCTAGGTCATATTTCCAATACTATATTTGTGCTATAGTATCACACGGTTGTGCTTTTTCCTGGTGATAGGTGTCTGCAAGGGGTAGACGTGTTTATATAGGCCGATTGTTGCTCATTGATTTGAAAAATCGTTGGCCCGATCAAAACCGTAAAGCAAGTCCAAAATTGAATACCTCAATGGTATGAAAGAGCTTTAAATGCTGGAAACATATAAAATTAAAATAATTAAATGGGATAGCTCCTCGAAAAATTGTTGATCCGGTCAAAATCGGGCGACCCAATTCTAAATTGAAGCCTCAATTAATTGTGAAGATTTAAACATTTGGAATCATAGCATATTGTATAAAAGTTGAATGATAAGGATTTTAAAAATCATTGACCCGATCAAAATTGGATGATCAAATTCCAATTAAAAACTTCAATTGATTGTGAGGCCTTCAGTCCTAGGGAGCTTAGTGATATAGTATATGTGCAATGTAGTAGTATGTACTTTGAATTAATATTGAAGGCCGTTTGTGTTACCTCCGGATAAAAAAATTATGCTTCACATCACAGGTAAGAACATCTACATCCGGAGGGCAAATTCGCCCCCTATACACCTGTGGTTGCACCGTGGCACGCCCGCAGACCCATCCGGAAGGCCCCTCATATTTCGCTCCGTGCATCCACATTCCTCATATCCAGACTCTCAAATCCATAAAAATCCATGCGATTCGATCATCCGATACAAATTGTTCAAATTTAACAGTTTTAAACAAAAGCAATTGATATCATAGTTCAACCAAACGTTGAACTATGATGGTTGATCTCCTTCTTCCTGTCCACAAGCCATTTATTGGCATGTTCATCCAAAGTGGATTCATCCGCGAGCATGATTTTTGCATCTTCTGCGTCGCATGAGAGTTGCAACCTCTCCTTCTCGATCTCAATATCTCCAAACGTTTTGGCCTTCTCGACTTCTCATTTGATCGCCGCCTCTTACTTTTCCAACTCGACCTTCTCACTCTCAATTTCAAGCCGCCTCTCTGCCCTCGTCCGATCCCACTCCATCCTCTCCCTTTGCGCATCCAACATAAGCTTGTACCTCTCCTCTTTCTTGATCTCCCTTGCCGAAAAAATGTTCGTCCATGTGGACGATATTTTTGTAGCCACGATATCACGGGAGATCCATGCCTTCTCCCACTTAGTTCCCATGAGTAGCCGATTCTCCTTTGGCACGGTAGGTTTTCCATTGGTAACGACAACATCCTTGTTGTCATCGTCCAATCCAATTGATTGGTGGGTGCTTGATCCATCATTCCTCTTCTTTCCGGCCTTGAGATCGACCACAACTTGTTGCCACTTTGGCTTGCCATCCAATAAGAGCCAACAACGGCTAAAAGAAAATGGACTCTTCTCGGTCTCGTGATACAAAGTGGCCGCCACCGCCGCCAAAGATAGACCATATGTATGACCACAAGAATAACAAACACATCAATATATTGAAATGATAATAAGATGCGACAATCGAGCTTACATGAGTTGCCACTCCCATCCCACTTTGAGACCGTTTAGTTAGTAGTAACGAACGTACTTGTTCACTTCTCCTTGAATGATCCCCCATCGATGTTGGAGAGATGCCACATTGCGGGTGCTCACGATAGGATGCGGCTCCACATACTCCTTTCGTTCATGATAGTCCTTCCAAATCTTCTCCCAATACGTGCCCCCCTTTTTCTCGGTGTCACTTATTGGATCCAATGTTGTGTTCAACCAAGATTTGACCAACAAGATGTCCTCAAATCTTGAAAAAGCAAGCCCTCTTGCCTTCGTCGTCTTGACCTTCTTCTTCTTGGTAGGATTAGGATCGAATGTTGCCCCAATCACAAATGCGTCCATATCTTCATTCTCATTGGTCATACTTGCCAAGTATGTCTCCGAGACGTTCATGGTTTGCAAGCAATCATCTTGTGCGAAATAGTGAACTTGCAAAACATAAATCATTAGATCGGACAGGAGCAAGCATACCCAGTCCTGTTGAGACATTTCGTCGAACTTGTCGATTGCAGCCCGGGCCGTGAGGTTGCCGGTGCTCACCCGCTCCCCGAACGAGCTGCGGGGACTCATACTCTTGGACAGATGGCTGTTGCATGACCGGAAAGCTCTCTGGAAGGGTTCACACGGCTGTCTCATCCTCCTCCTCGGTCTCGACGGTGCCGAACGACACAATCCGCGCCGACACTTGCATTGATGGGGTGACGGGAGTCCGACATGCCGGGGGTGACATCTCATCGATGAAGCCCGCATGTACCTGTGCGGCCAACTCCCTGTGTCACTGCCGGCGACGGCGCAAATTACGGGCGATGTTCTCCGGCTTACAAGACGAAGCGGAGGAAGGGCCGCCGACGGACAAGGCGGATCGCGTCTCCGTCGTGGCGTTCTGGGACGGGGTGGAAGACATCACGACGATGAATAGGGACATGTGTGAGAATGGAGAGCAAGGGTGCAGAACGGCGAGGGGTCGGATGCGGGAAATGTTGGTGGACGGCGGGAGGAGGAGGAAGGATTTGGGAGATTTGGTGCAATTTGAGGTAGGGTTGGGCCGTGGATCCGACGTGACATGCGTGCTCGGGCGCGTATGGGCTCTTCATATCCGTCCCATATTTGAGCTGAAAATGAGAGTACCAGTCAGCCCGGACGTTTGAGGCCGGTTTAAGAGGCCCGACTTGATCATTTTTTTATGACCGAATAGTGACCGGACGGCCTACCCGGACATGGCGAGGGTTTAAGGGGTCACGTGAGAGATGATGCAAATTCGCCGAGCAGATCATCGCCAATGTTTTGGCGCGCACTACTAATTATTTTCTCTCCAAATCTCTGTTTTGTTACGTTAATTACTGGCCGGAGGGAAAGCCCGGAGCGGCCGGTTTTAATTAAGAAAGCTGGCCTTTTGTGGATTTGGTTAAACAGACGGGTGGTCGATTTTGTTTAATTACTGGATTTTTAAGTGAAAAGGAAGGCAAGAGCGGAGGGTCGTTGGATGAGTGCGGAGCACGGGAGCAGCCTCGCGGAGCAGGCAAGCCCCGTCCGACAATTCTAGTTTATTTATTTTCTTGAAATTAACAATTCTCATTTTTCTGTCGTGCATGAACCTGTGTAGCATGAACCAGTGGAAATACTCCACGTGTAGGCCGCGCCCTTGTCTCTCTCTCGTCCATGCATGAAGCAGAGCAATACATGCAACCACAAAGAGAGGATCAACGGAAACGGAGGGGGGAAGGGGAAGAGGAACCAACAAATCGATTGGCTTTGGTAGTAGCGATTTCCCGGCCGCGAAAGTCGATCCTGCTTGTCGATCGGCTGCTCGATCTCTGCCGCGTCCAGCGCCTCCGTCGTCGGTCGATATCTGTTGCAATTAATCGCCGCCGGCATGTTGACCCATGCATGCACTGCGTGATGAGGGGCAAGTAATGAGGATGATGCCGCAGCATGCAGTCGCCTCCGCCCTAGCTCCCAGGGAGGAAGACCGTGTTCTCCGGCTGCGTTGGCCGTAGGTCTCCTTTCATCGAAGACGGCGGCCGACGCAAGGACAAGTTCGTGAGGTTGGAGGAACCGGTCAGCCCGAGGATCGCCACCATGGACGGCC